>NC_090020.1:7909731-10409731 GCF_036417845.1 Apteryx mantelli
TTGCAGGATCAAAGGACTCCTGGAGAGACTGAGGGGACCAAGCTCTCTTGCACTGAGAGCGTATTAGGTCCCTGAGGTTGTGTTCCCTCTTCTGTGCACAAATGAGGTTGGTTGAGGAGTCCAAGAAGAAGAAATCACCATCTCCTGTCTGGATGAGGATGCACTCACGATTTCCAGCACACTTGTTCCAGAAAGTGTGTGTTCGTGTTTCCATCACAACCTTTAGGTCACTACCTAAAGGACAGGACTTGAATCCCAAGTGGCTGGCAAACATGCCAGTCAGGAAAAATGAATGGAGGAATGGAGGAGCATTTCTGTTCCTCTGGAAATCAAGTAAGTTCATCCTGATGAGACAGGCTCACAGCCCTAAAGTACTCGTTGGATGGTCCAGTCTGCAGCACATTCATACAACTAGAAGCACACACCTTCAGGTGAGTAACCTGTTGCAGTGGTTCGTGCTTTGATTGCTGTAAGATGACAGGACAGAGATGCCCCGTATCCAAGTCCACACTCAAATGCCAAAGGGAAAAATCAGCTAGCACAACATGCATCAATTGATGTCTTCACTGCTGTATGCCTGAGACTAGCTTTTCAAGGGTCATTGAGAGCCTTAGCTTTTACCAGTCAAAATACATCCTTTGGTTGGATCTGGCTGCATCTGGCATCAGGAAACATCTGTCTTCATAAGATACCTTGCATTTCAGGTAAACAGGCTGATGTGGCTTGAACAGGGCTGACTGGCTCAAGGGCTTGTCTCTCTGACTTTCAAACCTCATTCTGCTTTGATCCAGCAAAGCCCAACATGTTAAGATTTAGGTCATGTTGTAAGGAGTCTCTGTTCCCACACTCTGGGGCAGAGGTATGTAGGAAGCGGAAAGGGGATAATTCTTTGTTTACTCCTGAGTAGCCAAATGGGCAAGAGGATTATTTATTTGAAAGGATTTGTTAATATTTTTAGTGTGCATGTGTCTAGAGTGATGGAAAGGCCCATTTTTAAATACTGAGATCCATAAATCTCTGTGACAAACTCGGAGAAAGTTTTTTTTCCCTAAATGGAAAGAGACCAGGAAAAAAAAAAAAGAAAAAAGCTATAGCATGGATGTTAAAACCCAGTAAAACGCGATTTTGTTTTCATGGGCTATTTATCTGGCAATTCTATATTAACATATGGCAAACCTGGCAAAGTCAAACAGAGGTCAACACTTTTGTAGACAGATTCCCACATCTATTTCTCACCAGCCCAGGCAGTGGCTCCTAAGCTTTTTGGACCAGTGGAGCTGTGCCAAACTTCAGCACTTCTCCCAGGTCATCAGACATCTTTATCAAACTTCAAATGGAAAATATCATTACATGAAAATGGTTCCAGTCCTGAAGCGGTTGGTCTCACAAACCAACTCCGAGTTTGAAGCCCTGACCTAAATAACACAGGCTGTTCTCCCACTGACTTTCAAACTGATCATGGTTTCAAGAGTTCTGTGATTTGGGCTATATATACACCAGCTTCTGAATGTGCACAAGCGTATGCAGCCATAGCCACACAGATGTGAAAGCTAAGCCGGCACTACAGAGTTATTATCTCCAGCAGATGAGAGAGCTGCCTTGGACCCAAGCCTGCACTGCTTGCGGGGATGGCCTCCCACTGCCGGCAATGGGAGTCACTGAACTCAAGCAAGGAGTAGCGAGTACGTGCAATGCTGTTAATTACTTACTCAAGATACTTGGATTGGGACTTGTAGCTATAAAAAGGCAGCAAAAAGGAAATGAGCAATTCTGTTCCAGTGGTTTAATCACACAACAATAAAATGTAGATGTTCCAAGTTCAAAGAAACAAAACCCATGTTCTTTTTGATTTAAGTCTATGAGTTTCATCTGCTTGGGGTTTGCGGCTGATCCTCCCACTGTTGTTCACACAACCCTTATCTGTATAAATAACGGTATCAGAATTGGGTCTGTGACAGCTTTTAAATACCATTCCTTGATCTAATTACCTTTTACTCTTGGGAAAGCATCCGAATACTTTTGAGCCATCTAAACGTGAACATTTTTCAGCTAATATCACAAAATAAAAGTGAGAAGGGATTCCAACCATAAACACAAAACCTTACATCTTCTGACATTGGAAACTGCATTGACTTTTAACTTGAGTGATCCCTGGAACTCAATGGACTGAAAAGAGTAATACACTTTCAATGATGTGAGAAAGCGGAAGTATATTCATGCTTGAAAAGTAAATATTTTTGTGCGTTTACATTTAAAAAACTATTAAACTCTCAATGAGAAGCCATTTTTAGAGGTTTAAAGTTGAGAGGCACAATACATTTTTTAAAACTCTTTCACCTTCCAGCTCAGGAAAAAGGAAAATAAGCGTACCAGCCTTACATGCTACAGAAGCCCAAGCGGTTCTTCCCAGTGTGCATACAGAAATGCACAAGCACAGCCACGCAGTAAGAGAACGAAGAAAAAGGGGAACAGATTCAGACTGGTGCTGGCTGCCTGCGAGAACTGAAGCACAGGTAAGACATGTCTGGGTTTTCAGTATGAGGGTGGACAGGAACTGCTTTTCACGGTATGTTCTCCTCTGTAGCCAAAGCATTTTCCTTTTGTAAACACCGCTGGAAATGAATGTGGTCTGAGCAAGCAGTGAGTTCCCCTCCACGCTCCACAAACCCTACATGAAGTGTCTGGGAAAACAAACAGGTCTGGGAAACCAATAAAGACCAGGAGCAAGTTGTGCTACCTGTGCGAAGGGTGCAATAAAAGCAAACAACGCCTCCGCTTTCCTCACATCAGCAATTGAAGGACCGACACCAGTCTTCGTGCAAGTATCAGACATAGTCGGGTGACTGGCAGCCTTCCAAAGGAAGGTTGGCCCAGTGGCCTGGAGATACCATGGCTCAAACCCAGTTTAAAAATACATGCCCAGTTTCCACCAAAATCAGCGCAACTTTGTCACTCCATTGCCCAGACTGATCCTGGAGGGCTGAATCTACCACTTAGTAGTGCCTGCAAAACAGCCTGCCAAGCTATGGTGACCATCATAATACACATGAGAACCGTCTAACAAAGCTTTAGATTAAGAAAAAAGGTTACTGCTGCAAGACCAGGCACTCAGAACCAGAGAACCATCAGAATGAATGGCTGAGCAACTGAGGAAGGCAAAAAAATAATGAAAAAAAGAGAGAGGGGGAGAGGAAGAGAGGGAAAGCAGGGAAAAAGAACAATCTATTGTGGAGAAGGTATTACAGCAGAAATAAGAGCATCAGGCTCTATCTTGACTTTGTTGTAGATCATCTTAAGATGGGCAAGAAGCAATCCCAGTGCAAACACATATGCAAAGACCAAGCTAAGTTCTCATAAACAACCTTCACTCTGCTACCTTTCACCTGTGGAGTGCCTAACCCTGCAGCTGTACAACTCTTCTAGCACAGAGTTAAGTAATGAAAACTCAAAAAGATAATCTATCCCTACTGAATCTCCTGCATGGTCTGAACAAATCACCTGGAGAGATGGAGGACTGACTGTTTTACACCAGAACGAAGAAACCAATGTCGATCACAGGCTGTTCCTTCTGAATCAGCCACATAAGGGGATCAATCTCATACTCTAGTACTCGGGTTTGTGCAGGCCTAAAATACCAGCAGTCAGGAACCCATGGCTCGTCAGGTTCCTGCAAGAAGGCCACAGAGGAGCTGCAAAACCATCAGAAAATTAGCACCAAACTTTCTCAGCTGTGTGTTCAAGGTTCCCTCTGAAAAGAAAGAATATTTTCTAAGGCTGCAGCAACTTGTGGTTTTGGTTGTCTCCTGAAGGAAGGGTTCTGAAAGAACATGTGCCCTCAATAAATCTTCAGTATCTTTCAGTTCTTCTGCACTACCCTCTGTGAACTAACCCAATAAACCACTGCAGTCCACTTCCTCATATCTCTCCTGCTCAGGATGCGGTAGTTAGGATGAAACAGTTCTTACTGATTTAGAATTATTTCTAACATCTGCACTTGCACAAATGTGCTAAGAAATGTTATGTATTAACTGTCTCCTTCTCCTCTCCTCCCTCATGCACCATCACAGATCCTGATCAGACAATGGTTCCCCTAGGGAGAAATCCTGGTTTCTGACTCCTGCAGCATATTACCACATCACAGCATGGGTGCAGACTTCTTAAAAGCAGCATTATGTACAGCACAGAGTTAAGATGAGACATTAGTCTAACAGGGAGGCTGATATCAAGCAGTAACAAGGGGCTAATCAAAACTCATTCATGGATTTGCCTTAAAAAAACAGACTCATTCCATAAACCATTCTATAAAGTCATTCCATACACTAATCGAAATGTATTCCCAGTTTTCAATTTGATCAGTATATTGCAGACTCTGTTCTGTGTTGACTGCAATGCTGAGAAACTTAAAAGAAAATGGGAGTGGTACTCCCTTGCTGCTTTGCATGTCATTAACACAAGGGCAAACAGTCCGACTCCAGAAATGTATGTCAGTGGATATTTTCCCGCTGACAAAAGGTGTCAGGAACAACAAGCAGAGCCGTTTTCCACACGGGAATAAGGACAAGCCTAAGGATCTGGAACCAAACTCCTGCCCAGTTTGTGCCTCTCAACACAGATATACGATTTCACAACAGAAGCCTTTTCCACCTGTCAAATGTCTGCCCTTCTCACTAACATTTAAAGTAATTAGGATTATCGTGCATGCCCACGGTAGGGCAAGCTCATTGTGTATTTTCAAACAGCATTAATTCTTGGCATTAGCAACATGGGATAAAAGGTAAAGATCTGAATGGAGATCTTTATTCAGCATGCTTTATCATTCTTTTCCAGTTCATGCTTGTACTTTTAGTAACTAAGAAGGCTGGGCTATAACTGATGTAATTAGAAACCAAAAGCTGAAGAAAATATCCTCTTGTTGAACTCCCTCACCTCTGGCCTTAAATTCTCTTAAAATAATTTGTTAAACAATCAAAAAAGGCGTTCCATCTCTCATGTACCACCAATTAGACAGGAAGGATGCAAAGAAGACAGACGAGAAGTACAGGTATTGGGACTCCAGTTCAAAACCTAGTTCCAAACTATATCAACCCAGAAGACAGTGTCTTTAAATTACAAGGTGATCAGCCTAAATGCCTGCAGACACCGTCTGGAGCAAAACAGTATTGATAAAACAACGAACATTGCTACATTTTGTGACTAACTTAAAGTAATTAAGCCACTGCCTGGGGCTAAGAACGGCAAAGAGTGAACCATCTCACAAAAAATTTCTAGAAGACCAAACATGTTGAGGTAGGTGCCTTTGCTTTGAATGATCTAAAGACAAAGCCAGGTATCATGTGTGAAATTCAGCTGGCAAAATCTTGCTGCTGTCAAGCCCAAGATGGCAAAAGTGAATGGTTGCTCACCTCTTGTGCAACATATTCAACATGTTCTGTCGGAGCCAGGTCTCAGCAAGGTATATATCAGCTCAGTGCCACAGAAAGCTCCCAGATTTATACTGCCACCGCTTGAAATTCTGATCACTAGCTCTTTCCAGAAACAGAGATGGTTTTAATGGTTCCACAGAGCAATTTTCTATTTTGGAAGACATGAAGCAAAAAGTTCTCTGAGTAGAAATCTGGACATTTGAACATAAAGTAGACACTTGCCATTGTTGTTACCAGGTAAAATGTGTGCTTCTTTTGAATTTTTTGTGTTCCTCTCCGAGTGCAAGGATTCTGTACGACTAGACTAGAAGTATGATTATCTCAGCATCACAGAAAGAGAGACCATGCTCAGAGATCTAAGATATCTTTAACCTGGTATTATTATTAAAAAGAAAACGTACCTCCTTTCTCCTTTCCTACCATTCTCCCGTTGCTTATTTAAACTTCTGTGCTGTACTCCGCACATACTTGTGCAAGAACATAGTGAATTACATTGGAGAAGTGATTCTGCTGAAAAATACCCATCCCCTTTCGTTTCGTATTGCCACTACAGAGAAGATGCACAAGCCTCTCCTTAAGGCTGTGATTCTGCGTTATGACTGTCAGCTAATCTACTTTAGGAGATTCCTACTTCCCTCAGACATTCACAGCCCAACATGACAAGGCAAACACCCCATGGTTGGGTGAATTCAGTTGTTTGCATGGCTGTGCTGCAAACTAGAGGCCAAGAATGGACAATGCCTTTGAAAGGAGTTTCTCCTGAAAAACCGAATCATTTCAAAAATTCAGGACAGAGAACGGAAACATATGAGGAGGCATTATTTTCCAGGGAAGGCGGAGGAACAAGTGGCAGTGAGGGCTGGAGGGATTCGGAGGTCTGTCATCAAGTGTAGAACAGCACAGAGTCTCCGTGAAATGCAGTGATTTGCTCTGATCTCCCAACAAGGCTCTGAAAAAGCTGGAACCTTTAATCTCTTCATTTCTGGAAGTCAGGTACTACTTCTCTATTTAACACAGAACACTAGAGACTGAGTTGCAATCAAAAAAGATGTCCCTCTTGTGTTTTTATTCAAAAGATAGAGGTAGCTCTGAGAAAAGTGGACCCTGAATCCACTTTTTGCACTGTTTTTCTTACTCCTACAGTAATTAAAAACTATGTTCTAAAAATAAAATTAGAGCATACACTTACCCATCATTTCTCATAAGAAGTATCTAACTATCCTGCTAGCTGGCACTGCACGTGCCCAAACACCTGTTCTGGGCATTTTATCATACCAGAGCCGGTTTTGCACACCACTGCCTTACTATGGGGCCAGAAGACTTGGGATTCCCTAGACGCTCACACTCCCAGGTGCTGCGACAAGGCTGGGAGTCAGAGTTTCCAGCTCCAAAGCACTCCTCCTGTGTGGAGTCCTAAGCAATGAAATGAACAGCATTTCTGAAAAGGATATTTTTTTGTGGAAAAAAAACCCAAGGCATTCCACAGATCCAGGTCAGAGAAAGGTCACACAGACATGTCAACCAGTGGTAATCTCCAGTGGGAAGGTAAAAAGTCTTCTGGGCAACGGGGGCAACTGTTCTGAGGAAAGGGCTTGCACACTACCCCTATCTGCAGCACAGCACAGGAGACGGCTCGTGGCTCTGCAGCAAAGACCACCTTCTCGTCCGCTCCTGGGCATCACTACAACATGCTTGCTCTGATTTTGCTTGGTGTGCTTACTTAAAACCTGCCTAAATGAGAAGCTCCTTCTTACTAACTAGCTTGTGAAGCACGAAGTGTCCTGCCTAAAAAATACATCATAATTTACAACAGCTGTGGCAAAATAATGTTTTCTGAAAAGCAGCGGTAATTCTAAAGAAAACAGTGCCTTAAAGATTTTGGATGATGTTATCATGCAGTAGAATACATGGAAAGACAAGAAAAGACACAAGGTTTCTCCCATGTGTAGCTGCACTGAAGGAAGGGTCCTACAAGCTTTAACAATCACTTATACTTTTTCTGGTGTTCCACACAGAAATCCAAATAAGGCACTAGAGTAGTTGAGTATCTCCACCCTCCTGGGTCAGGAAGTCTGTTCATCTACACTGGCTTATCAAGAAAGAAGGAGGATATCACAGCTCATGCAACACCAGGACTAGCCATATAAATGTAAACTTTAATTCCAGTCACATCTCTTTACATTTTTATCGTTGCTTATGTCACTTTCAATCTATAAGCAAGGATGAAATCCATGACTGTTGTCATCAGTCATAATGCTCAAAGAGTAACCAAATAGTTAATAACGATGGCCTCAGCTCTTTCAGGTTTAATGACATTCTTAATTCAAGAAAATACTGGCTCAGTGCAAAAGTGCCATATTATACAGCTTAAAGATTTTTTTTGACATGATTTGCAAGCTTTTGGAAATCAAGAGGTTACTAGACAATCAGAGAAAATGCCAAGTCTAATGAAAGTGATCTGTTATGGTAGATACAATAGATTTTTCACTTGCAAAGAATAGATTTTTTTTTAAATGTTCTTATAATGTAAGTTTCTTTGCTGGCAAGGGACAGAACAAGGACCTGCAACTCACACCGTACTAGTGAAA
The DNA here is from genome assembly GCF_036417845.1 of Apteryx mantelli. Taxonomy (NCBI): domain Eukaryota; kingdom Metazoa; phylum Chordata; class Aves; order Apterygiformes; family Apterygidae; genus Apteryx; species Apteryx mantelli. The sequence continues at coordinate 7,917,743 of NC_090020.1, forward strand.
GCAGCAAGAGGTTTGTCACTGACTTGAAAATAAGCAAGATTGTACTTGTACATGGTGTGATATCACCAATGTCTGTGCTCAAAAATGAACAAGACAGAAGAAGGAAGAAGCCTCATCATTTAGAGATTAAAATTTAAGTGAATTTACAGTTTAAAAAACACAGAAGACTTCAAAGTGACTTAACACTACCGTGGCATTACTGTTTTTTTAAATATTAACTTCAATTTGGAAGCAAGTCAAGCAGCTTTGCAGTAAAACGGTTCAATAAGTATTGATCAAATATGCAGCCAAAGACGGGTTTATGCATAAACAGAGTAAAAATGTTGCTACTTATTTTAAAGTGAGATTTATGCCCTCAGAAGTTTAGGAACCCCAGTGCAATAAGTCACTCTACTTGAGAAAATAGGGACAAAAACTGAACACAAGACATTTTTGAGGTAGTCAAATAAGTAAAATGAAGTTTCACACAACATTAGGCTTACGACAGACCCGCTGTGTTATATTTATTTCCGCTAACACAACAGCGGTATTAAATACATTCTGTGAAGCGCAGATGTGTAATGGAGGCTTCTCCCACTCGGGGTGACCTGGCAGCCTCCGGTTGACCACGTGTGTGACCACCGTTTGAAAGTCCACCCCGGTACGAAGCCCAGGTGAGCGTGCCAAGCTCAGCTCTGCCTTCCCTTACCCTGCGCTGCATGTCCCTACCTCCGCGTCCTGCTGATTCCCGGGGCTCTCCCGGAAATAAAGAAATGCACTGCCGGCATACGGCACGATGCGGATGGAGCGTGACTGTCACACCTGTCCACTGCCACCAGGTCAGGGCCTGTTTCCCAAAGCGCTGCAGGCACCTACACTGCTTTAAGGATCTTGACAGCGGCCTCGTTACGAAGTGCCGAACTCCCCCGAAATTACAGTTAACATTCTACAAGCTGTGGGGATTTAAGGCCTAAAAATCATAGTCCTTTTAGATCCCTAAAAGGCTACCAGGTCATTTAAGTGCGTTTGTGACAGCTTTCCATCGTAAGGTTACTAGAATTGGCCCAAACATATCTACCCATTTTTCAGCACAGATTTCTACTTGCCAAAACCTGAAGTCAGAATGTGTGGATCCCTCTGATAGCAGATGAACATTAAGGCACATTAAGTGGCAGAAAGGTTAAAAGAAACCCCAACAAAACAAAAAAAAATCCCACAATATTTTATCACTGCTACCTGTTGCACAGAAAACTAAGTCAGGTTCCTCGGGTCAAGTGAGTCAACTGATGGACGTGTCAGAGGTTGCTTGCTTTCAAGAGCACCGCCCCAGCACTACGCCTCTTTTAATTTCAACAGCATGGAAAATTTAAGTGAATTTAAGTGAATAGTCAATACAGAACTGGTTCTACGCCACAAGGGCAAGGCCAGCCGCAGAGGGGGGGCTGCAGAGGAGGAGGGAAGGGAAGAAAGAGTAAAGCGCAACCCATCCTCTGCTGCATTGCATAGTCTCACTGCCTTCCACCGCAGACAGAGTGGTCAAGCAGGGAGACTGCAGGGGCTACAGGGGGTTTGCACCACTCAGAATAACTGAAGATCTGCTACTGTTTGGGGTCAAGACAGGCTTTTTCTCTCCCTTGGGAGCACGGGGAAGACAAGACAATATCTGTCTCCTTCCACACACATGTAGCTGATACAACAGTTGAGTAACACAGAAGTGGATGAAAACAGCTGATGTCTCCCCAGTATGGCCAACTCTTATCCAAGACTCTCCTTCAGCAGCGACATCCTCTGCTTCAGATGGATCTGTGCACCCAGACAACAGGCCCCTTGCAGAGGGAAACAACTTTCCACAGGTGCAATGAGGTATTTCAATTCAGTCAGCAGATGCTGCAGCAGATATCAAGTAGTGAAAGCGGAGAGATGTAGTCTGGGCTGCTGAAGAAGGCCAAATTTTCCAGGCACCTGAAAATGCAGGCAAATGCGTACCTGCATCTCTGCATGTCTAAGTATCTCATGAAAACCTGATCCAAGCTGCAGAGTTAGACATCAGCCTTACAGTACAGGACAGACATCAGCCTTAGGATTGAGGAGGGCTAATTACTTTCAAACTAGGGACCAAATTCCTCTCTCTTCCTTCCTTTTAACTACCATTTAGACTGCTTCAGCTTCATTGCGTTAGTTCCTGCAAAAGTACCCACAGTAAGGGGGATACAGAAGATTCCTCTTGGTAAGTCAGTGCTGTTTCATGCAGCTGCTGAATTTATTTGCATGAACCCAACTGCAGCATTTATGCCTCGACTCAATCCAACCCAAATTAAAGTCACTGGAGACACCTCAGGGACTCAGCCGAGAGGTGGGGCAAGCAACATATGATGCATTTGGTAGAGATAATTTTATGAACTAGAAGTTTATATTCATCCAAGAGAGGAGACAACAACGACTGAGATTAATAAGGTCTTGATTTAGAGCATTTAGGAGGTTTGAAACTATATTTAAGGGGACCCAGCGATCTCAAGTCTGTCTCAAACTGAAACTTACCAAAATGTGTTTCATAGAGCCAAAAGCCAATACAAAAATCTGTTAAAAAAATGTAGTGTACACAATTGTTTCAGGGTGGGAAAATACAACATTCCTTGCAGTGTCTGCAACTGCTCTGAAACACAGCTTGAAAGAGAAAATGATTTATAAGCAAACAGGAGAGTTCATTGATTTTTCTTTTCCTTTCACATCCAGAAAGGAAACAAAACTGGTGACAAACTGGACTGAAAACATTCTTTTACTTTCAGCAGTCTAAGACACGATTAGTGCCATGCTTGGGGTAAATAAACATGTTACCCACAGCATTTGGGGTAGAATTCAGATCTCATGCAAACCTTCTACTTGTGAAGCTTAAGTGATTTTACAGACACTGTGAGACAAACATCAGACATACAGCTTTAAAGCTGATATCGTACAATTATGGAAGAGCAGGAAATAAATTCAGAGATATTAAATGCCTATTTCTAAAAAGAAAGAAAGCCACTTTTTTTCTTTTTTTAAATGACCTACAGGGAGTCCTATGTGGTCATCCTGGCTTCTATCCTTTCTGGATAGCGTTTTGAAATGAACCCTAGCAAATGAATTGCTCAATTTAGAGGGTTCTTCAAAACCAATCTCCAAACCTTTCCAGATTTTTGCTTTAAGATTTCAAAAAGAAGTGCCCCTCCGCTGCCCTCAGCAAATCCCTTTCAACCATCCTTCCAAGCGAGCAGCAAGACGCCCACCTGTGCTCAGGTGCCTTCTGCTTTTCTCTCACCTCGTCCAGTCCGTAGGCGCAAAGGGGGCCAGACCTTTCGGAGGTGATGGGGGGACGGCGCAGAGGGATGTCAGGGCGCTGCCGGCACCTGCCCCGTCCCCGCGCCACCAGGCGACGGGAGCACGCCGCAAGCGGGAGCGACACCAGGCACAACGCAGCACCGCTGCACGCAGGCGAATCCGTGGGCGACTGGGGCACGCCGGGCCACTATCCTGACGGAAATTACCAAGCCATTTCAAGTTTTCTCCTTAAAACACCAACTGCAATAAAAAGGTAATGAAAATGCTGACGCCCTCCTAATTACAGAGGGGACAGCGGAGTCCGAGCATGAATATGCGTTTGTACCATGATCTTATCTACAAGTGAGAAAGCAGCAAGTAAAATGCTCAAACAAACCCATCTGTAACATGCTCATCAAGTCCCCTAGCTTTGCAAAAGCCTAGCAAGAGAGTTTTACAAGCCTCGTGGATTTCCATTTTTAAAGTGAAAAATATCTTTGTCTAAATAGTTTCTTGTGCGTTCTCAGTACGGCAGACAAACAAAATGTCACTTACAAGTGAAAAGCAGCTGCTACATTTGCACGTCTGATCTACTTCAACAGGTTTGGAAGAAAAAGAAATATAATTTATTATAGCCCATTTAGCTCTGCAACAATTGCCCTTCAAAAGCCGAAAGAGAATAATGTAATTGAACGTACATGCCTTCTCTGCTGCAGAAACCTCAAACAGCCCTGGGCAAGAGCTAATACAGATGTAGTACAAGGCATTAAAAGAGTGCTGGGTGCTGTAGCTAGCAATTATCCTGGTATTTAACCAAATCTATCGCTCATCAGGAAAGCGTTTAGTGCAGTAGTCAGAGCGAGACAGGCTGACATGGAGCACAGCTACTTAACTGTCCCCTCTAGCGATTACACTTTCTCAGCCTGAGAATCATGTCAAATTAAACAACTACACATTGACTTTTCACTTCTATAAACATTAAGGTGTGATTGACAACTCCTGGATGCTATAAGCCAGTCATTATAATCAGACAACATACTGTTAGCTTATTTGTGGTGTGTTTTTTTTCCCCATTCCGAGCAGTTTCCTCCTGGATTGCTTTTACGGTGCTCTACAGACATGTTCGCTTTGCTTCCCTGCAGGGTAATTGTAAGGAAATGCCACCCCCTTCATGAGACCTTTGTACGTATGTGGGAAAGCAACATAAAATCAAGTGACATAACCTGAGATACAACTTTTTTTTTTTTTTTTTTGGTCCAGGCCAATGCTTATCCATTTAAAACAAATTTGGAGATGTCTGGACAGCAGCAATAGATGCTAGGACTGCACAAAACAGCTCAGGCATACACGTTAACATTTCACCTTTCTGGAGTAATTTTCCAAACTTCTGCCCTAAGTGCTGGGAGTCTCTTTAAATCCATCTATGGTAGACACCAAATGAGGAATGAGCCAGCTGCAAGAATGGGAAATTAAACGACACGCTGCACAATAGTTTTCTGAATACATATTAATAAAGAGCTCGGCTTCCCTAAGGCTATTACAGCACTGCTTTGTCAAGCCACTGCTTGCTATATATATCTGGAGACTGCAGGTTAGCAAAGTTACTAGAACCCGCACAGGTACATAAAGCAGCCAAGGCTGTAAAGAAATACGTTCCTTTGATTTTATATGCAACATTCTGGTACCTGAAACCACTACGTCGTAAGTGACAGCTTCACTCTCCACCCCTCTAATTCCTGCCACAATAGTAACATAAAAGATGTCCAAACTTTCCCCTCTCGAAATAAAAGGGGAAAGTAAAAAATCTTCATATACAATGCAAAACACTTTTTACACTCTCTCCCCCACCTCCCATCCCCAAGAAACCTCACTGGATCCTTTAAAGCCTTTAAGTTCCCTGGTGAAGAAGCAGGTGAGATTAACACTATATCATTGAACTAATTATGAATATGAACAAGTCTCGAATGCCGCTGGTATGCCACCTGGGTGTCTAGGTATTTTTGTCATTACTGTATCTGAAGCTTTAGCCTCACACTGCCTGCAGCAGACTGAAAGGTAAACTTTATAGTTTTTAAAAAAACATAATAAGTCAACTTAATAAAATTAATAACAATAAACATGCATTTGCATAAACTGTTTTGAGCTAAGAAAGTAGGACTTCATTGCAAAATTAGCACTCAAAGCAAAAACAGCTACAGAAGCTGAAAAAAGCTGAGGACACATGAAGTATTGTTATTTTTTCTCTCATAGTACAACAGTCCAACTGCTTTTTCCACCTCCTTACTGCATTTAACACTCAAGCGCAGAGCTCATAAATCTAAAATTAAATATAATAGCATTTCAAACACTACACCTCTCCCTCTGGTTGAAAACCGAAGCAGCCACAGTCTTGCGAAACCAAAAGATTTTAATGAAACAGTCCAGACATGCAGCCGTGTTTCAAACACAGAAGGCAAAATAGTTACAGCACTAAAGACACTGTAATATAGCTTAATTTCTCGCTTTTGTAGCACGACACAAATAACTTTATCATGAGAAGCGCTTAAAAACTTCTCCGGGTTATCTCCAATCTTTTCTTCCACTTCTTTCAATCAGCCATCAAAGCACTAACTTCAAGGAAAGCAAGTTACTGTCCTTGTTCGCAGGCTGACCAGCACCACGTGCTTTCCAGTGCATGTGGCTATTACCCCAGAGACACTTGTCAGGCTACCAGGTCCCCAAGACACCAGATCTATCACCATATAAAGACCTGCCAATTTACTCAGACATAAAACAGCTTGCTTATATTTTGCATCAATTTCTTACTTATACACTTGGATAAAAACACCTACCATTTTTTCTTATTCTCCACAATCTTGCATCAACACTGCGCTTGAAGGGACTAAATAAGCAGGGAGAACTTCTGCCCTTCTACCACACAGCCAAACATACCACTAACTTTTGCGTTTTCCGTATTTTAAAGTTTCTGGGTAAGTTCGCCCCGAAACCACCTGCTCGAAGTCGTATCTTTCAAGCTCTGGGAGACGTTCACCCAAAAAAGCTGCAGCGGGGCCTCGGCTGCGTTTTGGTGGTTATCCGTCGGCGGCACCGTTTGTCCACCTGGGAAGCAAACCCCTCCGGCCGACCTCTCGTCCCAGCTCTCTGCCTCGCCAGCGCGGTTCGCCGTACCGGGGCACCTGAGCACAGCTCGACAGCTGCCCTTTCTCCCAAAGGCGGCACGGCACGCCAGCGGTGCGCCGCAGGCTCGGCAGGTCCGCTGCCTTGCCTTCTGATAAACTCAGTGCTGGCGCCTGTCCTCACAACCCTACAAAAACAATTAGCCCAAAACTAAAAAAAAGAAGAAAAAAAAAAAAGAGCAAAATTCCCACTTTGTACTTTTAGCCAGCCATCAAAAACCCGGGATACACCAAGTACTGTATTTTCAACTGCGTTTTTTGAAACTAAAAGGCTGCTTTAAAGGAAAGCTACAACTGAAGTGCAGTGATTCTACACAATACTGAAACACTTTTAAGAAACATCATAAAAATAAGACAGGGCACTGTCAGAGAAATCCATATATGTACATATGCAGTGTTTGTATATAGAATGTGTGTGTAGCATGTGTATCTATATATGCATGTATATATATATATATATATCGATATATGAACCCACACACAAGTACAGGTATGTGTAGATTATATATATTATATATATAAAGCTAACTTTCAGTCCTCAGAAAACAAAAGCTATCCCCATATAACAGCCAAATTCCTACATAACTCAATTTCGACATCTCATCTGGTGTGAACTGCACTCATTCCTAGTGTAAACCCCAGCGCGCTCTGCAATGATATACTGTAATGTCACATCGCAATCTGGATTTACTATAAAGGGCTGCTGACGAGTTTCAGAGCAGTAAACATTGCTGCGAGGTGTATTTCACACTGAGCTGGTTTTTATGAAGAACACTTCACCGCCCAGCCACGGCACCCAGATGATGAATGGTGAAAGATGCATGACAAGCTTCATCATTGTTTGTAAATCTTAACTGTTCCTGCTCACTAACTCTGCAGGCAATTTTCAAAGACAGCGGCCGACAGAAGGACAGCACAGCTTTCCTGAAGGTTATTCAACTTGTACTTGGCCTAAGCTATGCCTGCGAGGAGCACTGAAAATAAACTCTTCGGTTACACTGGAGCTTGGAATTAAAAACAACTGACGGGCAGGCACGCCAACGGTCGCTAAATTAAGAAAGCCCATTAACCAGCTTTGGTACCCGTCCTGCACCCTGCCCCGCAGAGTTACATACATCATGTGCAGGCAACATAGCCTGCTATTACTTACACATGCAATATAAATATGCATATTTATAAAATGGGCAGAATGAATGATGGGCCATCTGCTTGCACACCGTGGTTCCCCTGTATCTCGTGCAGCTACGTACCACACGCAACCATCCTCCAGGTCTTTGACCACTGCTGGTAAAAAAGCTCCTTCCATCTTCTTCCACCCAAACTTCACCCTCGTGGCCGGGTGCAAGGCACAGAGCAAGGAGACTACTCAAGGCACGCAGGCATGGCCATGGGGAGAAATTTCGCCCTTCTCTGTTTTCCCTGCGATCATCCCTGCGAGGGAGCAGCACTAGGGTCTGCAACAACCTCTTGCAAAGAGCGACAACTCAGCTCAGAGCCTCCCTGCTGAAGCCGCTCTGCACCGCCTGCAAGGCCTCGCTAGCACTGCTTTGCTAGAGATCAGTGGCAAACACCTTTTTTTTGGCTACTAATTCTCCTCACGGCCTGCAAAGGGTCGCTGCTGGGATGGCTTTCTATAAGCCGCAGAGGCGGCGAAAGAAATAACTTAGCTGGAGACTCTCATCTGACTTGAGAAGCTGGCATAAATTGTGAGATAGCCTGCGCAGACCTTCGCTCACAGGAAAGATTGCAGCTGCATACAGAGGGAACTCACTCTTCTCTTAACCGGTCAAAATGTGAGGATGCAACCGCACACTGAAGCAAAGCAAACCAGTGACGAGGTTTCACCGTTTGCCAAAAGTACAGATCCTGCTGCGGTAAGCACACGGTTATTACTACTGTCCTCACAAAACGTCTTTGTTTGTTTTACCACTTTAAGGTAAAGTTTGTTTCACCAATTCATGCTTTCCATAAATTTCTGCTTGCAGTGGGAAAAGTTCCGTATCCAAAGCTAACGAAATCAGAGCATCAAATCCATACCTAGTAAAAGAAAGGCAGCTTAACTGATTGGGTGGATTTTTATAAACAAGTACCCAACATCCTTTAAAACGGGAGGAAAAGAACCATACCCTCACCAGGTGTAGTGACATCCTCTGTCCCTCAGCAAGACTAGCTCAAACAGGTGGAAACTCAGTTCAGGGCTGCAACCAATATAAATCGCTCTCCGCAACACAACCCGCTCAGCGAGGATAGGCAAGAGGGGACGGCATGTTTCACCATGAAAACCAGCTGTTTGCAAACCGGGGTTCATGGACCACCAGGGTTTTACGAAAGAAAACTGAGGAAGGTAGAGATTTTGGCAGTATGTTTAAATTTATTGTCTCAGATCAGCACCTGCTGTGGATCAATAAATCAAAAAAGACAAAAACAAGCGGGCCCAGTGTATCATTGATTTGATTTTCCTCGGAACAGAAGAATTTTCCAGTTGAGTCCTTGTTCTCTTAACCAAGTGCCTATGAAACTTACGAATGTCTAGGCTCGAATTTAAAAAAGCCTACAACCTACCCTTGATTCACCCAAAACACTCTAGCACAGGTGAGTACATTCCCTGATAAAAACCCTCCTTCCCATGATCAACAAGTGGCTGGGCTGATCCCATTCTGGGTGGACATGCTTTTGCTGGTGAGGGTGGATGGGGTCCAACCTGCACTGCCCAGACTTCAAGCTGCCTGCTCCTGCCCACCAGGCACTATGGCTGTGATCAACTAAATTACACATAATTTTCATGACAGCTTACTATTCCTCCGAGAGGATGCTAAGGCCTCAATCCAAAAATATCTGTAACTCTGCAAAAAGGGACCAGGGGAAAAAACAACAAAAAATTCAGTCTGCCCAGCTGCTCCTGCCACAGGACCAGCACTGTCCCCACAGCAAAAAGCAGGGTCTCATCGGCCACCCTGGCATAAATCAGCAAAACTCATGAATCAAACTCATAATTGTGCAATTGTGCAATGACAAGTTGCTTTGCTGCACATACTGTTTTATTTCTGTGTGGTTTGGAGTGAACATAACATAAAGGTGGCACTTAGAAAAGAAATTACTAAAATGATCCTTTTAATCCAGAATAACTGAAGTAGAATGAGATTTAAGCAAATGTTTCAAATTCATGTCTTTTCAAGAATTCCCTTCTCTATCAGTCAGGCCTCGTGAATTTATTTTAATATTGGCCAAATCTTCACCAGTCCAACCTCATTCAGAACACAGACCATTTACAAAAAGGCTTAAACACAGAAAAATGTCTTGTGAGAACTTACTGATTCTGCCTCATATTCTCAAATGTATCTTGGTAGCTGCTGTTACAGCTAATGAAACAATGAACTATAAATAAGAACATCACAAATGAGGGTTGGCAAATTGCTTGATTTCAAAAAAATGTTCCCAAGCCTAGACAGCTAAGCTCAAAATTCAACTTTTTAGTCAAACTGAAAATGACATATTAAAAGTGATCTGCCAAAAGAAGGTCTGCTAAAACACTGCAAGCTATCCAAAATCTGCTCTGATGAAAGAAAGAATAGTATGTTTTCTGACTTCTACAGAAGTTTGCTCAGTCTCAGACTACACATGAACAGCAAATCTACTTCATGGACAACACCTGCAATCCAGGTCATCTGAACGCAGATCAAAGTTTCTGAATGTACCACCTTTATTTAACAGGGGTAAAAATATATATACACACATCCATCACACCCACACACAAACTTTCTCCATTCACAAACACACACACACACACACTGCACTGTATCACGCTGAGAAAGCCACAAAACACAGGTTTTTACAAGAGTCCTGCATACGAACGAGAATGCTGCAGGCAAGAAGAGCAGAAGATGGTGTGGTTTGTGCCACATGCACAACCACCCGTGTGAATCAAGGCTTGGAGAACCACAACTTAAAATCTACTAGTCTTCATGGTATCCTTGCAATGAATGCCTACGGGAGACTGCACACAGCATAGTCATCTGGACTATAAATAACAGCAATGCGAACGCACAAAAAGACAAACAATTGCCTACTGATCAAGTGACGCAAGGACAAAAACACAGAGCTTTAAGCTGACTTCAAAATCTGCAGATTTAAATGATTACCACCTCCTCTCTTTTGTCTTATTTCAAAATTTCCTTCCAAAATTTGGCTGTAAGACGGATAGTTAGCGAAGAATCCAGACTAAAGTTTCAGCAAACACTACTTCCTCTTTCATCACTATGAGATAACAAATTCTTGAACGGAGGCCAATTTTTAAGCAAAAGATACAGACAGACAGACAGACACCCCCACACACCACACAAGCTATATATCACTTAACTACATCATTTCTAGGAGCTGAATGGTATTCCCCCCACATATGCTGTTGAATCCACTCTAAATTCAAGATGTGTTTCTGCTGGAGCTCTACTAAAAAGGCGTTCAGAAAAGGTGTTGAAGTGGTACCCCTCAGATTTGACAACACCTTGTCCCTTGCTGGGCTGTAAAAGCCACTTTTTAGTTCGTGCAGAGTGCTTCTAGCCCTCTGGCAGAGGAAAACTTGGAGTATCTTCTTCTTTTGTGCCCTACCTCTTTAAGTGATTTATTAGCATAGCTCCTCAGTGCAGCTTGTCCACCAGCTGCAAATAAAGAGCAGTTAAATTCAAGCTCTTTTCCCACTCTTTGGAGTCACTTCTCAGCCATCCTGAAACAGCCCCTTTTGCTGCACTGCTGTGTGTGTAACCTGAATGCTGGTAGGGAGCAGTACAAGTTCAAGGACCTGGTCTCACCGACCTCTGCACGCCAGGACTCGACGTGACCTCTCTGATCCTACATCCTGGTGCCACCTGTGACTCTGGAACACTACTCTCACCTTGTACAGCATTTCAAGGGCACAGATCCATGCAAAAATACTGCACATAAGAAACATCAAAAAGAGGCATAGCCTTCACACACTGCAACTCAAGCTGAAGAAGAATGTCCTCACCCAGGACCTTTCTTGTATTTTTCTGGTGTACAGCATTCCTTGCATTCCGACACTTCTTTTACTGAAATGAAACTTTTTGTCTTAAGCATGGAGACTGTTTCTAACATGCCCTTAGTTGTGAAACCATTGGAAGAGACTCTTTACAGAGCTGCTCCACAGTTGGGTGGGCTTCTCCAGTGGATCAGCACTATCTTCAATGGGGCACCCAACTACAGAGAAGGAAGAATGAGCCTAACGTTCAGACTCTGGAAAAGTCCAGGCCTTGTTGTTTGATCGCTGTTCCTCAGTTTCCACAACTGTAAGACTGGAGACACCAGTTATTTAACTTCTAGACAGGACTGACTGTTTAAAAATGTTTTGAAAATGTTAAATGCTGCTCTGCTGATTAAAAAAAAATATTAGCAGAAATGTTTTCCTTTGGAAAATGCTGTTTGCTGATTTAAACAAAACTGTTGACATTTTTCATATCGAAATAAGTACTTCATGTGAGTTTTTCTCGTTTGTGTTTGGAAGGCATTTCAGGCTCCTGCTTCATGTTCAAGCTGCAAATACAGTACTGTTCTAGGGGGTTCATTGCTTGTATTTCCAATTATCCTGAGATACTGACAGGAAAGGAAAAATTCAAATCCATTCAGCAAGTAGAGCAACTTGTTAAATCCAAGCCATCTCCTTAGCCACAGAAAGAGACGCACAGGGTAATGACCTCAACAGTTCACCTAATAAGGACAAAATTTTTATTCCATGCTATTTTTGAGACAAGGTATCTGATTTTAAATCGAAGGGGTGCACATCTGTTTGCAAATAGAGGGATTTTTCTCCATTGGATCCTTCTATTTACATGTAAAATTTTTCTACTAATGTCCCACATCTGGAAACTACCCCCATATAGCTAAGCAACCGCTCAATTTTTAACCAGCAGAAGTAGGACATGGAGCTAAGCACTCAGTTCTGATCTAAGCATGTACCTCCATACTGTCTTGATCAAGTCTTGTGGAGGTATTTCAGCATATACCTAATTTAAGCACAGAGGTACCTGATTCAAAGTCAGTGGAAGGTATTCATCAATTCTGGGCATTGACCTAATCCTTAAAAAGACCCACCAGAAGAAAAAAAAAAAAAATCAGCTGTCCCTGGGAAATCAATGGGACTAAGGCACCTGGCTCTTTGAGACTGGATACCCTTTTGTGACTGCTGTATACACGTTCTCATTCCTCCGCTTCTTGCACAAGGATCTCTCAGCTTGGCTTCCAAAAGACAGACATGTTTTCAAGCACGCAGTGTATGCACAGGGACTGGTAACAATCTCTCATGTATCCTTTCCTCTCATTGCTTGTGTTTTAAAAATATAACAACAAAGCAGGAAAAAGGTGAGGAAAAATATTTTGAAAGTACTGAGAAGAAAATTGCCCTTCTTTCTAAAAATGATTAAATACAAATTACAACCTGGTGATCTAGGAAAGCCCTCTGAAAATGTCTTTTGCCATTTGTCACTGGTTTATCTTATTTGCCTCCCTATTTTTCCAGTTTTAGCTGGAAGGGCAGCAGCTGTGCTAGTTGGAAGCAAAATCATTTTATTTAGAACCACTTCAAATTGCAAGGAGGTTGAGTGATGGTGTTTTGTCAGTCAGAAAATGTTAGCCCATTACTATATGCAACACACTGTAACATGGTGTGACCTCATGAACAAATGTCAGAAGCTTCCTGAGAACTTCTCACCATTCATAAAAACAAAGAAAGTGTAAATCAGTGGTCTGCTAGCTCATCTCTCCTCCCTTTCAACACAACTGGTCTAAACAGGCAGTTAACTTAGCAGAACAAAATTAATGAAATAGTCTGACTGAAATACTAACTGAGATAATATATGAACTGGCAAAACCTCTATAAAGCCGAAGTTACAACTGAAGTGTGGGTAATAGACTGCATGTGTTATAAGACCATCTCTGATTTGTGGCTGGGAATTTAATAACCTTTTCTGTGTTAAAGATACAGGTTTCAAATGTTTTGAAAATGTGGCTGCAAAATGAGTTATTTTCTTTTGACCTGTTGCTCTTCTATATGCACTGTTACCTTCCTGTAAAATTTCTGGAATACCGACACATAAGCCTACAAACAGATCTTAAAAAATAGTTAAGGGCTTGCTGCAGGAATTATTAGGTGAAATTTTATAGCCTGCATTAAACAGCAGGTGAGACTAGATGATCCTAATGTTCCCTTTTGGACCTAAAATCTATGAGTATGCATTCTTAGAAAGAAAACAAGTCTCTGAGCATGGTGTCACTTCAACCACAGAAAAGGAGTAATGACTGGAGAATGACTTGCTAATTTAAAAGTGCACTGGAGTTGTCTTTAAAAAGTAGCAATCACTAGCCCCGTGGGAACATGCCAAAGTCTTTGTTTCATATAAAGCAGTCATGTATTGTACAGAAAGTTTAGTCCAGCAATCAGTGGTGAAACGTGTAAGAACACGTCTTTTGTACGAGACAACACTTGCAGTCAATACTTTAGGGGAATGGAGCAGTGTCATGTATTACACAGGATCCACTGTTCGCAGCCTGCTGGCTGACTCAGCATCCATGCAAATGATAACAAAGAGGCAAAAAAACCCAAATCCTCTGAAGACTATGAAAAGCATTAGAAGAAAAAATGTCACGAGAGTGTAAATCATGGACTAACAGCTTGAGAATATTGCTTTGTTTCTAGATGGAAAAGTAAAAGCAGTCATATCCTCCAAGAGCAGGCATAAGGAAAAAGAAGACGCTTCTAAGAAACACATGAAACAGGAAAGGTCTTGCTCACATGTTCAAGTTTCTCACAAAAATATTGGTGCCTCTTTCACCCACTAGCTCCCTGCTATGGAAAAACACTTCTTCAGAGTCTGGAAAATGCTGTTTGATCTCGGTAAATTACATCTCACTGCTTGTCGGTTTCTGATTGATGGTGTAACTTAGGGAACAATATCTGTGTGTGGAATACTGTCTGGAGAAGCAGTCAAGGATTATTGAAAATACAGTATTTATGCAGTTTAAAAATCAGTGGCACATTACACACAACTTTTTTCTAGAGTGATGAAAAATTACTGAAGTGCATTTGGGAACAAAGGGTATAAGGTCTTTTGTCTATTTGTAAGAACACTCAACTGGTAAGACTTCTTAGTGAGTTAGTAGTGATGGATGCAAAAAAAAAGTGTCAACTGCAGTTGAGCATAAAGCCAGCCGCTTCTTTGACCAATCAGCAGAAAGCAAGACGTCATCGTTCAGTGGTGGTCAGAGAAGAGGGAAGAAAATAAAATTGAAGAAAAGAGAAGGAAAATGAACCAAGGATCACTGATTTCTCTAAGCCATTTAAAACTACTGAAAAAGGAGAAAAAGTCTAAGGTTTTCTCACACCTTGTGTTGTTTCTTCATCTGTCTGATACGTCATAGTTAGTTGGAAGACTTTCAGAAAACAGCCACTTCCAAAACAACAGTCCACCTCTTTACTATAAATCATTCTAGAGCTACTGAACTCAAGGGCTCAACACTGATTTATACCACCTACAGATCTTGTATGTATCGCACCTTCCAAAATTTCATTTGAGTCCTTAAGGTTCTGCCATGACACAAGCAGAACCATATTTTCAACACGAAACAAATGTAACAGTCACCAGAGCATCAGCAGCAAAAAGGACGTGGCTGAAAATAATTATGGAACCTATGTAATACACTTCCTTTAATCAGGTATAAAAAAGGCTCAGCATGTGCATGTCACCACGGAAGATTCATTTCAATGTGTAAGTGCATCAGAGAAGCAAATGAGGCAGGATATTGTTGTCAGTGGTGTCACTGCACAAAAAAGAACCAGCACAAAAAATCTGTCAGGTGTAAAATAAACAAAAGGAAATACTTCCCACACACTGTACAGCACTGTACAGAATTAAACTGCTGAATTCATTGCTACAAAGAGACCAAAAGCATAAAGGGGCTGATGGAAAGACTATATATCAATTCATGGCGTTCAGGTCTGCTGCTAGTAAGTGAAAATGATAGCTGAGAAGTAATCGCCAACTCAGGATACCCTCTGAATGCTGTAGGATTGTAGGAATTTTGGAAGCATGAAGTAGGATCACTCTACTGTTTCTCTTGTTTCTTTTTTTCTTTCTCTATGCATCCACTACTGGCCCCTTCCAGAGACAGGGAAGCAGCTAAATGGACTTCGATCCGCTCCAGCAAAGCCATTTTAACATCCATAAAGGTACCCTGCCCACTATGGGAGCAAGAGAACCAGGAAGCAAGATGAAAAAATTGTCAAAACCACTGTCAACACAGGTAAATTTTTCCTAAAAATTACTGCAGATTAACAGTAATCTTAGTAGAGCCAAGAAGACTGGATGTCAGAAGATGAATTTATCTGGAGTAGCTCTAAATGAAGCAATATCAATGTGAGTTTGACGGCAGAGAAGGAAGCAAGTCTGCGAAGGGGTTCACTACATGGTTGGGATACAGAAATTGTTTCCATATGTGGTTCAGGCAGAACAGGGCAGCAAAGGCTCAGTGGGAGGCTTGTGGATCCTGAGGGGGAAAAATTATGAACAGCAGTTCTGAGAAGAAAAGAGAGAAAAGATGAGTCTTTGATTGGAGCACATGTTCCTTGGAGATAGTCTTTTGATGAGCACTGAAAGAAGATATCTCAAATGACTCTTCCAACAGTTTACAGAAAACACACACAGGAGCAGAAAGGTACCAACTAACTACCCTCCTAAACTAACACACTTCTAAAATATGAACTTGTATTATTGTACTACAAGCCTACAACGCAGTACTACAATATTACTGTACAACAGGCCTTTCAGAATCAAACACCTTCTGTAAACTCTTCGACACCTACTTTCTGCATTAGTGACTTTCTTCCCATCAGCAAACCACACCTTTTTGATGCCTGTTCCAAGTCAAAAAGGTAGCAGAAACCCAATGGGTTACTGCGCACTTACCTCTTGCTTTCAGTTCTGAGTATGAGGGGATGTCCTCAGAGGCCAAGATCTGTGGGACACATGCAGGTGTGCCAACACCCTGGCCCAAGTAAGAAGTGGGTGGGTAGTAGGAGTGCATCCGGTACTGGGAGCTCATGGTGTGGTGGTTCTCCATGCCCTTCATCTATTGGAGAGAGAATCAGAACAGCAGTATATGAAACCTGAGCCCTAGCACTGCTTTTGCACCCTCTTGTCCACAAGTACAAATCTTTGAAGGAGATCATGGGGGATGGAAGAGGAGGTGGTTGGAAGAGAACTAAAATCCTGAGGTATTTTGCTTTGCTTTGCTTTGACCTCCACCTGCATCCAGCTGACCAGCTTCATAGTCTGTAGAACCCCAAAGAAACCAACAAGTCCAAGACCAGCGGTAACCTCTGTGCAAGGAACCCGCCAGACGGTTTAAGAAAACAGTTCTACCTACTAACTTATTCAGGACATACTCGACTGAATCTGAGCATGACACACACACAAATATATCACTTTCCTAAAATCCAATGAGATGGAATAATTTCCCTATTTTATATGGAGAAACTGAGTTGTGGATAGATTAAACAGGAAATTTGTAGTGGAGCCATAACTGGAAACAATTCACCAAGTCAGCTCTGTCAGCTCCATGTCTGACAACTTATCAGACAACCTCTTCTCTCTCCGAGAGTCCACTGAGTTAGGAGCAATGTTAGCTGCACCTGGTACCAATCTGGAATCAGAAGTGGAAGTTTATTGCATCCCAACACCCTGAAATGATCCAAACTGATCTCCCTGGAGAGGCAGTAATGTCTTTTTTATTTTGTTTTTATAAAAGAACTAGCATCTTTTGTTCCAAAGCTCTACAGTGTGACATGGACACAATGCTCTAAAAGAAAGTTGCCCAGCACTTCAGAAGATCATGACCTCCAACAGGAAAGGTAATACTGTCTGGTCTCCCTAAGGCAGGGAATTATCATAAGACAGAGATGTTCTGGGCAGAGAAAAAAGTTTTACAGTTTTATATCAGGTATAAAGACAAAAGTGCGGTTAGTAACGCATGCAAAGCTATGACATTAGAAGTTCTCTTTGCAAGACAAAGTGCTGGAGAGCCTTTTCAGCTCATGTCTCATTTCAGCTAAATAAGAGCTCTGCCTGTTTTACCCTGTACCTTCAGGTCCCACCTAGCTGTGCTTCCTATCTGGCTCGATGCTCCACAGCACTTCTCAAGCTGAAAAACACAGATCTAAAGAGCAGTGGATGCAGAGGCAGTGAATCTGCTGTCCAAGGTGGCCACTTCATTCCAGCAGATTTCCAGAATCAGACCTTGGGTCTCCAGCAGAGTGAGCTACCAGAATACTTTAGCTGGTAATTGTACAGTAACTAGTTATTTTTGAGTGTTTCTCTTATTAATTTAGTACTCAATATTACTTTTAATATTGCCAAACTAGAAATAATGTGGTCTGGGTCACACAAACACTTTCTGGCATTCTATAAGACACAAGACAACATCTTATTTTCTGTTTGGAGTTAAGTTTGGAGTTAAGTAAGTGGAATTTAATCTCACCCGAGACATCAACTGCTGCTTACAGGAATTTCTAAAAACAAGGTACATCTTTATTTTGTGACAGCAGCACAGTCAAACTGAGGGATAGGCAAGACACGCTTATGGTCTGTGAAAGTAAGAGTTTCTCTACTGTAAAGTAAAGAATACTTACATGGTGATTTTTTTTACTGACTGCATCCTACGCATGCAAACAAAATTAGCCTTAAACCAAACAATGTTTCATCCATGGTAGACAGTAAAGCAATCTTACACAAATTACAGGCCTCAAGTCTTTTTATGAGGCACCCTGAGAACGTCTGAAGTCAGAATAGTTCGGCTCTATACAGAGCAACCGACCCGACCTCTGCCGCTCTGGGAAAAGGCAGTCTCCTCTTGGACACAGAGGTCTATGCTTTTGCATGCACCTCCTCAACAATACGCAGGTTCCTTCTGCCCTAAAATTACAAGCCGGCAATATAAACTGCCAAAAAGCTCAGTCCAAAGGTCTTTTTGAATCTGTATGCCCACAAAGCTGGACGGTTCTGGACATACTGAAAGAGAGGTTACCAAACTCCTCTCTGCCCACCTTTCTGAACCACACTGCCTGCCTCTCCGTTGTGGGGCAGGGCTGCGGGCAGCGACCGATGTTCTCAGACATCCCCTTCTCCCATGTACACATGTCCATGCATACCACTAAAAAACACCACCTGCTGGAGGCAGTATTATTTTAGCTGTAACAAAATGGAGGGATTGCTCCCTGGCACTGAAACGATGATGCTCTTGTTTCCTTTCTCTGTGGAATGTATGCAGGGACCTGTTTCCTTTCAACCCCCTTTTTTAGTCTTTTTTTTTTTTCCATTTCTTAAGAAAACAACTCACCTAAAATCCCTGGATTCAATGAATTATTACTACTATTATTATTAGTGTGTGGTAGCTGGCTAGCAAGAGACATGTTTTATAATCTTATTACCCACACCAAGTCTATGAACCACAGTTCGACCGACAGCTGGAGGCTTGGCTCTGCAAAGAATATGCTGTGTATTAACCACTGAAGAAAATCTAAAAGCTTTTGGTTTTGTTTTATTAAACTGTTTAGAATATACACCACAGTAAATCTGAACCATAAGGTTTCCTTTTTATAGTGCTTAGCAATCCTATTTTACAGTAACAATAAAAAAACAACCAGTCATAAAAATTCTTGACCTTAGCGCTGCATTAAAAAGGGGGCTTAGGAGATCATTACCCAATGAGAAGGGGCCTTTGCTCTGTATTAACTCCTCCAGCTCTGGAGAGTCCTTGCACATTTTTGGGTGCATCAGCCAGAAGGGGAGTCAAAAAAAATTGTGGGAAGCCCTGGGATATTCAGATTACTGCTAATTCAGGGCTGTCCAGCCTTGCAAACACTGGAGCCAGGTGCCAAGTTTGGGATCCCTCCAGGGGCCACATCCCAGAGGAGCTTCAGGGTGTAAACTTCAGGTCGTGCACAGATCACGGTAGGAGATGCCTGGTGTCTCCTTCCAGCCCCACAGTGAGCCCAAAACAGACAACGGCTGGAGGGGTCCCACAAGCTGCTCTGGTTTGTATCCCTGCAAGCTATGTGGCATAAAAACAAGGTGTGTTTTAGTCGGGAAATGCTGTGGAAGGGAAGGGCACAAAACAAATGCCGTGTGCTCCTCCTGGAAAGCAGATGCCTTCCTTTCTGTAGACAGCACTTCAAGTTCACCCCAGCTTCGCTCTCCCATTGCCTCCTCTCCTTTCACCTGCCTGCTGCAAGCCTTGCAGAGGCGGGAGGGCTACGTCTTACTGTGGCTGCAAGCAGCGCTTGGCCCAGCAGCGCCCTGCCCCAAGACACTGCTAATGCACTTTTATCTGGGCCATGGAGTTTAGGAGTCTTCTCTTTATCTGCAGGATTATAACAAATCATTCTTCTGCAGCGCAAAGAGGAGACGGCCTCTCCCCGACAGCCTTAAGCATATACTTGCTCTCTGCAGAGCACACTTGAGTTTCTCCTTTCCTCCAGCGCATCCCCTTCCAGCCACATGTCACTCGTGCCCTCTCCCACCCACAGGATGAAGGCGACTCTAGTCCACAGGCTTCCAAGCCGCTGATTCACCAAGTACCTCACCAACTTCACGGCAGGGGGCACAGACCATCTGAGAAGCAGATTTGGCCTATTCAACATTTACAAGTTCCCCTAAACCGCACAGTGCAGTGAGCACTCAGTAACTTTTTAAAGGATGTACCGCAAGCAGCAGCTTATAACCCATGAACAAATTAAACATGATCTGATAAAAAAAGTGACACACACACGGGGAATTCTTTCCCTGTTCATTTGCAAAGCCAGTACAGGCAACCAACAGGCAGCTACAGCTTTTCTGCATATACGCAAGCCGGAAACTGAATTTGTCAGTCGCTGAACATAACAGCCAGCGCAGCTCTACAGCAGCGTCCAGCAGTGCCAGAATATGTAAGAAAAGCCAGAGGAGCATAAAGAAACTGCTCTTGCATTGGTTCAGACCATTTCAGGGAGTTCTGCAAAGAGGACTTCTCAAGACCTGGCAGAAGAGCAAGGTAAAGCCCAGCTCTTCCTTCCAAGCAGCTGGCAGCATCTGCACACCCCTCTGCATGTCTCCTCTGTGGAGGAAGAGCTGAGGAGAGACGGTGGGAAGACCAGAGACAGCAAAGAGATGGGGCAGGCACAGCTGCTGGCTCACTTCTCCTTCCAGCCTTGGAGACTAGAGAGCCGTTCTGCTCCTCTGCAGTAATTACTGAAACACCATAGAAACTCTGCTTGAGTTTTAACATAAACTCCTCATTCTGTCTTAAAAGTCTTAGGGGGCACAAAATTGTTTTTCCCATTTATTTGCAGAAGTTCTTTGAAAAGAACAGAATTCACAGATCAGTTTTTGGTGTGACATGAGAAAAAGGCTCCCGGGCACTGGCATGAAAATCCAGAAAACAGGGATTTCTGCTCCATCACTTGCTGCCTGCGTGACCTTGGGCAAGCTGTTTAAAAATTCTGCACCTC
The DNA here is from genome assembly GCF_036417845.1 of Apteryx mantelli. Lineage (NCBI taxonomy): Eukaryota > Metazoa > Chordata > Aves > Apterygiformes > Apterygidae > Apteryx > Apteryx mantelli. The sequence continues at coordinate 7,938,737 of NC_090020.1, forward strand.
AGCTTCCCAAGCTGTAAACCAGGGTTGCTACAACTCTCTCGTCTTCTAATGCTACTGCCAGCGAGCTGACCCCTCACAACTACCACCACACTCATTCTGCTCAAGGTGGTTTTGTTTCATTCCTAAAACCAACCAAGCAGATTTTACAGCATGAGGAAAAAGAGACTGTGACACCCTGCCTTGACTTACTTTGATTCCAGAAAATACAAGAGACATTTATATCTGTCCCTCCTTGATAGACAAACTTAATTAACCTTTGCTATTCTGTTCCAACCTATTCTTTTAGACAAAGGCAGTGACCCATAAACAATATGTTACCATCAGAATCTCAACTGCTGTGACATCAAGAGATATAGCCCTATCAGCAGTATCGGAAAATAAACCGCTTAGATTAGCTCCTCTAAGAAATATGGATTACATTCATGTCACACATGAGCTGTCAGAAACATTAGGATACTTTTAGCATAAATCTGTAGTGTGAAGGGTATGTTATGAATACAGTATATAATGCACTGCTTGCACAGAAAATTGGGATTGTGTCGGGGGACTTGCACAACGTCTACATATTTGCACACACACATACACATATATATGTATGTATTTACACATTTAATATCCATTTCTGGAGATTCAGACCACATATTTTTGTAAGGGGGGCAGGCTTACCGAAGGAAAAACTGTGCCGGAGACCTGAAACAGATTGTGGAACTTGGAAAGAGCAACCTATTTTACTAGCAAGCAGCTACACTTAGAGTTAAAACTGCCAGTTGCCCTAACACAAAAATACATTTTCGGACTTCAGTAAAAGAGACTTTTAAATGCCTGCTGCCTCTGAGAAATCCATGAAAACCAGCTTTCTAACGTAGCGACACTAATTATTTCACTTCTAAATGAAAAGAATAACTTCCATATTAGAAAATGAGTTAAAATTTCTCAGTCTGCCTCTCAGCAATGCTTATTTCAGGTTTTCACTCTAAACTGCTTTAAGGAAGAAATAAAAAAATAGAGCCTTCTGGAAGTGAAAATGCTGATTTGGCAAGCTGTGTTTAAAAAAAAAAAAAGAAAAGAAGAGAGAGAAAATAAAAGGAACCTCAGTGTGAAACAGAAATTGCATGAAACCCTGAAATCTGCCCAGAACTTCCAGGCCAACCTTAACCTTTGCCCAGAGCAGGTAACTCCCTGGAGATGCCACAGTAACAAAGAAAACTCAGCCACCCGTCCCCTGACGTGGGGGTACATTTCGCACCGTGTCAGATTTGTTGCCAGCCCGGCTGTGGGAACCAGAAGAGCTTTAACACCGGTTGGGGAGGATGTCGACTCACGAGGAGTCACTATTACCCTTACGCTGTGGGTCACACGCCAGCAGTTTTAATTGCCACCTTAGAGAACTTAAAACCGATCAGATTTGGACTGTGGCATCCAGGTTCTATTTTTGTTGCAGTTAAAAAAAGACTGAAGCCGCCTCAGCATTTCTCAGCTACTCCCAGTGAAATGGGTAACAGGGAGACCGGTTCCAGAAGCACCAACCTTCACTGCGTATTAACACGCTCTAACTTGAGGTAGCAATGTTGGACTTCTTTAACTGTTAATTGGACTGAATGCACATAAATTTCTGTTGTAATGAACAATTACTAGAGCTTCAAGGGAGGGTCCAGTTGCTCACGGAAGAACTGGAATGAAGGGAGATGCATAATAACCATTGCATCTGTTACATTTCCTCTCAGACCTAGACTTGTATTTTCTTATTTATTAAGATGCATCACCAACATACCTGATTATCTGCCTTAAAGCTGGCAAAAGCATCAGAATGTAAGTGACTGAAAGGGCCTCAGTTAAAACTACTGTCTTCATTATGCTTATCACATCATGATAGATGCAACTTCTGGGATAATTATAAACAAACGAACAAAACCTCCAGAGAAATATCTCAAAAATTCCCAGCACCATTAATACACTCAAGTACAGGAGCCTCTGCAAAGAACAAAGACTAATGAAATCTGACATTAATCTACATTAAAGATTCAGTGATTCAGTTTATTTGCCAAGGCTCAATGATGCATTAATCCTCATCCCATCCCACACACACTCACATGTTTCCTCCCCGGCTTTTCTCCCTTGCTCCCTAAATTCTGAAACGGCAGACAGCTGGGCTGCCCAAGGCCTTGTCTGCATCCAAAAGTTACCTTACTTGAGGTATGCGATTCTCCTCGCGTGGTTACAGTTATCCCAGGACAAGTGAGCCTCTACCAACAGAGCCTGGAAAAGGCAGATGTCCTGTCTGTGCCTACTGCTTAAATTAGGTTAGCTTTCAGTGAACAAACAGCTAGCTTATACCAACAAAGAAGCTCTCCTGCAGGCTCACAGTCAGCGCTTAGCAAGCTGCCATGCACTGGTCACAGCTGGCATTGCACAGCTATCATCTTGGAAAAGAAGAAAAAAATCAAAACCTGAACCAAAATGGTTATAGCACTACCAGCCATGTGGGCAGACTCACTAGTACTGGAAGACTTGGTTAAGTGAGTACGTGCATTTATAGAAGGCAACAAACCTAACCAATGCAGATGGTCCAGCAAAAATCCCTGTGTAGATACGGCGACATGTTTTCTCCTGAGAGAATGTGCCAGCACAGGAGGTGTAAGCGAGGACTAAGAGAGGAGTCAAGACTCGTCTTTGTGGATCACACTTAGAAACTCTCTTGTAACTCCTCACTGTACTTGACAGTGACACACATTCATCTTTCTCCATTTGACACTGGATTTCTCCTTTTGCTGGGACCCTTCCATGCACAGAATCAATGTTCAACCCATGCAACACCTGAGAGCTCATTCCTCTTAGAGCAAACCTACTTCAATGCCATGCAGTGTTGTACTGTCTAAGCGTCATTGCACCTAATGCCATAAAGTATTACCTAGTCTACCTCTCACCATAAAACTTTTTATGACTATTTGTGCAATGCTATGCTATTATAACAGTATGCAAATCACATTAAGTCATAACTCTTCCAACACTAACAATCCTTCTTGCAGATCAGTCTCTGAGAAAAAGCCCCTAAGTTACAGGACAACACTCTACCTGTTGAACTACACTCTGTGCTCTTGAACAAGAGACCTGAGTTTTGGTTTTAGGCCATTTAGAAGTTGGGAAGTTACCACCTCCGCAGGCAGAAAGTATTGTCTCCAGTCTCTCTGCACAGACTTTTCACCAGAACAGCTCTGAGAGATCCCACCAGGTTTGGTCTGGAGAAATTCCAGTATCCAGGTGAGATAAATCAATAAATTCACATGGACATGAATAAGGGGAGTAAACACCCAGTGCTTTGAACTTGCTGGTGGAAACAAAACAATACTTCCTGGATAATAATAACTTATTTTTCTTAATAACCTCTTTGGTATCCCACTAATGTCAGTGGTACTTAAGTAGAAGTTAGAGTTACAGATTCTGCAGGACCCCAGGAGAAAAGTGCATGGAAGACATGACTGTATTTCTTTAATAGGCGTCCTCAATAGAAAGTATAGCCCTATATATAAAACATCTGGGACACTGTAAGTCAGACTGTAAGTTAATGTGTCAAAACTTCCATAAATAACATGCAACCTCTCCAAAACACACTCTAGTCCAGTATCCCTTACACAAATATTCTAGGTTCAAGTTTATAGTATATGACAACGACTGAAAGAACACTATCTTCACTCCTAAGCTGAACACATTTTAGTTTATCCTCATGCATCTCCTCCTCAGAACACTATTTACTATCTAGGATGTCAATACAGCTATTTTACTTTCCTTTTTCTCAAGAAAGTAAAACTGCAGAAGTCTCTACCGGTTGAAGAAACTGCGAAGCAGGGGAGTAACAGCCTACAAGAACATCATCTCTAGGTCGTAAATGTTGCTATCCTTCCTTTGCATTGTGATAGAGTCTCCGAGCATCAGCTCTCCTGTAGGCTCTTCTGCACTAGGTCCTGCAAAAACTTTAGAAGAAGTAACAGTCCATCTGAAACACTGCTGGGATGCGCCCAGTTAACCCCATCAACCAAAATTAAACCTAAGAAAGCACTAGCACTTCACCTTATTTCCACAAGCAAAATCTATTCTCAGCTTGCCTAGACTAATTTTCCCCCTGATTTGGCAACCAAATTCAGCAACTATAGAGGCTGCTACCAATGAATTTGACTGAAAAGTTGTATCTGCACATATGTGAAGGTGAGTACAGTGAAACCTTTCAACACACTGAGAGAAGAAAGCTTTTGTGGTTTTGGGCTCAGGCAGTGGAAGGGAGGGAGACAGCTCTTTTACCCATACAACTGTACTCATGCTGGAAAATAGACTTAGTGCTGGAGAAAGCACTAAGTACAGTCCCCTAATGATCTTAAAATTAGTGGCCATGTCAGCTGTTGCCCTAATCTGCATTTCAGAAGGGCCTTTCCACGAGAAGTGGTGTCTAATGGTAGGAAAGCCTCACTCAAGGCGATATGGACTGGCAGAGGAATTGCAATCGCCCTGCTCTTAGCTCAGGCTCCTCAGTATCAGAAGTTAACATACCCTTTCGAAGCTGCTCCCTGTGCCAGACAAAATCAAGGCAATTCTCTGTCAGCAAAGAGGAATACCCATCTACCCACTTCAGAAAGGAAGTTTTGGTGGATATCTAATCTTTCTCTGTTGAGCAGTTTCACAACGGAGCCTTTGCAGAAGGGAACCTGTCTTCTCTTACGTCCTGCAGAAGAGGTCTGCCCTCTCATGTCTTCGAACAGGGACACAGATATACACAGCCTCAGAGGGTACAACCCCATCAAGTCCAATTTCAGACAGAAAGGCACAACTGCAGCCCAAGGCCAAACAGAGCACCCAGGGTCACTGGAATGACTCAACTTGTTTTGTCAAGATACCTCTTATCTTGGCAGATTTACTCTTTTCACTAGTCTCCTCTTGGTAAAAAGCAGGAGGCTATGATTATCAAGCCCTACAGTGAGAGAGATGGGTTGGATCTATACCGAAACTAACAAAGTACGCAGAGCTCTAAAAAGAAAAAGCTCTGGTGCTAACCTAACATGCACAGTCTGTAACTTGAGCTATCTATCCCAGTTGAAATCCCAAGCCAGTCCTAGAGTTGATGCTGTCAGAATATACCATTAGCAACACTCTGTGTCACATTCAAATGACTGCTACTAACAAACTGCAGAGCAACATGATCTCATGGGCCTGACAAGGAGGGTCACTTCAGGACTGACACTGCTTTGGATGTGAAAAATGGAAGAGAAACAAAAAACATTCCTGAAGAGCAAAGCCTCTCAGAAGTGACACCTGAAGCTCCCAGGATGCTATGTTGGGTAGTTCAGGTAGCTTTTGTCTAGAAAACAGCCTATAATCTACCATGATGTAAACTGAAAGATAAAATCAAGTTGGCGTCCTTCATTAGTGTTTGTGACAGCCTACCCACATCAATACCATTGCTTTCATTGTACTGCATCACACGATAACCACCTATTTTGGCTCTTACCTAACTTTCCTAGCGTGCCCTAATTCCACACCTGGAATCTGGTTCTGTTCTGGCTTTGCCATGAAGCCAGCATACATGAAATCAGAATCAGCCCTAAAAAAAACCAGATTATTGTCCACCTCACTCTTACACTTAACACCTGTGTAACATCATACCTGCCATTGTTTTCCTGACTGGCTTGACATGTATGTTGCTGGGAGACTTCGAAGGCTGTTCTTCATAGGGGACCCTACCAGCGTACCCCCCACCTCACTTGAGGAAGGTTCACTGGCCACTGCCACTTGGTACTGGGAGTAGTTGTACAGGTTGTTATAGTAAGGATACAGGGATGGCTGGTAAAAACTGCTGTAGTAGGTGGAGTCCACAACCAAATCAGACGTGCTCTCCAAGTGCCCTCTGCTGGGGATGGAAGGGATGTCCTGAATGAGCATCCGTCCCTCTGGAAAAGAAAAACACAAGCGATTATGAAACAGGAGGCTCCACAAAGAGCGTTCCTTTCACCTTTCGGCAAGCTGCTTCTCCTCCTGGAGGCTGGAGAGAGGATAATGAATAGGAAGAGATGGGAGCTGAAAGGGAAATACAGCTGGCTGTTTGCTGGAAACTCAAGTGGACTGATGTTCGTTCAGAGCCTGAGAAACACCACCCACGCACACACACACTGTAGACTACACAAGGGGAGAAAAACCAGCTGAAGGTTAAGGCAATGTGCTGAGTTCTCATCCTGCCTACGCTGGTCTGAGGATGACTTACACTAGCCGGTCTGATGACGCAGCCTGCTATTATTTTTAAATTAATTATAACTGAGTGTCAAGTCTCTTATTCCCTTGGAAGCAGAAAGGCTGTAACCACAGGATGACATTGTTCACTTACCCCTTTTCACCTAACATCCTTCAGGTGAGAGGACAGTTTCTAAACATGTCTTTAGAACAGGCAAACAACCACAAAGCCAAGATGAAGTGCAGTACAGAAAACAAAGCATTATCAGCCAAGGTGCTTCAGCAAACCAAATGCTAACTTCCTGCACACAGGCCCTCAATCTTTGCCCAGCCTCCACACCCAAGTAGCTTTCCCTAGTCCAGTGTCAACTGGTGTCTTGTGATATTTCCAAGGATGACAACGGAAGGTGCTCGCTGGTATTGCTTCATGCCCAAGCTCTCTCTGATACACTGCATCACTTATCTGGCCAAGCCATGTACTGGGCTGTAAACTAAGAATACAGCAAACATTGCTACAGCCCTAGAAAGCCTAACCACACAGTGAATATACATGTACAAATTAAACAAGGGAGCGACTGTAAACCCCACCATCCATGTAGCTCTGGTTCTAGCTCATGTCAGTCTAATCTTGCCCTGTATCAACCTTCATGGTTTCTGCAGCATAATGATCCCTTCCACAAGAAGCTGCTGCTTTTTCAGCATGACCTTGTCTAACTATACCGTGGAGGGGCATAGGATGTGGCTTAAAGCATACTGATGAGCTCTCAAGGGTTATCAGCATGGAGACAAAGCAGCGTGGACAACAGGCACACATCAAATAACATCCCTAAGGAAGACGTCAGACAGATGTTGCCTGGATGGTTTTGTTCCTATCTCTTGGTATCTCTGCACCTTGGTTACCTACCTGTAAAATTAATATGGTGGCATTTACCAGCCTCTCACAGTCCTGGTAATACTTTCCACTGTAACGTTTATTAGCTGCATGCTAAATCCAATGATCAGTTTTAAGAATTATTGACATTTTCAACCCAACTATATTTCACTTCTTTAGTTCTAATGAAAGCTCTTTGCAACCAAAGATGACATCATTCCAGGGCACTAAATTATACAGTGCCACTGCTCAGTTCTTGTTGACATTCTGTTGACATCACATTTATAAGCAAAACAGAGCATTTTATGTCTCCTGATTCTGATTTTTCTGTCCCTCAGCCCTAAATGAGCATGAAACTAGCCATTTGGCTACTTTCATTCTGAGCACCTATCAAACTTGCACACAAAACAGAGTATGCAATGCCAGGAAAGACCCTTCATAAACAGTTTTTGCACTGCACATTCATACCAAATTTTAATATTGCTATTATTCTGCTCTGGGCAGGCCTGTCTTCAAGTTCATCTTATCTGTGTCTTTGCTTAAATCGGAACATAGACCACCGGCACTGAAAAACCAACAAATCTGATAAATCACAGCATGAGTCTGAGCCTGCCCTCCTCAGAACTTAGTTCCTGAATAATGCTGCAGCCCAATTACTCTGTTTTTCATGCTGTAAATTGAAAGCCAAAAGCAAAGTCCTACAACACCTTCCCTGCTGGGATACAGATTTCACATGAGACAGATATGCAAGGCAGCCTTGGCTGTGGAACCTATGAAAGCGCTATGCTATTCTGCACAGATGTGCAACCTCTTCTGAAGTACCTGCAGCGTCATCCCACATGTCCCCGCACATCATAAGAAGGGATAAGGCTTTCCATTAAGAATACTAGCACCAGAGCTGAAAATGAAATGGGGGCTTTTTACACCCACACAGGAAAGGAGAGCCCACCCTGAGATGTCAGGAGCTAGAAGGAAGGAGGGGAGAAGGTAGCAGACTACTGAAATTTTTGGAAAGATAGGATACACCTTATTTTCTAATGTGTGACAAGACGGGCTAGGTTAGAACAGTGACCTGCCCACACTCACACTCCAAATCATACAAGCATCCTTAATGTCACTGTGATTTTCAGATGACTGGCCATGCTACAGCTCCTTCCTGAAAAAAGTGCAGTGGTTGCAGTCTTCTGCTGCATTAGGCAGAAGAAAAAACAAGCTTCTTCTCTATTTCTACCTCCTGTCTGTGGTTGGGGCTACCATCACTAGCCACCAGATGTGTTTTTCCTTTATCTAGCTGTACAACAGCCCGCAGCGGTTTAGTGCTTGGGACTGTTATGAATCCATCAGAACAGCCCTCTGCATTTCTTCTGCTGTCTCCCTGCTCACTAATGACCTGTACAGTACTATGAGCTGCTCTCTTAAGACTCAACAGAGTGTCTACAGCTGTTCACCTGCTCATTCACCCACCCGTGCACCCACATGCATAAATCCCCAGACATCAGCAGCACGGGGCATTTTTCTTTTATAAACACAGAATTATGGAATCCACAGTTCTCATAACAGTCCTGACACATGTCCACTGAGCTACAGCTACATCATAGGAAAATGCTGGAAAAAGCAGGAAACCTGGGAATGTGGAAAGTTCAAGTGAAGGGACACACCCAACCCTGTAGAGAATGAGGACTCCTGTTACGGAGCTGGAAGTCAATAGAAGAGTTAATTCTCCCTAAGTCTTTGGCCACATCATGCTCCTGAAGATGGAGGAACTGCCAACATCTGGCAAAGAGCAGTGGAAAGCTGCCATATGCTGCAACTCACTTTTCCCCCCTGAATTTAGGAGATGAGCTTTACTTTGATGTCATGCTTTGTGACTGGTCTCTGCCTTTTTTCTGCAGCATCTGGATGAGATTCGGTGCTTCATCTGTGTAAAGGGAGACATCTCACAAAAGACACAGTTTTATGCCATCCAGATTCTTGGCAGATGCCAGGTCAGACAAGGTCAAAGCACCCCAGGGGTTCCTCTAAACTCCTCACAGTTTTGAATCAATCTGAGGGAAGGATGCCTCGGAGCAGAGGCGCTTGGAGAGCTGAGTTCACGCAGTTCTTCAACCACTCTGATATGCCCAGGGTCAACAGCAGCAGTTGAATCCAGCTTTCCACTTTTACCATATTTAACCTGGTTGAACTTTGTAATCTCCTACTATTAATGCACACATTAAAAATATACAGTATGTACAGAGCATATACAACCATAAAGGCATTAAGGGGAAGGAATTTTTTTCTTAGTAAAGAAAGCCCTGCAAGTTTTGACTTTTTCTTTCTGAGCTTGTATTGTTGAGAAAAAAGCAGGTCAGATCAGTCAGTGCCTTCAAGCCATGGAGTACCTTCAAGGAAGTGCTAAGCGCCAACAGGAGCAGAACTACTGGCCAGAAAATCCCAGCTATATCCTGCCCTGGGAATAAAACAAGGCAGCCGAGACTCTGCCGTTAGAAAATTTCTTGTTTTATCACACATCCAATGGTGTTTTTGCCCTGTCTATGCTGGTTCTCTCCAGCTGAAATCTGCTAGCTAGTTGCCAGGCAAGCACACTGTCTCTGGACCGCAATATCCTCAAGGACGGCCATGGATTGCCGAATAACATGGATCTATTTAAAGCAACGGCTGTGACTAAACCCCTATGTGGCATGGGGTTTCTTTGGCTGGTCTTTGGCCTGCCTTGTAAGTCTTGGCATGACTCCTACCTAGCTGGTGAACCTTCCCACAGACCCCTCTTGTGACTCTTTGACAACCAAGGCATTCTGCTAAAGGGAGGCTGCTAGCCCCTGGCTGTATTTTCTGCCAGCAAGGACAGAATACCAAGGTTAAGAATGCAGCTTTCAGCTGTTTTTTTGCAAATGTAATTCAACGCAGCTGAACAGCTCTGCGGGCAAAGATAGGGTCCTCCCCTGCTTTAGAGCTTGCCGCGTTACCGTAGAAGATGGCAACACCTGCACACAAGGGGCAGTCCTGAGGTTCATTACTCTAGTGGGAGCAATTTTTAAGAGGAATTAAGCTTTCAACAAGGCAATTGCTGCTGTGCTGTCAGACTCCCAACTCTACCCCTCCATCTGCCCTTTTAAAACAACAGGGTTGCTGCAGGTGCTGGACTGGGGCCTTGACTGTCTTCCCCCTCCACATGGAAGAACTGGGAAGGGCTCCTGGGCCCTTCCCTTGCTGTGTGCAGCAGCACGTATAATCTTGGCCCAAACTTAAGAAGCACCCGAGGAAAATAAACTGGCCACTAACCCTAAGCTTCCATTTGCATTATCAAGATTTTAACATTTTGCAAATTGTAACTAGAATGTGACCAAAAATACAGGGTTGAACCTGCATGAGAAGGAACGGAAATTGCAGAGTAGAAGGGAAAAAGGGTTGCTAAAATTGTCCCTTGTTTTTGGGACACTGAGTCTGCCACGTAAGGGTGCCTGAGGCCTTCCTTGTGTGAGCAATGCTCTTGCAATGAGACAACAGTATCACTTCATGCACTTGTGTTCAGTTGCATTTCTAAGCCCTTTTCTATATCTTTACTAATTCCTGTAGAGAACTGATGCTACTTTTTTCCACTATGTACACAGTGTGAAATATGACCCGCTCTTTCATAGAAGATCAATATGATGCATGATAAACACTGTTATTGATCTTGCAGTGTTGTAGACGACTCTCCAGCTCTATGGCATATTAATAGTAGTTAACCAGTAATTCATTTCAGGATGGCTAGGATTTTCTTTTAAGGAAGGTGAGTTCTCAGGGTCAGTTACACATAAGGGTCTTATATATTCAGTAACCTACAAGAGGCTCCTGCCTTCACTTAGCAGAGCATGGTGAAAAACAGTGGTCCAGTCCTCAGTTAATGCAAACCAGTCTCAGACCATTTACTTCAATAAAGCTATGGCGATTTACACGAATTGCGGATATGCATGGCAAAATCAACACAGCAGCCTGTATATAGATCATTCTTTCCCTTCTTATTTTTTTGGGGGGGAAAGAAGAGATGACAGGGAATTTACAGGAACTTCTATCATCCCTATCTTGCAGATGCAAATGCATTTTTAAGTGTACAAACCAAGAAATGCAAACATTGAAGTTCTGCCAGTAACACTCATCCTTAATTTTCTATTGCTATTGGAACTGTTAAGGGCCAGCTATAAAAATCTTATTATTCACTAATATTAGTAAATTAAACATGCCTGAGGAAGTTGCTGATACTGAGGTAAATGGTACAGAGTCCACACTTAACTATTAAACTTTTTTACCCTCTAAAACAGGGTGGCTGCATCAAACTGCCTATAGCACACTCAGGAATCTGAGGGGAGTATTAGTCAGCTTGGGAGAGAGCCATGCCAGTAACTGTTTTAAAAATCAGAATAGCACATAGAGTCAAGTTTCAATGCCTGGGAGCATGCTGTGGCACTGTTAAATTTACTAATATGGCTATAAGAGGTAATTAGTCTACATCTGATTATATATATCAGAAAACAGATGCTGTATATGCAGTGTGACAAATAAGAGAATTTCACAGTCTGCATTTATTGACATGAGTTTTTTTATACATGTATAGTCATTTTCCCTAAGTTTTTTATTTATTCACCTGCAAAGACCCCACACATACACAGATATGGCACTGAAAATGCAAAAGAAACGTGTTCACTGAAGTAACACATTTACTCAAGTATTAGGAAGGCTACATTTTCCAGTGAGTAGAGTTCAAGCTTTTGGTAGTTTACATTTCCTGCATTATTTAATTAAGAGTGATTGTTTTCATCACAGCGGGGTTTACATCTTTCTGCAAGCCAGCCTCTGCTACGGTAGACAGCTTGGCCGTTAAAACTCCAAAAATTAATTATTCACTCAGGAAACACTTGCCTTCAGCCCTCAAAAGAGTCGTGGATCTGCACCTGACAATTTGCCCTCTCTCACTATAATGCATCCTTACATTCCTCTTAACTGGTTTGGCAATGTTAAGTCTTGCAATGCAGTAGTTCAATTCATAGCTGGCTTTGAGGTCGGACAGCAGCCTTGAATGAGGCCGGTGTGAAATCACTCCCTAACATAATAATCAGAAACGCTGGAACAATATGTTTCTCCCACCAGACAATCATGACAGAGCTATTTCAGATGTCAAAGAAAGCTGGCACCATCACTTACTTTCTGCTGAGACACTTCGCCTCCCAAGGAACAAACACTCATGCTAGTTCTGCCTTCGAGAGGAGTATTTCTACTCTCTTTTCAATAGAAGTTACGGATTATCTTTTGTTCCAGTGTTGAACTTTTAGCTTGCTATAAAGTTAATGTGCTAGACAATGTTCATTCCAGGCAAGGCTGTGGGGCTGTGTATTTTCTGCCACCCCCAAAAAAGGCCATTATCTGTAATTACCCATTACCATGCATAATTATTTCTTCTATTCTGGTCTATGGCCCCCAGGACTTTATGCTGTTACAGCTCACTGCATTATCTTATCAAATTTGTTAAGGAAGCTTTTTTGACCTTTTGAGCACTTGTCATAGCACATATAAAAGCCAGCAGTAAATTGTTTAAGCATGTAGTGTGTGATTTATTATATGTACCCTGTATAGGTCTGCAATGTGTGATACCATACAAAATATTAAATGACAATCCCTTTCCTATTCCCCACTCCTTGCTTTTGCTAAAATTAAAAAAAAAAAGGTGTGGGGGGGAAGCGAGGGAGAGAAAAGAAAACCTCTTCAGGAAGAGAAGGACAGGAACGGTGCTGGCATCTGTCTGTTTTAATTTGAGGAACACAACAGCAACAAATGTCTACACCTGAATGCCAAGCTCCAGAGAAGGTCTCCGCCACTCTCCTTTTCAATGCCTCCTTTTCCACTTCTCATCCCTCTTCCCAGTCTGATGTTCTACCTTTTCAGCTTGTTTCTACAGCTGTGTAATTCTGCTGAGCCTAATTCTTTTACACAAAATCCCATTTACTGCCACTTCAGCAAGTGAAGAAAAGGCTTTAAACTACCTTTCTTCCTAATATAAGGTTTCTCTCAGTTTAATACGAGGTCCTAAGGGTTACAGACAAATTTGGTCCAACACAGGATTCACAGGAACTGTTCTTTATGGATACCATTTGAGTGCACAAAAGATGAGGTTTTGGTTTTTGCTTCTTGCAAAGCTTCCAGCTAAGGACCAGATACTGACTTGCGCCGCACTATCATCTGCTTCTGCTAATAATCTTGCCAAAACAAATCAGCACACGAGTGCGTCACTGTTCTTTGCATCACCGTCCCAGAGCCCCGTTTCTGAGACGTACAGGGCAGTTCTACTTGCATTTATCTACGAGAAACTCCATAGATAACGGACAAGAAACACCTCCGTGGGGTTCTTGCAACAAGCTGCGACCAGATACGGAAAGAAAACCATGGTTTCCCTTCCTCCCCAAGTGCCACTGCAACCCCAGTCTGAGCTCGAGAGCCAACGCAGCAGCTCTTACTCCTTCTCCTACAGCATCACCCACCCTAAGAGTCCTGCACGCCCAGCTGTGCTCTGAGTAAGATCTCTTAGAGAGAGAGAGAGGTGAGAAAACCTGCTATCATCCCTGTCAGCTGTGCGGGCTCAAAGCAGCTGTGTCGCTAGGCTAAAGACAATAAATCATAGGCAAAACAGATTATTGCCACGACAGTCTTTAGGCACCACTCCAACGACAAACAGGGAACGCAGATGCTGAGCAGAGAAAATGACTTTCTTCTCAAAGTGGAAATATACACTAAAAAAAAAAAAAAAATTGTCCGACAACTCTGAGCCTCTTCCAGGTTTCCCGGTCTCTTCCCAGGAGCTAAAGCACGCTGGGACAAAACTGCCCAGTTCTGGTTCCTTATCACAGCTATGCCTTGCTGGGGCACATACCACCTGGCAACTCCTACCTCACTTTCACCTCCTCCCACCACCGCAAGACAAAACAACTAGTCACCACAAAATTTCTTCGAATGGCTCTCTGACAACCAGAAAATAGCTGCAACAGCCCTAGCGGGACGAAGCAGGCACACCGCTAATTCGGTAAATATTATCAGAGAGGCACGGGCGTAACGGGAGCGCTATCTCGCGGGAGCAGGGTAAACGCTCCGTGGGCAGGAGCCGGCTTTATCCGTGAAGACGTCAAAGGCCGGACTCTCGCGTTTCTCAAGGTTTATCCTACTGCCAGAACAATACTTGATTTTCACCCTGAAGGAATGAACACGACTTTCCTCCCTCTAACAACAGCCCCCGGAGCTAACTGGAACAAGCACGCTTTGCCTGAGGCACAGCTTTTCCAGTTCAAGCCGTAAACGCCCCCTAAATGGGACAGGGCACCTTCCCTGGAATGACATTAGCCAGAAAGAGGCACTGCAGGATAAAAATTACACTGCGCAGACTGCACGTTTCAAGGGGAAAAGGGAGATACGGGAATTAAGGCTATCGGTACAATCCTGCTTGAGCCCTACTCTGCCGGCGCCCCGAGGCGCAGTCCTTACACAAGGCTTCGCATCCACATACTGCCTTCACTAACGACATCAAACCCCATCCACAGAAAACTTTAACTCGAGCGGGGTCTAGTCCGGCAAAGGCACCAACAGTTCAGAACAATTGTACTGGAAGGTAATTAAATCTTAAACGAGAGGGTCACCAACGGGCAAAACAAACTGCTGTCTCTCATTCCAGGAGATGTCTTCTCGTCCTTTAATCATTCTCGTGTCTCCTTCTTGAGCCTGTACAGGTTTAAGCACAGCCGTGCCGGTCCAGACCAAGGATATTTCCCCACCAGCGGCTATGAACAGAAAAACCCAGGAAACAGCAGGAAACGGGCAAATGCTCGTGGCGCTTCCCTTGCCCCGCTCTCCCAGCCTCCGGTCGTTCTTAGCTCAGGACATCCGTGAGCCTGGTGGGATCTGTCTTACTTAACAACCACCAGCGCATCTCTGTTTTCTCCTACATGCGCAATATCCCCCGGGGAAGGAGTCCCACAGCGCTACTAACCGGTGCACCACGCGCCACGGACACCAAAAGGAGACACAGGTCCCACAGGCACCTCACCGACTTTAGGCACAGGAGGGACTAAACCACCTCACTCCTCCCACGCGCCAGCCTGCAAGGGCCGTACCAGTCCTTTGGTCATCCTCTTCCACTGGGAACTAATATTCAGTCCGGTATCTCCCACGGCCACCAGCCCCTCTGCAGTGGCAATATTTTGGGGGACGGATTCCTGCATTCCCCACATCCGGACTGGGTAAAAACGGACCTTGTTTGCACGTGACCAGGCAACTGAGCTCTCCTGGCGCTCTGTCTTCGTGATTTACCAGACCGTGGACCTTTAGGTCATCTACTAACATTACCTGTGATGATTCGAGGTTTGCTTACAGGATATCAGTGGAAAGATTAAATAGCTTAAAGCCAATAGCAGGTTCCTGTGAGACTCCTTTAGAAACACAGCTCTGTCAGATTCCCCATTCATAACCACATTTTCAGACCAATAGGATAATCCTTTTAAAAACCATTTAATATGCACAATATTGATTTTCTGTCAATTCCATTTCTTAATCAAGATGTCGGGGTTTAAAAAATCAAATGCTTTACAGAGTTTGATTGCATCAATATTTCACTTTATCTTGCAAATTTATAATGATAAAAGATTACTAACTTGATAAAATCTTTTACCCATAAACTCCTGTTAATTCACATTATATGAGCATCCTTTAATGGTGGCGCCTCTCCCCCTCCCACAAATTTCAGTCCAATGTAAGCTGTTCCACTCTATTTCCAAGAACTGAAGCCAAGCTGACAGATCTGTAATCACCTATGCTATCACAGTGACTCTTCTTAAACACTGGTGCGACATCACCTTTCCTCCAGCCCTTAGGAATTTCCCCAGTCTTAGAAAACTTACTGAAAATCAACATTAATGGACCAGAGAGATCCTCAGCCATTAAAAAAAAAAAACAAAAAAACAATTGCATGCAGGTTATCCAGTCCTTTGGATTCTAGTTAGTGCTGGAACTGAAAGCAGAATGTCACCACCTCCATATACAGCAATATCATCTGTCCTTCTTCAAAGCAAACATCAGAAAAAATTATTGAACATTTCTTCCCCTCTTTCACACTTAGAATTATTATCCCGTAACAGGTCAAACCACCACTAACTGTGGGTGTGGGTGTGTTCCTGATACAATTAAAAACCCTCCAGATTTTCAGATTCTTAGTTAGATTTAAACTTCATTCAAAATCTTTTTTTTTCCCAAAGGAAAAGGTGATTTTAGAGAAAAAACAAGGAGGGGGAAATTCCAGCCAGAGGATTGCATTTTGGCATAGTAAGTTTCCCAGTTATGCACGCAGGCCCAACCTAACTCCAGCTAAAGATGAGCATAAATATCATCGATGATTTCAGTAGAACTATAGAAGGCACACTTTGTTCATCTTTAGAATACACTTAATAAAAATTATCTGGTGCAAACATTCAGCAGGAATCTTAAAATTCCTCCTAACATGACCGAAGAAACAAAAAATCAGAAAACCATTTGTATTTCCATAACCAATGGAGGATTCAGGAACCCTTAACAAGATAAGCAAATTCCACTTTCAGACTCTGCTGTCACTGCCTAGAGCAGAGGAGTTATCTATTTAAGGAGAGCAAAGGGGACAACGCTTGTTCTTTTCTCATTTGTACTTTTGGTTTTTATAATTCAATGCAACTCTTTCACTATTGGCAAAAAAAAAAAAAGCACTTTCAGTAAAGAACAAGCATTCAGAATCTCTGAACATGGTTTGATCCTGTAAAGACGTAAGGCACATTTTAATGCTACACCATAGGACATTGTTCATGTTGAACTGAGACAACAGGACTATCCACGTATCTAAAATTATATAGCATGCATGACAGCTGAGAGGATCAGGGCCAATAAAATTAGTGCTTCAGAAAATCAGAAGCATGTAAAACACAGAGCATTTTCAATTTTCAGTGTAACAGCTGGAATATGCATGCGTATATACACGTTTTTATTGATCTTCAGGTACACGAATGAGAAAGAAATTTACAAACTTTTAACTGGTTGTGTATCAGCTACACAATATGCTACTTAAATGCATAACAGAAGTAGAAGTTAAATAAACACAACTTTAAAAAAAGAGGAAGAAATTAAAAGAGAAAGGAAATCAGGAAAGAAAATCATAATTCTAGACAGTGATGAAAAAGAAGTCCAGACACCTGCAGGCCCAAAGAAGCAAATTGAGAGGCGGAGAGAGAAACTCAGTGTGGATTAAACGTAAAGGGATTTAAGTCATTAACAAGAGATCAAAGAGAACATTAGAAGGGAGGGAAGGTTTTACAAGTGTCTGAGATAGGAGACCTTGGAGGAAATATGCCTGGGATAAAATCATTATGGCTCACACTAAAAATAATAAAGGGAGTAGGACGATGGTCAGAATTAGCTAGAGTCTGTGCTTGATTAGAAGCTATATGATGACAGAAAACCGGAAGGTTTCTAAATAAAAAAAAATATATAGAAATAGCAAGAGGACTTTTTTTTGACTCAGTATACTTAAATGTGGTGGAAAAACTAATATCCAGGAGTGGTAAAGTATCATTATAGACACACACTGGGCCTGGGCTAGTGAATCACATGAACACAGGTCACTCTTGTATGTTTAAAAGAAAATCGTAAAATAATTAGGCATCCAGTAACACTGCGGAGAAAGAGAAGCTCTTTCAAGGTCCCCAAGAAAACACAGGAGAGAAGTGCAAGAATTTGTACTTTACATAACTGAACTAGTCAAAACTCTGATGATAACTAGCAGGTACCCAAACAGAGGAGAAAGTATAGAAAAGTTCGGGGGGAAAAAAAAAGATGAATTAGAAGAAGCATTTAAAAGAGTGTTTCTACAAAAGAAATCTTCAAAGTTGCATTTTTAGTCCCCAGGTCATTAAATGATAAATACACTGAAAAGGGAATATGGGCCAACAGAGTGAATAAAGAAGGAAGTCTATAAATACAGTGAAAGAAGGCAGTCTTCAAGGTACAAGAAAGCACGCGAAAAAAAGGAAAAAAAAAATGGAATCATGCCAGCGCTCGGTTAAGGAAGTGTGCAGTATTCCTTCACTCCCCACTTATATCTTTTCTAAAAACAACAAGAAAGCCCCACGCATTCAGATAAGTCGTAATAACTGTTTCAAGGACACGGAAAGGAACAAGAGGTCAGCTGCAGATAGCACAGTAATGTGCCCACGGATAGAAAATTCCGAGTGCATCTACTTCTCCCGCTTCAGCCCTTATCTCAGCGTTCATAATGACAAACGAAAAGCACCAGCCAGCGCAGATAACTCACTGGACGCAAACGCGCACACGCCGAGCATCAGCGATGGAGGGAGGGCTTCCACGGCACAAAGAACAACGAGGGCTTCCAACCCCCTTGGCCTTCAGTAGGGAGAGAAACCCGGAGCCGGGATGAGGCCAATGCACCTCGCACGCTTGCTACTGAAGTTGATATGGCCTGACAGCCGCCACTTAGCCAGGGATCGGGCTCTAACTGGTAACTCCACCGCCGAAAATCTCACTTCGCGTAAGCAAAGCCAGCCAGAAGGATGCTGCTGCAGGATGACAAGAGATTCTGAAAAGGGCAAAGAAACTGACAACTCACAATGCCTCAGGAGACGGAAGCTCTTCCGAAAGGTGAAGGAAGGATGGAAATATCTTCCCAGCTGTGGGAACCCGTGGGTTTCCACCTCCACCTCTCTGGCCAGTAGCCCATCACAGGAGGGTCTGCTGGCAGAGCAGCAGCTCTCTCCCCAAACAAGCAGCTCTGGGCAGGCAGTGCCTGGTCCCTCACCTCTCCTGCTCTTCTGCGACACTGGAGGAAGCCCCTTCCGGACTGTGCCCCTGGTACAGACAGCCCTGGACTAGCTCCAGGCTCCTGCCTGCACGGAAAAAGACAAACAATCTCTTCTGATGTTCCCAGAGTCTTTTTATGTTATTACTTATTTTCACACTTCCACAGAAATTCCAGACAGGATCAAAAGCCTGAAAGGAAAAATAGAACATCTTCATTTAGAGGCTTAACTCTGGAAATTTCCACCTGTTCTATCTGCTTCACCAGTACAACAGAAACACAGCACTTTGACAGCATCTGTGCCTTAAAGTGCCATACATGCCACTTCAGAAGTCACCTCAGAAAAAACGCACGCAGCTACACACACGCAAGGAAAGCTGCAGAGATGATAACAGAATACTACTTAAAATTGATCCGGGGACACTGCAAGCTTTGCAAGCTGCCGGTTCCAGAAACGAAGAATTCACTGGAAACATCTAATCAGAGATGAAGCACCCTGCAACATTACAATTTATTTAACATAGTCAAACAGTGGCCATAGGCAATGAATCACACAGGGGATGACAAAGCTGCAGGAGATTTCCGTCATCTAGTTTAACCTGCACATTGATCAGAGCTTACCTCCATATTAATCACTTGAAAATGTAATCTAACATACTCTTAAATACCTCTTGTGATTATGCTTCACTTACCCCCTTGTCCTTATGCAGGTCACTCTGTTGCTAATTGCACTTCTAGTTAGGAGAAAAAGTGTCTACTGTCTAATTTAATTTTGTCTTTTTTAGTTTCAAGCCGTTGCTCCTTGTTATGCTCTCTCTAGCACTGTAAATAATCCCTCCCCCTCCTACATATTATTACCTCTCAAATATTTATAGACTGTTATATCCACCCTTAGTCTCCTTTTCTACAAGCCGTACATCATTTTTGTCACCCTTCCCTCTATCCTTTCAGATTTATCTATGTCCTTTTTATAATGAGATGCTCAAAACTCTTTTGCAGTGTTCCCAAGTATGGCTAAAGCAAAGCAGCAGAGAGAGGCAGTAACATCCCCTTTGTTTTACCAGCAAGGCCTTTTTTAAAGAACCCAGAGCAAAATACCTGTGATTTCTGTAGGAACTGAACGTTGCAGAGCCACGGCTGTTATACTCCTAACTGCTTTTTCCAATACATGATTGCATCAATCAGAAATGAAAGGAAACAGTTATGGGAAAGTTTAAGTCTAAGGCAAGGAGAGATTGTTCACTGCAGAACATTCCCTGAATCTTTACTTAGACCATCTTGAAAGAGACTCATGCAAAACTTGGAAAACCACAGTACAGGCAGAAGACCTGTCTCCAGCAACTGCTTCCCAAAACTAAGTCTAAACTGTGCTTTGGAAATAACGGCAATGCAAGATAGGTAAGAATGCTCACAAATTCTTACAACAGCCACCTGTGAATACGATTCTTTTCCTCTCATTCTAACAGCAACAAGCTGGAGAAAAACAGATGATTACGGATGGAAAGATATTAGTCACTCACATTAAAAAAAAGATACGAGACTTATTTCTTTGCATTTGTGCTTTAGGAACAAGGGTAAAAGATACCAGCAGTTCCAAATCCAGTACAGACACATTATGTTGTGCCATGCTCCTTTCTTGTGAACAGGGAGTTGTTGGTGATGGGAGAAGAAGGGGAAAAAACAGCAGAAAGTGACAGATGGGGCCACTTCGCTCCGGATCTTGAGGGACAGCCAGCAGGACCAGGAAGGCTCAGAAGCAGACAGCAGCCGAGACTGCTGAAGCGCTGGCTGCAGGCGCAGCAGGAGAAAACGATCATTAAGAAGCAATGAGGAGGAGAGGAGTGAAGAGCAGGATTATGGAGCAGTGACTGCAGCAGACCCACTAAGACCTCCTCCGAGGACACACAGCCATCCCGTCAGCCCTGGCACGCGGGCAAAGCAGCCGAGCGGCTCCTTCTCCTTCCAGCTCAGCCCTACCGAGGCTGCTGCCATCTGACTAGCAATCCACCTGCCAAGTCCCATGCTGCATGCTGCCTGCTGGAAATCCAGCGTACGTTTGGTCACCGAGCGTTTTTACGCCAGAAGAGCCAGGATTTCATTCCCAGGCTTGCATATGCTGATCAGTATTGAGGCCGGCCTAATGACATGGCAAATTTCAATACGTTGGATTAATGTCAGCATCAAAAACCTGGAAGAGCAGGCATTCCGTAGAATCACAGCACAATTTAAGTTGGAAAGGACCTCCGGAGTCCAGCTGGCTCAAACTCCTGCTCAAAGCAGTGCCAGCTTCAAAGTTAGGTCAGCTTGCTCAGGCCCCATCCAGCTGGGTTTCGCGTCTCTCCAAGGACAGTGAATCCACAGCCTCTCTGGACAACCTGTTCTTGTGCTTAAGCACACTCATGGTGTATTTCCAGGACAGCTCCCCCATGCCGTCAATCAGCTGACTAGAATGAGACTTTTGTTGACAAAAGTGGAAATGTTGACAAAATATGACATTATAAAATGTCAAGAATGGAAAGGATTTTCTTTCAAAAAGAAATTTTTTCTTCTTTTTTTTAAAACATGATGTTTTCCAATTATAACAGCTTTTTTTCACCTTTTTACTCATGCAGCACAAGAACGGTTGCAAGTCTGTGGCATCAATTTTTGAAAACACAATGCAGCATCACAGAAAAGATCAGTGCAGAACAGAACACCTATTTAAGCATAAATATGCTGAAAAGATAACAGCAAAAAAAGCAAAGGAAGAGAAAAGAAGGGAAGGCAGGGTTTTCAAAGAAATCTAGGATACTTTAAGTTCTAAGGGATCTGAACACCATCATTCATTAGCCATCATGTTACCACCGGTCCCTCTACAGTCCCTATTTATTATTAGATAAAATCCCACCAGTCCCACAAAGTTTCCAAGCAGAGGAATAGCCTGCCTAGAGAAATGTAAAAAACACACTATTTTGTTTCCATCATCCATAATAAATGTAGCAAAGGGAAATAATAACTGCAAACTTATTACTCATAATTGCTGATAATAATGTTTAACCTGTCAACCTGTGATACTATGAAGGCATGTAAACATATGCTGTTATTATGGTTATAAAAAAGACAACAGCAAGTGGACTGCAACAGAATACAAAAGTAGGAGCTGGTATGTAGGAACATACAGTAATTCTGTGTATATTGGATGCTTCTAAATTGGTCCAACATGAGCACAGAGCAGCAGAAAGAAGGGCACCTTCCAGGCATCCCATGATCTATGTTGCAGCCCTTCCATCCCATCTCCCAAAAGCTAATGATAAGCCTTAATCCGGGATAAGGACAATATAAAATGGAGGAAATGTGAACAGTCGTAAGTATTCTTCCTTCAGTTTGAACAGCTCTCACTCTAAGTTTTTTCATGACCACAGTTTTTTCTTATTTCAGTGATTTCTAAATATTAAAATTGCAGAGATATCAACCTTGTGTGGATCCCAGAAGAATCTAGGTTTTAAAAAGTCTGAACTGAGGACATCTGAGAGGTATGTTTTAAACACCTTACTGTAGTCTTTCCTTGAGTTTTACCCGCTAGCTAACCTAACAAAAGGTACTTGCAAGGGCAATTGCTTTAAATGCCCCAGGACCACGACTGTTTGCTGTGCTGAGCAATAAACGGCCACAGCTTTCAAACCACCTGCAACTTCTCTAGGGAAACTGCCCAGAAACTACGAAATCTGTCTGCAAGAGTTTCCGCACACATCCTGTGAGCGCGGGCTGGTCCCTTTCCAACTACCCTAAAAATTCCCAGATTGCTTTCCTTTCTGACCGCGGAAGACAAGCTTCTCCCAAAGCAAATACGGGTAAGATGAGTCTTACTCTCTCCGCCCGCATTAATTACCACTGTAAACTCTCAGAAAATCTGCACCTGTACGTATGAGCACCACTTTGCCTATCAAACTAAGACGCTGTGACACTTGCTCTGACACCATGGTGTAGGTTATATGAAACCGCCTGCGACAGAGTCGCTTCCCGTGTTCGCCGTTTCTGTGTCATCGTCCCCCAAATTCTAATAACCCGCACCGTCCTTCCTCCCACTCCAACTAAAAATACGACCTCTCATTACGCTTGCAGCTGAGGGTAACAGGAAAATGGCAAAACAGCGGTGCAAGAATCCTGCAAGTACCTGGACCTGAAACAGTCTGATTCTTAAGCCAGATACTTAGGTCAACGACTTCATGTCACATCACGCTGCAATTCCTCCACTAACAAAAGGCATAGCTGCAAAGAAAGCTTCAGAATATGCACACAGATATTTATGCATCTCTAAGTCTTTTAGGAATGAAAAGGCCCACCATGCTATACGGACTTAAACAGTACCCCTCACAGGAAAATAAGGCTTTTCAACGCAAAGTCTGCATTCTGACACCTGATAAAGCCCCGCTGAAAGTCTAGCTGAACGCACAGCACCTCCCGCAATCAGGTAGCTGCAGACGCTTGCACACGCGTTGGTGGCACTAAAGCCATACCCATGAGTAGTTACACTGAATTCAGTAGCTGGACTTATTAAAGTTAGTGGGGCCAGAAGTCCACGCAGTGCAGCCACTTCCAAGCCAGGCATGAATTTCTGTTGTTATTTAGGTGCCTAACAACAAAATTAAGAACCCAGGCTCCTGTTCTTTCCCAGATTCATTCACTTCTGGTAAACAAAGCTGACCTTGTCTTGATTCTTGGCTGGAATCAAATCTTCCTTCTAGAGATGAAGCTGTGTATTTTCACTGTTGTCACCTACATTTAGTAAAACGCTTAAGAAACAATGTATTTGTATTGCTAACAAAGAAAAATCCTCTGCAAGAAAGATGACTGCAAAGCATTTACAACTACTTTAAAGAAAAAATTCTAAGCCATTCAAACGACTTTAAAATTAGCAATTTTCCTGTTTTCAAGTCTTTATTCAAGCACAATATTGCCTTCAGCTTGTTTACTGAATGCTGTTCCTTAAAAGGCATTCACTTATTCCATTTAATAAAAAATTATTAAAGCAGTGTTAATAAATTAAGTACCTCCACTGACATTTTTAACGCATTAAGATCAAAGCTTATGGAAATTTTGTTGACTACAAGAAATTTTCTTTTTTTTGCCTGCATAAGTAAGGGTTTTCCTATTCTCCTGAGTTAGGTACAATCTCTGTACATTACTGAATATAATAGTTTAATCTTTACCTAGTCTTTTCCACGTCTGTAGACAAAGACTGCAGTAATCCAAATATTAAAGGAATAATTGTGTTGATTTCAAGATGATACTAACATGACTGCAATAATGAAAACAAACAAAAAAATAAAAACTACTTTTTTTTTATTATTAACCATTTCTCCTAAAACCTTCCCAAAGAAATTCTTCCACATGGGGCTGAAACTGGCTGTCTGCAACAAATCCGTCTGACAAGCCCAGGAATTAGGCTTTAAATGGCCTGGAAACAGAGTGATGGCGTTTGACAGACATACAGATGCACTGTTCTTTTGTTAGTTAATGCAAGGCACTGTCCATTTTAGAAGTATATGGTTAACCAAGAAGTATATTTACCTGTATTATTGACTTCAGCACAGATGATTAAAAATAACAGAAATTTCCCTTTCCTTTTCTCTGTATTTGTTTGCAATTTCTTTGTCTACATAACAGAAGTCAATGACGTCAGTTTCTTTTTCATGTATACCAACTGCTACTTCTATCAGCTCTGTACAGGAGAAAGCATCTTGCCCAGAGCCTTCAGCCCCTTTTAAGCGGTGGTTGTCCTTAGCCACGGTTTTACTAAATCTGCAGGAAAATTCAGCTTTTTCGTTTGTTTTTTAACAAAAAGTGGTAAATGCAACACAGTAAGGCGTAGAGGGGAAGGGCTGAGCTGGTCCTTTGTGGTTCATCACGCCTGGGCATGCAGAGCAGACCCACCACCACATCGGGTCACGCGTGGCGGACAACTCCCCGACACTGGGGTAAACGACACGACCACGCTTAGCTGCTACGCAGTGCTCAAACCTCCCCAGTTTTGAAGCAGGCATCAAGCCAGGCAACAAGGAGCTGCCAGGACCATGGCAGGAGCACGGGAGGAGACGCATCTGGGGAGAGGGCGAAAAGCTCCTCACAAACCGCCACTTGCAGGTATGCACCCCATGAAATTCAATCGCAGCGCTAGCCTATTCCAAGACGATTTGGATTTCCAAGTAAAAATAGTATATTTAAGAGGAAATAGGAAAAGAGGGATCCCAGGCTAAGCGTTTGCTAACCATGCCAGCAGTGCAATACCGCTCTGGGCCAGGGGGACTCCCCCGCAAGTTCGAGACATGGGGGGAAAAGGGGAACCGCAGGCACAGGTGCAGGTAACGCCAGCGGTGTCCCGGACCTCTGGGAGCACTTTACCTGACGTGGTGGTGGCGGTGGCGGCGGTGCTGCTGGCGTGCGTGGGGCTGCCGCTTTCCCACAGGAGGCAGGAGCTGCCGCTGCCGCCGCCGCTGCTGCTGCTCTCCTTCTTCACTAAGAGCTCGGTGGTGCTGGGCAGCGGTATGGGGTGGCTGATCCCCAGCTCCTCCTCCTGCGCCTGCTGCCGTCTCAGCGCGACCTGGGGACGAGAAGACAGGCTTGGGGCACGCTCTCCAGCTTGGGGACAGCTTATAGCAGCAGCGAGAAAAGACGCGGGCACAAGCCTGTTGTCTCCTCTCGGTAGTGTCTACAGCGTCGACGTCGCGATCCAACCAGTGGGTATAGGAGGATATAAAGGAGGATAAAAAGCTATTTAAAACCAGACTCTTTTTGTGTCCAAACGGACCTGAACAAGCCTATGAAACACTGGTGCCACATACACCTGCTTCCAAGGAGGCCACGTGGAGGCACGTTAAAGCTGGCCACCGTCAGCAGACGCAGCTGCTCCTGGGCAAGCTGTACTTGTCTGAAGACAGGAGCCATGGCTCTCTGCTGGGCTGCAAGCAGCCGTGGGGGGCAGCAAGCCCACCCGCTCGCAGGGCTCTGCTGCGCCTCTCCACCGACACAAGGCACCTGCCAACGAGCGCTTGCCTTCTCCTGCGACCTGCAAGCGCCCTCGGCGGAAATGCACCCTTTCGAGGCCATTTCCACAGTGCACGGAGCACTACCAGGGCAAGAGCATGGCAAGAGCAGGGAACGACCCTGCCAGCACCTGGGCAAGCGACGCACACGCACCCTGCACGTAGCGGCCGGGAGCGGCCGGACCTCCCCGGCCACTGGTGCAAGTCTGCATGCGAGCGCTGGAAACCTGTCCCAGGTCACAAACGCGACGGACCTTCTCCTGGATATCTCGGCCAGAGTTTCCCTCCACTTCCCTATCACGTTCAACAGCAAGCTTTTCCTAATATGAATGTGTAATACCATCAAAGCAATTAATAATATTAGCTCTCGGAATGCAGATATTCCAAAGAGAGGGCATGGATTTGCAAGCACTGACTGTAACTCTGACTTCACAGGCCAAAAACCTTGACCTGTAAAATTCCACCAGTGCCAAGTGGCTTTATTGCAGAAATACACCAAAAAGGGAAAAGAGAGATTTTAAACGTGTTAGCTCCTACACAGACAAGGTTCAATCGGGGGGGGGGGGCACTCAAATCTACTTGCAAAAGCTGGGAAGTGAAGGGAAGAGCCCCAGAAGGTCCACAGCCAGAGAGAGAAATCCACTGAGCAGCAGAAACTCCTCAGCAGCAGCCCAACGTCTGCGCGGAACGGGACACGTCCCCGGGGAACACCCCACTTCATGACCGTCCCCGTGAGGTGTCGCAAAAGGGATCCTTGTTGATTGCTCCAGGGCAGAGAAAGCACGTGTAACTTTGGCGTAATACCAATTTCTACACTGCCATGCCATCTACGAGTGGCAATTATTTAAATGAATCGGAGCTCCCGGTGGATTCGAAGCAAGTTTAGCCTAACTACATAGAATAATTAAATAAAAATAATGGATTTAATCCATGGTTGCTAATGTTTTCAAAATTTGTCAATGAGCCACCCATTTTACGTGGGATTTGTGAAGTTCTGAGGGGGCACTACTTGCAAAATGGGTCTACAGGTCTGATATTACTGCTTTTATCTCTTTTCAGGAGTCCTAATGCCTTCCAATTAATTGGTCTGAGGGGGACTATTTGCATGAATGTGAATGTGCAATCCCCCTTACAGAGCTCAAGCGTGTCAGACATCACACTCCCAAAACTTCTCACTAATGAAGTTTACAAGATCACAAGGACTAATTCAGCTGTCGTTTACATTGGTAAACATAGTTGTGATTTCAGTGGAACTATCATCTCATGCATAAAGTTATTCCTACACAGAACCGGATGCAGGCTGTATTATTTGCTCCTACTATTGATTCCTCATTTGGACTTAAGATTGCCCATGTACACAGATTTTCACAGAGCCAAGGTATGCAAATTTAAGAACGTTTTTACAACACTGTTAAAAGTATCTGTCTTCTTAGAAATGAACTCAGCTGAAAGCCACCTAAAATCAGGAAAAGCGGATATAGCAAATCAGAAACTACCAGTGAAGAATACACCCACTAACCAATTAGTCAGTTATTCATTATCTAGTAATAGGGTGTAAAAACAAACTGTGTTTGACAGTTGAAAAAAACCAATTAGTCGATGTCACCCGGAAGCCTTGCACCCCAAACACAACCGTGCCTTTCACCACTGCAAGCATGTTTTCGTTCTGCGCACTTTTGCAATGGAAATACATCCAGGATCGTCCAGAAGTAAGCTACCAGATGCTCACTATTAGCACTCGGGAGTGCTGAAATTAATCAAACGTGCCTTAATGCCTCCTAAACGCGCTTGCGAAATCTCGAGTTTACCAAAAAAAAAAAAAAAAAAAACCGGAAAAAAAGGTAGCAGAAAGTCTCATTAAATAAAGCAGACGAGCGGTGCAATGCGGCCAGTGGAGCAGTTCCCCCCCACGCCCGCGGGCGCTGCAAAGCGCCGCGCGGCATGAAAAGTTCAACCCTGTCCCGGGCGCGCGGGGAAATTAAAGAAACTCTTTATGGCCGCGTTGCGCTCGAGCAACCTTGGGTCGGGGGCTTGTTTGTTTGTTTGTCTGTCTGTTTGTTTTCGCTTAGGGGCTCGGCCGCTCCGCGCTTCCATCATCAGCGCTTCGAGGAGCGAAGCAAGCTCCGCAGGCAGATTAGGAGGAAAAAAGGAAAAAGAAGGAAAAAAGGGGGAAAAGAAAGGAAAAAAGAAGAAAGGAAAAAAGAGGGAAAGAAAGGAGAAAGAAAGGGAAAAGAAAAAGAAGGAAAAGAAAAAGAAAGGGGAAAGGGGTAAGAAAGAGAAAAGGGGGGGAAGAAAGGGAAAGGGGGGAAGAAAGGGAAAAGGGGGGAAGAGAGGGAAAAGGGGGGAAGAGAGGAAATAGAAAGGAAAAAGGAAAAAGGAAAGGAAAAAGAAAA
Source organism: Apteryx mantelli (assembly GCF_036417845.1). Classification (NCBI taxonomy): domain Eukaryota; kingdom Metazoa; phylum Chordata; class Aves; order Apterygiformes; family Apterygidae; genus Apteryx; species Apteryx mantelli. Next base: position 7,967,081 of record NC_090020.1, read on the forward strand.
GAGGAAAAAAATAAAGAAAAAGGAAAAAGGAACAAATAAAAAGAAAAAGGAAAAAGTGAAAGGGAAAAGAGAAAGGGAAAGGGAAAAGAAAAAAGGAAAGGGGAAAAGGGAAAAAGAAAAAAGGGAAAAAGGGGAAAAGAAAAAAGGAAAAAAAGAGAGAAAGGCGCCGCGCTGCACCCAGGCGTCGGGCGCGGCGGCGGCAGCGGCGGGTCCGCGCGGGTCCGCCGTCGCCGCGCTGCCCGCTGCCCGCTGCCCGCCCGGCCGCGGCGGCGCGGCTCACCTGGGCGGCCATCACCCGCTGCCGCTCGGCGATGAGGCTGCACTTCTTGCACTGGCAGTCCCGCCACATGCAGAACCGCTTGTGCCCCTTCAGCGGCGACGAGTAGCCGTGGTTGCGGCAGCGGGCGCACTTGGGCAGCCGCGGCGACTTCTTCCCGCCGCCGGCGCCGCCGGCCCCCGGCGCGGCCGCCATGAGCGCCGCCGCCTTGCCGAAGCCGCCCGCCCTGCCGCCGGGCGCCGGCGCCTCGGGGGGCTTGCCGAAGGCGGCCGAGTCGCTGGGCATGGCGGCGGCCGGGCGCGGCGCCGCTCTGCCCCGTCGCCTCCCGTCGCGCCCCGTCGGCTCCGGTGGCGCCTTTTGGCGGGCGGCGGCCGCCCGGCCTCGCCCCTCCCGCCGCAGCCCGCGGCCCCGCTCGCCGCCCGCCCGCCCCCTGCGCCGGGGCAGAGCGGGGCACGGGCAGGGACACGGGCAGGGACACGGGCAGGGGCAGCGGCAGGGGCAGGGCCCCCCCCGCCGCCCCGCACCCAGCGCCCCGGGGGCCGCGGCCCGGCCGCCCCGGCGCCCGCCCCGCTGCCGCCGCGCCTCGCCGCCCGCCGCGGGCCTCGAGGGCTGCCCGGCCGCGAGAGCCCCGCGAGGCCCAGCGCGCCTCGCCTCCGCCCGCTCCAGCTCGCCCCGCGCCGCCGCCGCCGCCGCCGCCGGGTCCGCGTGGCGGAGGGCCGCGACGGCGCCACGGCGCAGCGACGCCATCGAGGCGCGCGCGCTGCTTACAGGCGAAGCCGGCGCGGCGCGTGTCGTGCGTCTGGCTCCTTGCCAGGCCGAGTGCCCTGCTGAGGGATCGCGCCACGCTGAGCGTCGGCAGACGGGTATAAACACACCGAGGCCCGAACAAACACGCGAGCGGAGGCGACCTGCGCGCCTATGGCGAGGGAGGCCGCGGCGGCGGCGTTTTACGTGCTTACAACCGGTACGCTCTGCGGCGGCGAAGTGGAAGGTGCTTTTCCCTTCTCTTTCCACGTGGGCTCCCCTTGCCGTTTGGCGCCGTGTGATTTACAGAGCCGTGCAACTTCTACAGACATTATTTACAACATTAATAACTCCTCTGTTACACCTTTAAATCTTCCCGGGCTCCGCTTCAGATGACACTATCTTCACTCCGAAACAAAACTATTAAATTACACCTCAATCTAAGATGAATGACAACTGTCAAATGAGTGACTCAACAGAGGTGAAGCAGAAAGCGTGTGAGATTATGTGAGGCTGATTTATAAAGATTGCATAAAGATTTCTATAACCCCAGCTTCATGACTCAGCATATCAGATGGTAATAAGTTACAGTAGGTAGAAATTTATTACTACTAGAAGAAGCCAAAGAAAGCTTCTCCCTCTTCTAGATCAGCTATCTCCCAGCTAATTCTGTTAAGGCTAAGTCTCCCTGCTGGTAAATAATCAATACATATCCCAGCCGGAAGAAAGCCTCAGTTCATTTTCGCTTGACGCTTTGCATTAACATTCACAGAATATGTTTTTAAAACTTTACTTCGTGGTAGAACTTCAGAAACATTTATATGGCTTGCCATCCTCCAGAGATTGCACATTTTAAGACCCTGCTGTAAAACCTCAGTCTCCAACATTAAAACAGTCCTCAACAGTGAGGCACCGGCAGCAAAAGCCGAAGCCAGGTAAGTCAGTCAGGACGACAGGAGAATCATTCAACTGGGAGTGAAAGAAACTTTTCACTTACTTCACTTTATTGGGGTTGCCATTTCTGAGGTCAGTACTTGCACATAATTAAAAAAAAAAGGAAAACACCATTTTTAGTGGGACAAAAGCACAATTTAGACTGTAAAACAAATGATGTATATTACTAGTGTTTAGGTGTGCTTACCTTCCTATATTGAAATGCTAAATTCATTCCCCCCCCCACTCCCCCACCCCACCTCTCAAACCAGGAAAGAACTTCTTGACTTGTAGGAGCACTGGTCAGGCCCTGAAGCTGTCATCAATGTGCAAGTTGATATGGAAAGCGAATTTGAAAGCTCCAGCTTGTGAAATCTTGTGCATGGTTGAGCCCTGGGAGGGATGTTTTCAGGTGCCCAGATGCAAATTGCCTTGAAGTCTATCTATATGCTCCCATTGACTAGAGAGACCAAAGGATCAAGGACTAGATACAATTGAAAAAGGAGAAGATGGCAGAAAATAAGAGGTGACAGGAAGGAGGCTAAATCTAAAGGACAAGAGACACAAATTAAGAAAACCAAACTGAGTTATGAAAAGGTAGGAAAAGAAAGAGCAGATAAGAAATGTCAGTGGGAGGGGGAAGAGAAAAAAAGAAAGCAGTAAGAAGTTCCAAAAAGCACGCTAATTCATCTGTCTTTCACACAAGCAGTATTTACCACTCCTGTTTTTCAGGCTAAGTGCACAGGTTTCTTCTATCCATAATGTTGCGGAACCTATTGGTGAGGAACGAAATACTGAAGTTGTTAAGTACTAATGTGCTATTCTGTATTGGGAATGAATGCAACCCAAATAGCCAGATGCCTCCTGAATGCAAGCGGGCAGTCTGTCCTTTAACTGTGAATTGCTTTGTTTTTGTTAGTTCAAGTCACACTTTGAATACACTTTAATGTGTTATCAGGTTTGTCTCAATTTTTTTTTAAACTGATATTTGGCAAGTTTTAAAGAACGTTATTGGACTGACTGCCAGTGGAGTTATGCAGGAATAGGAGCTGGTTATTGACTGTCTGCAATTCTAACACATGAGAACAGTATCAGTGCAAATCTTCAGGAAATCACAGTCGCTCATTTAATGTAAATCTGGATGCCTGTAATGTGAATCTGACAGTGTTATCAGTGACTAAACATTTCTGCTATTTACTGGCACCACTGGAAAAAAAAACTAATTAATGTTTCTGGTGAACAAGCAAGAGAGGAGTCCAAGGGCCAAGAGAGGGCGCAATTCTGACTGCCTTGCCTGGGAAGCAGGACTTTTGGTGTCACACAAGTCAGCAGGGCAGGGTGCATTCAGTCTCTTGCAGGGCTTCCCCCCCCAAAAAAAAAAAAAAAAAAAAAGTTTGGAGACTGACCATCCTCTTAGCTTCTAGGGAGAACTCTTCGTGTGGGAGTTGGGAACAGATCGTATTCCTCTTGGCCGTTCTGTGACTAAACCCAGGGCTCTTCATTCCAACACTGTTCCAAAAACTCGGTGAATTTCTTAAATTCATACGCTGAGTCCTACTGGAAGTCTCTGCTGAACGAAGTAACTTACTATTTTATTTACAATAGCTGGAAAAAAAGAGAGCAATAGCCCACAGATTGGCTGTGAAGGAATTTCTCCCTTTCCCACCACTCCTCACTGAGGCCTCAGACTTTGTGCCTCAGCAGCATAAGCATTTGTGCACACGCTGCCCCCGTGATCACCTCTGTGCTGTGGCCCGGCAAACAAGGGCTACATACACCCTGGAGCAAAATACTGCAGACCCATTCAACATCCTTTTCCATCACCCACACCTCTCTTCACGTGAGTTAGGATGTGCATGTTATTCTCCACATCCCAGTCTTGTGAATGGCCAGTATCTCTGCTGAATCTGATTCTTTTTACCAATTTTGTGCAGATAGCAAATCATAGGTTTTTTTTTTTGCCCCCTCTCTTCACAATAGGTCTTTCTGACTGTCCCAGGTCACCTTATAGACCATGTCACCTGTCCTGCTTATGGCCTCACAGCAGAGCACAGGAGCAGGAGTGGTAAGAGACAGAAGACAAAGCATGCACAACTGCTGGATGGCATTGTTTGAGAACATCAACATATCCATAAGCACTTTTTAGTACGTTTAGAACAAAATATCAAAGGCAACCAGGGGGAGTCAAGCTGTTTTTTTCAGCACGCAAAGGAGGGAAATGGTCCCAGGACATTCACTTGAGACGCTGACAGTGGCAGGATATTCTTGTGCTCCGGAAAAACTCCTCAAACCTCACTGCTAGTCCGTGTCTTTGGCTTTGGATGTCTTAGCTGCCATATAACCATCAAGTCAGCAGAATAAATAGAGGTATACAAATACCCACATCTCCATATTAGAGCTATGCTAGTCCACACATGGCATTACTCACGTGAGTAATCTGCTTGATATCAGCAGAATGGCCTGTGTGTGTAGCTTCCCATGCAAAAGTAAGTATTTGCTGGAATAACAAACACGTGTGCGACAACTAAACCAATTGAAAAGATACTTCAGGAAAAATCCAGCAGGTGGCATAAATAAGCCATGCATTTTTTTTGTAGTTTCACTTGCATACTAGCACGCCTCTCTTCCCTGTTTCATTCGTTCATTATTGCCTCTAGTTTATTCCTTATGTTGAACCTTCTTTAACTTATAAGAAAGCAGAAGTTTTGTCCACTGGCTCTTCAAACACAACTCCACAGACAAGGTTTTGTATTCCAGGTGGAGAATTATCTTTATACTTTCTGGCAGCATATAACTATTTGTTTGTCTCTTCCTGTATACATATTTGACTTCCTGTATTCAGATTTTGCTGCTAGTACAGTCTGCACAACAACAGCTGAAGGCTGAGACACAACAATGATGCAGGCGCTGGATCATCTCTCGTATGAGAAGGGGCTGAGAGAGCTGGGGCTCTACAGCCTGGAGAAGAGAAGGCTCAGGGAGGATCTTATCAATGTTTATAAATATCTGATGGGAAGGTGTAAAGACAACAGGGCCAGACTCTTCTTAGCGGTGCTCAGTGACAGGACAGGAGGCACTGAGCACAAATTAAAACACAGGAATTTCTACTGGAACATAAGAAAACACTTTTTTACTGTGGGGGTGGTTGAAAACTGGCACAGGTTGCCCAAAGAGGTTGTGGAGTCTCCATCCTTGGAGATATTCAAAAGCTGTCCGTATGTGCTCCTGGGCAACCTGCTCTAGGTGACCCTGCTTGAGGAAACGGGTTGAAGCAGATGATCTCCAGAGGTCCCTTCCAACCTCAACTGTTCTGTGATTCTCTGAAGGTTCCTTCTCAGAACAGGCAGATCTAAACCCAAGCCTTGTATTAAAATGCCCCATATTTAGAGGAGTTTCAAATCAGGCAGGGCACAGGCCCTTTAGTAGGGTGTTGGGATTAGCAGTATTACTCAAGAACAATGAAATCCGATAATCCACTGATGGCTTTTGCTGTGAGTTCATATAATCAAGATAAAGCTTTCATTCAAACATAAGCTCCCAAGAGCTTCCTTCTTACCCTGCTCCCCAAAAAATGCTTCTGCGTAACATTCTACGGTGTCTCGCAGTTGCTCATTTGTACACCCACTGATCAGTTTTTCCATGGTTAGAGAAAGCTCACTGTTGCACTTGTGTTTCTGAGGTCATGGGGCCTTCAAGCATAGGGGCTCCAGTGTTCTAGCAGTCCTCCTCTCCTCAAGCTCCTTTTCCTTCTCCGTCGTAGTGTCAAGGATTCGTGTTCACTGAGCAAGCAGCTGAAGCACTCTATGGCCTTACAGCCACTCAGCTGTTTGCCTCTTTTGCTCTGTGAGAGTTCGGAGAGTCCCTGAGGAGATGGCCCACAGCTTCCAATGCGTGAGCTAGGGGAGTCTCGCTGTGCATCCGTCTGAAATGCTGCTGTCCCCAGCTCTGCCTGCAGATGCCACTGGCTGGTGGTGGGGCAAGACGTGCGCGCTCATGTTTCACCCCACTCAGTTCAGTCTCTTTTGGGGCAAACCCTTGCCCGTTGGCAGGTTAAGACATGACACCCAGCCTGGACACCCGTCTCCAAAGGGAACGGCACGAACCGTTTCTCAGATCAGAGGACAGGCCTGCCACAGCAGGGAACGTATCTGAACAGCCGCAGAAGGTGGAGTTTCATTCCCACTCGCTGCTTTCTGCTTCTCTCCTGACATTTTGGAAAGGGAGCTGCCGCATCAGTAACTTCAGATGAGCCACAGCTGGGAAGAGCCACCAGAGATACTTGTCTGAGCAAACACACATTTGTTAGCAACATGCACATTAATCAGAGTCTAAAATTTAGCAATCCAAATGTCTGGGTTGTGGTTAAAGGTATTTATGTAAAAATCAACAAAAGCCTGTCTGTAACAACAGGTTCTCCCCCTTCTCCTTCCTTTCTGTAAGCCCAGCCAACAATGTTGGCCCAGAGCACTTCATAAAAACAGAATTCACTGGAAACAAAAATCACTGTGAGATTATGCCAAGCACAGGGCAAAACCAAAGCAGTTTTCAAATACAATGAAGCAAATAAAAGGGAAATATTCTTGTTTAAAAAATGTAGATGTTTGTCACCTGCTTGTCTCTGCTGACACTAGTTTTGCTAGTAACAGGGATAAAGAAAAGAAAAAAAATCATTTCTTTCATTAAACACCTACATTCTCTTTTTCCATTTTCTCCATATAAGTCTGAAGCATTTCATTGCAGATTTAAAGGCTGAAGCATAAGCATATGGTCCTGTGCTGTCAGAATCCTTGGAAATTTCAGTTGTTGCTAATAATTGACTTTGGATACCTATTTGGAAGGATTATTAAGTCTGACTTATAAAATAGAAGTAAAAAGCAAGTATAGGGAAACCACCAGATTGCTTCTTCTCAGTCTTCATTGTTCATTTTAGGCACACTTAAAAAATTAATTGGATCAGTGACTTAGAACATCATTGAAGATTCTTGCATGACTCATTAAACTGACATTTCTAACATTTGTAATTCACTCTGTAAGAATGATAGAATCATATAACCAATCTATATGTTTGAGGTCTTTCATCAGAGCAGGACTATCGCAGAGTATGCCCTTAGTTTTGAATATCATCATCAATTCAGCTCTAAGACATCTGTAATAGAGCTGAATTTGATAGACTGCCAGAGTGTGACAAACTAAGCTCCAGCCTCTTAAAATAGGCTACACAATTAATTGCTACTTTTTTTATTTATGGTCTTTAATCTCTTATTGGATACAGTTGACTTCCCACTTCATTGAGCAAGCCCATTGGTATTTAAAGGAACAAATAGATCATTTCAAATTATAAAACACTTGCTTTATTACCTACATTTTTTTCAGTTGTGCAAGTTCTAATTATTTTACATTTTGATCTTAAATAACCTAAAACTGATGGAGTTCCAAGTTTCTAAGGGATGGTTCAGAGTATTTTTCTGGGGTAACTGAAGGGGCAGTTTTTGCTGTGTTGATTTATTGACTGCCCAATATATTAATTATTTGTGCATGATTCTTTGTTGCTCTTAATTTGCATACTTGATTGAAACAAATGCATTGTTATAAGAGCTCTTTGTGAATCTGTGTTTTCTTATTTTTTATTTAACCCTGAATAAATAGGTTTTCACAAAATGTTTTGCTCTCAGAGGACCACACTTCATTCTGACTGGCTTCCCATTAAAATCAGTCAGTGTAGCACATGTGTCTGGATGCAGAATTGCATGCTGCTTTTTCCAGATGTCTCCGATTCACATTTCTTCCCACTTCCCTGGTGAAGTCTCTCAGATCCACCGAGCAGGCACTGGAGATAGGGGTAGGGGGCTGCAGAATTGCCTCCAGATGAAGCTGAGGTGCTTCAACTGTTTTATTCAAATGATTGTTATTTAGTCACTCATGCTGCGAGAAGACTTGGTGCACGCTGCCAACCTTTCCACATTTTCCTATGCTGAGAAAAGGGGTTTCTTCTTCCCTGTCATCCTCGCGGTCTTCCCCTGCCGCTTCTCCATCTCACACCGTGCTCTCTCATCTCACATCACCTCCCTGGATGCCCCGAGCTATCAGATGGGTCACGGTTGACCCTCAAAAACTGGACAGAATGTTGTGTTAAGTCTACCCCATCCTCAAAGCTCATCCCTTCCCGTGGCCCCGTTTTCCCTACTGAGAATCAGGGATCAGGAGAGCCAGAGCTGTCAAACAGGGCTTTGGACAGCACCACAAAGGTAAGAGTAATCAGAGCACTTAGACAGCAGGTTTCCTTCCTTAGGTAACGGTTTCCTTCTGTTGCTTGTATGCCAGTCAGCGGTGTCAGGGTTGACGATCTCTGCACATCTTATATGCACATTGGCTAATTAGTAATTGAGCTTCTCTAAATCTATTGGCCAGAAGGTGCCAAGGAAGATGACACCTTGTTACAAATGATTTCAGCTGCCCGACTATTACTTTTATTTAGGCTGGCTTTGTCTAGACTGGGGACTCCTTGTCAGGTGATGGGAACATTGTGTGGAAACTAATCAGACAGGCATTTCAATTTTCTATCATCCCTTTGCAGACAGTCTCTTGCAGATGCCAGAATAAAGGTATTCTGGGCCCAGGTCTGTAATCTCAGCTAGAAGTTCATGCAGATATTCCAGTTGCCCAAATAAAATCTATTTAAATACCCTCAGAGTTTGAAACTGCAACAGATACACCAGGTAAGGTTGAGAATAAACAGTAGCTTTGCTGCAGGGTAGCTTAAGCTATTATTTTCTCTTACCTGTTTTCAGAAACAATAGCATGGATCTCGCCTTTCTAATACTGGAAAGCAGCTTCCATGAATTCATAATAATGACTCCTTAGAAGATCATTCATTAGTTACCTGAAGGTAAGTAGAGTACAGCTCAAAAATTGCCCAAATACCAGTTTACACAACAGATCATAACTCCTCTCTGTAGGATTCACTGTGCTCTATCGGCTAAACAATACATACTTTAAAAACCTGCCTGGATGTCTACTTACCTGATAGCCCATCAGCCAGGAGATGTTCTGGTCCACTGGGTGGAGCGCACATACTTTAAGCAGCTCCCAGTAGCTATTTATTCTTATATAGTCCAGTGAGATTACTTCTATCATTTATTTTTTTCAAAGCAAACTCCAGAAATAAAATGAAAATTAAACCCTTATTTTGTTTTAAAAAGTCCTCATCCTGTAGAATCATGACATCCCATTTATTAAGATAGGAGCTATTATGGAGTCTGGCAATGTTGTTACAAAGAATATCCCCCATTTACCTTTTGTTTTTTTTTTCTTTTCAAAGAAGGGCTCTAAAATCATTACTATTATTATTAAGTATTAAGGGCACCACCTGACCAGCTGCACAATGAGCACTAACAAAAAGCCAGTCCTATCAAGGCTCACAAAATAACTGATGCCCCAGACCAAGTCCTCTGAGGTCACATCATTAATCATAGTTTGTAAGTGGATCAATGGAGGTGAAGGTGATAGAGGGAGATCGTGTTAGTTCCTGCACTGGAATTCAGGAGTGTCCTGGGCTCAAAATGCTAGTTAATGCAATCCTCCTTCCGGCAGGGAGCTGGAGGAGCGACTTTCACACACTTGGTTATGTTTTGATTTAATCAAAGCAGTGGGAAAGACAGCTTCATTAAGATGAGGGACTCATTAGTTTACTCACAGTCAGCAGTGCTGGAAAGAGATACAGGAGGAAGAGATGGAAGTGAGTCACATGTTTTCCCCGCAAATTTGGATTCATGCTTTCCCCGAAGCCTGGGTTAAAGCCAAGGCTAAATTTCCACATGCTCTCTTGTCTCCTCCCTTGCCCCCCGCAACATCTCACGGAAAAGACACACGGCCGTTCAGGACTGTAATTTAGGCGTGTTTGTGCTGTATTGTATTTAACATTGCGTTCTACACACTCAGCTCTGCACGGCCACAGAAGATGATCAAGTTTGCTGCCTGTGAAAGGCAATCGGCTATTTTAGCTACTTACAGGCAGTTAGTGTTAAATTTCAAATAAAAGTCTTTGGGGTAGCTGTTTTCCCAGTTTAGTTGTTTTTGTGTTGGAGCAGCGTGTCCAGTCCGGTTTGTTTCATGCCCCCCAGTAGCACTTGCCAGCAGGGAGATTCCCTAGACAGGCCCATGGTCAAAAGCTTCTTTTCCCTATTTCTGTCTACTTTTGAAGAATGCCTTTCCTTGCAGGACTGAAGAGAATGCTTTGCAGACTTTTCTGCAGCCGGAAGAAAGTTTTTGCCTTGGTCCTCAGCTGCTATGAATGAGGGCATGTGGCCCTTTTCATCTGGTTACTGGGTGGGCCTTCACGTGTCCATCACACTTTAGCTGGCAATGGCACACCTGAACCTGAGAAATATGTCTCCCTCACCAGCCTGCGTGGCAGGTAACGCAAACACCCTGGGATTGTTGGCATTCTCAAGAAAATCATCCTGTTATGTGAGGAAAACCTTGAGGTCCTGGAGCAGAGGTAGTTCTCAGAGCCCGTCTTTTCCTGGACAGCCTTCCTAATGTCTCCTGCTCTTGGGTAGACCAGCTCCTCAAAAGTAAAAAAAATACCATCGCTACAGATTTCCTAGAAGGTAATATCAGGCTCCTAAGCTTCTTCCATGATGACCTGGTAGAAGAGCTGTAGGGACTTCTGAGTTTAGCACAGGGCTGCATGAAAAAGCTCCCTTCTCTGTCAATGGAGGCTACATTTCTTTTAGCTGTTGTTTTACAACACTAGTCATTCCTTCCAAAGGCAACGCTAAGACATGGGCTACGGCATTTTTCCAGCTGCTAGTCTCAGATCTCAGGAGAATATTGCTAGGCTTCCTTGTAAGCAGAAAACCTGGGGACAAGCATTGAAAGTAGTGGGTTTCAAAGTTAAGTTATAGAAAATATGTATTTAAGAACAGGACTTTGCGTATGCCAGCTCATACATACAGGCTCCGAAATGTCAGCAGTTGAATGAGGCTTTAAAAAAAGTTAAAAAATAAGTGAAACAATACTGGAATACTAGCAAGTACGGCAACTGCCCTGTGAGAGGCCAGGTTTGTTCTCTAAAAGTGCTTGCAGTAGTATGGGATTTATCCTGTCTGTAGGCGTCTCCCTGCTCCACAAAGAAGTAGCCGGTGCGGTAGGGGCAGCTGGGGAGGAGAACCAGCAGGGAGCATCCAGGACCTTCCTTGCGGGTTGTTCAGGCTGAAGAAGAGATCAAAAAGTCCTTCACTATGGAAACGAGCTGGATATTTTGTTCACACAGCTTAAAGGAGGGATATAATTTCTTTTCTGTAGTATGTTTTCAGGGATGCACAAATACATGTGACCATTTTCATGTATCTACATGTGTCTCCTATTCCTGACCCAGTCCTGAATAAATGCTGATGTTATATCAGGACCAGAACATGAAATGACCTTGTGTCACAATACACAGAGATGCTGACAAGCTCACGTTTATTTAAAAACTGATCCAGCCTTACCAAGCACTAAAACCCAGTTTTTACAGAGCTAACCTGAGACACTTTCTCACTTTTAGCTGTATCTCTTTGCTTTATTTCCCCTTTGCAAATCATCTGTGCTGCTCGTTATTTCAGTAGTCACATACTGCAGTATGTTTTACCTTCCTTACTTCCAGAACTTGTCTCTTAAAAAAGCGAAAGCATCCATGTAAACTTCTACCTTAACTTCAACTTGCAGCTTGTTAACAACCGTGGCTGATTAGGTGTATGGTGGTGGCACTTGGATCTGTCTTTCTGGGGACACACTGGCCAAAAACCCAGTTGCATTACACCTTCCAAGGTCCATGTGAAGTGGCCAGAAAACCCTCCCAGACCATTTTTGCTTTCATCATTTGCTTAATTCACTCTCAGACAAGTTCTCTTTCAGCGTTACAGCTTTCTAGCTTTCTCCCACTCCCACCAACTTGCATTATTTTTCCTCAGTTGTTTTTTAGTCTATTTTTCTAAACCAAATCTCATTTTATTATCAGCCCATGTTTCTAATCTCTCTCTCAATCTCTTTGTGCAGCTGCTCGGCTCACAATCCTCCCAAATCAGTATCCACTGCAGAAGGCATTAATGTGCTTCTTGCCTCTCCTGCCAAGTTAGTCATGTAGATTAAATCACCACAATAAAGGGCCTCTGAGCAGATACCTGTGGTTGGTCTGGAAAATTCTCATGATAAATTTACAAGAATGACTGCAGTTTAGGGGAAGGCCATTTCCTGGGCCAGCTCCTGCCTGATCACATCTCCCCAGTACCAAGGGGCTACAACTGGCTGGCCTGTAGGTCTCACCTGCCTCTGGGACTGAGAGAAGTTGTTCCTCTGGCCCCAGAAGATGCCCAGGAGCTATGCAGGGACACCACAGTATGACTGCCATAGACAGCAAGTGTTTTTTTTTTTCCCTGAAAGAGTGATGTGATACTAAGGCCAAGAACTACAAGAGGATCTTTAATAATCTGCCTCTTCACCATGGCATGCAAAAAAAAATGACTTATCTTTAGATCAGTGAAGTTAATGTGGCTGCATGAGGAATGACTGTAATATTGAGGGAACATGAGCTAGTCTTTCATTTCTGTGTCTAGCCAAAGCTCCTCAGGAAGAACGCAGCAAGGGCTATTTCTACAACTGTGGCTAACGCCATTAAGTGGGGAGCTGAAGAAAAATATTACCTGTATATCTCCCAGAAATGTCCCTTTGCTACTTGCATTCAGATCTGCACTCTACAGCTCATATAAAAGCATGTGCACTGCTTTTATAATGCAAATAATAATGAAAATATAATGAAAAATGAAAATGAAATGAAAATATAATGAAAAAATGCTACCCCTTATATTATCTGGGAAATAATTATGCAAATGGTCATAGTGGTGTCTAGAAGACATGGAGAGTGACTCCTGCTATTCATGGCAGAATTTATTTAATAATACACTGCATAATGATGCCCTTATTTGCAGGTGTTTACTGTAGAGGCCTTTGAAGGGCACTTTTATATTGTAAGGATTATTTAAAAGGCAATTTAACTTTGTTGTTGCTGGCTGCGCTGGTTAGCCAATGACCATGGGCAAAGAGTGCCACTCACCCGGGGCAGTAGAACTGGCTGAAGGAACAAAGTGCAGGTGGATAAAGTGATAGAGAGGAAAGAAACGTCCATCAAGCTTGCCCCTGACCTTTCAGGACCCTAGTTAAGTGCTCGCAAGTACAAACTGCCTGGAGGCCTCTGTTTTTCCAAGATGAACTTCTCATTCGTGAGATCTCTTCAGGGATCATGTGTGGAGTGGGCGGGCGTGTGGGGAAACAGGCTTAACTTTTCTGATTTCAACATGAAAAGCTGGAAGTGCATATCATTAAGGAAATGGAACACCTACAACAGAGCTTTTGAGGCACTGAGTTTGTTAATTATCTATAACAAAGAACTGTCTGATATATTGACCGATTTACTTACTTATATAGCCATAAGGCAGTGCCACTTTCATCATCATTTGCTCTCATGCTTTGCTCCCATTGCCTTAAAACCTGACCAGAAAAGAGACGTGCAGTTTTACAGTTACCTTTAGGAGAAGCTGCTACAACCATCTTCACAAGAAATTTTTGTGGTGTTTCCTGCATTGCTGTGCAGGAGCCACAGAGGTTCCCAAGCATCCTTGCTGACAGCACGCAGTTCTGCAGCTCCTTACGAGCACCTCCCTGTCCAGCGGTACTTGCTGGGAAGGGATGAGATACGGATACGCTGGGTCTTTTGCCAAACCAACTAAACAGCACGTGGAACAACTGAAGGAGAAAGGACAGCAATCAGATACCTCACCTCCAAGCAGACACTTCTGCTCAGCTTATGCGTGCACAGAGTCACAACAGCCAAAGTTAGCTGAAGTCAGCAGGAATTTTTTCGGTGACTTCACTGGGCCTTTCCATTAGGCTGTAAGCAGGGAAATGCAATAATCTAACAGTTCCCAGCTGAAATATGGAACAAGCCTGGATGTGGGAATACCTTTCCTCTGATCTCATTTTGGCCCTTTCTAACGGTGTCTAGTACAAAATCCTCCATTTATGTTTTCCAGCACTGTTCCTTGACCTCTTCGCTCCAGCCTGGCCTGCTCCTTCAGGCTCTCAGAGGCTGGCCCATGCATCTGCGTTTGAGCTGAGCCCCAGGGACACAGCCCGAGTTACGTTCGTAGTTGGGTTTTGTGTGGTTCGGTCTGGATGCAGGCACGAGAGCGGGAAAGGATGAAGCTTGCAGACCGGCGTGCACCGAACCACAGCAAAGCTGGTCCGTCCGTCCGTCACGGCCTTTGTTGAGCCGTGGAGAGGCAGCGGCCAAGCTCGGGCCGCTTCCGTTCCAGCAGACAGAGCCAGTGCTGCGTGTCGGGGACTGACGCCAAGGCTTGTGATTACTCGCACCGCCGCTGAACTGGACGCCGAGCAGCCAGGCCTCTCAGCGAAAAAAAAAAAAAAAAAAACACAAAACTTCAGAAGAAACAGACATAATAGTATTTCTCAAACAACTTCAGTTCCTCCAGCTGTATCAATAAGACAAAACCTCTGAGAGAATGCAAAAACGGCTTCTTAGGTCCGTGCATTTAAATAACTGTTGTGCTGCCTAATTCCCATCATTTTAAAACTAGTATCAGTAACCCTCACCTCTTACCTGTTAGGGTCATTATAAGTACCACTCATCTTCATTTAATGCATCACAGTATAACTGGAACAAGGCAATGAAGTATTTTGCAGTCTCAGAAAAGTGTCAGAGCTTTTAAATAATTCACTGGCAGCTGGACTTCAAAGATGATGACAATATCATGCTCGGATATACTGAGAGTCACTCATCATCTGATCTGAACTGAAAAGCAAATGTCTGCGAGATCGGTAGTGGTGGTGATGGTGGGGTTCAGTACCGGCACTGGTATGCATGGTAAACCCCTTAATCCCAGCACCTGTGATAATGCTATCCAACATTAACAGGCGGAATTAAACTTGTCTTGCAAAGGGCACTGGCGGATACAAGCATTCTCAGGAAGCTCCCAACTATTTTCATGGGAAAGGGCCTGACTTTCACAGCCTGAACTGCCTCAGGTGTCAAGCTCTTGGCAACAGGAGGCTCATCAAAGAAAACAAAATGCTAAGGGAGTAATTACTATTATTTCCTTTTTAACTGCTTATACTGTTCAATTCATTAAGTTTCCCCTAACAGGATTTTAGGCAAAAGATGACTTTTAGTGGCTTTAGCAAAATAGTCAGTTTATTCTGTACTCTTCACCTGCATCAACCAATATATGCAAAGCTTTGGCTGCTTTTGGCAGCTTCCCTAACTGCACGGTGCAATGGCCCGCTTTAACATACTACTAAAACTGGGGGCACTCTGCTTTACAAGGGATTTAATCCCAAGGCAATGGTGCATGAGCTTTTGGGAAGAAGCTGAATATTACAGAGATATGCAGAGTCCAGAGCTTAACCTGACATTTTCTAAAGCTCTAGAAGGCCAATGCTGGGCCAACCTTTGTGCTCACCAGATAAGTGGCACCTAAAGTCAGGGATTCTCACTTGCATTACTATATTCCCACTGAGACTTATGCTAGTCAAGGCCATTAGAAAGAAATGCAATCACTCAAAAAAATTTTTATGCCCTAATATGTTGGTTTCTGATATACTAATTCTTTACCAAAAAAAAAAAAAAAAAGAAAGGAAAGAATGCTTGTTTCCACATTCCTCTTCCTGTGCACATTTCCATGGTTAAAAACATGTTAAGGTACTTCTAGGCAACTCTATCTGTGTCATTAGATACCTAAATCACTGGCCCTTTTAAACCCTGCAAGGACAGTCACACCCAGAACGCCAACTGATTTCTGGAGGGAGAGACAGGGGACCTGCAGAAATCCAGATCCTCACAGTCATGGCCCTTTACTCTGAAAACTTAAATTCACAGGCTTTTAAAAAATTTTTTTAGTCTTAGGCTACAATATGTACAAATATGTACAATGCATATGTGCAAAAGAAGCACAGTAATGAGGTAGTAGTGCAGTAACAAAGATCTTTGTTTAAAAAACTATTTTTAGCAAAATCTGTAGCTGTGGAGACTTTTATGTGACCCACAGGCTTTAAAATTGCTGTCATGAGATATAAGCCAGAGTCAAAGGTATGATTACTGACTTCCTTATGGCAGGAAGCACAACTAAATGGTTTCTGGTCAAACCAACGCTAAATAAAAATCATGTTCTTGGTAAAACAGAAAATAGAAACCTGCTCGAGGTCCAGATACTGTTCTGGCAATAAAATATCTCTTCACTAGATAAGAACTTAACCCATTGGATAAAGACGTGCACCTATAAACAAGTAAACTGTTTTTTCTGTGAAATTAAAAGTATACTTAATAGAACAGTTTTTTTCAGAGTGGTTAAAGCAGTCATCTTGTTCTCTGCTTCATCAGCTTGGTTTGTGTAACACCAGCACAGAAAGTGTTTTAAACTCACGAGGACAAGAACGAGCTACCTTGGCTTCTTTTTGCTTTCCAAACAGTCATCCAAATTGTGGCAAGGGGTGACAGATGAGCAGTTATAAAAATGAAAGGAAAGCCACTCTTGCTCTGTCCATGCACCCAAAAAGATGGGTCACGGACAGTGGTGAGCGTGTCTCCATGTCATCACATGAGTTTGCCTGGAAAGAGACAGCTGTAGCAGTGATAGAAAGTCATTAACATTTCCGAGTCTAGTCCGACCCCGGCTTTTATTGCTGCAGGATGGTGTATACAAATATGCTCCCTTTCAGCAGCATTTTGGCACTTCCGAGCACTAAAGAGCACACAAGGCAACCGTCGGCAGCAATGCTCCCGCTTCACGCCCCCATCACCCCGTGGGAGCAAAGCGCTGCGAGATTTTGCTCTCTGCTTTGCTTTCTACGTCAGAGCTGGTAACAGATGCAGAATGGCTGCGTGGGAAAGCAAGGCCAGAAAAGCAGGATTCACCCTTGGGCCTGAACGCGGTCATTTCAGCTTGCTGTGGGAGCAAACTGCAGAACGAGAGACGTGCTGCCAGGACAGCTCTGAAGCTTGCACACACAGGCTTCACCCCCCTTGTGAACAGCGCTGTGCGTTTTTAGCAGAGCTGCTGATGCCCAAGAAGACAAGCGGTTACTTTAAGGGACAAGAGATGCAGAACGCAGCAGGGATGGGGATCAGACTGGCGTTAGCATCCTGGTGTCATCGATACCAAACTTTCACTCATATTATCGAGCCAGAAGCCCACCCAGATCCTACGTGAACTTGAAACTTATGAGGAAGTGAGTCTCAGTGTCATGTACTCCATGTTGATGGGCTTGTTTGGGACTGCTACGTGGAGAAATGTCCCTCCACCCCATGGGACGCTCCCTTGCACCAGGGTACTGGCCTGGTACAAATATCAGACTGCATCTGCAGAGCCCGACCAAACCAGCTCTGACAGAGCTCACAGCAACTTCACGCAGTCCAAGCCGCCCGTATTTGCGCCAAGCGGGAGGAGGATGGCTTCAACGGGTCCCTGTGCCAAGGGGACTGTGTAGGATAACCTGTTTAGTGAGGATTTAGAGAGGGGAAGAGGAAGGATACAGAAGAACAGAGGTGCACAGGTCTTTTGAGGGAAGATCTCTCTCCCCGTTCAGCAAATGGTCCAACCTCCACAGCAAGCCAAACACCAGCGAAGGCGGATCATCTGGGCAAAGCTTTTCACTCCGACAGTCAGCAGGAAAGAGCTCGCTCGGGCACCGATGCCGCACACATCAGCAACCCCCCAAGGGTTGAACTATCCAGTCCTCCCTGCCTTGACTTACCAAACTATCCTGCTTCGCTACTGCGGTTGTAATTCACAGCGTTTTTGGATGATGACAAATCACAAGTAAAACAGGAGGGGAGTAAAACAGCATAATGAAATTTTATTCTGAAAATATGGCAAGAGTCTAAGGCACTTCAAACATTTAAATACACATGACTAAAGTGAATGTGACAAGGTAATAGCATTCCATAAATATGCACCGAGAACTACACTCAATTCCACTCAAGGGGAATATATAGCTGGTACCTCTAATTTTATTCTCCAATAAACATGTATGGAGCTTATGGACTGACACAGTTAATAAAAATATGGTAACAAGACATGTAATTCTTCATGTAGTTTTTAATTATTAAGGAATATAAAATGTTGAAAATACTGTGCGAGTTAATTTTATAGATACTATTATCTTTAATATAAAAAGTTATACATTATCCCCAATAAGCAACAACTTTCTTGAACTTCAGACCTGACAGAGGGTCTGCTCTCTATTCCTAACCCATCCACCCACCAGCTCAAGCTCCGCGGAGCTGACTATATAAGCAACTGCAACTTCTGAATTTCAAAATAATTAAAAACATCAAAATCATGTTGGAATGAAATTTATGAAAAAGGTTACTGTGATAAAGTCTAGGCATAGCAAATATAAGTATGTTTTAGAATGATTAAAAATATGCCACTGGGACCCTTCCACGGATAGCTTTAAAGTTCTTAAACTGTATATGACATGGGAAAAGACAATATACAGCAAAGAAAAACAGTATTTATGCCAGTGTGTGGAAAGACGAATAAGTGAGCAAAAGAATAGTTCTGGCTAAGGGTCTTAGCCGTCTACTACCTAACTATACGCTTGCTTCAAGTTTACAGTTTTCTATCTTTAGCACTAGGTCTCTGCTTTCACTTTGCTGGTGAGTTCAGGCACAAGACAATTACATTCAGTATCTGTCTCAGTAAAACAGTAACAATTAGCAGCTTGAAGATGGCATTAAGATTTTTACAGATATTCATGCATTACTACTCAAACGTGGTTCTGTGGGTAGGACCAGGAGACGTCTTTCTGCTAAGCCTAGGAGTGCCCTAGAAAAGAGGAGAGGAAAGAACAATTAATCAAAGGGAAATTAATCCAGCTCGCTGAATGAGAACACAGCAATCACAAGCAGTCTGTTCAGTCCCTTCCTTTTTATTGCACAGATGAATCTTTTTTTTTTCCATTTTGGGAAGAGGAGTACCAGCTATCATACAGCCTGCGAGTACATGTTGTTTATACAGTGAAACATTTAGCAGCAGTTTATCAGAAGAGCGAGTCAGGGCTCAGAGAGCAGGCGGATATTTGACAGAGCACCTAGGACAGTTGTAACCAACTCTGTTTCGGTGACTTGGTCAGTAATCAGCACTGCAATGATGCAACAGCACCTCTGCACACACGAGGGGTTTTTCATTTCTTATCTACATTTTTCTATTACGTTCAGGAACAGCAAGTTAAAATGTAAACTATGTTCAAAACACATAGGAGGCCGTGTACTAACCGGTGACTGGGTTTTGGAAAAGTTGACATGGGCGTAAAGAAGAACTGCTATGTCCTTATGTCCAGCTTCCAGGGCTATAGAAAGTGCTGTGCTGCCATCCTGAGAGAAGGAAGGAAGAAATACAAGAATTACTGTTTGCGTGCTTTAGCAGATCCCTCTAAAGCTCCATCAGCCCCCAGAGAAGGAAGTTACTGAAGTGAAGGCCCTCCTGCTCAGACAGCTGGGTTAATTTAGAGTCCCGTTTAATTTCTTCTATTATAATTAAGTGACAACAAGCCTTGTGCTGCTGTTTTATGAGGCAGTCCAATTGTCAGAGGCCTCATAATTTCTCTCAACGAGGAGACTAGATTATTGCTGAGCAAGAATGAGCATGCCATTACCACAATAATGTTACATGTAATGCTGTGTAAGACCAGTGATTTCAGAAGATTGGTCTGTCTGAGAGAAACCACAGCGCCAGTGAGGAGTGGAGGAAAAGGTAAGGGAGGGATAAATGTTAATCAGATATGATAATTGTTTTGTTAAAACTCCCATTAACACTAAGAGCAGTTGCATTTCTAATTCCAAATGCTCCTTGATGGGAGCCCAGCTACTAATAAATGGACTTTCCTGTTCAGATATTGTCACCTCAGTGTCTCAGTAGACACTATTTCTTTCAGGAATCACAGCTGTCGAGCCTGTTAGATGTGCTTTTGCTGAAAGGCTAATTTATTGACCCACTGGTTTCCCTTTAGACCATGATCGGTATCGTTTGCTTTTGTGGCAGATGCTTTCTGGGTCTCTGTCCCCTCACTTGGGGGGCAAGAGAAGGCCAGGGAGAGGTGGAAGTCAGAAAACCTGGGCTGTGAACTTCTGAGCTGCCAGCAAAGCACATTAGTAAGAAGCTGCCACCTCCCCTGACTCTTTCCTCCTTGCTTGCTTCCCCTCCCAAAACTGATGCACCACGTGGCGACAGCACCCCGCTCTCCCGTGGCTTTTAACTCACCAGGCAGCAAGCTACAGCCTCAGCACACGCATCGCAGCGGCTTGCTGGCCCGCTGCCTGCCTTTCTGGCCCTGGCACACAGAAGTTCCCACAATAACGCCAGCATCTGGAATGACCTCACGGCGGCCGCCTCCTGGGCTGCCTCTCCGAGAGGAGCACGTTTTCCAGCCCCTGCTGTAGCGCTGGTACTGGAAAGGTCAGTACCGGTTTAGGGAAACTGTAAACCTTGTTTCCAGCATAGGACACGATGAACAGCATCCAAGTGGAAAGTCTCCTCACGAGACTACGGGGAGCAATTATATATAAATCTAATGGTGCTGAGCAGGCAGGGAGGTAGAACAGCTGGCCACCACAGTACGATATAATGCACTGCAAACACTACACAGCCAATACCGGGAAAAGCAGGAAGCTGGTAGGAGAGAGAGGCCGCGTCATTAGCAGAGCGGCACAGACCGGGAGGACGAAGCCCAGCGTCGGTCAGCAGTCATGATGACTGGAGAAGCACCACAGTTACTGAATAGCTCTGAATAGCTCTGTGAATACTAAAAATCTCAAAATCTCCCAGCACAGGCAGACCCATTAAAAAAGAGCAAGAGGCAGACAGGCTGTGCTTGGACAACAGTATCAAACTACCTGCAGGAATAGCTGACTGTCATGTCTCCCATAAAGATTTCAACTGTTGACTTGATGATTAATAGTGCTACTGTGCTACTAGACAACAGCATCCAGGCTGCAGTAACCTAGATCACCCTAAAAAGGATTTCTTACACTAAAGTCTTCTTACGTTTTTCCTCTGAGGCCAGCTATTATACACTGCTTGCACTGGAGGACAGTAAAACCAGCAGCAGCTCCTGAGGCAGGCAAATGAACAGAAACAGTTGCTCCACCTTTCTACAACACTTTCAACAAATAACCACCCACCACCCTCCCAAATCCAAAATCCAGGCTCCATTTCAGTGCTCAATGGGTGACAGCAATAGGATGAACTGAAACATATGCAAGAAATTATGTTGTTACCAAGAACACAATAATACTCAGCTAAAACAAAAGCTATGTCAACATTTTAAATCTTGAACACTCCATTGATCAAATCCTGGCTGTTTACAGCATAGGCTGCAATGATCTTTGCAAACCAAGAAATATGCAAGTGGCACTGAGGTCACAGCCTGCATCTGTTTATTGTCAGGACAACACAGCTTAATGACTAAGGGACCAAACCAGTACTCTCAAAAGTCATAGTGCAACTACTGAGTGAACATCTCATGAAGAAAAGTTTGGGATTGATATTTGCCGTGAACACAGAAAAGCAACAGAGCAAGACCATTAAGTCACCAGGTAAAGTCCTGATGGAGAATTAGGAAACTCCTGGGAAATGGGGAAGGGATGTGAGAAGGGAAGACGTTTTACCATGAGCCAACAAATGATTTTTCTCCTCTGGCCACTGTACACCTAAAGCTAAGCACAAAAATTACTGCTGGGGAGGCTTGCTAGAAAAGCAAAGATAGAAGGAAAATAATCACAGCACTTCCTACAACTAAACAGAGGATTCATGCATTTGGTACTCTGGGGTTATGAGTCAGACTTTCACGTAAGTAGATTTCTGCAGCTCTTCGCTGAAACAAAAAACTAAATTAGAAAAACATTCCAAAGTGGAGAAACTATCTGATGAAGCAGCGTCTGGAAAGGCAACTCACATTGTCCTCCAGGGTGCCGTTACATCCAGGCTGAGCCAGCAAAAGTTTGACTATTTCTACATGTCCGTGTTCACTAGCACACATCAGAGCTGTAGAGCCCTCGTCGTCCTGGATATTGACGTCTGCACCACAGGCCAGCAAAGCTTTAACCATGTCTATCCGCCCATGACTCACAGCCAGCATCAGAGCGGTCTGACCAGCCTGCATAAATAGAAGAGAAAAAACCCAAATCACCACACAGGCAATCAGTGACAAAGCATGCACACTTCTTTTTTTTTTTTTTGGCATTGTGCTTTTTCTGTGGGAAAAAAAGATTATTTTCTATAGGACTGCCAAGTCTCTGCTTGCCTTTACTGAAATACCTTTTATACATAATGTATTCTACACTAACACAGATATTTATTAAATTAGAGCTATTCCTACACAGCTGGAGGTCCTTAAAAGGAACTAAATGCTACAGACTTTGTAAATGCCTCCCAAAATTCAGTAATGGCTTTTTCATATAATACTCAATCTTAATTTTTTGTTTTCAAAGGCATCCACACCTGAGGCTCATCTGCTCTTCCAGGGCTCCACCTTGTACACAGCAATCCAAAATATACGCAGAAACATCAAGAGACCATGGAGAACCACCGTAAATGAGCGCAAGGGCTGCACCACTGGGAGCAGCGCAGGGAACAGGGACCGAAAGGTAAAAAGCCGAGCGGGTTGGAGCAGCGCCCTGCGAACCGTCGGACTGACCTGGCTGGCTTTAGCGTTCACATCCCCGCAGCTGAAGAGCTCTTCCACTATCCTCATGTCCTTCTCCGCCTCCACAGCTGCAAGCGCAGCAAGCATGATGGGGGTATAGCCGGCCTTGTTCTGGTGATTTACGTTGCAGACATCTGCAGAGGGATGAGATAATTTCTTTGGAAAGCAGGAACCCAAAAAGCAGCAATTGTGCTAATGAACTGAGTAAACTGTTAGCAGAACAGCCTATAAAAAAAAGGCAGCAATTGGTCTGATAATGGAAGCAATTCAAGGGAAAATGGAGAAGAAAAAAATAAACAGGGGTGCTCTTGAGCCAGGGACAGAAAAGGATTCTCTTCTGTTATGTGTGCAAAACAAGGGAGGACACAAAACTGTTTTATGTGACATCATTTAGGCATCATTTTTTAACTTTAAAAGCCAGTGGTGTGAAATTTGACAAGACTGTCATACAGGAAAGTATCCTTGTGTCCAAATCCTACAAATACAATCAGGATGGTCTTTACGCTCCTCTCCTGAGGGATCTACTTTGCAAAACGAGAAAGGGTCCGTCGACACGGCAAACAAAAGTGTTACTTCTCAGCACAAACATTTTCTTGTAACTGGTGCCATTTTAAAGCTCTGCAAGTGTACTCTGACATGTTTTGGAGCTGCAGAAAAGACCTTCCAATTAAAGACTGTTTCCAGCTCTGCAGACTATTTGACTCCGAACAAAGGCACTCTGGGAACAAACACAGTCCAGTCCTCTGACAAAGTGCCAGCAGCTGTCAGAGTTCTCCTTTTCATTCACGTTTAACCCACTATTCCTAAAATTCTGCAGAAGTCCAGCAGGGCTTATTAGTTTACCAGCCAGCAGGGCTTTGAATGTGCTCATCATATTGGAAAGCAAGGGCACAGGCTTACATACACAATATCTGTAGAGTAAGGATTAAATTACACTACAGATATCTTAATAAGCAAAAATGTTGCAGGAAATTCTTCAGATTTATTGCCAACTTTTTTTTTTTAGTGAAAAGAACCCTTGTAGAAACAACACAAGTGCAGTTGTAAGAAAACGCACATTTTTGCATGTTCCACAGCTGTCACCTGTGCTACCGTAATCAGGTAGCGATAGGAGATATCCAAGCTCACTTTCAAAACTCACTTCTGGGTGGCTCCTATAATGGGAGCCACTGAAGTAGTAAAGAACACCACACTCTGCTACACGCATTACTTCATGAGTAATTAATAATTGGTGAATGTGAAGTCCTTCCTCCCCGACCGCACTGCTTCGACAGAGATGTATTGAGGTCACAGTTCAACTCCTTTTCTATATGCTTAAAGAAAGGAGGAAAAGTTTTTTTTTTTCTATGCATCTTCTTGGTAACCCCACGTGGAAATGTAGAAAAGTCTCGTCTCATCTGCCCTGTGCCAAACACACTCACGTGCTGTATCCTTGAGCCAAGAATCTGCCTGTGATACACACACTGCCTCACAAAGCCGACTGTATTGACCATTTAGACATCTTCCAGAGGAAGACTGTCAAAACCTGAAGGAATTTGCCTGTAGGCAAATGCTGTCCACGTGATGGCTAGTGCACTCTGTTCCCGCTCACGTGGCACCGGCCGCTGGGTTTTACAGCTCCAACGGCTGCTGCGTCATAGCCGTACGCCAGCTGCTGTTACCTACAGGAGTAGCTCACGCCACCCCGGGACACTCAGGGAAGGAAAAGGATCTCTCCTCCTGCCCCGCGCGCGCGGCCTCCCGCCGTTCGGCTTCGCTGTGCTCCTGACATTCCCCGCATTCCCGGGACGTGACTCACCGCTCCCAACCGGCTGCGTCCAAACAGGCCCAGAGGTTTCAAAGTGTTTGCCTCCCTGCCGAGGAAGGCTTTGCATGCGTAACAGACATGCTGGATTATTAAAGTTTAGATTTGCATCATCAAGATCCTTGCTTATCTGATGTCTCCCCTTCCGGATTTATAAACTTCGCTAGGCTTACAAAGCAACCCATTTCACCCGAGCCATGCTATTGGCCTAGTTAAGCTCCACAACCAAATTCCCAAGGAGTGACAGGTTTTATAACTACTTTAGAGAAAGAAACCCAAGCCAGGGAGCAAAACTGTGCTCAGACAGATCACATCCTGCTGAGGTCAGCTCCTATTTATTTATGACAACCTTGTGTTGACTGCCTACCAGTTTAGCAGCACATGGGGAGCAAATGCTGTGCAGTCTCTCCTCTGCCACTACTCTCTCTCCAGGCTTGTTGCAAGGGGATTGAGAGAAGGAAACAACAACAAAAGCAGCTAAATGAGGTATCATCACCCTGTTCATCTAACAGGGAAATGCTCCCTTATGGCAGAATGCCATATTGTTCCAGTTCGTCAAGAGGGCACTAGAGACCCACCAAGGTGGTGGCCAGAAACAGCCTCTACTCTGCTCTAGCAAGTTAAGGCTAGGCTAGCTTGGGTGGTTAACACGAATACTAATATCTGAATGAATCTTACCCCACCAGCACCCTACCTGTGGCAGGACAGAAGGAGCTCAGCAGCACCTGCATGGTTTCCAGAGAAAACTGCCAGAGGCAGGCACTGCTCAAGTTAGCCCACAGTCCGAGAAACAAGGGTCCACCTGTCTGTCATAACCACTGGCCAACTCTGTTCACAATTTACTTGGGCTTTTTTGTAACTTCTGCAAGAGCATCACCACCATCTCTAAAGTTAACACCAAAAACAGGGATTCCAGACTATTCAGGTGAGCCACCATATAACTCATTCTCTTGCTCATCAAGAACTTGACCTGTGAGGAGTGAAAAAAAAAGAACCACACAAACAGCCAACCTACTTGCATCCATAAGGAGCTTTACAATTTCGAAGTTAGAATGCGAGACGCTGTAATGCAGAGCTGTGTTTCCATTTCCATCTGCCATATTGATTATATGTCTGAGGACAGCAGGAGAAATCTCTTCAAAAGCAGTTATGTAGTCTCCGACCATTTCAGGAACAGCGGACTTTTGACTTGAGACACGAAACCACTCATGCTGGATGGTATTTAAACAAAACCGCTGCCAAAACCAAGACAGAAAAAATTTACATATGCACATTCTATTTAAAGGATTTTCCATCCCACAAGTCAGCAATGCAGGAGGCCAGGCCTTTTTTAGTCAAATGTGGGCAGAAAGTATTCAGCTCACAAACAAGATACAAGAACTGATGCTTTCCCTCTGACTAAATCTCTCTTTAAAACACCAGCTGTTTACCTCCTCCCATTTCACTTTATATTCAGGATTGGTACACCTCTGACAGAACTAAATTTTAAGATGGGACTACCCCCAGCATTAATGGGTATCAGATACAGGTGAACGGAAATAAGGCTTGGAATAACCATTTCCATAAAATACTTAACCCGGTTTATAAACCAGTGATGCACCTCAGACTAAGAGCAATGGAAATACGTATTTCTCAGGAAGTAAAACAATGTGCATTGTTAAGTCAGTTAGGCCCAATCCTGAGGCATGAATTATCACATCCACAAACAAAAGATAAGGGAACCAGCTGGAGAGCAGTTCTGCAGGCAAAGAGCTGGGCATTACAGAGGATCACAACCTGAACCTGAATCAGCAACATCATGATGATGATGCCTTCATGATGTAAAAGGTAAATACTATATTGGGGTGAATAACTAGGTTTACAGCTTGCAGGGCATGTGATGCAGTCCAAATGGGTTCAAAGGTGAGCAGCAAGAATGATTAGAGGTTAAGGAAATCTGACCTACAGGAAAGACAGGAAGGACCAGAGATGCTTCGCTGAAAGAATAACGGGGCAAAGAAACACAGTAACATTTCACAATGTAAAAGGCTGTTGGAAAGAGAAAAGAAAGAACCTGTTCTTCACATCCGGGATGGATGGCTACAGCAGTGATGGATTTAAGCTGCAACAAGAAGGTGCAGGTTAGACATTCAGCATAGACTTTCTCATTGGTATGGATTGACTGGGGAGAACTGGGAGCCTCTTTGGCCAGACAACACTCCACTGGAAACAACGTAGTTTCAGCAGACCTAGCTGTGAGCCATCTCTGCCAGCTCTGACTTTCTGAGCCCATTTATGAGCTGGAAGGACCATCGCGCCCTGCTCCTCTTCACATAAACCCCCACCTACAAAATGATCAATCAGTTCAAGGGTGATTCTGCAAAGCAGATATTCTTCACTTTTATCTAGGCTCTAGAGAAAACCCAGTGGATCTGTATCAGTAGCTCTCAGAGACCTATATCTGGCAAGGGGATAATATTTTACACACCTCTACATCAGTACTTCTCTAATAAAAAATTACAGAGTTCAATCCATTTGTGTCAGAAACCACATATATTGTGAACATGCAGAACTGAAACACAAAAGTGGTTTTACAGTGGCACAATAAAAATATTTTTTTGTTTTAGAAATTAAAGAGTGCCAAAACATCACTAAGACATTATTTTTACAGACACAATATCACATGCATCAGAAGTAAAGGATACACTTTTTTTCATTCGAGTAGTCTGTAACAAGACATCCCAATAGGAGCAGTCTGTAGCTCCTCCTGGTGTAAACAGCAGCTACAATGGAAAAGGCTGGGACAATTTATACAGATCGCTAACTGTACTAAAGGTTACCCTTTTTGGTGAAGGGTTCCTTCTAAGCAGAGAGAGAGAGAACAAGAGCTGATCAGTCTGCAGTCTCCAGCTACAAAGCCCCATTTGTGCTGGTGAACACTTGAAGAAAGTAACATAAAAGTTTAAATTATGCTTCCCAGGCAGAATTTATCACCTGATTATGCCTGTTTTGAGACTTTCAACTCCCACTGGGCCTGAAATATTTGTTGTTTGAATGCCACAGCACTAGAAATTACCTCTCACACTTGTATTAACCAACCTTTCAAAACATTTCCTGGTCCAGAAGTGTCAGAATTAGACATACACAATATTCGTGTCCTTAAAAAGCTGTAGATGCTCTGTGGCAGAGGAGCGTGGCACTGGATTATTGCATTTTACATCACAGCACCACTATCACAAATGCAAAATGCAATTTCGTATCACCAAACAGCCACTGGTATTCATTTGCTTTCAGAACGCCCTCACAAAATAACATGGGCAATTCCTACATGCAGCAAACACAACACTATTTCTTGAAAGTTAATATTAGCAATGAATCGTCCTTTGTCTCTTTTGCACTCCATTAAGGATATCAGCACAGTGAGCAAGACAGAAGCAGCATACATTAACTGTGCTTAGAGAGAGGCAGAGCACATTCAGCTTCAGAACAGACTCTGTGCTTTTGTTACTGAAAGAAACTGTCTCCTCACCCTATGCATTTTCTTAATGTGAGGCCTGCGTGCCACCTACAGCTGTGCTAAAACAAGAGTTACAAAAATAACAGGGGAACGCATGGATGTGTTGAAACTGCACTTTCACATTACTATTTTTGTACGTGTGCCTTGCGATGACAACACCCCAGCACACGAAGCACAGGGATGCTCTTTAGACAAAAGTCTCCTGATTAAAAAAAAAAAAAAAAAGCATTTTGTGGCTCCTGCAGGGAAGATGATATCCCCTTCTGCCTAGCTACTGCAGCTCTGGTCCTGTAAAACACAAAGTTATCCCTCCCTGAAATTTCTCTGTTGTAGTTCAGGGAGAGCTTTGCTTTGCGTTGCTTACCACGTCTTTGTTGGTCAAGGCCTTGGGGTCATCAATGTTGTTTCTAAGCAGATGACAAGCAGAGAGCATCTTTTCGCTTAGTTCGTATCTGAGAAAGACAGCAGAAGACACGGCACACGTAAACTTTTCTCCTGTCACGTAGAAACATTTACCTTTCCAAAATTAACGTGGTAGGGAGCTAATGTTTCTAGGCAGGCCATAAACTGCTGAGACGCAGAATCCGTTCTGGCAGCTGCTCTCACCGGGGACTCCCCGTATGGGGAGCAGAGCTGCTGCTGGCTGCACCGCAGGCCTGGGCACGGAGCAAAAATATGCTTCCCAGATGTATGTGTGAGGATCAATATTAATAGGGAGCAGGCAACATTCTACTTCTGTATTTTAGACTTGCCAACCCTTTTTAGTGGAAATTCGCACCTACTGCTCTTATTGCAGAACATGTATTACATTCTGTGTTTTGATTATTTGGTTGAAAAGAGGAAATACTGATTTTTCTTTAGGAAAATGGAATTAGTAAGTGGGAAATGGCTTAGGTGGTGGCCCCTTGCTTTCTCCCATTTTACCTCATTCACCAGAACCAGCCTTTCCCATCCTACTTTGCAAGTTTAACCCAGTTTCTCCAGACCACCCTTTTCCACCTCCACTTCAGTTCCCTTCCCACCACAAATTTCAAAACTCAGGGGAGATGTAAAAGTAAGAACAGACACACCCCATGCTACATGAGATGCTGGGCTACGGCAAACAGTCTCCACTCAGATCCTGCCAGAGACAGTAACACAACTTCCCAAGAGAATTTTTCAAGAGTTTAGAGACTGACACGCTCATGCGTAAGGCAGACATTTCAGCCTTTCGGGGCTATACCCCAGCTTTTGGTGGCTCCAGGGAAAAGAGATGTCCCTCCTAGCTAATTGCGCAGATCCGTTTGGCTCCACGCTGCTGTGCAACTGCACCTTGTCCCTGAAGATCACAGTCAAGGCAGCCAAGCTGGCTGAGCACACATCTCTCATGTGCACATGACTACCTAAACAGTCCTCCTGCCCTTCCTCACCATCAGCTCTTTCTACGTTAAATGTAAGTTAGACAGCTACTTTGAGCACTTTAAAACTCACAGCTCCTATGAATAGCCCTTAATTATGTATTTCTGCATCACTTTTACTTAGCAGTTGATAATTACATATAGGTTTTATTGCTAAGCTCTAACTCTAGTGAAACATGACATACTAGTGTTTTCTTTACTCTATTATTGTTATTCTACTCATGTAATTTTCCAAGCTTGCACACTTCTAAACATTTAGCAACCTCTGTATCCATAAAATATCCCTTCACTACATATTTCACTGTGGTCTATACTTTCACTTTCTTTTGTCAATTCATTAATCAAGAATCAGTACAAACACACTACGCTACTGCTTTCCATGTGCCAAAAACATACGCCTTGCCTGCCAAATGCTATCTTATGTAACTCATTACCCAGCAATTTGACAAGTAACTTGGCCATGAAATGCTGAACGGGTGTGATGGCAGCTTCATAGCGTATGGTCCCAGGGTTGTACTACCTCCATGCTGCTACCCTCCGTTGCCTCACCAAGAGTGGTCGGCTAAGGCCGAGATGATGCTGAAGGTGGAAATGCAAGACGTATTGCAAGCAGGTTGTTGACCTCATGGGCACGGTTCAAGACTCACTTATTTACCCAAACTTTTGCAGACGATGTCATTAATAAGGCATCGTCTGCTTCCAGATGAGCACCACTTGTTATCAGGGACAGGCGCTCCTGGCAAGAAGCAACCAGGGTCTCGGTGCAAGTGTCTCGTTTAGCGCTGCTGGGGTCAGTGTTGGGAAGGATCGCCTCTGACACGTTCTCACAGCTCACAAAGAATCATTTTGCCAAAAAGCCATCTCTGGTTACCACGGACTGCCATATATGGTTACATTTTTAATATGTGCAGGCAGATAACAGATTTGGGAAAGTATCAGATTCATACGCTGGAATCCCAGCCTGCCAAGCACAGTGTTTTTATAAAGCTTCCCGATGAACAGTTAAAATATGCTTTCCTGATAAGACCTGCTCGGACTAAGCATAAATTACAGTTTATAAGCGGGGCTTTGCACTCAGTCGCTGCCAAGGGAACTGCTGCGGGCGAGCAGCAGCTTGGGCTTGCGACTCCCCAGGGAGCACCGAAGCAGCCCGCCGAGAGTGCGCCCATAGCCGTCGGGTGCACGCATCAGGGAGGGGACCGGTGCCGTACCTCTCCCGGATCTCCACCTCCTCGGCCTTGCGCTCGGGCAGGCGGCCGTCCCCGGCGCGGACCTGGGGGGTGCTGAGCCCCGGCGGCCCCGGGTCCTCGCGCGGCGCCCCGGCACGGGGGTACTCGCCGCCTTCGCACTCCTCCTCCGAGTCCGAGGAAGAGCTCTCCTCGGAGCTGGACTCGTCGCTCGACGTGGTCTCGTACCTAGGGCGAGAGGGGGGCGGTTGCTCTGGGCATGCTTAGTCCTTCCTTTTCCACTCAAAGCGCTTGACGGTTCCTTACTAACCACCAAGACAGCTCAAAGGTAAAGAGGTTTTGGGGTTAGTGCAAACACAGCTAAGGAGTGTTGACCCAAAGTAGTCAAAAAGCTCTCCAAAAAGCTTTCATCAGCAGACGGTGGTTGCAAAAAGCACTCAGGAAAATACGTATGCACGGAGTCACATACGTCCCACTGATCCAAAAGCTTAGTTTTTAACTAACAGAACAGCAGAAACACACAGTGCTTTGCCCCTTGCTGTTCTTTACCGGGTTGCTGAGATAACGCTGGGAAACCATTTCTTATTGTAGCGCGTTTTAATCCGAAAGGAGCAAAACTCATTTTTTTTAATTCCTTCTTTAAATCTGAAAGACTGTTTATTGAAGTGTCACTGTCAATCAAGGTCTCTCCATAAATCCCTTCATGCTGACATTGTGTGTATTATACACACACTCTAAAATGAAAGAAGTAAGAAAGAAGCTTATTTTAACAAAAGTCTTGCACTTCATCAGGCATTGCCTGGGGATAGCCCCAAAATGTTCTTCTGCTCTGAGTAAACTTGTGTTGCTGCCTTACTAGGCAGGTAAAAAGAGGAGAGTCAAGAAACCTATCTAAAGACAAGGGCCACAATCTAAAAAAATCTTTCCAGTGATGATCCAAAACATTTTTTTGAGATTTTAGGTGAAAAGTAAGTGATCTGGACAATTATAAAGCTGCTTTGAATAATTTACTGTAACTCTCAAACCTCAACAGCTAATAAGCTAAAGTATTAAGCCTATTTTTCTAATGCACAACAATGATATATGAGTGACAACAGCCCCCCGCTACAAGTAATCACAATTTTAACCCACAGGTATGAGATCAATAATTGCAGTATTTAGACTATGTATTGCACATGGCATTTTTAATAAAGAAAAATTAATTTGAGGAACAGGTTAGTAAAGCTATATAAAAATGATTTGGTGGAAGTATTTGGAGTTCTCTGTAACATTCTCCAAATGGCAAGTAATATTTTAAAACAAGATTCAAACGAAGAACTGTTTTCAGCATTTAGATATTTTTTGTATTTCTCTAGCATAAACCTGGAGAAGTTAATTCTTAGGCAACACTATCTCTTACTATATTCTCCTAATAGCATGATGGTGCTTATGTAAACTGTCAAAGACATATTAAAGTTTTATTTACTAATATATCACCTGAGAAACATTCCCACGGTTGTTTGTTTCATTTTCTTGTTTTAAATTTGGCAGCGACCTAATATGCAAGTACTTAAGATTGATTCCAAGTTTGACTTACAACTTCCACTTAAGACAATAAACACATACACACAAAAGGCTGACAGAAGATTAAGGTGGGCTTAAATGATTAATTCTTCCCTCCTACCCTTCAGCTCAACAGGCGAGTCTCAGTCTGAAGCAGAGGCAACAGCTATACATAAACTCCAAGGTTTTTCCTTCCTTTCCCAGAGTGAAAGTACTCCAATGACTTGATTAAAGAGACTTTTTTTTCTTTTAAAGGAAAGGCCACTTACCCGCCATTTATGCCAACAAACTGTAGGTTCTTCTTTGCATTGTTCAAATCCTTTTTCCCATCCCTTTTCTTCATGATAGATTTCAGTGTATTTTCATTATTAGTACATACTGTTGAAAAGAGTGAGAAAGTGCATGTATCAGTACAAATCTGTCGCCAACTCTGGCTGCAGATGCTTTAGACAATTCTTCAAAACAAACAAATAGCTTTCTGTTTAATTTATCAGCTGAAGCTGGAGTTTAATAATAAATAAATAATCTTTTAATTTTTTATCATTTTAATCTTTAAATAATCTTTTTATACACACAGTCATGGTGTTACACACACACTAGAAATATAAAAGAACACTTCCAAAAAACAACTCTAGAAATAGGAAACTAACATAGCTTAATTTTCCCAACCCCCAGCATGCTGGTAATCTTTATGATGCTTCAGAAAACTTTAGGAAAAGACACATTTTTTTGCTTTGCTGTCTGTGAAGGATTTCTAGTTTTGAAACTGGTTGTTTTGGTCTGCCAAGACAATCCTAATTCTTGAGATTAAATGATGGCAGTTTATTGCCAGAACTAAAGCAGGATATTTAACAATATCCAATAGGGTGAGGAGGTTCAACAGAGGCTGGGTTTTTTAGCTTTAATATTCACTGAAGTAACTTTTAAACCAATCTGTGAGCATGAAACAGGAAGACAAGCATTCATAAAACAAATCCCATATTTTTACAAAAAATATTACTTTATTAACCACATTTCTCCCAGTAGATTTTGCTTATGAAGACACTGAAGAGCATTTCACGGATACCCTACCATCTGCCATTTAAAAATTAACCACTGGCTGGGCACGAAGGGACTCACAGTGACTTTTCCCATAACTAAAACTTTTTCTGCGCTCATTTTGCCTTCACATTTTTGAGAATTCTCACGACTTGCTTTAATTATGTTTCATATTCAAACTCCGTCAGCATGAAAAAAGGTATATCTAATCCAGTCATTACCGTAGAGGCCAGAGGCAAGCTGGTCGTCTGTTAGATTAATTGGAGCTAGAGTTTTGTCCTGAGAAGAGAAGGATTTCCTTCCCCGAACAGCTTCTACCAGAGGTGTCTTTCTCTCCTCCTGAACCAGCCCAGTGTCCTGCTCCAATTTCAGAGTTCGCAAATTTGAAGCCAGGTGGGTGCTTGCAAGTTGGCCGTGAGGGATGTACTCCAAAGTAGCACCTGTCAAAGAAGACAGTAGGCATTACTGAGCACGCAGGGGTCAGATCGAAACCTTTATGGCATCACTGTGTTCAACACAAAAACTGAAATAATAATAATAATACTAAAAAAAAAAACCCTTGCACTTTACACTGCTCTGTTCTGAGAATCCAGTCGAAAAAGGGTGTGACCACTTTCAGAAACTAAAAAAGTCGTGAGTTTTTCTTTCCGTGAAAACGCACAATACAAGGAAAAAACTATAAAGATAGTGGCTTTAAAAGGGATGAAAGGAATATCCCTTCCTTTTCCTTTTCTTTCAGCATGTGCAGTATCAGATTACAATTTGTGCCACCCTGATTAAGGGCAGCCTCACTTAGCTGCTCTTTACTGAGATGCTTGAAAAGCATTCAGGGATTCCACAGCATGAGCTTCTTCAGGAAGAACAGTCCATTTAAAAAAAAAAAAAAAAAAGTAGTAGCATTTTCCATGAAAGCAGGAACTTTTTAGGAAACTTTTTTTGCCAATATTCCACTAATTCTGAAAGTTACATACTTTGCTTAGTTACTCAGCTAATTTTTCCTAATTTGCTGACATTCCTTTATTTTTTTCCCCTTTGTGCGTTTAAAGAGCAGTACTAATTACACACAGATTTTTATAGGTTCCCCAGGAGTTCCTCCAGCTGTGCTATTATGGCTGCCCTAAAAAGCTGCACTAACAATACACAATTTTGTTTGTGGAACGTAGTTTGTTTTTTTTACACATACATCCTTCCTTAGGTAATCTTGCTGGCATTTCAAGGAAAAAGATGGGTTTAAATTTATTAAAAAAAAAAAATTACTTGTTTGTTTCAAAACTTGCTTCAATTACTGCTGTCTCAACACTTTTTTCCCCCCTTGTATTTATCAAGAATTAAGCCACAGCCCCCTCGTTCAAATAGAAGAGCGGTACTGCACAGGATGCTAACGTATTGTAGTCATGAAAATTCCAAATAGTTCGCTTAAAAAAAACAGGGCTGATACTGTCAGTGCTCTTGCTAGACTGCTTTCCCCTCTCTTGCTTCACCCCAACTTTTTTTCCCCTGCGTCCTTCTTCCTTTGACAGGACATAATGCAGCTGGTTTTTCCGAAAGCTATCACGGCACAGCTTCCTCCCCTTTGTCCCCGTTCCCACCCATGGCCCCACACGCAGGAAATAACCCGCATAGAAGCAAACGTCCTGCACCCTTGGGCTGGACTGCCCACGCCTGAGAATCGAAAGCACGACACGCGCTCAAGTCCCGCCTTTGCCTCCCCTGCCCGTCTTCATTTATAGCAGGGATTAACTTAGAGCACGACGCTTCCTGACCGCAGACGTTTGGTGACAGCTAACATCACCCCTCACCGGCTAATCACGGAAAAGAGAGCTGCCAAAGCGCGGACCGCCGAGCCAGAAAAGAACCTTTCTAAACTCCCTTTAGCTGAAAAACAAGAAAACCACCCTTCCCGCCACTTGTCCGGAGCAGCGACAGTTACAATTAGAGAGGACCAAACGCAATTACTGCTTCCAGTTGTAACTCTTGGTGGCTGGGTCAGTCGGTTTTGCCAGACAGCCTAAAAACGCAGTGCTACGCTCTGCAGAGAGAACAGCAGTCGCCCGACGGACCGGCACGGCTTGCAAACGGCTTCGCAACACCCCAGGTCAGCGAAGAGTCCCGTGAAGGCAGCGGCTCACAGGAGAGTGCTGGGGCTCAGTGCGCTACGACGTGCATCAAAACACGTCACACCTAGCGAGAGCGTCATCGGGAGGGAAAAAAAGCATCTAACGGCTGGCACGAAGCCTTCCACCTTGCCTCAGGCAATGCTGCTTCGAGCAGAGCCTGAAGCCAGCACTGCACCTCCCTCAAACATCTCGCTTCTCCTGCCTTGGGACAGAGGTGGGCAAGGGAGGGAGCTGCGGGGTAGCACAGAGACAAGGGGGAAAGGCAGTAAGCAGACTTCCTTTTCCTGGGTCACAGTCTCTCTCCTAGCTAAACCTGACACTGATACAACAAAACTGGGTAGGTTCCCCCATGACCCACTTCTGGCTCATGCCTCACTGGCTAAGAAGCATCGCACCGTGTTTGGGGTGTTGTCTGGGGCACACATGGCTTCAAATGAGCAAGAAAGAGTCCTGCTTAGCCTCCAGGGTCTGACAAAAGAGCATGATGTAAAGTTTGGAGGACAAGCACAGAAAAATAACTACATTAGATAGATTGGCCAGTGCACCCATTCTCCTAACGGAGCTGTTAATGTCTACTGCTCATAAGGTTCAAGGGAAAACGGCTTTGGACCCAACACAGCATTAACGCTGCAAGCCGTTATCAGCATTCAACATCAACTCTCAGGCCTTCCTCTTTGCAAGACAGCCCTATAAAGACAAGTTATAAAGATGCTTGGAGAGCAGCAACCTGGTGTAAGTCACTTGGAAAAGTGGATTAAATAAGCGGCTGTGCTACCCGGCTCTACTGTCAATAATGATTTAAGGGCTTAATCAACTACTGGCCAAATCAAGAAGTTGAATTAGCCAAGTTCTCTCCTCCTCCAAAAGGCTGTAGCATTTCTGTAGGTGCAGGACACACTGCAAGCTTCTCAAGCGTGGAAATGAAACCACCATGAAACCTTCACTGAAGATTACCATGAGCCTACATAGACCTCAGAGCAGACTGTTCATCTCACCTCACCCAGATCTCAAGTGTGCCCACATTCATCCCATCTTCGAGGAGCTCAGTGAGGTAGCAAAGCCATACTTGCTGTCCATCATCTTCTCCAAAAAATACCCAAGGAAATGGAGTAGCTCAAGAGTGAATCACCTGCACAGATCCACGTACCACATCTAGGTCCACAACGCTTACATTATATCAGCCAACTGATTCACTACTTAGCCAGCCCTTGTTCCCAGACATAGCCATTCAGGTATACTTTTGTTCGTTTATTCTTGCAAGTAAATAACTCAAAGTTGACATAAGATTCTAAATAGAAGTATAGTGTAGTTTAACACAGCTGCCAGGGATTTCTAAATGTATTTTATCAAATGGATGGGATCTTGAAAAAGTTCATCAGTAATTTAGAAGTATGACAAAACACAACAAAAAACTTAGGCTTAAACTGATTAGACATTCACATGCAAAAAGCTACTCTAATCAATTTCGGTGGGAAAGAAGTGTCTAAAGTGTCTTTAGAAATTAATCCCAGTGATTTGAGGGAACAGATGTGTCTGTTTCTAATTTTTCAGATGGAACTCCTATTCCTAAATCACTTGTGCTCCTTTTGAAAAGTCTCATCAATTTAAACCAAAGCGACTGCAAAAGTACTATACATCAGCATCAAATTACCACATGCCATATCTGACAACAAATACATCTGTCCCTATTGCTAACATGCTACTTCCCTTCTTGACTACAGACCTTCCCTCCCATTTATGACAGAATAAGTGCTCTTGAAGCCATGTAGTTAGCAAGCTGAGAGAACTGACTGGGTAAACTTCAAATAGTGTTTTTTTTCCCTGGGTCTGTGCTGAACTTGTGATAATAAAAAGTCTAGCCTTTTCCTGCTTTTGAAAAATCTCATTTAGCCTGAATGAAGTAAATCTAAGTCATACTATAAAAATCACTTGGCTTGATAGCACTTTTGTACCACTGGAAATCAAGAGAAGCGCAAATGAAGCCAGGGGAATTAAATACCACAGGGATGAGAACCTGGCTCTCTGTCTGGAACATCACAGGCTTTTATCTAAAAAAAGGGCACAGGCCTGCTGCCTATGCAGTAACTGCATGCGGATTTTATTTTTAACCTGTTCATCAGTGCAAGTATTTATTTGCACAATATGTTGACAAAGGCCCATGATACAATTTATACATTCTCCATTCAAGAGAGAGTACATACATGTTGTCTGGAGCATATACAGTAAGGAATTTCTTCTCTTACATATTATTTACAGGAATTTGTCATGATAGCACTCAGCTCCCTATGAAATCATGACAACTGAAGAACACTCAGTCTTCTGTAGTGATGTTAAATCTTATTAAGCTGCTTTCTCCTTAAGAAGTTATTTCTATATTAATGTACCTTTTTAAATACACTTTCCATCTGGTCTACACATCAGAACTCTTCATGAAACAAACCCCTTCTACTAAGGTAAATAAAAAGGCAGTGATGAGTAAAAATGTTATGTTTAAACATTCAAAGATTGATATGAATCCATTCACCATCTAAAAGTGTTATCTTCAGAAGACTAACAGTTATTTCCCTTTAACAGGTACTTTTGAGCTATTCAGGGCTAAAAGTCAGTGAATTTAAAATCTCAGAAGAAAAAAATTGCCACATACAATCAATTTATTGATTAAATTGATTAAATGATGGCAGCCAAATTCACTTGGGGCCCAGGCAGAGGTAAATGCTGTAACTACCATTCAGCTACAGGAGAACTGCTCCTTTTAATAGGATGGCTAGAGCAAGATTGAAAACAAAAATGACATTTCTGGGAAGCAGCTAATCAGCTTATTTATGAAATACTCTCTTCCAGCAAAACTGTGTCTGAAACTCTGTGAAGGCCATCCTTAATTTGGCTGATGAGTGGCAGATCAAAGCATCTCATGATGCCGGGCACAGCAGGAAAGGTCATCTCGCAGATTTTCTTTTTTTACCTCGTTTATGAGAAGTTGATCTTCTCAGCTGATGCTTTATCATAGCTGAAATAAGCCAGCACTTCCTCGGAAAAATGGGAACCTCCTCTTATTAAGAATTTATAGATGTGCCTGCTGAATACAGGAGTTGTACTCTGAATAAAGCTCATAATAAGCTTGTGTCAACACATAACCAGGGCAAGTATGTCAAACCTTTTGAAATAGGTCTACGGAGATGGACTAGAATAAGATCAACTAAGCACTTATCTTTACAGGACAATTACTGACCAGATCTCTGCTTCTCCTCTGCTGGGTATTTAAAACGGAACAAAATCCAGTTTAACCCCTCAGCTCTTACTATAGAGGTCTCTACGGTTTTCAAATAACATGGGGACATTAACGCTTTACTTACTGTAGTGAATGCTGGTCACAACAGCAGGTCAGTAGATATCACCTTCCACATCAAAAAAAAAGGCAGAAGAGGTGCTGCGTTATTTGAAATTCCAGTCAGCCACATGTGAAGAAACAAATACTCAACTGGTACATAGATGGGACCATCTGCATGACCGTTTTGCATTGAGGCGCTACCATCCAGAAGATAATGAAGAATGCTTCACATTTGTCATTCCCCCTCTCCCAGCAGAGAGAAGGACGGATGCTGCTCATTTCACAAACAAGCACATTTCTGCAGAAACTTAACTTGGCGACTATGAAATGCTGTCCACAACAAACTGCAGAGCTGAAGCTGAGGGCTCAATTCAATTCCCTAGCCGTGGATGTTGAGTGCCATCCACAGCAGCCTGCAGCTTTGCTTGCTCCACCAGCATGCCTGCGCCTCCAACAGCACCTGGCTCCTTAGCATAGGCAAGTCTTGTGTCCTCAACTTCACTACTGTGACCCATGCTGCCAGGACAAGAGCTATCGACCCACCAAGCTACACCTTCTTTGAGAAAAAAGGCTGCAAACTTTGACAAACAGAAGTGTGGTAAAGAGAAAACAGCTTTCTACAATTCCTTGCTGCTGTTGCATTATCTATGATGCCGAGGAGCGATACAACCATGCCAACGCTGCAATGCCAACAATACCAGCTGCTACACACCAGCTTTGAACAACCAGTGGCATCTCGCACCATAATCCTTCCTCCGGTTTCTATCTTCCCTCATCCTGCCTCATCAGCTCTGGGCAAAAGTTACAGGTCAAAACCTTGGAAGATCTTTTTACCAGATGGCATATCATATTCTCCTAAGGCCTGTGAGGTTTCCTGACACCACTTGCTTCTCACTTCCTTTCACTCCCTCAAGTGTCCATTTCAAGAAGTTACCTCCTGAAGATTAGTCCAATGCTTTCAGGGGGCTCCTTGGGACAGGATTGTTCCAACAAGTGAATGTAAAACTGATACTCTGAAGATCATGGAGGCACAACAATCATGCCTTTTCAGATCAAATATGCTCAGGTAACTTTTCAGGGCAAGAGCAGAGGAGTTGTTTTTAACTACCAATCTAGTAAACTCCTTGCCCGTAAATGGCATCCATCTACAAGATGTTTTTGTGAATAGCCTAAGTAATTAAAGACTACAGATATTACACTAGGCCTCTAGTTGATGTTTTGAAAATGCATTACGCTTGCAGTCAAATGTAACCTTCTAAAACGCCTCAAAAATTCTGTGACAGTAAGATGGATAAACAGAATACACTTGTCTCTCTTAGTCCTGTACAGTGACTAGACTGAGAAGAATAAAGACCAGTAGGCATCTAGGTTTGTCTCCCACAGCCGTAGGATCCAGCTGAATGCAGACAAAGCTCCAATACTGGCTAAAATGAGTTTGCAGAGTGGAAATTGGTTTGTTTGGAAGGCAGATTTGATTTCCCTGAAGCCACTAGGGCTTCTGAAAGACAGTGCATATGTAAATATGACTTGCTTAGTTAGGGAAGCAAAGGTGTTTATTTTGCAACAAGCAATTGCTAATTGCTAACAGACCCAATTCTAAGATAATCTCGCAGGCCTACCTGACTTGCCTCTACAAATGGAAGCTGCAGAATCAGCCAGGTTGCAAACTCAGGTCCTGATTCAGGAAGGTCCAAGCTTCATGTTTAAATTTAATCCTGTACTAGGGCTCTCCATCAGCTATCATAAACTCATACCTACTGTGAGATGATACACCTCTCCGCAGTACATCCCCTTCTTCACAGCACTAACAGGGGGAAAAAAAAATCTATAAAATCAGAA
Organism: Apteryx mantelli; assembly: GCF_036417845.1. Classification (NCBI taxonomy): domain Eukaryota; kingdom Metazoa; phylum Chordata; class Aves; order Apterygiformes; family Apterygidae; genus Apteryx; species Apteryx mantelli. Next base: position 8,007,540 of record NC_090020.1, read on the forward strand.
GAACTCAAGGGTACGTCTGTATGTCATAAAGCATCTAGATTAACGTGCTAACTCAAGTATCAGAAAGCAGCACTGACAATTAACTTTTTAAACACAGCAAACTGACCAGAGCAGTTGTTCTAGTACCCCCATTACTGGCCTCAAAGCTAGCTCAGGTATTTCTGCCCTAAATTGACCTGCCTCCAAGAGGTGCTTGCTAAGAATGCTCTTTGAATAAAATATTAAAGATGATACTGCTGCCGCTGATCTGAAACCGACTGCTTCTGCCTCCATTTTCAGGCTGTTTTTCTAAGGAACCGAGGCTTGTGAAATCATGCTTTTTTCAATAACTTAGACCTGAATACTGACTTTAACCAAACTGACAGAGGCTCAGTGCTCTGCAGAACTTTTATCTTCATACAAGTTTTAGAAAAATCGGGCCAGGAAACCATGCCTGGAGAACGGGTTGATGCTTGACTGCACACATGAGACACCGAGAAAGTATACACAAGAGACCAAAACGTGGGCAAAGACTTAATAAGAGCTCACAAGCTATCATGAGATACCAATCCATGGTAAAAAAAAGGGCTTTATTAGTTCTGGTGCTTGCAGAATTACTTGTTTATATTGGTATTTTAGTCAGCAAGAAGGGAGAGAGAAGCCTTTTAAACAGAAAGGAAGACATGATTTGCAAAAACACAGAAACAGGTATCAGGAGCAGCAGATAAATGTAGTACAAGAAAATATTTTCAAAATTAACAGAAAGATATTTCAGACTCATGACCTCTTCCTACCCTAACTCTTCATGGGTCTAAAATGCTAAAGGCCAGAGTCAGACTTACATACACAGTCATAGCATGTAATTCTCACCAGCAACTAAAAATAAAGAGATTTTGCGCTTCTTATCCACTGCTAAAGATAATGGCATTACATGCTAAACCAAAATTATTCCAAAATAATTTTGGCAAGAATGTGAAATCTGAATCCGTGTAAGAACATCTTTAGTAAAAGATGATCCATTGCTCCACCTGTGTGTAAATACTTTCAAGCCTCTAGACTACACATTTGACATTGTACAATAAAAGAAGGGAAAGGAATTACAGCTACTGAAAATTTTGGCTCATTATTTTTAAGCACACTTTTCAGTGTTTGCTGGATACTCTTATTATTATCGCATCATTATTTGCAAGAAGCCCAAAGTATAAAATGCACACCAGAAAGATAATAATATTGTATATATAATAATCACATTGCATGCACAGAGACAGGATATCATATATTTTCTTTACTTCAACATAAATGTTGCTTACTCCTTTACTATGGGAAGCTAAAAATTTTACTTCAGTTTGTTTCAGTTCATAAATGGTTCCATTCAGTTCATGAACACTGAAAAGAATCAGATTTACCAAGCTGCCTTTAACAAAAATAGAGGACAACTTTTAAGACAGTAAATAAACTGTAAAGGCTTTATATAGCAGTGCATTAGCCAATAATATTACGCTGACACTAAATAGTATTTACTCGAGATCTAATTTCCCATTCAGCCCCCATGATACAGATGCATTTGCACAAGTTTTCCCCATTTCCTTTACCTTTCATTCCAGTCACTGTGTGATGGGATAAAGAAGATGCTATCTAACAGTCACTGCTAGTAATTACATAATGGTTTTCAATAAGCCAATAAATTATAACATATAAATTTAACAGTACCGTAGTTGGATTCACCTATAAGGCATTACAAAAAATGGTTAAGTTTTAAACTATCAGACACGCACCAAAAAGCTGTAAGCAACTTTACCCCAGGGAATAAAAAGAAGTCCCTCAAATTAATTATTTAGATTTTAAAATTAATAAACAAAATGGAAGGAGTATTTAAATCTCAATTCCTGCCTTTGCTGAGTGTCACCAAAACCTCCAGCAGTAATTACAGCTTATGCCTTTCAAACATGAGGCTGTAATTACGGATTAGGACAAACACTTATTGGAATAGGGAAGATGTAAGCTGTGGTTTCTGTGAAGCACTCTGGAGCTGCCTATCATTAAGCAATCAACACGGCTGGAATGGGGAAAGCACCCCACGGCTCTCCAGCTGCGAAGAACAAAGAAGGAAGAAAATGGAAGGAACAAAGCAACGTCTGGGGAAACGTCTGTGAAAACAGGGAAGAAAAGTGGAACGCGACTTACAACTCTGTCAAATTTGACTTACTGCACTTTTAAAAAATGGTGTTCCAACTTTAAAGGCGGGACAAAATCCCAAACCCACAGACATTGACCTAGACACCCTTCAAGTTGTAAGAAGGGGTCAGTATCTTGCATGGTGGTCAAACTCTCTGGATACTTTTAGATACCTCTCATTTATATCAAATACTTGACCCTTCAGAGCCATCCTCATCAGGCCCTTTAGAGTCTGCAGGACGATGAGGGGTAAAACCACCTCCAGCTTTCAGTTCCAGTTATCATTGTTGGGCTGGACAGAATACAGATATATCCAACAACAATAACAACGTTATGTGTTGCATTTCATCAGAGAGAGTTCCCCACTTGCTTCTAGACCGTCAAGCAAAAAGCTTGCAGGTGAGCAACCCACTATGCTAGCAAGAAGGGGAACAAGTGTATGCTTGGGCACTTGGCTTACCTGATGTGGTACTTCTGTCCATACACTGCTTCTGCAGGTCCAGGCTCCGTAGCTCCTCCGTGCTGGCATATTTCATGACGGAGTTGATGGACGTGAGGGTGCTGATAAGCTGAGAATTGAGGGATCCAATCTGGGAGTGCGGCTCTCCAAAGGCTTCTGCCAACTCACTGTAATTTTCTGCAAGCAGCATCTGCTGTTCCTGCAGCAGCTTCTGCACACGCTCGATATAGTGATCCAGGCCAGTTCTCAGCTCGGGCGGAGGCAGGGGTCTTTCCAAGAGGGTGCCCACGGATTCACCAACAGACTCACCCCCAACTCCAATGCTCCTGGTGCCGGCTGGCACTGCTGACAACGGAGGGGGTCCGCAGGCAATGCTTCTCATCTTAAGACCAACTAGATAGTTCTCGTTAATGTTTATCTGCCCAACGCCGCAGTCTTTGGTTTTTATTGCAGAGGGCTTTTCAAAGCCCGGGTAACTGGAAAGGAAGGTTCCCACTCCAACAGAACGGGTTTTAGCAGACACGTTTACGTCCTTCACCCTGCCATCTCCCACCGCCACGGTCCGCGTCTCCACGCTCACAGTGTTGGTCTGTTTATCGTAGCTGCTCAGAACAGTGTTTGTGCCGCAGTCTGCCAGAGAGGCTGCTTCCGTACTGGTGCACTGGCTCACCATTTCCACGACCGTGCTGGTTTGCCGGGTGGCCGTACAAGGCATGGCCATGACGGTGGCTTCTGCTCTGCGCACAGCCTCTGTGGCCGTCTCACGGGACACGCACTCCTTCGGGGCGCAAACTATCACATCCACCGAACAGTCCCCGCAGCCTATCGACCTCACCTCTCTGATCTCCTGCTCCGTCTTGCAGAGACTCAGGTCGTCTACAGACTCCTCTGTGTTGACACCTGTTTCACAGACACTCGTCTCTACGCCCACCTTCTTATCGTACACCTCAACAGACCTTCCCGTGCACTGGTCCCGCACTTCTGCTCTCTCCTTCACAAGCCACTGATTCATGCGCAGCTCGGGGCCCACGGCTGTGCTCCGTACGACGGGCCGGCAGGAGGTGCCAACACTGCTCATTTGTAGATGGTTCCCCACGGACGAATCAGTAACGTTCACATGATCGCCCACCATTTGGTCTCTTGTTTGTACCACAGCCTCCACTGTTCTGCTGATGACAGGGGGCTGAGCCATCAAGGCTTTATCCACTTTCTTCCTCGATCCAGCTGCCTGCAGCTCCTGCTTTAATTTGGTCATTTCCCTGTCATGGGTAGTTTCCTTTAACTGAACTTCTAGTCTGTAGATCTTCTCCTTAAGGGCTTCTATGGTCTGCTGCTGAAGCTCGATCTCCTTCTCAACTTCTGTGGACAAGCCAAGCATGGCTTCCGTCACCCCGACCCCAGACTCTCTCATTTCTTTCTCTGTTCCCACGGCTACTTCTCTGTGTTGCCTCAAAGATCTGTTGTATATAACCACATCGTTCATGTTTTCATCAGCACCTACAGCAACAGATCTGCTCTCTTTTGTTAAGCTCTCTTTGTTCACCCTAAGATTTGCTGGAGTTTCATAGTTGCTATCCTGGATTTTTTTCTCCAGTGCTTGCATTTCAGCAGTCAGCTGCCTAAACTCCTCTATCCTCTGAGAGCTCTGCTCCACGCTCTCCATGTCCTCCTCGCAATCTATATACAGCTCTCCACCTCTTCTGACCTGAGACAGATGTTCCCACTGTTCCGCATTTCCTGCACTATAAGATCGCTTTCTGAAACCATACATGTCACTTTGACTGGGTTTCCTTTGGCTTTTGAGTTCTGCCATCATGTGCCTCTTCTCTTCCTGTAACACTGCAATTTTGACCTGGAGCACGGGAATGGTCTTGACTTGCTCTTCGAGCTCCTTGAGACGCTTCAGGGCAATCGCCATTTGTTCCCGGATGTGCTGCAGATGCACCGGGCTCACATTGGTCACCGGCGTGGATATTCCCGAACTCAGCGGGCTGTGGCGAATGGAACTGCCCAGCGAGGAGCCAAAGCAGGCGCCGTAGTCCCCGTTACCTTGATACCCATTTTGAAGCTGCTGAGACATGTGACTGTAGCCGCTGGATCCCACAAACGAGGGAAGGGAGCTCGTTGAGCCCATGCCTCCGAAGCTGGAGAGCCGGGGCCTGCGGACCTCTCCTGGCGCGACCTGCATCATCCTCTCCTGCTCCAGCCGCCTCCGCGTTTCCATGAGCGTTTTTGTCACATGGAGGTTGTGCCGGGGGAGCTGGGGGGAGGGAGGAGGAAGCTGCTTGCTCTCGGGGATAGTTAGGTAGGAGGGAGATGCTTCGAAGGAAACCGATGGTCTCACAGCGGCAGATGGGGCTACTTGACTCCTTGCGGCCGCACACGACTGCTTATTCTCATCGCTGTTCGATGAAGAGAGAGACTCGGTGGAGGTCCAGCCACTGCACTGGCCACCAGGGTTCCTGGTGCCTGCAGAGGCCGGTACCGCTTTCTTCTTCTTCTGGATGTTTAATTTCTTAATGGTATTCCCCTTTTGTATATCGTCCACGTACTTCAGAAAATCCAAGTCTAGCTGGTAGCCGTAAGGCGTTTCCACAAAATAAGGATCCTTCTGTTCTTTTTCATCCTCTCCATTTATAACAGCTTCCTCTTTTTCTGCAAGAGAAGAAAAAAGGTCAGCACGTGGAAAAGAAACTACTTCTCAGCCTGCTAGGCACTGAAACACCAGCGTACAAACAAGGTGCTCGCAGCGCGACGACACGCAGGAGCTGCTGCTGCTGCAGCCCAGAAAGCAGACCGTTCTGCCGATTCACCTTTAACGCAAAATCCCAACTAACTCTTCCAAAGCCAATCAGCAGGATTTCAAATCCTGAAAGGTGCACATATATGTGTGTGTGCGTATATGTAAATATATGTGCACACACCGATAACTTTATGAATAAAGAGGCGCAGAAGTAGCACAGCTCATAGCACAAACCGTGCTTCCACAAATCCCTCCAGTATTTCCGCATCACATCAAGCTCTCACACATGCTAAGCTGTCACATAAAGATTACACTGTATTGCCGCGAATCATCTGGAGATCGACTTCTCTAGAAGGTGCCTTAAAACAGGCTACCAAACCCCAACCCCCCCTCCCCACGCTATCGATGCCAGTAGACTTCACACTGATCTACGGTTATTTGATTGCTTTGCAAACTGCTGCCCTAAGAGCAGCGACAGCAGCTCAGCTCTCGCTTGGGATCACGTTAACTCGACCAGTGCCTCTGTCTCTTATATCCCCAACCTGCATGAAGCCCACACACTAAAAATATGCAGCTGGACCTGTTTCCAGCCGCGTCTCGAATTCCACCTCCAAAAGAGAAACCGTCGTCTCGGATGTCAGGGAAACTCGGACGTCCCCCCAGACACAGCACTCGCGTGTCCCCAGCGCAAGCTAAATAAAACTCCGCCAAATCTGCTGGGCTTCTGCAGGCAGAGGATTTATACGCTATGTAACCTGCTCCTCTTGTCCCATTTGGAAGAAAAAAAAAAAGAAAAGAAGAACACGCCACCAGCACCAGCACCAGCACCAGCACCACCAGCACCACCACACAACAAAACTCGTTGCAAGTCATTAGAGGAGCTGGGTACACTTGAGCAGCAGGAGGAATAATAAAAGCCAGCTTTCCGGTTACCTGAATTAGCTACATGCCTCTGCCCCCACACTGTAAATTTTCCGGCCACGTATAACTAGGCCTCCGGTAATTCTCCTCGCTGTCCCAGCTTCATGTGTCACAAACAAGCTCTCCGCTCACCAAAGCCCTGCCTCCCAACTTTCCCATTCTTCACCCCGTAAGGAAAGGAAAGCCCACATTCGCGCAAACTCGGCCAAGCAGGGCACGCGGCTTCGTAGGCTGAGCTTTCACCAGCGGGTTCTGCTTCAGCCAGGGCTGGGAAGCACCGAGAGGTCCTCAGCCGCTCAACGCGCTCATTCATCGCCGCGGTGCATGAACAGTTAATCTTTTAAAGGTGCAGTATATCCTCCGCCCCGGACGCCTCCCCTCCCCAGCGAGCAGCAGAAGATCATTTGAGAAAGTCTTTCTGTCTGCGGCACACGCTCCTTGCTCTCTGCTCCTCCTGCAAGGCAGCAGCTCTGTCTCCGGGCAAGTGGATGCAGCAGGTTGTTAGACACAGGCACTCTTGCATTTGGCTGTATAATCTGCCGAGCTAAACCGGCTCCGCATCCGCGTTTCCTCCGCAAAGACACGCAGGATGTAGCAGGCAGCTAAGTATCCGAAAACAAATTTAGCTTTCTGCTTTGTTTTTAAATAGCTAGGTTTGAAAGTCGTGCCCTCTTAAAGGAATATAAGCCTCAAAAGACAGAAAGCCTCCTTATTGCATCTACAGGAAGTGACTTAATGTTGCACTGAAAAGGTTTAGAGGGGGGAAAAAAAAAAAAAGGCTCCTGTTTTTCCAGTTTCCTTGGCCGTGCTTGAGAAAAGCCTTGTCCGCATACAGCACAGCTGCTTTCACAGGGATCCTTCACGCTTTTGCCTGCCGCGGGACACCCCCAGCCGCAGGCGGAAGCAGGATGATGCGTGGGGGAAAAGCACCTACCGTGGCACTGCAAGAAAACTGGGAGGGCAGCGTGGATGGCGGGCAGGCAGGTACGACAGTAAAAGGAGTGGGGCTGACTCGAACACATCGGTATCTCAGTCCTGCAAGTGACAGCACGCGGGCCAGCTATTCAGCAGACACAAACAACCCCCCACGGACCACATGTTTCTGCTGGAAGACCAGGGTCCTGGTATGCTGCGGTATTTACTTATAGATCCACCCAAAATAGCCGTCTAAATACCAGCATGGAAGCAAAAATACATTTACAGATACATGTTCTAAGAACATGTGCACACACAGTCCTTTCCCGCAGGACCGCCTCAGGCTTGGACAGGGGAGAAGCCTGTTTTCTTCTCAATGAGACAGAGTGTACTTTTCTATTTACTCCTCTTCCTCCCCAAATTCACTGCTCTATTTCCCGGGCTTCTCGGACAGCCAGCGCTGTTTTCCAACCCCACAGCTCCTCGCCCAAGGCTGGGTCTCCCTTCCTTCCCCTCCCCATCCCAGCTTTGCCCCTGCTCTCAACCTCTGTAGTCTTCAGCCTCCCTGTCCTTTTTTTTTTTTTTTTTTTTTAAGCTTTCTTCCCACTTTGAACGTCTCAACCAGTTTCTCTATTTACACTCATTCACCCGCTCCACTAATTCCAGCCCAAAATCTGGCTACGTCCTCACCCCTCATCCTGGGCTTTCTTCTAGTGGCTTCATCCAGCCCATGCCGCTCCTAGCTCCACCATGCTAATTTTACCTGCTTGTCCATTCTCCCCAGCTCTCTGCTTGTCTCAGTCCTTGTCTTCCTATCCGGCAACATCGCCGGTTCTCCCATCCCAACACCAGGGAAGCCAGGCAGCTCCTCTAAGCTGGCTTTGGGCACAGTGCTTAAGTGTTGGATGGGGGAGGGAGAAACAAATTCTTTGGAAAGTCCCAGGACTCACAAATTACAGCATCCGTGAAAACATTATTCATAAAACTTCTATAAAGACATGCAAATCTCATGTTAAGTCATGAGAGCCAAACTGGAATCTGCAGATAATTTTCTTCTTCATGAAATAGTATTAAGATTGCTCAACAGAAACCTATCAAAAATATATAATTAATTAAAAAAACCCCACATACACACACACAATGACACACTGAATCCCTTACTAAACCTCCACAACACCTGCAGTTATTTAAGTGCCTTCACAATGAAATCCCTTTGGCCCTTAGCTTAAGCTGGCAGCACTACCAGGAGGCAGTTCATATCTGCCGCTCCACAAGCACGAGATTCTGTGCGAAGTTGATTGCATACCACTTCTCCTTAAAACAATACAATGAACACTCCATCAACACAATCCTGGTATTATGGGCTGATCTTTGGAGCCATGTCTTGATACTGAAGACAAACAAGGATCAGGCGTGCAATCTAACAACAACAACAGAAAACTGTGATGCAGCATGCGGGCGCAGTGCCAAGCCTTTGTGCATTTTGTCTCAGGGAAAGGGCCAAAATGGGTGTGCCTGTTAAGCATGGAACAAAGCAAAATGGATGGCTGTTTTCAGGCAATAAAAATGGTTTTGTTGGTTCCAAAAGAAAAAAAAAACTATTAAAAAGGAAATGAATGCAACACCTGATAAGAGCACAGCCCTTTTTGCTTTCAGCCCTTAGGTCCTGGATGAACCGCGGATGCCCTTACTCCCAAGCTTAGGTGGGTGAGCACCAAGCACTACACAAAGCAGGTACCTCGATTAACCTCAGAGTGAGCTGCATCTACTGCCCTTCAGCCAGAAAGGCATCTTTGTGCCTTGAGACCTCAAGTGAGCAAGAAATTCCTATCCCGTTCACCCCAAAGCACACAAAAAGTAGCAGCAAGTGTAGGACACTTCTTGCCTCATCCTCCAACAGCTGATCATAGGCGCTGCTGAAATTAGAAGAGCTATTCCTCACTCTCCACCATACCTCAGGCAAATCTTAAATCACATCACTGTGTTACACTGAAGCACAACATGTGAAGACACACAAGCACACACATACACACTTCTGTCTGTGCAAATATTGCACATACTGCTATTTTGCTAATGTCTTTAAATGCAATGAGACAGAAACACACCTATGTTTTTAGGGTAAGTACCTATGAAGTGAAATACTCTGCAAAGCATAGAGGCCTCATGGTATTACTGTCACTATGAATGCATTTCTCTAGAAGTATGCAGTCTTCTTTTCCCTCTCCCTACTGCATGATAATCATGAACTGGACACAAGCAGCATTTTAAAAATGCACTCTTCTGTTCTCTTTTCCTGCACTGCTGGGACTGGCTCTGTCCAAACATTCCCGTCTTGCCAACTTCCATTAAATTATATCCTATCCAATGCACTACACAAGAACATCAGTATATTAAAACATTGAGTCAGCCCTACCAGAGTCCATGCTAGTCATGTCTGCTCCCTGAGCAGGAGAACCAGGGGAAAAAGTAGAACATTTTGATGTGCTTAAAAAAAGAGTTTGGGGGGAGAGAAAAAGGAGAGTAAGATAGGAAATAGTGAAAATGTGGGCAGGCATAGAGTTTTGGTTCCATAAGCTAGAGAAAGCTTTATTGCAAAGGTGCCTTGGAGGGTCCAGAAAGAGCAGGGAGAAGCAACTGAAAATACATTTCTGAAGCTAAGTCTAAGGTGCCTCGAAAAATACAGACCTCACATCTAAAGCTTCCCTCCCCATCTGGTTACTGCTCTAAGACATTTTCATCTTCAATCTGACTGCCACTAAAGAAATCTTTTCCATTGAAATAACGTTATGAATAACAGAGTCTCCTTCCAGAGTTATTGCATAAGAGTATTCATAAAGAATGTTGCAGAGGAAAAAGACAGAAGCAATAACTGGCATAAATGGAGTTGAATGCAGTATTTTTATATGTTGAACTTCAGCTTGAAAGGTTATCTGGAGCAGGAAAAGAGGGATAAAACTGAGTTCTGACCTTTTTGGTTCTTTACTGCAACACAGAAAAAATCAATGCTTTTCCCCTTCTCCTCTGCCCACCCCCCAATACTACTTTTATTTTTTTCTCCCTCTATTCTTCAAGATATGAATATCAGCCTTGCTTTCTGAAAGGAACCAAAACACATGAGTTTGACCATTTATTTAAAAAGAAAAAGCAAAATGGAATATTTAACCCATATGCTTCCATTCTGTTTTTCAGGTGTTGAGGTGCTCAGGTGTCCCTTGCAGCACACTCAGTTGGTCAGGTTTCTTTTGGCTAGCAATATACACAGGACGTCATGAAATTACTAGCTCTCCGACAATTCAACCTAGATCTGCGGCATTTTCAAAGGTGGGAAGAAAAAACTCCAAACCCCAAACAATCAAGGTGTCAGATTTTTTTTATTACAAGAACGAAGAGGGGCAAACCTACTGAAGTAGGAAGCTGTTTCCCTAGTTTGCCAAGACACAACAGGAGCATCGAGTGTTTTATTTTTTTTTTCCTTTTCAGTCTTAATTGAAACATATCGCCATGTAAGGTTTTTGGCTGGTTGGTTGTTTTTTTGCTACTGTGAGGCACACCACAGGCATGGAGTGCAGACTGCCTGCAGTGGAGGCTCATGTCCCAGAGGGAGGACAGCCACACCAGGAGAAGAGCGTCAAGCCAAGACGTCTTGCTCCTCAGCCGTGTGCCTGGTGGTGGCCACAGCTACGCTCCCTACACAGCATCATGCTGTGAAGCCCAAACCACCAATAAATACCCTTGCAAACAAGGGAATCTATGTTGCTACTGCTCAGCTACAGCTAGGCCAGAACCAAACTGGATTTACCTCCTGATGCCTCTGAGGCTAAGGGGTATGGAGTTACACAATCCAACCCAAAACACCTCAGCTAGGGAGGGATGAGAGACCCCATTACCAACTCTGTAACAACAGGTGAAAAGCATTTTCCTGTTACAGAGGAATTCCATTTACTGTACGTTTTATTGAAGAAATAAATCTTTCAAAAGTGTTTACTGCAAATTTAATCTCAAAGAAAAACAAGGAGCTGAAGAGTGGTAAAATGCCAGTTTTTTAGATTACTTTTCTTAATTTACCTATCAATACTGCAACTGGAGGGCTGACTTTTAAATCTGACATCTAAATATTCAGCACTTGGGGTTGAGGTTTGTAATCAAAAAATGTGGGATAGCAACTTCCCTGGTAATAGTAAAAGAAGGAGGGTGAAGCCACATCAGTGTGCAGTAAGTGGGCTTTTCTTCCACTTTCAAGATGTAGAAGCTTATGCTCAGATACCGGTAGTGCCAAGCCTCACAGAAGCGAGCTAAGGACACCACCAAAGTCAATGAACGCAAGCAGAAGAGAGATGGTTCAGAAGACTGCCGTGTTTTGTTTGCACTGTAAATGCTTAGACCAGGGCAGCAGACTACAATGTCGCATTTTTCACAGCGCTTTACTAAGAGAAGGTCTTTTAACAGTGGATCTGCTGTCTTAGTTCTGTGCTCGTTCTAGAAGTGGGAGCATGAAGGCAACAGAGAACAAAGCATCAAAGCAAATCACAGCCACAATGCAGAGGCCGTTAAAAGCAGCATAAGTCTTTCCATTGACTTGACTGGACTTCGGATCAACCCACTGGGAAAAGATTCTCTCAAGCAGAAGTTTCTCTGGACCTGAAAAATCTTAGTTGCTTAGCTCTATAATAAAAGCAATGAGCCTACTCTCACCTTGGTACCAGTGATCAGATGAATGCACCAGTCTGGGTGTCCTACCATCACTGCTCCTCCACGTTTAATTCCTAAACCACAGAAGCATTTCTTGAGCTTGTAGAAGAGACTCTGGCTTTTTTTGGAGGAGTAACTGTTACTTAACTCAACCTTTTGTGAGTTACCTACTGAGTCTATATCTGAACATTATATAACCATTTCCAACAATTATTTCTGCAAGCTGCCAGTTAAAACCATCTTTCAAAAACACACCCCACAACCCTCTCTAGTCTTTACAATATCAGAACCCCTTATTTCAAGAATCTCTGAACTGAAAAGTTGCAGCTTGTACAGAGACTCATTTAAAATATTAAATGCAGAACATAAGAAAGTCATGAAAATTAATTAACTGACTAAAAGTTTAATCTCATCTATGAAAAATTTATTTCAGCAAAAAAACTGGGCAGAGAGTGACTGCAATATGGCCCCTTATCAAAATTCACAAGCGTGCTTTACTTTCTTGACAGCTCCCTTACTGAGACCTATAAAAGTCTACTTTTAAATTGCCCTCACATTCTGGGAGTAGGTCTTGTTTTGGCAGGCCTGTGGTGGGGCATCTTGTATATGTACCACCTCAAGGCTGCTAACCACGAAAACTCAAAACTAAGAGGCTACTCTGTTTTGCTCCCATCCCTGGTTCTGACTCACAGACCTCAGGGGAAATCAAACCAAGGCTGGCAGGAAATAGGGCATGGGTGGGAAAGCGAAAGAATATAGTTGTTAACTTATTCCAAACTGCCCTACCAGCAGTAAGGGAAAGCAGAGAAAAAGCCCTCGTGGGGGCTTCTGTTGCTGCTATCACAACATTGCCACCTCTAAGCAGGTGGCCACTCAAAAAAATTGCTGTGGCACAGATCAGTCCGTGTGTGCACATAGCTCTGAGTGTGACCAGCAGGTCCAGGGTAAAGCAAGTCAGAAGCAAGTGGCGGTTTTAGTTGCATTGCATCAGTGTCATCCTCTTGCCCCTTCCCAAATCCTCCTCCTGAAAGGACACTTTAACCAACATGCTGTGGGGAGAAGGGCAGCTGAAGGAGAGGGAGCTTGCCTCACGTGGAAAGCAAACGGCTTTCGCCCAACTGGTGACGAGGGTTAAAGGAAAGGCATTTCTCTGCTCAGCCAGGGCAATTCTCACCCCAAAAGAGCACTACTTTCTCACAGGAAAGTTAGCCTCCTGCTCGCACAAATAACACATTGATAAGGGTGAGTCAACAGTCATCCTCTCCTCTTGGGCTCAAAATTGGGGACATCTCAGTCCTGTTCGGGTAGTTTTGAAAATGAGATGCCAGCAAGGCAAGCCCAAACTGGTACAAATTTATTCTTTTCAAACACCTGACTTAATGCACTTTTTTTTTTTCATCTTGCACTATCTACCTATTTGAGAGTTGCCATTCTCCATTCTCTGAAGCATTAATTTCATTCAGTTCCTACTATGTGCACAGTTATTGGCTCCAGGCACATTTCTGACAAACGAAGAACGTTCAACTTAAAGATTCTCCCCAAATCAGATGAACTCAGGCCTAGAAAAAGGATATAAAACACAGCAAACAGTAATCACATGTTTTCTCAGCCTGGGAGAAGGCCGTACAATGTGCCCTACTGACCAAAGCAGGAGAGCAGCCAAATTTCAGGCTGGCAAAGCCCTCCTCTCCGAAAACACCATCCCAACAGACTCCATTTAAATGGGATGGGTTTTTCACAGAGCGAACACCACTGTCAAACTCACTTCTTCCAAGCGCTTTGCTAATTCAGTCAAACAGTGCTACTCAAAATCTCCAAGCATTGGGCAAATCACTACTGCACAGACCCAACTGAGGCAGCTGAAAGCACCAGCCAAAAGCTGGAGCAGCAGGTACTTCTTCCTTAGAGAGTCACTGCCACGGGGGTGGTAGGGATGGGAATCAGGCTGACCGGTTCAGGTAGTGGTGGGGGTGACCACGAGGCTGAACTTGGCGGTGGCAAGGCAGCCTGCTCTTCTCTGCTGCCCGGGAGAAACCCTGAAGGTCCCAATGTCGCTGGCCAGCTGATGGGAAAGGGACACACTGCCCCACTCTTACAACAGCACTCTACCCCATGGAGCTCTCAACCACTCCCTTACTCAGGTTAAGATTACCAAGAAAAAAAGAATGATAAAGACCAAGGTGTGCCTACACACAGCAGGACGGACTTCACAAAACCGCAGCAGAGTGGGGCATCAAAACAGAAGAGCAGCAAACCTCCAAATTTTCCTCCTCTTTCCCCACTCATCCAAATTGTCTCCCCATGCCCACAGGGGCCAGAAGAGGCACGGCTGCAAGCCAGGCCTTTGCCTGAAGGTCCCTCTGGCCACAACTTTGCACCAGCGCTACCTGCAGAAGCTCAAGCAAAGGCAACAACCTTTTTCCTTCTACCCAGGAAGACCTGAATCACAAAAACAAAACATGTAAATGTATTAAGGCAATACTTTTCTTTGTCTATAAACCTCTGAGGAGGTGCAGATACACAGGGCTATTGTAACAGGAGTAACCATCAGGAAAGACCCTAGACTCCTAGGATATAATCCTGCCATGAATATTAAAACTGATTTACAGTTTCATCTTACAGCTGTGCACAGGGTGGAAAAAATAAAGGAACTGTCTTCCGCAAGAGTGATTCTACAAATATTTGTATTTATGAGCCCTGGAAGGACTTTATTTTGTCACATGCTTACCTCAATAAGGAAAATGGTTTATGTTGCATATTCACTCTGATATTTCAAGCACCAGGAACTGTTCCCTCCTACCCACCTTCACATCAATCTAGTACTGATTCGTTGTGTCAGATAAGATATGTGCTGCCTTCTGAACTTCAAAAACATATGCAATCTGTGTTTTCCAAAAACAATAAAAGCTTTTTCTCTACACTTGAAAATAACTGAGACTGATTAACTGATTTCCTTCAAAAAGTTAAAAAAGTGATAACCAGAGAATGTATCGACAAAGTCAGCACTAGAAGTAATTCTTCATGCACATTTTAAATAGGCAAAAACAGTGGCTTAGAATTGAAAATCTATGAACAATATTCCAACTGAGCAGCTTTAAGCATAACAGCTGCCTTTCTTCCCTTGACTTACAGTAAATAGGTTTAGCACTGCCCTCACTTGAATATTCAGAACACAGATCTCTGACTAGAAAACCTGCATTTGTTGAAGAAAATAAACCACTCAGTATGGAACAACAAAAACAAAGAGTATACCAAAGGTGCATAAAACTGTAAATGCATATTCTCTTCAGACTGTAGTCTAACAGAAAGCACTTGAGAGAACTGTGCTAACTGGACGTTATTAAAAAAGAAAAAAAAACGCAATAGGCACGTTATTTGATACACTAAAACAGCATCAAGGGCTGTTTTTCAACCATGCAACCCTGCAGTGCCCCCCTCCTTTTTCTCAGACTACCCACAGCCCCAGCAGAGTCAGTCAGTTCACATCTCACTTCTTCGCCTCCTCTGCCTGAGGGTCTCACTTACCGATCCACGGAGAAGCAGTTGTTGAACGTTGCAGCGTTTCGCTTTCAGGAAATTAAGTCTGAAGCACACTTTCCTTTGCCTTAAAGGGAATGCGTATTCCTGACACATCAGCAGGCAGGGAGCCCAGAGGTTGCTACAGAGAATTTATTTATACTCATTTGGAATTTCCTGACAAAATCCTGGTCCGCCAGCCAGCCAGGCAGCCAGCGGAGTTCAGCGCCAGAGTCTTCTTTCACGCCGCTTCATACGGTGGTGACTGCCTCAAACAGCTACTATACTACTCACAGAGGGTTAAACGCACGCGCTAAAACAGAAGGACAAAAGGAGCTGTACCAAATTGTACCCTAGAAAAATGCCAGTTTTCTCTGATGAAGACAAAGCAAGAGGGAACTAGAAGTTCAGAGGACTTCTCTCCCATCCCCTCAGCCCCTTCCCAAGCCCTTTACCCCCACCATCTATCGTTTCGCACTCCCACGTGTGCACAGAGAGCACAGAGAGGTTCATTGATGTAATTTGGGCAGAACAATTACCTCTGTTTTAACTCCACCACGCTGTCTGCGATTCTGCCTATGTTACATTCAATCTGTTTTTGTTTACTCTTGTCAAATGCAACTTATAATTTGAGGGATAAAAATAAAATCCTTTCGTATGAAGTTAGAAACAGCTTTCTTTTTTTGGGGACATGGCCAAAATACTCAAGACATCTTTCACACTAGGCAGAAGCACTTTTAAAATGAAGCACAAACCTACTTGATTTTTCCACATGCAAATTCCTTCTTTTCACATAACACCAAGTTAAACTCAAAAACTTAAATACTAAGTATTACTCAAGTAAAGATAACTGGAATTCCAGATGCAAAGATTTCACTTCTCAGCATCACAGAGATCCTCAAAGGCCTGAGTCCAATCTCTCTTCACCTCTGCTTACAGTAACGGTTGCTGTGGTGTAGATAAACAAGAACTCCAAAATCAGCCTCTCTCATTGATCATTTACTTTAACAAGTATTATAACAGTCCTAAGACCCTGTAGGACTAAACGAAAAGAATTATTAGGCCGTCTTCCATCCAGATTCCCAGAAAGGAACAGTAGAAAAAGAAAGATACTGGCATGAACGTTGAAAATCATTTCCAGCATCATTGCAGGCTGAAAGAGCTGTGCTTGAGATAAAGTGGGATACTGTGCTGAAACGACGAGAGGTCCAAAGCTTCCACAGCACCTTTGGCTAAAATGGCACAGGCTTTCATTAAAAGTGTATCCTGAACATGTCTAGTAGCTTAAATGTTATTTAATATGAAGCAAAGTAATATTTAAGACTTTCAGGAACTGAAGTTTTATACAGGCATTAGCTTTTGGACTATAACATAGCCCCTGCCCTCTAGATAATTTACCTTTATTGCCTTGAAGTATAAGTCATTGACACACACACCAGAAAACAGGAGCTCCAAAAGGACAGTCCAAAGAGGGTCTCTAGGTGTAGCCATCTTGTTACATCTATGGACCATAAAGGTACTGAATTTTAAATGAACTTGGTTTGGTTTGGTCTCTTCTCTAACTATACCACCCATAAGGTTTGGTCTCTTCTCTAACTATACTGTCCATAAAAAAAGCAACGTTGGGAACACCTTCTAACAATCCTTTGAAGTTACTTCTAGAAAACAGACAGAAACTCTAGGGCAGCTGAAGCCCAACCCATACTTTCTGTTCATGGAAACATGAGCCAGAGTTCAGCCCTTGTAATGCTGCCCAGAGCCTGCAGCCACCGTTTTGTGCTCACTGCCCTTCTCAGAGCAGGTCTTCTGGCCACGTATTTTGACCATTAAAGAGTAACCAACCATTTAAGGACGTGTACTTCGCAGCAGGACTAAATTATTTGTGGGACTCTCTAGGTCAAACAGCAGGTTCTTCAAATCAGGAGGGACAGAACATGAAAATGCATATCTAGTTTGCTTCTGTTTAAAAAAAAAACAAAACTGATGTTCAGGATAAACTATGAGAACAGAAGGTATAACAAAAATGTGTTTCTCAAGAGTTAGAATTCTGTCCAAATGGAGAAGCAAAAAAAAGATCTGAACTTTTAATGATTTCATTTTTTTAAAAAGACAGCAAGATATCCTGTTTAGGGAAGAAAAATTTTTAGCAGCTGTCTCCACATGCTCCATCTGTTTATTATTACTCTGTTGTTTCAAGGCCTTGACATCTGCAAGAGCCCTGCACCAAGTCATGTACCTGCAGTGGATTCTCCTCAAAGCTCTGTCAATTCAGCAGGCTAAAAATGGTCTGCCATAGATGCAAGCAAAAACCCAAAATATGTATCAGCTCTTCATTCCCCAGTCCAGCAACTGAAATATGGAGGTATATCTGGGTTGGCAATGGTGAAACCTAAAGGCAAAGAGCATACCCTGATTTATTCTCTTGGCCTTTGAGACCGTTATGGTGCCAGATAAACTCATTCAGCTACTGTTTACAATAGAAACAGAACTGAGGTCAGAGAATAGCTCCCCGGTGACCAAAAAACCTGACTTGGTCCACAACACAGCAAATGTAAGACTGAGCGTACAGGCAGCCATCCAGCTGGTAAATTCTTATCTAAAAAGCAGATTATTTCAACCCCTTTTAAAAACAAAAGTCTGGGAGGTCTCAATGGATTTGAGAAAGACAAAGGCTATGGATGAAGGAAAGCCCTTTAAAACACTTGCCTCCAGGAGACCATTTCCTGGGTATTGAGGTACCACTAGGCGGAAAGAACGAAGTAATCTTTGCTGATTGCCGTGCTCCTCATCCCTAGCAGATGCCTCTGGAAGGGCAAAACACACAGCCACATTTCTCCCCTCAGCTTCCAGAAACCTGCAACCCAGAGACTGCCCTGAGTCAGGGGTGGTCAGGACGGTTTTCAAGTCACAGAGACAAATATGTACTTTCAGGTTAGCTGGGAGGTATTCAATAACTGATTTCAAAATGTCACACTGCATCTGGTGTATCAGTACTGTAAGGATAGCTACTGGTCAAGTGTCTAGAGATGAAGTTATGGATGATTAATCTGACCCAAGGACTAGTATAATACTTACAACCTCCTTATGAGAGTGACTGCATGCTACAGCTAGATCCCTCACCAGTTAGCATCTACCCAGACAGAGAGTGCAACTGAAAACTTGCCCCATTTCATCATTAACCGTCCACCTGGTTTACCTTCACGCTCAATGAATTTCAACTGCGTGCTATTTTAAGCCCAGTGATCCCTACCCATCTCTGCTTGGAAAAGGTTACAGAAAGAAGCCTTATTGTAGGAGCTAGGAAACCATTCATATTCACTAAAATCCTTTTTACAGACGGTCAGGCATCATTGCTTGTTTTTAATCAGGTGTTAAAACTGAGTCAGGTTGCAGCTCTGCTTTGCATCTCCTGGCAGAGCTTTACCCGTCAGTTCTGCTCTCCCATTTTTCGATGTGAAATTACACAGTGAACATGAACACAAGAGGGAGGGAAAACCCTTGGCTGTAAAAGACAGAAATGAATTCTCAAATCTTGAAGTGCATGTACCGGCTTCTTATGACACAGACAAAGATGGCAAGGCAAACTTGTTTCTGTGGGAACTCAACAGCCTATCTACTGCATCCAGGTGCACTTGAGAAAAACAGGCTGAGTCATTCAGGGGCAGGTGGTTGATCCTGTCAGTCCGGAAGATACTCTGCATCCATCAGTGGTCACCCCCCACTTCCTTGCTTGAGACGAGAGGCGAGGAGGAAAGGAAGAAATTCACGCCTTTGCCAGGGAGACAATACAGGCTACATTTGGGGGGATTTCCTTGCTTTCTGCTTGGGCCAAGACTCTGCAATCAAGCACCATGAATTTATAGTAATAATTACTAATCCAAAAATACCGCATCTCTGCCCCCAAGAACATCCTGGTTATACAGAAGGCTGAGGCAGGAAAAAGTGCCACATAATTTGGGAAAAAGACACAAGTGTCACACGTAACTGATTAGAACCCGTTGGCAAGGCAACACATGCCCATCATTAATGTACTGTGTAAACTGATAAACAGTGCACACAGTACATCACGTAACAGTAGGATCGGAAAAGGATGGTAGAGCTGGAGTGGAGCAGAAATGAAATGGTTCACTTGGTTACACAGAGAGGTGTCTCCTGCGGTTCTGGGAACCACCACTGCGCTCTTTGCTGCAGCCAGTGTCTTGTCCTGTAAGTGTACAGGCTGAGATGGCCTGACTATCCGTGCAAGGGCTTGTAGAGCTGTGGCACCACAACTTTCCTCTAAAAAGGGAGAGGGAGGTAAATCTTCCGAAATTGTCAACAGTGCATATTCCACCGCACTAAAGAACGAAGCTTCTGAGCACTAAAAGCAGGGCATGCACTGGTGGGGAGTGAAGAAGACGCATCGGCGTATCGAAGGGATGGAGGAGGCTGCGCTCCCCAGGGACTGCACCCGGGAGGCGTCACTGCTCGTCCCCACCGAGAGCCAGGGTAAATCCGGGCACTGGCGAGCAGAGCCGGGAGGGATGTCGTGGAACAAGGAGGAGTATCCTGGCAGACAGGCCGTCTGAGAGCGGAGGAAGAGAACAGGACTGTAACTAATGATGTTGAAAATCTGCGGGGTGCTACAGTGGATGCACAGTCTCACGAGCAGATTCAAGTACTGCCAGGCTTAAAAACTACATTACAAGTATCTGTCTCCATGCAGAAAAACAGAAGATAGGAGCAGAAGAGAAGGATTCCAAAACACTTTTTTTTTTGTGAACTTTTTAACTTAAAACATGGAAAAACATACCCATCTAAATTTAGGAATCACAATTTCTGCTGGAGGGACGGGAAAGAAAGGGCTTCCTCGGCTTCCTCTTAGAAGAGGGAGAAAGGGCTTAGCCATGGATTTCTCAAAGTGAAAAAACAATTGTTGATCCTCCTAATCCCTTAAAACATGACTGTTCTCTGATCTTCTGTTTGTGCTTCTGTCATATGCTAATGTCAGTCTGCTCTTCTAGCCACAGCTGTGCATTTTATTGTATTTACTTGCACTGTACTATTTTTCTGAAAGCTGTACACTTTAGATTTGTCAAGCAGCATATACGGGCCCTTAAAAATTGAGCTCTTTGCAAGGATTAGACCTGAAATTCCAGTAACAGCAGCAAAGTTGCACAAGCGCACGTTCGTTTTATCAAATCTTATGCAAACCACAGGATGGTCCTCTAGGCAGAGGGGTTGGTTTCGTGAAGAGAAGGTAGGGAAGGGGCTAGGAGTACATCAACAAACATGCCCCTTAGCAATAATGACTGCTCCAAACCCATGATGTCTGGTTTACATAGGGAGAACAATCTGTTCCCAATTATCAGTTAATTTGATCCTCTCCCTAATCTGACCAAACTTTCAAACCCAGCTATTAAAAACAGTTTCCGCCCTCTCCCTCCCTCCCTCCTTCCCTACCTCCCACTTTGAAACAAGTACTGAAGAGTAACCCAGAAATATCACAGACAGGTTCTGTATATTTAAGGAGAGAAAAACACTGTTATGGAGGGGAAAAAAAATCTAGGCAGATACTCTTTAAAAAGCAGAACACTTAATTACAACATTACAGTGTGGGATAACTAGGGAGGAGAAATCCATCAAGAAAAAGGGAAACGGTTGTGAGAGGGATTAAGAGTTACATTACCTACCTCTACAGGGAAGACCTGAGCGAGAAACATGGACTGAAAGCATAAAAGAATGTGATGGGATCATAACACACTCAGCTACCTCTGCATTTTAATTTTACAGTTTGTGAGGATTCAGTTTTGTCAGAATCTGTGTGAAGAGTCAAGTGAAGAAAAAAAATCACAGGAGACTCTGTCTAACAGCGAATGGGTATATGTTATGAAGAGTTTTTAAAAAATAAAGTCCTTCTGGGGGAAGAAGCCTTATTTGGACGCAGTTGATTTGCTAAACCCCAGACACTGCATGCTGCAACCTGCATCCCACCCCATGGTGGGAACAGGCAACCACCTATTTCTAAGTGTGAGTTCTGAATTAAATCAGAGGGAGGGAGCAAGGGGAGGATGGCCATGAGCAAATTTCTGTCCCCAAACTCTGAGCCGGCCCAATGAGGAGGCACCAGCAGGAATCTGTGCTCTGCCACCACGGGGAGTCGCGTTTCAAGAGGAAGGAAACGGAGATGCAGCAGCAATGCCAACGTAGGCAGCCTGAGCACTCTCTCAACCCCTAAAACCACTGTGAAAACATGATACGGAAGGGTTGCTTTTCTGTCATCTGTAACCTGACGACAACTGACGCGAGAAAGCGGAAGGAGAGGGCGGCTGTCACCGCGGGGACACCAAGGACTTCTGCTCCAGAGGCCACCCCGCAGCACCACTGAGCCCAGGCTTTCCACGTTCACCAAACAGCAGAGAACCGGCTGTAATCCTTCCATCTCCAGCCAAGCCATTTCCCTTGGGCCCATATCCTTTTAAAAGCAGCAAAATCCCATCCCCTCCCACAGGCGCTCTGCCAATCAAACAAATTATTCCCAAGCTGCTTTCTGCAGGTCTGGAGGAAAAGTCAGCAATACTACAGAACATTTTCTGGGGGAAAAAATACACACTCTTTCGGATTAAATGGTCACCAAGATTTGCCGAGTCATATATCTGTATTTACCTTGGGAATGGGACGAGGAAGAGGAAGATGCAGAGAGAGTAATTTTTCAAGGCTGGAAAGAAGTTTGTTGAGTTTTTCCTCTGATACGTGCCTGCCCCGCTACGGGTCCTTGCCCCGACACAAGTCCCTCAGTCCGCTCCTTTACAGGAGCACCTCTCGTCAGCCTGCCGTCCCATCAGGGCAAAGCAGCGACTTCCATCACGGCACCTAAGGGCTTTTCATCACTGTTAATCACCACCAGTTCGGTGAGATTACAGGGTGCCATAAACAGCAAGGCGTGTCTGTTTCGCCCCCGGAGCGTTATTGGCTTTAGAACATAAGATCAGCACCTTTAGCTGCCTCTGGGGGTGCAGAGGGCCATACTTCCCCAGAGAGCAGAAGCAAGCCACGTGCGAAGGTCCAGGTGCAGCCCACGCGGGTGCAATTGGACAGTTCAGGCGTGACAAAAGTGTGCATGACTCCCTGAGCAAGCCTGTATCAGGGAGGAAGAAAAACAGTCTTCTGTCTAGGTGACATGGAAGAAGTCTCTAGAAACCAGCAGAAGATAATCCAAAATGAGACAGATGGCACTACGGAGACTGCAGTAATCTCTGAACAAAAGACAGACCAATTAAATCTTGTCTGTTTCTCACAGTGTTTCGTCCTTCTGCAAAGCATCAACATCTGACATGGCTTTGTGTCTTGGGCCACCTGCTTCCCACCACAACCAATTTCCATTTCCAAGTACTGGTATATCTGGAAGGTACCTCAAGCAGACGGAGAGACTGCTAAGTGTCCTCAGCTCCTAAGGACGCTGTGTTTGCTGTGTCCTTTCAAACTTTCTCCTGGGCCCTCTCCCTGCTGTCTCAGGCCTGAAGGACAGTCTTTAAGCAACAACTCACACGCAAAAGAAGAGGCATGATCACTCTAGTGTCCAAGAAAGGCCTCTAAGTAAAGCTGGACTGATGCAAGTCAGTCCATTCTCAAGCATCCTGTTGTGGCAGCGACAGCACCCTCAGATTACAGATATCAACCAGCTGTTGGAGGAGAAACGATTATCAATCCACGTAGAAAGTTGGTGCTGGCTGTGAGATCACATGCTCCACCTCCAGCCATCAGTCCTTAAGGCAGATCTGGCACCAGTGAGTGGCACCAGTGAGTGTACCGCAGCACGCTCATGGAAATTTTGATATGCTTTATGATAAAGCTGCTGTGAAGTCACTGGCAGCTCACTCACCCTTCACCCCATGGATTTCAGTGTCCCACCCCAGCTTGTTTTTAAGTCCTGGGCACCACCAGAGTGACTCACTAGATCACTCATGGGTGAGGCAGGAGCCAGATCCCAGGGACAGCCCTGCATCCTCCCTGCCCATCCAGGCAACGTGGGAGGACGCAGAAATTCAGCATGCTCCCTCAGTGGCAAGAGTGTCCCACCAGCTGCCAAAACATGCGTTCACAGCACACCCCCCCGGCACCACTGACACTGGTTGCTGTCAGATGCAGGACCAGAGCAGGCAGGGGAGGAAATCCGGGGAGAAGCACCCTCTCACCACACTCTCCCCACTCAACCAAATTACCATTACTTCCATGGCTGATTTGATAAAAATATAAACTTGTCTGAACCCAGTCCTTCCCATCTGCTGAGCTACATGAACTCCTGCCAAGCTCAGGTATCGGTAGCACCATGGAGATACCTTGGTAACATCTAACCCACACAAGTGAAAGCAGCATCCAACCCTCTGCCACGTAGCGACCACACTCCTTCAGCTGCTAACTTTGACAGTTCACTTCTGTAAATTTCCATGCATTGACTGAGGTTCCCTAATAAGCATGGGTGAATACTCAGCTAATAGTATAATTAGTAGCAATGGTCTGCTGCACAGTACTTTCTTCTCAAACTACACTTCAAGTCATTAGGCTGGAAGGCTCTATCAAAATCCCGTGCATATTGCCTAAGATTATACGCTTCACAAAAAATAAATCACCGAAGAGACTCCAGTAACTCACACAAACCTGTAACTAAAAGGAACGTGTATCTACAAATATTCATCAAGAGTTCTTAGAAATCAATGCACAAGATGTATATGATAAAAAAAATTATTCTAAGCAAATATGTGTGTTCTGTTTATTCATTTTAATAGAAGGGGTTAATAAGTCAATAGAAATTTTCATAATACTTCATAACAGTTGCCAAAGAGTTTATATACCACCAGATGGAAAACAAATTTAACAAACTTTTGGTCTTTGAGTCTCACTGAAGTTAGGATCTCCTGTAATGGCCTGATTCTCCGACTAATAGGTACGTAGCTGTTACCTCACTTAGGAGTGAAAAAGCCTGCTCGGATCATGAAGAAAAACTGACCAGAGGGCCGTGCAGTGCTGCAGAGTAACAGTCCACGTTCACAAGAATCAGAGGGACAAGCCAGGCTGCCGCGCTCTAAAACAGTTTGCACCAGTCACCGCAGCCCTGCGGTCACCGCCGCACCGTCGGGAGGTGACGCCGACGACGGTAGCACCGAGCCACAGCCCAGGTTGCGCTTCCGCCGGAGGCTGGACCAGAAACCTCCAGAGCTCCCTCGCAAACTACGGAACGGCAGAAACCACGGCGGGAGACTCCCTCCGCCTGCAGAGACACTGGGAAACACTCCTAACTGTTTAAAATCCCGATGGAAAGTTGCGTACGGGTTTCAGTTCAGAGTTTCCAAGCTCTTGGCTTCGCCTGCCTTGGGAGAGGAGCAGCCGTCACGTTAATGACCGCACACACACTCCCTGCAACCTAAGAGCAGGCAGGATCTGCTGTGCCCGAGCCCCAGGTCAAAAAGGGACAGCCTGGGAGCTTGGGAAAGATGCAGACGTGAAAGACCAGAGGAAAAGGTAAAGAGGAGCAAATCGGGAGCAAAGACACTTGTGCATTGGCTCTTACCAAGAAAAAGGGAAGAGCAGCAATCCCGTGCTTTGCAGGCGCAAAGGGAGCAACAGGAAAGAAGACGGTGAGCTGCAATGATACCACAGCATTAAGAACTGTGTGGGAACCTAGAAGAGGTAAAGCATATCGCCAAGTTAATCATAAAGGGGAAAAGTGAAACGACAGAATGAAGAAGGGATCTGCGCAAAAGCCTTGTTACACTGACCCCTGCAGCCCAGCCTACTGAGGAAAACTGGAAACATTTTTCTTCCATTAAACCCCTTTTTTTTTTGTCCTTGTTAAACAAGGACATTTATGACTGACAATTCTGCAGACTATGGAAACAAAGCACGAGGTGCTTACAGAAGTCAGATGAAATAGATGTTTTCATTATGGTTAAAATAAATACAATTTTTAATCCTTTATCAGTTTCCCATGTTTGCTTTTGCAGCTTCCTTGTTTTCTGCAACAGAATAAATGGCATTGCACTGGAATTTCACATCATTCAGTGCCTTTCAGAATATGTGTTTTGAGAACAGTTTCAGCAAATCACGTATCAGTGAAAGGCATTGAAAGCGAGCCAGAAGTACTTCCAAACTGCCAGGTAAATTTTAGACTGGTGTGTACTGTGAAGTTTGCAGTTGACTGGAGCACCTTTCTACAGATTTCATTACAAAAATATTTGCAGAGCCTCATTAGATAGATGATTTATGCATCAGTCTCAGCGAGCACAGAAGCTAACAATTGCTGGAAGTTTCACCCAGAGGTTAATGAAGACACCATTACTATTTTGAGAAGCAATCACCTCAATTTTTTTTTTCCCTTGAACTCTGCATAGAGAAATTAATCGGTATCGTGCACCAAAACAAGGCCAGCCTTCCAACAGCTCCCTGCAGATCCCGGATATTCCCCAGCTCCTGCTGCAGCGGCTTGGGCAAGTACATGAAATATTCTGGACTTCCACAGCACATCTTAAACCTGCTGAGTTTCCCCGACTGATCAGTAAGCTCAAATACCACTGGCGCAGGCCCTAAGCAGCAAAGAAACGAGACTACCCAGAACCTCACTGTTAAAATGCAACAACTTGTTCTGCAAGTACCAATTTATCTATCGGCAGCATTAGAGAAACTTAGGCTATTTTCTGAGCAGACTGCACAACGTTAGCAGAGCCTGGACCAACCATTAGAAGGAAGGCTCTGAACAAGCAAGACACTGATTTCCAAAACGCCTGAGGATGAACAAAAACATGTGTAGCTCACAGAAATACAGTTTGCTACAAGACCTCTGTGCAATGAAACCAGGAACAGAATGATAAAACTTGAAGTTAGTAATTTGCCAGCAAACAGAACTATTGACAAACAGCACTGAGGTCTAAATCACAGCCTCTGTTATTTATTAGCCAAATTTAAAGTAAATGTCTTTGCTGAAATATGCAAGAGGCAGTGAAATTTATGATCAGTGCTTTCATGATAAAATCATAATAAAGCTTTGTAGCTTATCTCACACACGCACTCACTGAAAATATTTACAGCTAATGTAAAAAAAGAGCTCTATACAAATGCAAAATAGCTTGACTCTTTCCTGCAAACAAGTTCCAAATTCAAGCATTCCTCTATAGATTTTATCTGCATATAGGCTCACATACCAAAAAAAAATTTACCAAAACGGCACACAGGCACAGTCATTTAACAGTGCAGGTACTCACATTCTCGAGTTAACCAAAGAAAACCACTGTTCCTTAGTCACCTCGTACTTGAATGCCGCTGAACATGTGGTCAAACTTGCCAAAATATTCAAGTAACACAAACGCAGCTTAGTAGTCCGTAACAAGTCTTTCTAGTTCTTTTTCCTGTTGCTGATTGATTCAGAGGGTGCAGAAAACACCACCCCTGAAGTTTGTCTTTCCACTCTTAGAGCGCCGTGCAATTAAGAAACTTGCTTCAGTACCTCCAACGCCCAGATCTGCTCATCTGAGGGCATTCTCTCCCAGCAGCATAGCAGGATAACAAACCCTACCCCATACCTGTAGCCCCGTACTCTGCCCGTGATGAACTGCTAGGGATTTGGAGACACCGACATACACGGCTGCGTGTTGGAACGCTGGCCGCAAGGGTTTGCAAAGCCAACAAGTCCTGACAGTCTCTGCAAAATGTTGTCCAATTTACTGTGGAACTAAATACTTGTAATTCACTATAGCATCTTTCTATGAATAAGGGAACAAACAGCTTCTGTTCCGAAAGAAATCTTGTTTGCATAACAATCCTGAAACTAAAACTTCGTCTTGCATTAACACATCCCCAGCACAAACACTTAGCTTCTAGACTAACCTGCCAGTCTATCGGCATTTTCCAGCAGACAATTGGAAGGGGAAGGGGGAAAAGAAAAGCGGAAGGGGGAAAAAAAATTACTAAACCAATTAGCAACACTCCATGCACACACTTTTTCTTTCCTTGTAAGCAGATGGAATTGTTCTGCATGACTTAAGTTAGAAGTGTACTACTGAGAAAAAAAAAAAGTCAAGTTATGTGGGGTTTAGGCAGTAAACAGCTAGAGCTGCAGAGTTTTTTGAGGTCTGCCCTCTCAAAAAGGATTACAAAATAACAGTTTTTCTTAGACAATGTGCTTCCAATTGTATGCGAATATGGAATATAGTTCTTTTACTTTCTTTTGTGAGGGGAGGAGGGAGGAACACACTTTTTTAGCACTCTCAGGGGTTTAATAGCATTGGTAAATTCAGCCTTAATCAATGAAGAATGGTAACTCCGATGGCTTCATATAACTTCCACTAGTTGTCTAGAAAGACTTCTTATTTTGCATAAACCTCAGATACTGGCATTACCTATTTTTAATTTCCTCCACACAGAATGCTTTAATCCCTTGCACTATTTAGAAAAATTCTATAGTGAGCATAGCCAGTAATTTGGGATTTGATTGCATACCAGAACATCCCTTTAAACTAGGTTAGTGCTAAAACCCACCAGATAAGCCAATTCTCAATCATTTGAACATTTGAGCATTTGAACAAGAGCAGAGGAGGGGAAAAAAAAAACTGCTCAAATTTCTATTTACATTCACAACACAAAGATATTTAAGGCTCTTTCACAGGACATTCAAAGTTCTCCCAACCACCCCAGCCTGTGTTGATAAACCCATTCCCCATCATACCTACATTAGGAAGTCTCAGAAGAGTGCCCACAAGCTCCTGCCATGCACTTGAAATTTTCCATATAATCCCAACGTAGAAGCCTCAGCTTTAGTGGGCTAAAGCTATGTTTGTGCAGTGATCAGGAGAACAAGAAAATATTGACACAACTGCAAGAGAGACACTGCCGCTGTGCTTTTGTCAATCATTCTGCAATCTCTGCTCTCTCCTGACCTATCAAAGCTTCTCCGCAACCTTTGAACACCCCAAGCAATTTGTTTCAAAGAGCAGCACCAAACCAAAATAGACATCTCAGGATCTTCTCAAAACAGCAAAAAAGTGAAACGAACCCAACACCTACACTTGACGTTTGTGCTTTTGTATTTTGCTGAGAACCAAGAAACCACAATTAGCTTGACACATAAGGGTGATCAGGAAGGGCTGCAGATTCTGCATGTAAGACCTGATTAATCTCACCAATTAATTACAAACACAGCACAACAGCCACATGACTTTTTGCTCAGCCTCTCCGATAGTCTGGTGTAAACCAGCGTAGCTCTGTGAAAGCAGACGGAGCTACATACTGAAAGATTCAGGTGCCAGTCTTTATATTTTTGCAAACAACTTCCCACACTTCAAATATTTTAACAATTGTCAGGAAAAAAGACAGCCAGACTCTGATCTACCAGGAAATTAGTTTTCAGTATTTAGTTTTAACTGCTGCCACCACACCTTTCTGCTAGTGTCACAATTCAAGAAAAAAAGTAAGTTAAAAAATGTAATAACCAAAAGGAGAAAAAAATGTTCCCGATTAGTTACCTGTAGCACTGCCATTAGCATTTGCTGTGTAGGCCATGTTTGCTCAGTGACACGTCCAGAACTAGGTTGTTAGGTGTCATGCAAATGTCATGCATCAAGTCCAACCAGACATGCAACCTGAAACAAACAAGAAAAAGGCAGTTAAAAACACACGGTTTTAAGCAGTTTACCTACATTGAGCAGTAGGCATTTCTCAGTGTCCAAGGTCTTATCTTTACTGCAGAGCTCACTCCAGTAACAACTCAGTGATATTCCTCCTAATTAGAGTCCCATCTACCCACAAAATCCCTCAGCTGTAGTGGTGCATGAAGTTGTGGGCTCTGTGCCAACGTCTAAGGATAACTGGCACTCCCGATCACTCCTGGATGAGGACTTAACCAGCTGGATTTACAGCTGGCCTTGGTGGGTTTGGGGTGTTCTTTTGGTTTGTTTTTTTTTTGGTCTATCCTCATCTTTTCAGCAGTTTGTCTCTAACTTTTCTTGTACCAGGGCAGCTTCCTCAAAGCGTACGCAAAGTTTTAGATCGTCCAAAGTTTTATATAAGCACGGTTAGAGGTAATGTCAGGTAGAGCAGCACGGTTACCACATCCACACCCATGCAGACCGTGCAGGACGGCTGCAATGCCTTCGCTCAGATGTCACCGAAGGGACATACCCAGCAGACGAGGTACAGCCAAAAGCAGCCCCTGCATCCCTACGTGCCGATAAACCACTCGGCCGATGGCTGCTGTGCCAAAGGCCTGCGCAGGGGAGCAGAGCTGCCGCAGACCCAACACAGCTGCTGGTCCGAGCGGTTTCACTGCTGGCTCAGATATTTTGGTGCTTTGCTTTTAACCCGCATGCTGCAGGGTCAATAGGTGTATATGAACTCCGGCCACAACGACTTAAACCAAGAAGTGGCACTTGCCTTAGGCTCAGGCTGTCGATACAGAAAAAGGACGCTTTCGTCCTAAGCAGGTGACGGCCGAGCAAAACCGGCAGCAGCTCTGCAAACCAACCTTGCTGAAGGGGCTCTGGCTACTCCTTCTCTTGCCCACTGTAAGAGCAGTCTGACCGCGACCCTCATCCTCAGGACAACAAAATTTAACTCAGTCAGTACTGCCAAGAAGCCTCCTGTTGGCTCCGATTCAAGTTTTCTACAATCCGAACAGCATTTTGTTTTGTTGACTCAGACAGGTGGAGCTTAGCTGGATGAAGAACACCCCGCTTCTCCGACCCCAGTCTGACTTACACTGACAGCTCCTCAACAAACCAGTCACATTTTTCCAATTATATGCGATTTGGTTCTGACAGTAGGTGCATAGAAGTATTTATATGCTAAGCAGATTAGCAAACAAAAAGAAAATCCAGCAAAGAGCACAAACACAACGTGAATCCTAAGTCAAAGATATACCAGCTGAGAAATTAGCTGTCTCTTATAATTGATGGAGCTCCATCACAAAGGCTAACATAGCTTAATTTTCCCTATCTAGAAACAAAAGCACAAATCTCTTCATTTTTTGGCATGATCTTGACATTAATTTTCCATGAATGTGGAAAAAATCTCCATTGCAACCCCTCCTCCCCAAGCTCCCCCATATATTCTTAAATTTACGGTTTCTTGTTGAAGGAATGGCAGGACACAAAGCTGTCAAAAAAACCAAATGAGCAAAAGGTTACAAACAACAAAATAAAGTGGGCATCCAGCACAGGCTGTGATGCAAAGTGGCCCATCACAAGATTCCAGGCATAACGATAATATCAGATTTCTGAAACAATGAAGCATAGTGAGAAAGAACGGAAATTCATCTAGCCAGCTGAGTTTGCAGCCAGGACCAAAGTTTAAAATCTGTGAGCTTTTAGCAAAATATTAACTACTCCTTTGCAACAGGAGAAGTTCTAAAGCATCACTCCTGTCTCTGCCTTTGCATTCAGTACATAAAGTCATGCTTTAAGTTCAAGGAAGGCAACTTTCACCTATCACAATGAATATTTACACTGAAAAAATCATCACCTATTTACACTGCAAGCCACTACCCGATATCTCAAGGTGATACTCAGCAGGTCATTAAACACTACCAGCGGTGCACCCAAAGGTAAACAGGGCTGAATTAATTCACACGCTTCCAATGTGCCCAGCATGGCTCTGTGCCTCTTACAGCCCAGCCTCGAACAGTAACAGGCGTGTTCCTCTACTTCTGCTATGTACTTTTACTATATACTGCTGCAGCACAGTGGCTTGGCCCATTATAAAACTAACACAGTAAAATATCCACACCTTTTAATGTAGCCCTTTCGTTATCAGGCAACTCCTGCAACTCTATTCCCCTTGAAGCAAAGAGAGCCAGTGGGAGACTCTGCTGAGGAAACCTGCCACGGATTTGCATCAGTCAGGCGCAAGTCTTCTGCACACCTTCAGCTTCTTCTTCAGCGCTCCTGCAGGGCGGGATTTGCACTAGCTTACTCGTCTCGCTCCATGTGGCTGCACAGCTACTACTGCTGACACAACCAAAGCTGTGAGACTGTGCAGCTAGGGATTGGTAAGGGGAGAGGAGAAGGGAAGGGGGCTGCGTGGTTGAATTGACCTTTTTTAGTAGCAATGCAGTCCCAAATAAGGGAAAGTCAGCCACAAAACTGAAGTCATAATTAAACCCACGCTGTGGTATGTCTGGGAACTTCTGTGATGGGTTTAAAAGCAGAATTTGTTACGCTTCGCCCTATAGGTTTACAGAAATACCTGCTACCCCTTTTGTAAACAGGCTTCAGCATATGCATGGTTTTGGTTAGTACCGAAGTAGACTGGAGCGTCTGCACCTTAATAGCCAGAAGCTAAAGAGATTTAGCGCAAACTTTAACCACTGTAGAGAGCACCACAAGCAGCATCACTTTAACTGCATCTCCACTGAAGTCACTCCTTTAATCCAGACCTCAGGCCTTGCCTTCACAAAAAAGGCTGAGCAGTCTTCCTTCTCGTCAGTGCTTTTGGCTCAGTCAGGTGGCTTTAAATTCCTTCTCACCACTTCTTAGAAAACACATCATTTGGTACTATATGCAGGGTTTTTAGAGGTACAGCTTCAGAGTTGGCTACCTGCTTCAAAAGCACTAGTCAGCATCATGAGCATGCATGAGGAGAGCTTCCTAATAGCGAGAGGCAAATACAGTTGAGGGAAGAATTGTCATAAAATTAATAAGACACTGCTGCAAGCCAAAAGAGGGCCTGAGGTCTACATTTTGTTGTGGCTTAAAGAGATATAATTGAACTGGTACAAACTTCCTGCTGGATGCACTTCCATTGGTTTCAAAGTTGTGCAGGCTTAAGTACTTCTGTTAAGAAACAAACTCACGTCTAGTTAAAACAATGCATCTTCTAAGCTTAAATCAGGATTAAGAAAACAATTCATGAAATGATTTCAGTCCATCAGATAAGAAAAAAGGGAAAAACATAAGGTCTAACCATTTTCTACCTAAGGCAACTGGAAGAATTGGTTTCTTTCTTTTTTTTACATGAAGTGCAACTCTGGTTGACAACTTCCTATTAAACAGCTGTCTAAGCATGGAGAAAATCTAATCTAGAAGAATTTATGAAACTACACTCACATGCATTAACCATTTCTAGAACAGTACTGAATGTGATTTCACCAGCCGCACATACTAAGCATAGCCGCACTTCTAGACTACAGTCTCGTGTGGGCAAAGTACCGGATGACACAGGAGATCAACTCAAATACCCAGGGGAAGAAAACTTGGCCTGCTCTACCGAAGCACATTCTCCACTACAGACATCCTACAAAAGAAAATTAGTAGAGCAGCTAACATATTCCACTCCCAACTCCACTTTCTGCCCATGTGTTTTTACATGCTTACCCCATGCCCGCCTGTGAACAGTGATTTACAGACCCAAGGGCAAATGCAAAACAAGCAGAGACTAGCTATATAAAGTGTTATTGCTCAATGAAGCAGTTGTTTAAAGTGTTTTGAATTAGATATTCAAACTCTGCTGTGCCCTGAGGTTCAATAGCAGGAACCTTAAACACAAATCCAGGATCCTCAGTTTCTGCAAACTATCACGACATGCTAGTTTTTACAGGTTTTTTCATAATGGGAATTCCTTAGGCAGAACATAAAGCACAACCCTGCCCTAATCACAAGGGACAAGAACCTTGCTTCTCCTTTGTGCTCCATCTCGTCAGGTCACCTACATCTACGATGGTATGTCTGAATCAGAAATATTCAAATATACATCCGTCCTGGCATCCACATAGCAGAGCTGTAGACTCAGAGGCACAAACCTTGCAGAGAACCCAAGCCCCCATAGGATCCTGGGTTTTCAGACTTCCCATTTTGTCTGATGTTTGCAAGAGATGCTTAGGACTGGAGAATGTGGAGTTTTGATCTAAAAGCAGTTGTAGAAAGGCAGAACAGCAATACAGTAATTAAAAGTGAATACAGTAATTAGAAGAGAAATACAACTCAGCTCTTAATCTGGAAAAGCAACCACAAATGCCTCTCCGTCCAGAGGCAGCAGTTGCTTGTGGGAAAGAGTGATGATGCACGAACACTCATTTTTGGAGTCTGAAGACAACAGGCCTTGGCTTCCCAGGCAGCTGAGCTTTCGGGTAAGCAGATATGCATATCACTTTTCCTTTTTGTCATGGCATGCATGGATCGTTAAGACTAAATGGTCACATAAACCCCTGAACACAAGCTTCTGATCTGCAGAAGTATCTTGAACCAGTCAAGGGATGAGTCCAGTGATGCTGCTGCTTAAGACCTGGACTAAGAGTAGGATAGTTGTGGAGTACAACTTTGCTGGATTCAAAATATTGACTTGGTTTGTTCAGAGATTTCAGGGGAGAGGTCCAGGAGAGAAATGAGCTCTATAACCATGTCCAGCAGGCGCCAAGTGGTGATTAACCAAGCCTGTGATACATGCTAGTCAACCCATGAGATGCCACACTTGAGGAAGGACTGATACTGCTCAATTTTTTTTTCTACCTGACACTTGCTCAAATATCATCCTAGAACTTGCCCAGTTTCATCCTGCAAGATATAGATGACATTTGCCAACAAGAGCCAAGATAAATGCAAGATCTGTCTAGACACATGGATGGCACTCTCTCTAGATACAGGAAGAAATTGACACTGGAAATCCTTCCTTCTGCTCAGCCAGAGGTGCCAGCACTTTCCAAACCTGTGTGATTCTACAGGAAATAAGAATGCTTGCAACCTAATTCAAGTTATAAACCAAATGCGCCAGGTGCAGCTGAAATGAAGCAAGGCTGGAAGCCAACAGACTGGGAACAATTTTAAGTTTCACCTAGTTATTTAATCACATAACGATTAACCCATTCACATACATTCTAGACCCAATATCTTCTTAATGTTGCTGTCCACATCACAAGCAAAGCTATACAAGTTCAGTGTCCCGCGTGAGTCTCACTAACTGAGCAAAATAAATCACTAACAGAGGCTGTTTGCCTAGGCCCTTCTGGTCTAGCCCACCCCAAACTGCAGCAGTCAAAATCCTGGGGTCAGTGGTTCCTGCAGCCCCTCCCATAGTGGTCGGTTGTGATACAGTCTCCTCCATCAGCACACATGATGCTTAGGACAGAGACAATACATACTACATACAGTATAATAGGCAGCTTATTCGGGGCTGTATTTAAGCAGGCAATCAAAAAAAAGCCAAGTCTTACTATGGTATCTTCTCCTCCAACGCCCCCAGAGAAGCACATTTCTGCAGGATCGGCAGTAGGACGGGAGCAAAAGCAGCCATGTAAATCCTTTCAGCAGGCAAGTTAATTAACAAGATACGGCTACGGTCAGCATGAATTTACCTGCCTGCCTTCCTCACTCCCTCCACTTACAGCATGGGCCTGTAAAGGTCTCCTTTCAGCAGAGCTCCAGGCAAGAGCTGAGCTAAGCTCTGCTGGGAGGAGAGCGATGGCTCAGAAACTCTGGGACCTGAGTCAGCAAGCTGAAGGAGCAGGACGCCCAGAGAGCACCTCACGAAGGCACGTTCTTCCCTTCCGCCGCAAAAGCGAAAAATCAGGCCCAGCTCTGAGCTTTGATGCTTTCGGTCCACATATTCCCAGCTACTGCAGCGTCAAGCTCCAGTTCCCAAGTTATGTTGGAATTAATCATTAGTTACTTTCACTGGGATGTCCGAAACTTTCTCCCCCTGCCCCCCCCCCCCACTCTGCCATCTAAACACGCATGCACTGAACTGTCTGCCTGCCTTTTTACTTCTGCAGGCAGAAAATACATTTTCAACTCTCAGTAACCCAAAGGTCTGAGGGGTATTCAGGTTTTTGCATGCTTAAAAATGATCTCCTCCTGATCTCCTGAACTGAGCTTCCAGAAAGCTTCTATTTCACTCTTCCAGGCCACTTACCTACCATATAAGAGCTGGGCTTTATTAGACTGCTTTTAGAGGCAGCAGAACTGAAAACGTCTCAGAAAATGCACACATATGAGAATCTTTCAAACACAACTGATTCTTATAGCTACTTTAAAAAACCTAGTGATTTTCTGAATCTCCCCAGCAGCGCTCTATCACCTTCATTAACAATGACAGCAATGCTCTAACAGCAGCTGTTACGTTTTAATTACCCTTCATAAGGAGTTATCCAGAAAAGAAACCAGCTGTTCTGCACAAACCACTCATATTGACTTGCTGGTACCATGCAACAGAATTCAAAATACTACCAAGCAGACACGCAGATAGCAAGCACCCCATGGGATCAGACAAATGGATCATCTAGACTATTTTGTTTTCAATAGCGGCAACAGGAGATACTATTTGAGGAGAGCGCACAAGCCTGACATGACTGACAGTCCATTCTTGTTGTGCTCTCCCAGCACCCACAACCACTGGACTGGGAAGGTCAGAAGCTACATCCCTACCTCCTCATTTTATTATCTGTTTAATTTGCTTGTGAATTCATCTAATCTATTTTTGAACCTGCTGATACCACCTGACTCTGCGGCCTCTTGGGGCAGGAAGTCAATACCCACCGGGTAAAGAATTATTTTCTTTTTTGTTTTAAACTAATATCCTACCAATTTCATCGAGTGTCACCCAAGTTACTGCATTGCAGGACTTGGTGAACCTCAGTGCCAATTCATCTTATCCACACCCCTAATGATTGTATAAACCTCAACCTTTGCTCCCAGCTGAACAGCTCCATCTTTTTTGGCTTCTCCTTATAAGCACCTCCATGGCCTAGATCATTTTGCTTACCCTTTTTTGTACCCTTACATGTATAGTCACCATCTGAAAGACCCTCATCATAAACAGTCTTTTACTAAAACTTGGCCACCAGCAAGAACAACCTTATGACACAGAGCAAAGTACACGCAATACTTTTCTTTCTAGCATGCCCAGCTTGGCTATAGCAACCAGCTAATACATGAGAAGGAAAAACTTAATTTTACTAATTTTTGTCAAGCAACTAAGAGTTAAAACAGCAAAAAAACCCCTTATCAGCAACTTTTTCTAGTATAGGCCAGAGGTTGGACACAGTTCTCCAAGGTATCTAAATGTCCATCAGGTAGGCCTAGCGGGCTTTAGGTAACCATACCTGTTCTTCAAGGTCCAGCTGACCCAGTATCAGCCAGGAGAGGCAGTTCTCACTGTTTTTTCACTAACAGGATCAGTACTGAGTAGTAAAAGGAAATCTTTGCATGGATTCTGTACGTTATATACAGCATGCTTTTGGCGCTCCTGATAAAGTTGGACCACAATCTTCTCAGTTTGCCCAGTCTGCTGATTTGGCGGTCCATCATGTGTAAGAGCGTGATCTTTGGTCGCCCACTTTGAGTGTGAACATGGACAGGTACGTTCAGATGACACCCTGCACAGAGCCCTGCAAGGCCCCCACCTCCTGCAGCCCACAAAAATTCCCAAGCTAGCCAGCTGTTCTGGAAGTCATTCCAGACGTTATTACTGTCATCACACTACGTTACAGAAGGAAAAAAAAAATCCCTTCACAAGGCTGTACAGCATTGTAACTCAGAAATCAATTTCTTTTTATAGTAGAGCAAAAAAAAAAAAAAACCTAGAAAAAAACCATAATCTAGGGCAGAGAAAGCAACCCCTTTTTTTTTTTTTAAACATATATATATACCTGAAATTCCTGACGCGTGATGTTGGAGACACTCCCTTTGGCTTATGCCAATGAATAATGAGTCACATGAAAGTACATGAATTCAGGCCGGTACAATATTGCTATGGGTTGTAATGCTTGCTGTGACAGGGAGCCCAAAGGATGCAACTGGGCTATCCACATTTTTCTTGTGGAGAGGTGGGAGGAAAGAGGCTTTTATGGTTTGAAGTCGTTCAAGTCTGATAGCTCTTCAAGAGGGAAACAAAACGCTTGTTGAGCAGCCTATTCATGCACCAAGACAAAGACCTAAACCCAGCACCAATAACAAACAAAAAGACTTCAAGAAGAGGTGTTAAATTATAAGAATGCATGCACAGGGGGATTATGCATACAGGCCAGCTGCACAGCACCTCTGGCCTCCAAGCGCTGACAACTCTGGAACTGCTGGACCAGCAAAAGCTCTTCCATCTCCTCCTGTACAGCATGTACCTAAACTCTAAATCACATTTTTTCACTCAATGGGGCAGGACAAAACACAGCATCTCCCTCACTCACTTGGCTTAAATATAAAATGCTTTCTAACAGTTGTAAACACACATGTGCAGATCCCAACAGTTTGAAATGCATTTGCTTGTTTAAAGGGTAGATAAACTTAAAGGTTGAGATCAATAAACCAGTCAAGGATGTTTACA
This sequence comes from Apteryx mantelli, assembly GCF_036417845.1. Classification (NCBI taxonomy): domain Eukaryota; kingdom Metazoa; phylum Chordata; class Aves; order Apterygiformes; family Apterygidae; genus Apteryx; species Apteryx mantelli. The sequence continues at coordinate 8,045,207 of NC_090020.1, forward strand.
AAGCAGCTTATGAAATGCACCATGATGTCATTTAGGCTTTTTGCCTAAGACAAGCTGCCCAAACTCTGGTAAACAGACAAATTTAACTCTTCTATAAAGTGTCCATGTATTTAGTTTTCGGTGACAATTCATATGCAGTGGTACAAGCATGAACCAAATTTAGAGGCAGACAGACATATCTCAGTCTGTCTCTTCTTCTGATTTTAGGTCTGAGAAAGAGTCCTGAGATGCTACACATAGTCAGAGCAGCTATAAATCTACCAAGACAAAAGGGTGACATGCATTGCAACCATGGTTTTGGGTAACAGTTGCTAACTTCACAGACCTGCGTGTCCAACAGCATTTGCCCATGTATTTATTCCACAGTGGTCTCCAGCTGACGGGGTATCTTTACATGAGACAACTCCAGCAGCAGACCAACTTTGTCCCCAGTCTAGCCCTATACACAGCTCCCTGCCCAAACCAAGACCCCAATTCCTGGTAGTTTCTTCCACAACCCTGTTCTTTTTCTGCTAGAGGTATTGTGGACTTCAATATCAACCTCTCCTTACCATGCAGGAACAGGGGAAATGATAGTTTCTTTTTTCCCCCCACAGAGAACTTGGAAAACTGTTGGAGCAAGGAGACAGTACTCCAGAGGCTGCTCTCTCACTTTTGCTCTATCATGGCTTACAACAGAGGACTGTCAAGTCCCGTTGCCCATGCTACTCTACAGCCCACACCATCACTAAACACCAGACTACATCTACAAACTCAAAAATAACATGGGCCCATTCATCTGTAAGTTGCTGTGACCATTCTGAAGTGCAGAGGGACTGTAGCTCCTTGCAATGTTTCTGCTGCACTGAGACCTCAAGCATGCTGCTTCCTCTCTCGGCCAGAGAAGACACCAGAAACATCCTCCAAGTCTCTTCCCCCTCCCACCCCATTACACAGCATCCCTCAAGAACAGCCAACATGCATGTACACTTATTCTTGCCTCCTTCCCTGGCCACAGACCATCTGTCTAAGGCCTCCTCCTGCCCCCTCAAGACAGAAGCTAGCAGTTCCTTGATGCAGATGCTTCGTGAAAAGTTTGCATTCATCCCAGGGGTACGTAGGTTTCTCCAGTTCCTCCTCCAGAGCCACCGTCTCCACGCCATGGCCTGTGGAGTACAGATGTCCACATACCAGAGGGAGGGACATGGGATTTCACAGTAACAAATACCTGCCAGCCACCCTACAGCACTCCAAAATCACCCCTCGTTAGCAAGCATGCAGAGGGGTATTAATCCACCTAGTGTTTTGACCTGGAGCTGACTGTCTGGAAGAGCTGCAGCCGAGCACGATGGAGAGAGGTGAGCTAGGTATTTTCAAACACTCCCCACTTAACAGTTTGCTGAGAAGGATTTGTCAGCTTAAATGCCACCGCCTTGCACATGGCCAAAACCATCGTGCTGTATACATCCAGCCGCAGAGTACCTACCCCACGTGAGGGAGGTGATCTCAAACTGGGACAAGGCACTTGTCCTTTAGAAGGACTGTTCTCTGCTGCTAGCCAAATGAACGTTCAAGCAACTTGTTCCTAACGCCTAGGAACTTCCTCATTTAATGCAAGTAATATAGGTCAGCATCCAGTTCACACACACTCTCTTCCCCTCTTTCCTACGAGAGGGTTAGCTAACACTTGTATAAATTATTCAAAGCACCTTCTTGTGTTCATGCCCGGCTTCTTTTTCAAACAGCTATACTGCAGCAAATTCTGAGAAGTGCATACACACTTGGAAGCGCGCTGATCGGTTACGCAGAATTTTTTTTTTCCTCCTCTCAGGGAGCCAGGCACTAAAACTCAGTGAATTATCTCTCTCGCTCAAGTATTCTCATGTAATTCCTGTGCTTGGTTCCTGGCATGACATAAATATAGCTTCTTTAAACCTGTCACAGGTAGCCAGGTAGGAGAGGAGCTCACAAGCACAGAGGTGCTCAGCTTTCTGGACATGAGCAGTACCGCTGGTACGTGCAGGATCAAGGCCTACAGCACTGAAATCCCCTTTTGCACAAGTAAGTCACATCCCAGTAAACTAGGGTTTCATGCATTTCGCTCTTCATTTCATTTTGCTGACACTAGCAAACACACTTTACGTACAAGGGGCCATCTACGTCTCACGTACATTCCAGAATCAAGCCTGTAATCCCCCCAATGAACTATGGATCTAAAAGTCACGTTCCCAGAGCCCTGTGATAGCGGATCAAATCTATGCAAACTGCAAAAAGCCTACCTTTCTGTGTAGATCCATGCCTTTAAAAACTTTTCAATTGTTTATTACTGGCTAACAGCACATTAATGAAGAAATAACAAAATAAAACCCATCTTTACCAATCACCATATGAGTGCACAGACATGAATGTATGGCTGCCTATCGTTCATCACTGATCAAATTCTGGGGGGAAAAAAAAAGGAATACATGAATTTATTCTTCTGAAGAGCAACACAGCAGGGCCTGTCAATGAAACAATGCAACTGCAATGTGATTCATGTGTTTCTCTGCAAAATGCCACTCCTAGGCAGGAAACTACGTAGCATGTATAAAACTAAAACTAAATCGGCTGTTCTTAATAACAAGGGAGAGTGGCTTTCACATTCAGACGCGTTGTCTGCAGAACAAAATAAAATTAATGCACTACTACTAATGCCCTCCCAAAACCCATCCTAGGCGCTGGCAGAGGGGCACCTTCTTTGTTGAGGTTATTCCTATCCACAACCCAATTCCCTAAGAAAGTAACCTAAGAAAGTAACCTTTATTATCAAGTTCTCCCCACCTGCAAAGCACGGAATGACTGGCTGGGTAGATGAGGGGAGAGCAGTGGATGTTGTCTTCCTAGACTTCAGCAAGGCTTTTGACACTGTCTCCCATAGCATCCTCATAGGGAAGATCAGGAAGTGTGGGTTAGATGAGTGGACAGTGAGGTGGATTGATAACTGGCTGGATGGCAGAGCTCAGAGGGTGGTGATCAGTGGTGCAGAGTCTAGTTGGAGGCCTGTAGCTAGCGGTGTCCCCCAGGGGTCAGTACTGGGTCCAGTCTTGTTCAACTTCTTCATCAATGACCTGGATGAAGGCACAGAGTGCACCCTCAGCAAGTTTGCTGACGATACAAAACTGGGAGGAGTGGCTGATACCCCAGAGGGCTGTGCTGCCATTCAGAGGGACCTGGAGAGGCTGGAGAGATGGGCAGAGAGGAACCTCATGGAGTTCAACAAAGGCAAGTGCAGGGTCCTGCACCTGGGGAGGAATAACCCCATGCACCAGTACAGGTTGGGGGTTGACCTGCTGGAAAGCAGCTCCGTGGAGAAGGACCTGGGAGTGCTGGTGGACACCAAGTTAAGCATGAGGCAGCAATGTGCCCTTGTGGCCAAGAAGGCCAATGGTATCCTGGGGTGCATGAGGAAGAGTGTTGCCAGCAGGTGGAGGGAGGTGATCCTCCCCCTCTCCTCAGCCCTGGTGAGGCCACATCTGGAGTCCTGCGTCCAGTTCTGGGCTCCCCAGTACAAGAGGGATGTGGCACTACTGGAGCAAGTCCAGCGAAGGGCTACAAAGATGATCAGGGGACTGGAGCATCTCTCTTATGAGGAAAGGCTGAGAGAGCTGGGCCTGTTTAGCTTGGAGAAGAGAAGGCTGAGAGGAGATCTTATCAACGTGTACAAGTATCTGAAGGGAGGGTGTCGAGAGGATGGGGCCAGACTCTTTTCAGTGGTGCCGAGCGACAGGACGCGAGGCAACGGGCACAAACTGAAACACAGACACTTCCATCTGAACATGAGGAAAAACTTTTTCACTGTGAGGGTGACAGAGGCCCCGAGAGGTGGTGGAGTCTCCTTCTCTGGAGATATTCAAAACGCGCCTGGACGCGATCCTGTGCAATGTGCTCTAGGTGACCCTGCTTGAGCAGGGGGGTTGGACTAGATGATCTCCAGAGGTCCCTTCCAACCTCAACCATTCTGTGATTCTGTGAACACCCAGAGCTAAGAGCAGATTTGTCTTCCTATTGGAGAAACTGCAAAAAAGAAAACACCCAACTTGTGTGCGCCTGCCCCTCCCTTTTCCTCACCCCGTACACAATCAAGAATGGAACAGCAGAATTTAAACATGTCAGTCCCTTGGAGCAAAAAAAATAAAAATTATTGAGATCTGCATTCCAGTTTCTCAGGCCAGAGCAAAACTGAAGTGCTCTTCTGCAGCCAGTTTAATTTACGTATAAAGCAGATTATTTTAAGCAATACAGATATCAGTCAAAACATAAAATCAAAGAAAGATTGGTTTTAGAGGAGAAGGGTGTTAAAGTAGAAGTTCTCTCACTTGTTACGTTCTTAGATGGGTTGAAGATCCGCCTCCCTACCATACCTATTTGGAGGAACACTTTAATTCCAGGCTTATTTCTGCTGTCAGGGATGCATGCACCCAACCTAGCCCTAACCAGACCTTAACTGCCACATGCTCCAATTCCTCAGACCAATAGGTCCAATACCCAAAAGCAAGCAATCAGAAGGTGATCTGTTACATTTCTATAAACTTTTACTATGAGGGAAGAGAATAGACAGCCAAAAATGTTACAAAGCAACATGACATGTCAGGATTAAAGACTTCTACAAATACTCACTTTTCGTTCCCCTATGTTTAATTTCTCAGTTTTTTAAAGCTATATAATCATTATAAGCGGATATATTAACTTCTACCCTTTGCTCCTCTTCACTGTTCTGGGATGATTCTCATTTTTTTTCTCACCATGCAATAGCAAAAGAAAGCACAGAAGTTATAACTGAACTTCTGTTGACACATTTACTGCTAATTATTAATCCATGTTTTGCCCTTTGTTTCTGACATTGTACCTCCAGTAGCAAAGGGTAGCCAAGGAAATGAACTAAAAGAATGCAGCATGCTGATCTCAGCCTGCAGTGAAGGTTCAAAAGCAGAAACGGCATTAAGTTTCTTAAAGTAAACATTTCACTTTCATTTCTCATTTTTAAATAACATTATATATCCGTACTTACACATAGGGCATGTCCCATGTCGTGCCACTAAGTGATACCATAAATAACAGACTAACCAATTAAACTGCATGGTATTCGGGAATATTCTACAATTCCACTACTCAAAAAGCTTTTATTTTCAGGGTGGAAGGCTGTCATCAAGTTGGAAGCTCCTTTCGATCATTTCTGCTAGAGACACATTTCGTTGAGAAAAACACGCTCTGGTTTTCACAGAGTACAAAAGTACAGAGTACAAAAGCTGTTACAGTTTACCAGTACGGAATTACTGTAGAACTTTAACATGCAAGCCTGTAAATAGGATAACAATTTTTCCAATGCATTAAAAGGATTTCTGCTTCATTTAGCCAGTCAGAAAAAATGGGAAAAAGAAGAGAGAAAAAAAAAAAAAACAGATGATCAAAATACTAGGACAGAGTTCAGGGAAGAAAAACCTTAAGTACTGAAATGTTCAGCTTAGCATGTAAATTATTGTTTTAATGCTCTGATTTAAGAAGTAGACTATTCATATGTGTAACTGAAAATTATGATCCAAGCATTTATTTTTGCTGTATATTAAATATTTTACAGCACAGGTAGAATGGGAAAAAAGAACATACTTTACAAAACAGATGGAAATTACTGATGAAGTTCATATTGGAAGATATGAACAGATTTTAGCACGCTTCTTACCTGCTGCCATCACAGTGAATATTGACTGCGACGAAAATAGGACATTACTAATGAGAAAAGGCTAGCTGGGTCACATCAAAATAAAGTTCTTAAAGGCTGAAAGACAGCATTAGTTCCTTTCTAAGTATAGCTAAAATTCATCATATGATAGCTCAGGACACATGGACAAGCGCTATTTTCATGAGTGGCCGTGAAGTAAGACACGCTCTGGAGGGCAATTTTAAGACAGGTAAATGGTGCTTAAATAAGAAAAGTCCCATGGAAGCCTCTTCAGTTTATGCTGTCTCCACTCCCACAAGAACAGTTCGGAAGTAGACGGCAAAGGTGGACAGACCCAAGCTGCCTGTCGAGCCTTGCTGGGCACCGCACACCTCACAAACCCACGTGCCAAGTCAGGAAAAAGGCATTAAATGGTTGCAAACTTTACCCTTAAATTAAGTCTTGTACCTTCAGCATAACACCCGGCAACTCTGCGTGCCTCTCTCTAGATTTGTTCAACTAAAAAGAACCCTCAACTAATTTTAAGAGAATTGTCATGTATTTTGGTGCATAAACCACATGGGAACAGTTACTGTACAATAATAACTAGTTTAGCTATGATTATCGGTGAGATCTGTAGTGGCATTAAAAAAATAAAAACACAAGTGGGGCGTTTAATACGCTGCAGCGTGATCCTGACCAAGCCACCAAGCAGTCGTCCCATAGTGACAGCTCCGATACCACAACACGTTCTCAAATAAGCGCTAGACAAACGGCAAGCGAAGGTGAACTTAGCAGCGGGCATGGTGACTACGGAGAGAGGACTCGGGGAACTTCAAAGGTGTTTGGCACTTCATCTGCCTTAGGAGGTGCACGGAGGAGTTAACCGGAGCAGCGGCAGGACTCCCAAAGCGTATTCAGAAAAACGCTCATAATTACGAGGGGGAATCCCCAGACAGCGAGCGACTGCAATATCCCTCTCAGTGACATAGTCTGCTCCGAGGCGCAGGAGAAAAAGTAGCATAAAAGCAGCCAAAAATGAACTTCTTAATATAGAGGTTAACAGCAACATTTCTCGTCCTGTAACTAACAAAGCTTTTTGCCCGAAGTAGGAGGAGGCCTTTGACACAAGAGATTTATGAATATTTACAGGGCAAAAGCCAGGAGCAAGAGCAGGTTGACCTCGCACGCAGCAAGGTGCCTCCTGCCGCCGTCCCACCACGAGCTCCAGCTAGGGGCAGCGGTCACCCGCTCAAGCAGCTCCGGGCAGCCGCCCCGCAGCGGGGCAGGTCCATAAACTGTGACTCCCCCCTATTTATGGCGACCCACGCTTGCTCTGCGCATGCTGACTTCTGGCAGCATATTCTGGAGTCGGGCAGTTTTCAGCCCGCATCCTAACAAACGCAGCTGCGCATGTGAACGCTGCTCTATCACCTCCCCTCCTGAAGCGTTTTGCATGTGGCTGCTATGCCCAGAAAGACTAAAGACACCGAAACTTTGCCAAAGGTGCCAATTAGCAACTATGTGGGAAGGCAAAACCTGAAGAGACATAACATTTGGCAGCAGCTACTTGCTGGGGAAGCAAAAGCATTAAAGGTGCAAAGGAGTCTTAAGAAATTCCACTTTGTTGTATTCACTTGAAGCAATCGGCAGCAGCACAAGGAATGCTGCTGTTTAGGGAACATTTAGTTCTCAGCACGCAGGTCGCTGAGGAAAGGTGGGACAACACGCACGGAGGAAATATCTTATACTCTCAAGAACTGCAAATGTACTGACCAGCCCCTCCCAGTAGCTGCAGGATTCATGTTTACTCTTGTGCCTGCAATAACAGAATACCGGTCAAAAGCAACTATGAAGATAACTTACTAAAAAAAAAAAAAAAAAATTCTCTAGCAATCAAAACCACTCAAGAGATATGAATGTTACCCGTCAATACAAATTTGTTCTTATTAAAAAGTGCTGACACGAGTCAGCAAGGTAGTGTTGATTCGTGATGGAAAGACATAACTAGTGTCTAAAGAATTACTTTCACCCCTTGAACAACCTTCAAGGTCTGAGTTACAGTAGATATAAATATTGCAGCCTGAGGCTTTAATTGATTAGGAAGTACAGGTTAATCACAGAAACCCACAGGTGTTTGTGGGTTTGTAACAGAAGGACAAAATCAGAGTGACAGCAAGCAACACCAAGGTATTCGGGCGCTCCTTCAAAAACATTGTCAGTTTCATCCATTTGTCTTGCAGAGAGAAATACAGCAGAAAAACGTGTTCCACAAGCTATTGTCCTCATCTAAGCTTTAATTTGTTATGAGGATGACACATTCCTGAGCTTTTTCCTCTACGGCACTGAGAAATATCAGTCTTATCAGTGCAAGATGCTGTAAATCTGAGTGTTGAACAGAGCCAATTTTAGAAAAATCCAGTCAGGGCTACAAAAAGCCATCCTGTCTCCAAAATTTGATCATTTCCAGCCTCCACAGTGCCCCTTAAATCCTGCATGATACCACCGACTGATAGCTATATAGCCTGTTTACGTATAAACAGACTTTGAACAACATGAGCCCAAATAAAAATTCCATCTCAGAGTAAGATTTTACAATAGCACAAAGCCAGATTTCGGAATAAAACAAGATAGTTTCTACATAAACAAAAATTCCGGCCCCTGTACCCAACTGCAATCACATTTCCTACAAACAAAAAGTTAACTTTTTGAATTTGAACAAACTGTGGTTTAATTCCAAAAAGAGGCCTCATTAACAAGCTTGCGGTATCAGACTCTTCAGTGTCCAAATAGTAATTAATCATAACAAAAATTTATCTTTGCACATTCAAACTATGACACTTAAATCCTGTCCGAGGGCTACTGTGAAGGAATGAGTGTTTTTATTCAGTTCCTGGTGTCACGCTTGGTGGCTTTTAACCACCGTTCAGGTGGAACCTTTCCAGTTTATTCCCAAGATTGCCAAAAAAATCAGTGGGAGTAGCAATGCGTACCTCTACAGAGCAGCCACTAAAGCGGGTGGGGTGGATGGAGAACAGATAGACTGTTGAGGAAGCATCAATACTTTTCAATATTCCCCAGGGAGAGCTGTGTTTGGTACCACCTCATAGTCAGAGCATGGGTGGAAATTTGCATTGGTTAGAGTAGGAGGAATAATTAACATGAATAAAAGATAACCAAATCTCCCATGTGTTTTAATCATTTCCCACCAACTCTCTCACATCAGCCTCTAATCCTAAATATGGTTGTTTATTAAGTTTATTGATTTAATTTATTGCCTTTATTCTTTATCTCCTAATCAGTCTTCTTCCTGACTTTGCCAAATCCACTGATTAAATTAAGATTATTTATGTGTATTTTGAAATGGAAGTGTATCGCATCAGCTTGTGACAGAATTGCACTGGTTTTAGCCAGTTCTCCTCGGAACGCTTCTGGGTCTATACACGGGTGCCATCGGACTCTCGGAGAGGCTTTAGTCCCTGCCCCTAGAGCACAGGTGCCGCAGGAGACTGCCCGACGTTCCTCACCAACGCAGCGCAACGCAAGACGGGACAGCGAGACCTACGCCGCTTACATCAGGCCGGGAGCCGCGCTGTTTTCGCCAGGAATATCTCTGCACAAACACGGAGACTCCCCCGCTGACGAGGGGCAGATTTAAAGGCAATATGAGGACCTTGTTAGATCTTCAAAAGGCATAGATCTGCTACAGCAGCTATACGTCCTTTTTAAAATGTAAATTTTGAGAGTTAGGCTAGTAACATACTAGGTGTGTAACTACGACTTTACACTCCTAAAAGCCTCTGAAATTTGTCCCAAACCCAAACCCTTCACCCAAACAGGATCTGCTGTCTGTATCTTCCGTGGGCAGAAGGATTATGTAAATACATCTTTCCCTAAGAAGCGTTTATACGTGGCTCCGTTTGCCTCACAAATTTAACGTACGATTCGGTGAGAACATGCAACTCGGGCATTTCCTAAATTCAGAGACTGCGCAAACTTATTGACCTCTTGAGATGATATCCAGAACCTCACTCTGAATCTTGCAGAGGGAGGGCAGGGACACGAGCGCGAGCCACCGAGACGCGCTGGCCCAGCTGCGCAGGGAGCCGCGGCCAGCGCCGGGAAGCCTGCAAGGACGGCGGACCTCCTGCGGCAACGCACGGGAGAAGGGCCAGCTCCTCGAGACGAGGACCAAAACGGCCAGAAACTACTGGGCTCTGGAGAGGGGTGACCTGAGACTTTTTGTTTCCTCCCTACTTTTTTTTTTTTTTTTTTTTTTTTTTTTAAGAGAGGCCCGCAACTGGGCAGGTTTGAGCAGGTTTCAATAGAAACAGGTAAAAAAAAGTTTCTGCCTGCTGCTGATTTTGGATGCGTTGTTTCAGCCTGTAGGTCCTTGCCCTTGCCAGCCCAGGCTCACACCCGCGAGTGGCCGGACCACGCGGGCCTGTCCCTCCTCCTGTGTGGCTTCGTCCTCCCCGGGGTTACACCAGGCGATCTCATAGCAGGCCACTTCCGAGGGCTAAAAAAAAAAAAAAAAAATCCACGAGGACACTCTGCTAATTTAGTTCCCCAAATCAGCCCACGGTGCCAGGACCAAATCTAGGCGGCGAGCATGGTGTGGCTGGCCAAGGGAGAGAGGGGAAAGAGGGAGCCACCTGCCCTGCAAACACCCCTGAACCGAAACCCCGCCTCCCAACTTCGCCGTTTCTTTCACCTTAAGTCAGTGAGCACCGGGAGTTGATAAACTAAAAGCTAACACCCAGCGCCATGGTATCACTGCCACCTATTTTGCAGAATATTAACAATTGGTAAGTACAGGATGCACAAACACCCAAACTTTCCCATGCATTACCGGTAGAAACGTGCAAGCATTGACCCACGCCAACTGATAAGCAACTGTTTCAGGAAATTCACAACAGGATCCAGGCCAGGTCAGTGCAGTTGTTGTGCACATATTCCACCAGGATCGATCAGAGCTCTCACATGAGTGGCTTGGTTGACCTAATATCAGCCTGTTGCCTGTTGTTTGTAACCCACTCTGAAAACTTTTTAACTACTCAACAATCTGCACATTAATTGAACTCCATTAAATGAGGCCAAAACTTTCAGACAAGAGTTCAAGATCATTTTATTCACTCTTTAAAATAGATTTTTTTCTTTTTGCTTACTTTTAACAGGATAAATTAGATTTTATCCTTTCCATTTTAAAAGACCTACCCTATTTCAGCATAATAACATTTACTAAGTTGACACTAAGATAATTCATAATTGCTGCTTTACCATTCCCATTAAAAGTCTAGTGGATTTAAGGAAAGTAGCCTCTGCTTGTGCCTTGGGAAGTGTTGCCTTGCAACACCCCAGCTGGAAAACAGAAGGCCTCAAGCTGTAATCCCTTACCTTGTAACTCACTTTCCAGACTTGGTCAGTCCCTGCAGGCAAAGTATTCAAAGTGCTGACCAGCTCATCCAACTGCAGACACCACCTATTAACTCTGCAAGGTGTGACAACTTTCCGCTGAAGTAGTTTGAGGCTCACCAATTCCAGAAACAAGAGAATATGTATATATGCTCTGATCAGCCTGGAAAACTGGATTTTTTAAGCATCATTTAGACTATTAAGGGGAAAACTGGCTAAAGTAGCAATACCATTCTTATTTACTGCAAATTGATGAACAACCAATAGATAGGTAAAAGGACCAGAAGCCTCATGTCCCGGCATTATGACTCCTACTTCAGGAAACTTGGTGTTCCTCTCAATTCAAACCAACTCAACCAATGTCAACCAATGATGCAGTTCACTAAAAATCTGTGCCGAGACCACTGGGCAGAGCTTTCTTTGGAATAACCCAAGTTTTTCCTACAGAGGCTTCGCTACTGCAGAAGATACCACATCAGTGAGACATAGCTGCGCATATTGAGCTTCCTTTCCCCTCTGGCCAGAGCACTGGAGTTTAAGAATTGTTCCTGTCAACAAATTTCTCCTCTGTTACTCACAGAAATATCCTTGACTTAGAACATAATCAGCCCCGTGGTTACTGCATAATGTAAACTAGTTATTACCCAATTTTCTGTAACTTTTATATTATAGCATGTATTTATTTCCACTTATCTTTGGTAGACCACAATCTTTTCATCAGCACTGTTAGCTCTTTTTAAGGTCATCTGTCGCTCTAAATGGGGAGGAGGGGTTGAGGTTTTTTGTTTGTTTGTTTAGTACCGCAGTGAGACAAATAACAGTTATTCTTACTAAGCTGCCCTAGGGAACCAGTTTTCCAGAAATATTCCTCTATAATGTTTGCAGTGCAAACACTGTAGAACGTGCTGGTGGAGGAAATCATAAATGGGAAACAGAGCAGAAGGGCTTTGGGGGGATATTTTTTCTTAATTTAAAAAAGGAGAGGTGGAAGAGTAAAACATTATTGTTTGCTTTATCCTTTTTCAATATAAGACAGGCAAAAAAACCAGACAGAAGAGAAGGTGGTAACTGGGGCATAATTTTCCCCCACTCTTTTTTAAGCTTGGACATGCTGTGCAATTTTATGGACAAACCAACTTAATTTTCTTTATTCAGAATATCTTGCCTAAATTCTTTTATGAAATGTATCACTGCTCATTCACTTCATAAGGAAGGCAGGACACTTCCACGAATGTGCACTAATCTGATCATACAGTATGTTGTGGGTCTAACTTGATTATCTGTCTTAAAACAAGATGGTAAGGACAGAGATTGCTTAATTCCTTATTTAAGTAAGCGCTATCCTAGCAATCTGAAAGAAACAACCCAGTCTTTCGCACGACTACAAACTGAGTGAATTACAGCTTTGACTAAACTACTACACAAATTAGTTTAACCGTTTAGCAAAAGAAGATTTTTTAAGTGGGTGGAAATCTGATTCTATTAGTAGTATGAAGGGCCACAACTTGCAGCATGGCTGAGAATTGCTATTTTTGCAGCAGAAACACATTCGAGAGGGCAGCTAAAGCAGGATGGTGAGAAATCAGGTGAGGACCATGCAGCAGCACAGACTCATAACAGCTCTCTGCCCCGTAGCCAACAGAATTGCCAGAGATGTATTAAGTGAGGCAAGAAACACATCACGAGTTGCACTTAGAAGTGACATGCTCCTTCAGCAGAAGGCTAATCTTTGCGTGTGTTTCCAGTTACCTGCTACTCACAACAACAGGGCCATTCTCCAACCGCAAAGATCCCCGAAGTAGCAAGATAAGGGCTTCACGTTCAGATGGTAATTTTTTTTGCACAGTCCTCTAACTTTGCTGCTCAGTCAAAGCAAAGCAATTGCATAAGAAGGTCCTTTGTCAAGTCCGCGGGTTCCTAATCTGCCTACCAGGTCTTCCCAGAGCTGTATGTTAAATCACCACCTACAAGGACAGAGCTGTGACAAATTTTCAGTCAAGACACAGAAATCCAGACCAATTCACAACTGTTCTTTGCAATTACTTACAGAATGCAAGTAAATATCATCCAGTTCACTTGTCTCATTTGAAAGAAATCTGAACTTCAAATAATTACATTATTTTTCCCAAAACTGCCTGCCTTCTTCTCAACACCATTATAAAAAGCAGGTACATTTTTATTTGAAAGCTTTAATTACACAGACACAGATAAGAGTACATGTATTAATTGGCTCTTGCTTAACAGGTATCAGGTTCAATAGTTTGCAAGCCTTCTGTTGATTGTCTGCTAAAATTTTTCTTGTAAAAAAGAAAAATCTTTTCTTTTTTTCTTATCTCTTGCAGCATTCACAAGTCCAGGGAAAAGTTTCTGTCACTTCAGCACAAGGGCATCAAGGACCTGACTGCCCAATTTCAACTAAAAATTTCATAATTACTTCTCCTACCAGTGGCATTAACTTGACCTTAAAAGCTCTGTATCTGATCAACAGTTTCAAATCATTAATTTCAATTTCTTATTTGGATCATGTATCAGAGCCAAATGAAATACTACAAAATACTTGGTGTATCTAGGGTAAACAAGGTTTTCCACTTCATGCCTGCATGATACCTTTCCTACTCAAGCTGCATCATGGGCATAACTAGGAACAATTCCTTACATTTGACAGCAACTTTTTTCCCTAACTTGGAAAAAAATGCAAGCGGATTTGTCATTCATTATCCTGGGCTCTTTTCAAAGAGAATTTCTTCTCTTTCCTGTTAGGCAGACCTTGTTAAGGAGAAAATATACACACACAAACAGATCAGTCTCACAGACACGCTTCTGGCCTGAATAGCTCAAACCAACATGGAAGCTTACTTTTTCTGGTGTCTAACAGCTTCACGTCCATTTACTTGGGAAGCAACCTCAGATACCACTTCGTACTCCAGGTCTACTACTCGGTTCCTTTCAACGTAAAGTGGCAGTACTGAATTTCAACCAAAGATTGCCAAGGTTCACCAGGATTTTACTCTCGTGTTGACCTTCAAGTATAGGAGAAACTTCTGCTGTTTACCTAGGTTTCTTTACTTTCATATTAATATAAGGAAGATGCCATCTTTTCTAATTTTGATCGAATAGTTCCTTCAAGATATCTGCACTGGGTACACCTATTCATCTGCTGTCAATACTTGGCCAGAAATCCGTAATATCAGCCAATCATTTCAAGATGCTTTTAAAGGTTTATCAATCGTCCCTGTGCCTTCAGCAGAGTCCCCCTCATGGGTTACACACGTAGCAGCTCAGGTATCAGCACGTCTTTAAAAGTGAGTAGGTGACTACTCAGCCCTACAGGACTTTAGCTCTTCTTAGGTGCACAAGGAGGAAGCAACAAGGAGAAAAATGTATTGATTTGCAATTTGGAGAACGGGCACCTCCTGCCAAAGCTTTTCAGACCTGGAATACCCATTTCTCCTCAACAGGGACGTGTGGCGGGCAGGCAGTGAAGCAAAAGGTGCTCCTGTCATCGCTGCAGAATGCAGTTTTTATGCTGAATACTGCAAACCGCCATTCTTGCAATTTTCACAATTAAAACAAGCTTCCCACAGAACTATCCACACTGCCACCTAGTGCAAAAAGTTGTGTTTTTTGAAAGAGAGGAAGAAAAAGAGAAAGAAAGAGAGAGAAAGAAGGATGAAACTGCCGGTTGTATGTGAAAGGCAGCTTGTGAGCGTAGTTGTCCCACATGCCCCAGAGAAAGGAGGTGAGAAGGGTAAACCCTCCTCTCATTCCTGCTCGGGGGCCAACACAGACGTCTGCAGACCACAACGCCCAGAGACCTCACGCAAAGGAAGGCTAGGGAAGACAGAGCTATTCACAGGCAGAAATCAGACTTCATTACTAAACCAGGTATTGGGAACACGAGAGGTTTTCCTGCTCTCCTCTTAATGAGCGCACCAATTATTATACAGAAACCAGGGTGTGTCTGGGAACCGGGCGAAACGCATCCAGCAAGTGTCAGCCCACGGGGAAAACACGCGGCCTCACCCCAAGCGGGTGGCGGGGGTTACGACAAAATTACTATTTGTGCGTTACACCAGTCATCATCGCCCTACGTCCACAGCCAGAGCACCGCTGGCGGCGGCGGCCGCCCGAAGCCAGCCGCGCAGCGCCGGGGCTTGGCAATTAATGATAACGCCGCAACAGAAAGGCAAGTTCTTTGGTTTTGCTAAAAAGTAGCAAGTTCCATCAATTCACTAAAAAAAAAAACAAAAAAAAAAAAAAAAAAACAGGTGTAGGAAGGGAGGGTCTCAACACAGGCACCTGTATATTGGCAAGAGTCTACAAGTTTTTTTTAAAAACAACAAATACTTTGCTACTGACATGGCCTGAAAGAGATTCTGCATTTCGGTCAATTGCTAGAGGTTTTCAGTGTGGTGCCCTAAAAGTTTTTGGGAAAAAAAAAAAAAAAATCCCAGGAGCCCACGTACACTTTCCGGACACGGTGGAAAAGGGGCGCTTTCTGCATCACTTTGCTCACCTGCACTTTGAAGCAGCGCTGAGAGGCTAGATCACCACTTAATCCATGGACGTGCCCCAGTTCGGCACCGTCCTTTCAAGTGGAACTACAAAGCTTTTCCACTGGGTAACAGGAGAAAGTTCACTTCAGAAAAGCGGACGGCGCTACGGGAAGAAACGTAAGCGAGGCCACAGCACTGACGGCCCCTGGATAAATCCAGCCACGGCTGCGACCAAGAGACCAAGCCTCACCGCACGCGGACAAGGCTGCAGTCACCCCCGTATTTACCGTTCTGTTTTTCTTCAGCGACAGAGACGCTTTGTCTCAAGTTGAACAGATCCATTACCCACGGCGGAGCTTTTATTTGAAAAGAAACGGGGAGGGGGAAAAAAAGAAAAGACTCACCTTTCCCAACTTATTGAAAGGTAAGGGGGGGTGGAGGCTAAGGGCACGATCTCCAAGACATCAAGGTCACTGAGAGGACCTCCCGAAAGGAGTCGCGACGGCCGTCCCAGCTGTCGGGGCCACGGCGATAACCTCTCCCGGACAGACACAAGCGGTCCGCTATCACCGTGAATTTAGGAGGCTTTGGGGTTATCCGCGGCTCCATCCTGCTGTGCCAGGTCCGGGCTAGCCGGAGCCAGGCTGCTGCCACCCGATCGCCCCACGCAGGCGGGCAGCGCTCGCCGGCTGCGCGCAAAGGGCGCTCGTAAAGGAAGTTTCACCCCGCCAGCGAGTCCTGCTTAAAAAAGTCATCAGCTGCAAAGCGGGGCGAGAGAAAGCACTCTTTTGGTCGGGGAGGAAGGGAGGCTCAGTGCTCGCCCTCGCCCAGCTCACCACGTTCGAAATTCAGGTCTCGCCATCTGCACCGAGCTGACGAGCGGCGACACTGATGGCATCGTGACAAGCAAGAGGCCAAACCTGAGCAGCCAGGAGGCAGAGGAAATTTACCGGCAGACGCTAATGTTTCCTCCTCTCTCACACTCAAACAATGACTACCAAACACCATGAAAAAAAGAAGCAAGTCTTTGTTAAATATGTAAAACCCCTCACCTCTCTATTAAAGTATGCAAGGGTAGAACAGGATCTCCTTGATTCCTGCTCTCCTCCTCCTCTTTCAAGGCTAGAATTACTCAACGGACTTCAAAATGGAAGTAGAAAAAAAAAACACATTTAAGAGTTCCATGATCATATTTTTTACCAGTTCGACCAAGAGTTAGGCGGCAAGCCTCTGGCAATAGCAAGAAAAAACAGATTTTTTCACAGTACTCAGCTGTCAATACAAGCTTGGGCAGGAGGGACAAATTCTGTATATTTTCAATCTCTTTCAGATAAGCCAGTGGGTATAAAAACAAAACTAGTAATTTCAAAAGTCTGCATCCATACTGAAAATTCCATTAACAAAAAGCGATATTAAACATGTGGCTTTAAAAGGATGAACAGGAACAAAAAGTAGGAGACATAAGACAGGACAGAAAGAGAACATAAAAACGAGGTATATTCACACAACATATAGGCAACCTATATAACTCCTTGCCACAGGATGTTGAAGGTGCTAAAAGTCTACACAGATTTTAAAAAACTGATGGAAGAAAAATACAATGAATTTGTCCACCAAGGGCTATTAAAAGACAAAGAAACCACCTCTGGCTTGGGAAAGCTCTGAACCACAAATTGTTGGAGGTCAAGTATATTCTGAGGATAAATTATTATGTGCTTGCCCTGTTCGTATATTCTTCCCTAGGCATCTTTTTCTGGCCACTGTCAGAGCATACTGAACTCTGTGGACCCTGATCTGATCCAGTACAGCCACACCTACATAAATAAGACAGAATAAAGCGATACAGAGAAAGCACAACTAAGGTCCAAGTTTCTTCTGCTGGCCGCATTAACAGAAGTGGTTTAAAACGACTGTGTTCTTTTTAAGTATTTTAATGTCATCTTTTTAGGGACAAATGCATGCTAAATTCTGTAACTCTGGAAAGAGCCTAAGTATAAAGAATTTGCATTTCTCTTAAAGCTTTCCAGACAGCTGGTTCTTCAGTTCTCTGTTTTTTCAATCAGCATTTAGCATTTCCAAGTGACTTGGAACTACATTTCAAAGGAGGTACAAGTTCTGCATCCTATCTCCACAGACACATGCCAAAACTTATCCAAAATTGCTAACCAAATTTCAAAGGCATGGAAATATTTGAGTAGCTCTCCATCAGGTTGTGCGAGAGTGCTCACAGACAGAACTTGTTTTGGGGGGGTGGGGGTGCAGTTCGCCTACAAACGGGGCATTTTACTAAGGAATGCCTAATATACATTGCACACTCCTTGAGAGAAGCCTAACAAATCCAGGGATTATCAGTGACTAGGAAACAAAAGCCCTTTTCACACCCACAGCAGGTTGCGTGGAAAATCTGTTCTTCCCAGGTGGATGAGAGGGAAATCTGCTCACCTTTCTAATTAGCATGGTTTATTTATACACGCAGCACGTTATGAAAAGCAGTATTTGCAAAGGAGGCCATCCTGTTGAGCAGAGAGACAGAGAGAGAACATCCTTCAGGGCATACTCATGCAGATGCACGGAGGTAGAGCCGACAGCTCCATCCTCAAGCGGGCTGGCTCTTGGGAAAAACACGGAGGCCCCCGCTGCCAAACGGCTGCCACGGTCCCGTCACGCCTGCCACAGCGGCTCCCGGGAGCCTCGGGAGCTTGCTGCACTTGTTCTCCGCTTTCCTCGCTCGCTTTGAGCCGCGTATCGCGGGGGGTTACGTCCAGCAGCACCTTCTTTTCCCTTGAGCCGCCCTGCTGCATGCACCAGGGCTTGGGTAAGGGGCGGGCAGAGCCCTAAGGGAAACCCAAGCCTCTGGGGCTGCTTTCTGCCCCAAATGTTCAGAAATTCAAAAAGCAGAGCCTTCGACATGTTTCTTAAAAGGCTGTTCACGCGCGTTTACAATGAGCAAAGCACGAAAAGGTGTGCAGCACGGGATGCTCGTTCCTGACGGTAGGTGCGTCCTTCTCACACATGTTGGGGGGAAACAGCTGGATTCAGTAACTGTGTTTATTGTACAAGCTTACGCAACCCAGCTACACTCACCCTTCTGCTCAGCTTGACCCTTGTGGTTTCTGCACTAGGAGACACGGCGGCTAGCAGAAGACTCTGATATTAATGAGTCACTCATCCAAATCCTTACACGAATTTGCTTGCACAGGATACTGAAACCAAAGCAGAATGATTTGTTCAGTATTAGCGTTATGCAATAACAACAGCACAATTTTTTACAATGCAGTGCAGGACAGATTAAGAACCAACCTATTTCCACGTGAGTCAAAACCCTGGTCGTGGCCTCATATTTGACAATCAATTCACATGGAGTATCTTTCCTGTGGGCTGTAATTCTTTCCTAGACTTATTCAGAGCATTTCGGAAACACTGAAGCTTCCTGACCAGCTGACGCTCCATGCACAGCAGACATTGCTAGGAGGTGCTGGAAACATCAGGACAACAAAAACGAAGGCGTGCGCAGAACAACCCCCGGGGCAGTAACACGTTCAGTGGGTCCTGCTGAGAGGACCCGTGTACATCATGTCCCACCTGCATGTCCCACTGGATCCAAAGGAGGCAGCGTGGCGTACGGGAGACTGGGAGCACAACTGCTGCACTCATAAGAACACGGTGCTTAACAGAAAGTATAATGCCATGATAAGAAAAACCTACACTTCCCTCTTGTCACGCTTCCAGGCTCATTCTGCAGGCACGGCACAGCCGAAGGAGACACGGGTGACACCACAGCGAGGGCAAACACTCAAAGTGCCTGTGCCCGGCTGTCGTGCACGCTCGGTGCACACCTTTGTCCAGGCTCCGGAGGCACCAGGAATTAGGAAAGATATTAAAATGCTATGACAGCACTGCCTTCACCACTGAGAATTAATGAAAACTTGCCGTAATAGCAAGGGGCTCGGTGGCATTTCGGGGACGATTGCTAGCACCACGCTGGGATCCAGCCCAGCGATGCTCGTCAGCCCGGGGGAGGTACCACAGCACCTCGAACTTCCTTGCAGCCCTGGCCCACAAGCCTCAATGGGTCCATAAATGAACGCCAAGGTCCACCCACTCCCCTTCTTCTGCCCAGCCAGGGCGCTTCTGGCAACAGCGATACGGATGGGTCAGAAGCTCTGGGAACCTTCCCACCACTTCACTGCTTTTAACGCTTTCGGCGTGAAGTGAACTGTGCTTCTGAATCCCTACAGCCCAGTTTCAAACCTCGATTCCGTTTCAGAAACAGGTTGTGTTTCTATGCATTAATACCAGGACACAATAGAAAGATTGATGGAAAACCAACAAACAGATTTACAGACACTGTTAGGATGCAACATTCAACCTTCTCATTACTCAAAACTTGGGACACATAAACACATGTAGAGTCTAATGCAACACATGGGCAAGGAGATTTCTCTGGGATCAGTCATTGCTGTTGTCCAAATATTGCCAGAGATAACTCCCTTTATTAAGGATCAGGTGTGCAGTAAACAACATTAACAGAAGAAACCACAAGTTTCACCCCACCCAAGCACAACTAAGCAGCTGAAGTATCTTTCCTGTGTAGACAATCACAATTTAGACTCATTTTCCCAAGATCACCGTGTGCCTAAAGTTTTCTGTTTCTTTCACACATTATATGCACCTGGGGACAGGCTTATAATAAAGATTTATGAAAATGCTCTCAAGCATAAAGTAGAACACTGTTGGGAAACCACTAAACTCTCATAAAAAAAAAAAAAGAACAGGCAGGGAAATAGTTGTCAACTGCTAGCCTGCAGTGACTGAAGTTATATAGCAAACTCTCATTATACTTCCATATATCGTACGCAGAGAATCAAATAAGCACAGAGCACATAACGCTGCCTTTTGGCACTTAAACCATTTCGGCAGTGTTAAACGGAGTGCGCATCTGCAGGGGCTGTCACAGAAGACACAGCAGATTCAGTGTAAAATGCGAATGTTTGCTAAAATAAAAGCACCGGTTAAGTTCATCTGCACAGTCTCCAGTTCCCTGTACCAGCTCACCGTGCCGGCAGGCAGGCGGGCTCGTGCGTGGGCATGGAAGACGCTGGGCATGGTTTAAGCCAAATTGACCTTGTGCAACTAATCCTCACCAGGACGATGAGGAATTGGCTAGAAACTTGTGCTGCTCCTCCCTCCCATCCCTGCAAAAAAAGGGTTTGCCTCAGCGCAGCTCGCGACCCGCGGGCTCTCGTCCCCGACGAGCACGTCAGGGCTTTCACGGCTTCTCCGTGGCCTCCCACGGGCACCGAACCCGGAGCAGGGATCCGCAACATGAAGAAATAACGCCCGAGGCTGTGCCATACTGCTGCGGCCTCACAGGGCGATCGTGCACGTCCTTGACCTCTTGTTCCCCTCATCCACCGATCTTCAGAGCAGCATCTGCAGCGCTACCCGATGATTTCCACAAATTTCTGAGATACGCAGCTTCAGCAGCGCTTGCCTTGCACAGAAGGAAGGGTCCCCTCTAAAAACCAGCCTAACCATCACGGATGAAGCACATAACAGCGTGTGATAATTAGCAGCTACTTGAACTGTAATCATTATTCTCCAGGATTAACGGCTCAAGGAACAGAACGGGACGGATTATTCTGCTCAGAATGGCTGCCCCAGCGCATCTGCATGCTCAAAGGCACGTACATCACCGGCTGCTTTGAATGAGGCTTTCCTCATTTCCAAAATATTTCCATGATTTTAATTCAAAAGGCAAGCAAGAGAGCAGCTTGAAATTTGCAGCAGCCTTGCTCAGTTTAGGAAGGAGTCATAATCCCTGTCAGCACGTTCACGATCTTTTCGGTTTCTTACGAGAAAGGGCACTTTTCAGAATGAAATGGAATAATTATTTTTCAGTGCCTTACAGCAGACAAAAACGCTACTTCCAATTATCTCACCTTCTCAGGATATAGCAACTGAAAGCAAGCTGAGATAGGGCAGCATCTGGAGAGATGTTCCGGTTCCCCAGCATCGCTGGCTTTTGAGGACCCCTGAAGGTCCGGCCTCTGATTTGTCCTCACTCTGCGATGTGGCACAAATGAAGCTAATGGCCTTTTAAAGTCAGCCTGTGCACCGTTTAAAAGGCGTGCGCTACGTACCAAAACAGAGAGCCACCTAATGGACACCACAGGCTACATCTGCATCAGCAGGTTTCCTCCTTGGAAACAAACCTCTCCTGCATATAGGCAGACGTAAACCTGGTGTCCTGCGGAGCTATTACGGGGCTCATGACTTTGGCAACTGCGACCCCAAAATCTCCTCCCCAATTCCACAACACCACTTGGGAAAACAGGCTCACGCAGTTCAAGCAGCAAAGGCATACCAACAATCGCTTGCAAAAAGTCGATTTTCTTTTCAAACATAAAAACGCACATTTTCACATGTATAAGAGTGTCAGAGCCCAGAACAAAAGACCTCTTGCTCCCCAGAAGGACAGAAAACACTCAGATTTAAGGTGCATTAATAGTTACTAGTACCCCAGATAGAAATATTTCAAAAATCTCTGCAGGAGTTCTTACTTTTATTCCTCAAGGACACAGAGGAAAAATGGTTGGAGATGTCTGAGATTAACTGTAGTCAGTGAAAGACAACTTGTACCAGTTACTTTAGTTAGAACAAACAAAAGAATGAAGAACCCATGATCTTGGGCAAGTTTGTAAGTCTTCTCCTCAAAGGAGTATGTTTATGGATTTAAACATGAACAACTACTGCCTCTTAAAATTAAGCTGAATAACTTTATTTCACAGTCCATTGCATAAGCACTAAACTTGCGTTTGCAAAAAAAAACCCAACCCAGATTGCAGCGCTTCATGGGATTGTTCTGTCTGAAAAACAAGACAGCAAATGTTGAAAGAGAAAGTAATTAACAAAAATGACTGTTACCATGCAGTTCTGTCCCCTTCCTTACACGGGTTCTGGCTCTCAGAGTCCTACTCAATGGATTCATTTCATTAAAAGAAAAAGATTTCTGCTGTGTTGTCAGGTTAGTTTGCTGTTAAGTAGACAGTCGCATTTAGCATTGCTCACCGCACTTTCCTACTCCCCTCCCTGTCCATGGCACAACTTTACAGCTTTGACCTGGACTGGGAAACTTCTCCAGCCAAGAATAAATGCCTCCCTCCTCTTTCTTTTTTTTTGCATTTTTTTGCAGCTAGATCAGCTCCTCTTTTAGTTTGCCACATGGACACACAGGCGCTTGCGCTAAGGGTTGGAGAAAGGGTGCTGCAGTGTCAGGAAGAAGCAGCTGTGGGAGGAAAGAACAGGAGCCATTCGTTTGGTGCCATCTGGTCAAACTTCAGCTTTTGCTAATATTCCCACTCCCCTCCAGAGCTTGGCTGGTATCTGTGCTTTAAACAACGGTTCCCTCTACCTAGTTCTCTCTTCTTGTCACTCCCAGATGAGTGGCTTAATTTGCATTTATAAACACCCCATTACAAAAGAAGTCATAAATTCAAAAATTCAGCCTCGATTCTTTCTCTTTTTGGTCAACAAAGGAGAGCAACAGGGATGTGTTTGGAAATATAAAAGAGAATCAGCAACATCTGTGCATCATTGATATGACTTGCTACGTTTTACAGTCCCTTCAAGCAGCCGATCTACATAAATATTTCAGAATTCAGACCATAATTTCACATTCAGGAACAGATCAGATCATGGACAGACATAGCTGTTCCTTGCTGTGCAAAAGCCGTAAAAGGGTGGCTGAAGCATATGGATAATACACACACATACCCCTACCTCCTTTGTTTTCCCAGCTATGAATTTTTCCTGGTATTCCCATCTCCTTCCATCAGCTCTGTCCTGTGATGCCCAATTTATTCCTTCTAAGGACTCAGAGCAATGCAAATGTGTGGTCCATGCACTGATAACCTGCCTGCCATAAGAGCAATACCTGCTCTATCCAGAAACATGAGTTTAGAAGAGCAATAATACATTTACAGAGAAGACAAGGCCATTTTAGTTTTTAGCCCTGTAGCCCAGTTCTAAAGATGTATTTTTTACATATTATTTAATTATCTCAGTAAATAAGATTTTTGTCAGTAAAGTAGGGTATCCAGCTATTTAGCCTCATTAACAAGTTCAAGAACATGAAATAGTCACAAAAAAATCATGAATAACAGACTGCCTGCTGAGATACAGTCACGGGAGGTCCCTCACCCCAGCATCCACCGCAAAGCTCAGAATCAAGACTGACCTTTGAGATCAGTGCTTTCCTGTCTTGTGAACACAAATGACTGAAGACGTCTAATTAAACGCTTGGCGAGAAGGCGAGAACTGCACACATGGCACTAGCATTTAGTTAAAGTCTTGCTGCATTAGTCAAGTGATTGCTTAAAATCCTTTTCTACAACTTTTTCGTGCTATGGTGTATAAATAGTGACTACAGTACTGATACAGTTTTGTGAAGGACAGCACCTTTAGCTTATTTATTAATCTGCTTCAGCTCATCGCTTCTCACTGCTCTAAAAGGGATCACTGGCAAAATATCATGCATCAGTATGACGCTGCACTGATGTTCACGATACAACACAATTATTGAATCAGAAGGCCTTTCCAAGCAGTCAGTAGAGGGAATGCAAGGAAAACAGTGAAAATATAGAACAGAAAGAAAACGGGGGGAAAAATGCAAGGACGTTTTCTACCTTCCGTTTTTTTAAAACCTAAATTCTCTCCAGAGGAGGCAGAAGCCATCTGCAACAAAACAACGCACAAAATCTACTGCAAAGTTCTGGCGTTCTCAGTGCAACTCTTGGCTTTTGCCAAGTTATCTCTGTAACTGGAATCCAATCATTGCATTTACTGAGGTTTACACAGACAAAAACAGCTGTAGGCTGTGCAGATTAACTATATATCAACACATTTACCCCTACTATAAACTATTTTTAACCACATCATTATTATGAAGATACTCCTAGAACTTACACTCAGAATTTAAAAACTAGTGATCAGTCAAATGGCTTCATAATTTTAACCTTTTTTTTCTTTCTTTCTTTTTTTAATTCCTCCCTGACCGGACCAAAGACAGACTACTGACTGACACACTCTTGCTACATCTGGCTAATACTACAGATGTGTAGTTGCACAGACTAACTTTTGCTTAAAAAGGGCACTGACAGCTTAAGGGAGAAGGTTCACAGAGCTGTCTGAGGACGTATTTTCTCCGCTGCTAGTAACTCGCACGAAAGACACGATCACCTGTTTCTCTACTTTTTTTCACCCCCCCATACGGTGAGCTACCTGTCTCCTCAGGAACAGCTCAGTTTGTTTCTCCCGCTTTGTCCGAGGAGCGCTCCGCAGGGCCGAGGCGAGCAACAACCCCTTTCCACGAACCTTCACCGGGAATATCGGGGGGAAGAGGGTGAGTCACATCCTAGGTACGGAGCATTACTGCAGGATTGGGAACTACTTCTGACCCCCCCCTCCCCCCCGCCTCCCCAAAGTTACTGAAATGGGTAGAAAAAAGGGCAGTATTCATTTCGTGTTTATTTGGATTAAAATACTACACAGTTTTTCAACTTTGAGACACTTAATCAGTTTCTTCTCAGTTTCTTTACAGGCTGGCTGCTGCTGAAGTACTTAAGTGTGTTCAATCTTTCCCAAGGCCTGCAAGGAAAAAGCAGAAAACCATCCCCACCTTTGCACCAAGAATAGCTTTCCACTGTGGTCCATACCTCGCCGCAAACCTTACACTGCATCAAAAGAGTCTCCCCAAGCGGAAAAACATTTCGGCTTGCCACGCTCTCTGAAGCCCTGTTATCTCCCACGTATCCTTCACTCGCACCTGTCTTCTCCTTATGGGCTTTCGTGTTGTCTTTTCATGTGGTCCTGCCTGTACATTTATTATTCACGTATGAAGAGCACGTGCACCGGGAGATTAAGTTCTCTGGATAACAACTGCTGCAGTCAGCTCATACCTGACTTAAATGAATTATCTGCACCATCACTCTCGGAGACCCTTTTCAGAAGTGCCCTACCCAAGAATAAAAGATTTTTTAGTATAATACTGAGACAACCTTTAATTACCTACACAAGAGGGAGTATGAAAGTCAACCTCTGAAGCTCTTCACAGCTGAAATAATGCTTACAGGATTCCTCTTAAAGTCTGGGATATGCAGCATCTGTTGCTCAATATATTAGCAATTTTGAAATTAAAAAACAATTACCCATCTCAAAAGCCCTCATACAAATCTTTGCACACTTAACACTTAAATCCTTTTGCATGTTCAAAAAATGCTGTGCAGACAGGATAGCAATTCAGCTAACGCTGGACCAGTATTAGGTAAGTAGATACTCCTCTCCTGAGGGCAAGCCTGATACGAAAGAGGCGAAGGGACTTGCTCAAGGCAGCAGAGTGAATCAGGAGAAGAAAGCCACTTTTCCTCTCTGAACGCTGTACGTTTACTCCTTCGGACCACAGTTTGCTACCCATGCATGTCCTCAAGTTCTCTTGTGTTTGTAAGGCTCATTTGCCCACAAGATTCCTTGAACTTCTGAGCACTTTCTTCTAAGTTCCTGAAGAGAAAGCTTATTTCCAATACAGTTCAAGCATTACCCAGTGATCAGTATTAGACTGTAAGTTGATTTAGACACCTAGCAAGGGACACAACCCCTCAATAATCCTCCCTTTTATATAAAGAATAATTGCTTGCATTGTCCTAAAGTAGATTCAATTTTTGCAAAAAATTACTGATCTTTTATTCCTAAGCATTTTCAATTAAAAGCCAAACTCAGTTAACCAACCTCAATAAGCGACATTACTATGCATTCAAATCTATGCTTACCTGCTTTATCTGATCTCAGCCACGTCTAAAAGCAACTTTAAAAGGACCTTACAGCACACAGACAAAAGTTAAATATATATATATATATACATACACACTAAGATAATGAGAGGCATACTTCTGCTGCCAAAATTGCACTAAACAAGCCAAACTCCTCCCTGAACAGAAATTCCATCAATTATTATAACTCTGAAAGGCACGTCTCCTGGTTTCTCCACTTCTTTTTAAAGTGTCAAGAATCCTGCTGTAATAACCATTTTCTTCTTTTAAGGCAGATGAAGGTCAGTACTTATTTTTTTATTGCAGAAATTGGAGCAAAATGAAAGGAAGCAGTCAACCTGAAGTGATGTGGCAGAGAAACAAGCTTGGGATAGCAATGTTACTCTCAAATGTGGATTATCCTGTCAGAAAACAGCTTCCCTCCTCGCCTACAATTTTTAATTTGACCACAACAAGCAATAATTCCTCCTTTCCTGAGGACAGATTTAAGATGAGACATCTTGCAACCCTTTCAAATTTGGCACAGGAGCTTTTTTACTCTTCAGATCTCAGACACTTTCCAGCAACTCTGGAAAACTGTAGAGAACTAACTTCAGAAATGTATTGCTGCAAATACGATCAAAATGCATTTTCCACCCACACTCTTAAAGGTATTGTGGAGTTAAAAATGGTTCAGAAAAATAAAAGAAAGGCAGCATTACTTGCTTACTTCTCAGGAAATTAACTTAGAGGTTTTCAAGGACTATGTTAAGCATGGTAGCTATCAGCCTTTCATCCAAAAAGTCATAATGACAACTTTTGTTTTTAAAACAAGCGCTGTTTCTTGATAAGCCACAATTTACAGGCACATAGGGTATAGCACTCAGACAGATTTAGGACATTCACAGGAATGACCTGCTAAGTTCAGCCACAAAACCCTTTCTAACATGTGGTAACGGACTCGGAGCACCAAGCTCGGTCTCTTTGCAGAGAGCAAAGAAGTTGCTCCCCGGCAGCTCTCCAGAGCAGGCTGGAGCAGCAGCGCACGACCCCGCACCCAGACCCTGCTCAGCCCCATCCTCACGAACTGCAGGAGGCCCTTGCTCCCCTCGTCCTCCCTCTAGGTGACACCAGTGACGGAGCAAGAGACACCATGGCGGGGGGAAGCTACCGGGGAACGGAGCCACAGACTCAAGCTCCAGACCCCTTGCAAAAAGTCAGTTTTAAAGGTCGCATTTGAGGGTGCCCCCACGTTTTACACCCCAAAGAACTGGCTGCAACATCCAGCTATAAAGCTCTTAAAGCGCTGTGCCTCGGTCTCACTAGCATGCTAGGCACGTTGTTGGCGTCTGAATCTTCGAGCAGATCCTTGGGAAGTAATACCATGCATCTTCTCCCTTGCACCCTTCTTTATCAGGGAAGATACGTCTATTCCCGCTGCAGAGGCGTCACTGCTGTAAGCAGCTGAGGATGCCTCATCTGCTGCCACTGTGAGAAAACACAGCAGCAAATGATGTCAAAACACTTGAGGCCAAGGCAAAGCAGGCAGAGAAAGCTGGAACAAAACCCGCTACCGTCACTTGCGATTTCATTCCAAAGTAAACTGCAAACTCCATCTCAAGGTGACTCCTGAAAAGTTGTACTTATCGCAAAACCACTGGGGGGGAAAATTCCTCAGGTGTAAGATACATTATACCAGAGATCTGTGTCATTCGTGATGTCCCCTTAAAATGGAGTTCTCCAGCTGCAAAAACCTATTCTGCATTTTTTAACCTTACCTTCACACATTGCTTTTCCTATAGATGTACTACAGAAAACTTTCAGGAATATAGTTTATTTGTCTAGAACAATATAAACAAACTAATATAAACAAAATTCTGCATTTTATAGCCTGGTATTCCAGGTGCACAAGAATTTCTGGATTAAACTGGAAAGAGGAAAGGTAAAGAACCTCAAAAAACATCTTAGAAACATACTAGAGCCAATAGTTATTTACTCTATTTTCCATTTCAAAGCAAAGTTCAGCACTAAAAACAGATCAAGTTTCAGATACTTAAAGTGAGCACAGAGACAACACATAACTAATTGCTTATTCAATTATTTTGTAATTAGTAGGAGGCACAATTTTCCTCAAACAACACAGCTTAGTTTCTATCTACCCAGCAACTTTTCTGACGCTTCTAACCACACGTGTTTATCTTCCCTACAACTTAACCATGTTTGCATCGATGCGCACTGGGAGAATCTGTGCAGCCATCCCCGCACACCTCAGCAAGAGCAGCATGGAAGGGAGGAGGAAAGAGGGGGGAGAGACCAGGAAAGCACCTGGAGGCTAAATATATGCATACACGGCAGATGGGTAACATGCCTTGGTACACCACATTTCATGGAAACCGTGGAAGAGCAGCCAACGAAAGTGGCTGCTGGGAGAGGGTTATAAACTGGCCTGTCCTCTGCAAAAGGAAGGACACACCAACGTGGTTACGGAAAGCAGATCAACAGCAGCCTCCAGAAGGACAAAACACGATGAGTTATCATGGTTATAGACATCAGTCAAGGACACAGCCCTACTTAAAGCAAGTTTTGCAGAAAATTCATTACTCTCCCAGCTGAAAGTTAGAGAGGGTCTAGGTATCTAGTCAATCTGTTAAATGATCTCATTATGAATCAATTTCTGTCACCCAGAAGCCCTCTGAGCAAGTAACAGCACTATTATCATGGTAATTCACTGAAATTAGCATGTAATTCATTATCATTCAAATCCCTTTTAAATTAGGGGAGGGCAACAAGGTGCAACAAAAAAGAGAGACAAAAAAAGAAGAGTTCATCCTTTATGATATACTTGTGGCTTTCTAACAACATATGCATCGTGCAGCCTAGTAACAGGAACTGACATTTGTACTGCAGATAGGAGCAGAAGTAGGTTTCATAATCAGCACTAATCCCACCCAAAGCTTCAGCTGGTTATGTGGCAACGGGCCGCCGCACTGCAGATTCAAACAGTGAGGCAACCGGTGCACAAAGGCGTCCACCTTATAACCAGGACAAGGTTTTGTAGCACCGATCAAACCTGAAGGATGCTGCTGAAATTCGTCCCACCCAAACACGTCTTATATGTCTTTTTGTACCTGGAGAAGGGAGAACAGCAAGAACAGGAGTTTTCTTTCCCTTACAAGAGAGCAGGTTGGGACTTGTCACTGTCAAAGCGCTTGGTGTTGCACCTGGGTGGGGATGGGAGCGACCACACACGCTCTGCTCTGCCCTCCCACCCCATGCTGTCAGAAGGAGAACATTTTATGCACTACCTTTCAAAAATAATCAAAGCATACCCCAAAAACCTTAACTTTTATACTGGAGAAGAAAAAAAAAAAGACAAAAAAAACCCTCTAACGTGCTATATTTTGGTGCAGTTGAAAAGGGACGGGAGATACCACCTCAAACTTAATGGATGGCTGTCAGATTGAATGTGCTCAACAGCCCAGCCCGCCTGCGTTACTACTCACCTACCACTCTGCATTACCTCACGCTGGTAGAAAACGTCTCCCAGTGTTTTCCCTCAGGGAATCTCAGTTTTTGTATCAACTACCTTCAGGCCCTTCTGCATCGGGCCGTTCCTACAACATATGCAGCGGCTATTAGGTGGCTACAGTCACAAACGCTAGTTTTACCCAAACGTGTATTTTTAAAAGCCATACATAGAGGGGACAGGAAACAGACTTTGTTGCAGCTGACCCCATATCTCGAGCGTGGCCGGTCTCTCTCCCACCACCTCATCCTTCCTGCTGCCGAGGTCTCCCCTGCGATTGCTTTCCCAAGGGTAGACAGGAATTGGGAAGGGTAGCAAGCAACGTTCACATCGGTTGCATGGCAGATTTCTAACCCAGCTCACTTCTTTGAAGGTCGCTTGGCCCCTCTGGACTCAGATGTGCTGCGTGAGTACCATGAGGAAACGTCAAATCGCTTGTAAGCCCTTCTGCGTCTGCCAAACCACCTCTAACTCACTTCCGAGGGTGGGGAAGTGAAGAGGTAAGAGTAACTCTATTCATGTTTGAAGAAAGCGCCCAGCTGCAAAAAAGGAGAATCAATCCCTCTCGTGTTTTGTGGTGTTTCCTTCTCTTATAATCTCATTACAATAACCCCTAGCAATACCACAGAAAAAAGCTCTTTTAAATGCCAGGAACAGGAACTTTCAAGTTATGCTCCACTACCAAAGTATTTTTGTTTCAGAGAAAAATTACACAAACACAGAGCCATTCTCACACTCCCAAATCTTCTGCATGGAAGAAAATCTTAACAAAGCCAGGACTGTAGTAACCTGGCTGAAGTCTGTTCTGCCACATAAAAACACACCAAATAACTGCACATTTTCCAAAAAAAAAAAAAAAAAAATCAGGAAGTGTTTTACAGGGATGTTAAATACCCAATTGTTTGTATTTTTTCTAAGACTAAATCAAAGGTGTCAGCTTCTATCAGTACAGAATTTTTAGATGCCAGTATCATGAGGTCTAAATTACATAGAGACATTTAAACTACAGGAAAATATTCCACTTTAACCAATCTCAAATGAATTATCAGAGACCTATCAGATGACCTGTGGAAAACTTCCCATTCCTTTCCACAACAGCTTTCAATGTATCAAGCAAAATTCATGATCTTAGTTATCAAAATAATCTACTTCAAGATGTTGATGCTTTCATTTAAATCTCCAGAGCCCCAACACCCCTTTAAGATAAATGATTTTATATTAGCAGTGAAGGAGTTAGAGATTTAAAAAGCCAATAAGAATTCATAACTTCTGCATTTTAATCATTCATAGCCACTGTATTTGATTTACCCCACAATTTCCATCAGTTTTGAAGAATGAGTTATTCTCAATGTAAATCTCCAGCAAGCCTCTGACGATCATGTTAGTCCTCTCTCTCCCTTTTAGCTTTTACTGCCTCCTGATTTGAAACTACACAACCAGTTTAATTACTTCATTCCTTAATGATTCCTTACCTTAAAAGGCAGTAATCATATAGAAAGCTAAATTAATACACAACAATTCTCCACAGAACAAAGGAAAACATAACAAACATCTATATAGCTTGTGAAGATCAAGTACATTCATACTTTTTACTATCCTTAACACTCTCGCAAAGGAGAAAAAAAAAAAGCTATAGAGGTCTGTAATGCTTCTACGGAAGGATATGTACGCACACGCAGATGAAAAAGGGAAATAAATTATTCCATACTCAAGACAGTATTTGTTTGCCACAAACTGTACATTCCCCTTACCATATTAGAATAATAATCTGCAAGAAGCTCCCATTCCAGGAATTATAGCACACAAAGAATCTTCTGGGTCGTACATTTGTTCGGAAGACTAAGTACTTTGATAGTTTTCCTGGCAAGTTCTCTTTTTTTTATTTATTTATTTTAATTTCCAGTCTGTTGAGCAGCTCATTGTACCTTTGTTCAACTACAGGGAAAGAACTGTTTAGTTTACAGCACAGTTTTATATGCAAATTATGTTCTGTAGACTCTCTACTCATCATAAATGTCAGGAGAAAAAAAAAAAAGCTTGACAAATTTAAGGCTGTGGAAATTTTTCACAAACTTTGAAGGAACACTGAAATCACAAAGCACGCCTTACTCCCTGTAAAGCATTTTCTTTAAAAATGTGCCAAATCATGTACATTAAAGGGGCTTTTTTTAATCTGACACTTTATGCTCCATTTTCCATTTCTGAATATTTATGACAATTAAACAAGCCTTGCCTTCTGCACACAGTCGAATTTATGTTTGCTTATCTCTCCCAAAAATGAAACTTGTTTCTATTCTGTGGAAACATTTCCATCAGAATTAGCTGCATCAGAAAAAAAGCAAGCTTTCACACTCACACAAATCAAAATTCAGGACCAAATTCAGAGCTGAAAACGAAGAGACATTTCACTGCCAATATGTGGAAAAAAACCCTTAACAAATCAGCCAGCTGTTGCACTAACAACTTCAAATAAAGAAATTGTGGAGCTTATTCTACCCTTTATCAATAATGCATGGCTGCGCACAGACAATTTATAGCTGTTTTCCATCACTGGGTATTGTGTAGTACTAAATTAAGTCTACAAAATTCAAGGACAGTCCACCCACACAGCTACTGTAAGCCAGCCAGGCCACTTTGAATAAACATTTTAAAGGCATAAAGTGAGTTTTATTAGCATGCTGAGCCACAGTTCTTAGTGGACCAAGCACCTCCTTTAAAAAAGTAGAAGTACATTTAACAGAAGATGAGTTACTCTTGTGCCTTACATGCAGAGAAATAGCTATATATATATATATATATATATGCAATATCTAGAAACTCTGAATTTATTAAAATTAAAACCTGAAGCAGGAAAATAATTTATTTTCTGTACTAGAAATTGACTGTCAGTCTCAGAAAATCCAAAGACAGATGCTGAACTGGTCAAGTTCTGACAACAAAAGAGCTAAAAAAATAAAGACGGTTTTGACTGCTTTTGTTTACATTTAGATCGCTCCAAAGAATAGATTTTTTTAATCTTTCTCAAGTCATATAAATCAGAAAAACATATACAATGCTTTTATTAACATAAAGAACTTATCATACTGAAATCTCCTTAATAACATTTACGGCACCAGTAAGCACATTAGAAGTGAGGTCTAGCAGCCCTAGTTAAACTTACGGATGGTGTGTCACAGTTTGGCTGCTTTCGGTCAGTCTTACCCCTCAGCGTCACAGCAGCCCCAGCACTTAAGTACGTTATGTTAAGCATGTCCTAAATGCTTAACGCATAGCAATACGATAAAGCATTAAGGAGCACAGAGTGAAAGATCTGGCAGCCATTAGCGAAAGGATGTAGCTGAGAGGTCTGTGCATCGGTCACTTCTACTGAGGCAGGATGCTTGCACAGTAGCCAAAGCACCACTTTGGTTCCCACTAGCTTGGTTTGGAGCCTGGCGTTAGGTGCAACCACCTGGAACGTGGATGGCAGCACCACCAGGAGGTGAGTTGTGGTCACGTTGCAAACTCTTCCTGCAGTTTCTTTTACAGTCAGTGCTGCCCAGCTTCCCTCTTAAAAAATATTGGCAATTATGAGGTCTGCGATAGCCTTTTTATAAGCAGCTCACCACCGTGGACAGGATGCTCCAGCTGTCTCTGGGTAATTGGCACGACAAGATCAAGTCCCTGCCTGTCTCTTACGATGTGGGAAGGGGGGGGGATGTCGTATGGCCGTGGCTAAGCAGTGTGATGTCTCTGTGGTGTACACAAGCACAACCGCAACTGAGAGCATGAAGGATGCAAGACACAGGACTTGAACCACATCTGTTATAAATTGGTCAAGTAGAAACATCTGACCCCCCCCCCCCAAAAAAAAAAGCACAACTGAATTTATTGTACAGGTGTGTGTGTGGAGAGAAAACTTAATGGTTTTTGAAGTTTTGGATTTGCAGACCCGTAACATTTTCTGCTGGAGGTGCTGATCATTGTATAGCAAAGTTAAACCCTATTTGCAACAGGCATGCTTTCCTCAAAAACAGGTCCCCTTTGCAAATACAAGTACCTCATAGCCCACTGATTACTATGAAAAAAAAATCTGATTGAACTACTCCAGTGAGCTTAGGAAATTCAGAAAGTGATGAGCCAGACTTGAGTAAATCTTCTCACTTCAACACTGTGCAGGGGGCAACCAGCCCCCAGCACTTGGTGAAGTTGCTTCTACGCTAAACCCCTGCGAAAGCAGAACCGGTATGCTCTGTCCTACAGGCAGAAACTGTTCCAGATCAAGTTGTACTGAGATCTAATTTGTTATAAAAATCCATTTCCCCCATGAATAAGTAGAAGTCTGAAGAACCTGCAGCTTAAGACTTAGCTAAGGAAAGCAACTGCTGGGTATTTTTATTTTAACTTACCAAAAGTACAAGATTTTGTTGAGAGATTTTTTCAGATTTAGTAGGTTGAGTTCATGCTGTGAAATGCACAGCTGCTGTTCTAAAGTCTGATGAGCCTGAACTAAAACCCTCAACCAAATCAAGGCTGCAGGACACAGCTTTGAAACACACCAAACGCAAACCCACTGAAGCAACGTCGGCTTTATACGCAGAAATCAGTTTTAAGAAGCCTACTGCTCATCTCACTTTTCCAAAGTCTGACACCCAATTAGAAGCGCACTTCTTTAACGAGCTGCTGGGGGACGGTGTTCACGGAAGCAGAGAGGCACCCAAAACGTTCCTGGGCTCTCTCTGCAGAGCGCGTTGCTCCAACCAAACACTGACTTCGCCACTTGGAGGCAAAGCACTGAGGCGCTCAGTAGTATTTTTAAGTGGCGCCTCCTACTACGGGCAGACATCTGTACAAATACAAAACGGGAAGCCCTGAACACAGTGAAGCTTTATTGCGTTACATACAGTTACGGCCATACACTATCCTCAAATGTCTTGTTTTATGAAGAGAAAATGGGCCCGCTGCTCAAAGACGTGATAATTAAAAAGCCTCAGCATACTGAGATTTAATTTGCTGCACCTCTCTTCAGTGCCGTCTATCGACATTAAGCCTGGGCTCCCTTCTCCTCTGTAACGCAGTCGCAGTCCTGCACGACTCCAGTACAAAACGGGATGGTTTGCTACGCTACTCGGGAAAGGACGTGCAAAGACAAGTATGTCCACAGGGGGCACTTAAATTCACAGCGCCTCAAACGTTCATCTCTTCATCCTGCTCTTTTCCCCTGCAGTCACAGCCTTGTGACACGGCCGAGGTGGGACCACCATCTATTGACACCTGTCCTAGTGCGCTGAGCGTCCCGGTCTGGGGACCTGCAAGGGCAACCTGAGAGCCCCGCTACGCCCATATCTGCATTTCCTTCACTCAGAAACCAGGGTTTGGCTGAAGGAGCACATTTCCACAGCCAGGGCATGGCCCTGGCACGGAGCCGCACACAGAACCGGGGCAAAGTCACAGTGACAACAAGTTTCCTTATTTCGCCTTATTCTAAGCCTTTCTCCCCGCTGCCAGCCGTGGTCCTACCTCGGGGCCCAGAAGCATCTGAGGCTGCTCTCCCCCACCCCGCGTGCAGGATGGCACCTCCAACTGCTTTCCCCAGCAAAGAAAAAGCTGCAAGCCCAGAAGAGCGAGAGCCCCGGCGAGTCGGAGCGAGCAAACAAGCCCCATCGAGGGACGACCCGAAGCGCACCGAGGTTTGCGCAGGAGAGCCGAGGGGGCAGCCAGCAGGGTCCGGGCGGGTGCACGTCCGCACGCACACGCACGCGCGCACGCACCGCGGCTGAACGGCACGTCCAGAGCGAGCGATGCGGGAGACCCGCTCGCCGCACAGGCTGAGCTTTGCCGCGTGGGAAAAGCGGCTCGTGCCCCTGCGGCTTCGGCGTCACCAGGTTCAGCAGCCCCTCCGCCTGCCCCGACAGCAGTCGGTAACGCAAGGACACGGCGGCGAGCACCAGATTTTCTCCAGACTCAAAACGCAAACAAGTCGGCCGCCACGGCCTGGCTTCTCTCTGATCGGAGCAGCTAAGACAGCACGAGAAAACGAACCGCAGCGAGATGTCCTAAATAGCCAGAACGGCCAAGAGAGCAAGTCTTTGCTCCTCGAGGGGCGAGCTCAGTTTCGGGTGTGTGTATCTCTCACCGGGACCTGCAGCGCACTGGAGTGCACGTAACAGGGTGGGGAAGGACAGTCGCTGAAAGTAAATAAACACAGGAGTCAGCTGTCACTTCAAACAGCAGCTGTCAAACCTGAGCGAATCCAAGGATCCGTAGCAAAAAGAGATCCTTAAGGCAGGGACCAGCACTCAGGGCTTGCTCTACTGCAGATTTAATTCAGGCTCCTCCCTTTGGTGTTGCTCTTAAAAAGTTGTGTTTTTTTAATATTTACACAGGGGCCCCTCTCTCTCCAGCATGGTGGAGCTCTCCAGAAAGCCAAGACAGCCTAAATCCCCAGCACGGCTGCTATTCAGACTGGGAACCCAGCAACTTCACAGGCTAAATCCGTGCACAGCTGTACCTTTCCACAGCCCTACCTCCAGCCACTGGCTGGACTAATGCGTGTTTCCACGTTTCTTTGGGAAAGAATCACAGAGCAGCTCAGACGACTGAAGGAAATACGGGACGGATACATACCCTGAAATCTCACTGACCTCCAGGAGAAGGTTTAGTGCCAGTCTGAACACAGATGCGAGTGCGGTTCTGCAGTGCAGACATTTCCACGTACACTTACCCAGCTCAGGGACTTGCACCCAGTTCCTAGTCACTCAAGATCACTCTGTAGTGAAAACAGACTATATCGTGCACTGGCATTGCACGAGCATGTCCTCAGCTGGTCTACAGTTCATAGTGATACATAGCAGCAGCAGCACTACAAGGGAGCAGACCACCCAGATACGAATCCAGACAGATGGGTACAGAATTAAAGCAGACTAGTGAAAAGAACGGTAGCAGCAGCTCTAGTCAAAGGACAGTGATCATTTTTCAAACTACAGTTGCATTTAGCTTCTATATCCTTCAGTTTCTCTTACCCGTATTTTTTCCAGTGTCTTCACTGGACAGCCTGACATACGTCCCAGCCGCACATTCCACAGGGACGGAAGACTAAATCTTTTTATTACTAAAACATTATTAATATATTAAGTAAAACACCAAGACATACTAATAGAAAGGCAATACAAGCACTTAGTGTATAGAATTAGTAATTTAGGAAAAGAAGACAAGGCACATCTTCATTGCCCCAACTTTGATCTTGATGAGGCCAGTGAATTTTGCCCAAACTCAGATACCAGTAGTTGGGTCTAACACACGGAGTAAAGACTTCATATTAGTATGGCTTTTATTACTCCCATATCATTGCCCCCCAGCAAAAGAAATCATGTCTTACCTTAAAACATCGTAACAAACGTGCCAGTCTTCTGCTTTCTTTCAGTTCAGTACTTCAGCATTTGACAGCACGTCCAGCAACCTGAAAGTCATCCTACACAAAAGAGATAGAAATAAAAAACACAAATTACTCATTGCACCTATTGAGCAATATATTGCATGTTTAAGAACTGCAAATGCCAGGTAAAGCCATGCTGCCAATCATGAAATTACCAATAATCACAGATAGGAAAGACTAAGTCATTTTTGGCTTCCAGTGTGAAATGCACACAGAAAGCAAACAATCTTTTGGCTACAGCACCCTGGAAAGAAAGCATGCTGCACCCTGCACTGCTTTCTCAGTTTAAATCCTCTTTGTTCAAACAACGGTCTGTGTGAATGCACAGAAACAAAGCCCTGGGCACGTCAGGATACACCAACCATGCCAATTGCTGAAACGCAACAGTAAATGTTTAAGGAATTGCAACTCGAGCTACTAACCTGAGCTGGGAAATGCAACAGAAGCCCCATGTGAGCTAAGAAGTAGTACTGTGTAATCCAGGATGTCTATGTACATGAAAGATACATGTAAGCTTTTCACAGGCTGCAGAGAAGAAGGGACATCTGGTTTGTCTCATCTTCCTAAAAAGGACTTTGTAGCTCTGATCTTGCAAGGACTTGCACATACTCTTACCCTTACTGAGTGAAGACACTCAAAATTGCAGTTAAGTTCACGTCTGAACCACTGCAGTATGTAAGACAACTCTTTTCTCCTTTCCTCTACAACAATTCAGATGTTCAATCTAAAACGTTCCTTCACCAAGGTTTAGACATTTATTTTTCAGTTCCAGCTGACCTGTTGTTTAATTCCTCAAATTAACAAACCTCCCCAAAAGGCAGGCACCCATACAGAGACACCACACTTCCCAGGTGTCCGAGGCCCAGACTGTTCCTTGCACCTATAAATCCTGCCTCACAACCACTTTGCAGATACATCGAAGTCCGTCATACCCCGAGGCCGTGCTAAAGACCTGTTGTATGCAGATGTCAATGCAGATGTATACAGCGATGTTCCTAGGACATCTGACAGGTATGGAGGGATATAAGTTATCTAGCATGGCTATTCAAGAGAGTTTTGAAGGCTATTTTCACTTATTTACACCCAGATTTTAATTAACTAACCTAAACCTTTGGTATGGGAACACAAGACAATTAATTGGCCCAAACTGTAAACCTACATAGGTGTGGGCTTAATGGAATACAAAGGAGTCACAACAGGCAAGAATTAAAGGATTATTATAGATTAATAAATAAATTAATTGGTGCTCAGAAGCAAGTTACAGACCAATGCCCCAAACACATACAATTTTCCAATCCTACACTGTTTATAAATCCCTAAAATAGCCCAATAGTAATTGACTTCACATGCTCAAATAAGCAGCATTTGAAGGGAAATAACAAGTCTGTCTGTGGGAGAGCAG
Organism: Apteryx mantelli; assembly: GCF_036417845.1. Taxonomy (NCBI): domain Eukaryota; kingdom Metazoa; phylum Chordata; class Aves; order Apterygiformes; family Apterygidae; genus Apteryx; species Apteryx mantelli. The sequence goes on from NC_090020.1 coordinate 8,083,939, forward strand.
AAGGGGAGATCCTGCAGGAAAAACTGACTGGGAGATCTTACACTTTACAAAGATAAACCAGAACTGCATCATTTATTAAAAAATAAGAAATCCAAAAGCCCCAAGTGTCGCCTTACTGTAAAGCTAAGTACATACGCCTGTAGAGATGTAGGCCAGCATTGAAATAGTTTTCAGTGCTCTAAAATGACCCCTAGCAGATAGAAGTCCATTGCTTCCTGTCTAACACTTCCCCAGTATGTTTAGTTATATATTCAGCTATTTATGTAAAATATGAACTTTATTCATACTGAGTATGAACTCCCACAACTGCTGTATTTCTATATAACCTCCTATTCTGTATTCTTACGGAAAGAGGTCACAGCAGCTTCCCATAAGAACATTGATCTGACACTTCAAGACTTCAACCTTCATTTTCAAGACATTTGGACAGTAGCTATGCACCCAGGCCCATGGTTCAAGGACACAATAAACTCCTACTACCATATTAAAAGTGCTGTGTCCACATGATATGTGTAAAGATTGTTCATGGGTCAATTCTGTCCCAAAAGATCTCATCTTTGCCTGTCCTCCCATTGCCAGCATAAACTCTTCATCTGGTAGTCTGGACAATTCAACTAAAATGAGTGTTTATATCCATGCCTGAGCCAGATCAATTTGTACTGTGCTGAGTTTGACAGCGCAATAACTGTGCAACACCAAGACCAGGGCTAGGATGTGACTCAAGCTCCAAGTTGAACAAGTGACAACAACCTTCTGTGACAGAAGTTTCTTTCATCAGAGAAGAGGGCTGAACAAAGGTCAGAAATCCTTTGGGGGCTAGGACTTATCACACACATCACCAACTTCCGTGCCAGATGAAAAGAATGCTTCAGTTTTGCTTTTTACCCCAAACAAATCACAACATACATGCATATACAGTCATCTCACTCCTACACATCCAAGCCCAACCAAAACAAAAAACGTTACATGGCACACCCATTTTTCCCTCAGGGAAAGAAAAAACCACACCTAACAGGTGTTAGTCAAAACACCAAACATTAGAAGACATTCTGACAGTGGGGATTTAAAAAATATATATATAATATTGCAAGCAAAATTTGAACATGCATAAGCCATTTATATATCTTGTATCCAAAAGTCACCTTTCTTCCAAACTGCCATCTGTAAGACCTTATTTCTGCCTTACAAGTGTCAATCTAAATTCAGTTCCAGACAGAAAACTGACTTAGTGATTAGCACAGTTGCGTGATAAGTAGAAGAAAAGCAGAAATACAAACAAACACATACTAAAAGAGTTAAGCAGCGAGACTACATATACAAGGGAAGCAAATTTGCTGATAAGCTTGGCATTTTACATGAAGTTTTAACCTTGGTAGCATTTTACATTTAAACAAAGACTGATATGTAGCAGGCATTTTGTAAATCCCCAAAGACAGGGCTTCACTGACTTTTCATGGAAAGTCCACTTACTTCGTATGAGTATTCGTTTGACAAGTTCTCCACAGATCTGTAACAAGAGTATTCCATCTTCTCCTCTTTTCCATTTTAATATTGTTCAACACCTCCTCCCACACACACCTCCAACACATGCACCTCCCTTCAACAGATAACAGCCAGATTCACTTATCTAAAGAGGAATTTATGTTGGTCTGAAAAAACACCAGCCCCCTCAACTGCAAGGACATGCCTGGATAACATATTGAGATATGTCTCAGATGTTGCGTCAAACACTTCAAAGTCAATTAAAGATGCATTGCATAGCACCAGAAGGGTTATTAAACTCTTGTTGGGAAGAAGACAAAAAAAAGATTGTATTTGAAAGTACTATTTCCAGGGGCAAGGACAGTGCTTCCTAATGGATATGTTCTGTATTTTTGGTCAGAAAGCCATTAAGGAGCCAAAAACAATATTTAAACTTAGTACATTTTACTGGCATCAGATCTCGTAATTGCTACAGGAAATTGCTAAGGCTATATCTGCATGGCACAATGCACAGTGCTAATTAACCCTGAAGAGACACCGATTAATCTGGGCAGAGAGCCACGGTAACACGGCTACTGTGCTAGCTTGGGAATCTCCCCATGTCAGTGCACTGTGCCATTATATCACTCCCCTTCCCAAGCAGCTTCTGTCACTTGGAAGAAGACTCCTACACCAAAGATGAAGCCTTCAATTACTCTCATGATGTGGTGTCTCCTCTCAGAAGCTATCACATAGCTCCTTTTTTAAAAAACCTGTGACCTACAGCAACAAACATGGAAATTCTTACTAAATAGCAAAATAATCTACTGGTATTACAGAGGTATCCATATAATCTTATGCTGTTGGGATGAGAAACTAAGAGGATATATTTATGGGCAGTCTTCTTGACCCCAACACAGAAGTCACAGTACAGCCTCTCAGATGGGCTAGCTGTGATGATAATGTCCATAAAGTCTGCTGACCCTTGAGTTGCAGCAATCCAGCCCCAAATTTAATTTCTCATCTCGGTCTCAAAATGGAGTAAGGAGACATGCTTGTACGTGTTAGTGTAAATGTTCACAACTAAGTTCCAAACAGCAGATAACGGAACCATCAGAGTCGTTAGCACATTAAGAGAAAAGTTAAATTGGTGCCAAAGTAACTCCATAACTTTCCTTTTAACACTCTAGTGATAAAATAAGTCTTGGGCTAAAAGCCAGAACTACCTTATCTGCTATAATTGATGCCACCTCTTGGTACAGGGACCAGCTCCTCACGTACTGCAAATACTCTGAGCTTCTTGTGACTTGATAAAACACACACCATAAGGAATAGTGTACTCAGTAGCAGCTTGAACTGCCTATTCCAATACAAACTGGTGTTTGTGCAGCTAAAGAGCAAGAGGAAAGGGGAATGTCTGGGTATATATTACAGCCTGCAACAGAACGCAGCCTGCCAGATCACACGAAATAGAAGGACGCAGAAGGGTCATTTACTGTGGCACAAAGCAAGCAGAAGTCAAGGGAAAGTGTTTTTACCGTCAGGTAGGACAGGCAACTGCAGACTCTGAACAGCCACTATCCAATCCCTCTTCCCCTCCCCCTCTTCCCATTCACATCAAAAACTGGGGCATTTCCAAGAGAATCCTATTAGTCTGGGGCTTTAATGATGGCCTCTCTCAAGCAACTGAGATCTTCTGCAAAGCTCAGCCCCATGAATTAATGCATGAGTTACTTTAGCAACAAGGACTCATATTGCTGGTAAATGGTATACACAAGCTCAGCTAGAACCTGGCTGGCAAGGCTGGCTTCTCACGTTTCAGTTCATTTGCAGAGGCAGAGGTTGCAACGTGAAAAAAGGACGGCCTCACCTTGGTCCAGGGTTTGCACTAGAACATTTAGAAACCTTCTCGCTCCATGGAGAAGGGAACTGGTTTCAACAAGTATGCTGTTTCCCGTGACAAAAGCACAGGCACAATTGTTAGTCTAGGAAAAGTGCACTGCAATGACACAGTGAGAAACCACCTTTATTAAGCAACATCAAAACCCTTTTGAGCCTTCCTGGCTTGTATCAGAGTGGACAAGAAAGTTCTCAAACGGGTCTGCCAAGTCCAGCACACCTTGCAAATCCTACACCATTGCAAACTGCATACTCATTAATTGACTAGAAATTTAACAGCAGTTGATAAGTAGGTGTTAAGCAGTGATTCTCCCACTTGGACCCAAAATGCATTAGCTCATGAAATATGGAAAGATGTCATAGAAGGCAAGACACCTTTGCTACACGATCACTCAAAAAACATAACACATTCCTTCCACAGGAATCCAATGCATATATATGAGACAGACTAACGCAAGGGCTGCTCTTTTGAAACATTTAATGTTATTTTTTGCCCCCAAGGCTGAATGTTTGTAAATGATACACCATAAAAACAATAATCTAGGTAAACACTTTAGTCTCTAGCTATGAAAACTGGTCAAGATTGTGACAAAGCAGCAAAACCCAGCAAGCTGTACAAACAGATGTGCTGCACCTTAGCACCTTAATCTAGCTGTCAAGTCGGATGAGATTGACTCACCATTTAGTGTATCCTCACAGAGGCCGAACATGAACCAGTCCCTCCTCCAGCAGCTTCACTATACAAACTGCAAAGAGTTCATCCTGGGCTTTCTAAACAATGATCTTTGCTTGGAAGCGCAAACCGGTCTATGACACACCAACGGCTCCACTGGGGAAAGGTTTCAGCAAGCTATCAGGAATCTGAGCTTCAATCAGCAAGGGGCTAACTTTTAAAGGGAATCAGCATAAAGATCCACCCTCTACCAACTGAGGCAGCTGTGTAGGTGAAATGCCTCTGATGAATGCTAAAAGCACACCCCAATGCTTTCTTTTATCCTGTTTGCAGGGAAGTCACTCCTCTGCAGGACCCTGCAGGACCTCAGAGGTCTATAGGGTAAGGAAGTGAAGTCATCAGTACACATTGGTTTTTTCCCTTTCACATCCCCCTTTCTGCATACAGTGATGGGCTTTACAAGGCCAGTTTAGCCGAGATATTGGTTGTTTGGCAAAAAAATAAATGGAGGGAGGAGCAGATGTCACAAGTGACACATTAGTGTAAAGAATTACCCCAAAGTGGTTCTAGCAGGAAAGAAAACTGTGAAGACCTTCAACTACAGATCACCTTCAACCTTTCTCAGTATGTCATTTATATGTCGCATTACTTGTTCACATTAACACATCATTAAGCATCTCTGACAAGCAAACAAAACACAGGATGAATCAGTGCTTGCTTCCTTAAAGAGAGAAAGGATTAGGAAAGAGTGAAGGCCATTCTTTTGTCTTACAATGAAAAGGACGGGGAAGGTGGAGTAATGAAAGTGTGGGAGACCACAGAAGACTATCTTGTTTGCTCCATTCCCACATCAGATGGCCTCTCATCTGCCAGGGGGACCCATGCACTAGAAGGCAGGCTCCTGCTCCTTAAGTCACTTGCTTAAAGCCTCTGGTCCCCAGCTAGATCCGGGAAAACAGAAGGAAGCGGGAGCGGTCTGCAGCTTATAAAAGGAGAACACTTCACTAAGCTCTCCTAACCTTCAACATTAAGTTGACGATGTAGAGCTGATTGCCATTATCTTCAGAAACAGCAGTTCAGAAACACTAATAACTTTGATGTGCCCTAAAAATTCTTAGTTGCTGGATTTCAAGTGACATGAATGAACCTCCACAAAAAAATTCTATCCTTTTTCCTTGTGCTGTTTCTGCATCCTCACAGAAAATGAAAACACTCCCCAGCTGTAGAGCATCGCTGCATACCTTCATGGATGTAGTGCAGCTATAACTACACAACAGAGCACACTTACGCAGTTAATCTGCTTTAGAACCATGCCAAGAACTTGTATCTTGGGGAATCCACATCCCTTAGAGATGCATGTCCATATCCAGGCCTGGAGACTTAAGCCTCCCCTTTCTTCAGGGCAAGCAACACCCCAAGGCTTCAAGTCAGCAGGAAAAAGAAGACGGGATTCCCCTAACATAGGTCTGCAGACAAACTTTGGACCAAGTCACTCGGCCTCTGCAGCTCAGGCTTTATATATCCACGGTGCATAGTTGCCTTTGGCATTTTTCAAATGGATCTCATCACCATCTCACTGGCGAGATTCCACTTCATATTTTCCTACGGGATGGCTTTCTGGAAGGGCTATGGTAGACAGGCCTCCAAACTCAGAGCTGCTTGGGAATGCCCCTCACTGCCCACCACACACACCCCATCTGTTACGCCTCTGAGAATTATCCAGTATTGAACCAAGGTGAGAATAAGCCTCTGTCACATTTTCAGCCTAAAGCTACGAAGACACAATGAATTAATTAACTCCAAGCTGCACTGTGGTATTATGTGGTGTGCTCCTTGCTACAGCAGGCTAAGACGAGAGGCACTTTCAAATGTGTGAACGTGGTCAGGTATCACTGAAGGCCATTGTCATGGAAATGCTGCTTCTCTTGTCCAAAAAGAAGAAGGGGGGAAAAAAAAAGGACAGCTGTCTCATCAGATGTTCTGAATCAATGACTTGTTCACAAGAAAAGCTAAAAAATTCAACTCATGCTGAACTTACTTCCTGAGATGCAAACTTATCCAGACTAACCACCACATCTACTTATACCTTCAAGAGGACCACGTTCTAGACAAGGAGTTTCATTTCCTTCTGGGGTGGTAGACAAAAACCAGTGTCTCCAGGGTCTCTGCGACCAGGAAAAGCAGGCAAACAAGCACGGTGCCTCCAAAAGTGGGAGAGATTCTTCTCCAGGGTCCTACCTCTAGCTCTTATGAGAGCTGCTTATCCCAAATTTCATTTCAGTCCCTACCATCCTAACTGACATTTGACTGTCTCCTCCAGAAACAAAGCAGTGGAGTAGCTGGATTCCAGTCCTCACGTAAGCCAGAGAGAAGAGCAAGGGGAAGCCAAACACCAGACTGGCAGTGCTGGTCAGCATGTCCTTGTCAGCTGAAAGTATTACCATCACAGCTAGTGTATTCGGCAATGGCTGATGAGACTCTCCAGGAAAGAAGGCACGCACAAACAGCAATACCCCTACCCTTTCCACCAAAAAATAACTAGGGAGACCACAAAAATGATCCTATATACTGCATTGTCAGGCTTCAGCTCATGAACATTAAGGCTGCTGTAATCTAACAACACCTAACCTCTCAAACTAGATTGGGGGAAAATACACGGGAACTGTGTGATCTTCAACACACGTTTCCCCCAAACAGGTAAAGGAATAATATAAAATTGCAAAAATCCTCTCTATACACACTGTTGACAAAACCCGCCGGTTGCCGAGCAAGGCAACCCAAACCGATGCTGTCTGAAAACTTGCCGTCTTTCATTTGCAAACACAGGCAGCAGAAGATGGGGGAGGGAGAGGACAGGGTGGAAAAGCACAGGAAACCCAGTGCAAAGCTTTGCAACACCGCTTCATCATGTCAGTGTGAAGGCTCCGAGTGCTTGCGGGTACTCAGGGTCATTGCAGACGAAAAAAATAAAAATAAATAAAATCGCTAACTTAATTGTTGTCGTGCCACAGCTTCTGCCTAACAGACTTCGATTTGTGCGGGACTGAGCTGTTACAGCAGTTTGTATACAATTTCTCCCAAAGAAAGAAATACTTTTCAAGGAATTTCACACACACACATGCATACACACTCTCTACAATACTTCCAAAGCATTAAGTGCTGCCATTCAGGAACAAATCACCACTTTAAGCCACAAGTACTCTCCCATTTAGATATACTTTAAATAGTCTGTTAGCTCATAACACTGAAACCTACTCAGCAATACAAAAATGATCAGATTTCACTATTGCACAAAAAGCAGGAGAAAAGACTAACCTCACAAGGCTGCTAGTCCACCGTTTCTCTCTAGCACTCGGTACATCATTTAACTGCAATGCCTGAAACAGTAACTTGACCTCTCTGGGAAGGTGGGCGGTATTATACAAGCTGAAACATTAGAAACATGCATAATTATGCTGGGTATTTGCCACACATTCTTTCATCCGTGAACAAATATGAATGGAAAAGTCACATTGACACTCCAGGCTTAGATTACGTCCAAACCATCAATTAAGAAGATTTTCCTGAGGCCCAGCGAGCATTAAATTTTTGAGGGCAGGAGAACTTTTCAACAGTGACGCTGTGCGTGTATTGCAAATACACAATGCCAGCACTGTCAGCTCAGAGCCGAGACAACAGCGGGCTACACCAGGGATTTTCAGCTCGCTTGTCCACCACCGACAATGTAGCCGGTCACCTTGTCCTCCTCAGACCACAGGACCACAAGCCAATTCTCGCAGCCCAGAGGGACTCTCGGAAAATGCACAAGGCTACGTCAGACGCTTTACAGCCGTACCATAGAAGACAACACAAAACGCAGGTTTTCATCGCAGGCAGAAAATGCAGTTCCCAAAGGCAGGGGAACAGCGCACATGTGTCTAACTACAGTCTTCTCCTGTTATGAAAAGTTCTCCCACTCCTCAAACTCGAGACTTAGCCATACTCCTGACCAGGTGAGATGCAACAACACCTACAGTAAAATAGGTGTATAATATACGCCTATTTTAACAGCAACATCCACGTGTTGCTATTCTGGGCAACTAATTAGCCCATCCCCTTTTCCATGATTAAACACTTCCTGCATTCTTGACACAGCCCGTTTCATACCCTGCTCTTGCTACAAATAGACCTGGAATAGGCAGTAGTTATTTCAGGCTAATTCCCCGTGCACTAGGGACAATGCATGTATTTGGAGCACTGTTCCAGCAGAGAGGAATGATTTATTCCAGGATAATTGTTCCATTTTGCACCTCAAGCAGCCTCGCTCCCTCTTTCTCTCTGCCTTCATTACATACTTACCCAAAGCTTTCGGAAGTCATAGCAATGTGAAGTACCGCTCAGTATCTGCAAGCCAGCTTTTAGTGTACTCACTAGTTACAGCTCTTACAGTTTCCAAGGTTTGTGTTTCCTCGTTAGGTAGGATAAGCATATATCTCAGGGAACATGAGTAGTCACAACGATCACATAGAAAGACAGCAAAGACAAAAAAAATACCCTAAGCAAAGTTTTTTCACATGTACCTCTAAGATATGAAAATTGGCCAGTGTCAGTTTTTAAGAAAATATATGCAGAACTTGCTGGGAATATTTTTTGTTTGTTTTAAGCCTGCTTTTGGAAATAGTGGTTTATTCGGAGGTTAAACCTTGCACACATTTTTACACACTCTTGAACACCGTGGGGCATTTTATGTTGAAAACCCTCACCACCTTCCATATAATCTAAAATCTGTCAAAAGATGACAGAGCAACTCTCCTAAGCCTTACCTAGAATCTCTCTTTAAAATATTTCAGAGCTATAAGATGAAAATGCCTCAAGTCAAACAAAAGTGGTTTGCGGTTGAAAGAAAGAAAGAAAGAGAAAGAAAGAAAGAGAAAGAAAAAGAAAGAATGAAAGAAAAAAAGGAAAGATAATGGACATTTTCAGCACAGAAACTACTACAGAGCAGGGAACTCAGTCTGCATCAAATCCCATCCCTGGCTGGGACCATCTAATTGCCACTACGTAAGGGCAGGAATCTTTACAGGCTTTTCGGTATTTGTTTTTCAAGTAAATACTAGAGAAAGGAAAAGTCAATACTATAGGATTTAAGATTCCAATTTAGAAGTGGTTTGATAACAATCTTCCTCAAGTCATTCTGCTGGGAAAGAGCAGACAGAGCAGAGCGCAAGGGCCAATTTGGGCTTGTCAATTAAGCTCCTTCCCGGCTTTGTTTGGAGAGCCTAGACAAATAGCTTATCCATGGACAGACCTGGGGGCCTTTCACAAATATTTCGTATTCCACTGCAAGCTTAGACACATTACATAAACATCTGGAGTACCCACTAAAAATGTGAGCACCTCCCCCTTAGCCCTGCAGTAAGTGTCTTCATGACACTGTTTCATAAACTGCTCCCTGACAAAAAGCCAGCAATATTATAGAGGGCTTCCACCCAAAAAATGTTGTAATCTATAGCCTGTCTGTACACCAGAGTTGGGGGGGAGGGAAAAATTCAGGTGCATAAACAACTTTTCCAATCTTTATCAGCGCTTAACTTTTGAGAGGAAGAAAGTGCCTTGTATAATTAATAAGAGACAGAAATTGTTTCCAGATGGGCTGGACACCAGACTGCTTTAGGGGGAAAAGGGAACGAGAATCGTTAGGTTCGTCTTTTCCCTGGAGCTGCAGCCCCATTTGGACGTGCTATGAGCAAGCCGACCTCGCGACCACGTCAATTCGCCCTGGTGCACCCTGCCAGCTCATCAGAACACAAGCATAGAGAAAAACACAGATACTGTATGAAATGAGCGCAAGTACAAGACCTCACAGCCGCGTTGACCACGCAGGGGCCCCTACTTCGAGAGCACTGAAAACTCCCAGCGATATACAGAGCAACAGCAGACAAACGACGGGATAAACTGTGATTCACGTGTTACTCCACTGAACAATAATTGCTTGGTGCAAAAATCCACAAAAAAAAAAAAAAAAAATCAATGCATACGTTAAACATGAAAGAAACGGTCCTCAAGAGCTAGATGCCCTAAGATCACATTTCAAAGCAAGGCGATATTGTTCTGATAATCTTTTGGGAACACCAGCACGGATATTCTGCTTCGGTGTGATTAACGCAGGAATTCAAGTCTCTCCACTGTGACCTTCCACAGAAACCTCGAGGGTCAAGCCTCGCAGCCTGTGTGTGCTCTGCTACTGTGCTAACATAGCTGTACCACCAGTGTAAACCCCCTATAACAGCGAGGCCAAAAAGGCTGGGGGGGGGCTGCGGAAGGAATGCATATCCACCGACGGCCACAGAATATCCTTTACAAAACCATAACGGAGAAGTTGCTCTTCTAAAGGTGGTTACAGGAATTCCACCCTTGCTGCGCAGCGGGAAAAGACGTTTATAGATATACTTCCACTTTCTATTCTCAAATACCTGCACCCTACTAAAATGGCAGTGGGAGAAACAAAGTACTGCTTTCCTGGAGCAGTGGAGGATGAATAACACCAAGCCAAAAGAGAGGCTACTTCTTGCTCTGACAGAGAGGGAGTTTATTTATTTACTTTTTTTTATTCAGCCACAGCACAATCCTTGGTGAAGTCTGATGAGCAGGGGCAAATCAGGAATCCAGCAGCAACAACACTAACTCTTGCCCTTCGTACCCAGAAGGACATCTCTTCCTCCCCCAGGTCCCTGGGTGGAGAGATGAAATTCGGACCGCTCTAGGGGAAAGGAACTGCACTGATGAGGGAGCAATGCCAGCAGGTGAAGATGCTGCTGTGACTTCCCTTCTCTGCCCAGGCTCCAAGAGGACTGCAGGTGAAGTTAGACCACACAGCGTGCATGGTATAAATAGCCTCAGGACGGCCAACATCAAGCCATGAAAAAGAGATTCTCAGACGAATTTTTTCTAGCCACTCTTAACCCTCTGCAATTTGAGAAGAGTGAAAGAGGACACCAGCTAGCAAGAAAGTTGCTAATTAATTGCCCCATCTTTCCTCCTCACCCAAGCATTGCAAAGCCTCTAGTTGCAAAGTACCTGCCGAGGTAAGAACAAGCAGCTGATAGCATTAGAAAAAAAGAGGCCTGATTTGTTCTGAAAAATGTCATCAAAAGAGACACAATCATCTCATGAGATCATTTTCCCTTTCAACAATAAGTGAAAGGAAAGCAGTCCTATTCTTGGCTTTGTTATTTAAGACTGGTTAATTTTCTGAGCACCAACTTCTGTTGCAGGGTGATTCTGATTAGGTGTCAGCATGCCACAGGCATACATGCTCCAAAAAGATCATTTGACAGGAGGAAGAGTCCTCACATCACCTCTTGGATGAACACCACCTCTTAGATGAATAAGTTTCTCTGAAATAAACCTGATCTCTAAATAAGTTGCAACAGGGCAGAAATATCTTGCTGTAAGGACAGGACCAGAATGCAGGCTAAGGTGACATCAGCAGCAAAAGCACCTGAAAACCTAAGGAAGCAGGTCTCTGTTGTGCTCAGGCGCTTGACTGACCTGCAAGAGGGATAAAAGACTGCAAAAAAATGGAAATGGCACTAAGATAAGGGATGGGTCAGACAGAAGGAATAACGGGTGAACACTGGTGAGCCCCACAAAGAGAGATTTCAGCACACTGCTCACAGCTGAGGGTCTCAAGCTTTTTGTGACCAGCTGTGGTTTGTCTGCACGGCAGCGCTGCAGCTTCTAGTGCTATCGCAGTATAAACAGGAAAAGTCACAACAGCAAGAGTTAAACTCCTGGCTGTCACCGGACAGATATAACCATAAGTCAATTTCATCCCAAACAGCTGCAGAAGATCAGTTGTATCCTTCTGGACTGCCAAGTGGACATGACAGTCATCAAAACTTGGAAAAACAAACCCACCTGCAACTAAAAGGCCTCTAAAAACAAACAAACTTTCACCATTTCCTCCCCAATTTATGTTTGTGATGTCACTCATTTTGACCAGGACAGAAGAAAGCATGGAGCTGTTTAATAGTTTGGGTTTTTCTGGAGGCAGGACAAGTCAAAAGCAGCACCCAAAGGAATGCTGATCTCATCACCCTTTTTCAGATATGTTTAAACGCTCCCAGCACTATTTCCTTTCACTACCTGCTCCTGCGGAGCCCCAAGACACCACGCGGGTCTGAGGTGGCAACAGGCCTACGGGACAAACGCAGGCAGCGAACCTAAGGACTTCAGCACGCTGTATCATCCGCACCGAGGATGCACACAGAGCGCGTACTGAACGCCCAGCAGATGTGCAGCCCCGCCAGCTGTGCTTTCCATCACCGATTTTTCATCTCTTTGTCCCCGTCCTGAAACTGCTTTTCCTCCCACCTGTCAAACGCTTTCAGCTTCATTTTTTTCCCCTGAAAAAAAGGGATTACACTTTCTGGCATTACTGCAGAACACAAACTTCACTGAAATCTGAGAAGCAGGAATGTTTCACTTGGTTTGAATCTGAAGACACCTGCAGCTCAATCTCAGGTGTGCTTTTTGGAGCCAGCAGCAAAAAGAATGGAAATGCCACAGACCAGACACTTTTTTTTCTTAAACATACCAGATATTGCTCTAGGCAAACAACGGGAATATTGCCTTTCTAAGCAGAAATCCTCCACTGCTGTTGCAGGTTAACCAGTTCTTGCGGACAAGCTGCTCTCTTGACAAGCTGACTGGCCTCCAGCCACTCTTTGGGTATGTAAACTGGAAAACGACAGCCAGAGGTGCCCTGAAGACACAGACAGGAGTGTAGCAGGAGTGCGAGCGGCCAGACCCAGTCTGGCCAAGCAGGGATTACACAGCTGCACGGAGACGATTACTGAGCGTTTGGCGGCAACGCGATCAGACCTGAGGAACAGGACACGGAATAAAAGGGGTGTAGGCAAAGTCCCTTCTTTCCTACTACACCCTGTTGTTTCTTCTTAAAGGCAACAGAATGCCACAGACCACCTTTTTTAAGCGTAAAAGCGAGGGCGAGTCCTTCCCCTGCCTGGATCAAACACCCTTGTGCACATTCCTGCCTTTTATACCGCGCACGCCTCTCCCTGGCATCACAAGCCGCTGCAGGATGACTCAGTTTGTTACTGATTAACAGCGCACTTTGAGCCTTTCCTCTGTGCCTCCGCGCAGCTCCTTGCTCCTATCAGCCAGGCGTCCCGACGCCACCCCTCGCTTCTTCTGACGTCACCCTCAGGCGTATCGACAAAAACTAACCCAAAAAGCACAGAGTTCGCCCACGGCAGCAGCAACTTCATTCCCCCCTCGCTGGAGCACAGAGGGCCACCTGCTTGCACGGACACAAACCCCGTCTTGCAGTACAAGCCCTTCACGCCTTGCAGCGCAAAAGCCCTTCGCATCCCCGGGGCTCTGCAAGCAGTAACGCAGGACGGCAGCGTCACTCCCACCCTGGGCCTCGGAGCGTGACAGGACTAAGCTGGGAGCCATGACGAGGTGTCCTGCCAAAGAAAGACCATACCCTGGAGAGCCCCCTGAGCGCTGGCAGCTGCGTGGCAGACGGGTACACCACCATGCTGTAAATTTGCACATCTGCTCCTGCATAGCTGGGTCTGGCCCTCGCTGCTCAGGGGTCTTGTTTCCGCAATGCGGTAAATATCTAATACGGCATTTACAAACACACACCCAACACTAACCCTTCCTTTCCAAGAGTCTCACCCTATCTCCTCTTTGCACCACAAGATGGGAGCTCCTAAGCACCGCCGTGGCCCAAGCCCTGAGGACTGCACGGGGCAAAGCCAACACATGTGATCGTGTATTAGAAATGGAGGTGGGAGCAGAGGAAAGGAGGCACAAGTCACTGCCAACACTGGAAGTTGTCAGGGTTTTAAGAGCTGTATGCGATGATGCACGAAAGGACATTTTCCTGCTCACCTGCATGCAACTGCTGGCTCACCTCATCTTATCTCCAAACGCAAGTGCCGATAGTCCATCGAAGCTGCTGTATGAAAACAGTCATGCCAGCACCACTATAATTTGAATGAAAGGCAGAAAACATGTGACAGGAGCGCTGGCAGTCCTTATAAATATCAGACAATATTTACATTTGCGTCAAACCTGTGGTTTGGCAAAAAAAAAGTTAATTCACCCCATCAACGCTTTGATCCTCTGACAAATCACTTCCTGCTACAAGCTGAGACGACACAGAGGACTTTGGACACCCACCAGCTGTCACAGTTGTGCTGCGCGTCGGCACTAAAGTCCTCGCAGCCAGGGAAGTAAGTAAGGCTGAGGTGCGGGAGGGAAGCAAATGGTCCATCTGCACCCACAGCACGTGGAGAGTTTCTTCTGAAGAAACATTTTCTCTTGCCACCTATCCGATGGAAGGTGGCAAAGAAGAAATCCACCAAACCTCATCAGCAGGAAAGCAGTTGCAGAACGCTTCAGCTGCACTGAAGTGTAGCAGAAGCTGTTGAAAGTGCTGGGGGGGGTGAAGAAAAGGAGATGGTCGTTCTTTGTTCTGCCCTCCAAAGGACGCTCAGGCACTGACAGATCTCCAAACGCGATGCCCCCTTTATGACCTTTGGGCCTGAGCTGAGGGACAGAGAGAAATAAAAAGCAAACTTAACAAAGACCTGAGACAGCAGCCAGGAAGAGTGAATGCAAAAACTAAGGTTGAACACCAGTCTCCTATTATCCTGTTTAAAATGAGGCACTCGTACACATACATGCATGCTTTTCTTTTTTTTTTTTTTTTTTTAAAAAGGCTCTTGCTAGCACACTGCTTTCAACATCCTCCCTCAGCTACTCTCCCAGTATCAATATATTCATCTTTTCCTGTGTTTCCACTAGCAAACACAGCACTTGGTAATTCAAAAGAAATGCTGCTTGAGGGGAAGTGGGTTAGAAGCATAACTTGCTACATAGTTCTGGTATGATTAACTCTCAATTGGAAAACATTATTAATTCAAGGTGTTGAGAGAAACAGTCCACAGAAATAAGTAGTTTCTTCCTCATTCTAACTAATGTATTCTATTACTCAGCTTTGAGAAACTCATTCTATGATCTTGTTTTTAAATGGAACCGACCACATTACACCAGCCAAAAATAAGTGACATACTAATCCTTGAGATCCCTTGATTTTTACAAATTAATTTTTACTGAATATAGGCTGCACAAAACCGACTGGTTACAGACTTGTTAACGTTCCATCATTTCTCACTAAAACAAGCTCTGGTAGCCAGTCAACTCTCAGATGAGCCACCTGACCTGCCAAACAAAGCCCAACTGGATCAGTGTCGTAGGACTCAGCAGCACAAAAGGATCAACTTGATGAAACCCCCATCTGGAGTTTCGAACTAATTAACACTAGTTCCAGCATTAAAGTTATTCCAGGAGTCTCTCATGGGGCTCTATTGTGATGCAAATAACGAACAACCTGCAGACACAGAAATGTCATTAAACTAGAATTAGGAGGTGCAAGTACAAACGCAACTCAAAGAAGGGAGAATACCGTAAAAGGAACACTGAAGATGTGCCTAGCAGAAAGCGGGACATGACGGTTTACAATCGGACTTCAGCAAACGTAAGGACACGCAGACGTGAGCGAAGTTAGTGAAGCTCGCTCCACCATGGGCCGCCTCCATGGCCCTGCAACCTGGGGCACCTACCCCAGGGCCCTGCCTTGCCCCCCGGCTCTGCATTTTACCTGCACGGCCCCCTGCTCCACACACCGGGGACGTGGTGGTCACGCCAGGACACCACCAGCGACACCCCAGCTCTCTGTGCAGCCCGGAGCCAAGGAGAGCCACCAAGCTCCCAGCAGCTCCCCAGCTGCTGACCAAACAGGGTAACAGCGGGGTAATTCCAACACAGTACAAGGTCAGGAATAAAATAAAAAAATTTAATTTAATTTAAAAAAAAACTAAAAAAAAGAAAAGAAATTTTCATCTTGAATGAAAGCGCCATCTTGACTGACTCCTGCCATGGTAGAAATTCACCTCCAAGAGATCCAGCTTCTGATCCAAGTGTTGCCACCCCAGGAGCCAGCAATGCTCACCTCAGACAGAAATTAAAGCATGACTGAAAATGAACCGTTTTCAAGAAACTGCCCAGGAAGTTGATAGAGCCAGTGGAGATTTCCTAGCTTCAAAGCAGAAGGAAGCTCAGTATCAGTCTAGCAAGGTGGACGTTACCCTTCCCATAACACGAAAGATGAAGATGGAGTTAGAGGCCAAGAAGCTTCCTCATTACTCCAACTTCGACGCGGCCAGTGCTATCACTGTCATCCACTCACCTGAGCGCAGTCCCTATCAGACCGTCCAAGATGCATCATAAACCAGCCACAGCACACAACATTTTTGCACGATATCGAAACATGATTCGCACAGAAAAATAAAACACGCATTATGGCTATAATGTCACCCACAATGTAAGCTGCCCCGCGACAACCAGCTCTCAATTAACAGGTTAACAACGGAGGGAATTCAGACGGACGGTGCAAACACCATCCGCAAATCAGGCTAGAACAAGTGCATTCACAGCCAAGAAGATAAACAAGTTTCCGCAGAGAGCAGGAGCAGCTTAAGGGAGCAGCAGGCAGAGCCAGCACGTGCTCTGTGTCACATCCTCACTCGGTCACAGCCAGCTGCACGGGGAGATCGCGGAGAGAGGGTTAGTCCACAACCCACCTGACCCGTCTACAAACAACTGAGATTAGACTGAGCGGATAAAAGCACCTGTAATATCTCAAAGCTTTGGCATATTGGGATCCCTAGCCACTAGCTGGTTTATTACATGTCTGATTTTCCTCCGTTCCCAGGAGGGCAACAAAAATGCAAGTTTTCAGACACACACAGACAAGACAAAATTCAGGCAGTCTCCAATATACCCTGTCAAGAAAAGTTTCTCCTTTGCAAACTGTCATTAAGTAATATGTATATCTTTTTAGATATACATAAATTTCCTTTCCAGCACTGAGGATTGAACTTGGTACCAAGAATTGTCCAGTATGTCTTTTTTTTCTTATCCAAAGTAGAACATACTGTAAAACGGTGGCAGCCTGAAAAGTTGCAGTAGCTGCCCACTGCTGCTGTGTTACAATGAGAAGCAGCAATATCTTTTTTTTAAATTAGCAAGAAAAAGAAAAGGAATTGCACAGCAAGTTCATCACCTCTGCTCCTGGAATAGCCCCTTGACACAAAAGTTCATAACTAGAAGAAATCTGATGACAAACCGAAAATGTAAAGGGAAGAGCAGAGTCTCAAGACAAAAATTTTTACTTGTGTCAGATTAGACAGAGAAACACAAATTCACTCAGGGTCAGTTCTTTCACTTCTCCCTTTTATTTTTTTTCCTGTTAGCTCCATTTGCTGCATTGCCGTAGGGCCTTCAAGCGAAGGGAGCGAGCGTTTACGAGCACAGAGAAAGAGGAGGAGCAGGCACGGCTTGACGGGGAGCAAACTAAGCATGCACTAGATAGCAAAGTTACGGGAAACGAAAGGAGTCAGGGTAGCTGAGACAGGGGAATAGCAAAAGCATGAGAACAGCTAAGACACGAGACGTTTCACAGACACGTCTGGGAAACTGTTCAAGGTCACGAGGTAAAAACTACCAGGAGCCAGGAGCTGCATCACATTTCTTCACGCGGCACTAAACTGCCCCGAGCGGCACCCAGGAGGGACGGACAGACACCGTCGACATGTCCGCTCCAACAGCTTTTGGGATGTTGAACATCTATCCTCCCCTAACCTCTTTAAATCAGTAGTTGGCTGGTAACCAACACAACCGAAGCAGCCCGGACTAGGGGATGAGCGCGAACGGGGTGAAGAGCTCATAAGCTTAATAAGGAAGGCGGCAGGCCAGCACCAACCCGCTCCAGATGCATGTTGAGCACGTTTTGATATTCCTTGCAGATGTCTCATACCCACATGGTACCAGCTAACTAGCTTCCAGCTAATTCTCCAGAATCAGCAAGAAACTGATTTCACTTTTTCTTAGGACGCTGTGCAGAATATGACAGCGCAACGAGCTGGGAAGTCATCCTGCTGTGGGCAGGTACCTCTCGTTGAGTGTCAGGCCAATCCGGGGAGGAGGGAAGTACCATTTCATAAATCTTCACGGCAAGCCACCACTGCTTTAATTATTTTCAGTTGAATTCATGTGTTTTGCAGGCTACAGACAGCTTAGCAGTTGCTTTTAAGTAAGAAAACACGATTCTTACAGGAAGTAAAAAGGTAGCTAGTCGCACGCAAAGGTTTATCTGGATTTCTCTTCAGTTTTATCTCAGAAAACCCCTTCCTCAATATAGAGAGTGCAAAGACAGTCAAATCTAAGTATTCAAGCATCAGTCCAAATCAAGATTTCACTCAGGGAAGGAAAGGAAATTTTCCTCTTTTGAGCCTAACATTTTCCCTTGTATGTTTAGCCAGCCACAAAAAAAAAAACTTCAGAGAATGAGCATTAAAATTAGTTCTGCAACACAGCATAGAAACATGAATCTGGGTGCAATACGGAGCATTGATTTCCACCACTCTGGCTCCTTCCCACAGGCCTCTCTACTATCCTGGGTTTTAAAACAAGGGTACAAAGATTAATTCAAAGGAGAGAGAACTGTACCTATTACTTCTGACATACAATACAGACACAAAAGTCATGTTTTCAAGAAGCTCCCATGCCCGCACACCTGTTTATAGAAACTTATGGCAGAAATGTCAGAGCATCTTTGTGGCTTTGCAGTTTTTGGGTTGCAATCAATGCAATTAGATGCTCTAGCAGTTCAGCTAAGTCAAAGTCAGTTTGATCAAGTTTTAATACGTACAAGGGCTGTTGGCTGAGAGAAAATGGGAAGTCCCAGCACTGTATTAGTCTCCTACCTGTACATAAATAAATAGCTTTTTGCTGTTGTTGTTCTGCTATGTTTACCATCTTTGATTACGAGTGTCTGGCTATTCAAAGTGTCTTGTAAAGTGTCTTGCTCAAAGAATCACCGAGGGAGTTTTATTAAGGTGTGGGGGAACTCCAGCCCAGTGTTTCTGAAGACTGGATTTATAGAGAGAAAGGTCTTAAGCACCTGCATAATTCCTCTACAGTGCAAAAACAGTAGCACAGGCCAGCCAGCGCTCCTTTCAGTTAGGAGACTTTCTCAGCATCAGTACAAGAATGGCTGTAACTTGACATTGCAATAATACAATATTAAACAATTCAGTTAGCAGTTGCTTTTAAATGCACCAATAACGAAGTAACTCATTTAATCACCCCATTTTTACTCAAACAGTTGTAGAGATCTTATTTCCTGCGACTTGCTAAGAGGCAACCCTGGCCCACTTTTATGATGCAAATTAACAAGCTGCTTGGAGGAAGGGGCAGCAGGGTGGGGGTGGGGGGATAAAAAGGTCTTTTAATTGAAATTACAATGAGATTTACTTCCCACACAAGAGCCGGGGAGACTCCAGCTCCCAATTCAGGGAGGGCCGAGTGTCTTCGGGACACCCCCCCCCGTGCCCCTGCTGCCCAGGCACAGCCAGACCTCTACCCCTTGACCGCCCTCCCTCCTCCCCCAGAAGCGCGGGGCAGCGCTTGTGCACGCTTCCGTCGCCTCACCGACCTCCAAAAAGACCTGGTTCTGACCTCCGAAAAGACCCGGATCCACCCAGAACCGGCGGCGATTGCGCCAAATGGCTCTTGGGACCGGAGGGAGTAAATCACTGCCTTTCGGTGAGGATGCAGCTACAGGGAAGCTGCATAGCAAAAACTCCCGTATGGAGCCGTAACAGCCTCCAAAGCAAAACGCAAGCCCAAATCAAACACCGGGAACGGCTCAGGAATGCGAAATATGTGGGCAGGGGGGGCTGCTGGACAGCGAGGGGGGACAGGGCGGGCAGGACGCGGGGGGCAGCCGGGATGCCTCCCTCCATCCCCACATGCAGGCACACACAATCGCATGCACACACACACACACACACGCACATGCATGCACAGTCGCACGCGCACAGTCGCACGCGCAGCGCAGGAATGTGAGCAGCGAGCACCAGGTGCCGGGGGGACCTCGCCACAGATGCAGTAGGGATGAGAGGGGGCACATGGGAAAGGCACCCGGAGATGGCCAGGGCGGGCAGGATCGCGAGGCTCGACTGCTGGCTGAACCCAGCCTGCGGCTGCAAACCCCCAAACTGCCCGTCTCGTCCCCCTCACCCTGTGCTTGTGGAGGCAAAATGTCACGTGCAACTTTGCAAAGCGGTGGGAAGAAAAAAGGTACCTGTTGTGTTGTTCATTTCTACCAACAGACTGCGAGTCCCCTGGTTTTTGATTAGTTGCTGACATCAAAAGCATACCAGCATTAAGACTAAAAAATAAGTACAGGCACTTAACACTTGCTGAGCCAGCGAGCTGATGTTCAGCCCTTCAAGCGCAGCCCTTTAGCCCTGTCTCCCAGGTGCCTACGGAAGATGGAAGTGCCAGACACGAAATGGACCTGACACACTCCCAAGTTTGCATCTGCCAAAAATATAACTCCTTATAATAGCATGAAGAATGTACTCAGTCACCTGCTATTTTTAAGATTCTGGTAGAACTCCCTTTTTTTT
Source organism: Apteryx mantelli (assembly GCF_036417845.1). Classification (NCBI taxonomy): domain Eukaryota; kingdom Metazoa; phylum Chordata; class Aves; order Apterygiformes; family Apterygidae; genus Apteryx; species Apteryx mantelli. The sequence continues at coordinate 8,104,528 of NC_090020.1, forward strand.
TTTTTTTCTTTTTTTTTTCTGCAACATTTTCTTGATCCGAAGGTCTTGACCCAGCAATAATACAAAAAAGAAAAACGACTCAGCGAGCGAGCTCTGTCCCTGGCGAGACGAAGGGGATCCCGCTCAACCTGCGGCCGCCCCGGGGGGGGAGAGCTGCCCCCCACCGCGGCACTGCACCATCTCCCCCCCCCCCCCCCGGCCCCACCGCATCTCCTTACGGCGCCTCCACCACACTCGTGACGGTCATGATGCGCGCGCGGGCACAAAGAAGGGCTTGTTTCTCTTGCGCTTCCCCAGCTGGGAAAGCTCCCGGCAGCCACCAGAGTGTTGTTGGCCGATGCGACCGAGCTCATCCGCTGCTTAAAAACATGACAGCGGTCACAAGGAGCGGCGGCGACGGGGCGAGAAACGGCAAGAAGCGCACCGAGGGCAGACACAGAGGGATAAATCCAAGGTGGGAGCAGGATTTAAGACAGAGCAGGCTCCAGCTCCATGCCCAGGCACGGATTTCCCCTCTACTTGGGGGGGGTGAAAAAAAGGGCAAGATGAAAAACCAGCCCACAACACTACAAGAAGAGAGTGAGAAACACGGATAAACTTTGCCAGCCCAGTTACACGATGCTGACAAGCCGCACAAGCCGAAGCTGCAGCGAACTGCTCCTGCATCATTTTCAGCACCTGCTGGTTTCAGGGGGGATCAATCCCAGTGTCTTCTTGCAAGTGACTTTACCTGACCCGGGAAAGTTACCAACTTGTCGCACGCACACACCAAAGAACCCGACTGCACCACGGTTAAACTGCGTGCGCGGAGAAAACAGCCGGCCCTGGGTCTGAAGCCACAATAAGTCTGGCATTCATCCGAGGAAAGAAAGCGCTTACCATAAAACCCACAAGTTAAAAGTTTAAGAATGAGTTCAACACCACATAACAGAAAGGAATGGAACTTAAAAAAAAAAAAAAAAAAAAAACACCTCTCTTCTTGTGTTGCTTTCTGTAAATCTTATGATTAGCCTGGGATAAAGACTGCTGTTTTAAAAGCAAAGGTTGCTTACTGAAAAATGTGAAGTGAGGTTTATAAAAATACCACGAGCTGCTTAATTCTAATCCCACTCAAGTATACCCACACTGAACACCTGAAAAGGGTCTGATCAGCTTTAATGCCTTTAATTAAAAAAGAAACAAAAAAAAAGACTCCCCCCCCTCAAAAACCCCAACATTTTACAAAGTCAATAATTTCTTTCACCAAGTTTTGCTGTTCAAGAAAACTGTCCAAGAGCTTAAACTTCAAGCAACTAAGATACATGTAAAAACGGAAACATTCTTTTTTTTTTTTTAACTGAAAACTGGAGACTACAATCAGAATTTCCAGCAATTTTAAAGCATACATAGCTATCAGCACACTCATTGTTGAGAGGTTTCAAAGCTGAGTGCCAGACACTCTTCACTCAGCTTCCCAGGAAAAAGCCCATTTTTGGTCACCAGGCCTACGAGAAAAGTGCTACTACCGGATGGACCGAGAGCTGGAGAACACAGGGCAGGTTTAAGAGATGTCCTGGAAGCAAGAGAAGGGACATGAAAAGCACAGGAGCTATAGAAATCCTGCTTTGATGCACCTACATAGCCCCACCTTGACGTAGCCGCGCAATACTCGATAACGTCCATACGCGATGGTTTTGGCAACTGTTCTCCACTTTCTTAGTATCTCTCACGCCACTCTGTGCCCATCCTTCACTCCTGCTCTCCTGAGCACTTCTCCTGCACGAAGAAAAAAGCTAAGTCTAGCCTGCTAAATTACTTCTGCTTCCTGTCCCCATTTGCCCCAGAAGCCCAATTACGAAGTTAATTCACACTAATGGAGCCCAAAGGGATATGCACACATACTTACTACATGACAAGTCACAGTGAATGAACAGCCTGATTTTCACTCTGGTTTGGTAGCTGGAACGTAAACAAGGTATACTGAAGTTACCTATTTCAGAATACCAAATACATCTTGGCCTATCTGTGGGTAACTGGAATTAAAATTCAGTTTCCAGCGGGTGAATAATTATCTCTTAAAGCACCCTGCTCGAACCAGGCAGGAGGACTGACCCCAGCGTCAATTCCTGCTCTGAAGAAAGGTTCAGTTAAATTAAACACCTTCGCTCAGCAGATCTTTTGCTGTGCCTATTGAGGCACATCCACTCGGAGAAAAGCAACCCTCTGCTCTGGTGCGGCCCTGCAAAAGCCTGGATTGCTGTGGTAAGCGAACTGTGTCTTAATTTATCCGTCTAACGTTACAAGGATACTGAAGAGAAGGAGCTGAGACAGAGCAGAACTTGTCTGCCACAGCCTTTGGGTTAATAATAAAGCATTGGTGAGAAAAAAAATACAGGCTTAAATTGCCTTTGCCAAGCTGCAAAACAGAGAAAAGAGCTATCAGCTCCTTCGGTTCAATTCCTTTTCTGTTGTAAGCTGGGAAATCAGAGACACAAATTTCACAATATTGTTTCGTTTAATAATTGTGCACGGGTCATGTCCCTACACTTTTGTCTGATAAATTGGCCTCACTGTCCTTTGTCACTTTTGTACTCTAGTTTAAAAACACTCAAAAGCCAAAAATAGGGAGAAAGGCTCTCTAGTCTGAATCCAAAGGTTGTTTTTTTTTTTTTTTTCTCCCCAGTCAGATTGCACTTCTTGGCAAATTACCTCTGGAGAAATACTGAAGAGCTGCCTAAGACACCCATGCGTCTTTCTTCCTCTGTCCAAATCAGATTAGTTTGGAGTGACTGCTAGAGCTCCTCTGTGTTACCATATGCTGAGACAAGGATGAAAGGAGCGGAGCGGCATTTGCAGAAAGTTTACTATTGTCTCCAGTCCTTGGGTTTTTTGTTTTTTCTTTTTTTTTTGACACAGCTGTTCCAAAACAGCTCTTAAGTGAGCCCCATCCTCTTCGCATTTAACAGCTCATGAAGTGAATGAAAAACTTTGACAGAAGTCCTAACATACGCAGCCATGTTTATGCACCTAAACAAACACATTCAACCTCTGACATTGGTTCGCTCCAGGGGAGGCTCCCAACAATTAAATTGGGAAAACAGCTGCAGTTAAAAAAAAAAAAAAGTGGGGGGAGGGAGGGGAGGAAAAAGTCAGAATAAGCCAGGGGAAACTATTCTTTTCAACGAAGCTCTTCTGTCTTTGACATGAACAAGCTGCAGGTTGGAGCCATGGAGGAGCATGAAGCTCAAGACCAAAGGAAAGGAGTTTTTCAAATCCCACCCACAGAGTAAGATGCTTTTCAACATCATTTCCAAAGATGCTCATTAACGGATCAAATTTTAAAACATGTCATGTTGGTTTCCAACCGTCTACAGGCTCGAGGGGGAATCCTAGTACCATGATTACATGCCTGTTAATTTCCGACACAAGTCCGTAGTGCCACTGAAAGGCCTCCCACCCTCCCCTGCTAAGCTGGCACTGCACTTGGGCTGTGGCGCACGATCGGAGAGCAGCCTGGGGGGCTATTTTAGTAGGTTCGTTAATGGTGCAAAACCATCCGGATCGCTGCGGGCAGCATCCTACCTCAATGAAGAGCCTGCAGAAGGGGAAACAGAGCTAGATCACAAAAATGCAGGAAGAGTGAACAAGGCTTTGAAAAAAAAAGGGCTCATCCTTCAGGAGACTGAGAAAAGATTAGAAGGGGCTGGGGAATTACGTAAAATAGTGAAAGGCACATAAAAGGTAAATCAGTGCTTCTTTCTCCTTATCTCAAGAATGAGGGATGATCAAACCTTGGAGGTAGGAGGCAGGAAGAATGAATGGACAAAAACTATTCGACTAATCCCAACCTAGGTCTCACACGCGCCCACACACACATTATTACAGATCACATTATCACTGTGTAGCAGTCACGACGGCCGCAGGCTTTGCAAGGCTGAGAGAAGGACTGGATGCTTACATGGACAACAGCGCTATCTGGAGCTGCACTTACTAATTAAAGTGTTCAGGAAAAAAAAAACAAAAAAACCCCCAACTAATTCTAAGGACTTAGGGCTTAAAAAAATACCCCAATGTCTGCTAATTAGAGACCAACACAAGACATAAGGTAATGGACAGATTAGCCCTCCTTAGCCTTAAGTGTACGAATACTGCGCATTTCTCAAAGCCCCTGGTACCAGCCTTTGCCAGGGAGGGCCTGGACTGTGCCTAAGCTTCAGTATGCTGGGAATTTCCCCCAAGCAGGGAAAAACAAGACTAAAATCTAGATGTATATCCCTTCTGCATTGCTCTCTTTTGGAAGAGAGCAACTTGTCCCTTGCGCCAGGAGGCAGGCTCAGGATTGTCCCACACTAACCAGGAGAAGAGCCCACAGCGGAGGGTCCTGGGACCAGTTTATGCCCCTTGAGGATGCTGCACCATCTTCTCAGCATGAAGCAGCCTTAAAAGGGCTGCAGTCTCAGCAGACAGCCAACATTTCACCCATTTCCTTCTTGCTGCCGTCCTCCCCAGGTGCAATTTCATGGAAAGCACCATTTCCCACCACTACTGAACCTCATGCAGAAGCTGTCCTTGACACTCTTGCTGCACGGTCGTAACTAACTTACTTGATGGGCAGAAAAGGAAAAAAGGCAGGACAAAGCCCTCCTGAGCAAGCCCTGCCACAGATGACCTTGTGGATTTGTTCCCAGCTCATGCACTTCTACCTCCTCAGAAAACACGGTTATCAACACGACATCATGCTCAGAGCGATCCACTTCTGCTTTGATATGCCTATTTGAAGAGCATTATAGACAGACAACATCTCCTACAACAGCACTGGTGGCTTTTTGGACTGAGGAAGGTAGACCAGAAGCAAAACCACAAGCACTTGGGACCAGAGCATGGATAAGTTTGTGCAACGAAGGAGTCTCCAAGTAACACAGGCACTTCAGCTCTGTCAGAGGGGCTGTTGGGGACAACCCGTCCGTGCTTCCTCGATATCGTCCATCAGCAGACTCGGAGCACTTATGCCTTGATGTGCGTCCAGCGCTGCTGTGCACAGGCAAATATTTACGAGGCGAGGACATCAAAGATCATCAAATCAGAGCAGACCAGCAATGCACCTCCTTTGCAAGTCTGCGCCCCACGTCCCACGAGAGCCCCTGGAGGTGTTCCCGCTGCCGTTCCTCCTTCCGGCCCCCTGCCCCAGCTCGGCCCTTGTGCCCAATGTTACCCATTTGCAGGGGGAAATGCAAGAAACACTGTACACGATATGTTACTCCGTTAGAAGAGGAAAGGCTCAGTCGTTCTCAAGCAGCTATTGCCTGAATTAATGCCACTACTTCTTTTGCAATCCAGCCACCAGCGAAGTCAGGGAAATGTCTGCAGTTCAAGGAGCAGAGAACTGGACAGAAGACTGAGAAAAATCCACACTTTGCCTGTAAAAGACTCTTCCCTCCTTTCCCTGAGTTCCTCCATCGCTCTGCTTACCGTGCAACAGTACTTTCAGTACGGTACAACACAGCTTTCAGATTCGGTACCTTTCCGTGCCATCAGACTGCGCAGACGCCTCCCTCTGCGCACATCAGCCATATGGAGGCACCATCCACACATCCCAAAACAGGCATGGACACCGTCCTCTCCGCCCCATCCGACACTGTTCCACTTTCACGTACACGAGATCATTTTCTTGAGAAACCTCGTTTCAGGGAAACATTGTTATTATTACCCCCCAGCTCATCACCACAGATACCTGGGTCTAGTTTTGGTTCCTATGTGCAACGGAAATCCTGTATGTTGAACAACCACTACCAGCAACAATTTAGCTTAAAAAAAGCGTAATTTTGACCAATTTGCTTACCCACAATTAAGTTTCAACTGTTCATGTCTGATTCCCATGTCTTTAATCTACTCATATGTTTGAAAAATGAAAGGATGTTTGAAATGTGAATTCATGGCTCATGTTTGGTCTGGTGTTTCCCTCCCACAAACTCTAATTAGAAATCAGAATCACGTTTCTGAGCATAGAAAAAAGATTAAAGATTAGAATAAACTTTCAAGGGAAGCCTGTGGGAGCACTCCTAGCTGGGTGCCATTTCAGAAGCCAAGCTTTAGTCCAACTAGTTTTTGGGCTTAATATCTGGGCAAAAGCCCAGGGACTGTGACAGACCAGAGGCGAGACCACGTGTCCTTGCAGTCTCTGCACTACTAGCAAAGCTCAGGCCGGTTCCAGCGCTCCACTCACCCAGTACCACAGCACCTGAAAGGTCATTTCATGTGTTCATCATCCCACAGCCTCCGTGCCGAAGAAGTGACTATCAGCGTATACATCCTTCTGCTATTTTGCAGAGCTTGCTAGGAATTTTTTTCTAATGAGTAAGAATACAAATATGCCCCAAACTAATACTCAGGTTTAACTACCAGTCTCAGCACCGCTGTCATGACTCCACACCCAGCTTCCCAAAGTAGTAAAACACCTGGACAGCGTTCAGAGTTATAGAGTGAGCTGGAAGCTACAGTATAATTCACAGCACAACTCTGCTAAGAGCAAACTGCACAAAATATACAAACTGCAAAAAAAAAAAAAAAATCAGTGATCCTCACTGTTCATTCCTGACATGTACTGCCACTTCCCTTCTGGGCCTGGCCTTCTGACAGCTGGGACCAGCCATATAATTTGCATGTTAGTTCACCTCAATATGTAGTATCTATAATGGGAGCAAGGGATAACTACGGAGCGTCAAAGTTGACAAGTCTAAGTGATTTCTCCGATTTCTCCATGAGACGTTTAAATGCTTTTTTACAGCACTGCCAATTACTCAACCACAAAAATAGACACTATTAAGATACTTAAAATGAATCATGTTCCACTAGAACCAAACACATCATAAGTTTGATCATAAATCTAAATCACTAGTCGAGATAAACTGTTATTTCAGTGCTTGCATAAGGTTTATAAAAAGATATCGTGACTTTTATACACCTTTACATAACTCGAGCAAAAAACTTTTCAAGTAAATCCTGTAAAAACTACAGCTGTAATTTCAAGCTATCTGCAAATTACATTTGCTGCATCTTTACAAAGTTAGGCAGAAACAAATATTTTTGCAAGTCATTTGTTGTTTACTTCTTGTTGCAATTCCACATAAGAACTTTTTCTAGTCATCATGACATGATAATCAGTTACTAAAGCCTGTCATTATCTTACCACAGCCCACAAATTTAGACAAAATTCATTCCTATACAGGAATGGTACCCACAGGCTTTCAAGCCACCCTGTGAGTTCTATGTTTCCTTCCTTTTTGAAGGAAACAGGTGAATTTGAACAGATCAGACAGTCCGTGTGTTGATGCTTGAAACTCCTACTGTGCTCCATTACTCAATTCCATTAGCTAAATGACTAGGAAAAACCCCTCCTTCTCCGTGACCTACCACTGCAATGGGTGCTGACACCACAAGAAAATTTGCAACTGTTCTCAATTAACGACTCATGCTTTGGTAACTAAAAGCACGACCAACTGCGAGTTTCTGACAGCTCTGCATGGTAACTCAGCATCATTTGCAAAAGAGACTCTTCATTAGAAAGTTTTCATTTCACTTTCAGCATCTATTATTTAGACATACAGGGCACTGCAGAAACTGAGATAGCAAGCAGTACTAGGAGCCTGAGAAAACTGCAGAGTGAGAAAAGGTAAACAGATACCAAGGAGAAACAACTCTAACACACTCATCTCATACAAAAGTCATTCCCGGTATGAAAAATACATCCATTGCCAGTTCTGCCAATGGAAACAATATTTAGAGACTTGCTACAGTATTTAGAGTGCCACCTAAAAAAAAGACTCAAATTCAGTTTTCAGTCTAAGGACCTAGTTTTAGTCTTAGTTTCACCAGTGCAATTCTAGAGTAACACCTAACCTCAAAGGGAAGCGGGCGCATACGAAGCACCGGGGACTCCTTCTCTGCAGGCTGGAGTGCTACAGAAGTTGTCACCAAACCACACAAAGTAGTCGCCAGTAATTTATTTAATGGCAGTACCATGTTGGCCACTAGAGAACCATCCATTTCACTGGAACATTTTTCGTCCGGAGCTCAGGCAATGAAAAGGGAAAATGTCACTGTGACACTGAATAAATGAAACAGGAGTTCAGTGTAACATCGAATCCTACCAAAAAGGTGAGGTGTTTGCATGACAAGCTCCCACACCCAAGTCCCCCGAAAGCCCTGACACCAAAACCTCGTTTACTCAAAACAAGAGGTATGGGAGGAGAAAGCGGGAGGGGGTGATTGTCATCACTCATCTACTAATCTTGATATTGGCTCAAGGGCCTCGGCTTCAGGACTCTCCTCATCTTGAGAGGGTCCAAAGTTGGGCTGTCCCTCGGGGACTGCTGATGCGCTGGCAGTGCTGAGTGGCCACAGCACAGCTCTCAGGACCATGCAGAAAGGGCCACCAGGGTTGGAAGCTGGAGGCCACCAGGAGGAATGAACAGGTCCCCCCGCCATGGGGCAATGCTCCCTCTTTTGCTTCAGAGGCATTTTGGGGTTACAATCCCATTTTGCCCAGTCATTAGCATCAGGCAGGTGTTTCCAGGCATGAGAGACAATTTCCGAGGTGCTGTTTTCTGTAGCGGTTAGTTCTCGGCCACCCAGGCTGTCCCTATCCTGTCCTGGTGTTGGGGGTCGGCCCCCATCGCTGCCCATCTGGGGACCTCTGCCCCATCCCGCACGTTTCCCTCTGGGAATCTGGCGCTGGCCAGACATAAAGACACAAACAACACTCTCAAGGACTTGAAACTCCATCCGCATGAAAAGGTCAGGGCTTTCTTTGTATATCTTGGGTGTCTACTAAATTAGCTCAACCTTCCTAAAACTCAGGTAATACCAGTCAGCCTCCTCTCACCTATCTCACATTTTCCTTTCTTTGCAATGTGCACATGCAACCTTTAATCAGACTCATTCACCCTGCCAGAAGGTGAGAAATAGGAGGATAAGATAAATCTGATATTTTTAATTAGCAAATTGTCAGGGTCATCTTTCTTGCCTAGCCAAGATTCAAGGTTGTCAACTAATCTACAGAACTGCCAAATAGGCTATGCTGTTAATTAAATGTCTGAGAGCTTTCATTTAACAAAAAGCACACTACAACAAGTCTTAACATCAGCACAGGAAAATTAACCATAAAGCTTCGTCTTCTGTAAAACCTAGGGCCATGTGCCACAGAAGTCACAGGAAAGTCACTGTCCTTATTAAGGCTTATAATGCCCGAAGCGTTTTTTCTAAACATAACTGTGTATGGGGCCACAGTGCCTCATGATGTTCTCTGCTTCAAAAGCAACAAGGCAGTTCTCAAATACTTTGGGATGTTTTCAAGCACTCTTTATGAGATCCACAAAAAGCAGCTAAAATTAAGGTAATTCATAAGCTGCGCACCCAAAAAAAAAAAAAAAAAAACCCCAAACCCAAGACCTCCCCTCCTCGAAAGAAAGATTGCTAGTTTCTTTTAAAAGTGCTAGCCTGGAGCTTTGCCTACATGCCAGGCAGTCCATGCAAAGGAAGCAGAGGCGAAGACAGCCCTCCGCGGATGTGACCGACTCGCGCACAAGCTCACACCTGGCCTCCCCGTCCCTCCTCGCTTCCAGCCCGAGATGGGCAGCAAGGAGTCAAGGAGCAGGCAAGGTCCTGCGGGAAACGCCGAAATCCGCTTTCGGTGCACCGCCGCGACTGTCCGTCCTGACGGGTTTACAGCTAGCACAAGCACTGTCTGCAGAGAAGGGGCAGTCGGTGCGGCTAGGGAGCGCGTCTGGCGCTCCCAAGTGAAACACAGCGATGCCCAGAGCGTCTCGACCCGCGCCGAGCGGGGCGACGCGGCGTTTCGCCTCCGCGCAGCCTGTGCGCGCACCAGGCAGCACCTCCGGCCGCATGTGCGGGCGCTACCGACCGGCAGAGCGGAGCTTGGGCGGACTCCTGCCGCTTTCCAGAGCGTCCCGTGGGAGCCGCGGAGGAGCGGAGCTGCAGGAATTGCCGCTTCCCCGCGAGCTGCTGCGGCGCCCGGGCCGGAGGGAGGGAAGGGGCGAGACGGGCCCCGACGGGGCGCGCTGCCCGCGGGGGGGAACCCGCTCCGCCCGCCCGCCCCGTCCACGCACCCGCCGCGTCCCCGCGAGTCCGCGACCGCCGCGCTGCCCGGCAGCCCCCGCCCGCCCCGCCGCGCCGCTCACCTCCGGCCTCCGCGCCCCGACGGGGCGGTCGCGTCGCGTCGCGTCGGGTCGAGAGGGGCCGCCGGCGGGAGGGGAGCGGAGCGGGGGGGGGAGGGCGGGCGGCTGCCGCCCCCGGCCCCGCCGCAAGCCCGCACCGCCGGGAGCCCGCAAACCCCGCGCCCGCGCCGCTTTGTACCCGCCGGCGGCCCCGCACTGCGGCTGCGCGCTGCCCAAAACCAACAACGCGACCTGCTCCGGCCCCCCGGCCCTGCCGCCGCCCCCCGGCAGCGCAAAACTCTGCCCCTCCCCGGCAGCGCAAACCTCCCGCACCCCCCCCCACCCCCACGCCGACAGCGCAAAACCTCTGCCCCCCACCACCCCCCCACCCCCTCCGCCAAGTGCAAACCGTCCGGCCGCCCCGACAGCACAAACCTGCCGGACCCCCCCCCCCCCCCGACAGTGCAACCCATCGCTCCCCCAACAGCGCCACCCTCCAGCCCCCCCCAAAAGTGCAATCCCTCCAGCCCCCCAAAAGTGCAGACCCTCCAGCCCCCCCGACACTGCAACCCTCCAGCCCCCCCAAAAGTGCAGACCCTTCAGCCCCCCCCAACACTGCAACCCACCCCCCCGACAGTGCAAAACCTTCAGACCCCCCCCAAAAGTGCAACCCACCCCCCCGACAGTGCACCTCTCCAGCTCCACACCCCCGTCTGTGCAAACCCTCTCCCCCCCCCGCCGCCCAGGCAATGCAGCCCCCCTCCACTGCGGGGCATGGGGGCCAGCGGGGGCTGTCCTCGGGGAGGGCTTGCAGCACTCCTGCGGGGGCAAGAGGGAGGTTTTGGGGCAGGGTTAGGTTGGGGGGACACAAGCTTTCCCATGGCCAGTGGGACACGTCCCTGTCCCCCCCCCCCCGTCCCCCACGGGCAGGTAGTGCGGCTCCAGTGGTATTTCCCCTTCACGGGAGGCTTTGGGATGCTTCAGGGAGGAGGTTTTGCCTCCCAGCCTGAGTGTTTCCATCTCCCCGCCTGGGTCACCGGGCCGGTGGGATGCCAGAGCTTAGCCCCCAGGGAGAGCAGGCTGCCCATGGGGTCTGCAGGGGAAAACCACTGCATCACAGCGAAAACCTGCCTGGTGACTGACCTGGATGAAGAAATCGTCCCTGTGCTCAGGCCTGATCCGAAGCCCGTGGGAAGAAGCGCTGACATCGGCCGGGTTTGGACCAGATCCGACAGCCCATCGAGGCTGGCAGCGCTCGGTGCCAAGGGACGGTGTCGCGCCGGACGCCCCAGGGCGCCTCACTGGGGGCCCTCGCGTGAAATGCGTTTTCCAGTTTCGCGGATTAAGGGAGAGGTGCCCACCTGCTGTCAGCTATTCTGCTCGGGGCGGGGGGACGGGATGACGGGATGGGACGGACGGGGTCCTCAGCCAGGGCTTTCCAGGGAGGGCAAAGCGTGCACCAGCTCCCTCTGCTTCACTTTGAAAATCTCAGCTTAGAAGCAATGTTTTTAAACTTGTGCCTTGATCTTTACCGGCCAGAACAGGCTGTTTCTAACGCCTTTTCAGCCAAGAAAGGGTACGGCATTCCCTGTTTTGTGAGCTCCGAGTTCTTGCTTAACAGTGTGAACATTCAGGATGGACGGATTGACGCATGGCTTCTTTCACTCCTCCTGCTTTTGTCTCGGGTGCCCCGGGCCTCCCAGGCCCCAGGAGCAAACGCTTCGTGGTGGCGCGGAGAGGGGCTTTACAGCTCCGCTTCCACCATCCCTTCAAATAGAGAGGGGCTAACAAGCGAAGTCACAGGCCGGCAGCAAAGCAGCACCCGAGGGACTCGGGGAAGTCCGGCAGCGTGGGGAGAGAGACCAGCCAGAGCTGGTCTCCCCTCCCGGGTCTGGATGCGGAGCACTGCTCAGTGGTTTTTTTAATTTTTTTAATTCTTTTTTTATTGCAAGTTATTTCGCAACACACAAGGACATGGCCATGGGACATCTCCCTCCGTTTTTTTCTGGCCTTCCCTGGGCAATGCTGTCAAACACCAGCACTTCATGACTCTCCCTTGCTGTTTCCAATCTTCCTGTGTCATTGCCTCTCTCTGGGTAATTCTCCTGCAACCCTGCTATTTTCCAGATGTTTTTGCATGCACGATGTCAGAAGCTCATGAATGCAGAACAGCACGAGTTGTCTCAATGAACAGTGATATGGCAAGGAGGATATTCAGGAAATTTGAAAATCTCACTCTCTTTTTCCCAGTGGACCGCAATCAACTAATGGTAGACAACAAATTGTAGGGTTTTCTTGTTCTATAAAAAGCTAATACATTTAGTGATATTTCCATCTAAATCATTTCCAGTATTTCTTCTCAAATCTCCAAAGCCATTAAAACATTTTGGAGATTACATCATGCCATGTATTTTTGTAAGTAAAGCTGCTATGGAGTTGTCATAAACCAGCTCTCAAACCACTAAGCTTTTATTAAAAAAGAATTATTAGATACTTTTATACATTTTAATACAACAATACATATTTTTAGAAATATTTCCGGCCTGAATCTGTGATCAGATCCTGCAGTTCTTTTGGACACTAATTTATCCTGACTGTGCTGTTTCCATCCAGAGGCTATTTTTTATGGCTGAGTTACCAACCCGAGAAAAAACGGGGGACTGATGAAAGAAACAATTGAGACAACACCAAACACTGCTTACTATTACTTATATTAACAAGAAAAAAAAGTAAGTATATTCACGCCAGCAAACAACTCCTCAGCATCAGTTTATTCATCAAAACAGTTGGGTCAGGGCCATGTTGTACCAGAAACTGTACAAACACAGAATGAAAGCACTTCAGACTACGGCAACGAGCAGAGCAAGCAGATAGGGCTCTTTCTACTTCTCCCGCTTAATCCTTTCTTTCAGGAGTTGCCAGCTCTTGACAGTTTAAACAAGTGAAATTAAACAGAGAAGTCAATTGTTGGGTTACCTGCGTGAGAGTGACAGGGAAAGACTTTCGGTGTGGTCATGCAGGAGATGGTGCTTTTTCCTTTGACGGGGCAATTAAAAATGTCAGGTCTCGGTTCACCCTTCTGCTCCTTTGTGCTTATCTGGCGCTATAAAGAGCTTAGAAAAATCTGTTAACCAGGAACCTGAGGGGGAAGGGAGGGATATAAGGGAGGTCGGCAGCGAGAGGACACAGACCCCTTCCCGGGGCAAAACCTGCCGGGATCCACGCTGAGCGAGGCGAAGCCTCCAGAGGAGATGGGGACGAGGACCTCTGCGCGCAAGCACTGGGGAGGCACAGAGCGGGGACGAGGGGCGTCCCGGCTCCCTGCGGTGTGTTTCTGGGACCTGCTCCAGCAGGTGGGAAGGCTGGACATGCCACCAGCATAAAGAAAAGAAAAGAAAAGAAAAGAAAAGAAAAGAAAAGAAAAGAAAAGAAAAGAAAAGAAAAGAAAAGAAAAGAGAAAAGAGAAAAGAGAAGAGAAGAAGAAAAGAAAAGGGAAGAGAAAAAAAGGAGAAAAGAGAAGAGAAGAGAAGAGAAGAGAAGAGAAGAGAAGAGAAGAGAAGAGAAGAGAAGAGAAAAAAAGAAAGAGCCTCTTTCTCTCAGAGAGCCAGATGCCCCAGGTCTGTGAATGAGGCAGGCAGTGACCATGAGTGACATGTCCTGGATTTAGAGAGGTAAATAAACGTAATACTTGAAGAGAGAGAACACATTGTGTTTTTCCATGAGCTGGATCCGGTCCAGATAAATATTGTGTATACTTTGGCAGACTTTTCTGTGAGATTTTAGGTTGCACACAATGCAGATAAAGCCTAAACACACATAGTGTGTCTGTTAGAAACAAGAAGGACTTAAGAGAAATCGTACGAGCTTCAGGATCGTTGTGGAAGATGTATTTTTAATGCCCTTTTTCCTCTCCCGCCTCATTTTCAGCATGTTGTCTGGAGTCTGGCAGGACGAGGTCCCCTGGGCGCTTGGGCTCGGTGGCTCTGGATCTCAGCACTCACCGTGCCTGAGAGCAGTTTTGTGTTGAATACCCCACCCAGCTTGCTCAGGAGCCCGGGTGCTGCTGGAGCATGGGGGCCACGCGAGCAATTTCAGAAGCTGGAAATGCACCTCGGTGCAAACGACCCGGTGGGTGCACTTGGAGGCAGGTTGCTTCAGCCCCGCGCCCAGCTGCGTGCCGGCCCTGCCGCGTTTTCCAGCAGTGCTTCGCTTGGCTATGTCCAACAAGAGGTTGCACGCATCTCGGAGAAGTGACCTCAGGATTTCCTCTAAAACTGGCGGGCATCTGCGGCTCTGCAGCAAGCAGGTCCTCAGTGGGCCGAGAGGGGATGGAAAAGGCTGATGCAAAGTGGCTTTTCACACACACCCCCCCACACCCCAAATGTGGGATGCAAGAAGTTACGCGAAAGAAGCTTTGACTTTCAGCAAGCTGTGCTCGCAGCACCTGCGTAAGCCTGAGCGGAGCACTGCTGCGCCAGCCCCCAATTTATCCCTGCCGTCGTCAAGCCTTACGCCCAGATGGGCTGCTGGGGAGCGTCTTCATTCGGAGGCCTTGGGTGCACTGCTGGTGCGCGCAGGGCGCTTTGCGGTGCTGACCCTTGCCAAGCAGCTGCTGTTGCCAAAGCCGAGCAGCAGCCTAAGGAATTAAGTAAAGGCGCATTTTAAAAGCACTGGACTTCTGCTGTCCTGTATATTCTGCAAACCGCTGAGCAAAGCAAGTGGTGTGAGTGACCCCCACGCAGTGGGCACAGCAGCAGGGAATATGAAATATTCCAAGAGTCAAATTAATCCTCTCCCCCAGCAAGTCTGCAAAAGCTCATTTTTCTGCCTCTCTGCGCCTGCTGTTCCGACTTGCTTCCTGGTGCGGTGATGGTTTCAGAGGGCGTACGTAATCCCCGACACCGCGCTCCGCGCTGCACACCACTGGCGAATTACACTGCATGGTTTGCTTCTGAATGCCACCCGAAAAGGAGGGGTATTACACAGACACAAAAGACAGCAGTGCGCTCGCTCTGCCCTGGTTCAGGGCTCACATCTGTGGCGGTCTGGAAACAGCACCGAGCGCTTTTGCCTCTCGGTCCAAAGTGAGATGAGACGGGTTTGGGTTACCTGGGTGTTCGGCGCAGGCGGGTGCATGGCGCTGCATGCCGCTTGCACACGTTGCCTTGGATCCCGCCGTTAGGCCCATGCATGTCTGAGGCTCAACAATGTTCTTGATTTGTGCATGAATGCACAGGAATGCAACTCCAGGAATCATTTACTAGATGAAATGTAGCACTTGCCTTTCTCCTTATCTTTAAAGCAGCAGCGTCAAGGTACTGTATTTCCCAAAGTTTGACCAAGCCTAATGGGGTAGAGGAAAAGTCTCCTGAATTTTGCCTTCTAAGACACCATCTACCCTTTATCACTGAAATATTTGGAAGAATACTTCTTCCTCCAGAGCTCCCAGACCCTTATTTTAGCTCCAAGCTGGCTGAAAAGGCCACTGAAGATTAAGTTGAATCAACAGCATTATGCGGTTGTATTAGCAAACTCATTCTCTGCAAAAAGAGTTGACATCTCTTGTGAGTTGTCTGACAACTGGAGCAGACGCATAATAATGCTTTTAATGGGTAAGTGCACAGAGCAAACTGGGTCTGCAGCTTTACTGGGGTATCATGCTAAAACCTAAATTTATCACCAGAAGACTGTCAGGACAACCGTGCTGAAAGAGACGAGTGGGTCCACAAGTCAGCTTGTGAGCAGGAGGGTTGGCTTGGAAGAGCTCACATGATACTTACTTCACGTGCCGTAGCAGACTAGGAAACATTCTGCAGCACCCCAATAGCAAACTTCAGACCCACAGTAAAAGACAAAAGCAACGACCATGCCATGCCACAGGAAGAAACCGAGAGAGAATAAGCTTTGCCAATTTCTTGCTGCAGCCAGGCATCTGTCAAACAAACTCCCAAAGACAGACTCAGCCAGTGTGATCCTAAATTTGTGTATATTTGCCACCGGGAATGGCAGAATCAGGAAATTAATGAGCCTAATATTCCTTTCCTTAAAATATGGGATCGCTGGAGGAATTTTTCCCTTTCTCGGCAAGTTCTCATCACCTATTTTAGCTTTATAACCCCCAGGATACCATCTGACAGACTCTTCAGAGTAACCCTGCATCTTACATATGAGACAGCTGGTATTTTATTTCTGCTTTTGTATGCTGCATTGCTCTTACCACCAAAGGGAGTGGGGAGGAGGGGATTCACCAGAATTTGGCTCATATATCCAGCTGTATAAGCTGGACCCTGAACAGAGCGTTATGGTCTGAAATTTTCACGTTAAAGTGTGTTCTGTGCCAGCCTCCCGGCTAGCAAGGACTTCTTTTATGCAGACAGATTAATTTATTTTGTATAGATAACTTGATTTTAGTGAGGATGGTGATTCACCAGATTCATTAGTCGCCTTTGAATGGAGTTTCCCAACCTTCAGCCTCGTTTTAATTTCACAAGGGGATTTTAACTGAAAGGCATGGTAAGCTTTGTTTCAAAATATGGTAGGATACGGAGGGTGTTCACAGCAAAAGTACAAGGCAAAAAAAGCTGGTGCACTGGGAAGTTTTGATTAGTAGGGTAGTCAGGCAGCCTTTTTGTTTTTTTCCAGCTTGCTGACTGACTTTAACAAATAAGGGCCCATCTGTTGGTTATTTAGTGACAACTCCAAATACTAAAGTCCTAACCTTGATGAAAGATGAAGCTGCAGAAGAGAACGGGTCCTTCATTCTTGGCAAAGACTGGGGATAGTTTTAGCCGTTAGTGGAAGTTGCAACTTGCTGGTTAGTCTGTGATTTCTAGCACCAGAGTTGAGCGTGGGTTATCTCACACCCCTCACATCTTGCAGAGGTTCTTGGTTCAGAAGCACCTGGCACCAGCTGCTGCACAGAAACGAGCCTGGAGCTGAGGCCAGGTCCTATAATGAGATGTTTTTGCATTTCAGCAAACTCCTGAGCACCAGGAGAGTCTTCAGCCTTCAGGTTGCCTCCCGGCAACAAAACCTGACGCAGGCAGCAAGTAATGGATCTTTTCTCTGAAAATGGGCTGACTTATTGCTTTATTTGTGCCAGCCAGAGGGACCCGATCTGGGACGTGGCAGTTATTATATAGACACAGATACTCTCTTACTGTTTCAGCCCCTCCTGGAATACAGGAAGAATTTCTGTTTTTAACAAGTTATGTGCATTCCCCCTTTCTGGGCCCAGCAAGTGTACCTCAGTATTTGTATCCACTCCACGGGCTGCTCAGTTAGGAGAGATGTTTTTATTGGTATGGAGCTACTGAGTTAATTCCCAAAGCGTTTCTTGGTTTGTTGCTCTTCCTCCAGCCACAGCTGTGATCGCTCTGGGTCACGGTGAAGGCAAGCAAGGCAGTTTCACACCCTCTTTCCAGTCCTGGAGTTCAGCAGCCCCTTGGTGGCGCATGATGGTGCGTCCCAGCTCTTCTGCGTAGTTTCCGCAGTTTTCTCCCTGCAATTGTCCGTGCAGAGCTGTGCACCACGCACTTGCACGTTTTGGAGAACGTCCTTGCAGCTTCTTCCTACTCTTGACTTATCTGCTTTACCCAGTGTAGGTTCGCAGAGGTCAGGTGCAGGAGTGTTGAGGTAAGGTGCAAAGTACAACAACATCACTGACAGCAGAGATGGGCACTGTTTTAAAGCCAGTCGCTAAGAATTTGAACAAAGACTAAAAAACAAGCTCCAGTTTTGCAACCCCTGATACTGTGTGATAAGTACTTTTAACTACCAGGCTGTGAGAGGGATCAGCAGCGAAGGAAAGCCGAGGCTGCCTTTCTAGGAGGATTTTGTCCCTCAGTGAAACACTCTGAGTGACGGGACCGCAGCTGGTACCACGGGATCAGATCCTCTGCGACCTTGCCTGCGTTGTGAGCTGAATCCTCGTAACCGTGAAGCCACTGCTGGACGCGTTTGGGCATAGTCCCCATCAGTTAGCAAGAGAAAGGATTAGACCTGAATCAAGAGAGGAAGAAACACCAGGACTTTCTGCCTTGGACCTCTGTTTCTTCAGACTGGTTTGCAAACTGGTGTGGGCAAGTAACGCAGTGCGGGCTGAAGCTCTCAGACGCGGACTTCCCAGCCCCTAACAGGCACAGGAAGGGGTAAGAAGCAGCAAAGCATCCAACCTTCAGCCTCGTTCTCCCGTTCAAATAAGCAGTCTCCCATTAAAGGAGTGGTATGTTAAGATGGCTTGCAGCCACTTCCACCCGTCCCTATCTGGCACTCTGAGGTATAAGGCAGCAACGCTCTGGACATTTTGTCTTTACTTGGAAACACTGCTAGTAAATCCTCTACTATAAACTCCTAATGACATAAGATTCACCTTGGCCAGCTTCCTGTCTCTGACAGTGGCTGAAAGCAGATGCCTAGGAAAGACAACGAGAACACAGCAAGTAGAGAAAGACGCTTCCATCATTATACTCACCCATCTCCTGGGAAGCTGCAATACCAAGACTTCCTAAGCTGGGCTTCATCTTCTTCCCTGATTTTGATAGATCTTAATGTGCCATCCTTCTACGGATTTGTCCAATTGCTTTTTGAACCTATGTATATTTCTAGATTCCAGACCATCTTGTGGCAAGGAGTGCCAAAATTTAGTTCAAACTTTTGTTCTAGTTTGCGTGAAAAAGTTCCTCTGTTTGCTTTAAACCTGCTGTCCAATTATTTTTGTAATTCTCATACGAACAATCATTCCTTATTCACATTCTCCATGCAATTCATGATATACCTTTACCTCATATTCCTGAAGGCCCATGTTTCCAGACTGAAGAATTTTAATTCAGGGTAACACTTGTGTGTATAGGCCGTGTAACCGGTGGTCATTCTTGGCATCCTGCACTGCAGGAGGCCTGCAGAGCCAGTCCACCGGTTCCAGGCTGCCTGGATCCTGCCTGGATGCAAGTAACAATCACGGCGCTCAGCCGGCCTCCTTCAAAGGAGCGAGGGGAAAGCACAGCGTGTCTTTTGTTTCCTGCTTTTGCAGTTCTCCAGCTCCTGGAGGAACCTAGCGAAAGCAAGGCGGGCAGTGTAAAAACAAAATACAAGCAGGAAACTTTTATCGGGAAAAGCAGGGTTTCGCCTACTTTGCTATTATTACTATTTTTCAAGCTCGTGTGATTACTTTTTGCCTGACAGCTTCCATTAAAGCGCAGCGGCCCTCAGTTTGGCGCCGAGTGCCCCACACAGCCTAGAGAGTGAGATGCGTCCAGCGCTTTAACCTGCCCTTAATTCCATTTCCATTGTGCTGCTGCCTTTGTTCCCAGCAGCGTGTTAGGTTTTTAATCTTTTGCTCTCTGATCGCTTATTTATTTCTTTATGGATGGATTTCTCTCACCCAGCTGCAGCCTTTGTCCTGGGCTGCAGCAGGCCTGGGGGGCGACGGGATTTCGCTGCCGCCGGCGCGGGACATTCCTTTCTCCGCGGTCATGGAGGAGCGCTTTTATCCTCCTTAACCTGCCAGCCGCTGCTACGATTTCCCTCTCCCGAACTTGATCAGCGCTTGAGGACTGTTGCATAAGCAGGTCTCCCTGAAATCTTTTAGACCCTGTTGGTTTGATATTATTCTTCCAACACTGGAAGGCGGCAGCGTGAAGTTGAGAGTGGAGATGGCATCGTTCCAGGCTGCCGAGAAATCTACCTTTGAGGCAAGCAACATCAGCTTAATCATTGTAAAGCCGCCAGCTCTTTTTCTTTTTTTTTCTTTTTTTTTTTTTTTACTATCAGCTGGGAAAAATGCCACCCCAAGGGCTTAGTTTTGAGTCCAGGGTTTTATGCTTTAAATCAAGAAGGAACATACCCTTTTAGGAACACTTTAAACCTTTTTTGATACCTGAAAAGAGGTTTGTTCATTTCTCTTGAAGCTGACCTGCAAACAAAGAAAAAGACATACTTTGTGCTTACTTCCTTTTTTCATTGTTTATAGAGTCCTGAAACACTTGTTTGCTTGAGGTTTTAAGATAGCTTTCTTGCACTTTTAAGTCTTAGATGTATCAGCATTGCTAAGTTTGCTTTTTCTGTTTTTCCTGGAGTTCTCTTTCGGGAGCTGAGAAATTCGTGTAGGCATTCACATTTGAAAAGCCATAAATCTCCAGTCCTTTAAATAGGAGATCTTCCCTTTCAGTTGCTTTACAGGTGTTTGTTAAACAAAGCAAAACATAGTCCTCCTGCAACCTAAATGAAATTCCTTCTCCTTCGGTTATCAGAGCTTCATTTTCCTTGTAAATAGGATTTCTACAATCCTAGTAGGCTTCCAAATATTTGTTTAGCAATATCCCATGAATACAGGCAAAAGGCAAAAATCTCATTCCTGTAAAAATAGGTAGTTCTAAAAGAAATAATAGATCCATAGGGAGAAATACAAAATCAACAACGATGTCAAAGAAAAAAAATCAGTATTCTATTTAGGTTTATTTTGTTTAATGTATGTAGCAAATAAGTATGTCCTAATTTTTCCTCTTATGACGATTTCCACTGAGAAGGTATATAATTTGGAACTAGTGTATCTGTGTAGTAATCAGGAGTAAATCCATATTGCGTCCTGAACATGACTGCATATGTCATTTAAGTTCATTAAGGGAAAGCAAAAAAAAGTAGAATTCAGCTTTATAATTTTTTTCCTAAAGGCAAATTTTCTGGTTGAAGAGTGTAAAGTAGCAGGTTGCTTAAAACATACAATCAGTCAGAACAAAATGTTACAAGTTTTGGGGCTTTCTGAACTAATCTTCTAGAACTAATATTGAGATGCTTTGGTGAGGAGGTTGTTTTGATCAGCTAGATATGTAAATTCGATGTTTTCAGAATTTTTTTTATTGAGTGAATATTGAGTGACCACATTTTTTGCAAAAAACTTTGTCAGGGTTAGCTTTTTAACTCTTGAACACTTGGAAAACAGTCATTATTTCAATAAAAACTGCTTCATTTAAACCAGCCCCTCACTGAGCACATAAGTAGTCATGGAAGAGTATTCACGTCTCAGCGACAAGGATTTAGTGCCAGGTTTTACTACTACCTTTCCCAATGCTAATCAAGCCCTACTGTGGGTATGCACTGCCTTTATTTAAGCAATCAAAAGGTACTTTTTCCACAGGGGCCCCTTCTCCTTTGCGCACACTGATTAGACTGGAGCATTACCCAAGCAGGAACAACTTATCAAGACCTGTTGATTATTTTTTAACAACTCCACTTAATCAGTTTAAAAGATGGTTAAAACATAGACAGCTGAACTACTCCAGAAATCACCCAACTCCCAAATTCAGTGCTAATTGCAACACTTTGTGAACACTCTTTTTAGGTGTTTTTGTCTACCAGAAGGAAGTGGCACTGTAGTACAGGAAAACACAGCTGACTATTAATGTGCTTCATTTTCATAACAAGCATTGCCTGAGAGATTGTAACACCTTGCAGATTCCTAGCTGGCTTTATTTCAAGTTATCCGCCATGCTTCAATCTCCCTTCCTGAAATATTTGAGAGGATGATACTCTGAATGGCCAAAAGGAGAAAAAAAAAGAAAAAAAAAAGAGAAAACAGGAACTAAAAGATTTGCTTTCATTTTTCAAAGTATTCAGATAAGTGGGAAACCTAACACGGAAGTGCTCAACCTCTAGAGGGAGAGGTCGTAAAATCCGCCCCTACTATTTTTTAAGTGACAACACTGCATTTCTCTTCACCTAGCACAAGCGTGGCTATAGCTATTCACCATCACGCCTGTTTGGTCCATAGCCTGTTGAAGCATCAAAAGTGTGATTTCCCACACAGCACAAAAGGTGTGCTCCCGTTAAGGCTGCTGTTCCCCAACCCAAGAAGTGCAGCAGTAGGGCTGCTCATGTTGGATCAGAAGTGCCTAGGCACGTAACACCAAGTACTAACCGAAAGCACTCACCTTGACAGTTCAAATGCGTTCAAAACATCCTGACAGGTTAACTCTGTACTTCCAAACGGTACGATACAGAGAATCAAGTACCCTTGGTCTTCTCACAGCCAGCGTGGAGCCCCTACGTGTGTGCCCTCTGCAAACGCTGGCAGGAGCGTGCATGTGTGCTCGCCCCTGATCCAGATCAAGTGTGCCCTGCTGGGTGATCAGGCTGTGTATAGGCTTGATGATCTACAGTCATTGAGCTTCCGACCTGCCATTTTTCACAGCTACCAAATGAAGACAGTTTGCAAAAGGAAGCAAGTCATTGTCTGTGAAATACCATGGTGACAGAGACAAGAGTTTACCCCCCCCAAAATACCCTAACCCCTCCAGATCCTTGATTTACTGCTGAATGATTCTACATGGAAGCTCCTACTGAAGCTTTGTTTCCAGCTGGATTCTACCGAGCTACAAGGTACAACACAACAGTACTGCTGGACTTCCTGTGAAATAGTCACTTTATTGCAAATTATCATAAGACTGAGAATTTACATTTCACATAGCTCAACTCTTGACAGAAATGTACAAACCACGATTCATTTGTGGAAAAGACAACACGTGCTACAAACTGAGGGCTAGACTGATCAGCTGAGGGGTTGGTCAGCCCGTAAAATGTGAGTGAAGGGTCTTTCAGTATGTAGATTGTCCGGAGTATTGTTCCAATTCAAGGAGACCCATTTGCACAGGACACCACAATATGAAACACTTAGCCGGTATACTGGCACACCTGTAGGCTTTTTTTTTTTTTTTTTTTGGTCTGTTTAGCTGTAAAGAATAAGCATCTTATAAACAATGAGACTGGACTATCGCGTTAATGGGTGACAATATTCTTCTGACCTTCTCCCAGAACATTCTCCCAGAACAGTATTGTTAAAAACAATACATAAAGGGCCAGGTTTTGACAGGCACAGATTTAAAAGCTGCAGGGCTTTGGGAAATTAATCATCTTTTAAGTTAAAACTGTTTCAAAGCAGCTTTATAAAGAAAAGCCACTCCATGAAGGTATCCTCTGCTGTAAGCTTTCTATACCTTTGCTTGTGGACTTTGGATGCTTTCACTGCAAAATCATACAGTACTTAGTCCTGATTCTTGCATTTAGGAAGACTATGAATGAGAAGGGGAATATTTTCTTACACTCCAAGAGCTGTTTTTTTAATACAGCTGTGTAAGTATAGAGTTTATTTAACATATTCCACATCTCTTCTTGTTTGATCATCTTTGTGGATCTTCCTCATACCGCTTTCAAAATCTGACTAGCTCGGATGTCAACAGAAGTGCTGGGAAAATTCCTACTGCCAAATGGTAAGGTTGCGGATGGCCACAAAAGTCAAAATGTTTCCACTAAAAGCAGCAGCCTCAATCTCCCTTACACTTACAAAGAGACCATGCATTTTAGAATTTGGAATTTCACAGTAATTTCCTATAATAATGTACAAAGGAGACAGTTTCACTCTTTCATTTAATTTTATTATCATTATTATTTTTGCCAAATGGGGTTGGTTACGTTAACTATCACTGAATCATCAATTCCAAACATTAAAAAGGTAGAGGAAGGAAGCACTATGGAGAGACTCTTTCACGGAACTACGTTTCAAAACATAAATATTATGTAGGCAGTGTGGTCACAACGCAAATTTTGGCTTTGTCATGGCCTCACTAAATGACTTATGAAGCATTAATATCCTCCTCTGTCTCTCTTTCTCTGTCAACACCTTCATCTGCAAAATGATAATAATGATATGTCCTTACTTTAGAGAAGTGCTATAAAGATTATTTAATAAAATATTTGCTCAGGTCTCAGAAAATATCAAGCATTAGATATTAAAAATGATGTGCTAATTTCTCTTATGCTACAGTAAAGCCTGAGTGAAGTGCTTTGCATGAAATTCTTGCTGTGTGCTGCTGTAGTAAATTTTGGATTAGGTTATCTACATAAGAGCATTGTATAATAAAAGAATCACTTACAGCTTACCTCCATCCTTCTAAACTATTGTTTGTTAGCTCTGCTAAACATGACACTGATTATTAAGAAATCCAACAGCATGTCAAGTAGTAGTCCATGTATTTACAAAAAAAAAAAAAAAAAGAAGAAGAAGATCTACAGAAATTACTCATTGCTGTGTCTTACTTTCTGAGCTTTGGTTGAGAAAACTTGTAAGGAACTTTCCATTCAGTTTAAGACCATTCTCCAAAAATGAAAGATGCTGACTGAGGAAATTGCTCTTTCCTAGAGCTTCAACTCAGCAAAGACTGAGCTGGGGCCTAAAAGTCCCTTCCCATGAAGGCAGTACTTAAGCATGTGATTAACTTGCAAAATGTGCTCCAGTGCCAAAAGGACAATGTGTAAATGCTGTCATGGAAAAGGAACGTAAATAGACATCATTCCTCAGCTTCCATTAGACATATTATTTGGATTCACATAACACTTTGGCCAAACCCAACAAAGTTCTGTCTGTTAGTGGTGACTGACCTCATCCAACTGATCATTTCAATGGTCTGAATCTCATCATTATGTGACTATTGTACAGTAAATGAAAAAGCAGCTATAAAACACCCCTCTTCCTTCCCAAGCCCTCATGAGATACAGTTAATATGGAGTTATCCCCTAAGTATTTTTTGCATGCTGGCCAGAAAGCGCACATGCTGTCTCGTGGAGGAGATTCCCAGTTTCATAGATGTCAAATACCCCATCATTTTTGGCCTGCAGCATGAAGCTCTTCATTGGCTGAAGCAGACAACCCTTAGGTGCTCTGTGAAGTCTGGGCCTCATATTTTCTAAAACTTTGGTTACGGAAAGAGTCCCTGCAATGAAAAGGTTCCATAAATACAGTTTGCAAAAAACAAAAACAAAAACAAACAAACAAAAAAAAAAAAACAAAAAAAAGACCCAACCCCCCCAAGAAATACCTGCTTTGTGAAAAGCAGCAGCTGACAGGTCATCAATTGAAACATAACATGCTAACATGTTATGTTAGCATATTCTTTCTTTCCTTCTTTCACTCCCACCCCACATTGGGCACAGTGACTTTGCGAAGAAACAAATATTCATAAGTAAAAAGCATCAATAGTTGTCTGTCTCAGTCACAGGACTAAAACAGATTATGTTATCTGGAAGTGAAAGGATCACTCTGACTTCATACTGGCTCACACCGCACAGTGCCATGCATTCAAAATAAACACATATGTGTTCAATTTCCATTCTGGATTCGAAGGCTGAAGAAATGGCAAGATGCTTCCAATCTCTTTCTATCAGGGTAAAGAGGAAGGTCTCTTCTAAGGATGTATTAAAATGACACCAATACCCTACCTCATGATGGAGCAACTTGAGAAATACAGTTAATACTATGTTCAGCTCCGATGGAAGTCAACAGACTTTTTTCCATCAAATATGAAGTTGGCAGTATATATTCTAGCCTGTTTTTAGCTGTATATCAAAACCTGCTGGTAAAACTGCTTTTCTTCCTTCAGAAAATCGCCTTTTTTTTTTTTGTGGAGGTACAACAGATAGCCCTGCCCTAGCTGTACCTTGTACTGTGGACTTTCACTACAGGTTTGTACAGCTCTGGGATCTTCCTCTCAATCATGGGTCTAAGGCTCTCCTTCAGCTTCCCATAGTTCTTCCTGAGTTCTTGCTGATACTCCCGCTGGTCAGCCGTAATAAGACGCTTGTTTTTCTCCACTGCTTCACCACACCTAGTCCAAAAGGAAGAAAAAAAAAGTTATCGCATATTATCAACTAGTTCTGTTGAACTCGTTAACTTTATGTTAAATAATCTGAATAGCTAAGAATACAGCTCTTCTGGGCTATGCATTCCTCTGATAACTTATCAGGTCCAAAATGATAAAGAAATAGTAGGAAACCTCCATCTTTTCCAGGTACACAAACTGAGATGACATTTGTGAGATATTAGAAATGCATGAGGGAGCTAATAAAAAAGAAACTTACTGACAGCAGAACACTGAGCTACCTTCCTACTGACTGTAAATAGATGCAGCTAAAATAGCAGCCAGTTGGGACTGTATCCTCTGCATAATGTTCGTATTTATTTAACCCAGACTTATCCTTCAGTAACTGTGCTTCCTTTGGACTAAAGAGATTAGTATCTTGCTATGTGAGTATGCTTGTTAAGACTTACAAGCACATCTCAAAGCAGTCTGTATGTGTCTACTCATACCAAAGTGTCTGCTTGGCAGAGATGGGCAAATATTTTCTTACAGAACCACTATATAAAAAATGTCATTTAATAAAATCAAGACAGTCTGAAAAGCTTGATTTCTGCCAAGTTTCAAAGATTTAAAAAAAGGAAGAGCTTAGTTTCCACATAATTCATTTGTAGTGTTAAAATTCAATTTGTTGGCTTTGTTCCCTCTTGGGATGCAAAGCCCACACAAAAGCATTTGACCGTGAAACACAGATAACAAGTCTGGACCAACTGTCTAAAGCTTGAGACTCCAGGATTCGTGGATCCAGGATAGCTTGCATAATTAATTACACAGTCGTATTATTGTTGTATCATTACTGCCATTATTGATGCAATTCAGCAATTCAATTTTGTTTTACTGACCTCATTATAAACTCTTTGAAGCACAACCTCAGCTTGTTGTGATGTCGATAAAGTTTGGGGTCCGCTGGGATTTCAGCCAGGAACACTTGGGCTACCTCTAGCGGTCCCTTATAGGAATAACAGTAAAATGTCAGAAAAACACCTCTTCTGCTTATACTGAAAACAGACCACATGTTTAGTTAAGCTGTTTATTATTATTTCATGAGTGGAATTAAAAAACAAAACAAAACACATAGTCACCATAACAGGATGTTTTTCACTCCTTTTCCCCCTATTTTTCCTTTGGCAAGCAGAATTTCTGCCCATCATATTTTATCCTCTCCAGCTTATATTTCTCCTCCAACTCCCACAGAGAAGAGAAAGGATAATTTCTGCTCAGCAAAGAAGAAGAGCTGGGATAGCTCTGCTGCCAAATCTGTTTACATGAGAGAAACACAGCTCCTGTGCGCAGTGTTACATGACCCAGCAGAAGTTAGATAAGCCCATAGCAGACAGAGAACACTCTTTCCACAATTTACAACAGTGTGTTACTTCAGTCTGGAGACTTTGGCTGACAAAGAAGCTGGAGAAACAGAGTATACAGTCTTTCAGGAAGAAACTAAGCTCTGTGAGAATGTGGATAATGCCAAGTTTTCCCTCTCACTTTTGTTTTCCTTCTGGGTGTAGTTGAGTTATTTTATTGTCCGTCTTTGTTAGTGGGCATATATGTGTTACTATATCTCAGCTTTCTTTTCAGGCACACAGGTTTTGACTTCATGTATTTTCTTTGGTTTTATGGTGATGCCACAGCAGAGTTATTACTCTTCTCTTTCCCCAAGGATATACCTTAAGTGAATGAAGCAGCTGAGATGGCTAGTGTGTTAGCAGTGGAAAATCCCTGCAAGCATTCACAAGGCTGATGTGGGTATCTGCACTTACGACTAAGACAGCATTTCAGTGAGCACTTTAACCTAAAGAGGCACTCCCACCTTTCTGTATTGCTGGCTGCTAATGCTTGTCCTCACCTCTACCTGACAAAAGTCATTGTACTGCTGCACAGCAGAACAGATGCAGGAACTGAGTTAGTCGAAAACTAAGCCAGCAATTAATTTCTCTTTTTTCCCAGTTAGATCAGTTCTTTGCATAAATGCCTGTCCTACCAGAAGAGTGGGTACTCTGAGGGGTGGGCAGGAACACAGGATACCTTCCTTTGGCAACTAAGTCATGTTGTGACAATTTATATTACTCCTTAGACTATAACCTAAAACCCATACCTCAGCTGAGCTAGGTGAAGCTACAGGGTCTGCAGCCAGTGAAACAAGCTCCCATGAAAAGTATCTAGTAGTTCTTGCATCAGCTGGAGTAGCAGTATCATAGAAACAGAATATCTCAGCATTTTAGCATTTCTGCTTTCAGTCAGGACTTGGAAAGTGCACAGACGCATAAAACAAAGAGGATAAACAATCCATACTCCCCAAATGTCAGAAGTCATATCTAATGGACAGTACACAAGGACTAAATACCAAGGGACAAAGTTTAAATGCACAGTGCAGCTAAATGCGTCTGATTAGACAATCTTTTCCAGTGCAAGAGATGAGCACTGAAAAGAAAGCACAGTGAGGGAAGTATGCAGAAACTCTGTCATCTGGCTGATTCGGATTCCTTACCTGATTTACAGTGGCTCCAACTGAGCCCTGCAAAACCATCTGGAGCATTTTGGCATCTGGTGGCTCTTGGTTGGTGGCTGCAGTTAGTTCTTGTGTTTTTTTCTGCATATCTTCAATAGCAACTTCAATCGGGGTTAAAATAAACTAATCAAAATAGAGGAAGAGATGCCTCATTATCTGAATCACGTGCACAGTCAAGCTGTTCTAAAGCTGGCAATACAACCATTGTTGTCCCTTGCCAGAAGCAGGACTTGTGAAAACCAGGAAGAACGTTCAATCAAAATGTCATCCTGGTAGATGCTGAGTCTGATCCAAAACCTTCTGACATCTTTTCATTTGCAGTCATAGGATCTGGATCAGACTCTCTATTTGCATGTTTTCATTATTCTAAGTTACCGACTTCTTGTCTGCAATGGTTTTGCACTTCCTACTGTTATAAAACTTTCTTGTCTCTGCACCAGTTCTGAGCCTGATTTAGTTCTTTGACTGTTCTTTATCAGCTGGAAGTACAGCCATAAATACATCGCCATGCATCCTCCCGCACAGCACTACAACTGGGAGATTAAAAGAAGGATATATATTCTCCATCCTCTCTTTTCCACAGAGAGTACAGATCTTGTATTTGTCTACTCATTCTATGCCATTCCTATTTATGCATGTAACATGTCTGAGAAATTCAGCCTTCTCTTTTCTGCCAAGTATTGAATTTGAAAATCTTCCCATCCAGACACTCCTTCAGCCCCTGACAACTGAGATCTGTTCTCAGAACCCAATTACCTCTTCTTTTTGGATGACATTGATTCTAGTTTTGATGTAGGGGAAAGCGTGCATAGTGGTTAGGATGGTGTTCCTCTTGTATTGCTCGCTCAGCTCTCCCCTAGGACGCCCATCCATGGTGAAAGGTGTAGTGTACATGAACCGGCAGAGGTTGAAATTCTTCTCAAAATAGGTTACCCTGTCTTTCATCTCATATTCATCAAAATAGGGCTCCACAAAAGTAATTTGTATGTATGCCTGAGGAGAGAGGGAAGAATCATTACAGTACTTTACACCCAACAAGGGTAAAAGGAATGGTATACATGAAACATCCCATGGCTAAGCACACAGCTGCAAATCCTTCAGCGCTCCTGTCCCTTTCCAGAGCTGAAAAAACTTACCTCTGGGGAAAGAGAGTCCCAGGGTAGAGCCTAAGCCTGGGGATCAGTGCCAGAACAGGGACCAGAGATCAGAGCTTTTATTTTCCTTGCTCTATGACTAGTTATCAAACTAAGCCTTTCACGTAGGCTTGTGAAGACACCCCTGGACACACAGATACAGCTGAGTTTTTCTTGGTGCCTTAATGTTCAAGTATAACAAAGGTTTTCCTCTCTTCCTTTCTCTTCTGCGATGAAGCACTCAATTCTGTCAGCTTTCCATACCTTGTTGGGATCCAGCTTGCGTTTATCTACAGGAGTAGAGTCTTTAATCACTTCCACAGCATCCTCTCCAAAACACTGTCCATAAAATCCCTGAAAAGGTAATAGAATTATCACAGAGTGGTTTTAGTACTCCTTAATACAATGATAATTATCTGTGTAATAATATCCATGCCTCTAGGAGAAAGAAGTAACTAGGGCAGTTTCTGGGATCTCTACAGTAAGGATGCTTCTTCATGAACCACAGCTGCCAACGGTAAGGCATCATCCTGGCAACGCTCAGTGTGAGCTGCTAAGTAAAAAGCAGAGCTCCAGCTAAAGAGATAAGATGGGACTATCCCAGCTCCAAGAAGAAGCTCAGAAAAGTACCAAATCAAACATCTGGCCTGCTCTTATCAAATCGTTCAACATATTACAGACTTCCCCATAAGACACATGGCCTCAAGATACAGAGAATGGACCACTCTTTTCGTTCTGCTGTAGAAAGGGCTGAAACAGAAAGGGCATATATAAAGAGAATAATCTATGTTATAAATCAGTTCATGACTGATATTTATACAGTAGTAATACTATTAGCACTGTGTGGGCTCTTTAGAAAGTATAACACAACACAGGAGATCATACTGATCTAATGTTTTTTTTCTTTACCTCTAATCTGTGAGAAATCTCAGGAAGTTTGGTAATTGCAGGCTCCTTATAAACAAATTCTTGTTCATCTAAGTCCCCAAATTTGGATCCATAGAAACCAACGCGGAAGTAAGTTCCAAACATTCGCTTTTGACCCTAATTGATAAAAAGAAGGAGGAAATTTACTATATTACTTATTCTTCCATGTCAACATAATTTCAGTTGGATGCCTTCTGTTTGTTTTTTTTTCCCCAACTGATATATAAGAAAACCCCCTAATCCTCCATTTTCCCATGTTTCAGAGCCAAATTTCATTCTATGTGACATCGATGCTGAGGTATTAAAAGCATTGAAAAGATATTTATGAAGAAAAGCATAGAAGTTAAATGGACATTTTGCTGAAATTTAAAGTTAAGATTTAGTTTGACTATGAAAATACTTTTATAGACCAAAAAGAAGTATTATTTATGTTATTTTTTAATTCCACTGTATACATTTCCACAAAATTTGAATTTTGCAACCGTAAGTCCATAAATGAAAGTCCATGAGAATTTGAAAATGACTAAACTCAGTAGTAAAATTCTTCTGGAAAAAGAGAAGTAAAGGAGCAGTATGAGGGCTGAGAAGCCAAGCTTTCCTATTTCTTCCATTTTGTAATTAAAAACACTAGTTAACTGATAAGAAGATTATTATTTTTAAATAGATGCCGCCAGCCGGAGTCATGCATGCTCTTAGTTTAAATTTGACCTCTTCAGTTGTTTTTCTTTCTGTAACTCAAACAATTTTAGATTCATCTCTTTTTTTTTTTTTGGCTTCCTTGTAAGGAAGACATAGCCTTCTCCTGACAGTACGTGTTTCTCTGATTCATCAGGTTTCTTTTTACTGTAGACTACCCTTCACAGTTAGGCCAAAGGAGATAGAAGCTTAGGTTAGAAAAAGGAAATGGATCTATTTCATAGGCACAGTTTTATAATCACCAGTCAGGAACAAACAGTGCAGCCCAGCAACATGTCTTGCTAGCAGTGCCTTGCCTTGTAGAGTACCTTATTAATAATGCTGTCAAAGGCCTTCTGTAGCTTGCTGTG
Source organism: Apteryx mantelli (assembly GCF_036417845.1). Taxonomy (NCBI): domain Eukaryota; kingdom Metazoa; phylum Chordata; class Aves; order Apterygiformes; family Apterygidae; genus Apteryx; species Apteryx mantelli. The sequence continues at coordinate 8,135,977 of NC_090020.1, forward strand.
CGTCAAGGTAAGCTTCCTGAAGTCTCGATGTGCTTCAAGTATGGGGATGACAATTTTGTAAACCTCATTCACAGTTTCATACAAACCTCCCTTGTAGAAGAAGAAGAAGAAAAAAAACAACAGAGAAAAAGAAATGAGTCCTCATTCACTACAAAAAGAAACTGGATCTCCATTAATGGTGTGACTGAAAAGGGGACTTATGAGAGCTCTTTTCTAATTTTGGTATAAGGCTTATTTTAGCTTTCTGTAAACAGTAACAGGAAATGGGTAGTTCTGAGCAGCAAATCACAAACTGGACCTCATTTGGATCTCAGGTATGTTGGGCTCTCAACCCCAAACTCATACATAAACAACCGAATTCTGTCATGCACATGGTTTCTAGTTGGAGGCCAGAACAGTTACAAACTCAGGTGAGAGGAAGGGAATGTCTTTGCTCAACATGAAGGGCTTTGTCAAAAGCAAAGGGCCTCTAGCCCTGCATCTGGACAATAGGAAACCAAACGATTTCTTAAGAGATGCTATATCATCTGCTCTTTAGCACTACGGCAACGCAGAGAGCTGCTTAGAGTATTAACATCACGACTCTCCACATAGTAAGTGTAGATTATGAGGCCAGCGGTTGTACTCCGAGAGCACAGGAGTAACTCTTTCATGTTTCCTAAAATGTACAGCTTAAGCAAGATCCTTTTAAAATGTGCCATCCCATGGAAAAAAAAAACAGGAGGCTTATTTCATGCTTGGGACAACCACTTCCCTGTAAAGGTCAGCAGCCTGCGAGACCTGCAGTTCCTGCAGTCGTGGTGGGCATATGGCTGAGCTAGACTACCCAGAAATGGTGCTTTGCCAATCTGGTTGAAGCAGGACTGGGTCAGCCGGAAGATGCATCTCTGGCTCTGTTGTTTCCAATGGAAAGTTCTGTGATCCTTGCTGAGTAGTAAGCCTTCCTTTTCTCATGTGCACAGAAACAAGCTATGGATCTGACCCGGACTGCTCCTGGTCCTTTGTACCTGCCATGGCTTTTGGCCCCCACTCACCGTGCTGAAGAGCTCTGCTGCTTGTTCTAGCAGCCCTACCAGGCCACTTTCTGAGAAATACCTCCCAGAACATATACCGTCTTCGTCTGGAGACAAAATATCATCTGAAACGGCAGACTCCTCCAGCACATTGGATGAAATGTTCTGAAATAAATCAAAGCAGAGAAATCAGAAACCTAGACCGAGAGGCTACAGTGAAAACCCAGGCAGATCCAGTTTCAGCATATTTACATGACAGGAAGAAGAATGAAATCGTAGAAGTGCAGCCAGGGGATACACAGCTAAATACCATCTAGAAGCTAATGTAACATCGTAAATCTCCACAGATGGCAGATCAGGAGTTTTGTTACAAGAATCCTAAACTTTCTTTCTCGCCTCACTTTTAAAAGATAGACTCCTGTAGGTCACCAGCTGACCTCCCTCTGGAGTGATTTCCATGAAGCTGCAATTCACTGAATTTCCTATATTGCAGTGGTCAGCAGCAATCATGTCCTTTTAGTTGCTTGTAACTCAGAGGCAGAAAATTCCAGGCTGCATCTGAGACCTCCTGTGAGTTTTTTGGAAGTAGATGAACGCTGAAGTCGTTGATTTAACTTGTGCAAGTAGGGGAGAACATTCTTCTTAAAACTACGATAATTGAATGTTGCTTCTTGTCTCAGCCTCCACACCCTGATCCTGTAGAATTCACTTAGTTTCTCACTGAAGTCACCAAACTCATTGTTAGTTTAAATAAAAATAACTAGGTAGGGTTAGTCACTCTTTGAGATTCTCGGTCATTAAATAACATGTCTACAGTTCTTTAGGACCTATTTGGATAAAAGACATTAGGTAGAGTCAACATTAGAAATTTTAGAATACATAGAAATACATGTAAATATGCATTAATATATGTGTGCATGCAATATGGAACTAGCATCTGTAACTTTCAACAGCAGCAGAAGTGCTAAGCTTTGATTTGCTAGTAATTAAAAGGAGTTAAATTAGGGTAATCGTGTCTCACTTTAGCAGAAACTGACAATGGCAATCTGTCTGAGTGAAGGATAAATGCCTGCTGGCTAGCTAGCTAACTTCTGAAAGACATCTTTATAAAATGGCAGAGACATCGAGGGCTGTTACTATTGACCAGATTTTGTATAAAGAATTGGCATCACACATCACTAGCAACATAGGACTTTTCTCCATGGTTTTTATGTATATATTTATTTCTCAGTGGGTGGAACTTACTCTAAACAGGCTGCCATCAGTGTCTAGTCTGTGCATCACGTCAGCCCTATTGAAAGGGTCAGTGAGCCCACAAAGCTCAGGACAGCATAATTGGGAGTTAAGAATATGTCTGAATTGCAGCCAGAGGGAAAACTAGAGCATATTTTAGCTTATCCATGTCACAATCCCAATGAAGATGACAACCAAACAGAGTTAGCCTTCTGGTACATTCCTGGGGCAACTCATACAACCCATGTTACGGCTCAATTTCTGTTTTTCTCTTTCTGTAACAGAAACCATTAAGGAGTGTTTTTACAGAATGATATGCAGCCCTTGATGGTCGCTTTTTTGTAGCAAAGGGAAAAGAGTCCAGAGCAGTGATTTACTTGTGAAAAGAAGCCAAGAAAATTGCAGATACCAATTTATCTGTTCTTTGGCTTTAAACCCGCAATAACTTTCTAGTCAGAAACGTATTTCCATGTTTTATAGTCCACACACTCTGGTAGGAAAGTACCTCCATGATATATTCCTGGGGCTTGCATGATCTTTTGCAAAGTGTACATATCTCATCTACCTTTTGCCTTTATCTGCCTTCCATATGGAAGAACTTTATAAGTCTCTTATATAGTAAAGGCTGATGAGCAATACACAGGTCACCATGTATATCATCTGCAGTTATTACGGATCTTACATGCCTAGTTTTCTTTAAGGAAAAAAAAAAACACAGCAACTGGTGTAAACTGAGGAGACTTGACAGTGATCCCCAGCCCCTATTACCATGTTAGATACGGCTAAGCTAACCTGCAATTTCAATTCTGGAAAGCAGCACAGTTGAAATAGTCTAGTGTTGGGCCGAGACTAATAAGCCCTATGCCTCAGCGGATAGACACACCCTAAGTCCTTGTCTGTGATAATATCAAGTGGCTTTTAAAGTCAATCCATATATGATTCATACTTAGTTTGAGTCCTCCTTAACAATTGTAAAGGGCATTTAGCGTAAACATGAATTGAGCGCAAAGGGAATTTCACTGAAAGTCTTTCCTATCTCCAGGAATTGTTTTATGACTGCACAGTGGGAAACATGTACAGTTTTGCCTAGGCCAGTATAAGGAATGGGTATCACTCTGCTGCCAATCAGTTTTCTGGATGCTAACAGAGTCACTGCAGGAGACTGAGGTCAAACGATTTAACCCTTTGCTACCTCACTTTACTCATCTGTAAAAAGGGGATAATACTTCTCCTCATCCAGAATAATAGTTATTATACATATTAATATCAGCTGCAATTCAGCAACTGACTGTATTTCACCAGGATTAGCTCATGTCTGAGCTGAGAAAGTTCCTTCATAGTAAAATGAAGAACTGGACACAGAGATTCAGTGAGTGAGATCTGGAATTCCAAATAAAGCCCAGACAGTCTGAGTAGTGTTACACTCTCTTTGAACAAAATCATCAGAACAAGATCATCACAGGTGCTACAAAACACAAACCCGTTTGTAGAGAATGGGAACTCCTCTCCTGAAAGGCTTTGTAAAAATGCAAAGTGTTGTTATAGTTAATTACTGTTATTGAGCAAACTGAAGTTCAAAATTATGCTGTCAGATACAGAGTTGTGTAATTGGGTTTTGGTCATTAATGCATTTCATTACCTCTCCTGTGGAGTAACCATCCCTTTGCCAAATATGCATTATACACAAGCATTTTCACAAAAAAGACTGACTTGCTAAGAGGCTTTTAATCTTAAGTTTTTGCTTGCCTAGTGCCTTAACTTCAGTTCTCTAAAATAACTGGAAACATATCCATTCACAGAAATCTGCATAATCTGAGAGAAATGAAAGGAGGAATTGCATTAGGATCAAGTGTGTCAGACTACGTGCATTCAAGGTAGTCTGGGAGTAGCATGTGGCAAGTGAAGACAGATTCACCTACATCCAAGTGATGATATTATGTAAGTAGTGGAGGAGAAGGAAAAAATAGAAGTATTGAGTATAAGTCAGAAGTTAGGAAGCACACAAAACTGGTAACGGATGAAAAACAGCAGAAGTGTAAATCTGTGGCCAGAAGTTTAGCCAGTAAGAAGTCAGTACAGACGTAGTGCAAGAGCAAAGGAATTCTAACAATAACACTAGTCCATTAGCTGATGGCTATGGTGGAATTGTCAATACTAATGGCCAGCATACTAATCCCAATGCAAAATGCCAAATGGTTCAATAATACTCACATTTACTATTTTGGAGAGAAAAAACAGATGATGTGGTTATATCAAGGGATGATGAGTGTACCAGCTACTAACGTTAGCCACCTCAGAATCATCTGGACCATAAAACATGCCCATTAACTGTTTGAATGAGCTAAGCAAAAGGCCATTCAGACAGCTAATACTGAGTTTCCATATGTTTTGGAAAACTGGGGAAGTTCCAGAGGAGGAAATGTGCTTTGGGGACCTCATTTTTAAAAAAGCAAACAAGATAAGCAGGTAGTGGTAGGCTTACCGGTCTGACATCCTAGGCAAAACAGTGGAAATACTGATACAAGATTTTATTAATGAAAAAATAAAAGACACTGTAATTAATCCATATCGACACCAGAATGTAGAAATCTGATACTTTTAATGAGATTACCGTCTGAGAAAAGCAATAGTGGCCAAACAAAAGATGTCTATATAACATTTGAGTTAGTACTGTACAACATTTCTACTAATTAATTAGAATGATTCAAAATCATTGCAGCAAACATTGCATGAATGAAAAATGGGCCCATAGGTCTTAGAAGGTAATCATAAACGAGGAATCATCAACATATGGGAATATTTTCAGGGGCTAAGTCTTTTCTATCTTTTATTAATGTATTGGAACAAACTGATAAAATCACTAAGTTTGCACATGAAATCATTTCAGGGGAAGATCACCAATACTGCATGATCTGATAAAGCAACTTATGAACAAATATCTACATTTCAAAATGCTGCTCTGACAGCAAAGAATGAAGCTCTTATTTACAAGATGTAGAAAAGAACCCTGAAAAACAAAACCAAGAGAACCCTCTGGAAAAGATCACCATGTCACTGAGCAATGAGCTCAGCACAGCCAGTGGAGGCTTTGGAAACAAACTGAGAGACACTTCCCAGGGTTAAAGAGCTTATGGGCATTTTTATTTGACTTTGGTGTGACTGCCTATAGACCAATGTGATTGGGTCATTCATCACTCAAAAAGAAGCTGGTTAGTAATCAGAGGACAGTCAAAGGACTGGAGAACATGCCTAAAAGAACTGAGCAGCTCCAATTACTTAGCTTATCAGAAATAAGGTTGAAAGTTATGTCTGTCAAGGTTGATAAGTGAAAACTCTAGGAAAAAATACATGATAATAGAGGGCTTCTGTTTAACAAACAAGAGATTACAGTATCCAAAGGCTGAAAATTGAACCTGGAGATAGGCAGACAGTAAAGCATCAGCAGTGAGCTTAATAAATCATTGGAACAACCTACCAAGACTGGTGATGGATTCTCTGTCACTGTAAGTTTCCCTACCAATAAGTGCACTTCTACTACACTTAACACAGGGAGGAATACATAAGTCAAAACAGACTATCCCAGCCTTATGCTATCAGAGCTTCAGATCTTCTTACCTGAAAGCTGACGCTGCCCACCGGGAGATAGTTACGATCTTCAAGCATGCTGAGGTATTCTGCCACCAGCGCTGCAGCGTGGACCAGACACATGGCTGCTTCGGTGTAGCACTTCCTCTTGGTGTGCTTTTCTGCCATGTTCTGCAGCCAAGTCAGCCTCAAGTCGGGTGACGTCTGGTACCCTTTGGCAATTCTAACAGTGCAGGACACGACAGAGACATGAATGATTTTCTCTTCTTGGAAATAAAAAAAGACCTTCGTAATTCTCCACCTAGGCTGAATGGAAGGACATACCGCTGTCTCTAACCTGCAAATGCGTTTCACTGCGTACACAGCAAAAGAAATGGGTTGGCAGGTGTAGCCAGGACACAGAGGGCTATGGAGGGAGTAAAACCGCTGACCCCAAGACTCTTGTGTCTTTATCGATCACTGAATCCCGTCCTTATTGAAATCCACGCCCTCCAGTCACCTCCCAATGGCTCCACAGCAACATTTTCTACCCCATACAACCTGGGCCCCCAGACGGAGATTTGCTATGCTAAAGCAAGAATGTACGCAAATAAAACAGCTAGAGGGTTTCTCCATAGCTCGTCCCCAAAATGCACAGTTCTTGAGCTCACTTCACTGAATTTCCTCAGCTGAAATTGCAAATGGATTCACCTGTACATGAGATCCATGAGCATCTCTGGATCTTCCTGAAATTCCCTCATTTTCACTGTATCTGACAGGATGCTGTTCAGATTACACAGCAGCTCCTCGACCTGGAGTAATATAAACATCAACATGCATTTCTCAGGTGTTTATTTTTTCCCTGTTAGAAATCTGCTGGCATCTGCACCAGATAACATGTTACTTAGTCCCTCTTGCCCAAAGAAATATCAGGATGCTAGATTGCTACTAGATATGTTTTCCCAACTCCATTTAATACAAACAGCGCTAGCTGACATAGCAAATCCCATTCACACAAAACTGGAATTACTTGATCTGTTTATTTTTGAAAGGGGGGGAAAAAAAACACAAACCAAGAATTTAAGTACTAATGGAGTTCACCTTTTACCTGAACTGTAATCTGTTATCAAAGCAGAAGATTTTGTAAATCTTCAGTGCAAGCTGCATTTCATCAAAGCAACTAAGAGTTGACTGAAATATTTTTCATTATTGCTGCTGCTGCTGCCTTATGAATTGAAAAAGGGAGGGAAGTTCCTATGATGTTGTTTGTCTGAAAATATAAAGACTCAAACTCCAGCTTGCAGAACTCTTACAGGTACAGTTCCTGCTGGGTTTTAGGACAATGATGTGCATAAAGCTAAGAGACGAGTCTCATCCAACATGATTCCAGTGAAGCTTCTTAAAATATTTTGCTGTGGAATTATGTGCTCCACTTCTTCCTCACTTTTTGTTACATTAGAGATAAGCTTAGGCAATAACACCTGTTTGCTTATTTTCCCTGCTCTGGAAGACTGAGATCTAGGACTTGCTCCAACACATTCCTATGTGAAAGCTCCTGGAATAAGCAGTGAATGCCACAAAAGATTCAACCTGAACAGGAAATGGAGTTGGCTGCATCTCCACATCTTCTTCTGCATAGGCCAGGATGGTTCGTAAGGATCGTCGAAGGAATTCCTCATTAAACTCAGGTGATTTGCCAACCAAAGAGGCTAGTGACATGGTCACCTGCATCTTCACTCTTGCGAAATTCTTTCAAAAAAAACAAAAAATAAGAGAATGATGACTGCACTGCACCATGCATATCTGCTCACATGTTTCCGTTTACTAAATAAACTCAATTTCTCCTGCCACACTGAGTGGGTTAAATTCACTGCTCAGGTGAGTGATCTCTGGTGCACCAAAGTCAGTCCAGTTCTACCTGGTTAGACAAAAGTCCCCAGTTCTGACATGTCCACGCTTTGTGGCGCGAATGTGCCATATGCTTGAATGAGGCAAGGGGAAGTCTGAATCCCCCCTCTTTCATCCTCTGCACAGACCGGCTGATCTGCAGGAGGAACCAGAGCTGGGAAAACATTCTGGAAACAAGTCTGTGAAGCACAAAGCCTCTGAGGGCTTCACCTGGACTGATGCACCATGCCTTGCTGATGACTGCATCTCGAGGCAAATTCTCCTCCTGCAAAGCCAACACTTTTACGTATTCAAGGTTTTTAAAGTAACAACCTGAGGAAAAATGCCGTGGAAGATCAGATACTCTCCAAAATGCACATGAATGTCCTTACATGCTAGGACATTGTGAGTCTACATGCATAACATACATACTTAGCTCCATATGTGTGGGCAGAATCACAGTCTAGTTTACAGTTCCTTGAGACCAAATGCCAAATTAAAAATATGACAATAATACCAATATACAGCAGTTTTACTGAGGCCTCAGTTGCATCAGAATAGAACCGATCTGTATGGCATGTCAAGTTTAAGCAATTCTGTTACAGGACTGAAAAAAATTAGGAGACAAACGAAGACTTTTGCTTATGCATTGTACAGTCCTTGCTCTCAGAGCTCTAACACTGCTTCATTTAAAGATGCATTTACAGATGTTGCAGAATAGTGTCACATTTTCTTAAACAAAATACTGAACAATAATTCTGTTAAAACTACTCTGTCCCTACACTTCTGGCACTTCTTCAGATTCAAATGTGCAAAACAGCACGACACTTGACATATTGCTTTATCTGCTGATATTTTCTGGTTTTTATTGCACTTTCAGTTTCAGCTTCAATTCTTCACAAAAAAGGTAGCATAAAGTATATTGCTATTCACAATATCTTACACTGGTAGAGCTGAAACTGTATCTCATGAGGAGATAAAGAGTGGCACAGGCTTGAGTCCGTGTAATATCTATGCTGCTGCTGCAGTGATGAAGAACTCTTTGACACAGGTCAGCACACTGTTCCACCTCCTCTTCAAACAGGAAATCTCCAAACTAAGAGAGACAGAGAAGATACCATTCATTATTGTCATTTCTGGCCATTAAAATGTCATGAGCTTAGTGCACAAAACCCCCTGGTTCAGACAAAGGTTAAAATATAGAAAAAACTTCATTTCACATTCTTTTGATTTGTACTTTCTTATTTTTGTGCTTCTTTAGATTCCATTTTCAAGCTTTTCTACAGAAGCATGGTTTTAAAATAGCTTTTGTGTTTAAAAAAAGAAGGACAAAAAGAGAGAGAAATTTCTCAAAAAGTCCCAAGGATCCAAGAGCTTTCAAAAATATCAAATATTGCAAAATTCTTACAAGCATGAAAAGAGTTGCTATCTCCAGAGTATATGGCAGCTGATGAAACATGCAAATATTTCCTTAAGCATAAGGAACAATTACTATTTTTTCAAATTAATGCCCTACCCTTCGCTTGCCCTCCGGCATGTTCTTCCTTCTACTGTGTACCATCAAACTTCCGCAGCCCAGCTTACATGACAGACCCTCTTTTAAAGTGTTTCCACAATATACCTAGCAGACAATAAACCCAGAGGGCAAGATACATGTCCTAAGGAACTGTCAGTGTAAACATCACAGATGCACTGGTACTGTATGTACATAGATAGGACTGATAAAGGTGTGTGAGCAGAAGAACACAGGATATTATTTCTCATTCGCAGGCCCATTTCCCAGCCCTCAACCTTTCTCCACTCCACTATCTCACTGTGGTATGTCTAATTTATATGACATACCTTTTGGCATAGGGATCTATCGTTTTTATTTGTTTGCAAAATAACATTTATATACCTATGGTGTAATAGAAGTAATTTGAATGATTGCTTCATAAAATACAGAACTGAGTCAGCTTAACCAGAATGTCTATTTCAATAAGAATAATGATTGCTTCACAAAATGCACAATTTAATTGGAAGTTAGCTTCAAAGATAAAGCACAATGAGAACATACTTATGAATTTCATAACTACTCAGATATCTACCCTGTATTAGGGGTATTAGGCTTTGTCAGCCAATCCAAATTTAACTACAGACAGGCATTAACTGGACAGCAGTATACTGTTTGTTATTTGCACTTTAGAATAATTTAGGGGAAAAACATTTCATGGATTTTTCCATCTGTCTTGTAAGTGGAAATACTTTCCTTTGTAGGAGAATGACTCTTTACCAGATTTCAGAGAGTCCTCATGAAGCAACTAACTTTTTATGACCTATATTCTAAAAATGTTGGGTCAAATTCTATCTTCATATACATTTTGAAAATAAATTATTTTCCTTTGAGATACATAAAGTGAGATTAGAGTGAGGTTTAGTTCTCAGATAGAACAAAGACAGCATTTGTCAATATCTTAGAAATTTCTTAGAATTTTAGAATCTATTTTGGAATTAGAAACCTAGAACAAACCCCTGCTCTTAGAGGAGTTAGTTTTGATTAATCCTCCACCTGACTGATTAGAAACTGTTCCTGATGATATAATAATTTAAATTTGACTTTGTGGCAACTGTCTGATCCATGATGCTAACATTCCTAAAAATTAAAATTGGAATGCATTTTAAATATATTTTGGGTGGGCTTTTTTACTTTTTTTTTTTTTTTTTTTTTAAAGCAAACCCTCTATTTTTCACAATCAATTGCTAGAACCACAAGGTTGTTCTGATTCAGTAACTCCATTTTGTGTTGTTGACAGAAGAGTCCTACCATAACTGCAGAAGTCCCTGAACAATCATGAATATCCCTACAGATAGGCATCAGTATTTATATATGCTAAACATATTTAATGAATGCCACAGCACAGCTGTTAAGTGGATGAACACAGCTCTGCTCTGATTCTGGTAACTTGAATGGAAGCATGAAAACAAAAGTATATCAACAGCATACCTTAGCGATGAGAGCTCTGAGGGTACCAAAGCAATGAGTCAGGTAAGTGGTGCTCTGATCACAGCCAAGAGAGTTTACCAGGACCTTCAGAACTCCTCCCAAAAGATTGTCTCTGCACTCTGCTGCAAAGCTTGCCTACACGTGGAGGAGAAAACCAACAATAACTGCATGGGGCAATTCAGCAGGGAACTGGCACATGGGAACCAGAGCTCTCCTCTCCTGTCTGCAAGATTCTCCCAAGTCCAAATAACATGAGGTTGGATATCACAGCTTTTTTCATTTGTTAGCATCTGCTACTGAGAAAATTCAAATCACTTCTGTCAAGATCAGGAAGATAGAGGGGAAAATGCTCAACTGTTTCTCAGCATCAGAAGACCCTCCAATGCATTTTAGCTCAGCCAACTTCTGCAGTGACTCCTGAAGCTCAGTCCATCTTCTGGCCACTATTTCATGTGCCTTGGATCAGGAAGTGATTCTGTGGTGGGCAAGCACCTGCTTTCCCCGTTCCCTCATGGTCTGATTTCTTGGACATATTGGTTAGATAGATAGGCTGGTACGCTCTGCTCAAACCTGCAACCTGGGCAGCAGAGAGACTGAGAGCACTGAGGGGTGCCATGCAAAAATGTGCCCAGCAATATAAGAATCTAGTAGCTAAATGCTTTTCTAGTAGCAGGTTTTCAAAACCAAAGTTTTCCCTCACTATATATGAATAAGTATGCTGCTCCAGTAGTAGTACTCCCACACCCATGAATTTGGAGTCTCTTTCCTAAACCGGGAGGCCAAGTCTCGGTCTGGTCAAATAGTCTAGTTCCACTGCCACCAATGGACCTGTTAAATTTTGCTGCACCTGACTGCTGGAAGTTAAGGTGTAGGTTCTTCAAGTTGCTCTATGGAAGCACTTCTGTCTCCAGAAGGGCTCCACGAAGGTGAAGCAGTCTTTCCTGCCCTGAGCATTCTGTGGGAGTCAAGGTTAAATCCTGTTGTTTCACGGGATCATGCAAAGTATTATCTAAGGCCACCCAGCAGTCCAGTTTCAAATTACTAATACCTTCAGATATATTCCCAACCTAAATAAAGGCTTTTCTCCCCTTATCCTCTGTAAAGTTCAGTATACAGCAAGACAGTTGAAATGGCTTTCTACAACACCTACTGAAGGCAAAGGAGTGAATTTTTCCTTCATTTACGCTGGTGCGATGGCCTATAATAGAAGGGGCTTGCAGCTTCTGGAGCTGCAGGGGCTGGTAGAAAGCCAGCTCTGCAGCTTCTCACCTGGATGATATTCTCCTGCATATCGAGAATGATCAGATTAGCTTCAGTCGCCAGGTTTCCGCTGATCAGAGCTTCTTGATCTAGCTCAGCTTTTGTCCTGCAAAAAGACACTCTAGTTAAAGCACGTAGTGAGTACCACAGGAGCTAGATGACCTACTAAACAAAGGCAACAAAGGCAAAATACAAACAATAGCATTCTGAATAAAGCCATAGGGGCAAACAATGAAAATAGTCTTCAAGGGCATTTCTTAAGAACTTCAGGGTCAAACAAGGAGAGCTGTTATCTTAGGTCACAAATTCCAAAGGGGATGCCTGACAACTAGACCTCTGGGGAGTTCAAATGGATGCTGCTGCTTCCATAATAGCCATCTATGAAATAGTTCCCTCACCCTCAATATCAGTTCTGAAATTAATGCATTGCCTGCAGCAGGACACCAAAACCCCAAATGGAATAAAGAAGTAACTTTTCTAACACTTCCAGAGAAAAATACAATAAACTAGCAGGCTTTGGTGAAGGGGAAATTGTTTCAGTGCCCTAGCAGCAGTGCTTAATGTGGGTAGTTAAAAATACTGGTTCTTGAGACTGTTGACATGTAAGACAGCAGGTTCAAATGCCTCAGGGTCAGTGAAGCGGTGCCCCAGGCCATTTAGGAGAGGACTGGAACATTTCTTAAAAGACAGAAGGCTGTAGCAGTGTAATGCATGATACGATTTTAGTCAACACTTTAAGAAGAGACCTAGAACAGAGCTCCCTGCAGTTCAACAGTCTGAGCTTAAGAAACAGTTTCTAACAAAAATGTATTTTCAGTGATCCCTCCTAAGTCAGGAACACGAAGAAGAGGGTTTGTTCTTTTCCTTAAACCATTTAGAAAAGGGCTGCTGCAAGAAGCTGCTTTCTGAGACTTCAGAGCTGCTCTGACTCAGGCCAAAGCTCCCGAGGTGCATTTCTGTCCTTTGGCTGGAGGAACACTCTTACAATCAGGTTTCTGAGAGAGTTCAGATTCTGTGGCTCTTCTGCTACATTTGCTTACATTTTCCACCCATTGAGGTGAGAGTCTCACCCAAAAGGAAAGCCAGAAAAGTGAGACATCCTTTGGAGACAGCCAGATAATTTTAGGGAGGACTAGGAAAGGAAGTCAGGACAGTCATATGTTGATTAATTACAGTTACTCAAAGCAATGAAGAACAGGAGGGCCTGCCAGAAGGCCAGTGCTATAATCAAGCCAGGGATTACTAAATATGAGTGAGTGAGAACCATACAAATCAAGCAAACGCTTTGAATAATTTCCAGCAGCCACTCAGCCTTGCACATTAACCATGCTAACTGATTAGATTCTCTCCGAGACCGTTCTTAGCTTATAACTGTGACAACAGTCTCAATCCCAGAGCACACTGGACCCAAGGAGAAGCAGGCTGAGTGAGGCTGAACAGCATGCATACGCAAATTTGCTGTGCCATGTATAACCTGCAAACACCTTGCTCATGGGACATACACTGAAAGGATCCACAAAGGATGAGAGCAAAGCACTTGGATACCACACTGATGAAGGCAAGAGAGAACAGAAAGGCCTCGACAACATGCAGAGTTGCACTCATTTAACCAAAAGTTACATTTCAGGTGGTTTAACTGAACTGCAGAGAGACACTGTAGAGCTGTTGCTTGATGACTGGCTTACTCTGACTTCATTTAAATTGGTTGGGAGGAAGCAAGCGGCTTTCAAGGCAAAATAAGAATGTTCACACAGGATCTGCATGTCTTCCAACCAGGTACAGAGGACACACGGATTATCTTTCAAAAGTTCATATAAATTCCAAAATATTAATCTTTGTGTTCAAAAGATGTCATGTGGCAACAACATAGTTGCCTAGCAGAGCACAATCCACTCATGCAAAAATTAGAATAAAGCCAGTGCTCTGAGTTCAATTTAAAACACGGTGAAGGACATCATTGGTGCTCACAACAGTTCTGCTGGCAAGAGGCCACCCAGTGGTCCTTTTAGATAGTCAAAATTCAAGCATATGGAAAAAAGGCACATTACCTTTAGGGAAAAACAACAAATTCCATACTTACAGAAACTTGGCACATACAGTATGAAAATACTATTAGTAACACAAATCATTCCTGAAAATATAAGCTTTCTGTAAATCTGGACACTAACTTGTCTTCTATCATATAGTGCTGATAAGGTGAAATATACTGATACATTTATAACCTGCAACAAAAAAAATGTTCACTACAGAATCATCTTCTCTGTTCTTCTTGCAAATAACTCTTCTCAAGTTTAACACAGCAGTGTTAAACTTCTCAAGTGAACCCAGCTCAACTGAGGCAAAACTTTTATCACAATACTGTACACAGTGGGAGCCATAGCAACACCAAAATAAATGTCATATCAGGCCTCAGCAGAGGATTTGATATGACATGTATCAATGACTACTGTTTCCCATTCTGATAATCAAAAGGAAAAGTGTGTAGATAACTATTTAAACATCTCATTCAAGTATTTATGACCTCTTTATTGCATCATAGCAACAGCCAGATCCTTCTGCCACATAAACATTTTTTATTTACTTCCCCTTTGACAGAAAAGAAAAAGGATTGAAATTGCTGATTTCATAATAAAACCATCCTGGAAGAAAGAACAAAACATATTAAAAAAACACAGATAGCTTGGTTCTAATGAAGGCAATATATATTTATTAACTGACTTACTTATCTTGTCTCTCATTTGCCTGTCGCCAGTGAGTCTGCTCTTTTCTCCATCGCAGGTTTTCATTTAGCCCTGCTGATCTGTCATTCCCTAAAAGTGCAACATATATCATCAGTAAGATTAAAGCAAAGGGGGACACCTGAAGTCTGAAAGCTCATCCAAAGAGGGAGCTACATTTCTGTAGCAGTCTGCCAGAACTCAAACCATTTGACACGATGGCCTTGGGGCTCTAGTCAAAGGACAGGGCCCCATCACTTTTTTCATCTAGGACTTTTAAAACATTAGCTTGGTTGCAGATGTCTTCAAAGACCCAAAAAACAAGTAAATCCATTTATTAAATGAAACAGACTTTTTTGATATCAGCAGTTTGTTCTTACTGATAGTTTTGACATGATTGCTTGGCTTTTGATTAGACACTAACACAAGTTATTAGAATGTCTTAAAATTTCTTAGCTGGCATCATATTCTTCAGCTGAGAATAGCTCAGTCCGAACTACAGCATCAGTAATTGAAGTCTAACGATATTTATATCCACAGCAAATCCAAAAGAGGTCTACAAGGGAAGGACTGACACAAAAATAAAAGGATAAGAAGGGGCAGTGTGCATAAAAGGCAACAAAAACATTTATATCTATAACCTCTTGAGATCCTCTCAAATGTCATGGGAAAGGGTGGGAGGAAGTACCAGCTGGTATTCTGCAGCGCTTCATCATTTCTCCTCTGGCTCCTTCACCTCTCAGTAAAGCCTCTTCTAATCGGGCCTTAACGTCTCTCGACTTCTGGAGTGCTTGAGTGCTAACTTTATCTGAGCTTTGTTTGCCCTGAAAGTAAAGTCAAAGCGATCAGCACCAGTGCCTCCATCTTTCAACACGAGCCCGAATTATATCAACAGAACCAGAGACAATGAGAAAGACCTGGAGAGCAGGCAAAAAGCTCTGAATATGATTGACTAATACAAAAATATTAGTTAAAGGTTGCAGATGCGGAAAGAGGCGATACACGTACTGCTAATAAACACAAAGATGTAGCTCAGTGCTACAGAGAGGGAAATTGAAGCACAGAGAGAAAGTTATTTGATCTGTTTCAGACAGGTTGTGTCAGAGAGGGGAGTCCTGATGTTCAGACCCAAATCTTAACCAAAGGATCACCTGCCACCACCTCGCTTTCAGTGGTAGAGTGTAAAGAGAACAACTCCAGTGCTGACAGCAGCAACTGTTTATATCACTTCACAGGTGGAAAATATTGGTAAATTAGACATGTATATAGATTCCTAAAACACTTAAAATAGTTAAATCTAGAACACCTAAAATAAATAGTTCCTCAAATCCTCAGGAAAAGGAAAAATAATACAACAACTTAAAAGCAATTTTGTGTGACTTCCTTGAAGGCTTTGGCTGCATTTTGCTTGAAGGGTAGAGTCAGTTATTTTATCTGAATTAATCTGTCCACTTGTAGCATAGATTAGACAAGAGCTAATTTAACTTGCCAATAATAAATTTCCCCAGGACAGCCAGGGAGAAAGAAAAAAAAGAAAATAGTGCAAAAAATCAGGCCATATTTCACTTACCTTGTACTCAAAGCATGAGACACAAATGAAGAGGAGGTCTAAAATCCTGTTCAGTTGCATGGATGGAAGGTCTGCAATCCATTTTTGTATGAGGTTCTGATCAGCATTTTTCATGATCCAGAGAAAACAGATCAAAAGGTTGCGAGTAGTATCAGGACCTAATGTAGCATTCTGTCTGTAGGGCTGGGAGCAGATAAGGTAAATGTCAGTTGAAAGAAGAAAAAGAAGAGGAAGGCCATTCAAATTAAGAAGTGTTATTTAAATTTCAGTGTAGTCAAATCCCAGGGCTGTTCTTAAGTAAGTTAACCTCTTCCAGATTATACTGATTATTTTTTGAAAATTATATCTGTGCAAACAGTGACAGCAAGGCCAGTTGCATGCAAATGAAAGAGAGGAAGCAGCACAGAAACACTGTCGGCCAGATGCACACACATTAATTTCCTTAGAAATTAATGCAGAGAAAGATTCTGTAACTGTTTGGTTCCTTCTTGCCAGGCAGCTGTGTCAGCCAAATATATAGAGGATAAAAATAACTATAAAGAAAGAAATAGAGAAAAAAAAGGGGATAATGAGTCATGAATCCACGGATTCAGGTGACACTGGGACTGGGAGGCAGTGGGGGAGTGAAAGTGGCCTTTGCTGACCCAGGAATGGGACTAGGTTGGGTGTGGAAATGGAGATAGGCACAGAGGAGAAAAAGTGGAACCACTTATGATGCAGGAGAAGTTAAATGACTGGAAGAGTAGGAGATAACACCAGGAATATGAGACATTATTGTGGGGGTTGGAGGAAATGAGAAAGCAATTTCTTGTGACCCTAGTTGTTAGCCAGAAGAGAAGATAAAAAGTACAAAATACTGAAAGACAAAAGCAGATACAAGAAAGGAGACTCGGAAGGCACTGGACATACCAGGGACATCAGAGATATTCCAGAACTCCTGAGGTTGAATTGATTCCCTGCAATGGCGAGGGCCACATTTTGATTGATTGCACCTGCAGACTCTTGTTCTTCTTCCGGATTGCCTGTGCGCCCCTTTCCCCCTCGGGCATCTGAAACTAGATTTGAAATATCTCAGTGGGACTGCAGGGAAGAATCCAGTTGTTGCTGTTGTACTCTCACATTTCACAGTCCTCCATTCTGTTACCAAGCAAAACAACCGGCACATCCATCCCCAAGACTGCTGTTCTGGCTGATGCACCAAGGAACAAAAGGGGCACAGCATTAACAAGACACTTTGCAACTATCTGTAAAGACTGCCAAGTTATTCAGATAAACATAGGAAAAGGAGATGAGTCCAATAAGCTCTATTTTTTTCAGAAAAGCTGGTTTAAAAGCAAAGGCGGGAGCAAACACGAGGCTGGTTCTGAAGTTCAAGGCTAAGCCAGCGCTTCATCAGGCTCGGATGGAGCCATCCAGTTCCATCCCATCCCAGATGATCAACATCAAAGCCATGCATTGGCTTGGGGATATTCAGCAAGGCATGTCAGTCTGCTAATGGCTAATAGAGCCGGTATTGCCTGCTGGTTTAAAGGACAAGTTTAATTTCAAGCAACTGGCCACTTCTATTCCCCACTGGTTCTTAATATCATCCTCAGCAAATAAATGTACTTATATCTAAGTGTTATAAAAACCTTCTCTGATTCTGAGTGTCCACTTTGGGATTTAGAAGACCTGGCTTTCGGAGAAGGTAAGTGACCAGCCAAACTCAGTGTGTTCAGAACTAGGTCAGCAGCCTCTCATGATAGACATTCAAAAAGAAAGGCACTCTAAAAACTAGCCATACTGGTACACTTGGGTTTCCTCACTCCGTCTCCTTTTCATCTGTGGTATAAGGATAGCACTTAGATTAGAGGAATGTGGTGAGGTCTGATTAGTCAATGTGCTATAAATGCTTTCATGCTCTTAGACTGTAAGTGCTAAATACATTCATAGTATTTTGTTCAGACATCTATATGCAAAACATTTTCAGAACTAGTGATGGAAGTATATTTCCTGCAGACCTTGCAAAATTTTTTTGCAATCACAATTTTTATACTAAGATATAGGCAGCAGTATATACAGATACACCTCTGGTCTATCATTCGCTAATGAAGTAAGCACACTGAAGTTTCTTCTGTCTGTAAAAATCCAATTTACTTCCAAGTAAAGAAATGTTCACCCTGCATCACTGTGGGGAATTTCTGCACTTAGGGAAATATCTTTTATGTTTGATAGTCAGATTATTTTGACAAGTTACTCTAAGAAGCTGAAAAAGACAAGAGACGAAAGGTCTTACTTGTAAAATCATGGAGTTGTGACAGTGAATCCAAAATGATCCCAACTAAAGGGAGGTAGAGAGCTGCAATTTTAACCTTCACCTCTTTTTTGGAGCAACGTGGGTCTAGGTCATGGGAACTCAGCAGGCTAAGGATAGCACTAACAGCTTTTCTTTGCACCTTGCTAATCCTGTTAACACAAAAACAAGCATGAGCTCCATCAGTGGGTTATGCACAAATTATTTATAAATCAAAGATATAAGAAACAGCGTGGACATGGAAGAAAAACTAATACACCAATATTCATTAGAGATAACCCCTTCCATTCTGAACAGAGAACGATGTTCCCTGCAAAACGCAGATATCTTACTTTTCCAAATTAGCTCACCACAAATCAAAGAGCATCCAAGTCTTCCAAGTATCCCAGAAAAAATCAACATGGTGAAGAAATGTGCTTAGAGACAGGCATCAAACTCTGGTCAAAGTGTAGTTAAACTCTTAAACCCAAACAAAGGCGGTGGTGTTTTAGAGAGAAGAGCAATTGAAATTTTAAGTTGCCATCTCAGGTCACCTATTTTGCCAACATTATTGCAACCAATGGTACATTTGTATCCACTGGGGCAAACAAACTGCAGAAAAGGAATCACTGTATTATTGCTATGTTACAGAGGGACTCTCATGTAGTTTTCCACAGGATGAATACTGGCATTTGAGTTTATCTGATGAAAAGCTGAACATTACCAGCTTATCCTAAAATGCTCTAGATCTGGTTATAATTTTAGTTTACTTTTAATGAAGATGTCTTTTTCCTTCTGTGCTACCTGAAAGGATGGTGAAGATCATTCTTTTGTTTCCCTTTGTTCAGAATCAGTCTACTCCACATGGCAATGTGACTGACTTGTTATGCAGGTGTGAATTTCCGCAATGGATATTTAGTTTGGTACGAACTTTCACGGAGGTTCGCACACTAATATTTGCTTAAGGAGGTAGAGGGAGGGGAGGTAGGGGAGGGCTTTGTAGGAGCCCATCCGTTCTACACCAAAGGCTGAAGATGTTCTTATAACTCTAACCAACACTGCCACAATGTTTTGAGTGCATTCAACTGCATTCAGTGTGGGCACCCACCCTTCACTGTCTGTGTCCAGCGCTGCTGCCAGTTCAGTGAAGAGTAACCCGGTCAGAAAGTGTTGCTGACGATATTCCGATGAAAGGTCAAACATACCAGCAATTTTCTGGTCTTGGAAACTAGAGCAGGAGCTAGAATTCTGCAAAAATATATTAGAAGTACTCAAAGAATGATCACCGAAATGAAAGACCCTTAAAGAGGTTGTAATGACAGTCCATGAAACCAATGCAACATCCTAGCAGAGATGTAGCACAGACTTTAAAAGAAGGTCACGTATTTTGGAGGAAAATATCTGAATGGGAAAATAAAAAAAAAATTGAGTTTCAAACAAGTTGCTTGCTAGGATGCAATCTCATCCTTTCAGTTCTGTGCAAGCAACTCATCTGACATTTTTTGAGATGTAAAATTCTCACCTCTTATTTTTTAGTTCAGATAAGGTACAAACACAGAACACAGGTACAAACAGTCCTCCAAGTTTAGGAAATTTTACATTGCTCTTACTACTGCAGAGCAACTCTCAGGCTGTTTTTCCTGTAGTGGGAAGTTGTCCCCAAGGGAGGGAGGACCTTGACTGTCAAAGGCTTTGCACTGTGTCTTTTTTCAGCATCCACAATGTCTAGTACGGAAGTAAGGACAGGTGTGAAGAAGGTGTGAACAGTGTTTCCCTTCACCCTGGAAATCCTTGGCTGAGCTTGCTGGCAGCTGGCATAATTTAGAGCAGCCTTCAAACTGCTGTAACTTATGGCTATGACTGATATACAGCCAGTCCAGGAATGGAAAGTTGCTGCTATATTTGTGCTGTGAACTTTTTAGCTCCTCCAATCATAGGTCTGTGCCACAGGTCACTTGGAATGTTTTTGTCCCCTGATCAGGTGAGCATAACTCTTAAGACTTTACTTTCCAGTGCAGCTACAGGGCTTTATGAGTCCAAAATTTGCTTTTAATTTATATTGTTCAATATTGTCTCTCAATATTTCTGCCAGTCATCTGGGAATAGTCCCAGAAAACAAACACATGAAGTAGCAGTACACTACACTATGACAGCTCTCTTCCAGAGTATTGGCTCAAATGAAACCCACATGTCTAAGCAGCCCCAAATTCTGGACCTACACACTTAAACACACTGCCATTTAGACCTCAAATAGACAGTCCACTGACTGTGTTCTGTTTGCCTGCGCACGGGAAAACATTAAGGTCCAGAGCACCTAGTTAAGTGAATTAAGGGAACATATTTGGCCTTGCCCCAAGAATTCCAAAAGATTTATTCACAAGGCCACATTTCTTACTGGAAATCTAACTCTAGTTGGGCAGCACTCCTGCAGACAGAGCAGAATTACTGCAATGGGGGTCAGCTACTGTATTAAATCATGTAAGGGCCACAAAAGCGCTATTGATTTGCGTAGGCTGTACTTCATAGGTTACTCTTAAAGCAGAAAAAGCTATGTGGACTTCTGGTTCAGGAATTTAGGGGGTTTTGTTTTGCTTTATTTTTTCCATAAGCAGAGGAATCCCATTTCTAGATCTTTGGCATCCACGACAGGCACTAAAAAAAGGCAGAAACCCCCCACTCTGAGACCTTCAAGCTCTGCTTTAAAAACCAGGAAAACCTTTAAGAAAATCTTATTTACTAATATCGACTTGTTGGTACCATTAAGACATGAGATGTGGTAGTCTTAGCATCCAACCAGTTCTTTGGTAATGACACTTAAAAAAGGATTGTTAGCTTCGGGTCCACTTATACTCCCTCCCAGGGCTGTAGCAATTATGAGGCATTGGACTGAAATGCTTCAGCCTAGCACTGACTTCTAGAAGACCACACTGATGTGGGAAATAGGCAGGCTACCACCCTTTATTAGGTAGTCTGCTCTATGGTCAAAGTAAAGTACCACCTAAGCAGAACGTAGGGGAGAAGAGCACAAGACCAGGTATAGCACTGTGTGGCGTGCCAGACAAGTTTTTCTATTGAATATTTTTGTGAATTCCGTGGCCAGGATGATGGTGGGAAGCCCTGACTTTGAAGAAGTCTAGAGCTGTGTAAATACTGAGGATTTACCACAAACATATCTGTGCCATGGCAAGTTTTAACTTGTGTAGTTCCAGTTTTGCGGTAATACTCCCTTAGTCTTTACTCTTCTGCCCTTTTCTTACATCAGGGAATTTGGTCTCCCTGGTCCAAGAGTGACCGACTAACTCTAACCTAAGTAACTGAATACAGAGCAACACCAGTCTTTCCCTGCATATGTGCTTCACGTGGAAGCCATGCAATGTTGTCTGATGGATGCCTACCTGGGAGGAGAGGGAGGGAGAAGGGGACGCTGGAGCAGAAGCTGAGGTCATGAAGAACAGGTTCAGGTTGAGGTAATGTTCATGGCTGCAGAGAATTCTCAGGAACTCCAGTCTCATGGAAATCAGGGTGGAGAGTGAATTGAGCTTGTTAGAGAGCTAGAAAAGCAAACAAAAAAGTGTCATGTGACAGCGGCATATTATTTAAACGATCACACAGTGAAATACTCTGCATCCTGAAATAGAAACAGCCAGTCTAGTAGAAATAGCCAAGTAGCCCAACATGCAATAAAATGCTCACTGGTTCCCCAAACTTATCTCATTTTTATCCATTAGTTGCTTTTTATTGGCAGTGGTGATGCTTTCCCCCTTCCCTCCAGCTGATTTCCCAAGAGAGGATCAACTGTTCTTTTCCTCCCAAAGGAAAAACATATAATATTTTCCACTTTTGCGTAACATCAAAATGAGCTTAAAAACAAACAAAACTTTGCTGAGTCCACGGCAAACTTATCAAAAGACCTGCTAGGCAGCACACTGCATTCATTATTATAGGAAACCGGGCTGGCATGGACCTTGAGTTCTCCTAACCGCCATCGGCTGACTGCGTGGCCTTCTTTTGGCAGAGAAGCTGCAACAGGTACATTGGGTCACAAGACGGAAGGTAAACTTTACCCCTCAAATGCAACAATACACTAACATCCCAGAAATATAATTTATTTTTCATATTTGGAGGACTGGAAAACAAGACAATTGAGATGGATCCTTTTGATTGAACCCCCAATCTAAATATTGCCCCATCACAGTAGTGCACTGGAAGAGTCAGAGACCAAAAACCACTAGAACTAACAGGGAGGGTAACCCAGGAGCAGCATGACCCTGCTCTGTGTGTTTTTTAACCTGCGATCTGCAGACCCTGGGGGTCCACAGGCTGCTGCTAAGAGCTGTAAAAAAGGGGAGCATGAAAAGTAGGTCCGTGGATGCTCTGCAGTTGTGCAAGGGTGTGACATTTCTAAAAGAATCTTAACCTCAAAATTTTTCTGCAGACCACAATCAAAAGAGATTTAAAGTCTTTGTGTATGCAACAGGAAATAGAAAATTTACCTTGCTCTTTAACACAGTTCAAAGGATCTAGATGGATAAATGAGGCAAACAGAACAGAACACAAGACTGCCCTTAAGCCAAATGCAATCACAATCACACGTGATGCCTACCTGATTGCAATAATGTTTGATGAGATTAAACACAAATCCTCGGTCCATTAGGGAAAGAAGATCATACAAGAAAAATGCCAGGCTGATATTAATTTTTTCTGCTTGCTCATTTTCCTTTATTATAAAAGGAGAAAAAAAGATATGCAGTTATGATGTATAAAATTCGTGAAAAGGCAGAAGACTTCTCAGAATAATTTAAAAATGATGTAGGGGACAGCTTCCAGAAACATATTATGCAACAGGCTAAACAAGACTGCTTCCCTTTTCTAATTTACTTTATCTTGCTAAAATTATGCAGAATCACTCCTGTGAATTATTTCAACAGTTGTTGCTTACAGAAGAGAATATCACAGCAAGGATGAATAAGTTTAGTTGTGCAAGCCTTGTGGATGACAATACTGAAACAGAATTTGAGATCTCTTATGAACTTCCTATGGCTTAAATCCTGTATACACCACAGTTTTTTTTTCCCTTAATTGAGTATTAACATTAGAGAAAACTATTTTATATACACAAAATAAAATGCTGCTTTAAAATATTAATAAAAATCTGCATTGGCTCTGCTGATGGAATGCTGATAGTAAAACAAAAAAAAAACAAAAAAAAAACAAAAAAACACACCCTGGAATATAGACCTGTAGGTTTATCATTTAGCAGCTAAGCTCTTTTATGTTTATAATTGGCCTGATTACCAGAGATAGGCAACCCCCAGGTAAAAACCACAAAGAGTTCCATGTATCCTCTAAAATAAAGCCACAGTTGTTTCAAACATACCAATTTAAATCATAAAATCTTGGTAGCATGTGTAGTTCACCAAGAAGAATTTGTGGAGGTGCCTCAGGGATCTGCACACATCTGACATTCAGATCCCTTAGACTGGTTCACTCGGGGCTGATAGAGCAGTGGACTGAGGAAAACGTTCCCACTTTCAGTGTCCCAGACTAGTGAGAGCAGGTGTGCAGCACCTCAGTGTGTTTACCAGTTTATTTTGTCACCTTCAACATTTTTGTTTTGTTGTTCAGCAATATAAATATATTTCCTAAAATCTGAAATTTACACTGTAAGATTTTTTTCTACTGTGCTTAAAAAAAAAAAAAAAAAAAAATCAGTCTTCCACTAGCTTACCAGGCAGGCTAAAATAAGACAGAAATATTACTGCAGAACTTCAGGACAGTCTAACCTTCCCAACAGTGTATTGGAACATACAGATTATTACTGCATGGTCTGTAAAAATCACGAATGCATTATCTATTGTTGCTCTGTACAACTAACTAATGGCCTTAATTCTGCAATGGGATTTACACACATGGAGGTCTCTCACAGCTGAGCTCTTCACACTCACTCTATCGAATGTGAATTGAATTAACAGTCCATAAACATGTGTCTTTCTTGTGAAGATGCCATAAAACATTAACTGCTGTCAAGTAGTTACAAGCAAAACCTGTAAGTTTTGTTAATTTTTTTTTTTACTGTAACAAACTTGTACCATACAACATTTTTAAAAATAAGTCGTTGACACCCTGTGTAAATGTTCTGTGCAAACCATTTCTCTGCATGTGGCTAGTACAAAGGCACACCCCACGATGAAGCAAAGGGTGAAGCTTCAAGGACAGCTTTATAGGGGACAGCGGCAATCGCTTCTCCTAATCCCTACCCTCCTTTCCCTGTTCTTGGCCCTTTCCATTCCCCGCTCTGCGGCAGCCCAGCTGGGCACGTGCGGAGAGCTGGATCAGGAAACCGCCTTGGCTGAGAAACGACCCCGGCGGGTCAGTTCTCCAGCCTCGTGTGCCCTGCAGCAGAACGCACAACGGTGCTAGCACGGTGCTCCTGGCTGCTCTGGGGCGTGAAAAACACAAGCCCATTGCAGCAACTGAGCAAACAGCGCTCACCCAACGTATACTCATGGCCTTAGCTTTCATACTGGCCAGAGGGGAGCGGCATCGATGATGCAACCTGACAGTATTAATGTTAATATATAAGTTACATTCTGTAATCCTTTCAACTTCATAATCCAATATATCAATGGAACCTATTAAAACACAGAGAAAGGAGAGAGGAGGAAGAATTGCATGAGGTTTAGGGCTTACTTCTTGCCTTTGAGTTTCAAGTGAACAGCGCCTCTTTAAGGAAAGCTGGAGTTAGATCATTTGTGGCTGGATTTTGCAAACCTCAGGAAGAATACAGCTTTCTTATTTAAAAACCCCACTGCAATTAACAAAGCCAAATGTGGAATGAAATGCTATGCAGTAGGAATGAGGGTACCAGGAAAGGGAAATAAAAGGAATAAGCCGTACACGGGCTGCAGTTTGATGCCCTGGCTAACCTGGCACAAAGCAGCACTGCTGCTGCAAGAGGGAGTCCCACCTTTCCTGTCCATCGGAGAGACTATTCCCTCCTCTAGCCTGTCTTTCCTTCGTGGTGCTGTACAGTGTAGTGACACAGTGAAGCAGGCTGGGGAGCTGATCTTCATCAGAACGAACTGTTTGCCAGGGGAGCGCAAGGCTATCCCTGACACCTACAGCTCTGGCTTAAGGTATATGTGAGACTACAGCCTCAGTTTTAGACTCGTGACGCTCCTGAAGGTGAACTGGGGCTAAATACGGCTCAGTGTAACACAGGGTGAGCAGCAAGGAGCCATGGTGTTTATTTCACACATTTACCTTCTGCGGCTTGACTAAAAGCGCGGCAATCTCCGAAGTAACCACGCTAACTATAGTGGTAATATCGTCTTTGAAACGATCAGAGAACCGACTTCTGCGTGGGCTGTCTTGCTTCTCTATGTTATGAACGTACTGAGCCATACTCTTTATCTGCAAAACAAAAGAAAAAAAAAACTGAAGTAAAGCTACTGCTTTAAGTCAGGCTATGGGAGTTACATTCCCTACTTGATCTTCCTTGAATGTAATCACTCACATCTTCTCAGAAGCATTGTGATAAATCCTATGCAGTGACAACAGAGAGCCTAGGACTCAAATGCATACAGACACTGGTCCCTGTTCATGTTCCCTCAGCTGGCTCTACTCTCAGCACTTAAATTCAGGATCACCCTTGACTGTTCCCTCTTTCTGCGGCTCTGAAAATCTGCTCTTTGCAGCTTTTGCCCTTCATGATGACAGACAGGGAGTGACACTTTTGGAATGAATTCCTACTCCTTGGCCTCCTGTTGGATGGTTTATATGCTGCCAGTGGAAACCGATATGTCAAAACAATTTCCAGTGACATCAGTCATCGCAGGGCTCTGTGAAACTATGAGTTTGGGGATCCTTGCGACAGTAGCCTGTGAGAAGACAGGTATTTACAGAAAAGGAAGGAAGGGCTCAGTTTGCCCTTTGTCTTTCAGCCTTCTGCCAGTCATGGACCGCTGTGCATGTAATTTATGCAAGACTCTGCCTTCACAGGCTGCCAATAGGCAATGGTGATGAATTTGGAGAATTCTTCTGGTGTACCTCTATTAACTGGGGCTCCTGGCAACTTCCCCACAGAACCAGTTGCATGATACAAGCATACCTGAACTTTTGGAAAATTCATACAAGAAGGAAAATCCATGCTTGTGCCACAAGCCCATTTTTATATGGAACGTAAGTGGCAGGAACTTCTCTTCTCCTACTGGGGCTGGATGACTGAAGAGATCATGATACATCTAAATCTGTGGCTGGTGTACATGCTACACTGAGTTACCAACTTGCTATAAAATGGCATTGATGAATCTTACCAGGAGCTCAAAGAAGAACCAGGCGTACTTGAAGACAGATTCTCTCACCATACCTGTGCTGACCACCATCTGTAGTGCCAGCTCCTCATGGAAATGCTAGAATATAAGCACAAGGTGTTGGGAAAAGGCTTCTCACCCAACTCCCTTCCAGTTTCACCCTCCTCCCAACACCTGCCTCTTCAAACTGGGCTCAATGTAGCCCAGGTGGGGGTGAGGGTGGGGAACTATCCCACACTGGAAAATTAGCAGCTGGATGGGGGTGTCTGAATGTCCCTGTGGGATGAGGAGGTGAATTTGACCCAAAATAACATATCAGGAGTGCTAGTGGCAAACTAGCTTTGTGATCCTTTTTTGTGTGGATCCATAACCCTGGATACACCAACTGGGAAACGCCCTTGGTCTATCCTCAGCCCGTGGGTTGCGTGCATGATAGGGAACAGTTAAGTTCCTCTGTCCTACTGGGATTCTGAGCATTTCCATTCAGTACATTTGTGTTTCTGGGAGAAGGCAGAAGTAAGATTGTGTCAGTCATGCAAGAGAAGGACACAGGAAAAACGACAGCCAGGGCTTTTACAGAAATTAGCACTCAGAGACAATACTCTGCAGTTAGATCTGATCACAAGACCCTTGATCTCAATGATCTAAACTTTTAGGAAGCTCAAACAAACAATAGAGTTATTGACATTCCTAAGCCTCTGGTTACATTAAATAGGCTATACTAATCTGTCCAATGTTCAGAATGGATATAAACCTCTCTGCTTTCTGGCCAGTAAACAGGAGTAAGAAAGGAGAATCTCTTAACTGTAACACTAATTCTGAACCGTTCATTGCAGAGTTTTACCCCAGGTTCTTCATCCAAAGCCACTCCTGGTGATCAATGCCAAACACAAGATACAGCTCTGAAAGGATTATCTATCTGATACAGTATTTTCTATGTTCTTAAAAAGCTGTTTGGGAATACATACTCAGAATAAGAAGGAATTTCTGGGTTCCAAAAGCTACAAGAAGGGGGAAAGTAGAACATCTTTGACAGAAGAAAGAGATGGCAAACATTTCTGAAAGCAGTTTACCGCAACATGTAAAGACAGGTAACCAAAGGGAAACAGCACTGTAAAAAGGCAGAGGCATCAACACCTTGAGAAAGAGAGCAAAGGGAGAATTCAGGCAGGCTGTTACTTGTCAAAGTCTGTCCTGCAAAAAGAATCTAAAGACTCTGGAGCAGAAGCAGAAATGTTGAGGAAATATTAACCCACTAATTCAATATTCCATCACAAATCCCCCATTTAGTAAAACTGCTCTCTCTCTTATTTTTTATCTTATTTTGCTCTCTCTCGCCCGCCTCCTCATCTAGAAGCGCTGATTACCAGCACTATCGTAGGAGGCTCCAGGCTCTGTTAATGAGTGCCATCACACTTAGTGGTAGGCTACCTTTTTGTTGGATGGTCTCGGGCTTGCACAAACATTTGGCGTGTCATTTGTTGCTTCAATGTAGAAAGACATCCGATTGGAGCTGTGATCCACAGGCTGAAGCAAACGGTCAAAAGCAATAGATAAAGATGTTAATTAACAGAGAAGAAATCAGCAGTGGTGGTTTTTGTTTAGTATGTACACTTGTTCACATAAACATCTCTTCTTTCTTTCTCTTGTACCCACCACCCTGCCCAAGAGAGAGAGAATACTAGAATTAGGAAACCACAAGAGAATGAAAACTTATGCCAACACTGCCATCACGTGCCCACTTTCAGCACTGCAGCTATCTTTCAGAAGCTTTAAAATTCATCCGTTCAGTGATAACTGTTCTTTAAGTTTATTCAGTAGCTCTGCAATTGAAATTAACTAGCATCTGGGAGTTTTCCTTCCATTAAAAGTAATGCCAATTTAAAAGGCAGTGAAATGGCAGTAGTCACCCATGCATTGTAAATTGCTACATTTATCAATGTGATGAAGCTGTAATATCAAACATTTTAATTTTGTATTAATTTGGAAAAAATAAAAACACCTCGAGCTCTGTTTTTTTTTAGAACACAGTACATGAGAATAAAATTCATAAAGCTATTAAATGCAAGTCTACATTATTAAAAATTGCTATGGATGAATAAGTTTATCCATATAAACAAATCAAACAGATTGGCAAAGCCTATAAATCTTACTAGTTCTGCTGGTTTAATTTGCCAAAGACAAGCTCTCATTCACTTAAACTGGAGATGCACATGGTCATTAAATGGAGAAAAGACCTCAAAATGCTTGTGAAAATAAGGTGCTTGAGAAGCAGTATTTTACACATGTAACACTCAAAGAAAAGGAAAGGGGGATATGGTTCTGAGCGCAGCAGACAGACTGCCATGGAGCTCTTAAGGCCTGGAGCCAAGAGCAGATTCCTTGCATGGGAGTAAAACCCTGCTTCTGTGAGGAGCTTCCCAGCTCTGCTGAATGTGGGTCTCTGGGCTTTGTCCTCCCCGGTGAGCTGGGCTGCACCGTCCTCACAGAGCTCCGAGAAGAGAGGAGGAGGCTGTAGACCAGCACGAGATGCCAATCAGGGTAGCAAAATCCTGCTTCTCAGACATTGCTGTCCTCTCCTGTATTGCAATATCTGTTGAATATGTTCTTCTGAATGAGAAAGGCAGAGGAAGCTTGTGTTTCATTCAGTGGATAAATTAAATACTTGGAGAGACTCAGTTACAAAGTCTGCACATGTACTTTAGCCAATATCAAATCATGGGGCTGCTGGTATATACCACACCTAATTTTTCTTTGACACAAAACCATTCAGTATGAAGCAGAGGCTCTGGAATGAGGGAAAAAAAGAAAGGTTAAGGACAACCAGAATAAATTATTTGCAGATTTTAGGAATACTGATGCCCTTCCAAGGAGTTTTTTAACCCCTTTTAGAAAGTGAACCTGTTCCCAGTACCCTTTTCTCACACTAACTCCATGAGAGCTGAATCAACTCTCCTGAACACTCTAGGATCTAATATGAACAGAATCTAAATGACAGGAAGACAAGGAATATGAGGGACCTAGAAAAACCAAATCCTTCTGTGGAACATCTAGGTCATAAACACAGAGTCCTTATCCCTTACCGGCTCCACTGATGACAGCTATCAGAATTTAGCAAGGGGATTTAACGTGTGTACATGCCAAACCAGATACACAGCAAATGCTTCTGGTGATACGTCTAACGTGTTTACATGAGGCAAATCCAATTGTTGAAGAACGGATCTAGATTCTTAGCCCAGGTTTTGGGTCATGCACTTCTCCAGATATTTGGCTTCCTTCTCTTACCTTGGACGACATGATATTTTTGACTTCCTCATCAGTAGTAGTCTGGGTAACAGTAATGTCAGGATTGCTGCAGCTTATCACTCTGCTCTGCAGGAGTTTATTCCCCACGGACACTGCAGAAGTGCGGCCAAATGTGTAATAACGAGACTCTGTCAAAACGGCACCGCTCCCTGCACCTGCCCATGGGGAGACGTTTGAACAAAGATTAAAGGATATATTAATGAGACACAGCGGATCCAAGACAGCTTGCTTAGTGCTGCTACAGCATAGGCAGCATGAACAACACAGAGCTCCTAAAAATCTCACCAGCTGCTTCCTTAAAAAATTACATAGGCATTGAATAACTAGGTGCACATGTTCTGGGATTCCACAGCTCACAGGGTGGTTACACATGTAGTACCAAAAAATGAAGAAGGCTATCTAAGCAGCAGCACTATGACAGTAGCTCTTTCTTTCGTCAGCTCTTTTTAATCTGTTACGGATTAAGACAAGATTCACATGCCTAAACACAAAACTCTAACACCACCTTCAAAGTAGCCAGGGAAGCAGGAACTACTAACAGCAGGAATTTCACTAAATGTTTATCTAGTTTTCAGCTTCCCCATGGACCTTATTTTTCCAGGATAAATTATTTCCAAGTGTAGAAACTCACAGATTTTTGCAAATCCTAATACCAGCCTATAAATTCCTCAAGGAAGACGACTGAAATGAGTATTTGAAACAGAGAAAGGCCTACATCAGTTCCTACAGCACAGCTGCTTGGTGGTATCTCATTTAAAACAGTATCATATAAATCCTTAGACTAAGCACCTGTAAAACCTCCTTAGGCTTTAGGACTATGGGCTTCAAGACACAGGATTTCATTCTCTAATGACTTCCCTAAAGCAATGGAGAAATTGGCAGAGCTGGGCCCTATGCCACTTGGTGGTAGGTTAGTCCGCAAGGAAAAGTTGGCTGATGTGCAGACTGGTGAGAAACTGGCATCTTAAGGCCATTTCAATTTCTAGAGGAAATTTCTCTTAAGAAATGCTGATTTAGGAGATGTCTCACTTTCATCTCCACAAAGCTACAATATTTTGTATAACTGCAGCTTCTCTCACCTGGACTGTCTGAACTTTATACCTTAAACAAAGGGCTGTGAGAAAGAGATTATGGGAGCAAGTCTGTGTTGTTCTATGCTTAGATCTCTGGCAAGAAAACTGATTGAACAGTGCTGTTCAGGAAAAGTGTGCAGTTTGGGGCTGAGAAGTTGTGTATTGCTGTTTTATAGGCTAGTTCCCTAAGACCTCTTCTCAGAAGCACCATGCTGAGTAGCCATACTTCTCCAGAGTCTAAAGCCGTCTCCTCTAGCCTGAGAGAGTATTGGGGGGGGGGGAAAATTGTTTTGCAACCATTACACCAATATTACCTAGTTTGGCTACTTCTCTTTGAGGGTCTGGCAGGCGAAATACGTAGTAGACATAGGATGCCAGGAGGCAGTTCCTCCCATGCTGATCTTTGCTCAGGTCTTTGCTGTTGTGGAGACTGTTCACTATTGCAACCACAGACTCGAAGGCAAACTGCGAGAAGTTGGCTGTGAAACAAAAGGAAAGAATTAGTCTCAGCACTGAATGTACAATGTAATTAGGTCAAGGCATTCCTTGTACCAACAAGAACTAATTCATACGTGCTTTAACTCAGTCCTTAACAAATTCACAGCCCTAGACAGGAATTGTTATACTGGACCAGACCCAAGATCTATATAAGGCAATATACTCTCTTCAGTATATCCACTGGTTTTCAATCCTATCACTCAGTGATACTCCATCACTCGGAGCTATGGAAAACAGACCCTAACAGTTATTAGCCACTTCTATAGCCTTCAAGCCTTTTCTATAAAACATCTGCTTGAGGGATACTAAGACTCAGGACATTTCTCCAGCTGACAGAGTAAATATAAGCTCGCAGGCTTTTCTGCAAACATTATAGTAGATGGCAAGTGTTGTTTACCAGAATGAGCTAGGAAATAACTACATCATTGTCTCAGAGTATGCCTTGCCTCCAGAGTTAACACACCTGATGGGCAGCTGGCACCTTCGGTAACTGTGAAAAACCTGTTTGTATGACTATATCCTCTGTTTTGGGCTCATCCAATTCTGTCTGAAGATGTATCGTATGTTCTTTGTGCAGAGGATACTGTGCAGTCAGCAATGTCAGTTTCAGGATAAGCAATTTTGCCTGTGTTTCCTTGCAAGGCAGGTAAATTCTAATCCAGTTAAACTTTTACCCAGTTTCTGACTTATATATCCAGATAAATAAACTACTGGAACTTAATGTATATCCAACCTGTGTCTGAGGGCATTCTGTGCAAGGTGGAAGAGGAGGAAAGGCAGGAACTCAGTTAAGCCTGATTAAATTGTGCAGCAAAATTGGATCTCCAGAAGCTCAAAACTTTCTGAAGTAGACTATCACAAATACCAAATCTGAGCCTGGAAATGTAGCACCCACATCTGTAGTTTGCCTGTACTACTATTCCAACATCATCAAAAAAAGGCATGCATCAGTAAATACCTGTCTGGCCAGCTATGACCATGGGCTGCACAGCCAGCTGGAAAAGTTTATCTAGTACCAAATGCAAAAACAAGACAAGAGGTTCAAGGCGGGAGGAATTCAAACAGATAATGCTGAGTTTCAATTCATGTTCCAGTGTAGCCTCTGTGATCTTCTGGTCCATCACTCGAATGGGGAAGGTCACTTGGCTCTCCAGAGAATGGCACAGAGTGAAGAACTTCTCCAGGTGATTGTCCTGCAAATACAGTGCGCTCATTGTTGACAGAGTTGATATACTTCAGGCTGCTGCTGGCTAATCAAAACCTGATTATCCCATCTGATGGGAAGGAAAAATATTCTGTCCTTCGTGCATTACAGTGGTGGCTAACTCCAGAGATCAGTTTTTAAAGCAGCTGCCACAACATTCTGTCTGTTTGTGTTCATCTGGCTCAGATTCAGATTCTGGTTAGATCTGATTAAAGCAGAAAATTAAAGCCCTCAGTAAAGTGTTTGCTTCATTTCAGGAAGGCACAGCTCTCTCTCATAAAACTCTGTCATGTCACAGGTCTACAGTCTCTCTGCCACCTGCACCTAAGAGTCTTACCACCAGCTATATATAGAGTTATTTGCCTTATGAGTATGCCCCATTTGTATCTAAAAAGCATGTTACAAAGGAGTGATAGATCTGCTCTACACAGGGCCTCCAGCTGCTTGGACACAGCTCTCAGGGTTAACCAGAATGGGATGACGAGTAGGAGACATAGTAAACCATGAGAGGAAAAATAAAACTATTGTGCTCCAACCCAGGGCAACAATAAGGGGAAAGCAACAACTTCCAATCACATTTAAATGATCAGAATCCTACAGTTGTCATGCATCACTAAGTTTTTGTTCCACTCCAGGAGGTATCGACAGCTGAGCTGCCTAAAGCATTTGGGGAGTCTAACCTGCTCCTGCTGGAGGGGAGATGCCCTGTTTCACTGCAGATGTGGGAGTGTTGTCTGAACTAGCCTTGCAGGATAGAACATGCAGACTGCAGAAGCTGGCACTGTGCCCCACCAGTGTCCTTCAAACATAGCCTAAGCAGGTCCTTGTTGAGCTTAGAGGGCACCAGACTCCTTATTGCTTGATGGGACCTGCTGCTGAGAATGCTCATTCGTTCATTTCTACTAATGGACTTGATTCATTGAACATATCAGGTTATTTTCAAAGCTGTAAGACAGGAGGAACCTTTTAATCGTTTTCCAAACACTGTGGACTCCAGTGTCTCCAATTCATAAACCTCCCAAGTCAGTCTACACCTCAGAACTCTTTTTGAAATGAAACTACAGCTGTGTGATGCTACCAGTGCATTACCTGCGTGTGAACAGATGAAACAGCTTGCACTTCAACATTGAAAACACCCTTGTGTCCTTCAACCCACTTAACAGGTGGTGTCTGTGATGGAACTTTCTGTGACAGAAAAGAAAAAATGGAATCATTATCTTCCTATTAAAAATAAAACAGAAAGTCTATTTACATGGGGGTCTGTTCACTTCATTTGAGATAACTAAATTCAGTGCAACACAGAGGACCAAAGCTAGACATCATCTTGTTCTCATAGGCTATATGGAGAGAAGTTGATGCACTGAAGGGGGAAATTCAGAGGACATCAGTTGGAGGTACAGCATACTGTGAACATGCATCTTCTGCTGGGTTATTTTTAAGGTTATTAATTCACAATTAAAGCACTGCCAAAGATACTCCACAGTGATGAGATGCAATTTCAAACCCTCTGGTCAGTTTCCTACTTGCCATGTTTACTTCTGCTCTTGTAGCAGCACCTGATCCCAGTTCTCCTCCTTTTCCTACACAACCACAAAAAATGGGCAAGTCCTCCTGCTGAAGAAAGTAGGTGACTGAATTCATACCCCCAAGCAAATATATCACTGGTTAGTCACTTTGCAAGGATTTGCTTGGATTACTAACTTAAAAAATAAAACACAAAATAACATGACAAAATATTAATAACAATGACAATAACATTTTTCTCTAGAATTCCCTCCCTTTTTAAGTATAAAAACAGGCCATTCACTCCAAGTAGAAAATGTTAGATCCTAAAATACTGATGATGCTCTTTTTACATCAGGAAAATACTATCTCTTTGTAATTTTGTTTGTTACCTCAGGAGAGTGAATTGAATAGTGGACTGGCAGCTTATCCAATGCAACAGGAAGGCAATAATGTCCAGTTTGAAGACGATCATTTAACAGAATCGGCAGCCACTGAAACAAATGAAGAGAAAACACAGTGATATTCCTGACTGCATATGATTAGGGCTATTTATCTAATTTGTTATTTACCATCAACAGAACAACAGATGAGATATTGACCAAAGCTTCCCTGCCCCAGCCCATTCAAGAGTAATTTCTTTGCATTATAATTCACCCACAGCTACTGTAAAAAAAATCCACGTGACTGCTTTACAACCCATCCCTTCTGAGGAAAACAAACACAGAGTTTTCAAGTCCAATATCCTTTTTTTCTAATATATCCTATCAGAAGGATTTAGTAGAGTCCATCTACAATGGTTTTATTCAAAAAATCACTTATCTTGAATAGACTGATCTCTGGCGTGGAAGCAAGTTAACCAAGTTAAAGTTTTGCTAAGAATAACTGAACCTTTTGGTCATGGTCACCACTAGAATTAAGACCAGAATGATCCATCATAAGTCTGTATTGATATTTGGGCACACTTAATTTTTCTTTCATTCAAATTTGAAAGAGACTGGGTATTCAAGTATCACAGAGCAGAAACATTCTTAATTAGTTAAATAGAACCCTGAAAATTAAGTCCTAACCCATGTCAAGTCCTGCTCCTGAAGCACAAACTAACTTACTTCTTACCAGTCCCATTGGCATTAGTGGGGCTATTTCTATGCATAAGAAAAAGCCCATTTGAAAGGATTCCCAGTACAGGAATAAAAATTAAATACAAATATGATAACAAGAACATATGGAAAGCACTGAAACAACAAAAATTTTTCTGGCCCCATAGTTCAATTGCTGATCATAACATTAGGACTTCTTGAAATGTTATTATATACTCTTTTGAAATATTATCATCAGTGCTTTCCTCTTATTTTTAAAATGACTTAAGAATGATTTAAAATTTTTAAATATTTTTAGTTAAATATATTTATTGATTAAGAAATAAAGAAGAGACTTTGCAACAACATATCTCCTAAGTTAAAAAGATAAGTGAATGTAACAGAATTATATTTTTAGCCTTCAGATTCTTTCTGTTTTTTAATATTAAAATGGAGAAAAGTCAGTTTATAACATGAACTATATGCCATATAAAATTTAAATTAAAATATTATTTAGTTTTTACCTCATGTATGAACATGGGAGATAATATCAAATAACAGTAATTGTATGCGTATTTGGGTTTTTTTTGCAATAAAAAGAATCAAAGAGAATTAGGTGCTATATTATAAAGCACTGATACTGTAAATACTTAGGTGTATGTTTAACTTCAGCTGCTTCAGGTGAATTCATCAACTTCAAAGACACTTACCAATATAAAGTTATAGGACCAGTACCTCACATAACACAAATGACAACTGTATTTGCGAAATCCTTAGGTTTAATGAACATGGGAGCACACATGGCTTTCTGTGAATTAAGAACTCCTGGTTTTGATATATTATATTATATTGTGATATAATATATCATGATATATTATATAAAAAGAAGGGGAATGTGTGACAAAATTCTTGATAAACTAACATGGAACTTACTGTATATCCCAGGAGGGTTTCTACAGATGCTCCTTGCTTTGGCTGGCAGCTGATATGATAGAACGTGAACAGTAGATGGTGTTTCTCAGTGAGTTTTGCGGGCAGTTTAATTTTCACTTCTTCATAAAAGTCAGGCGACCTGTTTAAAAATATGCCAAATGCATTTCCAGTGAAAGTATAAGACTGAGCAGAAGGCAAATTCACAAGTAGGTTTTTAGATGCTGTAGTAATGAAAACAGTACAAATTCTGAAAACAGTCTCTGAGCCAAGTTAAGTAAATGAGGTGTGTACAAATATATGTGCATGTGTGTGTGTGTGTGTATGCATATATGTATATATGCATATGCATACACACACACACACACTTTTTAATGAACTATATACAAATTTGAATTAGAAAAAGGACAGATGGAATCAGCTGGAATGTTTTGGATATTGCCAATTTCTATACTTTCAAAACTATCTAATCTTAATTTGAGGTTTCAGCATATTTTTTGTATAAATCCTAAATCCTGAGCCCAAATTCACAAGATATAGTCCCTTCAGCTATTTTGGATCTGCGAATTCATCGAAATAAAAGCTGTTACAAAGTTGTGGTGCTGCTTCCTACTCCTCCTCCTTTGTTTTCAGACAAAGAAAATTCTTGACTAACCTTCGAAACATCCCAAGTAAGAATAAGTAAACCCCAGGCAATGGTCACTGGTCCAATATCATGTGGTCATCCAAATAAGATATTGACAAATCCCCCCAAAATGTAAATGTTTAAAACAGAATAGTATCAACAACTATGTAGAATGAGAAATATGTACAGAGGTCATGACTGATATTTTTCAAGTGTTAGAAATGATTACAATACTTACTTGTTATGATATGTGATAGCCGTGTAAATTTCTTGCACAAATTCTGGACCAGAAGATTTCCCAAAAATTACCTGCATTGAGAAGAAAAGACAGTAACGACAGTCAGAGCTAAAGCACTGAATTGTCATCATCTTGTATCAGTTTTGAGATGGCAACTGGAGACTGGAAATTACTCTTCAATTTTACCTTAGTATGTGGACACAAATGGCATATTACTAGGTATCTTCCCTACACACTTTCAGAGCAAAACACAAATAAAATGGAGCAGAGGTCACTTCCAGAGGCACCGACCACTTCACAATATGTTCTACAGTCATGCACTCAAAAGTGAGGAATTACAGGAATAAAGTAGTTATAAGCATCTTAGACATCATCACATCATCTTTATTTGAATGTTAAAGTGTTAAATTAAAATGTTTTTAAAAAGTTTGTTTTTCAGTAGAATCCTCCTTATTTAGGGTGAGATTCTGATTTAATTTAGAGGTCCAGAATCCCTTTACAACCAATGTAGAGAAATACGCATTCTTGGCGCCTGATTCATGTCCCCATTTCAGACATGGCTTTGGCGTAAGGCGCAGAAATCCAGTGACGGGCGAGTGAAGAGTCAACAGGACTGAAGTTTGTCAATTGATACGCAGAAGAACTGATAGCACAAGAGCTGACGTGCACAAAGCTGCTGAACAGAGGACTTAACAGGACTAAAGTCGTCTACCAACCGATATGCGCAAGGATTGATATGTATAAGGCTGCGGAATGGCAGCATTAACAAGACTGAAGAGGTGAAGTCTGCCACCTGGAATCTGCACGGACCCCCAGGGAGGGAAGAAGCAATACGGAGGTGTTGTGGTCTTGCCTCGCCAGCAGGGTCCTCCCAAGCAGACAAACAGACAGTCCTGTGATTGCGAAACTTGCTAAAAGTCAGCAAAAGCGGTGTTTGCCCAGAGCCCCAGCTGTATAAAAAGAGACTTGGGAGCTAGGAGAGTTTGAGCAGGGACGGGAACGTGACCTGACCATCCTCTCCGGCTGGACCGTGAGTATTCCCCCCCCTCCCCTTTTCCTGGGACGCTGGGTTAAGGTAACTCCTCGAGGTTGAGAGCCCTCTCACTAGGAGAGTGAACAAGAAAGCTTTCAAGTAGGGATAAGCAGTCCTTCCCATTAATAACGCAGTAATCGACGGTTTCAGGTTATCCTTTCTAAATTAGTAACTGATGGTTTTGTGTTATCCTTCCTAAATTAGTAATCGCATTATTTTAATGGATGTTACTAATCTAAGAACTTGTGTGAGGAAATAAACATCTTTTTTATTATTATATTACTGTCTCAGTCGTTGCTATCGAACCTTCATAGCATGACAGCGTGACATCCAGTGACTTTAAAGGGAGCCCAGGGAGACAAGCATAGGTGTGGATACCTGTACAGCACAAGTCCATCCATATGTGTTGAGGTGAAGCTCACTCTCACAATGGAGACTAACTGCATCTATCCTGAGCATTCACCAAAAGCATTATTTATCATAATATGGAAATATTTATCATAATATTTATCATAATAAGGAAATCACAACCGGTACACCTGAACATAGGGTATTTCTAAACCATACAGTGCAGTATTGTGTAGGAGACAATGTTATATTCACATGGCACAGCTCAGGCTCTGGAAGAAACGTGGCTTGGGAAAGCACTGTGCTGATGCTTTGCTTTCGGTTCCAGAGCTCATGTGGAGCAAGGAATGCGTCACTGCGAAGTATGTCCTGTGCAGTGTCAGTGTGCTGATAAAGGCTGGTCAAATGTTCATCCTTTAACATATTGTTGCGCTAGAGCTCCTAAAAGTAATGGTTCAACTCACTTTTGGTCCTTTAGCCCAACTAAAACACAGAAGACACTATCCTAATATCATTCTTAGAAAGAGCCAATGACATTGACTGAAAATTTCCCCCAAAATTCAGGCTGAAGCAGACACCTGACTTAGAATGCCTCAAACTGAACAGCTGAAGCCTGGTAAAGCTGAAGAGAGGACCCTATACTGAAAAATGCTGAATAACCTGAACGCAGACAGCACTGCCCGCTCTTTTGATAAAGCACACACATGCACTAATAGGCAGGGAGAGACAGAGGAGTGGTCTGAAGACAGAAAAGTTCATCCAGGCTGCATGAGTGTGCACCCATTCACATTCAGGCAATGAAGGTCCCAACATCTAACCAGTGCTGCACCTGGGAATTTGGGTACCTACAATGCACAGGGACTGGTTATACTGGGTTACAGAGTACCATTCTTAAAAGGTTTCTGAAGCTTTGTGAATTTTACTGGCAGAGTTTCCAGCATAGCATTGATTTGACATCTTTAACATCTTTTGAAAATAAGGCAGGAAGAGTTAAATAGGAGGGAATGATATGCCCCTGTTCTACTCAAGTGACACGTCTTTCCTGCCATAGGTCGGGCCTCCAGCCCTGCTCCCTCATGAGAATGACAAACTGCAGAAGCTCTCTGACTGTAGCCTTCCTAAGACCCCACCAGAAGCTGTGGTGATGTGAAGCAGACAATGAGTGATGTCTTCAGAGGTTTCCTCAGAACTGCAAGTGAGCAAAAGTCTGTTAAGGATGTTCAGTGTTCGTTACCGGCATTGCGCAGGTAGGGTCTTCGCCACACATAAACTGGATCTTAATGGTAATGTTTCTTGCAGAAGCTGGTCGATTAGCAAAATTCAGCCTCTGGGGGTAAACATAGAGGAGATTTCTGGAAGAAAGAAAAGGAAGAATAAAATGGATAAATGGCAAGCCCTTGCTTTTCAAAATGAAGTGCACCATCTAGCATCTTGCTAATTTCTCTCCCTGTCCTTCAATCCCACCCAGATGGTGAGAGCTTTCTAGAACTCCTTTTCAAAAGTACATAAAGAAAAGGTAAGTTCTTACTGAGGCACATAGAAAAAACTATGCTTTAGGATTCCTTATAAACTATGTCTTTGAGAAGGCAGTCTTGCTTTCTCTCCTTTTTTTTGGCTCTGTCATTCCAACCCTTTAACTTTGTGGTCAAGGGAAAATCCAGGGTGAGAAGGTTTAAAGCAATTACCATTCTTGGGCGGGAACAGAGATTTCCTTATACCAAAAGCAGCAGGCAGAGCCTTGTCATCAGGCTAAAGAAGCATGTCCTGAGGCAACATCAAATGGATCTCCAATTCAAGTAGTGAATCACTAAATGGACTGAGCTGGTGAGAATGGGAACCTCTACTTTAACAAAGAAGAAAAGGAAGCTGAGAGGATGTTTCACTATTTTCTAACATAACAACAGTGATTTGGCCTTAAACTTCACTATGACTTCCACTCAAAAAGGTGGGGCAACAACCAAGTCACAGGATCAGATGCACACATGTACATACCTGCATGCATGTGCAAAGCTTTTGGTCTAGGTCTATAGGATGTCGTGCATATATCTGTACAGTGCAGCCTGGGTGAAGCTGTATTGACGGATTTTCAGTGATTTTTTTGTTTTCAGTCTGTCATTAGATAGCTATTGTCTGTTTTGTAGTTGCTAGCAAAACAAATCTCATAATAATCAGACCTTGTGTTTAAAGCTTTTCATTGCCAAAGGAAGAAAAGTTCAAGGCATGCTGACTCTGTGCTAATCCTTCAATTCTCTAGCATTCCAGAACCTAATGGTACGGTTGTTTCATATGCAGTTTCAGAAGCAGGTTCATATGAAAACAAAGACTGCTTCAAGCAAAACTAATGAAGAAACAGCAATTCCAAATCTGTTATTCCTAGTTACAAATGAATGAGTATCTT
The DNA here is from genome assembly GCF_036417845.1 of Apteryx mantelli. NCBI lineage: Eukaryota > Metazoa > Chordata > Aves > Apterygiformes > Apterygidae > Apteryx > Apteryx mantelli. The sequence continues at coordinate 8,177,023 of NC_090020.1, forward strand.
TGCTTGATACAATGAAAAGGGAAAATTTCTCAAGAAAGCAGCTCACTTTTCAGCTATGAAGAATGGAGTTTTGAAAGAGGACAGGTATTTGTCAGAGAGGTGAAAAAAAAAAAAGTAAACCTGCAAATAAAACCAAGAACTGAAGTTCATACATTCCTAGATTATAGCAACTAAACAGCACATCTTTCTAGGTGATAGCATCAAAGACTAATATCAACGACCTGAGTAAATACAAACAAGAGATTTTAACCTATAATTCTAGAAACTGACTTCGGAAACTCATTGTTCATAATGAATATGCATAGGACTTTAAAATAAAGCATGCTTTCCCATATAACAGCTTCTCTACATGGACAGATCACTGGCCTTACAGAGGACCTTTAATTCCTGTGGGGTATATGCCAGCATAGAAAGTTTTCCAAGTTCTAGACCCCAGATTTCTGACAGAAGAGACAAAAGCCAAATGTAAAACTTTTGCTCCAGTGAAATCTATAGCAACTCTATGATTTAAGCAAGACCAGGATGCATTCTCAAATCCTGATTATGTCCATTTTATGCCTTGTTCTCCCAGTCTAATAAAGGCTTCTTACTCTTGCCTTCCTAATAAAAGGAATAAGACTAGCGTTAGTGGAAGCATGCTGTTTTCCAGTGAAAACAATGAGAACTACTTATGGGCTTTCATCCTTGCCTTGCATCTGTGACAGTCATAAGCTACACACAAAATTGCCCTGTACTTATCACAGAAATCTCTTTTGCACCAAAGTCAGCTGAAAATGAGAAGCAGCTTTGGGGAGCATCGTCATTAAACCTGTCAGTATATCTTCCAGACCTGAAAAACTGCAGTTGGTACTCCTTATTGCCATGTGTCACAGTGTGAAAACACTCCTCTCTTCAGTTACAGAGTCCAAGCTACTTTGCCAAACAACACATGCTAGATGGGTCATGACATGTCTTAGCAAACAAACTCGCACAAAACTTATAATTCTCTTTGTTCTGACTAGTACTCCTGCCTGCCACACTAATGCACTTTCCTCCTCACATTTTTAAATGCAATTCCCATCCAGCCAAATTCTCTCCAAGATGATATTATGAAAAGCTAAGTAAAAGTGAGAAATATATTGGTAACCTACACTGAAATATGCTTGGGGGAATGACAAAATAAACGGAGAATATTATCAACATTACATCTGTCAGACATGAAGAAATACATATAGCGGAGGCTGCATAATCCATTTGTTGCTTCAGGAATCTGCAGGCCAGCAAAAGACATCACAAATCCATACAATGTCTGTGAGCACTGAACTTCACATTTAGATGTGACTTGAGATGAAAGATATGTAAAATCACAAGCAGAGAGCTCTCTGCTGTCAACACAACCAAGGAAGCATTATTCCAGCCAGTACTGCACTGAAGTGCTATAGCTAGTGCCATTTATGCTCATGCAGTTCCACTGACCTTGCTTACATGTGTATTAAACCTGTCAGCACTGAGGAAGAACAGGGGCAAACATTAGCTCTGGGTATCCTGCACAGATGAAAATGATGAGTGACTCTAGAAGCAAGAAGGTGGGGAAATGACCAAAAGATGCCTCTTCATACTGCACTAGGAACAGGCATGAGTGGCAGATCCAGTGCTGACTGGAATAACTACACATTTCTTTAAAGGCTCTGCTTTCATCTGGAAGTTTAGGCAAATCCATGTTTTATTCACAGAGTCTTAGCTCAGTGACTACACTGTGATCCTCTGCCATGGTGGCATGTTTTTCACTGTGCTTGTATTCCATAATTGATGCAATTTCTTATGGGAAGTTAGGTGCGATACTTAGCAGAAAGCACTGTGATAAACAAGCTATCTATGGCAGAGGGCAGGTACTTCCAGAATGCTGTTAGTGAAGTTTTTGTTTTCATGGTTTGTGTTTTGTTATGCCATATTTGACAAAGTCATTTTTATCTTAGTAAAAAGCACAGACAAATTTAGGAAACCTTCCCTGAAAACTAAGAGTATATCTTACTGCTCAGACAGTAGAGCGTAAAGTTGCCCAAGAAGGACTATCGAGCTTGGGAAATAGAAGAAGGACATTTACCCTAAGGTGGAACTTTATGTGCTGGGAAGTGGTATAAATTAGTTCACACTCATGTCTCTGCCTGATACTGTAGTAGCTAGTTTCACTGTTTTCCTCAACTGTGCATGACAGTGCAGTATTAAACTCTATCATGTTTACTATGAAAAGATATTAGGAGTGCTAGCACCTCTTGCTGGTACATAAATTAAAGCAATGAGAAGGAAAGAGCTCCTCCTGACCACTTATAGAGCGGAGGAGCTTGGAAAGGGGCAGTCTGGCCGGGCAGCCTCCTTCACCAGCACAGAGCAAGTCCCAGCAGCTCTTCCCCCAGGACTCTGCCATCAAAGTGAGCATCCAGATGAAATTCCCCCAACACCAGAAGAGAGATTCCCCCAACACAGCACACAGTTCACCCGCAGTAGGGCATCAAGCAGGGACTATTTATTCCATTACCCTCTAAAAGGCATGGAAGAAGCATACAGCTACTTTGTCCTCTCCACATCTCATGGGTAGCATGCGTAGAAAAAAGACGACAGTCAAGGAGCAGATACTGTCATGACAAAAATAACAGGGGAACAACACAGTAATACACCAGTTGCCTTCCCATACTCAAAACTGGTCAAGCACAGGGGTAGAATGAGAAAAGCCAAAGGCAAGACCTAGAACTGACAAAGGAGAATACAGTAAGTCTGAGCTCAATGCCAAGTGGCTTGCAATTAAACACTGACTTCCTGATTAAACTGAGTTACTGCTGAAGTGATGGAAGACATCACTGTTCCTCAGAACCAACATTTCACAGTGGCAGTGAGCAGCATCGTTTTCATTTATATTTCATGAGAAAACAAAACGATAAACAAACTTTAAATTATATCATTTTTCCGATTAAGAATAGAAAAAGGGTACTGAAAGAAATAAATCTTGGAATGTTCTGACATTTTTCAGAGAACTATTTTTATTAAAGAAATGTAGGTACAGCAAAAAGAAGTGCTCAATTTCACAATGCACAAAGAAAGTGGGATGGCTGATCTCTCTGGCATAAATCAGAAATAGCATCATTTAAAATAATGGCAATACACCAGGATAAAAACTAACAAGAGCCAAGTTCAAAGACTATAACAGAAGACTCTGCTTCTCCAATCAAAGAGGAAAAAAGCATTTCTTTAAAAAATAAGACTTTTTTTCTCTCTGAGAAAAATCTTACACTGGTAAAAAAAAAAAAAAAAAAAAAACAAGCAAAATCTTCGTATTTCTTTTAAACATTTAGGAGATAAATTGGAGCTAGATATTCCATTAGTATTTATCTGGACACACACAGAAGTATAATTTTGCCAGTAAGAGATTACCAGCCTGTATACTTGAAAGCTTTCAGTCATTTTATACACACAGTCCTTTCTCTCTTACATTCATGGTAATATATTAATAAGACAGTGATTATTTTATCCTTTTCTAATTCTTTTAGTATCTATAGCACTAGTGAATAAACCTGGCTTGTAGACTTACAATCAAAACTTAGGAATTATTAAATCAACTGTAAAACACTAGCAGGCCATGACAGTAGCTCAGTTATGATTAAATGTTAGTACAGTGCTTTATGAAGACAGAATGGTTCTGCTTTTTAGATTAGAGGAAAGAGAATAAAAATGACATAAAACACTTCATAAATTTTCTATTCAAGTTCAGAGAGTTACTTCGCATAAGTTAGTTTAATCTCAGACTCAAAATGCTATTCATAATGCATAGAACTAAGCAAGGAGAATTGCATGGCAATTTAATTACTTAGATATATTGCCCTACATTCCACAACTGCAGATCTGTGCTCACCAAAATGAGCACTAAATGGTGCCCTAAATGAGCACTAAGTGAGCACTTTCAGTGGCAAAAGCATCTGAGATGTGGCTTGTGGGAAGAGATCACTGCCACTGCACAAACGCAAGCGTTATTTTCTGGACCCCTCACAGCTCCAGACTCTGCTATTCCATAAGGTTTGCAAAGCTGCCTCATCTAACTTTCTGGGGAACTAGTGCTGGAGTTTATTAAAAATTTCTGGTAGTAGCTCTTCTTTCTGGCCCCAAACATGTTCTTAGTCACAAAGCAGCAAAAAATGATCTAACATTTCTGCATTTTTTTCACCATCTCCCCGGCATATCTAACAAGCTGTCCCCAGGGTCAAATTAGGGCTTCCTCCTTCTGCTGTCCTCAAAAGCTGAGACCCAAATCCAGGTGTGACCAACAGCACCACTGAAGTCTCTGGTTTCTCATGAAGGCATGGAGCATCTCCCCAGGATAAGTTAGTCTGCGGTCTTCAAGTTGTGAGTTGTACTGAGCCACAGGCCTTGCCCTTCCCTTCTCCCCTTGCCCCTCTGGCTCCAAAAAGCTAATAACCTTTACGTCCCTTTACTCAGTGTCCTCATTCCGTTTCTTATTATTGATAGTCATATCTTTGCCATTAATGTTGTTCAATGTTGTTACTGTTTTAGGGATCAGAAATGTCCCTTAAAATAGGTTCAACTGATGTAAGACATATTTTGCTTTATGTCCTTGCCTTCACTAAAATTAACACAACAGTCACACAAAAGCTAGTATTTCTGTATCTGTAATACTGAAATATACCATGAGATACAAGTCAGCCCCTTTTCAATTACTGCTAGTTAGTTATTACTAATTCTACTAGGTACTAGTAATACTAGTAATACTATACTACACAAACATCTTGAAGCATATTCTATTGATATTCATTCCTTCACATGTGCCAAACCGCTAAGAAATTATGTGAGTTGCTCAGTTCCATACTACCGAGCACCGTGGTCTCCTTGAAACAACCAGAACAGAATAGATTTCAGTGACGTGCATAGCCCAGAGCTTGCTCATAGTGAAGGAGTACGCAGAGCAACATATTATTTCTTTAGATAGTCAGATGACACAGACTAACAGTAGAAACCATCCAGGACAAACATCTACTAAAACTGTGAATGAGAGAATTAACAGAAAAACCACAAAAGAAAAAAAAAATTATATCAAGCCAATGAAAGTTGCTGTTTGTTTTCTGGACATTTTAGAAATACTTTGTAGAGGTCAAGATAATTCGACTGGTAAATGCACTGTAGAACATACAGTAGGGATCTTACCTTGTAACGGCTAATAAGATTAAATCATCAGCCTATTACATTATCTTTAACAACTTTTTTCTATTTCTAGTATCCACTAATCTGCAAAAAAATGTATCTATGCCACAACTGTTCTTGAAAACGGATCTTAGGAATTTAAAAAACAATGTTGCTTCTTACCTATAAATGGTGTGGGGAACATACACTTCTCTAATTGGGAATTCCAAAATCTCTTTGTGAGGGCGATTACGATTTTCTGGAAATGGCTTCACTGGTAATAATTCTGGTGTCAGACAATAACCAAGGCTTTCTGGAGCTGGCGAGATCTCCACTTTAAGTGTTCCTTTAAAGAAAAAAACATAAAAAGGCTCAGCACTTCATCAAAAATAACCAATGTATAATAAAACAGAATGAAAACAAAGCTAAGGTTACAAAGAAATACTGCAGAAATAAGAACTAAGTCTTTAATTTGAAGGCTGTTACAGAATGAAAATACGCATGTAGAAAGAGACGCAAGAAATAATGTACACACATCCCTACACATCAAGCCGAAATTGTAGCTATGTCTGCTTTCTGCAAAGTCAAATGAACAGGAAAGAAGGAAGAAAGGAAGGAATGCCATATGCTGGTTTGATTTTCTAGTATCTTTCATGAATGTAATTCATAAATAATGTAAAAGTAAAAAAGCCAAAGCAAAGATAAAAGAGAGTTTTTTCATAATAAAGTTTTCTCTCACTCCCTACACTGATGCTGCTCTGATTAATCACCTGACTCGGCAGACACCACCCACCAGGACTGTCAGGTTTGCAGTGGCCAGCAGTTAAAGAGTTAATAATGATAACATTTACACAGGCATAAATAGGCTTTCAATTTAAATACTTGCTATGATAAGGGGAAACCTTTTAGGGAACCTAGACTTGCCAGTTTTGGCATTCAGCCAGAAAGGCAAAACAGCTTTGCACTCAGTTCATTTTAGAGGTTTATTTACAACCCAGAAGTGCCAGAATTATACTTTAATTAAAGAGAAAAAGTCAGCTGGTCCAGTCTTTGAGCAAACACTATCTCTGCTTCTCTCCTGGATTTAAGAACACTGACCCAAATAAAGGGGAAATGCATATATATTTTAATCTCCCTCTTCAAAATATAATCGATTAAAAAAATTACAGGAAAATAGCAAGGTTCTTGGAAATCTGTTTTAAACTTATCCTCTTCAAACAGTTTGAATGATAATTAACAAATGTATTTCAGTAGATAGACAGTGAATTAGGGAGAAAAACAAATCATTTTAGAATATAAAGCTAAATATGAATCTCCATACTCACCAATCACACCAAAAAAAAAAAAAAAGCTGTCTTCACATAGACACTGAGAACCCAGGAAGTTCCATAATAGTACAAATTATAGACTTAAAAAACAAGGTTACTACATTTTGTGGTTGGAATTTATAGAGTAATTGAGTGGAGACAGGTACATATGTCCTGTTCCATCCAAAATGAATTCTTTACCTGGTAAAGTCTTAATTCTTCTCTGCAAGGAAGATGATCTTTTGAAATCAGCTAGAAATTTGAACAGATCTTCATCACTAAGCCTGTCTCCTTCCTATCAGAAGAAAGACAAAAATCAGTACCTTTATAGCAATATTCTGTTACACTGAGGAAATCTGCTGCATGAAACATGTCCTTGAAGCAAGCAAAGCAAGTGGGTTGCTGCCTGCTCGACAGGAACCATCCTCCAGTCTTCACACTGACATCATTGGCTAACTTTTCCCAATACAGTTCACACTACAAGGATGAATAACGTCTTAGGTGATCAGAAATAAAGAACATCCCATACCTGTTTAAAGAAGGTATTGTGGGTCTGAGACACTGTTTTGAAGTTTGATACTGGATAAGCGTCCTCTGAGCTGAGGCTCCTCTCAGAAAGTCTTCTTGCTTGTAGCAGTGTTGCTCTCTTGTCACTAATTGATCCTTTCCCTTCAAAGAGAAATTATTAAAAACATCAACTCACTTTGTGTTGTTTCCATATAAAGACTGCCAGAATACATTAGAAATCCACAAGTTCCCAGAAACATCAGAGGACAGAGGAGGGCACCTAAAACACTTTGTTTGCCTACATTTTACACTACTTTCATTTAAGACTATGTGAAACCATGGAATGCCAGAATACATCTAGTGAAGTCAACATTATCCTACTGCAGAGCACAAGCTTATTCAGATCTTTAGCTAACAGATTATCAAGCCCAGGGGTCAGTGACTGCTGGATATAGCTTGAGAACGTCTCCTGTACACTCAAGAACTAAGATAAATATTCTGATTTCTTTGTACTGTAAATGGACTCTATGTGGTAAATGCAGTTCCACTTCTATAAGTTCCACAGTATTCAACCACAACTGGGCCTAAAACATGGAATAATATTTAGAAATCATAAGGAATAAATACGTGAAGATGAAATAGCGAGCATGTCAGCTGGTAAGTGTTCTTAGCAAAGAAAAGGAAGGTGGAGAAGATGAAAATTTGAATCATAATATTGTCTTGATACCAGAGTGAATGACAAATTGTTTCCTAAGCGTAGTACTACTGAAAAGTCACTTTACATTAATTAGCATAGTTAAAGTACTACCATTTAAACCTTCTGCCTCAGGTAGTTCTCGTTCAAGTGTCGCAACATTAAAGAAATTAGATAGGCTTATGGGAATCCAGGCGAACGGCATTCGGTATTTCCCCAGCCGCTGACAAAAGGATTCAGCTTGGGCTTTCAGTTTTTCAATCTTTTCTTTTGTCTAAAATAAAGAAGAAAATAATCAGTGTGTTAAAACAAGCTTTTATTTTATGTCATGTCCACTATAAGAGAAAAACCTGAAATTACACATTTACAGTTGAATAAATAATTTGAAGTCTTATCTACCACGCTTTTCTGCTACACCACTGTCAGGGTCATAGCTGTTTTGATTTGTACATTTGCCTCTCATTTGCTTTCAACACGTACATCTTCATTACAGGAAAGAAGAATGCAGATCTTTTTCCAGTGATCCTCATGCCCAGCATGAGCAATCACCATGAAATGTTAGTAGGTGCTATTTCCTTCATCAGATACAGAAACAATATTCTGCTGAAAGTGATATTTTAAAGGTGAGAGATCTGTGGGAGTCCAGGAAACATTATCAGTCTCCTCCAGGGAGGTAAATGACCATGACTTCCATGGGCAGAGCTCATGATGTTTTAGGATGACAGCACTGAACCGGCCATGTACATACTCCAACATGTTATTTGCCTATCCAAATCAATAGCGTGTCTCTGAGGTGCAAATATTTGTGCTAACTCCGTTTTGCCTTGTCGTCTCCTTTGCCCACCCCTAGCTCTTTCATTGCTCAAGACTTTATCAGTATTGATTTCCAAAAAGGTCAATAATGAAAGTGTACTTTGTCTTCTCACAACCTCTTCCTGCTAGTCACAGGAATCAGACTACCTGTTCCATGTACGTACCAACTGGAGACTTTCCTAGCGTCCTGAAGACTCTGTTCTACTCTAAGGGTCTATTCTTTGTCTGTTTTTCTCTGGGGCATGCATTCTTTGACATTAACACTATAGCTGTTACTTACCTTCCCAGCCTCACTTTCTTTAAGAACCATGTAGGGTTCTGCACAGTCTCCAATTTCTCCTTGCTGAAGCACTTTTTCTATCTACAAAAAGCAGTAAAGTAAAACATCCATGAAGAAGAAAAATTACCCAAATATTAACATGTTCCTTCTCTAACAACATGAAAGAGCCTGCCTAAACGCATAATATAGAATTCTTGAAACTGTCTTTATGGAGTAACGTATAATATACCTTTTTTTTAAATATACCTTTTCCCAATTTTCTATCGACAACACTGTCCGTCAGATACTCCTGCATTTTCACTAAGGAAAATTTATACATTCCAAATGAAATGGTAATTCAGGTTTCAGAATTAATAAACAAAGCAATGCAAAATGCACTGAAATAAAGTCAAAAAGTCCTACAAAATGTAACTCGCAATTTTAAAAATGACCTATTGCACTTTCCTTTGAATTTCCCTGATGCAGAGCTAGGGAACTGTAAATACTTAGTGGAACTAGAATATAGGGTGTCAATATGTCAGTTTGTGAGATATACCAGTGGATACCTACACATGTACTATTAAAATCATCAGAATACTTCTTAGCTACAAGAAATTCATGTTTGTCAACTCGATGACTCGGACTAGGTATAGCCGGGAGCTGGAAGAACAATGCTGAGGTAGCACTGTAACATACCTTTATTACTAGGTAGATATCAGATGAGGGATAAGTGACAGAAAATACTGCAGATCTTGCCTGAGTAGACAAATCAATGGAGGGTGTATGGGAACGCAAGAATCCTCTTAATGAATCAGGATTCAGGTCACAATGAAAATTTTCAGAGATCTTGAAAAGAAAAAAAAAAAAAAAAACTCATTACAAAGCAACAGTGCATCAAAGATTATTTTAAAGTAAGTCAAAAGTAGTAACTAGAACTACAAAACATACAATTGCAAACATGCAAAATTTTGACCGAGTAAAAAGAATCCTGGGTCAGACTGCACATGTGCAAGAGTTGCATATTTTTTTGTAAGTTATTCTAAATTGCTACTCCAGAGACAAAAATCCAAACCAACTGAACAAAAATAACAAAAGAGAAGTTAAACATCCTGGAGTTTTCATATCACAATGAAATTCAGCTGAAAAATATGGAAAAATAAACCATTATTACTCCATTATTTATGGGTTGCTATTGTCCACCGCTCTGCTCTAGTGCACACTTACCTTTTTTCTTTCTTTTATATCATAGAGAGCTATGCACGCAAACAAAGGTTCAATCTCTATATCAAACCTGTTGAGAAAAAAGACACAGGACACTAATTAATATTTCACTCTTAGGACTCTGTACAATGAAAAATAAAAGGGCTGTATTTTGCTTGACATTTCTATTAGAAAATAAGGAGAGAGACTTAGTTGCAGACCTCAGCTCTCTCAAAGTTTGCAGGATTTTTTTATTAGCACATTTTATTAGATGATTTCAAGAGGAAAAGAAGGGAAGTAAGCTGCCTGCAATGTATTTTCTAATTTTGTTAGAAAGGTGACCTCAGATATTAAACAAAAATGATCATGTCATTTTTGACACCCTTTTTCTAGTTATCAAGTCCATTAGCACGTACAGAGAGCAGTCTAGTTTGTTCTGAGAAGATAATTTGGGTTCCCCTCCCAACTTCTTTTCACCCTGACGAGTTAAAGGCTTTTGTAGCTCTAGATAGGAGTGTTGTCTGCCAAAATTAACTAAGAAAAAACAAGCAAGCACTTATATGTTTATAGTTGAACATGAAACCTGCAGTATAATAGGGACTGTAGCAATATACTCCTATGGATTAAGAAACTGTTAAGGAAAGATGTTGCTGAGACCTGTTAAACCAGGAGGATATAAAGACACTTACTTGAGAGTCTGCAGCTTTACCAAAATCCGGTTGCCCAGATGTTCCTTTGGGCGATCTGGCACTGGTCGTATCTCCACTGCATCCTCCTATTATTAAACAGTTATTCTATTTATATACAATTAAAATAAGTATAAATTTACATACTTATATAAAACTTTACATGACATAACTAAGCTATTGCTGCAAACTAACATGTTCTCCCACTCAGCAGGCATTTCATCTCTTTAGTCAGAAGGAGATTGGTTTACATTTCTGATGATTTACACTTTTGACCTCCATATGGTGTATTTTCCAAGCAAACATTATAAAAAAGGGTAGCACCTTGAGTCTGACACAAACATATTATCAGAATGTGGCTTGATCCACACAAGAAGGAGTATAACAAAGCCTAAGGCGGCATCATAAGCCTGAGGACATCTGCTTGAAGGCATATTCAAGATAGCTGACAGGCTTACGCCCCATGCTCACTGTGATATGTCCTCACTATGTTATTATCCAGGGTAGATACATAAAAGCAAAGGAAACATATATCTGGATTGCAAAACCCATTTTTGACTATAGTGCAGTTTTAGTGTAAAACTTAACTGCAAATGAGTGCATTCTGTACCAAGACAGTTAGCTCAGGAAGTAAGTACAGGGCTGACCACTGAGGCATCTATCAACCTATTGTCTTTGCTGGGAATCACATTGAAACAATTATTTGAATATGAAAACACAGCCCCTGTTTATCACTGAAAAAAAAAAATCCATCCTTCACTGGACTTTTTTTTTAACTTCAGGTTAACAGTTTACCAGAACTGGTAACCTGATCTTTCAATTAATTCATAACCCTGCCATAAACCAAAATAAACACCCCAAACCATTCATAAACACCACCATAAGGCACAATCTGTGTACTGAAAACTTTCGAGCTCACCTCGTCTACGGAAGGGTAGAGGGCCAGGAGCTCGGCATGCCTGTTGGTTCGTCGTGCTTCTTCATTTTGCCTTTCAAATTCCTCCGCGCTCACATGTCGCAGCAGGTTTTCCAAGCGGGGATCAGGCTGTAGGCTGCGTAGATCAAAGTCAGAGGATGTGAGGGTAGTTTTTGAGGCATCTTCAGGGAGTACGTGTACGTGCTTGGGACCTGCCTGTTGGAAAACGACAAATTAGGAAAACCTCTTACAGAGAAATGTGACCTGAATACTGGAACATCTTCAAGTTTCTCTTTGCTTGTCTTTCAAAGATTATCTAGCACATGATGGCAAGATAGCTCCTACTGTACATCTCAGTCTTTTCCCTGGGGTTCTCCACTCTGTGTCTCTCTGCATTTTTTCCTATTCTGGGACAGGACAATGTTTGTCTTCGGGTCACAGCGCATGGCCCATGTGATCCTCACTCCTATCAGAGGCCACTACTCCAGCCATACTACTAATACTACAGATACTTTGTGTAATGAATCTAATACCGATCATTCTTAGACCCTTTAGGTCACCTGGATTTCTTTAGCCTGTGGGTGAGGCAAGACTGAGGATTTTTCACATACACCAGTGTTCATACTTCGGCAGAACAGGCATCGCTATATTGAAATCTCTAATTAGAACCTCTGTTTTTTCAGATTTTCTGCTAACAGGGTTTGGGACAATACTGTAGAAATAAGATGATATGCGCTGTTTTCTCAGTCCTGACTGCAAGGGGAAAAGGGAAGATGCATCAAGTGTAAGCATCTTCAAGTATCTCTGTACTGAAGAGAAGCAAAGACAGGGTGGAAGTCGCTACATTCTCTGTTCCCACTCGCTGAGGACTATCACACTGCAATTCTTATTTCCCATTCTCCGGTCCATTTTCAGAAGTTTTAAAAGGTGGGCATCACCAAGCTATGACACATTAAGACTATCTGAGATCCAAAGGTCTAGCGATCACAGTAATTCGTTTTTTATCTTGTCTATGTGCTCCAGAGGATTAATAGGCTAGTCAAGAGTAGGACTTAATAATTTGCTCTCACATCTTTCAGATGACGGAGATGAAATAACTCCACAGGTTAATTAAAAAAAAAAAAAAAAAAGCTATGTTTGGGATATTACATCTCTGGAAAAGATGTCAAGCAAGATTTTTCTCTCTCAACTCTGACCTGGCCAAAGGCCAATACAGCCCTGAACATGAAGTTACCAGCTTGGCAGTGAGCACAACTCATGGATATGGTGACTTCCTCCTTGAGCAGAGCTGAAAGGAAAACCTGAGCCCTGTTTTTACTGGTGGCAGAAGGACGGCTATTTCAATCACGCAAGACAAAGTTCCCAAACTGTACCTGCATGCCAGCATAATGCAGAGGCAGAAAATTCAGGTGAACAAACAAAATGGCAGTACTGCCTGCCATATTTTAAGGTTAATGTCCCTGAAATCATAGCAGAACAGCTGTTGCAGGGAGCCGCTTTTCAGGTCTCTCGAGTCTGACAGCACAACACACGGTGAGGAAGAATAAGGTGACTGGTGTACTGCTGCTAGCGCATAGCCTGGTCTGGGTGTTTGTGCTTCCCAGGACACGAGACGACAGGTTGAGTTATACAACCACATTGACCCTCCTAGATTAGGGCTGGATCAGCCCTCCATCCTCTACAAATAATGGTTACAATACTTCTTAAAGACATGCCATACCCAAGACTTCAGACCTTAGCAGTAAATCAACTTCCTTTGATGAAAATTAATATATTTTATAACTTTTTCCAGTAGGGAAGAAAAAAATACCTGAAAGCTTGTGTCACTGGAGTCCAAAGTTTCTGATTCAAATGTTTGTTTTTGAAGGGTTTTGTGAAAATCCTTTCGCGATCCCTTATTTTTCAGGCTACAGATATCTGAATTTCCTTGGTTCCTTTCACAGAGAAACCCAAGCAAGCCAGGATGGAGCAAAAAGAAATTAAGGGAAAATAAAACAGAAAAAAAAAAGAATTAAAAAACTTAAGCAACTGGGAACATTATTGCATAAAAGAGCAGCACAATACAACTTTCATATAAAATGTGAATTTTCATATGATATTTCACAATGTTTAACTGTGTTATCACACTGTTGCAGCCCTATCATATATATTAAGAATGGGTTTAAAAGGAACAACATTACTTCACATCACTTCTGAATGGACTGTCAAACTGAGACAAGAGAGAAACCTGACATAGGCACGAACTAAATTCTGAGCTTCTTGCAAGATGAAGTCATTATTTCAATGAAGAACTTTGATCAGGAACACTTACTTTTTGGTTGTCTCTCTGCTCCTGCAATTATACCTCAAGGAGTTTACTGCTGCTGTCTGAAATGTCGTTTGGTCCAAAGCATGTCCCAGCTGGTACAGTGAGTGAATCAGGTACAACTATTTAGTTTGTTCAAACAGTACCTGTTCTTCAAAGAGGGCTCTCACCTACGGCACAATTTAACCCTTTCTGCTGGGAACTTTGCAAAATTTTCCAGAAAGGTCCCAATTTCAAGTTACATTTATGTGACAGATGGAAAAAAGTAGTAGTTACCCTGAAAAAAACATGCCAAATACATTCAGAATTCTATTTCTTTAACTTGCATTTTGCTAAATTGTGTAACAGCCTTTTTGTAACCAGTCTCCTTAGTTACAATATGCTGCTCTGTTCATTTTCCTTTCCATAACATTTCCTAAGCAACATCTAAACATCTTAGTGCCTTGCATAAAAATGTCATGATAAGCAATTATTGATCAGGGAGACACCTTTTTATTACATTTTGGGAGTAACTGAATTATATGCTCTGATGTGTTTTAATTTTAATTGTATGCATTTTAATTGTTTACCAGTTCACTGCAAATGAAAAATGAAGTCATAAAAGAGACAAACCCCGCTCTCCTTGGAGGTGACCTTGTTTTGGAATTGTATTAATCACACAGAATGAAAGACAGGAATTCTACACAAGCTTATTTTAAGATACCTTAGCATCCAAAAGATGCTTTATTGCTATTTTTCCACCACCTCCAGTGGCAAATAAACCACTAATGGAGAGATTTAATTAGCTGAGACCTCACTGACCTTGAGAAGTACAAGCTATACCCAAGATGCCTTTCCCTGACAGTATTCATGGCAAATTTGTGTTTTTAAAAAACACAATGACAATTAAAATTCACAAAGAGACAAATCTGTTTTTTAGCAAACGTCCCAAGTGAACAGCCATACACTGAATTCTGAAAATGGGCCACAGAGAAGAAACAAAGGGGAACTGCAAGGAGAACCCAAGAAGCCTCTCCCTGGTAGACCCAGGAAGCAGCCTGGAGCAGAAATAAACAGACTCACTAGATGCATCCCGCCACCCTCTCACGCATCTCTCTGCTCGGAGGCACAAGGACCTCTTTCCTCCTCAAGCCAGCCACGGCACTCCGTTCATTCCGCACTGCTGAAACCCTTCAGAGCCACGAATGGATGAAAGTCATTTACACGTTCCCACCACAACGTCTGTAGATCACCAGACCGCATAGTCATCTCCCTGTCCTGGGGATCTTTGTTTGACTCCCAAGTAGACAACTACCATTTTGTCAGCCTTTCTCAAATCAATGGAAAGCTTTCCACGCCTAATTTTTCTCGCTCCCTTCTTGATTCCTTTTCTTCCTCTCACATCTGTTTTGAGAATGGTGTCCAAGCACAATATGAGACTCCAGACAACAATCTATCACTGGTTTAGTGTAAAATATACTGCAATTTCAAATATCTCATTCTTTGCATTTTTTAATAACTTGCTTGATTTGCTGGCCACAGCCATCAAAGGTCAGCTCCCTGACATGGTTTTTCATCATGCTCACCTCAGACCCAACTGCTCAATAAAGAATTTGCATGTGAATTTGCCTCACCTGAATGAATGAGATAGATAGTTAAGCTACTACAAAATGTTTTTACACGTGTGTATTTCCGTGACTCCATTTACATTTCTGCAAGCACATATAAGAGCAAAAATAGTTATGCTCTATTGCTTGTTACACTTACTTCCTATTTGTGTACAGAGACAAAGCTGCGTGCTGGTTCCTTAGACAGTGTATTCAGAACAACAGCATGTAAAGAGCTAGTGTCCCCGCTCTGAACGTTGTAGGTGGAGAGCCTGCAAAACTCTTACTTAACTCGCTAACTTATTTTTAGTGACTCATTGTGGAACAGTTCTGAGAACTGAATCGATTTCAGCAGCACCCACGGAGGAAGTTAATAACCCCCAGCAGCTGTGCTGTCCCTGTACAAACTGCAAAATTAAACAAGACAAGTCTTCTACAACCATCAGCTTATGCACTCTCTGGTGATGTACATCAGACCAAAGCCACAGATAGCAGCAAGAGTGGGCAAAAGGGCCCCACAAAATGGCAGTAAATATACTAGCACTCTACCAGCCACTGCTACTACTACTTCTGAAGAGCACGGCGTGAACACACCAGGAGATGAACAGGAAGGGGCAGCAGAAAAATGGGGCCTCAGAAAGCTCTGCCTGACGAACGGGAGGGATGTTGGGCAAGGAGGTGACTTCCACTGGCAGAGAGCATCACTCTGAGTCTGACACCCCAGCACCGAAAGCACTGACTGCAAGCATCCTTGACATTCAATAAATAAATAAATAAATGAGGTAAAATAAAATAAAATAAAAAGCTAAAGGGAATTGAGTAGCTTGTAATGGCCACAGGTTTGATCCTGTACTTTGAATTGTGCTGACCCCAAATGTAGAGATCCCTTATAGACAAAAAATGGTGTACCTGGACGTTACACTAATAATCTGATGAATACAGTCAGTCAGTGCCAGTTCCCCCTAATCTTCAGATTTTTGCTACTAGCACTCTGTTTCCTTTTCACACACCGTTAGGAATTCAATTATGTCAAAATTTCAGAGCAGGGAGGGGAAAAAGAAGAACATACAAATGTAATCTTTATCCACGTTATTTTTCCTTTTGAACTGATCAAAGAACAAGTTAGCACAAATCAATATTAGTGCAAACTAGTTAGTCCAGTAATGAATATAATACATCCAGAAAATTCACTTTTCCAATACAACCGTGTCAGTTGTACAGTACGAAGAGTTTTTGACTTTTCATTTAAAAAAAAAAAAAAATCATTTCCAGTGCAGGAGTGTGTTCTGTCAGTACTTGGAAATCTAGCCACAAGTGGAAATTCTCCTGGTTTCTGCTTAGAGTGATTATCTAAGTCATCTGTTGTCTGACAAGAAATTTTAAAATAGTTTTAGAAGTTGTGATTCTTTAGGAAATCTACAGGATTTGTTAGGAAAGACTCCTTACTTAACTGGATTAAAGGAAAAAGAAGAAAGAAAAGCCATCAAGACATAAACACACAAAGCATATAAATATTAAGCAAAGAGCCTACAAGGATTAAAAAGACTGGAGAGCCAACACAACTATATTTTAAAATGCTGGTATTAAGGAATATAAAGTCAAAACTGTCGAAACTCAAACTGAGTTAGACCTTGCACAGGACTTTTTTTTAAGAAAAAAAAAAAAGATTTTTCAAGCATGAGATAAAAGGAGAAAAGAAGTAGGAATAAGGGGTTGAGATGAAGGACTCAACAGCATATATATTAACTGAGTAAAGCTACTACAGTACGAGCGGAGACCAGAAGAGCTCAGTTTGTTCAGCCCAGCAGTTTAAAGGCTGAGGTAGCATATGATTGCTGTCTCTCAGTATGCAAACAGGGTAAATGGTAAGGACAAAAAGGATGGTATTGACCTAAGAATAAATGGCCCATATGGCAGTGAGTACATTGAGCTGGGAACTAGGAAACGGCTGCAACTATCAGATGAGCAAATTTCTAGGACAGCAAGAGTAATGGTTACTACTACTTACTACTAACCTACTACTTTAAAATAAAGATCAATCGGATTAGAAAGGGATTATGTATCTGGAAAGCAGTGAATGGCCTTAGAGACTCATATGACCCCTTGCGGTATTGTATTCCTAAATTCAAAGTGCAATTGGTCGAGGAATAAAAGTGGAAAATAATTCATTTGGAATTTTCTCAGGAACTTAAGACACAGAAATTTTAAACCCCATAAGCATTCAAGAACTAAGTTTCATACCTCTGAAAGATAATATCCTACCAAGTATATTACACTGGCCAATTAACTGCCACCTAAGAATAATAGGAAGCAAAATAAATGCAGTATTCCTTTTTCAGATAAATCACCATTATACACTGCTGATGTGAATTACTACTTGATTAATTCTGCTATGGTTCCCAATAATGAAGAAGCAGCAGCAAGAATATTTAGCCATAGCTTGCCTGCTGAAACAAAACAATGTAGTTAAATAAACTACTGAAAAGTCAATTCTTGTCTTCAGTCACTGATTCCAATCATTACTCTTAAGGATTATTTATAACAACATACATCTTCTCTCTCTCAAATAAGATGCAAGGTATTTCCTAATTTTTTTATCTATATATAACTTACTTTCGATTCACAATCAGCCACTCCCGGATATACGTCTGAACACAATCTCTGACATGTGAATCTAGTTCAACCCTGGAGAAAAAGCAACATATAGTAAATATTTTATTACCTTGGTCAAACCTGAAGGACAAAGAAATTCATCTAACTATGCTGTTCAGATTAAGGCCTCTCTTAGTTCTTTTCTATATGTTTATTTTACTTCTACACTATTGACTAAGTTTTAAAGAATTACCTGTACTGCGTGAGTAGCCTGATGCACATTTTTGCTGCTGTGCTTATAAATTAGCAAACATACATTTAACAGAGGTAACCATTTCCACATGTATTTCATGAATATAAAACTGAGTTGCCATATTCTGCAAAACAAAAGAACGTATCCCAGGTACCCACATTTGTGATTTTCAAAACTTGATAGCAAGTCTTACTTGCTATCTCTGATATTCTTCCAGAGACCGCAGCTCCTGGACTCTTGGGAATACATAATCTCATTGACTGGTTTTGGTGTCATTTTCTATTTCTCATAAAAATGGAGGAAATTGTAAAAAAGGAACATGTTTTATCAGAAAGCATAAGAAAACATTAAGATCTGAAAACATAACTTCATAATTTTTCAGTGAGTCATTTAATGTAGGGAGTTATCAGTGCTGACTAATAGACTGGATACTTATTGGCACTGAAATATTATAAGCTAAGTTTGTTGTCTGTGAATTTGATGTCATGACGTTGTGGTGTAATTTTCCTACCCCCAGTCTGAAAAAATTTAGTGACTTGTATCAAAATCACTTGTTATGTCCTTTGAACTAAGAAAGCAGAAAAGCAGGATAAACCTGCAATGCAGGATCGAATAGAAGGTCTGATACTTTTTAGTTCTTTCCACCCAGA
Organism: Apteryx mantelli; assembly: GCF_036417845.1. Taxonomy (NCBI): domain Eukaryota; kingdom Metazoa; phylum Chordata; class Aves; order Apterygiformes; family Apterygidae; genus Apteryx; species Apteryx mantelli. The sequence goes on from NC_090020.1 coordinate 8,195,954, forward strand.
ACTCTTTAGCAGATTTGCAACCAATTACCAAGATTGAGTTACGAACGATACACCACAGGATGAATCCTTGGTTGGTAAGTATGTCAGACGACTGTGTGCTGCTTTGGTTGGTGGACAGACATAGCACACAGTCAATTTCCTGTATCTGGTGCAGAAAGAACATATTTTTGTAAGCAGATAGCACGTGAACCCAGTCTGGTTGGTGGTATCTGCTTCCTGCGTTCAGCACAGGAGTACATCGCAGACTGCACTGCCTACACAACAACCTTTGGTTCATGCCCTTCCCATGCTCTAACCTTCCCTCAGGTAACGTGGCATCCTTGAACAGGGTTTTCTGAGAAAGCACTAATATTGGCAGTGGTGGTATGAACGGCAAAATGGGAAGCCGATGTATGACAAAACCTGCTGAAAGCATGTTTGTTGTTTTGTTGACTATCTCAGCATTGCCACAGACTCCTTGTAGAAACTTTAATCTCCCTGTGCTGCAAATAAGGTCTAAAACAGATTGTACAGCATGAATCTACTCATTCTCCTACCAGAAATATGAAGAGATTACTGCTGCTTTTAACTAACTGACATACTGGGAAATAAGCTTGGAAATACTTTTATATATATATAAGTGTGTATTACACATATATATATATAAAAGTATAGGAAAGAAATGGTCTTTTTATCTTTTTAAATCTCATTTCAAAGTTGGATAACTTTTTACTGTTTATACTCATCATCTAACTAAATGGGAAGTTCAAACGTCAAAATATGAATGGTCTCCCACACTCATTCTCTCTTCCTATTACCCACAAAGAAAAGAAAGATTATAAGAAAAAAAAATCATAAGAAAGATTGGAATATTTTCTATGAGGGATTCATGCGTAAGTTTAAGTGAAAATCATCTTCTGAGCACATGTTACAAAATCCCCTAGGATTCTCTACCACCTTGTCTCTTCTGAACTTTTTAAGTGATGTACTAAGCCAAAAAGGAACTTGCAAGCTGAAAATCCTCTTAGAGAGAGAAGAAGTCTCGCCTAGCCCACACTTAACACAAAATCATCTGTACTGTCATTTCCATTTAGCCTCATCACACTTGATACGCTGGACAGAAGACACTGCACAAATACAGTTGTCAGATAGGGCTTTAAATTATATTGTTACCTGGTATAAATTAGAGCAGGCTGTTACAACTTATGCAGGAACAGAGGGTGATGCAGGTCTACACTGCAAGCCAGAGCACCATAAGCTAAGCCAGCTCAACCCAACCATACTGAAGCTCAGCACAGCAAAGAATACCGACTATGCATGTGATTTCCTGAATGTGCTGGAAGGAGCCAGGCACAACACACAAACCCCTCCACTGAAACACGTTCGCATGGTCTGGTCTCTGCAAACATACAAGTCTGGGGTTAAACTGGTGTTGACTTGAAGTTTATCCAGCTCTTGCTGCTTGCAAACCACAATATGCCTTTGTGGTTCTATTTCAAGGTAGCATTTACAGTCGAAAGGTCCTTGAAGAATATTCTGTATACAATGCACAGGGCTCTTCCAAAACACATCAGAAAAATCTCCAGCGCATCTCTTTTCTCATTCTGAAAACTTCTGTTGCATGTAGTTTGTCTGTGTATCTAACCAGCTTAAAAATTTCCAGGATTGCTGAGCGCTGGCATCAACATGTGTTACTTGTTTTAACTTAAAACCTGCTGGAAAATAGTGGAAAGCTTCCTAATAATTTCATTGATACTTGTCCAGATTGAGATGTGACTCCTGTGCTAGAAATTAACAAATTTTTCCTCCCCCAAACTTTTTAAAATAACTATTATTGCCCCCTCCTTAAGCAACAAAGGCCCTGAAAAAGACATGTTTAGTGATGTGACCAACCCCCCGTAACACGTAACCAGCAAAAAAAAAACACCCTGCAGTCCTGTGCTTCCTACACAACCAGAATCAGCTTCCAGCCTCAGGATCACAGCTACAAAATTATTTCTCACACTCCTTCTTTCCTCCTCTCCCCAGTTTACCCATATCTCACTCCTGCTGCTACCAGATAGCTCAGGAAGTTGTGTTAGTACCTAATTACGTAATTCTAGGTGTGCAAACAGCCCTAACAGAATCAATGGCAATGTTCAAATGTTTAAAGTTAATCGGGTACATAGTGGCCGGCACAGTGAGGTATCTGGACCAACAGCCTTGTTTTCAAATCTATTTTTAAATCTACAGCATTTCAGAGAAAAAGAGAGAGAGTCTTCTTACCCATCTTCTGGCATAGAAGGCTGCAAAGTCCTGCACTCTTTAGGTGTAAAGACAATGTCCAAGTCATCTTCGGGAAAATCACCAAGCTCATGAGCTAGTTCTGAGTCCAAGTTGCTCAGCTGTGTCATTAGGAAGCCTTCAAAATCCACCGGGTCTACTGCGTCATAAAAGGAAGGCTAAAGAATTAAATAAAAAGGTATTTATTTAGCAACATTTTTTTTAACATAACTTAGGTTTATTTATTTATTTACTGCTTGTCACTGTCATTTTTATTAAGCATAGGAAACAGACTTCTAACCTTATATACAGCGCCACTGCATTTAATGCAGGGAAAAGTTGCTAGCGAAATATTTAGCTGAAAAAGAAAAGGAACAAAGAGAAAAAAAGTTCTAAAACTCAAAAGAAGAAATGGAAGATATTACACCTAAATCCAAACTGGCAGTCTTCTCCGAGGGTTAGCACAGTAACTGCAAAAACATTGCATGAAACTACTGAAGTTATCACAGCAAACCTCAGATATCCACCATTTCTACAGCACGTGGCATTGCATCTTGCCAGGGAGCAATGGTATTTGATTATATTTAATCAGCCATTCTTACGTAGAACATCCAGTCCAGAACAGAGTTCAACAAGTGGGAGCTCTGCCAGCTGCACGTGCTATGAAGCTGTTTGGCTCCTTTTACCTACTTAGTCTAAAAAACAGAGGCAGAAAAGACTTCTTTGATATGCTAACTAGAACTGCTCCACATACAAATAATATATATAAAGTCACATTTATTTGTATTTAGATAATACTGAAATTTACTTTCACTTGCTATATAACCAAGAAAAATAGCCTGTATACATAAAGAAAATATTTGTCCAGTTGTGTACAGAAACCAGCATCAGCATCTCATATTGTTGAGAGTCTTGAAAAATAATGAATAGATCTAAAAGCTACAGCTCTAGAAAACCTATTTTTTATTTTCTGTGAGTTCCAGGAAGGCAATGGGAACCTATATACAGTAAGAGCACAGAAAAATATTTACCATATTAGAACAATTAATTTGTCATGAGGAAAAATTCTAGTGAAGGATAAATATCAAATCATCCCTGACTGTAAAGAACAAGGATTCTATTGCACCAGTAGCCCAAATACATTTCACCAGACTGCATGTGCCAACAACAAACAGACCAAAAACGGATGAGACAATCTATCTGTGGGGTTTTATTGGTGGGGTCTGGGGAAAACAAAGGACCCCATGCCTGTGATATCAATATGACCTTTATCTTTAGTGCTACAGGAACTATTATCTCACCCAAGATTTTTTTTACAGGGTTATTCTGGGGATATTCCAGTGTTTGTCTCCACAAATAACATCTGTAGATCGAAATCAGGAAGTTTTCACACATTATTGCTAAGCACATGCTCAGGCAATGTGCTCATGGAAGTTAATAGGATTTTCACCTGAGTCTGAAGTGAGTGAAGAATAAGAACTTGAGACTTTGCTGCAGTGACAGTTGTCCTTAAACAGAAAGGACTTTTGGACTTAGCCTTAGAAAAAGATGTTCTTTCCTGTTCACAAAAAATTGGGTCATGAATACTTTGCATTTCATTGAGTGGAATTTTTGCCAGTATGTTTTGTCCTCTTCACATCTTGTTAGACTCTGCTCTAATCTTCCGTTTTGTACATCAGTCATGTTCTACTTAAAAGTTTGTTAAAAAATAAAAGTTTTAGGGTATTTTTACCCTAAAGTTTTTTAGCGTAATTTTAGGATATTTAGATGTAAAAGTTTTAGAGAATTTTTTGTTGCTTGTGCATGTATGTATTTAAAAACAATGCCAAGAAGCTCCACTTGCACTTATACCATCTACAGCAGTAGGAGGAAAACTTCCCAAAATTCTGAATGTGAAGAAATGTTCATAGTGCAAATGTTACTGTATGTTCCTTTAGTTCTACATGGATTGAGGCATCTTTTGAACATATCCTGTACATAACATAGGTTTTAGACTTTGTACAGATAATTTTGGTTCTGGAAGTATCATTCTGCCAGAGAGAACTTGCAGTAACTCCTAAAAGGGTCCAGGGCTAACTGATGCTGAAGCAATTTTAACTCAGAAAGAGTAGCGTGGACTTACCCATTGGATCATGCCACTGAAATTTCTAGACTTCTCACATGGTTTTCTCATGTAACTTATTAAACCAACCCAGCATAACTTATTAAACCAATGAAATTAGAGAGCGTAAGACATACGCATTTTTTCCCCCTGACATTTATATACAACAGATGGGATAATCCCCACCTCTAAAGTATGCAATAGTATGCAATTGTTTGGCTTCAGTGGATTGGGACTTGCATCCTCTCCCCATGACCTGTGTAATAGCAGTGTTGCACTCACAACATCAGGAATTTTACGTCAATAGGACAATGCAGAATTCTACAATTTATGAAGGGCGCGAAGGTGCCCAACAGTAACAAAGTTCTGGGTAGCTCCGAACTAAAATGGCTTACACAGAATATGACACGTCAGTCATGGTAGATAGGGAGGTAAATTCAAACTGATCAGTGGTAAATACTAGAATTGGAGTCTTATTAGTATTCTGGAAATATAAGCGAGGAAGTTAGTAAGTTAATAAAAATTGAGAAAAATACTGCAGAAAGCAAAGCAAGTTTAGAAGAAATATGATAAAACATTTAGAAGAAGCACAGCAATTTAAACACTTGACAAAAATAGATGAGGTAAATACTCCTGCAAATGATGTAGTACAAACCACCGAACACATGAGAAAAAAAACCAACATACCCACTCTCCTCTTTTATAGGGAAACTGTAGTGGGCTTTACCTGAGCACGGTCTCTGGATCTCCCCACTGCGAACATGTATAAGGATCGGTTGCATTCTCTGAAACCACTTTTTGGAAAATCCCTCTCTTTCTTGCCCTTCCTACCCAAAGGGAAAAGCTAAAACTGATGGTAAGTCCCGAGGATCATGAAGCAGCCAACTGAAGTAGTACATCGTGCTGTTTATGAATTTTCAGGATAAGCACTATCTCTATTTCGTGCCTAATTTAGTGCTGAGCATACTGGGTCAACAGTTTTCAGTAAATAGCAATCTCCGTTAGCTGTTGATTTTTCTAAATTGCCTTTATAGTCCTAGGACAACATCCTTGAAGTCCACTTACTGTACTATCAGTGTGCAAAACATTGTGCGTCAAAACATATATATGAAGCTCTACTTTCAAATATTAACTCCTGCACCAAAAAAAAAAAAAAATTAAACAAATGGCTAAAAGTGTACAAAAATGTATTTTATATATGCAGTTGCTGAAGATGTAATGTTTTATATGCAAAATAATGTCGTTCAATACAATCTAATTTTTGATAAGCATTGCACTTCCTTTCAGAAACCACAGTCTCCAATTCCGACAAGCCAAAGCAATCACATTTCATTACTTTCCAACTTTTTCTAGTTGGAACGGTAATAACAATCTTTAATCACTGGAACTGCCTGCAGCGGTCAATATTGGGAATTTCTTAGACACAGACGAAAAAGATAGCGGGGAAAGGTAAATGCAGATGGAGGGCGATGGTCTGCCTAACTGCAGATGCCAGTTATCAAAAGAAAGAGGAAGAGATCCCGTCACGGCCGAGGAGCCAACGCTCGCTGCCGCGCGTCGCAGAAGCGCGGGACCTCACCGCTCCGCAGAAGACGCCCCAGGCCATCACGGCAAACATACCTTGTCAGAGAGGCTGGATTTAGAGGCGTGCAGATTGCGGCAGCGCACAAAATGGCAGCTACAGCGCAAGACGCCGGAAGCGAGACGCCGTCACGCTTCTCGAGAGCGAGAGCGGCCGCCTGCACGCAGGAGAGGAGAACCGAGCCTCCTCAGGCCGAACAACCGCAAGCGACAAGCTGAAATGTCGCAGCGCTGCCGATTAAGGAAGCGAGCGGCGGCGGCGGCGGCGGGAGGCCCTGACACGCAGGAAGTGAACGCTTGCATACAGTGCTTTTACGTTTTCCACAATCGCTAGTGCACACGGGCTTTTCCTGCTTCTACTTACTGTGCCTCAAAAAAATGTGTGTGTGGGGGGGGGGGGAGGTAGGAAGAAGGAGGAAGAAGGGGAGTATCAAAATGTCACGGCATAGTACGTTTGCAGAACCCCATCCTTTCCGACGGGCGATTAAAAAGATCTGGCAATTTCTCCCTTTGCCGTAACGACAGAGCCGCACGGTCTGGCTTCTCCGGGCGGGCTTACGTTCGGAAGGCTGAGGGAGAGGATGCAGAGCCACGTAACACTCGCCTTACTGCGTACCGCCGAAAAGCAGGTCGGCATGACGGCTCTGCGGCTAGGACTGGAAAGCATGCATCAAGCAATCCCGGCTGAGCCTCCGTCTTTCTTCTTTTCCTCTTTCTTCACTGACGCCGTTTTGCAAAGCAGCTGTGGCCACCACATAACGAACCCATTCAGTTGGTGGAGTTTAACGTTTCCAGCTGAGCAAAGCTATAACGCGCTCCAACACTTACTAACTTACCTTGATTTATAGTAGCGTACAGACCGTCTACCTCATGCTCCAGGGAGCATTCTCAGTTGTTTGAAATGCATAATTTCCTCAGTTCACCAGGGAGTATTTTTAACAGCTTTAGGCAGAAGCCAGCGGAAAGCAACAGACAACTTAAGAAGGTCACTTAATTCAGCCTGAAAACTTTAAGCAATGTAGATGGCAATCTGTATACAGAACATGCACTCAAAACTTACCAGATGAAGAGTAGAAAATCCAGGGGTACTTAAACTTCGTTGGCAGAACTGTGCAAAGCCTGGCTGGAGAGTAAATTGCTTTCTTATTTCTGCAGAGGAGTGCCTTTAATTAAGCAGAGAAAAGACCTTATCATTACAGTTATCCACATACAAAGTCTAAATCCTAGAGTTTAGCCAATTCAGTTTCCTATTCCAGTGGTTAGAAACATATTTTGGTTATGTTCTAGTCTCTTCTTGTTTTGTGTAGTTGATGCAAACTTCCACTGAATGATTCAAAAAAACCTGCAGCCCTATATAACAGATGCTGCTCTCTCTTTCATCAACAAATATCTTCCATTATATCCTAGTCCCTGCAACTAGGAAGGACTAAGCACGAAAGGACAATCTTGCCCTTAAGTCAGTTGTGACTGCAACCTGAAGCAGCAATACTTGCAGGTTCATTTCTGTAAAGCAAAGTTACAGGATAATAGAGCAGAGAGAGAAAAATCAACATCACAAAGGAAAATATTTTAATGAGCTAGCAATTGACCAAGGGTAAAAAAACAAGACAGGACCACTCGCTGAACAGTGTAAGTGCAGATTTATGTCCATGCTGCAGTATGTTGTGAACAGCACAAGACAAACCAAAGCGTTAATTTAAAAATTGCTCTGTATCAGCTGAACAATTGAAGGACATTTATTAAGTGCTAATATACTGATTTCAGTGGTAGCGGAAAAAGAACGATACTGAGTTCTTTGGAAATCCCAAACTGATAGTACAACAGCATGTATCCACTCTGCAAATCTACTAATCAGAATAGCTTGCTCATTCTTCATGGTCTCTTGATTAATGTTGTACAGCGTTAAGGAAATGAATTAAATAATATTTAATAAGATGTAAGAATAACCAGCCATGAAATAAGGATAATCAGCCATGAAATGATAAACACATTTACAGAAAATTTCACTGTGAGAATTCAAGCAAGGTTTTTGAAAGAACATGAGAGGATTAAGCAGATTTCAGGCTGACAAGCTTTTTGCTGCCTTGGGCAGGCAACAGAGACAGGCAAATACAAAGGTAGGATAATTTTTCCATTCTTGTGAGACCCTTTTCCAACTCCAGCAAACATTATTAGGTGACTTAGAATTACCAGAGGCCACAACCTTGAGTTTCCTTTTTCAGTCTGCACCTTCTCTCTTCTGTGGTTTCTCAATTTCTATGACTCCTGTACCTATTCTGTGACACTTAATATCTGAATACTGTTGTATTTAATAAGTATGACAAAACCCAAACTATGGGCTCTGGTATTGCTGAATGCAATATTCTGCTCCCACTCAGAGACTAGCATCTCACAGAAGGTACAAAAAGTTTTACGTCTGATTTCCAAAATAAGAGATGGATAAATAAAAGTAGCTGCTTACAGTTCAGGAGGCCATGCCAGGTGCAAATGGGACGTTGCTCTATTTTAAAGGCAGCAACAATTGCAGGCAGAGCAAAGCCAGAGTTATAGAGAAGGAAGAGAGATCAATTTGGATGAGAAATTCCTATTCAGCATTGGTATTCCAAGGGTCAGACAAGAGAAAATGTGGGGTTTTTTTGTTTTTGTTTTTGTTTTACAAAAGGTGATTCAAAAAGTAAGAAAAACACTGTGGAGGGAAAGTGAGGAAGTTTGTGGCTTTCATCAGGTTATTTTCCCTCTGTTTTGAAAAGTAAAACTGTTTGCATATTAAGGTTATTTTTGTATTTCCCCAGTACATACAACCTCTAATCATGAGTGTATTTAGCATAGCAAGGCATAAAACTGAGATTATCCAAAATTATGATTTTTCTTTGAACTAAATCAGTTTCTGTCCTGTGCAGAAACATCTACTACTGATATAAATAGAAGATGTAGCAGCAGAAGTTGGCTTAATGTATTTCAAAAATTATGTTACAAGTATTGCAGAAGTTGCTTGCTGCAAACAGTGGTATAACACATCTCTAAATTATACCAGATATGGGGTCATCAGACTCTCAGAACAGGAAATGGTATGAGTTTTGATCTGCAAAAGAGGAAGCAGGCATATGGACGAAGGACCAAATTTGCTGTCTGGTAAAAGCTTGTGCGAAACCAGCTAACTGAGAGAAATTATGTTTCTCAAGATCTCTGAGATTAGCTCCAGAGGCTCCCTGTAATAGCAAGACTTTCCAAAACAAAGCAGTCCAGTGGAGGAAGAATTCCGCAGTCTGTTAAACTGAATTTCAGAAAGTTAATTTGATTGATTAATTTCATGTTTTTCGTATCAGTGAATGATGGAAAAGAGAAGCAATAGAGTAAGAATAATGGACGATAGCAAAGCTGGTTCGGACTGACTCAGGAAATAATTGGCAGGATCTATTAAGAGTAAATAAGGGAAAGACTCGCAGCTGTTAAAAGAGACTAAACAGAAAGCACAACAGTCCGCAGATCCAACACGGAAAAAAGGTGGGTATTAGACATCAGTGCAAATGGTTTTGAACAACTTGAGAAACAAGGTGGAAACACAAACTTTTCTAGACAGCTCTTAAGTGATTTCAGCGTGTCAGTGGTCTGTGAAATGCCTGTTTTCTGACCAAACAGCTACCTCAGACACTGCCAGGGAACCTGTACGAAAATGGTGCTGCACGTTAACCTAGCACATGGGGGTCCGTCTACGCCATGACCATATTTTTACTCTCTCTGTCCGTATAACAAGCTTATCTGACTGCAAGGAGAGCTTTGCAGTCACCTTAGCAGCTAGGATAAGCCTTAGGTAGGTGCTCAAGCATAGCAGGGAAACCAAGCAACTGAGTAGAGATGAGCATAAGGAAAAGACAGAAGCCTGTGGAGGTAAAATCAGAAAGGCTAACACACAAATACTTAAGACTAAGACAGAAAAAAGAAGAAAAAAAATCTTAACTACATTAAAAGGGGGACACAGAAAAATAGAGCGCTGTTATTGCAAAGGGAAAAAGAGTAAATAAGATCTCCCAAAGATGCCTGAAGGGGAGAAAAACCTATTTAGAGAAATGGGATGTACTGAAGGTGACAGAATTTGATGAAATTCATCCTACAGTTCTGAATCGATTAACCAAAGAAATTTTCCAGGTAGGACAAAAGGCAAATATATCTTTAGAAAGGAGGACTCAAGGTATCATGGACCAGTCAGCTGGTCTTTGACACTCAAAAAGATACTACAACAAATTACTTGCCAATTAATGTGTAATCATGGAGGACATCAGGTCCCAAATGGCAGTATCCAGATGAAGCAAGAGGCCCATGAAATCATACTGATCATTAAAATGTAGGTACCTTAATAGTGTCTGTTTATTAATAGTCTGATGATGAAGTGAATGATGGGCCACTAGAAATTGTGGACTGTAGTAAGTCATGGTGCAAAAAGTTTGGCAATTATTGATTTAGAAAAGAAAGAGCAATATATAGATAGTGATGAACAGACAATGTCAATTTCTCAAAGGCCAGTCACATAAAACCATTCTAATCTTTTTCTATGATGGTTTAACTAGCTTTCTGTTAGGCTTTTGATACTGTCGCTCATGGCATTCTTATAAACAAAGGTAATGTTAAAGAAGATAATGGCTAGATGAAATCATCATAGTTCATTCTGAAATTAGTTAAAATATGTATGTGAAGTGTAATCAAGAATGGTTCAAAATAATACCATGAGGAAATTTCAAACAGGGTAATAGTGTAAGTGAGTATCAGGTTAATGTCTTCAGTCCAGTCCTGTTCCAGTTAATACATTATTCTACAACACTGATGATGGTATAGGAAACACAGTTATAACATTTGTGGATGACACCAGTCTGGGAGGAGTTGTGAGTGCTCTGGAAGACGGGACTAGCACTCAAAATGATCTCAAATTATACAAATAGTCTGAAATCAGCACAATGAGATTCAATAAAGAGAAATGTAAAACTCTAATTTCAGGAAGGAAAAAATATCAAATGCAGAAATACAGAAAAGGGAAACAAACTGTCTAGAGAAACAAACATGCAGTAGAAGAGGCTCTGACAGAGTACAGTGGGGCACTTATTATTTCCTCACTTATTAGCAAAGCATAAAAGTGAGGAAAAAGGGAAGCTATCTCTTTTTATTTAAACCAGTGAGACAGTGCTAAGGCATGTGTACATAGTCAGAGCACCACAGGGTAAGATACCAACAAACTGAAAAGGCTCCAAAAGAAAGCAGTCAGAATGCTAGAAATTTGGGGATGGAAGATGCAAGAGGAAAGACTGAAAAAAATGAATGCATTTAGCTTACAAAAGAAGAGGACTGCGAGGAAGACCCAACAGTTGTTCTCAACTATGCTGGGTAGCGGTTGTTCTCAACCTATGTATAGGTAGCAACCTATAAAGAAAACAGTGAGCAATTCACATCCATAAAGGGAAGAGCAAGAAGTAATCCAGTTAATTTGAAGCAAAGAAAATTTAATAAGTTTTTACAAAAAATGTTCCAATGTAAAGGTAGTGGAGCACTGTAAGAGACTGTCTGGTGGTGCTTGTGGCTTGACAGCATGCTGGCACTGCAGTCCACGCGTGTGACCTATTGGGAGAAATACTACTTGTTCTTATTTCTACTGATTTGGCCCTATTGAATGACTATGCCCTACTCCTCCGGTGTAAATCTTGAAAAGGCTGGAACACACCGGATATCCTGATCCCCCTGAAATGGGACTGGAGGGTAGTCTCCCAAAAATATTGGTGCTGTTCTGCTTCTCTGGAATTTTGCCAGCGTTTGGCCCAGTGATATAGACAATCCTACAGTAATTCTCTTAAACATCTAACAAATAGTTGAGACATAGCCTATATTTCACAACTACTCTCCAATGCAAAGTGAACAGTTTGCATAATATATTAAAACAACAGTGTAACCAAAGTAGCAGACTATACCTGCAAGTTCTTAAAATTAAATTTAACTTGTAAGTCAAATTCTCAGAGGTCTCTCCAATTAGAGCTCATTGCAGGATTGGAGACTTGGAGATCTGGGTTATTGACTGAGTCTGGACAAGAAATCAGGAAAGGAAGAGAAAACAACCATTTGCTTTCTATCTATCTCTAACATACTTTAGGCCTGCCGTTGAACACTCCCAGGTTCTGTAATTGAAGTGATATGAATGCACATAACACAAACAGCTGGTTCTGCAGTTTCACCACAAACTCTACTCAACAATATCTTTTTTTTGAAATATATAATTCAAAAGCAGGCATAACAGGGATTCGGTAGTATGGATACAATATAAAAACTTAAACAGAGAACTAGAGGTTTAGAGAGAAATAAAACAGAAATACAGTAGGTTTTAAGATCATCTATAAACTGGAAATCAGAAACTTTACAATAAGAAAAAAATGACCTTAAAAATATGTTTCACATGCTTGCTAGATCAAGATATCTGAAGGATATTAGAAGTTATCTACCAGAGCGAGGTAGCAAGATAAATTTTTAACACTCTTCTAGTCCCTTCCAGCAGTCACTGAGGAGCAGTGAAATGTCTCCCACGAAAGCTTGCATACACCATTTGACAGCAAGGAAAAATGGAAAATTAATAAAGAGGTACCATAAGAAGTATCTCCAAGGATGGGGATACATTTACATTTAAATATATACAGATGAGGGAATCATAAAGTAAAGTAGTGAAAACTTTTGCTTAACAGGTAAAATATTCAGTCGTTGTTACCCTGAGGAATAATCCCTTTCAACCAACACTGACACAGAAAATCCTCAGCAAGCTTTTTCTGAGCCTTTATTCTTTAACATCAGACTTCTCTGGTTGCAGCTAAAAACAAGAAACAAAAAATTCTGGAATAGAATAAGGTAACAACTATGTTTTCCTCCACTCCCATACCCAAACACGCACACTATGTTTTGGGCTACAGTCCAAATCTTTGACTAGCATATATGGGAATCTTGCTCAGAAGTTTTTTTTTCTTACTGCCAGTGGAACTGCCTGTTTTTCTTCTAAGTTTCTAATTAGTCCTTAAGGCACCAGAGATCTGCTTTATCCAGTTTGCAGCAGTGGTTGATCTGAACCAGCAGGTAACTCCCTCACGGCTCAGGTAGGTTGTAGGTACCTTGCACACCCTTACCTAGGGGGTCTGCCACATTAAGACTCTCTCGGTGAAGGCAATAACGATCCCAGTCAAGACGGCTGAAATTTAACCACAGCCTTCTCAATGGAGGCGGTGCAGGAACGAAAGAAGACGTCTAGGAGGGCAAATCATCTACTTCAGCTATGGTAAGCTTGTTACATGGAAAAATGGGCAAGAAGTCAGTTTTAATTTTTGCCCTAGGTCACATATGCCATTCATACAGTGACCACTTTTAACTGCCACCCAGTTTGGCTCTTCATCCCTCGGGAAGAGATATAAGCACACCTAAAAATCAATTTTCCAGTCCTGGCAGTGGAGAAAGACAACCATACTTTCTTGCTAGGCAAATAAACAAGATTTAGGATTTGGTCCTGACGAACCATGTGTTTATATGTTTTTTTAAATCATTATGTTCTGTGGATAATATGCAAAATCTATGACATAACATTTGAGATGTGATTATGCGTGCACTGTTAACTCGTTGGCTCTTATGACTGAAGTGTACGTAGGTGTAACGTATCACAGGACAGTGATGCCTTCTGGAAAGCAAACAGTGTAAATTAAGCTTTATCTGCCGTCCTAGTATAAAGTAAAACTGATGATTATAACTCATCACTGATGATGTTATAACTGATGATTATAACTCATACTATACAATGTATGTAACAGGAAGTTATTAATGAATAGTTCATATGATATTAATTTTGAATAGAAGATAAATTTATGTGAAAAAAATGAAGTTTTTTTGTTATCCCCATTAACTTAAAATGCCAACAGCATACAGCATTATATACATAAACCTTCTATACTGAAAGAATTAAGCTTGCTGTGTCTAAGGTTAGTTTTCTGTGGTTGGCTCAGAGACCTCTCTGCTTGAAGTGTTAAAGCTCACATTGGGGACTCCTTAAATGTGCATTTCAGAGAGATGGCTGAAGAAAAACTTTCCTACAAACATGCTCCTGAGCTCTCCAAAAGACTCTGTGGATCTGTATTCCCAGGGAAGATTTTGCAGCTAGGTCCTAGTTCTTTTTCTGTTTGTTCATTTTTTCCATCTTAACATGAGGAAAAACTTTTTCACTGTGAGGGTGACAGAGCACTGGAACAGGTTGCCCCGAGAGGTTGTGGAGTCTCCTTCTCTGGAGATATTCAAAACGCGCCTGGATGCAATCCTGTGCAATGTGCTCTAGGTGACCCTGCTTGAGCAGGGGGGTTGGACTAGATGATCTCCAGAGGTCCCTTCCAACCTCAGTGATTCTGTGATTCTGTGATTCATTTCTTGCTAGACTGTATAAATTCTTTCCTAAATCTTAAATCATCTATAACACAGGTCAGTAGCAATTTCAAAGCTATTAGTGCTCCCACTTTAAGCCAGCTTTTACATCATGACTTGAAATGTAATATAACATTATCAGCGTGTTATTTATATATTTTTTTGTCTGCACCTTCCTGTCAATTCAAAAACAAAAGAATAATGAAATAAATGCAAGAACTCTTCTAGCTCACAGATATCATCCAAGCTTTACAAGGACTTCATTAACGAAGTGCTAACATAAAGCTGATAATTTTGTAAAACCCATATGAAGTTTAATAGTTTACATGCTTTGCTTCCTCTTTCCTCCTATCAAAATTTATTATTAATAAATGAAAAAAGTGTCAGATATCAAGAATAATGATAAAGATCACTTAAACATCATTCTTGGGGAATTTTTCTTTTTGGTGCTACAAGAAAGAGTCTAGGAAGGAAAAAATACGTATTTTGTATCTTTCACAACTGGCCACTTTGAAGGATTCACAATCTACTCATGAATGAGTCTCAGAAGTAATAACAACATGACTACTTCAAAAGCCAGAGGAGCAGATAATGTAAATGACACAAAATCAGGAGAAGCCTTTGTATTAATACTTTGGCCCCTCATCTCCTAAGAACACAAGTTTGTGGGGTATCGGAAGCGCGACCTTTCTGTGGTTACCTTTAATTTGTTTCACAGTGGAAGCAGCAGAACCCTGCTATGATGCTGCTGGTGGCACGTTGTAAAGACCTATACGATTTTCCCATCGCTTTGCGCACAGGAGCATCTTCAGCTACTGTCCTTGTGGTCTCCACCACTGTATCTCAGTTTGGAAGATGCTGCTAGGTTTTAGCTATGGCTATAAGCTTTTTACGATTCAGTGCTGACGTGTTGTCCATAATGCTGATGATTACTAAGTTTCTGCCTTGCAATTATGCCTAAAAAACAGTGTTTGGCACTGGATCTGGCTACTGGGCAAACATGTGTAAGCATTCAAATCTTGCCCCGCAGAGCTAACATACTACAAGATTCACCATTGGTCATAAAAAGAAAAAACAAGAAGCTTTTTTTTAATTACTTCTTAGAGTAACATTTCTCTTCAGAGGTCTGAGGCTAGTTGGAAAAAGTAGGATCTTTTACTAGGGCAGTATACCTGAAAAATTTGGTATAATCTCAAGTAAATGAAGAGGTACTGTCATTTTTAGAGCAGGGAATTTTGACTTCAGCTTCAGTGGAAGCCAGAGAAATAACTAAGATACACTTAGAAGCCGGAGCTTCTGGCCATACTTTTATGAACAAAGAAGTGCACAAAATTTGGCCTATGTTTACAACTATGTTGTTAAAAAATATATTTCTGTATCTGCTGGCTATGGCTACAGGTACAAATTCTATAGAAATTATAATATATAACCTCACACACACATTTGGATTCATGTGATGCAAGCAATTTTATGCTATGAGTTACAAACTTGACAATTCATATGTGAAATTTCAAGCTTTGGGAAAAGTTAATTTTTCTCTAATAATTTCTGAACATAAGGTTTTTTTATTATAATGATTGTCAAGCTCAGCTTATGTGATAACTGAAATAAAATATACTCTTACCTAATTCAGTTTCCTTGACTTTAGGGAAAGATATTAATACTGAGTCCAAGTGTGTTGACTCTTTAATAAAAAGTTTCCATGTCATTATTATTGAAACTCAAGAGACACTGTGATTCACCAGTTTCTCCCCTATTCTTAAAAGTTATTAAAACTTCTAGACATTTCAGACAACAGGTAATTAAAAGCGAGAGATATGACAGTGGTGAGCCTGCCCAGTTGTATGTCTCAACAGAAGCAAGATACCCTCCAAAGTGCAATTCTTGACTGCATGCCAGTAGCGAAAATTAAGCCCCCCCTTACATTTTTGTTATAGCCTTAATTCCAGTGTGCATAGAACACTTACGTTTTCTACAGAAGCTGAAATCTGTTTACCTCAACCATGAGTACAAAAGGGACTGGCTTTATTTTAAAGAAAAGAAAAAAACCTTTATTGCAAAGCACAAAACAAACCCCAGAGCAACTGAATCTTGCTCAACTTGGGATTGTGATAAACATAGAACTGGGGGCAGTTTTCTATTTCTTGACAAATCCTTTAGAACTTCTTGCGAATTTGGCCCAGATTCTGCTCCTTTATTTGCTTACTGTTATTTCTTTTGTATGGCAATTCAATTATTTTCTATTGCCTGAAATCAAATCTGGAATGACTTGCAATTTTGGTAGAATTTTGTTCTGATTAATTTAAGTAATTTGTCTGACAACAATGTAATTGTCAGATTACTTAAAGTTATAAGAGCCAAACTGAGATCAGAAATATGTGGATGTCTTCAACTGGTCTTCCACTCTCCTGTCTGACTCCAGCAAGCCTTTTCCTCTCACTACATGAGGATGATGAAAATCTTTTAAAGATATACTGTGAAGTACCTTCTTTACGTACTAGAGGAATTATGTAAGCTGTCTCCTGGAGAGACACATCCCATAATAATACAGGATCTCATATGCACGAAGCAGTACTCTGCACAGGTCTTGAAGTAAAATACTGCAGATTTTTTACATGAATTTTGCACAATGGTTGGTCTAGGCTTGGACCTATTTTGCTATAACTACGTTCTTGATGTCAAGCATTTAGGGCAGGCGTATTACCACTTAAGGGCTTTTTACAGGCTATCCTTTTTTACTACTACTAAAAATAACAGGATAGTCCAGTGAGTGTTTTTCTAATTAAAAAAAAAAAAAATCAGAATAGAAAACAAGAACAACCATGCTCAACTATGCTCATAAATCATAATGTTTAGTGACCATATAAGCTAAAAGCAATAAAATACAACATTAAATATTTCTTCCTTGTTGGCTTTCGCCTCATGTCTGAAAAGAAAAAGTTTGGAAAGGTGAATAAAGGATGTTCATAGCTGGTACCTGATGGAGATAAAGATGTTTTTCATTTGCAACTACATTTTTGGGGGGTCAGATTAACACCTCCTGTACTATAAAGAAAGAATCTCATTACAGATTGCAGTTTAGACTTCTCAGTGCTCGTAGACATTTGAAGTCTAACATGGATGTAAGAAGGATTTTAAAATGCAGCTTTGCTGGTCGGGGCCTAAAATCCACTTCCACCAGTCATCTTCCAAAACACAATATTCTAATCAAGTATGCAGGGATTAGTATCTCTGATTCCAGTGACTGTTTAGATATATAATTACAGTGTAATACCAATCCCCAACAGCTCTTACAGAAAACAGATGGTTGTATTTTAAACACAATTTGAGTGTCTACTCAGATGAAAAGATTAGCTTCCTGCCTACTTAAGAGCTGTCAGTTATATATGTCTCTCAAAAGTAACAATAGTTTTCTGCTTGCACAGCCAGTCATTATCTAAATGCTTTGTTTCTACAGCAGCCTGTTTGCTGGTAAAGAGCAGATTTGCATTAGGTAGCCTATATTTCCTGCTCTTGGAATTTTTCACAGACATTTGATCGGATGGGCTTGTGTTTCTCATCAACCCCTTACTTAAGTGGCTACTATCACCTTGATTGCACAAGTGGCAGATCCACCACTCCAGAAACAGCAATCATAAAATTCCAGGTAAATAGTAAAACCAAAAGTAAATCACTGTTAATAACCAAAGGTCTCAGTATCCTCTGAAAAGTAGTAAGAGGACATTTTCTTACCATGTCTTTTTGTACTTCCTAAAAGTTAGCATATTTTAGGCAGGAAATGTTGTAATCTTTTGCACAGTGGACCAGAAGAAAAGTCTGTGCATTTTGTCTTCATGATGGACAATGGGATGTCAAATCTGGAAGAGGAACCTGAATAACCTTATCTTTGAAAAATGAAAAGATACTTACAGAGATTTATTTAGCATTATGAACTGACACCATACAGCATAATCTTGACATATAATGTTGCTTTCTTCCTAAACTCACTCCCATGACTGATTTAGGACTTACTTCTGCCAGAGGAGGAAACAATGCTCACATGGTTCCCCATCAGAGTTAGGAACACCCTAAGGGCATCCAACTTTTTGTCCATTGTTTGCTCTTATTTATTTTGTGCTTCTAGAAGATATGACAGCTTGTAGTCTAAGTCCAGTCCATAACACGTTTATGGGAATTTGAGAAAAACGTTATAGCAAAGTTCCTCTTTTTGTGCAGGTGTCTCTCTTGGTGGTCTCCAGCTGGGCTCTAGCTCGTACGACCTATAGCACAGCTTACTCCCAGTTATAGTTTGATTGGCTGTGTGGATGCAGACAGGCCGTGATATAGTTGGGCTTAAATGTTGGTTAGATCCCACAGTTATCAAAGCCAGCATGCAAGGTGGAAATCTGCTGATGTTGATTTGGATTATACAGTGATCAGCCACACTGCATACTACCTAAATTCATTGTTTACTCAAACATGATTGTAAAATACATTTAGAAGCACTGCATTGATGTAGATCTAGTCTAATTTGACTACATGGGTGGAAACCTCCTAGCAAAGGCAAATGAATTATCTTTAGGGCTGATGAAAAGATAATCTTACAGGCATTAGGAAAGTTCCTTCTGTTACTTATAGAGCTATTTACACCAGATGCGATCCATCCCTCGCCTGCTTTAACAATCTTGACTTCCTTTGTGTAGATTTAGACATCTATTGTTCCTACAGGTTATGAAGGAACACAGAAGGAAGAGAGAGGTTTTTCCACCTAAGGAATCAGCAACCTGAGATCTTCAATGGTTACAATCCATTCCTCCATATGCAGCGAGCAGTCATAACCAAAAGAACAGGGATAAAACTGTCATCTCAACTCCTCCCTTCCTTTTCTGCTCTGTTAGGTTGCTCTGAACCCAGACAGCGGTGGGGTGGGAGTTAAAGCTGCTCTATGACTACTGCACAACGGAGCGGGACTCCTTGTGCTCTCTCCCTCCTCTGCACCTGCCTTAGAGCCACGTGCAACCAATTTCTGGTGCAGAATACGGATCCAGAAGACTGAAGGACAATGATTCCATTAAAAACAAGAAAAAATGAGCTTGCAGTAAGTGAAGAGGAGAGAGATGAATTTTCCTGAGAAGAAGTAACACTTTGGAGATTGAGGATTTCCCATATCTGAAGGAAAGGAATGAGCAGATACTCTGATGTACTCATAGTCTATCCCTGTTAATTGGAAATGGGAGATACATGCTTTGGAATTGGGAAAAAGCCTGCTGTACTCAGCTGCAAAACCATAAAGAAGTAGAATATCAAAATTAATGAAAGGTGAAAAACATGTAATGTTCTTGAAAGATGAAAATCCCAGTATTTCCTATAACCACAGTAAAAGACTCTCAGACAACACGAGGATGCAAGAAGAGGAGGCTAACCTGTTCTTTATACTCACTGCACATGCAACGCCAAGTAATTTGCTGTGAAAGGTTTTAAGAATCAGCTTCTCATTTAATTTTAAGCAAGTCTAAAAAAATTGGCTTTTTAATATAAATAGCTACTGACAAAATGTTACATATAAAATATGAAATTATATACATCCTATTTTTAACTTTAATCTGTTATTAGTGGTTAATATTCCCCATACCAACTACAGAACCACTATTATCTCACACATGTAGTATGTGAAAAGCAATCTGTTTCCACAGCAGTTACAAATTGGAATTTTTTAAGGGTTCTTGAAAGCCATTCCATACTGTATGTTTATGATATGGATTTTAGATGAACTCAAACAGATTATTATTTGATGGTTTGAACAAACTCTTTTGGACATGTACCTGCAAAGGCTTACTAACTTGAGTTTTCCTTACACAGACTCCCAGAGCGCAACTTATCTTGGTAAAGCAGGATGGAACCCTTTCATCAAGTGTACTAAGTCAACCTTATCCAAGAAAGAAAGTCACAAAGGACTTAGTAAAAAGGAACACGGGATTTTTAATATTACCACTGTCCTGACAGCACATATAATTCAGACAATGGCTCAGTGAACATATTTGATAGGAAGGATACATCTAGAAGCATTTTTTAAACTTGATAAACTGTGAATATGTTTTGGGTATCTGGCAAACACACGGGAAGTACATTAGGCAGCTATTAGCATACTGGTAACTGTATTAGGTTTTCTATAATCCATAATTTTATGTAACAAACTGACTACAACAATTTATAAATCTTACTAAAAAAGCACTTACAATATAAGTTTGTTTTAAATACATACAAACTGCAGTCAAAAGGACTCTCTGCAGCTTATTTAACATACTTAAAGTTAAAAAATGCAAACTGATTAAAAAAATAACTTGGCCTAAACAACGAAGCCTGGTAAATTGTTTTCAAGTAATTAGAATTTTATTATATCCACATGATGAAGAGTTTATTGAAATTTAATCAAAAGATGCAGGCCCCAACCCCATAAAGGGACTGCACTGAACAGAAATCTGCTGAGTAGGTAGGAAATGGCCTGTTCTGCCACTGAAACCATTTTGCACCTGACCCTTCTGCAACAGTCTTTTCCATTTACGGTAATTTCTTGTGAAACTTTAGAACCCAGACATCAATATGCCATAAAATTTAAGCCGGCATTTTCATTTCAGGTAGGAATAACTGAAATGTATTGTCATCATATACTTAAAGGAGAATTCATGGTACAATCTGAGAGTTAGATAGGGACGCAACCTTTATGATATGAATTTTTAATGCAACTTCAGTAGCCAAATGTTTGCCTTAGTACAGATAGTTTTGTTTTTTAATATAGAAATTCCCAAATCTAAATTCATCCTTAAACTAGGCTTCTTAAAAAGAGAATATGAAAAGAAAATTTTGCTTGGCAACTGGACAATTTCAGTGAGGAGAAAATGAAATGATGGAAGTTAATGCTAAAATTTGTTTTATGTCGCTTGCAAAATGCAAATGTGGTGGTCTGCAGAGACAGTTGAGGAGTTATGTCTATCAGGAAGGTTTTAAATCGAGTGGGTCACATGACTGACAGTTAAATGATATGTTTGTTAGGAAACTGTACTGCTGCTCTTGGTAGTTTTCTGTTTTGTAGTTTATGTGTTTGAAGGTATGGCACTGGTGGCCAGGGCTCCAGGCAGGTGCCTAAGGCAAAATTTTTTTCACTTGAAGTCAAAACAAATAAATAATACTGCAACAGCAGCGTTGAAGATAGAGTAGTAAACTACATTAGCTAAATAAAAGTAATTAAAATAGAAAATCTGTTCTGTGAATACTTTTTTTTATCCTAACACACTGCTGAGTCAAATTACTCTGATTAAAATTCAGGCTATATAGTGTCTTAAAACGCACTGCTCAATTACTACATGTTAGGGCCCACACTTTTAGCAGTGGAGTACTTCTGGGTACTTTCTGGAATTATTTTTCAATACTCTTGGTTAACAGATACAAATACTGCGACTGGAAAGCAAACACATTTACAACATGCAATTCAGACACTTAACAATTACTATCTAGGACTCATTTGATTCAACAAGGTTGTTCTACTTTTTCATGTCCCATGCTGGATCCCAAACACCACAGACACCTAACGTACTCAGAAGATGCTGTAAAGTTTTCTTAATAATGTATATTAGCAAGAATTTTCTGTAAAATTTTACCTTGTCCCCTTCATTTGTCCAATGCTGGAAGCCATTTGAAAAGACAGTTACAGCTGACTTTCTTTTATGCAATTAATATTAGGCTTTATTTTAAAAGAATGTATGAAGTTGGAAATGAATTTAATATTTCATGTAATTAAAAAAAAGATTATTTCAGTATGACGTTCTCTGAGGCCCTACTCTGTTCACAGCCACTTAACTCTCGGTAATATGCAGAAAAGTAGCAAGAATGCTGCCTAACCTGAGGGACGCTAACTTAAAGGTTTGTTTCTTCACTTCTACGTGTAACATGAACATCATTATTCATAGGAGTTATCCCATTAAATTAGAAGGAACCAGTCACATATATGCATTATATGTGCAAGTCTTTGCAGGATAAGAAAAGGCAGGAAGCAACAGGTTGGGACAACAAAAACAAGATGGGTGGAAGGAAGAATAAAGTGATAGGAGGACATGGTTATGAGGACAGATTGCATATGCAGCTTACAAGTTTGAAGGCATTTTAAGACCCAAATTTAAAATTTGACTTTGCTTTAAATGAACATCTTGTTTGTCACATAATAGCTTTTCCTGAAGCACCTGCCACCCAAATGCACATGATGAAGAAGTGACATTGACTTGAAATCAAGACTCCAGATCATGATCACTTAAAAACATTTCAGATCTTTTCATTGTTGGATTTTTACAGAACAGTATTTAGTATAGTTTGTACAATGATTAGATATCTACCATGCTTTCAGTGGACACATCAAACTACACCTTATGTAACTAGCACGGAGGCAGCTAGTGGTGCTGTACTGAGGAACCAGGATAGAGCCTGAATTTCCACTGGTCCTCATTAAAAAAACAGTATATGGCTTAGCCAAGTCACTGGCAAGAGAGAAAATCCAGCTTGCATGTGAATTTGAAGTGAATAGAGAATAATTATACTGACAAAATAGTAACTCCTGTAAATGATGTCTGGTCAGCAATGTGCAACTTTCACTGATGAGCTGTATTTTGAAAAAATAAATTCAGGAACTCTGAAGAAAGAGGAACAACATTTTGTAGCTGTATATTAACCTTTTGTGTATGGGCAAGTAAGCTAACACACTGACTTACTACTCCTTGTATTTAGAAGGTTCCTTTCAAAAAATAAACATTAAAAATGCTCCTTGTGAAAATATATTGTTCTACTGTCAGTAGAACAAACCACACTTGGCTCATTCAAAAACAACCTGCTGCTTTTGAAGAATGAGAAATATATGTTCTGCTAGCAAGCATACATACTTTCTACCACACTCAGTAAAAAAAAAATAAAAATTCTTACTTGCAAAATAAATATATAGATTATTAAATTGGAATCACATTTAGAACTTGCTGGATAACATAACTGAAGTTTAATTTATGATACAAATATCAAATATGTCACTATCAGATTAAAAAAAAATCATAACAGTTTAATTTCACAATGTTTCTTTCTAGCAAAATTTTTGTGAGCCTTTTTGAAACAAAGCCAGGTTAATTGGTATGATTCCACAACTGCGTAAGGCTTTAGTCATACCGAGGAACACTGACCATCACCACAGCTGGGAAAAGCTGCCAGAAAAGCTGCCCTAAAAATAGAAGAAAAAAATAACCCAAACCCTCTAAATATCAGCCAGTCATACTCTTTATTCAAGTATATCTCCAAATGACCAGAAATTACAGCAGGACCCTGGACTGAACTGCTCATCTGACAGCCTCTTGATTTGGTATCTCACTCTTGTAAATATTCTGCCATCAGTTTGAAATGAATTCTCAAAGGCCGTGGAAAGGTACGCTGATGTGTATTCTGCCATGGGAAAGGCATATCTCAGAGTGAAGCTAATTTTATCCTCAGTGACTGAAAATCCCATGTCTTCCAATAAATTACTGTGGAGGTGGAGTTTCTGTGCATACTTTCCTCTCCGGCGCAGAAATCAGCCTTACTCTCAGTTTATAATAAAACCATTATGCTATTTGCTCTTTTACGTGTCAGCAAACTCAGTTACCTCGCACTTGCATCAACACCCTGGAAACACAGTTTTTGTCTCAGATTGTAAGACTCTTGAAAAGCAGGCCTGAATTTGTAACAATATCAGAATAATTATCTCGGCTTCTTACTGCTACCAGAGAGCGCAGACCAGGTGGAAGTCAGCATGCCCGGGGGGAAAAGACACCCAGTTCTCGCAGACAGCAGGGTCAGCAGCCAGAGCGTGGCGTTCAGCAGCTGCAACCTGATTTATTCGGTTTTAAAGGGCGAGGGGAAGATCTATTTATCTTAAACCATACTTTTTTTTTTTTTTTCTCCTTTTTGCATGGACTAAAGGGCTCGGCGGGGCAGAGCAGGGGGGGACCCGACATCTCCCCCCCCACCACCACCGCCGGCAGCCGGTGTCACGCGTGGGAGCGCGCAGCCCGCCCGCCCGCGCGGCGTCCGCAGCAGAAGACATCCCCGCCGCGCTCCTTCCCCTCGCCGCTGCCTGCCGGGCTGCCAGCGGCGGCCACAGGAGCCGAGAGGTGCGACCCCCAAAAAAAGTCTCCTACCTGTTGATCTTCAGGGCAAACGCCCTCCTGTCTGCAGCGGGCAGCGTAGCCATGCGGCGGAGCAGCCCTGCAGCTTCAGCTGCCGAGGAGGACAGAAGCTGCCTGAAAGCACCAAGGGCGCTTTGGGGTCTTTTGGGTTGTTTTTTTCCCCCCCTTCTTTATTGCATGCTCCAGGCTAAAAATCCGACCCGCTTCTGACAGCTCTGGGTGGCAACTTCCGCATTTCACCTTCCTCACCGAAATCGACCGAAGGGGGAGGGATCTGCTAATGTGCACAGCTGGTTTCTTACCCCCTCCCGGTGCTTTCCTGGAGCACCGGGAGCTGAGGCACCTCGGGCAGGCCGGCGGGTCTCCCCTCCTCATCCCTCGGGCCAGGCTGCCCCGGGGCTGCAATAACGTAACCGCAGTACTGAGCGGGCTGGAAATCCATCCGTGCGCCCCATCCCCGAGCCCCGCGTGGAGGGGGATTTTTGAGGGGTCTGGAGGGAAAAAGCAGGGAAGGCAAGAATTTGCAAAAGTTCAGTGAGGGAAGATACCTTGCACCTACTCATGGACACAGCTACAGGAGTCATCGCGCTACCCTGTTGCTTCCCCTGGCCCTTTCCATTTGGAAACTTCACCTCGACGGCGTCCGACCCTGCTCCCTGTGCAAATATGCAGCTGTGCAGAGCCAGGCGAGGAGGTCGAGCCTGCCCTTAGCAGGGTCAGACACAGGACAACACAACACCGCCTTCATCCCCTCCAACGCACCGATGAAACCGATTCTGGGTGTGGAATACCTGAGGGTCGATGCCCTGTTTATTAAATAAACATAAGCTGCAGGTAGCAGGCACAACTACCTTGCAAGGAGGGAGATCAAATCTTGCCTCACCTGCAGTCTGACATCTAGGTTTAAAGACTGTGAACTTGATTTAACCCAAGGAGTTAAAATACTCAGTTATGTAAAGAAAAATTACACACACCAGCACCAGTTACCAGCCAAGCTTGACACTTATAAATAGGCATCGCTATTGTACTCTGCACCTTCACTTACAGATCAACATTTTAAAATGGCCATTTTTAGGAAGTATCTTGTGGGTTTCCTGACTGGTCGCCTTCTTTCCCTGGGTGCAGATTTCACTGCGCTTGCAGATAAGCAGAACTGAGCCTTTATTTCAAAGGGGAAACTGAAGCCAAATATGGTTTCAACAGATGAATTCTGGGGTAGCAGAGGCAACTCAGTTTTAGGCTGTCCAGTTTTTATTAAATTCAGGCCTGGGCAACAGCAACGTTAGGATTCACCTGTTGAAAGGCAGTAATAGCGTCTCTATCCATTCCCAGGGAGTTAGAGGATATCCAGAGGAAAACGGTGTGATCTGAGGCAGGGAACAGAAGATTATCAAACAGCGAAGGCCTAAAATTGGACTACTAACAGTTACCTTTCACTCTACAGGATTCACTGGTCTTTAGAGCACTGTAAATTATAAGGGTTGCAAATATGAAGCTTAACCCATATGGTCTTCTAAGAGCACTTGCTGTATGCCCTTAGGAGACTGCGGAGCAGATGAAAAGTTGAAAGATTTAACAAAAACCAGAAGAAATTAAAAAAATTGAAAATGGAAGCAAACCTAGATATATTTGGGAAAAAACACCAGGATCCATAAGAATGAGATCTTGGGGACAATTCTGAAAACCTGATAAAATATTAAAATCTACTATTAATAGAATGGTATTAACTGGAAAACAATTTCTTTGGGAAGAATTAGATTATTTATTGATTATAGCTATTCACAGATGTTACACCTCCACACCCATCCTTTCTTCACTTCATCAGGATGATGCTAAGACCACTTACCTACTTATAAGTTATTTGTTTTCCTTATTACCACCAAATCACTGATACTGTGCTATGATCTAGCATATCTGTTGCTCACAAGAAAACTCTTGAGTGTCAGATACTGGACATAGCAAGATACTGCTTCACATTACCTTTCTTCTTGTGTGTGCATGCGTATGTGTGATGAAATATAGTCACTGCCTTCAGACCTCTTATCAGAGCACAAAGTAGTCACAGCTGTAATAGATGTGTGGCTTCTATACAAGAAACTCAAAATATGCAGCCTATCTTCTGATAGGCAGTTGCAATGCCTGATGCAATGTAGTTGTGTCAGCAGTGGAAATAAACAGGAAAAAAGTAACTTTTTTTTTTTTTCAGATTGACCCAGGTAATTTAAATGGACTCTAACATAGATGTCTCCATTTCTGAGAGATTTGGAGATTTGAGACACCCAATGTTTGATTTTTTTTTTCCCAGAGTATTTGATATGCATTTCTTACATACTATAGTTGGCTGGAGTTGAAAGTCTCAGCATTTTTGAAAGTTAGGTAACCAAAATTAGCTGAAAACTTTAACATCTTGGGCTTTTTAGTATTACTTTCTTTGATCTTATATGAGATTGGTGCATGGGAGAGCTTCTTCTCTCCTATTTTCTTTTAACTCTCAGATTAGTGTAAACCATGCTCTCCTTAAGATGGAAAGCCATGGAATAAACACCAGTTTGTCCGTTGTCTATGTTGTGCAGACCCGTCGCAGGACAGGCAAGAGACATTACCGATGTACGATGCACACACGGAGGTGGGCTCTCTCAGCTCACAGCGTCATTCTGTCTGCGGCATAAAAGAAGGGACAGTGGAGGAAAAGTTATGTTGTCCAGTTGTCCACTAGTATAGGGTCCTCACTATCATGTGGAATTGCCTTCCTGTAGCTTAAACATGCATCATAGATAAACTGCTATTAGAAGAGCTATGTGCCCACAGTAGGAAATCACATCTTTTCTGTTTCTCAAAACAGTAGTTTTGAAAACCGTAACAGTCCCTTTCACTGTTTGTTTTCAAGAGCGTCCATGAAGTACTATGCGTTTTCTAACAAAGCTTCTGCTTCCAGCAGCTTACAGGCTAAGGAGAAGGAGAGAAGTAAGCAATGAGAAGACAGCAGGTATCTATCTCTCTTATCCATTCTCTACTTCATCTGATTGTAGAGACAGTAAGAGGTCAGTATTCATGTTAGATCATTTTCACACAAGTCCTTCTGTTCACTGCAGGTCTAACAAAAGGAATTGGCCTTTCCTATCCTTCTTTTATTGAAATATGTAGTTAGTTGGGTTGGGGGCAGGGAGTTGAAGAAAGGAAGATATTCCTTCTTCTAGCTCTATCTCCAGAACTATTAACTACTCAAGGAGAAACCATTACCTCATTTTTTGTTGAGGCTATGAAAAAGAGTTCAGGCTTCATGTTAAAATCCTCATGTGGCATGAAGCAGGACCTTCCTTGATTGCCTAATTTTGTCCACACAAATTGAGTTGGCAACAAATGTAGATAATATCCCCACCTTGCAGACATACCCATTTATGAATGATGCAAATATTTGTTTTGCAGTTTGCTACCGTCTTGGTAAGAGAATAAGAGGTAAGAGGAACTCAAAAATATTTTCTCATATGGAGGAAAAAAATGCCTGAGAGGACACATAAAAATAATGTTTCCAAAACTGCTAGTATATTCAGCAACTACAAACCAAATGATACTTAGAACATCAGAAGTTTTTATCTTTTTGGATGAACTCAATCACCAACAGCCTACTTTAGCATATGAGGAACAAAAGTCATTACATATTCTTTTTCATCTATTATTTTAGCGCTTTATTGCTCTTTCTGAATAGAGGAAGTTTATCAAGAAAATTTAGCTGGTTTTAACTCTTTAGAATATTGCAAGATGAAATGCTGTCAGACAGACATTTTTAAAACTCTCTTGTCCCATAAAATCTTGTCAATAGACAAGAGTTCCAACTTAGTGTTGAACACTACTGTTGTTTGAATTCCTGCAGCACACACGCCTACTTTATACAAGGCCATAAAGTCTAATCGTGGCCTTAAAAAAAGAAATAGGGACAGGATCTTTCCAGTCAGGAGACTGAAAAATGTTATCAAAACAGGGGCCAGTAAAGACAGCAAAAAATCAAAAATAGGTAAAACCATGCGACTCACAGCTGATCGTAAATTACCAAACCTGGCTTGCTTGGATGGCAGCAGCTGCTGATGGGTCTTACATACAATACAGTAGAAAGCATACTTCCATTGCCCATTTCCGCTCCCCCACCCTCCTATCACACACACATGCATCCCAACTGTGAACACAACCACACTACACATTTCAGCCCTAGAATCGAAATCATACAGCCATGCTTTCCTCTAATCCCACTCAGGCTTCAGGCTGTGTCTCTCACTATGTTTTGGTCTCACTCACGCATCCCGACCTGAAGATGCTGGTTCCACTGCTGGTTGTTTGCTGTACCTTGGCAGGGTGAGGAGCTGGGGGTCCAGCTACAAAAAAGCAGCGTGGTACTGTTAATCAGCTGGCTGGTGGTAATGCCAGAGTAGATTGGCTACGTGTTTCCAGGCACAACTGCTACTGCTGTGGACCATTTTGAGAGAGCTTGCTGGGGTCTGGGAAAACCTGGAATAATCTTCAAGTCTGTACTTCTGCCATCTACTGGGGCCTTCTTTGGGTAATGGCATACATTTCCAAGGACCTTTTTTCTTAACAGTATAATTTAGCAGTCACTCCTTTATTGGCAATGATATCCCCATAAAGAATGTTACTGCATGACAGAATACTTCAATATCCTGCCTGTCATTAAGCACAACTTCATGGCCCAGGCTAGGAAGGGATGATGTAGCCCTGCTTGTGTTACCCACTATTTGCAGAGCACACAGATTCGATGGTCTATTAGGAACTGAGCTAAGTCTGTGAGAGTTTTCCCAGTAACTTTATTAAGGGTGAATTTGCACCCTTGGGAAATGCCTAGGGGCATTTAACTTAAGTACTGAATAACTGTTATCTGATTATCTTGTAAGAATCTCGTGAGATTCGCACCAACAGGAAAACTGTGATCATATCAGTAACTCCCAGCAACACACAACGCCCGATAATATTTGCTTATATGCTGCCCTCCTACAACGACACTGGCTAGAAGAATATAATGTAGCCAAAGAAACTAGGCACTCTCTTGTGAAAGAAAACATTGGATCACATTCAGCACTCTCATTAGCATAAATCTTGATTGTATCCAATAAAGTCTAGGCAATTTATTAAAGATTAAACAAAACAAAAATGTTATATGAAGATTACTATGCTAAATCTCAGATAAATTAGTGTAGTCTTCCACTACGTACCAGTCAGCGACATAGCAGATTGGCAAAGAAATACTGAACCCTCCTTTAAGAAAAATCACACTGTGCTTTAAGTTTCATTTCTATGCTGGTGAAACTAGAGAAAGGGAACTTAGGTCATTTTGCAGCCTTCAGATTTTTCATAAAACACTTCACTTTAAAAGAAATAAAAGGATATGTGGAAGCATATCTTCTTTATCCATTAGTCTGTGCAAATTCTTCTGGAGAAACAAAAATATTACTGGCCTGACTCTCTCAACATACAAGCAAAGAGAAACTTTTCTTCGTTCATTTTCACAATAAACAGAACTCAAGTGGAGGAAACACTGAAATGTAAAATTTTCCTTTACAGCTACCATTCCCTTACAAGTGGATATTTAAATCCTGAATATAAACTGTAGCTTTATTCAAATCTTTCCAGTTTCATTAAAATATATTAAAACATTGTAAACTGCACATTAAGCAAATAAGTCATAAAAAGCAGCAATATTAAAAAGTAGGTGCACTGACAGAAGTAATATCAATGTTTTTAAAAGATCTTCCTTCTGTTCCACAGCATGTGAATGATCAGTGTATTTCACCAAAAAAAAATCAAAAAAGGTTCCTTATTCAAGGAATTTTTAGTATAAAATCCATACCCTATATGGAGCTCCAGTGAGCAGAATCATACATTAGTGTAGAATCGCATTGGAAAGTAGCAGCTAGAGAGGTCTGACAGCACAAGAATGTCTTGACTTGGTCAGATCAGGGTTTTGCAAAGGTTTATGCTGATGATGCAGACTATCTGCATGTGTCATGTCAGAAACCTACCAAAGTATTTGCAGGATCCGGGCCAATATTCTATCTTCTACTTACTGTAGTTTTTTATTTGGTTAGGATTAGACTTCATTTCCCAAAGGATAAATGTTTGCTCAAGGAAAAATGTTTTTTCAAAATGCTTTTAAATCCTGCTATTTATCTGTTTATTTTTGTTCCCAGTGTGCCCACACTGAGTGTAGTAGAAACCTTCACAAAGTACCTACATAACTGTTGTCATGAGTGGCTGCCCTTCTACATACATATAAGAAAAAAGAGATAATTTAACAGAAATAATTAAACACAAATGACAGGGAAGAACAAATTAAATGTACACTGACAGAGTATGCAAATCACAGCAAAGTTATGCCTCCACTTACCAGTTTCTATTTTGAGATATATACGGGACTGTTCAGCAGTTGCTGAACTGGTTGCTAAACTGAATTTGATTTCTCCTTCCTCATTGTTTTACAGGTTAACTGTCATTCCAAAAAATCTGGCATCATTGTACTTATTTGCAACAACTCCCCTCTGCGACTCTGCCTGCACTGTGCTACGCAGACTAGAAACAACTTAGAGGAACCTCCTTCTCCAGCAGCCATGACTCTTGAAGACTGCTGTGTTCTACATAACGCTCATAATGTTGAAAGACTAGCAGTGTTCTTCTCCTGTTATTTTAATCAGATCATGCTTTCATTGGTTCTCCTATTGCTGTTATATCAGATATCAATAACTTGTAATATCTTGCAACACTTTTCAGTGCATCCTCTTCCTTATTTTCATGGCTCTTACAGCCTTACTCCTCAATTTCCCACTTTTATCCACAGTCTAAAACAGTTGAAAACAAACTGCTTTGTTTGCATTGAGATCTTCAGAGTGAGGGCAGTGCCACTGCTGAATTTGGGAGGGACTAGCTTATTTCAATTACAGCCAAAAATCCACTTAAATTTATAATTAAGCGTGACTTCCTGGTATCTGTCAACACATTGCTGCTTTCTGATATTGTATGTTTGGTCTACAGATGTCCTAGAATAAAACATTCCAATTGTGCCACCCTGGCTTAGATCTGCTATGTTCATTTTAGCTGCCACCACAATAAAATACGCAGGTTGTAAATTTAAATCCATAGAATAAGTAGAAACTCAAAGACAGTTAATACTTAAAGTTTATATTCAAACATTAAAATTATGTTGTAAAGAAACCGGGGGAAAAAAAAAACAAACAGAAACCACAGTATTTATTTTAAGTAATTTTATTCAAAAGAAAAGTAATGAACAGTGTTGTGTGAGCTATTTATACAAAAAAGAGAAGAACAGCTTAAAGAGCCAGGACACTGGTTTCCTCAACCTCTTCCCTCCCCCCCCCCAATACCATATGTCTCACTGACATGTAAATGAAATTTCAGTATTACAACTAGTCTGATTTTTCAAAGACAACTTACAGCCTTTTACATGCTCTGTTATACTAAGCTGCCAGTTCTCAAGACCTTTCCAATTAATTTTGCCTTGCCTTCCCCTACAGCTTTCCTGCAGTGAAAATAATCCTTAAATAATAATAAAATAGTACGACAGAAAAATTGACCAGGACAGCAGAAGCATAACTTTCAAAGTTTATAGGCAAAGATTTAGGTTTTAGAAACAGATACCAAAAAAAAAAAAAAAAAAAAAAATTCCTACATGAAAACAGACAGTTTGAGAACAGGATGCATCATACAAGAGGATGACCTGACTGGCTGAAACAAGAATGCAGGACGACGTGTTTTACCATGTATTAATCCTAAAACTCTAGAATTAAACTGACTAGATACTTATACCCTGTAATGAATGGATCAGATTTACTGCCTTCCATAGTTACAGGAAACAGAAACTGGACAGCTGATTCTTATCTACTATCCTTATTTACTTGTAAGTCTGGCACTCTGCTAAACTCACAAGTTTCAAGCTCATTCCTCTGCTAACATGCCACAGAACTGGCAGATTTACAATGTTGTCCAACATGAGTTACTTGAACTACAAACAAGGCTAAAAAAAATGCATTTTTCTAGCATATCCAAATTTTAATAATTAGCTTTTGAGCTTTCCTTACTATCTAAGACAATCATGTAGCTATGGGTATTTGTGCTGGAATCTATACTGTTATCTCTCCAAGAACAAGCTGATGATTGGAT
The DNA here is from genome assembly GCF_036417845.1 of Apteryx mantelli. Classification (NCBI taxonomy): domain Eukaryota; kingdom Metazoa; phylum Chordata; class Aves; order Apterygiformes; family Apterygidae; genus Apteryx; species Apteryx mantelli. The sequence continues at coordinate 8,228,642 of NC_090020.1, forward strand.
TTTTACATGTTTGTTGTAATAAGAATGAATAAAATAATAACAACTATTTGGTCAGAGTGGATTATCACTAAATATTATTGCCATTAAAGGAACTTTTTAACCTATACCAATCTCCCCAAAGTAAGGTGAAAGTTAAAAAAAAAAAAAAGTCAGACTGTTCTTAAATGTGCATTTTATTAGGACATGAAAATCCAAATTGGGACCAAGGCTGACTTGTGCTGGGCATTACAAAACAAAAATTCAGTGCTTGTCAAGACACAAATAAGACTACAAGGAAGAGCGAAAAGAACAGGAACACAAAGTCAAGCAATTTAGTATATTTAGTAAGCAGTTAAGTAATTTACCTTAACACATAAATAACTGTAGGAAGATTCAAGGATAAACAATAAGGATATTTACTGCCACACAAATGAACAAACAAATGAGATTAAGCAAAACATATTTCCAGATATCAGTCTGTTCTCAAGCCTGTGTTATTGGACCTCACAGATAGAGCAGAGAACCAGAACACCTGGATTTCGAGCAGTGCTTTGTGCCTCACCTTCCCCCAGTATTAAAATACATTTACATCTTTTGATATGAAAAGATGGAAGATGCTATGTTACCTTACTCAACCTATGGTCCATACCAGCTAAAGAGTTTGCAAGACATTTTAAAAATCCATAAATATGTCTTATACACGTACAGTTCTACTCACGACAGCTAACAGAAAACAGAGCGTGCTAACATTCAAATTTACAACCTCCCCCCCAACCCATGATCTTCCAAGGTGATCCAGCTGGCTGAAGAACAGTGAGTGCTGTTATCCCACCGAACAGGTCGGACCTAACTTTGATTTTGTAGCCAGCTGCACTTTCTGACAGTCGACATATTGCACCTGGTAACGGCCACTCTTCCACGGGGCAAGCCAAAGACCTAGCGAAGACGTATGTGCCGGCCAGATGCTTTCAGCATCTCACCCAGCGGCCCCCTGGGCGAGAATCAGCACTTTTTTTAACCTGAGACCGGGCTTAGAAGCAGTAATAAGCAGAAGGCTGGCCCCTGAAGGACCGCGCCCCCGCCCGCGAGCTGAGGCGGCGGCCGTTGCCACCCCGCTAACGGACACTGCGCGCGGCCCCGCCCCGCCCCGCCCGCGGGCGGCACGAGGACGCACGCGCCGCGCGCCAACGCCCCCGCCCTCAGCTCCTGGCAGGGCGCGGGCGCAGCCGCTCCTCCGGCCCGCCCCGAGACGACCGTCTCCGTGTTGCGCATGCGCATCAGAGCAGCCGGGCGACGGGGAAGGCGCATGCGTGCCTGGGGGCGGGGAAGCCGGGGAGGGGTGCGGTGGAGTGGGAGGGGGGTTGAGTGACGTCACTGGCGCGCGCGTGCGCGGTTGGTGATGTGCGGACGACGGCGGCGCGGGCGACGGCGGCTCGCGCTGCGGCCGTTGGGGCCGGTGAGGCGGCGGCGGTTGCGGTAGCGGTTGCGGGCGGCCCCTGCCCGCCTGGCGCCGCTGCAGCGCCCCGCGGCGGCGGTGGCCTGCTCTCATGGAGGACGAAGACTGCCCTGCCCTGGTCCCGATAGACCCCGGCGGCGCGGGGGGAGCCCAGGCCGGCGCCGGCGCGAGGATCCCGGTGACCATCATCACGGGCTACCTGGGTGAGGAGCGGCCTGCCCCCGTGCCGCGCCGGCGGCGTGCAGCGGCTCCGGCGGGCCGGCTTGGTGGCTGGGCTCGGCGGCCGCGGGGCTCCGGGAGGACCGCCGCGGCAGGTCCCGCAGCAGCCCCTCTGCTCAGGGTTTGGCGACTCCGGCCGCTCGCTGTAAATGCGGTTCCTGTTGTAATGTACCTGCGGAACCATTTTGAATAGCTATGTAAGATCCTGTTCCTGCTTCTGCGAGCGTGTTTTCAGGGTCTGATTTGCCCTGTTCGTGTTCGACAGATCAAGTTTTGCCACCTAATGTCAGAATGCGGTGTAATAGGTTTGCCTCAGTTAAATGCAGACTCAGTTGTAGTCCTATAAATGAAAGGTTTGACTTCACACTCTTAAACCAATCCGGTTATTTGAAGCTTTAAATAAAGCTATAAATGTAAAGATCAAGTTAAAACTCAGGTGACCCACACCATTCCAAATAATAACTTTGTACTATATCATACTCCTTCCAAAAATCTAAGGGCAGGGAAGGAAGCTTAGAGTTGTGTTACTGAGTGCCCCTAGTTGTGCTCTTGTGTGTAGGATGAAACTTACTGATGTGGTATTATAGAAGTTGTGAGTACTTCACTTAGTGTACAGTGATTACTGATGACAAAAGAATTGCCCAGGAAGAGCCACGGGAAAGAGAAGCATAAATGCTCCTTTTGTTGCAATGGTTCTGACTTTATAATTTGATCACCAGAATGATTTTTAAAGAGAAAAGTTAAAAAAAAAAATCTAGAAAAAGGCTGCCTGACAGTTAAGAAACTGGGTAAGTTTCTTAAGCACTGGTACTTAGTGAATGGAGATCTGTGGGTCTTTTAAAGCGTAGGTTTAATATGCTAATAGTTCAGTAGATTTACTTTCAAATATCTCTGTAAATTACTTGTTTTTTACAGGGTTATAATAGAATGCAGGATATAAAAATGAAAACTCATTTTTTGAAGGGAACAGATTTGTCTAGAGTATGCATGTCTGTAAAATCTTTTGTGTTTTTTTTTAATTCAAAAATTCATTCTTCTCTTTTACAGTTTAATAGAAATATGGTCTGTCTTCTAGGTGCTGGGAAAACAACTCTTCTAAATTACATACTGACAGAGCAACATAATAAAAGAATAGCAGTCATATTAAATGAGTTCGGAGAAGGTATGTAAACCTGCAGAAATACTTCTTTAGAAATAAAATGCCAAATATTATATCTTTGTCCTGTTAAGTTTCTGGGAATTAAGAACTCTGTGATTTTAAATCCGTTACTTTAGTGATCATCATACCACACAGGCTTCAGAAAGTCCGACAGCTGATGTTCAAAAAATAACATTATACATTAATCTGTTCTGTCTTGTACATAAAGTCAGTCTCTCAGAGTCAAGTAAATGAACATACGCTACATGAAGTGCTGTACCTGCATGTGGCCTACATAGTTTCAAGCAGATGGAAATTAAAATCTTGGTAGATGAGAGTTTTTTTTCTTTTTTCCTTTCTCTCTCCTTCTCTTTTACTTATAGAGCACAAATTGTCTTAGAAAAAGAAAATGGAGAAGTTGCATGCTTGGCCTCTGTGGTGCTTTGTCCTCTTTCCTTCTCTACACAGGATTTTTAGCTGTCAGGACTATGATTTCATATCAATACTGTGGTCAGTGTCATTTACAACTTGCACTGTGTTTTGACTTGGAACTTCACAAGGATGAAGTATGGTACTTTTCTGGTCATGGAGCTTGAAATAAAATGTGTACACAAAGCCTTTATTTGATGCGGAGATAGAAGCTAAGTTCCCTTTCTTTTAGCAAAGTTTGGGTCAGTTATGCTGGCTTTTCATCCTTTGGACTTTGTTCTTTGTAGAATGAACCTGGCTTTGGTTTTTAAATGTTCCATAAAAAGAAAAATACTAATTTCTGAAGAACGTTTCAGAAATGTGGTCTCAGAAAATACAATGTAATCCAAGAACAGAAATTTATACCTGCTTGAATCTTTCATACCTCTTTTTCAAGCATTCTCACACACGTTTGTAGATTAAAATTACAGTACTCCTTATATTTCCAGGAAGTGCCTTGGAGAAATCACTGGCAATCAGTCAAGGGGGTGAACTGTATGAAGAATGGCTGGAGCTCAGAAATGGTTGCCTGTGCTGTTCAGTAAAGTAAGGAAGGAATATTATGTAAAGTTCTTACAAAAGTTTGGGGGAAATTGAGAAAAGGAGAGGGCATCCAGTGCTTGAGTCTTAAAACTGATATCAGTGTTGATTGTGGCTTCTTTTGTCAGGTAAAACAAGAATTGGAATTTGTGAGATTGAAATTCATTTCTTTTTGCTGCCTCACTGGATTTGGACTTATCTTCCAGAAAAATGATCTAAATATTAATCTAAACACCAACTGGGTATTTTAGGGTAAAGAGCACTCCCATTTCTGTTAATATTATTCCCTTTTATTCGTAGAATTAAACATTCAGGGAAGTTGGAACTAGGACTAAAGTGACCTAATTGCTGGGTTAAATATTTCTTCTGTGTTTCTTACTCTGTGTTTTGGTTAATACTTGGATATTTTATACCCCAGAAAGGGCAGAGACAGAGAGAGCCTCTGATGAAGAGACTAGTGAAACACGATATTCCAAATTATAAACTGAAGGCCATGCTGAAAAGTAACAGTGTATCTGTGTCATGTTGTTTTCTTTGTTTGGATACTGAATTGTTCGTGGTCAATTTTTAAGAAAGGTGATGGTCTGTTTGTTCTGAAAACTTGGAAGACATGGTCCCATGCCCTTTCTGTTGAGAGAGTAAGTGGAGGACAGAAGACCCTATTGCATTGTGCTCTACTGGGATGTAACAAATTCTGCCATTACTGCTATGCTTTAAACTTTGGTTTCTTATGTAAAATGCAGTAAACTTTTGCTTCAAGCTGACTTCATTTGCTGAAATTTAAGTAAATGACACGTGTTATTTTGCTGGCGGCAGGGGAAGGAGGGGGAAGAATAAAAAAAACATGGTTCAGTCCTGTTCCCCCATTTTTTTTTAATCTCAGCTGCCAAACCAAAAAGTCACTTAATCACACAGCCCTGCTTTGCAGGTTTATTATGTGTCTGGGAAACAGACAAATACTATTTTCAGACAAAAATAAAACAGAAAAATTAATCATTTCTAATACTAGAGTAGCAGTTTAATGACTGAATTTTTAATGTAAATTATGAGTCTTGATTCAGATTTTTGCTTTGATTACGCTGCCAGTGTCTTCTGCATCAGAAGATACACATTCATATATGTTTTTGCTTCTCTTCTGTGTTCTCAGGTTCAATTTCTTCTTCTTACAGGGACAATGGTGTGAAGGCTATTGAGAATCTGATGCAAAAGAGAGGAAAATTTGACTATATATTGTTAGAAACAACTGGTCTGGCAGATCCAGGTAGTTTGCATTCCTCGTATTTTTCATAACCATGATAATTATCCTGTTTTTATGAAAGGCTTATTTGCTCACCAATCAGTTCCCTTCATATGAAATATATTATAAAGTGGTGGGTGTGTGCTTTTATATACAGCTGTATAGACTGGAACTGAATTAGTTAAGGAAATTGGTGCACAGGAAGGCTTTTTTCTAGAACAGAGATGACCCTAAAGCTTAACAGAAATCCAGTTAAAATATATTTCTGTCAAAAAAGTAACTTGTAAGCCTTGCTGAGAAGTATTTCTGAGAATACAATAGGCATGGAGAAATGTACTCTAAAACTGGTAGCTTTGAATAGGCTCTCTTGTTTTACATTGCTCCTTTCAAACAGTAAATCTGTAGCATCTAATGTACTGTTATGTTGGTTGTCCTAGGCCTTGCATTTTGTGAAGGCATAAAATATGCTGCCAAAAATATGAATATATTGCTCTGGTGTATACAGACCAATAGTAGATCTTATAATTTGTTTTGTTTAGTGATATTTATTGTAGAAAGGTGTATAAGTGCAGGTTCACTTCAGTAATAACTATCTAAATCAGTCTTTTCTGTATCAAGTAAAAAATCTGTTGTTGACCAAGAAAGTGAAGGAAATTCTTACTGGTAATTCAATTGTTTCCCATTTAAGGAGACTGACACTTTCCAGCTCAAAGCTAAACAGTTGTCATGGTAAAGTAATTTTCTTTAAAAGAAAAGACATTGATTTGGCCTGTGTTACACACGAATCCTATTTCAGTCAAATTGGAAAACTATTAAGCTTTTTGGGTAAAAATCAATAGATATCAGAAAACCATTAGATCTTGTGGCCCTTGCTATATCTTGCATGAGTAAGCACTGTAAACACCTGACAGATATTTTGGTGTTGATACAGAGTGGTGCCTGGAGGACTGCATCTTGCAGGTCAGGTGGACAACTTTAGACATTAGAATTAGTTCAGTTATTGTTTTTCCTGTGTGCTTGATTCCCTTAGATAGCCCTGTCAGCAAATAAGAATGTGATATTTTGAAAAATAAAACACCATCTCTGCTCTCAGCTCCTCCTCTGCTTCATATTGTGGCAGCAATGCATGTTAAATCAGTTCCTTTAAAAATAAATTATGATTTTTAAATGAATGTGCAGCACACATCCTGCAGTTGCTAGGATCCATTTTACAGGGTCTTTTTAGTAGAAACAAGAGTAGCATACTCACAATTTTTCCTCAAAAAGAATATACCTATTACACAGGTAGCAGGTTCTTACATTTCCATTGTTAGTTTTCGTTTCCAGAATGTGTTATGTGCCAGTGCAAAGCATTATTTCTGTCAAACTTCTGCCAAAAAAAATCATTGCAGAACTGTCTTACTTAAATGAAATGTAAGCGTGTTTGTGCAAAAGAACAAAATATCTCTATTTATTTATCTCTCCCTATATACTCTGATTCATGGATTTCCAAATCCTTGCTAGACTATGGTCCCAATTATCTAAATATTTGTGGATTCCTTTCCTCAAGATTAATCTGAACGCCTGTCAGTTTAGTATGTTCCATTTTACATTTTGCAGAAGTATAAGTGACTGTGCAAAGGGTACTATATATTTCATCACTCCAGAAGCTTCCGCCTTTGGATGGAAATGCAGCAGCTAATGAGGCCTTGTATGTAAAAATACTGTAATTATAGAATGATTCAGGTTGGAAGGGACCTTGATAGTTCTCTAGTCCAGCCCTCCTGCCCAAAGCACAGTCAGCTATGAGATCAGAACAGGTTGCTTAGGGCTTTATCCTGTCAGATCATGAAAGCCTCCAAGGATGGACATGGCACAACCTGTCCAGGCAACCTGTTCTGCTGTCTGCCTTTTCATAATGAAAGAACATTTTCCTAAGATACAGTCTGTACCTCTTGTTTCAACTTACTACCATTGTCTCCCATCCTCCCACCACACACCACTGTGAAAAGCCTGACTCCAGCTTCTCAGTAATCTTCCTGTAGTACTGAGGTCTGCTGTTAGGTCCCCCTGAAGCTGTCCTTTCTCCAGCCTGAGCAAGCCCAGTTTCCCCTGCCTGTCTTTGTAGGCCTTGTGCTCCACCCCCCAACCTTCTTGTTGGCTCTCTGCTGAACTCACTTCAGTTTATTGACAAGTTTCCTGTACTGAGGGACTCCAAACTGGACACAGTATCTAGATGTCATCTAATGAGTTCTCAGCAGAGAAGGATAACCCCTCCCCTCACTCTTGGAGCTGTGCTCCTGTTTACACGACTGAGTATGCTGTGGGCCCTCGTTGCTTCCCAGGGCACACGGCAGGCTCACGCTCAGCTCTTTGCCTACCAGGGCCTTCCTGGCAGAGCTGCTTCCCCCACCAGTCTGTCTACAACCTGTGTTGTTGTTAGGGGCTCTTCCTTCCAAGAGACAGAATTCAGCATTTGTCCTTGCTGAATTTCATCAGATTCCTGTCAGCCAGTTCCTCCCACCTGTCCAGGTCCCACTGAATGGCAGCCCTGTCCTCAAGCATATCAACTGATTTCCCCCCTCCCCCCTCCCCATTTGGTATCATCCACAAATTTGATGCAAGTTCCCTCCCTTACCTCCTCTGGATCCTGAATGATGTTGAATGGGACAGATTCCAAGATAGACCCCTATGGTACCCCACTTTTTGCCAGCCTTTGTTTAGGGTATGACCCATTAACCATGACCCTCAAAGCCTGACTGTCCAACCAGTCTTTTGCCCGTCTGACTGTCCAGCCCTACCATTCAGACTGTAATGTCCCAACTTGGGTACAAGAATATTGTGGAAGACAGTTCTGAAAGCCTTCCTAGAGTTGAAGTAAATGAATCTACTGCCCTCCCCTTGCCCACCAGTCATCTTTTCACAGAAGGCCAGGTGTGATTTATCCTTGCTAAATCTGTGCTGGCTGTTCCTGATCACTGTCTCCTCTTTCACGTGTGTTCTGAGAGAGCTCACTTCGTGATATTCTCAGGGACCAAAGTGAGGCTGACTGGCCTTTAGTTTCCCGGATTGTCCTCTTGGCCTTTTCTGAAGCTGGCTGCAATATTTGCCTTTCCCCAGTCACTGGAGACCTCCCCTAATCTCCACAACATTTCAAAAATAATAGAGAGTAGCCTTGCCAGGACATTGGCCAGCTCTCTCAGAACTCTTGTATGCTGCTTGTCTGGTTTCATGGACTTGTATAGGTTAAGTTTTTCTGAAGTAATCCCTGATTCAATCAACATCCACTACTGGTGATTCATCTCTGTATCGCTGAGTTCATCTTACAATCATAGAAAACAACTGTAAGAAGAATATAATTACCTGAGTCTGAGTTGCAAAGGAATTACTATTTATATCTTAAAGTATGATGTATATTTTAATTTAAACAATATGGCATGCTTATTTCATTGATGAATATTTAAGATGTCAGCAAAAGTACGTTCACACTGACTGAACAAAATATTTGTGATACCTCTTTGTACCCATAACATCTTGGAAAAATAGCCACTGCAATATTACATTGCATAAGAAATAATGTTAATTTAAAAAAAATCATAGTTCTTTTGTTGAAAAAAAGTTAATACTGTGAAACTGTGGTGAAAATTGTGTGCAGTTGTATCCTTTTTCCCCTATTCTGTGAATATTTAAAATTGTTATGTATAAGAGGGAACTGCACCACTAAGTGGAACTGATCATAACATTTTGCTTAGGGGTTTCTGTCTGATTAGTTGTTGTAGATGTGCTTTGCCAGTGTGATACCAATTTGCAAGATGAAGCCACACTAAAGATTTGTATGAGATGAATGAATAATGAAGAAGAGAAAAGGAGAGGACATTCAGTTATATAGGAAGTAGTATGCAAGTGAAGGATGAGGAGTATCTAAATCTCTTTAGAATTAAAGGAGCTCTGTGAGAAGTATAGAAATGACAGGTAGTTGTTGTCACTGAGATAAGGTAATTTAGACAACTTATTTGCATCTGGAATTGTGAGATTTTTAAAGATTTTCTTAATCATAACTGTTTGTGTACACACAGGTACAGTGCTTTGGCAGCTGTTGTTAGATCAAATGTGTGGTTGAGTATTTGGCATTTATGATGCTTGATTATTTTTTTCCTCCAAGAGTTCAGAAGAGAAATAGCTTAAAATAGAGCACTGCAAATAGCTTTTCTATATATATCTTGCTGTTGGTAATTTAATAGAAAATGTCCATTTTGAAACTGAAAGTACTGCACTTCTTAGGAGCTGTGGCCTCTATGTTCTGGGTGGATTCCGAGCTAGGAAGTGACATATATCTTGATGGTAAGACATGTGTGTTTGTTTTCCAACCTGTTCACACTCCCTCACTCCATTTAGTGTGATGTATTTGGATCATTTAGGATGAGGCTTCAGAAAATGTTTGAAAGAGATGATCTTACTTCCTCCTTTTATCCCCACGTTTGGCCACAGAGACCCATTTGCTTATTCTGTTGCTTGTTTATCTACTTGATGGCCTGATTTATTTATTTATTTATTTATTTATTTTTAGTTTGCTACATTCAGCAAAAGGTTGTGTATTCTTTGCTTGATTTCATGAGCTCTCGCCCTTGTTTCAGGGTGGAAGAGAGATCTTGGTTTTTGTGGTATAAGGGAAAAAACTTACTAATAAATGTTACAAAACATTATTTACAAGTAATGTTACAGCTTTTTTTTTTCAGTATAGTGTTTTCTAAACCATTTTTCCTTATCTGAAATTTTTCATATTTGTCAGCATCTGGACTCCTGTATCCTCCCTCTTGCCTCTTCTTTGTCTTTTGTACTCTTGTTCCCTCTAACAAATAGCAGCTCATCTGTTGTGTTCCCTTAAAAATCTGTGAGCTTATTGTAATATAAAGTGCCATTATGTATAATTAAAGAGCATATTGAACATTGAGGCTTTGTCTTTGGGTTTTTAAATGTAGAAAAGAATTTACTTTTTAGCTTTGTTAAAAAAAATCCCACTAAATCTTTGGTCAGGCTATGAAACAGCCATCCAGCCAAGAAAACCGTTGTGTAGGAAACAGCATCCTAATTTTCTGTGAGAGAATTGCAGATTCCTGGTCACTGGCAGTCCGAAAGACCACGTACGTGAGTCAGCACCCTTAATTTGGTTCAATAACCTGTAAAGATATATCTCCTGCCAAATTGCTGCTGCCTTGAAGAAGAAAGAGACATGCATCTTGTGAGAATTTCTCTTACCTGTTTTGGTAGTCTTTCTTCTACTACAGGTATGAGTAATATTCAGATCCATTGGAAGCACTGAAAATTTTATAAGCAGTTGTAAATGTGATGATACTCTCACTGTAGTAGTTGCACAAGAAGTAGATAAGTTGTTAACAAATTGTTAGCAGTTCTGAGCACGTTTTTCTGTATGTTCTCTTTCAGGTATTGTATCTGTTGTTGATGCAAAGTATGGATTGCAGGTAACATACTGGATTTATGTGTTTTAAAACTCTGCAACACCAGAACAGCTCTTGCAATAATGTTCATTCTGATAAATTAAATTTGAGAATTATTTTAATTCTTAAAATGAATGAGGATGTATTGCAGCTGCTGTGGTTCATTTTAAGAATTCTTTTTTTTTGTTGTTCTTATTGTTATATTGTGAATGTTAATGAAGAAGTACCGATGCACAGGAGTTCCCAGGTTCTTATCAATGCAGCAGCATGTCTACTAAGAATTGTCAGGTTGCTAGATATTTGATTCCTTCTAGATCTATCGCTTCATTGAGGTATCTTTGTTGTATTACCAACAGGCATGTGGATTACAGTAAAAGCAGTTGCAGAAATTTGTCTTATAGACTCCTGTCACTGGTGCATGTTTTACTTGAAAGAAGTAAGGACCTCAGATATTGGAGTGGCAACCAGTGAGTTAGGGATGCAAATGAGGGGAAGATAGTTGGTGTAATGGGAACCGTAGTGAGCAGGGAGGTGAGTGAGCCAGGGGACTAGGTACCATTTCACATTAAAAGAGGACTTTATTACATGGAAGTAGACAAAAGATATTAGAGAAATATGTAAGATGCAATGGAGGAACAGACGTGTAGAACAGTGATGCTGAGTAAGAGTGGAAATGTTGATTATTTCAGATAATTTAGATGTTTCTTTAATACTTAGTTCTAGAAATAATTATTTGCAACTTAAAATTGGTGTAGTGAGTACATCAATTATGTAGTGAATTCTCAGTCATACATAAGAGAAGATGTGATCATAAGAAAAGATTCCCTGGGATATGAGGATCCCATCACACTTTGAAAGTGTTTTTAATATCTCCATGTTTTCTGTTTTTACAATTTATGAAAATAAACCGATAAAACTGAAGAATAGTGGTAAAAGAGAAAAGGGAAACTGTCTCTTAAGATTTTATTTTGCTCAGAATATTTGCGTTTCTCATTTCAGTTGAACTGTTCTAACAGCTAACTACTGCCAAAAGGGGGCAGTCCTGCACTCCTGCCAATTCCCGTTGTACCTACACGGAACACTTCTAAGCCCCTAGCAAGCCTGTTTGGGGAGTTTAGCCGTCATGTTTTGTATGAACTTTTGCAAAGGAGTTAGTGGAAGAACAATGTAAAGGGGCACAGAGCGAGGCTTGCCCTTTTCAGCAGGAACCAGCTTTTAGATCAGCTCAACTATCACAAAAAGCCACTGCAACAGATGTCTTAAATCACCCCCCTTTTCAGCTGAGTGCCCTCATACTAATTCAGGTGTGTTTTATTACTTGCAAAAATGTTGTTTATTTTTCTCCTTATGCAATGCTGATTTATTGGCTTGAATCAAATACAGTTTTTTGTTGCACAGGACAGTACTAAATACCTGTTGTTAAAAAAATAAAAATTTTGGATATTTAAACTTGCAGGTAAAATGCCAGCAACAATAAAAATGTTTTGAAACATTCAGCTTTTCTACCCATTGCTATCTTTGCAGCCCAATGAAAATTGTTACATTATCTAATCAATAAGCCTGCACAAAGCTAATGTACACTCACAATAATAGGAACTTCAGATTCTCGCAGATAAATAATTTTCACTTTGTATAAACCGCTGGCAAACTTGACCAGTTTCTCTGGTTGTAACTCTTGACCTCAGCAGCTGCTTGTGATTCAAAGAATTCTGAAGGCAATACAAGCAATGACATTGGGATAATAGGCAGCAATTTAAGGATGTCATGCTTCAGAGACCCGACCCATCACAAGAGAAGCTGACAAATAGTACCCTGTGGCTAGCCAGCCAAATTGAAACTAGAGTGGTGATTGATATCATGGGCTGTCACTCTAATGGGATTGTCACTCAGCAATCTGAAATATTCATTTTTTTATCAAGGGCAAACAATTGGACAACTTGAAATGATGGTTCTCTACTGTCAGAACTTGACATCCAGGCCACTGACATTGTTCTTTTCATTGCAACAAATCTGACAGCATTTAATTCAATAGAATCAATAAACACAGTTTCAAAAAATGGTCAGGAGAGAGGTTTCTTTCCAGTCATCGCGTTGTTATCCTCTGTTTAGATTGTGCACAATCAGAAAATAATTTTGACAAAAAAAAGTCAAGAAAATACACTGACATAATGCAATACTCTGTTTATGTTTTTTTTTTTTAAGTCAAATAATGTTAGATGTCTGACCATTCCACTTGAGAAAAAGTTGTTTTTTTTAAATATATTTCCCATGGCAGTTAAATCCACCTTCATTCAGTATTACTGGGTCTTTAAAACAAAATCAGTTTTGAAGTAGTATTGCTGTTCATTTAGAGCTGATAAATGAATGCATAGGATTGTGTAATCTTCTCACAGATGTAAGGTATGAGAGATGAGCTCTGATTAGTATTGCAGCATCAGTTTAAAATGTTATTGCCTCCAGGTGTCTGTGATGCTTGTCCCCTGGAGATCACAGCCCCCGGCAGCAGAGAGGGCAGAAAGTAATTTGTAGCTGTAACTTAGCTGTTTCAGTATATTCAGACTGTTGATCAGTCAAAATTGTTGATGAAAGTAATGCTTTAAAGTTAAGTTGCTACATTTTGTGCTTCTGGTTGATGTGGGCTTTTTTTTCCTCTTTCACTAATTCTTTGCAAGGGTGTTAGCTTTGGCAGACAAGTGGAGCACAAAGCTGCAGGTGGCAAGATACCAAACTCCTGCAGCAAGATCAGGTGCTGCCTCTTTTGTTAATGCTCACTGTCTTTTCTGCCCAGTTATTGCTTAATGGGCAGCAAAAACTGGTGATAGGCAAGCTCACCAAGGAGTAACTGTCTATTCATGCACACCTAGAATGAGAGTTATGAATTGTTATCATAAAAATACAATTTGACATATCTTTCAGAGAAAAGGAGTATGTGTTTATGTGTATGAAACTCTGTACTCTAAGCCTAATCCAGCTTTAACAGTCGACATCACACCATTAGACAAACTACTGTACTTTGATTTTTTTGTAATATGTGTTCCACAGTTATGTATGTCATCATGACTTTTTTAACTTCATAGTAAATATGAAAACTAATTAAAAATGAATATTAAAATACAGTTTTCCAACTGTTTAGCACTCTAGTCATAAAATTCATTAAAGGGGAAGAGTTTTTGTAGAAGGAATAGTGAAAGTTTCTGTAATGGTGAATGAATGAACTTATTATTTCACCATCATTGTATAGAGAAATTCTAGATGCCATTTTTCTTAATTTCTTGTTGAAAAGCATATCTCAACTGCTTTGCCTTCCTTTAACTGTAAATGAATTTGAATGTCATTAGAATATGCTTAATCCAATTGTTTCAATTTTTGTCCAGCATTTAACAGAGGAAAAACCAGAAGGCCTCATCAATGAAGCAGCTAGGTATAAAAACTGTTTTTATGTATTGTTAACTGTTAGCTGCTACACTGTATGAAGGCCATGAGAAATGCCGTCTCTGTTGGAATGAGTTCCTTTTATAAAGCCTTTCTTTGCTTTTAAAATAAAGTAGATTAGTGTCGTGAGGCAGAAGATACACAAATGACTTTGGGCTCCATTTGGTCTTTCTACCAAGATCTGACTCTTATAATATGTTTTTAAAGAGGGATGGGATTTTATATAAATGGAGGGGAAACTGCTGCATTGGAAAACAATGAATTATATGCAAGGATCTATCAGATGCACAAAGTAAAAATGAAGACAGAGAAATATTTTTTGCTAGATGTGGAGCTACAATGATTATGGGTAACTGTAACAATAGAAGTCTTCATGAAGCAAAGATATGTCAAATGTTGCTTTACAAAGAATATATGCAAAAGAAATAGGGGCTTGTGGGGTTTGTAAATCACCAAGTACTTTGAAGTAGATGACCTCTTAAAAAGGAATAACAGACCTTTGTAGCTTGGAGGACTCACCGCTTGTGTAACAGTAGAGTACTACCTCAAGGAGAAGCCAATGCTGTTGTAGTCATACTCCTTGATATTCTATTTTGATTAATGCTTGTCTTTCTGTACTGATAATGCTTATGTAAATTTTTTTGGTGCTATGGGAAATACTGTATTTCTGCCTTACAGAGAAAGTATTTGTTTGTTCAAGTTGTCTTTTTTTTTCTCTCCTTAATGCATAGGCAAGTTGCATTAGCTGATCTTATAATCATCAATAAAACAGATCTGGTTTCAGGGGAAGAACTGAATAAAATCAGAACGTCTGTCAGGTATGGAACTTTTGGCATGACTAATGCTGTACAACCCCCCCCCCCCATTTTTTGTTTAATTACTTCCTTCATGCTGTTAATACAGAAATCAGATATGATTAGTATGATACAAATCATTAGCTTAATAGGGAAAAGGAGATTGCCCCTTTCTAAAGGTATTCGAATACATTAATGTTCTTCCACAGTCTTAACTCTTTGCATCTATAAGTAAGATTAATATTATCTACTAAGTGCAGGACTTTAAGTTTTCATGTTCTTTTATTTTTGGGGCAACAGTTCATATTTTGCTGAAGTAACCATCAGAAAAAAAATTGCTAATAGATACAAGTTCATTAGCAAATACAGAGCAATATGGAAGAGGTACCAAATAATTATGGCTTGAGTGTAAATAAACAAATGTCCTGAAACAAAATAGTGATTAAAAGCATGTCCCATCTTTCTGTCTCAATACCATGACAATTAAAATTAAACATTACAATTGGGAAATACATTACTACTGTATTAAAGTAAAAAGGCTTAGACCAACCAGTGGATATTGGGGAGGAATCTTGTTTAGGCAAACTATTCTCAGTGCTAGTATTTTGTTGTCAGAGCTTGTGAAGTTCTCCAACCTTTACCTAGAATATGAAAAAGTCACAAAATTGAAGCTTGTTGGGATGTCTGTTCAATTGTTCAACAAGTTAAGAAGAGAGTTGAGATTATTGTTGTGCTATTTCTGAAGCTACTTTCCATTGCTTAAGTTGTTTATTCAAGACATTACAGTTGCGGTTGTATCTAACTTCTCGTTTTTCCATTGCATTTCAGGTCAATAAATGGACTTGTCAAAATTATAGAAACACAAAGATCAAGGTATTAAATTGGCCAGTATTACTAGGTACCATGTCTTGATTTTTTTATGACAAATTTAATTGTGCTATTAGATCCGTTCACTTAAAGGAAAACTACTAAATTTAAAATATTTAACTCAAGATTTATTTTATTATTGAGTGCTTAGGATAAAGCTAATTCTAAAAAAGGTTAAAATGTTTTAGTTTTTTTGTTGTATTTTTCTTGATTACTGTTCACATCCTACTCCCCAGAATATAACTTAAAATTCACTATTGTGAATTTTAGTGTAGCTTAGTTTACAGAGCTTATCTTTAGTGGTTTTTATTTGATATTGCTATGTAATCATAAGTATTTCTCATTCATAAGAAAAGTGGATTTTACAAAAGCTTAGGTCTTTGTTCTTGGGTATTAGTTTTTCAAAACTTGCATTTTGTTCCAGGTTTATTAATGAATATGCCTTTTAATGATTAAAATTGCATTTTGATAGTGTCGCCACTCATAGAGTGAGAGCAGTCAGTGAGCTCCTGAAAAATGCTAATAGCGATATAGTTTAAGTGGCTTCAATATATTTCAGGAATGTAGCATATTTTTAAGGGAGTGTCTTAGGTAGAAATTCAAAGTTAGTCTCATAACTCGTTAACAAGATCCTGTAAACAAAGAGTAGAAAGGCTTGCAAGGCCATGTGGTGTCAGAGCTAATCACTAATCACATATCCACTGTAACAGTTTTGTTTGCTTTGTCAGCTTAATGATTTGTCTCCTGATGGCTACTGCAAAAAATTGCTCCTACAAAATGACTTGAAAGCAATGCAAGGGAGTTTATAGAAGGAAAACTAATTGTATTGTTCTTGCTGTTTTTCACTGAAACTCTGACTCAGGTTTCTTGTTTAACAAAGTCATACTCTTTGAAGATGCTTTTCCCAGGAACATTAGAGGAAGAGGAAAAGGAAAAGCAGTGTATCTCTCAAACTGCTAGTACTGATTTGTGTGCTGTTAAATGAATTGTTTGACTACACTGTGATAAAAGCACACTATACTCCTGTAATACACAATTTAGGTGTTAAGTCATTTCTGTGGGTTATGCCATATAAGTATTAAAATAGGTTTATTTATCAATCGCCAGATGTATAGTAGACACAGTCTTAATAAAAGATATTTAGCTTTCTAAAGTTATTGTCAAATACAGTTTGAAAGGGTAGAGAGAAATATTTGCTGATGTTGGCTGAGCAGATGAGACCAGCAAGTGCCAGTGTAGAATATGTATTTTGTCTGATAACAACCCAGAATTTTGAAGACTTTTACGGATGTTTGTTGTTTGATATTTATCTGAAGGTCAGCATTTGCCTGGTTTATGCTTCCGAAAATGTTAAGCTTGTTAACATTTCTGTTGATTTTAACTTACTTGAAATTCTGTCTGCAATCTGATCATTGCTGGAAATTTTATGCTGTGCTGCTAAACAGTTGGACTATAACAAGTCTTCTCTGTAGTGCCTGTCATGTTACTTTATACGGATTATTCTCAGATGGTTCTCATTATTTTGTTCGAGGAGGAAGGTGAAACATGTTTAGGTAGCTTCTACAACTTGACAGTCCTTTCTTAATAACTTTTACATTCTGTTGAAGAAAGTTTGGAACAAGAATAAATAGTACTACAGAGGGGATCATAAAATCCATTACTAAGGTGCGCTTCATATCATTCATTTGTTGCTCTTCTAGTGATCTTAACTAAATCATTTCTCTTAAATCATCATGTGTCTCTTTTTATTATATAAAAACATATTTTCTTCAATGGGTTTATTGTCATTTAGGGATACAGTTTCAAAAAAGCAAGTTCTGATCGATTGTGAACAATTCCAATAATCAAGCCTTTAATGATCCCAAAATTTTTATATATGTACAGGTTTTAAAGTGTAACCAGTCACCTTAGATTTCTGCTGCAAATTTTCAAATTTTGTTAATTAGTATTAAGTGTAGTATTTTATAAATTTGAGTTGTATTAGAACAATGCTACTGGCATATTTCTCTGTCTGTAGATGGAGGTGAGAATGCTCTGGTGACCCCAGTTTAAATTTAACCAGAAATTTATTCTGATGGTAAATCTTGGGTATTTACTTATAGCAAACTTTACAATATCAAAATTTAACTATCTTTTATTTTTGGGATTTCTATATTACTTATACTTGCCATGACCTCTATGCAGTATGATGGTTTTTAATCTTACCTAAGTACTTTGAGTGTGTTGTGAAAGACTGAAAGATACAAGAAAAAAAATGCTGCTAAGTGGCAGATTTACAGAGATACAATTGCAGCATTTCCCTTTCCTCACATTTAGTAAACTTTCGGGAACATTATAATAATTGTTAGAATTCTGGAGTTTGTAGTATTGTGAGGAATGAGAAATGCTACTTCTACCAGTGAGGGGTGTCTGAAGAATAATTAGGACATAGGAAAAAACCTGATATGACAAAAGGTTTGAAGCTGATTACTCAAGCTGAAATCAAAGAATTGGCAACATAATAACTTCACTGAAAATAATGAGCAGTTTTGAGAAAGTAGATGAAGAGTGTCTTGTTCTTGTGTTACAAGGCAGGGAACAGAAATGAAATGTTTTTTGGGAAAAAAGCAAACTGCTAGTAAAATTAAATCCTACATAAATTGCATATATATGGGTCTTATTGCCATGGGAAATTAGTGGAAGTTTGAGGCCAAGCTTTTTTTGTAAGATGCAAAAAAAAGAATGACTTCTATAAAGATGATGGTATCCAACATCGCCAACAGTTTTGAAGAAATTATTAAACTTCATGCTTTGAGGCTTAAACGAATATTTGTCTACAGAGGATTAGGAAGGGAAGTATAATATCCATATCTGATGTCTGATGCCAGGAAGTATTAGAGAAAAGATACTGGATTAAGTGGACCTCAGATCCAGTCCTCAATGACAACACTTGTGTCTCTAGTAAATATTCTGTAGTGAACGACTCATACTGTCTTTCCCATGATTAAACATTCCAAAAGTGAAACAGGCACAAAATTAGTTTATTAACATGTTACTTGAGAACATATTTTCTTTAATTATCTTTTTTTTTTTTTTTTGCCCATTGAAAGTCAATGTGTAAAAAAGGGCAATATAGCACTTTTCTGAGTGTTTCTGTAACCCAGTTATGAGTTTTCAGGACACTGCTGAGAATAGACAGTTCAAACTCAGCGGGTCATAAACTTTAGAAAAGGTTTATTTCTGTATTATACATTATAAACCTTTCATCTTAGAAACAGCTTTGTAAGGCTGCTGTTGGGTGTAAAAGTTTAATAATAGTACTGGCTACGCTCCAGAGGTCTGTAGGTTTTTTTAACCTCTCATCTGTAAATGTGTTCCCTGTATTCAGCTTAATTACATTTATAAGGCTATCACATGCTATTAGCAGTGAAACCAGTATTACAAATAAAATGAGCCTGTATTACTTTTCCAAAAAAGCTATTTGTGTTACACGCAGCTGTTCTTACAAATAAATCCTATCAGCACTCTCTGTTCCAAGTTACCATTTTCATTTATCTAAGCTTCAGCTTTTAGAGCTGATATTCTTCACAATAGCATTTGCCTCATAGCAAACTTAGTGAATATTTCAGCAGCTGAAGCTTAGTTGTTCCTGAGAAGGAATTTAAGAGTAGTACAACCTTGCTTCACCAGTATTGAAAGCATTTTTGTAGTCAGTTCTTATGAGATGTTCCAACATCCCATATTCTCAAAAAAGTACTCTAGATTTGTCAAATAGTCCTACAATTGGTTATGTGCTTTTTTCTGTATTCTTGAAATCCTCTCTCTGAAAATGCCAGTTCATACGTGCTTAGTTGAAAGTTGTTAGTCTGGAGAACTGAACTGCCAAGCAATTTGGGTTTTCCTGAGCTAACTTCAGTCCGTGGCTGCAAATGCTGAGCAGGTGTTTCTCATCAGTTTGCTTGTCAGTTCCGCACTCAGAGTACGGTGGTACATGCCAGATGCATTTGCACTGAAGAGTCTGAAAAATAGATAGGGACTTGATTTTTTTAAACCAAGCTATAGCAATCCAATACAGAAAGGGCCAGACATCACTGCTCTGTTGAAGGGGAATGGGAAGAGGGAAACTGAAAATTTGTGATCAGTAGTTTATGTCCTTCTCTGAACTAAAATAAAAGCTAAAGTTTTTGGATACTGATACCCATCTGTTTCGAGGAAACATTTGGGAAAGTATGTGGCTCATTTCCTCTGTGTACATAGAGACAGAATGCCTATTGCTGCTATACTTAGCTCAAGTTGTAAATACAAAAGCTTCAGTTATGTTGACTGTGTGTTTGTATGACTTCATACTTCTGGGTTTTACTGTGCGTATGTGTTTTAAATTATCAAGTTTCATGCTTTGTTGAGGGGATATATGTTAGTAAATACTGATGGTGCAAAAGAAATACTAAGAGCTTCAAGGTTCCTATTCCCAATTAGAGACAGGATCAGTCTTTCTTCAGGCATCCAGTGTGGGAGATTTTATTAATTTTTCTTAGTAATGCATTCTTATATTTTATTCTCTCTGTATTTTTTTTAAATCTTCTTTTTGTGCTTAGGTATTACTGTGTAATTAAAAACTGCTTTTCCTCATAGGGCAAACTATTTAAAATTTCAATAAAACCTGACTTATTTAGTAGTAGCACAGTATAGGAGGTATTCTTATCTACTATGCTCTGTCTACCAGTGCTTGATGACATTAGAATGATAGGCAAGAAAACAAACCTAAGCTTAAATGAACTTTTTTTAAATAGTTGTTTAAATTTACACAATATGTAAATGTAGTGAAAATATAAAGCTTCTTTTTTTTCCCCCTACATTAGAGTTGATCTCTCCAATGTATTGGACCTGCATGCTTTTGACAGTTTATCTGGAGTAAGGTATGGCAATAATTTAACTGTCTCTTACCAGAAATAGTTGTCCATTATCAGAAATAGTTGCATTAAGTAGACACTTTTATATCATGGTTAAATTTACAACAGAATTTCTATTACAAATTCTAGTCTGGTCACTTGTCTAATTTTACTTCAAAAGTAGTAACTTGAAACAATGTTTTTTCCACTTGAAATGCTTGGAACTAAAGCTTTTTGGTTTTAAAAAATAAAATGAGAGCCAGAGTAGACATGGTTGTTTGGCTTTTTTTTCACCCTAAATATAAGCTTATATACTAGATGCATAGTTACAGCTTTAAGTTTTACTTTAATGCAATTAGTAGAGCAGAATGGGACATTTTTCTAGTTCTGTTAAAAATTCTAGGTTTTCAAAATTTTTCTCACTTCACATCATGATCAACTGGAAGCCTCTCTAGTTTTCACAGAAAGTAAAAAGGCACTGAGGTTCCACTACAACCTAAGCCATTCCAAACACTAGTTACTGCATTCCTGGTTTCAGCAGCATGCACCCATCCTCCTTCTTTTAATGTCAACTGCACGCTTCAGGATGTTAGACGGGTGGAAAAGTAAAATTGGAGGAGGAGGGAGAGAGAGAATAAGACTTTCTGCTGACTTTGCTTGCTGAAGTAACAACCAGAGTAAATGAGTGCTAGAACAAACAAAAGGAAGGGAGGGAATGTGCAACTGGGGACATTACCAGCTTCAATTCTCTTCTGAGAAGCACATTTTTCTCTTCAGGTGAGGGAAGGTATCTACTTTCTTATTCAGAGAAGGGAGAAATTACTGAAGATACAGACTAGTAACCTCTAGTAGATGTGATAAGATGAGCTTATGAAGTATTCTCAGTGAGCTGGTGCAATAGTTAGCTACTGTCCAAATGTTAGTTCTTTACTCTTTTTTTATGATCTTGTGCTGTATGCGCATGGAAACCAAACAAACCTTTGCATGGTTGGTTTAACACTTCAGAACATATGCTTACAAAGTACAAGAGTTCACCTGGTGACAGATCATTTCTCTTTGGGATGGAGTTTTGTATGTATGAAGCTAGTTGTAAACTGTTTCTGTGATGTGCATTTTGGGTACTTTCCATAGCATTTGCAGTATGGTAAACTACAGTTATGTATGTAGTGCCAGCCTTGAAATAGTATTTCCTTAAAGTGTGAGGTGGTTTTTTGGTTTTTTTTTTCTTCACTAAAGCGATATATTCAGTAAAGCGATATATTACCAAATTGCTACAAATCTGCAATGTTGAGTTAGTTACTCCTTTGGGGAAGGGGGAAAATGGCAAACAGTATTTCAAATTAACACTCTAAAATTGCAGCATTTGAAAACAAGTTCTGAAAACATCAAGAAGTTTGTAGACTGCATAAATGAAATTCCTTTTCAAAATTTTGTTTGAGCTCTACGCAGTGAAATTTTTTACAGTGGGGTCAGTTCATTGGTACATAAATCCCTATGTACAATACTAGCAGTGACTCCTGATGTATCATATGTAGGAGGAGAACTTTTTGCATCCTGCCCCGTTTGAGCAAAAATACACCAGTACACTTAAGAAAATTGTTCTTTTAACTGCATCCAACAGTAGGATTTCTGCCAGCATAGCAGACAGATATGACATCTGACTAGTGTGACTGTACTGCTAAAACCTTGTAGTCTATACATGCATTGAGGTTACAAGAAATACGGCTACAGCTCTGAATTCTCTGGAATGCAATATGGAAAGAAGACAACAAAACAAAAAAGATAACAAGAAATAGGAGTGTGAAAAGTTTTACTGATTTAAGTAACAGTTAATACCTTTTTGCTCCCGGAGCTGAGGGCTTCTCTCTTAAAATGTACAGTCATTAAAGTAGGAGGACAGATTTTTGAGTCAACTTCTCTAAAAGGTATGATAGTAGAGTGCTGTGATCAGTGACTTTTTTCTGCATATTGGTCTGAAGACTAAGACACAACATTCTCCAGTACAAGAACAGGTGTTTGAAGAATTTGCACACTGTTGCACACTGTCTTGATTAATCAGTGGAAATTGGTGGGCATCGTGCACAGTATGAATAAATTGTTCACCGGAGGTGAAACCGAAACTGGCAAATAGTATGTTTTGTTTAGTCAGTGTTACAGATTTTATTCTTGTAAGTAACAGCTATGCACATTTTCTTCTTGTTTTTCAAACCAGTCTTATATTTTCAAAAAAGTGTCCAGTATAGCAACAGATCAGATTATACTGATTTATTTTTACCTGCTTGCTCAGAGGATACAGTTTGCCTTTTGTCGTTACATGAAAGGATGTCAAGTGTATTGCACTTTTTAAAGTATAAATATTTCAAATCCCAAAGATATTGCAAATTGTAAATGTAATCTGTGTTCATTTTTTAAAAAACTAAGAAATATAAAATATTCATGTGCATTTCTACTGGGTGACTGGCTTGACTAATGATTTTATATGGAAGTTTATCTTTAGAAATGATTCCTTTTATTGCTGACAGTAATAAACTTCTCCCTGATACTCAAAAGTTACGTTTTATTTTATTTTGGGTTATGAAACTGAAACTATAAAATATGGGCTGGTCAGTAAATAGCACAATGTGAAATATTTAGTAATTTGATTCTCTTTTCAGGAGCTTTGTTTTCTACAGAATTGAAAACTGAATAAGAAACTATTAGCAGCAAACCATTAAATTTAACACCCTCCGTACCAAGACCCCTTGGTGATTAACAGACTTGAACAGCTTATGTAAACATGAACTTCTCCACCCTTTTTCAGCTCACTGTTACTAGTTTACCCCTTGCTGATGTTAAACTCTTGCAGATGTTTTGTTTTGAAGTCCACAGCCTCCCTGTAGCTACCTGTGCTACGACTGTCAAGTGTTTAAACTGGTAGAAAATGTTTCACTTGCTGCTGCTTCTGATGAAGTGCATAAGCTAACCAAAGGATGTGGACAGGTGTATTTTTCTTCAGAGGGAACTTTAAAGATTCATGGGGCAAAGCCAGTAACTTAAAAAGTATTTTTACCCTTAAGAATTTTTCATACGTTATCAAATTCTTAATTTTATGAGCATTGTTAGCCAGAGATTGCCATTCATGATTTAAGTAGTAGGTAGGTTCAAATTTCACACACATTTCCTGGTTCTGCTTTTAAAATATTTACAAAAATCATTGTCTTTTTGCTCTGGCTGCAGTACCAGTGCTAGAATCCTGGTCTTTTCCTCTAATTATGGTAGCAGTTTATTTTTGTTTTCTGATTTTCTTCCTCCATTTGAACTTTAGCACTTCTGTACAACAAGTTTGAACTAAAATTACTTTTTTTGCTGGTTGCAAGTGTGTTAATGGAAAGGCATAGGTATGAGTCAATTTGCGAATTATATACTGAGTTCATCTTTGTGAAAGAATGCTGTCTAGAATTGCAGGTGTTTAAGGTGCAAGAATTTTTATAAATTCTTTATAATTTTTTATAATTATTAATGTTCTTTGTTTCATGGTAGTATTATTCAAACTATTATCTCTTTCAGTATCTTCTCAATAAAAATTGTATGGCCACATATTTTGTGACTGTTACAAATGAGTTGAAGGGCTATGCTCTTGGCCTTTTTGTGAAAATGGATCTCAAAGTTTTTTTGTTTTTTTTTTTATACTGATTTAGCAATTGAGTTAGTCTCTCATTAGAGACATATTTTGATGGTTCTTCTGTCCCTGAGCTTCTTTATTCTTACAATTTGAAGTGATGGGAATATGATGACCAGACACATCAGGGAATCACTCATTCCTTGCTATGTCCTACACATCCATATTAATAGTTCTAACCTGGGCAAAAAAAAAGCTACAATTGTTTTTGCAATGTAACAGTAAAACTAGCTGATTATCATTAATAATGGTCTTTATGGTGGAATTCCAACAATTTGACTAGAACATTCTAAACTGTGACAAATTAACATTCTAACACAGATCATTTAGTAGTTCAAACCAATATAATTAAAAATATCTATTTTGAGATGAAAAATGATTTAGCAATTGAAGCATATTCTGAGTCTATACTCTGCTTTTGCTCTTTTAAGTTTACTCTGCAATACAGAAGAGTTTATTCTATGTATTTTTGAAATAAAGACATCATTTGTCCATCCTACTCAAATGTAACATTTAATTTTACTTATTTTCAGTTTGCAGAAAAAGCTTCAGCATGTAAAGACAACACACGCACATCTAGATAAGGTAATTACAAAAAGCACTGCTTCAATTTTTTGTAACAAAATTGGTCAGGATAATTGCTAATCATGTTACTTTTATAGAAGGCTTCAGCTAAGGAATAATATAGATAAGATCTTTGAAAGAACACTGAATATATATAGGAATGTGCTTTGTTGTAGGGAGATTCTAAATGGATGTAACGAGTGTTACTTTCAAATGCAGCTTATAGAGGTCCAGTGCTGCAGGCAGTCACATCTTTCATTCATTCACATGCACAGTGTTACTGAAACAGACAAATAAAACGATTTGTTTAATGTTTGCAGGACTGAGTTCTAAATTTACAGCCTATCCTTATGCTGTAGGATTTGTGTCCAAATGGTGTCTGTATATATTGATACCAGAGTGATGTTATTCATCACTCTGCATTCTCTAAAGCTGTAATAAAGCTTCACTAAAAAGTTAAGCATGTGCAGATTTCCATTATACGGGTGCTTGCCATTATTTTTACAAAGATTAGTAAGAATGTAACTTGTAATAGTAGACTAGACTCTGCCCTAAACTAGGCTGAAGGCGTCTCTGTTAAATGTGTTTGAACAGGGTGCCATTCCAGCTTCTGTGGCTGAAGATGTGATGGGATGTTTTTCTTTTCTGTTGTTATATTCAACCATTTCAGAGCTGTCTGAAACTGGTTGTGACGGGCATAAGGCAGCTGATGACCTTCTTCCACATGCATCATCGCTGCAGCCCACTGCTACTTAAGCCTTGTAGCTTACGCATATTAGAGATCTCATCATTCTGCCTTGCTAAATGCTTGTTTCAGACCAGTCTGAGCTTACATTGCTTAAAAACTCTACCCTTAACATCGTAAGAATCTGAACATCGTAAGAATCTGAACACACACTTACTACAAACTCCTCCCCTTGCTCCGGTCCATCAACACAAGGTTAATATCATAGCAGTTTGAACATGCACTCATTAAAAATACCACCCCTTATTCCTGGCAAACCAGATTATAGGGGTTCACATCATAACAGTTTTAACATAGGTACTTCCATTACAGACTCCACCCTTTGCATTTTGGGGTTGGATTAGCAGGGTTAACATTACAAAAATCTGAATACTTACTACAAACTTAAGGCCTTTCTCCTGCAAGACACCTAACCAAGACCATCAACAGTTTTATTTACTCACCATATCTCAGAATGATTAGCAGTATGAGGAACAGCACAGCAGAACAGATTAGCAGTACGAGAAGGTAACACCAATATTGGACATACCAATAGGTTTCTGAGTCCAATGGCTGTCAAGTTTCATCCAGAACCCAAATGGGTGGTGAATAGTGTTGATTTGATTCAGCATGGGCTTTTCCCCATTTGTGAATTAAAATGAGGTAACAGATGACTTAGATTTCCTGGAGCTTTCTCCACATCCTGTAACCGTAATAACCGACCTCTGAGCTTTTTCCTGCGCTTGCAATTGTTTTACTTGCAGCTTTAGATCTCAGAAGACTTTCTGTCCCACTCCAAGTCCCAGTGTGTAGGGTGGGAGCATGGAGATATTTCATCCTGTTCTGATGCTTTTTCTGAGGTTGACCATACTGATAGACTTCGGGCATTATCCTTTGCCATGTTGCCAATTTCGCACCTTTTTTCTGGCATACTCCTGCCAGTATGATACTGCAGGTCACTCCTTGATCAGTAAGATGTCCCACCAGGTTATACCCACCAGGTTATACCCGCCAGGTATGATACTGGAGGGGCCTTAGTAACTGTGCCTAGCTGCTGGAGCTTTCAGGCCATGTCTTCAAGCAAACAACACCTTTTCAGGATCCCTTCCCCTTGCCTATAAACACACTCTGCAGCCCAAACTACTATAATTGATTGCCCTTTCTTCCTGTCCCTCAGTTGGGATATGTCATTCGTGATCAGATCGAGCTCAACAGACCCCTTTATCAGGCAATCCCAAAGCCTTCCTCTGGTGCACGGGGCTGTGTTTACAAGTGGTACAGAAAACCAACTCTGCCCCAAGTGCAAAGCCGTGTCCTGCCTTCTCCGACTTCCCCACACCACCACAGTCACTGCAGGGTCCCCACACTCCTCTTCTCTCTGAACAAAGGGTCACTGAGTGGTTGCACTCTGCGGAGCAGCATTTTACAGGTCTGTAACAGGGTGCCTGACAGCCACAACAAAGAATTACAGTGTGTAAGCTGATGGCATTAGAACATTCAAAGTATTGGTTTTGTCCGTTTAAGTGGACACTAAAACACAACCAAAAAGCCCAGCGTAATGTATCCAGTTAGAGCAGTACAGAAATGGAGATTTTTTTTTCTAACCAGATTAAAGATGGGGTAGCGTATAGTTGCTTTTTTTCTGAGACCAAATTGTAAAGAACATTAACTTTTAAAAATAAATGTATTGAAATGTTTGTTCAGTTGACTAATAATAAGTTGGTCTTTCTGTTTGCAGGGTATAATTACAGTAACATTTGAAGTTCTAGGAAACATAATAGAAGAAAATCTAAATCTCTTTATTCAGGTAAGTGCTACATCATCATCAATTGAAAAATCATTTTGGCATTTTATAGATAATTATCCCATGCCATTGTTTGTGAAAACCCTTTTTTCCCTCTTCATAGAATCTTCTGTGGGAGAAGAATGTGAAAGATAAGACTGGATGCACCATGGATGTCATAAGACTGAAAGTTAGTCAAAAATGACCGACTTCTTCATTTTGTGTTTTTCCTCTTTACACCTAAAAACTGCAGTGTACCATCTGGTCATAGGCCTGTTAAAGGCACTACTGGATCAGCATAGCTGAGCAGACAAAAGGGAGAACAGCAATTTGTCAGTGTTCCATTTAGGAGACAGTTTGTTCTCTGCTGGCTGGTGGAATAAATCAAAAGGAAATAGCCAGTACAAAACCAAACATTGGTTGTATTGTGAATTGAGAGGGAAGGAGTACAGTTGTTAAATTCCCCCAAACATCACTGGTAGAATTCATGATCAGTACATGATTACAATTATGCAGGATAGAGATTTCTTACTCCCTTGAGTGATGAGAAGAGCAATAGTCACAATTTAGTCCATAATGGACAAAATATATTGCTGTTGAGTTTTCTTTGTAAGGAAGCCTTTTTTCTAAGTCTTTAGTGCTATATAGTTTTTTAATCAATCTCTCCTTTTTTGCCTTCATTTTTCTGAAAGGTCCCATCCATCTCTTGTAAATGTCTCCTCATCTAGTAATGTAACTACAGATGCTGTCTGTAATTACAATTATTGACATACTATGCAGAAGTTGAATTCAACATAAGATAGAAAGACTACAGCATAATACTAGCTTAGAACTAGCTAGTTACTACTAGCTACTAGTCTAGCTACTTAGAACTTCTTACAAGATGTCAGACCATATTTTTAAAAGATGCAACACAAATGGATTTGTCTTCCCGGAGCACTTGATATATTATTCAGTTGTGTGCATTTGAGGTGATTACAGATGATTTACTTTAGGATATATTTCCATTTTCCTTATACCAAACAGCTTAGTAAATTGTTAAGAAGTGAGAACTGGATCTTAGCATTTTATATGGTGTAAGAAACACAAAAAAAATGCTTTGGTTGTTCTTTGAGAATACTGTGCTTCATGAATAGCAGCATAATTATTTTTACTTCATTGGAAGAAAAGTTGTGTTCTTGATCTTTCAGCAACAAAAACAAAGGATTATCTTCCCCTTTCTGACAGATAGAAGAAAACAGCCACTGATGCATCTTAAGCTATCTGAAAACAGTACTGCTATGTGCAAATGCATTTTTGTTGTATTGAGCACTAGAATTAAAGTAATTCTTTAACAGATTTGAGGTCTGTAATGGACTGTGTGCTGAGCCTCAGTCAAATTAAACAAACACACCAAAGCAAATGAACTACAGGTAATTATAGAATGGGTTCCAGAGCTTTTGTATTTATATCTTACCTGACATCACAGTCCTGTTGATAGGGACAGTAATTTGAATTCCAGCTGATAATCTGAATACAGACCTTTTTTCCACGAAAGATTTTTAACTTTGTATTTTTTTTTCTTTATGGAAGTATAAGAGATGTTTTACAGAATGTGTTCCTCTAGAATATTTTATAAAGTTTTACATGAAATGATGAAAACTCTTTTAATACAACTTTTGGTATGTGGGGTCAATAGGCTCAGTCTGACAGTAATCCCTTTTATTCTGTTGCTAGTCATTTTTCCTTACAAATGTTTGTTCTCGCTCCCATACTCAGAGGTTTTGTCTGAGAATAGTAAAAATGCTAAGCATGAGAACTTAATCAGAATAGTCTGAAATCAGACATTTTTGCTTGTTTGACATCATCTTTTCATAGGCAACCGTTCTTTCATAGATGCATATGTCATATATATGTTGGAAGTGTCATGGTGCCATAGACGGCATTTTATTTTGCTCAGACATGCTGTACTAGGTGTTGTCCCAATGAGGAACAGAAGTCAGAATGTAGGACAGTATAGTTCTTGGTCTTTAACAGAGTAAGGAAATGTGAGAATGGATGTAATGAGTAATAGTGATCATACTGCATTGCTATTTTGACCAACTGATGCATAGTCACCACAATTTTTTTTTTCTTGCTTGTCTATTCTCATGTTTTTTTCCCCTTAGGTATTTCATTTTTAAAGGTTTGTTTATGTATCCTAACAGTTATTTTTCTGATAAGGGACTGGTATCTATTCAAGGCAAATCTCATCAGGTGATAGTTCAAGGTGTCCATGAACTCTATGATCTGGAAGAGACTTCAGTAGGCTGGAAGGAAGATGAAAAGAGAACAAATAGACTGGTTCTGATAGGTAAGAGAAAATTACATACCTCATAATTTGACTTTAAGTAGCTGGTTCTCTCAGCAGGAAATCCCGTGACTTGTCCAGTGGACAGTGACCAGCCTAAACTAGCCAGAATAATAGCACTGAATATGTGCAGAATGCACTTTTGTCCAAAGTTTATCTGTCAGGACTTCCTGAGGTTTTATATTCCAGCTGATAAGAATATACATTATGCCTTTTAGGGAATCAAGATAAAATATAAAATATTCATAAATTGTATATTTAATGTTATTTTAAAAAAATCATAATTATAAGTACAGGATGGGATTGATTGCAATCAAGTGTTCAGTAACTGTAAGAAAAGTGCTTATAGCCATTAAAATACATAAAATCTCATTTGTTTCTGAAAAGCTTGTAATACTAAGGTTGCACATTTTTTATTTCCTGCTTGTTACTCTCTGCTTTGGGATGACTGCAAGTGTTTTTATGACAAAAAAACCCTAGTTTTTCCTTGTTTCCCTTACTCATACAGCTTGAAATCTGTGGCTGCCTGGGAAATGTGAAGTTACCTGTTATCTGCAGTTTAATATTCATAAAGCTGTATTTTCACTCATTGGTATAACAAACTGTTTCTTCAATCAGAAGACTTGCAGGTTCCTACTTACCTGCATTTTTGTAACACACTATAAAATATAACTAGACAATTTTGCTCTCTTTACAGGCAGAAACTTGGATAAGGAGATCCTCAAAGAAGTATTTATAGCCACTGTGACAGGGAAACAGGGAAATAGTTGACATCATACTACAAAGAAGATAGTCTTAACACTGCGAGTTTTTTCATGATAAAAAAGACTGAATGACATGCAGTACAGTATCTTTTTTCTGCCCATGTTTACACAACAGTTAAACTCTTAAGTCTTGTTACAAGTTCCAGCTCACCTACTGTTTAAAGATTAGCTCTTACAGTCTGGATTTGGCTTAAATTATGTCAATAGCATCATTTAGCTTTTCAGAAAAACAGATAAGTAAAAGACTTTTGTTTATACTGTATGTGAAAAGAGGCCACAAAGTATTGGTAAACATGTTTCAAACCTAGTGCTTTTTCCTCCTAACTCTTTTTTACTACTGGAAATCAAATACTGTTGGTTACTGCCGGTAATGTAATCATAGTAAAATGTATTTAATGCTTACTATTAAACTCTCTTAAAATCTCTTTCCACTTGTTTTGTGATTTGTGAATGTGTACATCCATCCCAGGTAACTCTAAACCCATTGTATTAATGAAACTAAAAATACATAGACAGCAAAGCCACAAGACCACTTGGAATATATTACTATCTGCATAATTGCTATAAATTTAGTGGTCAGTCATGCAGTCACAGTGCTGGAAGATGTAACGGACCTCTTAGATCTTCTGGGCCTTGACCCTGCTAGTTCAAGATCAAGGGGGGGGAGAGCACATTTTTCACTGTATTGTCTAAACTGTCCAGTGTGATTTGTCATGCAATTCAGAGACCATTTCTGATTATCAGTGTTAAAAAAATAGAATAAATTAGTTTAAGGAAACAACTAGAATTTGTTTCTAGAGCTGAGGAAGGAGACATTGTTAATCTCACTGCCAGGGCTGGGAGCTCATCTGATTAATGTATGAAGTAATAAATTATATATGTCCAATAAGATAGAAGTTTTCATTCTCCCAGTGGATACACTGTCTTGACTTCATTTCTCATGGCATAAGTAGTTCTCTATAGCTTGAAGAAGTTTACAGATACTGTTTCTATAAACTGAAGCAAGGTAAAAAGAAAGAATCTACTTACCATGTTGCTTCTTGCAAGTAAAGCAGTGGTGTCATTTGAGTTAGATGGGTATATTTGTTGAGGGGAATTGCGACAAGTTTGTCAGTTTGCCTCAGCAGTTACATCTCATTTCATTTGGAAAACTGATACATGTTCTCACAAATCTACATATTTTCAGTTGCATAAGTGACACCTACTCCATTATGAAAATTTGTAAAGTGGTTGTCATCATTTTAAAGACTGAGTTATAAACAGACTATGTAAATGAAACATTGTAGATAATGGATATGGAGTTTGCATTTGTTGCTGCTTATATTTTCATTCTTCATAAAAAAAGCAATGAGATACCTTGTATGGTATAAACGCCTCATGTAATTTAAGAACTCTTCTACCTTCAGAAACATTAATTAATCTTCTCTGGAGTGCCCAACTGACTATTCATTTTCCATTTGTAAAAGGTCTTCAGAGATTTAACAAGAACAACTTCAGGCATATGTCATAAGGAGACAAGCCATGATGCCATATTCATTTACTGTCATATTTAAGATGTGTAGTTTTTATATTTCCTCAGCCTGCATACTCCAAAAATCCCACTACAGATTGTCTATAGGCTGTAATGGAGCTGTAAATTCCACCAGCTCACAGACTGAAAAAACTGTGGATTATACCTTTAATCTGGTTGTAACAGTCAGAATATCCAAGGCAGAAGCAGTAGAAGTTGCTAACTATTCATAAAGCTGCCTTTCCGCAAGGCTCTTCTTTATTTCCTGTTGACTGGGATTTCACTATTAAGAAAATGATGGGAAATACAGTAGCTATGCAAGTTCATTCTGAGTGGAAGTCCTAATTCCTGCTCTCTCACTTTGAGGTCAGGTGTGTTGGTTGTTGATGGCGATGCTACCTCTTCCACACTTTTTCTCCCTCTTTCTCCATATGCACCTCTACAGCTAGGAATCTGTGCATCTTTGTAGCTCATCTTGCTGTTACTCATTCTTCCTCTGTAGGACTTCACTCTCTACCTCTTACATGAGTAGTTTTAGTCAGTGCATGCAGCTTTTCTCTTTCTCCTGTAAATCATTCACATTTTCCTCCTATGTGCCTTCAGAGAACTGCTAGCACAGAAAGTTGTCAGGTACGGAGAGAAGGTGGACTCTGTCCCTCTTCCTCATCCTTGCTGGTTGTCAGTTTGCCCTTCCATGTCTTGTCGTGATACACTCTGTTCACACATACAACATTTGTAACACAGTCAAGGGCTTGCTCTTTATTCTTATCTTTGAGTAAGACTGATATTTTCTCTTCTTGGATCTGTATTTAAGGGACTTTTTCTGGTGGCTTAGGCACTAAGTCTTCTGCTTGTACCACACCAAAATGGAAAGAAGAGGAAGTGTACATGATGGAGGCTCCAATAAAGTCTGGCCTTAGAGAATTGATTGCCAAATGCCTTTGTTATTTGTTTTATCTTACTGGCAGTTGTAATAAGGATCCGCTTCTTCAAGGAATGGAACATATATTAAAGCTGGGAGATTAATAAAGCATGAAAAATAGCAGAACTCACCATGATTCCTGCTCCCTGTTGCTACTGGTAATCGTAGCAGATGCAGTCTAGGGAATATCCTGCAGTGCTTCAGCCACTGACTTTAATTTGCCAAAGGATGAAGGAGCTGGTTGATTATAGTAGTATTTCCTTCTTTGCATTCAAAGTGATTTAAAGCAGCACAGTGTAAAGAGCAAGGGAATCACCGTGCTGTTCTCTGAAGGCGGGGTCAGTCCTGCTCACAAGCGGCACTTGGGAACAGCTGCTGCCAGGGAAGGTCCCATAAAATACTGTTCGTCTCCGCGCCTTTTTAAGAAGGCTTTAGCAAAACACCCAGCCGACACTGGCCCTCCCCGGCGAGGGAGGCCTGGAAACGCAGCTTTGCTCGCCGAGGTTTTCGGGGCGGAACCGCCCGAAGCGCGCGCGGAGCCCGGCGGCGGCGGCGCAGCAGGCTGCTCCTCCGGCCCTCGCCGGGCGGTTTGGCGGGGGGAAGCGCTCGCGTTTTGCAGGTGCCGCCCGGGAGCGGCAGCGGCTGGGAGCGGTCCGGGACGGGCAAGCCTCGGCAAACGGCTTGCGGAGGCGGAGAGGCAGCTGCTTTTCCAGAGGCAAACTGCAGCCATTTGATCGCCTCTCTGCGCCGTCACGAACATCCCAGTAGCCCCGTGCACGTCTACAGTAAATCACCTTTACAAAACAACCTCATTCTCTCCCTTACATTTTAATTGTTGTATGTTTTTGTAGACGTTAATCCGAAAACAAACAACAGCAACGATCTGTCTCCATAGACTAACCACATTGTCATTTGTTAACATCGCCTGAGGCAATTAGTTTTCCGAAATCACCCAGTACTTACGAATCCAAGGGAGATGGATGAGGTTCACCTTTTACGGCTCCCTTTGAAATTCAAGCAGCCCTGAATTCGTTAGATTTTCGCTGGGTTCGTATATTCTAATCCTTCAGCATAACGAAAAGAGCCGGCGGCGAGGAGACACGCTCCGCTGCTGCGCTCGCCGGCAGAGCCGGGAGGCCGCGGGCGCCGCCGCGGGGCGCCGAGGCACCCGGGGACGACGCGCCCGGCCGGAGGAGGTCCCGCCTGCTCTTGCGACAGCCCACACTTGGCTATTGCACGGTTATTCTTTCTTTTTTTTTCCCTATGATACCCCATTGCTCTAATTGCTTGACAAATTCTATCATCACAGGTGTTACAGCAGCAGGAGGTAGCTTGTACTGAGGAACGTTGACTGGTTGGCTGTTAGGCAAGGGTGGGTCTATCTGCAGCATATTTATATGCTTAATGGTACAGGGATTAGTTTTTCCTGTAGCTGAAGGACTACCGATTTCCCGTTAAACCCCAGCTATCAAGATTGTCCCTGCAGAATACTCATTCCCAGAATATTCGTTTTACCTAGTAACAAGAGTTGTGCAGTACAGCCATTGAACAACTTTAATTTAGCCCCTACAACTGGATAATGAGTAATTACGCCATTAACACCTATACGTTCATAGGTATGCTGATCCATCATTAAAACTTATGCTCTTGTGTCAATCAAAACGTTGTGGTACACTTCTCATTTACAGCGACCAACCTCTTCAGAACCCAGTTCTGTGTAGCTACCATGATGGCTGCAAACCAGATGGCAAGAGTCGAGCCTGATCCCCTCTTCACTTGAAACCCTTTTTCCAACGTGTTGAGTGACACCCTCTACCTCCAGATGGATGCAGGAAGCTGGCACGGGTCCGGAATGTCTGCACTTAAGTTTCTCCCACTGGTTGCTTTAGCACTGCAGCTGGAAGACCATGCAGTTGCTGCCTCATTAACCCTTACCCAGTACATTTCCATCACAGACACACCTTTCTGCAGTCCTCAGAGCACAGATTTCACAGGCCACAAGTTTTGAGTCCCTCAGACATCCCATCTGCAGGATTTTTGCTTTTAGAATTTCTTGAGTGAAGTGGAGGGGAGGGGTATTACTGCTGGGTTTAACCACCTGTATGGTCCTAGTCTTTTCCTTAGAGCCTAATGTTTCATGACAGTGCAAAGCTGAGAGCACCTGCTGCAGAACCATCTGCCACTGAGTACCTGCATTTACTGCCATCACTGCAGAAAGAGCAAGCAGTTTAAGAGCTGCAGTTGCTCCTTGAACTACAGGACACACACTGCCCCTGGAGGGCATGGGATTGCCATGGGTTAATATTTAAAGGTTGCCTGTCCTGACCTACTGGGCAGTGGTCCATCCAGCATGTCTGAGAGGGCAGATTTCAGCATGGCAGTTTGCAACTCTGGAGCGCTCTCCCACAGCCATTTACTTCTCCCCTCCATCTCCCTGACCGGTGCTGGGGAGATCTGTGGCCCCGGCACAGCCCCGCAGTGAGGCAGATCATGGTGGGGTAGGGGACTGCAGGAGGATCCTGGTCCCAATACTAGCCTTTGAGCCTCATTCATGGTGAGGGCAATCTGATTTGCTCCCTCTCCCCACGTACAGACCATCCACTCCAGGGCTGTGTCTTCAGGCTTAGCTGAAAATTTAGTTTGAAGTTCAATAAACTCCACAGGAAGTAAAACCTCTCACAGTTGTCCAAGGGTGGGCACCCAGTGTTTGCTTGATTTTTATTGTGGGAGCAACCACTTTCAACATTATTTTCTCCTCCCAGGTCATCCAAATCATCACTGTGAGGAGGATCAGGAGAACTGTGATCAGACCAGTTACCTCCTGATCATTCAACATCCTCAGTATATATAGTAGCCATCACTTTAGCAGGGTTATTTCACCACACACTTGGGCTTTGGCTATGATCTGAGGCTGCAATTTCAATTCTAAGAACCTATTCTGATTTTCTCTGTAGACTGCATTTTATACATCATGATATCTTTTGTAAGTGTTTCCTTCCTTTGTTCTAAAGCACATAGCTCTCGTTCATGAGCACAAAGCCCTCACCCATATCCTCAGAGCCTTCCTCCACTGTAGGGGCTTTTTGATGGGTCACATTATTTCACATGTGTCCCACGATCCAAGGTCTTGGAAAGAATAATCCCCAGTAAATTCATTTCTCTACCTTATGATCATCTGCAGACATCTATCTCCAAGGGCCTGAACTGAGTCTTTTCCATATGCAAAATTTAACTGAGCTGTAAGACTTGTGGGTATGTGAGAGATGGCCGGTTGAGCCCTCAAAGGAGACAGAAAAGCCTTGCACATTTTCTGTATTTAAAATGGATTTTACTTCTTGCTAAATGCAAAACTGGGTGAGAATTTCTTTAATCCCTGAAGTCTTGTAGTTGCATTACTTTTCCTAGTAAAGCAACTTCTTCCTTTTTCTTCTTTTGAGGAAGAAAGAGAGCAGCTCTCTGTCTCACTTGTCATTAGCTGAGGAGTCAGATTAAACCCTGTCCATTACAAATCAGTGTTTGCCATTTGGGACCTGTGCCGGCAACAGTGCAATCAAGTGGCAGTCAAACATTTTTTCTGTGTAGACCAGAATGCAGCTGTGTGGCTTGGGACAGGGAATCTCTTTTGCAAGGGCTGTTTCTGGCATGCTGAGTCTTTTGGTGGGGGAAATGACCACGCTGCTGTGTGCAGAGAGGCTGAACATTTCCTAAAGGGGACTTCTGAGCAGTTGAGGATTACTTGTTGCAGTCTTTTGGTTTACTAGTTGTTTATGACATTTTTAGAAAACAGTTTTGGAACCTTGTGAGCAATACAAACATCAGAGAACTAAAAATCAGGAGGATTCTGTGAAACTATGCTCTTCATTCATGGTGACTTACATTACTGAAAACTCCAAAAATTGTTTCTCCAGAAGTGCATAGAGAGGAAAGGGACAATATTAGTCTACAGTGGGATATTCATATTGCAGTAACAGCATGTGTCCCATGGCATCTCTCACAGGATGTGAGTTTTGCACTGGGTTAAACCTGTACAGAGCAGACCTGGCACAG
Organism: Apteryx mantelli; assembly: GCF_036417845.1. Lineage (NCBI taxonomy): Eukaryota > Metazoa > Chordata > Aves > Apterygiformes > Apterygidae > Apteryx > Apteryx mantelli. Next base: position 8,265,376 of record NC_090020.1, read on the forward strand.
GGCTTTTCCCCTCCTGGGGCAGAGTGCCTCAGCCAAGGACAGTATCCAGTAGAGTTTAGGAACTTCAGCAGTTGCCTCTCTTGCTTTCTGGAGTGCAAGCTAAGGGACATGGCAGCATGTTGTGACAGCTGTTGTGCTCCTACTTCTCTCAAAGGTAGCTGTCATTTCACCCTCCACCTTTTTCTTCTGCCCTTGCTCCAGCCCTGGAAACACTCACCTTGCCTGCACCCCATTTTATAAGCAAAGGCACATTAATTGCTAGCTCTGAAGTATTTTTGAGTTTGTTGGATTAAAGTCCCTCAGGTTTCAAACTTGATCTCACACTTTTCTATGTATTCTTCTATGAAATTTTCCAGGAAAGTTATGTATGTTATGTTATTCAGTATCTTTTAAAATTTTCTGGGTGTCATTGTTCCTGTGTTCCTTATGTTAGCTTCTGTCAAACTGCCTAGTTTTGAGGGCTAAAGACAGGATGGCCTCATATTTTGCAGCAGAATTTGGACCCATCCTCAGTAAATTTAACAAAACCTGAGTTTAAAAACTTTTAAAATATCATCTCTTACTGCTCAGCTGTATTAGAAAAGTATTCTTCAGAAACCCTGGTGTGAAGCAAATCTTGAGTTAATTTGCTCTGCTCTCCTAAGGATTCAATTTTCTTTTCTAGTTTATAAATTGCCTTCAGGGCATCCCTTGGTGTGATAGGAATACTTTATCTTTTTTTTTTTTTTTTTTTTTTTTTTTTTTTTTTGTAGCAAGTGAATAGAGAAGGTTGTGGCTTTGTGGTGGAGTCTTCCTGTTGCCAAAAGCTGTGCCCACCTTACAATAATCAGCCTTTCTTCGACAAGTGCCTATTGCATCAGTTCCATCACTAGTAGAAAGGAAAGGGAAGTTAGCACAAGTGAAGTCTTGCTTCCTTCTGGAGCCTGAACTTCTGGATTATCTAAATTCACTTGGTGCTTTGGTTGTTTGGCTGATGCCTTCCTTATGCTGATATTGCTGCCATCAGTGCATTGGGGGTTCCCTGAACAAAGATTAGACTGTGTTGGTGTGATGGTAGATGCTGTATTTTCCATAAGAAGGAGCCAATCATAAATAATAGCCTGAATATGCACAACTTAACTGTAATTCATGTGTTTTGTTTTGTTTCTTTGTAAAAGTTCCATGTCTTTGAGATCAGTATCTACCTTAAAAGGAAGTGAAGGAAGGGGGATTAAAAACATAAATGACACAGTTTCAGGAGTTATGGTGCGCAATCAAGAACACCAGAAAGCCCTGTATCTCAGAGAACAACTCTGTATCAAGTTGTGACCATCAAGCAGCATGCTACTCAGGCTGAAAGAGAAAAGAGAATTTACAGCCCAAAAAGTGACTTTTATTTAACGAGGAATTTTGCTCTTGTCTTCAGAGGGAGCAGGAGTTGTTTCCAAATGGGTGTTTATCGCAGCTGCTCCATCAGCATAGAATTTCTTTGCGCTTTTTTCCCCTTCTCGGAATCCCGCTGTCCAGAGGAAAGAAAATGTTACAGAAAACTAGTATTTGCTGCCATCTAGCGGCAAGATTAATTTTAGCAACTGTTTGATAGCTTTGCAAGCAAGGCTCTTGTTTTGGTTTTCTCCTAGGAAATTCTATATTCATTTTGGCTTTTATGCTCTTTTCCAGGTAGTAAAGGCTAGGAATTATGAGGAAGGAAAAGACTGTGTCCTTTTACTGATAGTTCTAAAATCAGCGTGATTTTTTTTTCTTACTGAATGCTTTCCTCTTTCTTCTAGAACTAAAAGAATTGTGTCTTCAGTATTTTGCTGGAGGACTTTACTGACAACATTGCAAGAAGGAATTACATCAAAGATGCCTGAAAAGAAAAGGTAAGCTTTAGCTTTCTCCCTCCCTCTCCACCCCCCAAAAAAGCGGAGGGGTAACTTTAATTGTCTGCTTCAAACGCTTTACAGCCCATTTTAAAACCAGTAAATCACTTTTGTAGGATTAAAGACTGGAAAAACACTATTTTCTCAGTACAATTCGATAGAGAAACTAATTTCAAAAAACAAAAAAAAAGGAAAGAAAGAAAGAAATCCCTATGTCAAAGTGAAAAATTGCACAGCCAAAGCTTATATCATACTGTGAAAAGGCTAAAACTTTTAAAATCTAAGAGGGCTACTAGGTCATATTTTTGCTGCTACAGGGCGGGCGCTGGCATATGAAATCTTCAGGTTTAGAACTGAGATTCTGTGTTCTGCAAAGAGTTTCAGCCAGGAGGTAAAGGATGGTGGACACAGGTGGTGGAGGAGCCAACGAGGAGAGGTGTGCTGCTGGACCTCATACTAACAAACAAAGAAGGACTGGCTGAAGATGTGAAGGTCGGGGGCAGCCTTGGCTGCAGTGACCATGAGATGGTGGAGTTCAGGATCCTACAAGGAGGCAGCAGGGCAATAAGTAGGATCGCAACCCTGGACTTCAGGAGAGCAAACTTTGGCCTCTTCAGGGACCTACTTGAAGGAATCCCATGGGTTAGGGCCCTAGAAGGAAGGGGTGTTCAAGAGAGCTGGTTAATATTCAAACATCACTCCCTCCAGGCTCAAGAGCGGTGCATCCCTATGAGTAGGAAGTCAAGCAAAGGAGGCAGGAGACCTGCATGGATGAGCAAGGAGCTCCTGGCAAAACTCAACCAGAAGAAGGAAGTATACAGAAAGTGGAAAGGGGGACAGGCCACTTGGGAGGATTATAGAAACATTGTCAGAGTATGCAGGGATGTGACAAGGAAGGCTAAGGCCCGTTTGGAATTAAATCTGGCAAGAGATGTCAAGGACAACAAGAAGGGCTTCTTCAAACACATCAGTAGCAAGAGGAAGAGTAGGGAAAATGTGGGCCTGCTGCTGAATGGGGAGGGTGCCCTGGTGACGAAGGATGCAGAGAAGGCAGAGTTACTGAATGCTGCCTTTGCTTCAGTCTTTCCTGCTCAGGCCAGCCCTCAGGAACCCCAGACCCTGGAGACAAGAGAGAAAGTCTGGAGAAAGGAAGACTTTCCCTTGGTCAAGGAGGATCGGGTTAGAGGTCATTTAGGCAAACTTGACACCCACAAATCCATGGGACCTGATGAGATGCACCCATAAGTGCTGAGGGAGCTGGCGGATGTTATTGCTAGGCCACTCTCCATCATCTTTGAAAGGTCATGGAGAACAGGAGAGGTGCCTGAAGACTGGAAGAAAGCCAATGTCACCCCAGTCTTCAAAAAGGGCAAGAAGGAGCACCCAGGGAACTACAGGCCAGTCAGCCTCACCTCCATCCCTGGAAAGGGGATGGAGCAGCTCATCCTGGAGGCCATCTCCAAGCATGTGGAGGAAAAGAAGGTGATCGTGAGTAGTCAGCATGGCTTCACCAAGGGGAAATCATGCCTAACCAACCTGATAGCCTTCTATGATGGAATGACTGGCTGGGTAGATGAGGGGAGAGCAGTGGATGTTGTCTTCCTAGACTTCAGCAAGGCTTTTGACACTGTCTCCCATAGCATCCTCATAGACAAGCTCAGGAAGTGTGGGCTGGATGAGTGGACAGTGAGGTGGATTGAGAACTGGCTGAATGGCAGAACTCAGAGAGTTGTGATCAGTGGCACAGAGTCTAGTTGGAGGCCTGTAGCTAGCGGTGTCCCCCAGGGGTCAGTACTGGGTCCAGTCTTGTTCAACTTCTTCATCACTGACCTGGATGAAGGGACAGAGTGCACCCTCAGCAAGTTTGCTGATGATACAAAACTGGGAGGAGTGGCTGATACACCAGAAGGCTGTGCTGCCATTCAGAGGGACCTGGACAGGCTGGAGAGATGGGCAGAGAGGAACCTCATGGAGTTCAACAAAGGCAAGTGCAGGGTCCTGCACCTAGGGAGGAATAACCCCAGGCACCAGTACAGGTTGGGGGTTGACCTGCTGGAAAGCAGCTCTGCGGAGAAGGACCTGGGAGTGCTGGTGGACACAAAGTTGACCATGAGGCAGCAATGTGCCCTTGTGGCCAAGAAGGCCAATGGTATCCTGGGGTGCATCAGGAAGAGTGTTGCCAGCAGGTCGAGGGAGGTGATTCTCCCCCTCTACTCAGCCCTGGTGAGGCCACATCTGGAGTACTGCGTCCAGTTCTGGGCTCCCCAGTACAAGAGGGATGTGGCACTACTGGAGCAAGTCCAGCGAAGGGCTATGAAGATGATTAGGGGACTGGAGCATCTCTCTTATGAGGAAAGACTCAGAGAGCTGGGCCTGTTTAGCCTGGAGAAGAGAAGGCTGAGAGGAGATCTTATCAATGTGTACAAGTATCTGAAGGGAGGGTGTCGAGAGGATGGAGCCAGACTCTTTTCAGTGGTGCCCAGTGACAGGACACGAGGCAACGGGCACAAACTGAAACACAGGCAATTCCATCTGAACATGAGGAAATACTTTTTCACTGTGAGGGTGACAGCGCACTGGAACAGGTTGCCCAGAGAGGTTGTGGAGTCTCCTTCTCTGGAGATATTCAAAACGCGCCTGGATGCAATCCTGTGCAATATGCTCTAGGTGACCCTGCTTGAGCAGGGGGGTTGGACTAGATGATCTCCAGAGGTCCCTTCCAACCTCAGCAATTCTGTGATTCTGTGATTCTGTGATGCATACAGCACTCCTGGAAAAATGTAGGGTGGAAATGAACTGACGTTATGCCATCACATACCCCTGATTAAGAGATATCACTAAGGAAAGTGATGTGGTTTCCATGAAGATCCACTTGTGAATTTGTCTGAGTCCCTTTTTAACGATCTGAGTTGTTGCAAAACCAAAAGAGAATAACAACTTATCATATATTTTTGAGTATGCTTCCGTCCCTTTTCACTTGAATGTGGTCTTGTGAATAGAAATAGCACTGCCAAGGGACAAAGGCCAAAAGAGAAATCCTTATAAACTTTGGAACAAGATGACCTGTAAGAAATATTTTGAGTTAAGAGAGGGCTGTCTTCAACACTGTAGAAAGGCTAAAAAATAAAAGTCTGAAAATACCAGGAAATAACCATTTTGGGAAGGTATTTGCTGGTTAATCAGCAAGCCACCGGACAGACTGAATGGGAAAGAAGCTGGGAATGGCACCAAAGACGCGATCTGAAGTAAAACCTGTCAGGCAAGGGCCAGGAAGAGCAAGTCAGGCCAGCACCCTCATTGAAAGGGGTATGTAAAAACAGCTGTGCAGGCTCTTGTGCAAGGGTAGCTTCCTGGGAAAAAGAACTGGTAATTCTAGAGCAAAGAAATAAAACAATATATTAGTTTCTAAAAAACACAGTGGTTTAAATAAAACAAACTTCTTGCTTGAACCAGTTCCACGGCAATTTCTATTTCTGCAGCAGTAGGCTCTGAAGACCTCAATCTGGAGGACTGCTGGTATAAAATGAATTGTTTGATATACAGCAGGAATTTAAGGAATTACTCCCGCAGTTACTGCAAAGGTCACTTTCATCTCCCTACCTGACATTTGAGCCGATAATTTCTTGTCCATTATGCTATGGTATGGAGACAAGCTCATTTACTCTCCTGCAAGTACTCACAGGTCCTTGAACACAACACACAATAGAAGCGTTAATACATAACACTTCAATGGTTCAAACCCCAGTACAAACATCAGTTTGGCCCCACAGTCGTCCTATGAAGATGCAAATTTTATGATTTTATATTTTCTCTGTGGCTTTATATTCACAGAAATAGTAGATAAATTAACCAAGTTTCTCTGGAAATTTGAAGGGAAATGTCCTACTTAGCACTCATAATTAATACTTTTATATTAGTTTTAGTTAATTTTTTTATTATAACTACAAGTACAGCTACACTCATTTTCCAGGGAATATCAAGTTTCTGCTCCGCTTATGCCTGCATAGCATCTAAATAAGAAGATCTGGAGTTACCTTGGACTTATCGGAGGCCATATGAAAGCAGACTCAAGAACAGGAACAGAAGACACCACCAAAAAGGAAAGGTTAATTTGTCTGAATACAAGCACCCAGAGATACACAACCAAATGGGTATCGCTAATTAAGCACCTTACGCGGCTTGCAGGAGGCTAGAACCGGGATCTCACTTCTCAGAGGTGAGCAACAGGGTATGGTGAGTGGAGGAAGGGAAAACGAAATGCACTTTCCCTGGGGACAGCCTCTTAAAGAAGACATTAAGCAGACCGCACTTCCCCACAGAAGGCGGCGCTGCTTGACCGCTTTCCTCACCGCTGCTGAAGTCAGCAGTAAGGTGGGACTTTTATCCATAGCACAGAACTCAAAATGGGGGTGTTTTGAAGGCAACTTGAAACCACGCCTTTTAGTTAAAAAGACAATTCTATGGTTATTTCTTCTGTCATTTTTCTGGAGTTTCGAGTCAGTGTTTCTTTCTGGAGTGCTTTAATCCAAGTAAAATAAAAGCAATAAGAAAAACACAGTGCTTTAGTGTCTACTATTTGGCCTCATTAGTGGTCAAAGAACCTATCAAAGCTACTAAAAAAGAATCTGAAGTAGTTTAGCAGACACAATATATTACCGTGAGAAATTGTTCTTCTTGTCATCAGTTATAGTCAGAAGATAAAATAAGCTTGCTGGCAAAAATCAATTTGTCAGCTAGCTGTTCAGAGTGTGTGTGCTAAAAAATTGTTTCACCAGTCACATGAGAGAAAGAAGATATTCTTCCCTTAAGAAGAGGAAAATCCCAAGTGTTTTGTTCAATAATGTTCCCCAAGTGGCAGGGTCGGAAACCAGAGACAGTGAAGAAGTAGAATTTTGCCTGAGATCTTTTCTTAATATGAAGCCACTTACAGTGGCTTTTTGATCCTTAGATCTCATAGCACTTTCTGAAAGGCCAGTGAAGTTTGTAGGCAAACTGAGGTACTTAATGATACGGTGACTTCCCCAAAAGCATAAAATGAACTGGTATTAAAATCCAAGTTTTTCACATTCCAAGGAGTTGTTTTTCCTCTTCCATTTTTGCTGTATTGCTGAATGGCTTTAGGTCTCGGGTTCTTATCAGAGAGACTGTGACTCAGAGCAGGTATTTACATATCTCCAGACAAGATGACTCCTTGCTTTTCCTACCTTGGTATATCATTGTAGAAGTCAGTATATATAACACAGAAGAATAATGTCCAGTTTGGTATTTTCCTTCAGATATGATTATTTTCAGAAGGAGGATGTTTCCTGTTTTGCATTTTTAAACTTCATATCTGCTTTGACTTAATGGAAAAAAATTCATAACTTTTCAATTTGATGTGCCCTAAGTTTGTACTATAACCTCAGCCTCTTGCTTCATGCACCAACCTGTTAGTGCAGTGAGAAAAACAGCATTTTCTGTATGTTACCCATATTAACTAGCGTCCCTGGAGATGGCAGCTCACAGAGACAACCAGGACATATTTGAGAGTATATGTTTTGCCTCTGTATTACCACTGTGCAGCACCCAGGATCAGATTATTGACTCTCAGCTGATATTTTGTTTGTTTTTATTTAACAATTCAAATGAAAATGATTAAATACACAGAGAATGCGCCAGTTTATAAGGAGTGAACTTTAGATGATGAAGTAATTTATCTGTCAAGATTTTGAAGGGTGCCAGTGGGAGAGGCCATTTGGTTGGCACTACCTGTAAAGCACATTTTCTCATGGTTATAGAACATGATATCATCTTAGCAGAACAGCCTGGAGGGCCTAGGCTTGTGTCACTCTCATTGGCTGCAGTTGTAGTGGCTGCTTCTTGCACCTCTGAAAATAAGACTTGAAGTCTCCAGTTCTTTTGCAGTACAATTTGTTTGCAGATTTTTTGTTCTTTGCACATCACATGCCAGAATGCCAGTCATATGAATAAAGCTTTCCACTCTTTACTCATGAAATAAATGGTAAATAGCCATAAATGGAAGTGGAAGACTTCCACAGTATATATGGAGTAAGCTCTTGCTAAATCAGGACTTGGTGACATGTTGCTTACTTGGCAGCACAAACAGGTTCTTAAACAGAACATATCTCTGTCACGTAGTGTAGCAAGACAGTGGAGATTTCACAGGTGATTTTACATGCAATAGGTTTAGCTAACTTACTCATTTGCAGTTAGAAAAAAATTATGAATCTCTTGACAGTTGTCAGATAAGGGTGTGAAGCATCTCTCCATATTCAACTCTTCCAGAGTGAAAAGACAAATTCCTACAGGAATACATAGGGGCAGGACTTGTGTTGGATTCTGATAATCTGTCAGTTCCTAAATATGGAATTTAATTAGTTAACTAAAAAGTGCTAGTATTTGAGAATATTAATATTTTAGAGGGCTTAAATACATTTCCAGATATTGTAAATAACTTGCATAGGATCCACCTCAGGCGTTTTTGGGATTTTGGATTGCATCTGTGCTATATCCATTCTGAGCACTAACAGCATTGAGGTAGATTTATGGGATAACAGGAGGGAACCTACTGCACAGTGTCCTCTCCAGCTGCCTTCTCCCTCCCATGAGAGAAAAAGAGACAACAATACTGCACAGGTCTTTCCTGCCCCTAGCCCTTCCTCAACCCCATTCATCTCTGTTTTCACACTTGTGTCATGTGACTTCCCAATCTGTGCTTAATTAAACCACAGGCATTGCATGTGCCAGTGGTTCAGCATCCTATCCTGAACTTCCTGGTATGAATTTCTTAATTGTCACACAGGAAAAAGTAATCTTACATCTAGATACAAATCCCAGAATGGGCCCAAGCAAAAAATGCTGAATATTCTCCTGGAAGTTGTCCTCTGCAGATGTGTTAACTCCTAATGTTGGTGGCTAATATATGCCCAAAATACTGTATGCATTTTACAGTTTTATTTGAATGATTGAATACAGCAGCTGTTAAAAGGGGTTACTGAACAATGCTGGGAAAAACTTGAATCATACATCATTATTATCAATGAAGCATTTATTCCATCCCTTGTTCCCCTGAGCGCCAATCCAGGCAGGCTGCCTAATGAGAAGCTGTACTTTGTGCAGAAGCAAACCCTTTATATCCTGGATTTCAGACATCCAGCAAAAGCCTTTGCACAGCACTGTCTGCCTCAGCCTACACAGCCACTTAGCAAACCTAGCACATGGAGTAATATTTTAATACATCTCTATTTCCTCTGCTCTAAAAGGAATGCATAATGGGTGACAGATCTAAGAAACCTGTGTAAATAAGTAGAAAGGTGCTCTTTCTAGTGAGGAGATATACCCAGAGGAGAAGCCTTGCACATCCTCTTGCAGGACCGAAGAGGGGGCTTGCTTTGACTCCCAGGTATTGTATTTTGTTTCCTCCGCCATGCTGGTGAGTGACATTCCAAGCTGCTGTTAAGGCGATACGGGAATTAAGAGCGTCAGCCGCTTGCCCTGCTCATCCCACTCCTGGCAGCCCAGACCAGGCCAGCAGTGGAGCTGCTGAACTGCAGCAGGACTAGAGCTGGGTCAAAGGCAGTTGCTTGGGTCCATGGTCAGATTCTCCACATTGGCAAGAACTGTCATAAGATGGATCTGGTTTTCATACTCTTAAGTGGCACCTCATAGCCTTGTATTCCATGAGCTTGCCTGCATATTCCTTTGGAATTATTTATTGAAAATAAGAATGACAGAACTGATCTGTTACTAGCAGTGGGAAATGAAGAATTGCTAGTGACTCTACGATATCCAGAGAACTGAAAGTTTTTAATGGAATACTTATCCTGATTTCTCAGAGTTATACAGGAATCTATGGGAATAAACTTTCTGCAGCCGAGTATTTGGAATTTTGGGGATATTCTATATAAAAAAGTTGCTTTCTCTGATATGTTAATGTTTAGTGATCTTCCTCTCTCTCTCCTTCTATTCCTTCCCCTCATTTAATGTACAGTGAGAGGCAATTTTATAAGTCATTCCTGATTTATGCAACATAATCAGTTGCTGACACAGCACTAAATCAGTTGTCAGTTATGAGAATTGAGTTTTTAGGAAACTTTTGCTGTTTGGCTTTTGTAAATCAATTTGCATGTAGGTTTGTGTGAAAATGTTCCTTAGAACAATAGCTCTGTTTCATAGTAATTAGAGACTTACAGCTGTGGTGAAATACAGCCTTTTCTGGTGCTTAAGAGCAACTTCTAGAAAACAACCCCCCTAAGTTGTAATATCTAACAGATCATACTGTCTCTCAGTAAAGTTCTGCTACAGGGGACTAATTTTCTTATAAGTCTATAAAAATACACTTTCCATGCTTTTTCTAAACAATTTATATCAGGGATCACAGAAAAAAACTTTTAGTTGTGAACTTAAAAAAGAAAAAAGAAAGATCAGGTCAGTCAAGATATTTCAAAATCTTTCAGTTTCATTTTCTTTTTAAATCCTTTTTTTAACTTCTAAGTATTATGTTTTAAAACAAAGTCATTTCAGCTCAAAAGCAATGAAGTTTTCACATGTAGAAAATGTCACAGTTGGAAATTATTGGGTTTTAAAATTACTTTTGCTTTTATTTGCAAAACAATACATTAACTGAAATCAGCCTTTTTCTTTGAATGTTGTGGTTTTGATAAATCAGCATTTTATTATTAGGACTTTTCTGCAAGATGCTTTTTTCAGTACTCAAGTTAACAATCCTCATCTTATAATAATACAGATGTATGTCATCCTTCAAATGATAACTGCACTATAAGAGTAACTAGAAAATCCAGTTGAGTGGCAGGATGAGAATGCAAATTGTAAAATATGGCACCATGCAGAATGGCTTAATGAGTGTTCACATTTCTATCACAAAAATATATTCTATGAAACAATTGTAAAAATATGTTTCAGGCTAAAACTCAGCTACTATACTAGACCTGAATTATGTTCTTTCCAAAAACAATTGAAGGGGCAAATCTTGGCTAGTTAACGGTGATGTAAGTTCTGCCAGTGAGGCAACACTGGGAAGAAGATACAAAGGAAGACTTTTCCTTAACAGGAAACAAGCTTCTGTTCTATAGTGATTTCCTGTGTACTGGCATCAAATAAGAGCTGGGCTAGGCTTCTATAATCTACCTTTAAACAGATCCATTGATATTTTCTGCCATCTTGCAGAGGGGACAGTTTTGATCACCAGATCTACAGAAGCTTTAGTAACTGTAGGGCTATAGAGGGCTTCTGTTGCTGTGGGACCAATTTCTCTCCTATGAGTCAACACAAATATCAACCCAGTGTCCAGTCCAGTGGATGAAGGAATTGGATATGAAGGGACAAAAAAAGGCACCAGTACAATGCTTGTGGGGTGGGAGGGGGTGGGAGGAGGAAACCTGAAGAAGCACAAAAATTATGTTTCTTAAAGTAAGTAACATTGACTCAGTCAATTGCACAATACGAATAAGTAATGGTAAACATTTTAAGGCTCAGGAATTAACACGCTTTAAGAATCAAAGTAAGTGTTGAAAATGCTCCTGAATTGGATAGCATATGTCAAGACGCATTTGAAAAGTTGGCGGTCAGAAAGCTAATTGTTTTATCTGGAAACAGGAAATATAACATGCATTCTGTCACTCCATTAAGTTTGATTTTAACTACCTATTAAAAATCACTGATAACACACTATGGTAATACTAGAATATATTTAGCTGTTGTTTTCTAAGAAGGCATTCCAAGCTTTTAATACCATCACATTTTAATAATTATTCCTTTGTTAGAGATACACAGTAGTAACTACCAAATACACTGCAACATTTGCCATTTACAGAGAGCTCAACTGAGCACAGAGCTGCTTGTGGGACTTCTGTTGCTAGGAAAGAGAATTTGTAGAGCTTTCCCATGGATAAATATATCAGCATAATGCTAATCCAGATACTTGAGAACCGAGGCTTTTATAAAAAAAAAGTTACTTTTATTCAGATTTTGTACTACAATGGCCAGATCTACTACATTCACTTTTTCACACTTTTCTCTGCTGCAGTGATGGCTGTAAATTATTTTTATACAAAGAAATAGCAGGATTTGTGGAACCTGAGCTTTGAAAAGTACTAGAGGAGTCATAGTAAAAGAGGGGCTGTGCAAACTTTTGCTTGGAGTTATTTCTCAAGCATAGCCTGCATTTGAATTAAAAAATTTGCAGTACTCTTTACAGCCCATTATACTCCTAGTAGAACCAACGTCAAGATGATGCATGAAAAGCCTGCAAAACACACTTTTTCTCTATTCTTCACTCTTGTTTATGTACAGGTGAAGACAAAAACCTCTGAGAAATTGTCACTGATAGTTCCTATTATATGTCCATTCCAGGAATGTCAGTGTTCGTATGCTTTTGCAAACAGATTTATTTTCTTCCAAATGCTACATATGTTTCCTCTATGCACAAAAAACATGCAATCATTTCCCTGTTTTGAAGACTAGTACTTTGTTTCGTATTTTGGTCCTGTGTTTTCCATTATTTGGCACCTGTAACTTATCATCCATTGTTTCTAATGCTCTCAACCTTTGTTGTTGTTTCCTTGTTGATTTGTTGCTGTGGTAGATACAAGCTATCTGATTCCACTTCAGCTTTGACTATTGCAGCTTATATGATGTGGCTTCATTACTGGCAGTGTCTAAAATTATTTAAGGTCTGACAACCTTATCTATAACTGTGCCCTGTTTACATTAAGGATGTGAGAGAAATGGCATTTCTGTAACTGCAGGTTTTTTTTTTTTTTTTGCTATTTAAAATGCATTCTGAATCACTACAGAAAGCTGTAAATGTGATTATTTTTTGCAGAATGAGCATTTCTAACAAATACCTCAAAGACAGATTTTTATTTTAGTTATTTTTATTTGTCTGATTTCAGATGAAAAAGCTAGCTCACAGGTTTAAACACATGCTTCACCCTCTGCAAATATTTGTATTATTGTCCCACTTTCACAGTTGTCCCGAAACATGGAAGCACTAGAATTTCTTAATCAGATAATTATAGGACTTTCCTTAAGGAAAAATGTACTTTTCCAACCATTCTTCATAAATGACTGACTATTAAATCAGCCCCTGTCACAAAAAGAACAGTGTGAGGGCTCACCTACACAGAAAGATCCCTGCAATAATGGCTGTACTGACATAGCTCTGCTACAGGCCATGGCAAATTAAGATCTAAGGGGTCCAGCAAAAGAGAATAAAGAGTTTATGGCTTCCCTGTATCTCTGCTGGCACTCTGCCATTAGATGATTGCTCCTTCAACAGAGTTAAAATTCCTGATTTGCCCTAGTGGATTAGTTTATTTAAACTAAACTGTTGGGCCTTGCCTTGTGTACTGTTCTGTTACAGAGACAGTGGTCACCAGCCAATGGATGAGCTGACAATTCCTAAACTGTCACACTTTATCTGCTGTGAACCACTAAAAGGTCTGTAGAGAGAGGGCCCAGAAGCATGGCTGAGTTACTCTGGTTTTAGGGAGTTACCATTCATCAGGTGAGTCTCACTGACTCTTGGTGAGCACTTAGTCCATGCAACAGACAGAAGCATTTTACCTCATGTTTGCCTGGTCATCTCTTGTAGCTCAGCTAACATGTTGTCTTGCTGAGCCATGATACGTCATCATGTTCCTGAGCAGAGTATGAGCAGATTCTTCCAGCAGAGACCCAGTGAATGCCTCCATGAAGGCGAACACACTGAGCTATGAAATTACCTGTTGTCTGCACAAGTGCATATCTATACTAGGAATTTTGTAAGTACAAGAATGACATCTAGGTTGCATGACTATTTTTTTTCCAGCTCTCCAGCCAGCAGAGTTGTCCTGGCAAAATGTTGTTGTGTAGACCTAGGGTGAAGTGAGCATCTGGATGGAAAATTTCAGCTGATGTTTGACAGTCATAAGCATCTGTAAACAGAGTTTATACTAGGAAATGTCAGGCATCTTTACAATAGTCAGTGCTACCAGCTCTGCATTTAATTTAAGCAGAACGAACACACGTGCCAATGAACTGAGTCTCATCACATCCCTATGAAGTATGTAACACATTTCAATTTTTCGAAGGGAAAACACCCTCAGACCGTTGCTCTGCCACCCAGGGAGTAAGCCTAGATGGAAACTAACATGACTTCCTATCAGATCAGACCCTCCCCAGCACTCAGGGCTCCTGCCGCCCTGCCCCGTAAGCTTGCTTACTGCACAAGCTGTTTTTGAGCAATGGCCCCTTGCTGAAGGTTTAGTAGGGGAAGAACTAGTCCACTTTTTAATTCCCCGTTCCTCTGTCTCCTCGTCTGCAAAACCGGGCAGTGCCACCTCCTTCCCTCGCTCCAGCATGCAGCTGACGCCGCACAGTCCGTGGCGGTGCTCCCCACGCGGGGAGACCGCAGGGTCCCCGGCTCCCGGCGCACCCGGCCGCGCTCCTCCGGGCAGCCCGCGGGGGTCGGCGGGGGCGGCTCCAGCGCTGACAGAGCGTGATCCCCCCGAGCAAGTGCGCCCTGCCCGCTCCCCCCCCCACCACAGCCTCCAGTTACATCTCTGGCAGGAGACCACAATTCTCGGCTTCGCCTTCCAGGGTTATTTTTGGCCGGGGCCGCCGCATGCTGATGGCAGAGGTCTGGCAAGCAGCGAGGGGGGGGGAAGGGGCGGCGCGCCGCCGCCCCGAGCCCGCCCCGGCCCCGGCCCCGCCGCGGCGCCGGGCCCCCGCCGCCGGGCCGCCGAGGGGTGCGCCAGCCCGCCTGCGGCCCCGCGGGGGCCGGCCGTGAGGGAGCCCGACCCGGCGCCTCAGCCCGCCGCCGAGGGGACCCAGTGTGAGGCTGCCGCGCCGCCGCGGAGCCCCAGCCGGGCGGCGCCGCGCCCCGCCGCGCCATGGAGGGGACCCCCATCCCGGTGCTGACGGTGCAGACGGCGCCCTACGAGGACCAGCGCCCGACGGGCGGCGGGGGGCTGCGGCGGCCCACGGGGCTCTTCGAGAGCCAGCGCAACTACCTGCCCAACTTCGTGCAGAGCCTCCTCTCCTCCGTCGACCTCCGCGACCGCCAGGGCTGCACCATGGTGGTGGGCAGCGACGGCAGGTACTTCAGCAAGGCGGCCATCGAGATCATCGTCCAAATGGCCGCGGCCAACGGGGTAAGCGGCTCCCCCCTCCCCCCCTCCCCGCCGCCCTCGCGCCCTCGCGCCGTCGCCTCACGGCACCTTCCAGCCGCGCCCGCGCAGCCCCTCACGCGCCAACGGCCGCCAACGGCCGCCAACGGCCGCCGCGCGCCCCCCTCGGCATGCGCGCCCGCCGCCCCGGTCAGCCTGACCCCGCCGAGCGGGTCCCTCGGGCTGCATGTGTGTGGGGGACGGGAGGGATCAAATATGTACTTGCTGCCGGTGGCCCTTTAAAAAAATGCTCAAGGAAAATGGTATTATTAAAGCAAGAGAGTTTCCAAATTATTGCTGCGCCTCGAGAAAATAATAGTTCTTCTCTATCGTTCACTTAGTTAAATGAGAAAAGACAACAGTGATGCATATTTCTGCAAGCAGGTGATATAATTTTTTGTGCAGTTGTAAAAGAATATAACAAATCCTAGGGGTAAAAATGTTTTTTGTGGGGTTGGTATATGCACACATGTACACATACATAAATTTGTGCATATAGAAAACTGGAAATACTGGCTAATGTTGCCTTGAAGTTTCCACTTAAAGCAGAGTTAAAACCGCTGTCTCTCATTATGATAGCTAAATTGATTTTCCAGATCCAAGAGAAGAAGTGATGGCACTTTTATAGTACTTATTTAGTGAAGTTACTTTTTTTTCTTTTTTTCTTCAAAAGCTCCATTCTTCATATTCAGTCCTATTTTATAGCCAGAAGTTCTTTTCACTTTGCAGCAAAATGCCCTCTGCGTTCAAATTTTCCCTGCTGATTTATCATTAAATATTAGCAATGCACATTAGCCTGCCTGACATAAATAACGAACATTTTTAGTTTGTTTCTAAAGCACGTTCTCACCAAGCCGAGATTTTCAAACATGGTCAGAGACTGACACCAGAGATTGCAGAATGACTTGCCCTGTTACGTACAGGTAGCTTTTGGAAACTTGCCATTCGTACAGGGGCTTGGGGCAAGACGGAAAGGGCTTGTGTGGCATGGGATGCGAGCGTGGCTATAGGAACAGCCCAGCCAGGGTAATGTGGCATCTTCTTGCACAGCTACAGGGACCTGGTGCGGGTGGGCACAGAGCAGTGGCGAGCGGAGGGGTGCCAGACAAATGTGTGTGGGAATTATGAAGGGATATAGAAAGAGACGGAGAGAAGTGTTACTCTCTAGTAACTTTCCTGAAGTAGCTCTTGGTGAAGAAACCATCTCTGCTACAATCATCTGTTGACCAGGCAGGATGAAGCACAGCGATGGCTAAAGCAAGAGCCCTGCAGCAAGAGCTTCTCCACAATTACTGAGGTCCTCTCCTGCCCTTGCATACCAATATAAACCATAGAGGAAATTACAGCCACAAGGTGACCACAAAGATTGATGTGCTGAGGAGGACAAGAGGCTTAGGGTTTAGAAGACCAGAGATTTGTCAGCCACGTTATGCTGTATTCAGGACTCCTTCCTGAGCAGTTTTCCTGCCCACTTGCCTGTTCGTCTCCTTCCTGCTTCTGCTGTCACATTCCCCATTTAGTTCTGCTCCCCCTCCAGACCCTGAGGTCTCTTTGACCTCATGAGATTTCCAATGTGACAGACTTCTGGCAGCTTGCTGGATTAGTGCTTCCCCTTTCCTAAGTTATTGCAAGTTTCTTGGAAGCATCGCTTCTCCTTTGTGTTTTCTGAAGCCAAGAAACAAGCTTTTCTGCTCAGTTCTCACAGATATCTGAATTCAAGCATGATTCATTTACTAATGACACAATCCTTAGAAGTTCAGGAGGCTGGCTGGAGGGGTGATACTGATACTGAAATGACTTCTCATTTCCACATGGTAATGATCCATCCCTTCTCTACCATCCTCACTGTGCTCATCCTCAACCTCATTTCTCTAAAGTGCACTGTAAACCCACAAGCTTCACATTTTTTTTTTAGTGAATACTAATTATATGCTTCAATCTTTGACTCTTAAAATATGTCCTTTGGTAAAATGTATAAACCACCCTGAAGGTGTTGCTTATATATTGTATTATATAAGCAGGGGGAGAGAAAGGGAATACTAAGGGCAAGAGAGCATCCTGAGAGTGACGGGGATCTCATTGAAAGAAGCATAGCCAGTATCACAGGGAAAAAAAATGAGCTGGCCCGGACAGGATCAAATGAAATGTGTGGATGCCTTGAAGTTGTATTCGAATCCTCTGACCACACTGGAGCTCCACAAGGGTGACAGCCAAATCATTCTGATAAACGCAACTTGAATCTCCTTCTGAGAAGACGCACAGTGAATCCTGTGGTTAACTGTGTGCCTGAGTATAGAAATAAAAGAGATTTTCTATTATCATCTCTAAATGTGCTGCTCTTTATTTCAGTGGGTTCCCCTTGTCCTGGTTCTGTGACTCACCCCATATTCTCCCTTCGTACCGGGTCAGCAGAGTTGGCATTGGTCCCAGTATGAGGAATGAGACAAGGCCCCCTGACCCCCGGTGGCCAGTGCTTGCCCTGCCTTCCTCTCATCTTCAGTCCCTCCTGCTGATACTCTCCAGACCAGGGCTGCATGTTCATTCTCCACAGCTACAGCTTGTGTAGGCTTCCTCCGTTGGCAGCAGCTAGAGGCTGGTCCATGCTACGCAGCAGTAATCAGCATGTGCTTCACTGAATCATTCCATTCCCCAAAATAGGGATGAGTTACCTGAAAGTGGCCACCACCCAGTGGTGGCTCTTCTGTGGTGTGCATGGCTGGGACTGTGGCAAACACTCACATCTGGCAAAGGGACTACAGGACCTGGAAGGAAAGGAAAGCCAGACAGAGGCCCTGTGCCACTCCATGCTGCAGCATGCGGTTTTTTGAAGTGATTTGGTAGAACATCAGAGGCCCTGTCTCCCTTTCCACCGCTGTGCTGCCAGAGGTGGTGTCCTTGTATCCTGATGTCAGAAAGAACTGACGCAAAAAGCTCCATCACTTATAATGCAGTTCCACCAAGAACTAAAAGCAAGCATCCCATTAGACCCATCAACTAGACATGATGCCTTATTTTTGATGCAATGATTAGGATAGGTTTAGATGGTCAGCTGATATGTCTGGGTCTCAGTGGCAGATAAGAAGCAGATGAATTGATAATCCATACTCTGCCTATGCAAAGTCACAGTAATATCCTGGAGAGAAGACATAGCAGTATTGCTAGTAATGCTGTGGAGGTTTGAGATGGCAGAGTTACCAGTCAGATGCCATGGTTGTTTTCCAGTTGTGTTCTTCATAATACAGTGTTATTTTTATTTGCCATGATCTTCCATACAAACCTTGCCCTCCCTCCCTGCATCTGTATAATTGATATGTTTGCTTCTAAGTTGGGCATGACACACAGTCACCATTAGGATACTATAGCAAAAGATAGGAAAGCATAGCCCCATGCTGTCCAGGATATAATCTGCTTGCTTCATGTTTTTTCAAGCTTAATTGACTGAGGCATGTGAGAGATTACTAGGAAAAATAAAAAGAACATTAAGTGACTCCATGTTAATCTACTGAAACGTCTGAAAATGCACAGCTGCATGTGGTAACATTGCTTAAAAGTGCGCTGGTAAAGTACTTGTTGGGGAGCGATTCTTTCAGCTGTAACAGTTTGCTGAGGATCATGATCTTTTTTTCTGCTGTTGTTACTAAAAGCAGAGTGACAAGATAGAATGTGGCATAGGGCACAGTATTAGAAGGGACATTACATGCCTGTAATCTTGTAGCCACTCAAGTTTTGAATACCAAAGATAGTCTTTCCATGCTAGGAAACTGTCTGAGATTTTCAGAAGGAAACTGGAACTTTAATTGTGAATCAGTACATGGACGCCAGTTAGGTGTCTTTCTAGCCCAGATTGTGAGAAGACTGTAAATCTGAGAGTTCGATACTTAAAAGTAATTAAATGTCAGTTTAATATTTGATTCTGAGACAAAATAAGCAGCAGCTGGGCCAAGAGAGAATGAGGGAGTGCTTTCCTGCCGTTGAGACGGAGAGAACAGAAGAAGATGGATGTATACACTTCTCACCTCTGCAGCGTCTGCAAGGAGTTTCATAAAAGTACTGAAGACCTTCACTCAAGATGAAGGTCTTTGCAGTAGTCACTGTGACAGAAATGCCTGTGTATCAGAACGTGTTGTTTCACTTTCAACATCCTTATTGTAGAATACTAAGCTTTATAGTACTCCTATAGTACAGAAATTAGTATTGCAAATAGCATTTCCAAGTAGTATAGAAATAACAGCCTTATGACAAATGCTGAAGGAGAAGTAATTTACTCCTGTTCATGTTAATACTGGTTACCCAGAAAAATGAGAAAATTGGTTTGTGTGACATCAGTTCAACAGGAAAGAAAAAGAAAATAAAATGAAGAGATGGTGCCAGGTAATTTATGCATTCTGAATAATGCTAAGTATTTTGCTTACTTAAAAAAAAGTTAGTTTCTGTGTGCATAAGGGCAAAAATTGAGAAGTAAAAAGAATATGTATTCATATACTTTACCCTGTCTGCAAATTTGAATACATTTATATTTCAGTGCCTTGATAGATTCAGTGTTGCTGTTTTCATTTGCTTTGCAAAATGTAATTCCTGTCTTCTTCCTTCTGCTTACGTATACATGATACTGTTTAAAAGCTGGCACCCCTTTCTGACAGCTGTATTTGGAAGACTGAGTCATTGCCCTAGCTTTTCTACATACTTCATTGTTTTAAAAAGGGAGGGGGAAGAATCAAAACAAACATTTCTAATATTTTTTTCCCTCATATCCCATAATAAAGGTGCATGAGTAGACTGTTGTATAGAACAGAAGAAAGTTTGTTAAAGTTTGTTTTCCGGTGGTCTGTATATTTTCTAGTGCCTCAGTACAATTTGGCAATAGTGGTTAAGTAACAACACTAATATAACAGTCTTGCAAGAAATGGCATGTTGTCCAAAAGCTACTTCATGGACTGAAAAGGAGCCATAAAAGGACACACTCAAATTCAAAACAATTTGAAAAAAAATCTTTCTTTATTTCTCTTTCGAATTATTTACATGGTACTGGCTTAAATAAAACAGTAAGTAATGTGGCTAATGGAAAGTTTTCTTTCTTGAACTTGACTCCAAATGTGCCTTGTGACATATGTTTGAGCTCCTAGTGATTTCAGTGCGTCTCCTGATGGATGGAGTTTTACCCTGTCCACTGCCTGAGGCAAAAGTGTGTCTGTCAAAAGTCAGCCCACATCAACTGAAAGCTCCTTTGCTATGAAAAAATGGCTTCCTTGTTCCACAATGCAGGGATTGCATTTCTGTGGTAACATATAGGGTTATATAGAAAGTATTTCTGAAGCAGTTTAGTATTCCAAGCAGCTGAATAAAGAAAATGTTTATATAGCATTTGGAGATCTCAAAATGTTTTAAAAGTTGGGAAAAGCATTAAATGGGTACAAAGTAATTTGATCAGTAAGTAAGGTATCAGTTCTGTTTTGTAATCAATTGAATGACAAACACGAGTGGGAAGGCAGAAGAGGCAACTTAAAATGTCAGTGGGTGGCGTGGAGTCTCATAGAAATAAATGCTGCCGCAGTCCACAAGTGTAACATTTAATCTGTTCTCTACGGAAAACTATTCACCGATGCTCTTCATAACACAGATAACCAGAGGCATTTATGTGATACTTCTGCCAGGTACTATAATAGGGGAGATGGTATTGCTGTTACCCTTTCAATCTTAGGATTATGAAACTGTAATACTGAATTTATTAGACTGGAATAGAAAATAAAATTGTTCAATACCACTCAAACAGAAATTAAGTTCAGTTGTACAGTATATGTGTTAACTGTGTTACACTGCACCCTTGCCAACTGACCATGTCAGTGGAAGGACTACTTCAAAATAATTTGTTGAACCAGAACATTTGGGTTCTGATGAATTACTTTTTTTTTCCCCAAAAAAGGATATTTGTTTTTGAAATGAAAACATTTTCATTGCTGTAGAAAAATGAGAAACCAAATTTTTGGTTTCTTAAATTTCTTTTTTTCCCTTCCTTCAAAATTGTCCCCACTTGGGAGAAGAAAAGGCTGTGAAATCAGTAGTAAGAGCAAATCAGCTGAACCTGGGAGATTTTCTATAAAGTATATTTATGTTTTTGACCATCTTTCCTGTTTTCTAGCAAGAATCTATAGCCATCAAAACTATCTGCATAAAACTGTGAAGAGAAAACCAAGAGATAAACACATCATCTTGTCAGATCTTGAGACAGAAATCTCAGTTAATAGAATGTATTGTTCTGAACATTTTTTTAAATTCCAAAGTGGGTCTTGTAATTGCCAATGAAAGAAAAATGGCAAATCACAGTTCTGTGTTTTGTGAGGCTTAAAAAGAAGTAACTTGTGTTTACTTTAGATTTTGATAATTTCAATGTATGTGTTTCTTTTTTACTAAAATAGTTCACAAAAGCAGGCTAAATAAATAAAATATTCTTTACTTTTTTGAAATTATTTGGAATCCCCTTCTAAATCTTGTTGGGGGCCTCACACTAAATCTGAACCCAGAAGAAGGTTTTCTATTTATGAAGGAACAGATCTTCCTGCAAAGGAGGCAGGTAGTGACATCTCCCATACTGTTGCTCTTCCATGCAGACAGCAGAGCTAGCAGATCTTCCTTAAACTGGAGGAGATCTGAGGTTGAATTCCCATTCTGCTTTTTGATGAGAAATGTGAAGAATTCTATATTCTTGTTCTGTTTTTTTTTCCTTCTCAAAAGGTTACTGGCTAATTTTTTTTTTTTAGTGAGGCTATTAAAAAAAACTGGTTGGCAATATCCTTTTAAGCTTTGTATGCAGCTGCGTCACTTACCATCTGTGACACTAACCTCTCCCCTTGCTTCTTTTATTTTTTTAATCTGCCTGTTTCCCAGGAACTAAAACTCTTTCATATTTCTCTGTAAATAAATTTTTAGTTGACTCTTAGATTATTTATGTTGAGCTGAAACTGTAGTATCTGTGTAGGCGATGAAGGC
Source organism: Apteryx mantelli (assembly GCF_036417845.1). Classification (NCBI taxonomy): domain Eukaryota; kingdom Metazoa; phylum Chordata; class Aves; order Apterygiformes; family Apterygidae; genus Apteryx; species Apteryx mantelli. The sequence goes on from NC_090020.1 coordinate 8,287,391, forward strand.
AAGGTTTTGAAATTGGAACCTTGCAGTGGAACTGCACATAATACCAAACACATTGAGTAAGTGTTTAATAACAGCACCTGAAAGCTTGTTATACTTTAAGAATGGTGGGAACTTCCCCTGCTCAGCTCTGCCCGGGGATGCACACGCTCTTCGTCTGGAATAGCCAAAGAATGACCCATGACTGAAGAAGGAGCATGGTTTTCTGCAGGGCAGGACATCCAAGGGTATCTGGGTTACAGAAGCATGACTCATGCAGACTGCAGGTCCTACTATGTCGTGATCTCCCTGACTGCTCTGAAAAGCCGCTCAGTGAGAAGCGGTTGCTTGCTGATCTCCTTCATGCCAATTAAAGCCCTAAATCTGCAGCTGCATAACCTCGCAGTCAGCCCCTAGACTATATTGATATCTGAGGGGCTTTGTGGGTCCATGGGGATGCCTGGGAAGCTTTGATAGCAGGACCTCAGCCCAGCGCTGTGCTTGGGTACTTGACAGGTCAGTAGCATGTCTCTGCCCTGGCTTTACTGCCAGCACACGGGCCACTGGGGTTAAATGGGCCAGGATACAACATTTTTTGTCAGTACTTCAGATGAGCATGCTACCAACTTGTATGTGTTTGTTTCACTGCAAGAGAATATGTTCCATACTAGGACTTTTAAATTTCCATCCCAGCTGCTGTGAGCATATATACCTGGCTCTGTGTGTGCGTGTGCGTGTGCGTGTGCGTGTGTGTGTATTTATTTATTATTTGTTAAAAGTTTAGTACCATTCAGAGTACTTTGACTTCTTTTTTCACCTAGATCGGCAGACTGGTTATTGGCCAGAATGGTATTTTATCCACGCCTGCTGTTTCATGTATTATCCGAAAGATCAAAGCGGCTGGTGGAATTATTCTAACAGCTAGTCACAGTCCTGGAGGACCTGGAGGAGAGTTTGGAGTCAAGTTTGAGGTTGCCAATGGAGGTAGGTTATTTTAGTAACACATTACATCATTGCATCTCAGAATGGTGAAAATACGTTGACAAGGATAGCAAGTTATTTTAACTAGACAGGTTCTTCAGTTATTCTATTACTACCATGAAGAACATATGTATATCTATTTTTTCTCTGATAGGAATGTCTTCATTTATGTGTGTATTTACAGTAAGCATTAAATGTTCATTGAGGTCTTTGTGATGTCAGTAGGATTTCTATTAAAAGGAGGTTTGTCATCTTATTTTTATACCATTTTATTTAGTCTGCCAGAGCATTGCAACAGTTTGTTCCTGTTATAAAGATGCCTATGATGGAGCCGTATTTTGCTCGTATTTCTGTGTTGCTTGTCTTGGCATTTATTTTAGAACTTGTAATTTCTGAAGTGCTGTAAGCAGCATAACTCATTTTTCTCATATGGAAGTAAGTGCTTCTGATGTTTGCCCAGGAAATAACTGCACTTATCAGAGGAGGAGGTTGCACCTTTTAAATACAGTAATTCCACTACATAATGGAATTTGTGTGTGTAGCTAATTTCTGGCTTTCTGAAGTCTGCAAATCAACACGTAGTGAAGTCATACATCATATATGTTATATGTTGCAGATTTCCTGTATGGGACACATCATGGTGACAATTGATAAAACCTCATGCACTTTGCATATGTAGAGTGCTTTCCGTTTGAAAATCTCAAATTACTTTTAAAATGACGTTTCCTTCTCTGTTTTGAAGGTGGGAAAACTTGAGAAGGGGATGCTTTCAGGAGAGTGCTGTTTAATTGAAAAATATGCAGGTTTAAAACAGCACAATTTTATAAACTGAACAGCCTTGAATCCCAGAGAGATTAAGGGGCATGTGTAAGGTCAGACAGTGAGAGAGCCATGGCCAGGTCCAAACCATTAGATGCATTAGCACTTCATAAACTTTAAAACACTGCATACCACCTAAAATCTGTTTGATAAATGGGAAACGGTGGGGCTTTTTTGTGTATTTTGCCTTTTTAAAGAAAAGCTGAACAGGCTATTAAACTTTAAATATAAACCCCTCCTCAAGCACAGATCACAGGGACCAATTATTTGGTCCTTATTTATTTTTTTGCTATTATTTGCTAGTCAGCAAGGGCATAATGGAAAGTAGTTGGTTTAAGCTGTAGCTGAGAAAATGTAGGTAAAGTATTGGGAAGAGCTTTTGGACTGTGGGAACAGTTAGTTACCAGAGTGAGCTGCCAGGGGAGGCTATAGGATCACCTGAGCTGGAAGTACTATTACTAGGCAAGACATCCATCTATCAAGGATGATTTACAGCTGATGAAACCTGTCCTCACTCCTTGGATGGGTTTGGAATAGATGTGTAAAAGTTCCTGTCTAGTCAAATGTTTCTGCTATAGTGCAGGCTTAAACAACTGTTATTTATACTATTGCCTTGGACCATGTGGTACACTGCACCTGAGAGGTAACACCCTAATTTACATGGCAGAGCTGCGCTAAATACAGCAGCATTACTGGAGGTGGTGGGCAGTCAGTAGTAAAAAAGATAGAGACATTGGATTAGGGTTTGAGAGAGAACATAGGAAATCATTTTTCGGAGTGGAAGTGTGCTTTAATGTAAATAATGCAGAGTCAGAAAAGCCAAAAAAGTTGTCTGTTGTAATTTAGACTCAGCTCTTGCATAATATATGACATAGCTCATCAGATAATGTTATGGTTCAAGTCTGCAACTTTTATTTGACTGACAGTAAATCTTTAAAAATATAGCCAATCTTCTGGATTTGGTAAAAAAAGTAATACACAACTAAGATGTGAATTCCATTTCTGAATGACCTAATTGTTCCAGGAATAAATTAAGGCATTTTGAATTCCAACAAAGATATATTTTCTTAAGCTGCTGGAGGAAAGCTGCAGGAAATTAACACTGTCTAACTGGTAAGACAGTTTTTTGGCTGATAATATATGTTTAATGAAATTATGTGAAACACAAAGGTATCTCAGCTTCACATCTGTGCATTTGCAAAAAGCCCTGCCAAACCCCAGAAGCTGCTGCTAAAGGATCAGCTTTCTTTAACCTACATGTTGAGGTTTGCTGGCAAATGATTGGTTTGTATACTTTTTATGAACTAAAATGATGTGAGTAATGCACTGTATTTCCACTTTGCATTTTTTCAAAAAATGTGTTAAGCCTGCATTTCACTGTGATAAAACACTGTATTTTACCATAATTTTCTTTGCTTGAACTTGTTCTTTAGTAGCTATGTTACATTCTTAAAAGGTGAGTACTGTAGCAAACATACTGTTTTTAGTGTGGGGAACATTTGTTTAAAAATTATCCCCACTCTCTTTTGTCTTCTAGGACCTGCCCCAGATACTGTTTCAGAAAAAATTTATCAAATCAGCAAAACCTTGGAGGAATATGCCATTTGTCCTGATCTCAGAGTTGATTTATCTCGCCTAGGAAGACAAGAATTTGATCTGGAGAACAAATTCAAACCTTTCCGAGGTATCAATATGTGCTTTTATGAATGGTAAATCTGTTGATCCTGATTATTAGATTTGCTACAGAATGATAGCAGGTAATTGTTTGAACAGAGTTTTAATTCTTCAGAATGTCTTACTGCTAATTATCAAAATATTATGCAGTACAGGTAAGTGTTGCATTTGTTCTGCACATAAGGAAACCGACGTATGGACTTAAAGTGCATCAGGCCTTACCGTTTAGCCAAATACTTGTGCCAGATGTATGTGCTTAGACCCACTGGAGCTAAACACCAAACATAAGCACTTTCTGACTAGGATCAGTTTGACAGAATTGACAGAAGAGTTGGTGAGAGTCTCAGCTTATTCATTCTGTGCTGACAGTTCCCTTCTGAAATGTTGTGGGATGCAAAAGGCAGTTTACATCCAGTGACTCTAAATACGAAAGGAATATTAAAGCACATGTTTAATTTTAAGCATGTGAATAGTTTTATGCTTACACTCGATTTAAAATGAGCTAACACTGTCATTTTGTCCTGAGTGAGTCAAAAGAAAAAGAAAGAAGCAACCAGGCAGTATTTCAAATACTGTAGAACTCTATGTGGCCTCCGGAACTCTTCCTTATTTTTGGTATCTGAGAATTAAAGCTAGTTTGTTTTCCACCATAACATTCTCTTTTGAGAGAAAATACATTTTGATAAACAAACTGCTTGATTTAAAAAATCTTAAAAATGATATTTTTTATTGAGAAAAACATGTTCTTTTGGATTTTTTTGGTAAACAAAAAAAGAAAATTCAACTGCGGATACCACTCCAGAGTTATAGATGGCTGCCACAGTTTAAAATTTTCTGTTTTCAGTTTTTTAATCTCTCCGAATAGTATCTTTTAAAAATGAAAATGAGAAAAAATAAACAATAACTAGGATAAAAATAGATTAAAAATAATTCCAATTTGATTTAATATTTTTCTGAGGAGAAATCATTTCCCAGCCATGTCTTCCCAGAATACACCATTCTGGGACAGTATGGCTCCCAGGGAACCTTACTGAAGCAAATGAGAATAAAACAGTTTGATTTTGCAGGAGTTAAAATTATTTTCAGCACTTTGCTGGCAGGCTTATCTTGTCATGTGTAAGTAGCTCCACTGAATTTGTGGCATTTGTTCATGGGTGTAAAGCTTAGCACCTGCATAAACATTGTCAGGATTAGGGTTTAGAAGCCATACAGTAATATAATTTTAGTGAATCTTTGAGACTTTCAACATATACTGTAGAATTAACTCATTTTCAAATAGGTTTTTCAGCTTTTTTCTCAAATTTGAGAACTTTCTTGTTGCTCAATTCAAGTGTATTTTCTTAACCTGTTCTAAGCTTTTGTCTCAGGCGCAAAAAATGTCTGTGTCATTTTCATGTTATCCTAAAGAAGAGCACTGAAGTAAGGTCAGTGTTTCTGAGGAAAACTAGCTAGTATTTTAAATGATAATTTATCTTATAACTTAAATATTTCAAGATACTCATTTGACTAGATAAAAAGACATTTGTATAACACATGGTCTTTATTTTAATCAAAAGTGTTCCAGGATGACTGAAAAGCCAAGCTTTTGACAGTTGTTTGGTAACTGCTTTCATTATGACAGACTTTCACTAATTCCATTTTAGTTTTGTCTGTTTTACATCAAACAGAACTAGAAAAATTATAGCTGTCTGCTTCTACAAACTCACAATTCAAATAAGCATGATCTTAGCAAAAAACAGATGCTGTATTTGAGCTTAACTTCTCTAAATCAGTAAAATATAAAATACAAAAGTCTAATGGTAGATTAATGACAAACTGGAAACAGATATTCCAGGTGCCAAAAAGTAAGAAGAATAAGCCGTATTTCTGTCCTGATGGAGCAGTGCAGATTGATACTGCTGTCAGATGGAGGAATAGAAGTTGTGGCCTTGTCTCGGCATGGACACCTTCCATCCTTTGAGAATAAGCCTATTTAACTTGAAAAGTTGTTCAGTGATTTAGTGAATGACAATTAAAGAGTTCACTTTGGTGTGATGTGTTTTTATGAATGTTTTCAGTGAAATAGAACTGTCCAGTGAGGTTAGCCTGCAGTCCTGTATCAGGCAAAACTCTTTTGATCTATGCAAGGCTTAAAACTTAATAGAAACCCCACTGAAATCAGTGGAAGTCTTTTACTTTGCCTTTGTGGGCTTCAGAGCAAATCCATGATACTCAGAGACTGCATGCTCTGTTTTTAGTGCAGGTACATAGGTTGTTGAAGAGTGCTTGGGGAGAGATTTTCCTTTGTGCTAACTGTAATGCTTTTTTTAACCTTATTTTTCCAGTGGAAATTGTTGATTCTGTGGATATCTACCTCAATCTCCTTCGAAGTATCTTTGACTTCAATGCGATCAGAAGTTTGCTGACTGGACCCAACCAGATTAAGATAAGGATTGATGCCATGAATGGAGGTATGAACTTACGTTACTACCAGGACAAAATTACATCATCTGAAACCATAAAGTCCTTCAAGAATATTTTATGCCATAGACCTCAAATAGATGTTTTTACCATTGGAGAGGTGAGGACCTGTAATAGTTTCCCAATAAAGGTACAGTATGCAAAATTCAGACTTTGTAGAAAGGTTAAAGCTAATAAGAAAGGATTTGAACACTAGACTAGTAACAAGGGCAGTCTTAATGGATTAGGTCCCATATTAAGTAAAGAGGTTGTTCTTTCTTAATAAAAAATAAGTGAAGGCATATGTGTCCAATAAATGTTTTCTTTCGGCATTTGGAAGCAAGCAGGATGAGGTCATCCTACCATGTGAAGATGATGGAGTATGTTGCAGTGTGTAGTAAACCAGAAGATTACTTGACAGTCTCTGCTAAGGGTAAATGCTATAAGATTAGTAAGTCTGAAAAAGTTCCACCCAAGAGTCCTTAAAGAGTTGGCTGAGACCTCTGTCTCACTAATGTTTATTGTTAATAAATTCCAGTGTACTGGGGGTAGGATGGAAGAAAGAATTACAGAAAACAGCAAGTGGACTAATTTTGTGCCAATATTAAAAAATGATAAGCAGTGTCACTTGGGGAAATGTAGGCCAGTCTGACATCACTCTCGGGCAAAATCATGGACAAATGAATAAAGATTTCCATATGTAAAGGATAGGTATATAAGTAATGTCATTCAACATTATTTTATGGAAAACAATTCTCATCAAACAAACCAGGTTTCACTCTTTAATGAGATTACACAGTCAGACTGATAAAGGGAACTGGCTGGACTTAATAAGCTTTTGTAAAGCATTTTATTTAGTACAGTCACTGTTCAAAGGATTATAATGGGCATGAAGTCAATGTGAGCACCCAGTGCCAGGCTGTGGCAAAAGGGCAAATGGTGTCCTTGAAATATGAAGGGGGAGCAATAAGGAGGGGACTGTTTCAGTGTCATGTGCAGCACTGGAGGGAATATTACTGAACCAGTGCTCAGAGCTCTAATGTCCCCATCTATAATGTGGACATCAACATGCCACAGAATACTGAAAAAATGTAGAGGTGGTAGAAAAGATCCATAGACTGTTTGAGGAGTTAGAAAAATTGCTGCATCAGAAGACAATTAAATGATTGAGTTTGTTTACTTTATTTACCAGGTAATAGAAAATTAACTTTATGACTTTGTGTCTTCACGGAAAAGTAGTCATACTATACGTACAGTAAGGTATACAAGAGCATTTGCTTATACAGCAGAAAACACTTTTAGAAGAACTGAGTTGAAGACAGACAAATTTAAATTGAAATGTAGCACACATTTTTGTGGGTGACAGTGATTAACTGCTAGAGCAATTTACCAATGGTAGTTGGAATTTCTCTTTTTCTTCATGTCATCAGATCAAAATGCCTTTCGGGATGGTATGCATTAGCCAAAGGTGAGTCACTAGTCACAGTGTACTTCTAAATATGTGAACATTAGAGGCCCACATATATAAGAGGTCAAACTATGTCTTCCAAATTTTGTTTTAGCTTTTCAACTCTGAAATATGCTTTTATGCACGTAGACATTGATAGTTTACCATTGTCATAGAAAAGAATGATTCATGAAGATTCTACTCTTGAGAAGAACCTGAATGATTGAGTACTGTGTATTTTACAGAATTAGCATCTAAGTTTTCTTGAACACAAATTTCTCACATAGGTCAAGCTCAGGTTACAGTTAGCAAGATTTGGGAGTACAAGAAGGGAGAGAGAGCGAGAGAGCGAGAGAGAGAGCAAGCAAGCAAGCATTCATGAGTTTTTTACTCCTGAGTGACCTGCTCCTATTTGTTTCAGGGATGCTGAGATCTCTGTCAGTTGCTAGTGTCTCTTCAGCCACCAAATGCACAAGGGTAGGCTTCACACAGATCTACCACTACAGTTTGTCAGTAGAAAGAAAGAACTGGACTATGGTATTGAACAACGTTCCTTACAGTTTCATAGTGACTGCATTTCTATGTTAGGGGGAGAAGATCTTATTAGGACAGAAAGAAAAGGTCCAGGGCATTGATTTGGAATCTAGGTTAAATAAAATACTGCTTCAAAATGAACCTGGGTAATGTTCTGGGATATCCCACGGCATTGCCTATATTAGTTATGATATAATAGCATGAGCTGGGACTTCAGCTGGCCATGTCTTTAACAGAATAGAGAAGTTATTTTGGAGTTAGTTGTAAGAAAGTTGTTATTTACTATCTATATGGCAAAAACCAAAATGTGTTAAAATTCTTGGGTGGACAACCCTGTTGTAATTTTACTACCAATTAGATGGCTGAGATAAGCTTACTCCCAATTTGTATTCCTCTACTGTTCACTTTCTTTGCTAATACATGGTAAACTGCCTTTCCATTCCAGGACAGATAAATTAGCATCTTTTTTGGTTTAGTAAGGAAAAACCCTAAATGTTAATTGCTGTTAATAAAGTTAATGCCCTAAACCCCTAAATGGTAATTTATTTTGCTAATAGTGGGTAAATAAAAACTGCATCTTTCACCATTCAGTGATTACTTTTTCACTTCTGCTAACTGGGAACTATATTTTTGCTGCTGAATTGTCAACTGATCATTCATTGTGGGGACCATCACATACCGTTCTGTGTAATAATAATTTTTATTTTATTTTTAGGACTGATGTATAGAATCACGGAAGTTATGTTTTGCATCAAGTCTCCATGGTGCTGTGAAAAATCTGAATGTCAAGCATATGCTCTTGTGATTGCATTTTTTTTTTTCAGTTATGGGACCTTATGTGAGAAAAATCCTGTGTGATGAATTAGGAGCTCCTGCAAATTCTGCAATAAACTGTATTCCTCTGGAGGATTTTGGTGGACAGCCTCCTGATCCCAATTTGACATATGCAGCTGCCTTGCTGGAGGCTATGAGAGGTGGAGAGTATGGATTTGGCGCTGCTTTTGATGCTGATGGAGTAAGTATTTTGGTCTGTCTGGAGGTTTTACCATAGATGTTGTTTTATCTGAGATCAGATGTGGCACATGTAAGTACAATTTTTCATTTTTCAGTAAGCCCTCAATGCTGAGGGTGATATTAGTTTCAGGCACAGATGATACCATTTGTATCCATAAATCAGATACATATGGTATAACTTGTCCCTGCAGCTGATTGCAAATCCATCAAGGATTTGAATCCAGAATGAGAATTCTTTTAAATATTGGGATTATGTTTTTCCTGTACTGGCATAACACCTCTTCTCCCTGGGCAAAAAAAAAGACAACATATGTAAATGATAGAGATCAGTCACAGTAAGTAGTAACTAAGTGAAGTCAGTTTTGTCTAACATCATAATTGTTTTTTTTTAATCTAAATGAAGTACTGAATCATAAGCTCTGTTTGTTTTTATTTTTCTTTATGTCTTGTCACTAGCATTATAAACAGTAAGGTACTACAGGAATAACCTTCTGACCTGACAAGGTGTGAGAAGAATTAAAAGGCTATGAGGAACAGAAGCTGTTTTCTGTTGTTAGTAAACAGAAATACCCTCCTACTCCCTCTCTAGTGTGCATCATTAACTCTGCCCAGAACATAGGATTTTAGATGCTTTTTTGAATTTCTTGTCTTCTCCAGGACCGCTACATGATCCTTGGCCAAAATGGTTTCTTTGTTAATGCATCTGATTCATTGGCAATTATTGCTGCCAATCTGTCTTGCATTCCATACTTCCGTCAGATGGGTGTTCGAGGATTTGGGAGGAGCATGCCTACCAGCACAGCCCTTGACAAGTAAGATAAAACATTCATTTATACCACCTTGATTTTGACATTAGTTGTCTCCCTGTTCTGTAATATATAGCAATTCCAAAATTGTGAAATCTTTTGATAAGAGCTTCTGATTTCCACAATCTTTATGTGCTTCATTGTTTTAATTAGTTTCAAGGATATTTTGATTGCATCCAAGCTAATTTGCCCAACCTTTGCATGGATGAAAATAGTTAAATTCAGCCTGAAAGGGAAATGAATAGTTCAAATCCTTTTGAGAGTAAAACCACTGACTGGTAATTTCTTTTCCAAATAACTGAAATCTTTTTCTTAGTAAATAATGGTTTACAACATAATCTGGCAGCTCTTCTTATGAAAGTCTTGAAATTTAAAACAGGTAAAGTGCTAATTCAGTACTAAATGAACGTCTAAAAAAATTATTCCTATTTCAACCAGTTGAATCACAGAATCACAGAATGGTCGAGGTTGGAAGGGACCTCTGGAGATCATCTAGTCCAACCCCCCTGCTCAAGCAGGGTCACCTAGAGCACGTTGCCCAGGATTGTTCCCAGATGCCTTTTGAATATCTCCAAGGATGGAGACTCTGCAACTTCTCTGGGCCACCTGTTCCAGTGTTCAATCACCCTCACAGTAAAGTTCTTCCTCATGTTCAGATGAATCTTCCCATATTTCAGTTTGTGCCTGTTGCCTGTTGTTCTGTTGCTGGGCACCACTGGAAAGAGTCTGGCCCCATCCTCTTTACACCCTTCCTTCAGATACTTATACATTTAAATTATTGAAATGAAATTTAACATTTGTTATAATACAATATTATATTATTCCCAGAAGGAATTTTAAGCAGTCATCAAGACCATTCCCAGTTCCAAGGTAGATTGAAAGTACACTTAAGCTATTTCTGACAGGTATTTGTCCAGTCCACTCTCAAACATTCTCTGAAGGTGCCTCCCACATCAGCTGAATTTTGAACAAGTGACATCCAGGTCTAAATTTTCTATAAATTTCAGTATAGGAGGATTAAGCTAAATCTTACTGCTTTAGGTTTCCTGTGTCTAAAGAACATTCACAGAGACAATTGCTGTATCTCAGTGTTGGCCTGGTTGCATAGATTTACTAACACGAGAATGGTCTGCTGCCCCTATCAAATATGTTTAATCATAAAACAGTAATTTTAAAATGAAATGTAGCTTCTATGAAAAGACTGATTGCTCTTTGACAAAAACAAGGATAGTAGGTTGTTTCTCTGTTCAGGTAATTTCTGAAATTTGCTGAATTTAAAGCTAGCTGCTCCCTTGAATCTTCAGAGAAATGTTCCTGACTTGTAGGTAGATGGTCTATTTTAAGGAAACACTCTTAGGAAGGGGTTTGTTTTATTTTATCTAGGCTGTTTAGAGATCCAAAAATCTCATTGTTTAACTGAAAGTTACCATTACAGTGAGATACTATAAAAAATATGTGGAGACTCATTTTGAATGTACGACTCAGGATATTCACATTCCTGTAGGACCTGAAGAAACAGTGACATTTAAATATGTCTGTCTTTCCTTTTTTTCCTAAATTTGGGTAAATATGTTCAAGAGTATGAATGTACTGAAGTGCTCTTCAATAACACTGTGAATATTTGACTTACGTTGTTGACAATGTTTACTTGACCTGCTAGAGCACAGATGGTCCCATGGTGATTACTGCCTTATTTAGTTCTGTAGAGCTAGGTCTGATTATTAAATAAAATTGATAATGATACAAGGATGTAAATATTTTCCCAGCCATTCTTACAAATATTTATTATTATGAAGTTTGTTTTCTGTATCTTAATTTTTTTTTCTTCTTTTTCTTCTTTTGCGGTCGTCTTTGTTTTCTTGAAGATATAAAAGTTACATGTTTTCAAAGTTGGTCACTTTTGTTTTGTGACTCTTCGTTTAGAATCAAGACAATCCAAAATACCTGAATTCTTATGTTCCCATAATAATGTCCAGAGATTCATGTGACTTGATAGCCAAAGTTCTTTAACTTGCTTAACTCCTGAGTGCTAGTGATATGACTCACTGCTTGAAGAACGCAGTTTAGACCTAAAACCACTAACAGTCTGTAGTTCATCTTAGGCAAGGCACTTTTTCCACATATGGGCTAGCTAAATGCATTGGAGCACAGTAAGCAATATCAAAACACCTTCCCCAAATGTTCACTGGATGAACTACTGAGCCATCATGTCTTCCAGGATTCCCAGTGAAGCCCACCTTAAAGGACTGCTGAACTTGCAGGAAAGACGGTTGTCTATAAGAGGTATTTTTCATTAAAATTGTAGAATGTCAGTGTCTGAAATCCAATATACTGTGTGAAGGACTGGCTAGGAGAAAGGCTTATTCTTACTATAGTTTTCATGTTGAGCGGATTCCAATTTCATCTGTCTGTATAAATAAAGGAAAGTTCTGCTAGTATTAGGTAAATCTTGCTGTGGAACAGTAGGTGTAGAAGAATACATTTAAGACATTCATACTTCCATTCCCACAGGCGAACTAGCCAACTTGAAAGAAAAAAATTAGAAATACAGATCTCGTGTGTTACCTTTTTGAAGGGCAAAGATATTCCCTATGTAATGAAGCAAAAAGAAAAAGCAAAACTGAGCAGTTCTTCATAGAATTAGCACACTAGCATAATGTTAGTATTCATATTGTAAAATCTCAATCTGTAGTTCTGCCGGGGAAGGGAAACACTTTCTCTTCAAGAATGTGATGGTTGACACCAGGCAGATTTTTGTTTAGTGTGAGGGACTGCACTCTCTGTGTTTGCTGCTGCATATCTTACCTTCAATATAATTAAGTCACTGAGGAAAATATTTTAAATGTGTTCTGAGTGCAACATTCAAAAAAGAGTGGATAACACACTGCTTGCTTAAGTTCTGCAGTAGGTTTTAGGTTATTGCTTACTGGTGTATGTTTCTTGGTCCCTTTTATTCCTTTATGATGGGCTGGTCTTTGGTGCTGCAGGACAACTGTCACAGAACCTTGCTGTATATCTACTCATAAAGCTATTTATGAGCTGATGCACTGGAAAGAAGGCATATAGCAATTAAAAAGTATACCATGAATATTAATCCTGGCAGAAAAGAAGGAAATGAGCACAGACTCAGAGAATCACAGAATATCTGAGGTTGGAAGGGACCTCTGGAGGTTATTTAGTCCAACACCCCTGTTCAAAGCAGGGTCAACTAGAGTTGGTTGCTCAGGGACGTGTTCACTTGGGTTTTGAGTATCTCCAAGGATGGAGACTCCACAACCTCTCTGGGCAAACTATTCTAGTGTTTCAACACCTTCACAGTAAAAAAAACTGTTCTTACGTTGAAACAGAATTTCCTGTATTTCAGTTTGCGCCTATTGTCTCATCCTGTCACTGGACACTACTAGAAGAAAAGTCTGGCTCTGTCTTGTTCACTCCTCCCCATGAGGTATTTATACATATTGACAAGATCCCCTCCTTAGCCTTCTCTTCTTAAAGCTAAACAAATGTAGCTTTCTCAGTCTCCCCTCATATGATGGATGCTCCAATCTCTTAATCATCTTCATGGCCCTTCACTGGATGTGCTCCAGTATGCCCATGCTTTTCTTGTCCTGGGGTCCAGAACTGGATATAACATCCCAAATACAGTCTCATCAGTGCTAAATAGAGAGAAATAATCACCTCTCTTGATCTGCTGTCGATGCTCTTCCTCATGTGGCCGTCTTTGCCACAGAACCACATTGCTGACTGATGTTCAACTTAGTGTCCACCATGATCTCAGGGCCTTTTCTGCCAAGCTGCTTTCCAGCCTGCCATCCCCCAGCCTGTACTGGCATATGGGTTATTCCTCCCCAGATGAAGGACTTGGCGTTTCTCTTTGTTGGCCTTCATGAGGTTCCTGTTTGCCTATTTCTCCACCCTGCTGAGTAGCTGCACAATCATCTGGTGTATCAATCGATTCTCCCAATTTTATGATGTCCTCTACAAACTTGCTGAGGATGCACTCTCCCATCATGCAGGTCATTAATGAAAACATTAAACAGCAGGCCCCAGTATCAATTCCTTGGGTATATCACTAGTGACTTTAGCTGGATTTCATGCTGCTGATCACAACCTTTTAAGCCTGGCAGTTCAGACATTTGTTGGTCTACCTCACTGTGAATTTATCTGTTTTGAATTTCATCTTTTTGTCTATGAGGATGTTATGGGAGACAGAGTCAAAAGCCTTGCTGAAGTCAAGATAAACCACATCCACTGCTTATCCCTCATCCATTGAGCCAGTCATCTCATCATAGAAGGCCATCAGTTTGGTCAGGCATGATTTTCCCTTTGTAAATCCATGCTGACTGTTCCCAGTCACCTTCTTGTCCTTCATATGTTTGGGAATGGTTTCCAGGATTATTTGCTCCATCACCTTCCCAGGGATCAAGGTGAGGTTGACTGGCCTATAGTTCACTGGATCATCCTTCCTGAAGGAAGGAGTGGTATTTGCTTTCTTCTAGTACTCAGGAATCTCTCCCAGTCACCATGACCTTTCAAAGATAATCAAAAGTGGCCTCACGTGACATGGCCAGATCCCTCAGCTCTTGTGGGTGCATCCCATTAGGTCTCAGGGACCGTATGTCCAGTTTGCTTAAATGTTCCCTAACCTGATCCTCCTGTACTGAAGTAAGCCTTCCTTGCTCCAGACTTTCCCACTCACCACTCTTCTCATCCTTGTCCTGAGAAGAAGGCCCTTGTGTCATATAGTGTTAGTTGCAGTAGAAAATATGAATTGTTAAGGCACAAGAGTGAAAATTCTGATAGTGAAAGCTTATGTGTATATAGGTTACAATAGGCTTTGAGAACTCCCTCAAACTTTCCTGATCTGGTAAGATCAAAGTACCATGAGAAGACCATTTCTGTAATTAACAGACATTTCATATTTATTGTTTGAAGTCAGCAACCCATGATGTGTTCTATATGCTAAAACCTGGTAGTATAAATCATGTTAGTAAATGTTAATTCAGATTCTTAAATGAATCTTTGTTCATTTGAATTGTCTTACTAGCATAAATTCTAAAGGAATGTGGGTTTTGAATTCAAATGTCAGATTTTTTATCTGTAGCAAATTCTGAACTCTGCATTTCATAATCAAACACTCCTTATTCAATCATACCATTCTTTGCTGGTGGCTTAAATTATGCTACTGAGGCAAAATTCATGTGATTCTTGTAGCTTAGGAACATAAGGTCAATTTCTAATATATAGCAATCAAGGGTTTGCCTTCCTCTGCCAACTAAAATTATATTGCTGAAATAAATTCTAAAGAACTTCTGAATAGTGATTTTAATAAAAGAAGTAATGAAACCAGTTTTGAATAAAATGTTACAGATATTGTCATTTGACTTTAGTTGTAATCTGTCTTTTGCGGTGTATTTTACATACCTTTCCAAAGCTTCTTGGCTTTTGTTGCCTTTGCAACTATTAACTGCTTGCAGTTACACCAATAATAATGATTTTATTGAAACTTGTAAAATGGAACATGCATCAAAATATTTATGGGCTGTGTACAATAACGTCTAAAATAAATCCCTTACACACTTAAATCTCTTTACCATATTTATAACCCCATTCATTCAATTAATTCTCATTCTATTGGAGGCTGTAAATGGATCACAGACCTTCTTTTGGACAAATATTAAGTGATAAATTCTGTTATCATTCGTGGTTTTCTTAGACATGTCCTACACACCACTAGATTTAATCCCCAAATATGATAGCTTGAGTTAGTCATAATTTGGTCTTTAATGTGTGTGCAAAACCTTTTAGTTCTCTAGGAGCAGTTGTTTAAAAATACTTTGAGAAGTCCTGTTGATTAATAGAATAGAATATGTAAATAAAGGAAAAGATACCCAAGCCAAATAAGATCTACATGATGTAAGAGTATGGGTGGTCATGAAGTTATGAAATTCATTGCTCCCAGAAGAATATGAAGACTTGATTAACAACTGAGGGAGAGTATACTTAAGAAAATGAATACTTAAAGATGTTTACTATGCTGTTGAATGCTGATATTCCTTATTTTTTCTGTTTTGACATTTTAACACTAGAGGGTGAGAAATGGTCTTAAAATAAAGTTGATGATTGAAAGGGAAATGGCGACACTGGTAAAAATAGGTGCACTAGGTTAGCAGAAATAGAAGAAAAGAGAAGAGAAGAGAAGAGAAGAGAAGAGAAGAGAAGAGAAGAGAAGAGAAGAGAAGAGAAGAGAAAGAAAAGAAAAGAAAAGAAAAGAGAAAAGAAAAGAAAAGAAAAGAAAAGAAAAGAAAAGAAAAGAGAAAAGAAAAGAAGAAAAGGAGAGGAAAGGAAGGGAAAGGAGAGGAGAGGAGAGGAGAGGAGAGGAGAGGAGAGGAGAGGAGAGGAGAGGAAAGGAAAGGAAAGGAAAGGAAAGGAAAGGAAAGGAAAGGAAAGGAAAGGGACTTGTATTGTACTTGTTAAATCTCAGTCTTCTTGAAGAAGTTAGGAATTGCTAACTTCAAACACATCTAGCTTGAATTTAATAGTACAGTCACTATTCCATAACAAATTCAAATTTTATAAAACTTTTCCAAATTGTGGTTACCAGAGTAGGAAAGGATGGTCAAAATGATCTTGTAAATGAACATTCCTTAATTCTTTTTCATAAGACAAAGATTACATGGATTCTGCAAGGCATGCTTCATTATATTCGATGATGTAGTCACAGTGTTTCTGGAAGAGCACTTTTGAGGTTCCCAGAACCCCACTACTGAGTGAAAAGATGTAATTTGATCAATGTCTACAAAATTAATCTTCTTATTGTCATGTACTCAACTGTCTTTTCTGGCCAGCTTCCAGAAAGAAAGGGACCGGACAATCCAGACCTTGGTAATAAGAGTAGGTCTCATGGGAGGGAATCGGCTCAACAGAACTACTGTCTTCTGAGGTCATGAGGCCTCTCTTCTGAAGTCTCTGCTGGAGAGCAAAGGAAAACTGCCTCCTTTTATGGTACATCCATACTGGGTAGTCACAATTTAGCCTAAATCATTGTACTGGGCCTATACAAAAGTCATACATAGTGCTTGAAAGAAAGGATTTAGAAAATCTGATGCTTTGTTCAATTGTGTGATTGAGGATGTGTTGTTTAATCACTACACATTTTTCACCCTGCATTATTAAACTTTAAAAGAAGGAAGCAATAATCCAGAGAACTTAAATGTTGCTTAGGGAGACAGCACTCACAAACAGAACAGTGAATTACAAGAGAATTTGATTAAGATGTTTAACATTGACATGTATTTGCTTGAAGTGACTGCTGGAATATACTAGCATGTACAGAGTGTTCATGCTAGGCGAGTGTAGCAGTTGACAGGAAACATTTGTGTTAATATGATCCAACATCAACAGGATTGTGGCAGTAAGTCTCCAGACTTCAGACTTGAATTCTCTGGCAATACACACCCTTCCGTCGGTGTTCTTTCTCCTGTGGGGAATGTGAAACTGTGTACCCTGCTCAACAAACTGTTCTTTTTCATGTCCTTGCGTACTGATTTATCTCATGCCTGCACAACAGGAAAGGAAACCACATACTGAGATGTTAGCTGACGGTCTACAAATTGAAAATCTCAAGGGCAAGTAAAAGTTGTTTCTGTAGGAATTAGAGGCTGGATGGGTGTGAAAAATAGCAGTCAAGTCGGCACAGGAAAAGAGGATGGTTTAGACAATTCTGGAGTGGCTAGAACTATCTAATTGTATTTGTATATGTATCAGGTCATTGCAACACCATGTAGAAGCTCCAATTATACTTATCCTGTGCAAAGCTAAGTACATCACCCTGTCACTTTAAGTCTGGCAGTGCTGCTGTCCATCTTTTAATGCATCTTTGACAGGTTGGTATTCTGTCTTCTGATTGTCCATTTACTCTCTGGCTGGCTAGAGGCAGGTTTTAAGGTCACTGTTCTGACTGGCTTAAAGAAATGTCTTCATGAGTGGAGTGTAGAGATGTGATTAGCTCTGAATAAGCCATCTTGGGTGCTGGAAGGAAGCTGTCCCTGGCAGCAAGCAACTCCTAAATTCACAGTGCTGTTGAGGATTCGGAGTGGGGGCAGCTTTGTCTGAAGCTCAGCTTAAATAGCTCTGCTTGCCTGTTTCTGTAAGACAGGAGTCCCAAGCCCTATAAAAGGAGCAGTGAATGACACAAAAACAGGAAGAAAAGTATTAATTCACCTAACTGTCTTCTTACAGTTATTTTGCCCAGCTACACAACAAGGGCTCTTTTTCTTCTAATCTTTTGTAAACAGCTGAATTTCTCTCTCTGACTGCTTAGAGAGGAGCAACACTGTTCAGGAGTTTTTACCTCATTATGAGAATTAAGAAACAGAGGAAGAGTTGGCTGGATTGTAGGGAACTGCCCAAGAAGAGGTCCTCTGCTACCTGGAAATGCCAGAGAAGCAAACAGTTATCTCCACTAACAGATATAACCACTCTTTGCCATTTAAAACACAGTCATAATAGGAGGAAACCACACTAGGAAATCCATCTATCCAGCAGATCACAAGCAGAACAGATGCCAACAAACACTGTATGTCACAGGGACTGTTCTGAAAGACTGAAGGACCCAGGCCTTCAACTTGTGCATGGTGTAGTGAATAGTCCTTAACTGGGCTGGGGAATGAAGTGTCTTTAATGCTGCAGCTTGCTCTGAGTCTAACTGGAGTCAGCTGAAAGGGTGAAATTCTCCAGTTTAAACAAGGTTAAAAAGGCCCCATCCATACTATTACAACTGATCAGAAAACCTAATTACAGCATATTCCCTTGACTCCGTTACAACATGGTTTCAATCTGATGTTTAGCTGTACATTGTTTTCTGTTTGAAGATTTTCTGCAATACTTAATGAAGGGAATCTATTCCAACATGTTAAGTATTAAAAGATTTATTATGAAATCTGCCTGTCTGTACTCAACTAGGTCTAACACAAACAAGTTTAGTGTTCAGTCTGAAGATCTTGAGTACTTTACGGACACAAAGGGATTAATCAAACCTCAACAGACTTGAATGATGGCATATGGCCAAGTACTGTCATGGATTAAAGCAGTTTAACAGGGCAATTGTGTCAATTTATGTAAGCAGGAAATATGGCTTATAGTGAGCTCATTATAAATAAGAAAGTTGTTGACTGGGAAGCGCAGGCCCGTTACTTCCAGAGTGGTCTCCAGTTTGGGAACTATCAAGTTTTCATTCCCTGCTTTAGATGTATCTGATCATATTTTCAAATGATGCTGAGAATCACTATCTTCCATAGACCTCATTTGAGTTAGCAGGTGATCAGCACCTGTGAAAAGTTTGACCTTTTCCAGCAGCTATTAGTCTTCCTTAATTATAGGCCACGTTTGAAAAATGAAGCCTAAATGACATATGTAAAGTTGGACAAGTCCACAACAAAACAAAGACTCAAGGTTGACTCAGGGTTTCCTGTGCTTTAATCATAGGCAAAGCTAAGGCTTCGTCCTTCCTCTGTAAAGACTGAACAAAGTTTTGTATGAGATGTATTAATGAACAAGGCTTTTTATCTCTGTTTAACGAACAGTAGAAATTAAAGAAGCATGTAACTCTGAATGGCTATGGAAAACAACATACCTACATTCCACTTGTGCCTTTTTGATTATCTCCTTGAATTTTTCATTTATAAATACTGCACAGATTTTTTGTCTTTCTTTTCTTGTGATTCTGTAGCTTATTGTTTCTTTGCAGCCATCTCCTTTTCTTCTGTATTGTTGGTCGTCTGTTTCAGTGACAAACTTTATGCGAGAGGCAGAATAGGTTCTGTGCCTTCCTTGCTCAACGTGAATGTTCTCTACTGTTGAGTAGTTAGGGATTCTTCTGAAATAAAGACTTCTCCAAGTTATAAATACAACTTTCTATCTGGGCGATACAGCATTTACTGCTGTGACTGTGATGTGTTCATGTTATGCCAGCTGTGACCTCGCTCTTTTATCTTATAAACCTTCAGTCGGATAAGTCAGTCTCACTTGCTCTTATCTGGAATAGGCTGGCTGTGGATTTTTTAAGACACCTCTGTTAAAATGAGTCCATGTCAAATTAGATGGAACAGAAGAACAAGTGGAAGGTCTGTTCTGCAGAAAGATGACTGCATAAAACCTTCACAAATAAAATTTAACACATTTGACCAAGTTTTTGAGCCCTGTGTGCTGGAAAATACATTCAGGATTTGTAATTTTGTAAATAACACTGCAATACTAAAAATCGCCTTAAATGTCCTCTGTATAATTGTATATCTGATAAAAAATGGTAGTCTGTCTATACCAGCTTTCAAGTATGTTATAGAGCTGAATGTTTCATTTACAGACAAATGACATGTTTGAAAAACTTTTTGGAGGAAAAAGAAACAATTGTCATTACAAGGCATTGATGTCCTTTCATTAGCTGTGCTTCTTAGTTTTATTCCTACAAAATGCATCCAGTCTAGCTGTTATCTTTTCATCCTTGAATGTTTCCTAAGGAGTGATGGTGATCTGTCAATGCAAATGTTTTCAGGGGTATCTTTTAGGAGATGATTCTGCCTCCTTTGATGCTGGATATAGTACGCTTTGGTATAATGTGGTGTATTTGACTGCGGCAAGCCCACTATATTTTTGGCTATCCAGTGTCTCATTATCCTAGCCTGTACTGATGAAAACATTCCTGCGCTGTGGTCATGACAGGCCACATCTCAGATGTATGTGCGGCCTGTTTTTTCCCTCCCTTCTTCTAGAGATTAGTTTTCAAGCAGTCATGATATAATCATGCCCTTTCAGCCAGAAACACTCCTTAGATTTCAGCTGCAAAACCAATAGCCTGTCAGACAGAGAAGAACAGTTCGGCAGGGTGAGATTCCACATGAAAAGGGAGCTCCTACCCTCTTTCAAAGGAGTGTCTTGAGTTTTTCTTGACAGCGTTATGAATATTAACCACAACAGCTGTAACGAACCAAAGATTTCTTTAATGGCTGTTCATATTTCCTCCACAGTCCTTCCTCCCCCTTTTCATAAAAGGGAGAACATTTTTTTCTTTGTTTTTCACAATTCTTGTCTAAATTTTAATCGTGTTGTGCATGAAAGGAGAATAACATGGAGCCAAGAGTCAGAAGTCTTTCTGTAATGAATGAGGAAAAAAAGTAGTTTGGGAGCCAACTCCAAAAAAGTGTGTGGTATGAAGATTTAGAGTGATTCCTACTCTCCCCCTTTAATCCTAGAATTTCTTGGATTTATCTTACTCCTGCTGCTCTCCCCAGCATATGACAATAAGGACACTTTTTGTGCTTTTACAGTTTAAATAGTGCAAGGGTGAGTGTTTATTGTTAACACTTTTCAGGACAGCTGCAGACAGACTATCAGATATTTTCTCAACCAAAGATGAGAATGAACTTCTCTCGGTGTGTTGGGTATTTTGGAAATTTTCAGGAGAGAAACTCTCTGTGTCGTCCTTTACAGCTGAGCCACAAGAAGGGCTGTGCTGTCCTGTGACCTGCCTCCTTACTTGGCACACTACCTAGTTTTTTGAGTCTGAGAGAGAGTCACTGGCCAGAGCTGAGCCTGGAGGTAGCTGAGCCCTGTGAAGAATAGCAGGCTGCAGAGCAAGACACAATATGCAGCTCTTACCCTCATTCCCAGTTGCATTCTGGCCTGTGCCTGAAAAACCGACAGCTACGGCAGCTTAGCCCAAAATGAGCAGGCACAGTGGCTGTGCAATATGCAGCTTTCTGAACTGAGTGCAGAAAGTTGTGTTCAAAGCTCTCTTCATTTAAAAAGAAATGACGAGTTTAAAAATATAGAGTGCTCTCCTTCCAGCTTAAGCTTTGACGGTAAATAAGGTCTGCTTGTATAGTTTAGCCTCTACAGTTAGAGAGAGCAGGTTTTGGTGCTTGGTGAGAACATAAATATATTATATAAACCTGATCCACTCTTACTAAGAAATACTTCTTTTTGCAGTTTTCACAGATGATGATAGTCAAAATTTTATCTGGGTTTAATGTGCCACATGTGAGAAATTACCCCAAAAAAATAAGCTTTTCACTAACTGTTTTGAGCAGGCCTTACACTGTACAAGGACAGTCTTATTGCTGTACCTCTCTTATGTCTCAAAAAGTATAAAAATACGAATAAACAACAGGAGTTCCTAAAAATGTCCTAACAGAAAGTCCAAAAGTGTTTTAATTAAAGCAATCCAAAGAAGTTAACAGCAAATCAGTTATAGAAGACTTTGTGACTCCTAAAACAGGGCTTAAAATAAAAGTCCTTTTTCCCTCACAGGCTTACACAGTCTTATTTTGGGCTTCAAGCTAGAAAGGCTCTCACAAGGATTAGCATGTCTCAACATGTTTTGTCTGGGCTGAACAGCACAGCTGATTCAGCCCAAGAACAACCTCTCTCATCAAAGGACTTCTGTAATGGGTGACCCTCACAGGGAAGGTATCCTGCTGATTTTAAAGAGGACCTTCTTTCCAGCACAGAATTTCAAAACAGTGTGTTTAAAATCCTATTTCTTAAATGTATTTCTTAAAGCATAATCTTCTGCTACATTACTTAAGGTTGTTTACAAATCATTAAGACAGGAAATTGTTCCTTAAATTCTAGGTGTTTTGCAGAAGATCTCCGTAAAACTGTGAAAGCCAGAGTAGTTAACAATATTTGAAGACATTTGGGAGTCTCCTTGGAACAGATCTTACTTTAAAACTCAGTCCTTTGAATTCTCAGGTTAATTTCCAAAGAAAAGAAACATTATCTTCTGTTTCTTTTTGTGATGAAACAGAAGAGGCCAAAGATCTTTGCAGAATCAGAATAGGGTTGTGAAAAGGGTTATGGGAGTCTGTGTGAGAGTGCTTGTAGGAGAAGCAAGTATTAAAAGAGAATGCTGTTATCCTTTCTTACTGGTCATGTAAACTACCACTAAACCTCTGTTTTTAGTGTGAGTTTGAGAAATCATTTTTAGTTTTTAGTTGTATTCATTGGTCAAAATAGTATGAAACATTTTCTTTCTACAGCCAGTGTATATTCTACAGCCAGTGCTGGCGTATGCAATTCATATTCTGGTAGTTTTCATTATAACAGTCCTATGGCATATTGTAGTTTCTTATTCCTTTTTACTTTTGTTTTTCACTATTTCTGTGAACTTCATCATGAAGTTTATAAAACTGCTGTCTTACTTTCCCTTTCCAAACGAGATCCACAGCCACATAGAGGGTTTACTAATTTCTCACTTTCTAAAATCTGTAGGACAGTATGCAAAAGAGAAAAAGCAGAACTAGTGTAAGGAAGGAAATCCAAATCCAGATGACATCATTAAGGAGCAACTAGAGCAAATCATGTCTGAGAGATCTGAATTGCCTTCTGTGATAAAATGGCTAGATCTGTTGAGAGGAAAGCAGTGGATGTCATTTACTTCCATTTTAGCAAGGCTGTTGACACTGTCTCCCACAATATTCTTATATCCAAGTTAGGCCCCTACAATCTGGATGGGTGGACAACTAGATGGGTAAAAAAATGGTTTGATGGTTGGGTTCAAAGCCCTCTGTTTTGGGGTCGAGGCAGGGGTAACTGGGCTTATTCAGGAGAAAGGACGGCTTCAGGGGAACATGACAGCAGCCACCAGTACCTACAGGAAGGCTGTTGAGAAGATGGAGCCACGTATTTTACAGTGATGCATGGTGGGAAGATGAGAGACTTTCATAGTTTAAAACAAGGGAGGTTCAGAATAGATACAGGGGGAAACTTTTTCCTCATGAGGACAGCCTAGTAGTGGAGCAGCATCCCAGAAGGGTTATGCAGTTTCCATGCATGGAGTTTTTTAATGCACAGCTGGATAAAGCCCTGAGAAACCTGGTCTGACCTCATAGCTGACCGTGCTTTGAACAGGAGATTGGACTAGACACCTCCCAAGGTCCCTTCCTAACTTGAATTATGCTATAATGCTGTGGCTCTCTAAAGAGACCATTGCTAGAAATTCCTGGTACTACTAACACTGTTGAGCACTTTTGTAGTTAGCATGATTTACAGCAAGGGAAGTATAGAAAATCTTCATGCTTGCTTATACCTTTTTTATTGTATTCTAAGTCAAAGAGATTAATCCAGTTGGGAAGAGCTGCAGTGCTTTTTTCCTGATCATTTTCTGAGCAAACCTGCTGACTCTGAGTCAGAGGATGGATGTAGTCTTAAAGTATTTGGGAGGTGAAGAAGAAGAGGCTGTGGAAGCAACCAGTAACTTCTGATTTGTACCTAAAGATGTTGCTCAGTGATTCAGACAATTCAGAGTGCTGAAACTCCAATTTAAATCACTGTCGTTATAGAGTTTGGTGCCACGTATTGTGGTTATATTCACATCTCTCTGTTTTGTCTCTTTTCCAAAAAGCTTAGGCACAGTGCCTTTTGAACCAGCTGACCTCGTTGTTGACTAGGCTAATGATTATGGGTCACACGTGTACTCCTAATTTAGTGGAGGATCTTTTCCCTCGAGTTGGTTCATAGGATCCTTTTATTTTCTGTAAAACACCATTCATTTTGTGAGTCATTTGTGGCAACCTTACTGAGGTGAGAGAGTGATGTAAGGAGAGCCTCTCCCCCTTTTCCCTCATTTCTTACATCTCTCTTTCCTGGTACAATAAAAACTCCATCTCCATTGAGTAAGAAAACTTACAAACTAATTCCCCTTGTGTATTCATAGATCACTTTTTTTGCTGGGGGACTCCCGTGTTTAATATATTTCATTGCCCTGTGAGGGACTCAAGGCTAGAATAGAAAATGTTCCTGTTCAAATGTAGGGAGATGCAGAAACTTTGAGCACACAGAATTCCTTGTTCAAGCCTTTTTTTTCTCCCAAAGCACACGTGCCTTATGGACCTTTCACAGCTTTCAGCATTGTAGTAAATATGAACTATTTGCCAAATTTTCAATGGGACAAACTCCACTACTGAAATTCATATCATGTTGCTCATTCGTATCTTATGTTCACAGCTGAATCTCCTTTTTCAGGGATAGGCTTGCCTTAAACAACCCAAATCTTTTTTTTGTTTTTGTTCTTTCCATGCATTGAGAAACTGTTCTCCCTTCTGTCTTGTTGAGGAAGCAAGTAACAAGACAGACTGTTAATAGAGCATACTGAAGCTTAACAGTGACAGCCATTTCTGGGTGTAGAGCAAAAAACCTGCCTGTGCTCATGAAGCTTAACTGAAGTCACAGACCATGTTTTGGGGAATGGGACAGTCACAAGCTGTCTGATATAGTCACCTGCAGTCATTAAAAAATGTGATCAGCATCTTTCCTAGAACAAGGTATAGTCTTTCTGCTGTGAGTTGTGGCAACTTCCAGAGGCTGAAATAAGCTTGGGCTCTTTAAAGAAGTCACATTTGTTTTGTAAAAGTTTATTGAAAGTGATGGAAGTAATCATACATGATCACCACCTTTTCCCTTCATCCTTTAATTTACTGCCACGGAGGGGTTAACTTACTCTGTATGTGCATGAATGCTGAAATAATAACGAAAAGTGATTCTCACATCTCAGCCAACAAGGGCATGAATAACCTTAAGGATTACTGCAGTAGTTCTGTAGTGCATGGCCACATGCTGGATGGTTGGATTTTTTTTCACTAGTGTTATGAACTCTGTGCAATCAAACCCCAGATTCTGTGTTGATCTACAGTACATATGTGCAATTTTACCTAAAAGCGAACCTGAGCACTGTGCCAACTGTTTTCTTATTTGAAAGACAAAATTCTGTCAGGACATGTTGCTGCCAAAGCACCTCTCTCCTTTATTAGCTAATCACAGAAATGTTTCTATTTGCTAGTTGTCTTTAGACAAGCAAATTTTATCTCTCTCTTTATCCTTACTTTTAAAACAGCTGTAGCTAGATACTGTATATGTCAGCAGCTCTTTCTAGTGGTTCTGTCAGAGCCTCTGTGAAGAGGGCATTGAAATTTACACAAGGCAGGAATTCACATGCTCTTTGTCCTGAAGGATACACTTCCTTTGGGAGTTGACTCTAGAAACATTTGTAAAAGTGGTTGCAAAGTTAATGCATTTTGGAACTGAATCTTGAACTGATGGCTAAAGCAACATGAGAACAGCATTGGTACGGAACAGCATGATAAGCACACACCTGTTAGCATCCCACACACTGAAGAAAACAAGCCCATAATAAGGAAGAGTTACACAGACTGCATCTTGTGCAAAACTTTCCAGTGCATTTGTAACCAAGAGAAACAGATGAAAATAGTGTTAGTTACTGTAATAGTTTTTGTTGGACTTTCAAACTTATTAGCTGGGGTTCCTGGAAATATGATACAGTCAAAAGGCTGAGTGATGGCATTTTCATGTATTATATACAGGTCGGGCTTATTTATGTTAAAGAGAAGAAGAGTAATTTCCCACATATAGCTTAAAAGTATAACACATAAATAGTTTTTACCCTAGCCAACTTGTCTGCGAGATCAGAGAAGATTTTCTTGTTTTCCTCACTTTTTTCAGTTATATCACTCATTTCAGTTTCCAAGAAATGGGGTCTTTTGTGCTGATAGAACTGCATTTAAATTAGGTTGTTACTGTCACAGTAGCATTTATTGCCTCTAAACCAACATCATGAAGTTGCCAAAATGTTGTAGTGTGGATTAAATGGCAGCCTGTATGATTCTTGTAAGGATTGCTCCTTTGTGTTTCTTTTTCTCAGTAGTGTGGATCTCATGGGTGGTGTGTGTAGGAATAATAGCACTGTGGGCACCTGTGCTGTGTCTTTGTGTGCTTTAGAAGGCATTTACAGCAAACTGACATTTATTTCCATCTCTGAGTACCAAATCTCAGCAGTATTTTCCTGCTGTGATAATATGTTGAAATAAGTCATAAACATTACTAATGATTACATCTAATTTAGGTTATGAGACATCCATAATCTGTAATTCATTTAGTTTAAGGGATTTTCAGTGCCCTAGTTGTTTGCTCCTTGTTTCCATTTTCTTCATATTTTTTACATTTCCTTTTAACTTTTACTGTGTACTTTCCATCTAGTAAGAATGAGAGCACAACCCCACACTTTGGCTGTTTTCTGTCATCAACACTAACTACAAATACTGTGACACCTATCAGTAAAATTTGCTTTTGCTTCCCCTAAGACTAACAGAACCTATTTATCTATCGATAGACTCCCAGGCAGCATGCAGAAGGTACCAATCCACACCTCTTTTTCCACTGTAAATTTATTGTGGTTCTGAATGCATAGACTCAGAGCATGCTATGAGTCTCCTTTATTATGCTGCAGAGCCTCCTCGCTTAATGTCAATGTATAGGAATAACAGGTGGTTCGACTAGCATGCATAATCTTTCTGTGATTCCTGAGAAGAACTACAGTATAGATATAGCAAGCATCTTGAGGCAATTACCGCTGGGTTGTGTTAGGAAATAATCTTAGTCACAGATCTATTTGTAAACTGGAGAATTAAATTATTTAGCAGCTGCTCCTGACTGGCTGATCACTCATTGCTAGAGTAATCTGCCAGATTGTTTTGCCTCTTCATCCAGTCTCATATTTTTCTCAGTCTTTCTTCCCATGTGAAGACTGATTTCTTAGGGAAGACTGGGCATGATGCAATTATAAGGATAGCTCTTCTGTGGGCCAGAAGTATTGGATATCAGCTCTCATGCACTTGTTCATACCAGCTCTTCGTTCTTACGTTTTCCAGAAGAAACATCTGTACAAACATATTTCATTTTGGTCTTTCTCCCATCATTTAGAAATCAGACCTTAAGAGGCCTGATTCATGCTTGGATTCCTTAATTCTGGGATCTTACTGGTGTTATTACCAGGCTGTGAGCTGCATACTCCTCATACAATTTAAATATGACTTCGCTTATTTGAAAAATTGGCTTTGTGGTAGATATCACTCAGCCAGCAGAACTACTGAGACTGAGTGGAGGTTCCTGTAACTCACAAGAATGAAGTGGTTATACAACAGCATACTGAGATGTTCACCATAAAATGTTTAACCCCAGCTTAAACTAAGCCATCAGTCTGTTCCTCTTCCGTCCTTATAGCCACCATTAAACTCCATATGCCAGATGTTTACAGAGCACTTATTTTCAGATGAGTCCATTCTTTGTGGCACTGGAAAGAGTTACAGAAAGCCTGGCTATATCTTCTTGGAAATTCTTCAAATCGATCATTCAATGCATTACTGTTTGAATGGGTGAGAGCCCAGCAGCTCTTTAGCATGCCTTAGCGTATTCCCATAGCTGAGCTAAAATGGGAAAGGGGTCCACTGAGTTCCTCCTGGGCCCATAACACACGTTATACCTTAGCTTTGGTGACTTGCTTGTGCCCCAATTTAAGGACAGCTGTTTTACAAACCCCTTATTTAAGGGTGGACTCCATATGGGCAGAGAATCAGAGGAAAAAAAATATTCTTAACTTTCAGTAACTGTTTATTCTAGAAGTGTTTCTTCCACCATGTGGGTCTCACAAGCTGCCCTTCCTCCCTCAAGCTTTGGAGTTCCTCTCAGCTAGGATTTTTTTATTAGTGATGGCTGAGATATGGACCAACCACTCTGTTTGACAGACTTTGAATACAGGATTAAACAAGGTAATGTAAGGGACAGAAACTGGTACTGAACTGGACAGAAATTGGTACTTCTATTTAAAAAAAGGTCTGCTCTCAAGTGCAGGAAGAGCATGCGCAATGTCCAGGCTCAGCACAGACAAACATCTCAACTAGCTTCAGAAACTAACTAAAGAAACCCTGAGGTTCTTTATAGGGTGTGCCCACAGCATCCTGTTTTTCTATACAGATGTACACATTGAGGAGAAATCAGAAGCAAGAGGATGAACACATGCATTCTTGCACATTAAAAGTACTTCTTCCCTCCCCTTAAAAAAATAAACCTTCCAACTTATCATTATTTACACAGACCTATGCACCTTGGCATCAGATTTTTTTTTGTCTCCATAAGGAGTAGTATTTCTGTCTGCAAGGTGCTGGATTTGGCAGCAAATTTCTTGGAAACAGGTCCTTTAATACATGTAAGTAGTCTTCTTGTTTTTTAATGGGTGCTTACTACTTAGTAAAGCAAAATAGCTGACTTTTGCCTTTTGGTGGCGGTTCAGCAAAATGTTTAAGCACACACTTAGCTTTCAGACCTATGAGAAACCACAGAGACTTGAATGGGACTACGAAAGCCTTTTGTAATAGTTCATTTAAAAAATTGAATATTGGATATAGAAAATTTTGAATTTTGTACAAAAGAGTATATAGAGTAGTAGTTTTCCCAAGACTTCATCTTTTTCCTCCTTTTTCCTAATTTATTATGTACTTTCCTTATTACTTTTTGGCCCTGAGCCTTTGTATAAAATGCTTGTTGTCCTGTAAAGGAGAAACCAAGGTTGCGCTGCAGCTGAGTCAGCATTCCCCTAGCACTCGCCTCCCTGGTTGCTTCTTTTTGTAAATCCTAGCAGGGGTTTTGTGCTGCAGCGGGGCTGGGAAGACATAAGAAGACGTGGAAGTGGTAGCGGTAGGAGGATCATGAGATTATAGATCTCTGAATCATGCCGTGTTGCACAGGATAAATATATGTTTTATTGACTCTGGAGCCTTCAGAGGTGCCTAATATTAGCAGTGTTCAAGAGGACATTAAGTCACCAGTCCTCCCCCCCGTCACACAAATATTTGGACTATGAATTTGTGGAGCTGCACCTGAGAAATGCTTCAGGCTGGATCCTGGGCTGCTTTATTGTTTCTTCTTGTCCTGCCATGTCTGTGTTCTCCCTCATGCACTGCAGAAAAAGACACTGGTAGCAATTTATACTTAGAATAAACTCCTGCTTTAAGCAAACTCAGTCCAGATATAGGCATTCAGGTTTGACGGTCCGGGTTAATTTTAAACACAGTGAATTCATTATGGCTTGTAATATTCAACTGGAGAGAAGGAAAAAGGAAGTGTTGGCCATGTGAGAAGCTCAAAATACGTAAAATTATAACTAGTTCAGGAAGAGAATTTTACACTCAGCTAATTCTTAGTAAAAAATAACTGAGAATCATTTGTAGCAGTTAGCTGTGAATTCATGTAAGGCCTTGTTCCACTGCCTGTAGTAATAGTGCAAGTATTTCTCCTGCAATGAAATGCTTCTCATTATGATAAAATAATTTCTCCTTTAAAAAATATTGGAAGAAATTTTTCTTCTCTTGACCCACAATCATATCTATTCCCAGGAGAATTCTAATTTTCAGAGCAATTTCAAGAAAGTGTTTCTTAGTGATTCTGTTCATAGCAAATACCCCTAAGTAAGTATTTATTTGGCTTTATTTTATTGTGATTGTGCTCACAAAAATCTTATAGAGTCTAGCAGTTGTGTCCACTTCTAATTATTTTCTGAACACTTGCTCCAGGCCAAAGTCTGTCAAAGCGATGACTGCAGTGGGGATTTGGTGAGGGCTTCTGGTGACTGCAAAGAATTGTGCATTTTGTACTCTGAGCTAGAGTGATTTTCATGCTGACAGCACTGTCCATACCATGATAGTCTGGTTGAGCAGAAGCAGATGTTGTAGCCTCATTGGCCAGCTTCCTATCTGAAGGAGAGATTTCTGATAAAGTTCAAATTTGGGGGTGGAATTTCTTTAATACCATATTTCCTTGAAAAGAAGGAAACTTCGACAGCTTCCACATGCACAAATTTCAGTTAAAGCCTCTTAGGCACTAAGCTCTTCAGAGAGCTTTTGTCTGTCCTGGTAAGGCTCTTTGTCACCCTCTAGACGTTAGTTAGGAACTCTTAAAACAAAACTGTATTTATGGTTTTAAAAGCAAAGCCTGGGTATCAGGCCTCCTTCCAGTGCAACTTTTTAAAAGTGGTTTGACTTCTCAGGTAAAGATACTTCAACCGCTCACAGTCGCCTTAACTGCAGACTGGGGGTGGCAGCAACCTCGTTGTGACCATATGTGTATAACTTGCCCGACTTTAGTAGTTTTCACACCAGCAGTAGTTTCGTCATGGTGACACTAACCTGCTTGCAGCACCGAGGAATGCAAAGTGAAACATTTCAGCTTTGCATGCTGTCTGCTTATTATATTTATTAAAGGTACATTTACTGTCCCTATTGACCAATGAATTCTGTAAAAATGGCATTTCACTCCAGAACAAGTTAGGAAGACTGGACTGAAATAGTGTCCATAAAAACTGTCCGTACATGCCCTGCCTATAGTGGGCAGGATGATCACACTAGTCTTGAAGGCAAGAAGCTGTGCTGTCTATTTTTACATCAATCATTTATTCCTTAAACAGCAGGGAAAGGGCAGAGGCAGTTTGCAGTCCTTTCTCAGAGTTTTGAAGCAGAGTAGTGCTGCAGCTGCAGGCCTGCTTAGGAAAGTATTTCCATTCCCCAGCACTCCCCCAGCTTCGTAGCTGGCTATGAAGTCAGGCACGTGAATTTACTTTTTCCCCCAGGGCCTGAACCAGAGACATGCCTGTTGGGACTGGGACACAAATTAGTTTGCCATCATTTTGTTAGGCTCTCATGGACTTTTAAAAGTTCTGTCTTTTTCTTCTGTATGTTGCACGAGATGCTTGCATCATTTGATTGAGGTGTTAGAGAATGTGTGCGCAAGAAAACTTGGTGGTATGAAATATCGAGTTATGTATTCACAGCATGGCCTATAGGTGGCAACAAGGAATGTAAATAACTCCCAGGGTCACGCTGTGTGTATGTCTGGGAGCCTGAGCTCCCTGGTGAGTGTTTAAACGATAGTTATGATGGTGTGAGTTTTTTCAAGTCTGCTGCTACAGGAGACAAAAAATAAAAATAAAAGAACTTGAAAGGCCCAAAGGGAGATATTAAATTTTAATTTGTTTATGTTAGGAATTTAAAGCCAAGGGGATGAACTTTCTTGCAACAGTTTATATCCTCGGAGTATTGTGGTGGTTGTGCTGAAAATGAATGTACTCCATGTAGCTCAAATAAATTGCTTGTACATATGGTTGCTGTGTGTTACAAGGGCATGAGAAAGGTGGGTAGTGTTTATCGGACTTTGCCTTTCTACTGGGATAATTTTTAGCTTGTGCTCTTGAAAGCTTTCAGGCACAAGGAAAGACCAATGTGGGACTGAAGGGCAGGAAAGGATATTGGAACAGTAAGTTGGCATCACAGTTATTTTGCATGAGTGCCAGGAGGCTCCGTTGATGGAAAGGGAATTCAAGTAGTCTTGGATAAAATTTAACAAGGAGATGATTTCTGCAGTGTTATTAGCAATCCACACACATCCTCAGAATTAATGTCTACCAAAAAACCCTGCCTAAAGCTACTAATTCTCAAGCCAGAGACTACCCTTGAACGTCAGACCTTGTTTCAGTGTACCTTTATTTCACTTGCAGAAACATCTTAGAGTTAAAAATTGGAGGTGGGGTTGGGGGGGGTGGGCAAGGAGGGACCAAAACCAAAAAAGCTGAATGGTTTTAGATCCTTTGTAGCTAGAATGTCTTCAGATGCTTTTTGTTTGTCGATTTATCTGCTGTTATGATATTTCTCTGTGAAATATGGCATGCCAGAAAACAGGAAGAAAATGAACTTGCAGTCCACTGAGTATTTTTCTTCCGCCTTGTGCTCCTGACAGCCCTTCTGCCAGCCGTGGCAGTTCTCATCTTATCTTAGTGAAGTGTCCTGGTTATCTGTTTTGTGTGCAAGGGCTTAGCATTCCACTGCTTTTCGCTTAATAAATTAAAGTCCATGCGGGAGTAACACTGTAATACTTGACCATATAAGGGGGGTGACTGTTGTTTTAGTTCTGCTCCTTCAACAATATGCAGTTGAGGCCTTTTAAGGGAAGGTGGTGCAGGCAGAGTGAAAACATCCAGAAGCAGAGCGCCTATTTCGTGTTGTAGGTGGTGCCAGTGCTGGTGCTGTCCTTGCTACCGCTGTGAATTTCTGACGGGCTATTAGAGTTTCACAGTTAAAAAGAAAAAGGAGAGACTTACAGATGAGGCTGAAGTAAAAGGTTAACTGTTTAGTTTATGGCTCCTGCTTCTGGAGGAATATAATAGGAGTGAAGAGGGAACTGACCAAAGCTCAGCAGAGGTACACTTCCAAAAGCTGAGAAAAGAAGGGGCAAAAGGCTCCTCAGCATCAGCAAGAAAAGAACACAGAAAGAATGAGTGAAAACTTCTTGAAATGAGAATGGGATGGGGACTCTATGTACAACTAAAAAGCCAGTGAATATTGCATCTAATTTTCAATAAAGTTTTAAAAATATTTTGTTTCCTGAAAAAAGTGGTTTGAATGTTGGAGAGGGAATGAGATGACTAAAGCAAATGATGGGATGGAAAAGAGACTGTGGCAGTTCAAGCAGTTCAATCGTGGATGCCATCTCATTACTCCAGAAGATCGAACCCCTGCAATTTAGGTTCAGTTGCAAGTACTGTTAAGTAAGTCTATCAAAGCACAGATTGTGCTGTACAGTTAGAGAGTAGCTAAAGCAGGATCTCTAAGAAAGGGAAAGGAAAGAGTGGTGTGGACAACTGTAAGTCAGTTATTTTGATCTCAGAAGTACCCAGGGTGTTAAAACAATTCTGAAGCATGTCAGTAATTAAAATATCAGATAAAACACAACATAGATATGTCAAGGTTAGACTGTGCCAAGCTAACTTGCTGTTTTTTCAGCTAGTATAGTGATTTTCTAGATAAAGAAACTGCAGATCCTTACTTGGGATATTTTCATTCTTTGTATGAAGAAAGACTACAGAAAACTGAGAAGAAAAACAGAACTTTTAGTTTTAGTCAGACAATAATCTTTACTTTAGAATAAAATATGCATGAAGCCTTATATCAGATGAGGCTTTTATCACCTGGAGATTAGAGGAAGTAATATAGGCCCTACCTCCATGGCAGAAATAGAGATTTAGAAACCCCGATTTGGAACGTATTTGTTGTGTAGCCAGTAAGTCTGAAAGGAACTGGTATGCAGGTTCGATCTTTGGAGAAATGCAATTATGGCATAATATCCTACAGTGGCCTACCTGTCTGTCTCACAAATTCCTTCAGTTCCTGTTGGCGTCCCTAGGGCCTGAGAGTGCCTAGCCCCTGCAGAATCAGGCTCGTTGTGGTCCAAACGTTACTGCCCTCTGTCCGCCTCGGTACTGCCTCCGCAGAGGGGAGATGTGGTGACAAAATGTGTCAGTGAAATGCGGGTCTGTGTTCAGAGGTCTCCTCACCCAAGTGTCTGTCGGTATTTTTGAAATGGGCAGCAGGCACCTGCAGGTTGCAGAAGACAAGAGAGACAACGACATGCAATAACCATTTCCTCAGTGATTCCATTATTAGTTACTCTTTCTTCCTCCAAGGTAAGAGTCTGAAATGAATGCAAAGCTGGAGCTGGCCCTAGGCAGCGATCCACCTACAATGCAAAGCTCTAACCAGTTATTTACAGCATTTCATGAGACCTGTCAAAGAAAGCCCTTTCTCCAGTGTTGTGAGCTTTATCTTTGTGGTGAACAGGCGTCGTGGCTTTGGCAGGATAGTTCTGTTTGATTGACTGATCTATTCTGAGAAGTTATCAAAGTTTCACTGGGCACAAGAAAGCCAGCTTGCCCTTGGCCATTTGTTGTATCTAAATTATAAGTATTTATTAGGTCTTCTTGTGGCACTGTAGAGAATAGGCTGGAGCAGACTCTTCTCTGACTTTCATTAGGGTAAGTCAGGGTGATTCTGCTGAAGTGAGTGGTGTTTTGTTAGTACAAAGCCACAGTGACTGAGAGATACCCTCAAGGGCCGCTTGGCCTTTATTCGTCCTTCCATAAAAAACAGTCTGTTGTCTCCGCTGGATGGAAAACTGAGAGAGAGAAAGGCATCACAAGAGTGTTTCTTTAACCCTTTAATGTAAGAGAACAAATTTGTTCAGTGGAAGGTGATCTTTATGCACAGTTTAAGCAGGATCATATTTTTGCTCTAATGCCAAGTACAATGATTTGGGCTATGGAGAGTCCTATATCCCAGTGTTTTCCCAGTTAGATGACATGCATAAGGCAGTGAAGTACAAGGAAGAATATCTGGGGCATTTTAATGTGTAGTTGTAAAATAAGCAATCCAGTTGCCTCGTGAAGGATCGACAAGTTTTCCACATTAGTCTGTTAAGGCTTTCTGAGGCAATTTTAGAACTAGTTGTTAATTTTCTTTTCTGGCAGGAAATTTTCAAAAGTTCTAGTCTTCATTGTGAAGCTTATTATTATGTTCATTATTACCTTTATTATGAACTGGTCAGCTCAGGCTTTGATGGCTCTTATTGGAGAGGTCAAGAATTGGCTTAGCAGTTCTGTGTTGATACTAAACTCTCGCATGGTTCTGTTTTCTAGTGATGAAATAACTCAAGCTCATTCTCACAGCCGCATTTTGTTCTTCTAATAGTTAAATAAAAAGTGGAAGATCAGAATAGGTAGTGTGGGACTAACTCTTCAAAATAAAAATGAGAGTGAAGTCCTACAGTCGGAGAATAAATTTAACTATCTTCATAATCTTAAAATAATTTGTATTTTTTTAACTTACTTTATTATTTCTCCATCTAAAAACAGCTGCTGATGTTTTTTTTTTTATTTCACAAAATATAGCTTTAAAATATATATGTTACTGCAAAAAGCACACTTCCCTCTTATTTGGATTTTTTTTTCCCTTAATTTGTGTTTCAGCATGCTGGGAACATAAATACAATTAGCTCTGATATGTGCACAATAACTAAAATGATTTTCCTACGATTTAGGTGCAAGTTTATATACATCTGTCCCAGTCTAGCAAGAGCTAGCTAGTGCTATGCACAGGCACAAAAAACTTTATTGTGTAATCTCATTGATGTAGTCAGCACTTAAGTTGAAAGAAGGCAAGCAAGAGTACTGTTTGAAGTCTGTCCCATTAAATGTCTGAGATGATAAGATCCAGAACATCCACAGTTTGCTCTATTGCTTCTACATAGTTCATTCTTACAGAACATATAAACACAGGTATATCAACTGTGTGGTTAGACATAAATAGACTGCTTTTACTTCAAATAGACTAGGAATATGAACCTGTTTATAAGGCATATTTTCCTTCAGGTTTCACTTTGAACTAGTTGGAAAGTACATTCCATCCATCAAGTTGGCTTTTTTGATAGCTAACACCTACATCCAGAGAAACCAGAGTTTGGGGCATTGTCTTGTCTGGAGCACTACTGCATCTGTATCTTGATGCTGATGTATTGTACATATATATAAATATGTATAAGAACATACCAAATTTACTCTGAGATGAATGAAATGATGCATCCATGCATCAAGTTAGAATTAGAAAGTTAGAAGTCCATGCTACAAATTAGAATTTCTTTGCAGCACCAGTTCCAAAACCAGTTTCTGAGAAAAATGGTATCCTGTCTGACTAAGAGATCTCGTACGAACAATGAAAACTTTATGGTAAGAACATGATTTCCATTTGTAGCTCCCCAGATGTAGGTATCCAAGAACGCAAACAGAGTCCAGTGGGAACATACAGAAAGAAGAAGAGAAATTTAAAATACTGTATATATTTAGAGTTGCTTGAACTGTCCTGTGGAGGCAAATAGCTAAAAACATCATAGATTGTAATTAACAGATCTGAGAACCTTAGAGGCAAAACAAGAACCTTTCCCTTTACTCACCAGCATTCATTCTTTCTGAATTGCAATTTCCAGAAATCCAGTTATGCCTCATCTGAAGCATTTATTTGCCTAGCAGAATAAAATATTCTATTAGTTTCTTTCAAACTTGTCATGAAGTCATATGCTGCATTAGGAATTCCCCCAAAGCTTCTGCAGTACATATAAACCCATTTACAAATTTTGGTTCAGAAGGAATGTTACCCTTCTGTCTGAGTTGGCAGACTTTTTCCTGTATCTGGCTGGCAGTGTCTGACAGTTCTGATTTTGCAACTTAAAAAAAGGTTTTCGTGAATGAAGAGTGTTTTTTTAACTTTCTCTGCACTGAATCCAGTCATACTTCTTGTTTAGAAAAATATATAGGTGCAGAGGAGTTTCAGTCCTTCCCCCTTCCAGCATTTAATCTTTGTTTTCTCTGGCTTTGAAGATTTACTAATTTCCCAGTTGCAGAACATATGTTTCCTTCCTCTGAGGTTATTTTTCTGTGGTCTTCATTGTTATTTGTTTAGTCTGATGCAGCACATTATTCATGTTTGTGTGCCTTCCTGTGGGAATCCCCCTCATGGTTTCTGGGGTGATCATTTGCTTTAATTGCCTATAGATTGCAGAAGGGCACATTCTGTATTTATTGAGACTTCCATTAATGATCCTTTATTTCCATGGTATGACAATATAAAGAAAAGGAAGCATTTGGTTTTTAGTGTGCCTTTTATAGCTCTCATCCTCAGTCCTAGTGATGTCACACAGTTAGCATGGGAAACTAAAGCATTTTGTGAAGTTATGAAGCTAGTACAGTGTCTCTGAAAGCAGCTCTTGACTGCCAGGGGCAGGTTTATGTATTCTTGAGATTATTTAACTGCTTTGTGTATTGCTAGAAGAATCTGCAGCCCATGCAGCAGTGCTCTTCAAAGATGTCTCTGTAGGTCCAGACCCACTGGGACTATTCCCTTTATTTACTGATACATATGATCTGCTGCCAGTAAATGGTACTGGTAGATAACACTGGTTCTTTAAGGCTGCCGTATATGAAATGTACATTCTCCTGATATTACTGAGATTGTAGACACAGATCTGTGGACAGGGATAATTTCAGGAGCTTTATTTTCTCGCGTTATCACCCTCTAATCATTACACAGCCCCACACTTAGGATGGGGTTCTGCCCACTGCTACCTTAATGAGATGATATGGCAATCTTGTCAGATATTATAGTATTTAAATGTTAATGCAGGGTATTTGTTTATTAGTACTATTACCTTTCTGAAGCTTTGAGACAAAGAAAGATTATTTTAAAGGTTACTGTAGTTCTCATTACTCAGCTGGGATTGAAGCCTTTTCATATTCAGAACTATGAAAACAGGGCTAGTCCTTGCCCAAAGAAGTGACAGTCTAAATGGGAAAAATAGGCATAGAGGGGTAAATGAACCTCCTCTAAGCACAGCTGATAGCAGAAACAATCTAGGATTAGAATGGGATATGTTGTCTAGTCCATCATGTACTAGATCTTGTGCATTTCTTGCATGATATTATGTAGCTGTCTTTTCCCCAGTGCTGCTGAACAGAAGTGGCTAAAGTTGGCCTAATTTGCTACTTCTACTTATTTACTCTGTTAAAGTCTTAGACTCAGGAATGAAAAAATATTGCAGGAAACAATCTACCATATTTTGCTATAAAATTCTGTTCGTATGTATATTATGTTTGCTTGCTTGTTTGAAAGGCTTAGTTTAACCTCATGCCAACAGAATTATCATCCATATTTTCAGTGCTGTCCTAGTTAATAGAAAAATTTGAAAAAGTGTGAGAGGCCTGATAAACCTTCAATGCTGATCAATATAGACCCATGAGACTGTTTATCCCCAGACTAGTGGAATATGGAACAGGGAAAGAGAAAGAATTTCCTTCTCCAAAAACAGTACCAGGATATGGAGATGGTTCTGCAAGCATAGATATTCCTGGAGTATTGTTAGGCTACCTCAAGAGAATTGGTTTTGCTCTTCCAGAGTGTTAGCCATTGTTTTCTGTTTGATTGTTTTTTGTTTTTTGGCATTATGGTCCCATTCCAAGTCTGCACTTACTATCACACTGAGATTAAATCTTTTTATGTTCTTGAGTTCTTGCAGAGCCACCCAGATGCCTGTTCAGCTCTGCACTGTATAACCTGGCTTATGCAGTACTATTTCTAAAGGCCAATAATATACTTTTTGCTATAAAAACACAAGAATGTGTACACTTGCCTCCACCTCTGAACTAGAGACATGGAAACCAAGTTCAAGATCAATCCTTTTGATAATATTCTTTTTTCTTCACATACCTCACTAGCTCCTTTTCAAATAAGTATCAGCAGCTCTTATATGATCTCATTTATAAAACACCCTTTTTAAGTTTAATATATAAATACAAACATGAACATCTAGGCTGAACAGCTGGAGACTTAGATATCAATGGAGATCTATTAGGTGGAAAAAAAACAGTGGATTTGGAGACTTAATACAGTGCTGATTTCAGAGACAATATTTAAAGGCTGAACTGTCCATTGCATTTAGGCACCAGGTTTCAAAAAGGTCAGTTTTACCATGTTTGGCCGGTTCATCCTGTCTACCTTTTACCCATCTAAACAGGGTGAAGGACTCTCTGAAGACAGGTCTCTTTCTGTTGATCAGAGAGGTGACAGCTTTAGCCTCGACACTCTGACTTCTGAGTAGATAGTGTTAGGTGGAATGACATGTTATGGAATGAATCCCACCTGAGGGATCTGCTTTGCCTGGGCCTGACTGCAGCTGAAATTAGGCAAAGCATCTCACCTCAAGTGTTTTCCTGTGGGATGGGATCAAGTGATTGTTGCAGCAGTCCTGAGGAAGTATTAAGGTCCTTGTTAGTCAGTCAGATTGCTTGACCATTTTTTAAGTCTTATTTTCATATTAAAAAATATTAGACTGCAAATCTTAAGCACAAAATGAGAGCAAGCAAATATGATTAGGAACAAGAAGAATGGTAATATTCATTCTGGATAAATCTTCAGTTTGGTAATGGGTTTCTTAGAGGATTTGTTTTTAGTCCAAGCAAGGTTTTTTTCAGCAGAGTTTGTAACTGAGGAAAAGAAGGCAGATCCAGCACATATAGTGGTTTTATTTGATTCTTGAGAATACTGGCAGGTCAGTCAGCTAAGTAGCTGGGGAGCATTGTTTTGTAGATGTGTCACGGGAGATAGGGAAAGTAAATTCAGGCTCAGGTCTGGGAAAGCTTTGTTAGAGCGGATGCTGCACCATGTAAACGGTCCTGAATTGTCTTGGCTTTGAATACGTGAATAGAAATAAAAGTGTCTCTCAGACATGTAGCTGTGGGCCACCTATGTTTTATAAAGGAAGGTGCTTCAATGTGGTTTTATAACCTTCATTAGAAATACTAATATAACGTATCTGTGTATCTGTAGCTATAACTGGTTGTTGCTCACTAAGAATTGAAAGATCCTGGTAAAGCCTACTTAGCTGAGGTTTCTTCCTTCACCAAAATACTACACTTGAGTGCATAAACATATCCAGGTTTTGGCTGAAGTCAGATTCTGAGACAAGAATCAGTTTAGAACTGATTTTGATCTATTCTCCTATGTTTTACTTCATAGCCCAGCTGCAGAGTACAAAGGAGATGCAGCAAGACCTAATATAGTCCCCAGCTGATCTCAAACCATGCAAAAAAAGCACTGTCTTAATTGTGTGATGTTCTATTGTGTCTTTTCTAGAGTGGCTAAAGTAATGAAAGTTCCTGTGTATGAAACACCAACAGGGTGGAGGTATTTTTCCAATCTCATGGACTCTGGACGTTGCTCGCTTTGTGGAGAGGAAAGCTTTGGCACTGGTAAGCAATCCCTAATCAAAATTTTCCGTGGACTTTCAATGACAGTCATTTTCTTGGGTGCTTAAAGTCAGAGCCGAAAGAATCAGCAAATTAATTCTATCTTGTGCTTGAACAAAGGACTGTCAGTTGCTCATATCTTGAGAGTCCACTTCAAACCTCTGGTGTCCGCATACCTAGAGGTTTGAAAAGTGTAAGAAGTAGATATTCAGGAGCTCAAGACCATCTTGTTACTGTCTAGACAACTTTTGGAGTTGCCTGTCATACTCTTCTGACTTGAATGTGAAAGGTCCCACTGGTCTCACTGTAATGGTTTTTCATCACAGACAGCAACAGTGTTTGGTACATAGAGTATGAGAATTGGTATGTCTAATCAAACCTGTTCCAGGCATCCCTTTTTAGGACATCACAATTACTGGAAAGCCTGACAGTGATAAAATCATTTCTAGAACGAAATAACTTGCACTGCATGCCAGCATCTGTGTTTTCCCTAAGTATTTTCCTTTGTCTGTCCCAAGAACCAGTCAAACAATACAGTGCAGTATGAATGACAAAGCTGAGCAGCCCCCATGAATTCGGTATTGTCAGAGGAAACATTTGTAGTCTATAAATCTGCACACATACTTGCAAGAAAAACTGATAAATTTCACAGTGTGTGTTCTTTTCACTCCTGGATTTTGTCAAAGGAATTCTTCTTTTTTTCATTAGCAGCATTATGTTACATGTATTTTTGAATAAACATGTATCAGAATAACTTAACTGTTTGCCTGGCTAGACACTTATTTTGTATTTTGATGACAGTTCCATGAAGTTCTTTTTTTTGTGGAATAATTCATTGGCTACAGCTTTTCTTAGAAAATTATTTGTCATGTAGTCAAATTTGGGTAGAAACTTTATGTTGTTTTGATTGAGTTAAGTTGAGTACTAAGTTATCTGAGGTCAGTTAGAGCTGGATGCTACTTGTTTAAAATTGAGGATACCCTTCTGAAACCTTTAAGCCATGCACATGCCTTTTTATGCACTAGACTCTCATTAACTTTTCTGTGACTATCTGGATGGACTGTGATGGAAGAAGCAAAACTGCATTAGATTTCTTTGAGTGTCTATCTGTAAGAAGAAAGTGAATTAAAGTGAATAGTGAATGTTTATTTTCCTTTGTGTCATGAATATGAACTCCTGTTCCATGATTAGCAACCTGGGTGCCTGGGCTCAGTTGCTGTGGTTGGCACAGATTTGTATTGTTCACTTGGATAAATGTATCTTTTGGATAGATATTTTCAAATGGTGTTCAAAGAGTTTTTGAGTGACAATTTTTGAAACGTTGTAGAAAAGGGTATTTTCAAAAGCAGGAAGATCTTGTATCGTTTGGTAAGTGTTGTCATATTCTGCCATATGTTGCTCTCTCTCTCTCCATTTGCCAGTGAGAAGTCTGGACCAGGGAGTTTTCAACCCTCACAGCTTTTTAATGCTTTTTCACCAGGCCAGTTCTGAAACCCCTTCTCTCTAAATAAGTTCCTCCTGTCCATGCAAAAATACATATTTCCATGAAACTTGGTGGTTCTCAAGACAGCAAGATGACCTTATGAGCATCCAAATTATTTGGAAAAAAATCGTGCCTACATCGTCAGGCTGAAGGAAGGTAAAGGTGATTTGTGACTTGAAGGAGCCTAAAGGAATCTGATGTTGAGTCCCCACAGGCTGTAGTGCAGCTGGGCACCATGACCTACTGAGTGCAGCATCTCTTACTACCTGCAGTTTTGTCTGTGGAGGTCTGTAAAGCATAAATCACCCCTTCAAGCCTATTTCTGCTTCGAAGGTATGGCTCCTGGAACATCTGCATCCAGTGATGTTGATGTGTCATTCTTGCAAGTGCGTCCCATCTCAGGGAGAAGAGAAAAATCTCTGATTGATTAGTAGAGGCCTGGCTTTAAAGGAGATTTGTCAGGAAAACTTTATGGTGCCATTATAAAAAAGCAACCAAACAGACATTGTATTTATCTGTCACCTTGAAAGCTTGACCTGACATTCATGTTGGGGTTATCGCTTGGTAGACTGTCCCCAAGCATTGGTGGACTTTAGCCCTGCAGATCAGTTATATAGAAATGAAGATAAGTGGTTTCAGGGCTGTGCTCACCTACTGAAACACTGACGGTGTCACTGCTCTCAGTGCCCAGAGTAGCAGATGGTTGTTGAAGGTGGGAGAGAGGGACAGGTGTCTCATGGAGGTCAAGGAAGGGCCTCTGAAGCTTGCTTGTAACACTAGGTGGGCAAGATATTCTTGTAACCCCTCTACCTCCCTTCCCTTGACTTTTTTCTCCTCACTTGTATCCTTTTGTGGAGCTCTAGAACAATTGTATTTTGTGCTATAGCCTCTCTTCCCATTTTTCAGCTCCCCTCTCCTGACCTCACACCAGTCTCTGCATTCCTTGCATTCTCTGTGATCCTGTCTTAATCTGGTTCTCCTCCTCTCCTATCCTTAATCCTTCAGATGCTTGATAAATCCTGTCTCTTGCAAGCTGTAAGGTACTTGAACAACATGTTGTTGGCCAGCATCTACAGCAGCACTTAACCTGTGCATCCTGGTCCAGTCTGGTCAGAGGAACTTTGTGTTACTCACAGCACTTTATCAACAGCACAGAAGGTCCCCTGACCTTGCATTTTTGCCAATGTCTTCTAAAGACTAATATGAACCCCCAAGATTCAAGCCCATGGGCATCCAGATAACTTGAGGACTGGGTTTTAAATTTCTCAGTGTGTGCAGTTCTGCATAAATGAATAGTGATGGTATATAGAGCAATTATGCAACATCTATGATGCATAAAGTTTATTTTTCTCCCTGCCTCAGTTTTCTTATTGTCTGTCAATTGAATGGAGCAGTCTGAAAGTATCTCATATGCCAGGAGGTATATTTGTAAAATGCAGGCTGATTTGCCAATGACCAATACTTTAGTAATGCAAACTGGTTTTAGTAATAAATACTTATCTTTTGCAGATCTTTTGATCATGTCCTAAACTGCATGATCCTCACCAGTTTCTTCCAGTATTGGGCATTTGAATCAGCTTTACAGCTTTCCCCTCAATCCTCTCTCTTCAGGGAAGTGAAACTTGGCACTACTTTAGCTTTCAGTGTGGAATATTTAAAGAAATGTACCATATAGCTGGTCAGGGCAAGGAACTTATTGTTCTGTGCAAGACAAAGG
Organism: Apteryx mantelli; assembly: GCF_036417845.1. Lineage (NCBI taxonomy): Eukaryota > Metazoa > Chordata > Aves > Apterygiformes > Apterygidae > Apteryx > Apteryx mantelli. Next base: position 8,330,798 of record NC_090020.1, read on the forward strand.
GGTTTTAGAGATCCACATGCTATTGTCAAACTAACCTGACAACATTGGAGAGTGGTTGGTTGTACATACAGGTAAGCCAGCCCAGCTGGAATTTCCAAATAATAGGGAGCCCTGGTTTTATAACATAAGGGATTCTGGTCCAGTAAATAAAAGCAAATTTTCTGCTATAAAAGGACAAAAGATTTTGAAAACATCCCATAGGGCTGTGTTTCCCAGACTTGTTTTCTGGCAGCTAATCTTGGAACTGAACCAACGCTTTAAAAACTTCTTCCATTTTTGTAGCAGTGTGGGGAGCTTGTCAGATGAGGTTAGTAGCTTTCTGGTGCTATGAGTAATGCCCAGGACACAGTTCAGAGAAGGGCGTCAGCAGCAGCAATTAGTATCTGAATTTCATCAGCAAACTATTAATCAGAATTAAAAGAGCTGTGTGGTTGGTTTGTCTTCCTTCTGTGTAAGCCACTTCAGTAATTGCTGCGTTTTTCATAAATTTGCATGCTTCATCTCCAAACTTTCAGATGTCAGTAACACTAGTGACCTTCTCCTGCAAGATTATGTGGAAGAAGAACTCATAGAGAGCATAAAGATGTTCTACTGCTGAGAGTAATGAAAGATTTAAAGAGATGTATGTATCTCTGTTAGAGTAATACAAATCTAAAGTAATACCATTACTTTATGATATGCCCCCAAATCTCCATTTGCCAAAAATATCATGAAGATTCAGATCTCTGGAAGATGGATTTGTAAGACGCAAAGTGTGTGCAAACAAAAAAACCTGAGTCTGTATACTTGCTTAAGTCTGATTCTTGTTTTTAAAAATCACATTAACAGAACATAACATGCCTGATACTAATTTAGGGGAAAACAGTTATATTTTCTAGACACATAGGATGCTCTGGGCTCACTGTCTGTTTCAGGATTAGAAGATGTAAGAGATTGCCTGTATGCCCACCAACTTTACAGTATCAGAAAAATGATAAGAATATTTTTGATGAGCTTGCTTTGTTTCTCAGACTACTGATTCTCAAGACTTCATTTTAAGCCTGTTTAAATTGAGTACTTATTTATGAATGGGAACATGCTATGTCAGTTTTTCCCAGATTGTTTACTCTGAGTGTGACCATAGCAATTGACTGTTGCAGTAGCAAAAAATAACTTCTGCTACAATTATATCAAGCAATATGTGACAGGTTAACTTAAAAACAAGCTGTCAAAGTAGTTGCCATTATTATAATTTCCCCTATCAAAGGTAAATAGGTAAATTAAATATAATGGGATAAGCAGAAACAAATTCGTTGATTCCAATCTTCTATTCCCCCTTCTTGCCTCAGCTCCTTTAACCGTGACCAGAATTCGCTAATGTTTTGGATGGCTGAACAAAAAGTACCACTGAGAATTGATGCTGGGGTTGCTGAGAGCCCTCAGCAAGGTACAGCCACTGTTAGTTAGGAATACATAGTTGCAAGCACCTTTTATTTGACCACTTCTGCTTCTGCTGATCCCTGACGATAGATACTGGATATATAAACCAGAATAAATATATTATTAGCTGAACTGAGGCACTGGAACTAGCTTCATCCCAAGTATTTCAAGTATCTGAGCTGGGCAGAAGGAATAGGTGAGAAAGCGAGAGAGAGTGAGAGTGAGCAAAGACGCCTGCAGACAAAGATATAGTAGGTAGAAAACAGAGTTTTGGTGAAGGGTTTTAGTTTGCTAAAAGAAATAAAGGCAATAAGAATAACACACATACAAGCAGTAACCCAGCTGACGGGTATGCTGGTGAAACAAAAGGGAGGGAATAAACAAGATTTGAGAAATCTCAGTTGTCAATTTTCCTCCTACTAAGAACTAACTCGGACACTTCTTGTGCACATGGGTTTATTGTTGCTGTGTGCCCAAAAGGCTAGCATTTTTAATCAGCGCTTTTTGATTCTGGACCTGTTGGATTGCTTCCGGATTTTTCCATCCAGGTTTTTGTCTCTGGATTGCTTTCTTCCAGTGTTTTCTTTTTCCAGAGAAGCAACAATCAGTCTGACGTCCTGAAGGACGTACAAGGACATAGCACATGCCAAAGCTGCTAAATGGATCAGAAGAATGGTGCATGTATACACTCATCCCTCTTCATGGAGATTTATGGGCTTAAGTTGTGCCAGCACAGGGCTCGGAGCACAACAGAGGCCATTCCAAAAATTCTTCTGCCCATGTTTCACTGGACCATTTAGGTTCAACAAAACATACTTGAAGTATTTGCTAAATCAAAATGCATCTCTTCCGTGTTTAGCTCAGACCTTTGCACAGCTAACATGATGTATAGACCATTTTGCTGAATGAATGCTGTGCCTTTCACTGTGCGATTTGATGGCTTGCAGTCTACAGTGTTACACAACAGAAGAACAAATCATGACTTACATTGGAACAGGCCGTTAGGACGTTTAGCTCTACACCATGTCTCCACTTGCTGCAAGTATCTGTTCAGATACTTAAGCAACTTAAGTTTCTGGTAATACCAGCAAACAGAGATGGTTTCAAGGCTTCGGTGAAGTTGAATTTTTCAGTGCTTGGGATGAATATCTAGGGAGATTAAGAGGACAAGGAAGAGCCATGGTGGAACAAGCTTGCTGTGGTCAGGGCGTTGCAGGCACCGCCAGCCCTCTCTGTCTCTGCCCACCCCCAGGGCCTCTCTGCTGCCCAAGCCAGGCCCCATCTCAGCCCAGCTTGGGGCCATCACTCCCTGCCCCATGATGCTGCAGCAGTGCCAGCTCCAGCCCTGCCACAGCCCTGCCCCTGCCTGGCTGCCAAGCCTGGCCCTGGCCTGTCCCCATCCCAATGGCTGGGGTCACCATGTCCCTGCGTCACTGGGGGCTGGGGCTGCCCCAGCTGCCCCTGGTGCCCTGCTCTCTTGGGGCAGCGAGAGAAGGCACCAGGAGCCACCACCAATACCAGCCCCCATGGTGCCTGGACGGCTTTTCCTGCTGCTGCCAGAGGAGTGATGGATGTGGTGGGAAGTAGAAGCTATACATGAGATCTCTCTTGGTGGCAGTGGCAGAAACCTGCCTAGTTTTCCTGGTTCTGGCACTGGCAAAGTTGTCTAGGGGACAGACCCTCTTGGCTATGATAAAATGGTCATGACCAGGCTGTCTGCTCTGTAAATGAGCAAAGCTCGCTCTAGTATCTGCAGGCCTCATTCTCAGTATTTCTGTGGAAGGCATCCTTCAGCTGATCTAGCTTCTTATCATAAAGGGGGAGTAGAAAAGGCGAGGAGCTGATTGTTTGAAGGACTGACTTCCTATGAAGTGGCATTTTGTTTCCCTTTCTTATCTGAAGTTATTGCAAATAACTGAGAGCTCATAAATAACCCTGCCCTTTTTATTCTGATTACTCGGCACTCCGTGCTGTGATAGCACCCGGAGACTCAGAAGGGGGAACGCAGGGAGCTGCTGCTGCTGCGATAGCAGCTCCTAGAGGCCCAGCCTTTGCTGTAGGCATTGCATGAGAGGACTGCCCTTGTCCCAGGGAGCTCACAGATTGCAGACTGAGGCAGAAAAAATGTGCAGAATGGGAGTGTTCTTGCCATCATGACAGCTACTTTGCAAATGTGAAGGAAAATTCTTGTGTGTCTCAGTTCCTAAATCCTTCTGCACGACTTAATGTCCTAGCTTTCTGCATTGCCAAAACTCGCAGACACAAGCATAATCTTCACGTAAGTCTTTTTGGCTGTGGCTTCTAGAAACATTTATTTTTCCTCTTTGCAACTCTTCAGTAATCTTACCTATACAGCTCTGATATTGTGCTGAAATAGTTATTTGCTGTTAGTTAACTCTTCAGTAAACTTTCCTTATGTAAGATTCAGGGGGGGTTGACATCCACACCCCCCAGGCTGAATGGATCGCAAGAAGCGTGAGTTGCAGGCAGAGCTGTGACAAGCCCAGGACAACGGACTCTTACTAAGTGGGTGCGAGTAGCTGTCGGTGCCATGACTATTTCTCTTTCCCAGTAATAGAGACTGCAAGTCAAAGGCAATAGTGACTAGAAGATGGAGCGAACCCTAGGAATTACAGTGACTCTCTGCAGGTCTTACTGTTTTACCTATGCACCTTTAATTTTCTATTGACAGTTTTTTGCAGGATTAGCTGCTGTAGCCAATCGATTTATATTATGGTAACCTTATCATTTCCCAGCAGCAAAGCAGCCATTTTGATAGATGACTGTAGAATTTGCAGACTCCCGTGCAAAGCAGCAGAACTGCAAAGCAGTCTTGCTGCCACAGGATTTTTGTTTTTGAAGAAGAATATTTTGTACAAGTTGTGAATCCTGTAGGATTTTGCTAAGTGTCTTCTAGTGGCACCTATTGTCCAAGTGGCTGCAATTCACTCAGGAAGCAAAACCTGTGAATTTTCACACTCGTTTTGTAGCCAGGTTTCCATAACAGGAGACCAGACAGAAAAAGATAACATTGCAGCTAAGACTTCAACCAAATCTGGCATTATGCCAGGGTAATGGCCACAGATTTGACTTGTTCAGTCAAGTTTCTTGAGTATATTAGAATAAGTAGTCATCTTCTGTATCTACTGAGTGTCAGGTATCTTAGGTTTTAGTGTGTTAATTCTCAGAAATGCATGTTTCCTTGTGATTATGGGGTAATATGGTTTGGATACAGATTTCCACAAAAGTTTGTTCTGAATTATCCCAAAGAAGAGGGCACTTAATGAGGTGTCCAAGAATCTTGCCATGAAATAGTTCTTTGTTAGAAAATACTGATTTTATTGAAACTTCTTGCTGATTTATAGACTCCAATTTTAAGAGGCAGAGCTTCTTAGCTTCAAAGAAACTTGTCAAGATATGTTACATAACTATTGCAGAGCAGCCCAGTATTCCAGGTTGGCATTTGGGCTTCAGACATGGGAACTGCAGATTCAAATCTGTGCTTTTTTGAATTCACCTGCTAAGCTTGAACTTGTGCCTCCCATATCCAAGAGTATATGCTAAAGCCTATGGGTACTCCAGAAATGTTTTCAGTCCCCACTGCTGGATCATTTTCTCTTTTCATAGACATAAACCTGGGAAAGAATTTAGATCTGAGCATTCAAACATCCTTATCACTGAGAGATACGAAGAAATCAGAGGGGGTGGGGGATTATTGTTTTCTGGTTAGGGGGTGGGGGTTTCTTTCCCAGAAACATTTTTCAGGCTCTTGGTTTTTGTCCTGATGGGAGGTCATGAACATTCTGGAAATCTTCGTTTTTCACAGAATGGTAAAATTGTTTCTCCTCAGCTTGACATATGAACATCTGTGGAGATAAGGAGATGTTGTTGAACTTGTCCCACATAACTCAGAACATTCTGGTTCATGACCAAGAGCTTGCATATTTAGCCCAGTTCTGGGAAAGACTACCAGATGTGTGAAAACACCCTGTATGTCATTGAGCAGGAATCATGGTTAAAAATGTTTTCCCACTTCTACCACTTCTATCCAAGTAGCATCTTTTCCTTTAAACTTAGTAATATAGACTTGTTCATATATAGGTGCATCATCTCCTAAGTATAGGTTCCGTTTATCAACCTGGAAGATACAAGAGCTGTGGAAGTTAATACATTCCCGATTACCATATCTGACATACACAGTTAAATGAGCAGTTCACCCAGCCTCCTCCCCTTGTTTTCTTGATTGCAGCAATACCGAAAAACATGCTTTACTTATGTCTCTTTAGGGTCCGACCACCTTCGAGAGAAAGATGGACTGTGGGCTGTGCTAGTTTGGCTTTCAATCCTAGCAGCTCGAAAGCAGAGTGTGGAGGAGATTGTCAGAGATCACTGGACAAAGTTTGGCCGGCACTACTACTGCAGGTGAGAAACATGAGGAAATGTCACAGGAGCTTATGCAGTCAGTAGGACAAGTCTTCTACAACTGTGGCTTGATTAGCTCTCCTCAGCTGCACTTAGGTGTGTATTTACTATGTCCACAGCACAAAAATTGCCACTGTTCTGCAGGCAGTTTTATCTGATGAGTAAGCGGCAGCAAAAATTATTTACTTAATGAAGGACAAGTGTGTTTATTTTCCTTCCAGTACATGGGTAACTGATTTTGCTGACATCAAATGACAGAAATACGAAATTATTTACATGAGAAATCCATAGGAGTAGTGTTTACATAGTGTTGAAACAAAAATCAACATCTCAGCAAGATTTACTCATGCATTTGTTTCTGTATGTCCTTCCGTTTGAGAATACAGACAATTTTAGCGATAACTGGAACTATGCCTACTTTTAAGTTAGGAGAAGTCCTTCAAAGAGACATTTACTCATTTTTAGTAGGGTCTCAAAGGGGGTAATTCTCACGGGATTTTACATGACACAGATGTTGTCTTGGCTTCTGCCTCTCTTTCCTCTCTTTCCTCTCTTTTTCTCTCTCTCTCTCCCTCCCTCCCTCCTTCCCTCAGAGTAGACTTCATCCAGTGGAGGTTATATATCCATAATGTTTTTCTGCATACAGCTGTTCCTTAGCAGTCTTAGCTAAGTTTTCTCTGTTTCCCCTGGCTATTGAGAACTGTATTGACTGTGTCCTCCAGCTCAAAAGCTGCCTGGATGTTGGTGGTGTTTTCTATGCTACTTTGGAAACCATGTGTTTTCTAAATGGGTTCTGCTGACTCAGAGTCAGGTGGCAAGTACAGAACAGTGCTGCACACACATAATTGGCAGGTTGCACAGGACTTAGTTCATGTGCTGGTTTAATTTGCAGTGGGTATTTCAGTAGCCCACCTCTGGTTTTTTAGGCAAGCAGTAAACCGCTAACTGTGAATATATTGAGTTTTGTGAAAACAGATATGTTTTTTCAGCAGTAGAGGACTTATTTCTTGTTTCTACTTTTTTATATATGCAAGGTTTGATTATGAAGGTTTGGAACCCAGAACTGCATATTTCATAATGAGAGACCTGGAAACTTTGATCACTGACAAGTCATTCAGCAATCAGCAGTTTGCTGTGGGTAGCAATATCTACAGGGTGGAAAGAACAGACAGCTTTGAGTATGTGGATCCTGTGGATGGCACTGTGACCAAAAGACAGGTAGGGATGTGGTGATGGCGTAACAGAGTTTTACAACTTCCAACACATTTCTTACAACGTCATTTCCAACCTTGAGCTGACAAGCCTCAGCTTTTATTTATAGGATGGTGTTTTCTTTGCTGTAGCAGATACCACATTTCCTACTCACGATTAGCTCAAACTGGGTAAGATATCCACCTCTGGTTTAGATTGCATTTCCTGTGCATGGCTAGAGGCAGTTGTGTCATGGAGAACGTAAGAAGGGATGGAGTCTATGTGGACAGCAGTACAGACTCAAGTGCAGGGAGTGTTCCCTTTCCCGAATGATGCCAAGCATCACATAGAAAAGATGTTCTTTTGCTGTTTTCTATCTAAAATGTCCACTTGCCACACATTACAAGAAAGGCCATTGTTTCTTGCTTCTGGTGACCCAGTGGTGTTGCATAATGAAGATATATTACCTTTGTAGCCAGCAGCATTCAGAGCATGTAGGTAGACTGTACAATATGTGGGTACCTGTGACCTCTCCAGCCCAAATGACCAGCTATCATCTGTTCCTGCTGGGCTGACTGTAGGCTATCGTGGTCCATGGCTCTATGTCTAATGTATTGCTGCTAGGCTAAATTTTTTTACTGGTGATATTCACTTGTATTGTACTTCATTAATGTTTTGCAAGTCCTAAGCTATTTTGCTGTAAGCTTGCTGCTTAGTCTTATTCATGCTGATTTATCATGCTAATTTATTATTATTTCTTTAATTAAGAAATTGTAAACCAAAATTTCCACCAAACCACTGAAAAGCAAACTACCTGGAAGAATATGTAGCAGTTTTCTTTTTTTTTTGGAGTGCTTCATACTTATTAACAAATCAGTGAGCTGTTTAATTGAATTTTAATGTAAAAGGGATGGATCCGTGTAAGGCTTGTCTCTGTCACATCAGCTTCAAAGCTGGTGGGTTAACTATGGCACATAATTTTGTTTCAAAGTTTCCACACAGCTCATTAATATCCACTAGCAGGCCTAATTTGACTAAAATAAATATCCATAGATGTTCAGTGTGGGAGCTGTACTAAATCCTTTCATCTACTTCCTCCCAGAAAAAAGCATTATCAGTTCCCATTAGATAATGTTATTCTTGTCAGTGACTATAGTGTCCCATCGTATTATAACTGAAAGTTATTCCTTCCCATGAGCTTTTCAGCATGTTACTCCTCTTTCTTTTCCTCTTAAGGCAGTTTATAAATTCTGCATATAAAATTTTATCTGGTGCATGTTCATGCATCTGAGACCTTATTAATGATAAAATAGCTAGTATGGGGCATTAAACTGGGCTTATGTCAGGTGAAAAAATGCAATCATGTCAAACATAAGTAGGCTGCTTGCAGTTTCACCAGCTTGCTTCAATCATGTTGACCACAAAAGCTCAAAAATGTCAAAAAGGAACCCTCTGTATGTCAGAATGGGTATTCTATAAGAAGTGGGGAAAAACTGCTTGCTTTTTTTACAGAAGATGCAGTGCCATAGCTTATTTTCCAGATAGTGCTTCTTCATATTTATTTGGTAACAATATTTTTCATTGTTTTTTTTTGTTTTTTTGAGAAATGTTGTTGACTCATGGCTTTTAGCTGTAAGTTCCAGAAAATGGTGGGGACAAATATAAAAATTTAAGAACTCTCATTAGTTTCTGTGGTCTTCCTGAGTGAAAAGCTTTGCTGTTTCTGAAATCAGTGTGATTGTTCCCAAAGGAGAGTCAGAAGGCAGATTTTTGCTGTTGAACTCTCAGAATAATGAATTCCAAATCTCCAGGTCAAATATCATGACTCTAAAGTTGACATTGACAGTCTGGCTCCAAAGGCCATTGTTTCCCTAGTATATGATTTTTCCCTGGCACCGAGGATTATTGTTTATAAGGAGTACATCCACTGTGTTTCTGTAACGCCCCTTTCTGGAGTATTCTCAGCTGCATGGCAGGAATCCTGGTCTTATAGACAAATATCAGCTGTTATCACCCCTTTGTAAAAGTTAATAGGGCCAAGCATTTGTCTCTGAGAAATGTAAAATGAAGAAAATGAAGAGCTGGGAAATAGTACAGAGAACTGACTGAATGCTGGTCATGGGCATATGTATTTTGCGTAAGAATCCCAAGTACTGTAAACTGTAGCATCAAACAGTCTAGGGGTGCCCTAGTTTGGTGGAGCATTTTGGCAAAATACAGTAGAAGACAATGAAGAGAAGTGTTTATAAATACTTTTATTTCTGAAGACCATGATTTAATGAGTGGTAAGATTTCAGAATCTGATGTGCTAAGCCAACTGGCTGTTTGTCACTGTTATTATTGACAGATAAAGATGGAGTATAGGGAAGAGTATTCAAGTATTGCTAATCATGTCATTGTGGGGGTTGCTAGAGCTAGCAGGAATATGCAAAATGCCTCTTTAAACACTGGAAAGAAAGATATGTGCATGCTTTGATGTTTGCGGTCCCTTGTATTCATTTTGTGCAAATATGCTAGACTCCCTTCCTTCCCTCTTAAAGCTGATTGATGTTAATGTTACATACTTTGAGCTATTGATCCTGGGTCTGTCAACCATTCAAAACAAACAATGCCCCAAATTGCAAAAATCCTTGATTTATCTTCTTTTTCTTCACTGTCATAAAGTTAAGAGTAATTGGCCATCGCAGAGAGACAGCCCATTGCTCAGAGTATCAGACCATAACATACTGACTGTATACTTTTAAAAATCTGTCAGGAAATCTCAATTCCTTTGAAGTCAACAGTGGAACTCCCACTGACATCACTTGAGCCAAGATTTTAACTCGAACTCAAAAAGTTGGCTTAGTAGCAAGTATCTGAAAGAGAAGAGAAAGTTCACAAACTATTAGAAAAACATGCTCTAAATCTCAGATTTCTCAATGTAAACTTTTTCTGTTTGTCACATATGCTGTACATATTGAGAATACTAGATGAATTAATGTTGCACTGAAATTGCACTGAAATAATATTAAAAATTCAACTGCATTGAAATAATGTTAAAAATCAATATATATTGCTGTACTAACAGCTAAAAAAAGTTCATGGAATCACTAAATTTAGAGATGGACAATTTATCTTGGTCAGCTGGTCATCTAATCCAATCTTTTACGCATGTGGGACATTTTTCTGTTGCATACTTTCTAGTGTTAGTGTGCAGTATCAACCAAACAATTCTTTATATGGTGCTAAAATACCTGAGCAAACAAAGGTTTCCACTTATATTTTAGCACGTTGGAGTGCTATGTTGCTAACATCAGTGTCTTCCTAGGCAGTTGCTGATAAAAAAAGAAGAATAAAATGCTCCTCTCTTTAATCCTCTCTCATTTTTTTGAAGGGTTTACTGCCCCTCGGACAAAAGAAGCAATGGTCTCTGCTCATGCACTAGGCGCAGGTGGCAGCAGGACTTAACGGGGAAATGAAGTTTAGTGGTATGGCAGAGGTGGCACTTAGCCTAACTGTAACATTTACAGAAAGGGAACTAGACTATACATGAGTGTAGAATTGGAAGAGTATAAAAACTCTGCAGCTATTTAACTGTAGATTTAGTCCTTTGGCTTCAGTAGGAGCAAGTTCGTCTGTCTGACCTCCTTGCTTGCTTCACAGACTCCATGTAGAGACAGTGTATTGACTCTGGATCCAAGTATGTGATCTGTGGAAGAATGTGTACATATATAGAGTAGAAGAGGGTGCAAGAGGAAAGAAAAAGGAGATTAAGATGGGAGCAAGGAGCACATTTCATGGTGAATTGAAAATAAATCCTTTTTATTCTACACACAGCTTAATGTGCATTGATTACTGTACTTTAACACTGTAAGTTAAGTTTCCTGAGTTGTGCTACAGACTTGTGTTGAAATCTTTGTAACTAGATCTTGATGCATGGTCCAGGAGGAGAAGGCACTCCTGGACTGTGGTCCTGGAGGAAAAGGAACTGGTGCTGTCCCTTGTGTTCGCTACTGATGACAGTTTTGTGATCCTGGCATCCTGTAACTATTTCTCAGACCACTGATACTCATTGATCTTATAGCTGTTTCTCAGGCCATTGACTTTGTGCTGTGCCACTGAGTTTTCAATGAAATCTCAAAACAAAGCAGCTAAAGCAGAAAAAACACCAGTAATAAGGTTCTTGTTATGAGAAACGTGAAGGAAAACATGAGAATCTTTCTAGTCTTCGGAAAGGAAATAAGGATAATAAGTTGCACTAAGTCACAAAAGAAGAACTAAATCCAAATCACTCTTCCTTTCACTTTTTATTTTATTTTTATTTTAGAGCAGTGAACTGTGATTTGTAAAGGTGCTGCTACCTCACATATATGCTGCTCTTTTTTCTTTCCCTGTAGGGACTGCGGATTGTTTTTTCAGATGCTTCCAGGCTCATCTTCAGAATGAGCGCTTCTAGCCATGTGCGAGCTACTCTCCGGATCTATGCAGAGAGTTATGAGAAGGATCCTAGCCAACATGACAAGGAACCGCAGGTAATGCAATAACGTTGTAGTAAGACCTGCAAAAATAGGTGCTTCGTACTTGTTGTGAAGTCAGGGCTCTCCAGCAGATGCCTGCAGAGGTGTTAAGTACACTATTGCGTATTTTCTTATTGAATGCTAAAGGCAGACTGTATTGAACAGTGTGCCAGAACTGCTAAACGTGCACAGGAAGCATCAGTAGACCTTGGTTTGGGTTGGGAAAGCTTCTTCTTGATCCTCTATAGAGAAAATGAGAGACTGGAACGTTTACAGTAGTTATAATGATGCAGATTCAAACTCTAGAAGGATGTTTTGGAAATCTGCATGTAGGATCTTCAAACCAGTGAGGGCCATCCATGTAGAGGGCCAAGACATAAAGAGAAAAGCAGTGCCATGCATGTATTCATGCCTCCAGGCAGCTGTGGAAAATATGATACACACAGAAAGCCCATTTTTGCTTTAAAAAACAAAAATGTCATTGGTTAAAGTGAAATGCCGGAATGACTGTGACATCTCCATCACCAAGTATTGCCTGAACTTTGAATGATTATTTTGGCTTTACTCAAGTCTTTTAATGCTATCTTTTCATAGATAGGTAATTTCTTAAATTCCCATCATGGGAGTCCTAAGCAAGATTAGGACCTTAAGATGTACTGTCACTTGGCCTGATTGATAGCACAAGTATGCTGTCATTCATTGTCTGCAAGAACAGCCATAGGAGTCCTTTTCAATCTGAAGTGTTTTACAGATCTCGTTAGGAGTATGATCACACAAATAGATGCATTACCGCAACTGAGGGGCTGATAACATCTGGATTGGGCTGGATAAGAAACAAGCATGTGGAGTTGGGAGGATGAAGATAGAACTATTTTAACCCAATTTATTAGATCATAAAACACAGGGCTGCAGATGTAACCTCCAGCTCAGGAAGTCTGTAGCAAGGGATTGCGGGATGCTTGCAGAGTGTGCTGGGGAAGTGTTGCACACTTGCCCTGTTCTTGTACTCTTTCCCTAAGCATCTGCTGTGCCACGCTGAGACGGGATACTGGGCTAGCTTGACCCATTTTGTGCTGTTGGTAGTAGCAGTGATGCTTCAGGCGCTTTGAGTGCAGTTCCAGGGTTTGTGGAGAGGAAAGTGCTTCTGCGTTCTGCTCCTCAGCTTTTTGTCTACTTTTCTTCTTTTCACTCTATTCAGAACCATTCAGTGCACTGTGTTAGCCTGAGGCTTGTAGGGCCAGACGTGCATTGCTTCGTGTTTGCTGTCCATAGCTCCTCTGTGGAGAAGTTCATCTTCCAGACTCAGGAGTGCTAATCCAGCCGTGACAGGGTGTCCGCCTTGTTCCCAGTGTTCCCTTCTGCTTCTGTCCCCTCCAGCCTGCTCCTGTCATAATCTTCGTTCAGTGCTTCAGAGCAGTAGCTAGCATAGGCTCAGTTCTGCCCTACCTACGTCTGTATGACTACCAGACACTTGGGACATTAGGATGTTTTCTTTGCAGAAGAGGCTGAAGGTTAATTTTATGATTTCCTCCAGAGGTACTGTTAGAGCAAACTCATGAGTTTCTGAAAAACTGCTGGAGGAGACATCCACCCCCTCTGCTTTTAACTGCTGGAATGGGGAGGAAGATACTTCTTCACACCTCAGATCAGTAGAGTGTTCTCTGCATTTTATTCATTTGAAGTGAGTCAATAGGTAACACACTTCCTCTGCAATAGCAATAGCTACATACCTTCCTCTTTTATCAGAAGAAACACTCACCCTTGTTTACTGTGTTTATGAGCAATTTTACTAAGCATGTGAATGTAGACTTTTTAAGGCAGAACCAGCAGTTTTAATATATCTTTGTGTAATATCTAACACAATGGGACATTAAGGGCTTAGATACCTCAGTGATAAGTGCTGGAGAGTTTGAATTTTGGTCTTTTAAGAGAAACCGTGCTATTTCTAATTTTTTGCTCATTTTTGCAAGTGCTGCAATCTGAGTTATAGATCAATATTACAAAAACATAACTAATCTTCAAGCAGGTTGCCTGGGGGTCGCTGAGTTAAGGAGTCCCAGGGATTCCTACCCTAGGAAATATGGCTGCCAGAGCCTAAGCAACGTAGGGATTCCTTGTAAGGGAGGCATTTGCAGCAATCTGAGAATTATGTCATATCCATAACCAGTCTATTTCCTAAAAAGAGTGAGGTAGAGAGCAAGTTTCAGTACTTCAGTATGAGCAGATACCTTAAATAATTCATAATATAAATTGTATTTTCACTCCTTAAATTTTTACTACTCAGATATTTTCCACTGAAAAAACACTATCACAACATGAGGTACAACAAAAGAAGACTCAGGATGTTTCATGAAAAAAAAAAAGCAGGATAAACATTTGGCTTATAGTAAAACAAACAAAAAATCTGTAGTTTGAAGTCTCATGCAGCTGTGTGATCTTGACTGGAATGCAAATGCAAAATCTCTGAAACATAAATGCTGTGAAATGCATTTGAGCCCCAGCTAAATGTTTGACATTGGTTTTTCATCAGAGTTGCATGGTAAACTTAGCAAGTTTCTTTTTTGTCATTGAACAATTGTGTGCCAATCATGTAAAAGTGCTTCCATTTCTCCAGAAGTTTTGCAAATTCCATTCCTGCAAGTATGGTGTATTCACTTTATTTGTTATTTCTTAAAGTAACAATTTGCATGTTTTTTAGATAGGATACACACAATGTGAAGTCTCTAGCAGGAAAAAAAGAACCATTTTAAGCAATTTTAATGTGTTTCTGTGCGTCCAAGTTGTCACATGATTTAGACAGCTATTGCTAACAGGGTAATAAATGTATTTTGACCAAGGAAGAACACTGCTGCAACCCCATTCACTCCTGCAGGTCAAATTTTGTTATAGCACAAACTGCTTACCATCTACAGCCAGGCTGAATACAAACACTGTTTAAACATGGTTCTTTGCCTATGTTGGCAAGGCATAGACGAAAAGAAAGTAAGTCACTGGAGGATACAGACTAACAGTTCATCTCCACTCTGGACACATACAAGAGGTTTGTGGTGGACTTACAGTAATGTGATATATGACACAAAAAGTATGGTCTGAACATGCTTCCTGACTAATGAGTCCCAAGAAAAAATAGGTTTCCACAAAATGATTTATTGCCCAAAGCTGTATGAAATTCACTAGCAAACAGTAAAACATATACTTCCAATATTCATCTAGTTAAGCTTTGACCATTTAATTACAAATGAGAAAGCATGTCTTATAATGGAATCCTTTCTGTAAAAGTGAGTTGTTCTACATTATTTTTTATAACATATGTAATATGAGAAAAGGGACCTACTGGCAGAGTTTAGGTTTATGTGTCTTTTAAAGAAATCTACAATCAATGTCTCATATTTAAAACTTGTTTTTTAAATAATTGGAAACTTGCAGCTGTTCTCAGTGAATTTTCAAGCTATGAAGAGGTTGGACTGAGAGAACAGAGGTTATCTCTACAAAAAATGGGGGGGAAATGCCTGTGCTGCCCTGCTATTGCATTTCATCTCTGTTTTAAACAGATTGGCTAGAGGGATGTGCATCAAGTCCACGGCAAGGTCTTGTGACCTCCCCAGCAAGCCGGTCCATGTCAGCGAGCGGCAAGAGCAGAGCTGCTCCTCACGGGGTTGGGAGCAAGGCACCGAGAGCAGCTACAGTGCAGGCAGTGCCCTCGCTGACCAGGGCACAGTGCCACGGCATCTGCCTGAGCCGGCGGAGCACGGTGCTGGTCTCAGGGTCCATGGGCATTCCCTGACAAGGCGAGCAGGTGGTCAGGTCCAGGGTCCCTCCAGGAGCAGCTGCAGGCAGAGCCCGGGAGACAGCTGAAAGCATAAAGTATATACTTTATATACCATATATAAAGTTCTTATGTTTGGGATAAATGCCCGTTTTTGTTTAAGTGTAATTAGACAGATGACTGCATGTAACTTCTGTATCATTGCACTCTGCCCGGGACAGCCAAGCAGGAATAATTCCGTTTCTTCCATACTTTGTATAACATAAACCAAGATATAAAATTATTTTTTGCTTGCTTGCTTAAGTGAGCATTTGGTTGCTTCTGCTTGCTGAACCACCTTCTTCCAGCACCGTTTTTCATTATTTACATAGACTCTTGAAGAAGAATGCTTTGCATTACTCCATGTTTCTGCCCAGTCACAATTCGAGTTGATACTAAAGACAAAGGGCCAAAATACCTTGAGATATCATTTTGCCCATTACAAGCAAGAAATCTTTCTGTCTCGGTAGAGAGCTCATTTTCATAAGAAATTACAGAGCCATTTTGTAGAATCATTATGGTTAGTTAGTTTGAGTGTGTCCACATCAGCATCCGGATTTTCTTCCTTTCCTTTCAGATCAAGCCTTTTCCAATTTAATCAGCCAATTACTCAGCAGTTTTCAAGCTTTTCTAGTTTGTTTCTCTTCTCCTTTGACAGTTCTGCTGCTGATGGTGAATCTTCCGCAGATGAGCAGGAATCTAAAACACACCTCAGATGTGCATGCTGTCAGTGCTAAAAGACCAGTATGTCATTATGGCACTTCATGAGATACGTGTAAACTGAGACTATTGCTAAGACAACATGTACAAGTACATTTTTACTAAAAAAACTAAAAGGTTTTACTGTTGGGAGAGTGCTAGCTGTAGGCCCTACCCCAGTTCAATACCCGACAGCAATCCTGACATATTTTAAAGTACTGTCGGGACTGCTCAAACCTGTAACTTTTAATTTTGGCCCCAGGGAGCCATTCATGCAACTGAGCAATGAGACCAGTACTCGATGAGGCTCTCCTCATACTTTGCTGTGCATCAGTGCTGTATAGCCCTGCACAGGTCTTAGAGGAACAGCTGATTTGCAGGCCTCATTGCCTTTAAGTGTACGTTTTCCTCTGAAATACTACAGCTTCAATAACTACATTCTCATAACTAGATAGAAGCAGATATGGAAGAACTAGAACTAGAGAGAAGTAAAGATAAGAAGAGCCTTTTGTTCCGATTTATTTGTAGGCCAAATAAAATGGGCGGATTGATAAACAGTAGTTATTAATGAATGTAAGTGCCACCAAAATCTTATTAACTGTGTGACAGGTAGTACTAAAATTAGTAATACTTTCCATGTAGGTTAAATTAAGCATAGCCAATTGCTTGATCAACAACATGAAAGACCAATCAATAAGTGACAGTAGTGAAATGTGCCAATAATTAGAAGTCCAAGGTCATAGATAAATGTGAGTAGCAGTGTTTTCTGGCTGTTGAATAATCAGTTGAAGGAAATTGGCAGAAGCAGCTTCATGGCTGGCTAGATGATAAGGATTGGTTATTCTTTTTTCCCTGACCAGTTTAGTACTTCCTATAAGTTGATATGAATAGGAGTAAAAATCGGTAGCGATAAAGAAAGATGCACACCATCTGTGCAAAGTAAATTAAAGACAATTTGCTGTAAACATTTTAAAATTGCATAGCTTATAGTGGTGATGCAATCTAGTTCTGAGCAGGCTAAAATAAAGTCTTTAACACAATGTCCAAGCCTTTTTTAAAACTAGAATGTTCCTCTTTCTTAGAAAGGGAAAACACACTCTGTTGATGCCTCTTATGAGTGGTTTCTGTGTATTACTGAAAATGTTGCTTTCTAGTTAACCTAGAAGATTTTAGGAAAGAGACAACTTCTTTGGCTTTTACCAGTCAAATAGGCAACTTTATAGCAATTTCAGCAAGTTTATTTCTTTATTATTCAGTGGAAGTAAGCAAGCTTTTATCTGAAGCCTTGTACCATTATGCACTGGCACGTTTCTTTTTCTAAATTTTATTGAGTTATTAGTTGTGCTAAATTTAACACAGATGGAAAAGCTAGAGATTAGTGGATTGGGCATGAAGTACCAGAATAAGAGTTTATTGACCTTTAGGTTCATTTATAGCTTCATTTTATAGATCGCCTCATTGTTCCCTAGATACAGATCCCAACAGATGTCTAATATCTCCTTGTCCTTTGCCTCGCTACCTGGGTGTATCATTGAACTTGGATAAGATTTGAACAGGACGTTTTGTATAGAAAGACCAAAAAAGAAATGACTCATTATGCAGAATTGTTTTGAATTGTTTCAGTGGTGGAAACAACGTTTCCTTAAAAACGTTATTGTGCTGCTTTTGCAGGGGTAGTGTCATGGAAACACTGCAGTGAATAAATTAGACTGTTCTGAATATGGACTAATCAATCAGCTCTATTTACAGTATCTTATTATTCATTACTTGAATTGCAATTGCAATGAAGAGGTGCTGCCATAGTCCTAGACAGTCTGTTTCAGGTGGTCTCTAAATGGGACGCAGTGGATCACAAATGCTGTAAACTACTTTTCCTGAAGGCAAAATTGACCTAGATGCTAGTTAACTACAGAATCATTGGGTAAACAGCAGCCAAATATAGATTCTGCAGCAAGAGTTGTTTTTTCTGTTTTTGTCCTAAAAGGCACTTGATTTAAAAAAAAATCATTGAGCTAAAAAAGTATCATAATCACCAAAGGACTGAGTTTCCAAAACATAATTCTAATGGCAAGTAACAGAGGGAAAAGCAAACCGGTTCTGAGGAGGAGATTAGTGAGTATGTAAAAGGGGTTATATTTTAATATGTTTCTATGAAGTGATTGTTTATGATACAAATTTCTCCAAGACCAGGGAACTGGAATCAATAAAGCAGAAATCTTTTTGCTCAATATGATGTAAAGGGATAAAATTACATCTTTCTATATGGCTCTATTAAGATACTCTTACAGTACTTAAGCACAAGTGCAGTTCACTACTCCCTCTTAGTTTCTTCTGAAGTATGGGGTCTTTTAGCATGGTTATGGTTGACTATTAAAACATATGGTATAGTTCAAAGAGTTCATATAAAGTTTTGCCTTTAATGTTAAAATTCATAAGGTTTTCTTTAAGGGGAAGTGGGATATGGGGATTTCCATCTGTTTGATCTCTCTTATGTAACACAGTATGTTCATGCTATTCAAATAATTTGGCTTCTGATTCTGCACAAAGCCATACAATGAACAACTTTAAACCAGCTGAAAATAGAAAAAGAATAGTTTGTTTTTCTATTACATTAGAAAAATAAATCAGGTGACAGTAATTATAAAATATTTCAAGAATCAACCCAGATTTGTTGCAAGGATAGATTGTTGCAAGCACTGCTGAATTTACATTTTCTTCTCCTTTTCACCACCCACATGCACCCTCCTCTTTATTGCTAAGGGCAGAACAGCTGCTAAGGCTGGAACAGCTGACCTTTGCTAGCGTTTCTTTTGAGTTAGCGGGCAGACCTTGCAGGACTGCGGAGATGTCAGTTCCCTTTGCCCGAACAGTGAACGTATCTCTTCATTGCGGTAAAGGGAAGAACTCCAGTGCCATGGCTGTTACGGACCGAGTCGGTTTGTTCCACAAGCAACCAGGTTATCCACGTTTCTTAGATCTTCTAGGCCTGATGACTGTAGCATAAAGTTTACAAAAGACTTCTGCTTTTTTGGAATGCAAGATCCCGTAGGCATCCATGTACTAGGTAGGCACACTGAGCTGTGTATTTAGCTATCTCAACTTAAGCCCTGATGGAGATATGGGTATGGTGCCAGACAGTGTGCATAGTCCTGTATGACGTTATTGCTGAGCTCACTTTCCAGTTGTTTTGGTCCATTCTTTATGTCTTCCATCATAGGAGTGTTGCTTTGAAAGTGTGTTGGTTTGACTTTTAAAGCACATTATGTCCAAAGTTGCTTCTAATAGGAAAGGCCACTGAGACATGTTTGAGGGATTCCTCCCTCTCTTCTCCCTTTCTTTTTCTCTCCCTTAGTTCATGTGAAACTGATTTTGCTGCCCGTGTTGAGAAAGGGTAAGAGCAGCTATAGGCAGTTGCATGAAGCAAGGGAAAAAGGCATGGGAGCAGGGAGAGGTAAGAAGGCAAGGAGTTATTTCTCAATTCCTTTGTGTCCCTTCTTGCTGGATTTAGAGCTGTCTCAGTTTCCCTCGCCTCTGAACAGCCTTCTGTATAACATTTAAAGGTTGAAGAAAAGCAGGACTGAGAATGAATTTAAGTGTTAGGAGAGAAAGGAATTTCTAGCCCATGCCTGAAACTTCAAAACTTACCATTACTTATACAACAACAATAGCACGACCTAGGCCCTATATTCCTTGGTAACTTCAAAGCAATCTGCAAACGTGATTACTCTTAGTGCTACCTTAATCAATTGGAACACTACTATAAATCATCTTTAATTTATAGTAAATCTGATCAAAGGGCAGCTGAAGAGATAGACTTTGGGATTTGATGGCAGTATTTAAAAAGGGAAGATGCAAAGATGGAAAGCACTTGGCAGATTTACTATCTTGGCAGAGCTCCAGATATTAAACTATAGCCCTTCTCTGAGGACTCCTTGCTGTGCTAACGCACTTGTTTATCTCTCTTTAACTTAGAGGTATTAACTATTGTTTCAGGAAGGTGAATTCTACTAGAATAGGGTTTATTGTGCCAGCTTTGCTTAGAGATCTGTAGCTAGGCTTGCACATCTCTCCTGAAATAATTAGAGTCCAAAGTGTCATTCTGATTATTAGTAAATCAGAAGCCTTAAAACCTATATAACGGCAAGACAAAGTTTAGCTGACTGATGCTGGATCTTTGATCCCAGCATGACATTCTTCGAACTGCTGGCTAACTTGGATAGCTTCCATTACCTTTCTCTGTGATCCCAGAAGACAAGGAGCAAATGAGTTAGGGCTTAATATTTTACAAATATCAATGTATAGACACATAATTGGTCCTGTGTTCTTAGTGTTCCACCCTGTTCATTCACTTAGGTACATTTTAAGCTGAGAAGAGCCTGTAATGACACACATTGGCAGGATGCTGTATGCAAAACTCAGAACTATACTATAAGAGAAGACAGAACAAAAGTTGGAGAACTGTAGAAGATAGTTGTAATTATCTGACGTTTTCATTAAAATACTTTGAATCCTATTTTGAGGCTACTGTCACTCTTGGAGCTTTTGTTGCTTTATCTTTTCCAAATCAGTTCTGCAGCACTCTTTTCATTGATGGATCTGTTGTGGCAACTTGTTTTTGAGGCTTACACTGAACTGACAAAAGAGGATTTAAGACCTATGGAAAATATCCATGCCTAAACTATATGAAACTCACCTACACTTGGTTTTCCTAACAAGACTGAAATTCAGTGTAGACTGAGTAAGAGACTAGCTTTCCAAGCAAGTCTGGACAGATTATGATTTTGTGTCAGAACTGAATCAGTTTTTGATTAAAGTTGTCAAGTTGTAGCATAAGTGAAACTACCACTTTCACACAGTAGATTTTCACAAGGTTTTCCTTGATGTACAGATGTTATTCTTCCACCTAGACTGGGAAAAATATCTGTCTAAAGCCAAACCCCAGACACCTCCTGAGCTTTTAACCCACAGGCAGGTACATTAGAGACCTGAGCCTTTGGTAAACAGGCTGCTGCATGGGGCAAATCTTGTCTGTGAACGTGGCTAGATGAAAGGTAGTTGGATCAAATTTTCTTGCAAGGTCACAGAGAGGAAAAAGGCTACACGAGCCAGGAGGGAATGATATTCCTCTCACAGCTCCAGTACTGAGTATTCCCAAGCAAAGGGCTTTTGATACTTCTTTGCCATGTGTTAGATATTTCCATGTTTGATGTATTTCCTGGTATGAATGATTATCCTTACCAGCTACTTAGTTTGAGATATAATTTCTATAGCCTAGTTATAGCCTTAAGAAGGGGGATTTATATGTATATGGTGTTTGTTATTTTTTCTTCCTTATGTAATTCATTGTATCTCTTCTTTTCTAGGCTGTGCTGAGTCCTCTTATAGCAATTGCACTGAAAATATCTCAGATCCATGAGAGGACGGGGCGAAAGGGACCCACTGTCATCACCTGAAGCCACAAAGGATCATTAAACCAGGGCCAAAAGAGGAACAGCAAGGAAGAGACCTTGCTGAAACATGTTAGCTGTTTGTGCCTTGTATGATTTTAAAAGTTTTCTTGGGGATAGAGGGAGGGTGGGAAGAAAAATTCAATATAATATTGAGCATATTCAGTTGCATTGATCTCCAAAGACAGTAGTGCATTGATTTTTGTGTTATACCTGCAATAACTTTCTTTCAGATAACAAAATAACCAAAAAAAGGCCTTAACTCTCAAATGTTGTCAACAGCATGACAGAAAGGGTGAATTGCTTCTTTTTGAAAGCTATGATAAATGTTGGGGAGTTTTTAATTAGGGAGAGAGGGAGAGGGGTTGCAAAGCAAAGACACATTTGGTGAATATTCATGGGGATTCTTGTCACCTTCTTGTTGGTTTACAAAGACATGTACAAAGCATGTCTGAGGCCTAAGGGCTGCATAATAAGCTTCGCAAGGGTGTATTATTTCCTAAGCTGACGCCACTCCTCTCCTGTCTACACCTTTGCTCACAGAGACACGCTGGCAGCAGTGTTGTGTACACACTTGCATTTGCTCCCAAAGAAAAGGGTCATCCCTCATTTTTTTTTCACCCCTGCTTTGAAAGCATATCAATGTGCCTTGTGCCTTTAGATTTTCCTGATTTTAACTCTTTTTTTCCTCCAAAGGGAGGCAGTTGTGCTGTAGAAGCTGAATGTGTCCCTCCGGCAATATGCTGGGTGGGGAACTTCAGCTGTCTTTTGCAATATTCCTCGTGTCAGCAGACCATATCGGTGCTTACTATGCTTGAAAGGTAACCACTGCGAGTTCAGTCATTTTTCATAACAGAGTTTTTGTGGAAATTTTTAAAATCTTTGGAATACTCAAGTTCCACTTAGCACAAATGAGTGTATAGTGAAGGCAGAATGAAAATGAACACTAATGAATTATTCACCAGCTGGACTCAGCTTCTCTTAGGTTCTTTATAATAGTGAATCAAGGAACAAAAAGTTGGGGAGTGCAAAGGGAGAAGAGATGACCCAGCATAAATCGGAGAAGGATACGGAGGATATGGACACCAGTGTTTTTCTGCTTATGAAATGATACTGCAGTTCTAGCTACAGTACTTTGCTCTGAACAAGAACACAAACACTATATGCATGTGACTGGTTTGAAAGTTTTGCTTCCTTGGGAACAGTGTGGTCACTTGTTGTATCATTTGTCAAGGTGGCTTTGTGCAACTTGCCTCTTTGCAGTGTGTTTCAATTCATTGCAGTTGTTGAAATTTTAGTGCAATTTAGATAATATTGCAGTGAAGGAAATTGTTTTCATTTCTTTCAACACTTCTGTCAAAAATTGCTATGACATTTAGTACATAATAAAGTGGAATGCTGTATTTCTGTCTTAATACGTAATTGCTGAGAAGACACACGGCACTTTCGAGCATCCTAATAAAACTGCCTTTAATACAATTATATTATCTACTTAATTGACTCTAAACAGATGAGACACTAATGTTTTCACATAGTATTCCACTTTACCATTAGGTGTTCTCACATGCCAGAAAAGTGCTTAAGGTTTCAGTGCTTTTTATATAGATTTTTTGGAGAAGACCTCTACTTTCTCACACGATTTGGACATCTACTTTTGAATTTAAGACTACTCATCTTTACAGAAAGCTTGTTTACCTAGGAGTAATAATCTTTTTTTTTTCCTATAGATCATATTCCTCTAGGTGCAGGATAGTCATAACTGTAGGGGATTACACAAAGTCAAACATAAACTTGTGCTGGATTATAACCCTTTAATTCAAATTAGTGCCATGCGTAAATGAACGTTCTGAAATGGACAGCCCAAGAATTTCCAAAATCTCTTACAAGTTCGCTGGTAATGAAACGTTTTTGATCGCCTGGTGATCTGATCACCTAGTGTGAAGAAGGTCTAGTTATGATACCAAGCATTGCATTTGCCGAGCTTAATGTGGGACTTGCATTCTCAGTATGTTTTGCTTTTCAAAATCTAAGTGTCTTTCAAGATGCAATGGGAAGACTCGTGAAGAACAAATCAGAACTGTCAAAGAGTATATCAGTGCTTTTATCAGCAAGTCACTATTTCTGATACTGCAAACAGTCAGTTTGTTGTGTTCAGGGAGGACAGTAGCCATAATCTCATTAAATGTGCTGGATGCACCAAGATGTTTTAGTTACTAACACAAGAGGTCAATATTTGGACGTTCAAGATGTGAGTGAAAAGAGCAACATACATCAGTTTATACAAAGATGCAAGGCTCCCAAAAACAGAGCACATTTCAAGCAGAGGGAAAACTATTATTAATACTGTTTTTCGTATCACAGTGTCTAGGAGCTGTGACAGAGACCCAGACTCTTTTCCTGCTATTGGCAGATTAGGAGTTTTATCAAGTCTGGAAGTTGCAAGGTTCCCACACAGTTCAGCTGTGATTACACTAGTATTTACAGTCCCTCTATTTCCCAAAATTTGGGTTTTTCTGTACCCAATGATACCAAGACATATTCCCAGCATGCAGAGGAAGAAAAAGAACAAAGATGAATTCCCAGAGACCAAAGAGAGTGATAGCGATATCAAGGAGCTTTAGCAGAGGACTGAGCAAGATGGGGCTTGGATAGGTCCCAGGAACAAAGAAAGAGGCAGCAAGTGGTGGAGAGGATAGGAACATAAAGGATAAATTGCTGTATTCAGCTGAAAAGGGAGGATAATGAGGAGCAGATGAAAGAATGCTAATATAATAGCACGACGATGGGTCTGACAGCTAGAAAAAGAGAAAAAGGAAGTAAAAGTAAGAAGGTGGCATAGTTTAAGAAAGATTTAATAATGTGCAATGTTAAAGAAAATTAAACAAGCCTGGATGTTACTGTGTTTAGCTATGTCCTACTGTCCATAGTTTTTATATTCCAATCTCACCTATTTATTGAGAGTGTAATGTAGTAACTGCCTTCATCATTTAAAATAAATACTAAGTGAATCTGGGGGGAAATAAACCCAAACTTGGGGTAATATGTAAGGGTGTTCTGATGTAACTTTCCATAACAGTTTACAAAAGTGCAGTAGCTGACACCAAATTACTGAAAACAGTACAAGAGTGTAGTTATGCGAAGGTGACTAGGGGCAACAAACTGTTTGGAATAGTCTCAAGTGTGGAGCACGATGATAAGCTTTTTACCGCACAGACCTCTAACTTCAGCATCATGTGGCTTCAGCTAAATCACAAAATATCAGCAAATTCACCTGTCAACACAGCTATATGGATATTACTGACGTTTTCTTTTGGGAAGAATGCTCTTCTGTAAGAAAGGTAGTGGCAGAGTGAGAAGTACATTGTGTCTGAAGACAATTTGGAAGGCAATAGCACTCACCTAAAAGTACCTGATCTGCTCTGAAGCCTTATTTTGAATTGTTCAGGTCCCTTAGGAAAAAGAAAATTCCTTTTAATCTAAAGCTTTCAGTGGCTATCCATGCCAAAGATGAATTTATGCTAGCAGGTGTGAGCAACACACACCATTTAAAAGCTTTAAGATTGTTGACATTTTTGAGCTGATCGCCCACACCATTTTCCATTAAGCTCATAACCACATAGTTACTCTAGCTGAAAAAGCAAACTGAGAAACAAACTGAATTAAGTAAAATATTTAGGCCTTAACCTGAAATTCCTCCCTATCTTAAGAACCTTCATGTCTCAAATGCTTCCTTGCGTATGGCTGACTGAAGACACAGTATCTTCAGTTTCACATTTCTGGATCCATTAAGCACTCACAACACCTGCAGAAGACTGGAGCTGAGAAGGGGCACAGCAGGACTGCTGTGGGAGGGAGCACAGGAAGATGGTTTTAGCTCTTCCTGGCTGTCCATTAACTATGTGGAGAGAGTCTCATTCCCTATAGCAACCCAGTCCAAGAACAACCTTCCAAGTGCCTTAAGCAAATGTCTAAAAGACAGCTCCTAAAAAGGGGGCTAGTTGCCATATCCTCCCTGCTCTATGAGGACTAGAGAAGTCCCCATTTGTTGGAGGCCTTGTTTGTGCAAAGGCTCATACAACTCGTGAGTCTTTTGGATGAAAGGAGTCATCCTGTACCTTGCATAAAGGAGAGCTATGAATTCAGGTCTGTGCTGGTGGGATACTCTGGAGCAGAAAGTATCTTACAGTTTCTTGAGCACGCATGTGATCCTGCATGAAAAAAGTAGTTCTGAATATGCAAAATGCTTCCTCCCTACTGAAAGCCACTAAGTCATCAAACAAAGCGTGGGATCACTGAAAAGCTGCTGCAGTGCTTGCTCTCCAAGCTGCTTGTAGTCTTGTTTATTTCCCACCTATGTGGGCTCACATTAAAAGTTATGAGGAGGAAAATGTAGATGCCCACAGCAAAAAAGCAATCAACTTCCACAGCACCGGAATTTTGTCATTGGGGATCTCCTGGCTAATCAGCCTCATCTGCTGTGATGGGTCCCTGCGCAATGCCCACAGCCTTCAGCGTCCTGCGCCCTGGAGCAACGCACGTCTGGCTGCGGATGTGGTAGTGCTGGGAGGTAAGACATTACCAAGGTCACTTGGCATAGGAGATACTCACTTCAGCTGTTTTGGAAACAATATGTAACGTTCCCCTGGCTTTTATTGCTCTCTTCTGTGCTGCACAGCTTCTCAGGCACTTCAAAAAATCTGTGTATGCTGATGACATCATTTTGTCAGCTTTACCGTTTTTCAGAGATTCCGTTTTAGCCTGTGCTTGTTTTCTTTTTAATATGCTTCTCCTCTTCCTCCTCTTTCTTTCTATTTATTTTCCTTTCTCTGTAGTTACTCCAGGTAGTTTTATCCTGCTTTCCTTTCTGTCTACATCAGCTGAAGTTTTATATCCTTTCCATAGAGGATGAAAATTTTTGGAAGACAAAACTGATTTGATGGTCTCATCCCTGGTAAAAGCCACTATTACTACCACCACCCCGGCTTGCGTTTCTAATGTAAATGAAGCTTTAATGCTGAAGTTGTTCTTATTTAGTGATATGTGGACATCCAGAAAGTCTGATAACTTTTTGATCTTGCTCATTCTGCAACAAAGAGCAAAACCCCGCTTACAGCCAGCATTGCAGGTCCAAACCTGAGGGAGCCCCAGCAAAATTCTTTTTGTCGTCTGGAATTACAGACTACAGTGGCCTGGATGCGAATTTGACTCCGGATTTGTGGAAGGAAAGAGACTAGGGGGAAAGCTCAATCCAAGCCTCTTTCTTGCACTCTCCCCAAACATGTGGTGACTTGTGTCAGAAACAGAGTTTCAGTCCCTAAAGCTCTTGAGTAAGCTGCAGAGGAAGCAACTGCTTTTAAAGACAGCTCAGAGGAGTGATGCAGAGAAGGTTTTTTCCTGCTGCAACTGCTAGTTCCCTTTGAGAGGTTGTGAGCATAACCAGGCTGGTTGTGTTAGCGTTTAGGAACTGTGTTTGATACTGCGATTCTCTAGTGTGCTGATCCTGAATCATGGACACCTTGTATCATAAGCAAGCAAATGGCATTTGTCTTAAATACAAAATTTATTCATGAGTGCAATAGTAAAATACCTGCTACACCGCACCAAAATAAAACAAGTAGCTTCAATGACTTATGACACAAAAATATGCCTTGTCTTTCAGTGCTTCAGACCGCTGCCAGAGCTCTAGGTGATAAAGGCGGTTGTGCAGAGTTTTGTGCTCCTAGGTAAACAGGGGTTATGAGGACATTATGGTGGCACTCCATAGGTTTAGCAAACCCTCTGCAAGCCTGAAAACCTAGTTCTGTTTTAAAATACCAAGCACCTTTTTATACAAGCCCTGCAACCCCTCTCAAACACAGAGGTGATCAACGCTTTTCCTAGGCGGTTTTGCTCTAGGGGTGTAACACTAGGGAGCATGGACACCAGTCTTCCTCCACCTTTGTCCACTTCTCAAACTTGGGATTTCACCCACCGACTTTGTCCCAGAATTTCCGACTGGCTTTGCTCTTTCTTAGGTCCCGTTTGTGCCTTGTCAGCAACTGTTTTCTTGTGCGGGTGCATGAGTATTTGATACTCTTTTGGGGGCTGAGTCTTGCTCGGCCGTTTGCTGCTGCTGCCGTGGCTCCTGCACAGACCATTCGTACGGTGGCGGCTCCTCTCGTCCACTGGTCTCGCTGATGAACTCCAAGCTGCTTTCAGTGTACAGCGGTGGAGGGAGCCCGCAGGCTTCTTCCTCTTTCAGTGTGGAGGCTACCGGCAGTGGGAAAGTCTGTTTTTCAGGGTCTGTGCTTTCTTCGTAGGATGGGGGGTAGAAATCGGGTCTGAAAAATAAGCAAATCGAAATAAAACATATGCAAATCAAAATAAAGCACATCGCAGTGAAATGAGATTTAGCTGAGAGAGTTTGGTTAGACACTGCGTCTGCTATGTTTCCACAGCTTAACTGAGGCTCAGGCTGTAAATGGAAACCTGACTTAGTAGGATTAGATCAATGGAAGGAATTAATATAGAATAGCTGCAATAGCTGGGATCATTACCTGTGTCTTTCTCCAAAATTTTCTATTAAAACACAGAATTCCAAGAAAGAATTCTCTTCTTTATGAGAGTTTCCACCTGTGTCATACAAGCACTCACTCTTGCATGTATTTCAACAAGTGCCCCAAAAAAGGGTTTTTTTGGAAAAAGCGAGACATTATTTTCTGAAGTAGGTTAAATTATTATTAGAATAATCATTGTTTTCCTCAGTTTTAAAATACACTTTGCACGTCCCTGCTTATTTAACCAAAATTTGCCATATGTTGCAATTACAGACCTCTTAGAGCATCCGTTGTCAGTGTTTATAGCGCTGTTTCTACAACAGCTGAGGAAAAGTAACTTGTGTCCAGTGACCCCGTAAAAACTTTGTCAGGCCCAGTGCCAATTAGCTTAAGAAACTATCTAGATTAAAGCATCAGGCTTTGCTCAGAAATAGCAGGGACATTTACCAAAAAAAAAAAAACCAAGCCAACAACAACAACAAAAAACACTTTAGCAGGAACCATATAGGGAACCGAAGCTCACTGCAGGCCTTATACATCCCTGAGCAACGTGGCAAGAATAAACAGCACAATAACATCTCCCACAGCAGCAGCAGCTCTGTGAATTGCCCGCTATGATGCTCCTGCAGGATCCCCACCGAAGTCAGTGCAGCTGCATCTGTTCTCTCCACGAACGGGTTCGGACCACTCTGTGCGACTCGCAATGTTTTCAGAAGTGTAGCTTGCACACTGCTTTGTATTGCACAGGTTGCTCTTGCAAATACAGCTTTGGACAACAGCTCTCTCCATGCAGACATAATAAGACGGCTGCAATTTGTTTATTGCTGTGTTGCTGCTTCCTTCTCAGAGCGCACTTACAAAACAGCATCTCTCCCCTCTACCCGTAGGCAGCCGTACCGTAACGCATACCTGTCTATGGTGCTGACATGTAGCTCTCTGAGGCTGGGATTTCGACTGAAGAGGTTGCTGAGGCCTTTGTATTTGATGGCTTCATGGAAAGCGTTCCAGAAAATGCCAGTCATGAGGAACAGGAACCCCAGAGGTAACAGGCAGTAAATAGCGAGCTGCTCATTTCCACACTTGCATAGCAGAGTGTCTGTGGAAATGCAAAATGATCCCAGACAAATAGCAGAGAAACTGAGTAAGAGCACGAAAAAACGAATGAAGGAAAAAATGCCTTTGGGCATCTTTCCCAGCAGACACAGCACTTAGCCCCTGTCTGTTGCTCGCTTGCTCGCTCTCTGAGCTGTGCATCTCATCGCCGTGCATCAGCGTTTTATACACTTCAGGATCAACTGGCCTTTGGACAATTAAGAGAAGCAGGCAGTTAGAAGATACTCATTAACTCTTTGAGATACTCATAATCTCTTTTAGGATTAATTTATAATCTTAAACCTACTTTAAGGAGGGAAACAGAAACTTCCCGCACCATTTATTTGCCACTGTAATCGCTGGAGTGCATATCGAACCTCTGCTTTCATTACGTGCTAGAATCTGGAACAGTTCGCGCACTTTGTTAGCTTTTGAATGACACCTTCTATATCTGTCTTTCTTCAAAAAAACCAAAGCTCCCCAGAATAATCACTGTTCCTAATTCCCTCTTAAAAGTTTGAAGGGAAAACATACTTTCTTAATCATGCATTTTCTTCTTTCACTGGATTTTGGTCTTCTTTCTTTAACACATTATGCAGCTGCCTTGACTTTTTTTAATAGTCATTTGAAAAAAAGATAAATTTCTAGCTTGCATTCTGATATCGCCAGTGGATTTTATTATATAAAATGAAAGAAATCAAAGTTACATCATGCCAAAAAAAGGACATAGGCATACAGAAAATCTCCTTGTCACCAAGTTCAGTTGTATGTTGATTTCTTTACTGTTATTCTCTTCTTTCTTCCAGCAATACTTTGGAACTGATTTTCAAAAGTGTCAGTGCTTAAAGCCATGCAGAAAAACATACAGTCAGTTTTTCTGAGCATGTTTAGACATCAAAAAAATTCAGATTCACTGGTGGGGAAATCTGGTCCTACTTCAAAACCGCCGGCCTGCTCATGAGGGGGGTTTCCTCCACCCTTTAAAACCCAGAGCAGCTGGACCCTTCATCCAGCCATGCAAACTGTGCTCCTGTCTTCCCATGTCGCAAAGGCGCAGCCCAGATCCCTGAAACCAGCTCCTGAGCCCTGACGTCTCCCCTCTCGCCGGAATAGCGGTTGTGTTAACGCCGACGTCTGGCACATGCCCGTGGGCTGGACACCATCCTCGTCACCGCTTGGACCCGTGCCTGAAGCGCGTGTGCCGGGCTGGAGTCACGTTAGTTTAACGTGTGCCCAGGCTGCCACCGGTTTTGCCTGGGAGCATGGAAAAGGAGGACGGATCATCCTCCATGGGTCGCCCTCCGCTTCGCCGCGAAGGAGCTCGCGGAGAGGCTGAGATTAGCGCGGCGCCGAAAGCGCTGGAGGCTTCCCCAGAAACCTGAACGCTGTGCACCAGCCCGGCGTGGACACGGGGCAGCCAAACGCTGTTTCCCAGCACGACCGCTTTCACACCACACTTCCCTGGAGAGGAGAAGAGGGGAGAACCAGCCGAAATGCAGCACTGGGTTAACTCTGCTGTATAGTTCAGCATGTTGTGGTAGCGTTTTTAGCAGAATGTAGAATATATAGAAGAGCGTGGCCTGCTTGTTCACTTAAGGAGTATAGCACCGTGCTCTGTGCTTTTTTTTGTCACAGAATAAAAAAAAAGATTACCCTGAAATTTGAACTGAGAATGCAGTTCATCTGAACTGAATGTCAGGTTGAAAAAAATACTTTGCATGCAGCTCTGAATCTTGCTTGTATGTAGTTTGTGACAAGCTATAACGTTTTTATCTCTGTGACGCTGTAGCTTATAGTCCAGCTTGTTTGCAGTGAACTCGCTTGTGCTGAGACTCTGTCTGAAACAGAGGAGAGTGAATTTTGTGTATTAGTGCCCTCAATGTTTTTTTTTTTCTTTTATAGTGGAGGCTGCGTACAGAAGATATGAATTCTGCGCTTGACAAACCGCAGTAAAGGCACAACTTCAGATTATATCTATACTGCTTTTAAACAGTGGTCATATATCTGACGAGTTAATTTTCCATTTGCTTTCTGCCATATGCCTGCACTGCATCCAGCCAGTCATTAACGCACCCTGGTTTATGCTTCCACATTTTCTGGACGGTCCATCCCAGAAGGCTCGTGACGTCCCACCACACTGGCACGCTCTTGCTTCAGTGAAAGCTGGTTCACCCTGGCTGGAGGGGACAAAAACCAAGTTTCACTGCAGGGTGGTAGAAACACTATCATCATCAGCTAGCATCATCTTCAGAGTACAATACCTTATATCAAGCAATAAAATTGAAGTTATTGCTCTTGCTATCACTGTTATTTTCTGACATAGATAATAAATATCCCGCCTTCACTTCATGGTCACCTTAAAGCAATTTACAGAAGCTTGGCCTGTATTTTGAAAGGGTATTTAGAAG
This sequence comes from Apteryx mantelli, assembly GCF_036417845.1. Lineage (NCBI taxonomy): Eukaryota > Metazoa > Chordata > Aves > Apterygiformes > Apterygidae > Apteryx > Apteryx mantelli. The sequence continues at coordinate 8,362,313 of NC_090020.1, forward strand.
GCTGAACCAAAAGTGAATTGAAGTGAACAGAACTTAAGTGATTTTGTCTCTTGAAGGCCTAACTTTCAGTGAAATTAGAACTTTGGATTCCAAATTCATGTTAGCTATAAAAGTGAGACTAAGCCATTTGCCACTGCAGCCTATTAGTTAAATAATACCTTTAAAAACCCCGATCTACGTGTCCTGGTGCCTGGCTATGTTCCAGCAATGAAACTATTGCGGTAACACTTCATCCTTAAGGCTCAGCATCCTACTGGTGACACAAATAGGGCTGTTCATCTGGAGAGCATCACTGCTGCTCTTCATGCGCATCATCCTTACGGAGAACACCGTAAGAGAACAGATCCCCGTTGTGGCAAATAAAACGGAATTGCTCGCTAAAAATCAAAACCTGAAACAAAAGGTTTTGCAGGCTTTGTTGTGTCAAGGTGCAGCAGGCACACAGGGTGAAGAAAATGCATTTGACGTAATGTTGCTTTTCTCATACAAAACTCAGGAGGTTTTTATCTCACTTCTGACCTTCCCAGGGTTTGTTGGTAGTGCTTTATGGACATTTTACAGAGGCAAGTCTCCAAGCAGACTTTTCTCTGATTTTTTCTTTTTTTTCTTTTTTTTTTTTTTTCCCAGAGACTTTTCTCTTACAGAGAAGGGAAATCACAGAAACTGCAGGAAGTCGCTTGAGGAAGATATAGAGAAGACAGTGGATAAAAGCCAACTGCATCCGCAGAAGTGAGAGGAGGGGTCAGGATGCAGGAAAATGTCCAGTGAGCTGCAGGACCATAGCAAAACCTGGCTGAGAGGTGTCAGGCTAGATTCAAAGCAGGATTTACAAGCCCAAACACGAGGTGTTTCCGTGCGTAACTGCTGGGCAGCGAGCCGGGGAAGCTGACGTTACGGCCCTGCAGATCACCGGGAGGTTGAGCACCTCGGACCAGGACCTGGTCATGAGCAACAGCTGCTCTTCCGGAGGAGTAACTCAAAGAGCATAAGCACGCAGCAGAAATGCATTAAAATAAACAGTTCAAATAGGGGTATACTTTAGGTTTGTCCTGTCTGACATTAAGTCCACCTGCTCTTCTCCCTGCCAGGGCAGGACTGTCTCCTGGGGCGCCTTTGCCTCGTGCTTGTTGTTTGATCCAGCTAAAATTACAGCGACATTTTTCCGATGTAATTTGCACCTTCTCCCTGTCTGTTAAACACATTTAACTTTACCAAACCATTCTTCTTACTTGTGGGTTTTTTTTGGATATTTAAATCATGGAGACTACTGACACAGGTACATAGAAATGTTGAGCCATCCATGACCTCTCTGCAAAGCTCAGGTAATTATTGTAATTCATATCTTCTGTAGTACTTGCACTTCTGGTACCACACAGTGTTCACTGAAATAATTATATTGATGAAAACACCTTGTACTTGCTGTTTTGTTTTTGTTGGTCTGTACTTATCAACCTGCACATTTTAATCTTATAGCCTGAACTTAACAGTGTTGTATCAGTGTGGGCATACACTAAGTTAATTGCTATAGGAAAAGCTGGACAGCAAGTTATATTCCTGCTATGCGAAACATTTTGAAAATTCAGATACATTCTCATTAAATACCAGAAATAAACAGAGATCTTGCCAAAAAAAATTTAATGAAGAAATTAGAAAGATTCAAATAATGCACTGCCAAAGTAATAAAAGGGATCTTTTCTGGGCAGTCTACTCTCTCTCCAACATTTGTGTCACATCTGCAGACTTTCCCATTTCAGCAAGCTATATCCATAGCTGGTGGATATCTCACTCCTGAAAAAGCACACTTAATTTCAAATTACTGTATCTTATAGAGTGGGTATGCAAAGAAGAAGGAAGAGAGGATGAAAGGCTGCAACAGCCTCATAATCCATTTTAATTTACACGGTTCCATTATTTTTCTGATTTTCAGTTACTTAGGATTTTCTTTAATCTTATTCTTGGCCTTTTTCAACTCCTTTCGCGTTGTGCAGTTCGAGTGCTTAACTGGAGGGCAGCATCCTGGACCGCACCGAGCTGAACGAGTCGATGTCCTTTCTCTTGCAAAACAGGAAGAAAGTTGCCTGTAACGAGGGTCAGTCGAGAAAAGGGAATAGCTAATGCAGTGGAAAGGTTGCAGAGCAGAACTGGCTGAAGACCAAGGTCAAAAGGTAGCAGTGCAGACGCGCAGAAAGTGCTTCGCCTTAGGAAGTACGGTGGAAGAGGAACTTAATGGTTATTCTTCTGGGTGGTTTGACTGCTGTGATCGTTTTGCAATTGGTATTTCGCTTAAAAGGTCACTGTTTACACTGTATCCTGTTTAAATCTGTGATGCAGTTTTCATACGAGCCAGGTGCTGGAATTATGCTAGTCGAAAAGAAATTTGTGGAATTATGCACATTTTGATGAAAGTTGTGAAACACAAACATTGAAATGCTTTTATCTATTAAAAATGGAAAATGTTAAATGGAAAAAAATAGAAAAGGAAAAAATGGAAATTTTAATGAAAGTATGTGAGTTGTAACAGAAGTAGTGGTGTATAATATGATATTGTATGACACAAAATAATATCATATCATTTGATGGGTCACATGTACTAAAAAGTAGTGATATTTTACCAGAAATTTCAAGACTATATCTGCTTCGCTCTAGTCTGATATGTACAAATTTTAATTAAGTGAAAACTCCAAATTTAAACTAGTTTTATTTTCTTTTCCTCTTCTGTCATACTTGGCTGACATGATTTATCTGTAGGAGATGACTCAATGGATATTGTACAATGACGTTATAAAAAAATTCAGTGCAGTTTTACCACCTTGCCTCTCTTTAGTAGTTCTAATATTTGTTGCAGATTGCACTTCAGGTCACAGGGAATAATTTTAGCTTTACAGACATAGTCTTCCCTCCATATCATAACTGCATTAATGGTAACAGGTTTTGAGAGCATATGAGAGTTTAAGAGCGAATGAGAGTGTATGGGAGTAATATTCACATCAAAAATGTATTTCACAGACTGGTTCCTGACCTGTGAATTTGATGATGCTTATGCAAACCTAGAACTGTAAACTTAGACAGTTGTAATTGAGATAGTTACTCAATGTAACCTTGAGTTTAAGTTATTCTACTTGAGAGGAGCAGCGATGAAATAATTTGCTTGAAATAGTAAGTTAGGGTTTTGTATTGAGTAATTTCCCCAAACAGCTGAGAATAGTTTACCCCACAAGTGGGCAGAACAAGCAAGCAATAAATACTAATACTTAAAATAAGGATAAGGTGTATTCCACATTTTAAAATCAATTAGAAATTTTGATTTTTAAAAAATATTTTAATTTTTGATTTTTAATATCTTCTACATCATGCATAATAATTCTGGGTATTCTTCCCAAATGTTAAAGCCAGAAACTTCCATTTATTTATTTATTTAAAGAATAGAAATTGAGATTTCTTACATACTTATCAGACTTCAAGTCCTGGGAGGGTTGATGGAAAAATGTCAAGTAATACAATCACTGTGTTAACATTTTAATAATTTACTCTGTAAAAATTCAGATTAATATGGTGCACTGGCTAGCCAGAAAAATTACTTAAATACAAAGCAGGGCAGTTTCCTAAATAACATGAAAGTATTTCTGACTTAGTAGACTGTTAACAAATCTATCAGAATTTGCATATCTTTAAAGAAATTTTGAAATAAAAATGAATGAATTCTCAGCAGGTGGTTTTCATTTTCATTTCTTTCTATTAAGAACAGAATTCTACTTATCTATATGAAGAAAGATACAGGTAAATTATATTGCTCTTCCCTTAAATGGAACAAATTATAAAATCCTTAGAAAAGGATCTGCCAGTGGAAATATAGGCACTCTGTGTTTATAACACATCTTACATGACATCTGAGAGCCCGGGAAAGCTATGAACAGCGTACGCATCATTTTCAAGCCAGAAACATTACATTTCTTTTGTAGAACTAAAGACTGAAAAATTTAAGTGTATAATGGAATAGAAAACTTTTGAAACTCCAAAAATCAGCCAGAACAAAAGGCTTTGCCATTTGTATTACTAAGGCATAAGAATTAGGGCCATGGTTAACACACTGTGGATGTCCAACGACATGGTGGACGCAACTGGGAGTGTACAGCGATCTCTTCCATTTTGCTCTTTAACAGTGGTGTCTCAAGAAAAACTGTGTTTGCAGGTCTTCTGGGTAAAAAAACAACTTTTTATAGCACTGCTGCACAGGCACAGATAACTTCTTGGACTCTGCTGTATAAAGACCCACCGAACGGTAGACAAGTTCCCTTTCGCTCACGCAGCGAAGACATAGGCAGCGTGCTGGTGGAAATGTTCATCTTAGAGATGCTTCCGTAACCCGTCATTGCACACACAAAGGATTTTCACTAACTTTCAATCACACAGTGGTGCATGATCACCAGATAGCTGGAATGCAACGCTGTCGTACGTAATGGTCCGACTACACTGTCTAATGACTCTGTCAACCATCCCGGAGAGAAAACGTGAAAGCAGTATTTTGCGCTTCAAAGTTCGTATGCCAGCTTTTAGAAAGTCTTTTCTATTGTCCTTTCACTTCCTATATGTCCTTCATTCACACAGAAGACAGTTGTCCCTAAGGTTAAGCTTCCTGCATTTTTTTAATTGAGATTTTAGGGCAAAATATATTCTTGTGCCAGAAATTAAAGCAAGACACATGCTTTACCTTACCATAAATCCCTCAAAATGTGGCTCAGATAAGCACAGAAATGTGTGCTCATGTTCAATTTACCTCTTTCAAAATCCTTAGTTTTATGGTGAGGAGGACACTGAAGCGCAGCCCTGCTGCCACTGATGCCCATGACAGTTTTCCCTTTGGCAGAAGCAGCAACGACAGGTCTTCAGCCTTGGCTGTAAGGCTTGGCTGGTTTTGTAAGAAACAGATTAAAAGTGCATTCTTGGGGAATTGCTGATAGCTCTTGTCCTGACAAACATGAAAAGCTTACAACTAGCCTTTTGGCTATGCTGGAAGGTTTAATATTAAAACCAGAGTTCCTATTTGCTTGTAAATACAGTTAAATATTATAACGTGCTTAACTTGAACCTCCTGAAACCTTTCTGATTTGACGTCACTTGAGGAGGCTGGCTGAGCTCCGCAATCAAATAGCAGACACTGCTAACTGGTAGTTAGAGTTTAATAGTTTTAGGTGTAACTTTCAAGAATTTTAAGTGGTCTTAAGTTGCCATGAGAAAGATGCAAAAGCCCTTCTTTAGGCGGAGGAATTACTCCGTAACAGTTTTATATGAAAACAACAAAGGTATTTGTAAGAAACTGTGGTCATATTATGGCATAAACTTGGATAATAAAGGGAAATAAAGAGTATGTATTCTAATATGTGTGGATGGCTGAAAAAATTCATATGTACTCAACCTTTCCTTTGGTGCCACCCTCACGTTTAGTTTTCACCCATAACAATGCTGAGTGCCATTGCTGTTTTGCTAGGTGTTTCCACCTTCTCCTTCTTTTTGCATCACTTGAGAGGTCTTTGTTTTCTTTGATTTCCTCGATTAAAGAAATTGCAATATGTGAGATTAATTGTGACTGAAAGTGATCTTGTTATTTCATCTAGTCCATTAATCTGAATTGTGGCTGGACTGATTTCACTCTCTTGGAAGTAACCTGGTACAAAGCCCTTCCTAAAGGCTAATCTGGAATCAGGGTAGGAGATTGTGGTTCATTAAATCTTTCTGTAGGATATTCCACTCCTGCGCCTTAATTCCTGAGTCAGATCAGTTCAATGAAAAGCTTATTTATCATTTCTTGTTGCTATTTAGCACTATTTTATATTTTAATATTAGAAAAAAATTGCTCTGAATACTACCTATTTATTTCCTTTATTCCTCTTGAAAAGGCAGAAAAGTTTCCCTGTACCTTGGAAAAGGAAAGATTAATAGCCTGTCCTGTAAACCTATGTTTTATAGGCTACTCTACAAACACTACACAGTACAAAGATTTTCACTGCATTTCCCAGGAGTCTGTTATGTGAGCCCTCATTTTTCATTTGCTACGTTTCCAAACACATTCATACTCCTCTCCCACAGGGGAAGGATTTCCAGAAATCTTTCCTTAAAACGTTCTTCCACTAAGCTGTTTTCAGAAAAGCCTGGTAACTGATCAGACTGCTGACGAAGAGGCAAAAATATCTGAACTTATATCTTTGCAAAATCCATGTTCCATGTGTTTTAACAAGCATCTGGATTGCTGTGTTTTCCAAGCTGTAAAGTCTATTCTGTTTCCTCAGCCAATAGTTTTAGGATAGATGAAAATTTCTACTAATGGCCACGCTCTTGATTTTGAGAAGAAAAGGGAAAAAGCAAGCTGGGCATGTGCCAGTGTTTCCTGTCCCTCTTGTCTTCCACCAAAAAGATGGAACATCATTGCCTGAGCCTCTCCCAGTCCTTGTCCTAAAGGCCAATGTGCCTTGAACCAAACGCAATGTTTTGGAGTATTTAATTGCCATAACCGGTCACAAAGTTGCAGTCTTGTTTTCTCAGTAAGGAAATGGCAAAGTCTCCAGAATGATGACCCTAAACTGAAACTGCACCCCAATCCAAGGCATGCTGTTATCAGCCCTAGAGATTATACTTTGAGTGCCAGATGTCTCCTGCAAAGGCCTTTGTTGTTGTTTTCTGATTGATTCTGCCTTTCCTAAAAGTCTGTTCTTGGCATCATGAAATTGTATGAAATGTTCTATCTCCCATCAAAAGGAAACATCATTTCATGTGCCTGTAGCTGCAAAGAAGACTTTGAAAACCTGAACCACATATACCCTTCAAAGCTCAGACACTGAAAGACAACACAAATCCCAAATGTCTTTATTATTGTCTTAAAAAAAATTAAAATATTGACATAATCATGTGGCATTTTCAAGGTCTGACTCATGACTTCCAATTGCTTGCGGTTAGCAAAGCAATATAAGCTCTGAATGCGAAGGCACAGATTCCAGATTGTTTCAAAGTGAGAAAAGAGGGCCTGGCCTCAAAACACATGGGCAAATCATCAGCCTTCATCGGCCAGATCTTTCATCCAAACAGTCTCTTCTTAGCCAAGCCTATTAAAACAAACAAACAAATCCAAAACTACCAGCTTTTCCAATGACCCCTCTGTAGACATTGGTAAATGAAATTAGAACCAGTCGTAGCTCAAGATAAGAGAGGCAACAAGGCTAAAAATGTTTTTTTCGTAACCTCTCTAAATAGGTTCTTCATCATGTTTCCATTCCAGATTCTCCTGCTCTGAAAATCTCAGTCCTAAGCAGTATACTGTTGCTAAACTCTCTCAAGCAGAGACAGGGATACAACTTTCTTCTTTTCTTGTACTATATTAGCAATAACATTCACTCCTTTGTAGCATAATTACAATAAACTTCTGTTCTATGGCATTTAGTCAACTGCAGCATTTATTGCCTCGTACACCAACAAACCATCAGAGACAAGTACACTTGCAAGGTATGCATCTTTCTTGTAATGCATCCATTGCAAGGATACTTACCTGGGTGCTCTCAACAACATGTATTTCACAAAGCCATATACATGAACAAGAAAAAACAGATGCTTGATTTTTCTCTGACTTACGAACACAAATTGGGAGTTTCTCTAATTAACTCAATGGAATTACATATACTTAAAATTTGCAGGAAAAAAACGTGTGGAACCACGAGGAAATCAAGCATGCTGATATCCCAAGCCAGTGGTGCCTGCAAAGCTCTCTTGCTAGCAGCATGTTCTGGGTCTGCTTTGTGGCAATACAGCAGCTCTGATGCGCTGCTGACAGCTAGACTTGGCTCTAACGTTCCTTCCCACCTCAGTCGTCCTCAAGCCATTTTCATGAGCTTTCTTATAGGAAATATCCTTTGCAGACTTCCCTCCCCTTGGAGGAAAGGATGGTCTTCTTCAGTAATATGCTGCAGGATTTAGGTTCTACTTCTGGCATTGACATCAACTCAAACTCACCATCTGACCATGGGCCAGTTAATTCAAAAATGTTCATGTACTTAAAAAAGCTGCTTGGCATCTTGTGGATTTTTTCTGAAGCTGGCAAAGAGGTTTAAGGGCCATGTTGCCAGGATGATTTTTGAAAAATCTATTACCCACCTGCCTATAAACAAATAAAGCATTTTTGAAAATCTGACCTTCTTTATACCAGTTCCTCAAATGCAACCTCAAAAGAAGCATACTTCCTTAGCCCCTGCAGGGATATTGTGAAAATAACCACAAATATGCAAGAACTGCCCAAATCCTATAGCCATGGGATGTGGCATTACTACTGGGTGGAGTCAGAACACTAATAAGTTGTCTGCAGATAAAATGCATAAATATACGTAAACGATATATACATAAATGATGACCCAGAACAAAGCATATAATTAATTCACATGAATATTAAGACCCAAAATAAAACAGACTACATGTTATCAAATATATACTTCCACACACAAATATATTTAAATTTCCACAAACAAATTTATCACCACTGGTTGTTCTTCTATTGTTTTCAGTAAGAAATGCCAGAATAAGTATGATTTAAAAATGCTATTGGCTAACTGGAATACTCCACAGATTTGCTGCATTACAGTAAAGTTGTTCTGTAAGTGTTGTACTAAAAAAATAAAAATAAAAAGGAAGGAATATGAACCTAAATCTGCTGCTTGATGCTCCAGTTATGCCTCAGCATTTACTGTAAACCAGTGGAAGACTGTCTTTGGATCCTAATTTGCAAATTCATGGGGTTGTCATACATCTTGCATAGATTTTTTTTCTACTTTGTCACAACACTAAATGTTAGGGGATTTTTTTAGTGCACTGTTTATGCAAGTCCCAGTTTGAAAGATATGGCTTGATAATTCTGTTGTGGTTGATTTAAGAGTAGACAGTGTCTTGGCTAAAATTGTCCTGCTGGAAAAGCCAGCAGCAGGCGCACAGATCTAGCTGTTTAAGGAAGATGTAAACAAAGTGCAGAAGTTAGATGAACAGGCTCCATGCAGAAGTCCCAGCTCTTTGATGTAGTACCCGTTCCCCAAAGTAATCTGAATATGCTGGTGTTTCTTTGAGCCTCCTCCACCCACCTAAAGTTTGCAGTATTAGTACCTGGCCAGATGATCGCAGAAGGTTTGCATCTAGTCTCTAAGCCTCAAACTGGAGTAGACAAAGCTCTCTGGAGGAAGAGCAGAGCAAAGGGAAGCAAGTGAACAAAAGTTAACTGAGAAAACCTGAGTAACACCATCTGCTTTGGGCTCTGTGTCCAGAGAGATGTCAAATAGAGATGGCAAGCGTATTATATTACCAGCTGTGCCAGTCTGCCATCAGAATGCCTTTAAACGTGCTACGTTTTTTCTCTTCTGGGAAGAACTGGCCAACATTAACGCAAAAATGCCCTGCCAGGTCTGCTTGCAGGATTTGATATAGGGCGTTGGCACTAATGTCATGGGCTTCTACTTCTGGAGCTAAAGGAGTTAGCAACCTTTAACAGCTTGCAGCACTAAGCTCTTCTTATTTCATCACTATTAAAGCCATGATCACTGTAATATCGCTGTGTTACACCTTGGTTAATAACTTTTTTTCTTACACACCCTGTATAAGATTGTGAAGTAATGGTCTTTTGCAAAGAGAAATTGACATTGCTCCTTCCCGCAAAGGGGAGTGAGGACATACATAGCGGTTACGGTAACAGAGACACCATCCAATATAATGTCTTTCCAAGAAACATGATAGAAGGCAGCATTTAATTTTTTCAATGACTGTAAGCAGTTTGGGCAAATGTGATCTTGATGCAACTGGCACGTTACCGTCTAATGGGACGAACGCTGCGATCCAGATGTCTTCCCTTCCTTTTTGTGTGGGAACACAGAGATAACCAGACATCTGGATCGTGTGCACATCACATTTCCATTTTCCAGATCATATTCAAGAGCACGAAACAGGCAGTGGCTTTCCTCCAGCGCAATGAGAAACCAGATGGCTTCAAGAGACCCAGTTTTCCTCTAAGGCAACATATGGAATAATAATTAATAATAAATTAAGAGATCTTTCCCCACTAAAAAAATTTGATCTATTTGTTAGCAGAGTTGTTTGTGTCAGGGAAGTGCTGCAAAACAATAGTTTCATTCAAGCAGCTACATCATTTCTTGCTTGAAATGTATGCATTTGAAACTTGTGTTCTGCGTGACTGACCTTCCAGCGTGGCGGCGGCTCTAGGAGCAGGAGAGCTGTGTCAGGGTCAGCACTTCACCTCATTTTCCCGTGAGCTTTTTTGGCGAGGTGGCGAGGAGCAGACGCCGAGGGGGAGAACCGAAGCAGCAGTTTGCCTGCACCTTCCCGGTCACCCACACAGGCACCAGACTGAGCTACCAAGCTCTGCTTCTTGATCTGATCCGTGTTTAACGGCTGCTGTGAGCTGTCTGTGAGCCTTTGTGGACTGAGGAAAGGCCATTTCATCTGGTGGGCAATGAAACTCTGCACTTACTGGTTGTGCCTGAAATGGGAACGCTCTGAGAGTCCTTCAGGTGCAGTTTTTTTCTGCAGCCAGAGAGATGGCTGTAGTGCAAAAATGAAACGTCCGATCTGAGTCTATTGGCTAAATGTGGTGTCACAGAACAAGCTGAAGACACACGTGCTTGTTTGCACTGCCTCCAGATGTGAAGCAGCTGTATTGTTACCCAGCTGTAGCTCAGTGTCATTGCTAGTGACTGATAACGGTTGGTACTCACCAGTCACAGCTGGGGATGGACTGATAATAATAAATTAGTGATGTTGTGTAAAAGAGGAAGGTGTTGTTGCTCTTTGTGACTCCTGAGAAGGACTGTTCACAGCTATTTTATTTTTCAGGTGGTATTTATGGAGCTATGTAACATTTGGAAAGCTAGTGCATCTGAAAAAATTCAGGCCTGACATAAATTTGGCCCATCTAGTTTATAATTTCTATTCTGAAAGACTTTCTGATGAGTGCTTCCTCAGAGATGGTATGCAGCTAGTTACAAGGACTTTGCAAGATGGAAATTCACAGGACAGCTCTGCCTTGTTCCAGACCTACGAATATTTAAGCTGTTAATGCTGTTAATGCTGTTAATGCTGGCCAGCTAAGTTTGGTGTGCACCTAAGTTGTCATAAAAACTATGTAAAATTCTTCTTTGCTACATATGACCTGTTAAAAGCCTTTTCTGTCTGAGAATGCTCTGTACAGATTGCAAAGATATTACCCCTTTCATTTTAGACAGTATGTGGGACAATATATTTTATGCATTTCTGTTGTGATATTCTTCACAAGAACATGGTTTGAGCATCACTTGTCAATCTTTTCTAGAAGTGATTGACCAGTCCCCACCTATTTATGAACCAAAGAAGGCTTGAAGTTACCAGACTGAGCTTGTACAGCCTCCTATCAATGGGAAAAATACAGTAATGTGTGCCCCTACTGGTAAGAACATGCATGTGCTCAGGGTTGATTTCTTAGAAAAATTCTCTTAGTAGAGAGGGTAGAAAGGATGGGGGAGGGTAAAGGTTGGATCAAACTTTTCCAAGTGTTTATTTGAAAGCAAACTTACTTGCAGGATGAGTTCCAGATCTGACCTGAAACGACTGGCTGAGGGCAGCACAGAGACTGAACAAGACAGATGTGTCTCTGCATTTTAATCTTTGAATTCAGATTTCCACATCCTGACCTCTGCTTCCCAACTCCCACGTATGGATTTTTATATTAAAATCACTCCCTGATATTTGCAGGCAAAAGCTTGAAAACAAAGACGCTTAAGAAATTTGGCTTGCAAGTTGAGGGGAAAAATAGGCTGAATTTCTCTCGGGCTCCCCTGTTTTCTGTATTGCAATGTCTGCAGGGTCAAAACACCGTGGGAACTTTTGCAGTATCTCAAGGCTGAATTAAGAAGATCAGCAGCAAAAGAGAGAGCAATAAGCTGTCGCTCTCCACCAGTGTTTTCCATGTGGCTAGCCTGGTCTTCCCCTGGGGCCCTGAGAAGCAGGTGGGGTAGCAGAGGCAGGGGGCGTTGGGTTAACAGAGGAGCTCCAAATGGTCTGAACCTCTTCAACCTCAACGTCAAAGGAGAAGAGAGAAATGGAGAGAAGAACAAGGCTGCACGGGGAAGGTTTGAAGCTGAAGATGCCTGGTGCCTGGGCCAAACTCTGATCCGACGTGGCAACACATAGCAAAGGCAGAAATAGACTCAGTCATTTCCAAAAACTTGGGTAAGCTGCAGATGGATCCCCCACCCCCATCCCTGGTGAATTTCACATGGTCTTTAGAGACTGAGACTGCAAGATATGATTGCCCACCTGAGTAAAAAGCCTTCAAAGGACAGGATGGCGCCTCTCCCTGTTTCTTTTCACAGCATTGGAAAAAGTGGAAGTGATTTAAAATAAATCACATACAGGATCTGCAGAGCATCATATGCAAGCCAGAAACACGCAAGCATGTTTCCTTTTTATTTTCTTGTAAGACCATTATTAAGGCTCCTATCCAGTCTCCTCTGGTCAGGTGAAGCTGAAAGCTGAAAACTAAGCTTCAGCCTTGCTTCCTGCCAGCTTGAAAGGAGTTTAAGCATGCGCTTAACTGTTTCCCCACAGCAGGGCAGTGTCCGCTTGGGCACAGATTGCGTTGCAGAGCTAACGGACTTATTTTTGTGTCCAAGCAAAAAGCTCAGCAAATTAGCCTGTGCCACCTGAGCCAGGGCAGATGTCCCTGAACGTGCACTTTGCCTGCAGAAAGAGCAGAGCAGGGAGACTTAGCTTTGTCAGCTGTAGGGGGAATGCTGCTATGTCTCATTACCTGCAATCAAGGCTCCCATCAGACAGCCCCTGGGTGAACGCTGCCACGTGACAGCTTTATTAAGAGTAGCATGGAGGGAGTTTAAAGGGAGAGAACTAGACCAGACACTGTTGGATCTTCTTCCCTGCAAATGATGTTTATCATTTAAATTTCTTGTGACTTCCCAGATGTGGTCATGATGTAATTCCAGAAGGGGATGTTAAATATGAAATCAGGAAGAACAAGCATTTCTTCAATGAACACCAGAATTTCGGGGGGGGGGGGGGTGTTGTTTTATTTTTTCCAGCAAGGCAGAAAATCCAGTGCAGTTTTGCAAGTGAAGAATGGGGGCTATTTCTTTCTGTGCAAATATAATGCTCGTTAATGATAAGCATTGTTATGATTGCACATAGCACCACATGCAGCCTTCTTTTAGCCAATGATTTGTCCTGTGCTGCCCAGGGAAACGTTTCACTTGCAGAGGGTTGGTTGTGAACTGCTGTGAAAGACCACAGACTTCCATTTCCTGTCTCTAGATGTCAGAGGGGTTAAAATGCGACTTCAAAATCGCTTTGCGGACATCATCTCAGGTTTGCTGTCTGAGACAGAGGCACTGACGAGAACGATTTACTCAGTGGGTAAGGTACTACAGTACGCCGGTAACTGGAGATTCAGTCTTCGGTTACGTCAGTAGCGAATCCTTGTGGCCACCAGAACAGTCGTTCTTTTTCCTCTTCCTTTCCCCTCCTTCCTTTTTACTTGCCCTTAAGCATTATTTCCTAAATAAGAGATCACAAGTGGAAGAGTCAGCTATTTGCCTGATATATGTGACTAGTTTGATAATCAGAAATATTTCTACTTGGAATTCAAATTGTGTTGCCTGCAGGTAAAACGGCGTGTTTTTGACACTGCCACAATCATTTTGAATGTTGAATAAAACTGAAACAGAACTACTTAAGGGCTTTCTTTCAAAATGCAAAGAACTGGATTTCACTGATGTGAATATGTTTTGTTTGTTTGTTTTTATATTCAAGCATTTCCCCAAACACTTCTTTTCTAGGTCAGTCCCTGCTAAGGAATACAAGGAGGGTCTCAGTTATGGTGTTACCCTGAATGTTGTAATTTCTTCCTTTCAGCAAAATTTTACTTTTCCTTCTGCTGCTCTGACAGTTCTTCTCATATTATCTCAGGCATCTTTAAGTTGCACTTGGATTCGTAGGGGTGCCATACCCACCTTTTCCTGCCAGCATTTTTGTCCTCTTGGTATGTCTGGGCCCATGTTGCCCTGTTTCCACTATTCACCTGGCCTCCATTATTTCCTGTTGTAAGATATTTAAGATAATTTTACAAATGAGGATCTGTGGAACATGAACAGCAGTAGAGAGAGGATATGGCTTCCTAAGAAAGGAAATATGTAGGACTTCAGCTTCCTGAGCCGCAGCGATGTGAAGGTTTGCAATGAGGGAGGTGTGCAACTGTGAGAAGAGAGAAAGTGGTCTGATAGAGAGAGATAACTTAAAAAAAAAAAAGACACGGAGAACTTAAAAAAAAAAAAAAAGGCAACAGCAACCCACGCCAAGAACAAATATAGTGGGATTTTCAAACTGCACACTGAACTAAGCAAAGACTTCTGAGGCTTATTTCTGCATCACAGTTTCTCTTGCATAAAAGGTGAATGCCATTAGCTTTCCTTCTGTGGACTTTCAGAAGATTATTAGATTATTGATGTTTGTGAAGCACTTCTTAGAGCATGTCTGAGAGAAACATGTAAGGACTAGTTCCGCCTCGAGAATAGGCCTTGGATAATGTGCCTTTAAGAACTATTGATCATTCAGCAAATGAATACTGAATACTGCGGGCTTCCTATGGGGAAAATGAGCTCTATTTTCTCAGTAAAGACCCTACAGATGTGTGTGTAGGCATAGGTCCTCAGTTAAATTGTACAGGGTTAATTCTAGCCTAAGTTCTGGGTGTAATTTCAAATAGAGGGAGTAAAGAAGACAAATGGTCTTCTCAAATGGCGCCCAGAGACAGGATGAGAGGCAACGGGCACAAACTGAAATACAGGAAAATCCACTTAAACGTAAGGAAGGACTTCTTTGGTGTGAGGGCAAGGGAGCACTGGATCAGGTTGCCCAGAGATGTTGTGGTGTCTCCATCCTTGGAGATGCTTGAAACTGGACTGTACAAAGCCCTGAGCAACCTGCTGCAGTTGGCCTTGCTTTGAGCAGGGGGGTTGGACTAGAGACCTCCGGAGGTGCCTGCCAGCCTCAGCAATTCAGCGTTCTTTTGCACAGGTCTTTTTAGACTTAACATTCATGGAAAATGCATTATCTTCTGGCTAGCTGTTCTGGTTATTTGTTAGTCAAAATGAACAAATGCTTGTTTCCTCTTTTTTTTTACTAGACGCCGTCTCCCAAATTACCTGGAATGACTTCGGAACACAGAAATATGGACACTGGATAGTTGAAACTCAGAAGAAATGCAGACTGTTGCAACTGGCTGATGAGGAGGAGGAGAGCAGTATTTGTAGAGCCATTTCATTTGCACTGAACACCTGAGGGTAAGCGTGTTTCTGCTTTCCTTCCATACAGAGGTGGAGCCACTCTGTTCCTTACGATACTGGCGTGTTCAGCTAGGATGAGGCTTTGAAACTAATCATTTTATTTGACACAGGCTGAAGCATTTAGTGTTCTGTGTAGGAGCTGTATGTAGAGATATTTAGGAAGAAAAACACAGAGCAGAGGAGACTTTGTAATGCTTGTGTTGCTCTGCAAATAGAATGACACAACTTTGTGATAATTAATCTAGCTAAATAAGATTTGCATTTATCCTCTGTGCTGTGAAAAATGAGGCTCTGACATGTTTGTGTCTTTCTGTCTCTGAGCAGAAATTCAGCGATGCCCTCATGATCTGTGAAGATGCCTGCACCCAAGATGCTTTAGCCTACCTAATGGAATTTTTCACAGATGTCAAAAACGGACCATTCACAGAGCTAGAGCAGCACCTGACAGCCAAATTTCAAGGTGTTTCACACAGTCCCTCTGACAGCTGCAGGGGAGGAGAGGGCTTTGTGTAGAATGGTCCATTATAGTCTGGAATAGTGGTTGGTTTTGTTTTGTTTTGTTTTGTTTCTTCCCCACAAGCTTTGCACTGTTGAGAAGAGCCAGTGCCCCTGTGGGTGCAAATGTAGTGTTTGGATAAGCAGTGGCAATCCCACTTTCTAGAACTACCAGCCTCTAGTGCGGGAGCTAAGGACACAGTAGTAATTGTAGCTACATGCTGTAGTAGGTGCTTGCATGCCTGACCTGGATATGAGGCAGTGCTGTCCTTTGGGATGTGCCCCACATGGAGGGGCATGCTCTACAATCACTAGCGCTGGCAACTTCGGATAAGGCACATCTGGGTATACACTGCTCACTGCTGAATGAGTCCCATAATGCTGGGACGTAGCACGCAGCCCCTGTGCACCTGTCTGATTGGAAAGTTGGAGGTTAAGCTGTTCTACTTCTGGTTTAGTAATGGTGTACTGTAAACCAGACTACGATCCTATGCAGACTGTGTAAGTCGGAGAGATTTCTAAATCATTCCTGGAGTGTCTGCCCTCTGGTGTCTGCTGTTCCCCAAGAAGAAATAGTGTCGCTGTTTGCAAGAGCTGCGTTTTGTTGCTGTCTTCTGATGCTCAGGACTTCGCACAGGTGCTCTGTTGCTGTCAGTTTGCTATAAAATGTGAGATTCAGAAAATGCTTTCTGGGGTTTTTGTCATATTTAAACAATAGCTTTCTTTCCATGCATCTGAAAGAACACAGGTAAGAAAGTAAAAACAGATGTTAAAGAGAACGTGAGTGGCATTTGATAGTAGGTTTGAGTGAGAACTCTGTTTTCTACGGTAAAGAAGGTAAGTTAAGACACTGCTGTCATCTTCCAGATAAAGAAGAGGAGCTGATTGCCCTTTCAAAAGATGAATCCAGTGAGAATCCTAAACTGGAAGAGCTTGCCAGCACCTTGGATGAAGCATACCACTATAACCCACAGACCCACACCCTTCTCTTTGCTAAGACAAGAGCCCTAGTAGCTGTAAGACATTTCTTTTTAAAGCTTCTAAAATGAGAAATGAGAAAATACAATGCCTCATCTGTTGGTCTTCCCTTTTGATCTAGAAATAGGAAAATATGCCTGTATTTTATCACTAGAAGAGTTGTAGTCAGAAATACTGCAAGTTGTGCTGTTTTGGGAGAACTTAGGAAGGACTACTGTAATGGAGTATCATGCATTGCCTTGGTCTCTGAAAGCCCTCTGCTGCCCAGTGGCTTATTAACCAGCCCAGCTACCCATTAGTACACGCTGATAAGCACCAAGTGCTAGACCTTTGCATACATGGACTTCTAACACTCAAGATAAAAATGAATTTCTGTTTGTGTCTTGACTCAAAGGTTATTTTATAAGCTAGCCACTAGAGGGGAATAAAGAGCCACAATACATACTGGTTTCGGATGAACTTTTCTAAATATCATACTGCATAACTCTTTTAAATGTGCATCTGCAATATTTTATTGCATCATCTGAGTAATTGACTTGATAACTTGACAGGAAATGATCTCCTTTGTACTCAGTTCTCTGACTTTCAGAATTTGTGTCCTTTTTTAATTTTTGATTTTTGTCTTATAATGAAATAATTGGTCCAGAATTCACTTGCCTAAGGGTGAGAAGGTAGTGCTTGTTCTTAATATGCCATTAAAGATGCAAAGAAAATAAGTTGGGTTTTTCATCCACATAAATGATGATTTGGGGGGAGTGGGAGCTCAGAAGTAAACGTGAACACTTTTTCTAACAGAAATACTTTCAAACTGGTGTGAGATCCCTGTGTTTCTTAGTTTGCTGGTGTGCCAGCGGTGAAAAGCAGGCAGGCAGGAGGCACAGGTAGAAGAGATGGCATTTCCTCTAGTCGTCTGTTTTCTTGCCTGTGCTGTATTTTTCCAGTTCCTCGTTTTTTTGTGATAGAATTCTTTGATAGGCACCAAATACCAGGGCAGAAAACTAGCCAATAATTTTCTCCTCTAGCTTTTCTTTCTCCAAGAAGGCAGCAAGATGCTGTGAAATAATTAGTGTGTCAAGCAAGCCTGAGCTTAACTGAGGGATGTTATAGAAGCAGGCAATAAGCACAGGCTGGGAGATGTGAATGAGGACACCTGGAATGGGGCATCTTGTTCTAGTTTGTGATCAAGGAAACGTGAGATAAGGGAACGCTGTTTGGGAAGCAGCATTATCTGACTTTGAAGATGGACATGGGAAATGAAAGCCACACAGAAGGTTCTAAATGCTCTTTTTATGGCATAGCTGCCCCTTTTGCACCTCTTGTTAGCATAACTGAAGAAGATAAATGTATTGCTCTACAGGTCGTGGAAGGGCAAGAGACAGCAAGTGCATCCTTATGATGGGCAAAAGAGAAATTGAGAACGAGAAATAAAACCGTTATAAGGAAGAAATGATGAATGAAGCTATTGAAAAGCTCCAGAAATGGGATGAGGCAACATCTGCAAGAAACGTTTGTAGTTATGTTGAATTTTCATGCTCAAATCTACAGGCATAATCAATACTGCCCTTCCTCCACTGGGGCTTTATCTAGACCAAGTGATAACCTGGGGAAAGCACGCTCTCTACGTGGTTTCGGACTAAGGCTAGATCAGCAGTGAATGGAGGGTTTGTGCTGCTAGCTTGTTGCATGTCACCTGGGCCATAACTGCAAAAAACTTAGAGGTTGAGGTGGAATTATATAAACTACTCATCTTAAAAATAAAATCAAAGCTATTCTGTGCACTGGAAGAAAAATATTGGCATATCTGCTTGGAACTGTGGGTAAGCAGATGGGATTACTTAAACGAAGCTGATGATTGTAATATGGCTGTCTATATGCATGTTGAAAACCACTTTAGCGTTTCTGCAGGCCCATGAAAGTGCTCTTCTAAGTTATTTGTTGTCATGCCAACTGGTTATTGATTTCAGAGCAGTGTTTTCTGGGAGATTTCAAGAGACCTTTGCTGAATACTCTGGGACATTAACAGGATGACATTCGGGCTTGTTTACGCTCTGCTGGTGACCTCTTTTGCCTGCAATACTGTTCATCTTTGCTCCAAGCAATGTTTGGCAGATGAACAAGCCTAGTAGAACATACCAGCGTAAATACAGTGCTTTACATTAACCCCACAGGGAGGGCACTGTGCACTTAGATCAGAAAACATCTTGAAAGTAAGAAGGAGCATTAAGGACTCTTGCTGCTCAGGTGATGTGCAAGAGGTATCTTGGGCTAAGCCAGCTGTGATGGACCTCTGGTCAGGGAGAAGGGTCTTCCTAGAGAAGGCTGGAAGAAGCCAAGTTTTATTACACTGTAACTTGGAATAGTTTCTAGATAGAAAAAACTTAAAGACTCAGGCAGCCAATAGAAATAAAAAGGGGTTGTATATAATTCTGCCACATGCCCGTGGACTAGCATATGAGCCCATGTTTCCGGGTGTGCTTTCAGCGACACTGAGCTGCAACAAAGGCTGCCCAACTCCCTTTAGTCTTTGTGAAGTTTCTTCTCTACCTCTGAGGCCTGGTTTGGTTGCTTCTTGTTCTTCTTGGAGGAGTCAGTCTCTGCACGAGCTGCAGGCTCCCAGCTCTATGGCTGGGACACCTGTCCCCTTCTCTGCCTGCCATTCCTGTGGTGCCTAGAGCCTTCTTTCCGAACTGCGAGCTCCCCGGAGCAGCAGCACTGCAGGGAGTCTCATATGACCTAGCCTTCGCAGGCACTTTGTTAGGGTTATGACCAAAGGCGGGGATGAGGGGGGAGGGAACAAATGCTGTCCATCATGTAGGCTTACTCTAGCATTGCATTCTGACCCTGACAAATGTACCAAGTTCTTTCTTAGATAAGAGTTCCTAGAATTACGAGAATCAGAGATAGGTTGTTTTGTTTGTTTAAATGGAGGAGGTTCCTAGATGTTGCGTATCAGGACAGCTTAGTTAACCATCTTGACCTGCGTTCACACAGACACTGGCACTTCTCTCAATTTTGTAATGTATTTTGCTTTTTATAATCTTGATTTGTATTTATTTTAAAGATATATAACCTGCAAATGAGGGAAAAAGTGTTACAAGATTCCAGGAAGAAAGATACAAGACCAAAGGTAGTGGAAGGCAAAAAAAATCTCCCGTGTGGAAAATGCAAATCATATGCTTACAATACAGATGACATCAGAGTTATAAAGGTATGCCTCTATACGGAAACTTGCATCCATGAACTCCAGGGAAATCAGCATTATTGGACTAATGGTATTGTTCAGTGTGGAGAACAGGCTATTTTGTGCCGACTCGGGTAGAAAAATTTCTGGGGTAGATCAGTAAACCACAGCACCAAAGCTAGCAACTTCTGTAGCGTGTTATGATGGTAGCTGGTACATACCAGGTGTGCAGATATGCAGTAATACACAATTGGGTCAGTTTTCCTGACTCTTAGAAGTGAATATATGTTGTGGATAACTGTGTGATTGTCAGTGCACAACCTATTAGTGTAATTGCTGGATATTTACTTTCCCTATCAGCATAAGCTTCTCATGTGGAAGTCTTCCTGCAGCTGATTTTTTCCCCCCACTATTTTTGTTGAGTGCATATTATCAGTACGAAGTACTATAGAGAGATCAGCTCATTGTTTAGCTCCTTCGCTTATGGGCCAGTGGTGTGTTCTGAAGGGCAACAGAGACCATGGTTTTATAAGAGGACCCCAGCAATGCTTCAGTATTATTTTCTCTTCCATTCTTTAGGTAGTTTACATTGCATCTAGGCATTTCATAGAGACACTTTTATCAAGATCTTTCTGGAGGCCTTGCTTAGGCTCAATTAGAAAGAGCTATGATGGAGTGAGAGCCCATTAGCATCTCCTTCAGCATAAGGAGCTGGGGCTTTAGGAATGTCTATGAAGGCCCAGGAAGCCAATCCTCTATGCATGAAAGGTGGTGATCATGAAATAAAACCTCTTCTGGAGCACTTGCAGCCTTTCTCGTTCTGAGATTTGTTTTTTGAAGCTCATTCTCTTCTAACTGTGCTGCTCTAAAAAACAATGGGTGATGTGATGAGGGGCTTCAGGCCACAGCTGAGGGTTAGAGTGCTTACCTTCAAGGCACTTCCCTTTTTAATCACGCAAAACCTTTATTTACCAACTGTTTTTGGAATTTTGATTGAGTCCAGCTACTCCTCTGCAGAGGGAAAATCAATGGATGAGGAGTTTGTGATAGCCCAGCCTCTGAAAACCTAATTACATCTCTTTGACTAATAACAATGAATATCTGACATGCAACTCTGACTGTTAGCAGTCTATTTTGTGGTGCTGGGTTATCATGTATGGCTGTGCCAAAAGCCTCAGAGTTCAGAAAACTCTTTAAAAAGAGCTTCAAATTGATGCTGTGCAGATAACCCCTCCTAACCTTTTAAATAATCCCTGCAAACTCATATTGCAGCCCACACGCTTAATGTAAGCTATGTTTCCAGGAGGAATCAGAGTTTTCAGACTCTAGCACAAGTTCTTCCAGCACAAGTACTACAGATGCTTTCAAATTAAGGTATTCATTTTTTTAACCTTTGATTATATATGTTACAAAAGTAAACAGCTGTAACTCCTTCAACTTGTAAGAGTTACTTCCACCACTGCAAAGTGTTTTCATCACCCTTTATGGATAGCTGGGGTCATACAGTCAAAATTAGTGGGAAACATGAGGCCCTCAGTTGTTCATTGTCCAAACAATTCTTTGTTGGTTTTATGCACAAAGGTTCATATACTGCAAGTGTGGTTTTTCAGAGAAGCTGAGCAAGTTTAAATGGGCAGAAACTAGTGACCAGTGATATATAAAAACTTTGTTTTTGATGAGCCAAGGCCTGGTGCTTTACTAGTACTTTGCACTTGATGGAAACAAAAGGCTAACGAGCAAAAGGGGCTGGAAGTTGAGCCTGCCAAATGACAGGAAGCACATTACTAGTGAAATGTTAACTTCCATGAGAGATGTGTGAGGTGAAGGGAAATGTCAAAAAAAAAAAAAAAAAAAAAAAGTGAGGAATGGTGTTTCTCCTATTAAACACTTCTGGCATATGTCATTCCACAAATCTCATCACACCATTCTTGGAGAAGCATTCAAGGAGCGTTATATAATAAAGCCTCATAAGAAACCAGTCCAGTTTCATGATTTTATGAAAAAAAGCAAGATGTATTGCCAAAATACTAATTGCCAGCATGACTGGGGAATCACAGTGAAGTACAAGACGTCTGATAATCTATCAGTGATCAAAATCAAAAGCTTTGTAATGGAGGATGTTGCAGCTGGGACACAAATGGATTTTCAGAAATGGAGAAATGTTAATTATTCTTTCAAAATTTTTGATGTTGAAGAAATGTGCAGCTGAATCCAGTGTTTTAGTGCATGTATCACCTTCCTGCACTAAGCTTAAATGGTGGATGGTCTCCCATTTCCTTGTTTAAAATATACTTGTTCTGTAACCTAACATGTTAGGTCCCCCCTGTCAGCATCTCAGTAGATTAAATAAGGCTAGTATGGCCAAAAAATAATTTGTTATCTCATGAAATGATGTCCTAGATATAATCCTTGCCATTATGAAACATTCGTTTGGAGCCTGGAAAAAATGAAATCAAACTGTATGACTAAAACATCTTCTTTTCGGCAACAGACCACAGCTCCAGGTATTTCTGTGTGCATTTTAACTAACTTAGTGGTATGTAGTAGTTGTATTGTACATCTATGCAGATAACACGGCTTATGTAAATTAACACAAAGCATTACTTTAGCTACTTATAAAACTTATCGTAAAATACTTTCAATGCTCTAGAAAAATGAGAGGGAATGTCCAATTCCTTTTCCATAAGGAAGAGATTGCATCTTTTAACTCCATTTTTAACAGGAAATTCTGCTGCAACAGTCTGGAAAAGCAGAAGGGTTTTGCATATTCTACTTGGAGCAGGTTTCTTCTGGATTAAAATAATAGGACTGTTTTCTTCTATCACTATGTGCTTATCAATTTGCTATTGCTGAAGCTGCAGAATGGATACCTTTCTATGTGTTGCTTAACTTCACAAGACCCAAGGAAGACAAAGCACTGCCCCATAAGATGGGTGAAAGCCTAGTTTAGATGGCGATTAGCAGTTACCCTTATGTTTTGTCTCAGGAGTTGACGGTATTTGAAATTTCTCAAGATGCTCACATTATTTCTACACTCCCCCTGTCAGAGAAGATCTGGAATTGAAATTGAGCCTAAGCATTAGTTTGCTTAAATCTTCTCCCCACACAGAGCCCGGACTGACATTGCTACAGATGTGATTACAAAACATGAAGCTTTGCTGCATGTATCTTCAAAGAACTCAATCTTCAATGCTTCTGGAACTGAGATGAAAGGGAATTTTCCATCTACTTAATACATTTGATAGCACTGTAAGATATGTACATAGACTTATGTATTTTAAGAAAATATATCTTTTTCTGTAAAAGCTCTATATACTATACAGAAATCCCACATCTCAGTCCTACAGTGACTTATTCGGTGCTTGGTTCCTACTTAGTAAGTTCATTGTTCTAACAGTTGCTTCCAGAAAGAAAACACAAAATAATGGATAAAGATGATTTATGGTTGGATAATGCCTCTTCCTTGCCTCCACAAAACGTTAGGAACAAAGATTTTGAAAAAAGCTGGTTTAGCAATTTCAAACACCAGATATATGGAAAGTCATAGTCTTTTCTGTATGCTAGGGCACGCATAAGTTTGCTGTGTGAAAGAGACATCAACTTTTGGACTCTTGCAATAAAAAATAATCAGTTGACATCACAGCTCTTATTAATGATTACTGGGAAGTTAGCACATTTGAGAAGTTTAATCTTTTTCCACTGTTTGAAAGAGAGGATTCCAGACTCTGTAGTTCAGCGTAAATGAGCGTGTCATCTGGATAAGCCTCCAGGTTGATGAGGTAACACATTAATGAGAAATTCAACCTGATACAGCAAGTCTGCCTTCAATTCACAGTAAGGGCTGGAGGGGAACAATGCCAACACTTCACTTGGTCTTTGAGAGTATGTGAATATTTTTTTGTGACTGAACCCAAAGCTGTATATTTATTATCAAATACTGTTCAAGACTATCAATCATCATCATATTAACAACACCAAGCCCTCTGTTGCTTGTAATCGAGCATGCTAGCCTGCAAGAGGTACAGTGCAGTCTCTGCCCTCTCCTTAAGCCTCTTGACTTCTTTCAGAAATAAAGTCATTGCTTTTTCCCAGATATACATACAGCCAACAGCACTGAAAATACAACAGGAAGATAATCTGGAAGGATATTTATCAACTATGTTAATTGTTTTGGCAGCTGCTCTAACTACCGTTAAAAGTTAGAATTACTTGTATAGCCTTATTTATCTCCAAGTAAGAAGATATTTTTGTTATCACTGTTCATAAATAGATTCATTTGGTGTTGTGGATTAGGCAGTCACTGACTTCAGTGAATGCAATAGTCTAAGCACTGGTTGCTAGCTGCCATAAAAATTGCTGAGAGGGATCTTGAAATTGTGGTAGATTTACTTTCTCTGCCTTGTGTCATCAAGAAGAGAGTTAGCAGTACTCTCCTGGGGTACAGAAGACTGCCAGTATCTGACAGTATTCATATTCACCCTGTATCATGTAGATTATTCAAATGAACAAGTAATTAAAATATGAGAAATCAAAACATGTAAGATCATGCTAAGGGGGCAAAGAGTTTGAAGTACAAGCTTTGTTCTGTGTCTCAGTACTCAAGATAATACAAAAAAAAACACCAAAATTTTTTGAAAATAAATTTAATTTTATCTGTTAGAAATATTATCCCCAAATGGACCACTCTTCCACAAAGGCTAGAGCTTAGATTTTAAACGAACAGTGTTCACATTTTTTAAATTAATAAGCGGCTAAAGAATTCCAATATTAGACTCAGATTCTGGTCAATTGTAGCTAAAAGCAAGTCAATGCCTGGTAATCAGAAAAGGAATAAAAATTAATTTTATGTCGTCAGTTAATTTTTGGACCACTGATAAGAGCATAGAACTGAATTCAAGTCAAACTAAAGGGGCAAAATATATCAAATCAGCACATGATCTTCAACAGTTCCACAGATTCCAGCAGTAATTTTTTTTAATACTTTTCTACTGCATGACTTTTGCACTGTCATCCTACAGTAAGTCAATCCAACCACCATATGAACAAAGTAATGAAAAGTTGTTTTCTTTGATGGGGCAAGTGTCCCATTTCCTGATGGAATCATTCACACAGAATCATTCAACATTGTAAACACACCACCTGATAATACAATCCACAAAAAAGTTGTTCACTTTATGGTTCAGGCTTTTACATTTATGATTACCATATCATTTTCTTGCGCTCACCAGAAGCAGGCTTGTACCTGGATGTTTTTGTTTAATGTTGTTTGGATTAGGATGCCATTTTACGGATCATGTAGTTCAGAATGCCACCATTGTGGAAGTAAGTGAGCTCCACATCAGTGTCAAACCTCATGATGGCATGAAAGGTTTTCCCAGTATCCAGCTGTTGGAGGTAAAGAAAGTTATTTAAGCAGCAGAACCTTCCACATGTTACATGACAGAAATAAAATAAGGATTATTATGACATTTTGCAATGCTAAGAAATATTGCAATAGAAAACTGCTTAAGTGAACAGGGACTGGGCATCAGTATTTCTCTACTACAGTATGCCACGCTATACCACTGCCAGTTGCTTCAGAGGAAGGTGGTCTGAAACAAAATGTACCAAGCAGGGTATGGAGTATCCTTACATTCTATTTGCTGCTTCTATTAGATTTATTGTTGATCTAAGACTAGAAGCATGAAAGCTTGCTTACCACCCTTTTAAGTGGTTATTCTAATTCTTCATTTTCTTTTACAGTCATTCTCCTGGCTTCAGTACAACAGCAATATTAATTTTATTAGCTCTCTTTAGAGGCTAGTGTTTGGAATTAAGAAAAGCACAAAGACACTTGCATGAAGTGAATAACTAGCAAACCACTATTTTACTAAAAATTGTCCTAGTCACGTATTTCCAGATGAGTGCACAATGTCTATCTATGCCCAACAGGCTGAACAACTCATTGGGTCTCTACTTGCTCCACTTCAGAATGGTTAATGAGGCATATGTAAATGTCTGTTGTTCAAAACTAATCTAGGCAGACCACCTGCAATAAATGAATGCAAAGTAAGTATACTGTTTTGCTAACTGCAGTAAAAAAACTGATTTCAAGGCCACTAGGCTAAATAAGTCAGTTTTACAAGAGTTCTAATCAAGAATAAATCATGGTTTCATTGTACATGCTAATATTTTTCAAAAAAGGGGCAGGGGTTTGGAGGCAGAACCAGGTGAATGGAGGTCTAAGTGCAGTGCCTGAAGTTTAGCTACATTTTACGCTGGGTATACTTTGACTTCACTTTGGACACTGCAATATACAATATTCTGTCAGTTTGTCCGGGTTAAGACACAATGAGTTTATTTAATGTTTACAGTTTAGTTGCTACTGTGCTATAAAAAAAAATTAATGGAGACAGAAAAATTTACACTGGACACAGAAGGACTGGTCAAAAACACAGGACTCCTTTCTGTTGAATGAAAGTTTGGGCATGCTGCTTTTATCCCACCATAATAGATTCCTATTACAATGACTGCGTTCATCCTCTTCCCCCCATCTCAAATCTTTTTCTTCACCTCAAGTGAGAAAGGGTTCTTACCATACTAAAACATATTGTTTGAAGAGACAGTTATTTTGAATCAAATTACAGTGCTTTAGAAAATTCAGCTCTTAGGTGTCTCATTTACCTTGATTTGGATGTTCATCTGTGGCTTTAGTTTCTCAGGAATGACAATCGTATAACGTTCACGTCCAGTGAGGCCTAGAGTGCCTGCATCCTCGCCAGGTAAATACTGGAGAGGAATCACTCCCATTCCTACTAGGTTACTGCGATGAATTCTCTCATAGCTTTCAGCAAGCACTGCCTTGACTCCCTAGGAAATACACAACAGATATAACTATCTTCATGGTTCAGGATAGTCTTTCTGTGCTCAGAGAAGGAAAAAAAGTCAGAACTTCTGTGGCCCCATCCTTCCATTATCAGTTATTGCTAAGTCACCAGGTCTCTCTGACAGCAGACTGTCCAGGACAACCCGATGATACGTCAGCTTTCAAACACCTTTGAAGAAGTCTAATTGTCAAAAGATTTCATGTGCTTTCTCTGGAATCCAGGGTCCTTTAATGAGTCTTAAGTAAAACACCATTAGTCATTTCTGTAACTCTTGCTGTAGGTAGTACTGACTTCACTGTTGCCCGCCTACACTATGTGCCCTAGGGTATAGTTTAATTGATTTTTACATGCTAATACAGTTAAGAAAAAAATTACCACAGGAAAGAAAAAGAATTTTGACAAGTATAACCCTAAAACTTTGTTTAATAACAAACAAACTACTGCATTCAAAATTCCACACTGAAAAAGTTTGAAACAGAGCTCTAAAAGGCAGGCAAGTAGTGTAGGACAGGATGAAGAACAAACAGATTTTCCACTGTAGCTGGATTTCTATTAGGGTCCTCTCACAATACTGGTAATAATCCTTGCAAACTACAAATCATGGTGAAGCAATGCTAAATTTCATATTGACTGATATTATTCTTTACTTACACTTTATAGTTTCATTGGTAAGTGAGCTTAAGAAGGCAGCTGGAAGCAGAACCAAGGTATACTGCACTGTGGGAGGCAAAAGTATTAAAGGGACTGGCCTTTCTGGTGTAGCCTTGTGGACTGTTAGCTGGAGAAGATTTCCTGCCTAAACAGGATCTGTTAATATTTAAATAGCTTTTGCAACTCTGCTGCAGCTTTTAGACACAGCTGGTATTTCAAAATAGCTCCTATCAAGAAGTTCTGGTAGGCATGCACATTTGCAGTTTATGCAGAGATCCCCTTGTTCGCTCTTCTCATAGAAGATGACATAGCACTTCCTTTTTCCTCTGCTAATGAGTCTCCCAGTGAAGTTGCTAAGCACAGTCTGACCATAACCTCCTAGTTGGTATGTGCAGGGTGGTCCCTGTCTTGCTATTGTCTCTAAAAATATACCTATCACAGGAATGAAAATCAGCTATACTACTCTACCTGACAAATGAACACATTTTTAAATATTGCCCTCCCTGTAGTTTACCATAGACACTCACCAAAAGAAATGGTCCTTTGGCTGCCCAGTCTCTGGAACTTCCTGCACCATATTCCTTCCCAGCCAGCACAATCAGAGGATGGCCAGCCTGCTTGTATCTTTCTGCAGCATCAAATACATCAAGCTGGAATGCAAATGCCAAACATTTTATGTATTTTTGGGTGTGGAAATACATTTCTGAGGAACAAGCAGAAAGTGTCCTCCCACAAATTGCTGAAGGCCACATTTGCTACCAAGAGGCATTCTGAAGGTAATCATCATATAGCACTGTGTGATTTCTAGCGTGGTCTCATTCCCAAATCAAATCTACACCTTTCGCTGTCATTTCTACAATGATTATACTCTTCATCAACATGCCTGATAGCACTACATTATGCAGGCATGTATGACCTACTGCTTTAATTCAACACAGCTCCTGTCACTTTATCAGCTTTACTTAAAAGGGACTTGAGTAATAACCTCAGCTGTAAGAGAGAAAGTCAGCGCTAATCCACCCTACTGTCAGTAAGCCTGATTTTAGAGCAGCATCTGTACTTACAGTTTCCCCAGAAGGGAAATGGACAGTCTGAGGTCCCTGCTTATCGATAAATTTGTTCACCAAGCGAATGTTTGCAAATGTTCCTCTGGCCATGACAGCATCATTCCCTCTGCGAGAGCCATAAGAATTGAACTCTCGAGGAGTCAAGCTGTTAAGGGAAAAGAAAAAAGAAGAAAAGGTCACTGTTGTTATTTTAGACTGAAACATTCTGAAGAATAATCAATGAACTGGTGTCTCTGATGCAGCAGCCAGCCGTGTTTTTAATTTGTTTCTAAAACTCTCTCAGCAGCCAAGCTCATAGCTCCCATCATGGCTACTAATGACAGTAGCGCACATGTATCCAAATCTTCTATTATTCAGCTTTTAAGTTTTTAAATTTTAAAAAAGGGCAGGGGGAGGGGTGGTGGTAAAAGTCTGTCTACTGAAGCCTGGCCACAGAAAGCAACTGCCAAGGTATTCTCAACCCTTGCCCAGCATAACAGTATCTGACAGTGAAGCAAGGATGCAAGGATATAGTCCATGTTTGTCAGAAGAAGCAAAAGAAATCCTTTCTTACTAGCTGGCAATCGAAAATCCTCCTAATTATTTATATTATCACAGCATCTAGAACAAAGGTAGAGACACCACTGTGCTAAACATCTAAAAGACAAAGAGAGAGCCCCTGCTGCAATTCAGAATTAAAGAAGAAAAAGTTCATTTGGGACTAGAGATATGAGAATGATGGGATACTCCAGTCTAGTAACCTCTAGAGAAAAAAAGTAGAGGAATGTGACAAAGGACTGTTTGTATTAGGCTACCTCCAGAAGGCAGTTCTGACATAAAACGTTTGTTTTTATAATGTGCATGAGATTATTTAGATTTCAAAGTGTCTGACAACAGTTGGTCAAACAGATGTGAGCAGCTAGCAGTCAATAGATCACACTGAGTCGATTTAATCTCCAGAGTTATTAGATTTAATGAAAACACTATTTTATTTTTCAAATGGCTGAGCTGTTTTTCAGAGCATCGGTGAAGTAGTAAGAAGCACTAAACCAGAGACTGTAACTGTCATATTACATCTGAAGATGGAGTAGAGAGACACAGCAAGTCCTAGTCTTGCCTTAAGCTGCAGCCACTGTACTAAACTGACAGAATGTCCCTAGCAGGAGTTTTAGAGTCTGACCACAATGGCTTTACCAGTTGTTACAGCTGCACTGAAGCCTAAGCTTAAGCTCATGCTGTCCTAGATCTTTGAAACAGTTGCACTTGCTAGAATTCAGTATAGAACCAATTTTTGGCATTAAGGACCATGATAATTTTGTCTTTAGCGTCAATAGAGAGACAAATCCCAATTCCTTTATTTCTGAATTGATTTATTGCAAAAGCTAGCCTGAAGTCTCCTTCTTCCCCTCTCTCCACACAAAGGTCTTGGGAGTCTTCAACTCCCCAGTATAACAGACCTGCACACTCTATACAAATTCTCAGAATCAGTGAAAGCTGCTGAAAGAGCAGAAGTAGAAACGCTTTTCTCTTTTCATGTGTTCTCCAGGAATGATCCAAGGTACACAAGCATATGGGAGCGTAGCAGATCTGTAAGCTAATAACATGATGTAGTAATGAGGGCTTATTTCCTCTTTCCATCTTAGAAGAAGAAGAAGAAGAAGAAGAAGAAGAAGAAGAAGAAGAAGAAGAAGAAGAAGAAGAAGAAGAAGAAGAAGAAGAAGAAGAAGAAGAGGAAGTTAAAAAAAAAAGTGCTTACCCTCTGCTGGTCAAGTAACGGGCTGCAGGACTATTCCTTGCTATATTCCCAGCTGGAGATATGTGGTCAGTTGTCACAGAATCCCCAAAACTCAGCAGGACATAAGCGTCTTCTATTGATTTGGGGGTTTGAAGAGCCAAAGTCTAACCAACACAAATGCAAAGAAAATCATTAAAATGTGACACAGAGTTCCTTTACTTTTTTTGGAAGTGCAGGACATATATCAGCACTTAGTAAAATAAAGTTTCCATTCTTACACAAGTTAGCAGAAAGTTAAAAAAAAATTAACCCTCTTAAAAATTAAATGCTGAACAAAATATTATCTCTTGGGTGTCTGTCAGCATGTTCATGCATATATAAAATAGATGAGGCCATAAAGTTAGCTGAGGTTTTCCATGGTACATGCAGGAACAGGAGGAAAGTCCAGGATTTCTAGACATCTGCATGTATTGAAATCTGCATTTTATTTTAAACAGTGCTGAAATAGCAATCTGAACATTGCATTATTTGTTAAAAAACGCACGTAGGCAGACCTATGGCTTGCATCTCTTTTCCTTTTTCCCTTACTTGCTTTCTCACTATCTAAAACTATTCTACCTTAAAAGGAAAAGGAGAATTTTTGAAAGTCCTGTAGTGACAGAGAATCCTTAGGATTTTCAGATTCACTCATGCAGTATTACAATAAATACAATGGGTGTGATGCTAACATTTGAGAACCAAGGCCTGTATAGCCTAGGATAAGCCCTGCACTGACATGATGGATGCTCCCATGTCCTTCTGAGCAGCTTTGCATCATTTTAACATGAGTCAAGGTCTTCCTATACAGACCGGCCTGCCTCTGAGTGAAAGTGTGCACCTACCAGACCATCAAAGAAAGGTGGAGACTTGATGTATGTTGACTTGGGATTCCAAGTATATAGTTTGTCTGAAGGAGCATCTAAGGCATTCCAAGATTTATTTACTGTCTGAAAAACACACAAAAACATACTGTGGATTTCTAAGTTTTCAGAAGCAATGGAATCACTTCAGAATTCACATAAAATTACAAATTTGACAATGCCTTGCATTTTTAAGGCATTTCTTATGACAACATACAAGCTGTTTTTATATGACTATCTTTTAAAAGCAAGAGTGAGGAAAAGCAAACACCCACACTTCATTACAAAAGAATAGCTGCTCATCCAGTTTTCTGACAATTATCTGTATTATGCATACAGATAATGCTTTATAATTCTCAAGAAGCTGCATGTAAATCTCAAACACATTTCATTTTACTACTGAGGAACATGACATTACCAAGCACAAGTTTTCTTTTTTATGTGAATGCTATTAAATGGTGAAAAGAAAATTTATGTCAGCCAGAAAAAAAAAATCCATGTATACCTTACATTAAGTAAATAATTAAGGAACAGCTTTCAGAATGTGATCTACCTTAAAAATCAATTAATTAATGAGAAGTCATTTATAAAAACATCTCTTCTGAATACCTGTCACAGCAGAAGCAAAAGCTATGGAAGGAAAAGGTTCATTTCTTTATCAAGACCACCTTATTTAACACTTTTAGAGTAGCACAGCACAACTTCAACTGAACTATTGCACTGAGGACTAATTCACCTCTATTTTTTGGTAGACTTCCTTGAACATCCCAGGAATAACGAACTGATGCTCAACAGCCTGAATCTCATTTCGGGTTGGCCAGATGTCTTTTAGGAAAATCTTTTTCCCCGATGCATTTATTCCTGTAGGAAATGGCATTATTATGTTTCTTATACAAATATTCCATTGGAGGTAGGGAGGAGGGAAACATCAGGTAGTATCCTTCAACAGTGTGTTCCTTCTAGTCTGACCAGAACTCAGGAGATGCACTTTATTTCATCTACAAGGGTCTGACAGAAGGGGGCCTCATCGACTTGATGCCTATACATACGCCTTCTTTTATAATTTCCATTAGAGAGAAACTTGTAGAATGATTTAGGTTGGAAAAGATCTTTGAGGGTTGTCTAGTCCAACTCCCTGCTCAAAGATAGCCAGCTAGATCAGGTTGCTCATGAAATACTGCAACCCAGATATAACCAAAAAGATGCCCCTGCAGAATCAGAATATTGATCAAATTTGGCTTTTTCCTTCTTTTCCCTTCCCTTCCACCATACAGACCCTGTTGTCTGTTACTAAGCTCTGTTGCTTAATAGTTTCATTCTTTGTATCCCAGAGGTATTTGTGCATTTGAATCATCTCCCTAGGACCAGCATTTCTGAGGAGCTTAATTCCAGTTTTGTTTATAAGGTGGGAAAAGAAGCATGCTGACAGTGTCTTATCCAAAGGCTCTCCCAATAACGTCTTACCCAAAGGCTCTTTCTCAAAGTCGATCCGGATGGTCCCTGCAATTGCATAGGCTATTACCAGTGGTGGGGAGGCTAGGTAGTTAGCACGGGTATTGGGATGGACACGCCCTTCAAAATTCCTGTTTCCAGACAACACACCCACAGCAACAAGGTCGCCCTGAGAGAGAGGATTTGGAAAAAAAGATGTTGTAGTGCTTCCAGACTTCAAGCACCCAGTACGTCTGCATAGTTGCCCCATGCTGTGACATCAATGACTGGACTTGTTTCCTTCCAAATGGTCCCAAAGCATATCCCACAGAAAATGGAATACAGATTGACTTTACTTTCCACACAATGAGAACAGACAATTCAGTGTAACGCAGCTCAGAACAGCACAAGACAGAGAACAGCCTACCTAAATAAGCTGCACTGGAAACGCTGATTGATGCATACCTTTGTGATGGCCTCAACAACAGACTCTGGTAGGGGCCCACTATTGCCGATGCAGGTCATGCAGCCATAACCCACCACATCAAACCTAGACAGAGCAGAAAAAAACCCATCAGTGAACAAAAATTTGTTTTGGAGCAAGATGTTTAAATCCTTAGCACTTGGCTAGGATTTATTTTAGAAGATAAGCTATATTGCTTTAACAAATGAATTGCTGCTGAAAATAGCGTTTTTAACAATGCTCAATTTTTATTATTCCAGTGGCTTTCTGTGCACACAGAAAAAAGACCTAGGAAATGTGTCCTCTAGCAATACAAAAGACAACATATTGTCATATATGCTATTTTAAAACTACTACTCTTGAAAAATAATCAATTTTCCCACTTAAGAGCATGAGTCTTCAAGAAACTGCAGCAAGCAACAGGCCTTCTCCCTCCCTGTGTGTGTTGGCACAAAGTCAGCCAACACAACAGTATTATGTTAGCTCATGCATGATCATGTCATAGGGTTATCTGCCACATCTTTTAAGCTGTATAGAGAAATAATTATTTTATTGCATCACTTGTTAATGCTTGTACTTAAGCAGCTCTAAGTCAACAGTAAGAAAAGCCCTCTTACCCCAATTGAGAAAGGTAATGCATAACTCCACTCTCCCTCAGATAGTAAGTGACAACCCCGCTTCCTGGAGACAGGCTAGTTTTAATGTATGGCTTCACTGTCAAACCAGCTTCAACAGCTTTCTTAGCAAGCAATCCTGAAAAATGCAAAGGATAGTTGCAGTTCTTCCTGGAGGTGAGACAGTTTGATGAATCAACAGGTTAACAGTAGTGCCATTAAATAACTGGAAAGAAAGAGGGCTCCATTTCCAGCAGTGAGATGGTACAGATAAACAATCACAATAATCCACCTGAGTTCAGAGAAACCAGCTAGAGCTCAAGTGCTCTGCTGAACTGTGGGCCCAGCCTGCAATTTCCATCCTACTGGAAAGTCACAGGAAACTACATTCGATAAGATGCACTCATGCCTGGTCCGCGTGTAGAGAGATTCAAAACTCAGTAAATGGTTAAACAAAAGCCACTTGTATACAACAAATATCTTGCAAAAAATGCAATAAAGAATTGTTAATTTTTCACTTATGAGAGTCTGGTGACCCAATGCTGAACTTACTGCCTTCAAAAGCAGACAATTATGATAGTACTGATACTGGCCACTTGTTACAAACAAGCTAGCTCACAATCTCTAGCTTGTTGCAGGAGTGTTATGTTACCACTCCTAGATTTGTACCCTGTATAGAGATGTTTTAATGGAGAGGATGTGTTAACAGAAACACATTTATCCTGAACCTATTCCTTTTAAATGAATTGTCTGTACACAAATGAATGTAGTTTTCCTTCAGAAACCAAATCCTCCCAGCTTTCTCAGGATGGACATAAAACAAGCAGCAGCTTTGCAAACTATGCAATATTTCCTATGCCCATGCCCCATTTTCCCCCTCACACATCCATTTAGATAAGAAAATATAGCTCAGCTCCACTTTGAAAAGTGATCTCCCACAGAAAGTTGTCACCAAAACCAGCTTGTTTTTACCAGCTGTTTGGCAGTTCTGTTAGACATGATCTGGAGATCTCCGCTTTTAAGTGCGGTATGAGAAGAGCCAGACTGATAGATTTGGAGGCCTAAAGGCAGAGATACATGAATTAAGTAACAGCCCTGCTCCTGAAATTGCTGAGGCTCCTTAACTGCCACAGGAAGCTGTGGCAGCTGGATCTATTGGGTACTTTTGAGAAGACGACCATGAACAAACAACCGTTCTTGGAGATGCCTGAGAGCCTGTTTAAAAGTGTTGGCTCATGTTTTCTTGCAAATACCAGTTCTGAAAAGATTGCAAAGTCAAACTCTAAAAAGGCAAGGAAATGTCAGAACTTAAGTTCTTTGAGCAACCTTAATCCAAAGCCTTGCTAAAGCCCGATTAGGCTGGAAAGGCTACAACAGTGTACATTTATTATCCCCACAAACACAGAGCCCTACACATCATTTGGTGCACAGGATACACTGTGCTAGTTTGAAACAATTATTCATATTTGAGATTTCCTTTAGCTTGCTACGTAGTGTGAGAGCACTGTGTATTTTATTTACCTTCATTTCAAACACTACTTTGAAAGCCAGATGATCATCTTCCCTGTTGGTACCCAAGGCTTTCATCGTTGTCATGTCCAAGCAATTACTAAAGACTGAGGGAATAATTTTTTCACTGTTCTCCTTTGGCAGCAAAGTCAAGAGCACCCACTGATCTGGAGTGCATACATAGAGACTCTTCAGGCTGCTGTGCACTATTTCAATGCACCAACTTCATTTGTACCTGCAGAGCCTTCTGCACATTAAACCCTTAGAGCTATTAAACCAAGCAGACTGAAAGATCAGCATCCCCACGACTATACAGGAGAGTGTTTAAATTGCACTCAGTTAGCCTGGGAGCCAAACATTTGAGGCAACTATATCCTAAGCAGGTAGAGCAAGTGAGGGATACCCCCAACTAGAGCTAAGGAAACAGGACAGAGAGAGAAGACAGTCTGCCTGGAAGAAATCTACTTCTTCATCCTTGGAAGAAGGAAATACAGCTCCACCTCTGTGATCACGACTAGGAAGAACCTGATGAAAGAAGCAGATGATTTGGCTGTCCTGTCAAGGACAAGAGAACTGGGGGATTCTGTTTAGCTCTGTTCCTTTGAAAGGGGGAAGAAATAGAGCAGCTTCTCTCTCTTCCCCTCATTGGTAGTGGTCAACTTTGTCCCTGTTGTTGGGAATTAAAATACATCTTGTTCCTGGCAAGGGGGAAAACTGCCAGCACTACAGAGTGATCAGAGAAAGGTTATCACCCAAGAACAGGTAACAAACGTCATTTAGTCAAACTAGACTCAAAGTGACTGTTATCTGGGGCAGTCCATAAAACAAGATTTTCCCTGCACCACACAGGAGCTCTAGGGACAGATTATGTGACCTCAGCCATTAGGTCATGCTTTCATGTGAAAAGCCCTTGCATTGCCGATGACACACATCCATCTCTTCCTACCTTTGTAGAAGATAAACCTGCATCCTGCAAACAGCCTGACAGGCTAGGAAGGCCTAATGGAGTGGTGATCATACAGTGAGAGGTAATGCCTGTGTAAATATTTGAGGAGGAGAATAGGAAAAAAAAAACCAAAAAACATGTGAGCATGCCACAAGCACCTGCGATAGGAAGCTGAACCGGGCTGCTGTAGATTGAGCCCTTTGAGCTGACTCTCTTCATATTTCGTTGCCAGAAGACATCTGACTGGAGAAGTTTTGAGCCCAGACTGGTCAGGTTAAAAAGAAACAAGCTCTGCCCCTGAACTGCTTTTTATGACCAGAAACGTCTTGCAACCGACTCAGATAAATCTGGCTTCTGTGCATTTGAACAAGGGCCAGAGACACTGGTTAATTCAGGTACAGTTTGCCCTGTAGAGAAGACAGCGCAAGAAAACTATGTTTTCTTCAGCCCATATTTCCAGATATTGAACCAAATACTATTTCCAGAATTCCTTTTGTTGCCCTTAGGGACTAAGTTCAAATCCAACAGCAACTAGAATGACGACAGCACTGTGCATTCAGAATTACATCAGTGTTCTATTTGCCTTCATGATACACAACCAGAGCCACAGAGAAACTACTGCACATAAAAGTGAGCAAACTTACCTGCTCCCAGCATAACTGAGGGGTTACTGGTGTTGGTACAGCTTGTAATAGCAGCAATCACTACTGAACCATGAGCAAGCTCAAAGTCACAGCCCTCAAAAGTAAATTTGACTTTGTTGTTGTGAAAGTCAGGGGCAACCTGGAATCCCTTGAATCCTTGCTGTAAGAGGAGAAAGTAAGGATCAAAAGAGTGTAGTTAATACAAATATTTCAACTGTTAACTGGTATGGGCTGGCAATTTCATGAATGATAACTGTCTGTCAGTCACACCACAGCTTGTACTTTTAGGTCTGGTGGTGAAGGCTTGCACCCCTAGTCAGGCAAAGTGGTGGACAAAAATTACTTCTATGGGGCCCCTTCCATTCTCTCTTTATCAGTAAAGGGGGGGAGCCTTTACAGCAGAATGCATGTTTATTTTTTTTCCTGCACAAATGTATCCTTCCTCAGTCTGCTCAGATGCATCTTTCTTCCATGTGCCCTGGATACCTGTCCACATACTGGAAAGCAAAGCCTACCCACAAAGATGCTAGCCTAGTTGCACAATCTAGTTCTGAGATTTCAGCCACAGCACGTAAGATTTGCATGTAAGCAGTGAATATTAAATGGCTGAAATCAATGCTACAAGCTGACCTGAGAGGCAAAAACTGACAGCCAGGGAAAAAAAAAAAAGAAGAAGAAGAAGAAGCAGAAGAAGAAGAAGAAAGCACTGTTCCCAGCATGAAATATTAAGTTTGGAGATTTGAGAGGGTAAGGTAGTTTCATGGAGTTTGAAAAGTGTAACAAATTAAGAATTGAGACTGCTGTAGCTTAATTTTCTTGGTATATAATCAGTAGAGTTTTCACATGTACTGCCTTCTAATATGGAGGTTTACCATTTCAGATATAGATTCAATCTGATTTTGGAAATATAAGTGTTTTGGTCTGGGCTTTTTGATTCTAATCAAAATCTTGCTCTTCTCTTAATGACCGTTTTTTCCACGGGATGATGTAAAAGAAAAGTACTTCCTTCTTAAAATGTCTTTTACTGCATTTTCACAACCAACATCAAAGAGACATGGAGGCACAAGCAGTTCTGAACTATCTAGCTTGAATGCAAAACTACCTTGTGGAGCTCAGTGCATAAGCCACTTGAAAAGCTGGTGAAGCACTGGGTAGTTAGCACAGAATTCAGTGCAGTAGCTACTTTGTCCAGCCTACTAACAATACACAAGTTGGCTAGTTTAGAACTCCCTACCATATGCTGAACTCACGCTAGGCCTCAGATGGCTTCAGACTGGTCTAAATCAGAAAGAACTAGTACTTCAGCTGGACAGGAACTCCTTCACATGAGAGGAACATACGAACATGCCACCCTAATTTTAAACTACTCATTTTGTTGATGTCATCTTCTAAACTGTATTCAAACACCAGTCCAACACCCCCATTTAATTCTCAATGAACAAGCAAACAGCACACTACTTAACTCCAGAATGAAGGCTTGTAAAGACTAGACAGCTTCCAGAAGCATGCATTGGTTTGTAGGGCCAAATGTTCCTAGTCCCTACCTTGGCACCCAGACAAGTCTCAAAGTCCTTCTTCATATCTGATATGGCAACTTTGTCCTGAGGTCTTTTCGGTCCACTGCAGCAAGGCACGACAGTATGGAGATCCAGCTCAACAACCTATTCAGTAAGAGGAACAGACAAGGGTTCAACATGGCATGACAAGATGAAGTCAGGAAAACACAGGTGCGCTTAACTCCACCCACTGCTGAATCAAGGCTAAGCCTGCACATCTTTACATTTCTTTGCAGAAATTCTCAAAGACCTCATGTGAAGAGAGCAAGACCAGAAGAGAAGGAATAGTTCTACTTTCAGACCCTGCTAGCTCCCAAGTACAGCTCTCAAAACTACTCTGGTTACTGGAAATCCAATGTGGGACTGAAGCATCTAAACAATGTAAATAGTTTTGAGAATTATGTCCTTTCAGATGCTAGCAGCAGGATCCTCTTCAGAAAACAATGATATGAAGAAATCTTGGTACAGGCATAAACTACAGCAGACCATTTTTGCCTTGGGGAAAACATTCAGAGTCTATAACAAAAAAGTACAGATTATCATATTTTCCTATTCCCCACCCATGTTTCAACTTCGTTTTGACTGTGTGCTTCATCTTTCCATATTTACTAATTATAAAATATTTGGACAATCATGAAAACCTGAACATAAGTTACAAGATAAAATTCTTATAACAGAGAAAGCTGAAAGTATTCTTGAGTTTCCAGGACACAGACTCAGACCTTGATTTTCTTGCTTCAAAAGCAACTTGTGGGGTCTGCAATTACCACACACAGCTTCTCAGTGTCTTGATATACACAGTGAAATAAGTTGCTGAACATAAGAAGGACATAGCTGGGGCACAGCTTACAGAGACCACATCCACACTATCTTGACAGGCTGTGCTTGACTCTGGAGTGGAGTTCTCAACCACATGGATCCTATATCGATTAGATCAGAAATCTTGTGAGTCCATCTTTCCCTGTGCCCAAATTTCACACCTTGAGAGCTAGCTGACTTGTTCCACTGAGCTCTGAGTTAGGACAGCTGGACAGACCAAGACAAACGAATGGAAGGCTAGAAAGTCCCTCAACTATTTTCTGGTTTCTGTGAAAAACAGACAGCAGTCACATGGAAGTAGGGAAAGGCACAGAGGAAGGAGCCTGAAGACGGAATGATTTCTAACCTGTGTGAAGTCTGGATCCTGAGCAGGGTTCTTGAAATCTCTTAGCATTCCCACAGCCTCAAGATATTTTCTTGTGCATGTAATTTTCTCTTTATCACGGCCTAAGGTGAAAGCCAGACACAGCAAAACAAAACAAAACAAAACAAAACAAAACACCCAAAAAAACAAAAAACAAAAAACAAAATGCAAGTGAAAATGAGGAACTACAATGAGTCAGAAAAAGAAAAAAAATGCACGACTGATCACTTCGCATTGTTCACACTATAAACTGCACCAACAGATCCTTTTAGCCCAAGCACTGGATACTCACTAGAAACAAAGTGATTGAGCAGACTTAGTGGCTTTTAGAGAACAAGAACTTAGGTTCTTGCTTTTGGGATCAGGACAAAGTAGGTGCAAGCAGGGCTAACCAGTCAAGTTTGCTAGGAAACAGCCTTAATTTGGCTTTTCCTAAACATGGACACTGAAATCAAGAAAGCCTGAACAAGCAATCATAGATAAAAAAGCACAGGAGCTCAGAAAGCACAGCATGACTCAACCCTGTTGTTGACTATGTCATAGAGACTTGGGACCCCTGCTTTCAAATGCACTCTCAAGTCATGATCTCTTCTCACACTTACCTGTCTGCACCAGGTACCCAATGCTAATGTCATCCACTGGGAAGTAGGCAGCTGTTGCTCCATACTCTGGACACATATTGGCAATGGTGGCTCGGTCAGCAATTGATAGTTGGGCTACACCAGGACCAAAAAACTCCACGAATTTACCCACAACTCCAACCTGACGAAGGTGCTGTTATTAAAAAAAGAAAAAACAAAAACAAAGTGACTATGTCATTGCTAGATGTCAAATGAGCAGAGCATATAAGCTATAAAATACAGCTTTTGACTTCAGAGAAACCTTTTTTGAAAGGTTCTAATGCCATCTGAAACCAGGAAGCTTTGGTAAACACTAAATTCTGAAGATGAAGATAGAGCTGTAAAGCTACAATAATAAAATATAATAGTGATGTATTCTTTCTGAACTTGTTCTTTCTCTCATTTAAACTAGACTCTATCTTAGAACAACTGCATTTCTCTCAACAAGGCTTTCTGAGGAGAGGAGAACAGTATGGGGTCTTCTGTCAGTAAACCCAGGAAGATGCATTTTGATGCACATTTGGATGAACTCAAAAAGGTTGGCTTTCTCCTGCTGCAGATTCTCTCAAGAGCCAGTGTCCCACGATGAACACATACCAGATTTCTCAGCTCCAGCTCAGTATTAAATGCTGACTTAGTAACACTCTTAATTCAGTCACAAGTTACAGAGTGAATAAACATACTACAAACATGTGATATGCGAGCCAAGGACCTGCAAATCAAAGCAATCAAACTGCAGCACTTACTGTTTTCAGTTTTTGCACAGTCTCATTCTGTGTGGGGCCTTCCAAAAAAAGGTCACTGTGTTTCTTTTGAGATGGTAGAGAAACAAGAACAACCTGTTTTTCCAAAACAGGTCTGGCCATAAGAATTTGGACAGGCCATGAAATCTCAGCTCTCTGTTCCATTTTATCTGGCTTTTGAGAAACACTTGGATAGCAAATCTGCAGTTGGCCTTGGACAGTTAATTCCAACCCACACAGAATGAGAAAGCTTAAAAAATAATAAAACATAAAAAAAAACCCACATGGAAACAGAGACAGTGCTCCTAAGTGTGCAGTATACCGGCTTTGTCTTATACATGCATAGCTTCCCTCAGTAATGACAAAAGAGCAAACGTCCATTACCTTGGTGATGGTAAGCACTATGTCTGTGGATGTTACCAGTGGCTGAGGGTTTCCCAGCAGCTTATAGCCAACCACCTCAGGAAGCACCATG
Source organism: Apteryx mantelli (assembly GCF_036417845.1). Taxonomy (NCBI): domain Eukaryota; kingdom Metazoa; phylum Chordata; class Aves; order Apterygiformes; family Apterygidae; genus Apteryx; species Apteryx mantelli. Next base: position 8,403,710 of record NC_090020.1, read on the forward strand.
CTGATCGGCTGGCCCAACATCACTGCTTCTGCTTCAATGCCACCAACACCTGGATCAAACACCATTATACAATCAGACTATTTAGAAAGATAGTGTAGTGGCAAAAAAAAACCCATGAAATGCAATTACTGAGCAGATGATTTAAGTTGTGAAAGGGGAGAGAGGGCAGCCAGTAAGAGGGCTGAGTCCTGCACTAAGAGACGTTCCTCGTCTTGCTTCAGCAAGGTCAGGCTTTTTCATTTCTTTCAGTTTCATACTTTAATCCTTGCTCCTCAGCCAGCAGATGGGATATTACGTAAATCTCAGTAACCCACCCTGAAGAAACCTGGCTTTTACAACAACAGATGTAAAAGTTCTATTTAGTGTCTTAAACATGCAATGAATCAGCAAAGAACAGTAACACTAACCTGACATGGAACATTCAGTGTGTAAAATGTATGCAGACCATGATTATGGGGTTATCAAATGAAAACTACAAAGTCATTTTGAAGAAATGAAAGATTCTTAAAGTCAAGGGTAGGGATAGCTCTAAAGAATGCTAGCAGGAAAGTTACTTGTTAAGACAGAACTATCTTCCTTAAGTATATTAACTTTCAACAGTGTTTTGGCATGTGCAGGTGGGAACCTCTAGGTATATATAACCTTCAGTGTCAGAGCAATACAATTCAGGTGCCTACCCCATCTTAGTAATTTAATAATATAAAATATCAAGATGTCATAATCATACTCAACCTAAAAAGCATTATGTTTATAGCAAACGGTCACTCAAACAGCTGTTTTCTAACTTATTGCCCATAGAAAGTCCCTCTCATCTTTACTTTGTACCTCTCAAACCTCCTTTTACATTTTGTTTAGCTTAACTAACACTGATCTAGCACAAGCTGCTTGTAATAGCTGCTTACATATGCTAAACCACTACTCCTATCCTTACCCCCACTTAATCTAGTAATGGTTCTGAAAAATAATGTATGTAGCTTATGCAAAATGATACATATTTGTCTATTAAAAAAGAGAATTCTGTAACAGGTCCAATCACACAACTCCTCTTGCTCATCATATGACATCTGAATCAATTTTAAACACAGGGAAGTTAGCAGTGACTGGCCAGCATAGAGGCAGGAAGCAGGAAGCACTACTAGCCATTAGCAAGAAATGCTAGACCCTAGAGTGTGTGCTTCAGGCATATAAGCTATGGACTGTGCCCAGCCATACTTTTTAAACTCTGGAACAAAATGAGGCCAAGTTAACACACTTACTCTTCCAAGTAGTTACTGCTACTGCAATATCATCTAAATACTGCAATATCATCTACTGCAATATCATCTAAATATAAGGGCCTCATGTACAAGGTGCAACCAAATGTAGAATAAAAAAGACATCTCCTATCTCACAGATCTCATGGTCTTCAAAAGGTGAACTGGTGTATATTTGTAGGACCAAGTCTGCAGAAATTCTTCTATCCTTCATAGAAAGTTTCTATCAGTATTACTACAACAGTACTATATATGGCAGGACAAACAATGTCCTATTTGTATCACATGTGCTACTCGGAACTTGACAAGAATTTTCGTGAACAATTAACACAAATTCTTTATGGCCACCGAAAGTCTTTGTATTTGTACAGTATCTATTTCAATTGGGCTACTATCACCATACCACAGGAAGACAAGAAGTACAATTGAAGTTTTCCTGACCATGTGTAGGATGATTGTGATGCTTCCAATTCACTATCTACTTATTTAGTCAACATTTCAAACATTGCAGTTTGAAAAAAAAAAAGAAAAGAAAAAAAAAAAGAAATTGTATTAATTTCAGTCACAAGTGTTCTGCAGACTATTAGTATTAGACCATACTTCATAGTGCTGTCCTACATAACCTCCTCCCTGGCCATAATTAACCCACTCAGAGTCAGCTTTCAGCATCTTCAACCTAGCAGAGCATTTATGGTACTTTTTAACAAGTAACACTGAAAACAGCTAAGTGATTAAGAAACAAATGGTTGCTCAATGATGCTTCAACTTCCTTGGCTTCCCAAATGACTACAGTGCTTCCAAAAGTTTAATATCTTTCCTTCCCTTGTTCCTTGTGATTTAAATGCAAAATAGAAGATAACTAAAAAGAAAAAAAAATGCACCAGAAATCTTCTTATCATCTGAGGGTGTTATCAGAACGCGAAGCTTAGTTACAAAAGCTTAAATAATTGTAAGAGACCTTATCAAGTTGCTTAAACTAGGCGCGAGTCTGAAACACAGCCTCTTACCAGTCAACAGGCTATTTACGATAAGCTAGTGCACTTACCCCAGCCAAGCACTCCCAAGCCATCTATCATGGTGGTGTGCGAGTCAGTGCCTACCACACTGTCTGGATAATAGTAACCATCCTGATCAAACACCACTCTTGCTAAGTACTCCAAGTTCACTTGGTGGATGATCCCAGAGCCTGGTGGAATAATCTTCATGTTTTGAAAAGCCTGGGAGCCCCACTGAAACAGAAGGAAGTGCAGTCAAAAGTTTTCAATGCACACAAGTACTGGAAGAACATTTGTTCACGCATGTCCACACAAATAGGATTAATTCTTTCAGTACCTTTAAGAACTCAAACCTTTCTTTGTTCCTTTCAAATTCCAGGTCCTGATTCTTTTGCAAGCTGTCTGACCTGCAGGTGAAAATAATCAGCTGCCATAACCAAAAGTCTCTACCTGAAATTCGTGTGTGGTCTAATATACTGAAGGTGTGAAAGAAGAGTAGTTGTTAATGATAATGCTGATCAATTTCATCCGTTTTAATAACACTGCAGCTGTGAACTACAGGCAACTGACGAAAAGGATTTAAGAAGTCTTACAGATAACATCTCCAGTCTGATTCAACTCTGAGTACTAATCTGCATGCTGTATGGGTGGTGAACCTGGAATTTATAGCTTGGAAAAAGCTAGACTATATGTTACAGCAATATGAAGTTTTCAGTGCCTAAATCAGAAGCAACTAGCACAGCAGTAAAGGGAACTGGAACCTAACTGCTCTGCAACTTTGGTTAAATAGAGGCTATCACTGATGAGTGACTACACACTGTTGTCTGAAGTCCCTGTTTTTCAACACAGAGCTAACAAACATTTCACTTGTATCAGCTACTTAACCTTCAACTTAAACTTCTTAATCAACTTAAGCCTGAGCATTATCAAAAACCTCAAATTCTGGGCTGACCAATGTTCTCTCCATATATAAATGACCTTAATAAAAATAAAATATGACCGAGACAAAAAACAGTTATTAGCAAAAAATTTTGTAAAGTCCTGGATAGTACTTATATCACAAAATGAGTGTTATTAAAATATTCAGAGAAAGAATCAAAACAGTTGATTTTGTCCTAGAGTAAAGACTAAATTACACCCTGCTCATAAAGAAATAGACTGTTTCCCAAAGATGTTATAAAATTATGCAGATGCAAATTAAAAATAAGAAGATTAGGTTTCTAGTTTAATAGATTAATCTAGAATGGCCATTACCCCAGAGATAAGTCTTTAGATGATTATTTCTAACTTTGTGTCTGCTTCTGAATTCTTTAGTGTTATGTTAAGATTAAGAATAGTTACAGCATCTTTAAAAAAAGGTTAAAGGGGAGTAGATTTTCAACAGTTACATAAGTCAAAAATTTCGGCCCTCTTTTTCCCCCACCAAGCATGACAGGCACCAGTGAGAATTTGTATCCGTATGAGTCTACAGTTAAAATAAAATGAAAAAAAAAAAGTTAATTTAAAATGAAAACTTTCTGGCAACATTCTTCCATGAAGCAGGCTTTACAATACATACTAGCTCAGAAGTTGAATATTTTTATTTGAAAGACAACTTGAAATAATGGCACTCAAAGTGCTCTTTATGTTTTATAACTACCTCCTCCTATAAATTTTCTTCTTTGCATTGCTATCATTTAAGTGACTAGCTTCAAAACCATCTCCTATAAAGGACAATAAATACATAGAATTTTTCTAACATCAAGGCAGCTGAGAAGTTCGGAAGATGGAAGGAAACCACTGAGAAACATGAAACTCAAGATTTGTTTGGAAGAGTAGTCTAGTAGGCCTATTTAGATACTAGTGAGAGTAGAGAGACCCCTATGTGAAGCTCTGATATTTCAGTGTGGGTCTGGTGAGTGTTTGTCTGTCTGTAGCATGCTGAGGATCGAATAGCATTATGTTTCTTTCTAAAACTTATAGGACCCATATTAATCAGTGTGCATTTCTCTATGGAGACAAAGAACCAGCAAACAGTTCCTCAGAGCTGGGCTAGTGCTGTTCAGTCTATTCTTACATAAATAAGGAAGAAATGAGGTGGTGTTGCTTGACCTTTCCAGAAAGCTCCACAGGTCAAAAAAAGTGCGTGTGGAAAAAAGCTATTTCTGTGCAACTAATAATAATGCAGTATTACTATGGAAAATTATAATCATCACAGGTCTGGACTGAGTCTGTTTCAATTAACATTTAGTCCAGGTTCATGCTGCTGAGAGCTGTGCTACAGAAAAAACAGAATCCCGCAACTATTCCCCAGCAACCGATACAACAGCCTAACTTAATCAGTTCCTAGGGTTTATGATGCTATAGTCTAAATTCTAAGAATATCACCAATGGAACTACTACCTTCTTTACCAGCAACTGGATCCAGCTTCCTAACTAACATTAAGAAGTAACAATCATTTTGTATCCTTACCCTCTGTTAAAATCAACCTGGATGGAGTGATCTATCACTAGATCAGCAGGACAGATGGGGTTGATTTTTTCAGGGTCTCCACCAAGTTTCTTCACAGCATCACGCATTGCAGCAAAGTCAACCACAGCTGGTACCCCACTAAAATGGAAGAGATATAGGTGACCTGAAAGAGTTTGGGGAGGGGGGGGGAAACAACCAACACCACGACAACAAACATAACACAGATCCTGAGATGCCGAGCAGAGACCTACTGTCACAATAGGAGCAAATTGCAGCCTTATCCCCAGGCATGGGATCACTGCTCTGCTGCAGAGAGCGCCCTCGGGAAGACAAAATCAGAAGAGTAGGAAGGACAGAACTGTATCTGTACCCTGAGCACTATCAAAATGAAAAACTAAAACCAAAATTGTTACAGTTACAGAAGCAGTTTAACATGCTTGGCTGGGAATCTGGAAACCTAGTCATAGTCAGCATTCCTGTGGGACCTTGAACTGCTTTCTTCTCTTTTGCTCTGTTTCTCTCTTCTCCCCAATCTTCAAAGCAAGGGAACACAATGTCCTTTCTTTCATTCTTTGTTTCATTTAGTTAGCTGATTTAAGACAAGGACCATCTCTTTCTAGGTTCTGGAAGCACAGGAGAATCCTCTCCCTAATTAGGGCTGTTTGGTACCTTCCACACTTGAAGTGAAACTGGCAGGGCATCAGACTTAAAATACCAAGGGTGTGAATACAGAACCCATCTGCAAGATGACCATATTTTCAGGAACTGATTTAACTGCCCTAGCAGATGACTGGGAGAACATAAAAAGGCAGAAATAAGAAAGTGTACCACTTATTTGTACTAATAGGTTCTTGTACGTATCACTTACAAAAGGCCTTAAATCACACATCACAGTCAAGCAGCATGTTCGTAGGCCACTGGCTAGCAATCCCATTTTCACCCTCTCAACATCTTCTTGTGACAACCCTGCAAGCCCTTGAACTCTGAGCGATACAGAAACAAGTTAATAGGCCTCTTCTTCTCTGAATGTCTCATTCACCCCAAAACATTTTAAATCCTTAAATTAAGCCTTCCTTCCTCAGTGAGGTAAGTAAATTTTACACAGGGGCAAATTAAGGCACATGAGAGTCCTCCATCCCCCACAACCAACTCAGATCTGGTCAAAAGCAAACAAAGAATAGTAATCAGAAATTCTGGCACTTCAGTGCCTGTCCTAAATAACAGAATTACATATTTTAATATTTATTTTAACAAGGCTTCTGGTGTTTCTCAGCACATACTGATGCTTCTAAAGAGGTAGCTACTACCACTCCCATGCACAAGAGTTTTCAATCAGTTTGGGAAACACTCCTGCATACCAACATGCCTGATTTTGCTGGCTGCTCAGAGAAAAAGAGCTTGCCTGTGATATGTTTGTGAGGGTTTGGCATCATTCAGTATCCCACTCAAAGCATTAGGTTTCTGTCAGAGCAGCCCAAAGCAGTGACAGTTTATGTTTTCAACTCCTGGGAAGCTGGTTAAAATTACAAAATCTAGCAAGAACAATGCAGAAAAAAGAAAAAAGGCTTTATAATTCTTGCAGAATTTTAGGTTGAAGTTCTGAGTGTTTACAAAAACAAGCAAAAAGAGCTCCATATGATCCAATGCTGACTTAAAAGCAGCTAACTCTGATTAAAACAAATGTGAGAATGCTAGATAAACTTATCTTCAGTGGAGTACTTCATTGTTCCAGGATATACATAGATCAAGGAAAGTAACAGATGTTGTTATGTTAACTTGGTAGATTCAAGGGGGAAAAAGTTACTTTTTTCCAGCTTACAAATTATATACAATTGAAAAGAAATATAGACCACATCCATTTATATTCTTAGAAGAATTCAGGATAATTACAGAATGGTCTGAGCTAGGAAATTCTTTAGTTCTAATCCTGGACTTGTAACAGTTGCATGTCTTCTGGAAAGTTGCCAAGGGCTGCATTTTCCAGCAAGCTCCCACTCAGGAGTCTGTGCAGGAGCTCATTTTTCATAAATGCAGCTCCTCTGCAAGTTTATAGGCAAACTTTCAAAACTCAGCAATGGTCTAGAGAGTAGGAGGCAAGAAAGGAGGGCAGCAACAAAGGGAACAAAATTTGGTTGAAAGTTTGGCTTTCTCTGTGCTTCAACTTTTTAAAATATTAACAACAGCCAGCGGGCAAAAAAACAGCTAGGAAAGCAGCACCCTTTTCAGTTGAGGCTTTGCCAGTTTTTTCTAATGTCTTTAGAAGCTGAGTCTTCAGAAGTTGAGCTGTGTTGGGTCTCTAGCATCTATATAATCTTTGGGAAAATGCAGACTGGAAGATACGACAGCAAAGATACTCTACTGTTCTAAGAAATAAAATCAACTGATAGCTTAGCAGCATGGGGCTTTCCAAGGAAAATCTAAATTCTTACTGTGTAGTTTTAAGGTGCAAAGAACAGTAGGCTTGCAAGTCAGATGCTATATTAAGAACAGTTAGAGGTTACTGCTCTACCTGAAAATACATCTACCTACTTTCTACATCTACCAGGAACTATTACATGCTGACACTTAGGGATTTACAGCACTGAAAAAAAGGGACCATTTTTCAGATTTCATTATGTAGGGATCTCTACTGGCATCTCTGCCAAAAAGTAGACATTCACTTTTTAAAAGTAGAGAAGTCTCAAAGAATATATTTGGAAAGATACTGATTCAGAAGAGTTGTAAGTGAGAATTGGAATGGGTATAAAGATGAAAGCAAGAGCCTCTGAATCTAGGAATCTGAAGGAAAAAGAAAAACTCTTAATAGTGAATTTCCTCATTTGGATCCACATTGGTCCGCTTCATTTTCTCCCTCTCCATTTTTAAAGAGTTTCATAAAGATATTTATTCCTCCATCCTAGAAGCACTTCATCTAGAGCTTTTATAATAACTTTTTGCCTCTCCACGTGCTGTTCATAGCACAACATCAAGAAGACTGAAAAAAGAGCCTGTTCAAACATTTAACTTGCTATCCTTTCCCTCAACTCCCACCCTAACCTGAGAGCTGCTGCATGTTCAACAGTCCCCCTCAATCCTCACCCCACGCTGAGTATGGCTGCACATTCAGCAGTTCCCTCCTCCTAGCTTTGGAGGACATCAGACTCACGTGAAGTCTTGCAGAATAACTCGCGCAGGCTTAAATGGCACTTCAACATTCTTGTGTTGCACCACCTTCCAGTTGAGAATATTCTCAACATCTTCCTTCTTCACTAGAAAATCATCACAGTTACGTACTGCTGCTTCCAAGAGGACTCGAATAGAAAATGGCAGACGTGCTGCATGGGAAAGAAGCAAGAAGCAAATTCTGTTTTTACCGTAGGGTGCATTTCATATGCCAACAAGTGCAGAATTCCACTCCCGGGGCATAAAGCTCTTCAAGTAGTCTCTATATTCCCACAAGCCTTTACTCCAAAGTATCAGACACCCATGCCTGGTTTCCTGGCTGTGTCAGGAAGTCAGTGTTAGCTGACCTGTTCCACTCAGCTTATAATAGGTTTATTATCAAAGTGCCTTTGAGACTGGGGTGAAAGTACTCTTTTCCACAGCCTTTTTCCCCCCACAGCAACTTTACTCTGAAAACACATTGCGCTCACCTTGCTTTTCTTCATTTTACCCTCACTCATGACACTAGACCCAGCTGTAGAAATGCACTAGAAGAACTCAAACAATTTTCTACCTGACATGTTGGAAAGCATTTATTGGTCTAGCCAATCTCTTCTTCTCCAGGGATGGAGAATGAAATTCACTTGCAGCAAGACTGCATCTGTTAACCTCCTTCTATTTCAAGACAGAAACATTTATAATTGATAAAAAATAACATTAGAGCAGTCCTAACAGTTCTACTGAGAGCAAGGTATGTGAAGAAAAATAAAAGATTCTCCTCCCTCTCCTTGTTTAATAGGTTTTGACTTTTCAGAATATTTCAACTGAAAAACGTATTGAAAAGTTTGCCATAACTTTCCACTCAGGGCCCCAAGCACAGAGGTCACCAAATCACAGTGGGAGCTCATTAGCACTATCATAAAAACAGTACCTATTATTGAGTATTCTGCTATATACAGCATCCACCATTTAGCATTGAATATACATGTTGTTTAAAAAAAATAGGGAGATATTCTCCTGCTTCAGGACATAGACATTCAGAATTATTTGTTAATTTTTGTTTTATCTGTTGCTAAGTTATTGCATTTCTGTGCTGGACAGTGAGAATTGTTACCCTTTTCCTCTAAAGGATGTGGAGCTTATCACTCTTGGGATTCTGGAAGAGATCAACTAGTAATACTATACATGTATTTGTCTGTTTCTAAAGACTCCTCCTCGCTTTTCAGAGACCAAGTCCAGCATTAATTCATTTCTGATGAGTGGTTCCTGAATTCTCCTTAACCAAACATTTTCTCTTTGAAGGAGAGGGAAAAAAAAAAAAAAAAAAAAAAGGACACAGACTGCTATAAGCTACAGATATTGACCTTCTAAGTCAGTGGCATGAATTGCAAGACTTTTACCAGTGCCATGAAAAGGATGCCTGAGGATACTCAGGAAGTGTCTGAGGAAGCAAAGAAAAAGCCTCCTCTGAAAAGCATTCTTCTAGTCTCCTCTTTTTTTTTTCTTTTCAAAGCTGAACAACCTTTCTGGATGATTAAGTCAGTCATGTCAATGATAGGTCCTTTCCTGCCTATCACAGCAGCAAGGCAGCCTGTGAGGTGCCATGTTCACTTAATGTTTTGCCTAGTCCTCCTCATCCACTCATGAAAAATAAAACTGCAACACGCACTCTGTGCCCAGAACATGTTTAAGAAAATAATACAGACAGCTTGACAGTAGTTCCATAATTCTAAAATTCTACATTTAAATTTTACTAAAACTTTATTTTCAAGAACCACCTTTAGAATTCATAGTCCTCTCCTTGATCATATGCTCAGAGACCAAGTAGCATCCATGACTGCAGTGTCTCTTCCAGTTCTGTTCAGCATCAGTGATAACCAAAACCCGTAAGTCCGGGCAGGTGCCTGTTTCAGAATATTGCTTTCTCATGTTGTCAACATACCGTATCTCGCATCTTCCAGTTTGTTTAGATTAAAGAACTTCTTCAGAGGCTGTTTGGGGTCCAGTGGCTCCACAATCCGTACAAAAGGGTTGCTCATGGTTAAAGAGCCTTGGTATCCCTAAAACACAAAAGATAAATCATTGTCATTTTCACAATGTCATTTATATCTGTCCCACATGCAAAGTCTACATCAGACAGAAAGGTACTGCACAGACCATGTTAGTCATGCCCTTTCCCCTACAATCTGCTTGTAACACGTCCTCAGAGATAAAAGGCCTGGAGGAAGATAAGAGCATTTTGAATCATATAGATACAACACACGGTTTACAAAGAAAGTTCAATGTCTGCAATGACGCTATCTGCACTATTACCTTCTTCATGCTGCTTCTAGATAGCCCTGTGTGCCTCTGTGATCTAGGAACCACTACAACTGTGTGGTCCCATTTGTTACGTGGCACTGGTCTAAAGCTGAACAGGCAGGCATTTCCACTCAAAAGAAAAAAAAAAAAGAAATCAGCCAAACAGAAAGTGATGGCTTGAGAAAAAAAGTTACAGAGTAAGACTACAAGCCCTGACTGATTATCTGAGAAACAGGGAGCTCTCCTGACTTCAGAAGGATTTGTTAGACTCCCCACCAAAACAAAATTAAAGCATGCCCCACACTTCACTGTAAATATCAACTCAGTTTAAGATCTTCAAAGTGTATGTGTGTGTGGCTGTCCTAATGGTTTAGTGGATAGAGCATTCCATTGGGATCTAGGACTTTTCAGCTTCATTTATACAAGTAAGTTAAAGTAGCAAGGCATGTTCCCAAATACCACTGCCAACTAGCATAAAGTTGCCTAAAATCATACCAGAAACCTCTTTCAACCTCCCAAAGAAGTTGATTGCATGCAAACTGCCTATTGAAACAGTCTCCAAGATGTTTTAAGTCCTGAACTGTGCCTCAGGCTCCTCTGGGAGCACTGGCTTAGGTCAAAGCACGTCAAGGAAAAAGCTAAGAATTTAACAATAAGGGGCATTTCTCTTCCAGCACCTGGCAACATTTCAAGTCATGATGATTTTTTTTTAAGAAGAGATGTAACCTCAGGTTCTATTTCCAGGTCTGTTGTTGTTTTGGTTTCACCCAGTCCCACTCCTATCTTCATGCAGGTAGCTATCTTCCTTTGCCTCACTTTTTCAAACAATAAAACCAGGTATGAAATGCACATCCTTTGTCAGGCCTCAGAGACTTTTTGGTGGTAACAGCCACAAGCCACCTGCACAAACTGTGCTTGTTCTGGCCCTGGAAAACAACAGCAACTCTGGCCCCAGCTTCTCCCTCTCTCTCCTTATCTGGGTTCTAGACACCCGTCTTTAGCATTTATGTGATCCTGGACACAAACTATGAATCCAGGGGGTTCAATTGACTGGAATCTAAGAAAATGGATCAACTGAGGAGTTAAAAAAAAGAGAGGAATCTCATTTTGCTCCTTTTCCTCCAGACTGCCACTGCAGAGCAACGGAAAATTGTTTTCACCTCTCAGTCAGCAGCTCTAACTCCAAAGTCATATATACATATGCAGTGGATCAGAAAACTAAGAAAAAAGCATATCTTGTAAAATCAGTTTTCAGAGTGAAAGCCTCCTAAAGCTGGGGCCAGACTCCATAAGAGTCAGAATGAAAATAATTTCCAGGCAAGCACGCAGAAGTAACTTTTTTTCTCTTATAAACAAGAGGAAAAGTAGCAACACAAGTATTTGGGCAGGACAAAAGAAGAATGGGGATAAGAGAATGAGAGAGGAAAAACATCATGAAGTAGGAGACCATCACAATTCCCGTAAAATAGGAAAAACAGCTAGGACTTAGCCTAGCTTCCTTTTGCACCATAGAATTCACATCTTTGTGACCACATGCTAAAAGCTGAATTTGGAATACGCATGTCTTCATACTTCATACAATACTTCACTGTCTCCAAACACATTTTTCCAAAGCAGTGGCATTCCCTTCTTTGTCCTTCCCCCTTCAAGTATCTTACCTTCTGCCAGGACGTGCATTCTTGTTACTTGAACGTTGCTTAAGGACCACATGAATTATATCAGGCATACCAGACAAATAATTGCTCTATTTTAGCCCTTCCTGTACCTACTAATATATTTTTGTGCACACTTGATAATTTGGTTAACATCAATGCAGACCATCTTCAAACCTAGAATTGCTATCAATATTGTTATCCACCCAGCCTATTGCATTGAAGAAGCTCAACTCAAGTCAGAAGCTGGCTGACCATGGCACTGTGCCACCTGGCCCCGTTTTTCATTACAGTATACCTAGAATCTACTCACAGACTGCACGCCATCTCTTCACAAAAAACTTGTTTTTCAGCTTTTCTGTATCCCACCTCTACTTCTCTCTCCCACAGAGGCAAAAGTGCAAAAGGATTCTAAGCATCAGCATAGAAACCCTGAAAACCACAAGGGGCAAATTTATTTGGAGTAAGTCATAGCTTTCCAAATATAAAACAAGGAAGTTGTTTTACATCCATGTAACATTTGCCCTTCCTATTAGAGAGCGAACCCACAGCATTAACAGCTGTTCCATACTGTCTGTATCAGTAGAAACGAAAATGGAGGGTTCAAATTCTCTGGCAACAGAGGCTTTATATTGTGATACTCTTAACAGAGCACTCACACTAGCAACAGGTGAGCAGAGCAACATTCCTCACTCCATCTGTACTGAGTGGGTCAGTAAACTCAGCATTCACCATGAGTGCTCACACGCTTGCAACAAAAGACCAATGCAGAAGTGCCTGTTGGCTGTATTGTGTATGGAGATCTCTGTAATAGCCTGAAGACCATATGTCTTTCAAGTGGTAAAAGCTCTTTTCCCCCAGTAGTGGGTAAACTCTCTACCACAGCTGGGAGGAAAGAATTAGCAGCACAGAATCAGCAAAGGAATAGTTTAATTTGGGCACCTTACAGGATGCTAGAAATGCCAGAGAAAGTTTCACTTGACGAAAGCAAAGATGGAATTTTACCAGCCCTGAAAGAAGAGGTGGTGACTTTTCAAGCCTGGAAGGTTTAAACTTGCAGCTACCATGGGAATCTGTGAAGAAAGAACTTCTGACTGAAAGAGTGGTGAGCTGGTGGGACTGCACTGATGAAAGCCCGTGCTTCAGGATGGGAAACAGAAGACAGATGGAAGACTGGAATACCCATGACCTTGCCTGGAAAACACAGCATTTACCATCCATGCTGAACCTAATCTTGTCTCTATGGCCTTCAATTGCGATTATCATCCTCCCCTCACCCCCCCCCCCAATGTTATTTCCTTTAGTTTTGTCTACTCCACTAGTTAACGTTGCCTGTGTGTATGTATTTGTAATTTCTGCTGCATATTTGACAAGGCATCTCTAAACAGCAAGAGCAAGTAGCTGAACTTAACCTAAGGGTGCTGCAGCAGAGCACCAGGCTACTGAACTGGAAATCCATCAAGATAATACTGAACATATATTTTCTGACATTACTAAGAACTATGTATAGCTAGAGAACACTTCTTAAACTAAGGATTAATGCTTCAAGCTTTGTTTCCCAAGAGCAAATGAACTTTGCCACTTATGTAGCTTTTCTCACAGTTTCACATCCTGCTCAGTGATGGGCCTTAATTAAAAATATTGAAGCCTGTACTTCCAATTTGCCTAAGATCTTGATCTCTTACCCATGACCTCCAGAAGATCCAGCAGGTAGAAACTTCTGTCCTGTTAGAATTGCAACACACTCTGCCTACCTTACTTGAAAATATCCATTTCAAGCATGTTGCCAGAAGTCTTCATTTTTGATAGGGAAACTCAGTCTCTCCCAATATGAGTCAGCTGTATGCAGCAGTAATACCTCAGTGAACAAATCCAGCCACAGTATACAATTAGTGATAATTCCGGACAGTTTACAGGAAAAAAATGCAGATATTTGGTGGATAAAAATTCTAGTTTAAATATTCAAGTTGCCTAAGCAAAATATTTGTTACCCTAACATCTACTAAAGGAAAAAAGACCCAAATCTCACCAGTATTTGGATAAAGATCAGCAGCACTACTAGAACAAGCAGAGTCTTGTTTTATAATGTATCTAGCTGTAATTACTTTGCATGCACCCAGAACAGAACATATGAGTACAGGCACTGTTGCAATAAACATACATTTCTTCTTTTGATAAAGAGAAGCTCTTTATATTTAACACTTACTCCATCTGTGACAGATAAGGCCAATATTTATGAAAGGTATAGTGCAGCACTGCTGTAAACATTCAGTGAGGAGATTTCAGTGCTAACAGAGATTTGAGAAAGAACGTCTTTAAGGAGCCATGTAATGGAGAAGCACACAGAGATGGTCACTAACAATTTGACAAGTAAGCAACTATTCTGCTGATAAAAACTACACGATTATTGCACATTGGAAGAAAACGCAGTAATACGCAAAGGATTTTTTTTTAAACACTGTATCTACACAAAGTCTCACAGAACCCTTTCAACCTCAAGGCTCAAAAGAGACTCTATACTGGAATAGGAACAGGACTCCAGACTGCTGACTTTATTGCTCGCTCCAGATGCCTAAAACTTTGACTGCAGCACAAAAATATATATTCATTCAAAGTCATCATGTGCTACACTTCCAGTGCATATTTCTTTAATCTGTACATTTTACAGGCTATCCCAAGCATCCTGAGCATTTCACTTTGTTAGTACCACTGTATTTCACACCTAGGAAGAACACACCTAGTTCAGAGGTTAAGCTTGTAAAATCAGTCCCTTAGGTCTTAAAGAAACTCCAGCTCCAGGAGAGCTGGAGGTTTAGATGAGTGCCCAGTTCCAAGATATGGATGTTAAAGGCCCTCAAATCATCCCTCTGGAAAGCCAAATGCTACTTGCTTCCTCCCTCCAAAACGCTTAGTTCACTTTCTGCTTAAGAGACAGTGGAAAGACTTCTTTTGCATCCATCACTCCTGCTTTTGATGATTCTGAGAAGCAAACACATGTAGTATCCTCGGACTGCCTCTGGAACGCAAGCAAACCTTAAAGTTAACAAAACCCAGACCTTAATTGAGCAGGCTTAAGTGTTAAAGGAACACTGTGTCAGCAGATTCACCACAGAGTGTCCTAGATAAAAAGTAGAGAATTTCTTTTTTTCTGCAGGAAAGCAAGTAGTATTATGCCAAAGAATACAGGGACATTTTTGAGAGATTATAGAACAATGAAAAATCAAGCCTTGAATTTTTTTTCCAGAAGGAGCAACTCTGAACTTTAACCTACTTCCTACCTCTGTACAAATTTGTTACTCATTCCCCTTCTGTTAGCAATCTTAAACTGTTCATTAATAAATATGAAGCTTGAAGTAGTTTTAACAAAGAACCAGCTTTCAATGTTACTAAAATATTCAGGAGAACATGCTTCTGCATGTTCCTACCACGGAGTTAAGGTGGAAGAGCTGCAAGGAGCTTGGAAATACAGGGAAGGGCTGTAAGTGTGTACAAAGGTTTGGCTTGAAATTTGGTTTCAATTTCAGTCTGCAGGATGGAAAGACATCTCAGCATTGGTCTTTTTGTTTCAAAAGACTCACATGAAGGTGGAAGGGTGACTGCAGAGGTGCATGGGCATGGGAAACAAAATTAGAGTATTGTGAATCAGCTTTCTAGTCACTCCACTACCACCGTAGCAGCTCTGTAACTGGACTGCTATTTCTGCAAGACTAAAACTCCCCTTGTGAAGCATGCCATCTGAACTGTTTCAGAGCAATCAAAGACACATAAGTAAAAGGCGTCCTTTCAACACAAAGAGCTAATGAGAGGATTATTACCACTGTGAAATAAATCTAGCATTGCAGGGAAAAAGTCCTAACTTTTCATGCCATTTCAGGACAAATCCTTTTTCAGAATAAAAGGGGCCACACTTCAGTTCAGACCTTCCCAGTGATATGAATTAGATCATTACTCTAGGGAGGGAGAAAATTTCCAGCTATTATGTGGTAAAATCCTACCGTGAGAGTCTGTGTCAGAAAAATACTAGCAAAAGAGATTTGCTGCTATTCTTACCATTTAAATATTGATAATATTTTTTCTGTGGTTTTCTGCAACAATTGTGTCAGCTCTTCTTCCATCACTACAAAATCCTCCTTGAATAATAACAAAGCAGGAATCTGTTACTCACTGGTTAAAGGGAACAAGGTGAGGAAGAAAGAAGCCAAATTACAAAAGGCTTATGGCTAAAAATGGAGCTTGAAAGCCCTACAGTCTTTGGTTCAGCACTAGTCTACAAGATACACTCTGCAAAGCAGCACTAACTAAGTGTTCATACTCCTTCAGACACCAGAGACCTCCATGAGAATTTTCTCCACCTTACAAAACCCACGATGAGTAAAGCCCTGACAATTTTCTGAATAAGTCCTCAGACACTGCACGGGCCCTGTACAGCACGCAAGTGAGCTGTGCTTCCTACTCCACGCACATTAAATTCTTCCTACTTTCTTTGAAGAAGTGACAATCCCCAGAAGTTTAGTAGTGGGGCACTCCGATGGAGCACAATTGCTTTTAAGCAAAGGAATAGCAAATAAACATCCCGGTGTTACTATTCCTCTCGGGTGGTCTTCCTTTACTCCGGTGTTGCGGATTAATAACGAGCCAATCTGAACAATAGCAGCAGTGTGGGGCGCTAGCAGATATTAATTCAATCCCAAGTGTTTGGTGAGAGAATCCTCTGTTTCACCCGAAGTTTCCTGCTGATACTGATACTGATACCAAGTAAAGACGCCGTTCTCTTCTCCCCCCTCACGCCTACACGAGCTTCAGAGGAGGAAACCAAACGTCAAAGTACAACCTGCAGTTAATAAATAAGGGAGCACCGCGGTGCCGTCACGAATCACGGCAACCTGCGTGACGGTCCACGGAGAACACGCTGCCGCCAAAGTGGAAAGGATGATTTCGTCATCAGAAAAATAATAACAATAATAATAATTAATAATAAATTAAAAATTAAAGCCTGTCCCTTGAGCATCGCCCTCCGGCTGCGGCTTCCCCCCCCCCCCCCCCCCAGCCCGGCGCTTCGCTCCCCGGCGGCCTTCAGGCACCCGCGACACGCGGGGCCGGAGCGGTAACGGCAGCGAGACTAAGCGGGGAGCGGGGCCCCCTCCCTCCCGCCCGCCCGCCGGCCCCCTCCTGCCCGAGCCCGCTGCCCCCCCCCGCCTCGGCTCGGTTCGGCTCGGCTCAGCGTCGCGCCGCGCCGCCGCGGAGCCTCCGCGCTCCCTTATCGCAGCGGCCCCCGGGCCCGGGCCCGCGCTCACCGAGGGCAGCAGGATGAGAAGGAGGACGAGGAGGACGAGGCGGCCTGCCCGCTGCGCTGCCCCGCCGCCGCCGCTGGCCGTCAGGGGCTGCCGGGCGCCGGTAGCAGCGCCGCCCCGGCCGGGGGGACGGTGAGCGGCGCCGGCTCCGCCCCGCGGCACCTCCCGCTCCCCGCAGCACCGCCCGCGGCGACATGGCGGGCCCGCCTCTCCTCCACCCCCCGGTCAGGGCCGCCCGCGGCGAAATGGCGGGCCCGCCTCCCTCCCTCCCTTCTTCCCTCAAGGCCGCCCGCGGCGACATGGAGGCCTCCTTCCCCCTCCCCCCCCCGTCAGGGCCGCCGCGGCGACATGGCGGGCGTCAAACCCCCCCCCCACCTCCGTCAAGGCCGCCGCGGCGACATGGCGGTCGCCTCCCTCCGCATCATGGCCGCCGCGGTGACATGGCGGTCGCCCCCCCCCCCCGTCAGGGCCGCCGTGTTTTTTCCCCGGGGGGGCGGTGGGGGCCCCTCCTTTTACCAAAAGCGGCTGGTTACTTATGAACTGGTGGAGATCAATGTCGTGGTGCCGGTGTTGAAGGCAGACGCCGGAGTACAGAAGGTCCTGAGGTCCTCACTGACATCGTCCCCAGAGCCTGGTGTCCTCGGGCACGTTTAGGGGTCCAGGGTACCTGCAGCAGGAGAATCGTGTGCAGTTTGGGCCCGATTAAAGAAGACCAGAATGTGTCTAATTCTAGGAGAAAGCACTGGGTAAAGAGGACAGTGAGGGCTGACGATGTGCAAGAGCTGCACGAAAAAAGCTTAGATACATCTTGCAAGTCTCCTCTGGAGACATGCATGGACAGTAGTAGCTGGGACACTTTTTGCTAAACCTCCCTGAGTCTGAGTCAGACCTAGAGAAGTGGAACTAGGGAGAGGGGTAACAGATACTGTTTTTTGTTTTTCCTTTGTGAAGAAAGCTCAGGAGGTATAAGAACAAGTGGGGCCACTTGCTGACTTGGTGGTGGAGGAGCAGGTCTCAGGTGAGCAAGATCGGGCAAAGAAAGAAAACGGAAGTGCTTTTCTGCATTAGGGAGGAGTGCTGAAACCTAGAAAATACCAAAGATGGCTCTTTTAGTTGTTTGCCAGTTGGACTTCTGCAGACTGACCTGTGCTGGTCCTGCTGGAGCTTGCAGCCTCTGAGAGATCAGTGGCAGGATCTAAGGGTCAACAGGTTACGGTGTTCTTGTCAACTAAGTGCTGCAATCCTGGTTTGGGCACACCTCGTGTTGAGGGTTGAGTCCGATCATTCAAAATCTAACCATTGGTGAATGATACCTGTATGAAAGGAGACCTCTTAAGCCAGCAGCTCATCATGTTAAATGCATGCTGAGGGTACATTCCAGGCTGGCCCATTTTCCGACTGGAATGAATTTCTCATGGAGTAATTTACATGCATCAAGACTGAATTTTTCAGAATGAAATCATACTTGTAGTGCAGTGGTGGAAGCTGAAGGCCCATGTTTCCTTCAGGACACTGCAAAATAGTGATGATTCTGGTGGTAAGGGAAGCTGGAGAATTCCTAAAATCCTTGTACTTTCCTTAGAGTTTAAGATGCTCCATGAATCGACAGCATTTTTGATTGTTGCATATATATTAGTATTAAGTAATAAAATAATTTGAGTACGTTCCTCTGGGAAATTATTTTTTGAGATAAACAAAGTCCTGAAGTAACTGTTTGGATCACTTCCTTTTCCAGAAAAAAAAAACTGATTTGTTCTTTTTTGTTTCCAACAGAACAGACTTCTACATTCTATGTGTGTCACTGAGTTTTGAATCACAAATAAAATCCTTCGTTCCTAGATCCCAAAGCAATTGTTGCAAAATCTGATGAACAAATGAAAATCAAAGACTAGTAAAATAGCAGGTCAGCAACAGAAATGGAGAATCCATTCATCAGCTCTAACTTCTCTTAGTGAATATCTGCAAGCTTTGTATTTTTTGTTCTGTGTGGAGGAATGGCCCACAT
Source organism: Apteryx mantelli (assembly GCF_036417845.1). Classification (NCBI taxonomy): domain Eukaryota; kingdom Metazoa; phylum Chordata; class Aves; order Apterygiformes; family Apterygidae; genus Apteryx; species Apteryx mantelli. The sequence continues at coordinate 8,422,800 of NC_090020.1, forward strand.
AGCTCCTGCTGTGGCGGGAAGCTTTCTTACTACCAAAATAGGCAGCTACTATTACACTGCTACAGCATTTGCTGGGTGTATGTAAGGAAGCAGAGGCCACGATGGGATTGGGAAACACAAATGTTTATTCAAGGACATATGGTAATGCTATCTGAAGGCTATAGCAGGTGCCAACTCTGCTTGCAGCACAAAGTATTTAGGCAGTCATTCCTCTCGGTCAGGCTGAGTTTGCAAAAATGTATCTCACTACTCATTTAGCAGATGATTAAAAGTTGTGGTTTTGTCTCTCTCCCAAGACTGCTAGGAGATGAGTGCTACACTCAATCCATTGATTGGAATGAAGATTTTTACTGAAATGGGTTCTCGGTTTTAAGATCATATTGCAAGGACATCCAACAGTTTTCTTGCACAATCATGCATTGTGCTGAATCAGGGGTAAAGGAAATGACTTGTTTCAGTTCCTGCAGCCAGGATAGGCACAAATAAGGGTGATGTGCCTATTGGTTGCAGTCATGGGAGTCCCTGTGACTTCTGTTCTTTATTAGGGTTTTCTCATGAAAATACTTCACAGCAGATGAGGAACTGTGTGTCAGTCTTCCATCCTTTCCTCAGAATTGGGGAAATTCATTGACAAGAGCCTCAGTCTAACCTCAAATTCCTTCCAGAGTATTCTTCGGGGTTATTCACCGAGCAGTGTCCTAGGAGCCCTCGGAGTACATCATGTCTGCTCAGCTCCCAGATGACTTCCCTATCAGCCTGTAAACATTTGTCACTCTTTCTGATCGTGTCAGGAAGTTTCAAATACTTGAGATTCCCAAGAGGCAGCTTTCAGCTCCTGGCAGCCTTTAAAGCATTAGCATGCAGCAGTTAGCAGACTCCTTTGTTGTGGTAATCTTCAACACAACCAGCTGACCACTGAGGTTGCCCCATTTGGAGGATTGCTGCAATCTCGGACGGGGCTAGGACTGGGATGAGTGGGAGGCAGTGAACTAGAGCTGTCAGCCCACTGGGCCCAGAGCTGTCTGCCAACTTCCAAATGAAGTGTCCCTCAGCAACACAACCTGTGTGTGTCCTCTAGCTTTTCCTGGCTATCTGTAGGTTAATGAAATGGCTCACTGAGGTCTGCTCTGGACTGCTGTGTTCCCGCAAGCAGCACCTAAGGGAATATTATGTTACATATTACATTCTGTAGAGGGACTTCCTTTCAAATTAGTTTCTTTATGCAATGCCCACTAAATGTGTTGCACCACAGGAAGCCACCTGTGAACCAGAGTTTGGGAACTGTTGAGGTAGAAGCTTGCAGGTAACAGCCTACGGCATGTCCTGAGTATAAGAGCAAAATTTTTTGGCAGATCAGAAAAGAATTCTTGCTCAGATTGGTGTTGTCAGTCATATACACCTAACCATGTATTTTAAGCTGTTCAGCATAGTTGCCATGCAACTGCAGTACAAGTCTGAAAATAGAGAACCTAGAATCTCTCAGAAATCTAGTTAGAAATACCATAATGGATTTTGGTAATTTAAATACATGAGGGCCTACTGCTTCTCTGTGTATCTTAAAACAGATGACTGTGTATCCTTTAAAGGATTCTGTGGTCAGCATATTTTAACAAGTATATTATAATTTGCATCTGGTCTTAGCAATGCAAAAATGTTATTTTGGAGAAATTAATAATTTTATTAAATGTCCTTCTTTAAACAATAAAGATAATAAAGGATCAATTCATGTAATTGTAAGATAATAAAGATCAAATCATATACAGGCATACCTCATTTTATTGTGCTTCACTTTATTGCGCCTCACAGATACTGCGTTTTTTACAAATTGAAGGTTTGTGGCAATCCTGCATTGAGCAAGTCTATCGGCACCATTTTTCCAACAGCATGTGCTCACTTCGTGTCTCTGTGTCACTTTTGGTAATTCTCACAATATTTCAAACTTTTTGATTATTATTCTATCTGTTACAGTGATCTGTGATCAGTGATCTTTGATGTTACTATTGTAATTGTTTTGGGGCGCCACAAACCATGCCCATGTAAGACGGTGAACTTAATCGATAAATGTTGTGTGTGTTCTGACTGCTCCACCGACCAGCCGTTCCCCCATCTCTCTCCCTCTCCTCGGGCCTCCCTATTCCTGGAGGCACAACGATATTGAAATTAGGGCAATTAATAACCCTACAATGGCCTCTAAGGGTTCAAGTGAAAGGAAGAGTCACACATCTCACTTTAAATCAAAAGCTAGAAATGAAGAGATCAGCCAAAAGCGAGGCCTCCTGCTCCAAGCAGGTAGCCAAGTTGTGAATGCAAAGGAAAGGTCTTGAAGGAAATTCAAAGTGCTACTCCAGTGAACACACAAATGATAAGAAAGCGAAACAGCCTTCTTGCTGATATGCAGAAAGTTTGAGTGGTCTGGATAGAAGATCAAACCAGCCACAACATTCCCTTAAGCCAAAGCCTAATCCAGAGCAAGGCCCGAACTCTTTTCAATTCTATGAAGGCTGAGAGAGGTGAGGAGGCTGCAGAAGAGAAGTTTGAAGCTAGCAGAGGTTGGTTCATGAGGTTTAAGGAAAGAAGCTGTCTCCATAACATAAAAGTGGAAGGTGAAGCAGCAAGTGCTGATGTAGAAGCTGCAGCAAGTTATCCAGATGATCTAGCTGAGATAATTGAGGAAGGTGGCTACACGAAACAACAGATTTTCACTGTAGACGAAACAGCCTTATATTCAAAGAAGATGTCATCTAGGATTTTCTGAGCAAGATGTCATAGCTAGAGAGGAGAAGTCAATGCCTGGCTTCAAAACTTCAAAGCACAGGCTGACTCTCTTGTTAGGGGCTAATGCAGCTGGTGACTTTAAGTTGAAGCCGGTGCTCATTTACCATTCCGAAAATCCTAGGGACCTTAAGAATTATGCTAAATATACTCTGCCTGTGCTCTACAAATGGAACAACAAAGCCTGGATGACAGCACATCTGTTTACAACATGGTTTACATGGTTTATTTTAAGCCCACTGTGGAGACCTGCTGCTCAGAAAAAAAGATTCCTTTCAAAATATTACTGCTCACTGACAATGCAGCTGGTCACCCAAGAGCTCTGATGGAGATGTACAATGAGATTCATGTTGTTTTCATGCCTGCTAACACAACATCCATTCTGCAGCCCATGGATCAAGGAGTAATTTCAACTTTCAAGTCTTATTATTTAAGAAATACATTTCATAAGGCTATAGGTGCCATAGATAGTGATTCCTCTGATGGATCTGGGCAAAGTAAATTGAAAACCTTCTGGAAAGGATTCATCATTCTAGATGCCATTAAGAACATTTGTGATTCATGGGAGGAGGTCAAAATATCAACATTAACAGGAGTTTGGAAGAAGCTGATTCCAGCCCTCATGGATGACTTTGAGGGGTTCAAGACTTCAGTGGAGGAAGTAACTGCGGATGTGGTGGAAATAGTGAGAGAACTAGAATTAGAAGTGGAGCCTGAAGAGGTGACTGAATTGCTGCAGTCTCATGATAAAACTTGAATGGGTGAGGAGTTGCAACTTATGGATGAGCAAAGAAAGTGGTTTCTTGAGATGGAATTGACTCCTGGTGAAGATGCTGTGAACATTGTTGAAATGACAACCAAGGATGTAGAATATTACATAAACTTAGTTGATAAAGCAGCGGCAGGGTTTGAGAGGATGGACTCCAATTCTGAAAGAAGTTTTATTGTGGATAAAATGCTATCAAACAGCATCGCATGCTACAGAGAAATCCTTTGTGAAAGGAAGAGTCAATCGATGCGGCAAACTTCACTGCTGTCTTATTTTAAGAAATTGTCACAGCCACCCCAACCTTCAGCAACCACCACCCTGATCAGTCAGCAGCCATCAACATGGAGGCAAGACCCTCCATCAGACTCGCTGAAGGCTCAGATGATGGTTAGCATTTTTTAACAATAAAGTATTTTTAAATTAAGGTATGTACATTGCTCTTTTAGACATAATGCTACTGCACACTTAATAGACTACAGTATAGTGTAAACATAACTTTTATATGCACTGGGAAACCAAAAAAATTCGTGTGACTCGCTTTATTGCGATATTCGCTTTATTGCAGTGGTCTGGAACCGAACCCGGAGTATCTCCAAGGTATGCCTGTAATAGTAGCAGTGCCTGTTGAAGATCGTAGTTTAGCTTCAGTATCACAGAATCACAGAATCACAGAATCACTGAGGTTGGAAGGGACCTCTGGAGATCATCTAGTCCAACCCCCCTGCTCAAGCAGGGTCACCTATCAAAACCAAGATTTAAGTTTTGCCATCTAGTGGTTAAATGGGGTTTAGCGGAGGGTCTGTGTCATACGCTACCAATGTATCAGGGCATTGACTTGGAGTCTAGGTTCTGATTTTGCCTTTGAGTACAAGTTTGCACATGTGGACTGTCAAAGAACCGTCAGTACCCTTGCAAAAGGAAAGCATTCGTTTGACTCTTCCACCTGAGCGGAAGAAAAGAGAGGTGAGAATGGGATTATGTACCCCAAATCAAAGTGTAAACTGAAATAGAGGCAAGTAAAATGGCTGTCACCTGACTGTCAGCACTGCCTTCAACACCAGGCTCTGCATATTACTTTTGCTGAATTTCTTCAGAAGTGGAGAATCTCTGAGCAGATTGTAGCCACCGTAGCAAGAACCTGTGTGCACTGCAGGAGTGGAAGGGCAGTTCCTGTCTGATGCCAGGACTTGCAAGAAATGCAGAATACTTTGCTGGGCACCAGTGTGTTTCCTTGCATAGCTGGAACGGTTCAAAAGACTCTAACCCAGGATAGACTCTGGGGCATGCTTACTCTAAAATGACCTGTATTTGAAGAACTTCAAGCTGCTGGTTTGTAAGCAGTGTACAATACCCATGTGCACAGCCAGGCTGGATCTGTGCTGTTCATAGTTTGTATTGCAGTTGCACTAAACCTGCCTTACTGAGCTCAGGACTCTGACAGGAATTGTTGTTATTCACCTTATACAACTGAAAGGGGTTTAAGGGGGAGTAAAGTAATACGGAAAGCCATTAGAGGAAACAAAATTTGGACCCCAGGCTCCTAAACCATATGTCATGTACCCAGGCTAAACTATCTGCTTTCACTTTGCAACTGTGACAGGCTGAGAACTTGCAGACTTCAGAGGCAGCAGGTTCCTGTCATGCTCATTGCCATGCATTTGGTCACTTGTAAATGTACAGCCTTAAGCATTCACTACAATGCTATATTTCCATGTACTGAATAGGATGAGGTAAGGATTTGAAGTTGCCTTGAACTCCAGAACTTGGTTGACTCACTGTTCTGTCCAAGTGACTGCTTTGTGTTTTAGAGATAGAGAGTTAAATGTATTTGAACTTACAGATCATTCCAGAGATATAAATAGGACTATCCTCTTGCCATAGAAAGAAAGAAAGAAAAGAAAGAACGAAGAGAGAAAGAAAGAGGAAGAAAGAAAGAAAGAAGAAAGCAAGCCGTATATTAAGAAAAAGAAAAGATGCACTTTGTTCTTGAGGTTGCTTTTCTGTTTCACCAGCAAATTGGTTAACAGTGCGGCTATTTTATGTTGTCCTATTCTGGAAGCTAGCACTTTAGTATTTGGCATTGTCTTGACTCTAATTCTCCATAGGCGCAGTGGTTTGCCTGTAATGGAAAGCTGCTCGAACTGGACTGAAGCATGTACTCTTGTAAATGTTGATGTTCGTGTTTATTTGGAGCTATGTGGTCAAGCATGCATCTAAGTGTTTACAGGATGGATTCCTCATTATGAGTTTAGTCCCAGGCATCATGTGCTCTGCTAATTAAAGTTCAGCACTTTGAGTAAGTCTTGTAAAGAGGAGCTTTACACTAGCTCTTTGACTCGGGATTTATATATGGACAGTGAGAATGATGGATGTCATGTAATCTTATCTCCTTCTCATCAAAACAGATGTTTGCAGAAATCCTATTTGAAAAATGTTCCTGAAATGCCTTGCACTTGTTTAAAAAATAGCAGTAACTTCTGCCATAACAGTTTAAACCAAAAGGAAAATTATTCTGTGCAAGGACTTGTTAGCTTGCATGGGTGGAAAACAACTGATTTTTACTGATGAGTGAGTGGAATTATAGATTATTAGAGCCATCTCTCTGGAAATAAGTTCTGGTAATGTAGAAACCTGTATAACTTAGTTAATGTACATAGGCTTTAGACTTCCTCTGGGACCCCCTGTTACTCTAAGAAGCAAGCAGATTGTGATCTTTTTTCCTAGATCAACATTCAGGAGTTATTCCATTGAAATAACAGGAAGATGTCTTATAATAATAATAATAAGAAAAAATAATAGTATCTTTGCTTTAATTTACATTTTTGCTGCAATGTTGGAACAATCTGGGGTTCAAAATTCTGGACTTGGTGATGATATGTACATAAAAGCAAACTCTTAGTTACAACTAACCAAGAGATTGTTTAGAAAATAAACATCACTTAATGATCCTGCAAATGAAGATTGTGAGAACAAGTCACATGTTTGAGAATAAAAGTGTTTGAGAATAAAAGGAGCCTAGAAAAAAGAAGAAAACTAGGGCAAAAAGAAAGTGTATTGAAATCGATGACAAGCACTGTAAATAAAATGAGTAAGAAACCATTCATATGTAAGTAATTGTATTACCAGAAAAATATGGAAGAACTTCTGGGTAGATTCTGCAAGTGTTATGTGAATATACTAGCCATAAATGCTGGAAAAGCTTCGGAGTAATTCACTGGGCAAATGTTGAATTGCTTTTTAAGCTGGCAAAGAGCTTGAAGCCTCCAGTTAGACTTGATCAGATCCACATTGCTGTAGCTGCACAGATAGAACATGTTTTGAAAAGAGGTCTATACTTTATACTGTCTGTCTATACAAGCATGTTTGCTCAAAGAGCATTACGGATACAGAGAAAAGCATCAGAAATTCCTCTGCACCTTAATGGTCACCTATGTATGTCTATGACATTTCACTCTTCTTTATGGCTGAACATGACCAATTAAGTGGGTTTTATTAATTACTTTTCATAGAAAGTTGGCTATTGACCTTTTTTTCCCCCCAGAATGGCATTTATTAACCCAGAATGATTCTAGTATTTTGCTTTTTGATTTCTCAGTTTTCCTGCAGAAAGTTAACTTTCTGAATAAAAATAGCAGTTACAATTCAGGAAGCTTCTGTTAAATTCTTGCAAGGCTTCCTGAGCAGACCAGATCACTCATGATGTGGCACAGACAGCATGGATTTTTTTCTGACATGTTTTCCTGCTTCTGAGGGTAGAGAATAGTGCAGCAGGAAGGATATATTCTGACCCCTAATGACAGAGCAAAACTACATCTCACCAGGCACTGCAATACTATTTTGAATAAAAAAATGTCTTTTTTGCCACTGGTGTTTCTTTTTATCCTCTTTTTTAACACAACATTTAGATGCCATCTCAGCAAGTGATCCTCTGCTGCTGCTCTGTGTGCAAATACTATCTCCGTTGTCGGTCTCTGTTTCCATCAACAAGACAGTCTCATTCACCTCAGACCTTAATCAAAAGCTGGGGTTGTGCAAAAGCAATCTACTCAGTGGGACTTCCTATGAAATGTTAACTTAAATGTTTCCAGGCTCCGGATGCTTCATTTCCTTCAATGAAATCCTGCTCACCTTGTTTTTTTAATGCAATATCTTACCTGAGCAAAACTACCGAAAACCCAATATATACTATTTGCTAAACAGTAATAACATGCTTGGATCACCTTCCCTATTCAGACACCTCCAGCATAGTCATATTTAGTTTTATGGTGCTTTCAACATATATCAATGCTAAGCCTCTTTTTAAATGTCCACCTCCTAATAGCACTTAGTATTGGTCTGATGCAGCTCCTATTGTAATTTTGTCTTTTAGGGGAGGTTGTAACTGTATCTGTAAGAGGGTAATGACTCAAAATGGCTATTCCATACTAGAATCCCGTCCGGACAATCTTGTTTCACACTAAAAATTGCACTGGCAGTACTTAGTCCATTTGCAAAGGAACCTTAGCTAAGCTGCAGAATCTCAGTTCTGGAATAAGTGTTCACATGAAAGTTAATGGAAGAATATCTGCTGCCCTTTAAAATCACATTCTGTTATTTCACATTAGGTTTGTCTTCTGGCTGCACCCTTAGGCAAATGGCAAACTGCCTGAAAATCCCAGCCAGGAGGAGTCTATCTTCCCAACCTTAATATAAAGTTAACATAAAGTGGATATATAAAGTTAATATAAAGTGGAAGGAGGTATTGAAGACTTTTGATTCATATGGAATTAATTTAGGATTAAATTGCCACACCTTAGTGATTATTCAGTGTTTCTTTGATCTTTGAAACATTTGTTAATGAATAATTGCAGTAGAGCATTCAAATATTTGCTGGTAATTTGAACCTCCTAAATTTTCAGAAATAAGTGTAAGTGATTTTATATTCTAAAGTGTTCTGAGCAGGCATCTGGAAGGAAAAGAGCCTTCCAGGAAGAAGTAATATGCTGTTTTATTTTAAAAAGAAGACAGTTATTCTATTTGTTTAATAAAGAATGAAGTGTAGCTTAAGTGCTTTGGAATGTGATCATGTAAAAAGGTTAGGAAAACCAAGGAGATGTATTCTTAAAGTGAAACATTTTACTATCGTGTATAGGTTATACCTCTTTTTGTAGATACTCTTTATTTAGACTAACTGACTCAACTTATAGAGCAATATTCTGTCACCCTTACTGGTGTTATTAGAGTTTGACTTCCAACAAATCCCAAGAGGCTGCAATGGCACCATCTGGGGAATTAAATATTTGAGTTTGAATCCTACTTACAGAAGTATTCAAATTGAATTGAATTCATTATCAGCTGAGCAGTGCTCATGGATGGGGAAGAGGCTGATATGAGAAGCTGGGAGTCCATTAAAGTCAGAGAACATGCCAGGAGCAGCATCTTGGGCCAATGCAGTGGTTCCTAGGAAATTCCTGGGCTGAAAGGTGACAGCTCTGCTTTGGTAGTCCTGAAGCGAAAGTCAGGCTGGACTCCAGTGCTCAAACCTTCCTGATACCAGCGGGGATGGTCTGTGGTGGGAAATCATGAGGTTTGGGGAGTATCTCCCTTGTAAATGTCTTTGTGTCAAAAATTGCTGGTGGGTCTCCAGGCTGGGGCTGTGAGGCCGTGTTTGCCCTGAAGGTGGTTGCCACCCCAGCTCGGGTGCTGCTGGCAGCACGTGTCTGACTCCCCCGCCCATGGGCCTTGGGTTGTCAGTTCCCACTTGGACTTTTGCCTCTCGGCTTTCCCTCTGGCCTTGCATTTCCGCTTCTCATCTGACAGCCTCCCCAGGTCTCCTCGGAAAGCAGTGCTGGGAGGAGGTGGACACCCCCTGCAGCCACCCAAGCTGCAGAGCTGACTGTGCTGTGCGGGCTTTGGAGGAAGCTGCCTTTGCTGTTTTGCTTCCCCATACAAAAAGCACCCTACTTCTGAGCGCCAGGTCAGTCACTGCTGATCAGCCCATCTCAGGCCCACACGAGGCCTTTACCCACCCGTACTGCCTGAAAGAGGCATTTTCTGCAAGGACAACAACAATCTCTCAGCTGTCCTGTGCTGAAACCTCAGCTGAGCTTGGCTTGGACCTCGGTGCTCTTACCAGGGATCGGGGCGCTGGAGCTGTGCCAGAGCAGGAGCAGCCCCTGGCAAATTGAGGGAAGTCCACCTTGGCGGAGTCGAGTACCACTGCCACATTGTCTTTCCCATCCAGTCCTCAGGGATGTAATGCCGTTGCCTGAATCATTGGCTGTCCTTGCATGCCTTGCAGGAAGACAGTCCTGCCTTGAACAGCTCTGTGTGCTGTGCTGCCGCAAGCTTTGCAATACAACTCAGGAGGACTGAAGGCCCCAGGAGGCTGATGAAGCTGCAAAATTACGAATAAAATTTTGGCAACTGGGAAATGAGCCACTCTGTTGTTTCTTCAAGAGCTGGGTCCCAGTTTGTCTACTCCCCTGAGCCAGGTGCCCTCCTGACTCCACCAGAAGTTACACACAGCAGGAACTTACTGGTGTGGACTCTTGCGTGTGTGATATTCTGGAGCTGAGGAGCTGATGTGACTTCCCCTCTACTGGCTCTGGCACAATTGCTTCAGAGAGTGTTCTGCTAAAAGGGACAGAAATGACTGAGATTTTTGTGGTGGCAAGTTTCAGTTACGCTGCCAGTACCGAAAAGATTTTATTTCTATGGACATAGTTATCTCTGTTAACAGCCAGTTCCCCTGCTGGCGATTGCCTGATGGCTCAGGGCTTTGCCTGGCAGCTCTCGGCAATTTCCCTGTTCTGCATGCTGCGGCAGGGCCCGAACTGCACCCAAAAGACCTGAGGAGCCCCTTGGGAAGCCAAGCAAGGAGCAGCTGGGGGCTGACAGTGCTCTTCACTGCCAGTCCACACTGATGGCTGAGCCCAGGGAGCAGCAAGGTACAGTCCACGCCAGGTCCACCACTTCACCAGCCATGAACTAGGGCGGGCTGCCCAAGCAACGAGAACTGCGAATGCGTCTGCAGCAACGTAGACGGGATGGTCATGTTGGATAACACAAAAACACAAATGTCCTCAGAAGATGCTTTCAAACGTTTCAGCTCAAACTGAGCATTTCTGCCATGCTCATTTCTGCCACCAGGAGGAGACGTTTCCTGCTGATGCGATGACATCCTGGGTTATAATCAAGTGGAATTGTATTGTTATATTGACCCTCAAATACATAGTAAGGACTTGGGATTTCTCTCCAGATTTGACAGCTACATGAAGCACTCAGAGCAGATAATCAAAAGCCACAAGCCAGAGGGGCTTTGCTGAAGCATGAAGTGGGAATTTAATGTCTAAAAACTGAATTAGGAGTTTACAGTACAAGCACTCTTCAGCAGGAACTGAAGATTTTGCTGTAAGTGTCTGGCAGGAAAAACAGGCAATATAGGTGAATAATTCCATAATAAGATACTGGAAGTAATATATTTCACAGTACCTCAGTCGGAATTTGCAAATATTAAATTTTCCTGGACGTTATTAGACTTTTTGTACTGCTCTTGAGCAAAGTTTTTATTTTTATCTATGAATGCCGGCTAGTCCTTTTCAGCTACACAACCAAGCACACAAGTAGGTTTGAATTGCTTTATTTAGAGCATAGATTGTAAGATTCCTACTCTCCCAAAAGCTTGAGCTGAGTTACACCTTGTAACTGTAAAGATTTGTCTGCATAACAGAATGATAGATCAGGTTAAGAGTGCTGTTTTGAGAAAACAGGGAACTGCTCTAACACTGAAGTCGGATCTGACTTTGAGGCTGGCTCTCCTCTGAGTCGGGCATTGTATTTCCAGAGGTCTGTTCTATCCTACATTATTCAGTGGAATAAATACTTACAAAATGAACTCTTGTAACTAGTCGTAACGTATACTTTTTCCTGAATCAACCCTGGACTGTACTGACAGAAGCAATTTTAGTTACAGACATGGTATTACAGACTAGAAAAAAAAGAAAATTGAAATGTAATGGTAACCAGGGCCAACAAACAGGGACTCAGCACTTAATAGACCAGGTTTTTATTGTTCACAGATAGAGATACGCTTCTGTTTCTGCTTGTGTTTTCCTGATAATGGGGTACAGCACCTGCCACGTCAGTGGTTTGCTGGCTAAGGAGCACTGGCTCCTGTCCAGCTGTTGCAGAGGAGATCAGTGATCCAGCTGGCAAGCAGGAGCCTGGTCATTAGCACTGCAGTTTGCATGGAAGGGGAGGCCAAGGGGGCCCTGTGATACTGCTGGAGACATGTGGGACGGCAGCACCTGGCACCAGCAGAAGCTGCATCAGAGGCATCATCCTAGAAAGCGTGCCAGAAGGAGGACAAGGGCCTCCCAGCATGGGGTTGTAGTCAGTGCCTGGTGCCTCTCCCCTGGGCTGGACTGGGGCAGCAGTGGCCTCACTGGAGGGAGGACAAGGTCTGGCTGAAGTGTAGAGCCACCTGATGCAGAAGTCACGGGTGGAGGCCAGCAGACTGCATAGCATCAGGGAGGATGAAGAGGAGAGCAACAGGATCCTCACAACAAGGCAAAGCCCTGAGCCCTGCCCTGCATGGGAGGTGGGACAGCTAAAGGCTGTGTTTAACCTTGTGGTAGGTTGAGACTCCAGAATGGGGACAACTGGAAACTTGTGACTTCTAGCAAGAGAAAAATGGCTTCTTCTGCACAAGCAGATGTGCACTGAAGGCAAAGGTGCAAAACCCTGGGAACAAGTGAGGAGAAGTGAGATCCATCAGGAAAGGCATCAGAGCCACCTGAGCCTGAAACACATGTCCCCATGTCCCGCCAAGAGGAAGGGGTGGGTGATGGTGGTTGGAGACTCTGCTGACCAGGCTTGCTGTCTCAGGAGTTTTGCTACTTGCCAGGGGCTCAGATCTGTCATGCTTTTTTCCAACCCTTGGACAATCACCCTTGATGTTCATCCACGTGTGCAGCAGTGGCACTGCCAAAGAAGCATCTTGAGAGGGACTGCAGAGATCTGACATCCAGGGTGAAGGAGCACCAGTGGTGTCTTCTTAGACCCTGCTGGTGAAGGGAAAGGCTTGAGCATGGGTGGATGCATCCTGTGGGAGAACAGGCTCGGTTGGACTCAAGGGGAAGTAAGGCTTTATGAAATGGTGTTTTCTGTATACAGGGTTTCTGTGATGCATGATTTAGCTGTCTCGAGGTATAGAAGCACAGGCTGCAATGTAGCTTTAACAGCTTCAGACTTTTGTCACACACACTGGAATTACGCTTCAATGTATATCAAGGCACATGTGTTATCAAGTTGGTAATGCACTATTTTTTGTCATAGAGGGTCATACTTATTATCTGTTAACACTGCAAGTTTTACCTGCTGCTACCAGCCATACAGGAGCCTGTAATAAATCTGTCTGTGTTGTGTTTGACCTGAGTTTTGCCCTTCGGGTAATGGTGGTGCAGATGGCACGTGGTAGTATTGAGTGTATCAGAACAATGCCTTTTCAGAAAAGAGATCCGGCTATTTGTCTCCTGTATTTCCTACTAAAGACCAGGAAGTTAAGCATTCATAAATAATATTTGGTACTAAACCAGCAACTCTTAAAGGAGAGACATTCCAGGTCTGAGAGCTAGTCCATGTAAACTTATTTGCGGGCTCAGTTTCTCTCCTGCCACTGATTTGTAACTAAATGTGTAGTGAGAGGCTCACTGAGGATCCGGAAGCAAGATACGCGAGAAGGGTGAAGAAGGGGAAGAGCGTCTTCATCTGTTTAAAAATGGTCTCTTTCAGTTATGTAATGGCTGAATCTTTGAGGAGTCTCTTTAAGTCAAAACAAGAAATGAATTTACCAATACAGTGTACACTGAAGTTGGAGAGTCTAGAGTGTTTTAAAATTTTGAAAAAAGCCCATTACCTGCTTCACAGAATCTTCACAATTGCTCTCAGAAAGATTACATTGAAAGCAAAATATTTTTATTTTGGGGTTCCTATTGTGTTCACCGTGTTAACTCTCCAACACCTACCAAACAGAAACTGCAGGCTGTTGTTCCATATGTGGGTATTTCTGCACATTCTGCAGTTCAAAACACACTGAGCTGGCCGCTCCATTCATAAGAGTTGCTTACGTGTTCCCTAGGTCCAGAGACAAAACATGTTAAATAAATTCAACTAACAATCCTTTACAATAAATAAATTAAATCCTATTTTTTTCCCAGAGGAGTGATTACTTAACTCTCAGCAAAATCCTTATGTTCTTTGTCAGGAAGTTATTTGTGTCAATTTCTAATCCAAATAGAGCTGGAAATAAGCTGTTAAATGTTAAAATCAGTATATTTGGAGTACGATTGCCTTGTATTTCTCATTGTCACATTTCCCAGGGGACTGGACATAAAGCTTCAGCCTCTTGACCTTTCTATATTGTTACACATTTTTCTTTCAACTCTGATATGGCTTATTTTTTAGAAGTCTCAGTTTTGTTAGCAGAACCAGTTATGTTCATGGGGTAGCAAGAAGTGCAAATGTTAAAATACCGTACGAGTTCTGCAGTTCTGTCTGCTTGTGATGAGTGGTTCAGCCTTTTCTGTAGACTCTTAATACTTATGGTGATTTTTTTAAATAAAACTGTCTTAATGGTTGTTGTGTCTGTAGCCTTCCCTCCACCACAGAAGATGAATGTATTTCAGCTGAAGCAAATGGCATCTTCTTCTGTTCTAAACCATGCACCCATGCATGACATGGTATATTTTATGAGGTATATACCTCATAATTAATTTTCTGACCTTCAAGAGGATAGACATTTTAATTCCATTTTTCACTTTCAAGCTTCTGTAGTCTAATGCATTATTTATTTTGACCTTTATCTAAAAAGTGTTATCTATTCATCTGACTATATGAAGAATTAGATCAAATACCAAAAGGCATACCAGCTATATCACTGGCGTAACTTGAAACTAAGCCAGAACTTAGGCAGAAGGTTTTTTTGCTCCTCTGCATTTCCGTGGCTAGGGTGGTGAAGTCCACCTTCCCTCTTACGTATCGTATTAGGAGACTGCAGTTGCAGAGGGGTCTGTCAGGTTCTTTGTACTCGTGTGGCCAAAACCTGCCAGCCAACATGCCCTTCTGCTCCCAGGGGAGTACTGTGGACAGCTCTGGTTGCCCACTTCCACTCTGTAATCATTAGTGGGCAGCAGGGAATAACTTCTCTGAAAATGCCTCCCAAATTCACACCCACTAAACTAAGCCTGGTGCACAAAACCAAACCTTATGCTCCTAGGACATACTTGCAAATTGGGAACTAGCAGGATTTGCTCCTTGACGTGCTTGAGCAATAGTTTTGATTTTTGGTTTCACAGAACCAGAAGAATTGCTGCTCTGCACAAGCTTCTCAAGTAGCATAAGGAGGGAAACCTGCGCTGCCGGGAGAGGGGCACACAGTAGTGTAGCCCACAGTCCTGTGAGCTGTTAGGTGTTTACTAAGTGTTTAGTTTTGTGGGTTGTCTGTTGTGTTGCTGATACTGAATGTATATATCACTGATTGCTGGTTAATTATGTGCCATTAATAAATCAACAGATCACTTTGATCCTCATTTGGTTTAAATTATGTGGGTTGAGCAGTTTTCCCCTCAACACAATTTTGGCAGAGAATGCAGGCAATCTGTTGAACTAACTTGGGCTCAGTAAGGGGTCGAGTAATAACCTTACGCACTTTCTGTCTTCATGAACAGTAGTCTGGGAAAAAAGACTTCATGTGTTTTTAAGGACTTCCTGTTCTTTAACAGAATGGCGTTGTGGAAGACAGGCAAGGCAAAAGGGAAGAAGGAAGACACCCCGACACCAAAAATGACTCCATACTACCTGTCTGGTCCAGACCATGGGAAGGATTGGCTAAAGTAAGTGTAAAAATTCACAGTCACATTCCCTGGGACAAGGACCAGATAGAGTCAATATGGTATGATGGAAATTTGTGTTATGAACTGCTTAAAGCAAGGAATAGTACAAGGAAACTGGTTGATCAATGTAGATGTTTGTGTTGGCTATTACTGACTGCACTTAGAGAAGGTAGTGAGGTATGCATATATGAAACAGGTGAATGAGATTCAGAAGAAGAAGGAATGTGAAGATGTTTACAACAGGATCCTGAGAGTGCTGAAGCTATGACTGCTCAGCAGGCTCAGAAGTTAGTGCAGGTGGCAGCGGTGATGGCTGCACAAGAGACCGAGCACTTTCAGGACAAAGGGAAACAAAAACCTTAATGCCAGTTGCGAGTGAGAACTGGGACCCAGAAACATGTGATGGAGATATCTAAGAGCCAAGTGAGGATGAAGATGAAGAGTCCAATATGGCACCTGGTCAGACACAAGCAATACCTGTCGATCTGAAAGGTCCATCTGAGGCATGTGTTTGAACAGACTCATATGTCCCCTCCCCGCCAAGCTAAAAGACATTTAAATAATCCTTTCTAGGGAAAAAGAGGAAGTGGGGTTTTGGTTTGAGGATATGAGGGAGAAACAGAGAGCACCACCTTCTGGGTGATAGTGTTAGGGTTTGTATCTGGGAATATATATTGCTGAATCACCCTACGAATGGTAGAATGCAACTACCTTTGGATGTCCGAAACTGAATGGTCACCTTTGCTGCCATCTCAAGTAGCAAAAATGGAACCACTGGAATTAGATTACTTTCATGGGAAATAGGGGTGGTGTTGGGAGGCAGGCAACAGGAAAATGTGTTTAGGAAAATCCAGTCTCATAATACTGTTTATTTACATTCAGGAGGTATGTAAGCCATAAATCCAGAACTTGGATTGGAAGAAAAAGCTTTTAATGACACCAAAACTGCAGGTTTTGGTTTGGCAGGAGCAACAAACTGTTCCTTACAGAACTTAATATATTATACAACAACAATTGAATACGGAAATGCAAGCATTGTCTGTCTCAAGTACAGATGTAGTGGTGGCAGGAGGCACTGGACTGACTGACTACCTGTAAAGATGTACCATCCTCCTCATCTAAGGCTATAAAACAAGGTAGCTGTCAGCTGTAGTAGACTAGAAGATCAGGGTCAACATGATGAGCCTGGAAAATAAAATATGCAGGAAGAAGACAGTTATACTCCTAACAATGTTGGTTAAAACTGTAGTTATCACAAATTGTCTAGCCCACAATGTCCTTGAGTCCACAACAGTGCAGTGTTACACCCAATAGATCTGTTACACAACACGTTGCAATAATTAGTTTAAGCAATTATGAGATACATGGGGACAGAAAGTGCCAGTGTCCACAAACACTATGAAAAGTGTGTGACCCCTTTAGATAAACATCATGACTTTCTTTTGGTTCAGATGTCACCAGCTGAAATGATGGAGGGGTGCAAAAGCCACTCCTGTCTAGGAAGCCAGTGCTTCATGAGCCATTCCTACAAGACTAGCCCTCATTTTCCAAGTAGCGATGTGCTTGTTTAAAAAAACAACAAAACAAAAACACCATAGACTTTCCTTCCCACTGGCTGCCAGCTGCAGGACATATTCAAAGCCCTATCTGCCTTTCAAATTCTTCGTCTTTAGAAGTCACAGATTATTCTAAACTATCCTTTTCTACCTGAAAGGAAATTTCATGTCATTCCTCTCTTTCAATGCCCTGTGTAGAGAGAGAAATTCTGAAAATAGACACCAACAGTGTAGCAGGTCCAGCTAAGCTCAAAGAGGCTTTTGCCTTTTGCTGACAAATGTTCCTAACTATCAGTAGAAGCTCCATGACGATGAAGCATATTGTCTTCTGCATAGCAAGGACCCATTCAGTTTAAGTAAGTACTGCCTGGAAGCTTGTCAAAACAATGTCTTAATACAAGCAGTCAGGACAACTCCTTAATTGTAATAGCTTTTCAAGATTTGGTTGCTGTTATCACAAAGAGCAACACATAGATTTCTGTTATGCTTCTGCACTGAACCAACAAAATATATGCTAGAAATGATAAATGGAGCTGGAAAAATATTCTTGCTCCTGAGATGGAAAGTTTCACTGAATACTAATATCGTTGCCAGGCAATATCGTCTGTTGTGCGCAGTATGCTTCACAAGCTCTCGTTGTAGTTTCTGCTTTGAGAAATGATCACCTAATTACCAAGTGATTAAAACAGTCCATGTTTAAGCAAAGGAATTGCTTAGAGTTCAACTAAGCATATGCCTATCGGGATGCATGATAATGGGAGTGTAGTCAAATCCTATACAGTACATCTATATTTTCTTAGATTCTTATACTTGCACACTTATACTTCTTAACTATGGAAGAAATTCTTTTAAATTTTCAGAACCTCAATGACATGGTGCTTCAGGTATGCATTCGAGATTGTGCATGTCCAAAAGAACTTTGGCTTTGTCCTCAAACTTGGAATTTGTCTGTAAATCTGAGCATTTTAAGAGACTGTGAGCTTGACTCCCATGATGCTCTAAAAACGATGAGGGTTTTGTCTTAGAATTGTGCTGCCCTCTGACATTAGTTCTAGGTGAGCTTTTGATTCGATCTAGATTATGGATTTCATAAGGCTAAAGTCTCAGAATTTTCATACTCTCAAGTGAATGCCTCCCCATTTCTAGAACATCTGGTTTTGTACAATACACACATCTTGAAGGATGTGGAAAGTGTATTTATTTGGAGAGAATGAGAGCAGAATGTGATATGATGCTTCAAGGAACTGCTGAGGTTTTTTGAGTAAGCTGGGCAATGTTTGCTGAATTTCCATTCATGTTTTTCTTCCTAAGTCCTCTCTATGTACATTCTTTGCAGATGACATAGTGCATTTGAAATTATTTCCAAGAAGAATTTAACTAGAATTATTTTTCCAGTAAATCAGTCTGCTATCTATTTGTCCTTGTCTTTTTGAGACATGTACATTTGAGAAGTGAAATAGTACAAAGAAAACTCAATGCCCTTCTAACATTATTTGGCTAAAACCTAGAAGTTTCTCAAGTTTCAATAGTCTGCAAAAAAAAGGTGCAAAAGAAATGACTCTCTCAGAAGTTCTCACTGGGTTTGCAGCCATTTCATAACTGCATGGCAATGACCATACAGCTATCTCATTTTCAGTTCACTCAGATGCTAAAACTTTATCCAGTGCTTCTTGAACAAAATACATTGTAATCTTTCCCTTGGTTTTCTTTCTTGTAAACTGTCCATGGTGTGTGTGGAGAAAAATGAGAAGCAAGGGGGAAGAGAAAAAGCAAACACAGTTATAAAAAACATTATCACCCTTATATTTTGTTGTCTTTTCCTGTAAGTTTAATTCTCACAAAGTTTTAAGTTTTCCTGCTGTTTCTGGGGACTCTTTCAACTGATGGCTACTTGCCTGTTGTAAAAGATCACAGGCATTACTGGTCCAGCTAGAGCAGAGAAAAAATTATACAGTAGATAGGTCAGTTTAAATAGTTTCTCTGAAGTTTAACTTCAGAGAAATAGTTGACAATCAAAATAACCTTCCATTTTTGACTTGCATATAAAGCATTTATATTGAAGTAAGATTCAAGGTATGATGCCTGGCCATTTCACAGTGTCAGTATTGCATCTGTGGCACTTTTGTATTTTCTGAATGCCTGATGCATTTTGTTCAGCCAAAGTATTGAACCTCCCTGAGGCAGCAACTAATTGCACAGCACTAAGCACAGTGGGGTTGAGATTAAAAAGAATAACATGATGGGTAATGTTCTGGAGTTGGGTCTTTCCTCAATGCACATGTCTGTGTAGCTTAAGACAGTTCTCAGTTAATATTTTTTTCCCCCTAATTTGTCCCCATTCTCAATTAGTGCTGTTCCAAAACTAACAACATAATAGAAGAGCTTGCCAGCAGCATGGATAAGCAGTGGCATGTCCACTACTATACAGTTAGTGTATACTGTATGTATAGTATATTACTATATAGTTAGTGTAGTCAAAGAACTGAACTAGTCCTTGGGAGTTACAGAAACTCAGATGCAGTGCATGTGAGCAGCTGTCAGGGACTGATGGCCCATATCCAAAGACTGAGGAAGACAAATCACCTTTGCAGACTAGATTGTTCCTACGAATTTATTGAAGCAACGTCTCTGTAAGTATGAGATGAAGCAAAAGCAATTAGCCTTTGCTTTAAATAAACATATCACTACCACAGAAATAACAGGGATTTCTATAATCCTCTGCCAGGAAGATTTAACAAAATACCTAACAAAAATACATCGTACCACATTAATGGAGTTGGTTGATTCTCAAACTCCTAGTAAAAAAAATTATCTTAAAATAACTGGGAGAAACAGTTTCTTGTTTTCTTTCTCCATATTGAATAAATTTTGACTGTATTTCAGGAACTGCAATGTTATTCTTCCCTAGTATTTACTTTTTCTTTGGAAAATATCACACAAGGGAGGGAGGGAAGCTTTGATCCTTCTGTAAACAATTTGTAAAAGGCACCAGTTTAGATTTATTAGGGACACCTGCATGGTGAAACAGAACTAGCTATCAGTTTCTGGAAAATAAATCTTGAATGCTTAACATGATACATGGTGAAGTGGAACATTTAAACTGATATGCACTTAGACTTGTAACAAAATACTGTTTCAGTTATTTAAGACATCATTAAAAGCACTTTAAATAACCAATCTTTAACAATTGTTTTTCTTCTTCGGTTTCAAGCTCAGATGGAGAGTACCAAAGATGCTGCCTGATGTGGACTATTGTAACATTTCTGGAATAATAGCAATTCACTTTTGTTACAGTGATAACCAAGGTCAGGTGAACTCGACAGGAACAAACTAAACTTGAAATACATGTCATGTAGAAAATAAAATGAGAAAGCAGTGATGGCTTGGGACCAAAAAATAACTTACAGGGCAACGTCCCTGGCAAAACTGCTTTTTGCTAGTCAGGAATGAAAGCTGCTAGACCTGCCTACAATTAAGAGGGCTAACAGCAATAACAGAGGTGGAGAAGAGATATTTAAGAAATATTTGAGAATCGCATGTCTAAACTGCACTGTACTAGAGAATCACCATGAAGGACAGGGTCATTTCACTGTTTCAGTTTGGGAATTAGGGTGAGAACCTACCAGCTTGAGCTGGATGATGTGAATTAACAGACTGGATTAATGCAAGGGGCAGGGAAGAAGAGGGCAGAATAAAAAAGAGGGTTGCAAGAACCGGAGTCAGATCTGGCATGTTTTTCACTGGCAGAGCACAGAGACTCCAGCAACTAGGGGAGAAAGCTCTAAATGAAAAGTAATGCTACTAAGGTTTGTAACCCTGGAGTGCAGTCTTGCTTCAGGTGGTGGGAGTGACCTGGTTTGGCAGCTCAGAGGCAATATGTTTTCATATTCCTGGGATTTAAGCATGCAGATAGACCTTTTCTAACCTAAATGCATGGTGAGTTTTTATAGCTGCTACAACAGTTACACAAGACAGGGTACTGGGGAATAATCTTCTCCCCAGCACACAGCAGAAAGCCAGCTCTTGACTGTAATTAGAAATAAAAACTGTGGCTCTTCCTGGATTATTTATTGCCAGTTCTTTGAAGCTTGCTTAAAAACCAATCACTTCATGAAAAAGTTGTGCAACTGGATTTTGTTGTACTGAGTGGCAGGAAAGCTAGTACTGAAATAAGTAGAAATATGATGTAATATTGACAGCACATCAAACTCATCTAATTCTATGGTCAAATGGGAGTAACGTGCCAGAACTTGTACTTATTAAACTCAGTTATTTCAAATGCTTTCTATCCATCAAAGTATAGAGTACATACAGAGTACAACAAGATTACAGAAGGACAGAAATATACAAATGATTCAGAAGATCAAGGCATCAAACTTGTTTCATTTACAGAATACACCAAGCCAGGAAACTTGGAAAAATGAGGATTCTGCTGTATTACCTGCTTTGGAGTTGTATCACGAGTTTAATGAGGTTCTAGCGTACCATGTACTGCAAAATATTTTACCTAATACAGAGTATAAAACTATTTAACTGATATTTTCAGAGGCATCACATTTTGACCCTTTTTGCTAATCTTGCCAAGACATAGAAAATGGATACTTTTAGAATTTTGCCTGTCTTCATCTGTGTGTGGCACTTCTTTGTGTAAAAAAATATGTGTATCTAAGAAGTGGTACACCTGTGTTTGTTCCCCTTTCAGGTACCAGGCTGTGGAGTAACAATACCTACATGAATAAAAACATCCTCAAATTTACTGCATCTTGGAGGGCAAGACAGATCTTCTGAAATGGTCCACTGAAACATGATGTATGACTCATCATTTAGAATATACGTATATGTGTGTGCATGTGTGTGAGTGTGTGAGAGAGAGAGAGAGAAAGACTGGAAGAGCCACAGAGGAATATTTAACGCAGACAATCTTCTGATCTCTTTCAGCTCTAGATTCCATGATTAAACCATAAACGTAGAAATTACTTCTTCACCTATTCACAGGTATCTGTAGTCTATGCTAGAGTATGTGGGAAGGCTGTTTCTGAATGGAAGGCTTCCTGGAATTACACAAAATCCATGTAAACTGGAAAAGCTCCAGGAGGATTATCCATGGGAATACAGGAATTTTTACAGTTAAGCAAGAATTCTCTTTTCCCTGCAATGTGCTTTGCTGTTGATGTTACTGGATTATCTGAAACCAGTCCCAAAGCAGATCTGAATGTAAAATTGACTGGTGAAGGAAATCAGTATTTTCTTGGAGATTACAATTTCTGAGACTGCCCTGACCCAGCCAGCTTAACACCAGTTTTATCAGAGTGAGCTACCAGCCAGGAACACACCACTGTTTAAAACTCGTGATAATTCTGTCCCACCAGAGCTATAGGAGACAAACAGTACTTCTCTTACCTCCTATAAATAGGTCCCCACTTCACATCACTGGGACTGTGACTATGACTGTGACCTTGACCAGTAACATCAATTTTGCATGCTTTGCTATGACTCAGCCACCTGAGACAGACAGTTTCTGTGATTTAGCTAGGTTTCTGTTTTGGGCAGTTTTAGAACAGACTGCTTTTACTCTTTTAGCTGCTCAGATTCCTGCCTTTGTGAGACTGCGGACAGTTACATGAGTTGTGTATGACTCCATCCTCTTTGGTTCAGGAAAACTGTTGCTTCCTCTTCAAAAAGAGTTTAACCAGAACTTTCATAAAGATCAGGATGTGCCCTGCTTATAAGGGCACCTTGGTAGTTAAAAAAGCTGAAGTGCTACTTCCAGCTATCTTATCATTCTTCCGTTCTTGGATAAGGATCCTGCCTGCAGACATACAGGCAGTAGAAACCTTGTCAATAAGTTGACCAGCTCTCAGTCAGGAACTGGTATCAAATCCTTCTAGTGAGCTATGAGATTTCCAGTCTGACAGCTCTGGTGACCTCACTTTTCTCAACTGTCTAGGACTGCATGCTTGCAATACACATGAAATGGAAAGAACGATTACTCCTCAACTGCTGTCATTTCCTGTGGCTGCTTGCAGCAAAAGTGGATAGAGACTATGCTGAAGACAGTCAGCAGATGGTTTAGCAAGAAGCTGCTGGTTAAACTGGTTGCTGAGCACAAGGAGGGCAAGCTTTTGTGAGACACTTCTGGAGGACCTCTGCAAGCAAAACATATATAGGCAGTACATGCTCATGTATTACTTGCAGCATATAAATATGTATGTAGAGAGTTTGACATTAAAAAATAGTCAAAATCTTACATGTTCATTTACACCTTAATAATAAAAACTAGCATACCACAGGTAACTTCTTATAAGGAAACCCTGTGATTACCCTACAGTGGGAGACAATGCAATACTGTACTGGAATTAATTGTTCATTGAATGCATTTTCACATCGGTGTAAGAGGATGTATTAGTTACTTCCTCAGGGTTTTGAAACGGTGCCAACTTCTGAGGCCCTCGAAAAGAAGTTCAGAATAATTCCCTCCGACCATAGGAAAGAGCTGTTTGCAGAAGCTTCAGCTTTTCGACTTTGAGGCCTCTCTCAAGAGAGGAAAGGGACTATTCCATACAAAGGAAGGCTGTTAAAGAGGTCAGTCTATGTGGAAAAAAAGGCTGGACAGACAATGGAACAGGCAAGAAATAAAGCAAGGAGCTTTGTAGACAAGTTTTTGAAGAAAAGCAAAGGGAGAAGTCTCTTTAGCTAGGTGAGAATACAATGACCTGGGCTAAGCACATAGGGTTTCTCCTCCTGAACGAGGAGGACAGTCACAAAGAAGGAATCTGACAAACAGGACTGAACTCTATGTAAGCAAACACTGGTATTTCTAATCTAATTGCAACCTTTGTCATAAATCTTGGAATTGCTGTTGAAGATTAACTTCCTGATGTAGTCAAACTAGGCTTGGTTTAAGGAACTGAAGTACATATGTGAGAGCACAGGCAAGCAGACAGCATGGCTGAGTGCTTTTGTCAGTCCTAATTTCCTTTTCTCAGTGTTCAAGAGGAATTTAAATGTACCTGTATTCTCTCTGAATTCAGATGGCCTGTGTGATTGTCTAAACTCTGAGCTGGCGCAAAAAGAGACAAAATTCAAGGAACCATGTCAGTTTACACCAGCTGACAACACAGCCCATTTGTTAAAAACAGATAATATTTGTATGTGTGTTGAATTACATTCACATTCAAAATAGATGAGTGTAACATTTTGAATCATAGGATCATGGGATAATTCAGGTTGGAAGGGACCTCAGAAGGTCACCCAGTCCAACCTACTCCAAGCAGGGTCATCTGTGAGGTCAGACCAGGCTGCTCAGGGCTTTATTCAGTTGCATCTTGAAAACCTCATGGGATGGAGACACCACAACCTCTCTGGACAACCTGCTGTACTGCTCGACTGTCCTCTGGGTGAAAAAGTTTCTCTGTATATACAGTCTGTATGTCTCTTGTTTGAAATCATGCCCATTGTCTCTTGTCCTCCCACCACACACCACTGGAAAGACCCTTACTCCATCTTCTCAGAAACCTCTCAGTAAATACTCACGGGCTGCTATGATATCCCCTTGAAGCTGTCTCTTCTTCAGGCTGAATGAGTCCCTGTCCCTCAGCCTCTCATCACAGGAGGAATGCTTCAGTCCCTGACCACCTTGGTGTCCCTCCACTGAACTCACTCCAGTTTGTCAATGAGTTTCCTGCAGTGGAGGCCAAAACTGGATGCAGTACTCCTGATGTGGTCTAATAGATCCTGAGCAGAGAGGGATAATCCCTCAGTCTTTTGGCTGTGCCCCTGTTCAAACAGTTCTGATGCTTTGGGCCCTGGTTGCTGCCACAGCACACTGCTGGTTCACATGCACCTCGCTGTCAATTGAGACATCAAGGACCTTTTCTGCAGAGCTGCTCCCTTGCTAGTCAGGCCCCAGTCTGTATCACTGCAAGGGGTTCGTCCTTCCCAGTGGCAGGACTAGCCATTTGTCCTTGTTGAATTTCATGAGGTTCCTGCTGGCCTGTTCCTGCAGCCTGCCCAAGTCCCTCTGGATATCAGCCCTGTCCTCAAGCGTATTGACTCTTCCCTCCAACTTGGTGTCATCTGCAAACTTGACAAGAATGTGCTCTGTTGCCTTCTCCAGGTCGCTAAATGGGACAGGTCCCAGGAGACACCCCTGCAGTCCTCCACTTGGTGCTGGCCTCCAGGTAGAGTTCAGGTACAACCCATTAACCACTACCCCCTGAGCCTGACCACCCAACCAACTTTTTATCCATGTTGCTGTCCACCCATCTGGACCAGAATATCCCAACTTGGATACAAGAATATTGTGGGAGACAGTGTTGAAAGCTTTGCTGAAGTCAAGGTAAATAACATCCTCTGCACTCCTTTGTACACAAAACCAGTTGTTCTATCAAGGAAGGCAACTGAGTTGGTCGGGCATCATCTACCGTTGGTAAATCCATACTGGCTATTTCTAATCACCTTCTTCTCCTTCGTGTGCCCAGAAATGTGTTCCGAGAGGCCTCACTCTACGATTTTCCCAAAGATCAAAGTGAGGCTGACCAACCTGTACTTCCCTGGATTGTCCTTTTGGTCTTTTTGGAGATGGGAGCTGTCATTATGGGTTTCAGTTCATTCATTGTATTCAGAGGACACATACGTCTTCAAGGGAAAGGGTTTCCCTTTGCTTCCCCCTTCCCCATCCTCTGGTATACTTGGGCCTCCATAAAGCTCTACAACAGCTTAACTATGTTTTCTAAACCATGCTTGTAGGAGCAATTAGAAATCTCTCAAAGCTTCCACATCTAACAGTTCAGTCCTCCTCTGACCACAAAAAGACATACAATGCTTTCTTCAGTCTCTAAGCTCTTTTTACCAGTTCTCTTAGAACTGGTCAAATCCTTCTTGTACCTGATCATAAATACATTCATTATTAATAATACAGAAGGGAGTTACAAAGTAAGATCAGTACAAGCCAGAAGATGCTGAGAAATTTTAGGACTTTAATGTTTGTCAGGTAGCAGGATGGTCTATTAAATCTTCAACCAAAATACAATAAATGATATTCATGGACAAAAATCTAAACTAATCATTTTCTTTACTGTCATGGTTTACTGAAAGTAGCTGGACATTGTTTTGAGCAGTTCAATGGAGATTTTCCCTTACGACGTAGCTGAGGCCTAGGACACAACCAGACAAGTGGAGATATTCAAAACTAGGAAAAAGGACACAGAGTGAACACAAACAGATGAAGACAAATACACAGTATCACAGAGCAGAGAGACTGCTGGGCAGAAATATTTATCTTTTCCCTGAAAAGGCAGAGAATTTCAGAGCACAAGGCAGAAAATCTATGGCAAACCATCTTTCCCACACAGCACGTAACCAGAAAACTTGGTGAGACTGAGAGCTTTGTGCGTTTCAACGCCGTATGAGATACGGACAACGGAAGTTATCCGGTTCAAAGCGGCGATGAGGAGCCGGACGGCAGTTCGGCCGTGGCGTGGCACTGCGCGGCGGGGGCGGCCGGCCGCCTCCCTCACGCCATGGGCCCGCGTGGCCGGGCCTGCTCCGGCGTTCAAAGCGGCACCGGTGGCAAGCAGGAACGGGGCTTTTCGGCACAGCGGGGTTTTTCTTTTTTTTTTTTTTTCCCCCGGGCATCCCTTCGCCAAGGGCAGAGGCAGGGCACGGGGAGCATGAACGTCCCTCTCCCGTGCCGGAGGGGAGCGGAGCAGAGGGCAAGCCGAGGGCCGCGCCGCCGGAGCCAAGGGGATGGCGGCTCGCGCCGTCTCCCTCGCGGGCCGGGCAGAAAGCAGGCGCTCTCCCCACAAACGCCAGCTCTGACGGCGGTGACCTTCTTGGCGTAGTCTCTCCTCGTCATTGGGCTCATCCCCCGCTTTTTCAGGCTCTTTTTTTAAAATTCTTTTTGCGGGGTTATTTTCGGGAGGGCCGCGCCGGGGCGGGGGGGGGGAAGGTGCTGCGCCACGGCGCGGCCGGCAGGCGGCAGCGCGGCGCCGCCCTCCCGCCGCGGCCCCCGCGGGGCGCCGCCCCCGCCCGCCCGCCGCCCGCCCCCCCCCGTCCCCGTCCCGCCGCCCCCCGCCCCCCGCCGCCGCCTGCGCGGGCGGAAGCGAGCGGCGGCGGCGCCGCGAGGAGCCGGCATGGCGGACGGGGCGCGCTCGCTGCGCGGCGGCGGCGGCGGCGGCGGCAGCACCGGCGGCGGTGGCGGCAGCCCGGCCTCCAGCCCGCTGCTGGGCGGGCGGGGCCGCGCGGCGCCGCCGCTGCCGGTGCCGCTGCCGGTGCCGCCGGGGCACGGCTTCCGCAGGGTGACCCTCACCAAGCCCACCTTCTGCCACGGCTGCACCGACTTCATCTGGGGGCTGGCGGGATACCAGTGCGACGGTAAGCGGCCTTCCCGGGGCCACCCCCGGCCCCGCCGCTCCCCCCCCCGCGCCCCGCGGGAAGCGACCCCTCCGCCGGGTCGGGGGCCCGGCTGGGCCCGGAGGTGCCACCGAGCGCCGGTTCACTGCCCTCTCGGCCGGCCAGGCTCCCAAATCCCTGCTTTCTTTCTTTTTTTCCCCCTTTGTAGACGGTCTCTACTTTTGCTGCCGCCCCGCTCCCTGGGGCTGCCGCTTCCTTGGGAGGGCGAGCGGCGCTGGGGTCGCGGCGCGAGCGGTCGCGCTCTTGCGTCGCGCCCGCTTCGCGGAGCCTGATTTTTCTGCTTTTTGGGGTGAGCCGCAGGTTGGCTCGGGCTCGGCGAGGAAGGAGCGGTGCGAACGCCTGGTTTCTGCGCGCGCGCGTGTGCCCGTGCGTGCGCCCTGCGAGTGAGAAATACGGAAAACACGGTGTGCGGGATAACGAGAGTTGGGTTATCCCTTGGCGGTGCCGTTGGCAGCGAAGCCGATTTTACGTGTAAACGTCTAGATCCGAATGTACCTGGGTGTTACTCGGGTGAGCTAGCTGGGTGTTAGTCAAATAATGCTTTGGGAAATAGCGTTATTGTTTGGTGTCTTTACGCTTTGTGTTCTAAGTGGAACCTCGAAAACGACTCCAAGCTTTGTAGAAGCAGAAATTCCCATTTCTCTTAATCTGGTTTTGAAGTTGGCTGACAACCTTGCGGCTCTTCCAGAGTAAGACACAAATGCTGGATCGGAGTGATATTCATGCTGTAAACCCCTGCCTTAGGAACAGTAAGGCTTTTTTTTGGCGAAGCTGCTGTGATCCAGGTACACCCGTTGTGGATGTGGGCAGGCTGCGCCGTGTCTTGTTGGCACAGGAGAACCTGGAGATGCTCCGACAGTGCCTCGGCAGCCGTCTGGGGATGCGCGTTCCAGGCATCCTTTGGTTGGTTGGAGTCTGCTCAATTTAGCAGAACGTCCTAAGCAGTAGGAGCCGGGTGGGGAAGGGTGTGCGACTGCTCTGACCAAGGTGTAGTTTAAAACTGGGAGTTAGACCAACAGGGAGATCGTCTCCTCAGGGATGTGGAAGTAGTGATGGGGGGAGAAAAGAAGGGAGGCAATACCCTTGCACGCTCAACTTCTTTAGTTATTTCTCTTTTGGGGGCAAGCAGCGGAACTTCCCTGACCCTGGAGATTTCGTTCAGCTCGGCTTTGAAGGAAGTGAATGATCTGTGAGATTCCCCAGAAAGTCTTAATGCTTGCGGTTTAAAAGAAAAAAAACAAGTTCCTCCTTCTTCTGACAAGATTGGCTTGCTCTTGATGTATTTCAATCTAAGAATAAAAACTGCAAGCATTGAGGTGAAACCACACTAAAATTTTACTTCTATCCCATAGTCGGTTCAAATTTTCAAGACTTGCTTTCTTTATTCTTAAGTATGTTCCTTGTCAGTAGTGAGGCCTTTCTGTGCAACAGTGGATGTGCTTGATGCTAAGATGCAATGCGACTTTGCTGTTTGAGGTGCTACTGAGTGCATGTGACTTTGCTGCATTTAAATCCTAGACTGCGTCAGGTAACTCTGAATCCGTCTGGGGAACAAGTGCAAAGAATGTTTAAAAAAACCATTGTGGAAAAATATTTGGAACATTGATTGAAAGATGTAACTTATTTGCTGGTCTGGATTTAAAAGATAATCTAATTTGTTCTTGAAAGGAATTTATGCTTTTCTTTTCCCCATGTCCTTCTAACAGTACTTGAGGGAAAAATATCATAGTCATCATGAGTGATGATGCAAAGAAATGATAGGGATTTTTGCATACATGAAGAGAGCTTTTGCAGCTGGAAGATATATTTTGCGTTGACGATGTTCTCCCAGATTTGAGTCCAGAAGTTAAATCAGGTGGGAAATAACTTGCCACAGAAAGTGCTAAAGCAAGTAATCCAATACCAGGTTTTGCTTAGCACTCTTATATATCATCTGTGTCTTTGCCTGAGTCTGACTTGGTGATGGATGACAGAGGCAATGAAGAAGGTGTTGATAATCCATCATGTTCGAGAGTGGATGAGAACTGCAGCTTGTTCCTTGCAGGTTTCCATTTCAGATGATCTTTCATCTAATCCTGCTTAGTTTTAATATGTTTAAGTGTTCCTGAATCATCATCTAGACTAATACACTCTCTCTTATTTTTTTTTCGTTTGGGGACAAAATTTTTCATACTTTCTCTGGTAAGTTTCCCACAGACGATAATTCTTCCAGTATTGCATTAAGGCATGTTCTAAAAAGCCTTGTGTTCTTTTCTTGCAGGTATTTGGTGGACAGCTGCTAGACTAGTTAATTTTTCTGATAGACTAAGCACATTGAACTCTACGTCTTTCAATGTAAAACATTTTCTGAAGTACTGTACTTTAGTCTCATTTAACGGTCTTTTCTTTAAAACTTGGACAGAGTATTTCAGTAAGAAGTGACATCAGTATTTCATGGGCTTAAATTTACTTCTCTTTTCCTAACTGTCTTTTTTCTGTGATCTTTGCTCGCATTAGCTGTTCACCCCCCAGCCTCCCCTCCACCCCTTCCAATATGTTCAAGTTTTGGTTTCTTGCTTGAAACCAGTGTGTTCAGGTAACACTTTCCTTTTGCCTAGGGCTGGCCTGCAGTCCTAGTTTCTACGTATAGAAGTTTCTATTAAAATGTAGTTGGGATGTAGAACATCTTATTCAGGAATGCATATCTCTGAGTGATTGCTCTGTCCTATTTCTGCTTTTTTCATCAAAAAAACCTTTTTTGTAGTGATTTTACTTTCATTTGAATGTTTTCATTAAATAATCTGGGATAACATTAGGCTTAGTATCCTGAGGTTTTCCACTTGAAATGACCCCATTAAGCAATGAATCTGCATTGACATTTGCTTTATAACAAGGAACCTGTTGTTGGTGTTCTTTTTTTTCTTTTTTTTTCTTTTTTTCCAACAAAGAGCATTTATTACCCAAGTGCAGACACTGTTCTTGAGCAGGAGAATGTGAACTGAAAACTTCACGTAGTCCCATGCAGGATGACACACAAGGTTTTTGGTTCACATTCTCCTCCTGGAAGTTTTTAACAGATGTTTCTGGTGACTTTTTGGCTGTTCTGAATTCCAACCCCAAGGGTAAGTAATTTTCCTGAGTTGTCTCCCGTGCCTTCTCTTCTGGGCAAGCTCCCTGCGGCTTGTCTGTTTTCTCTTCTTCTGTTACCTCTTCGGTTACATGCTCTTTATAGCTCATCCATACTGCTGTTTTTTCTACTTACTATGCTGTCATAAACCTGGTTCTTTTCCCGATTTGGAGCTGCCCTTAGGTGGCGGCTTCTTTCTGTCTCCTCTTTGAATCAGATTGTCCCTGGATGACCCTTGCTTTCTGGTTATGTCACGTCCTCCTTCCTATGTTGCTTCTAACATGCGTTTCATCACCTCAAAGCCTTCCTTCCAGCCACTTGTTGCTCACTAGGTCTTTCCTGAGCTGGCTCACACAGTCTGTGACTGCTCACATAAATCCCTTTGGCAGCCCTGCTCCCCTTGCAACACCTATAGAAACCAGGTGATTCAGCTGTCTTCATGTTTTTACGTTGACTCAAGCCACATCAGCTGCAGTGGGGAGAGGGTAGGATGCGTGTCTCATATATGGGCCTTTCTAAATGATATAACACATTCTCATCGCCTTTTGTCCCTTTTTCTCACTCGTTTAATGGTGCCTTTCAGTTTTGAGAGAAGGATGTTATGGAGCGCTCCCAAGCAGAAAGCAAAAGTTAATCTTTGGATATCCAATGTGATAAGGAACTCACTGGAAGTATAGATACTTCTTTTTTTCTAAACAGTGCTGTTACAATACTCTTCCTTTTAAGCCATACTGTTGCCTACTGATGTTTCACTTGCAAAGTCCCATCAAGTTTATTACTCACTGGACCACAGTCAACCTGTAATTTCCCTTCCTGTTTTTATTTAAGTGTTTTTTTTTCTCTTGACTCTGGAGGAGTGTGCATGCATGTGTCTTGATATATATATCAAGAAGAGCATGTACGTTTGTAATTTTATGTATGTATTTGTTGCTTTTTCCCTATTTAAAATGGAGCATGAGCAGTTTACTTGGATGTATGTTCAGGATTATAAGTACACTGCACTGATACTGCTCACCTGCCTGACTTCTTTTTAAATACCACTTGTATAATATTGTCATGCCACTTGCTATGTAAAAATAACATTGTTTAACATCTCAAGCAACTAAAAGTGAGAAAAATGTGACTAGAGTTGACCACAGTCAGTTCTCTGGAGGTTTTCCATGCAGTGAGTTGTTAGAGACATTCTGGTTATTTTTCAGAACAGAAGTGCTTGGTGATGCTGAATGATTTATACTTCTACTGTTAAAATACAGGCAGTGTATTGTTACATAGGCTAGCATTAGATTACAGTAATTAGGAAATGGGACTTCCAGCTGAAGCGTAAGAATCTGTAGAAAAAACCTCTATTCCTCACTGCACTTCTTTTTCAGAATGTGTCATGTTTTAATGTCTTGGTTTGTTGTGATGTAATTCAGGAAATGACTCGGTCCTTTTTCGACAGTACTTTCTCTGCAGTGTGTGGAGATAAGAATTGGTGTACCTTGTTAACCAGCGAGCTTAAGAGTATTCTGTTAACCAATTTTTTAAATGTTTTGCAGGAAAATATTTCTGCAGTACTGAAATCATTGCATGATTTCAAAAGAAGGTAGAAGAATGCTAGGAAATTGCTAAGATTCCTTCAAGTATGAGGGGACATGAGGGAAGGATCTGAATATAAGGTGAAAATGCTAATCCCGTTTGAGACTGTGGAGGTTCTGTTTTCAGAATGAAAAATGCCTTTTGTGAGATAGGTTTTATTTTTTTATTTTATCCCCCCCCCCCCCCCCCAAATCACTTAAGATGCCAGAGTAAATGTAAATCGTTGCAAATACAAATTTCCCTGAGGAGGTGGTTATGGCAAGCAATCCTGGACTGTATCCATTGTATAAAGAAGGCGTTAAACTTAAGACAAAGGTGTGGCTAAGCAGCTCAATTTAAGGAAAACACCTTTGTAAAACTCGTAAAGCATGGTTGATACAGGTGTTTGGAAAAGGTGTTTTTAAACTTCCTGGATATTCACAAATACTCAGAGAATTTAAAACTCTTTAAGATGCTTCTGCAAGTTGATGCACGATATATAGATGGCCTCAGAGGTCACTGCATGCAGCAGTGGACTAGACTATTGAGATGACTGGGCCTGGCTTGTATGCACGTGGGCTGTGCACCACGTATCTACGTCTATTTCTGCAGTACTGTCATTGATGGTAGTGACAGCTCTTCAAAAAAGCTGTTGCAACACTTTCTTTCAGAATAATCTTTTGCAGACAAAAGAGCTTCGGGGACCAAGGCAAATTTTCCTATCAGCAGGAAAATAGATGTCAGCTGTGCTCGGACTCCAGCGGACTCTTGGGGTCGTTGCTTGTGTGCGTATCCCAGTAAACTGAAAATTACAAGATGTACTTTATTCTTCTAGTTCTGCAGCTTCCCCTGCTCCGTAGATGTAGGGGAATGCCAAGAAGGTAAGGTATTGTTGGGAAGGAACAGTTAAACAAAGGGCTTTTCTTTTCGGTATTGCTTGGAAGGAGAGACGCTGGTGAGAGACTTCGGTCTGCCCGGGCTGTGCTGGGCCACAGCAGCCTGGCGCTGATCTTGTGCCAGCAAAAATTACTGCGAGCACCCTCGAAATAAGGGTGGAGGAGAGCGCGGTGCTGCTCTCTGCTTGCTTCCCATCCCGTTACGGGACTTGAGAAAATGGCACTCCTGATTACGAGCAATGCTCCAGCGCTCTGGATGGTGGGGGGATTCAGCTGTGCAAACGGGGGGTGTCGAGCGAGAAACGGAGTGCGAGGCCAGGACGAAGAGGCGTGAAGGCAGAGACGCAGGCTCAAAAGAAAGTGAAATGTTGAAGGCAGTGTTGAGGGACAGGGAGGATGCTGTTTGTGTGATCATTCAGAGGAGATAGGCTGTCAGTCCTCGCTTTGCAAACCACACAGATAGATAGCGCTTAACACCAGAATTTCATGAGTTTTGGGAGATGAACTTTTGACTTGAAACAGAGCATCTCCTGCTCTTATGCTTTTTTGTTGTTGTTGGGGGTTTTTTTGTTGTTTTTTTTTGTGGAGAAGTCTTTCCTATGTGCACAAAAACAAATGAAACAATTCCTGTTTTGGTCTCTGTGCCATCGACTTGCATAACTGTAGCTTCTGTTCTTAATGTTGATAAAAAGAAGTTAACCAGTGCCTCATACGCCCAATTTTAGCTGAGAATATCAGCCTTGCCCAGCCAAATCCTTTTTCAGAAACAGGCTAGAGTATAAGAGAAAGATCCTATAAGGTTAAAAAGATCCCTTAATACAGTTAAGTACCATCATATTTGTGCTGGTTTTCACCTCTCTTATTCTATTCCTGTTATCTTCTCTTTGCTCCAAAATATCTCCTGTTTTGGCAAGTGTCTTGACATTTGTTGAAACTATTTTATTTTTCATTCAGGAATTTTTCTTCAGTAGGATTAAATAGATTATCTGAAAAATAATCTATTCCAGACTGGGGAGCAGTCTGGAAAGACAATGAAGATATCCTATGCTTATTCAATACTTTTGCTCAAATGCAACTTTTTTTGTTTTTAAATACTGTCTCATGGGAAGTCTTAATAACCCTTCAGCATGCTTTGGTAATTCATATGTATAAATTAATAGATGATTATGTTACATAATAAATTAAGAGCAAATGCTATAGTGTGTACAAGAACTTGCCTTGCCAGTCTGATCCAGGAAAAAATAAAAACAAACAAAAAAACCCTTGATATGTTTTGGCCCCTCTTCAGGAATGATTTGTAATTTTATAGGGGTTGATTTTTGAATGTTATTGGCCTGTGAACTGAGCTTTTGCACTTGAAAGATGTGGTGTACTCATAAATGGCACATATAATAACCTTTGGTATTGCAGGCTTCTGTTCTGCAGAAATATGTATATGAATTATGAATAGTCTTATTCATTTGAAAGGGACTGTTCCTTAAATTCAAGATAAGGATAGGCCTGAGCCTTATCAGTGACTCAAGCTTCAATGATAATTGAAATGCCTGCTCTTTCTGGACAGGAATCTTTTAAAATACTTGAAATTTGTATTAATAAAATTAAGAATGCTGATTCGAAGAAAGTGGCATGAAGATTAAACCCTTCAGCCTGGAAACCTTTCTCTGAATAGTGCCTTGTGAATGTTTTCTTTTCTCTTCTGATTCACTGCTGTACAAATAATTTACCTTTTATTTCCTGGCCATGTTAACACCCATGCAGCAACAGCGTTAAAGAAAATACTGAACATACGTACAGAGCTGGCATAAGAGTCTGTTTCTCTGGCAATCTTTTTACTCTTCTTTCTAGCTCCATTTTTCACCCCAATCCCATAGTTTCGTACACATCTGTCTGTGATGCGGTTTGGAAATGGAGCCATAGAGGAAGAAGAGGTAAAGGTTGCCATGGCGACTTCTCTTTTTTCCCCCCTCCTTTGTTTTGTTTCATGGTGATAAGGAGTATTGAGGTACCCTAGTAAAGTTATCCAAGTTAAGAGAGGAAGCATGCATATCTTAAGTGATATTAATAATCTGGCACAGATTTTTAATGCTGCCCAGTGTTTCTTTTAAAATTCCAATTGCACAGTGGAGGTAGATAGATGTTATTATAGGTAAGGTTTCCAGTGTTTTTTATTCTAGTCTTTTCACATTTTATTTTCACATTACGTTTTTACGTGCTGTACTCACCTTTTAGCTGGGAAGAGGAAAGTGTAAGGCAGTGAAATTCCTAGGGAATAAGCCTCCTGCATACCTGTTATATCACTCGGTGGAGGAGATTTGTTTTATGTAAAGTGCTGCCTTTTTTTCCCCATGGTCGTTTGAAGACTTTCATGTCTTCTGGAAGAAATTCTTGTTTTCCCCTCCTGTACTGAACAAATTCATTCAGACTCTGTCTGCACAGGCACACGTTTGCTGTATGTTGTGTGCCCCCAGTGATATGCCCTGTAGATATAGAACAACGTTAAGGTTATTTTGAAGACAGTAATGTTCAGAATGTCTCTAAATTTTTTTCAATTTGAGAGATCCAACATTGAAGTTTTCTGCCACAGTGCCTCCATGGCTTATGGAAGTCCTGCTACATCTTAAATTCTGTTCTGTTTTACCCTGCTTCTGTAATTTAACTCAAATTCTTTGTAAAGCCTCAAGAAATGCTATTGTTATTTCCTTATTGTAGGTGGAGTGATGCTTTGGCCTGAGTGTGTCTAAAATTGCAGAGCTGTTCACAGGACTGTTTTTTTGTAGGAGACCTCTGTGTCATCCACCTGCATTTTTAGAAACTAGCTATAGAAGTACGACATTGACGTTGTGGTGTGTCGCAGCTACATGTGCTATACTGGGCAACCAGGGACTGGATATGAGGACTAGAAGCTTATAGTACTTAAGTTGGTTCCCTAAGTATGGTGAAGTGTGAGTTGCAAGGCCACTTGCAGCAACTGTCAAATCATTTCAGGGAAATTTCCTTGTAATTGAGGGCTGGGGTTGGACTGCCTATTATTTTTTGCTCTATTGTTCTATTTTGAATACTGTAAGCTAAAGCTCTTTGTTTTGAGCAGTAATTGCGAGTCAGCTGAAGAATGGTGGTAAACAATTGACAAAGTGTCTTTTTGTAAAGCATCACCGAAAGCTCTGGATTGGAGAAGCTATTGCAGGCAGCAGTAGGGTGCTAAGTACCGTGTCTTTAATATTCATGATACTGATGTACAAGTCCCACAAAAGACAGTTCTGTGTTCTGGCTGAGTCCTCTTTCTTAACCCCCTCTTTTAAACCATTACACATCTAGACAGTTTCTCTGCCTCTGGCTTCCCACCTTGCTTACAGGTGCTGCAAAGCTGACACTCCTATGTTGCAGTCCCTGTTTTTTATCTAAGGTTCAGCTGATTACTTGGACAATCTGCAGTAGAAGACAAGAAGCTCCAGCTTCAGACAAAGTCAGGAGAAAGACCAGTAATTAATTGCTCTTCAGGAGGCTTGTCGGTAGCGGGTGGCTTCTGACTTTCTTCCCACCCCCCTTGCATTTTGCTGAGATTCGACTTGGGTTTCACTGGAAGGACTCTGCTCTCCCTTCTGAGGGTGTTAGGAGCTAGACTCCCCCAGGTATTAGACTTTTGGGGATTCTGACAAGTGGTGATCTATAGGATGAGGACATGCTCTCAACATTGAGCATGGTGACCATATCACCATATTGGAGTCCAAATACATCCTGAAAGGTCTTAGCCCAATGTGTATTTACTCTGGGAAGCTGTGTGGCAAGGAATTTTGGGGGGAAGCCATGCCATTTATGAAAAAATATTGTCCCAGTAGCTCTCAGAAAATGTGTCTGCTCAATCTGAATGATAAATAATCCAGATTGAATTGGTTGGGTGAATCTTGTTAGCAGTACACAGAACTGTAATTCTCCATGACCTTAGTGCTGTAACCAGTAGAGAGAGCGGAGCTATTTTGCTGCAGGTGTAGCAAGGGTGATTAGACCTTCTTCTGTCGGGCTTCAAGCTGGTTGATCCTTTCTGTCAATGTAAAGGTGGTAATCTGGAAGACCTGGCAAAATGCCAGGGCTCTGTCACTTGGGCTGGCATCTGGTTTATGCAGGCAACCTTCATCCTCTAGCCTGTATGAAAGAGAAAGTGAAGTGCTCAGTTGATTCCCCTCAAATAGACAGATTTATATGGTTCAGAGCTGATTTCTGTTCAGGGTTCTTGTCTTCAGCACCACTGAGCACCAGTGCCAGCGTCCTAAGATTGGGAGGCTGTGATTCCTCATTGCTGGACTGGAGAATCACAGCCATCCCAGTGGTCTGTTGCTGTTGCGTAGTGGATGCGCTGTGTTGTCACAGAGGAAAACGAAATCACTGGACAGAGGGGAAAACCGCTGTCTCTCCAGGCTCCCTGTGCAACTGCACATTGTGAATGGGATGCTTCTTTCTCTGGAACATGTTCTTTGGGAAGCGGTCAGGAAGCAAGTTGTTAAGTTGTCTTCTGACGTCTTAGCCCTCTTGGAAATTTCTGATTCTCCAACAGCAAGGCAGTGCCTAGTGCCAGGGCAGAGTTGTCCTATCTTTGACCCTAGTGCTCAAGGAAGAGGAATGTATTGGTGCTTCCTGGATGCGAGCTGAGCATCAGTCATCCTCCATGTGTCTGAAGAAACAGAAGTTCATGATGCCAGGGACTTGTTCTATGCTGAAACCGTAAGACTTTGAAATTCCGTGCCCACCCTCATTTCAGAGGTGGGAAGCCTGATCCGCCTTTTGCTAAGGGAGAGAAGGTCAAGTCTAGGCAGAACTCTCTTTTCTCTTTTGATCTAAGCCTGTATTCGCCCTCCCTTCCTCCTGAAAAAGCATTTTGTTTCATTACTGGCTGTCTTGCATGCAGCATGGAAGGAGAGGGAACCTCAGTGTGCTGACTGGAGAGGGTGGACCACTTTGTCCTTCTATAGGCTCAGCCGATGGGGCGTCTTCGTTTTCTTCTGGCTATGGTCACAACCTAGAAAATAGAAAACCCTCTTGACCAAACGGAGGTGGTGGTTTTTGCTGCAGTAGTAGAGCTTGCTTGTGCTTTTGCGTTTGTTTCTGGGAGTATGAAGCCTTTGTGGTACTGAACACGTAGTGTAGGTGGTTTTGTCCTCTCTCCAGCTGTAGATGTTCTAACTCAGCCTGCTTACCAGGGTTTGGAAAACCTGATGTGGGTTATGCTGGGAGCAGGAGGACGCTGAGGGTGTTGTTCTGACACGTGAAGATATGTTAGTTCATTTGTTAGTGCTGGGGTTATTGTCTTCCAGGGAAGACTGAGCAGCAAGATAGTTTGTTGTTATACTTTGGAATATTTAGAGCCTTAATAATGAGAGAGAGAGTTTCTTAGAATAGCCCAGGGGCTTTGAAAGGCTTTTACAATTCAAGCAAACCTACTCTAACCAAATCAGCACTTTTATTATTGATTGTTCAAGTATATCCTTGAACTCTTTTGACTGCTTTGCTCTTCAGTAGCTTGTCTTGTTCTCACATGACCTGTTGCTATGGTTTTTCCTAACATACACATGAACAGAGATGCCAATCTTCTGCCTCAAAATTACAGAGCTCAAGTGTTACAAAACCACTTCTTTTGGATATCTGTCCATTTATATGTGTGTGTGTGTATATATGTGTATATATTTATATTATATATATATATATATAAACATACAGAGAGAGAGAGCACTCTCTTGTAGACAATTCTGGAAGTAAAAAATACCATGCAAGCCCTACTGTGCAGGACTGTATTTTGAGCAAATGGGGCATGTGCTTCTGTCTCCAGCAGAGATGGCTGTGGCTGGTTATTTGATAAAACAGGAGAATCCCAGAGAAAGAAAGAAAACTTGGTATGTACAAGTAAAATATTCTCAGTAAGTATTGGGAAAACCTGAAAAGGCTTGTGATTTCTTTTGGATTTTGGAAGGAAAAACTCTGGAAGAGATTTTGTGTTGTCTTTGCTTTCAGCCTCTTGCCATCCACGACATGGTCTAATTGAACAGTAAGACGAGCAAAGGCCCAGGGTTTCTCATTACAGTGAGAGAGGGGGTGTTTTTAACGTCTAAATTCTTAAAGCTTTCAGAGGTTGTCCCTTCCTATCTTGTAGCTGTTTGAAGTGTTCTGGAGAGGCCAAATCATCTAATGGACTGCTTTTCTACTGCCTGTGGTATGAACAGCAACAGGCAAGAGCTAGTCTCTAAGGACCACCTCTTGGAGCTCTGTGAGTAGACGTAATAGAGCTCTTTCTAGACTTGGAAGCTTCTACAGGATTTTTTTTTTTTCTTCTAGATGTTAAATGTGACATCTAAATGTTAATAACCTAGATCACCCTAGTTTGCTGTGTTGGTATTTTAGGGGGAGTGCTAGCTATGTACTTCTCAGCAAGTTTCGTTGAAAAGCTGGTGAAGTATCGCATATT
The DNA here is from genome assembly GCF_036417845.1 of Apteryx mantelli. Classification (NCBI taxonomy): domain Eukaryota; kingdom Metazoa; phylum Chordata; class Aves; order Apterygiformes; family Apterygidae; genus Apteryx; species Apteryx mantelli. Next base: position 8,462,193 of record NC_090020.1, read on the forward strand.
AGAATTTCTTTTGTTCACAGAATGCATTCTTTTCTGTACAAGACTGCAGTATGTTGAGGCGAAGATAATTTGACCTTCAAGACTGCTTGCTTCCTTTGTAACTTCAGAGGTGAGCTGGCCCACTTAGCAGGCATTGCACAACAGACTTCTAACTTTATCCTAAGCTGTGTTTTGTCTGAGAGAGTACACCAGTATACTGTACAGGTCTTCACATGTTTCTGCTGAACTGGGAAATAAGCTGGCAAGGTCTACAACTGCACACAGCCTACCTCTCTGAATGAATAGTCACAGTATTCAGACTGGGCTGTGGTCACAGTCCTAAACAAAAAAACTAAATGTGTGGCAAGCTGTTATAATGAAAGAGGAGCTCAAAGCTGTATGACAAATGCAAAAGTTAATCCCACAAACATCCAATGAAAAGAGAATGTTGCTTTTAAGTTACCCATGAAAATTGCCTCTCATCCATCAGTCTGAATACTCTAATCTGCATAAGGTTATCTAATAACAATGTGTCTTTTATTAATGTGAAAACAAACTTGAGTTGTTGTTTTTTTATATATCTTTTTCTCCAACCTCTGACTACTTAGCCTCTGGACATTTCCTCAAAGCTATTGTCTTCTACTCAGTGGATCTCTGCAGTGCACACAAGGATGGTCCTATTGAGTAAAGTAGCCTGCTTGCAGGACAGTGGACAACTTAAGAAATGAGCTGAAAAGGCTTCTAAATAGCAGAAGCGCTATACCTATAAGACCACATTCTTGTTTGTGTCAGTGAAACATAAGCATTTAAGTAGCAGGAACACGCTATAAAGGAGCAGGGAGGGAGGAGGGAAATAACCTACCTACTTTTGACCAAAGTAAAAATTTGTTTTGATTGAATTAGACTGACTTGGCCTGGGTTGTCTTGGTGTTAATATTTCTTTTACTCCAACTGGCTGATTGTTTGGGAAGTAGAGACTGTTGGCGTTGACTTGCATAACACCCTAAAAACTTTGGTTTACTTAGTGGCTTACCTGGTTTCTTGTTTGCTTTGCTTAGTCCATCTATAGGCAGTTGACCTTCCTTCTTCTGGCTTTTTGAGTATGTTGCAGTAGCTACACCTTCTGCACTGAACACCCTTGTCATTGTATGTGTTATTAAACTGGTTTGAGCAAGCCAACGTTTTTTAGTTTTTTTGAGATACCTCCTTTTTTCTTTTTCCTTCTTGGTGTGTGAGGAGAGAGGTAAGAATAACGTATTTCTAACCACCTGAAAGATCAGATAAGCTTTGCTACCTTCTGTGTCTTCTGCTGTTGGTAAGTGCCAAGAATAAACCTCTTTGAACTGATGAAATAACCACCACCTTGCCTTGCTAAGTTATCTAACTGCAAAACTGTCTATGAAGAGAAAGAAAAATAAGCAATTCTTAATGGCTGTAGGTTATAGCCAAGAAAACATGGATGTAAGTTCTAGTAAGAGAGATTCAGTTTGGACATCAAGCACCAAGCACCATGCTCTTACCTGTAAGGACTGAAAAGGGTTTGGAGGAATTTGCCTTGAGAGACTGTTGATTGTCTGTCCTCGGTGCTTTTTGGTGGCAGGTCTGACTGACACTTGTCAGGAACACGTGATTAGCTGAACTCTTCAAATTGCTTCTTGCCCAGTCTTATGTGAAAATTGATATGCTACCTATGTATTTTCATTACAGTTAACTCTGGAACATACTGAGTTTCATGCCCAAAATAGGAAATGTTTCTGTAAAAATGATTTTGACAGTGCACGTATGTGGCATAGAAATAACACTCTGCCTAAACTACAATATGCCTGTTTGAAATCCACTGAAGCAGAGTTGTTGCTACCCTTGTACCTTTCTGCGTGGGCTGAGTTTTTGATTTGCAAATGCAAGAAGAAATGGGTTTGAATCCTAAAGCTTTCCTCCTTCTTTGGGTTCAGGAATGTCTTCATCTCTTCACCGTGTAAATCGTATGAGATCTCTGAATTCTCTCAATGATTCATTTTGATAAATCCAGTGATTTTTCTGTTAATTGCTGAATTTGTAGCATTCTCAGGGTTGATGTCTACAGTAGGAGAGCATTTCATAATTCTGAAGGACTTTTGATGGTTCTGTCTCTGGGGAGAGGAAATGCCTTTACTTACCAAAGAGGTTACAATAGGTTGCAATAATAGCTTGGTATAGCATAGGCAAATTTAAATACTTCCTCGCATTCTGGACTGTTGATGCCTTATTTAAGTTGGTAATGTAGAAAACAGAAGTTTGTATTAATTGTGTCTGTCTGAGAAATATTTATGTTGCTAGGAGTAGTGATAGATTATCTCTTCTCACCAGTAGGCTTGACAGAAAGCTTGGAAATGCTTTTGGGGGTGTACTTTAATTCATTCTTCCATCTTGATAAGAATGAGATGTATATTATGTGCCCAAATTTATGAGCTAGCGTGTTGGCTTGAAGTACAAAAATCTTAGCTTGTGTAAATTGTTGTGCTTTAGTGAGTCTGAAGGAGTCAGGCTGATTTACAGCATGTGAAAGTCTGACCTTAAGTCTTCTGTAGTTAGACATTCTTTCTCTGAAAGCCTCTTAACATTAATGCTCTGTACTAGAGTTACTGAAAATGAAAGTTGTTGAAGGAATGGAAAAACTCACCCTGCTGTAAAAATAACCTCCTTTGGAGTAAATGACATTAGTGATTATTCTTTCTGTAGTACCTCTTGCGTTTAACATGTAGTGACATTTGCTATGTAGCACAAGACTTGAAGCTGAACTGCGTATCCTTTGCGCTACTCTAAGATTGCTGCTGAAATTGAAGGCTCGCTCTCCTCACCACGGGAGCTGCTCTGTAGTGCTGGGCATATGGTAGCATACAAGGAAGATGCCTATACCATCAGCTAAAGCTGACAGGGAGTAGATACTCTGCCTAATCCCGACAATTCACTGAAGAAACAGCAACAGAATAATATTCCTCCTTTTGTGGAGGAATGTGTTTTGCTCCTTGCAAGTTGCTGGGCTTTGTTCAGATGGAAAAAGAAAAATCTGACTATAGATGGATTATATCTGGTGTATAAAATGCAATAATTATTTGAAGGTTGTCATGTAAAAAAGAGAATCTCAGATTGTGGGGATATTACGAGAAAGAGTGGAAGCTGCAATAAAGCTAGAGGTGGGGAGAACATAATTCTACTATCTGCTTCTAATCCAGGAAGCTATTTCTAAATGTGTTGGGTTTTTGACATGGATGCATTAAACTTTAAGACTAAAACAGGTGTGACTACAGAGGCACATTCCAGTTCAGGAAGGAAGCAGTAAAGTTGTGCTTTATGTGTCTGTTGAGGGCTTTGCCTTGTGTTTCTCCAACCACATTGTTTTCTTTTCTTTTAAAGATGTCCTTTTAAAGATGACATTTGTCTGGATAAGTATCATCTATAACGCTTGCACTAGGTGTTTTTTCAACACCTGTTGTTGGATAAAAGCTGCCCAAAATTTAGTCAAGTAGAAGGTTTATTTATTTATTTATATTTATTTTTTAATATGATTTCTGTGCATTCAAGAAAATGTTGACAACATTCCCTGGTCACCTGAAGGATGGTCCAGTTTCAGGTAAGTTCTTGGTCACAACCACAGCCTTTTTCTTATCTTCTTTTTTTTGAGTATCTTACTGGAAGAAGGATGTAACCAAGGGTGCTATGTAGAGAAAGGATCTCTCCCTAATGGAAAGTTTACATTCACTGTGTGTGAAATGGTAAAATAAAACCATATTGGCTACAGGCCTGAATTTGGGTAGCAGATAAAAGCAATGAAGGGAGGAAATGAACTGAAACAAGGTTGTAGGTGGATTCTTGGCAAGGATCTTTTATTAGGGCTTATGCTACTCAACTTACTCTTCAACAGCCCCCTCCCCCTCAAAAAGGTGAGTAATGAGAGTTTCCAGTGTTTCTAAGCTATTCGAGATACTAAATTGGACACCAACTGCTGAAGGTTCCTCAGGAGCCTGAGGAATCTTCTGAGATTCAGAAGAATCTTTATTCAGAGTGATTTTATTTTAGTTTACCATTTCATTGCTCAGGGTCGATGAATACAAATAGATGTGTATGAGGGGGGAAAAACAATCTTACAAATTGGTGGGCTTTCAACCAGCTTTTACCAATCAGGCAAGAAACTAAGTTATAGTAGGTCTAAGAAAGCACATGCCCAGTGCTTAAGTATTAAAAATGGCAAATTGAATGTTAGAATTTTTTAGGAAAGGAATGGGAGAGGAAGGGGCGCAAAAGCCATCACTGTGCCGCTGCATAAATTCCCAGGGTGCACATGTGTGCACATGTATGCAGTGGCCAAGCTACAGAACTGCTGACACTTAGGTCCTTACAACATCCAGCATCAGATCTTCAAAAGGCCCTCACTTTTTTGTTTTGTTTTTTTGCCTTTTTTGATAGAACACGGTGTGTTATAAAGCAGATCTTAGGTAATTCTTTCATGTAATCTACATAAACGTCACAGTTTTTTTCCATGGAGAGTTATAGATGGTTTTCATTTATGTAATACTCCTAGATATGACAAACAATCCTGTCCTGTAAGCTCTCTGAGACAGGGATTTCTTCCAAGCCCTTGAATTTAACAAGATGCCTCGGAGAATTATTACTCTTCTTTTAGTTTTATTTATATCCCCATTAATGAGCTGAGTATGTTCTGTAATATGTTGCCCTTAAAATTTTCATTTCTGGGAAAAATTAGCGTACACTGATTGCTGGGAAAACTATTGTATTACTGATGTGACTGAGCTATTTGTTTTAAAAACAAGAATAATAAAGTTAACTAACTAGGTTATTCAGTAATCTATAACATTTGTTAGAAGATTAGAGGAAAATTTGGTGGCAGCTTGCTGAAAGTTATGGTTTTTGCAGGTGAGCAGAATGCAATTTAGTTATGGCACTCACAAATGTGCAGCATGCAGTTAAATTAATATTTGATAAATCATTCAAGCAGGTTAAGGAGTAGTGTTGTTGTCACTTCACGTTGGGAGATTAAGTTTTCCCAGTTGCTGGGTCTGTGACAAGCTGCTGGCCAAGACTTGGTGTTGTTTCTTGGGAATTAGTGAAACTTGCTGTGGGTCTCCTGTGGGTACCAGTGCACCTAAGGTGTGAACTGAGAGAGTTCTCTGCTACAGAAACTTGCCCCAGTCTTCAGGTGCAGGAGGTTGCACTTTGAGAGTCCTCAATTTGACCTGTTGCAATGAGAAGGGTGTTGCCCCCCGTATTAATACCAGATCACCTCCTCCAAAACCATGGGTTATCCTACCCTGGAGCAAAGAAAGCAAGAAGTAATTGTTGGAAGAAGTGACTTCTTGCCGCTTGTGATACTGGTGCATGTTAATTGGGGTGTAGCAACTTGAGGCAGAGTGGAAGAGGTGCTGTTAGGGCAAATCTGGTCAGGGAAATGTTTACTAAGTCTGGGTTCAGGAAACCATTTGAATATGTGTTCGGAAGAAGAACTTCAGTTTTTCTTGCAGATGCTTTCAGTAGGCTCCAACATCAGGGTGCCTACTGAAATGAAAGAAATGCCCTAGGGTTAAGAGCATACGTGTGAATAGGTCCGTAGTAATTCTTTCGTTAAATAGGTCACATCAAGGAGAAGATGAAATCCAATTTGGTCTTTCTATTAACTTTTCTTGATCCTCTTGGAGAGCAAACTTGGTAGCTATAATTTTAAGAGTTTAGCAAATGAAAAAATGAATGTATAAATTAAATTGATGATATGTCTCATCCCTGATGTGGACAGAGAGGAAATACAGAAGTGCTTTTGTGGTGCCTGCTGGCCATCTGTTGTCTTGCTGCGCATTGGGAATATCTGTTTTTTCACAAGACTGGAGTCATTATTAATTATTGGGGGGCACAAGGGAAAGTTGTCAAATGTGGTTGCTGTACACCTGAATGTACAGTTATGGCTCAGAGAGACCATATCAAATCCCCGAACCTGCCAATAAGCAAACTTCTGGATTCTTTCAGTCTCTCTCGAAATCATGTGTGTTCATTCCCCCTAGATGTTGTATAGCTTCATGCAGCTTAAACATGAATGTAGGTACCTTGTATTTGATGCGGTTTGAAGCTTAGGGACATTCTTTTCTTTGGATACGTCCCAAATATTTGTCTCTCTGTCCATGCTGTTAGGTACTTTTGATAGTGCTTAAAATGCTTAGCTAAAGGGTAAACTTAACACTCTAGTCTTTCAAGCTTGATGGGAAACCATCAGTTTTGTATACAATATCTGAAAGTTGTGTTTGAAATTGCCTTGTTTTGACTTAGGTGATCCATAGATGTGCCTTACTGTAGCTTGTGAGAGTTTAAATGTACAATGAAAAGCCTCTTTCTATAAATAGAAAGAACAGTCTGTCCTCTTCCTTTTCTTTTAAATGCTGTTTTCTCAAAATTTTGCATTCCATCTTCTGAAACTTCACACAGCATCTTCTGGTTTGTTTTCCCTGATCAAAGATCATCCCTTAAAAATACCATCCCCCTCCTGGCTTTTAGAATTTCCAGGCTTACATGTGTTGCTGATCTGGGAGTACTAACACAGATTTAGGATTTTTTTTCCCCCAAATACTGCTCATGTTTCAGGGTTTTTTTGCTTGCTGCCATTTATTTGTTTTCTTGGGCAATATGGAAAATAAAAACAAAACGGTGACTTATGAGAGTTAGTTCAACCCGTGAGAAATTTTGTAGGAGAGTAAAAAGACACTTAGCCAGAGTACATCCTCACTGCTGAATTTGAAGCATGTGACAAGCAGTGGAGGGGTGTGAGTACCTCCTGAAAAAATTATGCAAATCTTTCACAAAAAAATGTTAGAATCTATGTTTAGGCACTGCTATCCTTCTGTGTTTGTCTCCTGATATTCCTTATTTTGGTTCTGCAGAAATGCTTCAATCCTTCCTTTGAAATTTTAGCGAACTCATTAATTTCTAAGAGTCAACTTTGTCTTTATGTACTCAGTCAAATAATTAAAATCCTTATTCACCTTTACGCTTTTCTGCTTGTCCAAAGTTGCCTGTTCAAATCGTTCTTTAGTACATTTTTCTCTGCCCTGCCATGTTCAGCTGAACCATGAGATGCCGTCTTTATGCAGGACCATACTTGACTGCCTCTGTCACCATGAGCAGAAGACTGAGTAGTGTTGTGTAGTGACCTGAGTTGTCTGGATAAATGGGGAATGTCTCCCAAGACCCATGCCCTTGGAAGGAGGGTCATTTCTGCAGGCTGACTTAGAGTATTCTCCTCTGAATTCCCCGAGATGCTTGTTTAGGGCTTGGTTAACTTGTGTATTGAGTTGTAATGCATGCACTTAAAAGAAAGCTGGTAACCATTTGGAGATACCGGTCTCCCGGGCTGTCTTCTGTTGGCTGTGGCTTCCTCTCTGTGTAGGAATGTCTTGGAGATCATAAAACTTCTGGGAACAATTTATGGTGTGTTGCTCTGTTCTTCCATTTCTGCCTCTGAGTCAGAAAAGTGAAGGAGAATACTATCATTTGACTGAATTTCAGTAGCCACTGAGGTTGTTTTCCTTGACTGACCGACTCCTTAATGACACTCTTGATGGAGGCCTGTCTGTATTTGAAATTTGGCATTGTTGCCTTTCATGGGTATTTTCATGACTTGGGAAGGTCTGCCTCCATGCTTCTGCATGCAGAAGTCTGTCCCTCTCACCAGGTCATGTTCAACTGGGCTTTGGGTACCACCTGTGAGATAGTGAAGAGGCCACCTAAATGAACAGCTGGGGCACGTGTGTTCTCATAGTGTTGGGGAGCGTGTGCTTAAATCCAGGCTGGTTCGTAGCTGAGCGTGAGGCTTTTCCAGCGCAGCCCCTGCAGACCTGTTCTCCCAGCAACCAGTTGCCTCTCATGAAAGCATGAACTGAAATGTTTCAGGGAGCTGAAGAGTGGTTGGGTTGTGTCCATCTACATCTATGTTGTGATAACATGCATAAATGTGATAGACATTCACCAGCTCTCTGTGTGAGATCTTACCAGGATTTTTTTGTTTGTTTTTTGGGGTCAGGAGGGACATCTTTCCTCTGCCTGGGCAATCACTTTGTTCTGCTCTGTTTCTTTTGTGTTGATGCACTGGATAAAATCAGTATATGCTCCTTCTTCCACAGGGAGAACCTTCAAATGTGTTGGGTATCCACATTTTCAGCTTTGGGGATTTGCTTCATTATCCCTTTAGTGACTGTTCCTGCTCCTCATCTGCTCCATGTAGTCGGGAATACTATCAATCATGAAGACGCACGCTATGCTTTGTAGCACTGAAACAGAAGTCTCGTGTTTCGAGACTCTTTCATCAATGCAGTAGCTGCTCTGTGTTCTGCCGTGGATGATGAATAACATGTTTGTATGCACTAGTGACTTGTACTACTTCTTGTTTTATTTTGTTTCGACTTGCAGACTAATGAAAAGCAAACCTCGGCCTACCGAACACATGATGGTACTAATATGAAAGGAGTCATCCCTGCTTTTGTGCCACCAAAATGGAAAGGTTACTTTGTGCAGGCTGACAGTAAAACATAGAGAAACAAAGCTGAATTTAAATCCTTATGTTGGCATGAGAGAAGTGGTGTTGTGAAGTGACAAGTAAATGAGCTGGGGAAGAGAGGAATATTATCTGCTTTTGGTGGTGCTAGCACATACTATCAGTAACAGCAACATAAATATAGCTCATGGATTGCAGATGGGAAACTTGAAGTGGGTTGTTTTTTCCAGTTGCTCATGAAACTTAAGAAATGTTACAGCATGCATCTGAAAAGCAGAGATGTGTGAACATTTCCTGTGTACGGTTACAGTTGCTAATCACAAATAATTTTCTGCCACAAACACTTGGAACGATCTGTAATTTCACATGGGATACGGAGATGCCTGAAAATGCATGTTCAGTGCTTCTCAGGCACGGAGGGCTCTAAAGCCATAGCTGTGTGGCTTATGATTTCCTAGTTAATGCTAGGCGGTAGGAATGCAATAAAGAATGCCGTGTTTTCTTTGCACAGCATAACATCACGTAGATTCACAGTAACAAACTGGAAAATACTATCCCTGGGAGAAATTATTGTCAAACACAATCTTGCTTTAAGGTGTGTTTTGTAAAGCTTGCATGGGATTCTTACCTATTGTTCCCACCACAGAAAAGTAATTAGGCACTCTTGACTTCTAAAACTGCGTGTAGCCAGTGTCTTCTGGTTTCATCTCCTTCCTCCATTACACTTGGTGTGCAACAGTACTGTGCTTTCTCCCATTGATTCCTGTCACATGTAGTAGTTTGCAGAAGAATTCATTTTCAGGTGTGTGCACCTACTTTGGCTATACCAAAGAGCTATTTCTGACCGTAGGCAGTTACTTTAAAATCTCTTCTGAATATTAAGATCCCATTCGGTGCTTATAGAGAGAATGGGGAAATGACTTGCTGTAGGTAACTCACTCAGAGATAGCTTTCTTCCTAACTTTTCTATCACTAACATTTTAGTAACAAAACTAGTTGCAGTTCACACGCTGCAAGATGTGTGACAGTGACGTACATATTCAAAGCTAGGGGAGAGCTATTGTGACTAAAAAAAGATGTGTTCCTAACTGCATTTGGCTACATGTGGCTCTTTGGTTTTTAACAGAAATGTCCCTTGTTTTTGAAAGACTTGCTAACATTTCTTTTTTGTTCCACAGTTTGCAACTTCATGTCTCATGAAAAGTGCCTCAAGAATGTGAAGATACCATGCTCATGTATTGCTCCAAGCCTTGTAAGGGTGAGTAAGCACACACTGTCACGTCTCTTTCTTGGGATAATGGCACAAATTTATCGCTAACAGCCACAGTGTATTAACATAGTGGCTTGTTAATATATTACTGTTTAAGTCAAATATTTTACTCATCAATGAAGTTTTCTTTTTTTATGATGCAGAGGCAAAGTTTTACATTTCCCTTCAAACTTGCCTGCAAATAGGTGGCTGTAGACAGACTGTCTGAAGAGTGGTTATTTGCATTCTTTAAATATTACTTTCTTTTTTTTTAACATATGTGTCATTACCTGGATGACTTGCTGTAATGGAGTGTGGTGACTGATTGATAGGAAGTGCACTCAGAAAACCATACAGCGCATCATACTAAAGATGATCTTTGTACTCCATTGATTTTTTTACAGCAATTGCAGTTAAAGGTTTTCTGCCTAGTGAAGGAGCAGTTTGGCTTCTGTTGATTGCTGAACCTTAAGGATTTGCTCATGCACACATTTTGAATCTCAGTTATCGTGCCCAAGAGAATAAAATCAATGCATGAAAAACCCTGAATTTTGAAAGCAAAAAATCAGAAGACAGGGCTTCAATTGATGGAAATGTTTGCAAATTTGTTTATTTAGGTTACTGATGAAGTACTTGTTTTTCACATGCCTTGTGACTCTTTCCCCCGCATGACTTCCAACTTAAGAGCTTGTTTTAAGAAAGTGTGAAAGATGAATCAACTTTAGAAGAAGATAATGTGATGTAACTACAAGATTAAAGAAGCTAAGTTCAGAAGGAAGGAAAGTGGGGGGTTAGAAGCTTTCTAAATATGTAGTAAAGCAATACAAATATCTTAAGGAGCTGGGCAAAAGTCAAGTGAGACCTTGCTGTAAAATCAGAATGAATAAGTCATGAGCAGTATTGACATCATTGAATAATAGCACATTCATGAGATTTTCATTGTGTAGATCTGGAAGCCTTGGAATGGGGGGTGCATTCCCTTCTTTATCCTAAATAGCTTTGCAGGTTCTTCTGTGCTTAAGAAACATGTGAGGGGAGGGAGGGGAAGGCTTAAAAACGAAGTGTAACTAACAATATGAAGTGAGAAGTAGCCAAGTTGCTGCCGGTAGGTTTAAGGCAAGGAGTGCATACTTGATTTGGGGTCAAAGGGCATTATAATAGAATAGCGGGAAGTGGACAGAGAGAAGCTAGCCACTCGCTTTTCTTTAACTGAGTTTGTCTAGATCATAATGCCACTCAGGCTTCGTTACACACTTCCCCTTCCCCCCCACATTTTCATCTTGAGAGGTATTAATTTATGTTGGCAGAAAGGTTGCCAGTAGATTAAAAAACATTGCTGTAAGTCTTAGAATCCAAAATAAATGGACACGTAGATAGTGAGAAATGCTCTTACTAAGGATTAGCATCTGTTACTGGTTCAATATGCTGGCAGTCAGTTGTAGCATGGGAGAAGGAAGGATGAGTCAGGCAGTACAGGTATCTTTGCAAAGACCTTTTAAGGGGATAGTACAAATCCAACTGAGAAACATTCGATTTAATTCAGAGAGGAGGGTCAGAGTATTGGACACTTGTGACTGTTTTTTTGTGAATTTAACTTTTATTTCTTGTTAAAAATAGTACCTGTTGCTTTACGCTTACATTAGATGCAGCGTTTTCACCATGCATTAATGCTTTTGCTTGCTTCAGTCATGGGTGTTAGTCTAGTTTTTTTCATTCTTTTGCCAGTCCTTATTCTCCACTCACCCCAACGCCAACATTTTATCTAATTATTTATTTTTTAAGCATAAAATGTAAATATTCCTACTGTGCAGGGGAATTTGTCTTGTTTGATTGCTGTTTTCTGCCCTCAAAGCTGTCCATGGTTTAGTGTTGCTGTATTTAGGTGCAAAGGGTCTTCTGCTTTATCCATGCTGAACTATATGATTACGTTTCAAAATATTAGATTGTGCCATTTCTTTTGGACAGTCTTTTCTTCCTTGACGCAATCATCCAAGCTGCGTTAATTCTAGTCTGCTGTGCAAGTGAAGTCTGCCATATGGGAGACATTGTTTTGCGTGAAAGCTCTGTCAAGTAAATATAAAACTTGGCACTTGCTTATAAAACATAACAGAGCAGAAACGAATGATGATGGTTTATAGACTGTGTGGAAAGTTTTTTTTCTTTTTTTTTCTTTCTATAATATCCCTGCCTTCCTTTCAGATTATTTGAAAGTGTTTCTTTAGGAAAAGGTCTGATGTAGGAGGGATCACGGGGGGACTTTTTTTCTGATCATTTTTCCTAATATGTTAATGCTCAGTGTATTACGGAAATTACTTTTTTTTTCTTTTTTTAATCCCCTGGATTTCATCTAGAGAAGATAACAATTCCTAAAGCTCATGAGAGTTTGTGTCATTTGATACTAAGTCAAGCTGTCAGGGAATAATTTTTCATTAGATGTTTCATGGAAACTTTCATTCCTGAGGGTAAGATTTCATTTCCAGGGTCAAATAAAAGCCCACAGAGTTGCAAGCATGACATGACTGCATCCAGTCTCAGATCAATTTCTGATGAGTTCAATCTTAAGGCTGCCTTAAGCAGTTTTTTGTACTGTTACTAATCATTCTCACCTGCGTTTAGTATTTTAGACTTGATCCAGGTCATGATGTTTCCAAACAAGACTTTATGGCTAAGTCTTACGAACAGGTTCCTGGTTTTATGGTTTGCAGGAGGTTTGATTTGTTTCATCCATGACGCCTCTGCAACTGTTCGAAATTCAAACTTTCTCTCCTCCATATTTCCCCAAGTATTTGTCTACTCTGAGGTATGTGTGAAAAACAAACAGACTTAAGTAACAATGAAAACAAAACCTCCTTGACCAATTGTGAAATAGAGTTTTATTTTCTTCATCTTCGTTGGGTAGGCATGAGATTGTCTTACAGGATTTTTTTGTCCCTTAGATTTGCCTTATGTGTGTGCTTTTTCTATATAACTGTACTTTGAAAACTAAACAGGCATGAGAGTATTCTAGAAGTGTTTTTCAGTGAAGTTAGACATCTGTAATGCTTGTTTTTTCTCAGGTAGTTGTTGTGTTGCTGTATTAGCGTAATTGTTTTTAATGGTTTCCACTTCATGAACTGTTGATAGACTGTTCACAACACTTCCTTATGTGCTTTTGTTCTTACAGGCAGGACGTCTGGAATAGACAATTGCTTGTTTAGGTCATCGCTTTCTCTTCAAGGTTGCTATGCTAAAAATAAAAACTTTGAAGTTTAGAATTTGGGTGGCAGTTGCCTTTACAGAATGTGATACAGAAAAAGATTTTACTGCTCGCAGAGATCTTTGCTGAGGTGAGCAAGTGCTGGTCTTATTTGCTGACCTGAGTCTTTCCCTCCGGGTGCTGTATTCAGCTGTGAATAGTTGGTTATTTGGGTTGGTTACTGTGTTTCTCAAACTGCTAGAAAACTGGAAGTAGGAAAGAGGAAAAAAGGATACACAGGTTAGGATAACTTTCCCTCTCAACACTTCCAGTAGTCTATTCTGTATTGGACGCTTCATACTTAACAGATACAGAACAGCAGCATCTAAACTTCGACAGCTAAAGGGCACAGGCCCTCTTTTTCTTTCCTTTCTTTCCCTCTCTTCCCCATCCAAGAAGCATTAGGAAGCCCAACAAAGCGGGAGACAAAGAAGGTGGAAAAGTTTGGCTATTGCTTCATGTGCCTAATAAATTCCCTGGTCTCATGCAGCTGTCTGAAATGTCTGATTTTTTGTGTGTGCGATTACTTCACAGAATTAGCTTTTAAAGAATGTTGTTTCAAATGGTTTATAGACATTTTAACACATGACGAAGAGCCTAGCAAGCTGGGAATTGCAAGCTGGTATGATTGGACTGAATGGTCGTTTTGGAGGGTAGAGAGGAAAAAATTCAGAATCCAATTTTGGAAAATCGTTCCTTGACAGTCACTAGTGGTGTACCCCAGGGACCAATACTGGCTCCAGTACTGTTTAATATCTTCATTAGTGACCCGAATGGTGGGAGCAAATGCACCTTCAGCATGTTTGCAGACGATGCAAAACTGGAAGCAGTGACTGATGCACCAGACGGTTGTGCTGCCATTCAGAGGGACCTTGACAGGCTGGAGAAATGGGCTGACAGGAATCTCACGAAGCCCAGCAAAGGGAAATACCAAGTCCTGCAGCTGGGAAGGGATAACCCCAGGCACCAGTATGGGCTGGGGGCCGTCCTGCTGGAGAGCAACTCTGCAGAGGAGGTCCTGGGGGTCCTGGCGGCCACCGATTTGGCCTTGAGCAAGCGATGTGCCCTTGTTGCAGAGAAGGTCAATGGTATGCTGGGCTGCATTAGGTAGAGCGTGGCCAGCAGGTGGAGGGAGGTGATCCTTCCCCTCTGCCCAGTCCTGGCGAGGCCACACCTGGAGTGCTGGGTCCAGCTCTGTCCAGGCTCCCCAGTATGAGAAAGACACACGCCTGCTGGAGCGAATCCAGCAGAGGGCCGCAAAGACGTTTAGGAGACTGGAGCATCTGTCACATGAGGAGAGACTGGGAGACCTGGCGTTGTTCAGCCTGGAGTAGAGAAGGCTCAGGGAGATTTTAGCAATGTTTATAAGTATCTGACAGGGGGACATAAAGATGAAGGGGTCAGATTCTTTTCAGTGGTGCCCAGTGGCCGAGAGGCAATGGGCACAAACCGAAGCATAGGAAATTCCACTTGAATGTAAGAAAACACTCCTTTACTGTGATGGTGGTCATTGGAACAGATTTCCCAGAGAGACTGTGCAGTCTCCATCCTTGGAGGTATTCAAAACCTTGGGCAACCTGCTTTACTGACCCTGCTTGATCAGAAGATCTGCAGAGGTGCCTTCCAACCCCAACCGTTATGTGATTTTGTGACAGTAGTTGCAGGTGTTGTAGGTTTTATTCCAACATGGGGAACAAATACTTTGGTGAATACTTGGTGAAATTCTTTACTGTGCTTCCTTTAGAAGGCTCTCACAGAAAACAGGCCAAAATGCAAATACTTTAAATAAGCAGTTTGACATGCCTTTGTTATCTCTCATGTCTTAGAAATATTTCGTATTTGGCATGCATCTATCAAGGGACTTTTTATCCTGCCCATGTTGTTGTATACTAATGCTTTTGGGGGTGGGGGCAGAAATTATATCTGTAACATGAACTGGACTGCATGAAATGTATGCTTAATATTCTTCCTCTTTTTTGACACACAGACATTTTTGCGAAAGTTCTTTCCTCTCTCTCATCTTCCCCTTTTACTTGACTGTGATAAAGAGGCTTTGTTGGTGTGAGTTTTTCTGGAGGATGTTGTAGAAATGGTTGGATTCTGGACTGATCTGATTTTACCTTGAAGTTTGCTTGATGGCCCTAACCACCTTCACCAAGAGTGGTTTGTCTCTAGCTCTTAAACAGCTGACTTGTAGTTTTGTGAGCTGCATTGTTTCAACAAGGCAGCTGCCCAGAGTGTAAAATCTCCATGGCGTAATTTAGAAGCCCTGTAAGGTGTGAAATTGATTGCCTCTAAGCTCTTCTTTACTCCAAGTTTTCCTCCTTTTCCTGCCCAAAGCAGCAGCCAGCAGTTGAAGTAAAAGGGAAGGACTGTGCACACCCTACTTTCTAAGCTCAGGAGCTCCCTGTCTTGCTGTAAACTTGATGCAAGCTGCAAATTCCCAGACTGGCCCCTTAGCTCCACCTGTGACTTTGCAAGTTCAGAAATAGTGTGGAATTTTATGAAGTTTTATCAAGCTTGTTCTTTAAATTCTTTATCTTGATAGCAGGAGATGAGCATTGATTTCTTCTGTAATAATAAAAGGAAGGAGTGTTTCCATCTCCTACGTGTCAGCTTCTGTTTGCAGTACGAAAAACGCTAGACCAAGCAACTTGTAATTACAGTGGAAAGCTCTTATACAAATCTTATTTCCTGATAGAAGTATCACAGGTTCCTGATTTGAAATGGTATGAAATTTGCTGTC
The DNA here is from genome assembly GCF_036417845.1 of Apteryx mantelli. NCBI lineage: Eukaryota > Metazoa > Chordata > Aves > Apterygiformes > Apterygidae > Apteryx > Apteryx mantelli. The sequence continues at coordinate 8,477,929 of NC_090020.1, forward strand.
TAGTTTCCATTACAGAGGATCCTAGAGAGCTTGCTTGCATATATCTAGATAAGGCCTAATGTCCTGTCTCAGATCTATGGCATGGAGAAAAAAAATCCTTGCATATGGGTGTGTGCATTATTCCCTTGCATTAGCCCTAATTAATATTTTGATTATTCATTCTAAATATTTAACCTTCTTTCTTTTCCTGTGCTGTGATATGCTCTGACACCATTTAACATAATATTCTTGCCTGATTTCAAAGTTTCCATATGAGTTTTCCGTAGTGAAAGTTGCCTTTTAACACCAACTTGATGTAACAAGTGCTTGGAGGGAGAACTTCATTTGGGACATAGGTAAAAGTAATTGACAGGCTTTATCCCTACTATGAAAAAGTAGAAATACAGTGCAAAATCCAGTATATTCTAGGATTAAAGAGCTTTCAATGTTAGAAGCAGAGAAGCTTCAAGCCAACAAAGGGGTTTTTAGAATTACTGAGCAGTAAGTGAGTAATTGAGGGAGATGTCGATACTGTGGAAAGATGAATCACTTCCAGTTGTTAGCTTCCCTCAGAGAGGGTATGGCCTAGACATGTGGTCTAGACTTAATTACCTGGACATAATAATCATGGGATTTGCTCACATTTCATCACCCTGAGTACATCTAGAGAGGAGAGGTTTATGTCATCAGAACAAATCTTAGGAATGTTAAATAAGGAAGCATGTTGCACTTGAAACATCAGAAAACATAGGTGTTCTTGTTTCAGAAATGCTCATTCATTTTAATTCGTATCAGTATTTTTTTAAATTATTTTTTGCCTTTAAATTGAAAGCAGTCTTTGTGAAAGACCCCATGCGACTATCTTCTGGGCGTTTTGTGAAGACTGTTGATGGCAAGTTGTGCCGATCCTTAAAATGCCACGGTGTTGCTGAACTGAAACTAGTGACCTCAAGTTAAATTCCCTTTGCTCAACCTTTGCAGGCTATTGTGAGGGTGTTTGCATGCTTATTTCTGTGTGTCCTTTGCTACTTGAAGCTAATCAGCCAAATGCTACCATAGTCCCTGAAACTAGTGCTCTCTGGCGTGTTTTACAAAATCCCACCAATGGTGCAAAGCTCTCTGATATGATGGCAGAGGATATACGTGGGAAAAATAATATTTAGACACAGGCCTGGAGGAAGTTTTTAGCATGTTGTTCTTTTTTTCAGGCAGCCCAAGACAGCAGCTGTTGGGCTGTTTTTTGGTATATCTGTATTTCTGTCATTCTTGCTTCAGCCTGGTAGTCCTTGATACAGGATTCAGGCTAAAAGCTTTCTTCTGCTTGAGTTGGTAGTCCAGTGGCTGCAGCACAACGAAGAACAGCCATTCCTGTAACTCTGCACCTCCCCACTGAGATGTCCAGCAGGTTGCAGCCCAGTAACACTCGACTTGAACTGACTTTCTTCATGAACCAGGAAGTTTGGGTGAAAACTGGGCTGTTCTGTGAATAGCAATTCCGTTTCAGGGGAAAATACCCAAATACTCAAATACTTCAAATATTTAAAAGCACTTAAAATAATGATTCTCTGCTTTTGCCTACATGCTTGCTAGCCTGTGGCATTTCAGTATGAGCAACAACTTAAAAAGGCATTGCAGAAAGAAGGCAGTTCCTTCTCCTCTTTTTTCTCTCAAAAATAGTGTGCCTGTGCACAGCTCTGTGATGATGGTAAACGTCTGAAGGTTAAAAATAGTTTGTTGCTCGAGATGCATTTTTTTTCTGCATTTCTGTATGATAAAATTGCACGGTGTCTTTCTGTACAGTTACACAAATAGCACCAAAGGGGTTATACTCTGTAAGTTTTAGATTTCCGTAGGATCTGGTTTTATTATAAGTTGATAGGAACTTATACAGAAATGTGTTGCATGCAGTACTGCTTTAGATATCTTAACAGATTTCAGGAAACAAAGCAGGGAACTAGCAATATCTTGTCCATGAATACAAGGTCATTCTGGAGCACATGCTGGAGTGTTACCATTATACGTTGTCAATAGACATTTGATCAATACTGTAAGGGCACTTAGATGTCATTTAACAGTATTACCATCAGAAAGTTTCTGCTTCTTTCTGTGGAAGTCGATATTAGTGGTTTACATAAAGTAATTTAAGTAGTCCTACTGGGAAAGTAGTCTTTTAACTTACATCAATTATTAATTTTTCTCTCTGTAGACCACCCAGTGTGTCTCTAGTTTGCTGTATTTACACTGATGGTTATCTGTTATTCTTTAACTGGTATCATTTCAAATTCTGAAATGCTTTCTGCCTGGCTTTCCCAATCTAAGAGTTTAGAGGTTTGGCTTTTTTTTCTTTATATATATGGTGCTTGGAACTTGTTTGAGGGGAGAGGAAAAACTGAGGCAGCCGCTGGAAGAAAGAGTGTGTGGTTGATTAGTTCATGAGGTTGTATATTCCTCTTTTACATTTTCTCTCCTTCCCTGTTCCTCTCGTCCTCTTTCCCACTGGCTCGGCGCTGGTGTCATACCTGTCACCACTAAAGCAAGTTAAAAGGCCGCTCATAATAAGCAAAGTTTCTGCGGCTTGTTTCAGAAAGGAAGCTGAAGGAATAGCTTTTCAAATCAGTGTCACCTCACCTTTCAATGAGCAAGTTGTTGTCTTTTCTTTTTAGCAGTGGCTTGAGATTTCAGAGGATGTCGCCAGGGCTCGAACAACTGCAGAGTTTAGACTCTCAGTCTCCTTCCTTTGAGTCTTCTACAGAAATATGGCCAGACCCTGAATAAGAGTGAGTTTGGCTCATGCCAAAGTCCTTTCCCAAAATAGCCACTATTTTTCACAAAACTTTGTTTTGATCTGTGGAGTGTCCTTTTTCTTCGGTAAAACTTTTCTTTGTTATTAAACACTAGAACAACAAGCAAAAAGGAAAATCCTGCATTTCTATGCCAGGTATAAGATAAAATAGACAGATTCAAGGCAGGGTATAAAAAGTTCTCTGTATTATAAGCACTGGTTGTTGAGGGGATTGCAAGTTCATGCTGGGTCTCCAAAGCAGGTTATTCAGCCATCTGGAGCTGGAGAAGGTCTCTGCATTCGATCTCCCCAAAAATATGGCTGCGTTGAGTAATGCTGTCTCCACGGCGCTTTGGGCTGTGATGGGAGTAATGCAGGCAGATGACTTGAAGGTGACACTCAGAACTTGAAGGCTGGTTGAGAGCTCTGGCTTGTTACATCCAAAATAGCTAAGGCAGGTAACTTGTGTGTTACTGTGAAGGGTTTTTTGAGGGAGGAGTGCACTTGCCTTGAAGAAATAGCATGAAGATGAAAGAAGACTGAGTAAGGATTGTCAGCTTTGAGCAGAATCTATGATAGTTTGATTAAAGTTCCCCCAGCTTGTCTGAGAAATGTTATCCTTTTCCAAAGGTATATTTTCTTTTTATAAGCATGCATTATATAGCTGGAATATTCTGATTTTAAAACAAAATAACTCAAGCCGATCATGAACTTTGTGTCAATTCGAACTGAAGTTGTGCAGAGAATGAAATTTCCATTTGGGTTGGGTGGCAGTAGGAGACAGACACCGAAGCATGGTTTGTCGCTCTTTTTTTAAATCCTGAACTGGTCCAAAACCCAAAAAATTTGTAACTTTTGAAGCCATGGAAATTCTGTCATCCATCATTTTGGAGATGCTGATGTGAACTCCTCTGGGCAGGCTGGCTGGCAGCCCGGTGTGCCGGGGAGCCTGGGATCTGGACAGACAATTTCCTGGTCAGCAGGGGATCCAAGGTGCTTCTTGACTGCAGGGTGCAATCCTCTCCAGGTCTTTTAGAGTGGGCATACTTCACACCCACCTTCATCTTCCCTTACCTCCACAAAATTAATTCTGAGGTGGATTAGAGGAACCACACGCTACGCAATTTTGGGGATGGTGATTTATCTTGATTAAACTTGCAGCGATGTTCTCTTCCCCTCATGCCTAAACCTTTTCTTGCTTATTTCACTCTGCATGCTTCAAGTACAGAATTGTTTAGCAGAATTGTGCGTGGCTGTCCAGAGGCAGAAACACTGGGGATTAGACCTTTATATCTGGAAGGGACTTTCTGGGTTATCAAATGCTCTGTTCCCAGTATGTGTCAAATTTGCTGCTAGTATTTCACAGGAAGACCCTAATATACAAGGAAAAACACTCAAATCCTGCTCAGTAACTTTGGGGGATTATCTACTAGAGCATCTGGGAGGAAAAGAAAGTGTCTGTGATTATGCATATTTGAAGTCATTATTTTCAACTTTCTAATGGAAACTATTAATTTCATTTGATGCTGCAATAACCATTTGTCAGCTTTTATTAGAAATACGTCACAACTTTTTGTGCTGCAGGAACCAGAAGATAAATCTGGTATTTTTGTCAGGAAGGATATGTGGGTTGCTGAGGTCAAGATGTAAGGGGATACATAATTTTCAGTTTTAAAATTTTGAAAAGTTATTAACATAAATCACTGTACAATTTTATGGAAGTCATTTGCATTCTAGAAGTTTAAAGATGCAATTATGCTTCTTTCTTCTAGCGTGAATGTCAATTTGACAAGGATGTTCTTCTTTGTAGGAAGAATGGTCTCTAGAACAAGTATAAAACTGAAGTATTTTTCTTACTCTTCATTTTCAGTGTTTTTTTCTGTTGTTCTTTTCTGCCTCTGCCTTAAAATGGTACCATTGCTTCCAGTTTTCAATATTAATTAATAATCCAAGGGACCCCCACACCGTTTTAGCTTAAGAGTATGTTATGTTAGACATACATTAGTTAAAACCATTGGTGTGGCTCTCAGCAATGAGATCTTGCAGTGTATCTTCTTTCCCCCTGCAGTGCCATGCAGTCTTGGTACTGATGTACTTTGGAGCCAGATTTCAGTACCAGCCAGGCTCTGGAAAGTTGGTTTGGGGCCATTGCTTTTGTTGGTCAGTCACCTGGCTGGGCTGTATTAGGAGAAAAGGTGAAAGGCATATGGAGGGTGCTGGATTTTGGCAGTCCTGAGCTTCTAAGAATTATCTCGTGTGTATATTCAGGGTATTTTGTCTGTAGTTGTACACATGCAGCTATTGCTATTTTATGGACCTTGTTTTGACTAAGAACCCTTGGGGACAGAAGCTGTGGTGCCAGACAAGTTGCACGGAACAGAACCAAAAGGAACCCTTCAGATTCATGGCACAATGAAGCATCAAGAAATTGACTAGCCCTTAAAATATATACACCTAATTTTTTTAAAAAAATAAATATTTTAAAATAAATATTTTAAATATTTTAAAAATATTTTAAATATATACTTCTAAATGTGACTTATTTTTTACAGAGTGACTTGGATGTATACTTGTTCTCAAACTTGCTTAAGTCCACATTGTGTATACTATACTGTCTTGCATGGTAAGGCAGTCTCTGTGAATAGTAACTGCCGTTTTGAAGGTTGTAGCTAATGGCATATCATGTCTTCTTCATTGGCAGGTTCCAGTTGCACACTGTTTTGGGCCTCCAGGACATTATAAAAGAAAGTTTTGCACTGTGTGCAGAAAGTCACTAGATTCACCTGCCTTTCGATGTGAAGGTAACTTACTACCTGCTTACACAGCTGTCTGTCTGTTATCCAGTAATGTACACTTTGCTTATGTATGTGAACGCACACAAAGGATGTAATGTGTGCTAATGGAAAAGTTGGCTATGCCTTTATTGCATTTGAGAGACTTTTTGGTTTGTTTATCATGCACTAACTGACCATGGAAAAGGGTACCTTAAATTAAGGCAACTATTGTCAAACATGGATACTGTCTTTTACATTTCCTCCAATTTACTTTGAGCCAGTCTGTGGTTTTGGTGGTGTGCTATGAGCCCATGCCTGAGAGGTACAAGGGATGAGACACTATTACTGCAAAATAAAGACTTCTCCTATTAGAGTAATTTATTTCAGTTTTCCACTGGAAGCTTTGACTACAGGGGACCATCTGGTATTCATGTTTCTAAAACCTCCCCCTTCCTGCAAAAGAATAGAATATAACTTTTCTCTGTGCTGGCAGTCTCAAAAATCCATTCCTTGCCAAGGGGATATGGTGCCTTAGATGGAAAGGTATTTGAAAATATTATCTGTCAAAATAATATTGCTCTGAGTGTTCTGACATACTCTCTTAAAAAATAGTAATAATAATCAAATAAATCACCCTAACCCCAGAATTTCAGGATCCACCAATTTGAAATACATGTTGGCACAGATACTTCACTGGTTTCGGTTTGGGGCAGCTCCTTAATTCTTTCTTGCTTCATTTGAGCTCCCTGAATTTCTAATGTTCTGTGGCAGTTGTAAGCTTGAAGAGAATTCAGTGTTTTAGAAGAATATTGCCTGTGAACTGTTAAGAAAATAGTATACTGAGAGAAGAATCAATTGTATAGGCATTTGAAATGCTACAATTGCTGTTGTGCTAAAAATATTGTCTTATTTGATATGGTTGTTTACATGTATGTGTAGGGGAAAATTTGTCTTTGATCAGAGAATTTGGAGCCATAGAGGTACATTGTTTTTTGTCCCTGCTTTTGTCTTGTGAGTTGTGCAAGGAATGTGAAATAGTCTTCTGGCTCATCAGAGTCTGTTACTTAAACATAATTACCACGTGCATTGGATGAATTGGTGGGATGGTCATGAAGCTAGAGATACCACAGAGTCTTTTCAGATGACCTGTGTTTAGAAGATTCAGAACTTATATCTGGCATTTAAACAAACATAAAAAATTTTAAAAGAAAATAATTTTCATTAGCTATTGTCTTGTAGCTGTTCGCAAAATAGTTTTAGTTTAGTGATCTATTTTAATCTAAATTTTGATTTTACATTCTTAGAATTTTAATTCTATTGTATTAACTTTGAACCCATTGCAAAGGAAAAGTTTTTTCTGAGGTTTTCATTTAAATGTTTTTAAACAAGAAACATGTGAAATTACTAGTTATATTTAGGTATTACAAATGTTTGGACATTTTTCTCTGGTTCAGTAAAGGTTCGGAAGTTGTGTTCCTAGTGTGGATTAAACAGGATTTTTGTTTTGTGTGGTATGACTTTGTTTGCCATCCTGTTTTCTGAATAATAGTAAGTCTACAATTTGTTTCTCTGACATTTTTCCCAAATGTGGTTTAAAAGGGGCAGTTGAGTTCCTAAAACATACAAGATTCTTCCTTTACTCTTTAAAAATAATATTAGAATTTGTTTTAAAGTCAGCTGTTCTAAACTGTAAAGCTTTTAAATTTAGATGTTAAAGTTTCTTTTTGCTTACTTCTAATGACAGTGCTTAATAGTACAAGCCAGCTGTCACTTACAGTGTTCTTCTCTGATATTGAAATTTAAATGAGTTTTTGTTGAAATCTTTGCCATAATTAAGGTACAAAAGGGGGGAGGTTAAGATGAAATTACCTTTTTTAGGCAAATGATTCACATTAGATGTCCATTTTAAATATTTTGGTTTATGTTCTTCACATTTTACAGTAAAATAAATTTAGTTTTGTGATTTCTAAATTTTCTGTTTTGTAAAGAAAGTGGAAAATTTCATATAAATACTGGACACTGTGCGTGGGTGTGAGAGGAGCTCTTAAATCTCTGTTCTGGAAAATGAGCATGTATGAATATTAAACTGTAGTGCGGTGAAGTACCTACACTACTTAAGCAAAAATTGTTATGGTATTTGAAATCCAAATTCTGCTGAAAATTACTCATGTGCTTTGGATAGCTATTTTTGCTGTAGAATGCACTGGTAACAGTTTCAACAGAGTTAAAGCTTGATTGATTCATAATGGCTAGTGTTCCTCTTTCTTTCCAGCCCTTCTTCTTGGAAAGAAAAGTAAAAGGAGAAAAGGGAGGAACTCAAACATTTGTTAGTGTTGGATCTGTTGTAAAAGTTTCTTTTTAAGCATCAATCAGGAGTAGCAAATTGCTTGTCTGTTAAAATTTTTACTTAAAGGATGGAATTTTTTTTTTTTTGAGGGAGAGCAGTTAACATTTAAAAGATTATTCTGCCAAATTGATGCATCTCAAATAAACCAACTTGATTGTTGGCATTTAAGAACGAATTCACAGCACTTTCTTGAATAACTTGAACAATACCCTCATTCTCTTGTGAATTAAAAAATTGTGTAGTTCAGGGGAGGGCTGCTAAAGATGAAACTTTTTTTTTTAAATTGTTGGCATTTTTGTAGGCCCCCTAATTTGAATTTATCTTTACAGACCAACAGCTGTATCTTTCCTGTCAGTGGGGAGGCTATCTTAAGGTTTTTTCTTTTTAACACATTCTGTGCCACTGCTGCCCTTCACATGCACACGTTTTCTTTCTTACTAACTCCGAGTTGGGGAGCTTGTGTCAGAAGCGGCAGATATGTCTTGAAGCAGGGGAAAAAAACCTCTGAGTTGTGCTTGCATTAGCAGAATTAATGATAAAACACTTTTGTTAATTCCTCGAAGCCGTTATTTGGTTTACAGAAACTCTTAGTGAGGGCACAAGGCAAAGAGTCTAGCTTGACTTCGAGCTAGATTTTTACAGAATTGTAAAATATTTGTATTAAATATACGGATGTGGTTTGGCGAGAAGAAGTTCAGGCAAAGGAGGGGCAGTGTTACACCTTGGAAAGAGGCTTTTGAGTTCTCTAAAGCAGTAAGATGTGTTATTGTGGGGAACTATGTGAAAATTTGTGGTTAAGTTAGTAAGGTCTGTTACAGTAGGCTTTGCTTTTGTATGGTGGTAGATCGTAGTTTTCTGCAGCGTTCAAGTAAAACAGTGTTAACATTGACTGCCTTTTCTAGAGCTTGGAGATTGACTTCAAAATTAGGTGTTATGCGCTGGGTAATTTAATGCTGTTTTCAAGATACTTTCAGATAGGATGGCTGACGTTCGCAGTGGCCACCGTCCAATCTTCAGGTCTCCGTCTTCAGATTGTTCTGATACGCTTGGAACAATAACTTGTTTGAGCAGAGCTAAAAAAAAACCTTGAAGAATTTGAAGCTTGACTAGTTTCATTTACTCAAAGCAAAATCGGATGCCTTCCCGGAGTACTTGTATATACAACTCTTCAAAAAGCAGCTATAGCTGGATCTTTTTCATCCATATCTATTTATGAGATCCTTAGAGAACTTCTCTAAGTCCTGCAGTTACAAAGCTAGGCATTGAGTTTTTTACTTGCTGAGGTTTTTCTCTTATGACTGATTGCTTGGAATATAGTATTTTTGCTGTTTTTTCTGGATTCTCCCTTCTTTTATATCTGATACTTCTTCAAGTCAGCTTTTAAAGAATGAAAGTAGTTATCCAAAGAAAAAGAAAAACTTGCATAAAACTCGATAGGCTTCACTAAAACTTCTTCTAGCTGAAGGATCTAATAGATATTTCGGAAGGCAACATTAAACTTGTTTAGGAGAATGCTCTGAAAAAATGATCATTTTCTTTCTCCTGACAATGAACTGATGGTTTACAGTATGCAAAGACAGCTTGAACAAAGCTCCTGTGAGCTGAATGTACCAGTTTATTCTAACTGTGTTTAAAATTAAATCCACTGAATGTCATCTGATGATAAAGAGGATTTATTTCCTGAGTTAAATTTGCTTTCTGGCGGTTGGGAGTCTCCCTATGAATCAAGCTGTCCAGTCATTTTTGCATGTTTTGACTTTTGTGTGTCGTATTACCTTGCAAACAGCAGAAACAAATGAGACACATTGGAAAATACTCACTTTATCAGTGCTGCAAGAAAGCTGTGAGTGTTTTATTTGTGCTGTTGGTGAAATTGGGCAGCACCTCAAAGGATTAATCCCTGTCTTTCTGTTGAATATACTCAATCTCTGTTTGTTTCCAGGAGGTTCTGAGGCTAAAGATCAGATTATTTGGGGAGGGGAGAGAGGGAGTTTTCTATCGGAAAAGCATGTTTTGTTTTGAACATGCTCCTGCAAATCCAGCATGCTTGCGAGTAACATTTGTCAACGGAGGGTGGTTTCAGGAAGACCATTATTTTAGGCTTAGGACTTGATGGTATTTGGATGTGGATGAAAGGCTTTCTGTTAATGAGGGTCTGCTAACCTTCAGCATTTTTAGATACGATTAAATCAAAGTGAGCCTGAATGCAAGCAATTATTATATTAGAAAAGGCAGCTGTTCCTGTGAAACTGGAAGACAAAGCTGTAGTAAGCCAGATGGTTATTACAAATTTAACTTTCTGTACTGGAGGAAATATGGCAAGTGCTTATGAGCAAAATTAACTTTTGCCTTTCCTCGTATTTGCTAGCTGCATCAGTTTAACACACAGGAAATTGAACAACCCACAGGGCGGTAATGATAAGCTGCTTCTGTTGTCTATCTTTGCTGAACAGAAGAGAGCATGAAGGAAAGAAAACAGGGTGCCAAAAAGGAGTGGAGGAAGGATGGGGGGGCGGAGGAACAAGGTGCAAAAACCCAGGGATTCAAACTTAAAGAAGTTTTCTTATTTTCGTGTTTTTAGTTTGTGAGCTACATGTGCATACCGATTGTATCCTGTTTGCTTGTAGTGACTGCCGGCAGTGTCACCAGGATGGGCACCAGGACCATGTAAGTACCAACACCTACGCAGCAGAGTAGTTGTACGTACATTTTCAGTGTAAAAACAAGGGCTGTAGAGGAGAGGGAGGAGCCTTGGTGTTTTCTTTCTTACACTGATGATTTCCAAAGCGCTTTTATTCCTTACTTGTAGATGAAGGGGACGTGTGGTTTTACAATGCATTGCAAACAGTGAGATGAACTTAAATTCCAATAAATACATCTATTTATGGTGTTTATAAAAGGATTACTGAAGTGTCTGTGCTGTGTATGCCACATTGTAATTAGGAAAAAGAAGAAATCCAGCATCTTACTGAAATACTTGTAGGGCAGAAACTGGCAATGGAATTTTTTCTTCCTTTATGTTGAGGTGTTGGATGCACTGTATCACAGAATTGGACATTTCAAACGTTATCATGTTCTTCAGGCTTTCTTCAGTCTCTCTGAGGCAAGGCTTTGATTTTTCACTGTAAAATACAAAGATAGTGCTGATCTTCAGGATTTTTTTTTTAAGAGTTGTATTTTTTTGGTGGTCTGTGAAGACAAAGCACTGTGGGCATAGTTTGATGTGCAAGTTTTTTATGAAATGTAAGAGTGTTCAGGACCATATCTTTAGTAAGAAAATACTTAATGTCCTAGTCTGCTGTTTTCTCAGAGCTGTTTGAATTACTCATTTGGAAAGTCAGAACAAAGATGCTTCTGCATCCCGTGCTTGGTGTAATGCTCAGCTGTGATGTGTTTTCCTAGGATACTTACCACCACCACTGGAGGGAGGGGAATCTCTCTTCAAGTGCTCGATGCGAAGTTTGCAAGAAAACCTGTGGCTCCTCTGAGGTGCTGTCTGGCATGAGATGTGAATGGTGTGGCATTCTGGTATGTCAGTATTCTTGGGTGTGTTTATGAGAGAACTGTATTAAATATTAGACCTGGGCTTTTCAGGCCATGACTAATCCTGGAGCTGGTGATATTTGTGTGTTAGATGGAAAGTCCGATCTTTTGTTTTTTTACTTTTAGTCATCAAAATGGAGCACTTCTTAAAATCACAGTTAAACTTTAAATTTAAATTCCATTGGACTTAAAAGTTTCTCCTTACAAGGGTGGTGTTGCTTTTGCTGTGTGAAATCAGAATTACTTTTAAGTCACATGCATTATGTAAGGTCAGAGACCTTAATCTCCAGGAAAGCCACAGCTCTTCATGTACAATCATATACAATCTGCTGTGTAGATAGAAAATGGTTCATCCACTGAATACTGCCTAGTGATGAAGTATAATTGCAGTGCAAAGGAGCAGCAGATGGGGTGGCAAGTGAGAAGTAATTTGATAAATAAAATCATTAATCTGCCTCTTAATACACAAGGAGGTTCATTATGTCAAAGTCATCTAAAAGGCCAAGGTTATTCAGTGTTTCAGGTATGATTTGAGTCATTTAAAAAGAGTTTTAGTATTTTTTTGTTTTTCTAATGTGGTTCATGATTTCTGGAGTGGGGGAAACTGGCTTTGAGAACAGTCTAACACATGTAACATGCTGTATGGCCACACGTATAAAGGTGTGTATATTCAATAATGACTGAAGATATAGCACAAATACAAAGCGGAAACTAGCCAGTCAGGCCTTGGAATAAACCCCCTGAAACCTCTCTGAATTTGCAAGTGGATGCAACTGTGGAAGAAGATACTGCTATTTTCAAGCTCTTCATAACCTGTCCACCTCTTTATCCTCCCTCTTGCCCCAGCTCTCCAATAAATATACATATAGAATGTAAGATTCAGGGCTTGAGATTCGATATCTTAATCTTCTCCAGACAGCTGTCTAAAAATCTTTAGTTTGTAATAGAGCAGGTTTGCAATACTTGGGGATTCTTCATGTGTTAAGACTTCCCGCTGTTAGTTATATAAAAACTTAATGGAACAAATTAAAATTTGGGGTGAAAAATGGCTCACTGATTTCATTGAAATTGAAGTGATTTATAGAAGGTCTATATGCGTTCTGACCTGATTTTTTGCAGTACCAGTGCGTATTCTGTTACGAACATTTTCATTTTCTTTGTGTTTTGGTAAATGCTTAACTGGTGTGCTTCTATTTATAGGCTCATGCTGCTTGCTACATAATCGTCACACCAGAATGTACTTTTGGAAGATTAAGGAATATGATTCTTCCTCCAAGCTGTGTGCGATTGTATTCTCGCAACTTCAGCAAACTGCATTGTTTTCGAATATCAGAGAACTTGCAAACAGAACCAGGTAAAAGCTTTCGTAGCTGATTGCAACTAATTGCTGAGTGTGTTTAACCTAGTGTTATGTTTCTCTGAAGCATGCGATTGCTAATTTTGCATTGGCTTTTGAGGATGTACTGTGACCTTTTGCTAATTCTGGGCACTACAGGATAGAGATCCTAAATGCAGACTATATGCAGAATTCCTCAACTTTACTGTTTACAAGGCAGGTCTGAAAGCTATTCTTTTAGTAGCAGACATACAAACGACTTGATTTTCCTGCAGTAAGGTTTCCTTCCAAGAACCCTGGAGTTAAAACTTGTGAACAGTTTACTACGTTTGCAAGAATAAGACAGGACTCTAAGTAAGTGTTTGAACAAAACCTCCTCTTATGTTACAGCTCAGATTATTTTGGCAAAAATTGAGAGAGGAGTGATGAACACATTTTCAGTGCCTTTTTATGTCTGGTGTCTTTCCCTGTGCATGCAACAGTGATTATTGAAATTATTCAAGGTAATGCAGAAACCATGCTTAATGGGAAAAAGAAAGCATAAACATCAAAACTGACAATATGGTTGGCAAATCAGGGTTATCGTTGCTGTAAACACTTGCTGATATACATGCTCCTTTTTATTTGGGGTATCCTGTATACAAATATTTCTCTTTCCCCCTTTGATTAAGCATTTGCCCTTTCAAGATTTCTGTGCTGAAAGGAAATCATTTATTTAGCAAAGTAACGTTGTGCTGCCATCTAGAGTATATGTTGGCTTAACAGTTCTTTTGGTGCAAGAGAATCTTTTTAAGCAATTGAAATCATTTTTGATTAGCATGTTCTTGTAAAGTTTTTCTTTGTGCTTGAATGTAATAGGAAAGCTTAGGTGAGGTAGGTCTTGGAAATTAAATGTTAGCAACTTCTTTTATCCCAGCCTCGCAGGTTGCTCTTGAGCTTTCTGCTTTGATGTCAGACTTCTCGGACTGTTTTTGTGCATGTGAAGGCAGTTGGTTGCTAGCAGGAGCTGTGCGTTCGTATCTGCGCAAGCTGTAGCAGCAGTCCTGTTACTGTGGAAACTGCATAACTATAAGTATATGTAACGCAGATATACCTAAGGACCTGTAAAAGTGCGAAGGGGGGAGGAGGTCTTGTTTTGCTTGCTTGTTGGTTGGTCTGTTTTTCTAGTGAGTTTTTTTGGTCTGTTTTCTTTTCAACTTTTTTGTTGTTTGGGGTGGCGGGGGCAGAGTAGTAGTCTTAAGATTATTCTTCTCTTTTTTTCATTTTGAATCACCTCTAAATAAAACTTTAATACAGAACTGCTTGGATGACAGACTCCTAGGCTTACAGCTGCATTTTCTAGTTTCTTGCTTCATTATTTTAAGTGTTGGAACAGAATGTTCCACTGCAAGACTTAGGCTATGTGTGACTGTACCAGTCTGTATTACACACGTTCAGGTTATTTGAAGTAATAATGTTTTTTGCCTTCCTGTAGTTAGAATGTGTGTCTTGTACTCTGAAATTAAAGAATGAAGTGCAGATCAGTCATTAACTTGTGATCAGGAACAGACATGAGGGGAAGGGGAAATATTCAGTAACTTAATTTGGACTGATTCCAATACCTTAATGCACTATTATCTGGCATCCTTCTGAACTGGATGGCTGCCTGTGGCACTTGCCATCTTGGTGGGTGTTTTGGGTTTGTTTTGTTTGGTTTGGTTTTTGGGTAATGGACCGTGGTTGTGGCACAGCAAATAACATTTGCAGTGCGATACCTGCCTTGCTGCCTGGTTCATGTATGGCATTTTGTTCTGTTTTTCCTTAACTCATGGTGGTGTATGACACTTTATTTGAGCACCGAGTGCCCTCTTATCAGGGTACATCTTCGGTATCGTTGTGCTTGGCACCTTGCTACACCTTCCACGTCTGTCTGAGGCTCGTGCAGGTCTTCTTGCTGGAGGCCTGAGTCCTTCTGCTGTCTGTGCTGGCATGCCATGGTGAGAGCGCTTCCCCATGGTGTGACCACAGTGTCCCACATGTGGGACATGCTGGGGAAAGGTCCCTGCCAAAGGCACTGAAGACCATTGCTGCTCGACTCTTTCAGCCTGTCCAGATCGGTGCTTCAGGGCAGACTTGGGAGTCTGACTCATCTTGTGTCAAGGGAGCTCAGCGCTCTGGCCAGGCGTTCCCTGTTGTTATCGGTTTTCACAGAACAAACCTGTCAAAAACCTCCGGGCTTATGGCATATGCTGAAAATTATCAGGATGTGCCACACATGCAGCAGCTCCCTGATGCTCTTCAAAACTTGCTGGAAGCTCCTTATTTGACCAAGAGGAAATTCAAGACAGCTCTTCTGGGAGTCCCTCTTTTCTAGGGGGAGGCAATTGGCTCTGGGTGGTGGATCTTGCTAAAAACTGTATGTGTGTTACAGACATTTCCTGGGTGTGAGGAGCATTTCAATTTTATTGGAGAAGAATTAGCACTTCTTTTGGCCTGTTTTTGGGAAGCATCATACAAGCACGCTCACCAGCTTGCAGGTTATTTCCAAGCGACTGTAAGGCTTTTTTTGTAACTAAATTCTTGTAAACTGTAAGGTTTATTTCCAGGCTTCTGTAAGCAATGCCTGTCTGTCGCTGTACCCAGTCTGAGATGGGAAACTTGCAAGGAGAACTTGTCCTCTTCTATGATAACCCTGTATGAGTGGCTTGACATGTCACGAATATGCGCTCAGAGACCTGGTTATCCCCAAGCTGGTGCTGAATCGAGCAGCAGGAGGACTGTGGTCTTGGTTTGCTTGAATTCGCCTCTTCTGGCTCCTTTCACTACTCTTTCAGTGCAGGGAACAGCAGATGGGGTCTGCTTTGGTGATCCTGTCTGCTCTCCTGCATGGAAGTCTAAAAGGAAGCATTTTCTCTGTTCCTCTGTTTTGTTATGGAAACTCTTACTAGAGGAGGGCTTGTTAAAACTCTGGAGGAGAGAGCATGATATCCTACTGGTACTGTACACTGGGACAGGATGAGAGTGACTGTATAAACCAGTGTAAACTTCTGCTTGATATTGTCCATTTCAAACATCCCTTTTCCTGCCTGCTCCACAGGGCTCCTGGCATGGAGTGGCGCCCCTTTTTTCAAAAGAAAACATTAAATTTCATTGCTGTTCATGGAGATTTCCCTGCTACCCAAATTGAGAGAAAGAATAATAAAAGAAAAATGTCGACTGCTTTCTGTCTTTCTGTTTTTGAGAAAAGGGAAGGACTGAGAACAACTGGTGACCCAGGGATCTGCTCCCTGATCTCCCTGTGGAAAATCATATTTCCAAACAGTACAAACTAATTTGAGACATCTCTGCTATTGTGACTGTGCTCTCTTGACATGTTGTTTCCTATGCTTGCTTTTGTGTCCGTTCTCCGAAGGATTAATAACTGACTTTCTTGGACCTCATTTAAAGTTAATGCTTTAGAAAGCCCTTTTCTTTTTAATCTGAGTGATTTGTCAGTCTATCCAGGTCTTTAAAAAATACTTCAATATTTTGCATTATTTTCCTTCATTACTACTGGAAATTGAACTTGAAAGACACACTGGTCTCCCATACAGTACTGTTTTATGATTCTTCCATTTCTTATTTTTCTGTTTACTTATTTAATTCTGTCTTATTTGATTTTTGCCTGAAGTGAGCTTCAAGAAGGTGTTCAATTTCCTTGTGTTTCAGGGTGTTTCCATACCATACTGTCTAAATTTCTCTCCAGTTAGAAACTTAATCTGTTTGCCACTCTATAACAGGGAAAATATTTCAACCCTTCTTTTACATTTTAAAAACCCAAATTCCTGAACACTATTACTGGTCTTTCTTGCAGTCTGTTAAAGCATTACCCAAATATTCAGCAAGTTGTCTGCTCTCCAGTTTGAGTCCTGCTAAATACCCTTCCCGACATGCTGTAATTCTGCTTCTTTGGAGGGTTTTGGATTCTACTAATATCTCTTTCCTTCTTAAGATCTTTCTTTACAGATTTTTTTTTTCTTTGCGCCTCAATTTCCTGCCTATGCCCCTACACCTGCAAGGCATAGTTTTTGTAAAGTTGTTGCCTGGCTTATATTTTTGGGGAGCCTTGCATGCATCCCAGTCAAGATGAACTAGGAGTTTCAATGGGCAGGAGGTTAGACTGTATGAATACCATTTTATCATGAGTATGGTTGGCTGGGTTGGCTTATATATACTGGGGTTGGCTTATGTTCCGCTCTGATGTTGCCCTTGGAGAAGAAAAATGTATTGAGTTTGTGGATTTGCACCAATCTTCCTGTATGGAAGTGAGTGTGTCAGGAAGGAGAATGCAGTCAGGATGTGACCTTCACAGAAGCAAACTTACTGTTAGCAGCTTTTCTTTTAATCATTTCTAGGTATTTTGTGTGCAATAGTACATCCTGTATATCATCTGACATGTTAGCTCTTAGTGATAGGGATGAGCTGCTTTGAAAGTCCTCTTCCAGGGTGAAGTAGTTTATTCCTCTTTGTCTGCATGTTTATTTGTTCAGTTATTGAAATTATTTATGTAGTACTCATACTTCTGACTGGAAACCTCATACTCCAGTTCCTGGACTGATCTGATATTGAAACTTATTCGAGGAAATGAAATTTGCCTTGATCATAGGCAACTCTCACAGCTTGAGAAAGATGAAATGCACTAGTTGTAACAGTAAAGCTAAGAAGGTGAAAAGATTTTCAGGTATGCCATCACTGTGGTTATATGACTATGCAGGTTTTTGTTTTATGCTGTTTTTAAAGCATGGATTTTTATCTTAAAATAACCAGAAGAGGAGAGTGTGGTTCTCTTGTCTGACAGGATTCTTTTGTGTTAGTCTTCCATGAAACCATTAAATGACAACTATTTTTTTTTCTGCCTCATTCAAATTAAAAAGCATTCTTAAAATGTTTATTTTCCACAGATGAAGACGATGATTTTGATGGATCAACACAGGGGTCAGCAAAAGATGTCCAAATTTCAACAGATTCAAGTAAGCCAAATTTTACTAAGTCGTGAATATTGACCCATTCCAGTCTTTACTCATATAATTTTAATTTGCTTTTCTTTATGAAATAAATAGGAAATGAAATTCTTGTAATGATAGGTGTCAGCTTGGGATCCTGAGTCTGAGTCCATCACATATCAAGGTCTTACCAACTCTCTCATGTCTATTTCCTGTCGGTAGATTATTTTGGTGTAAGTGACAATCTGCTCATTAGCCTGTCAAACAGATCACAGAAGAAGGCTTTCCCCAAACCTCCTTTCTAGAGGTCAGTACCACAGCACTAAATTGTTTCTGAAAAGAGCATGTGTCATAAATCGCAGTTAGACATTTCTCTCAGCATAATAATTGGAGAAAGAAATCATGGTGTTAATGATCCAAAAGTAAGCAATTAATGTAACGGGCAAGCAGCAGGTCTTTTCCAAGTCTTTTGCCTTTAAGGTGGCTGGGTCCAAGTCTTACTGAAGATGCCAGGTGCGTTTTTAGTTTTGCTCAGGCATGGTCCGGTAAAAGTGAATATATTCCTGTGCCTCAGGATTGAGGTCAGCTGGCTCCCTTTTATGCAGTTAAGTTCTGATGACTGTGGAGCTTTCAGGGTTTGGTATTAGCCACATTCTTACTTTTCTGAAGAATGAAGACAATCAGCAATTTGAGGGCAAAACACCTCCCTGACTATATAATTATTAGAAACTAGAAAAATATACTATTTTCTGCCTAATGTGGTTACATGAATGACTCTCAAAACTCTCAAAACAATGAATATGACCTTTTTGCTTGTTTCCTTTTAGTGTAAAGTTCTTGCAAAATCAACATTCTATTGGTGAAAATGCTGTTCTGATTTAAAAAGAAAAAGAAAGAAAAAAAGAAAAGAAAAAGCATGCCAGCTCAGTAAAGAGTTAACTTAGTTGTGGAAGTGATCTCATATTATATATGCTCATATTTCACTTTTTAAAATTTGAAGCTGGAGTCCCTTGATTGACTATAAATAAGTTATGATGGACCACCATGCTTCCTTATTATGAGGACCAGACTCTGAGTAACTGTGGGTTATCTAAGAAACTTTCACTTTTTCTAGTGGCTTTTTAGGTGGCATAAGTGTGGTTGAATGTCAGGACTTTTGTCCTTATCAACTAAGGCTAATTCCTTTACTTCTGACTGTCAAAGGGCACAAGATGTGTATCTAGATGTTTCAGTTGGCCTGGTAGAAACTACTCATACAAGACAGTTCAGCTTTAGACAGCCTTTCCAAGAGAAAAAAGAAAAAGATGTGAAAATTCACAACTGCAAATAAACTTGAATTTGCCTTTTGCTCTTGTATAGTGTCCATCAGCAAACTGGAGAAAGCAGGAATAGATGGCATATTTTCAAAGGTTATTGTTTAAAAAAAAAAAAAAAAACCCTACTTGTCTGTTATATTTAACAATGATACTAAAACAGATTGCTTCCCCTTAGTAAGTTTTCACCAAACAGGCATCAGTGTAGAAGCCCAGTAGCTTTATGTGGTGGTATTGAGAATGCTCAATAGTTAGGGAGTGATTTTTAATGTCTCTTTAAAAGCAAGGCCTTAACAGGAGAAAGAAAAAAAACAACAACAAACTGTGAAATGTTTAAAAGTCTTTGTTCAATTATACTAGGTGTCACCGAATCTGGTAGCCCAGCAGAGGTGAGGCTGCCGCAGGTCCCTGTTCCCAGGTCCAGCTAGTAGCAAGGCTGCGCATCCTGATAAGTGTATGCGCACGAACACAACCTTGGCTCCTGGGCCGCTTACCTTGCATGCCCTGCAAGTCTGGCTTGGTGTTTGCTAGTGGTTGCACACCGACATATGCACCCATTTGCTGACATCAGGACACGCAGGCCCTTTTCCCTGGGATCGCCCTCCAATGTGTGGCACTCAGACCTCCATGCGCACGTATGCAAGCAGAATAGAGAGCCCATCACCCAGGAAAATAGTTAGAAACAGAGTTTAATGAGAAGACAGGACAGCCTGTGGTGATCAGGTGCAAGGCACCACCAGATGAGTATTCTGACCAGCGCTGCTTACACATGGCCAGCCCCTTTCATCCCCTTATCCCTGTTTTCCCACGCTTGTTTCTCCCCAAACCACCTTGATCCCTGCCCTTCCCCACCTGTGGTCCTCTCCTTAAACATCTCATGATAAGTTTTGTACCATCCCCAAAGCCTCTCTTCCTGCTTCCCGTAATGAGGCTGGTACCCCCTGTGCATCAGTCCCCCCTCAGTCTTTAAGGTGACCCAGAGAGCTGCTCCTGCTTACCTGTGGTGACAGCTGTCACCCCCAGACCACGAGGCTGACGTCTCTCCATGCTCCTTTGTGTGTGTGGAGGCATAACCTAACAAATTAAACGTGACAGAGGCATACTCATAGCATGTTGGACCTCTTGTATCTGTTTCTAGATAATACCATTTATGTAATATGGGTGAAGAACAAGCTATTCATTAACTTTTGTATGTTGACTTGGTATAGTTGCCACATCTTTCAGGCTGTTACCACACTTTCCTTCAGGAGTGTCTGAACTGAGTTATACTCCAGAAGGTTGTAGTTTTTCTTAATTTGAGCTCTCTGTGTGTTACAAATGTGTATCTTTTAAAAACAGTGAAAATAGAATAAATTGAATAACTTTGGCTTGTAAGGAGATGCCATTACTTTAAGAAGAAAACAAACAGAGAGTGGAAAGACTGCAGATTAATACTAGGAGAAAGTTTAAATTAGCAGCTTGCATTCTCTTTTGTTTCCTTGCTCTTTAGTATGATTGTTGTGTGAAATAGAAAGATTCAAACCTTAGGCTTGGGAGCTTAAATATGTTTTGTCAGTCAACCGTGAAGCTTGACCTAACAAGATATTGAAGCCAAAAGTATAAAATGACCTTAAAAACAACCCTGCACTTTTTTCTGAGATGATTGATTTAACAGATGTACAGATCTGTTGAAAAAAAATTATGAGCAAGTTTGGAAAAGGATTATGAATCCTTATGCCTGGGAACATAAGCCAGCTTCTGAGGGTTTATGCAGGAGTAATTAACTTCAGTTGCACTGAACATTACAGGAGTAGTAGGATAAGCACTGCGTGGATGCCTTTATTACAGTGTGGTTGGTTGTCTTGTTTGGGGAAAGAATTAAGCCCCCAAAGCCACTTTCATATTAAAATAATTGTGTCTCAGTCATACTGGGAATGTATAAATGGTAAAACTGTTCTGTATTGACAGACTTCAGGTAGATGGGGGGTGGGGAATAAAGTAGGGCATTAAAAGCGCTCTGTCAGATCTGGTTTCTGGTGCTCCTTCAGAAGTGTGTATCCTTTCTGAGGTGGGATGTTGAACTAGGTAGGTTTCAAACAACACAGCTATTCCTGTTTTCCTGGAGGCAGGGTTCATTTTTCTCAGCTAAAATACAACCACAGAAGTATTCTGTCAAGCTCAAGAAGTCAAATGCAAACTTTTAAAAATGATACCTATTATTTCATTGTAATATGAAGACTTACTGGGCAAAAAGAAGATGGTTTGTTGTATGCATGCAACAAGTGAATCCCAGATGACCGATCTCAGTAGCTCTTGAAAAGCAAAATGAGTCATTAAGAGCTCTTACCTGTGTGTCAATGTGAAGGAATCCGGGAGCATGAAAAGACATTAGATTCTGTCTCTGATTGCTTCCTAGGAATCAATAAAAGCTGAGGGCATTTAACTACTTGTACATTCAGGCCTGAATAGCTTTATTTGTTTTAAGGCTTGTCCATCATTGGTAGCAGTTTAGGAATGTTGCTTCTCCACATCCTCGACTTCTTTTCCTCACAAAAGCTTAATGTTTGGAGGTATTTATTCTTCAAGCGATACTCCTTTGCAAATTCCATTACGATATATGGGTCATACTAAAAACTATTTTTTCCCAAAGACAATTTCAATATCCTGCCTTTTGAAGATATTTTGAAAAATAACATTGTGCAGGGTTGTGTTGAATGAACTAGGGACTTAAGTGCTGGAAAAGTTTGTATATTTCCTTTTGTTGGCTGAATTGCCTGTGACTACTGCGGAAAAGAAAAATAAAGTGCTCCGAAAAATCACGTGCTACTTTTCTTTTGTTTCACTTTTCCATTGTTGTGCATATCTTCCTTTCTCCTCCTTCCCCCAACCCCCTTCGTCTGCCTTTTCTGAAACTTGATATAGTCCACTATTATTCTCATTTCTCATTGTTTTTTGTTTTGTACTTTTTTTTTCCTCCCAGATTTTCCATTCCAAACAGTTCTCCCAATTCCCCTCCCTCGCCAAGAACAACAATTACTCACTAGTGTTGCTGCCTGTTTGGTTTCGTTCCCTTTCAGTCTGCCTGTCCCTCTTTTGTTCACTGAATCCCTTTTCCCCTTGTCCTTGCTGTCTTACACCAACTGGTAGTCAGAACATTTGTTACTCAATGTGCCTATTTCAGGGAAGTCAAACACCTTTTTTTTTTTTTTAATTACTTCCCGAAGATTTAAAGAGGTCTTCTGGCAAATATCTTTGAACAGAAGAAGAAAGATTGAAAAATCTTCTGGTAATTCTGTAGCATCATCGTCAGAAAGCCATGGAGATGTGTTAGCTAATATTATTAATGATGTTTTATTCCCATGCCTCGAGGGTCCTTATGATGAGGTTTATCAGATTAAAAAATTAACCATGGGATTTTAAGAGTGCATGAAACTGACATGTGGTTTCTGCTTTTGGGCCTGTTTCTGTGTCTGCATTCCCATTGCTTAATATCTTGCTACTCTTGATGCTTGGATATAGTTTCTCCCTGGCCGCCCGCTGGAAATGTGTACAGAAACATTTCAGGAGATCTCTTGTGGGCTTAACAGACCTTCTGGCTATGTGTTGGTGCACAGAGATGCAGTTCAGTTGGCAGATAGGAGAGTGTGAAAAGAGAAGGGCATGCTTTTGACCTGGGAGTGTCCCTGCTCCGTGGGTGTCTCCTGGAACCTGCCTGTGAACCATCTGCTTCACCATGTGCCAGTCTTCCACAGGAGAGGACAAGTGAGACAGCTGCACCCTCCCATAAGAAGCAGCTGTCATGGAAAAAAACTCTTCTGAAGGAAGTTTTTAAAGAACTTGGCTTGAGAAATGAGGGGGCTAAGGTACCATTATCAAACATACCTTTCACAGCCAGTACTTACAGAGCTTATCTTCTGCGAGCCAGTGCTCTGCTCAGGTAGCTGTTTACCAGCCCCAAGGGTTTGGGGAAAAGCCTTCCCTGCGTCTTCTCACTTTGTTCAGGGTGACTCCTTCAGAATCCCTCCAAGATCAGGTAACAATGTTGAGAAGTCATCCTGGCTTCTCTTTGCTGGACCTTGCTTGCAGTTACTTCTCCTTCAAATTTTTACAGCCAGAGTAATTTGATAATTTTCCAGAGTAAATGGGATATAACATTCTAACACTGTATATACCCACGTTATTGGCTCAGCACTTAGCCTGTGTCTTCTCCCTAAACTGCTGACTGAGTAGAGGAGACCTTCACTGTGATTATGCAAGCATGAATGCACCTTTTTTGGGAATGAGCAAAGACAGTGCAT
Source organism: Apteryx mantelli (assembly GCF_036417845.1). NCBI lineage: Eukaryota > Metazoa > Chordata > Aves > Apterygiformes > Apterygidae > Apteryx > Apteryx mantelli. Next base: position 8,501,241 of record NC_090020.1, read on the forward strand.
AGGGATTTTTCCTCTAAAAATGCTTAACAAAACGTAGAGCCTCTGTAAAAAGGCCCAATATGTTCTGCTAAAACTGCTTACAGGTAGCTGTGCTTGTCACATGTTCATCTGAAACATGGTTTAAATGGATTTGGAGCCCAGCAGTTAGAGGGGGAAGCAGATAAAAGCAGATCAAGTGTTGGTGTATATAGCAGATGTTTGGAAAAGTTCTAAAAATAGTCCTGCAGGAGAAGGGCAAACAGGTGGCCACCCACGTGGGAGGATGGCTAGCAACACAACTTTGTGCTGCAAAACTATCTTGTAATTAGGGAGATTTGAGCCGATTATGAAAACCAGTTCGGAGAAATGACAAACTTGCAAATGGCTTGCTTGGAAGAGGAGTAGCTGGAGAAAGAAAGAAGTCTTCAGAAAGACTCTTTAAAAGACCAATAAAAGAAAAAACACAATTTTTACTTCCTTTATTGCTGCCTTGTAGGCTGTGATTGGTAATACGGAAATAAATTGGGACTTTTCAGAGTTTTGTAATTTCAAGTAGCTGTGAGTAGGAAGGGAGAGCATGTAGCATGATAGCATGAGTTGTGTTTGGAAAGATGGTTTTTAATAAGCAGTGAAGCAGTGAAGCTAGTTGTTTTGGGGTTTTTGTTTGTTTTTTGTTTTTTAGGATTAAATTCTACCAAAAGGTTTGGTGCAGGTCTCTGTTTTGCTAAAATGAGGGAAAACTCTCAGGTCTACATCATTTTCGCACAAACCACACAAGTTTTTTTCAGAAGTCACGTCCCATCTTTGGGATTTTTGAAGTCAAAGGTCATGTGCTTTGGAATCACCAAATGCTGTTTACCTTTTTCCCAAAGAAACTTGGTGTCTTAGCCGCCTAAATTCCACAGTTTGGTAAATTATGCCTGGAATAGACCTTTTTGTAGTTGTACTCTCCTTGAAAAACATAAGCATAAAGAGCATTTTTCTTTAACTTGGAGCTCCTTGAAAAGAAGAAAAGTAATGTACTTTTCAGGAGAAAGTCCTCATACTGTGCAGTCTGAGGTGATAGGAAAAGTTCTAAGACAGGAGACACTCTTCAGTGAAGTATCAGTACTATAAAACAAGCAGTAACTCCTTTAAATAGCAAAATCTGATATGTGCATCTGTTGCATTTTAGCAAGCTTTTTTTTTTTATGCTAAGTACATACACTTCACTTCTGTAATTGGCTCATTCTCTAATAAATAAAAATCAGAACAAGAAAGAGTAAAAGCTTTATCTGACCTTAAAAGTGATCATCGTTGAACTTCTTTTCCAAAATTACATAAATCAGACTGACATATAACACCCCCTAACATTCATATTGTAGCTATATACTTGAATAAGACCAGAAGTGGTTTTCTGGATGACAGCTTGTGGTCAGATAAGTAGTTGTTTGTTCCTTTGTTACTGTGTCCCCAGAAGCTGATGTGCAAGAAAGCCATCTTTGATCAGGTTATATTAAAAGAATTGATCAGTGACCCTAGTAAGGAGGGCAATGACAAAACCATGTTCACTGTGATTTTTTGCTGCATAAATTGAATTTTTTTTATATGATGATTAACCATATTACTTTAAGGAAAACAGGACTGAATATACTGTATATCTACCTTAAGGAATGTACTTGAGTGTAGGATGTTACCACCCATTTGTAGGTCTAACTCTTCCTTGGAAACTGGTTTGTTTTAAGAGTTGAGCCAGCTCTTTACAACATTTACCTGTGCCTGATCTTAAGTGGAGAGCTCATAAATAATCTCCAGTTAGAATTGCTAAGGATTCTGTAGGGCCAGCTAGGATCTAACAATAGCAGACTACAAAGGCAGTTCAAATGAAAACAAGTACAAAAACTTGGATGAATGTTTTTTGTTCTCAGATGGTTGTCTACTCTCTGGATTGCTAGAGAAAACAGGAGAGATCTTGATAGTGTTATGTAAAGTTACGTGCTCAGAACATGGGTTGTGTTGTCAGGAACTTGTGTGCTTGCTGTGTTTTCTCAAATCATATTAGTCCAAAAGAAAGGCACTCGGGACACAGTCACAACACAAAAGAGACACAAGTGTCTCATAGTTAAAGTTTGTCCATGCTGCAGTCACAGTGGAGACTACTGTTTCAGAAATCTGTTTCTAAAACAATTCCACTTTTTCTGACATTAATCCACCAGAGTTTAAAAGAGTGGATCACTTTAACTAATAAAAAGTTGTGAATCTTTGCCATTATCTCAATACAATGGCAGTAGGGTTTCAATGATAATTTAGAGGTGAAAATTGATGATATTTAAATGTGCCTTATATTGTGATCAAAAAAATTGATGACAGAAACCACCATTAAATTGATAACTGAAAAATCAAAAAGCCAAAGCCATCTGTTGTTATTACTTACACTGGGAGTCTTTACATCTTTTTATGTGAATCATATCATATATATATATCCCAAGCTAGCTTCTTCAGTGGAATAATTTGCTCTCCATTGCTGTCAGAGTGTATGTTGCAGCTAGAAAGGTGTGATAACTTTTCTTAAACATATTTTCTAAAGCTTTCAACTAACTACTATAAAAAGGGTACTTAAGGAATATTCTTTTAGGGAAGAAAAAATTCAGGATCTGCTTTCAAAGTTCATTCTTCCTGACAGGAAATGGAGGTAAACCTGCGAAACTGGGAGCACAGAGATCTGAGATGTTGTAGGTCTTGTTTGGAAAGGCAGCAACTTTTTGACTTTGCTCCTTTAACATGTTTTTCATTTAGAATTCTAGTATTTTTGCTTCCTGCTTAAGACCTTTATGCTTTCACTTCTTATTTGCTGTGTTTGCTTCTCTTTCTTCATTTGCACTGGGCTTCACTTGCACTGGCTTAACTTCACAGAATCACAGAATAGTTGAGGTTGGAAAGCACTAGATGATCTGGAGATCTTCTAGTCCAACCTCCTGCCCAAGGCAGGGTCACCTACAGTAGACTGCTCTGTGCCATGTCCAGTTGGGTTTTGAGATATCTCCAAGGATGAAGACTCCACAATCTCTCTGGGTGACCTGTTCCAGCGTTTGACCGCCCTCACAGTAAAAAAGTTTTTATTCTAATGCTTAAATGGAATTTTTTGTGCCCAATCAATTTGTGCCCATTTCATCTTGTCCATTCTCCCTTAACACCCCCGCCCCCCCCGCCCCCCCCCCCACCCACCAGGTATTTATACACATGGATAACAAGCCTCATCTGCACTCACCCTGTATATCTCTCTTGTACTGGGGAACCCACCACTGGACACAGCACTCCAAGCGTGCCCTCACCAGGGCTGAGCAGAGGGGAAGGATCACCTCCCTCGACTTGCTAGCGGTATTCTTCCTGATGCAACCCAGAATGTGATGGCCTCCTTTGTCGGAAGAACACACTGCAGACTCACGGTTAGCTTGTCCAGCAAAGCTGTTTTCCATCCTCTTGGCCCCCAGCCTGTCCTGGTTATTCTTCCTTGTGTTAAATTTCATGAGATTCTTCCCTGCCCATTTCTCCAGCCTGTCAAGACAGCCTAGTCACTGGATATATCAGTCACTCCCCCAGTTTTGTACCATCTGGAAACTTGATGAGGATGCACTCTGTCCCATTAAGCAGTCTTGGCCCCAGTATTGACCCTTGGCATTGCCACTAGTGGCTGGTCTCCAGCTGGACTTTATGCTTATGATTGCAACTTTTTGAGCCTGGCAGTTCAGCCAATTTTCAGTCCACCATGCTCTCTGTTTATGTAGTCTGTACTTCCATCAGTTTGTCTATGAGGCTGTTATGGAAGACAGTATCAAAAGCCTTACTAAAGTCAAGAGAAACAATGTCCACTGCTCTCCTTTCATCCACCAAACCAGTCATCTCACTGCAGAAGGCAAGTTGTTCAAGTATAATTTCACCTTCATAAATCTATGCCAGCTACTCCCAATCACCTTTATATCTGTGTAAGTAGTTTCCAGGAGGATTTCCTCTTATCACCTTCCCTGCAATCAAGGTGAAGCTGACTGGCCAGTAGTTCTCTGGATCTTCCTTCTTGAAGATAGGAGTGACATTTGCTTTCTTCAAGTCCTCAGGAACCTCCCCTGATCACTATGACCTTTCAAAGGTTATCAAGGGTGGCCTTGCAGTGGCATCAGCCAGCTCCCCCCATACTTGTGGGTGTATAGCATTAGGTCCCATGAACCTGTGTGTGTCCAGTTTGTAATGTTTCCTAACTTTAACTCCTTCATTGAGGGCAGTTCTCCAGACTTTCCCAGTGGTGTCAGGGGCCTGCAAATCTTGCTATTAAAGACTGAGGAGAAGAAGGCATAGAGTACCTTTTCTGTGTCCGTTGTCACCAGGGTCCTTGCCCTATCCATTAGTGTGCCCACATTTTCCCTAGTTTTCCTTTTGCTGCTAATGTACTTACAGAACCTTCTTGTTGCCCTTCATGCTCCTTGGCATCCTCAGCTCTAGGTGTTTTTTGCTTTCCAAATCCTATCCCTGCTCAGTCAGACAGTGTCTCTATATTCCTCCTGGCTCACCTCTCCCTGCTTCCACCTCTTGTACTCTTCTTTTTGAGTTTAGCCAGGAGCTCCTTGTTTGCTTGATTTCCTGCTTGTTGGGATGGACCATTCTGGAGGTTGGAGCCTGCCCTTCTTAAAGAGCTGTATCCATCCAGGGCAGCACTCCAGTTGTGTGGGCTATGCCACCATAATCCCACCATGATCCCAAAGAGACTGTAGCCCTGCAACTGCACGCAGACCTCCAGTTCCTCCTATTTGTGCCCCTTGCTGCATGCACTAGTGCACCGGCACATCAGAGAGGGACCCTGTCATGCTGATATCCCAGAAAAGGTGTGAGTTTGTCCTGTAATGCTGTCCTGTAGACACTTCCGTGTTTGCGTGAATATGCTTGAGATGGGCCCCATTCTGCCTTGTTTTGTTGTTTTCTTCCAAAAACAACCACTGTGTTCTGCATCAAATACCAATCTGCAATATAAGCAATGCCCATCCCACAGAAATCCTTTGATTTAAAGAGCATATAACATGTAGCTCTTTGAGATCAATTTGAATTATATGCTATCTGCTTTATATTGTTGCTTGTTGAATATATTTCTTGTGGTATATCTTGGGTAGCTGCCCTAGCCAAGTAAAATCATTTTAGGACTACCTAGGTGGCAGTAAGGAGTATCAGCTGCTTGCTGACCTCTGTATAAAGCAGTCCTTTGGTATAGCATCCCTGAGACTGGAGGGGAGCTGAGGTTTTTGCTAGAGCTGCCTAGGGCAGGCTGTGCTGCTGTATGGAAGCCCAGCTCCGTGCAGGTGGGACCAGCCGTTGCCACATGCGATGGACTTTGCTGACCTGCAGTACTGACAGACCTTAGATTAATATAGTAGGATGTCATCGGACTGGAGGAGGGTGTGTGACACCTGCAACTACAGAGCATTCAAAAGATCACGTTTCTAGGGTAAAGAGTTTCTTCTGTCGAGCGTGCGCTGTTTTCCTGCCCAGTTGTCCCCAAAGTGGGTGTTCTGTGTCTGGGGTGTTTGCTCCTGGAACTGGCCCGCTCATTTCTCCTTTCGTGTAAGTGCCGTGGCCAAAGTGCCCGGTGAACTGCATTGCCACTGTTACCCCGTGAGAGACTAAGATGAGTTCAGAATGGGATGGGCACCTGCTTTGGTTGTTATTGCTGTGGAATTGTATCTTTACGTTATGTGTTGAGAATATTCTCACACGGATGTTTTGCCGTGCCCAATGGAATCATTAATGAGGAAAGGCCTTAATAAAAGAAGAAACCCTAGTTGAAAGAGAGGCCTAAAATATGGCTATTGCAAGTGTGAAGGTAGCAGGATTTTTCTCTGAGGGTGAGAGTCTTGTTTAAAAAACACTGTTTTCAAACATAATATACAATGAATCTTTAGTTCTACACAGTAATAGCCTTTGATTCAGGTGACAGAATATACAGTGAAACAGGAGCTGATGTATTAGACGTGGTGTATCTGAGTTTCACATGGCTCTAGGCCAGGAGAGAGTCATTGAAGTTCCTTTGGAAAGCAGTTATTCACTGCTGTCTTTCCTAACAGTCTGTCACTGCACTACAGAGATACCCAGTAACTTATGTGTTTCTGTCTAGGAGTCTTGTCTTGGTCTGCAACCCTCTCTTAATTTTTTTTCTTGTGCCTCCAGTGCCAGCTGTCCTCTTTAATCCCTCTATGACAGATGACATTTAGCTAATGCAATTCTTTGAACCTACATGCCAGTATTATCTGAGAGCAAAAGGTTTTCAGTACTTTCTGGTGTATTATGAGCTAAGTCCAAGCTGGAAGTGGAAGATGAGAATGGGACTGCAGCGTGTGACGTATACGTCCTTTGGAACATGTATTAACAGACTGGATGGTTAACGCTTTGTGTGACATTACAGCTGATATACATGGCTTTCAGTTAAGATATGTAATATTTCAAGTTCTGTAACTGATTAGCTGTTAGTGATTTTATTATTTTATCATGAATACAGGGATATAGATTTATTGTGAGATCATATTCTGTAACATTGCGCCATACGAAGAATGACTTTTGTTAATAATTCAATATACCAGCTTTACGATAAAAAGGGCAAATTTTGTTCATGAAAATAGGCAAGTCTGTGATCTGTTATAAGGTATGTGCTCTCTGGGGAGTACGTGAAAGAATTTGCAAAAGTGAACTGTTCATCAGATCTCTTCACAGAGATGGGATCAGAAGAGTGCGAAAAGTTTCTCCTGTTGCGCTCTCTTATTTGGTCTTGATTGATTAACTTAATTCCCTTCTGTCCGGGGTAAGGACACACTTATTAGACTGATACTTTCATTTTTGTTTAAAACCTCTTAAAAACTACCTATTCTGTTAGAATTTGGTTAACCTTTGCTATTACATTTAGAATACTCATTTAAATAAAAGGAAAATACTGTCATAAAACGCAGTATATGAGATGTGAGTCTTAACTCATCTTTGCAGAAAGATGAACCTGAAAGCCTTAACTCCTTGCCCTTTCAGGGGTGTCTGTGCAACAAACTGCACTCCGTGGTTTGATCATGGATTTGATAAGGCTTTAGCAAAATGAAGAAAAAACTTCATAGCAAAAGGTCGTAGTTCTTAAGTTGCTATACCTCCTTTGTTCCTGTTCTTCTATTTTATATTTTTCTTTCGTTCCTATATATCCTCTTGTCCCTGTATTTCCTCTTGTCCCTACAGTTAATCAGCTACTTCAGGACTTTCTTCACTAAGATACTGTCAGAACAGGCAGTGCTTTGGGAGCTGTTTTAGTTTTCGTGTTGCTGAACTGGTCAATAATAAATGCAGTCTTGAATGGTGAGGATGAACAAATGATAACATAAAGGTCTTGGATCAAAACCTAGGATAAAACCTTGATTACGTGAAATACTGTTTGCTGTTTCCCCACTGAATGTACCTCTGTTTTTAATGAACGGTGACAAAACAAAAATAAAAAGAATCAGCCTCAAATTCTGTGATGAAAAAGCAGTTCAGTGCGTTAACAATAGGTTTTAAGTACTTCTATTATGTACTTCCTGTTCAGGTAGCTTTATGATTTGAGGGGTGTGTTATTGAAATACAATAATTGTTTTCATTCAGGTAAACAAACATTAAAGATATTTGATGGGAATGATGCAGTGAAACGCAATCAATTTCGACTGATTTCAGTTCCAAGGATTGCAAAAAATGAAGAAGTTGTGGTAAGATACCTGGTGAAGGTCTAATATTCCAGTGTGATAAATGGGGCAAATAATTGTGTATTGCAATAGCCATGAGGCAATAATTTTACAAATGTAACACAACGATAACAAAATCTGTAAATGGGATAGGATATTAGAACATAATTTGGCTTCTTCATGTAGTTCTATTTAAAATTTAAAGTATTTGAAGAAGGGGTGGTCTAGATAGCTATACTGTAATGAGGCCCACAGCATATGCAGCAGAAAACCACATGTTAAGCAGTCTTCTAAGTTCTCCTTCCCTCTCTGACACTGAAGTCTGATTTTACTGATGTGAGCAATGTTGGACAATCTGCTCTTGAGATCCTGCTCCTCTAGTATTTACTTCTTTGAAATTTAGCCTGGACAGGCACAACTGTTGCACCTCAGCTAATCAGATTTGAAGACTGAAGCATATGGTAGTTATCCGCACTCCCTGCCTGGGAAAAAAGTAGTGGATTATGGGTCACACAGGGGCCACTCCCTAGCTTTTCCAGTGCTCCATGTTGGGTGGAAGCTTGTCCCAGGTCTAAATCAAATGTCCAGTGCAGGTCTTGGTTTACAGGGCTGGGCATAGCTTCTGGGTAAAGACTCCCTGCGATGCAGAGCTCGTAGGGGATGTGGCGGGGAGCATAGGAGGAATGAGCACGGGGAGTACTCTGCGTCAGTCAGGACTTGGCATGAGAGCCTGGAGAATATATTACCTCAGAATTTTGGCAATTTAAGCTGACAACGCACTCAGATTTTTGCCTTCATAGCATGCTCAGAATTGACAGAAGTTTTGAAAATGCTTTTTAGTGCTTCTGCATGTCAAAGGTCTTCAAGAAAAATTGCTTACAATGTTGACAACCCTTTTATTTAGGACTGCTTCTGTGCTTTCAATAAAATGTGCTTTGAAGCACATTTTATTAGACTGCTGCTTACAGTATCGAGGCAGAGTAAGTAATACTAGTTCTCGTAAACGACTTACTGGGCTTTGATCTCTGCAGAGTCTGTATGAGCAGAAGTGGTGCAGGCTTGTGCTAATGCTGGATGTAAAATTCCTCCGACTGCTTGCATCTTCCAGAAACAGCCCCTCACCTTTCCTCTTCACAGGTGTGTGGGTTTAGGCAGCCACATGACTGAGAAACTCACTGAGTTTCAGGTTTCCCGTAGTGCAAGAAGACTGAGTGTGCAGAATTGGGCTCAGTAAAGTTCAGTCTGCCATTTTCTTTCTGGAATAACTTCTGCATGTAGTGTGTGTTAGCTTTATTGGTGCCGTTTTTTTTTTTTAATCTACACAGTTAAAATAACTGTCACTTGACAAAAGTACTGTGGGCTGTGTTCAAATCTGTTTATGCCATTGGTAACACAAATTTTTCTTTTTGCATCTTCCACCAAAATGTTGTTCTAGTTTTTTTTCATTGCTATTTATCCACCATTCTGCACTTAAAATGCTTTTTCAATGTTGGTGTATAAGTAAGGTATTTTTAAATATCTACGGCTATGCAGATATTAATGGTATCTTTTCAAGAAAATGTTAATTTATCTTGCTGTGTCATAGGAAGCTGCTTTGAGGGCATACTACATAAATGATGATCAGCAAGAGTATGAGCTCCAGACCTTTACCCAGCAGGCCCTATTATCTGATGATGTGATCAACAGGAATGATGCTTTGGAAGACAGCAACATGGGTTCAGTATTCCGAGAATCTGTTCCTGATGCGTGGATTATCAGAGCCAAACCGAAGGATGAAGAAGTGATCAGAATTTATCCTGCTTGGCTAAAGTGAGTGCTTTCCTGCCTTATCACAAAGTTGTACTTCTTACCTAAATTTGTCCTCTACAGTCTAGCTCGGAAAATGACTTCAGTCACTGAAGTCTCACAAATAAAACGGACTGCAATTCATTCCTCTGTATTTACAATTCTTCTGGTGTATTTTTCTGAATAGATAACAAATATTACTAATTTAATTGCTGTGCTATAGCCTGGAAACACCTGTGCTTATGGGCTTCTTTGCATGCATAGACCATATTGTGCCACTTGTGTGGTTCTATTACTTTATGTTTGTCCAGTAAGATGCCACTTTGCATTAGTTGCATCTGTGTACAAATGATTACATATTGCTGTCACTTGAAAGCTTCATGTTATTTGGAAGAAGTATTAAGTAGGAAGAATTTAGTACAACTTCTGATGTGAGAAGAGGAGGAAGAACTAAAGAAAAAAGATGTATTCTATTTACCACTGAGACAATATGCATTTTAAGTGTATTTAAGCAGTGGAAAGAAGATTGACTGAAGATATGCTGATTTAATAAGAGCAGTGGGACAAAATATACATGTTTTGTTCTTCTTTCTCATGCAACTACAATGCCAAACTTCAGCCAAGATCTCCAGGTAATTCTGTGTGTAGGAAGAAACTCATTTGTAATGCTACAGTTTTAATGGCCAGTTCCTGGAGATGAGAATCTTCACCTGCCTGGTGTGGCTAACACTGAATCTGCCATAAGAGGTATTTCTTTTCTATTTAGGGTGGGAATGGCTTATATTTCTCTACGAGTAAATAAGGATAGCACTACGCAGACTGTGATCAAAGACGTGCTTCCATTGCTTGGAAGGCAGGTAAACAAAGTAAATCTCATAAGTATGTCTGTACATTACTTAAGTGACCCTGAACTGGAATGTGTATGTTTTTCTGGTTGGAAAAATTATTATTGGTTCATTTTCTCTCCTAACAGGTAGGCTGCTAAAAACTTTCTCTAATCTTGATTATAGACCTTCTTGCTCTGTACTGAACATTATCTTTAGTCTTTCTGGGTCAAGCAACCTTTCTTGTATAAAGACAATGATGCTTGGTCTGCACTACATTTTTTCTGGTTGTCTATATCTTGAAATTTTTAGGATATGCTTGTATGTAAATATACTGCTTATCTCATCTTGTATGAAACCTTTTGCAATTATTGTTATAACAGTCATGCTTGTTTTCTACTATTTCGGTCTGCATTTCCAGGTGTTCAGACCCAAGGCTGAATGGGATCTGCATGCTTTACCATCTGCATTCCTTCCAGCCTCCTTGGAAAAGAGATTGGATACATCTTGTAATCTCATAGACGTACATGTTTCCCTTGGAAGATAATCTATTTTCAGTCTGGCTGTCTGTGTTACAGTTGATGCCAAGATAGGACGATTTTCAGGGAAAAAGGCACTGGTAGTCTGAATCGGGCCCAAAATTGTGGAGGCATGAAACTAGTGTGCGTATTTCATGCAGCCACTTGAGCTTGTGTGCATACCAACAGGTCAGCACACATCATCTGCTCCAGGGAACAGCCATTCTTGCAGAGGGTGGCTGCTTTCTTTTGCTGTTATTTTCAGGGTTTTGGACATGCATGTGGCTACTACTTGAAGTAGGTGAGATACTGTAGATCTCTTAGTGTACTCAGATATGTAGCGCGTGGAGCTCAATTTGCCCTGTAATATGTGACATGGTTACAATCCTTTTCCTCAAGTGCTGTAGACTTTTTAACAAAATTTGGAAAATCTTGTTCTTTTGAGGTGCTATAGGTATGGATTAACTCAAGGAAGCTATCAGTTAGGTCTTGTGACAGTGATCTGTCAATGACAAGGACTCAAGTAAGTTCTGGACATTTGTTTCACTTAAAACTTTTCCTATTTTCTTTGAAAGTATTCATCAGTGTAGCACATCATAGGCTGTTAGGTAGCAGATCTGCTATACTCACTGCATAATAAAGGTATTCATGAAGAAACCTGTCAATGTATATTCATCATTGAAAGGTGGAATTCCATCTTAGGATATGCAGAGTCTTGAAAAAATTCATTGCTTCTCAGGCTGAGTTATCTTGAAAGTTTTCCCGGGTTATTTCTGTCAAAAAAGGCTTGTGATCATGGTTTGGGGTGAGCAGAGGCTGTCCAAGGCAGATTTTCCATTTGCTGTATGGCACAAGGTTTTGCTTTTGTCCTCATTCTAGGTTCCTCTCCAAGGTAGTGTGAAAAAAGCAACTGGAGGCCTGATGAACAGGATAGGCAGACACTCTGTATGAAAAAGGTCATCAGATCTCTGTTGCTGAGAAGCTAGTTTGTGGTTGTGAGAGGCTTCATTCCTTGGTCCACTTGCAATATCTCTGATGTTGATATTTTTTAAAGGGTCTTCTCTTTTGCTGTATGAAGATGAGCAGATAGGAAATCTTTGTTTTAAGATACAAAATTTCCCTGTGCTGAAGATCTTCTCCAAATAACTCTCATCCATTTCAGGCCAAGCAAATGTAGATAATTAGAGCTTTTAACACCTCTGTTCATGACACGTAAAGCAAGATACTGTGTCCTCTGAGTCTCAAAGCCTTCCAGTAAAAGTAAGAGACTTCCTCAGTCTGAGTGTCCAGGATTGCAATAATGGTAGCAAGTGGTTGAAATCTTGGCTCTGCCAGCTTTTCTCATCTGACTGTGAGGGAACTGTGTGCTTTCTGCTGTCCTGACAGCTAACAGTACTGTTTGGAGAAGAAGCTGTGGCACACGTGCGTAAGATTTTTTTTCATCACCAGCAGTGATGGAAAATGTGAATTTTCCATATATATGTGATAATATGTGGAATTACGTGGATTGTGAGGCCAAGAATGGCCACCAGTAAGTCTGCTTTTGCCAGGCCTGTTCCTTAGCTGATCTTCTTGAAGAGCAGGTTCACTCCCTGCCCAGCACACTTTCCTCAGGAAGAATGTTGTGGCAATATCCTAACTGTGCTGCTTGTCACCGAAGGGGGTAGAGTTAACTGTGCTTTGTTGGAGCCCTGTCTCCATCATGCTGCGAGGATACCTGGATAGTTAAGAAGACAGGAGGCTGAAAGTGTAAAATAAAAGTTATTCCCTCCCTGGCATGGGTGATGTGCACTAGGGGATAAACACTGGGGTTGATTTTAAAATGTTTAATTTTCCATGTTTTGTGTGTGCAGTACATGATGTGACTGCTGATTTAATGTAAACATTTGGCAAAATTATATCCTGTTTAGAAAGTACAATTATGTGTCGCATCTTTTGGCAGACGGAGTCTATTCAGAGTTTCAAGTTAGTAGAAGTACTTATGGGCAGTAAGCAAGGTAAGTGAAGGAACATTTGCCAAATGCACATCTGTAACTGATCTGCTAGCGTTTATTTTAATTTTGACGCAGTCACATTTAATTTTTTACAATAAATTCCTTCATAAATAAAACTGCTTCTTGTTGAAACAGTGAGGTAGGTTCTTTTCAGTCTTGTATGTCCTGTGGGCATAAAATTTGCTTCTCTTTCTTCATCCTCACGTGAAGGTTTGTTAGTGGTTTCTGGAGTGTATTGACACTTTGGCAAAGAGACCTGTTTTGGGGAGCTGCCTTTGACTGACATCAGTTACTTAACTGGAGTTATTTAGTAAAGGTTATTTGTAAAGTCTGTTTGGCTCCTTTCCTCCTCCTGCTTTCCCCTGCCACTGCCCTCAAAAGAGAGCGAATTCAAGTCCTGAGACAGTCCAAGGGACGGGCTTCTCCTTCCCTTGGCAAGTCCGAGAGTATATGCGTGCATTAGTAAAGTGCTGAAATCTGTAGTCCTAGCACTGCTCGAGAAGGTTGCGATACTGCAGGAACGGAGCTGGTATTCGCCAGGTTCGGACCTCTCTGTGCTTCGTCCCTGCACCGTAAGGCTGCAGGGAGAGAGAAGCAAAGCTGCTGAAGCAGCCGGATGGTGTCCTGGCCGCGCTCGAGTGACCATCCAAAGTCCAGATATTCGGCTGTAACTTTGCTTTCTCTATGAGCATTATCAGTAAGTTGTTTTATAAGGTCCTTGTTGCCTGGTGAATGTCCTACCTTGACTGGTTTCTGATCCTTTGTTTTAAAGCTCTGTTTTAGCCAAAAGCTGCTAAAAATGTTTTGATGTTTCATTGAAATGCAGCAGTTACTTAACACTTTATTTGTCAGGGTAACAGCCTAACTGTTTAATAGCAGACTAGTCGCCTGCTGTTAAACAGTTACAGCTTGCTACCCAAGTACTGCTGGTTTTTGTGACTGGCTTCAAGCTGTTCCTGCCCTATATATCTATCTATCTGTTAAAGAGTATGGTGTTTAAACACTGAACAAATTAACTGTCAGACTGTTCAAAGCACCTTTGTGGTTTTTCTGTTGAATAATGAGCAGTTCAGGTCTCCGTGCTCTTTATGTTAGATGTACACAAAGATGTGTACAAAGTGAATTTTCCATGAAATTTTGTAATTTTGTTGTTTAATTGAGCCTGATAATAACTCCTGCTGCTTTCAAATATAATTAATAGTCGTGTTATCTCTAGTTCAGCAGATGTTTAATTGTCTGATTAAGCCGGATAATAACTTTTACTGCTTTCAAACATGATTAATGTTTTTGCCCTCTCTAGTTCAGCGGATGGTGTTGGACAATCAGGAACTGATCCTTAATAGACTTAAGGACATACGAAAGGTAAGTCTGAAATATGATCCTTTCTTATAGCAAGTGGGGAATCCCCTTTTTATAGAAAAAAATAAATATTTAGTTACCTCCCAGTGGTTCATCTGTAGAGAAGCCAAGTGTTTGGACTGAAGTTTGTTTCTATTTTGTGGCTTTCTCTAGGCTTAGAGAACTTGATTTGAAGGATTCAGAACTATTTGGGATTTTGTGTCACAATATCACTGTGTTTTCACCACGTCATGTAATTTATTTTCTTTATTTTTGTAGACTTCAATACGTCAGATGAATCAAACAAGGTTTTACATTGTGGAAAACAGTAAATCCATTGTTCGAGTAAATTTGTTTGTTGGTGGCCTTCCCCCTCAGCTTTCTGCTGAAGAATACACTAATATTCTCAAGGATGAATTAGCTATCAAAAGTAAGTAAGCAGATACATGTTCAGAGCTGTTCATCTGTACAGAATAAAATGTAGTAGTGTGTTTCTCCCTTTTTCTGTTTTTTTTCTTAATGTTTTCAGACCTATTTTGAAAAATCAGTCTGCCTTCTACTACTTACAGTTTTTTTTTAATTTTAATATGTTGACAATTGCACGAGAGATATGACAGCTCGTTATTCAAGGGATAAAATTGTTATGTTCCTTGAGTTATATTTGACTGCAGCAGCCTGCCTAGTGTAGAAAAAGTCCCTTTTTAAAAGTGAAACATACGTATCAGCACCTCTGTTCCCTTCATTTCCCACTGAATTTTTTGCATGAGCTGTTCCCCATATAGACTCTGTGCTCTGTCCCTCGTCACAGAGAAATATGATCTGTGGATGCATGCACTTACAGACAAACACTCAGTGAAAAGAAGAATTTATTTTCCTTTTTCAGAGAAGTGTAATTGATTTTTCACAATACTCTTTCAACTAATGCATTCCATAAACAGTATCAGGAAGGCATCATGTATTTTACTGCAGTAAAGTGAAGTATATTTTCCCAGTCTTTTATATAACTTCAAAAGGAACTGAAGTTCAAATGCCAGGAAGAATTCCTAGTCACCTTTTGTGAAAATCAGTTTAGCTTTTCTAACTTGCAAAGTAAACTCTGAAGAGGGAAAGTGTTAGCTGGAGGTTCTCCCTATGTTTGTATGACTTTTAGTATTTATTTATATTGTATTTTTATGTAACTTTAAAAAATATTTTAAATATTTACTCTAAATGTACCAAGGTTTTATGTGTTTATATTTTTACCCTTTGCAGCAAATGTAGTATCCCTGACTCATGTTTATCAAGCACAAGGTAGGCATTAAGATTTTAAGTATTGCAAACAATGTCTGTTTTCAAAACTCCCATTTAATACTAGAGGTTTTAAGCTCAGACTAGTAGTTGTCTTACTTCCTAAGCAAATAGTTGTTCAGATCAAATATATCACATTTTAGTGTATTTATGAAGAACAGTGGATTAATGTTACCATATTAAAACAAGGTTGGCTTCATGCCTCATGTAGTAGAAAGGGGTAATGTTCCATGATAAAAGTGAGTTTGAAGTATCACTTCAATTGCATAGTATTAGCACCACTGAACTGTCAAAAATCCTTCAGATGCTCTCTCTTCGCTTTGGCTTCTAAAGTACTAAAATTTGATTGTGCTCTTGAACTTCCTGAGATTGTTTCAAGGTCACTGTTTCCTAGCTGCAGCATTAAGACTTTAATTGGCTACTTTGGGGTTCAGCGGTTGGGTGCCTGAAGAAAATTCTTACTCTCGCCTCTCCGTTTTTCCTCTGAACATGCAGGTGGTTTTTCTTTGAGCTATTGCTTTGCTTTTGCTGTATGCGTTTTATTTCACTAAAGGCAGAGAGGCCGTAAGGCTTCTGAGAGCTGGAGAAACAGCAGCTCTGTGCAGTTTTAGCGTAGGGGGCAGGCGTGGACCTGTATTTTTGGTAAACTTGAAAAGAAAAATGTGGGAATTTTTGTGTGTGTGTGCTTTTTCTGTCCATATCTGACAAGTTTCAAATGCTTTGGCGGGCTTAATTTCCAAATGAGTGGTAACTGAATCTTCTGTAACATTGCCTTGAAGATTGTAGTTGCACACTGAGACCTCATCATGGAGAGCTTTCACTGAAAAGCGTTAGAATTAGTGCTGTCTGTATAAACCCCTGCTGGTTTTGTGCTTTCTTTGTGTATTTGCCATACACTCCGCATACATAAATACTGACTTTCCAGAATGAAAACCATAAAACTTTGAGATGCGTCCTTTGTCCTTCATATTTCTGAATGGAGACTAATTGTATTTATGATACTCTTCTCAAGTCACAGCTTTATTTAACCAAGTTTACATGTATGTGCTTTTTTATAGCCATTCTTGCTAATACATGTTTTTTATTGCTCTTTGAGTTTTTTTCACTTTCTGAGTATTTTTATGTTTCTGAGGCTTCCTGAGCAGTGTGGATCTTACCAACACACTGCAGAAGCTCTGCTTTTCTGATCCAGGAAACAACAGAAATAGTCAAAATTAATTCTTTCACTTTTGGTTGCCATAGCAGCCAAACTGTGTTGCCAGCTTACATCTCATATGCTGTCCATTATGCTCCTTGATTTTGTCCTGCCTGTTTTCCAAGTCTGTCTTCCTCACTGAGTATCTCATTTCAGACTAACTTCTCAGTATTTTATTTTCTTGTTTTTTTCCCCTTTGTCTGCCATTTTTTCCTGGCTTTCCAGTACGGGACCTAAGCCAACTTAAAGATCTAAAATTGATTCTCCGACCAAATCTTTGCTTGTAATAATTCCTACTTGAGATGCTGTCAGTGAATAGAACTCCTGGTTTTTTAATAATGAGATATAAAATGAAATGTGATACTTCTGTCGCTTGTACTTGTTGAAGGAATAGCCTATTAGTTATGATAAAGCATATGGAAATAGATGGTGTTTCTGAAGCCCAAAGGAAATCTTTAAATATGTATCAGTCTTGTGCTGCAATTCTTTTTGTCCTTGAACTGCTTTGCTTTAGCAAAAATCTAGGATTTGGGGGTATAAAGGAAGACTTAAAAAAAAATCCTAATGCACTGATAACCTGCAATCACAAATGTTGCAGAAGATTTCTTGTAGCAGCTATTGCTGAATAATATCCTAAGTAAACTTTTGCTGTGATTTGATAAAGTTGGTTTTCTAAAAATAGAATATATAAAAAAATAGTTCTAACACCTTTTTACAGGTGCTGTTGTACTCGAAATTTCATGTTTTTCTGAAGCTGAGAGAATATATATGCTAGTTAAAGATACAACTGTCAATGACAAGCCTCTGAACAGTGTGGTGATTCCTGAAGTTATGGTAAGAGATGAGGTTAAATTTACAACTTGTGATTAAAAAAAAAACAAACAAGAAACCCCTACCTTCAGACTTTTCCTGATGGAAATAAATAACAATACATGATATGCAAGGGAGAGGTACAATGGGTTTTTGTAAACGGTGTGGTGAAAAAGTACTGAGAGTTTGTACTTCCTGTGTCTGATATATTCTGTGGCTTAAAAGTCATTAGTCCTATTAGTACTGATCTGTGAAGAAGTGTGAGCCTAACTATAAAACTATAAAGGGGAGAAAACACAGCATGTGTGTTGAGCCCTTAAAAAGAGAATCCCTGACATCTGCCAAATACTGCTTTTGCCAAACTTCCAGAATGTTACAGCAACAGTAATAAAAAATTGACCTTTAAAGCCACTACATGGTGGGGCAGGAGGGTGAATTTTGTTTCTTGGTTTAAAAGGGTATAGAGACTGGCAGTGAAGAAGGAAAAAATACATTTTCCTTGGGGAGTACAGCGCTTCACAGTGGATCTTGATCACTTCTGAGTTCTGAAAGATTTGGGGGAGAACACTTCCCATGGTGACTTTACTGTAAAAAGTGAATCAGTCTTTTTACAGAGTGCTTACAGATCGTATGACGTGCTAACAGGGTAGTGAATTCTCTACCAGTCCAAAAAGATGAGCTCTCTTTCTGAAAGAAGGTTGCAGCTGAGGCAGAACTTTGACTTAATGCAAGAATCCTTTCATGAATTCAAGCTTCATTCTGATTTACTCCTTTTTGTGGTTACAAATCATCTTCTTGCAAATCACTTGGTTTGATAATAGGCTTCCTGTTATTAAAGCAGATTCGGGGTGAAAAGAGGGAAACGGTCCATTGAGCAGAGTGATTTTTAAAGAGAAGGATGTAGGTTCTGTCCAAAGGAGAACGTAGCCATAATCCATAATCACCTTCTGCTGAGCTAAGAGGTACTGTCTTTCCGGAGTTGCATTGCAGCAGCACTGCGGCGAATGGAGGGAGGATCTTAGTTTGACTTCTTTAGAACTTCACAGAAAGATGAATACTTGACAAAGTACACAGTTAATGGGAACTGTGAAACAGTTTTAGATAGGAGGGTCTGAAGTTCAGTAGCGGAAACGAGAACGATTGGTTGCACACTTATATGCCTCCTTTACCATTTAAAATTCCCCATGCTTGTTGAAGTTTCTTGAAGGCACAATTCTCTTTTTATATAAACAGATACTAATGACGATGCTTATGTGAAACTGCCAAGATTAAAAACTACCCCCCTTCAAAAAAAAGTGAGAGCCTTGTCCTTGTGCATGCCTGAGCGTTATGTTTCGTGAGATCATTAGAAACCAATTTTCTCCCCCACAGCCTGCACCAAATAAGGTTCAAGGTTTTTATTTATCAGAAGTAGAACACGGTGTGAAGGTGGGACTGCTTTTGAATAGTTGGTTTCAGTGGTTGCTTAAGTCAATGCATTATGAGCCTAGATTTGGTGTACGGCATAAAGTTGAACACACTCCACTCTGTTGAGTAGGTGTGTCAGGGTTTCTGACACTATATATGTTTGGAGTGAACTTGTTGAGGCCAGGAAAATATGGATAATGCTATTTTTTTATCTGATGCAAGATATTTCTTGGAAACTCCATTTCATAGCCTGCTGGGGTGGGATTTCAAGTGTGTAGGAAGGGGGCAGGGGCTGTACCTATGCACATGCATTTTGTTTCTATTCCAGCGTGTATTGTGTATATTTGGCCATCTCACTGAAAAGAAACAAGGTTTAATGAAATAATATTTCATGTACTGTTCAAATGGGCTTAGGCCATCCAGCTTACACTGTTCACTCATTACCCAGAGTAAACTAACAAGCAATAATTGACCCTGCTTTGAGCAGGAGTTGGACTAGATGACTTCCTGACGTCCCTTCCAACCTGGATTATCCTATGATCCTGTTAGCCTTTGTTTATATTTTTATATATGTGATCATTTAAATATAGCAACAGGAAATACTTGTACAGGAACTCAGCACAATATTAAACTTATGCTGTGTTTGGCTTTCCTCTTGTGGGTGAAATGCAAAGAAAATGGAATGGAATACCAATATATGGTCTTGAAAGTAGAATGGATCATAAGACATAAAGGGAACAGTGTCTTAGTTCATGAATATTTTTCCAAATTGCAACCTAAATTATAAAATAAACTCTTAAAATTCCATGGAAGCATGGAAGTAAATTAGTGGGTAACATCTGCTCTGTCTTTTGCTAGTCCTTCATTTTTTCCAGTTTTAGATTCATTTGCTCTATTTTATATACCTCCTGAAGAGTAGGCCTAGTTCTAATCTAGCATAGTCATATCTGCCTGAAGTAATTCATCCTCTTCTTATCTTTATTGAAAAGTTTGAGCACGGAATCAATTTCCACTAAGTGCTTCTTGCAAAGTCATGCAATTAGTGTGACTGGGTGTGGTGTTATGTTACTCCTCTGCCATTTCATGATCTTGGGCATTTAAGGATTTTGTCAAATACACTTTCATTTCACAATATTTAAATGAGTGAAAATAGTCTGTTTTCATTAGAATGTGAACAAGTGCAGTCTTTTACAAGCTGCTGTACTAGCGTGTTTAAGGACCTTATTGTAATACTGAGGCACTTTGGTACCCGTTTGGTAGCATGTTAGGCTGGATGCATTGCAAAGCTGAGTCTTTGAATTGAAAGCTAATTTCACAGAATTACTAACAAAAAAAAGCTTCAGATAGTTGTTCTAGCCTGATATCAGCTGCAAAGGGGACCATTTTTTTGGTGTTTCATCGCTAGTTCCACTCATCAGTGGAATGTCCTCTGACATATTATATTTGGATTCCTTATGAGTAGTGAAAAAGGACAGTTTCCCAAACAGTTAGAACTTTCCATTTCCAGTTCATTTCCACTAATTCTTCACACAAATGTGTCCAACTTAAAAGCTTGCCCATTTAATCACCCTCTTAACCAAAACACTGTGAGGGGTTACTTTCCACCGTTCTGCTGCTGCAACAATTTCCCCAAAAGTATAGAAACCTTTCCTTGAGCTCCTGCTGAGATTCCTGTTGTGCTGACGTACCTTGCTCATCGTTCTTTGTAAGAGGCAAGGACCATGCTGTCTGGCCAGGGAGGAGGAGTCTTGCTCTTGGGAAATGATGAGTACTTGTGCATGGGAGATGCTAGTGACAGCCTATTGCAAATGTCAAATTTACTTGGAGTGTAGAGATTTCTGCAGTTCGTGGAAACAGTTCAGCGTAGGAAGATGCACCGTAAATGTCTAGCTGGCAGGCCTGTGGCACAGGACATCTTGTTCTGTTTTGTTATTAGATGTGATTGTACAGTATACTCAGCAGAAAGGGGATTAGCTTGAATAATACGTATCTTGTACGAGCCTGAAGCCACTTCATGCTAATCCTGACAAATTAAGCAATGTGCAGTGGCTGCCAGAGTGTGTAAATCACACGCCCTCCGTTAGCTGTCTCTGAGAAACAAGCAACAAATTCCTTCCTGAATATCAGCCAGCACAAAACCCCTCTGCAAACTTCACTTTTCAAGCATAGTGTCAAAGGCAGGGCTGAAGGGGGAAGGGAATCCGAAGGCTGTGACTCACGCATTCCCTTCTGCAGAGTAACAGGCTATAATTCACTTGTCCCCACTGGGGTTTTGTGAAGGGATTAAAAAAATTCCACCATGTAAGAGCGAGATCCTTATGGTCATAATACGCATGGCCCTGTTCTGCAGTATGAACCTCAAAACCTGATTCTCATAGAGGTTTTAACCCATACTCAAAAGTCAGTGTTGGCCTTTCTCTTAGGGGTTTAGCACTGTTTCTTACTCTCTTAAGTTTAACAAAGAGTGATGGTTGGAAAAGTTAAACGTAAGGCAAAGCATACTTTGAGAGAGCCTCTACCCTTTCTAAAATGCTTCTGTTTATTCTGCACACGTGCATTGTGCTCTATATAGATATTTTGTTAGGTCTAGGCAATCTCTGTGGCTGCTTGTCACTCTTAATTGCATTCAGGATATATGTTTCACTGTTTTTTTTAACAGCATTAACAGTTGACAGCTAGGAAATTTAGATGGCAATTTTGTGGAAATTGTAAATACATACTTGCAATAATATATTTGCTTGGATACGATCTCAAACCACTTTCCAAAACATAGCTGTGCATTTGAATATCTCAGAACTTACTAAGTCTCAAAAATCAGTGCAAGTCCCTGAAGATCTCTGTGAATTTTTAGTTACTTGATTTTAAATGCAGTACTTAAGAAATTGTCTGTAAAAGGGAGTAATATAAAACACGTGCTTAGTATGTCACTTATAAATGTCCACAACCAGTATTTTTACAAGTAAATTTCCTGAAGAAGAGAAGGTAATTATATGCTCTTGCCTTCATTTTAATAAGGTATTTGTTTGACTAAAGTTTTGGACTGGCTTCTTTCCTGTTGCTCTTTTTTGAAAAAGTTTTTGTTTACGTTGAGCTGCAGAGATGATTTTTTTTATTTCCCTTTTTCTCTTCCTTTCCCCTCCCCTTCATTACACTTTTTTTAAACCCCAGAAGCTTTTGGGTATGGAACCAAGCTCGAGGCTTCAGATAGCTTGTCTTGTTAAGAAAGTTAGAATGGTTGAAGGCCAAATGAGAGAAAAGCGGGAACTGAGTAGGTGAGGACGCAGTGCAGAGCAGAAGCTAGAACAAGAGATTTAAGAAAGGAGCAGGATCCAGTGGGAAGCTGCTCTTCCTTTCAGAGCCTTTTACTGCTTGCATGAGCAGTTTCCAAGGGAAAGCTTCATAATGGGATATGGCAGATGGTAATGCAGTAACTGATTTGATAACGAGAAGGACTTTATTAAGAAGTGAGAATTTCAGTTGCCATTTTATTAATGCCTGTGAAGGCTAGAGACGGAAAAAAATCCAGCTTTCTAGCTGGGATGTGTGGATCCTGGAGATGTTGACATTACAATTCAAGAAGTCCTTCTTTTATGCAACAGTGGCATGCATTGTTTTGCTTAGACTTCCTTTTGCTGGTTACAAATATCCTTTTTGTGTACTTAACAGAAATAAATATATTCCTTCCCCCCTCCCCTGCCCTGTTTTTATGTTGGACATGATTTGAATAATTGCTTCCCCTTTTTCAGTAAAGCCTGAATACAGAGGTGAGAGATTTTTTGACTTAGCAGTCTTCACGGTAGGGTGTGAAGGTGGTTCGTCAGGTTAAAGCTGGGCTCCCTGCGGGGTCTACTTTGCAACCTCTGTCTTGCCAGTTTAGCTGCTTTGCTGGCAGCGAGAAACCTTGACAGAGGGATGACAGGGCTGTGTGGCTCTATTGGCTCTTTGTCAGCCATTGTAGTCCTTGTCTAATTTTTTGGAGAAAACGCATGCATTTTGAAGGTGAATGTCTCTAGCAGGATCTAAAGCAAGAGAAAGGAAGGAGCAAGAGGAGCAATGCATACCTGCTTAGTGTTTCTCGTTTCTTAGTGTGTTTTCCATTTGCGTCTACAAATCACAGCTGATGAAAGGAGGTGTTTCCCATGTAGGCAGTGACACAGAGGAGAGAGATTTTTATGTAGCTGCTGATACCTTGACACACATGACAGGGTGTCACTTTCTGAGCATTATTGCCCAACTCTTTGGGACACCAAAGCAGGTGTCTGATATTGAGATGCCCACAGGTAGTGTTTATTTTTAAGCATCCAAATCAGCATACAAGTAAGAAATGACTTGGGTATCTCAGTGTCGGGCTGCAGTTTGCTTTCCCAAAACATTGCTCAATCGTTTGTCCTGTTTTTTCCATTCTTAGACTTAGTTCATGCTCTTTTGTGATTACTGATACGGAGCAGTTGACACATTATCTGGGTGCTGGCTCATCCCCTCTGTAGCTTGTGGCATCTCTTCCCATATGTGTAAGCTGTTGTCACACTACTGCTTCTCCTCTCCAAATCATTCTTGTCTAAATGACTTATATTTAGCACTGTTGTTCTTTTGCCTGAATTCAGCCCGTCAGCTACGTGACAAATTACTGTTCCCTGAATGCTGTCCAATTTGTAAATACAAATTATCATAACTTAGGAACTGTGGCAAACAATTCTGTTTTGAAACATGCTTGTTGAAATGCCTGATAAACATCTTTAACTTATACCTGCCCAATAGCCGTATGAAAGTCTTAAGCCCTGTGACAGAAGGAATCAAAAGTGTCTAAGTATTTTCTGCTTTTTATAGAGTGATCTAAGGCCTGGTTTAAAACCAGTTCTTAGGTAGTATTTCTCATAATTAGAAGTTCTGATCTCTGTTTAGGCTACAGGTACTGCTTCTGTACGGTACATTGACTACCTCAGGAAATCACTTCATACATTATCTTCTGCAGTGTAGTGACTTTTCTTTGAAATGACTGCTGCAAGGGTACCAGGCTCCACAGCAGCACTCCTACACTTCGAGTGCCCTGTTTATAGTAGCTCAGGAGGAGATGAGAGGTTTGTAAGGTCCTGGCACCAAATCTCCCCGGTTTAAATTTTAAATATGTATTTTTAAAAGAAGCTTTCAGTCTCTTCTTTCTTGAGGAGAGATATGTTAGTGTCTGCCCTAAACTCCCTGAAAATTTTGAAATGTTTTGTCCTTATAATTTAAGTTTTGTGGTCGCCTTAGAAGCTATGTAGAACAAATGTTTCAGCTGGTTTT
This sequence comes from Apteryx mantelli, assembly GCF_036417845.1. Lineage (NCBI taxonomy): Eukaryota > Metazoa > Chordata > Aves > Apterygiformes > Apterygidae > Apteryx > Apteryx mantelli. The sequence goes on from NC_090020.1 coordinate 8,525,367, forward strand.
TGGAAGGCGTTCTCTTTTTGCAAGGAAAATATTTGAATTAACATGATTCTGAAAGTCATTTTATCCCTCAAACTATGCTTTTCTATATACTATTTGCTGACAATGTTTAGCAAGGCCTAGTTATAGTGCCTTTGTTTTTAACATTAGGCCAGACTCTGTAGTTAGAGTGGGCAAAGGACACTTGAGTTTCCCAGAAGACAAGATCTGCAGCTTGTCTGTCCATTTTCTGAACATTGAATCTTTTATTTGTTGAATCTGGATTTTTTTTTTTTTTTACTAAGCGTCTAGGAAATACTTTGAAATGCGGTAGTAATTTTCCTGCCGTAGTTGTGTTTTTGGCTAATCCTTTTTTTCTTTTTTTCTGTCAGTCTTCCAAGATACCACAGAACTGCTGCCCACTTCTTGTATTTGTGAATCCAAAAAGTGGCGGTCTAAAAGGTCGGGATCTGCTGTACAGTTTTAGAAAGCTGCTAAATCCTCATCAGGTCTTTGAACTTACTAATGGTGGCCCACTGCCTGGGTAGGTCATTATATTTTCTTAACTTTATTGTTGATACTGTTTTGTTAGCTGTTTTGGAAGGATCGGATTTACCGGATATGAAGATCTAAATTGCATCTGTTCGCTGGATAAGTCAATATAAATTGCTTCTCTTCTGTGCCTGAAGACCAGAGTGGTGGATCACTCCTTCCAACTGGTTCTTATTCTGAAAACAAATGTAAACTTTAAGTTCTCTAAAGAAAAGAGAACAGAGTAGTTTCTGACGCATGTGTTCATATCAAGGCTAATAGAGTCCAATCCTGGGAAAGTCATACAAACTTTATTATAATGCATATCTAATAACTATTAACAGTAAAAAGATTTTATGATAAACTGGGATTGGAAAGAAAAGTGTCATATTGCCTGACAGTGGTGCTCATTTTTGCCTTCTGATAGTTCATAGAAACTAACAGGAAAGTATAATAAAATTTTTTATCTTGACTCCTGGAACTTGGCCAAAACTGCAGAATTAACAGGGCCTGCCTGATCACAGCTGCAACGTTTCTAAATATAAGCAACAGAACATGATGTGCTAGTAGGGAGGCAGTAACCAGTTACTTGCTTTAACCAACACAGTTTTGTTACCAGCTCCATAAAACTGAGAGTGGTGGTCGTAGTTTACCTGAAGTAGGCTGGTATTTCAGCACAGCTTTAAGAACAACTCTTGACAAGCTCTTCAAAGCAAATTTTCTCATAGTTTTCATCAGAGAAATGGAGCTTATACAAGAAGCAAGAAAAACAAGTGGTGCAGACTAAGATTTTGTTGGACCTGTATAGTTCTATTGTCCTTCTAATGTAATTCAAGCCCCAACTCAGGTAGTTAATTAATGTTGTTACACCCATAGAATTTTTCTGTAGCTTTATGGCAAAATGCTTTCACTTGCTTTTTGCTCCTTGTGAAATGGGTGTTATAAATTCCTCTGCAGTATGTTTTCGTATGTAGGGATGAAAAGTCACAAAATGTGAGAGCAAACAAGAAAATGATACTATATGCTGTACTACAAGTGCTATCAAAACACCGTACTTACAGTGTAGAAAACATTAATTCAAGAAACCTAATGAGAATCTCCACAAAGCTTTAGAGAATTATAGATGTTCGGATTAAAACTATGAATAGTTAAATCTCTGTTCTTGATGAGAAAGGAACTCATTAACTCTATTAACTTAATTATCGCCAGCTGTGAAAAACCATAGGAAATTGTGGTTGTCACTGGTTTTAAACATGTGAAAGGAAGCTTTTGTAAATCTGTTGGCTTTGTTAAATTTGATCTTGAAACTGAGGATAGAGGAAGAAGCCAGTAATTACTTAAGAGTGTTCTGGTTTAAATAGCATATTGAGAAACTTTGTCTTTTCTATACTATGTTGTAACCTTTCATCTTCCTTCGCTCTATTTCTAAACGCAGGTTTCACACGTTCTCTAAAATTCCCTCTTTCCGAGTGCTGGTGTGTGGAGGTGACGGCACTGTTGGTTGGGTTCTTGGTGCCCTTGAGGAGATCAGGCACAAGCTGGTGTGTTCGGAGCCCTCCGTTGCCATCTTACCTTTAGGAACAGGTGAGCTCTGGATTCAGAAGCACTCAGTGCACTCTGAAGTCACTCTCTTTTCATTCTCATATGACTTTGTTGTTAGGGTTACATGGCCCTGACCTCCATTCTTCTTCTGAATACAGTTATAATTAGCATTACTTAATGGTAAATTTGTTATTTGGAGACTTAGGTGTCTTCTTAGTGCATGTGAATTGTGATAATAACTCAGTATTAAGTTTGTGATGTTGGAAATTCATGCAATTTAGTTATTTCATGGTGAGTTCTCCATATTGTTTTCAGAAGGATTAGCTGCTGGGAAAAATTGCTATCATAAGCATAAAATCTAAATAATGAACTTAGCAACTTGAGTGGGGGGTGGCAGAGAACAAAACAAAGACTCATCTTTCCACGTAGCTCAGAGTTGTACTTAGATTTTGTTTTCCCTGTTAAGTTGTCATTTGAGTTCAGGAAGTATTGATTCATGTAAATTGATGGTCGTTTTCAGCCTGTTACAAGTCTGAAATGTAGGTACTGTAGATGTTTATTTTCTAGTGTAGTGGGGTAAAGAGCTATTCTTACTTAACCTGAAGTTATATCTATGACACAAAATGCATGTAGTTTTCAGTATATAGTTTCTTAATTTTGACACTTCTGAAGTCACTTTATTCTGTGGTGTTTTATGACAGTTGCATCCTCTGTGCCAGAATGTGGGCTAGCCCCCAGTGCTGGGATACTGCTGCATGCAGTTGTATATTGGTCCAAGAGCTAGAAATCCAGCTTGGATTTCCACCTGAGGCATTGTACATGATAGTCCTGCAGAAGTTTTATTTTAATTTTCCATCTGACAAACTACCCTATTTGCTACGAAGATGCCAGCCATGACTCAGTTGTAGCCAGTGCTGGATAGCAAATGCCATGTTATCTTTCCAAGGTAGCATTGGTTTCGCTTTCTGAACGGGTGAGAGTGGAACTGGTGTTGGTGTGGATGTGTCCGAATGGGCAGGAGTTGGAGGGGGGACAATATGCTCCCCTGGACAGTGGCAGATGCAGCAGCCCTCGCTGGAAAACAGTGAAGTCGACTGTGCCCCTCCTTGTCACCCCTAACACTGTAAAAGGTTTCTCTGTCTCTTTTTGTGAAAAGTCTTCAGATGAGACAGCATGTGTATACGTGACATAAAGCACACTTGAAACCATGACAACTTAGATATTTTTCATACTTACTGACTTTTCAGTCCAGTCTTACTATTTTCATGACTTATATAGGGCATTTTCTTGTGATTTGAGTGTAGAAAAGGACTGATTGATTTTTTGGTGACTTTCACTAACTAATTAAATGCAGTCATATTTTGGGGTTCTTCACTGTTGCCCAGGTAACGACTTAGGGAGGGTCTTGCGCTGGGGAGCTGGCTACAGTGGGGAGGACCCCTACTCTATTTTGATTTCCGTGGATGAGGCAGACGATGTACTTATGGATCGCTGGACTATCCTTTTGGATGCCGAAGAGCCTGCTGAAGGTGCGGAGAATGGCGTGGCAGAACCTGAGCCTCCAAAGGTGAGCCTGCCAAAGCACCTTTCGGGCTTGATTCTGAGGAACTGTTGTTCTACTGAAAGTTGCAAAGAAGATGGATTTACCACAGTTTAATCTTTTATGGCCCATGTATCTTTGTGCTTGGCCCTTAGTAAGCTATTCCTTAGCAAACATGGCATATGTCTGAATCTAGCACTTCAGCTTTGGTAGAACTGGTTGGTTGCCGAACACCGTTTTTCGTTGTTTGGCAGGAAGTATCTAATGGAGGGATTAATGAAAAGATTCATGTGGCAATGGCATGCCTATTTGCTTCACTTGGAAAGAAATGTGTTTCTGAAATAAGGAAAGCTTTTTGAAGGAAGGCCAAACACTCTCTAGAAGTGTAAAGAGGACGGGGCCAGACTCTTTTCAGTGGTGCCCAGCAAGAGGACGAGAGGCAACAGGCACAAACTGAAACACAAGAAATTCTGTCTGAACATGAGAAAAACTTCTTTACTATGAGGGCGCCTGAGCACTGGGACAGGTGGCCCAGAGAGGTTGTGTAGTCTCCTTCCTTGGAGATATTCAAAAGGCATCTGGGAGCAATCCTGGGCAACGTGCTCTAGGTGACCCTGCTTGAGCAGGGGGGTTGGACTAGATGATCTCCAGAGGTCCCTTCCAACCTCGACCATTCTGTGATTCTGTGATTCTGAGACTAGAGAAACCGGAGTGTTGAGCAAAAAACTCAAGTCAAAAGAAAAAAAAGCTACTCTGATCTTTCTTGTAACAGTTGAGAAAAATGACTATCAATTGCTAATATACACAGGAGGTAACTCTTTTCTTGTCATCTCACTGCCATTGAAAGGATATCTGTCTGTGCTGTATCTTTTTTATTGTTTTTGGAGTGACAGTCCCTGTCCCTTCGTTCATATCACTTCTTTCTGCTTCAGGAAAATTAAAAATGTTGATTGGAGGTGGCAACTTAGAGCTTTGTTTCAATCCTGGTTCAGTTTATTTTCAGACAAAACAAGACCAAGAAATAGGACAAAAAGGGAGTGGAGAAGAGACAGTAGAAAAACTGTAAAAAGGTCAGCCCCTGTCTTTGATTGTAGTTTAGTGGCTGGAGAATCCTAGGCATTAACTGTGAGTTTGAGAATTGAAGTTGTTCAGGTTCCAGCTGTTTTTAACTTGGTGAAGACAGGGTAGATTTGCTCTGAGTGCCTCATCTGCTTTTTAAAGATGAAGGGTTAGAGAGTCGAGAACTAGGATAGAAAAAGCTATGCAATGAAGTGGCATGCAAAGGAAGAATTAAGAACAAAAATAGTAAAAATATGTAGAAACTTGAGGTTGGCACATAGGGGGCTATTTAAAATGCATCCGAGTAGGTGAAGTTGATTTTTTTACTCATCTAGCATAAGTTAATTACCTTCCAAGATAAGAGAAAGGATCTACCTGGTGATGTCATGGTAAATCCATGGTTAATACCAAATGTAATGGTGGTATTAATGTTGTGTAATAAGTTGTGTACTTGTGGCATAGAATCACTTTAAAAAGTTGGATTGGTTTTATTTCTGCATTTACAGGACTTATTTTGCTTAAGTTTCTTGCAATTAAGATTAAATTTTGACATTCCAAATAGTTTAGAAATAATTACTACTATATCAATAAGTGTCCATATAGCTTTATTTTTAGTGTGGTGTCTCTGGAGCTTATTTTCTTAAGTCAGTCAAGGTGCAGATGATTTGGAAAAATCATTTACAAAACATATTTCTGTTGAAAACTTTTGAAAACTCTTGGTTTGTACTGTAAGCCTTGAGGAAATAATGCAGGGTTTTTTTTGTCAGATTGTACAGATGAACAATTACTGTGGTCTTGGCATCGATGCAGAGTTAAGCTTGGACTTTCATCATGCTAGAGAAGAAGAACCAGGGAAATTTAATAGCAGGTAATCCTGGGGGAAAACAAGGGTGGGGGGCAAATATTTGTGTATTGTGGTATTTCATAATTTCTGATTTATACCATGACTGATAATCTTGAAATGCTACAAATAATACTACTTGAGGCAAGGCTGGCACAGGAGGAATTAAATTAACTATAAATTCTTACACATGGAATTTATTTGGGTTTGAGTTTTTTTTTTTTTTTTCCAAATGAGAGAGCCAGAGTAGTGTTTGGAAGAACTGTTGTTATTATTCAGGATACTTATTTGCCAATATCTTCAATATCAAATACCAGTGAAATTTCAGGATAATGGAAGTATCTCTTATTCGAAGTCTTTAGTAGAAAGAAGGTCAGTTCTGCTACAAAAGTAATAAACACTTTGCTGAGAACATATTTGTATAGTTCCTACCCTGTTGGGGTTTTTGCTGAGTTGAAGACTTGCTTGCTGCTATGGTAGTATCTACGTGCTTGTAATAAAGATTAAAAAGTTTCTGAATCTTATTGAGACAATGTGAAACCAAAGATGAGCCCTGAAGGCTTTGGCCTTGCTGGCATGCAGATCAATCAATAAAAATGCATACATACATATGTGTGTGTATATATATATATATATATATATATTTCCTGTAATCACTGAAATTGATGAGAAAAAAGAAATTGCATTTGTGTAATTAATCAGTAGTTCTTTATAGAAACCATTTTGACTGCCTTTTACTCCCCTGTGTTTTTGAATTAATGTCCTCTAATTTGTCTTTCAGTTGCCAGATCAAGACAATTACAATTGCAAAATATTCAAATCCTTATTATTAAGAATATTCTCTGGCTGCTTATAATGATGTTTAATCCCACCTCTCTTGCAATATTCTGTCTGTTGATACAGCTCTTGCTCATATATATTTTTTTAAATGGAGTAATAGTAAGACTGTTTGTAGTACATTAATTACTATTAATAAAACAGGCACTGGTTTGTATTTCCAGTCCACTGGATTGCGTAAGTAATAACATCAGCGTGGGTAATAACGTCAGATAATAAGTTTGCATATAGTAGTACCTGATCTAGTGTTTAAAATCATTTTAGAATTATTTGAGAAATTAATGTAAAAATTATGCTTTAATATACTATCTGACTTTGCAAAGCTGCAGCACTTTAAAAGATGCATCCTTTCCTTATTGCCACTGTGTTTAAGCATTATGCACTGACCTTTATTGCCTTGTGTGCTTTTCATCCTTTGAGTCTATCTCAGCCAGTCCACTGAGTGAAGCATCTGCAGTGCAGTAGGCAGTGACTTGGTATCATTCTTGCAGACCTTTTACATACATATTTGGAGACAGTGTAAGGAGGATGTCTTGAAGATCATGTGGGGAAGGAGAACAGAAGGGGTTGGATGTTTTTTGTAATTCAAGATCTTGTAAAGAAACACGAGTTATTGAATTGATACTGAGATAAAGTGTGCAGTCTTGCAGGAAACAAACAGCATATGCAGTCCAGTGGTGCTGACACATGATTGCAGCCTTTCAGTCCCAGTGACAATGGTTGTCACAGTTGCTGGCTTTCCCCTTTCCCAGGATATGCATGCTCATTTTCTTTCCTTCCATAAAATAACTAAAAAGTGCCTGCCTGAGCCCAGATGCAACAGCTGCTAACACATGAATGGACTGCTCTTGCGTGCAAGACAGAGAGTTTCATGTTGTGGCAGTAGAGACTGTGGGTGCTCCTTGGAAGAAAAATGGGCTTCAGTGCTCTCTGAATCAAGACCTTAGGCTGGTAAACGTCCTGAGAACTGTGTGCTTTCTGGCCTCTCCTGTAGAGTGTCTTTTCTTGCTCAGGTCTGCTTATCCTTTGGCTAGCAGCTCACAGTGCAATGATGATTTCCCTGCAAGGAATTTAGACCCGAACTTGCATCACAGCGCAGACAGAAGCAGTACATGTTTTTGCTGTGATGCTGTTTCAGTTACTGAGTGCCATGCCTTGTGGGTTTTTTTCATGGTATGAAACTAAAAATGAGATCATCTGCCTTCATTCCGCATTCCCATGGGATCCTGCGGCAGTCTTTAGAGCTTCCCGTCACAGGAGAGAGCACATCATCTTTGTGCCATCCAGAATTCACAGGAGACTGCTGGGACAGCCCTTCTCATGGCTGAAAGGTTAGGCAGAGAGAATGCTCTGCCCAACTTAATGGGAGTTTCGAATTTTTTGCAAAGATACAAAACTGCTCTATCTTTTGGGGGCAGGTGGTTGATAGTGTTGGTCATTCAGTTTTTCATTTGTGGGATTGAGAATGCTGCAGGAACTGCTGTGTGACTCACTTTTTTCCTCTTGGGTCCTCTCCATGTGAATCTGATGATGTTCTTTTCTGGTCAGTAAAATCATCTTAATAAAATCACCCAAACAGATGCTAATTACTGGTCTGAGTTCTAGTGTCCCTTCACTTTTGCAGTGGTGGTTTCCTCAAGATGGGATATTAAGATTGCTGAACTGGGTAGGAGGTGCTCATGTTATTTTCCTTGATAGCTTTCTGTGCTGTGTGCTGCAGTTATGAGCACTTTGCTTACTTCTGAGAGATGTTACTTAGCTGGTTTTTACTGCTCACGGGAAATTGCAGTTCATTAAAAAATGCCTAGCACATAGATTTCTTATTCAGTGCCTTTAAAAAAAAAATTCCCCAAACCTACCCTTTTGGATAGGCAGCAATTGGCAAAAGCTCAAAGTCTGGATTTTTGCGTCAACTCACTTGGCTTCTTAGTAGCTCTTGAAGGCTGGCTTTCTTGGTTTTTTTGTTTTTTTGTTTTTTTTCATGAAAGCTTGGAAAGCAGTTGTTGATGGTCTTGCTTTCTCTTGCCACTGGAGATGCTCATTAAAATTTCACTGTAAGTGGCAGTATAGAATACTTAAGCTTCCAGTAAGCTGTATAAAAATATTGATTCCATCAGTCTAGTTACCAAATAGGGACTTCTAAAGGGTCAGAAACTCTAAAGTAAATTAACAAGCATTAACATCTCCTCCTTACCCATTTTCTGTACTGTTCAGACTTAGGCTATTTGATTATGTTTGATGTAACTGTTAGTATCATAACTTAATGACAAATAACATATAAAAAGTGTTATTCAGAAGCACTTCATTGTTCTTCCTTTGTTTTCTTTCCTAATGGAAAGGTTAAATTCTGGGATGTAGGATTGATTGTTCAACATACTACAAAAGGTTAACCAAAATTCATCTGTGTTCATACTGCAGATGATAACTGGGCATAGCAGCGATGATAATACAACCTTGGATATATTTTAGTCAGCTCTGAGAATCTGCAGTTTCTCTCTGCACCAAATACCTCCTGCAAAGTCTTTTCTCATGGCATTTTTTCTTCTACAACTGTTTCTAAAATACCATCTCCATTTTACTTCAGTGCTGGTGTTTGCAGTTGTTTTGTTGTTCTGATGGACAAATAAATAAGAATTTTCCTACTGGTTCTCTGCCTGAGATAGCCAGTGTTGAGTTAGACAACAGTAGAAAATGCTGAGGTGACAGAATGATTGTTTTTGAGCTATATTCAATTTTTTTTAAGTAGTCAGTAAAATACAAGTTACACAAGAGCTGGTAGTAGAGTTTTCTCATTATTGTTAAGTGTATTTTCCATTGAAATGTGTGTTCTTATTGAAATGTGTGGTCTTGGCTCTTTGGAAGCTTGGGATTTCTGCTGTTTTTAGACAACGTGGAGGTGGAAAAGTACTTCTCCCAGCCTTCTTCCATTCCCTAGCAGAGGTATCTGTTCCTTCTGTCTCCCCGCTCTCAATCTGTTTCCTGCTCTGCTTCTGTGGAGCCCAGGCTTACTTCTAGTAGCTGAGGCCACCAAGGTGTCCGTGCTCTCCCGTGATGGTAGCCAGTTAGCGTTTTAGTCGGAGATAATGGCTCATAGCCATTGGGGCTGAGCCCAAAACTGCCCCAGCACTGCCTGACCAGCTCACCCAGAGCAGTTCCTGCCCACAAGAAACTCATGCCCCAAATAAAGAGAGGGTCCAGGATACACTTAGGCAGCGGGTTTGGGCCTTGTAGAAGGTGCCAAGACACCCTCCTTTTTTTTTTTAATATATCCCTTTTCCTTTGAAATTTAGAGGGCTGGTGAGCTCTTGTAGCTGATGCTGTAAAAGCTACCCTACCATTGCCAGTTGCTCTTGGAGCCAGCAGTGTCCTGCAGGGTGCTTTTCTTTGGGATTGCAGAGACGACACGTGTTACTGAGGTTGTTGTGACACTCGAGGTTACTGTGCAGCACTTTGGATAAGCCATGCACTTGCTGCTTTCCCTGACCAGGCATTTCCTCTTGACCTCTGAGGCAAAACTGACATCTTTCCCTTCACAAGATCCAGGCTGCGCTGAGGAGCACCAAGGTGGGAGCAGTTCAGCCGTCTCCCTCCCAGGCGAGGAGGGCAGCGTATCAGAGCGCTCTGTTTCTGCAGCAGTCCTGTAGCACCACAGAGGTGCTTATCGCTTGGGCAACAGCAACAGAGACGGTGCCACATTAACCTAATTAAGTTGATGCTATGATGTCTCCCCAAGCCTGTTGGGACTTGGTGATGGGGCTTTGTAAGGGAAAGGAGTGTTCTTTAGTTTATTCTATCAAGGATGAATACAGGATTGTAATACTTAAAAACACTCGTTTACTTTCATAATCCATTAAACTAGTCCCATATAGGATCCCCTTTTTTTATTCTAAGATCTTCAGTTACCTAAACTGAAGGAGTGTACCTTTTGACTGTCCTTCTGGTAAGGTGTAGCTTTATGAGTTTGGTCAACGGGGCATTTGGCAGTATGTGAACGTTGACTGTATATGGAGTGCATCTTTTGCAGGGAGACAAACCAAAGGGTGATGTCACCTTTAATGGTAGAACAAATCTCCAAAGTAGTCTAGCTAATAGAATGTTAAGTGAATATTTGTACTCTGGAGAACCTCTCAGATAATTCTGGGATGACAGACACCTTGTAAGTGTTGCGGCCAAGCTGATACAGGACTTGTTGGCTCCATGGGAAAGGATAACCTAAGCAGACCCATGCTTCTTCCCCATTAGTGTCATGTATATCAGTGACCTGGAGCATGAGTTGTGCCTCCTAATATATACCTTGGTTTCCTTCAGCACAAAAAAGTTTTGGAGATTGCTTCCAAGGATTACTTATTTCTTCCTGCCCTTCTAATCAACTTAGGCAAGACTACTACCTGCAAAGTGTACGTAACCAAAGGTTTCCTTCAGGAGATGCTATTCTTTCAAAGAGGTGGGCAAGCTAATGTGTAATGGGCTGCTGCTAGCCAGTAGGCTGACAGCTTCCACTTGCACTGTCTGCCCTAATCAGGTCCCACATGTAGATGCATAAAGAATGATGGTTCCCTTCTGTAGTGGTGGATGTGCAAAGTTCGCGCTTACAGGCTTGGTTAGCCATTTTAATCATAACATCTTTCACCTGCAAAACTGCTTGGTAGGTGGTGACGTTTTGATGTTACAAGAATCAGTTTGGTAGTTCCTATTTGGTCACAATGTCCTAGTAAGAGATATAAAAGGAATGGAATACGTATGCAAGCATGGAGTGATAGGACTTTCTGATGGTTTTCACGCTTCATCACAGGGTACCATGCCCAGTGTATCCAGACCCTGTGGACCTCAGCGATCCATTACAGTTTTCTTAAAAGTCATGAAATTCAGGACTGTGTCTGCAGTCATTGCACTGTGCTATACTCTTTCAGTTTCTGAAGCTTGTTTCTTTGTGGAACAAAAGTTCATATCCCTTGGAGATATATGAAGTGCCATGTTTCCTGTCTATATTCTGTTATTTTTCAGTGGAAGTTAATGCATTCAAAACAGACAAAACATGTCTTAGCATAGACATATCTTTTGGCCTTGTCTGGAATAGAAGCATATGTTAAATCATGTTACGTCACATACCTCTAATTCTGTGCTGTTTAAAACTGTTAGTGCATAGGACTAATTATTCCCAATGTAATAATTTAAAGAAACTGAACAGTCTCTGTCTGAAGAGTTGATTGTAACCCACATGCTAAATTGTCCGTCTTCCCCACTTGACTATCTGCACCATTTAGACACACTGCTGGAGACATTTAGCAGAGTTGGATTCCAGTGACACGCATGTGCTAATAAGGGTCAAATAATGGAAATTCACACTTTTTATTTTCAGTTTTCCTGAAGACAATGTATCCCAATGTTTCCATTATAGAAGAAAAGACTGTGTGTTTAACTGGCATTTGTTTACATGACACTCAAAATATTTTGACCTTTCTAGGGATGCTGTGAGCTCTTTCTCATTTTTTTGACTCTAAAATTAGAGATGTCAGAGATCTGTCACAGGTCAACATTATTAGGCATATTTTAAGTTTCTATAGCTGAGTATATTTAAAATAAATTTAGCTGAGTATATTTAAAATAAATTAGCAATATGTAAAGCCCAATCTTGCTAAGGTTTCTGTGCCTTAATTATTCTATAATTGCACGATCAAACATTTGAAAGTGTTTCATGAAGAAGACTTGTAGGTCTTAATTAAAAATACAGTTTTTCAGCCCAGAAGTTTACTTTTCAAAGAAGTTTTGCATTCAGGCAACACTTTAAGGACTTTTCCATGACAAAATTTGCAGGTCTGTAATCAACAGTACGATTTGTCCCTTGAGCAAATGATATAAGTAGTAGCAGTTTGTGGTTTATGCTTTGTTTATGGAATAAAGCTAGAAGAATTCACAGGGGTTTTTAATTGAAAAATTCTTTAAGCATACCTGCTAGAGGACAATGCTGTCCCATGTATGAGGAAAAAATTGATGTGCTGGGACTTACCATTTTAGTAACAGTATGCTGATCTGCTCCTAGGTTTCACAACAAAGGAGTTTATGTGAAAGTTGGGCTGCAGAAGATAAGTCATACCAGAAATCTTCACAAAGACATAAAGCTTCAGGTGGACCAGCACGAGGTGGAGTTGCCAAGTATAGAAGGACTCATTTTTATTAATATCCCCAGGTAAAAAGGAGAGGAAGGATCCTGTCTTGGTACATATCTGTATGTATGTCTGGAAATGCCGCTTGGTATTTGAACATCACCCCTGTTGTTAAGTGGTCTAGACTGATAGATGACTGTTACTGGATATTCTTGATTATTGCCCCCTCCACAACCCTGGCTTTGCAGCTGTGCCTAGGAAAGCTAACTCTCAGTATTGCTTTGACATCATTTGGTGGAACCACCTTGTTTTGCCAGTGCCGGTGTCCATCCTGACACCTGCAGGGGGCTGGAGTTGTTGCTGTGGAAGAAGGGGGCAAAAATCTGTAGGAAACCTGGCTTCCTTAGGTTTACTGCTGATGGCATGGTTTTTTGTTTGCACAAAAACAACAGGTGATCAGTGCTGCCACACTGTAGTTTTCAATTATGCCATTTTCCTAAACTGCCTGGATCTCTTTCCATTTTAGTTTGAAAATACATACACACACATATGTACACATGTACGTGCACACATGTATACATGCATATGAGAACTATGGAGGAAAAAGATCATGATTAGAATTGAGCGGTCAATGCACTAAAAAAACAAGAAAGTGATTTGAGGAAGGAAGGTTGATACGTCATAGAAAACAACTTTTAGTTGTCAGAAGCATTTGTGAGGATGGAAGTGCGTGAATAACTGCTAAACTACTACTGAGTTTTGCCAGATACAGAAATAAAAATTTGATGCTTTACCTTTAGTTATTTACCTTTAGTTTCCCTTCAGTAGCTTCTATGAATGTTGTCAAGATCAGTAAGATCTATATTAACTTTTTAATCCTTTGAAGTTAAAGGTCAGGCAAGCCGTAACCTGTATTTCCCAGCAAACTAAAGCTCTTTGAAGTTACATTTCTCACATCTTTTTTTTCTTTCAAGTGGAAACTGCTTACTTCACTACTTCTTTCACTCCTGAAATACCTCATCAGAAGTCTTCCACATTTTAGGAAGTTTTCCTGCTTCTACAGCGCAGGATAACTATGCTGTCCACCTCCAGCTGGTGGGGAACAGTGTCCAGCTTTTGAAGGCTGACAAGCGCGTCCGGTCTGGTGTCGGTGGGGCGCTCCGCGGGGCGGTCACCCTGGTGTTTTCTCCACGCAGCTGGGGATCCGGAGCTGATCTCTGGGGGTCGGACAGCGACAATCGCTTCGAGAAACCGCGGATCGACGACGGCTTGCTCGAAGTTGTTGGTGTGACTGGCGTTGTTCACATGGTAAGTTGGTGCCCCAGGAAGAGCGGTGCGACTCCCCTATCCCGAGCAGCACAGGGAGTAGAAGAAACACATTCCCTTGAACCGGCAGTGAGCCTCTCTGGTAAATGCACTTCCTCTGAGTAGCTTATTTTTGTAATAACTAGTGCATTGCAAACGTTCAATCCTTAAAAAATGCCAATCTGTGTAAAGGTTATTCCAGCGTTTATTCAGGTACTTGTTGCCTCATGCAGAAATGGTTATAGATAGTAAAACAGAATTCATGAGCAACGTTGGCTCTTATGTGAACAAAGCGTTCAGACATCGAGCGTTCAGCTGTGACTGGTATGCCCATGCACTGGCTACGGTGGCCTTCATTACCTGCTTTGGCGATCCCTGTCTACATGCCAGACTTCAACAGAACCAACCAGAAACAGGCATATATATACATAGATGCACATATATGTTCATATCAAAAAACATAGTCCTGTTTCTCACAAAACTAAGAAACAGGACTGTGATTTTTGATTCAAAAAGAGAAATGTTAGTTACGCAAAACAATGAAAACTTAAGGCTGAAGTAAGTGCCATTCATTTGCCTGTCTCTTCTTTAATAATGAAGAGATACAGAATAAAAATCAAATAGCAATCAAATAATCATAAATAATAAAAGAAGGATTAGGATTGGCTTTCTTTTGTGTTTTCTGTGCTTTCTTTGGTTTTTGTCCTTTAAATATATTGATGTATTTTGTTCAGGATAATTTCAGAAATTCTTTACTCCATACCTGTGTCTCTTCAAGCTGTTAGTTATGTACTGTAATGACAGCACTAGTGTCTTTCTTGCTTTTGATAATTTGATGATTAATTAAGTTGTGGGTGGGGACTAAAGAACTAGCTTATTTCAGAATGCAGAATGCATCACCTTTATCATAACTTTTATCATGGTGTCAAAACCAAACAGTTCATAGGATGAAAAACATGATTTTATTTAATGTTATGAGAACACTCATTCTTCACTTAAGATTTTTTGTAAATATACTGTCATACCTCATCACAATCAGTCTGCCCTTTATTGGCAGAGAGATTCCTTTAAGACAAGTGGTTTTATAATTATCTGCCACAGGTTATCCAGTACCTTTCTCTGAGAATCTGATGATAGCTGCTCTTGCCCTGCGTGCTACATGAAGTAGGTGATAGGTCAGTTCTGCAGGGAATATTATGGCTCAGTTTGTGCAGCTTTAATTCTCCCATGTCTTAGCTGTGTGTTACAATGGCCTGCTATTAGCAGTGCTGTCCTATGGGTTAGTTTTATTTTTGTATTTTAATATTTCTTTCACTATTTTAAGAAATTTGCTGCTGAAAAAGTGGTATGTGGTCAGGTAACTAGAGACAACAAATCCATACAACCACCAAAAATGGAAAGGTGGGTACTTAAAATTGTTTGTGCAGCTCAACCTTTGGTGTCTGCCAACTTTGCAGTTTTACAATTTAGTTCTTTTAAGGAATACAAATATAAAACATTCCATTAGAAGAAGCGGTTTGCTACAGATCCTTAAAAGTTTTAACTAGCTAGAAGCAACAAGGAATGTACCATTGCGTTGTAATATAAATGTTAACAAACCTGTGCTCTGGCTTTGTGATCTTGTGTTAAGGTTTTCACCTGCACATTTGGTGCCTCTACATATTCCCCAAGAGGATTTGTAGCAGGAAAGTTAACTTTGCCTCACGTTTTACAGGTAACACTGAGCCATTAGCTGTAGATGAATATGGAGGTGAATATTGCAAAATTCTCTCTCCATGTTCATATGCTGAAGCGCTTCTAGATTCTCAAGTTTTGCATAGACCAAAGTCCATGTGTGTAGTTAAGTGGTTTGAAAATGCGTTCACTGCTTTATGGAGGGAAGGGAATGAAAGTGAACAAGATTTTTGTGAGTGTGTGCTCCTTTACCAACCTGAATGTTCAAATGACTGCACTATGTAAGTTTCTTTGCCTCAGGCAGCATTCTGCGGGGATGTATGAGTTTATCTTCATGCAGTGACTTAAAGGATTAATGTTGTATCAGTATGTGTATCCCCTACAGATTTTGCTTAAACAGTTCTTTTATTTGAAATTTGAATTTTCAGCTGACAATATGACTCTATTCACGCCCTCTCCCAGCTTAAGTGCAGCTAAAGATTTGTTTGAGCTTCTTGGTTTTCGGGGTGGTTGATATCTTGGCTTTTACTTCCTGACAGGGTCAAGTCCAAGGTGGTCTTCGATCAGGAATCCGCATAGCCCAGGGCTCATACTTCCGTGTAACACTCCTAAAGCCAATCCCAGTTCAAGTTGATGGAGAGCCCTGGATCCAGGCCCCAGGCCAAATTATTATTTCTGCTGCAGGACCAAAGGTACTGATGTAGGTTTGTCTCAGCAATTTGATTTTGTTTCTTCAGTGGATATTAGCGTTATTTTTTCTTGCTCCTTGTTGTGTTTTGATGATGGACCTTAACGGAGCTAGTCGGCAGAGTGTGATAACTGTTGGATAAACACACAGCAGTTTCTACGGAGACTGGTTTGAGGGCCCTCTCTACTGACAATTTAAGAAAATAGTCTCTGAGCCTCAGCCAAGTGATTACATTTTTTTTCCTTTGTTGAGATCTCTGAGCAGCGTCGCTCGCACTGAAGCAGTTCGGAGTTAGGAGGGCAATGGCAGTGCTGTAGTGTGTGAGGGGGAGAGCGGTCTGCTACAGTGCTGGGGGAAGGACAGTCTGTCCTTAAAAGAAAGAGCAAACTGAACAGCCGGGGAGGAGGCTCTGAGAAAAAAGAGGCTTCAGAGTAAATAGTTGTCCATTTTCCCCTTACATCTCAATGTATATGTAGAAGGAAAAGAGGATCGGCTGCCTAAGAATTAATTTTTCCATTGACGTTGAAACAGTGAAAGGATCATTCTGCAGTAGCTGGCTTTCAGCTGCAGGCACGCAGGTCTACACGTTTGTCTGCTACCTTCAGATTGCCTTTTTAACTTACAGATCTTTGTTGCTACAGGCAATCTGAGAGAATACCTAGCCCTCCTGGTAGAAAGCAAAGGTTCTTGTGGAGAAGAAATAAGTGAAAAAGAGGGTCACACCTCAAATGTTTGAAAATATATTAAACTTTGTTCTTTTTTATAAAAAAGAGAGAATAAACCTGTGAGTTGTCCTTCCAATGAGAAATGTTCGTATCTTTTAGGTTAGTGATTAATAGTGTTTTCTGTATGTGTGTGTTTGTATATATGTTTGTGTATATATAACGTATACACACACATGCACATACATACGTATCTTGATATGTTTCTCTGTATACACATACGTGTATAAATATTTATGCTAAAAAAGCAGCTAATCCTATAGCTTTATAAATCAAGGTGCTTCAGTTAGAGTTGTGTATTTAAATTGTTTTTCTGTTGCAGTAGCAACATTTTACTCATTTATTAGTTGCCTTAGATCTGATTGTAGGTGACTACAGCTACTTTGATCCTTGCTCACTTTCTTTAAAAACTATCTATTTTAGGTCCACATGTTGAAAAAGTCCAAGCAGAAACAGAAGAAGACTGGAAGCCTGAGAGAAGTGAGAACGGATAGTATGTCAGTCACTGAAGGAGGACGCTAAATGGAGATCTGTGGTCAGCATTGGTGCAGCACATCTACTGTAGATATCAAAATGGTTCAGTGAAACTGAGTGCAGACAACTAGTGAAGAAGGGTTGCTTATGAACGTGCCTTTCATTACATAATATAGTACTGGGTTCTGCTTGGTTATTCAAAGATAGTGCCTCATTGTTGCAAATACTTATTATGTACCACTTGTCTCATCTAAAATGTTTACTTCGGGTTGCTTTTTCATAAACCATTCTCCAGTTTTTAGTTTATGGAAACTGAGGCCAAACACAGACTCCAAGATGTTGAGATTTCCACATCTACTTTTACAAAAACTCTTCCCCTCTTCCCTAGGTTTTTCTTCGAGAAAACCTTTCCATAGATACATCTTGGTGTATCGTTCCATAAATGAAAATGTGTTCCTTTAAGTTAATGTTCATAGTAGCCTCCAAAACAAAGGCAAAGAGATGAGCTGCCGAGGCCTCCTCAGATCAGTCCAAATAACACAGCTGAAGCAGTGCTACCATAGAAGAGAAAAATACAAAACATAAGAGAGATGATTTCTATAAAAGGAGCCCCATGCACTGTGGAGAGAGAATGTACTGGAACAGTTGAGTCAAACTATTTAAGAGAGTTTGGTTTCAACAGTATTTGGACAATATGAATGAAGGGAAAAGAGCTTTTAGAGCAAGTTATCAACTACAGTTTAGCTTCTCCCACACTGAGTCAAATCCTGTTTTTAAAGGCACTTGAATTTCGCTAGTTACCACTCTAAAGTAAAAAGGAACAAGAATACCTGAGGCAGTATTACATTATACTGATTATTTTCTATCATTGAGAAATTACCTTTGACACCAGACTCCTCTCCATATCTTTACTTGTGTTATTTCATGTTTACTTATTTGTCATATGTTGGACTGTTATTTAAAAGCAAGCTTCAAAGACTAAAAGAACCGTCACTAATTAGGGTAAAAGAAGTACCATTTAGTGTTCACTAAAGTAAGTTAGGACAGTGATAGGTTAAAGCTGAGCTGAAATAGAGTGCTGTAGGCTTCAGATGACTGGGAATGTGATAGCTGTTGTAAAAACTCACTTACCTAGTGAGCCTTCACAGGTCCTTTCCAGCTGCTGTTCTTGTCAGCAGTTGTGGGGCCGGGGATTCAGTGACTGTCTCTTCCACTTGAATGAACATGTGCTCTTAAGAGGTTGTCGCTCTTTCAGCTCCTGTGAGATAAGACTACCTCTCCATGCTTACCTGCCTGCTGAAGGTACTGGGATCCAGTACTTTCTTCATAGCTTTCTGCTAAAGATTGGGGATAGAGCAGACCTGCTGGTCCTGTAGAACACTACATGTATCTGCTGTCCGTGGCCATGGTCGTGGTGGTCCTTACTCACTTCTCAGCCAGTCTCATCTCACCGTGGTTATCGAGTGGCTGGACCCTTCACTCCAGATCAACATGATAAACAAGGTTGCCCTCAGCCCGGTCAGTTACAGTGTGAGGAGTGTATATGCTTTTCCTGCTTGTGTGCATCTGCTGCCTGGAACTGCTTAAGCTGTGCTGGCGTATGCATGGTAGGAACAAGCACAACTATGGATGGCATGAATTCATCACTCAAATGGCAGCTTTGGAATCGTTCTTCTTGCCGATGCATCTAGAAACACATCTCCAGCTGCTTCAGAGAACTTCAATAAGACATCGAAGTGTGCAAACACCATGGTTTCGTGTTGGAGCTAATTACGTGCTGAGGCAGCCCTTGCTGAGTCTTGTTGATCAGTGTGCACTCTAAGCACAGTGCCAACTTCAGCAGCATCTGATCTTTACCTGTGCTTTACATTTTCCAGTCACGGTACAGACCAGGGTGTGAATGCAGGTGCTTTAAAACAGTCATCTATAGCAACAGACAGAGCTACATAACTAAAGCTGTAGAGACAGGCAGAACAGCCGTGCAAAGATGGCATGAGCTGCCTGCAGTTTCTCCTTGCCATCCAGTGATTCTCGTTATTAACAAGGCCTTATTATTGTGGTAGAGGTGCATTTGGAGGACTAATTCCTTTGTTTTCAGTGAAGCTTCCCACTGATTGTTTAAATCATTAATTTAACTGCTAGGGATGATCTTCTTGTACTACCACATGGACTACAACTTATCCTTATTGCACATGTAAACTAGACTCATGCTGTGAAGGTGATTGTGTTGATGCCACAGAGCTAAAATACTCATCTCTTAATTATTAAACATGGGGGATTATTTCTACTTCAGAACCTGGGCAGGAAGGAACTGACTGGAGCTCATCTGGCATCCTGGTACTGACATTACAAGTAGGAAGGGACAAGTGTTGTATTTCAGGGTATGCCTTCTCAGGATGAAGCTCACAACTTAGGAAATCTTAAATAGATTGCTGCTTATAATCCAGAAAGCCAAAGAAACTGCTTTGTGTCCTTGGGGTAGCTGAAAGACTGCATGGTCTTCTTTCCGATTGCAGACTCTGTGATGGAGAGGAAAATTGTTGACTTTCGTTTACAGAAAACGTTCATAAACTTAAAGTTTGTTGGTACTGACCATCCTCTGCAGCCCAAGTAAACAAACTCATCTGACTAGTTTTCCAGGCACATTGCAGCATGTAAATGGCAGTGTTTTATGTTCTTGGCTCACTAAGGGCCAGGTTGTCTTTCCCTATTACTCACTATCTTGTATTACCTGAAATAAAATGAAACTCTTGGGTCAGAGGGCCGCTTACTGTGGCACATGCTCCCACTGGGATTTTCCATTCCTAGGACATTGTACAAGCCTGTCTTAGGGTAGTGTTGCAGCAGCAGACTAGCTCTTGACCTTTCACTAGCAGAAGTTTGAATGTGGTCTCCTCACAGCTCCCAGAGAGGATCCTAATAAAGGGAAGGGGGAAGGGTTTTTTTTCTTTTTCTTTTTTTTTTCTTTTTGCAGAAAATGGCTCCCACATGTTACTTGAGCAGATGCGTGCCACATTGGAATGAAAGTTTATCTTGAGTAAAACACACTTGGCATATAGTGTCTCCCTTAGATGATTCTTGGTATGTTGTGAAGACAAAACAGATTTCTGGGCAGTTGAGAGAGGAAAGCTCTTGTAAACGTTTTTAACAGAAAAAACTCTCTTGAACTGTGTTAAGGTCTTCCAAATTCAGGTACTGTAAAAGACCAGTATGCCAAGGGAGTAGTACCTTTTCTATGTATGTTTTAATCACATTATGTATCTAAGAAGGCCTAAGAAATTCTTCCATAATAATGTAAGACTTTCTTTAAGAGAGATGATGACTCCTTGTATTTAATATTGAACACCTTGATTTAGCATTTACACTGAACAATGTAATGGTAGCAAAAGTATTGGGGACGAGGCTCAGTTTCGTCAAGACAGGTGTTAAGCAACATCAGGGACGTACAATCTGAGACCATAATCCATAGACAGGGAGGAAATGAGGCGCACAGCTGTCCAGGGCGCACTCCCTGATCCTCTCTCCACAGCCTTGCCTTTTTACCTCACCTGCAGACCACGGCAGGCACACTTCATACAACTAACGTCTCTCCTGCTTAGATAGTAGCTCTTGACCTTTCACTAGTGTCCTTCTAGGCTTTGCCAGCATGGGAGAGAGAAGAGGGATCCTGGAAGTCATGGTGCATATCCCACTATCGCAAACAAGAAAGGACACGGTCAGTTGCTAAAATCTGTTTTGATGAATAAGTGCATCATCTCTGTCCTGAATTAGGACAACCTATATTCAAAAGATCATCCCGGGGATACAAATACTACTTCATTAAAAATGTTGTTTTTTCCCCCCAGCTTTTAGACTTCATTCATTCAGTTTAAACTGCTGATGCTCTTATTGCATTGACTTTTAAATGAAACTGTACGGAGTTACTTTTGCCAAAAACATTATAAATGTGTATGTATGTATTATATATATATATATATGCACATATGCTTTATCATATTTCTTTTTACAGTGCATATTTGTTTAGGTTTTGCTGTGCAGCAGCGTTCTGACAGCACTCACCTCTGGGTCTCTCTCTCACCACTTTCAGACAGGCTGCTGAGAGCTTGCTTTCTTGCTGGTCTCATTTAAGTTCCCAGCACATATTTCTAATGGATATGGACTTTCCAGCAAGACATGATGGTAATAAAGTCAAAGCACAACTCTTTCGAATGCAGTATCTGCATGTGTACACTTTGAGCTCATGTTGCTCTTTGGGGATTTAAATCAAATCTTAGTGTGTTTAAAGTCAATGGTAGCATTTAATGTAATGCTTTAAAAGTTAGAAGAAGCTGTAGCATAGTTCATTGCAAGATGTAAATAGGGAACAAAACCTAAATGAACTATTATAGACAATTGCTCATTAATCTTCACAGTTAGCCTCTTCAAAGTATTGTACAGATTGCATTTCTTTAAAGATCAAATAATGTGCTTGTTTTGAATACTAACTCTTTGGAAGTGATAAGCATTTATGCACGCATGTTCCCTTGCAGTAGAGTCTGTTGGCATATAAATGCGTCATTACTGAAATGAAGCTTCATTTGGTTTGAGGAGGAGGTAAGATGAACTCCTGCGGCGCTTCAGAAGGCTTAAAACGTTATAGGAGGACAGAAGAGATGTAGCTGGATGGGTATTTCGGAGGGTGCCGTGGTTGCACCAGCCCGTGCCCACGTGCCACGTGGCTGCCTGCCCGGGCTGCGGCTCTGAGGCCGGGGTCTGTCATGGACCAGGCTTTGGCCTTATACTGCGCCCAGATTGCTTCACATACTTTTTGCACTTAACAGTAAATGCAGGTTAGATATGCATAGGGTGTGGCAAAATTGCAATGTTTGTACTTCTGTAAATAAGGGGATGATTCTGTCTACAGATTTGAAGATGCACTTTCAGATTATGATGGAAAAAAAGTCTGTAGAAAGCAACTGTTTAAACCTTCAGGAGTTGCACAGACTGCAGTGTCCCTTCATCCCCATCTCTAATACTGTGTTATCATTGAAAGCCCTGTTTGGGAACGAGAGGAGATGGTATCTTCCCCACATTGCAATATGTATTTATTTCTGACTGACTGAAAATTCATATATATTTTTAAAAGTTAAAAATTGGCTGCTATTTGAAGAATTAGGATTATTGTACTGATTTTATAATACATAAAAGTAATGTTAAAGTTTATTTATAATGTCAACATTTACTGATTTCACACTTGGTTTGTATGAGAGGTCCGGCTCAAAAGCATTTGTTCCTTTTGCTATTTAATGTATTTTTTTGGACTAACAGTGTAGCCATTGTGTGTATGGAATTCAGTGAATTGAATGCAACTTACTAAAACTATTTCTAAATGTACAGTTAGACCAGCAGTTTCGATGTTTACAGGACAGTGACTATTGATTGTAAACCCATACATGTCAGTTGAAACAGTGCACTCTTTTGTGTTTTGGAAGCATTGTTTCCGCTTCCTGTGACAATTAATGAAACAGTTGCCTTCTGGTTTAGACTCGTAACTATGCCCCTTTGGAGAAATTTAGATGTTGATTATGACCTTTCTGCCATGGACTTAAAGAACAGAATTTGTACTGATACAAGTGTTGTATTGAACGTGTTTTCCTAAAGATTGACTTTATTTTTTGTGAAGATAATTTATGAGAGTGTATTTTAAGCAGTTTGGTGTTGTTCGAAAAGTTGGTCTCAAGTCTTGAAATAAATGTGCGTAGATATTAAAGATGTATTCCAAAGCAAAGTATTTTTTTAGCAGGGTGCTGTTACTGGTGTAGTTACTCCCCTGATTGCTCCCAGTGACTCTGCCTTTTAACATGTTGGTGAAGTGTGGTAGTTAGGAGAAGACTTCACTTTGGGAGCTGCGTCTTCATTTGTATTCTGTGTATCCCGCATTGCACTTCTGGTAGCAACTCCAGATGAAAACGGGTGTAGACGGCTGAGATGGCTTTTTCCCCACAGAGATTATCGCAGGTTAAAGAACAGAGAGCCCACCCGTTTGCTTGGCTGCAGAAACGTCACAAGTCTGGTGGTGACCGTCTGGCTCTTACAGTTGTCTCTCACCGTCCACACGGATGCGTGCCACGCGCCCACCCTTCTGCTTTCCGAAGGAGATGAGGCACAAGTCAGGCGTGTGTCTGCGCACAGCAGATGATAGAGCTGGCCCGACCGTGGCTTCCCTCCCTTCGTGCTGCTGACTTTGCCAAATGGGGTAGCAAGAGGTGCTTGGAGAATTACTGAGTATTTATTGTGCAGTCTTAGGTGCTTATAAAACCCGCACTGCTATTGTAAAACAAAATCAGCCCTTGGGATTTGTTTCATAGCAATAGTCGTATCGCTCCAGCTTTTTGGACACGCCAAAAGCAAGTTATCCTGGGGATAGTTCAAATAGCAATGGTGTAGACACTAGCAAGCAACACCTTGAAGAAGCTGCAGGTTCTGATTCATAGGAGGAGGGAGCATCTCTGCTTTGAATGCAGAGCGTCAGAGTTTGTCCTTTGCTAGAGCTCAGTGTCCCTCCTACCTGTGAACCGCCCACAACATGTTAACTCTTCTCATACTATGGCTTAACTAGTGCTTAAGTAACTGTGTTTAATGTTTTTCACCTCATTATTTAAAGCAGCCAACCTTGAGCGTTAGTTTTTTCGATTAATGCTGTTTTAATTTCAGGATACTCTTAAGATGGCTTGTGGCTTTTCTTGTGAATGTTCTAATACATTGGTAATAAATCTGCTTGGCTCAACAAGCAAAGCTAAGGCAACCACCGAGCAATTTAGTTATTGTCTAGTGTTTATTCTTTGTGCATCTGCCTAATAATTCCCCCCCAAAAGTATAAGCATTGAAGTGGTTGAAAACTATTTCCACATTCTGTGCCTCAAACTAATAAATGCATATCACATTTATTTGTGGATTGGTCTCAAAAACAGGGTTTTAATGGTGTAACTTATTCCTCAATGTCTGCCTTGCAAATCACTGTGCTGTCTTAACTTGTCTACAAATAACATACCTAATGTACTAACTGGTAAAAAAAAAAAAAAAAAAAAAAAAAGTAATTTATAAAAGATGGACTTTTCTCTGATATTTAAACATCTGTTTGTCCTTGGATTATGTTCTTAGAATAATTCTGTATATATTTTGCAATGTGTTTGTGTTTAATTTGACTGTACATTTTGCACTGATTTGAAATTCTGTATCCAATTATAATTTGCAATTACCAGAGATCTATAGCTAGAATTTATGTCTGTGAAAAATACAGCATCTGTTCTGCCCTGGATGTTTGTGAAGTAGTCATGCTTTAAAAATGGTGAGATACACTTACGCAGAGAGAAACACATTTTGCTTTAGCTGTATTTCAGGCAATACTTTTGTAACAGCCTTGCTGCTTGAGATGGTGTCACGCTCCATGAAAAGGTCGCTGTGTTGTACGGAAAGCAGCAGTGTTTATTTCTTAGTCGGTAGTTTCGAGATGACACCTCCATACTATGGTGGTATTTGGCATTCGGTACCATTCAAGCACTTCTGGAGTCATTTTTGCTATATATAGCACTTGCTCTAACCAGTAAAATCTTTCTGGGATAGCACAGCTGTGGTGTGTTAAGCATCTCTGTCTGTTTTGTGATTTTCCACGCTGGTTTCCTACAACTGCTGGCCATGTCTGTGCTCCCCCAGAAACTCCTGATTCCGTCTTTTCAGCACTAGGCTGGGGAAGCCGTGGGGGCAGAGGCATTGCGTGGCAGCAGGGCTCGGTCCCGGGTCAGCAGCACCCGCATCCCTGCCACATCTGGAGGGTCACCAGGGGGGTTTCTCGATGCAAACAGAAGGTGCAAGTCAGAGCTGAAGGAGCTACTCCCCTTGGCCATGGACGAGCGAGGGCCTGGGGAGGAAGAGTGCGGGGCAGGGGAGGAAGGGGAAGGAGGAGTGGTGTGAACGCAAGGGCTCCCCGTCCAAGCGGAGGGACCGCAGCTTTGGCCGCAGAAGCTGTTTGCACCAGTGCAGCACAAGGAGCGCAGGAGGAGAAGGCCAACAGCCTCCGGGGCTGCATCAGGAGGAGCGTTGCCTGCAGGTGGAGAGAGGTGATCCTTCGCCTCTGCTCAGCCCTGGTGAGGCCACATCTGGAGTCCTGGGTCCAGTACTGGGCTCTCCAGGACAAGCCCTTTGGTCTCTAAACCTTGATGAAATACTCAGTATGAAAGAAGCATGGATATTCCAAGTGTGAAGGCAGTGTCTTCCAGAGCACTGAAGAGCAGACAGTACTGCTACACACCAAGAGAGGAATGAGGTGACTCCTGTGCTGAACTGGAAAGTGAGGCCACAGAACAAGGGTTTTATTATTGCAGAAGCACTCAAAACCTTAATAGCAGCATGTTGATAGTTCATGATGGTGTTGAGAACCCTCCTCTCAAATGAGATGTCACCTCACGGGGCAATGTGGTTTCTCAGTATTAATTATTTGTCCTTTAAACAAGTTTCACTAGGCTTTGTTAAAAGTGATTTAGCCTCACGATTAGGGAATCAGCAAAAAACCTGATACATTATTTTGCCTTTGGTGCCTGACCTTTGGTACATGACACAACAGTTTCTCTTACTCAAGAGCAAGAAAGTGTGTTGTTTCTGGGCCAGCTGGAAACAGGAGGTGTCTATGAAAAGTGTAGAGAGACAAGAAAAGTGTATGAAAACACACTGCTCTTATGCTGCATCTCTAAGGTTCTCCCAGCAAGGGAGGAGTTAAAGCACATGCCCTGACTGCGTGGTAGGAGACCCTTGATCGCTGGCAGCACGCCCTCTCAGAAGAAGGGCTGGAAAGTGAGCGCTCGTGACCATTAAAGAACATGTGACTTTTTCACAAAGACTGAGGCATTAGCTACACAGCTTTGATCAAAATCCATTTTGCGTAATTGCACCATGGCTACCTGTTTCTTTGTTCATGGCCAAAAGGTCTTTAGCATTGTCATACTGTCTTCTTCTGAACAGATGAAGAAGGCTGGCACAAATCCTCCCTGTCACTGTGTATCCTTGTTCTAATTTGCTTGGAGGTCCCAGCATGGGGCACTGAGTCAGTTCTGGCCACCGACACACTCACCCTTGCACATTGCCTTTCTCCACAGAGAAAGGAAACAAGCTGCTTTGAGGAGCCGAATGCCACCTCTGCCCCCAACACCTTCTGCCTGCCTTTGTGCCTGAGAGGGCCAGCTGACAGATGGTCAGCCTGCAACGCTGTGCCAAGGCTGGATCAGGAAGGCATGTGGTGGCTGCTGAGACAGGAGATCCTCCGAGGTTCCAGACCCTCTTCCAGGGGTGTCCCAGCACCCCAGCTAGGGCTGAGTCTTCATTCAGTGTGGACACAGCCTAAGCAAGTGCTGGGGCAGGGACTGGGACTAATGGGAGAACATGCCAGTAAATATCTCAGTCTCAGATCTTTGGCCCCAAGCAAAGTAATTTATTACATCTGGTCACAAGGAGGAATGTCCCTACAGAATTGCCCGTGAGTGCTCTTCCACTCTTCCATCTTTTCATCTGATCATACCTTCCTTCTGTGGTCCTCCTCTCTGCTATTTTAATCTGTTCATAAATGTCACCTTTTCGCTTCATTCTGTCTGTGAACTTACCAAGCACTACTTCTGGCTTCGTTTTGGCTTCAGAGAGTGTCCTAGTGCCTTTGTTCGTTAAGTCCTTTAAAGAACTGTCTACTTCTGCCCTACATGGGTCCTGCTCCACTTCTACAAAATTAAATCATACTGACTTAATTGATTGGCTTACCTAGTTCCTCTTCACAGCAGACAAATCCTTTTCTCCCCTTAAGAGAGAAATCCTATCCCCTCAGTGACTTGGAGAAGACAGATTTAAGATTTTAGGTCTTTTCCATCTGACTCAGCATGAAAATGAACATACAAACATTCAGACTCAAATTCCTAGGCTCACAGACAACAGCTCAGCAAAGCAGAAGAACAGGACAGTTATGTGAGATGACAGTAAATCTCACACTACTGGGAACACATTTCGAAGAGGTCATGTAACATGGTCACCACACAGGACTTTCTCCAGTATTGAAGTAGAGCCATGCTGAAATCAGCTAAGGAATGTCCACCCCAACCTTTTCGCCTATGTGTTGGTGACATCACTCGGGACCTATATGGAGGCTGCTGTTTCCTTTACATGTATTGAGGTGGATACCTTCATACCTTACTTCTTCTTACTTCTAGCTGCAGCAGCTGTTAGGGACACATGTAGAATGGAAACATTTATACCATGGCGACACTTAGAGAACATCACCACATGAGAATTGCCTCTCCTAAAGATGGTGCAGTCAGAGTCTGCAGACTCTCCAGAACCAACAGTCCCTGGATGAACATGCTTGCAAGTTAAAAGGACAATCCACAAACCCCATGTCATTGCTCGTATTGGTATTTATTCCACCAAATGACCTCCTCATTTTGGAGCAGCGTGTCTGTAACTTATCACCTTTCAACGCCAATGTATTTCTTTTAATGAAACATATCTACATTTGATAGGCAATTCATTCAGTTTTGAATGCCCAAAGACTCCCAGCCCTCACACTCACCTTTCCATCTTGCCTTGTTCGTACAACCTTATGCTTCAGCTAAGCAAATTTTCCTAAATCCATTGATTTCTCACAGGAATAATTTGGTGATAGTGGGGAAGAGTTAAGCATGCAGAAGGACAGGGAAGCCATGCCTTGGTGGGTTGATGCTGATATTGCCATGCTCCAGAGTATCACTCCCTACATCCAAGATTTGATGTAAAGGAGGATCAAGCTGTCCGAACTTCACCTTGCCTGGTTTAGGTTTCTTCCTCACAGTGTATTTTGCTAGCACTCCAGAAAACTACAGGAGGTAGTTAATGGAAAAAAATGATGGAGCCATATAAAAATGACAGAGGCAAACTCAGTAATAACAGATGATAAAACAAAGAGCAAGAGCAACAAGTTGCAGTCTGTGAGGTTCAGGCTGGACATTAGGAAACAATTCTTACCCAGGGAAGTGGTGCAGTCCTGGGAGAGGGCACCAGAAAGGTGACAGAATTTCTACCCCTCGAAATTTTCAAGACCCATCTAAAGAAAGCCAAAAGAGATCATGTCAATAAGCATGTTGGCAACAGTCCCACCTTGTTAGATGAGAGACTTCCCACTAGCTCCTAGGATGCTATGATAGAATGGTAACATCTCAACTGCCCTGAAAAATTTCTATCCTGTCTCCTTTAATGGAGAATAACAAATATTCTTGCTGAATCATTGGAGAAATGCCTAAAATTTAAGAGAAAATTGCATTAATTAGACTCCTAGGTGCTAAATAGCATTCCATTTGCTTATGAGATAAAATAAAATAAAATAAAATAAAATAAAATAAAATAAAATATAAAATGCATTTCACTTCTAGCTGACCCTTTGCACAAGACCAGAACTGACACTGTCCTGGCTTGGAAGACAGCCTGATCAGCAGTAGCAAGACAGATCAACAGGTGGTTTCTTGTTCAGCCTGCTAGCCAGATTATTGTGAGACACAAAATTCAGTAAAAAGGCATGAGCAGTAAAAAGGCAGGCAACTCCCTATAAAGGCAGCCTCTCAGACCCTGCAGCGCCAGCTGCACGCAAGCCTGTGAGGGCAGCAGCTTAGGGCAACCTGACAGCACCACAGCTACCCTCAGCATTTCCACCTCAGCCTTTCGGGGTCACAGAGCACATATAGCAGACACAGCCTGTCCCCCTCCACCCAAGCCCAAGCACCAGCAAGACCCAGAAGCTACAGCCAGGCAGATCTCACAGCAAGGCACCACAGACCTTTGAAGGCCACCGGAGACGGGGCAGACAGACTCTGGAAGCCGCCACAAGGACACTGGCATCTGCAACCTTGCTGCAGAGCCTGGCGAGCCAATGCCCTGATGAGGGCACTTGCGAACTCTTCCCGCTCAGGGCCCAACCACTCCAGGCAACTTGCTCCCCTGAAAGTCCAAAAGCCCAAGCAAGCCACTCCAGCAGCTCCAGGCTCCCAGGCATCCCCAGCAGCCATCGTGTCCACCGGCGACCTGGCCGTTCCTCCTTCAGATTGGCCAAGAGAGGAGAATTAACACAGCCACACCAGACCCAGATGTGCCACGCACAAGCTTCTGTCCACAGCATGGGCCCCTCCTCCACAAACACCCCCCTAGCAGCCCCCGTGCTAACGGGACTGCACTGGGACTCCTCCTGGGGGCACAACGTGTCTTCTACTCCAGAGATACCTCGGCCAAAGCAGCCTTTTCTGCCGCCTTCTCCAAACAAGCAGCGTGGGGACTGACACTGGAAATCAAAGCAGGAGAACGCTGCTCCCTAAAACAAGCTGAGGGGAACCTGCCGGAGAGGATCAGAGACAACACCACAAGAAGCAGCAAGCTCCCTTAGAGAGCCTGCAGAAAGCTGCCACCTAGCCAGGTTCACTTTTGAGCATTACGGAAGGCTTTCTGGCCTTCCAAAGACCTACCTGACCAGGGCAGTGAGGGCTTTTTGCTCGGCCTGTCACACCACAGGCACTACGCCTTTCTAAGCCTGGGAAAGTAGGCTTGGGCTAGGAAACGCCACAGGCGGGAGAGCCTCCTTCGGTCCCACTGCAGCACAGAGGCAGAGCAGACTCCATCAGGGCAGCAGACACTTCTCCTACTGGGCTGCCACCGACCTCGGCCAGGAGCAAGCACCAGCAGCGTTTAGCTCAGCCAACACTCAATGTGCTTTACCATCATGAGGCAGACGGAGCAGCCGACCTCGATTCTCCCTGCTTCAGCTCCCGGCCCCAGCCTTCCTCTCCTTGCCTCCTGCAGCAAGTCCTGGCCTCCTCCCAGACCCTCGTCCCCTTGCACAGCCGCTCCCACCTCCTCCTCCTTCCTCCCTGCTCAGGCCAGCTCTCTCCTCTTCCCACCAGCTGCAGCTTCCCAGACCCCTTGGTCCCAACCTTTCCCTCCTGCTGCTGTCACCACCCTCCGTCGTCCTTGTTTCCAACCTTTGGCTCCTCCTGATATCTCCACCCTCTTCTGAACTCATCAATCATCCCCAGCCCATGACTTCTCACCAGCCAAACTATCTTTGCAAGGTTGTTTCATGCAGTTTTTTTTTGCCATATTTGCACTCCTGTATAAGCATCCTGGTATTTTCAGGCTTCTTTTTGATATAAATGAGCATAATGCATATTTTTGATACTCTTTCAGTGTGTGAGAGTGGTGTATCATCAGCTCTGGCCACAAACTTTAAACCTAAGCCTGTTAAAACTGCCAGAGGGTCACTTAAATTTGCCTTGTAGAGGGTGATGCTTTCATTTTGCCAGTTTTATATAGCTGCCAAGTGTCTGCCAAGTCTTATGCTGGCATAAACGGAAGGAGTGTCATTAAAACACCACAGCACAAAAACATGGATCTTCATTTTGACTGCTGTTTTTGATTTACAAACTAAGCTATTTGCTGCTAGGCACAGCTATGTGCATTTTGATGGCCAGTTAACTGTACTCACCTTTGAGATGGAGGCTGCTGCCCTCTTGCTTTTTGCCTGGGGATTGCTACAGCCTCGAGGCGACGAGTACCAGCCTTCCTGAAGCTCTCTCCACCCTTGGATGTGTTACTGCTGTAGATTCTTGAAGTTACTGCAGGAGAAATAGTCTAACATATTTACGCAACGATGCTTATGCTGCAACTACTTGGCTTATGGATGTACAACTTGTTGACTTTTTTTATTTTATTTTAAGTCACCCTCCTCCAAAGTTAAAAACAGTTTGGGGAGGGAAAAGAAGCAGCAAGAGGGTGTTGAGAGCAGAGGAGCATGTGTGCGGCTGCTCTTCCAAGTGTCTCCAGAGCTTTCCTCCATGGTCCCTCCTGCTGCCCCTGGGGCACCTGTCCCTGTTTTCTCACGTCAGCAGGGTGCCTGCCCACATCCAGAGCATGTTGTCAAACCCGAGCACCCTCCGCCTCAGCTGGGAGCGGAGGTCGTGCTGTCCCATGCCAGAGTGCACACAGCAGGGGCTAGCCTGTTTCTTCTGGTCTGACCTGGAGAGGAAGGCAGGTTTTGGGGGCTGCAGTTGTGTGGAGACCCAAAGCTGAGCCTTTACACGCAGCAGGATCCGCAAAAGGCTCCTGCTCCCCCCCTGTCCCAGCAGAGGACTGTTGCTGCTGAGGAGACTCTTGCCTGCGGGGCCAAGCAAGGCTGCTCAAGCTCCCAAAGTGGTTGCAGAGGTGCCAGGAGCAGCAGGCACTATTCCCTTTGGGGTGGCATGCACACCAGGGAGGTGCTGGCGAGCTGCTCCCTGGGGTGGGCCAGCTGTCCCCAATGGCCCCACAGGGGAACGTGGAAGGGGCTGAGTCCCCTGCGGCGAGCGGAGCACGGCCCTCCCAAACGTGTCTCCAAAGGGAGTCGGGGCAGCCCAAGGCAAGGCCCAAGGGCCAGGACCTACAGCACCGCACTCAGGGCTAGCTGTGGGGACATGGCACTGCACAGCCTGTGGGGCCAAGCCCCACAGCACACAGAGCAGGGAGATCAGTGTGCCTCCCGGCCGGAGGGCCAGGCCCCACAGTGCTCTGCTAGGGAGGAGCTGCTGGAGCAAGGGTTTGCACGGTGCAGATTCCCCTAAAAAAGAGGGGCAACAGCCTCCCATGACTCTCAGTCCCATTAGTTGCAGGCCAACGAGCGGCACCTGGGTTTATCACCTCCCCAAACAAAACTTTTGGATGCTGATGGGGCCCTGTGACACTCTCAGCACGCCTCTGACTAAGCCTGTAAAAGTAGGCTTGGGCTAGGAAACGCCACAAGCGGGAGAGCCTCCTTCGGTCCCACTGCAGCACAGAGGCAGAGCAGACTCCATCAAGGCAGCAGACACTTCTCCTACCGGGCTGTCACCGAGCTCGGCCAGGAACAAGCACCAGCAGCGTTTAGCTCAGCCAACACTCAATGTGCTTCACCATCACGAGGCAGACGGAGCAGCCGACCTCAATTCTCCCTGCTTCAGCTCCTGGCCCCAGCCTCTCTCTCCTTGCCTCCTGCAGCAAGTCCTGGCCTCCTCCCAGACCCTCGTCCCCTTGCACAGCCGCTCCCACCTCCTCCTCCTTCCTCCCTGCTCAGGCCAGCGCTCTCCTCTTCCCACCAGCCGCAGCTTCCCAGACCCCTTGCTCCCAACCTTTCCCTCCTGCTGCTGTCACCACTCTCCTCTCAGCTCCTCAGCAGCCATCCTCTGCCCACGACTCCTCGCCAGCCCAGAACACACCTGCTCACCTACCTCTTGCCTTGCCCGCTCTACTCCTGCTCCTTTCTCCCCAGGGCTGGCAGCACGGCTGAGGGGGCACAACGACGCTCCCCACACAGCGCTCCCAACGCTGCCGGGCACGGAGCAGGCAAGAAAGCCGTCCTGCTTCCTGGTGCCGCAGTCTGGCCACAACATGCAGCAGCCAGCTCAACAGCAAATCCAGAGCAGACAGCTCCCTCGCTCCCACAGCAAACGCAAGTGCGTGCAGCAGGAGCAAGGACAGCCGGGAAACACTCGGCGCAAAAGGATGCCGGCTGCAGCTCCTAACTGGGGCCTCGACATTCCCAAACACTTGCCCCTACGGCCACAGCCGGACTGCCCAGGCACAAGTATTGCCTCCGGGCCTGCAGGAAAGCCCTTCCCCAAAGCCAGCTCATAACCAACCTGATGAGCATCCGCAAAGACTGCCTGCCCCTTCCCTGGGCACCTGCCCCTCCAGCAGCAGGAGCAAGCTTCGGAAGAACGCAGCCCGCGGACAGGCGCCTGCACAAGAAGCTCTGGCCCCAGTACTGCCAGCGCAGCACACGGCTGTAAGGAAGGGCCTCTCGCAAAGCGTCGGGAACGCGAAGAGGCACTAGCCTTGACCTTCATGACAAAGCTAGGCTCAGCGCAGAAGCCGAAGCAGCTGCTTCTCTCACGACCAACGTGAGCTGCTCCTCGCTTCCCCTGCCTGCTCCCCACCCTCTGGCACACACAGCACTCGCCCAAGCGAGGTGGCAAAACCCTCTCGCTCTTTCTCCGGGCGTCCACAGAAAGCAGGCACCACCGCAGCATTAAGCTGGCCCCCTGCTCCGTGCTCTTCACGGCTCTGCCCGCTTGCAAGCGGCATTCCACTCGCCGTTCGCTTCAAAGCGAGCCTGCGCTACAGCCGAGCCCGGGGCCCGGCGAGGATTACCAACACAATCGCAGCTACAGGACGCTCGGCGCAGCCACAATGAGGCCACGACGAGCACATTCCCCGCACCAGCATCCGATGACCCCGGGCAGCCGTAAACAGCACAGAAAGAGAAACGATGGGGCAGCAGTTGTGTAAGCCGAGGCGGATTAGAGGTGCTCAAAGCAGAGCTGAAAACCAGCGTGCAATGCTAACCCAGCAAAACAGCCGCGCTGGCCCTCTGGCCCTGCTCCAAATTCATCCAAACCTCACCAGGCGGCCGCTGCCTTCGAGCATTCGGAGAACAGCACAAAAAGACTAACGCTGCTGGAAATAAGGCGGCTAAGAGGCAACAAGGAGCCAGCTGCAGGCAAGAATTACCCTCTGCAGCGCTCTGCAGCGCTGACAACCTGCTCAGAAACCCTTCTGCTTTCCGGACCACTGACTGCAACAACTCATCTCTCCGCTCTAGCAAACAACTACCCTGCCACACACAGCTTTCCTGATGGGTTTGCGCAAAGCGCTCGCCAAAACAGGCGCCAGCAGGCCAAGCACAGCCGGTGGCTTCGGCAACATCCAAAAAGGCAAAGGGTCGCCCTGCTGCTTCCCACACACCTACCCACATTCAAAGATTACTTTCCGAAAGAGCAACAGCCCAGACTCCCACGTCCCAAAACGCACCGCTGACATGCCAAGGATCAGCAGGCTTCCACTACAATCCACACAGCCCAAGTGCAGCAAGCACGTGCATTCACTCACGCTGCTGGAAGGCAATCGAACACGACATGCTGCTGCTCCCAAACACACACTTTCCTCCACCCGGTTTTGCTAGCGCGACGGCAGCAGGAGCACTGAGCCCTCCAGGCAGCCTTCAAGCTCCTTCCAGACTGGAAGCACCGCAGGTTTACTGACAAGCTAAAAGCAAGCAAAGCCCAAAGCCCAAATTGCAACCACTGATGACAATGAAGACAAAGACTATGATTTTCAACATGCCTTTTCCCGAGCACTACATCCTTGCACTGGGACCTCCTCCAATTCCCTATGCAGCATCCCTCCTTGGGACACTATCGGCCCTGCTTGGACCATGCTAATCAGGTGGCAGCACTGCCTAGGGAGGTTCTGCGCACACGTATTCTTTGGTAGTCTTTCTCAAGTAGTTAAAGACTCCTACATGCTGTGTTGTGCACTGGCCTGGGTCTTCTCCAGCTGAAACCAACATCTATGAAACGCACCGTGCGGAAGAGACCCAACTGTCAGGCCAGTGCTACTTGGTTTAATCCAGCACTTCCTGCTCTCACAGAGCAAATGAGTTTCATTTACTGATCCTGGAACAACCTCTACCACACCCACTCTACAAGACTGCCAGTTTAACTCCAGGTCACAGACTTACAGAAAGAGGGGACGTCATTAAACACATGCACTGGCACACACACACACACACATGCAGTGGGCAATACAGAGCAATCACGCTGGGCACTGCCAGGCTATTGCTATACATTAGTGCTGTATTACTGAGTGATTAGTCTTTCTCCTTGCATTGTTTCAGAGACCTAGCCCCTGGAGTACAAAGGTTGACAAGACACCCTCCAAAGAGGGAGAGCAGGTAGTGCTCTCCTGGCAGAAGGAAAATATACAGAAGGTTCGTATCTCCTTGGACCCACCCAGTGATGTGAGGAAGCCATATGTCAGGCAAATACATTAAGTTTCAGTTTGATATCAAAGCTGCAGATGCTAAAAATCACTCAGGCCAGACCGAAGCCCTGCACACCGGCACCTGCCTGATCATGGCCCCGTGCTGGGATAGTCAGGGGACCCAACAGCAGCAGTGAGGGAAACCAGGCAACACCCAGGTCCGAGCTGTCACTGACTGCAATCTGGGATAGCTGCTCTATTGCAGTCTGTTCTTTGGGGTGCCAGTTCTTCCCCAGTGCCTACAGTGTCCCACAACCGCACTGGGCCTAGGGACCTGGGGAAACAAGCTGCTTCTGCAGCTGGGCACGGTGCCCTTCCCAGAGCCAAAACATCACGTCACTCCTGGTACTGATGGGGTGCAGCACCTGACTACCAAGGTACATCAGGCCAGTCTTGTGGAACTCGTTTGGTCTGGGTTTTGTCTCACGGGCCTGGAAATGTACATCTGCAAGAGACTGCGCCCTATGTGAACATGTTCATTCACCAGTGCAGTCTGGCCCAGGGCCAGTGGCGGCCTTTGGAAACAGAGCCCCACCTTAACCTTTGTGCATTTATTGATTTTTGTGTGTGTCTTCAGAATGCACTACTCTTACAGTCATGGGCAAATGCAGAGCCATCTGTATAGTAAAAGTGCTTGATACTACCCAACATGGTTTTCACTGCTCTCTAGCAACCTGCACAGGGCTAAGCAACATACTGAGTATTACTAAATGTTTTTTATGTAGGTCACTATATGTATTTGTTCCTTGTGTTACACTCGCTCTGCAGCAAGACCATGCTGCATAATCTGGGGACTCGTACAGATGTGCTCCCAAAGTTCAGCAGCATGAGGCACCTCGTGAAGCTGTCCCCGGACGCTCTTCACTCTCCCTGGTTCCTGTCTGTCAGACTGCTGTCAAATTAAAGGCAAGCCTAGCCAACCCTAG
Source organism: Apteryx mantelli (assembly GCF_036417845.1). Taxonomy (NCBI): domain Eukaryota; kingdom Metazoa; phylum Chordata; class Aves; order Apterygiformes; family Apterygidae; genus Apteryx; species Apteryx mantelli. The sequence goes on from NC_090020.1 coordinate 8,561,445, forward strand.
GTCTTGCTAATCAACAACTGAGATGTGTCCAGGAGCAGCTTCTTAAATTGCCTTTTAACTGTTTAGGCTTGCATGCTGCAAGAATCTTCAGCAATCTACCTGGGTTATTTTCCATGTTCTGGGTATCTCACAGCAAAGCATTTGCCATGTATGGTTAAAGTGTTAGGCTTCTGCTTCAGGCCCAGGATTTCACTAACACAACTGTACAGGCATGGCTGCAAGCAGAACAGAGAAGCACTACTTCTTGTTTGAGAAACACATTGAGAATGATCCCTTTCCTATCTTTCCACAAAATCTTGTCTGGACTTCAGGACTGAGTTCCATTTAAAGTGCATTTATAGAGAGAGGAAGTCTTGACTAGACAGATAAAGGTAAAGATGAGCTGCACCTTGCACACAGCCAGTTCAGTCCTATTCCTATCCACAGACATTTTGAAGAGCAAATTACATTGACATCCCTGAGAAAGAAGTGCTGCATGCACAGTTCCTCTTACTGTCTAAGGAATCAAGGTAAAGAGTGCTCCTTCACTTCTTCCTGCAGCTGGGTCCAAGCCTCCCGTCCCCAACCCCGTGCTTTGAGCGATCGCAGTACCCATCAGGGTGCTCCTCCACCTCCCACTTCCTGGCTGTGCCCACTCTGGGCACCGTTTCTTCCAGATGAGTGATACCTGTCTCTCTTCCTGGAACTGCTCTTGCTGTGGTCCTTGACATGGCATTGGGATCCACTGGCCTCCCTCACCAGAGTGCTTGTACAACTTTCAAAGCCTCTTTGGCTTTTCTGCGACTTGCCAATGTCCTGACCTCTTGATCTGTCCCTATTTTTGGCTCCTCTGGCTGCTTCTGCCTCTGCTTTCTGACCATCTCCTTGGCAGCCTGGCTTTACTCCCTTGCTCCCTCCTCGTGTCAGAGCCACAACTGTCTCTTGCTGTGGTGGGAACAGACCTTGGGGCTTCTTGCCCTCCTCCTTCTGGGCAGCTGCGAGCTCCAGTTGAACAGTGCGTGCCCCTGCCAGGAGTGGAGGGACTCCAGCTGCAGTCCTGAGCACAACTTGGCCATGCCCTCCATCTGCCCCTCCTGGGGCTCATTTCCTCCCCAGGGGATGCAGGGGAGCAGCTAGGGCAGCTCCAGCTGGTCTCCTTCAGCGGGGGGGGAGCATGGGGAGGAGCCCCCACTGGCTTTGCTGTGGCTCCAGCCAGACCTGTACACTAGCTGCTCTTTCTGTCCAGCTCCCTTTCCTCTGCTGGGGCCAAGGGCTCTGAGTCTGAGGAGAGCACAGCCCATTCAGGGCTCCCCTCTGCCGAGGGCCTCCAGGACCCCAAAAGCACGCAGCTGTCCGACAAGAAATTGCTGCCGTGGGTGTCAGCAGGACTTGGCGACAGTCTCCAGGCTTCTCCTCCTGCTCAAGACACTCTGCTGTCTGAGCCTCCCCACAGCTACTGGGGAGACAAGGAGGCTACAGGGACCTCATGGACAACAGCATACCAGGTGCCAGGAAGCTCCTCGTGCCCAGGGACCTGACGGAAACCAGTCGGGGTTGGATTCTGCGCTGGTGCTAGAGACATGGCTGCACCTGTGGCAGCTGCCAGACATGACGAGGCCAAGTGGCTTCCTTTGTGCCTGCCAGGAGCACAGCAGCCACATGTGGCCTGCTCGTTGTAGGCCTCTGTGTTGCATGACCACCAGGCAAAGCTGACAAGCTCATGGAGGAACTGCTGAGTGTGATTCAGCAGAAGCAGCTGTAAGTCCCCAGTGAAAGCCCAACTGTCCAGGCTGTATCTCCTCAGGTTCATCAGTACAACGAGCTCCATGAGAGTTGCTAACATCTGGCGGGCTCCAAAGAGGGCTCTCAGTTCCCACTGCAACCATGGGAGTGTGATGGATTAAAGGATCCCCCCCCACCCCCAACACACACATATACATGTGAATGGAGGAATGCTCTGAAGAGATAAGTAGAGGCTACATATCCCTGAGGCTCAGGGGAGAATAATGGAGAGACTGACCACAACAGTTGCAAAAGAAGCCAATCTCATCTCAATACCAGAGGAATCTAGAGGGTGCCTTTGTTTTAGACAAACTGGCTGTATCAGCTAAGTGTAACAACCAGTTGTGTAACTGTCTGTCCCTGACTTAAAGAAATGTAGACCCACAGCAGGACAACACTAGCCTTACAGATTTAATTATTGTTAAAATAACATAGCCTGTATAGGTATTAGATCTGCTTATATACTATGATCCTATGACTCTAATCATTAGCATTTTTTAAATTCATGTAACTGTAACAGGTGTTTAGCTTACTGCTTTCTACTTTTTCGTAGATCCATGTCATTCTCCGAGAAAGTGACTTTGTCTGCTGTGATGTAGCTGTGGCATCAGCTACAACTAGTAGCTGATGAAGTGACAAAGCGAACGACACAAACTCTGAGGCAAGGCTGAGCAACTGAGATATTCAGCCTGCCAGAAGAACCTCGCTTAGCAGCAGCTCCTAGCTGTGGGCTCCAGGTGTGTTTGGCTCTCTATGGGACTCGGAGAGTGATGAAGGAACAATTATGTTCCCCACCATGGAGCCTGGATAGTTTTCTTCAGCAGCAAGAATTCTGAACTTGGGTCTACACATTAAAATAGTAACTTAGCGATTATAATAATTTGTGTTTTATATGAATTATGGGAAGCATTTCACAAACCAAGTAACAGCTGAAGTCTGTACCGAGTTTACAAGGCCTCAGGACTGAGGGTTGTGAAGCTTGCTCTGCCTGAACTTTTCCTGGAATGCCTGAAACTTGTTTTATTTGGTTTAGCTGCAAAGCAATTTTTGTAAATTGACTGGGTTTATATGGCTAATTTGTTTTACTTTTATCTTTGTACAGTACGACCATAATTTTATATAGATAGCAATAACAAGCACTTGTTCTATGTAGAACGAGATATTTGTAACTCTGATACAATGAAGTAGTGAAGAAAAAAACAGGCCTGGTTTGGTAACAAAGGCCTTGAGAAGCAAATTTACAGGATCTGGCATAGAGGAGTACAGGCATAAAGTGTTAGAAGATGGGACACATACTCAACACTGGAGATCCCTATGGCCATAAACAACTCAACCAGACCAACATAGGGAATGTATATGTGGCTCAGCCCAACAAAAAGTATAAAAAGCAAATGACCAAAGGAACTCTGAAGAGAGAGCTGCAGGCTCAAGCTGGCTTCAGCCCAAGTATTCCTTTCTGGAAAATACAGACCCCCAGAATTGTGACAACACACACATTGTAGAGACTGATAATGAGATTCACATTTAAATTGTGATTCCAATGTATATCACAAGTGCAATAGTCTGCTAAGTGTATTTTGAACTTCTATCGTGATTTCAGTGCATTGGTGTATCACTGTAGTGAATCAAAATCCCGTGCAATTGCAAATAACCTCAAATAAGAAAACTCTGTATTCCCCTCCACATTTGGAATATCTAAAAGAACCTGCTCAGAGAATACTGGACTCTCACAGGCAGCAGTCCCTGGAGGCTGGCAAGGTTACGGCAGAAAGCGGCTACCAGGATGTTTTGGTGGTGGCCACTACCAGGAACCCTTTGCATGCGCACCCCACTGCAACAGAGTGTGGTGGAAGTTCAGCATCCCTTCCTCTCCTTCTGACACACGCCCCCGAGGCCTCCCCTCAGCCCTACACTGCCTCTGTGGGTTCAGCTTCTGGCTAGGCTCTGGCAGCCCTCTGTCTCTCTGCCACCATGTGGCTTGGCCCAAGGTCCCCTCCAGCCTGGTGCCATTCTCAGCAGTAGACCATATCTGTGAAGGAGGGGGATGTTGTGGCAGGTGAGCTGCAGGGTGACAGTGCCTCCTGATTGTGGGGCAGAAAGGAGGTCTCTGTTGCTGACAGTTGGCAGTGGAACAGTCTTCAGGAAGCCTGATGACATCTTCTGCCCCCTCTGTGTGCAGAATTGATCAGAAAGCCTGCTTGCACAAGGGCCATTCAACTGTGGGATTGGACTACTGAAGGACGCACCCAAAGCAGAAGGTATGGAAGCAGGGTTTTAAGTTTGCAGCATTGTCCAAGGTGTCTAGGCAGATGGGACATATAGTGTCCGGAGCTGCAGCTCTTGGTATCATCTGCAGCAGTGGGCTGCGGAGAGCTGAAGGTGAGGAACCACCATGCATCATAGGTGTCTCAGCTGCTGCTACCACACTGCAAAAGAGAGGCTGAGCTCATTCCCTTTCCCAGGAGGTCTGGGGGAGAGGGCAGGTGGCAGAATGGAAGAGCTATGAAAGTCCATTGATACAGAAATCCACAGTAGTCTTCTTCTGGGATGAGAAGAAAGAGAATGGGCACTAGTGGCCTATCAGCAAGGAAGGCACCATCACATAGCTTCCTTCCTTCCTTCCCCTCAGATGGCTGCTTCACAGAGGAGAGGAAGGAAAGACTGAAAAATGTGCAGTCAGGAACTGCATGTCTAGAGATCCTGCCTTCCCCAAAAAAGACAACAAGTCTGCCTTCCCTTGGAAGTGCAGAAGCTGCCTCTCGCCTTACTTTGGAAAGGGAGAGGTCCCCCCCTTGAACCACCACCACCACCTCCATCAGCAGTACACAAGGGTGTGGGGGAGTGTGTTTTAGGTCAATTCCCAAAACAACTCTTCCTTTATGAACTGAGGCCTACCAGACATCTCAGGAAGTGATACGCTACCTTTGGAAAAGTGAGCACTCTTGCCAGTCTTGAATACTCAGTCCCAGGCCTGGCCTTTCCCCTTCTTCATTTCAAAAACGCTTCTCTTTTGCTTGGGACTCAGCAGTTGCCAAACCACCAGCAACCACTTGTGCTTCCCTGCACGCTCACTGCCTGTATGATGTTTGCAAGTGCAGCTCACCTCAACCTCAGGCAGACACCAAGGAAGAGGCAGCAAGGTGTCTCAGTGCTCTCACAAGCTCCTGTGCCCTCTTGGTATACACGGCCCCATGGCATCCCTGTCAGCCGAGCAAGTATGGCAGGAGTATGGAAGAGACAGAAGGTGGCTTTGGGATTCAGCACTGAGCTGCTGCTAGCCTCAAAAGAAAGATCTCAACACCAGCCTGAACCTCCATGCCTCACACACACGCCCAAGCAACCTGGGGACAAGCTGAGCTGGGCAAAACTCTGCTGCTGGGGTAGTGCAATGAGAACAGGGCAGGCACAAGAGCTCGGAAGTGACATCCCAAAGGTGCCCTTGGCTGCACAGAGAGGAAGCCCCAACTGCAGGGTCAGTGCTTCCCTGGGAAAGAACATCCTGCTGGGGCTTGAACATCTTTGATGGGGCTTTTCTGAGTCTTCCTGCTTTGCTGGGTCTCATTAAAGTTCACGGTCACTTCCGAGGCAGTCTGTTTCAAGGTCAGACACAAATCCTTGTCTTCTCTGGGATGATCTGTCCTTATTTGTGTGGACAAACCTGAGGATAAGCACTGCCACCCAGCCAAATGACGGCAGACTTCAGACTGGATTATTGCTGTGAACTGGACAATTTCTCCTCTGTCACATCAGAGCAGTCCCGAGCACATGTTGCTTCTGGCTGTGAGGACTGGGTTTTCAGCCACAAGAAAGCCAAACAAACCTTCCAGCTTTCCCCAAAACATCTTTCAAGGAGTCTGTGGCAAAGTATGAACTAAATGAAAGCACAGGGGCAGCTTTCTGACATGGTGGTTTTCACCATGGCTGACACTGGTTGGGAAAACCTTGGTGCACTCTTGAATAGCAATTTCTTTTTTGGTTCTCTCTCCCTTCTTGGACTGTAAAGTGCACCCATTCAAGGGTTTTACACAGTTGCAAGTAAACAGAGTTATCAAACTGTAAAATTATTTTAAGGTAATTTTCAATACTCAGAACTTTTAACAATTAAGTAAATTCATTTTAAATCTGTGTTCTTTGTGGAAGAGAACTGTGCTTAACAGTCATTACTCAGCTGGACTCCCTCGTAAGTAGACCATTTGCCCTTCCTTTTTCGTGTTTCGACCCCGCTGGAAATAGTCTCGTCAACTGCAGCCTCCTGATTTACCCAAGGGGAATTAATACCTGGTGCTGACTGGGCATCCTCACGCCCCATCCAGACAGGGGCCACACGTGGGGCAGCACCTCACCTCCCTGGGGACCCCAGAACAGCTCAGGGCCTCGCACCCCGGGAGCCCCCAAAATGGCTCCCGCCGCCTCAACGAGGCGCCAACCCCACCCGCCCGCGCCACTGCGCCCGCGCGGCGTGGCCCCTCCCGTCTCCCGCCTCCCGTCTCCCGCCTCCCGTCTCCGCGGGGGGGTGGGGCGGCAGGGCGGTGTCTCGCGCATGCGCCTGGGGCGGCGCCGGCGAGGTGGCTCGGCCGTGCGGCGCATGCGCGCGGGGAGGGAGGCAGGGGAAGGAGGGGCGCGGGGAGTGTGTTAGAGGTGGCAGCGCCCCCTCCCTCCTCCCTCCTCCCTCCTCCCCTCCCGGGCGCGCGCGCGAACGAGCGAGCGCGGGGGCCGCGGCTGTTGGGGGCGCGCGCGCGACGGTTGGGCGGGGCGGGGCGGCGCGAGGGGAGCGGGCACCTGCCGCCGCGCCGACTCCCGCGGGGAGGCGGCGGCGGCGGCGGCGGCGGGGCGGGAAGCCGCCGGCTGGAGGAGGGAGGTGGCGGCGGCGGCGGCGAGGGCACGGCGGGCGCCCCGCGGCGAGAGCCCTCCCTGGCCCGGGGCCGCCGGTGCCTGTCAGCGGGAGGCTGCGGCGAGAGAGAGCCCCCCGCTCGGCGGGTCTGTGCCTGTCGGAGGAGGCTCGGGTCCCCGAGGTTCGTGCCCGTGAGCTTTCGGAGGGGTGGCTCTTAGCGGGGATCTCCCTCCGAAGGAAAACCGTCCTCTCGTCCTCTTTCTGTTTGTCTGTCTGAAGCACGGAGACAGTGGAGAACGAGTAAGTCTGGGTTAAGAGTACTGAGAAAAGTTTCAGTCGGGACGCTGGCGAGGACTGGTTTGAATGATGCGTCTGTGCTCGAGGGGTTTCCTCCTGGTGAAGCGTCCTCCCTGCTGGGGGCAGCGAGGCGCGCTGCGAAAGCCCTGCCTGCCCGTGCCTTGCGGCGTTCGAGCGCGGAAATAACGTTAGGAAACTTTGCAGGCCGGCCCGAGCTGTATGGCTTTCCGCTAATGCTTCGGTGTATTCCTTGTTTTAAGCATTCCTGGCACTACAGGTCGCCTAAAGTATCCTTAGCTGTAGGAATGACAGTCTTTGCCATAAGCCGAAGACTGCATTACGGCTTTAACCTTTATATCCTAGTGCCTGTTGTCTTCTTTAATGAAGTGAGTTAATCCTCATGACTGTTCTTTATAGTATAATTTAGGATGTTATATATAAGGATAGGATGTATAGGGTTAGGGTGTATAATAATGTTATGCTGTTTTAACTCTGTTACTTTGCTTTGATGTTTTTCCTGAACAGCCCCCCCAACTCGTGTTTTTTTTTTTTATTGAAATTTCCTCTTTTGAGTCAGCCTTTCAATCTGACTTCCCATATTATTGTGAATTTTCTTCCTTGCCGCTCTTTTTGCCCAGCTATAATAGATACTGTGTTAATTTCTCTTAAACGAATGTTATCGTCATAAGTTCAATTCAGCTATTTCAGATAAATGGACTTGTAAGACTCTTAAGAAGAACCTTAATAATGAAGTCAGATTCTTGATTAAGAATTTGGGTTTATTACTTAAATAAGAAAGTAGAGAAAAAGGCCGCAACAACAATTCTCGCTTTTTTTTTTTTTTTGAAATTTCTCTTGAAAATATTAGTCTTGGAACACACCTGCAGACCAAGCTACATTTTTAGTATACCCATGGATTCTTTTTTTCAGTCGGTAGCTTTAATATCAAGTGGAGACTTGTCTTAATGCGTGGCTTCCTCACATCACTGGGTACGTCCAAAGAAATACAAACTTTGAGTGTGTGTTTTTCTTTCTTTTTGGTGGGTGAGCGCTACCCTCTCTCCCTCTTTGGAGGGTGTCCTCTCAAGCCTTCTTCTCCAAGGACTAGGTCTCTGAAACAATGCAAGGAGAAAGATGGTAGTGCCCAGCGTGATTGCTCTGTATTGCCCACTGCATGTGTGTGTGTGTGCCAATGCATGTGTTTAATGACGTCCCCTCTTTCTGTAAGTCTGTGACCTGGAGTTAAACTGGCAGTCTTGTAGAAGTGGGTGTGGTAGAGGTTGTTCCAGGATCAGTAAATGAAACTCATTTGCTCTGTGAGAGCAGGAAGTGCTGGGTTAGAGGAGATGAATCCGTTTCTGTTCCCGTGCTGTGTTAATGCAGAGCTGTGGGTCTTCCCAGAGTGGTGTGGGAGTTTCCAAGCTGACAGTGAGACTTTGGGTGATGGATTGGAGTGGAAAAATGCCATCCCTGGAAACGCAGGTTGAGCTTTGTTGTAGAAGTCATTATGCTGAAATTTCTGAGACCTTTTGGGCCAAAGAGCTTGCGTATAGCAGCTTGCTGAACTGTGCCCATGAAAACCCCTGTATCAGACAGTGCTGTATGTAGGTATGTGTGTAGGTATGTGTATTTGTCCATGCCTATATAAATACCATTCTGTCTATGTCCCTGCAGACATGCCCAGGTTGCTAAACTGCTGCATGTCTGTAAAGTGAGTGTGCTGCAGAAGCTGCTGTAGAATTTGCGGGAGAAGGACTGACTTAGTCCTGCCTCTTCTGCCAAGCTGCTGGTCTTGCTAAAACCGATTGCCTGTGGTTTAGTTTTGAGCTGCCTTGAGAGGCACAAGTAGCAGTCTGCAGACATAGGACTCTTCCAGCCTGGGAGGGTCTGGTGGCTGGTGTGAGTGTTGGTGCTGCGTGCTGCTGCTCTGTGAGGTGCTTTTGGCCTTTGGGAGCAGCACTGGGACGAGTGTCTTTGGTGTGTGTTCTGCTTGGTGGGAAGATGGGGTCCAAGGAAGACGGCTGCTTCGACCTTTATCTGTGGGCAGATATGGACTGGTGCTCAGGAGCGGGAGAGCTTGATCAACACTGAGTCAGTGTTGAGTGTGTTCTTACAGGGAGATCTTTGGACTGCTTCTTCAGAGAGCAGCATGGACTGACTTTGTCTGGCCTGTAGCACCTACCTTTGAACCTCTTTGGTATTTTACACCTGGAGCTGGCTTAACCAAAGAGCTTCATTAAACCCCCAGCATGCCCAAGCCTGTAAGTTCCCATGGGTAGGAGATGTGTAGTTATTTTTAAAACCTGATTTGAACAGGTTGGTAAACTACCCAGCTGTGCAGGGAGAAAGTTCTTGCTACTAGGTAAGGCAGAACTTTGGCACGTCCTGATGCAATGTGAGAGTTGCTGTCAGCTGAAGCAGTGGCCTGGGCGAACCTTTGAACAGCTTTGCTGTGGTGTTTGTTTCTCTGGCCAGGATTAGGGCCGAACAGTGAGGCTGAATTTTCTGGGCTTTGGTTTGTTTGTTCTGCTGCTGCGTGAGGATCCCGGCGCTCAGTAAGCAGGGTTAGGCTCTGCTGGGTTTGCTCTGTGAAGAGCCGAGTGTGGAGGCTGGGCACTGCGGGGTAAGCTGTGGTGTGAGCTTGGCTCCTGGAGCTGAGGTGCAGAGCTGTTGGCATGTGGTACTGCAAGAGAGCTTCCCTTGAGGGCTGAGCTGCCTTGCCGGAGGGTGTTTGCTGCATGGTGGGAGCGTGCGAGGGGAGAGGGTAGTTGTGGTGGTGGAGCGAATGGGTCTTGGTGCCTGGTGAGGTGCTTGCCAGTGCTGCTGAGTGTGGAAAAAGGTGAGTCACCGAGCAGTGGGTTCCTTGCTGGTTTGGGTAGGCAGGCCGGGTATTAAAGCAGGCGCTGTTTGTCTGTGTGTGTAAAAATACTTCTTTCTCTTGTTTTGGGGTGCAGGGGGTGTAGGTGAAGATGCTGGAGGCCGACCTTGTTGCAAAAATGCTGCGAGCTGTTCTTCACTCCCATAAAAATGGTGTACCCTTGGCCCAGCTTCAGGGCGAATACAAGTCGCTGACTGGTGACTGGATTCCCTTCCAGCACCTAGGGCATCGCACACTGGAAAGCTACTTGGAGAGCATCCCAGGAGTGGTCCGAATTGAAGAGAATAAAGTGGGAGAGGTAAGAAGGTGTGAGCCTCAAGGCAAGTGTGGCAGGCTGGAAGGAGTAGTGGCTTCAGCACGAAAGCTTTTGTGTTTGTGAAGTGTGCAAGGTTTGTCCCCTTTACTCTGCCTGTGCCATGGGTTTTTGTGAAGTGGTGCTGTTGTGTGTGTGTGAGGCCCTAATGCAGGGAGCGGGGGTGTAGCCCAAGCACCCATTGCTTTCCTGCCGGCAGAGTGGAGCGTGGCATTTGGAAAGAGTGGATTGTTGGAAGGCATTGTCCCCGAAAGAGAATGCCTGGTTGGAAAGAGCAGTTTGTGTGACAGTGGAGCTGTGTTACCTGTCTCAGCTTTTCTCCCTCTGTGGGGATATTGCAGGGTTTGTCCTGGGAACTGACAGAAGGTGAAGCCTTGTGAGTGTGTCTTGACTGTGTCTTCAGGGTGGGCTTAGGCTTCTTTTCTTTGGCCGCAAGGGGAGCGTGGTGGACGCTTTTGCCTAGCAGTGTGCCAACGCATGCTTGGGGCTTGCTTCCAAGCAAGGGGTTCCTGTGCTGCATTGCTGCAACTTCACAGGCTTGGCCTTTTGCAGCAGGTAAGCAAGCTTGTGAGTGGGGACTTTGCTTGCTTGCTCCAAGCCTGTGTGGGCTGCAGCCGCATCAGTAGTGTGAATGCAGATTGCTCTGGAAAAGGTTTGTGCTGGTGCTGTTGAGTGTGTCCTGATGGTTGCTCTTTCAAGTAGCCCTTGTTGTCTAAGTTGGGCCTTTCAGGATGCAAAGGGAAAGGAATCCTCTTTTTGCCTTGAGAGCCTTGTTGGTCACATCCTGTGGTGCGATGTGTGCCCTGCAGGGCATGTGTGGCTCTTGAAGCTGGGGCTGACTGGAGAGGGAGAGGAACCCATGCTGCGAGGTAGTGGAGGAGCAGTTTGGCAAGCGAGGTGTGTGGCAACAGCAGGGAGCATGTTGTTAAGTGAAGAGGGCTGCAGGGGACGCCTCACAGGCGTATTCCCTTTAGACAGGGAAGTGCCAGCTAGGCAGAACTGTGGGAAAGCTCTCCTAGCCCTTCTGGGAAATCAGCCCAGCTGGGTGCCTCTCTGCCGTGCCTGTATGCTAGCGCACGCAGCTTGGAAAACAAACAAGAGGAATTAGAGGTCTGCGTGCAGTTGCTGAGTTAGGATCTCATTGGGATCGTGGATATGTGGCGGCATAGCCCACGCAACTGGAGTGCTGCCGTTGATGGCTACAGGCTGTTCTGGAAGGAGAGGCCGGTCAGGCAAGGCGGGGGAGTTGCCCTTTATGTGAGAGAGCAGGGGGACTGCGTGGAGCTCTTCCTGGAGACGGACGATGAGTCAGTGGAGAGGTTATGGGTGAGGATTATAAGTATGTCGGGTGATGTTTTTGTGGGTGTCTGCTAGAGTCTGCCTGCTCAGGGAGTAGTAGTAGCTGAGGCTTCCTTCAGACAACTGCGGGAAGTGTCCCGCTGCAAGCCCTGGTTGTCACAGGGGACTTGAGCCACCCGGGTATCTGCTGGAGGGACAAGACAGTAGGGCAGAAGCAAGGCAGGAGGTTCCTGGACTGCATTGATGGTAATTTCTTGACTGAGGTGCCTGAAGAGTGGGCAAAGGGGGGTGCTGTGCTGGGCCTGATACCAGTGTAGGTGGAGGAAGGGACAAGTGACTGGGGGACTGCAGAGCCACTGTGTAGACATGGGGAGATGGGGTTAGGAAAGCCAGCATGCCCATGAAGTTGAATGTGGTGAGGGATGTGAAGGGCAACAAGAAAAGCTGCCGCAGGTGTATCAGCAGGCAAAGGAAGGCTAGGGAAAACATGGGGCCACTGCTGAATGGGAATGGCTGTGCAGTCATAACAGACCTGCAGAAGGCTGAGGTACTGCCTTTCTCCCTTGCCTCAGTGTTTCTTGGAAAGGCTAGTCTTCAGCAATCCCAGGTCTCTGAAACCAGTGGGAAGGTGCAGGATAAGGTAGACTTGCCTCCTCGGTGGAGGAGGGTCAGGTTAGGGAACACTAAACAAAATGGGACCTACCTAAGTCCATGGATCCTGATGGGATGCACCCAGGAGTGCTGAGGGAGCTGGCCGATGCTGATGGCCCTGCGAGGTGACCCTCCTTTATCCTTGGAAGGTCGTGGTGATGGGGGCTGTTGCCAAGGAGTGGAGGGAAGCAAATGCCACTGCTGTCTTCAAGAGGGGCAAGAAGGAGGACCTAGGGAAGTACAGGCAAGTCAGCATCACCTTGATCGCTGTGAAGTTGATGGAGTAAATCCTCCTGGAAACCGTTTCCAAACAGGTGAAGGACAAGAAGGTGACTGGGGGTTGTGAGCCTGGCTTTATGAAAGGGAAATCCTGTGTGAACAACTGCTAGGCTTCTGCAGTGAGCTGACTGGCTGATGGGAGAGCCATGGATGTTGTTTCTCTTGACTTCAGTAAGGCTTTTGAGACTGTCTCCCAACAGTACCTAGTTGACAAACTGATGAAGTAGAGACTAGATGAGTGGAGAGTGAGGTGGACTGAGAGCTGTTTGATCTGCTGGGCTCCAAGGGTTGTGATTAGTGGCACAAAGTCCAGGTGCAGGCCAGTGATGGGTGGTGCCCCCGGGGTGAGTGCTGGGTGCAGTAGTGTTTAAGCTTCTCATGAATCACCTCGGGGGTGGAACAGAGTGGCCCCTCTGCAAGTTTGCAGCTGATACAAAACCAGGCAGAGTGATTGATGCACCCAGTGATTATGCTGCCGTTCAGAGGGACCTTGTGAGGCTGGGGAAATGGACTGAGAGGAACCTTGTAGAGTTCCTCAGAGGGAAATACTCAGTGGTGCCCCTGGGGAGGAATCACACCTTGCATCAGGTGTAGAAGCTGTGGGCCAACCAGCTGGAGAGCAGTGTGGCCGAAAGGGCCCTGGAAGTCCTGGTGGGCAACAAGTTGACCCTGAGGCAGCAGTGCACCCTTGCAGTGAAGCATGCCAATGGCACCCTGGGATTAGGGAGAGAACAGGCAGGAGGTGAGGGGAGGTAATGCTTGCCCCCTGCTCATCACTGGAGAGACCACGTGTGGATTGCTGTGTCTAGTGCTGGGCTTGCCAGTATGGGGAGGACATGGGCATAGCGGAGCGAGTCTGGAAAGGGCCACAAAGATGAGGAAGGGATTGGAGCATCTGTCATCAGAGAAGATGCTGAGAGAGCTGGAACTGTTCATGCTGGAGAAGAGAAGGCTGTGGGGGGGCATCTCCTCACTGTGAGTAAATTCTTGATGGTGGTTTGGGAGTGAAGAAGATGGAGCCAGCCTCTTCTGTGATGCCCAGTGACAGGACAAGAGGCCATGGGTGCAAACCAAACTATAGGAGGCTGCATTTAAAGAGAGGAAGCAATCCGTTTCTGGTGAGGGTGGTGGAACGCTGGACCAGGTTTCCCAGAGGAGTTGTGGAATCTCTATCCATGGAGCTAGTCAAAACCAACTGGGCTATATCCTGAGCAACCTGCTATGGTTGACCCTGTGTTTAGCGATGGGGTTGGACTAGATGATGTACAGAGGTTGCTTCTAGCCTCAGCTCTTGTGTGACTCTTTGCATATAAGCACTGTGCTGGTGAGGCTGTGTGTGGAGAGGTTGCCAGCCCAAGCTCTGTCACTGGTGGGTATGCTTTTTGTGTTGGGGGTGACTGTGCAGCAGGTTTGCTGTGTGATTTCTAAGCAGGAGCTCCTCAGATGGGAAGAGCCTTTCTTCTGAAGGATCTGAGACAGACCCCCAGCATCTGCAGGTGTTGGGAGTGTGAGTTGAGCCAGGCAGCTGCAGGTGCTGGGGCTGAGCAGTGGAGGAAGAAGAAGGGAGGGAAGATGCGCTGGAGTGCCCCGTTGCAAGTCAAGAGCGTTGCCTTGTTCTGAGTGGTGTCCTGCCATGTCTGTATTTCCATAGGGCTTTTGGTTCTGGCTGAGACTCTGAGGAGAGCTTCTGAGGTCTTGAGCAGGGTGTTGCTGCTGAGCGATGACTTGCTTTCTGTGTTTGGTGATTGCTTTTTCTCCTTCTGTCCTCCTCCTGCTTCTTCTGTTAGAAAAGCTGTTTTCTCTTTTCTTGAGCATCTCTCAGCTAAATTTCAGAGGTGTCTACAAAGTTCTTGAGGGAGTCCTTTTGTCCCCTGCTCTTGAGCTCTGTTTTCAGTGCCTGTGCTTGCTTGGGAGCATGGTGTTGTGCGTGCGGGTTGTGCCTGTGGCGAAGGTTGGACCTCAGCGGCAGTTTGCTCTTGTCTCTTTGGTGCCCTGAGCAGGTCACTTGCCATGCTGTTGCTTGCACCGAGACAGTGCGGATTGCTCAACTGGTAGCCCGGCAGAGGAGTTCCAAGAGGAAAGTGGGACGACAAGTGAACTGCCAGATGAGGCTGAAGAACACGGCTCCTGTCACGTTAGTAGGTAAGAGCCAGCAAGCTGTGCAAGGGCTGCCTGCATCAAATGGATGTGTAGTTGCTGTGGCGAAAGTCTTTGTTCTGAGCAAGTGGCGCTGATTGCCCCCAACTGTGTGGTTCTGCTAAGAGTAGTTGTTATGGCAGAGTGTTGCTGTCAGGGGTAGATGTGCATAGAGGGTAATGTGTGTGAGGAAGCCCTTCTCAAGGGTGTACCTGAGCTGTAAATGACAACTGGCTTTTCTTGTGGCTGCCCTTTCGTTTGGTGGGGGTGGAATTTAAGATTTGGATGAGATGGGTAGCTGTGAGTTTGTGGGTGTTTAGAGGAGGAAGAGCAGGGACACTGGTGGATGGCAGGGATGAGCCTTGCCCTCCTGGGGAGATAGGGGCACCCCCCCCCATCCTCCTCCTGTGTTCACCTTGTCTGTTTTAGCAGCTCTCGCTGCTGTTGCACATGCAGCTGTGCCCTGGCATTGCTGGTGCCTAGGGCCTGCTCTTTGCAGCTCGGTACCCTTTCACCTGAGTGGCCGTGGCAGTATTTTTCCAGAGCCTCTGGGACAATCCTCCCTCATGTTCCTGGGCTGTTCTGTTGCTGTTCATGTCCAGGCCTTGCACCAGCAAAGCCTGATATTGGTGTTATGGTGATGTGTCAGGGAAGCAAGTAGCACTGGCCTGACAGTTGGGTCTCTTCCCCATGGTGTGTTTCGTAGATGTTGGTTTCAGCTGGAGAAGACCCAGGCCAGTGCACAACACAGCATGTAGGAGTCTTTAACTACTTGAGAAAGACTACCAAAGAATACGTGTGCGCAGAACCTCCCTAGGCAGTGCTGCCACCCGATTAGCATGGTCCAAGCAGGGCTGATAGTGTCCCAAGGAGGGATGCTGCACAGGGAATTGGAAGAGGTCCCAGTGCAAGGATGTAGTGCTTGGGAAAAGGCATGTTGAAAATAATCATCTTCGTCTTCACTGTCATCAGTGGTTGCACTGGAGAGAGCCCCAGCAGAGTGCAGGAGGCGGCGCTTTCCTGGTGCACTGTGGCTGCTCCTGCAGGGTGACTGGTGGGGAGTTTTCCCCTTCTCTTCTCTGTCTCTGTTTCTCTCCCTGTTTTTCCACAGAACTGTTTTCACTGTTAGTTGGTGTACGCCATCAGGAACGGACCTCCCCCAATAAATGTCTGTGCATATGCAACCCTGTCTCAGGCTGCCCTGTGCCCTGCTGCCTCTCCGTGCCCACTTCCTCCCTGGCAGCACCAGCATATGGGAAGTGCCTGGCAGAGGAAGGCAAGCAACGATTCCTTGCAGTCCTAGCTAGAGCTGCATGTGCTGGGGAGGCTGGTGATGCTCCTGCAGTGACCTCCTTGCCTTTTCGTTTCCAAGTGTGCCAGGGAAAATGCTGTGGCTGCCAAGGTAGCTTTTGGGAGAGGGAAGAGGAGCTGCAGCTGGTTTTGTTGCCCCTGAAAGCAATAGCGCTGGACATGCAAAGAGCGTCCTGGGACAACCTGCGCTGTTTGCTTTGACTGAAGGGAAGCTGTGGGCTCCCTGGCTGGCCTTGTGATTGCTGCTGCTGCCACCTTTTATGCAAGCTGGAGAGCATGTGTGCCATTGCTTCGCTTTTGATTTTGAGCAGCTCCTGGCGTGGAAGGATTTGGAGGTGCTTGCATGTCTTGAAGCTGGGAGAGGGGCTCTTCTGCACCATCTGAGGAGAGACAGGTGCCATGTAGGGTAGCAAAGGCCAGAGATGGACTAGCAACTTTGTCTCTCTCTGGAGAGGTGGCTAAGTGTCTTCCTGGCTGGGGGCCTTTGGAGTCCCCTGGTTGCACGGCGTGGTGTCTGCTGGGGCCGCAAGGTTCCCTGCTCGGCTGCAATGGGTGCCGAGGTGGTGATGTTGTCCAGGGCCAGCAGCTGTGCAGTTCCTCTGTGCCCCTTGAGCTCTTCCCTTTCTTCTGCCAGTGTTCGCTGCTGCTGCTGGTCTTCCTGCTGGGAGGTCTGTGGAGTCAAGGCTTGCTTGCTTGGGGCCAGAAGGCTTTTGGTGTCCGGGCTTGGGAGCCTAGTTTAGGTAGTGTGAATGCCTGTGTCTTGCTGGAGGCAGGAGTGGAGGCTTGCCAGGCTGGCAGCTCTTCTGGACAGATGACAGTAGGGTGGGAGGAGGCATCATGAGGTACCCTCTCCAGGTGCGAGGGAGCCTGCGCAGAAGCTTTCTCTTTCATGAACCTGGCTAATAGCTTCCTCTTCTGGATCTTCCTGCCCCCACTCTCATCTTGTCACACAGGTGGATATCTTGTTAGGAGGAAGAGAGGTGCTTTTTTCTTCTGCAGCAGAACTTTTTGTGTCTGCCGAGGCTCAAACCTGCCTAAGGAACTTTGGCCTTGGCCCACGAGGGCAGTGGTATTTGAGACTTGAATTAGTGATTGAGAGTCATAGGAAAATCTTAGAGATGGACCCTGTCTTCTCCTGGATGTCTGAAATGACCTATAGGGCTGTGACTGCATGGTGGGACACAGCTTATGCAGGAATGACAGTTCCTGATTTCCACTCCTGCTGGTTTGGAGTCTGCAGCCCTGCCACAAGGACAGCTCAGCCACTTTCCCCACTGGTTACTGCTCTGAGCTACCAGGTAGTCCGAGCTTGGTGCTGGTCAGCCTTACTTTCCCAGATATCAGTCAGCAGTTCAGCAGCTGCTTTGCTGGGAGCTGAGCTGCCTTGTTAGGAAGGGAAGTGACTCTGCCTTTCCCAGGCAAGGCCCTGCTGCTTGTGAGTCTGGAGCAACAGTGAATTCTGCAGTAAGGTAGTGAGTTTCTCTGCTGTTGAAAGGAACACATCCAGCCCTGTCATCCAGCTTTCAACTGGTGTATCAAGCTTTAAACTTCAGGAGCCCTTGTTCTGCACACATTTCACTACAACCCCTTTGAGTCTCTCTGATATTTTCTGTACTGAAGATTTTGTTTTTTCTTGTTTTCCAATGATGTACCAGCAGTCCACCCTTTGTTTGAGTACCTGAACTGGTGACTCATATCCTAGTTTAATGAAAATGATTGTAAACCTGTGCTTGTTCACTATATTGCATGGGAATACTCCTCTGAAGTATATTCTAGTTGGTCTGGTACAAGGAGCAGATAAACAGTGAAGTGACCAAAAACTTGTTTAGCAAAATCTGACCTAAAGGATAGCGTGTTATGTTCCTATTGTGTGGCGGGAGTTTGGGAGGAGGCAAAAAAGAGGAAGCCCTCAGAGGCGGTTGTTCAGGAGCTGTCTCAGGAAGGTGGAGTTAACCTGAATGCACTACCTGTCTGAAAGACCTTGCTGCTGTTGGGTTGCTGGCAGTGCTGCCAGTGGTGGTAAAGTGCAGCCTGGAAGATGGGTAATCAGCCAGGACTTGTTTTGGTATCTTACAAGCTGCATGGTTTCTCATGACTGTAGTGAGACACAGGTCTCATATGTCTTGCATGTTGCCATATGGAGATACGAATTGTGGTTTTGCTGGTCCTTGGGTGTTGTTGACATCAGGCTGTAGCAAAGAGATCAAAGCTTGTGGCTGAAAGTGTCATTCCTGAATCTCTTTTGCAAAAGTATGGATTCCCTAGAGCGAGCTCTGTGCTGTGCTTGAAGACTCTTTGGGTTGGGTGGAGGAACCTTTTGTGTCAAGAAAGTGGGACAGCATTACTCATGGCTACATCTGCAAACTCTTTAGGAAAGCCAAAAGGAACTTTGCGGCAACCCAAGTTTATGAGTACCCCAGAAGAAGGCAGCAAGAGGCCTGTCCCTCGCCTGCAAAGAGGCAGAGGCATGACGTATGGAGTGGTGAAACCCACTGCAGAGAGTGCCCTGCCTGCCTTGCCCCCAGCCGCTGGAAGTGGACCATCTAAAGAAATTCCCATGCAGAGGCATGTCACTGTGATAAACAGGTCAGTGTGTGTGTGTGAGAGAGACAAAATGGCATGGGGTGGAGAGAACTGGCTTTTAATGGGGTGAGGAGGTGGGGGTTGTGGCAGTGCTCAGGAAGCAGGTAGGTGTACGTGGCAGAGGTTCAACACTCCTGCTGCTAGTCTTATGCACAAGCGCTGTTGTGGGGTTTGGGAGAGCGGGAAGGACTTTGGGCTTTGCTTGCTTTTAGCTTGTCAGTGAAACCTGCGGTGCTTCCAGTCTGGAAGGAGCTTGAAGGCTGCCTGGAGGGCTCAGTGCTCCTGCTGCCGTCGCACTAGCAAAACCGGGTGGAGGAAAGTGTGTGTTTGGGAGCAGCAGCATGTCGTGTTCGATTGCCTTCCAGCAGCGTGAGTGAATGCACGTGCTCGCTGCACTTGGGCTGTGTGGATTGTAGTGGAAGCCTGCTGATCCTTGGCATGTCAGCGGTGCGTTTTGGGACGTGGGAGTCTGGGCTGTTGCTCTTTCGGAAAGTAATCTTTGAATGTGGGTAGGTGCGTGGGAAGCAGCAGGGCGACCCTTTGCCTTTTTGGATGTTGCCGAAGCCACCGGCTGTGCTTGGCCTGCTGGCGCCTGTTTTGGCGAGCGCTTTGCGCAAACCCATCAGGAAAGCTGTGTGTGGCAGGGTAGTTGTTTGCTAGAGCGGAGAGATGAGTTGTTGCAGTCAGCGGTCCGGAAAGCAGAAGGGTTTCTGAGCAGGTTGTCAGCGATGCAGAGTGCTGCAGAGGGTAATTCTTGCCTGCAGCTGGCTCCTTGTTGCCTCTTAGCCGCCTTATTTCCAGCAGCGTTAGTCTTTTTGTGCTGTTCTCCGAATGCTCGAAGGCAGCGGCCGCCTGGTGAGGTTTGGATGAATTTGGAGCAGGGCCAGAGGGCCAGCGCGGCTGTTTTGCTGGGTTAGCATTGCACGCTGGTTTTCAGCTCTGCTTTGAGCACCTCTAATCCGCCTCGGCTTACACAACTGCTGCCCCATCGTTTCTCTTTCTGTGCTGTTTACGGCTGCCCGGGGTCATCGGATGCTGGTGCGGGGAATGTGCTCGTCGTGGCCTCATTGTGGCTGCGCCGAGCGTCCTGTAGCTGCGATTGTGTTGGTAATCCTCGCCGGGCCCCGGGCTCGGCTGTAGCGCAGGCTCGCTTTGAAGCGAACGGCGAGTGGAATGCCGCTTGCAAGCGGGCAGAGCCGTGAAGAGCACGGAGCAGGGGGCCAGCTTAATGCTGCGGCGGTGCCTGCTTTCTGTGGACGCCCGGAGAAAGAGCGAGAGGGTTTTGCCACCTCGCTTGGGCGAGTGCTGTGTGTGCCAGAGGGTGGGGAGCAGGCAGGGGAAGCGAGGAGCAGCTCACGTTGGTCGTGAGAGAAGCAGCTGCTTCG
The DNA here is from genome assembly GCF_036417845.1 of Apteryx mantelli. Classification (NCBI taxonomy): domain Eukaryota; kingdom Metazoa; phylum Chordata; class Aves; order Apterygiformes; family Apterygidae; genus Apteryx; species Apteryx mantelli. Next base: position 8,581,169 of record NC_090020.1, read on the forward strand.
GCTTCTGCGCTGAGCCTAGCTTTGTCATGAAGGTCAAGGCTAGTGCCTCTTCGCGTTCCCGACGCTTTGCGAGAGGCCCTTCCTTACAGCCGTGTGCTGCGCTGGCAGTACTGGGGCCAGAGCTTCTTGTGCAGGCGCCTGTCCGCGGGCTGCGTTCTTCCAAAGCTTGCTCCTGCTGCTGGAGGGGCAGGTGCCCAGGGAAGGGGCAGGCAGTCTTTGCGGATGCTCATCAGGTTGGTTGTGAGCTGGCTTTGGGGAAGGGCTTTCCTGCAGGCCCGGAGGCAATACTTGTGCCTGGGCAGTCCGGCTGTGGCCGTAGGGGCAAGTGTTTGGGAATGTCGAGGCCCCAGTTAGGAGCTGCAGCCGGCATCCTTTTGCGCCGAGTGTTTCCCGGCTGTCCTTGCTCCTGCTGCACGCACTTGCGTTTGCTGTGGGAGCGAGGGAGCTGTCTGCTCTGGATTTGCTGTTGAGCTGGCTGCTGCATGTTGTGGCCAGACTGCGGCACCAGGAAGCAGGACGGCTTTCTTGCCTGCTCCGTGCCCGGCAGCGTTGGGAGCGCTGTGTGGGGAGCGTCATTGTGCCCCCTCAGCCGTGCTGGCAGCCCTGGGGAGAAAGGAGCAGGAGTAGAGCGGGCAAGGCAAGAGGTAGGTGAGCAGGTGTGTTCTGGGCTGGCGAGGAGTCGTGGGCAGAGGATGGCTGCTGAGGAGCTGAGAGGAGAGTGGTGACAGCAGCAGGAGGGAAAGGTTGGGAGCAAGGGGTCTGGGAAGCTGCAGCTGGTGGGAAGAGGAGAGCGCTGGCCTGAGCAGGGAGGAAGGAGGAGGAGGTGGGAGCGGCTGTGCAAGGGGACGAGGGTCTGGGAGGAGGCCAGGACTTGCTGCAGGAGGCAAAGGAGAGAGAGGCTGGGGCCAGGGAGAATCGAGGTCGGCTGCTCCGTCTGCCTCGTGATGGTGAAGCACATTGAGCGTTGGCTGAGCTAAACGCTGCTGGTGCTTGCTCCTGGCCGAGGTCGGTGGCAGCCCAGTAGGAGAAGTGTCTGCTGCCCTGATGGAGTCTGCTCTGCCTCTGTGCTGCAGTGGGACCGAAGGAGGCTCTCCCGCCTGTGGCGTTTCCTAGCCCAAGCCTACTTTCCCAGGCTTAGAAAGGCGTAGTGCCTGTGGTGTGACAGGCCGAGCAAAAAGCCCTCACTGCCCTGGTCAGGTAGGTCTTTGGAAGGCCAGAAAGCCTTCCGTAATGCTCAAAAGTGAACCTGGCTAGGTGGCAGCTTTCTGCAGGCTCTCTAAGGGAGCTTGCTGCTTCTTGTGGTGTTGTCTCTGATCCTCTCCGGCAGGTTCCCCTCAGCTTGTTTTAGGGAGCAGCGTTCTCCTGCTTTGATTTCCAGTGTCAGTCCCCACGCTGCTTGTTTGGAGAAGGCGGCGGAAAAGGCTGCTTTGGCCGAGGTATCTCTGGAGTAGAAGACACGTTGTGCCCCCAGGAGGAGTCCCAGTGCAGTCCCGTTAGCACGGGGGCTGCTAGGGGGGTGTTTGTGGAGGAGGGGCCCATGCTGTGGACAGAAGCTTGTGCGTGGCACATCTGGGTCTGGTGTGGCTGTGTTAATTCTCCTCTCTTGGCCAATCTGAAGGAGGAACGGCCAGGTCGCCGGTGGACACGATGGCTGCTGGGGATGCCTGGGAGCCTGGAGCTGCTGGAGCGGCTTGCTTGGGTTTTTGGACTTTTAGGGGAGCAAGTTGCCTGGAGTGGTTGGGCCCTGAGCGGGAAGAGTTTGCAAGTGAGTGGCCGTGTTAGCAGTGTCTGCAGAAATGCTTGGCTTGTCGCAGCCTCCCGGGCGCCAGCCCAGAGTCGGGGCAGCGTTCTCACAGAAGAGCCAGTCCTGGCCTGTGACCCTGGCAGAGCATTTGCAGCACAGGTTTACTGAGAGAAGCCCTGAAAGCGGGAGGATTCCCACTGTTTCCACAGGAGGCAGAGCTTGTCTGTGCCCCCCATCCTGCGCGGGGATGGTGTGCCGTCCTTGTGCTGTTTCTCTGGGTTTTTTTCCCAGCCCAGGCGCTTCCTGACCTCGTAACAGAGCACATGCACGGTGTCAGAGGTGCCCTAGCTGCCTCTAGGATTCTGCTGCCCTCAGGAGCTTCTGTGGTGATATGGTAGATCCCTGCTGTTTGTCTTGGCAGGGCGTCTTCCGAGCGCCAGGCTCAGGGCTGCACGCTGCCCTGTCTTGGTGCTCCAGCGGGCCCTCGTCAGGGCATTGGCTCGCCAGGCTCTGCAGCAAGGTTGCAGATGCCAGTGTCCTTGTGGCGGCTTCCAGAGTCTGTCTGCCCCGTCTCCGGTGGCCTTCAAAGGTCTGTGGTGCCTTGCTGTGAGATCTGCCTGGCTGTAGCTTCTGGGTCTTGCTGGTGCTTGGGCTTGGGTGGAGGGGGACAGGCTGTGTCTGCTATGTGCTCTGTGACCCCGAAAGGCTGAGGTGGAAATGCTGAGGGTAGCTGTGGTGCTGTCAGGTTGCCCTAAGCTGCTGCCCTCACAGGCTTGCGTGCAGCTGGCGCTGCAGGGTCTGAGAGGCTGCCTTTATAGGGAGTTGCCTGCCACCAGGTTGTCAGCATGTGTTCCCACACTGCCTTGTTCTGAGGGTGTTGCTGTGGACCTGCAAGGCCACAGAAAGCAGGACAGACCTTGCTCATAGTGCAAACATCAGAGATCCTCAAAGGTGGAAAGCAGCAGCATGGATGAGAACAGGCTGAGCTGCTCAGTAACCCTCTTGTTTGGACCAGCAGGCAGCATTCACAACCTATGCTGCTGGGATTGGTCTTCCAGCCCATGGATAGTGCTGAGGTGGATGTTGTGAGCCTTGCCAAGTACTGTCATGGGCAGGGAGAGGTCTGCCTTCCCTCCTCTCCGAAACAGTGGGCTGTGGGAGAGCAATGCAACTAGCTGTTCAGCTACAGCTATGCATAGGGGTTCTGCAGGGCTGTGTGGCTGGTCAGGCATTTTTGAAGTGCCATCCTGCAGATGTCTTCTCTTGTGATCAATGGTTACTGCTGCAGCTGGGAGGTCGTCTGCTGGAAGTACTCTCCAGCAGCTGAGGAACACAAGGCCTTCCAGAGATCTGAGTTTGCCATGTCTGTGTGCTGGGGAGAACTTTGTTGGCCCTGCTGCTCTCTGACTCCATGCCAATCCATCTTTGGAGAAATAAGATGTTCACCATGGTCCATATCAACAAGCAGCATGTCACAGGATCCTTGCCCCATTGCAGGGCTTGAGGCTGACCATAGCACCTGCTCTGTTCCATGGGAAGCTGTTGAGCCACAGCAGAGGAAGCTCAGGAAGATATCCCATGTTGTCTCTGAATACTAAGAAGATTTGAAATTAAATTTGCTTTCATGTGTCTCAACACAAGGGCAGCACCAGTCCTCTGTTCCAGGGCTCTTTTCTGACACATTCCCAAAGGCATGGTTAAAGAGGGTAACAGCTGCCCTTCTCCTGGCTTCGCAGGGAGAATCCTTCTCGGGTTAAGAAGGGAGGTGACTGCAGGTGTTGTCTGGCTGTTGCCAGAAAGATGGGCTTGATTCTAGACTTTCCTTCAAGCCTTAGTGCAGATCACTGAAACCTTGCTCCTGTTGCCACAGGCTTACCTTGCAATTGCATCATCCACATCACCTGAAGTGTGGCTTGTGGTGGTGTTGATGGTGTGTGGTGCTGAGGGCCAAAATGCTACTGATCCATACTGAGAGGCAGCAGTAGCATGATAGTTTGTTACTGATGTGACTGAGTGCGTGGGATTGTTTTGCTTGCCATGTAGCAATGGTGATAGTGTTCTTGGAGTCTGCTTCCCTTGAGGGAAATGTTTCCTCAGGTGTGTGTTCAGCTTGGAGTTGTCCATGGTGGTAAACATATGTACAGAGAGGTGTTTGAAGGAGAAAGGGACCAGACTTCCTTGTTGTGACTGCTGTTGGTCCTTCTGAGTTTGGCATGGATGACCTTTGTCTTAGTACTGTTGAGTCTCATACCACATGTGTTTCCCAGATGTGCTTGCAGTTGGTCTGCTGCTGAGCACTGCTAGGGCATTCTCTCTGGCTTGGGTAAGATGCTGTCCTGGACTAGCAATGCTTTGGACCCTTTCCTAGGACAGAATTATTATTTTTTGTTCAAGTGACACCTCATAGCTGATTGGGGAGGAGTTATGCCGTCTTAGGGGGATAGCAAAAAAGTAGGGGAGAAGGGGTCCTGTTAAATCTAGAGGATGCTGCTTAGAAGTGGTCTGAATGTGGGAGGCCATTTTCATATTTGTGGTTGTGCTGTGTCATTGTGAAGAAATGTAGGGCTATGTTAATGGTGTGCTAGCTTTGGCTTCCTATTGCTGTTGATATTAATCTCAGTGCAATATTTGACTGCTGTCCTAACATCAGTATGTGCAAAACACTGAGGTGTTTAGTAATGATCAAGAGTTCACCACTTACAAGAGCCCAGGTGAAGCTGCAAAAATCCCCCTTTATTTTTTTGTGACTGGTGAAGTTTGTGTTTTCCTCTAAAGATGTCCAGAGACGCCAGAGGTGGCTGGCCTCCTCACTAGCCCCTTGCTGAAGGACCATCGGCAGAGTGTGCTCAGTGCATGTGCAGTGGTCTTCTGTGCCCTTCCAGGAGCTGTCTGGCGTTGACAATGACAAGCTGTGTTTCCATGGAAAGCTGCTTTGGTGCATTTGCCACCTTGACTGCTGCAATGCAGTTTTTTATTGGGTGTATGTCTTTGGGAAGCACTTGCTCCTGGCCTTTGAGGTCCTTTCCCCAGCTGTTACTATCTGTCTTGCGTGCAGTGTAAGTGGTGTGCTGTGCACTGCTGTAATGTCTCCACTGTCAGAAGCTCATTGTGCTGAATGTGCTCCCAGTATAAGGTACTGCTTTCAGAAGGAGCATGGAAGAACATGTGCAAGCATGACTCCTGTGTCCTTTCTGTTGGAAAGTGCTTCTGAGAGCAACGCATTAAATGGTGTAGCAACAGTGTTTGCAGAAAGGCTTTGAATTCCTGTCTTTAGGTTTTCTGAAGCCTAACACTTCTAGTAGACTTGGACATGGCCACCAAGAAGGTGAGCGCAAGCGTACTTGCTGAAAAGACTGAGAAGCCAGTGAGATGAAAGACTGAATTGTCAGGCTGTCCGTGTCAAACATTAAGACTGTCGGTTGTGGATTTGGGCATAGATGCTGTCCCTTTTGCTACTGCCTTTTTACTGAATTTTGTGTCTCACAATAATCTGGTTAGCAGGCTGAACAAGAAACCACCTGTTGATCTGTCTTGCTACTGCCGATCAGGCTGTCTTCCAAGCCAGGACAGTGTCAATTTTGGTCTTGTGCAGAGTGCCAGCTAGAAGTATGTGGAATGTATTTTATTTTAAGTATAGGTCTTGTAAGCAAATGGGATGGTATTTAGAGCCTAGGAGCTGAGTTGAAGCAATTTTCTTTTTTCTTTCAGGCCTGAGAAGAGACTGACTATTCCACCACGGTTTCAGAAGGAGCTGCAGGTTCACCTATCCAGAAGCTCTTCTGTGGATCTAAATGGTAAATTTGCTTGTGAGGAGGTATTTTTGTCCATATTGCTGGTGTTGGACTGGGTGTTCTACTAAGTAGAACCCAGCTTGACTCAGTTTGAATGAAGATCATTTTGAGTGAGAACCAAATTCTGTGAATGAACTTCCTCACTCTGATGTCATGGTTCATGGGGAAACTTAAATAGTTGCTTGTCTGCCACTATTTATCAGTCTTTCAGAAAAATCCTTGTGCAGTAAATGTCAAAGCCCATTTTGTAGTGAGTAGCTTGGAAACAGAAGGAGTATGCTTAACTTCACTGTGAGGGTGTGGATCTGACCGAGGATGGTGAAATCCTGGCTTTCAGGAGTAAGCAGTCACATGAATACAAGCACACAAACCTACTTCTCCAGAAGAAGACCTTCTGCCTGTTTGCTTCCCAGCAGTTAAGCTTTGACAAGCTTGTCAAATGATGTTAGCTTTTTTTTGAGCCAGGCTGAGCTGTGAAGCTACAGGTCTGGTAGCAAATACACTTCTCTGGGAGGCGAAAGGAGTAGAGATGAGGGAGCAGATGAGCTAGTGGTATGAACCTCCCATTTGCCTGATGACTGCCTTTCTTCTGCTTATGGACTGTGTGAAACTAGCATGGACAGTTACTGTTTCCTTCTTTGCTTTGTTGGAGAGGTTCTTTGGAGTGCAGTAGCACAGAGCAAACAGACCAAATCCTTGGTGCATTTTATACTACTCTCTGAATTGAGGAAAATATTCTTGGATGTTTTGCTGCAGCTTTGCTGTTGTGCTTGTACTCAAAGAAACTATCTTGCATGCCTCTTGGGATGTTGCCTCAATGTAGCCTCTCAGCAGCAGAGGGCTTTCCTCATCTCTTCATGTGCTTGAGGCAGCATGGCTGAGGATTTTGGCATATCTGCACTGTCTGCCCGGATCCTTTCTGAAGAAACATTAGCAACTCCTAATGAAAATAACTGTAGTGGTGAAAATTCAGCTGAAGATCAATAGCTTACTAAATGTATGAGGCTTCCATGTCTCGTTCCAATAGAAAGTGAATGAAAAGGTTCTGCTGTGCACAAGAGCAGCATTTTAGAGTTGGTGTTATACTGGCAGCTCTCATGTTTCACTTTTTGTCATGTGTGCCTTCAACTGTCTTTCTCCCTGCTGTTGAGATGACTATTTCCTTCAAGGCTGTGTTTCTGTTTAAACAGATAACTTGAATGCATCTGTTCTGGAGACGCATAGTGTTCCCTCTGGCCCTTCTGCTCCTCACCTCAGTGAAGTTCAAAGTCGCATTAAGGAGATTCTGAGCAGGTACAGCAATGGTATCTGGCTGTCAAAAATGCCGCAGGTTTACCAGCAAATGTACCAGGAGGAACTTAGCACAGCAGTGCTCTATCAGCTTGAATATTGGCCTCATGTGTGCACGGTAAGTGTTGAATGTCCTTTTCGTGGAAGATGTCACTACCGTTCAGATTCCTGAGCGTTTATTTGCCATACTTTGTTTTAGGTAGTCCTACGTTTTCTTTCAGGATATGTAGCAGTGACAAATTGAAACAATGCCTTTGAAACAACAGCCAAAGAGCCCTTTTGGCTAGTGTGGCATTGCTTTGGAGGAGAAGAGTTGGCCTCTGTGGCTTGCTGGAGTGAATGCTCAGTACTGCTAAGCTACCACTTTTGACTGACTCCAGCACTGACAGTTCAACCAATTGCTGATGACCCTTCCCCTCTATGCCATGCTTTTTTTTCCCTTGGTTTTATGCTTTTCCATGTTGGGAAGTGTTTTCCTCTTGAATCCCTGAGCTACCAACAATCCAGGTCGTAGCAGTCTTAGGCCTGTCTGTCATTTTATATTTCTGTAGACTTCTCCACAGCTCTTTCTCACATCTTAAATCAAGGTTACATAACTCTGCTGTGTAGGTTAGGCTTGTGATGCAGTAGCAGATGAATGCTAAGTGTGATAATGCTGGGGGGGGGAAGGGGTTACAGCTCACCCCTTTCTGCCCCCTGCTGAGAGCTGTTATCTTTTTGATAATCAGAGGCATCCTTGTCCTTCATGTTAGGATCTGGTGTCAGGCTGGGGGTCCACTTACAGCTCTATCTTGTGAGTTGCCATCACAGCTGGGTTAAGGGTCTTCAGTCACAATGCTTTTACTTTCACTCCAGTCTTTTTTTCTGCTGCCATGGTTCATTCAGGGTATAATGCTGCTTTACACCAAGGCTTTGTTTACCTAATGGACCATTCGTATTAATGAACACTTTCAACTTCATGAACGTGTGTCAAATCTAGACACCCAAAGGGTACTGAAGTAGTGAGGTTCTCTGCCTGCCTGAAGTGACTTTTCATATATTTTATCATATAAAAACTTTAAATACAAAAAAGTGTTTCACTGATATTAAACACTTACTCTTCAGAGATAGCATTTGTGTATGGTGTTCTAATGCACACATAAATTGCATTTGTCCCATCTTACTGCACACATCAGTAACTTGTGCAAATAGCAGAGGTTTGTTACAAAGTTGAAGATGAACGCCTATGTTATCCAGAGAGCAAGCTGTTCTGAGTTACTTAATTTGTGTAGCAAACTTTAATCTTATCTTTTTCTTAGGTAATGTTTCAAACAAAATGCCACTCTTCATCAGGGATCATTGTCCATTTGCTTGTTGTCTGTTGGGTGTATCTCTTCTGTCTAGCAAGTAAAGGAATTCATTTTCAGCATGTCATTAAATCTGTGGAAGCATACAGGCTGTATAGTACAACAGCAATCAAAACCACCAGGTTCTCTTGGCACAGTCAGTCTTATTGCAGAGAACTATTAACAAGCCTGTAAAGCTGCCCTGAGAGTTTACTGACTTACCTAAACCATAGTTAAGACTCTGGCATGGAGAAGCTTGAACTAGGATTCAGGCCTTCCTATATGAAGACTACCACTTATTGCATATATATATGTATGTGATATATGGGAGGATATATATACATGTGTATGTATGCACACACGTGTGTGTATATGTATACATATGGGTGTGTGTATATATACATATATATGTACATGTATATATACATACGTGTGTGTATATATATAAAAACGTTATTCTCATCAGTTTTATTCTTGTGATCTGCAGGTAAACAGCTGTGTAGGTCAACAGCTGTGTAGGTCCTATGAAGTGCCATGGGGCAGACGTTAGTATTAGTAAAGATGGTTCCCTCACTAGTTCCTAAACGACTTGGACCTGGCTTGGTATGTAAATAGAGAGGGTCTGCTGGCCTCAAAAGAACAGGAAAATGCCTGGTGTTTCTCTCAGCACCTTCTTAAAGAGACAGCGCATACTCTAATAGAATGTATGCTGATAAATAGTAGTTTAGTTACAAACCAGGAAACAATAAACCCTGTAACATTAGTTCAGTGACACTGAAAGAATCACTTCAGACCTCTGCCATGGACAGCATCAATTTTGAATAAATCACGTGGCTAAACTTTCCTCTGAAAGAAAGGAATTTCCTTTTTTCCTTCTAGGAAATAATCATTTTTGTGTTCAGGTTACAACCACCAGTAACAAATTTCCTAGCTAGAGAACTGAAGTCCCCATAAAGTACCATAAATTACAGACTGACAATCTTGCTTTCAGCCCCCATCTTTCAGTCAAAAAGAACTACTGCAAAGAATTGAGGCTGCCAACATTCTTCACCAATTTGTTACTGCCACTAAGTTAATTTGCTTGAATGTATTTATCTTGCTTGCAGCATCACATTTTGTACAGCTAAATGCAAAGTATGAAGTAATTATTTAGTGGCTAGCATTCATATATAATAGTCAAGCTTTAATTAGCAATTGTGCTAGGAATATGTATGTTCTTATACCACCCTTATACAACATCCAAAAAGTCTTTGCTGGTCAAGCAGGCCTCAGTTAGGAGGAGAAGGATCTGCTTCGACAGCTCCCTGGGACAGGTCCTCGAGGCTCCCAAGTTGTCCTCTTCCATCTACAGCAAGACTAATAATCTGGAGGGGAAAAAAAAAAGACCCATCTGACTGCTGGTGACTAATCCACTTTTTTCTTTCCTTTTAGAATTTTATACCTTCCTGTTTTGATGGATTTTTTTTTTTTTTTGTCCCACATCTTTGAGCTGTTAATTGATTTCCACTTCAGCAATCCAACCTCTTTTTTAATCTTTCTCATATCTTTTCTCACAAATTCACAATTTCCTTTAGAATTCTGAGTAGAAGTTATGTAACTGTACTGTGTTTGGGCTTAGCCTTGGATCCTTGGGATGCAGGCAGCTGAACCACCGAGAGAGTACATTATGGAAGTGTTTAGAGAGGAGGGGTTACAGGCTTGTAAACAAAAAAGTTCATTGTTTTTGGAAGTCACAAATAACCAGAAGTTAATAGTAAATATTTTTAGTACTGGTAGCATGCCATGGTTCCTTTTGCAGTCTAGCTATAAACTGCCTTAGTGAATGTATGCTTTTGGGGCTTTTTCTTATATTTGCTTAACTCTCCCAAACTTCATGAACATCTCTCGGAGCCGCCAAGTTTATGGAGATTCAGGAGAAGATTAAATTCCTGCATCTCTTATCAGAACTTCTACTTGAATTTCCAGAGTTCTTTCCCAAAAGCTTTTAGAGAGACTGGGCAGTCCTAGGGTAATAGGAAAGGTCCTAGCATGGTTATATAACTGGATAAAAGTTTGGGAATGGCATAAGACAATATAATAGCATGGGACCATAGCAAGGGTTAAAAGCTTGGTCTTCAGAAAGGCAGAAAGTCATGGTGGAGCTCCACAAGGGACACATGCTGGTCAATATGGTCATAAGTGACCTGGGAAAGGGCTCAAATACAAGATGAGTTTGCTGATGATACAAGAATATTCAGGACAGTAAAGAGCAGGGCTCCTGAAGAATTGCAGAACTCTCAGATACTGGGTGGCTGGCCCGTAAAATCACAGCTGAGGCTTAACTTCAACAATGGATGTGAAGGATTCAAACATTATATTAAAAAATGATGGGCTCTGTGCAGACTGTCAGACTTGGGAAATGAGGTCTTGGGGTTATAATAATGTTTTGGAAATGCTGGCATTGTAGGAAAAAAAGCAAACAATAGGAAATGCTAGAAAAGGAATAGAGAACAAAATAGCAAACACTGTGCTGCTGGGGAAATCTGTTGTGTAAGCAAGCATATGTCAAATACAGTTGTGCTCCTCTCATCCCCGCCTAGCAAACATGGAAACAAAAACTCAGAGGTATAGCAGAGTGAATGGGTGATTCAGAAGGGTAAGAAGGGTACGGAACAGTTAAGTTAGATGATGTAGGTGGGAAATGATGAAGATATGGGCTATAAAATAAGTGACCTGGAGGAGGTAAATAAGGGAAATGATTGCCTTCATGGATTCAAAAGCAACTGAATATACTCTGAGACCAGGGATCATCAGTTATGAATTATTTAATTCCAAAGAAATGGTCTCTGACTGATAGCCCCTGAGTTGTGAGGTGTCTGAAATGGGAGGAAGATGTATCACTACGCTTATCCTATTTCCTATGCTGCTGTTGCTGCTGTTGAACAGAATGTTAGGCAAGGAAAATTTTTGTTTTGATCCAGTACAGCTGTTCTAGTCTGCTGGTTCAAGCCTGCCTATGCTTAATTACTTCTGATTCTTTCAAGAACGGTGTTGGTGCCAGCTTCTTTCTGATAGTGGCTTTTTTGGTGTTCAGACATCAAACTGAGAAGATAACAAAATGTCAGTCTCCTGAAATGCTTGTCGGGTGAAGCCATCCTCCGTCATCTTTCCTAATCTGTCTTCCCAAATTCTTTCGTGCAGTTAGAGAGAAGATAGAGCAGATAGTAGCAGCAATCTTTTAATTGTTAGAAGGAGAGGATGCCTTCTCCTCTTATCTCTGCTTTTTCTGTAGCAAGGCCTGCCTTAATTTTTCTGTCTGGGATCTTTAGGATCTTGTGCAAAAATAACCTCAGTGTTATGAATTTGGAAATTCTATTTGTGCTGGAGAAGATGCACTTGCTTTTCAGTATTTATAAAACAAATGTTTCCTTTTTCTTGTAACATGCTACTGGCCCTGGCTACCTACCAGCGTAATCATTAATCTGTTGTCATCAGATGGCAGTTTAAACTCGGGCGACTATGCTTCCTCAGTCAGTTGTCTGTCTTCTTTTTTAATAAGTCTATGGCTGAAGAATGTGCAATATCTGAGCATATTCTTTAGTGAACTTAATGACTATGGTGTTGAATAGCTGGCTGGTGTTCGTGCACGTGCTTCTCAGACTGGGGAGTGTTTGGTTGGCTACTTGTTCTAAGCTGGAGGTTTTGCCCCAAAAGGGAAAACTTACTGTTCTTTGTTTTGTCTGTCAAAAGTCTAGGATGGTGCTGAGCAGGTCCTAAAGGCTATCTGACTTCTTGCAGGGACAGAACTGGAAAAATTTTGGAGGAAAGAAGGGAGGGAGTGTTGGTTGCTTTTTTTTTTTTTTTTTAATCAACTTATCCTGCTGTCTTATTAAGCCTTTGACTTTGCTATCAAGGAATGTTCACAACTTTTATAAACTTCATATGATGAGAAAAATTCCAAGGACTAAATGGTGACAGAAAAGGGAAGAGAACTACTTCTAAATATCTATTCCTGGGCTGTATCCTCTCCCCGAATGAACCTGATACTGTGCCCTACTTGGTCTGGCAGCTGAATGTTTACTGAGCTGTTCAGAATTAATTGCACAAGACAGCTCAGAGGAGAGGAGGTTACCATAGTAACCAGTTGTATTCCTTGAGCTACTTTAGTTCTGTCAGGTTTTTACTTTCCAGGACGGAATTTCTGTACCGCGATTCAGCAAAGCGATGCAAAAGACATCATTCTCAAAGAAATGGATTTGAGAGTATTAAAAAGTAAGCTCTAATTACATTTAATGCATAGTGTGTGTTTACAAGCTGAAGCATACTTTGCATTTGGAGCAGAAGGTGGAGTGGGTTATCAAGGCTGGTAGTATGAATGACTGCCAGGTTGCAGAATTTTGTGCTAGCCCTACACACTGTCTGCTGCAGATGAGCTCTAGCATTGTAATAGGTGATTTTCTTTGCCTTGCTCACTGAAGAGGTCAGTCCTTGGTCTGGCACTTCAGGTGGCCTTTTAATGGGTGTCTCAGTGCTATACATAGAGCCACTAGTCGCTGGGGACGGAGTTCAGGAAACGGAAGTGTTCTGTCTGGAAGGCCCCTAGATGTGCTGTGTATATGCCACCAGGGCAAAATACAGTTTGTATCTGCCTCGCTGAGTAGATCGTATTTCATAGGACATGTGGAAATGGGGATGGAGAATGAGCCAGTGAAGGACATAAGATCCAAAATAACTTTGTGCACGCACAGTGCTCCAGGAGGCTGTGACCAAATGTTCCTGAAGCTCAGTTTCACTGAGCAGTTAGACAAGGTACTGAGCCACCAAATGAAGTCAGTCTGTTTGATATCACCATCCCTGTTCCTGCTTCTGACCACATACTCTTGCTACTTTGTGTGTGTGAACCTTGCACTTCCCTGACCCCCTTCAGAAGATTTCACTGGGTTACTGAGATGAAAATTAATCCAGACAAAAACATTTGTGGGTGAATTAGCTGGCAAAGGTGTCTGCTGGTCCTCGAGGCTGACACAAGGGTGTGAGTGGTAAGGACTGCACTCAGCCGTAGGGAGTTGTTAGATTGGCTCGGCTGGCTTACTGAATCGTACAGTTTGACTTCTTGCAATTGTGTGTTTGTAGAAGCCAGAGCCTCAAAAGCATGAGGGACTATGAAGAGTAGTTATCCTCCTTGTGATGTGCAAGTTAGTGAACAGGGTGGGAGAAGGAGGAGAGAAGGAGGTAACCTTAAGACACTCTTGAATTTTGCAGATCTTACCACCCTGTTGACCAGGCCTGAGCACTGGCTGAACCTAAACAAGGATATGTTAGCAGTAACAGAAAGCAGACTTTCTTTGGTCTCACAACAAAAGAAAGTATAGACGTATGCCTAGTGTGACATGTGTTTTAGTGCTACAGCTAAAATAAATAGGGAAGCAATGAGTACTAGAAATAGGCTTCAGAGTAATTGCGGCATCTGAAATGTGTTGTAACAGGCCTGAAATTTTGGAAGGCAATTCTTAGATACTGATAACTGAAATTCAAAACTGAACCAGTTCTTCGAACACTGCATAAACATCTCCCAGTTGACATGTGGTTTGGTTGAAGACAGGTTTTTTAAAGTGTCCTCATGGCATTTAGAGCAAGATGTTTGGTATTGACACTTCCCATGCAAAGCAATTGACTGGATATTAGACTAGGACCTGAAAAGGCTGGAGTAGATCCCAAGGATATATTATGTCTGGATGATTTAAGGGGCTTTCACAGTCTTGTAAGAGAAGTTGTTGCAGCTCCACAGTTTCTAATGAGTGAGAAGTTTCCACCCTTTCTGTGGAGAAGGAAATGCTATTTATGCAGGAAGTGTCAGATGTTTGCCTGCTTTTCCTAGATTTACAATATGAAGCACAAACTGTTATCCAGAGTTGGCTGCCATAAATAGGGATGATATTAGTCTGCCAGAACAGAAAAATAGTAAGGGTAAGGAAGACAGATTTTTATTTCTGTAAAGCATGTAAATCCTTATAATTAGCTACTGTGAACTTTGAGCTGGAAACTTCAACCAGGCAATAGTCAAATAGTACTGGAGTTGGTTAAAAGCTTTATAGAGCAGTTATGTAAAATGTCAGGGGGATATTGGCTCTCATTTCAATTTCTGTTAAATTCACAGGGCACTGCATGTTGTGATGCTGTTCACCATCTGAAGTTCTAGGTGGTAAAAGTGAATAGTTCCTTACTTGGAATTTGGAATAGGATGGTGGGCAGAGAAGAAAGATGGTTTCTCTCTCAACCAGATGTATCTTGGAGACTGAAATAACAGACAACATAGGCATGCAGCAGACTAAGAAAAGTTGTGGGGGCTTGGTAGCATATTTCAGGTTGTAGTTTGATTTATGATCTTTGGGGTGCCAGCAGCTTGAAGAACATTTGTCAAATAGTAGCAATATGTTTGGGGATGGGAAGGCAATGTTCCTTTATATCTTTGTTAGGCTGGATGGGATGAGTGAAGGGAAAAGTTCTTTATAAAGTCTGCTGCCTTATGCAGTGGGGATTGACAGCCTTTCAGGAATGGTGCATGAGACCATTTTCTTTCCCTAAATTTTTTTTTTTGCATGTATATGAAGCAGTGTAATAGGTTAAACAGCTGCAAGCTCAGGCTGTTGCTTTCAGAGGCAGCTGCTTAGAAGAGCAGGGAATACCTGAGGAACTGAGGGTTAATTTTGAAGCAGCATTTCTCTACTGCTTGGAAGAGCTGTACTAAAGAATGACTGGAAGAAACAGTGGGACCTGGAGTTGTAGTGGCTGCTTTTGACAAAGAAAAGATGCTGCCAGCCAGAGGTATGGATGCAAGGCCAGGAATACCTTCCTCAATGCTTTGAGCTCCAGCTTGCTAGGTACCAGAACTTCATGCACTCTTAAGGAAAGTCAGGTGGAGATAAGAGCTGTCTTCACACTGAAGCATTGGTTTCAGGTGCCTTTCAGCAAAATGTGTCTCTATGCAGTCTTTGGCATGTATGCCCTAGCTGTCAACTTGTGTATTATACCCTTAAACATGGTCTGAAAGAATCTATGAATCACACTTCCGATGAATTAGTCTCTCTGAATCAGTGTGAAGGTTCTGATTGTTGTGTCTTAGAACAGTCTTTAAGGATCTATTTGATACCAAACATAATGGAGCCAGATTTTACTGTCTGCCACAAAATGATACTAACAGTAGTTAGTAAGTAGTAGTAGTAGTATCAGTTATCTGCCACAACTGATACTAAACACCAGCTTCCACTGTGCATTTCATTTCTCTGCTTTGTAGAAGAGTGGCAGAAAAAAGCTGCTTAAGATAATCGTGAATAGAACCTTGGGAAAAAAGTCACAGAAGGACACTTTTTCCTGACTAAAAACTCTCAGTTCAAGGAAATTTTTTTCCCCAGTTCCTATTGGGAAGTATGCTGATGCTCTAGGGAGGTTGCCAGTGTACCTGCTCTTCGATCACCACTATGCTCAATAGTTAGATAAGGCTGTAAAGCTCATCTTGATCATCCTGGCATAACAAAGTGGATCCTTTCTTTTGATCATATATATTGATGTAGTAGTTTAGTTGCACATTTGCAAGCACACTTGTAAAAAAAGCTTTTGTCTTAGAAGCCCATACAGGAGCGTGACTGCCCCCATCCCTCTATATGTATATGTGAAAAGGAATGGACTTGCTCTTCCCTTCCATTTTCCTCAGATTACTCAATTCTTTGGTTTGCAGCATCAGTGTTTATTTTGGGACTTTTTTTTAATTCGAAGCCGCATTATTATTTTGGGATCCTGATTTTAATTTTTCAGAGCTCCCTCTGTTACTCTGTTTATTTCTGTTATTCAGACCCAGGACAAACATGTCTGTCCTTATTTTTCTTCTGTGTAGTATGGCTTCAACCTGTTTGGTCTTAAACAGTGTTGCCCCAATAACACATTCTGACAGGCATTGTCACTGCTCTCTGGAGAGATGACAGCAGGTATTTTGCACTTGCAAAGCCAGCCTGCGAGCCGTACTTACGGGCAGCACCGTACTGCCAAATCTATAGATGCCACTGGAAACCAAGATGAGATTTGCCCTGAAGAAAGGGTAGCTGATACAAAGTCTGTCACTCACAAGCAAAACTGCTTACAGTTAAAAGCTTCTGTACTATTAGGCATCGCTGAAGATCTCTTGGCCATAGCAGTGACTGGAAGAGTCTGTTGTATCTTGACTGTTAGCTTCAATGCAAGGAGTAGTAGCCTAAGGACATCCACCCGAGTCTACTTACTGAAGTAAGCTGAAATAGCAGTGTTTTCCTGCCTCTCAATGTTTGGCTGTGTCAGCATCCACAGTCTCTTCAGAAGAGAGATTTGATGCCTATAAAACCTCAGAGCTATTATTGGAGTTAAGAGGCTTAAAAGTCTCTAAGGATCTTCTCTCTTCAGTCTGCTGCCAGTCTCCAGGGTGTGAGGTTTAGAAGTCCAGTCAGCTAAAACTCATTCATCCCTATTGCAGCACCAATTTAGAAAGAGCTGGCCAAGAGAAAAGATGCATAAAGGTAGACTCTTGCTTCTGGCTTTTTCAGGATAATCTGCCATACATCCTAACACGGTCTATTCATACAGATTATGGTCCTAGTAATGCCAAGTATTTTATGGAGCTAAAAGAATAATAGTTTCCTTGGCTTGTCTTTTAAACAAATCCCTCAATCTTGTGCACAGCCATTTTGGATATCCTTAACTTGTTTTCTGTGTCTAGGATGTTATTACCTGCCAAGGAGTGTGTCCTGATATCCTCTGGGCCATTTGCTGTACTTTGACCTATTGACTCTGTTTTTCAGGGGAGTGTGCAGGGATGTTATCCCTTGCAAGTATTTAATACCTTTTTTTTAACCAAACTCCTTTCTTTGACTGTGATTCAAGGAACACAGTAAGATATCTGCTACCAGATGTTACAAATGCTTCTTCTGGTGAAGGAAGAATGTCATTTTGTATTGTTAACAATCTCGTCATCAAAAAGGTCCTTGATAGCTTCCATGAATTACTGCCGCAGCGATTTTTGCAGAGGCTCCTAAGTAGCAGCAAAAGACATGGAAGAGGTCATGGTACTCACTGCCTTGTCTGCCTTGGTTTCTACTGGTGAGATTTGCCCTCAGACCTTCTTGGTACCTAAACCTAGGAACATAATCTCTGGGAGCAAAGTGTTACCCACAGTTAAGGAAGATCAAGTTGGGAACTGAAGCCATCTGGGTGTCGGTGCTGAGGGAGCTGGCTGATGTCATTGCAAGGCCATTCTCTAGCATGTTGCAAGATTGGGACAACTGGAACATGCCAGAGAATCTAGTTCTTGAGGTCTGAAAAAAAAAATCAGACATTGCATACATTTTCCAAAAGGGCAAGGAGAAGGATCTGGGGAACTCCAACCTAGTCACTTACTTCCAGGCCTGGGAAGATTCCAGGAGCAACTCCTTCTCCTGAAGCATGTGAAGGACAAGGGTGTTGAGAAAGATTGACAGGTATTTGCTAAGAACAGCTCATGTCTGATCACTCAGACTGCCTCCTCTGAAGGGATGGGCTCTGTGGATAAGAGGAGAGCAGTGCATGGTGTTTCCTTTGACTTCTCTATAAAGGCCTTTGACACATTTTCTCATAGTCTTGTTTGCACCTAAGTGGTAGTGTAACATATGGGTTTGATCGGTGGCCTAAAAGGTGGGGTGGAAAACTGGCCAAACTACTGGGCTTCAAGGGTTGTCATCAGCAGTATGAGGTCCAGTGGGCAGCTGGTTACTAGGGGCATGCCTCGGGGGTTGATGCTGAGGCCAGTCTGTTTCTTAATAAACTGAATGAGGGGATGGAGTGCATCTTGGGAAAGTCTGAGGATGATACCATATTGGGAAGACTGATATGCTGGAGGGGAGGGCTGCTCTTCAGAAGGACCTTAACAGGCTGGGACTAACAGGAACCTCCTCTCTCTAAAGGCTCTTGGGAGTCTTGGTGGGCAGCAAATCAGACTGGAATCAGCTGGGGGGCCTTGCAGCCTCTGTCTGGACTGTCTTAACAAGGGTGTGGGTAGCTGGTAGAGGAAAGGGATTCCTTCTGTTTTGTCGGTACCTCTGAGCCTGATGCACCTGGAGTCCTGTGTCTGGTTTGGAGCTCCCCGGGGTAGAACAAGGCAGACATTAACTGAACAGTGTAAATTCAGCAGAAGCCACCTAGATGAAGAGGGGAGCTAGAGAACAGCACATATTAGGAAAGGTGGCAAGAAATACCTTTGTTCAGCCTAAGGAAGAGAAGGCAAAGGCAAGCTCTTCTGGCTGTCTTCCCCTCCCTCGTGGAAAGGCATAGAGAATACAGAGCCAGGCTGCTCTTGGAGGTGCACACTGGTAGGACAGCAGGCAGCAGATAAGTTGCAACACAAGGCAATCCCAGAAGATCAGAGGAGCCCTTTTTTCCTTGGAGGGGTGCTCAACCTCTGGAAGAGGAACCCAGTGAAGCTGTGGGATCTACAATTTTGAAATCTTCCCAATTCAGCTGCACAAGACCCGGAGCAACCTGATCTAGTTGGTTCTGCTTTGAGCAAGTAGTTGGACTGTGTGGCCTCCAGAGGTCCCCCCAACTGAAATTTTTTGTTAGTGTTTACTGAAGGTCCTCTAGGTTCTGCAAATCACTTGATGCTTGACCTATCCTCCCTTCTTAGGAGTGATTGTATGGCAGTACCTGTAGTTAGATTCTGTTGTGGAATAACTCCCTTTGGAGAAGAAAAACTTACTTGGTGTATACATTCATATAATGCTGCTCTTGTTGAAGGAGCTCTGTAATTACCAAGGGAACTTAAGATGAGCAGAGGACATGACTTCACTGGCTACCATCCTTCTCTAGCTGAACTTCATTAAGCACAAATAAGAGCCTGTATACTTTTCACAGGCCTCTCAATGTCAGATCCCACTTTGACTTTACCGTGTTGGATCTTCAGGTCCTGGTATTAGCCTTAATTTGTTTGGGATGAGTGTCTTTACAGTAACTATTTCCTCATAATAAAGAATAAAGGTAGGAGACATAGACCTAAGATTTTTACACAATCTGTACTTACCTATACTCATTCCTCTCATTTGACATTCTTGGGTCAGGTAACAGGAACCTTTCAGACAAAGGCATTTTGTTTGTGCATTTGTAGTTATCCATCCATTCAATTTGTTCTTCACTGATCTAGCTCTGGAAAGGGCTTAGGTGTGATGTTTGTCTGGGAAACCGAATGTGTCTTTCCTCTAGGGAAGGAATGTAAAAGTGGAGCTCTATAAACCTTAAGTTTTATTTACTGCAAGAGTTGTTCTTGCTTGAGGATTATGGTGAAAGCAGTGATACTTTGGTTGTCTGAAATCTACACAGACATTTGTTCTATGCTATGGTTAGGCCGATCTTGGTTGAAATTCTGTAGATTTAACAATGTGGAATTTTATTGTGAGTTTGTTCTTACAGTTCTCACAAATATTGCTTTCATGGCCGTGACTTCAGACTGTCCAAGATGCTTATTACTGGATATGGGGAAGGGGAGAGGCATATGGACTTGCAAAGAATCTAGATCTGGAGGGAAATTATAGGTGTGTGGTCAAACTTAAAATGATCCAGAATTTTCTTCCTTAATTTCAGAACTTGTCTAAATAAAAGCATTCCCTGTATGTGACAGCAGATATTGTTTATAGTAGTGTCTGGCGGATGACCTCTCATATCTGAAGTATACCATCAAATCCCTTTTCCCTCAGTGAATTGAGATGGAGTCTTTTGTTTATAATTGGCTGGTGGAAGAGATCTTATGTTCAAGCAGTGTATCATTATCTTCTGCTTCTGCTAGGAGATAAAAGATATTTACTCTTTTGGAAGCAAGTCTTAATTGTAATACATAGGTTTCATATTTGCTCTCTACTGATTTAGTCATGTTTGTTCAGTAACCCAAATAAATGGAGGAGGAGGAGACATGAAAAGAAATGACTGCTCTGCAGTAATTGCCTCAAGCTGAGTTCCCCGTGGACGTCCACCTTGAAGTTTGTATAAAATGCATGTTATAAAATTTATCAAAATGGTTTAGATTGGGACATAACTGATTCTTGATTCTACTTTTTATTTTCTAAGGTGGAAAAAGTATGCACAGGTGATCATATGGACGGACTCCTTTATCCTGCTAAGAGGATACCACCCTTAGTGAAGAGTGATATAGAGCAAGGAAAAGCAGCTCAAAATGTTCCTTCTTCAAAAGTGGACCCTTTGTTAAAATCAAGCATGGAAACCACATCTGCTTCACTTAGCAGTGACTTCAAGCAGAAAGTTGTCAACATCTTGCTGAAGTATTCCAGTGGTCTTTGGGCTAATGCACTTCCCAAGCTGTATCAAGACATTTACCAACTAAAATTTCCAGAGGGCGTTCTAAATAATCTAGAGTTGCTCTCAGATGTATGCACAGTGGACCACATATCTGACAATCCAAAAAAGGCCATCCTCTATGCTAAACCCCAAAGATATCTTGATGAGAATCTGAATGTCCCTGAGAAAGTCCAGATGCATGATGATGTGAAGGCCACAGCTGAACAGCAGTATAAAGAATCCAAAGAGCAGTATCCAGAGAGCCTGACTGTCCCTCCTCTAGTCACTCCTGCAGAAGGATCCCTCTCTGTCTTGGTAGTAGAACTGAACAACACTAATGAGGTCATAATTAGGCAAGTTCTTACTTCAGAATCACTTTCTTTTTTAGCTATATTTATAAATCTGCTTATTCTTATTGTAAAGCTCTGCCATAAGATAACAGGTGAACAGGAAGGTGCAGGTCTGTGTTATTTGCTAATGCTCTTAATGAAACTTAAGAATCCTTTTGTCTGTGTGTTTGAATAGAAGTTTGCTGAGATTGCTGAGCTGATCAGTTTTATCATTATCTTGTCTGAGAACCAAAGCAAGCTTGAACTGTTAGAAGGCCAAGTTAAATAACCCTTATGTAGCTCATAACATTGTTCAGATATTGCCTTGCCTCAATATACATCAAAGTATTTTTTTTTAACTTCTAAAACTGACTTACCACTACCTGGATATGACTTGAGTATGCAGTTTCTACTTTTGGGGGTAGATGAGCTTCCATCCAACAGTGAGCTACAAGTGCTTCTTGGTTTTGGTGGTTGTTAATCTGTCCAGCTTTAGGGGATACTCTAAAAGGTGGATTGTAGTTGCTACGTTATGTATATGTTATGGTGCTGTGTCAGGAAATACCATGATAAGCTTAGTATACTTCACTGTTGGTATAAAACATAGAAATCCCAACAGTTCTTTAAAAGCTATGACTTTCTGAAGAATATTTTATTCTGAATTATTGCAAATTGACCTAAATCTTAAACAGTTTTATGTCACCCAAAAAAATGAATTGAACTGCTGTTTGGTAATATACTGTATCATCGGTCTTTTTTTTTTCCCCATCAGTTTCTGCAGTTTCAGCTTATGTTAGTTCACTCATTCTCAAAGGTCTTGATTAGCATCTAAATAAGTGCGTGTGCAGTTTACTTAGATCTTCTAATCATGAAACACAAACCTGGTTCCTTATTACTGGTTAGCAATATTCAACATTAACTGTAAGGTTGAAATTTAAATACATTTTTTTTCTCCTCTAGCCAACAGCAGTGTATTGGAATACTTAACCTGGAACTTTCTTTAAGTTTCAGCCCATCAGTTTAGTTCTCTGAACTCATGGAACTGTAATGGCTGGTAATTCTTAGAGGAAAATCCATACTTGGGGATTATGAAAGAAATTCTTATATAAGAATGTTGTCATCTTTGTTTTAGATGCTAGTACCATTTTATACTGTGCTTTTTCTCAGACAAAGTGTTTTATGTTGTACATTTTCGTGGCCACAGGTGTAACAGTAGGGAGCATGCTTATAAACTTGTTTTGTGTACTAGTCTTATGACAAAACTTAAATTAAGGTAAGACCCTTTAACTATCATTAACATCTATACTTTCGCTGAGTGGACAAGTCACTCATTCTAATGAAGACAAGATTGCCAGAATTTGGGAGTGAGCTTAAGTTTAAAACAACAAAAAAAAAAAGTAGGAGGAAAAATTACATGAAAGAAAAGAGCTTTGATGTTTTTGGGTGCTCCTGTGAAAGCTGTGTTTAAGTTTAGTCTGAAACAGGAAGGACAATGATGAAAGATGAATTAGTGCCAGCAGAAATAGCGAATATAAAAACAAGTAATCTGTACCTAGGATTACTGAAACAGTTGGACATAATGCTTATTGCATGTTTTGTGTTAGGAAAGGCGGAACAAACTCTCCATCTCTACTTCCATCTTGCTGAGTGAGACACCTGCACAAAACACTCTCCTTCTCACTGTACACCTTTTAACTCTGACAGTATTCATAACTTGCTGAATATGTGGAGTTACACACTTTAGCTTTCTCATCTGTTATTTTAAGGAGGTTTTCAGGAATTACTTGGGGAGAACTGTTCTTGATGAAGGTTTATTTTCATATGGGTTGGCTCCAATGCAGGGTTAACCCTTCAAAACTGAGCTGTGCCTCCTTTGGCAGTATTGTCCCATTTGGATGGGTTCAGAGCATGCTTTGTGTTTGGCTTAATCCATGTTGACCTGATGGTCAATTTTGCCTTTGATATTAGGAATATAAAATCAGCTCCGCTAGTTCAGAATAGTGGTGTCTTTTTAGTTGGTTTGAAGTGACATGACCCAAGAAGAAGAAGAAAATCACTTTCCTACAGCTACTGGCTGAGTTCCTCTTGGTACAGCCCAGGATACTGTTGCCTTTCTTTGCTGGCAAGGCACATTGCTGGCTTGTGCTGGGCTTGCTGTCTATCAAGATTCTTGAAGCCTTTTCTGCAGAGCTATTCCCAAGCCACTCCATCCCCACCTCTGTCATTGCCAGGGTTTCTTCCTCGCCAGGCGCAGGACATGACACTTATCCTTGTGGAGTATCATGAGGAATGGGCTGACAGGAACCTCCAGCCTGTCCAGTCCTCCCTGGGTGGCAGGCCTGCCCTCAAGTGTATCAGCTTCACCCTCCACCCTCACCCTCAATTTGGTGTCATGTGCAAACTCTGAGTGAGCACTCCAGTGCCACCTCCAGGTCACTGACAAGTTAAACAGGACAGGTCCCAGGATAGACCTTGTATGGTATTCCACTTGTCGTCAGTCTCCAGGTAAAGTATGTCCCATTAATCACTATGCTCTGAGCTGATCATCTAAACAGTTTTTAATCTATCTAGTTGTCCCCACATCAGGACTGTAATATCTGAACTTGGATACAAGAATATTGTGGGAGATAGTGTCAAAAGACTTGCTAAAGTTGAGGTAAATGACATCCACTGCTTTCCCCTCTTACAGAAGTGTACTCATCTTACCACAGAAGGCAATCAGGTTGGTCGGGCATGATTTACCCTTGGCAAATCATAGTGATTTACTGGCTATTCCCCATCACCACCTTCATATGCCCAGAAATGCATTCTAAGAGAAGTCACTCTGATTTTTCCCAGGGACCAAAGTGAGGCTGATCTGCCTGTAGTTCCCCAGATTGATCTTTTGGGCTTTCCTAAAGATAGCAGCAACACTTAGTGTTGTCTGGTAATTGGAATCTTCCCCCATCTTCATGACCTTTCAAAGATGATAGATGACTGATGTCCTTGCAAGGCTCTCTTAGCACCCTCGTGTGCATCCTGTCTGATCCCATGGGCTTGTATGGTTCAAGTCTTCTCACATAATCCCTGACTTGATCCTCAGCTCCTGCTGGTATGACTGAGTATCCACCCATTAACTTGTGTTCAAAATGTTAAGTTGCTTTTGTGGCTTATGCAACAAATACCTCCTGTGAAACATTTGTGATCATTTTCCTTCAAATATCCTTCTGAGATTTTAGCCTGCATGGTTTTATTTTTCTAATACATAGTCAGTTCCAGTTGCTCAGATGATACTCATGCATACTGCAGGTCATCCTGGAAGGCTTTGTATGTAAATGATGAACTCTATCAGATGTGAGATAGAAGAGAAATTGCAAAGGATGTCCCCAGTACATTCTGTTTTTTCTGAGATGAAACAGTGCTTTTCCCAGCTGTTGAAGAGAACTAAAGATAGCTATCTTAAATGATTTCAGCATCCTTCCAAATGTTTACTGTAATTTTTTTTTCCTTTTTCCTAGTAGCAGCAAGATTAATGCGGGTGGTTTTTTTGCTTTACAGTTTTTAATCAACCATGGAAAAGAAGCTTCAATTCTTAGGTTTTTACCCCTATCCTGAAAAGGAGGTATCATCTCATCCAACACATTTTCCCCAGTCTGGCCACAGACTACAGCAGGCAGAGATCAGGACTTTAGTCACCAACATAATGGAAAGATACAGTTAAAAAGAATTTTCAGCTCCCTAATTTCAAAACACCTTCTACTGGTGGCTGTATCTTCCTCCCTAACTTACAGGTAGGGAAGTGGAGGACCACATGTCTTTCTGTAGGTGAAACAGGTCTGTGGCACAACAAGAGCTACTGTCTGACTTCTAGTCCTGCTTACAGAATGCAGCCTTGCTGTTGCCTCCAATACTGGCCCAGTGAGGGGAAGGAATTCAGCTTGGCTAGTAAACAGTATTTCTGTCTTACTCCAGAATGAAGTGGATAGTGGATCACTGATGATAGTAACTGTGCTCTGGCTCAGTGTCTCATTTGACAAGAGTGTCTGTAAGCAATAACGTAGCATGCTGCATCCATGTGAGCTGGAACAGCCTGCCTTATGACGTTCTGAGTTGAGGCTGCTTTGTTAAAAATTTCCTCTAAAGTGGCAGTTCCCGAATTTTAGACCATGGTTCTCGGACAATATTAAGCAATAAATTTCGTGAACTTGTTGTTCTGTGTAGGTATATGGTGTTGATTACACTTTCATGGACAAAGTCACTCATCTTCAAGATCAAACAGGTCTTGAAAGAAATAGTTTTTTTGGCCATGGAAAAAAAATGTTTGTATGGACATACAAGAAGGAAACAATGCATGGACTCAGTTTTCCTTTGCATGTCCTAGCAGTCACTTTCACTCCTTCTATTTAAGGACGGTATAGAGGCTACCAGTTGATGCTGGTTTTGGCAGCATTAGTAAAATCAAGATTCCCCTTTGTGTCTTGCTTGAGCAATATCTCTTTACTTTCTTGGCATATGACTAAGTGTTGCTTGGCTGAAGCCTTTGTATTGGAGTACTAATTAAGACAAAATTCAAAAGTTTTGAGCTATTTCAAATTTGACACTGTGGACAGTTCTTTAAGAGTTCTGTTGTAGGCAGAATGAAAGTGAGATGATGCAAATGTTCTCAGATATTCTCTATACACCTACAACAGTGCGAAGGCAGAGATGATATGCTAGGTCCTACAATGGAATTCTTGCAAGAAATAATTGTCACTTTTATCTTCAACTACTTTGTGTTTCCCAGCTAGAGGTCTGGTACTTTTTTCCCCACTTTTAACCCTTAGAATAGACAAAATATTACAGTTTTTTTTCCACTACGAGAACATAACTACTCTGTTCCTTTCACAATGAAGCAGCAAGCTTGACATGTGAATTAGTTCCAGTTGAGAATGGTGCTGAATGCGTAGCAGATGACTTGCAAAGTCTGACCACCTGCATGTAGATTAGCAGACGCTCTTGAAAAATTATTGTTCCAGATTCTTTTAACAAAAAAAAACTTGGAAAGCAATCTCAATCATCTTTGATCAGCCAAAAAGCTTTTTAATGCAATTTTTACCTATTCCCTGAAAATAGTGAGGCAAGAAGTTCTGAAAAATTCAAGATACTTCTACTTTCTGTTAAGTATCTTTAAGAAACAAATGTTAAGAAGTAAACTTTTGAGTAGCATATACCCATCTACCTGTCTCCACTCCAAGTTCCTTATGAATTATGTGAATTTTTGCATAGAAACAAAAGAGCTGTTAAGCTTGAAAACAATATATAATTGAATGATATGGTAATAGAAAACCCTCATTTGCATAAAGACAGTCTGGGAAATAATCAGATGCAAGTTAATCATTTTAACAAAGTTAGCACAGTATGTCATAGTACAATAACTGCACTAATCCTGGATGTATATCCAATTTTCATAATAAACTTATCTTTTTATAGCACGATATACCAAACATTATGGTAGAAATAACAGTATTAATCATTTTGCAAACAATTTTAATGTAGTTAAAAGTAGCTGCTAACATAACTTTGGAAATAAGTTTTTCTTCTGTCTTTTCTAATCTGACTTGTTCCTAAAATGTTTAGAATGTCCTATTTGGATCTTTCACTAAGTTTATGTGACAGACTGCTTTGGTATGAGCAAGGTCAGCAGTCTAATATCAAAATCATTTTTAAGGCTAAGAAGAGAGTAAACAGGAGATGGTTTGACAGATGATCTC
This sequence comes from Apteryx mantelli, assembly GCF_036417845.1. NCBI lineage: Eukaryota > Metazoa > Chordata > Aves > Apterygiformes > Apterygidae > Apteryx > Apteryx mantelli. Next base: position 8,607,695 of record NC_090020.1, read on the forward strand.
TAAAGCTATTTTAAGTGCCTTGTGCTTTGATCAGCTTTCATGAAAACCTGATTGATTAAGCTGGTGCTCCTAATGGCAGAGGAACTTCAGAGATGACATACTAGTTCTGTATTGTACCTGGTCCCTGACGCTACTCTGCTCTTCTGGTCAAGTTCCTCTACATTGTTGTAATAAACAAGTAACAGCTTTTACTAGAAATCTAGTTGAGCATGTTAGACTTTATGCTGCTGGACCATATTCAGCTCTGGATGGTACCAATTTTTGTAAGAATTGCTACTTTTCTATAGCCCTCTTAATCAAAAAAGAGTTTCAATGCTGATGTGCTTAGAAACTATATTTATTTATAATTTATTCACACTTGAATATTCATATGAGCATTCCTTTGTTTTCGCTAAGCCTTTTGTACTCATATCCTGACTCTTGCATTTTGTTTTTTCTGAAATACTGTAGGTATGTGGGTAAAGATTATTCTTCTGCCCAGGAACAAATGGAAGATGAGATGAAAGAATACTATAGTCAGAATCCTACAGTGTCACTGGTTCAGTCTGTAAGTGTTGGGCAAATTGTTGCTGTACGTGTTGAGGAAGATGCGTGGTTGCGTGCTCAGATAACTTCTGTGGAAGACAACAGAATAAAGGCAAGCAGCTATTTGTTCTGGTGCTTGAAAAAAAACCTTGAAACAGTTCTCTTTTTTAGATAAGCAGTCAGTTCTTAAACATGCTACAATAGCATTCTCTCCTTCCCTGTCTGGAAATATTTCTTTTTTCAGTTACATGAAAAACTAAGAACTCTTTTGAAGTTGCATGATTGTCTAAATTAAATGATCTTTCAGTCCCATCCCCATTCCCCCACCCCATAAATACTTTGTTTTGGGGGTTGTTGGTTTGGTTTGTATGGGGCTGGGCACTGTAGCACTTCTGTGCTGGTAAAAGTACCTTTGATAGTCTTGTGAAGAATAGGTGTAGTAGTGCTGTTTTGGAGTGGGGCATGGGAAGGGAAAGCGAAGAGAGAAATGTGAATAGGCTAAAGACCTATGACCCATATCTAGCCTGAAGTCTTGCACCAAAATATCCATCACATTCATTAAACAGCAAGACAGTGGGAAGAATATACTAGTGTTTCAACTTCTTTGCTCACCTAACTAGATCCAGTATTCTAGGAGTTACCTGATCTGCTTGTTAGTTAAACACTTTTATCTGAGATTATTTAACTCCTCTGTTAAACCTTTCCTGAGCCAAACAGACTCTTCTTGTTCATCTGCTACAAAGCTAGAACATAACTGAATTGTAAAAACAATTTCAAACTTTTCAGTTATTCCTTACTTAATGAAACATTATGTTTTTATTTTTTTTCTTTCCCTAGTTAGGTGACTTTTCACCAAGATCTGCTTAACATACTTCTAATGTTGATCCATTTCATAAATGTTTAAATAGTACATGTATTAGAATTAATCATTCAGAAAGCTAGTGTGATACCCTTCAGCTGAAATTTGAAGGGTAAAGTGTCAATTTTGTAAAACATTAATGTTGATTTCAGAGAAATGGAAAGGATAGTGATAGCAAATATGCCTCTGACGTCTCTCAAGCCTGAATAGCAGCAGAAAGAAGGCCACTGCTGCACTGCAGCGTTTGCAATCATCCTCAGACCTCCCTTTTGCAAGTTTGGTATGCAGACACTTTGCATGTTAAAGTTTAGAAAACTGCTATAAAAGGCCCTGTCAAAGACTTGTTTCTCTCGCCTTAGCCCTGATTACCTTTTGCTAATCAGCAGTTTCCCTACTGATTTCCTTTAATACCTGTGGTATTTGTAGCGAAGTTATTAGAAGCATACATCAAAACGATCCTCTTAAAGCTATAAGTACAAAAGGCAAACTGTAGAATGGCACTGAAATGGTACTTGAGTTTTCAACACTTTCAAACTTTAAAATTCAAAATTGCCAATTTATTACTTTTTTTTTCATGCAACTTCAGGTAGTGTGTGCTGAGTCTTTCCAGCACTCTTTCTGTGAAGAACAGACTTTCTGTGGAATGGTTGGAGAGGATAGTTTTAGGGATCTTGAAGAAGGCTTTCCTTGATAACTCTGAACATCGAAGCAGTGAAACAAACATAAGGCTAATAGCAATATATAATACTAAATTACTGAGCAGTGGCTTGCCTATTCAGTGGATGCACAGAGAATGGGATAACTGAATATATTTTCCCTAGACTCAGGAACATATTCTTAAAAAGATATTAATGAACTTGTTTTTATTTCCTTTTCCATTATCAGGTGTGCTATGTTGATTATGGCTTCAGTGAGGTTATTGAAAAGAACTATGTGTACAAGCTAGGCAAACAGTTCTATTCACTTCCATTTCAGGCTGCAAAATGTAAACTGGCAGGTAAGAGAAAGCCACTGTTGACTCTACAGCTTGCTGTTGTGTGACTTATGGATTGAAGCATCTCAACCTGGGTGTTGGGATCCTTGTTAATAACAACTCTGTTAGATTCTGTCCAAGACAGTTTAGTTTAAGCAGATGCAAGTAGGTGTGGAAGGAAGGAAAAGGAGAGCAAAAGAAGCAAGGAAGGTCCTTCCCCTCTCAGTACTTGCAGAATTCCTAGACTGTGCAGGAAACTTACCTTCCCCAAACTGGCCATTTCTAACTTTTACAAATTGTATTTCAAATGTATAGAATTGCCAGAAATGAGCTTTATTTTTTTTTACTTTTGATGCACTCTTTTTCCTTTACCCTTTTGCCTTGATTCTTTATGAAAAAGGTGGGGGGGGTTGTTTTTTCTTTTTTGGAGGGTTTTTTTTAGATGACTTTCTATGTTAAGGAGGGAGAAATTAAGCAGAGTACAAGTAGGGATGCAATATGACTTTCCAACTACATCCTGATTCTTGGAAAGACTACTGTTGCAAACACAAACCTGATTATTATATTTTCCTTCAAATAAAGTGATATGTGAAAAGTATGGCTTGTCTTACAGGGCTGGAATTCTTCTGTGATGATCCTGTTTTAGTAAAGACTGTGGAATTGCAAACTTGCAGCAAGATATTTGCTGTGGAAATATTGGAAAAGAGTGATATTCCTCTTCTTGTTCTCTATGACACATCTGGAGAAGAGGATATCAACATCAATGCTACCTGTCGGAAGGCGTTGTATGACAAGTCCCTTGAACTGCACCTACAGGTACCATCTTCCTGTTTCTTTCTTAATTCATTAAAAAGTACTCAGGTCTTGGATGTGTAAAAAACAATATGCAGAAATTTGCTGAGTTTTTGTGTATGTGCTTTTCCCTTTCTTGTCAAAATCTTACCATTGCAGGTAGATGCGATATATACCAATGTCAGAGTAACCAGCGTTTCTTCTGATGGAAGTCTGTATTGCCAAGTACCATCTAAAGGCTTGTCCAGGCTTTCTGAAATCTTGCAGAAGCTAGAAGACTACTTCCATTACAAGGTAGGTCTGTGATGAGGAGGGAAGTGGTGGGATAATGTGATATTTCTTCAGTTTATCAATCCTTTTTCTCACACAAGTTCAAGTTTCTGAGGTAGCTATAGACCATATTCAAAATGGCTCCAAATTCTGAACTTAGTCTTTGAGAGACAAACTTCAGAGTGAAAGTTTCTTTTGATTCTCTCTTGTTCAGATGTTGTCTCTGATGCTGTCACTGTCAGTAACTGCTTATAACATTTCTTGAGTAGTTTGTATAGTAACAGAATGGCTCTTAAGGGGAACTTCAGGTGGAAACTTCAGAGGAAGCACTGCTTCAGACTAATTAAAAAATCTGTGTGTAGCTACTACCATATACTGTTCTCTGGAGATCTGACTCATATGATGGAGTTAAGGTGCATGAACCACCTGGCCCATAGCACAGTGTGTGCAAAATGTCAAAGAGCAGTGTAACCAAAATCTGTTCTTTTTAGCCTGGCTTCCTTGTGGGTTGTATGGTCTTGATCTGGTGTGCTTGCATACCTGGTCCCTGTACCCTGTAGTTTTTGAACATACTGACCAGTTTCAACCAGACTGATATATAGGCAATGTTCTCAAAAGAATTAAGTTGCCTTTAAGTAGGCTGTGGGCCCAGATGTCTGTATGCAGGCATATACACCAAACCTAATTAAACGTTAAAGAATTTATGCAAAAGAGGAACATTCTAAGAGAACCTAAGTTGTGCAACATCCAGCTGAAGCATTAGAGAATCAAAACATGAAATGCAGATCCTTGAAAAGTCTGGCACTGTTAGCTCCACTGCTTGTGAAATGCACAACACTTCACACTTCAAAATGTTTCAACATTTCAGCATTTTTCAAAATGTTTTTAGGTGTACAAGTTGAGCCTTAGACCTGTTGAGACAAAAACTCTGGAAATTATCTTGAGCATATATCAGTTATTGAGATTCAGTTTCAAGCAGGCTGAACACTGAAGGAAAGAGCACAAAGCCCTGAATGGTTTAGCCACATCAAGACAGCCAGCCAGTCAGATATTTAAAAGGTCCATATTTTCTGGGCATAATGTATGTGAGGTGATTATTGCTATCAAAGATGGAACTTGAGATTCAGAATCTTTCAATATCTGTGTGTGTATGGGCATGAAAGAAGCAGTATTAACTTTACAGCCTATCTTCAGGGGGGTTTTTTGCCTGTAAATTTCAACTAACTAAGGTGTCCTTGAGTTCTCTTGTGCTTTGTTATGTATTTAGGGTCATCGTGATTCCCATGAAGCCTTCATTTGAGGCAGTAGTAAATTTGGGTCATTAGATGTCTTGATTGAATGATGTATTCTTGAATATAAGACAGGAACTTCACCAGTTGTCTATCACAACTCTGCACTGCTCTTGCTTTTCAGAATATCAATAATAATAGTCAGTGAAGTTTATATTCTGAACTTCCAAAAGCAGAGGGAGGGTCTGTGGTTTTTTGTTTTGTCCTGGTAATTTACATCCTTTCAGCTCACTTATAAGAAGTGTTACTAAGAATTAAAGCTTTACTGGTTGGGGAAGCTTAAACAATGTGTGACACAAGATGCTTCTGAGGCTGGAAAGAAGCTTTGTGTTTGAAACTGAGCTGCTTCTCAGAATTGTGTGTTCCATGTGTGGCTTTTGTAATGATTAGTTCTGTGCCAGACAGTAATGGCTCTATGCATTATAACTTCTGTTTTTATATTTGCAGACATCTGAGTTTAATGTATCATTACCTTTCTGTGGCAAAATCTGCTTGTTTCCTTATAAAGGAAAATGGGCACGTGTAGAGGTAAGAAGTATGCAAAGAATAGCAACAGTTTCTCTGCATAGAACTGGCTTTTCCTTTTTGTTTAGCTAAATCTGGATCCTTGTTTTCCCTGAAGCTTGTTATAGTGCATGTGTCTCTGTTGTGTGGGCTAACTTATCTAAGGTTTGTCCTAAAATGTAGACTGATTCTCTGAAACAAGTGTTTGTGCAAATTTGCACAACACTGGTTCACCATTATGCTTCCCTTTTTTCCTTACCTTAATTTTTAACCTTAAAATGACACTATTCCTTTCTCATTTCAGATAACAATTGTTCACAGTAGTAGGGCACTTGATGTGCAGTTCATGGATACTGGAACAGTTGCATCTGTAAAAGTATCAGAGCTTAGAGAGATCCCATCACAATTCTTGAGAGAAGTAATTGCAATACCTCCTCAGGTATAAAGACATGTTAAAGCTAATCTATACTAGATCTTTTACCAGTGTTTGTGGTGCTGCTCCTTCTACATTTAAGTAATGAAATTATTTTTGTTCAATAGCATTCAACATTGGAGTGTATTTCGTTGTGTATCTCTGCTTGAATTAATTCATAATTTAGTCTTGTGTTTTGAGAAGATGTTGCAGTAGTGGTGTGCAAGTAATGATAGTGGTTATGCATGTTCCTCTGTGTCTGTTTGTAATACATTATCAAATCTATCTGCATTAATAAAGTTTCTGTAAATGGGAAGTTGAGTAGTAAAATGGCTGTTAGGGTTCCACATTGTTAAATTTTACCCTCTTTACTTAATTCTGTTCTTAGGCTATAAAATGTTGCCTGGCGGATCTGCCTCTCAACACTGGAATGTGGACTCCAGATGCTGTACTGTGGCTGAGAGATACTGTATTGAATTGCTCTGATTTTAGCATGAAGGTAAACAGTCAAAATGATTCTGTCACTTGAAATTTACTGACCTGTGGAAAAAACTCTGGAAGCTTAACCATTCATCAATACTTCTTTTTATAGATATGACATATAAAATATATATATAAATATATAATATTATACATATTTATATATAAAAAGTTTGTAACCAGCAGCATGAATGCAGTGTGAAGTCCTCTTCTTGCAACATTTGACATAAAACATACTTGCTTAAGGCTGTCAGAAGGTGCTTTTTCTTCTCAAGAATTTGGGAACTGACTTTTCTTTCACATTTTCCTGTGCCAATCCAAATAGAAGCTAGAATTATTTTACCAACAGATGAGGAAAAAGCCCAGTTGTTCATGTTTCCCCAGGTAAAAGGATATAAGTGTTAGGAAACTCCTGAGTTCTTTTTATGCCTCTTAAGTGAGGATAACTTTCTCTTTCTGGTCTTGGAAAGCAGCTATTTTTGTTTGCTTTTTTTTTTTTTCTAGTCTAGTATGACTTAGCATATATTACTGTATACTTAAAGTTTCTGTTCTCTTGGAACTAAAATTATTTCCAATTGCAATGTGTCACATCTAGTTCAGTTAGCTGAAAACACCTTTCTAAACGAAATCTTTTTTCCTAGATAGTGACTAAACAAAGCTGATTTCCTCTTAAAAATCTAATTACGGATACTGTCAGAGCTCTCAGGGGTACACTTTGATAAGTTTGGTAGCTTTCCTTACCTTTTGGCTTGCTTTAGCATAAAAGACCATGCACTTATAATATTGTTCCTCTAGTCTGAGACTTGACTGTTACAACTGGCTTTTCTGAACATCCTCCTCCAACACGGTTTGAATTTGGTACTGACTTTCACTTGCTTAAGTAGTAGAAGACATGTCCGTTTTAACTGTGGAAAGTTTTTATTCTTGTCTCCTATCTGCTGGCTAGAAGTAGTAATGTCTTGTGTGAATTAGTGTAGAAAGGCTAGGAAAATCTACCAGTACCTGTAAACAAACATTATATACTTTGTGAAACTAAAATTTCCATGCCTTTTTATCAAGAATGCTATCATATTTAGCATAAATAAGAAAAAATAAATGAGAAAATATTTTTATGCCAGTGCTTGAAAATTATGCGTAATACAAACCTGGAAACTTCTTTTTTTCCCCCCATCATTAATACAATAGGCTTCATCTCCCATAATAAGGAAGAGAATTCTGAAGGTTTAGGGGTTAATCTTTAACAGCATTATTTAATTGTTCAGAACTATATGGACACTAGCTAAAGTTGTCATTGAAAACTAGAATCATACACATCATCGAAAAGCAATGGTGTAGTTGAACCTGTTGGGTGGAGCAGAACTCAATTCAAGCTTTGTATTTGCTCCTTGCTAGTGGAACAGCTGTAACTGCTCTTTTCAGCTGCTGTGTTGCTTACTGTCCAACAACCATTAACACACTTGGGATAAACTCAAACACTTTTGTGCACATAGTGCAATGAACTGTCGCTGTGTTTCTGTTAAAGGCCTTAATCTTCTGTACAAAACCAGATCTGCATTTAATATTCATTAGTTAGAAGTTAAACAGCATTTTCTTTTTGAAGGTGACTAAACTGGATGGCTCAAAGGGAACTGCACACGTTTACTTGTTTACTCCAGAGAATTTCCCAGATGTGGATCATAGCATCAATCGGCAGATCATAAATGCAGACCTGTGGAAACATCAGAAAGATGTTTTCTTGAGTGTTACATCTGGCAGAACTAGCTCCACAAAGGTGACAAGTGAAACTGTTTCAGCTCTGGAGTTAACTAGTCTAGGTCCTGAGAAGAGTTTCAGTGATTCGGTCAAGCCCGCTTTAGAGCGCAGTGGTGCAGTGCCTACCATTGATATGCCTCCACTTCTACCATTGTCAAAGCTTGGTGAGCCCATGGATGTCTACATCTCGGTTGCCTGCCATCCAGGTCGCTTTGTTGTCCAGCCTTGGCAAGAGCTACATAATCTGGAAGTCCTTATGGAAGAAATGATGCTGTACTACAGCATGGCAGAGGAGAGGCCTGTGAACATAGAAAAAAACAAGCTGTATGCAGCTAAAGTTGAAAACAAGTAAGTAGATATTTGTTGAAAATGAATTCTTTGAAGGCAAGCTTTTACCTACAGCAATACTTAAATCTTGGTAAATCATCGTCCCTAGCTCTGTTGGAGTTAGTGACACATTTCTCATTATGCATTTCTCATTAAAGCTCAGCCTTGATACAGTTTCTTTGGGAAATGCTTTATGTCTGCATTGTTGACAAGGTGGCAGATGTCTGATGATATCTGAGAGATTAAGGGAGTAAATGAGGTTGCAGTCTCTTCGTGCTTCCAGATCACAGTTGGAAGAGTCGATGTCTATTCAGACTGCACCAGATCTGGGAAGCTTGAGACAGGCCTGTAATGATATTTATTATTATTATTTTGCCATAGGTAGCTTATTCTGGTGCCTTGGCTGTGTGTGAATATTAATTCAAATCCTCTACTCTTATTCTCCCTCTTTTTAGGTGGTACAGGGTGATAATAAAAGGAATTCTTACAAATGGGTTGTTGTCGATTTATGAGCTGGACTATGGTAAACATGAGCTTGTCAGCATGAAGAAAGTACAGCCACTCGTGGATGCATTTAGAAAACTACCTTTCCAAGCTATAATAGCTCAGCTTGCCGGTAGGTAGTAAGGATTTGCAATTTTTTTTACTAAAGTCATACAGCAGTAGGGCTACCAAACGAGTAGAGATGTTAAGGTGACAAAGACAAAGGCTGGTGGCATAATTGTTTTTCTCTAAAATAAGTGTGTACCTGCTTAGAGAAACCTACATAATGCATGCATACTTATGTCAACAAAGTAGCTCTGCTTTTCTTCTTTATATAGGTACTGATGGTTCTGTTTTGTTAGTCATATTTTAATGCAATGGCTATAATACATTTAATTAGTTCATACTTGAAATCCGGAGTTGCCAGAAGGGGCAGTCTGGGGGGTGAGGGAGGCAGGGCAGGGAGGCTTTCACCAAATTTAAGCAAAATACTTGGACTAAGAAAATTGGGCATAGAGAGTGTGCCTACATCAGATAGAATTAAAAAAAAAAACAAAAAACAAAACGAAAAACCCACCTAAAAGTTGGCCTCTGCTTGCTGTCTTTTTTTTCTTTTCCAAATTTCTCTGTCACTTCTGCATTGCTTTCAAAAGTATTTGTTCTTATTTAGCTGCTGCTTTTCACCTCTCTTTTTTTGGTAAATACTAATCTAGACTTCAGTTACAAAATGTGCTTGTATGAAGTGCCAGGCCATAAAGTTGGTGCTCTGATCATAGGTTGCTTTCTGTGGATCTGCTTTCCTGAATAGCCTCTGTGTGACCTTAGGGTTTGATTTAAATTAGTCAAGTTGGCTGTGTTCCCACTAGGTTGGGGTCCTAGGAGGGCAGTGCTGAAATGAAACTGATTTCTAGTTGTGTCTGTCTACTGGGGTAGTACAAGATCCAGCTGAGCAAACCAGTAAGTCATCCAATTTTCCTGCTTCAGAGAATCCAGAGTAGTTAAGCTGGCCTCTGAACTGCGTCATTATTGCCAAAGCAGTCCAATAAAGCCAAGGCAACCAGTAACTATTTGCTTGCTGTTCTTCCACTTTTGCTCCCTTTTTCATGTCTGTTTGCTCTCATGCTCTATTTTCTTGTACAATCTCTTTTGCTTCCCCACTATAGCCTTTCCTCATTTGGATTACTCTTTTTCAACTGCTGACTTCTCATTCCTTCTGTAACCTGCAGGAGCTGAGTATCTGTACTGTATTGTCCTATCAGTAGCAAGCTGCTGCTAGTAGCTAAAGTCAAGTGCCATCGCTTTGGTACTTTGCTTCTTTTATCCGTAACTTGCTGCTTGGATATTCACATACAGTGTTTGAGCCCCTTGTGTCCAGATGCTGCACACCAGCTGTGGTCTGGGAAGACCAGGTCTGCAGCAGTCACTTCTTTCTTGGTGGGTGACAGCCACATTCAAAAACCCGTTTGGATTCTAGTGTCACATCTCTGAGCAGACCTGCCTTGTGGGATGCTGATGTCAAAGAATAACAGGAGTTGGGAGGCATTTCTCTTCAGTTCCGCTCTCTGCGGATGTAGCTTGGGACTTGCAGATTTGGCAGATATTTTAGTAGCTGGTATTGTTTTGAGATGAAGAAAACTTAATCTAAAACAAGCCTCTCGATATAAATCATTTCAGCAACATCAGGCAGAATAAGCAAGCACCAGTTTCTTTCGAAAAGATCTTTGCTGGTATCTGATTTGTCTGGGTAACATGGCTTGATTGTACATGGTAGCTACTACAATTTGAAATGCACATTGCCTTTCACTTCCTCAAACTTATCTGTATCTTAAGACTTCAAGAAGAGATAAATAGCCTATTCTCTCTAATTAACCTTGTATGCATGGGAGATGAGTGAGCCTGCATTTTTCTAGAGGTAAGCTGCTTTCAGTAGCACTTCCTTGAAATGTCTGTTTTCTCAAGTATTTAAACTTGCCCCTGTTCTTTATAAACTAGATGATTCAGATTAGTCTAGTCTAAAATGACCTTCTGTTTTGCATTATATTTGTCCTAGGAGTGAAAAACCAGCAGTGGTCGGAAGAGGCATCAGTAGTGTTTCGGAATCGTGTAGAGAAGAAACCCTTGGTGGCACTGATACAGGCAGTTAATGAAAGTACTAACTCTTGGGATCGAAAAATAGTGACTTATTTAGTGGACACGGCTCTTCCAGATACCGATATATGGATTCATGATTTTGTGTCTCAAGATCTTGTGGAGTTTTCAAAGGTTAATTAATCATAACTTCTGAAATGTAGCAACTCAGATTCTTTAGCAATAAAAGAAGTAACAAGCTTTTGAAGAGAAATTTAACTGTTCTTACATGGCCTTGAAGATATGAAAGTGATAAATTTGAAAAATCTGCTTGTGTTCTGTGAAACATTTTATTTAACAAGTTTGGGTTCTCTTGACTTCAAGTTGACTTTCTGAAAACTTGCACTTTGTTTACCACTGTAACACTAGACTATTTGGGTGAAAATATTAAAAAAGTTATTTATCAGTAAAACATTGACTTTTTTTTCTTGTGATCTTTTCCTCATTTGGGGGGCTTCTTCAGTAAAAACTCACAGCCATTATTGGACACTCCTCCCTTGTTTTTAACTTGTATCTGTATTACTTGTGAAACAAGGAAGCAGTTGTCATTATTTCTGAACTTAGTGTCTGAGATGTACATTATTGGTGAGGGAGTTTTCCCCACTCTTAACTTGCTAAATGTTGAATAGGTGAAAATGCCTAGTTTGGGGGCAGGGAGGTCAGAGACTGCATTTGTATGGTTAACTTTCCCAGAAAGATACCTACTTTTATTATGCTTACTAGTTGATTTGCTGTTCCTTAGAAATGATATCACTAATTCTTTCTTCTCCTGTTCCCCCTACTCCCTGGTTGCTAGAGTCATGGCATTTCTTTCCCTCTTTTTTTTGGTAGCACATTCCTGGTATGCATCTGAGGAACTCTCAAAAACGGCTGCTTCTGGGGAATGGCAGCAAGCAATGTCTTATAAGCACAAGGATCAGTGCTTACTAGATTCCTAAACACTGTATTTTTGGCCCTGTTTAGATTTTAAGGGCCTTAGAAATATTCAGAGGAGCTGTAGACATTATTATATCTAATAGTCTGCTGCCTAGATGTGAGTTTGCTTTTCATAGTCCCTTGGGATTGTTAAACACAATTTTAAAGCTTTTCAAAGCACAGGCCAGTGGAAGGAATGTTTCTGCTGAACATAGCTTTATAATCTTTCTAGTAATACACAAGCTGAGCTAACAGACTCTGTCCATGTGCTCTCTGCCTTGGGAAGGGTGAGAGCTGTTGCCTTTTCAGTGAAGTTAACAAGGAGAAGATTTTTCCATTGCATTACTGACCACCTCAGACTGGGCAACAAAACTGAAGTAGACCAGCCACTGATTTGGAAGGATGCATCCCTCAGACTAGTGGATTTCCAGCTGCTTTCCCCTTTTATAGAAAACCTAGAGTTAATTATTTGTACACAAATATCTGTCTAGATATCTTTTAGAAGCCTTGGGTTTATTCATGTGATACTTCTGTGTTTTGGGAGTCAGTTTCAGAAAAGTTGATTAGACAAATGGCTCAAATAGCCGGGGGGGGGGGGGGGGGGAAAAGCCTTTTCTGCAAAGCTTTAATAGCTTGCTTAATATCACACTCTTGTATGCATCACATCACTGTTACAGGCAACAAAAATTGTAGACTCTGAATTACCAGCTTGTTCTAGGTAAATGGAGGGGTTGGCTTTCTGATGGGTTCCCTTCCTAGTCAAACGGTGAAAGTTTGCCCTCAGTCTTAGCCCTGTGCTTCAGTCTCTTGATGTTCAGAAGCGCTTTAAAGGACAAGTGACCCAGTGGTCAGCTTGGATTGTAGCATTAACATGTAGTGTTAACACTTCTCTGACTTTCCTGGATCAGAAGTGCCTAAGGAAGATGGAAGGCTCTCTTTGCATAGTGACAGCAAAGCCATTTAGGGCTGTGGGACTTTGGCTTTTCTACTAGCAGAAAGCCTGTGTTAATCCCCCGGTGCAGATGGAGGGAGGTAGTCCAAGTTACGCTGCTGATGACAGTGTAGAAAAACTTTTCAATAACCAGCGAAGAGCCTTTTATTTTTGAATGTAAGCAGTGACAGCTCAGTCTGTTAGTCTGGTGTAGTGAATATTGCGGACTATTTTGAATCTGTACTCATGTCAATAAGGAACCCTGTCCATGTTCACATGCTGTTTGTATTGTTCCGAAGTCCTGCTGTTCTGCTGTTTGGTTGCCAGTGTCCAAAATAATGTTGTAGTAATGTAACAAAGCTCAATACCAGGCCCTTTAGGATGAGAAGATGGTTTTATTTTGAAACAAAACTGAAGCAAAATTGACTTGTCATTCACATTCACATACCTACATCCTCACAAACGACAGGATCTGTTGTGTCCAAGATGTCAGTCCAGCATGTAGGCAGCTGGTGACTGGTCCAGGATTCCCTTGGACATGGAGGACAAGACACTTGCTGTTGAATTCTCTTCATTGCTCCTGGGTTCCTCTTAGGTTTGCAGTCATACGCTGGTTTTAAGTCTGCCTTCTGTACTCTTTAGGAACTGACAGTGATTGTGAGCTCTCCTTCCTGTTCCATCTCTGGGTGTTTGGGTGTCTTATGACTCCTACAATGTTCTCTAGCTTCCCATCATCATCTCTTACCGGCCTGAGTCTTTTCTTTAATCTGGATGTAGATTGTTCCCTCCTTTAGTCTTTGTTTCCAGAACTGGATGTCCTGAGAAGCTGTACATAGGTGTGCTGGACACTTGACTGGCTAAGAATAGGTGCCATCCACACCTGTCCTTCTTGTAGCCCTTCTCCTGCCTCTTTTTCTTATAGGTACCTCTACACATTCATACATTTCTATTAGAATTCTTCACAATACACTTAAAAAAAAAAAAAAAAAAAAAGTTGAAAATATCTTTGTTTTCCCTACCTGTTTGAGTAGTGTACTTTAAAATGCTTCAAGTGAGGTGTTCAGGAATTCAAAAGGAAAAAAAGGAAGAAAGACCCCTGGAGGCTTTTGAAATGTACACTCCTAAACCCTGGATTATAATTCAGAGTGCTAGGAGAAACTGATTGCTGTTGCAGTTCACCCGAAATTAGATAATCCAGCCATTATTGTTTGGCATTTTCTGATCAAAGTGAGGTGCATTATTTCAAATACTATACGTATACATGGAAAGTATATATTCCCACCAAGCCTGCACTGAGACTCTTCATCTTCACGTGGGGCAACCTTGATTGGAGGAGATATACACTGGAATTCCTTGTAAATTATGTTTCAGGAGTCAAATATGGGGAAAGGTGATTGCTGAGATTCATTGGGAGCACAGGCCTGGCAGGTTTGGTAAGGAATCTCACTTAGGGTGTCAGATACAATGATATTTCTGGAGAAGGCTGTTCAGATTAGAGAAATTAAAGGAAAACTGGGCAGAAATGGAACTATGACTTGGAAATATGCAGTGGATATATAACAATTAGGATGGGAGAAAATGCATGCATGAATTCTGAATGAAGGAGCTCTTTAAGCTTGTAACACTTATCTTCACCCTTGATCTAATTTTCCTATAGTTCTGGAGAAAGCCTGAGCTAAACAGCAATGAGTCTTCTTAGAGCTGCTGTGAGTGCCTCTCTGCCTGGACTGTACACAGGGTGTAGCAGAGCCTGTATGACTAGAGCATGCAGTGATAAACTACCGAATTGCTAGTTAAATGCAAACTGCTAGTTAATATGGTTCTGTCCACATTGAAGTACACTGAGATGAGATTCTTAAGTGTACTTGTTGGGGTAGAAGTTACATTACAGCTGAGAGAATTCAACAGCCCACTGCTCCCTCCTGCCCCCAGGACCAGTTCTGTAGTCTCACACGTTTATTATGCCAGCTCTGGCACTGCTATCCTTCTGGCTGGAGGTGAAACATTATATTTTAATGGCTGAGCTAAAATGGTTTGAAGCCACCACATCTAAACAGCCAACCTTTTCTTCAGTAGCTGTCACAGTTCCCTTAAGGAGATTCTTGCAGTAAGTGACCATATGAGTTAGAAGCATAGGGTGGAATTGTACTGCAAGGAAGTCAGAGATTGTTGAGCCCAGCATCCCAGACACAAACACTGACAACTGGATCATCCGCCTCTTTGGGTTGTCATTGCAATGTCTCTGTTAAGAATTTGACAGAACTGTTTTGTGTTGTGTTGCATGTAACCTGGCATATACAGTCATGTATGTCTTCATCTAGCTTCTGGTTTCAGCTCTAGCAAGGTCACTGTAAGGCTTACAAGAGCTTTCAGCTGGATTGTGTTATTCTTTTTTTCTTTATTAGTTTCAATTTCTCCTTCCCAGCTACAGCTGCATTGAAAGAAGATGAAGAATGCAGGTGAAGAAGTCAACGTGTTTGTGAACTGCTCTAGGGTAGATGTAACTCAGAACAGTTTCATTCTGTGCAGGGCTGCTTCGGAGCCTGCAGATCTGAATGGACTAAAGAGAGAATTAAGGTGTAGCTCTTTAGGATGAGACAAGCACTTTCCTGAGCTCCTGAAGAGTGTGAGAGTTTTCTTATGTGTTTAAGAGCATGTGCCCACCATCGTCTGCAATCTTGCAAATTTTAATTGTGTGCTAATTGATGATTTCAATGGCATAGGGAAGTTTACTGGAACTGTTGTGAAGTTTTGTTGGTTGGTTGAAAAATACACCTGCTGTATTTGCGCACTTTGAGACTTGCTGACCTGCTGTTGGCCTCTAGTTGCTTTGCACCTGAGAGCTGATAGAGCAGGGTTTGGGACTCTACACCTGTAGTAACAGGGGAAAGAGTCTAGCACATGTTTAGAGATTGAGGATGCTTTTTGAGCTTGTTGGCTGTTCCTGTGGTTTACCTCATTCTCTTCTCTGTGAGCTGACTGCTCCAGGGTCTAAAAAGCACAGATCACAAAAAAGGACAATATTCATTCAGCCTAATGCATCTGCACAGCTCATTGCTGGATTCTTCACATAGGCTGCTTTGTATGGTGCCACGGGTTAGGCAGCAGGTGATCAAACAGAATACAGTCTAACTGATCAGCGTCCCAAGACAGCACCACTGTCTGTATAAGAGATTCTTTTCGTGCTAATCATCCTGTATGTTTTAACCATTTTTTAATGTGTGTGTCAAGCATACACCCAAAATACACTAAGAGAACACCGTCTTCAGTTCATACTCTGTATCTACAGGTTACATTTAGATATCTCCCTGTCTTCACACCTGCTGTACAATACCACTGTCTTACATAGATCTTTACTAGTCTATGGACTACAGCTACTCTGCTGTTACCTAGTTATTTATCTGTTGTGTTCTTAGGCTGTCCATGGTTTCACCTGCAGAGCTATGATCTTACAGCATTTCTTAATGTTATTGCTTTATCCCACTTACCAGGCTATAAGATTCTCTGATCAATTTGGTAATTGAGCTCATTGTGCTATTTAGGTACGTTTTGTGTTCTTGCTTTGAAAAATGTGCAATGGTTTTGGCTGTGAACCATGTTCAATGCTTTTAAGTTTGTTGAAGTCCTGATCCAAGGAAGTGCTTAGCAAAAGTTGCATCTCCTGTTCCTCAGGAGGCATTAGACCTGCATTCTCTGTGTAACTTGTTAATTCACACAGAACGTTGTCTGCTTTTTAACTTCTGGTTTTTAGCGGTCTCTGTTCGGGGTTTGTTGTAAACGATTTCTCTGCTTCCGTGAACGTATGACATTTCGCCAGGCTCCACTGCATGTGTCTAAATCTAGCAGGTGGTGGAATTACTGTTTCACATATCTTTCCATTCTGACTGCTATGAGGAAGGCCTCTACTGGAATCCTGCACGGAATTCTGATCACTGTCCTACAGGAAAGATATGGACTAATTATAAAGAATCCAGATGAAAGCAAGGAGAACAATTGAAGTTTTATAGGCTTAAATAGAAGGCTTTGGAATCAGTCTGGGTAACAGGAGGCTGAGGAGGGAACACTTGTAAAAGGTTTCAGTGATGAAGAATCTGATTTTCATGTCTAGGGAGGATATAGGTTAGATGTTAGGAAAACTTGCTAAAGGGAGGGAAAGCCTGGAAATTCATTGAAATCCCAATTTCACTGTAAATTCTAAAAATAGGTAGGACAAGCATCTACTGAGACCCAGTTGATTCTCCCTTGGGATGTGGAGATGGAGTGTGTAATACTTAAGACCCTTATCTGATGTACATTTCTAGCCAGGAAGGAGAAAGCAGTGTTGTTAGACATGTTTTGTAGACCTTTGTGAATTTTATAAACTCGAAAGTGAGCATTCATTACTTGAGGAAAATAGATGAAACCGTAATAATTAAAAACCAAAGTAGAGCTCTTTTTGTTCACAGTCTTCAGAAAATAAGCACTTTCAAACCATCTCTTTTCTCTTTATTCCATCCCACCCTTTTTTTTTAAGTTTACTAAGCTTGGAGCACTTATTGTCAGTTCTTACACAGAAAGCTGAGTTCAGGCTCTCAGTTTTAAGGACTGGATTGGGATGATGCTACATGCTTCCCCACATGTGATTTGGGAAGTTCAAAAGATTTCAGCTTTCAGAGGCCGCCCTTTCCTCCAGGCTGGAAGAAGCTGTGGTAAAAGATGGCTCCCAGTGAACTGCTGCTCTCAGTAGGATTAAATTCTCCAAGGGTGAAGCTGGCCTGCAGACCAGGTGAAAGAATAAAGGCAACTCCAACAGAAATAATCATCAGTCTGTTTTCTCCTTGTCTCCCAGTTTGTGCCCCCCAGGTCATTTCCAGGAACTCTGTTTTGTCACCATGAGAATCCTCTTTGCCAGCCCAAAGTGCTCCTTCTTTGCAAATGAGTTCTTCTGCTTCCTACCACCAAGGTTTCCACTCCTGAACTACCCTTTCCCAGTTATTGGAGGCTTCCAGTTAGCTGCAAAGCTCTGTTGTCTCCGCGTTTTCACCACGCTCATGCTTTGTTCTCACAATTGCCATGCATCAGGCAAACCTTAGAGCCTAGATTCTCACATACTGATGGCATTAGACAAGAAAAGTGATGAGGAATCAAGCAATGAAAAAAAATCAATTTTCAGCTTTCATAACGCCTGAGAGTTTCTTTTTGTATTCTTGTGTTCTTGCTGCTGGTTTTCAGACCGGCTATTCTGAGCGGGAAAGAAGGCTGTTCTGTCGCGCTGTGTGAAGCCGGAGCTTCGCTAGGGCGAGAGGAACTTGTGAACCTGCTGAGCCATTGCTTTGAGAGCTGTTTTGAAATGGGGCTTAGGTGTACTTGGAGTTAGCAGTATTTGGTGCCTTGTGAATAGTGCTATGAGATGCGTTACTTGCAGCATTTGTTGGTGTGGTGTGTCTTGGTAGCTGGCTAAAAAGATAAAGTATCACTGATATTTATTCTGAAAACAAGTGTGCTGAGAAGCTGGGTTAATTTCTTGCTTAATGAAAACACGGCATGTGCTTTCTGAGGGAACTGTAGCACCCACCTTGGACAAGTTCTGGTTCCCATGAAGCCAGATCTGACAGTAGCCAGATGGGGAATAAAAATAAGTGGCTTGTGTATATCAACATATGCAAAGCCAACAGGGGCTTCTAAGGAAGCTTGGTGGTGCATGTGCATCCTGTCTGAGCTGCTCACCACTTGCACACCCTTGAGAAAGACTACTGGTAAGCAGGCAATTTCGATATGAGCGCTTAGATTTGTCTGAACCGGTATTGGTCAAGCTTCTTCCACTGAAGAAATTCTGGTGTTTGGTTGGGCCCACCAGCGGGTGAAACAGGTGGTCCGCAACACCCTTTTCATTCCTGCCAGCAGCTGAGATGATGCCAGTGTCTTGGTCCACAATGCTGTTTGCATCTATGAGGCACACAGTGGATCCGGTGTTTGGCAAAGTCCGCCTTTGTGTCCTCCGTTTGGCCCAGATGTGGCCAATATTTCTAGGGGTTACCTGCACATCTTTCTCCAAATGCTGTATGACACAGAAGAACTTCAGCGTCAGCATGGTTAGGAGTATGACAGGCAGTGAAAAAAGGCCAAGTACTGTCTCATGGAGACTGGGGGCACTTGCAGATGAAGGGTGTTGCTAGGCCCTGGAAGTACGGGGCTGGAGAAGCCTTCAGATGGACCACCCTCCCCTGGTGCAGCTGGGGACCCCTCCGCTTTCTGCGTGTGGCTGCTGGCAGAGACTGGACAGCAGAGGTGAGGAGGAGCTTGGGGTGATACTTCACAGAGGAGCTGCCTGAGATTTGTCCTGCAGTTGGGGTGTTAGGAAAAGATCGTAGAACGAATCCATGGGGCTTTACAGTTACTCGAAGGTGAGAGAGGGGAAGGAAGATTAGACAGCACCGTTGCAAGAACTGTTTTGGCACCACAAGGTCGGAAGGCAGCTAAGCAGACAGATGGCAGACTTGGAGCTGCTCTAGAAGGTGGCTGTCACTGGATGTCCGTACTTGGCAAGCCATTAGGGAGTAAAATAAGACGCTGAACTGGTAGGTGCAGAGATAAACCTGATGTTTGCGGGAGAGCAGCTTTTGCAAAGCGGGTTCGCAGAATCCATCCTCGACGCTCTGTCGCTGACGCGCTCTGGGCCGGCGGCAGGACGCCCTCGAGGTGCCCCGCACCGGGGCTGCCCCCGCCACTCGCGGGCGCGGCCGTGGCCATGCCCGAGCCCCCCGCGGGCACGGAGCGGGCACGGAGACCCCCTCCGCCCCGGCGCGGCGCGGGGCGGCGCGGAGCACGGCGGGGCCGGGCCGGGCCGGACCCCCCGCCCCCCGCCCCCCGCAGCGGCGGCGCGGCGCGGAGAGGCGCGGAGCGGAGAGGCGCCGCGGTGCGGAGCGGAGCGGAGAGGCGGAGCGGTGCGGTAAGAAGCGGCAGCGGCGGCGCGGCCCTTTTCTGGGCAAAATATTCGGCTGGCAGCGGGCGGCACCGGCTCGCCGTAAATAGCGGCCGCCCCCGCGCAGCGAGCGCCCTGGGATTTGGGGGGGGGGGGGGGCTCGTGGGGGCGGCCGCGCCCGCGCGTGGGAGCCCCGCGCCGGGGCCGCGACCGGGACCGGGGCCGCGACCGCGGTGCTCGCGAGGGGCGGCAGCGGCGGCGGCGGCGGCAGCGGCGCCGCGGGGCGTTAACGCGAGACGGCAGCGAGAGGGCCCTGCCCTGCGTGCCGGGTGGGTGGCAGAGTGTGCTCGCAGTTTATTGTTTTACTGTATTTTGTTTTGTTTTGTTTTGTTTTATTTTGTTTTACTTTATTTTTTGTTTTCTTATTTTTTGGTTATTTTTTGGCTTTTTTTTACTTTTTTACTTTTTTTACTTTTTTACTTTTTTTACTTTTTTACCTTTTTTAGTATGTTTTTAGGGTTTTTTTAGTTTTTTTACTTTTTAACTTTAACTTTTTTTACTTTTTTTTTTCTTTACTTTATTTTACTTTACTTTACTTTATTTTTTCTGGTGTCACATCTGTTGTCCTGGGAGGAAATGCTTCCCCAAGGGGTGGACTGAGAGCAAGTTGCGCTGCTTTTGTGCTGGCAAAGCAAAAATCGGAGAGGGAAGCGGTTCCTTGAGTCCCTGTGGTGTGTTTTCCACGGCCGTGCTTTGCCCGGCTCAAATCAGTCACGGCCCAACTTGAAAGACTCTTCCCACCTCACAGATGACTTTCCCTCCCTTGACTGGCCGCCGCTTCTGTCCCCGCTCGGGTGCCGCCCCGACGTGCTCCGCTGCCTGTGCCCTTCTTTGAAATGGTCCTGGGTGGCTTGTGGGGCACCACGTTGCTCTCCAGCCCCCTTCTGGGCTGATCACCCTGCCCCGGGGCAGACTTCCTCTGCGTAGCTGCTTCGCATTTTTCCTCGGGTGTGGGGCCTTGAGCCAGGAAGGTGCTCGGCTATGTGACTGAGGTTATTTTTAAGTCTGTATAAAAACTCCTTTCCTCTTGAGCGACCTGCCAGCTCACACTGCAATAAAGTATAAATTTCTCACTGATGGGACAACAGTTGTGCGGAGATGCGATACCTGCTTTTAGACCGGCTGGTGGAGCAAATAATGGACAAACTTCTGAGCGTGCAAGGCCTTCTTCAGGTTGTTGTAGTGAGCCCGTCATCTTCTGCTTTCTTAGAAGGAGGAGCCGGTCCACAACATTAAGGCCAAGCGCTGTCTTGCTGGCACCGCAGTTGCCAGAGCTGAATGCATTTTGCGGTGGCGTGGAACAACCTTCACTGGTTTCTCTTGACAGCCTCTGTACGCGTTGCCCTGGCTCGCATGTGCTTGGTTATTCTAACACGCCTACCACATTGCGAGCTCACAGCTGGCCATCACAAGGTCTCTTTCTCTCTCCTGTCAGAGCTCTCCCTCCCTTCGTCCAGCAACAACGCTCGCTTTTCCAAATTGACTCGTCTTGCTCTTTTCTCCGCACGTTTCTCAATTGTATTGGTCTGTCAGTTTTCTTCCTGGTAAGCTAGGATCTGCTTTCTACTTATTTGCTCTGCACATGACAGCTGTTTGCAAACTATGAGCTAGGGAGCCTCTTCTGTATTCAAGGCACGGACTTGCAGTCAAAATGTATTTAACCTGTAAAATAACAGATTTTTGGGGAAAAAACAGGAGATAAAAATTGTGTTCCATGGTTCTCTGTTGCTGAATTGCCATGTGCTTTCAGCTGCATCTAGAAACTCACCAGGGTTGGAGACCCCCCACCTCCCTGGTGCCCTGTCCCAGGGCTGCACCACTCTCCGGGGGAAGGAGTTTTTCCTGGTCATTCATGAAGAATGGGATAAGCACATAAGAGAGGCTATCCTGGATCGGACCAAAGTGTGTCTCGCCCAGGATAGTCTGTCTGGCAGCAGCCAGGAGCGGATGCCCTGGAAAAAGTATAGAAATAGATCTACAGAGCTGCTTCCTCAGAGCTCTCCTGGTTCCGGTTTAGGAACGCTCGGAGCCAGAGATGGTGTTGTTGTTTCTTTAGCCCTTGACAGATTGTGTGAGGATCCCACTTCTGTTAAATGCTTCATTCACATTTGGTGCACAGCTCACACCAAGTGGAATGGTACTCATTTTGCTCCTCCGTTCATTAAACATCAGCCTATCTGGGGCTATTAGATGCAGCTTCGCAGAGCTTCACCTTCTCTTCCTCCTGTTTCAGCCATACTAGCAGTGGGGTGAGACCAGGGACGTGCGGATGCAGATATATTACTAACCAGCTCGTTGCGCCTTGCCCTGGATGGTCTGACAAGGGCCTCTGTTTTACAGGGCATCGCTATGGCCCATCAAAGGGTCTGAGGCACTGATCAGTGCAAGACAGGTGTCATTCTTGCTCCTGTGTCCATGTGGCATCCGTCAGGCTCAGCTGTTCCCTGCAACTAGAGCATGCCAGAGAAACAGCAGAGGACTAACAAAAGTTAACGCAAGGGACTCAGGATTTTTTTTCTAAGGAGGAGAATATGCAGGCTGTGAAGTTTCCAAGTGGCACATTTCAAGTTGCTGAGCAGGAACTGAATGTTGCTGTGTTGCTAATGACTCAAGTGCACCCATGTGTTTTCCATATGGATTAGCAATTAGGCAATTAAGAAGTGCATGCCAGGTGCATGAGACAACATCACCCCAAATAGGAGAAGGCATAACTGTGTTTACAAGCATGTGCCTTAAAAGTATTCAAAGGGGGGAGACATAGCTGGGATGGTTTGTATTTGGGCTTTGGCAGAGTTTGACCCCGCTACGTGTTGCCTGTGTCGTGTTAGCTATTTGCTAGATGGCCCTGATAAGAAAGACTGCTTGATAAGGGCCAGTGTCGAGCAGCGTAGCTTGCAAGGCTGCAGAAATGTTGCAGGGAGAGGGACTAGAAAGCACAGGCAGTTTCTGAGTGCCAGGTTAGGGTCTGGGTGAGCTGTACTTGCTGGCATGCTAATTCTGGCCGAGGAGAGAGGAACATCCAGGACAGTGCTACCAGTGTAAGACTCTGCTCCACACCAGTGGATGAAGGGAGAGTTTGCTTCAGACGAGCACAGGGGACTTTCCGTGGTATATGCGTGACCTTGTAACAGGCTGTTTGCTGTGGAGCTCTCTAGTGCAAGGATGAGAAGGTCAGATCCACAGTAAGGATCTCCACGGGAATGAAGCAGCGTCATCAGTAAGTGTTATCCATGACGTACTCAACTGCTTTGCTGTAGGGTTTTGAGTAAGTAGAGATAACTTCAAATAGTGTTATATTTTGCATGGCTGGCAAGTTGCTCGGAGAGGTGCTGTGTGAGTATTGTGTCACTGGCAAAGTTGTGGTGCGCTCTGATAGATCCAAAATGCCACATTCCAGATGTTTCTTTTCTAATATTTTACTAAGGTGAAAATGAATTGCAATGTCTTATGTTAACAACAACTGGCTGTAAAAGTTTTAACAAACCAGGGAAAATGCAGATCTTCTTTGGAGTAGCCTGCAGCTTCCCGAGGAGGCAGCAAGCTCCCTGATAGATTTGGTTAGGCTTGAGCCTCAGCAGGGAGGCTGAGAGGGGCTCAGTCTTTCTGCCTGGGGGTGGTTTGCCTCGGTGCGGTAAGGGTGTGTGCTAAGCTCTGCTTTCTGCATACGACATAACAGAGAGTCTCACCGTCTGGGGTATCCCAGCCCCCGTCTTTTCTCTGCCCCCTCTTCCCTTCCAGGGCATGAGTGTGGCAGCACTGCATAGCTCTGCTGGTGGAAAGGCTAGGAGATATATGTCCGATGGGCACTGCTCCTTGGGCAGGGGCTGGGGACGTCAGCTGTGCTCTGTCTTGTTGTGGATTGTTGAAGATGATGCTTTGCTACTGTGCGAGCTGCACAAGGGCTTCTCGGCACGGCGCTGCAAAGCAAGACACTGCGATGGTCTCCTGAAAGCTGGGCTCCACTCGCTCTCATGCTGCAGAAGCAAGGGGCTTAAGCCAGGTGACCTTGAACCTCATCTGTGCTCTTTGCAGTTTGGACAGTTTATTTCAGGAGAAGGCAGCTAAACCCCTTTACCTTGAACCAGCATCAGGATTCAAACTTCAGTCACAGTGGTGAGGGCTTTGCTTCAGTGGGGTAAATGAAGTGAGCGCAGAAAACAATCAGCTTTTGCATGAAAAGTAGAGGATCAGCCTGCAACACAGTTCCCATCCTGTGTAACCTCCGAACGTGGGCAGTCAGGCAGAGTCCTGTGCATTATTCTGAGATCAAACCATAGAAAGTTTAGATGGGAATGTCCAATGTCCTCCTTTGAGCAGGGCTAGCTGCAAAGCTAGATCAGGTTGCCCAATGCCTTGTCCAGTTGAGCACTGAATGCTCAAGGATGGAGATCCCACCGCCTCTCTGGACCTTATCCCATGGCTGCACCACTCTTGTGTCAAGGAATTTTTCCCTGATGTCCAACCAGAATTTCTCTTGCTGCAACTTGTGCCTGTTGCCCCTTGTCCTTTCCCTGTGCACTTCAGAGAAAAGTATAGCTCTGTCCTCTCTGTAAACCATTTCCCATTAGGCAGTGGATGAGACTGCAGTTAGGTCCCACTGCAGCCTTCTCCTTTGGTGGCTGGAGAAGCCTGGTTCCCTCAGCTTCTCCTCACACGTTGTACCCCACCACCCTGCCCATGCTGGGGGCTTCGCATTAGAGTCCCTTCAGCTTGTCAAGATCTGTCTTTTACTGGGGGGCACCAAACAGGATACAATATCCAGATGTGGCTGCAGTGGTGCCAAGAAGAAGGGAATAACCACTTCTGTGGACCTGCTGGCTACGCTCTTTCTAATGCAGTCCAGGCTGAAAATTTAATGCAGAGTTTGTAGGAGTCATTTGTAGCTTTAAATGTTTCAGCATCTCGTGTGCCCAAGGTGGTCATGTGGAGCCCGAGCAGACAAACAGTGCTTGATGCTGTAGCCTGGGCCTCTGTTTATTGCTTGTTAAAAAGGTACTTTCCTCTCTGACTAAGAAAACGAGATCAGCCCAAAAAAAGAATCTGCAAAAAAAGAAAAACATGTAGGAGACAATCCCTTAAAAGGACTGGCTTTAGCTACTTGCTTTCCTTTTGTTTCTCCAGGCCAAAGGCTTGATATTTAGAAAGAACAAAGTATAGTCCTAATTCACTTGAAATGGGGCAGACTTCTGAATGCCTGTGGTGCGGGTGCAGGGCTTGCAGTTCCCTGGAGGGCAGCTCCTGGACTCTGCTTTGTCTGCCAAAGAAGGGACCGCTGTCTCTGGATGCGGCATTTATACCTGTGCTCCGGGAGGAATGCATTCCTGCACCCGTGCAGCTGCCTCTACATCTCCCATGACCTGGGTAACTCGTGACAGGAAGCACGCAGCAGGAAAGGGTTTGGATGTATAGTGCCGTGTGATGGCACTGGGGAGACCCAGGTCCTCCTGCGCTCTGCTTTGCTGCCAGGTTTTGCACAAGCCGCCTACACTCACGTTTTAGACGTGGTCTCAGAGGGAGCTGATGTGCATCTTTCCCTTCTGTCGTTAGTGGATCTGGCCCTAATTTGGCGGACCCTTCTTGCAGCTCCTGGGAGCTGATGGTGTGATGCTCAGCGCCGGGAAGTCAAGCAGCAGAGTGGAGGTAGGGTCGGGCTTCTGGAGGCCAGCACCCCACTGCGCTGGGGTGTAAGCCCAGAGTTAGCATGCTCTCCCGTGAGTTGCAGAACCAGCAGAACCTCGTTTTTGGTGAATTGATGTCCTTTATCCCCACATGCCCCAGCTCTACCATTTATAGTGGCTTCCTCTTCTTTCGGTGCTTCTGGTACCCCGATTCCCCTAGACCTCCCCAGAGCAGCCCCAGCCCTCTCCTGTGTTCCCTGTCTGCTGAGTGAGGTGCTTGGCCTGGCGCTGCGTTGTGTAGGTGCTGAGTGGCTGTTTGTACACATCTGCAGCTTGACAAGAGGTTAGTATTTGAGGTACGTTGAGTCCTGCATGAGATTCGAGTTAGCTAATGGCTTTAAGATTTGTCTGACAGGCCACATAAATATACGGTCTTCATTTAGGAAACCAACTGGATCTAATTTGTTTCTCTCATCTGCACATACCTACAGCATGCATCCTAGATTAGCATCCAGGTGATGCACTGAAGTCTAAGCATATGCACAGAAAATACTTAATTCTCTTGAATTTATAGTAATTGGTCCCTTGAGGTACATCTAATTTACGAAAAACCACCTGGTGTTTATCTTTTAAGTTATGCTGAAAGTCAAAAAGAACAAATAAACTTTTGTAGCAACTACAGAGGGATTGGTTTACATTGGTTTATTATTTTTATAATGTAAAAATAATAGCTCTGAACTTTGACTCCGTTTTTTACTTAAGTCATGCAAAATTCTCATAAATCAAAACCCTGCATGAGCCAAATAGAAACTGTTTTAGAGCCAGGCTATCCCTGAGAAGGTTAACTCCTGCCTCTAGTGCTGCTTAAAAACAGCTTTCATCCTGAATAGCATTCTGCTTTAAACTTGGCAGTTTTTCCAAGAATCATCAATAATCCCACTTGTGACACTTGTTGGCTGAGTACCTATCTCAGAAACCAAACTCTTGGCCTGCTTTCTTGTTTTCAGATTGTCAAAAACGTTTTTCAGTGGATTTGAGGGTTCTTTCGGGCAGATGTTCATTTCTTCAGCCATGGCTGTCATTGGGGAGTACATAGCGTTCCTTGTGTCCGCCTTTTGCTGGCAATTCGGGGTGACCGGTGACTTAAGATGCATCAAACACCCCTTTGTGCTGCATGCAGTCCCTGCAGACAAGGTCCAGAGTTTTATGGGCTGCAGGAGATGTGTAGTCAGAATCTGTGAAAGTGACAACTGTTTGTTGTAGCCTGCTATGAGACACTAAAATTGGACATCAGCTTAGATTTGTAATGGAATTTATCACTAGAAAGTTCTGTGTCTTGCCTGAAAGTAGTTGCTCTTTCACCCTGTGTGTGTATAAAAAGACAAAGGCTTTCCATCATTTCTTGCTGTTTTGCTGCTGATGCAAATGGGAATTTGTGTATTCGCAGGCTGGGCTTCTCCGAATGAGAGTGTTAAAGACCACTGTAATATTGTGTTGTGGGAAATATCTCTTTATGACATGTTTTCTTCACGGCGTTTTTGTTTCCTTGGAATTTGTCGTCTTCCTTGCTGTTTCTGTGACTTTATCCTTTCTCGTTCTTTCTTTTTTCCTGGGGTTGTCAGACCCTTGAGAGGTGATCCCACAAGTTCTCTTGGTCATTGCTGCTCCTGGCAAAGGTTACTACAGCTAGCCGGTGCTATATCCCATGCCTGTTTTGTTGTATGGACCGGACACAGTGGTCCTGCATGGGCCACGTTTCTGGGGGTTTTGAAGTTTGTCTCTGAGTGGAGGTCTCAGCAGCTGATCTCAACTTATGGTGCCCCAGCGCACACACGGTACTCCAGGGAGGACCCTGCCTGTGCAGAAAACAGTGAAAAGAGTATTTTCCATGTCTTGTTGGAAATGCTCTTCTTTTTCACTTGTTCTGCATTATCAGTTCTTTCATTGAGCCTTGGATACTTAAGTGTTTTTGGTCCCTTCGGAAGAAAACTATTTCATCCTTCTCATAATCACAAACTCCATCTTTTTTTGTTTGTTTGTTTTTCTTTCATTCCACATATATTCACAGCAGGAAAAGTCTTCTCTATAGATGATCTGCAGTGTATGTTCAGTCTTCATCCGATTCCATTTTTCTCCTCCAACCTCTTTGTTTGTGTTCGGGCGTACCAACTTGTGAACTCAGCTAACATATCAAGGGCAAGATTTTGGGTTAATGTGTCTGCAGAGCAATTCTCATAATGAGACCTAATATCTCACTATCTTTGTAGTTGATGACAATCTTAATTTTTAAAGATTTTTCACCTTGAAGTTGTAATAGTGTCAGTCCTGCGCAGCTTCTGTATGTTAAGGATATATTTAGTTGCCTTGTTTCTTTAGCTGACTGAATGAAAAGTGGAGCGGTAGGTTTAATAACAAATAACGAGAGATCAAAATTGCATCCTCAGGGTGGCATTTAGAGCAGATTTGATGGAGCAGCTTTATGGTGAATTTGAGGTTAACTCTTTCCTGAATGTCCAGATGTGTGTAAATTTAATATTTGGGTGTAATATTGCAGTTGTGTTGGAGGATCGTAATTTTATTCTTTTGTAGTGCAGCTGTTCGTGAAGGGGACCTATGTCGTTGTGTAAATGACAATAAATAGGCTCAGGCAAAACTCTGTGCTTTCTCATTTGGGCGGCACAAAACCCTCTCGCCATTTACAGCAAACAGGCTATTTGTTTTTTCCACCGCTTGTTAGCCAGATAGGGAAGAACAGCCCTGGGACGTGGAGACGGGGGAGAGTCGGTGAGCGCGGTGGCCCTGGAAGCTGCGCTGGCGGATGCGCTCGCGCCAAGCCCATACGACGTGTTCCTCGGGCTGAGGAGCTGTACAAAATGTCTTGCCACCGCGGGTACCGCTAATGCTCCGGACGCGTTCTCCGTGGGAGCAATGCGAGCCAGCGTCTCAGTGCCGCTGCGCTGGCAGGCGCGCGAGGCGGCTGTTTGCTCCCGGCAGCTCTGCTTGGGATTCGTAGCAAGCGAAGTTCTCCCTGCCGGGATTTAAGCTGCGTTTCGGCAGGCTCCGCACCTGTTCCCAGCGCTCAAAGCCTTTGCTATATGCAGCCCGGCCTTTAATTCTTTGCAAGATGCTTTGAAACCTGGAGTGTTTTCCAAAAACGTTGACTGTGCACGTTGACATCAAATGTCCCTCCTGCCTTTCGCCTCTTGGTGCTGACAGTCGCTGTCCTTTTGGCAGGCAGCTGCAAGGTCAGAGTTGCGAAGCGTGCGTTATGGTGTCCTCCTTTACGTGGAGAAGTTGCAGGGTTACCCCTGTTGGCGAGAAAGAGGCAGCGGGTGCCTCAGATAACGGTTGTCCTCAAGTAACAAAGATCAAGATTGCCACGTTCGTGCAGACGTGGATATTTTGAGCCGTTACAGGGAACATAGCGGTCTGAGGTCAGCTATCCGCTCCCTTCCTGCCTGTTCTTAGCTCCAGCTCTTTCCACAGCCGGGAGAATAGGCAAAATTGAAAACTAAATTCAAAATATGGCCTTGTCACGGTTCGTACACTTTAAGGTCATGGTGGCACAACACATCACCCGGTTGAGTCCAGACTGCTTTTCCAGGATCTCTCACATCAGAGGTTGTCACTGTAATAATAAGAGTTTCTTCATGTGTAATTGTGGCAAAGGCTCTGCTTTTCTGTCACGGCAAGCAGAAGGACAGTCCTGCTGGGGCTGGGGTGCTGGACGTTGCTGCACCTAGTCTGGCTGATGTATGGTTGCACGGTGGTGGTACATCAGTCCCTTGACACAACATGTGCTACGCTTATGGCCGCGCTGGATCGGTAAGGCTCAGAAGTGCTGGACTCCAAACCGCTTTGCTTAGCCAGGTGCCAGAAGCGTGAAATGTCATAACTTGAGCTTCCTGGTTCAGCTACCTGCTGGCATCATCCTTGGTGTCTGCAGATTCGCTTTAGCAGCGTAGAGCAAAGAGCTTGTTCGTCCTGTGTCGGTTCTGCCCTCTAAGAGCCCAGGGGGCCGGTCCTCCGGTAAAAAAAGGCATCATTTCCTAGCGCTCCACTTCCTAAGTGGCGAGTGGCAGGAATGCGAGTGATGTAGGAATTGTGATCACATCAGTGGGAAACCAAATGTTGGGCCAGATGCCTGCTCTAAATTTAAGGGCTTGCTGTCAAGCCATGTATGCGTTAATGCGCCCTTTTGTGACCAAGCTAAAGATAATTTTATCGGGAATAGTAGCTGCAATATAAGTTGTATAAAGAATCTTCTCCACTAATGAAGAGCAATCATAAGAGCATGATCTGCCCTGAGAGCACGGGCAGAGCTAGAGGGATGTGACTCAGGGCAGGCCTGTGACACTCCAGAGGGACTGAAGAGAGGCCATTTAGAGAATCAGAAAGATTTTTGGCTTCTTGAAAATGGAAGATTGTAGTTATTCTACTGCAAATGTCACTTGAGAGAATAGCGAAACTTTTTTTTCCTTGTTTAAACTGTAGGAAAACTAACTTTAAATAAAGATCAATACTCTGTGCAAGAATCTGGTCAAAAAATGTAGATGTACAGACTGTGCTGTGGAACAGAGGGAAACTTTCAGCTAGAAAGCAGCATTGAATGCACTCGTGTGTTGTAGGTGCTATTCCAGCTTCTAATGTATTTTTAACCCACTGGCTTATTTTAAACAAGTTGAGCTTAATTCAGTCACTGAATCGTTGAAGTTGGAAGGGACCGCTGGAGTTTGTTTGGTCCAACCCCCCCTACTTAAAGCAGAGTCGCCTACAGCAGGTTGCCCGGGGCTGTGTCCGGTCGTGTTTGAATATCTCCAAGGATGGAGGCTCCATAGCCTCTCTGGGCAACCTGCTCCAGGGTTTGACCACCCTCGCAATGAAAAAGTGGTTTCTTACATTCAGATGGGATTTCCTGTGTTTCAGTTTGTGCCCGTTGCCTCTTGTGCTGTCGCTGGACACCACTGAGAAGAGTCTGGCTCCATCTCCTTTGCATCCTCCCGTCAGGTATTTATACACCTTGATAAGAGCCCCCTGAGCCTTCTCTTCTCCAGGCTGCACAGCTCTCCCAGCCTCTCCTCTCTTACAGTCTTTTTCACGTCTCTGCAGTGCACTCAGAGCTGGCAGAGGTTTGCGTCTGTATGATCGTGTATGGCATTTTGCGTTATGAGACTTGGCACAAAACCCTGCGTCAGCAGGGATTATTGAGATAGATCTTTCAGTATGTTTCTCCCATTTCTCCTCTTGAGGGATTGCTTTAGATGCAGATTAACACTTGGGTCGTGTGCTTAGCTTGCAGCAGTGCGAGCACACATGTTGCTTCAGTGAGTAGCTAAACAGCATGTTTAACTGTCTGCGTCTTGAACGTGAGTAAATAATACTTCCTGGTCTCCTTGTGGCTTTAAGACACTGATCTGGCAGGGAGAGGTGCTACCCACTGAGACCCGTGGCCTCATGGAGATTTGCAGGGCTCAGATGTATTCAGTGATGCTATGATCTGTTTTTTCCACCTGGTCACGTTATCCAGAGTGCTACGCGCAGGACGGTGTTATGGGGGATTTGTAAGGGTGTGGGAGTTGCAGCCGTTCCAATCTGTGGTTTAGTGTCCCTCAAGGAAATTAACACGTAGGTCATTTCATTAACGTCTAACATTACTTGGAGAAAGAAATCTCTAACCAGGCTCCTACACAAAGTCCTTCCTCCCTGCTACCCTGTAAGTCTCTGATGGGGCAACTGAAGTCCTGCTGCTGACACCAGCATGGGTTGTTAGCTAGGTGTAGAATAGGGGCAGCGCCCTGAGCGATCTCACCTAGCTCTGAAGTTAGCCCTGCTTCAAGCAGAAACCTGCTGCAGCTCTGTGATATTCACTGCCAGCAGCGCTGCGGTCTGTGTTTCATGTATTCAGTGTGATGCTTCTTGTTTTTCATTTCAGATCCTGTTTCAGTGTAAAAGTAAGATTCACAAGACTCCTCTAAGATGTCTTACAGAAAGGAGCTAGAAAAATACCGAGACCTGGATGAAGACAAGATCCTTGGAGCTCTGACAGAGGAGGAGCTCAGGAAGTTAGAAAATGAGCTGGAAGAGCTGGATCCTGATGTAAGTCATTTTTAAAAGAGATTTTCCAGGTGGTAAATCTCAAGTAATTGTGGAAGAAGGTGAGCAAATGGGCTACATTAGTGGCCTGTATTTAAGTGGGATCTGTTGCAGAGCCCATACTCAGTGCAAGGTTGGAGGAAACTGGCCCCAGATGAGCAGAAGCAGTTTTGCCATCGAGAGCACTGGCTCTGGGATGGGACTTTGCTTATGTGATACTCCTCTGCCCTCGTCCCGCCACGCGTGCCATGGTGAGCATTGCTGGATCAGTTGTTTGCGTTCTTTGGTCCCTGGGTTTCATGGGCTGTTCCTAACTGATGAAGGTGAGGAGGCTGACGCCAAGCACATGAAAGTCTGCCTCTCCGCTGATTTGCAGCGCTGATGTGAGTCAGTGCTGATGCAGGGCTGTGGGGAGGTCTTGCAGAAAGCAGGTGGGTCTGGTCCACTTGCTGGAATGGGACTCCTAAACTGACTCTCCCCTGAGGCCAGGCTGGAGATTGTATGACACCTTAAGTGAGTGTGTGTGCTTTTTATCTCACAGCAAGGTCTTCTGAGATCTCTTGTCTAAGGGCCAAGGGAGGTTGTAACAGATTATCCTAATATGTCACAGTATTCCACCATAAAAGACCTGTTGTATCTTGATCTTTCATGAGCTCTTTTACATCTTACCTGTCTGTTTCCATGTTTTGTTTCTGGCTCAGGAATTAAACAGGCAGGCTGTGGGCAAAAGCTTACCTGTTGCTCTATTGCTGCACAGCACCTTTTGCAACAGGGTCTTGGCCTGTGCTTGGGGTTCTTACACCACCCTGACACAATTGTATTTTGGGAAGAGCTGTCCTAATAATTGGGCACTTGCTAGGACCTTGCAGAACCGAGACCTCTGCTCCTGATCAGGCCATTTTGGAGGAGGTGTTTCGGTGTGTTTTTTTTTTCTATTATTATTTTTTCATTAGGAAACCTCAAGTGGCCTCAATTTTCCTCCATTTAGGAAGAAAAGCAAATCTCAGAGTCTTGCAAAATGGGACAGTTGCTTTCTAGCCAACCTCCCAGCATCAGCAAGAGCTACATGTATGCAAACACTGGGTATACGAGTGCCAAGCCATGATAACCTTTTGAAGGCAGTGTTGTCCTGTGCCCATAGGAGGGGATGTACAGAGCCAACTGGCAGGCCATTGGGTTATGGCAACATTAGATGATGAGGCTGGACACTGCCAAGTGAGAAATTGTTCCCACGGCATGCAGCTAGTGTCTCTGGGGAAAACAATGGGCAGTGCAGATTGCATCATCAGCGTTTTTAATCCCAAGCGTCAGCACAGAGAAATAATTAAGAGGTGGCAAACAATCTCCCAGGATTAAGTGTATGTGCTGATAGGTTGATTACTGCTGCCTCTAAAGACACAGAGTCAGACAGCATTCAGTGAAAGATACTGAAAAGTAAAATAATTGCAATCATCTGTCAGTACACGTATAGCCTGAATACCAGAGTTAAAATATGAAGATTGCATGGTGACTTCTCACGGTACAAAGCCTGAGGAAGCAAACTGTTTCTTATGCCTACCTGCTTGTGCATTGCACGTTAGCAGAGTTCTTCTGTCCTCTAAGGCTGGCTAAGTCTAATCGCTTTTCATTATTTTTCCAGGCTTTCCACTAATACAGACTTAGATTATTATGAATTCCTTTTATTAGGCAGCCAAGGAAAAATCAGCACCTGGTCCGATGTCATCTTGGATGTCTTAAAAAAATAAGTGTTGACTCCTACCCAACAAAGCTCTAAAGAACATGCTTAGTGTCAAATCTGGGAGTAGTCTTATTTATTGCATTAAGGCTGTTCTATATTTAAATATAAGCAGGTGCTTACGTGCCGTATGTGTCAGGCACAAAGCAACTTCCCGTGGTGGCTTGTGTGACTCAATAACAGGGAGACATTTAGAAAAAGAGCTGAGGTTCGCAGGGGTTTTATTCTGCAGTGGAATTGCAGCCAGTCAGTCTGAAGTGACCTTCACTATGAGATCTGACCTGTAGTTTTGGGATGGACCATAAAAGGCAGAAAAGACCACTGCGACTTTCTGATCGGCTATGTCAGAGACCCTGGGATTTCTCTGAATTGGTTCTTGTCAGGCCCAGAGCGCGTATCCTGCCGCCTCTGGTGAGGCACGTCAGCACTTGGACGGACACATAGGGAAGAGAAGCTCTGTTGAGTTTTGTAACTCAGTTCTAGCACTGAAAAAACTACAAAGTGGCAGGAGAAATGGAGAGAGCGTGGGAAGAGGCCAGGAAGAGAAGAAAGCGATGGCTGAGAGCCCCTGAAGAAAGGGCTGGACCTCCTGTGTAGAGGAGCATCCTCTTGTAACAGTGCTGTGCATATGAAATTCCATACTGGAATGAGAAGGCACGTAGTACGTCTAGGCTATATGGGAGTCAGCAGGGTTGGGTTGGGATAACTTTGATGCAGTGAGAAGCAAAATATCCAGTGAGCTAGAAGCAAACAGTCCAATGAGGAAAATGGAGAAGGGAGAGAGTGGAATGGATGGGGATTGTGGTCTGTAAAAGTAATGTGGGTTTCTCCCCCCTGTGTCTAGAACGCACTGCTGCCCGCAGGGCTCCGGCAGAGGGACCAGACGCAAAAACCACCAACTGGCCCGTTCAAAAGGGAGGAACTCATGGCCCACCTAGAAAAGCAGGCAAAAGATGTTAAAGACAGAGAAGACCTGGTTCCTTTCACAGGAGAAAAGAGAGGTATGATCATCTTTCGTGCCGTGCCGAGGGTGTCGTGATGAAGGCAGAGTGCGGCAGGAGGCTGCTCCGCACGCGGTGAGGCTGGGCGCACGGCAGAAGGGTCGTATCTGAGCCCGGTTCGTTAAGTACTGCTCCCTTTTGACGCTGGCGGGGTGGTGAACCTGCTGTATAGCCCAAGCCCGGGCTGGCTGATAGATTGGGGTGTACCGGGAGGTGGGTGTTCATGCTGATTTGGGTACCACCCAATGTGTTGTCAGGTGATGGGGTGAGGCTGTGCCACTTGCTGTGCAGCCTGTGTCTTTCCCCATCTCGTTGCAGCTGCATCCAGCTCTGGCAAAACATCTTCTGCCCTCTCTTGTTCTTCCTCTGCCCTGTCTTCCTCTGAGCTCGCTGGGCTGTTCCCTCTCTACCCCTATTGCCTTTCACGCTCCCTTCCTACACCCTGACCTCCATCCTGGTGCAGAGAAACTCCACAGCTCTGCGCTCCATTGCACCTCAGCGATGATGTTTCCAGCAGTTCCCTTCTAGTCTTAACCCTGGCAAGACAACCCTCGCTTTCCAGCTTCCTGTAGCTGTATGCCTCTGCCTGCCTGCACCGTGCGCTGCCGCTGCTGATGCAGCCCCGCTTTCCTTCTCACTGGGGCCTGTAAGCCACGGGCTGGCTCTGCTCTCCTCTGTCCTCTTGTCCCGGCGTCTTCCTGCCCAGCCTCCTGCGACGTGTCCCATCATTCGAAGCGCTTCCCTGCTCCCATCGGCACGCTGAATACCATCTGGTTTGACACGTGGTCCGGACAGACCTTGTCTCTGGGTGCCAGCGGTTGCTCACCAGCTTTTTTCTGCTTTCAAGCAACCCCCTGAACCATGATCCCCCTCCAGCAGAAATTCTGCTCGTGCACTGTCCTCTCTCCTGGTTGTCCTGTGCCGAAACAGCAGGGGTGTGCTGAAAACACGGGCACGCGAGCATTGCAAGTTTCCCAATGCAGTCTTTCTCAGAGCTGCCTACTTCTTGTCCCTAATGATCCGTATGCATCTGTGAGAGAGAGTTCATGTTTAAGTCTGTCTGATTTAGTAAATCTTGAGGTGATATTTTTAGAAAAACAAGTTCTCCTTAGAAGAAGTAAATGAAAAGATTAAACTGAGTGCTGTGGGGAAGAGTATTTTAGCAGCTTTCAGCATATCTCAACCCAGCTTTATTTACCAGCCTCTTTAATACAGCAGAAGGTTACAGTGCTCTTCAGGAGGGGGAGATATTTAAAGAATTTCATATCTTCAGCTTCTGTTATGGGTTAATTATATTTCCATCTGATCATCTAAAACACATTATACATAGCTTCAGCTGTAACTCTCTGTGAGGTGAGAACACTGCTTATACTGAATACAAGCCAGAGATGTTAAATTACCTGCTCACAGTTGTTGTAGAGATGGCAATAAATCCCCATATTTGACATTCTGAGGGTAGTTTACCAGTTTAAACATCTTGTAGGAGATGCTGTCCACTCTCATGCTAGTGGACAGGGTAGGAGTCGATGTGTGCATACATGCTCTGCTATGGTATATAAAGCTGTATTAGCGTACACCATCAAATTTAGAAAAAAAAACTTGAAATAAAACGTGACTGAAATGTGAAATTGCTTAAAATTAAAACCCAGGCATTTTGATGACAATGAGATGTCGAAAGGAGCTATTGTGTGAAGGGTGGAATTGGCTTGTCCTGTTTCTTTTGCTTCCTGCAGAACTGATCAGGTCTTATTTACAGTTTGTTTAGCAAAGTGTCCAGGGAGCAGCTGGGAGGAAAACAATTCCAAGCGTCTGCACCAAGTCAGAGCTGATGGTGCCAGTCCTTTCCAAACACCTCGCTGCAAAACGCCCCGGAGGTGTGTGGCCATACAGGCGCACATGACGCCTTGCCTATTTTTGCTAGAACAGCTGTTTCACAGAAGGCAAATTCCTGCCCGCTTTGTCAAGGCAACAGCGCAGGGAACGGAGACGAGCGCTTCCGCAAAACGCTCTTCGTAGCAGCCTCTGTCTTGTACCGAGACAGCCCAAAGCGCAGCTGCTTCTCCCTTCGGTCTAAATTTAGTTGCTTCTGTTCCTGTGCGTCCCCGAGCAGCGGGATCTTTGCTTCTCCCCTTTGGCGTTGCTGACTCTGGTTTCAGAGAGCGGACGGAAATAGCCCCGGCTGGCGTCCCAGGCCGGCAGCTCTGCGCTCGCTATCTCTCTGCAGTCGTCCTGGACTATTTCAGGGCAGGGGACCGCTCTGAAATGCTCTGGGATTCCTCCTCCTCCTCCTCCTCCTCCTCCTCTCCAACGTGCGGTGCCACTGAATTCCACCAGCAACCCACTGCCTGCCGTGCTGCTCTTAAAACACAGCGAATCTTTTCTTTTCTTTGGTGGCGGGGGTGATCGCGGGTTTGTGCGCTGTCGTGAAGTCCTGACGGACTCCGCTTCTGGCAAAGAGATGCACCAGCCTCTCGGATGTGGGGAGAGGGTAGGGATCGAGATGGGCATGTGAGGTTAGGGGCTGATACATGACGCTGGGGGCAGCTGCCAGGGGTCGCAATCTTCTTAGAGGGACAAGTCATCTCCTGGACTGGCAGTAATGGAGGAGACTCTGTCCATTGCATGCCGTGGGGTGTCAGCTTCCCCCGAGGCCAGCTGGACAGCAGAAGTCGTCCCTCTGCAAAGGTTTGCTCTGCTTCCCAGGGCAGGAGAGTCTCCTTGTCCCACCAGCTGGAGCTGCAGAGCTTTGCTGATCAGAGCCCTGTGTGGTGGTGTGGCCAAAAGCATGGTTTGGTGGGTGACCTACCTGCCGTTGCCCTCAGCTCAGGGTGGGAGGCAGCCACACCAGACCCCCCGTGCAGGAGAGCAGAGAGGACTCTCAGATTCCCCCAGGGAAGGACAGGCGAGGAGACCCCGGTGCGAGGAGCAGTCAGGAGCCGGGAGCAGCGATGCACTGCAGTTAACCCCGCGCCCTGCTCCAGGCGCCCCGAGACTCAGCCGGGTCTGGCAGAGAGAGGGACACGGCTCGCCTACTCTCTGCCCGGTGCGCCTCCTGCTCTGTTGGGATGGAGGAGCACGGGGGAGCTCGTCCTGCAGCCTTCAGAGGTGGGCAGGAGCTACGCCGCTCGCTGCGCAGCCCCTCGTTCGTTGCCGAGTTTGGAGTTTGGGCAGCTGACTGCTGTCCCTGCCCACCACCGGTTCTCCACCGCTTCCTTCCCACCCTCATTTCAGAAAAGGGCCGTCTGCTGTGTCCCTCTCTGTTCGGGTTTAGCAGCAGGAATTGCCTAAGAGACGGGGGTGATCCAGGACAGTGCCTTAGCCGGTCCTCTTGCCTTTCCTCGTTCGTCCAGGTGTTGGCAAGAGCGCACCCCTTTTACACTCCTGTGATGCAGCCTTCAAATAAGTGAAGTCCTGCCAGGTCGGGCTGAGCGCGTCTGACTCCTGTGTGTTCAAAAGTCGTTGTACTGTGCAAATCTACTATTAGGCTTTGTAGATGCAGCCACCCACTCCGGTGAACGAATCCAGCTCTACAGCTGGAGGTGTCAGGCAGGTCCCTCCTGGCCTACACCACAGTAGAACCAGACTGAGCTAAACTGGAGCAATTCAGTACCTTTCCTGATTTTTTTTTTTTTTTTTCCCCCCCTAGGTTCTTGTGCCCACTCTGTCTTGTCCACTATGTGAATTTCACCTGAAGGAAATTGCACCTGCACAGCTAGTAAAATCCTGCTCTGCAGTTGTGAAACAGGTGCTATAACTACATTGAGAGTGACCTCACTTTGTGTTTATAGGAAAAGCTTGGATCCCCAAGCAGAAGCCGATGGATCCTGTTTTGGAAAGTGTGACTCTGGAGCCAGAACTGGAGGAAGCCCTTGCTAATGCCTCTGATGCAGAGCTCTGTGACATTGCTGGTAACATAGTTTCACGTGAATCAGGGTTTGGGTTACTTAACTACTAATTTTTTCCTTCTTTGAGCTTCTTTTGTGGGAAATGAGTGAATGAGCTTTTTGCTGTTTATCCGAATGCTGTTAGTTCTTACAGGATTTATTTGTTCATTAGAAAGGGAATGTATATTTAAATTTTCTTTAAGCCCAGCAACCCCATCTGATTTAATCAGGAGCATGAACCAAAGGTGAATAAGAAGATAAAGGGTTTATCAGGGGAATGGAAACGCCTTGTTTCAATGGCAGAGACAAGAGAAGACATCAATCTTGCAAATTGCAGCCTGTCACCTTCAGGAGCACAGCTATCTTTAAGCCAAAAACTTTAGGCTTGTGCAACCTGTTAAAGGAGCTGCCAGGTTAGAGCAGTCTTTCAAAGGGTGCTCGGGGCTTCTGCTTGTCAAAGAGCTTTTTCAACACATTTTGAAGATACTGATTTCCTGCAATTCATGTGGTCAGTCAGTTCTGTGAGTATTAGTTACGGAGGAGGAGGAGGAGGAGCGCAGCCTGAAAAGGTTCATGTATTTCATGGTGGCTGAGAAGCAAGTTGGAATAAATTAATGAGCAGACCAACAGGGCCTGGACTACTGCATGTATTCTGTGTATATGAGAGTGCTCTTAAAACCCGCACAGCAGGATGCAAGAAGAAACAGTGACTTAAATTTCACTATGACAAATGCAAATGCCAGTTCAGTTGCAGAGTCTTAACAATCAACGGTTTGGCCTCTGGAAGAAATTCCTGGGGAAGGGGATAGAGCCTCCATTTCCTCTTTCGTGGTGGGAGGAGGTGCTTTTTTTCGCATAGGCTACTGGAATTCCCTCCCATTGCATGGGAGATCCATCTGGGACGTCTAATGGCCTTTAAATCTATAGCCTCTTGCTGAAGAAGGTATCTGCTGTGCAGACTTGGGTGGAAGGTCTAGCACCTGCCAGGGGAGCTGAACTGCTTATTAGCAGCTGTGTACACCTGACCCCGCAAGCTGATTTGCCTGTGAAATGCCTGCAACCGGGACCCAAGTAAGCTGGTGTAAAGATGCTGTCTCGTTGCAGAGTTCATGCTCTGTATCCTGCGGTAGCTAGGGGCTGCTATGTGCCGTGGTGAGGCACGCAGCTCTTCGGCTGCGGCACAGACGTTGCTAGGCCTCTCTTCTGAGCGCGCGGAGCAAATGCCAGCTGAGGTGGCCGGAGGGCCGACAGCGGGGAGGCTGCTATGACACGCTCGCGTGGCTGCCCGGACTGAGAACGGGGTGAAAGATTAACAGCAGAAGTGGGTTTTGCTCTGCCAAACCACTGGGACACCTTCTTCAAGCCTAGAGATCAAGTCACTTAATCCTAGCAGCGTGAGCAGAAGAAACAGCTTCTCTTCAGTCTTTTCGTGCAGACCTGGAGCTGGCAATTGCTTCTTGGTGCAGGGTGATGACAGTGGCATGTCTCGTTATTGATGACTGAACGCTCCCATTCCCTCACGATACCCAAGTTATGCACAGGAGCCCGGCAGCGGTGGTGGCAGGGCCCTCTGAAGGTCTCCGGTCCAACCCTCCGCTTGCAGCAGGGCTGTCCCCAGCGCTAGGTCAGGGCGGCCCTGGCTTTGTACAGCAGCATCCGGAAATTCCCCGAGGATGGAGACCTCCCACCTGCCTGGTGCCCTGTCCTGGGGCTGCACCTCCCTGCTGGGGAAGAGCATCCAACCTGAGCCTGCAGGGCTGCAATCTGTGCCTGTTACCGCTTGTTATGTCCCCTGGTACCACCAAGAGTTTGGCTTCGTTGGCTTTGTAGTCAGCTATTAGAGCCCCAGCTTAGAGCCAGCTGTTAGATGGATTAGTTCACCGGACTAGCCAAGCCCAGAGCTCTGTTGTGCTTGGTGCTGTACGACAGAGAAGGACAGGCATGGTCCCTACTCTGAGGGTTTTAAGCTTCAGATCTGGTTAAATGACAGCAGTGTACCATTATGGCTTTTCAGGAAGCTTTACCTGAGCGGAGGCGACTCCCTGAAGACCTCCTTGCCCTGCCACATTAGAAATGACAATATTGCTGTCTTGCTGGAGCTTGCGGCGTGGCCTTAGCTCTGTGACTGAGACAGGATGCCTTGGCCAGGGGAGTATGAACATCTCATTATTGCTTTGCCATGCTTACGTGTGTCCCCTGCTGGTCTGGCAGTCGATTAATAACT
This sequence comes from Apteryx mantelli, assembly GCF_036417845.1. Taxonomy (NCBI): domain Eukaryota; kingdom Metazoa; phylum Chordata; class Aves; order Apterygiformes; family Apterygidae; genus Apteryx; species Apteryx mantelli. The sequence goes on from NC_090020.1 coordinate 8,647,850, forward strand.
CTCTGCTACTAGTTTCTTCTTCCAATTCTGCCTCTTTCAGGTGTCCATACTCCTTGACGATATCCTTCTTGCGAGAAGATTGTAGATGGGAAGCCTGTAGGATAACCACATTAACCTGACTCCTTTTGCTTGATAATATCACATTCTGGCATAGCAATGAATTACTGCATTAAGGCTTCCAACATGCTCTGGCCAAGCATTGCATTTCTTGGTTTTGCCTTTTTACTGTGCTCGTAACATCCTGTAAATCCTACTCTAAAAAATATGGTTTCCTAAGCTCCACACCTGCAAAACGATTATTTTCATAGAGAAATGCTATTTAGGGCAGTTTATCCTGTAATTTTGGGGAGAATACCCTTGAAACGGCAGCAAGAGAACTGATGTGATACAAGCTGTGCTGAAATCTCGGTAGTGACAGCGTTGCTTTTCCAAGTCTGCTAAACAGCTTCTGCCTATTTAGCAGGGCTCGTTGTCTGCCTTGGCATATTGGATCCTGTTTTTCGCAAGCCCGGCTGGGTTGCCCTTGTGTGTGGTGGCTCTCTACAAGTCCTGGAAGGGCTGTTGGCTTTTCCAGTGCCTCTGGTCAACTGGAGAAGGCTGAACTGGGATGCTCTGAGTTCAGCTTTGAGTGTCCTTGGACAACGCATGATAAGCACTAGACTTCCAAGCAGCAGATCCCTCTCACCTACCGGCACAAACTCTAGCCATTAAAAAAAAAAAACAAACCATGTTCATAACAGCGTATCCTTCCCTCTATCTGTTTGCAGTCCAGATATCCCTAGATGTGGCTGATGGAGCAACTTTGTTATCAAAGCAAGCTGTGTTTGGGGGTGTGCGTGTGTGTGCATGTGTGTGTCTCCAAAATTCTGAGTCCACAAATTATTTTCCCTAGCAGTGTTGCAATTCTGAAAATTTGGGCTGTGAGCACATAGCAGAGAAAAAGGCCAGGTAAAGAACAGACAGACAAACGCACTCAGAGTTCCCATACTCACTCAGATTTTCAGATGGAGACTGCTTGGCTCTGTGAAATCCGCCTGGGGACGTGTTGTGGGGGAAGTTGGTGGTGGTGTTCACTGATGCCGTTTGCTGCGGACACCCTGGCTCATACAGCCAAGACCTGGGAGTATGATGAGCTATGACCGTATGAGATGTCATTCACATAAGCGACAAATTGCAAGATGAAGGGCCCCAGAGAGAGCCTTGCTGCTCCTGCAATTGCCAGTGCTTCTTGGCACTGAGAAAACGGTGACTGTTAGGTGCCAACCAAGCATAACAAGAATAGCTTCTGGAAAAGAAATTGCATTGGTGGTTGCATACTTGAATTTTAGGCAGAGATTTGCCCTTTATTTTTCCTAACCACTGTGCCCATCCTGAGGTCAAGATGTGTTCGTATATGTCTATTCATAGCAAATATCTACAGGTATGCAACTTTCTGTAGAAAGTCATATACCTATTTAAAAAAGAAGATTGAAACCCCATTTTATTTCTAAACACAAGCTTTCTGTGAGGAGCAGGCTTATTTTTATGAGCAGAATCTTTGCCCAAATGATTCTAGCCATTGGCTTCTCACTCTTCATTAGCAGCTAGCAGGGATGTCAGCAGACCCCATAGGCCTGTTGCTAAGTACGTTTGCATTTTGTTTTTGTAGTCACATGCCTGAGATGCACAAATTGTCAGATATTTGGGTTTTGTGCTTTTGCAGTCTTTGAATTGTGTTTGTACCATCACTTTCTGTATTTCAGCAAACCAGTACAGCCTTCCAAGTTGACTTCCAAGTATTAAAAAGCACACAGACCAGTTCAAAGCCACCCCTGCTCTTTGTAGGGCAGAAACAGAATATGCGCTGCTGAAGTTCAGGGGCGGCCACCCAGTAGCTTGCTATCTGAGAGTTATTGGTTCTGAGTGTGTTGCGGCTAATCTCAAAAATGGGACTATGGCAAAGTGTGGCACCTTCCCAGGTGTGCGAAGGTGCTGAGGGTGTGCGGACTCCTGCTGGACTGGACCTTAGATTAAATCCGAATGATGGCATTTTTTTATTTCACTGCTTTTATGTGATGCTTGACCAAGGCTGCTATGGAGAAACCTCAGCTGTTTGTCTATTTGCTGTCCACAAGACAATGTTCCTCTTCTCCTATAAATCAAACTACTCTTGCATAAATAGGAGCACAGTTGAGCCCTGTTGTATGTTAATGAGAGCTGAGGGATTTGTTCCCACCTTGTATGTTGTTCTGTGCTTGTACAGAAAAAGGTAATGTGCTATTGACACCCATCCTGAGCAGCTCAGGAAGAACTGGCATGTACGTAGATGTGACGTGTACAGAGTTGCATCTTTTCCTGGCTTTGGAGTCTGCAATATCTCAAGTTGTTTTCTCCTTTTCTTTTCCTTAGCCATCCTCGGCATGCACACCTTGATGAGTAACCAGCAGTACTACGGGGCACTGGGGAGCAGCACAATAGTGAACAAAGAAGGACTCAACAGTAAGTGATTTGGAGTGCTTAGCGATCTGCAGTATTTGGCCGCCAGTTTTGATGCTGCCAGCAGAGAAAAAGTGGGAATTATTTTTAGGCTGCGGGTTGGATTTTGTTTTCTTTGGACTCCTGCCACTCATGCCAAGCTTGTGTGTGAGTGAAGACCCTTTCCTTGGTTGGAGCACGGTTGCTACAGCTGTGCAGCCCTGAGTCGGTCCATTCGGGGAAACCATTTCTTCTGCAGTCTGCCGTCTCCTGGTGTTCAGCTTGGGAAATGCCTGTCCTGTGACTGTGGAGAGGCTGCGTGTTGGCAGGAGAGCTGCTTGGGCAGAAGCAATTCTCCCAAGAGACATTTCAAAACACTCCCTCCTCCCAGGCTGACAGGGAAGGTAACTGGAAACGTTAAAGTTTTAATGCACTTTGAACAGGAAATGTGTGTCTTGGTTGATCATTCCAAACAGAATGATTTATTCATGTCAAAACTAAAACAAGTGACTTTTTAGAGGAGGTGAAAACATTTCTTCTCTCTCACCCTTTTCTTGCAAGTGAAACCTGAGAGGGGGGAAGGGAACCATTCAGATGGACCATGGTTTTGTTGCATGCTCCCAGAAGATTTTACAGTGCTGTAGCCATTGCTCATCACCTCCCCGTAGACCTTGGAGTGTCCTCTAAGGTGTCTTAGCTGAGAAGTTAGGAGCTAGTGTGGGCTGGAAAACAGTCCCACACAGGCCGTATGCCTGTGGTCACCCAGTTTGGGATGCTGAGAGCATTTAGCAGCAGCCCCTGGCTGTGTTGTGCAAGTTGGCCCCGGTGCCTGGCAGTGTTTCTGGACTTGCACGAGGGTTGGTGGAGCTGCCAAGTGCTTGTGCAATCTTTGCATCTCGTGTGCTTGCAGCTTTTGTCAGGTCTTACTCCTCCTTCCCAACACTGCTTCTGGAAGAAGCCTAAAGAGCATGACGGTACTTTGGGTATTTTCAGTTTTGCATGTTTTGCTTTCCACTTGCAGGTGTGATTAAGCCCACACAGTACAAACCAGTTCCTGATGAAGAACCAAACTCAACAGATGTGGAAGAGACTCTGAAACGAATACAAAACAATGACCCTGACCTTGAGGAAGTCAACCTTAATAATATTGGGGTATTTGTTCCTTCCTACTCTATTCCCTTGCTAACAAGAGCAAACGTTTGAAACACAGATAGCAGGGACCAAGTGTGTCATGTTGCACAGAGTAATGGCATAACACTGGGTGCCATGTACAAAACCCCAGTGCTTTCCATCTGTCTTGGGCAGGAGGGGTTGCTACCTGCTGTGTGATAATGATGTGGAGTCAGTAGCAGGAGATGTCCGCAAGAGCTGAGTTGTGTTAAGAACAGTTTGAGGAAACCCATCTCCAGGCTGTCTGATTAAAGGTGTTTTAAGCTGTTTTTAATGGTTTTGTCAGCCCCTTGGTGAAGTGGCTGTTCATGGAAGATAAAATAGTGGGAGGAAAAAGGCTTCATAATCTTGATGTTGTCATGAAAAATGAAGAAACCTCCATTATTGCTTGTATCTCTGTCCATTTCCCACCCCTCCCTTCACTGGAACTCCTTTACGTCTTGTAGAAAAAAAGGTTGTGCTGTGCCACGATTTGCATGTTGCTTCTGGGGCACATACACATGCTAAACAGTACAGTTTCCATTTACCCTCTTTAACTCCAGTCCGCTAAGGACCCCTATCTCATGAGATTTGTTAAATGATGACATATTCAAATAGCAGAACCACAGTTAATGTTATGTGCACAGTAAAAACACATGTGCCCAGCCATTTTCACCTGTCCATAGTAAAAAGATTTTTATTTCAACATTTTTAACTGTGGCCAGTGATCCTGAATATGCCTTAGGGACATCAGGCTTACAGAAAGCAGAGACTTCTTTTTGTGTTAGACTCATGATTTTGGGGACATGTTTGGAAACCTGGGGAGTGGAGGTGGAAGAGATGATACCCTGCTTGGCTTTGCATTATCTGCAGATGGCTTTGATTGTAGGTGTTTCCAGATTGTGTGATCCAAGGTAAGAAATCCAAGCTGGGGACACAGCTTAAAATTTTAGACAGCTGAAAACTGTCTGCATCTGAAAAGGGTATCTAAAATCTCTGATGAGTGAAAAATACTCATTTTGTAAGGAACTCAAAATAAGCAGCATGGATTTATTTTCTGGGCTGAGGCAGGATGGCAAATGTTAGTCTGAAAGGAATTGTATAAAGCAGTATTGAACAAAGCAGTCAGAAGTGACTGCTTGTACTACAAGGAGATCATTTCAGGTTGGGCTGAATTAGGGCCCATAGATGGAAATGTTCCTGAACGCGACATGAATAGTGCTCAGTGCTGTCATTAGTATTAAAAAGCACAGTAGCAGTGCTTTATAGGCTCATGGATCCTAGTTACATACATCCCCACAACACCTTGGTTGGTGAGGAGCTGAGTTTCTGGACAATGAAGTTGAACAGGAGAGACCCCCTGACCTTCTAGTCAAGGCAGTGAGCTATCAGCAGAGTGGGAAATAGGATGAAGACATTCCCACAGTCCTTAGGCCATGATGACTTTAGGTGGAGAACTTATAAAAACATATATCATTCCTTCATGAATTACCTGAGTGTGTTTGGTAATGGTTGCAGCTTGATTGTGATAGTTGATCTTGATGATAATTTTAAAATATTGTTTAAATATAAAAGATTTGTTCCAGTCATGTACCAAAAATATGAAGACAGATGAGAGCCTAACACATGTTTTCTGTGTTTCTTTTCACAGAATATTCCCATCCCAACTTTAAAAGCCTGTGCTGAAGCACTGAAGAATAACACCTATGTAAAGAAGTTCAGTATAGTTGGAACAAGGAGTAACGATCCGGTTGCATTTGTAAGTGCTGTATCAGATAGGCTAATCGTTGTACAAAAGTTGTCACATGAATTGTTCTTGGGCAAGGGATTTTCAGAGTTGCTTACTGCTTTTATGAATTACATTGCATTTGACATGTTCCGCACTTTTGTTTTTTGCTGCAGGCATTTCAGTTTCACAAGCATTAATGAAAGCAAGCAATAGACAGACTCCACTTTCTTCAGTTTCTTTTTCCACAGTGGAGATTTCAGTTCTTTATTCCAGGACACAATCCTTTAATCCTATTAGATGTCATATTTGTCCTTAAGAATCTCTCAGGAGAAGTGTGGTAGACAAGAACTGGCTTCCTAGTGATATATTTTTTAAAAAGTCTAAGAAGAAATTTGTCTGTTTCTGTTCATCATACATCATACTCCATTTATTCTTGTTTGTATGTCGCCGTATGCCCCTGTGTGCGCATCCTTCCCACTCAGTGCACACGTGTTCTTTAGCGCTGTTTCATATGCGTGTGCATCCCTTGTGCAAACCTGTGACGTTGTGGGCGATAAGGGGTCTTTCTGCTGCCTTGAAACGCGAGTGGGGATGCAGCAAGGTGCTGAGCTGTTGTCCCCGTGCTCCTGAGAGGGATGGCTGCGGGAGCTCAGCACCGACCAGTGCACGGCAGCTTACCCGTCCCTCCTGCTACCTGCTCTTCCCGTCAGCCCTGCAGCTGCCTGCCGCATGTCGTCCAGCCTCATGCAGGACTGTCTCGGCCTACGTAATGAAATAAAGAGAGCGAGAGCGTGAACTTGAATGTGAACCTGGCTGTCTCTGCTGCTTTACGATTAGATCTGCCCCAGAGCCAGCCTGGCTAGTCCAAGGAATAGTTCACACTCCAGGGACTACTTTTAACGTGCAGCATGGATGAGACTGCTTCCAGGCTGCATCGTGGCACAGTCCACCAGCATCATCGCAGCAGACTTCTGCTCTTCACCTGACAACCCAGGCAATCCCTTCCTACCTCCACACACACACACACACACACACACATGCAAACCAGTTTCCTGTTAGAAATAAAATAACTTTTCAGGAGAGTGAGCACAGCCCTCCCATTTTTTCAGACACTCTGAACTGGGGAAAAGCCCTGCACAGCCAGTGCTGATGCTGTCTTAGGGCCAACAGGGCAGTGTACAGGATTGGAGGACTTGTGGAGCTGAGTGCTGTGTTGAGCGGATGCAGGCCAGCCTTGCCCCTTGGCCTCAAGGCTGGGCACCGTGTTCTGGTCCTTCTGCTTCATGACATAGATGAGGTAGCTTGTGAAGTAAGATTATTAGATCTGGTGGCAAAACTCGGGGGTTTGGGAGTGTGCCAACCCACTTCTGGACTTAAACGCTGAGGGAAGCAAGAGAGATAATACTGTTGTGATGCTGCTTGGAAGGAAACCTTAGATGTGGAGAATCCCTTTCTGCTCAAGACAGATGTTCCCCTCTGATCGCTGTGATAGAAAGCCTTTCAACTCCATGCGAAAGGAGCAGTGTGGGGAGTGAATGGGCCAGGCAGGAGGTAGGGCTGAAGCCAGCCAGTCATCCCAACCATCACCATGCTGGCTTTAGAAGAGGGACAAATGAAGCTTGTAGGGCAGAAGCCTGTGTGGACTGCACGTTTTGGGGTGGGCCTAAACACTTCTTTAATGAGATTTTGCTGTAGCCTCCAGTACATTCACATTTGAGAATCCCCCTGAGACTGGAGGGAAGTCCTTTCTTCTTGCCCAGAGCTGTCCCACTTGGTGGCAGTGAAACCACACAGCATCCAAGGTCCTCCAGGAATCTTTCAGATGAGAAGTGAATTGAGTCCATGTCCCTCTGAGGTGTTTTGAACCTCCTTGCCTAACTGCTAGCTCTTCCGGTGTATCTCTAATGGCAGGCACTGGCAGAAATGCTGAAGGTGAATAACACGTTGAAGAGCCTGAACATGGAGTCAAACTTCATTTCTGGATCAGGGATCTTGGCTGTTGTTGAAGCACTCCAGTATAACACATCACTCATAGAGCTTCGAATCGACAACCAGGTAAAGCATGCATGAGCAGGAACTCTGATCAGCTAAAGGTGTCCTGACTGTGGGAAATCAAGTGGCTGGTCAAAGTAGGTGGTGACTACCTGCTGCCGCTGTCAGTTTGCTTTGGAGAGGTTTCAGCCCCTTGTCTTGCTGCAGCTCCTGGACAGTTTCTGATGCTACCTACAGTAATTAACAAATACTGTGGCAGTGCAAGAAACTTTCTGTGTCCTCAGTGCTGCCCTGGGAATGCAGCAATGCATTTGTCCAGTATCACAGCCTGCTCTGAGCTCTGGGCCAGGGGGCTTAAATAACAATAGGTATTTAGTAAAACAGAATTTTACTATGAAGCAGGGAAACAGAAAGTACATGGCAGGAGAAGGCTGGAGTGTGTAGTGGTACAGATGCCATGGCAGGTTAAGTTTCTTGGAAGCCCGGGAGTAGAAGTGAAACAGCTAAGCTGTCAGGAGCCCTGGGACAGGTGACTATGAGGTCAAGATGAAAGGCCCTCTAGACAGCTCTGCAGCTGCATATCCCTCCAAGATAAAGATTTTGGGCAACAGAGCTTGTGGGAGATGACTTCTGGAACAGTCAGAGCCACTCAGTTTATCAGGATCAGGCCTACAGTTTGTTTCTTTGACTAGAAATGCTGAATAAACCAATAGGTCCAAAGAAAGAGAGAGGGAGGGAAGATGGCAGATCTGATGGCTCACTCTGAATCACCCTTTGACCTGACCAACTTGGCAGGGTCTGCAAGCCAGGCTGTATCTCTAACCAAGGAGGACAAAGATGTGGGCAAGTACAAGTCATTTACAACAGTAAAACATTTGAGCTTTAAAAAATTCAAGTGCCACCGGTTCCTGGGCGTTGCATAGTGAGGGAGAATCGCAAGCTTCTGGTCCATCTCCAGGACAGTCAGTGGCAGCACAGGGAGTCTTCCAAGGGCTACATTGAAGAAGCAGTCACTGAATTAAAAAGCAGGAATGGGAACCACATCTGCCCTCACCTGCTTTTCTATTTTCTGTTTTCAAAAGAGCCAGCCTCTGGGCAACAAAGTAGAAATGGAAATTGCAAACATGCTGGAAAAAAACACCTCCCTGCTGAAGTTTGGTTACCATTTCACTCAGCAAGGTCCCCGGCTGCGTGCGTCTAATGCCATGATGAACAACAATGACCTAGGTGAGTTGGGCTGGCTGCAAGCTGGTGAGCACTGGAACATCTCCTCCTTTGCATGTGCCTGCCTGTGGGTCCTCCTGGTGGGCACCTTGGGAGAAGGACAGAACTGCTCATGTGAAGGCTCCCGTGGATGCACTTGAATCAGACACCACCTCTTGAAGGGTCTGGTGATTCCTTGCAGCCTTCACTGACAGGGTTGTGATGCAGCAGGACCGGTAGCAGCTGCTGTCACCAAGGCAATGGGTCATGCTCCATTTTTGGAGAAAACGTGCAGCTAGAACTGCTGGAAGACACTGTTTTTGACTGTAATAGTGGGTCTTGTGTGGAAGAAGTAAGAGCTGCTAATGTGCTTTGGTACAGCAAGTGATATGGTATATGGCAGATGGGTTGTGAACTGACAGTGCTTTTGATTCCTGCCAGCTGTTTGTCTTTCTCTAGTTTCATTTCCACTTTAACAAGATGAAAAATAGTAGATTTGAGCTTTGAAGGCAGTGGGACTTGGCCCATTCCCTTCAGTAAATCGGACCGAAAGTATTTCTAGAGAGAGGTGTGAAGCCATGTGGTTTTGAGTTGTATTAATATCCCCAATGAAGTCATCAAAACTGCTTGTGAAGCACAACGTGGGCAAGTTTGAAAATTGCTGTTTCAGCTAATGCTAATGCTTGTCTACAGGCTGACCTAGAGCACTGGAAATCAGTGCAGCAGAGCGATACTTGAACGTAGTTAAAATAGCAGCTTAGCTGTAGTGATTGGATCCTAACTGTGTAGATGGGATGACACAAATGTGACACGGCCAAACTCTTCTCAGCAGTGGCAGACAATATGACAGGGAGGAACGGCCACAAGTTGCAGACCGAACATCCAGTTTGCACATTAGAAAAAGAACTCTTTATCCAGGAGGCTGGAGCAGCCCTGGGACAGGGTGCCGGGGAGGTGGGGCTTTCCGTAGCTTAAGGGTTTCTAGGCTCACACAGGCCAAGCCAGGGCTGGGCTGAGCTGAGCTACGGCTGGGGAGAGCCCTGCTGTGAGCGGGAGGTGGTGCTCGGGGCCCCAGGGAGACCTCCTGCCACCAGCACTGATCATGTCTGTCAGACACGTCGAGAAAGGCCCGGTTAACAGGCAGGGTCTGAGAAAAGACCTAACATATAAATGCCAGTCATGAAGAAATGGCAATAAACTGGACCCGCATATTTTAATCTGTGTGTGGTTTACCAGTCTGGTCAGCTGGCCTTCTGGCCCTTCATGATTCAACTTCAGGTTTAAAAACCACAGCAAAATAGCTTTAAGTGGCTGTCAAATAGATGATAAATATGTTTTAAAAAAAAAAAAAAAAACCACTCCGGCTTCAGCCAGTACCGTGCTCTTAGGACAGCATGGCCACATGTAGAGCTCTGTGCCAGCTCCTCGGTGACCACAAATACCGAGTATCACAATTCACTCTGTATTGCTGTTCGTTCTGGCTGCCTTTGCATTTTGGGTCAGTAGAAAGCTGCTCTAGGAAGGGCTTGCAGTTTTCTGCCTTTTAGAGCACAGCAGGCTTTGTAAGAACATGGAGTCCATGGCATACATAGTAATAATCTGAAAGATACATGGATCTAGTGTTTTAATTGTTCCTGTTTTGAAGCGGGGGGGGGGGATTCACAACTTTGCCTTCCACGTAGCAGTAGTGCAGTTTGCCTCTTTGACTGTTAAGATCTGCATTATGTCTGATCTGGTTCTTGTTTACAGCTCGCATTCATCGGTGTGATGGTGTCTGGCAATAGCTTCTCAGCTCTACACCTGGACAATGTATAAGTATAGAAAAACTTTATTTTCCTCCCTGTCAGCAACAGCTCTCTGCTTGTGCCACTCCGGCGCTCTCTCCTGATATCACCTGATGCTACCAGGATTTGGTCTTGGTCCTCTAGCTTCTGTTCTTTAAGATGCCCTGTCCGAACTGGCTGTGAAGGCTTTTACATTCATTCTCATGAACTAATTTCTGCATCCTCTTTCCAGCTCTCTTTTTTCCTTGCAAATATTTCTTGAAAAATCATGGTTGAAGCTGTCAGAGTTGCAAATTAACTTTCAGAGAAGATTTGAGACTCCTTTGATCATGTTAACCATGGTCAAAAGACTGGAGGTTGAAATCAGAGGTTCAGATAAAAAAAATTATATATCTATCTCATTTCTTAGTTGCGAGGACATCACTGGGAAAAACTGACAAAGGAAAAACTGTGGCATCTGTCTCCTACTATCTTCACATCAGTCAGTGTTAGATGCCTTGTAACAGAGATGCTATAGCCAAACAGATTACAAACACAACTGAGTGAAATATAATTAACTGTAGAATAAGGGAGGTATGGCTGAAAGTAGCTTCCAGCCACAGAATTCATAGGGACAGAAATTTCAGCTTACTTCCTTTAATTTTAAACTGTATAAGTTTAAAATTCTCCAAAAACCCCCCAAACAAACCTGCTCAAGGCAGGAATTCAGAAGCTTCTGCTATCCCGTTTCTCCCTGGCAGAAAGTACATCTCTGAGATCCTTTTCACAACGGGTAAGCCTGCCACCCACACGTTCCCATTGCCATGACTGACTCCTCTTCCTCTTCTTTTTCAGTGAGGAAGAGAAGACTTGCAGAGTTGAATGGGCCTATTTTTCCCAAGTGCAGAACTGGAGTGTAGCTCCTGGCTACGAAGGTCGTTCCTGGTGATCTGTGCTACACTGTGGGAATCTAGAGGCAACAAGTGCCTTGACAGAGTATTTGTGGTGACTCGGTTCTGTGTTATGCACTAACAGTTTAAATTAACTAGTGGCTGTAGTTGAAGATTTTATCCAGTAGGACTATTGGTGTTTTCTGTAGAGCTGGAAACTATTCAAGCCAGTAACAACCTGCCAATTTTAAACAATCTTGGTTTAGAGTACATCCCAGTGTAAAAGTGACTATTAATTAACCTAGGACCTAATTTTTCTATAAATTTCCTGCACGGTGTTTCATATAGTTAGGATGTGGTATGCATGAGTGAAAAATACTACTGTTCCACACAAATTATAGAAGTATTAAAAAAATACTTTATTTTTTTCCAAATTGATCTCAAGTAACTATAGAGAAGCAACTAGTTTAACAAGCACTTCTACTATCCTGAAATATGGTTAATGTAAGGAATTTTTACCAACTTTTGCTGAGTCAGTCAGTTGGAGATGCTGTTTCAAATGCATCCCTGTTTCTTAAAAAAGATTTTTTTCCCCACACAGATTAAAAGGAACATAAGGCCACCAATTATAAAATAATGGATTCTCAAAACCCGAGCACTGTAGGATGGACTGTTTAATATCCTCCTGTCCTATGCATGTCTGAGTAAAACTTCCTTTGTTAGAGATCTGATACGAATCCTAACTCCACAGAGATGGCCAAACTAATCAGCAGACCAGGGTCATCTGTTCCAGCCTCCACTCCCTGCAATTTCCTAATGTTAAAAGCGTGTCCAGAGCCTTACCAGACATACGTTAAATCCTTACTCTTCACTGTTCTGCCTAATGACCCTGTCCATTAATTAAACTCTATTCTACTAGGGATTGTTTCTCCTGTGACCATCCCTCACATCTGCATAAATGCAGCACTAAACAGCGTGCCGTAGTAAAGGCGTTACTTGAAATATTCTGACTCTGAACTTCTGCTGCACACACTCAGACAGTTTTCTGTTAGAAAGTCTACTACCCTTAGTCTAGCCTGGGAGGAATTCCCTATAGGCTTACGTAGCTCCCAGACGTGCAGTGGATGGGACACAGGACTATCCCATCCAAAACTCCTACTGTCGACTTGCATGGGATCCTGTTTGATAGGAAGGGTCTCCCTGACAGAAGTGCTGCCATACCAAAGCCTTATTCTTACTCTGATGACAATATGTCCTAGCAAATGTTCTCACTTACTAGAAATCTGTCTGCACAGATCTGTTAAGAGTATTTAGCAGCCTTTACGCATATTCAGCAAAAGTCCCACAGATTTCAACAGAGCTTGTGCACAAATACCACAGAGGATTTAGCTCTGACCAATGACATTATACTGTCAACAATGTGGGAAACATATTTGTTACTTTTCAAATTTTAATAAATGTGTCAGCAGTGTCAAATAAAATGCTTCACTACAGCTTCCTTCTTTTTCTCCATAAGTTCTGTTTCAGAAGACAAAGCGTACAAAAGCGCATGATTTAAAAAAAAAAAAACAAAAAAAAATGGCAGTCAGGCATCTCCTTCCTGCCATATGCACCGCAAGGACTTTAAACAGTCAACTAAAGTATCAAACTAGAGCCACAGTTTCAGCTAAGCCACACACTCAGATCTGCATGGTACGAGCTCAGCTCTCCCACTGGCTTAAAAAGAACATAAATGCATCTTATGCTGGGAAATCCTGATGGCAGTAATAAAGTCAGACATGCAAGGAGACGCAACCACCTGACAAGGGAGCACTACCATAGATCTGAGAGCAGCATTTTGTCTTGAATGAAAATAAAATAGGCCTTAAAAAAGAACCACCCCCCCAAACCTTTTCATCCTAGTTGCTGTATCAGCATCAAAATGAACTATGCAGTCCAAATGTTCTTCAGGAAAAGGGGAAAAAGCCATCTGGTGACTGTGGCATCTGGCAGTCACAGCCAGTCCTGCTTAACTCCTGCCTCTCCTGCAGCAATGCCGTACAGTGCTAACACGCCTTCTCTAAGGTATTACAGCCAAGGTGCCTGGGTCTCAGCACGCTGTATTTCACATTTTGCACTTATTCGTATTAGTTTGACAAAAGTAAGCCAGAGGCCAGGATACAAAAGCTGCTCGTAGGCTGACATGCAAGAGACTAAGGATGCATCTCATTCCTCCCCTCCCATCTCTGCAGCAGAGGGAACTTGGCTGTTTGGGTCTCCATCTATTCACTCTCAAACCCTTCCAACAGGTCCTATGGCTTGTTTCTGCCTTTGAGGTAGACTGTCTACATGCTAGGAGCTCTTAGTAAAACTGTACCTTGTAACCAGGTCTGCCATGTGACAGGTGGTTAGCTAGTTTTCAGCATTTACTTCTGTGGAATTAAGGGCCTCTCACATACAGATGAAGAGTATTTGTGCAGCACTTCAAAAATTATGATGGAAGCACTAAAGGTTATTTATCATCTTAGTAATTTCAGAACCTTACATATAAAATGTAGTCTACCTTCTTGCCATTTTGTACTGAGAAATTATATAAAAACAGCCTTCCAAATGGATTACGGTGTTCCAGACTGACTGATTGAGAGATTAAATTATAAAATGGTGGGCTTTTTAGCCTAATATCTGAAAAAAGATGCAGCACAATATGCAAGTTGGGGCACTTCCATCAGTGTTCTAGGCCAGGCCTGCAAGTGGAGCTCACATGGTTTACCACAAATATTCCAGTTCTCCAAAGCACACAGGTAAGCTGGCTAGCAGAGCTTGTGAGGTAAGGTGCCAGGGGAGCCTGGATCCTGCCAGGTCTTCTGCTGAAGATGTCTGCTCATGGGAATTTTCTAATTACATCTCTAGTCTGGATCACACTGAGAATTACTATTTTTAAATGCCATCCTGGAAAGATTCCCAAAGTAGACATTCATTAGTTTTCAAGTCTTGCTTCATGAAAGGAACCGTTATAAAGGCTATTGTTGAACAGCTATTCATGTTGACAACACTGGAAGTACGAAGAAATGCCTTGCAATGGCTTTAATGGAACCAGTGCTCGGTCTTTAGCTGCCAATCTAGTCACCAATGAGACCATGCTGAATTTGTAGCACTGTGGGAGAAGGTTACAACCTATATTAAAATAACATTGCCCTAACCGATGCTGAGCAACTGCAGGAACCTGAGTAAACTGTTTTCATCTCTTTAAAAGCAGCTGCCAGTAAAAAATAATAAAAAAGTAACTGATTTTGATTTCCTAATGACTAATGACTTAGTACCAAAAATGAGAATAAGTTTCAAAGATTTTTTTTTCAATCACGACACATCACCCACACTATTAATAAAACCTTTCAGTACATTCTACAGCATCAGGCACACAAAGCAGCAGGCAGTATTTTGAGCTCATATGCCATGGATTCCAAATCAGAGACAATTTCCCCGCTAACAGAAGCTGGAAAATGCATAAACATCTCACAGCTTTTAAAAAACTCAATCCATGTTTACAAAGCACAAATGCTCCCCAAATCATAAATTATTTAGCTTGAATAAATGATCTGGCAGTCTCCTTATAGCTGTTGCTGGCGTTTATGCACAGATGCCAGCGTTCACTTCTAGTGCCGTAACGCTGGTCTCTTGGCACTCTCTGTGCTCTCCTCTGAGTGTCTCAATTTCAACACACTTCAACCTGTTGATATTTTTCCTAGTGCAAGCGGAGCTGAGCCCTGGATATTTCACATACTGACAGGCTGAGGGATATCAACAGTTCCCAGGGAGGGAGAGCATCATAATGATGAGGGTTACTTTTGCCATTGGTGCCACAGGTCATACACAAGTAAGGCTGGGCAGACAGTATCTGTAGGCAATGCACATCCTCCGCCTTTGCTCCAGTTAAGACAGGAGTCCTCACCCTGCCTTTAACTGTTTTTACCCGGGAGTCAGTCAATGACTTCAGGGTAAATACCCCTTGCTTCACACTGGTAAAAAGCAAGTCTAATCTAGTCACACACCCAGAAGTTAAAACATGTGCTGTCTTCATCACCCTAGCACTAGCTACTGAAGCTGCATGATCAGTGGAGAAGTGGGACAGATCCACCTCCGTGCATGCACACCCATAAATTAGAGAGGGAACAGCATGGAATTTTCTTCAGTCTCTTCAGTTTCTTTTGAACTGTGCACAGCTGTGTCCCCAACACATATTCTTCTGCAAAACCCCCAAGAGAGAAGCACAGTGCAAGACTGCACCTAGGGAGAAAAATCCTGTAGCAATGGTAATGGGTTGGCCACTCTGGTAATTTACACTTAAGTAATGGACAGTTTTCAGGGCATACTCAACATAAATGCAGGGTAGGAGCAAGACTTTCCAAGCCAACAAATTATTGTGATATCCAAACCTAACTGCAATAACAGAGAGGGATCTGGTTTTAGAAGTCCTTCCTATTAACACAAGTGTCAGATGTAAAACTAGCTAAAGAAACAGCCTAATCTTTTTCTGTATCCAGGGTGCTTTGTGAGATATGTTCAATAGGTACCCTCGGCCGTCTCCTTGTACATTCACATTCCTCCTTAAGTGCCTGTCCTGAAGCCCTCGAAATCACCTTGAGCTCTTTCTCTTGACAAACAGGACAGCAAGCTGTAAGTCCTTTCTTGCGACAACTTGGACATGTCAGGACAAGCTGCCGGCAGTGCTGGCTGGAACAAAGTTTATATTGGTCCCACAGCGTCCCGCAGTATCTGCATGCTGGAGAGAGGAGAAGCAAAGTTAAGATCCACATTGCCCCATCTTGTCCCCCTTTGCTACAGTCTCTCATTCAAGTGGCCAACCATCATCTTCTGGGTATTTTATTCCTGCTCTAGCCTGGTATTCTAGAACCTGGCTCATTTTTAGATGAACTTTGGTTTTGACATCAAAAGCTTAGGACAAGCTGCCTCTCAGGACAGGCTCTACTAAGAAAATAGCGCACACTACTGTTTCCTCTCGTTCAGATCAGACAGATTTACAAATTCTTGTTGCCAAGAGAGCAAAAAAGATAGGCTGGTGGTAACCAGCACCCAGGACTGCCTGCTGGGGAAGGAGAAACCATGAAACCTGCTTCCATCTGAAAGCAATGGCTTATTGTGTATGGGGAGGTCATTTGTAGTCCTGGTACAGTCCTTCCACAGCACCAGGCAGGATTTAATCTTTAACAGAAAGCTTTTATCATAATTCAGCTGCAGCATCAAGAAGGTGCTTGTCCCAACACTTCCCCTTTGATACTTCTGTAGGGATGGCTGCGAAACATCAGAGTATGTTCTGTTTCTATGCCAAGCCAGGTACCTTCAAGATGGATATGGTAAATGCAGAAGAGGAATGGGAGGTTATGCTCAAGAAGTTGCCTACTCATAGAAAAAAAAAAAAACAGCATTGATTTCTTAAAAACAGGCCAGAGCCAAGTTCCTTCTATCTGTACCTGGCAACTGAAAAGACAATGACAAATATTTCAGTTGAAATAGCTGAAGAGCTAACCCAGCCAGAAGACAGGGCAATATTCTTAATTTCAGCTAAAGGTCATTAGAATCCTACAAGCTACAGAAGCTTTCAAAACACAAAACAGCTAAGTGCTGTAGAGTTTAGTGCCACCACTTTCTCAAAGCCTGGCAGTCTGTTCTAATGTTCTGTGAGACTACTAGAGGAGAGACCAGCTGACAGCAGAATTGTTTAATGCTTTGGTCACTTCGCCAACCACGGCCTGATCGGCACTATGGGCAACAACTGGCTAACAAAAGGAGAAGTGCTTGATGTCTTCCTAGGGGCTTATGGCTCGTAACAGTAGCCATTCTGCAGAGGATGCATCTTTCTATTGTCTTAGCTTTAGGGAATTCTGTTTAGTGACCCCTTTGCTCTTATTTCTGTTTTAGATGTTAAAGCCATCATGAAAAGTGACAGCACTAAAACACCAAAGTGAGTAAGACGAAGAACTACACAGGCCAGTTTGGCTCCCCCTGGCCAAGGCAGCTCTCTGGCAACCACTGCAATAGAGTCCCAGCCTTCTGCGCTTACATACTTAGTCCTACCTGAGATGATATCTTCATTGGAACAAATGGCGTAACGATCATCAAATACAAACAGCTTCCCCCTGTAGAATCCATCTGGAAACTCTTCCAGGTACTTGTGAATCCCACCTTTGAGCTGGTAAACCTCTCTGCACACTGCCTGTTCAAAGCATATTAGCAAAAAAGCTCAAGGAAACAGTGGCAGCAGGCCTGTGCCAGAGTGCCCAAAGCAAATGCTGAAAACACCACAGGTCAAGGAGAAGCAGCAGCTTCTCGGTGACCAAACAGCACCATGTGTGCCCTCAACTCCAGCCAGCACCATGGGAGATTAATGGGCTGCTCTCACAATGCTGGCTTGCTGGCATGAGCCCAAATGCACAGTAATAGTACAGTTCAAAAAAAGGCAGGTAACCTCCTTGGCTGTTGGAGGTTTGTTGCATGACAGAGAAAATGCTTTTGAACCTCTGTGAACCACTGCTTATTCTGGTTTTGACAGGAACAGAATTTCTCAATGGTGCAACTGAAAAAGGATGAAGGTTTAAATTTCTGGAGAACATATATCTGTGCTGTTCCCTTACTCTGTGACGGAAGGACTCAGGGAAAGAGTGGGATGGAAAGTGGAATTAGGACAATGCAGTGTGCTGGATTTAATTCCACACCACTGGGAAAGTGCTGACTGGCTGATCTTCACCACTCTGAAATGCTCAAGCTGTGCAGTAACGATCACAGAGCATAACCTAGACAGAGCTTGTAGGCAAGGGTGTGAAAGCACTATAAAATGCTCTCAAGCCTTCCTAAAATGCCACAACAATGAGCAGAGCAAACTTACAAGTATCTCTACTCAGCAAATGGATTATGTAGCTTTTCACTCAGCAATCATTGCTGTAACTGTAGTTCATGCATATTATTCTCAGCTGTGTTAGACTACCTGTGTCCTTGGCAGGTAGCATGAGGCAAACCTGTATCAGAGACATTCATCTCCCCAGACTGAGCAGTTTACGCTACACAAGAATTTGCCAGCAAAAGAAGAGACAGCTGCCCTCAAAGCAGTCTCAACTCCCCGACACTTGTGCCCTCACAGTGTCATCTCACCTTGCTCCGTAGGTAAGCAGAGCCTCTTTCACAGCGGATCCCTCCTGTGCAGTACATCAGGACACGCTTGTTTTTAAAAAGCTCCAGGTTTTCATCTACATAGCTGGGAAAATAGCTGAATTTCCTGATATCTGGAGCCAGACAGCCCTGGAAATGTCCCTGGAATAACAACAGATGGCCACGCAACTGAATGCAGGCTGACTTACTTGCCAAGGCCTGTGTCTCAAACTAGAGGAAGTAACAAACCTTTGGGCCAGAACATCCAGCTCACTGCAGCTGCTTTAGGCAGTTCCTCAACAGCATTTATGCATCAAAATACCTGTTAAAATCCATAAGAGGATTCCTGGGCACAGCATTTCTCCTCATCCAAACATACGGAGGGAGCTGAACAGAACAGAACTCTCACAGGGGAGGATGAGCCACAACAATATAGAGGGGGTGGCAGAGAGAAGATAGGAGAGCAGGATGCCCCCTTTTTTGACATATGGGAGAAGGCAAAAATACTGGACTATATCTTTACAAATCATGTTACTTTTACCTCAGACTACATACTATCCACTGCTAATGTTGCATGGACCACTTGCTCTCCTTCCTGCCTCAAGCTGTATAAGCAGTCAGCCAGGCAAGCTCTACTCCGGGTCATTGGGCAGGATCCTGTGCTGCTTCAATCCAGTCTGCATTACTGAACTAAACTCTGTACATATTCCAGTCAATATGACCTCTCCTTCCCAGTAAGGTCACACACCCACAATGTGAAGTGCTTCCCTCAGCACCTGTAACACACTTCTTTAAGAAACAAACAGCACTTACTATTTTACTTTCATAGAAGTTCCTACAGTCCAGTAAGATAGTATCACTTTGTCCTTGATTGGCCTGAGACAAATATTGTTCCACTTCTCTATGAAATTCCTGAGGGGATAGATGGATTCCTTTAAAAAAAGAGAAAGAAGTTTTGAGAAACAGAGTTACAATGCAACACTGCAGAAGATCTCACTGATTCAGATCCTCCTTAGATTTCCAACTGTGACAGCTCACACAGTTTTCATGTCATCCCAACCTCAACCAGCCAAGTCTATCCATGTTTAGCTTCTTGCTGGTGAATGAAAGGAAATGCAACACTGTTCTAGGTGACAGAAAGAAAAGCAGACTGTCTGTATGATCTTCACTATGTCCTCCTGGCAACTCTTACACTTCTTAATAACAAAATAAAACAAAAAGAAAACAAAACAGCGAGAAATACTTCCCTCCTTTTTGCTTTTTTTTTCATCACATTCCCTTTGTGGAGGTACAGAAAGCTACACAGACACTTTTTTTTTTTCAATGAAATTTGTCTCAGCTGATCAAAATGGAAAATTTCCGTAAGCATGTACTACTTTCAGTGCAACTTTAATTTACATAAAGTTTCTCAGCTTGCAAGTGGCATTTCTGATTTTTGAGGAAAAGAAGTGAGGTCTGACAGTCCCTGAAATACCCAACAGCAGGGGACTAAAGAATTTGATGATACAGGAAGAATGTTTGACATTACGATTTCACTCAAGCCGCAGGCTCTTGCCTGAATATCTTAGTCAAATGCTCCACCTGCCATAGAACTACCTGTTCTGGAGCAGAATTTCTGCCATCCTTTGTCAGACTTGCTTCAATTTAAAGAAATAATGAATTATTTCTTCAGAGAGAGAGAGAGAGAAAACCCTTAACCTCATTCTTCTGATACTGTGGTGAGAATTGTGAGCTGCAGGATCAGTCTTACATGAGCAATAAATACTAATTGATCTTGGAAATAAAACAGGTGACAAATATTTCACAGCAGCATTGAAGTAATCTAGACATTGTTCTCTCCAGGAGAAATCCCTGCCAGAAAGATATTAAGGAGCTAAATTGCCAGCAGCCAGTGTTCAGAGTACCTGACCCACTGCAGAGGGAGGGCATTCCTTGACAAAGGTACATATCCACTTCCATTATGGAAGGACAGAAGTCCCCTCTCTTCCTCTATATTTCATTCCACGGTAATTTAGGTGTCTCACTTAAGAGTCAAACTCTGGACCGCCAGTTTCTCTAGAGAGCAGAGTACACCGTAATGCCACAGCAGTTTGGACAATACAGCTACGAGACCCTGCCATGTGCTCTGTTCATACTGATCTCTCTGTGCCTGGAAAGTAACCAAGACATTAACTGAGGCTGCATGCAGACAAATGATGCACTGCACATTGCAGTGGAATTGGCCTAAGTATTTTGCCAATTCTAATTTCTGTCACTTGTCCCAGCATGGGTGAATCTCTGTCAGAAAGTCTCAGTACAAGAGTAGGGCCACAGAACAATTCATGCTGGTGGGGACCTTGCGAGGTCCCTAGCCAAATCTCTTGCTCAAAGCAGGATCAACTATGACCAGATTGCTCAGGACTTAGGACTCTGAACCTGCTGAAAAACAAATAATGTTCCCCACCAAAACCCCCTACCTTATTAAAAAAAAATAACTCCATAAAGGGTCAAAATAATGGGAACCACCTTCATAAACTGCTGAAAAAAATAAGGAAAAAGAAAAAAAAATAAAGGTGGGGGAGGAAAGAACCCCTACTCCCAACTACTAAATAATGGAAAAGAACTACTCCCCTGCCAAACTACTGAAAAATATGTGAAAAAAATGTAAATACTGCTGGAAAAACTTAACACCAACAAAGCTCTTGCTGTGAAAAAAGCCCAAAATGAACAACTGCTTTGCTGTTATTTGTTGTGCTCCTGCTTACCAGCTATGTAAGTGTACTCACAGCAGATGAATACCTAGTTACTCCCTATCAGGCATAATCCATCCTAAGGCGTTACAGGTAGCAGATGCAACTTGTGTCAGGTGGGCGGCCAGAAGCTGATTCAGAACCTGGTTCTGCTTCAGTGTAAGAGACAGGGGCAGGGCTGTTAATTTCAGCAGAAGCAAAGCTAAGCCAGTAGTGCCTAATTTAGGAACATGCATCTTCTCAACTGTAAGTGTCAGTGGGATGCTAGCATTTTCTCAAAACAGAGCACAGCTCCTGGCTTCCAGGGCTCCAGAATCCACTGGATACACCAGAAGACTCCAAGGGAAGAATTTCCTGTTCAGCTTGGTTCTTAATGCAGGCTAACCACAATGACAGAGCATTGGAGCTCTGTATACAGTATCACTTCTGAGCTGTCTCAAGCATCTACAGCATATTTAGAACAAATATAAATATATCCTTGCATTGAAATGTCTTTCCTAATCATTATACGTAATTTCACCTTGCCTTTAGCAGGTGTCCTATGACATATTCCCTGACTGAAGCACGACACTGCTACCCCAAAACAAGGTAGTTACCTTGTTGATATCGCTTGAACTATTACAGTTTGGCACAAAACAGATGGTTAATTCTGAACTTTTTGAAGCAGCTAAACACTTAGCAAACCAAAACCTGGGCCAGCAAATTTTCTGCACCAGTAACTCTGACTACCAAAAGCAGATTAATTTCCATTATCTACTTCTCCTGTGTCTTGGCAACTGTGCAGAAGGAAATGTTTTTGCTGAAGGTACTTTATTTTTCACTTACCTCTCACTTGGGTGAGAGGCTTTATTTTTCAGACCAACTTACCAGTTTCTTTATAAGAAACTTTTTTTGGATCAATGCCCATAGGTACAATTTCTTCAAATACTCCAACTCGAAGGTCCGGGAAACAGTGAGCTCCTCCTGCACTGCTCTAGGAAATTAAACACAGAACAATCCACTGAAATGTTCCAGCCATCAAGATCATGATTATCCACTCAAATACAGGCCAGTGCACTTCTAATTTCTAAATCTTCAATAGAATATGACAGGATCTCAGTGTCTGAGGCAAAGAAACGTGTCTCCTGCCAAGATCAATACTCTTAAATCCAAAGGTCAGGGAGTGGCCCCTTACCATGACCCAAGAGACAGGTGTCTTTGGCCCAGTGACTGTTCAGTAGGTGAGATGGGCCCTATTTGGCAACAGGTCCAGTCCCAGCAGAGCCACCAAGGAGTGAGCAGACCTAGAGACTTCTTAGTCAGAAACAATGTCATTAGCACCTATCGTGAGAAAGTCAGGCTACTGAGCATGCTGACCCCAACAGATTTTTCTTTATCATATATTCACTTAAATAAATAATCCCTTCCAGTAACTGATCCTTCTGACACATTTGGGCTCTGCAGTTCTCTTCATCCCTTCTGACACAACGCACAGCTAGGTCTCTTGTCATTATACGTGTGAAGAGAATTGCAGTGCTTCATGGGCTTGAAACAGAAACAGGGGAGATCAGCCAGGCTTAAAATTTTAAAGCTGTGGATTCTGACCCCCCCCGAAGCTCATGCATAGGATTTCCCCTTTGGGGGCCCTGGCAATCCCTTTTTAGCAAGCACCACAACTGCAGAGGATAGGAAGTGAGAATTTCTGTAGGGCCAAGCCTCAGACATGACTTAGGCACTACTAAATATATAAACAAATATGAGAGTGAGATGCTGTGCAGCACTGGTCCAGCTCTCACTAAAGTTGATTTGCAGTAACTACAGTGGCCATTGAATATTTTCATAGTTCAAGGCTCATTTTTCACTCCTCTGCCCCCTGTCCTTTGGGAACAGGAACCTGAAACCTCACTTACTTGTGTATACAGTACACAGAGGAACTGTGAGACAGAAAATAACAACATGTACTAATGCATGAGCTTTGGTGCCCAGAGAGATCATGCAGGGTTGGAGATTTTGCCAAGGCTGAGATAAAAGTCCATCCCTGTTTCATCTTCACATCTACACATCACCATAACTGACAGGTTGGATTACCTTCAGACAAGCACAGCAGATAGCTAAAGAGCTAAGACTGAATCAGCACTGCAGTTCTATGGAGGGATTTTAGCTTCATGAGTTTCACTAACTCTCTTTAATTTGGTTATTGATGGAAAATGAAATAATATTCCCTATAAATAAAAGTGTCTGAAAGACAACAATACTAAATAAAAGCAGCATTTTTTTCCTCAGAGAATGAAGTACCCATAGTGCTGGAGAAACAAAAGCCCTCCAGAATACCATACAGTGCTAGCTACACCTGCCATCACCATCTGAAGACAGCAATCAGCACATACACTCAGAGACAGGCGGAAGTTAGCACCTGACTCTCCTGCTAGTCAGGCACTAACTAGAGTAAAGAGAAACTCTGTCTTTCTGACTCTGACTGTATATTTTCTTTAGAAAACATCTGATTTGTGGAACTGACAGTGCATCTTTAAGGACACCAAAGCCTGCACGAACCTAAACCAGTAAGCTTCTAGGTCAGGATCTCAAAATAGGGTGAAGAGGAGTAAATGCAAATATTTTGCAGAGATGAGCATAAATTGTGATGCTTAGGTTTCAGCAGTCGAGTTGGAGTAAAAATCTGATAACAAATAGTGGAGTTGGAGTATGCTTCCGCCTTCACCTGTGTGCAGCATGCATGGCTTTGCAGCCATACTCATAGCTGCCAAAGCTTGTAGCTGCTGCTGCTAACTGCCACTGCTGCCTTCACTGGCAGAGATACCTAAACAAAGTAAATTTAGAAATCCCCACCTTAGATCTGTGGTGGGAAAGCAGAAGTGCTAGAGCCTTATGCAATTCTTTCAAGCAGCAGAGAGGCACTATCAAGAAGCAACAAAATTATTTCTCAAATATTAAGCATCCTGTATTAACAATGCCTATGCAGAAATTGTTTACTCATACCTTGAAATCATCTCGACACAAAATGTCTTTGAACAGCGGCTGGGAGAGCATAACTTCAATGTAGAGATTAGTAGCTACTTTGCTTCCACCAACTGTTCCATTAATTCCCTCTGAAGCAACTCGTACCTGGAAGCCAGGAGGAGAAGCTGGGGTTAAGGCATGATAACAGCAGAAAGAGATCACAGTGACATTAGCAAAATATGACCAGCTAACAAAAGGTAGACACAGAAACATGTTCACAAAAGAGACAACTGAAGAAGGAAGGAATAGAAGACAGTTATAGTGAAGTTGGGCAGAAAAAACATAATAAAAGAAAAGCTGGAATAAATATTCAGTAATCACTTTTGGGCCATTTCATAAGAAAAACAGCAAGAAAGTCAGAAAAAATGTGCAATAAGCAGAGAAATGATGACTGGTTAACAGGCAAATCTTGCAGTCAGTGTTAAAATTCCCACAGGAGGTCTGCCCAAGGAAGAACAATGGCATTGTGCCCAGTGACTCAGGTAGCTAGAACGAAAATGTGAATATGTGGAATACTGCACATAATATCAAATCCCAGTATGAGTCATTTTATCTACAGCACTGACAGAAATGAAGAAAAAAAATCTGAAATGTTGGAAAAAATGACTGAATTAAAGAGAACTAAGAAAAAAAATATCTGGTTGAAAAGACAAATGCTGTACCTATCTTGGAAAAAAAAAAGCAAAAAACCCCCAGGTAAGATATCTGAGAAAAAAAAAAAAAGCTAATGCATTAGGACATTTTACCCTCAGACCTGTGCAGTAGACTAAGGAAGGTACCTTCCTTTCTTTCCTTCTGAATAAAGAAGGCTGGCTTTGCACATGCAGAACATTGAATCTGTTTTATTTTAAACAGCACCAGCTCTGGGAAAATGTCACAGACAAGATGCATATTTATTAGCTGAGTCAGAATATCATGAGAAATTTCTGTCCCAACTCCTGAAATACAGAAAAGTAAAAAATACAAAAAAAAGAAGCAAAAAGAATGATATGAACTTTGGGAAAGAGACAGTGCTTTGATGGCACAGTTCATCCTGTACCAGAGGATTCAGACACAGCCCATACAGTAATTTCTATGGAGCTAAGCCACAAGTGGTTGACAAGAATGCTCAGAATAATCAGAATGCCCAAGAATGCCCAAAAAGTCAGAACAGGAAGTAAAGGCCAGAAAATAAGAAACACAAACAACATAGTAGGCATTAGAGAAAAGAGTATGGGAACTGAAAACCTGAGAGGAGGAAATAGGGCAAATGTTCAGAATTGGAGACGCTCCTGCCAAGGTAAAGATGTCCATCAGTATCAGTAGTGCAGCTGGGTGACTCCAGTGTAACTACATGGTTAAATTTAGGTTACAGAAGCCAGTCTCCCACCATTGGAGGCTCCTTCGCAAGACAAGTCAAAGATAGAGTAGTTTCCTGCTCTGACTCACTCTCTTGAAAAATCTTTCTCCCCACAGATAGCTCAGGAAAATCAGCTTCATAAGGCTGCAGTTCATCCTCATCCACAGCCCCATGGCACCAGCTAGATGAGCCAGCTGATCTCCTTGGGCCTAGTCTCCAGGAAATGAAAAGAACAAAGCAGCTCTGCAGGAATGAGCGGCACCATCCTATGGTTTGATCCAAGTTGTCAGTTGTTCCATTCTTCTCATCTCTGACAGCACAGGTTACAGCTTGGCTGTCCACATGATACACCATCCCGCACTAAGCAAAGATGATGCTCTTCTGTAAAGAATACAGCTACTGCTTAAAGCCTTACCTTGCCAGTCAGATGCAGATGTTGGCACAGAGCCTTTTGCCAAGCACAGAGTTTCTCTGGATCCTTCACCTCACAATAACAATAATACAGAAGTACTTCTCCCTCCTTGCTGCCCATAGCAGAGCAAAGGAAATAGGAAAAAGATGTTAGAGCTGACAGCGCAAAAATATCATATTATTACCATCAACACTTCAAAAAGCAGTCAATTTCTCTGGCAATTGCATGCATATATATATATATTTATATATACACACACATATACACACACATATACACACACTTTTTTTTTATATTTATAAATATAGTTATATATATGGGTTAGCACTTTTGGGTTTGATCCATTTCCAAGATACAGAAATACCAACTAAAGACAGCTCCCACATTCCTGATTCTTGGGACTAGTTACAAAATGAATTCATCTCTGTGGCACAGACATCTCTGCCAGTGGCTTACAGCATGTTGCACTCAGATTTCTTTCAACATGCAGGATACAAGAACTCTTTTCTGGGCTCCCTAGTGTCTCATTAGTTGCATAAATTGACAAACTTGTACACTGAGAATTTAAGTTTAAACAAAAAAAAGCTAAAATTGTCAATGATACGGTGCGTGGCTGCATTCTAAGCAGCACAAGCTGGCCTCTTTCTCAGTCAGGAACATTCTCCTGAGCACACTCATTCATACCTAACAAGTCTTTAGGCTGCTTGAAAGAGCAGGGAAGGGGATCTGTGCAGACTGTACTGTGCTATGTTACTCTTTCCCGCTACTGCCTTTCCTTGCTGAGGGCCTGCTTATGGACAGGAGCTGCCAAGGAACACCAGCACAGGGGTGGGAAAACACAGCTCTGAGAGTGCGATCCTCTGATGCACCATCAAAAAAAACCCCGGGGCGTACCTCCTCCTGTATCAGCACAGCAGTGATTTCCTTGTGCTCCGCACGGGCGCGAGCAGCGGGGAAGGGACCCGCGACACGCCGAGCGACTGCCGCGGCTCACCCGCCACTGCGGCTTACCTCGTCAGGGCCTCCTGGCTCACGTGGCTCGTGTCCGGGAGCCCCCGCGCCACCTCGGGGCGCCCCTGCGGCCCGCCGCCGCCGCCGCCGCGCTCGGCCTCGGCCTCCGGCTCCGGCTCGGCCTCGGCCGCCGGCCTCTGCAGCGCCAGCGCCACCTCGCCCGCGTGCTGCGTGGCGACGTGCCGGTGGACGGCGGCGCTCTCGGCGAAGGCCTGCCCGCAGCACTGCCAGCGCGCCGCCTCGCCGCCGCCGCCGCCGCCCGGCACCTCCTTGGCTCTCACGAAGAGGGAAAACGCCTGAAACACAGCGCCGCCGTCACCGCGCCGCCCCGGCCCCGGCCCCGGCCCCCCGCGCCGGCCCCGCCGCCCCGGCCACGCACCTTCCTCCGGGCGAGGGCGCGCTGCTTCCTGGCGGCGCCCGCCGGCTGGAGCTGGGGCTCGGCCGCGGCGCTGCCCGGCGGCGGCGGCGGCGGCGGCGGCGGCGGCGGCGGCGGCGGCGGCGGCGGCGGCGGCGGCGCCTCCCCCGGCACCATCTTGGCGGCGGCCAATGGCCGTTGGCGGGGGGGGTGGGAGAGGGGGAGGGGAGCGCCGTCGCCCGGGAGACGCCGCGCGCCAGCGACCGGCAGCAGCTCCCGGCGCGGGGCGGGGCGGGGCCTCAGCGGGGCGGGGCCTCTGCGCCGCGCTGTGCTGCACAGTGCCTCGCGCCGGTCCCTTGCCTGCCTTCCCGCCCCGGAAGTCCTCCAGGGCCGCCCTCGTGCCATAGAGCGCGGCGCAGAGCGGCGCCCGGCTCCCCCGCCCGCTCTGGCTTTTAGAGGCGCCGCGGCGCCTCCTGCTCCGGAAGGAGAGGCGAGGCGGGCCGGAAGCGGGCGGTAGAAGGGCCGCGCTCCTCGTCGGCGCGGCGCGGCTCTACCCTCCCTTTTCCCCCCCACCGCGCCGCAGCGGCGCGCGCTCCTTCCAACCGCCGCCAACCGCCGGCGCCGCCATGTCGCGGCGGCGGCACAGCGACGAGAGCGACGGTGAGCGCGCGGCGGGGTGCCGCCTCCGCGCGGCCTCTTCGCTCCGCCGAGGCGGCGGAACCCGGGGGCGGCTGCCCACCCGCCGCGGGCCGGGATGGGGGTGGGGGGATGCGTGGGGAGGGCAGGCGGCGCGGAGGTGGGGGGGCTCCCCGCCGGCGGCGGGTAACGGAGCGCTCGGTGTGTCGGAGCAGGGCAGCCCCACAAGAGGCGGAGGACGTCCGAGCCGTCGGAGATCGAGGAGAGGCTCGAGTCGCTGATATGCCGGGTGGGAGAGAAGGTATGCGGGGCGCTCCCGTGCGGCTCTGGGGCGCTGGGTCCCTGCGGGGAGCGCGTGGAGGATAAAATGTCTCCCTTCCCCTCTTCCCCCACCTGCGTGCTGTTGTACATCAGTGGTCCAGCAGCAGTCAAAACAACCCCCCCCCCTTTTTTTTTAAGATCAGCTGGAAGGTTGTCAGATCCCACAAAATCGGGTGCCGAAAAGGGAAAGTTCTTAAATGCGCATGTTCTCTCAAGCAGTGATAAAGTATCAGTAATGAAGACTTATTGCTTTATATTTGTGAATGTTGTTGCTGCTTCCAGTTTTCCAAGGTATGGGAGGAATTAAAGAGATCTGGCTGTTGCCCAGGTCTCAAGTCCTGACTTGGTTGAGGCTAATAAAAAAGTGTGGAAAAGGCTAAGGATGCAAATGTGCGCCATGCACATACATTATCTACGACAAAACCGAACTGTGAAGGTGTTATACTTCATATCATTAACATATTGCTTAATTTTGTTACTAAGAGGTCTCTGAGGCAATGTTAACTCTTGCTTCACAGGAGGCATTACAATTCTTTTCTGGGGAGGAAAAGCCATTCTTAGTGATCTTTGCTCCTTCTTTCTAGTGCATGGGAGCAATTCTGTAGTGCTAATGGAGTCAAAATCACTTCTCTCGGCAAGAAGATAATGTGAAATAATGCTTTTACCCGATTTCTGTCTTCTACCTTTAAGTTAGGGATGGGTTGATATTGCCTGACTGATCAGGAAACTTTCTATTTTTTTCTTAGAGTACCTCATCCTTGGAGAGCAACTTGGAGGGCCTAGCTGGTGTTTTGGAAGCTGATCTACCAAACTACAAAAGCAAGATACTAAGAATTCTATGTACTGTGTATGTATCAGAAGGTCTGGGAATGTGGGAGGTGTTATCTCTGCTCAGTGGAAAAGTTGAAGTTTTTAAGGTGGCTTAAGTTCTAAGAACAGCTTTTAGTTCTCAAATGCTGCTACAGCTTAGGGTTTATCTTGCTCCAAACAAAAGAAATAAGGAAACAAATTTATTAAGTAGTAGGTATAATTCAAGGAAATTCCTCCTCCTTAGTACTCTCACTTAAAATGTGCGCAAGGCATGAAGCAGACAGAAGCAACCTTAGAGTTGCTCTTCGATTGCAATGAGGAATACAGTGATGATCAGATTCAGAACTACTAGCTGCTAATACTAATTCAGTTTTGTCTGTGCTGTTTTTATATTGTTCATTCCTCTTCTCTGGCACTGAGGTGCTCCTGTCTTCGTAAGCCCCTCCTCTAGCAGGAGGAAGATGGAAAGGCTGGATGTAGGCTCTCCCATGGTTAACTGCACTTCTTCCTCTCCCTAAGGAGGTGCGGAAGCAGAGGTGCCTGTGTCAGGCTCTCTAGTGCTGTGCCCAAGGAAGGGGTTGTGCCATGTCTACAGTAGTATATGGAGGAAGGGGGTGATGGAGAAGGAGAATGTTCCAGCACTAGCTGTTCCAGCACTAGCTCTTGCTACAGCTTTACAGAAACTTTGCATCCCTCTTTTAGCAGTTTGTTAATGTAGGACAAATGGTAAATTCATTTCCTGCAGTAGTAAGATGCTTCTGAAAGTATAGGGTTAATTTACATGCATATGAAAAATAGTTGAGGAAAATGAATTGTTTACAGTAGTTCCCAGCCTTTCTATTCCTTTGCTACACTGTCTATAAAATCAGTTACTTAGACTTGAGAAACTTGGAATCAAATTTAACACTGTAAAATTTTTACTACTGTCATGTAATCTTGCTGTTGCTATATAACAAAGTGACTTCTAAAATGACAAGACAGCTTGCTAAATGTAGCATAAATTCTAACATTTTTATGTATACACATACACATATATAAAATAACAAATTTTAAAATATGAATCTGGTATTTTCAAAGGTTTCTATTAAATTATACACTTTGGCAGTCCTTTGGCAGTCCTTAAAATGTTGTAATTAGAAATCACTGCTATCTGTCATTCTAGACTGAGGTTTTATTCTAGCTTTTGTTTTCAATAATAGCTGTTGTCCAAGTTGCATAAGTTTTGTTGATTCAGTGACTAAATCTGCAAGGGTCTTAAAGCATGTCTGCCACACTGTTTAGACCACAATTTATACCTGAATACCCACCAACTAGAAATAACTAAAAAGCAAATACCTTAAATGTAGTTGCAAGTATCACCTGCCTTTTTAGACGATTGTAGTTCTAAAGATGATTGTCTTTGAAATATTGTCAACTGGATAGAAATCAAAGATCAAGCTAGCAGTTTTTATTTCAACATGTTGTGAGTTTAACTTCAACTAAGCAAATTCTAAGGTACTATGTAATTGTGAGTTGTCACATGATGAATAAACATCTAATGCAATGTTTCTTTCTTTTCTATGTCAGTGCACGTCTGTTACCAGAAAAGCTTACTGTTTACACAACACTAGTTGGGTTGCTGAATGCTAGGAACTACAACTTCGGTGGAGAATTTGTAGAAGCCATGATTCGTCAGCTTAAAGAATGTCTGAAAGTTAATATGTATAATGAAGCTGTGTATTTAGTAAGTGGTACTTGTTACATTTTTTTTCCTCCCCTTCCTCCTTGTCATTACCCCTCACCCCACCCTTTAACCTGATTTACTCTTCCTTTTAACACCTAGAAGAGCTGGAACCTTTCTGTCCTATAGTCTTTTCTGGCATCAACATGCAGTGCTCCACAGATGTGCCAGGAGAATTTGTGTTATGCAAGAGGTATTTCCTCCCTAAGGGGAGAAAAATCACATTACAGTTGCAAAAGTGACTTCCAACTGCATATTTTCTGAGTGACAAATTAACTCACAGTAAATAAGAGATGCTTCCCTGCCCCCATTTGTTCTACAGTCAGATATGAAGGACAGGTGAAAGGCATTCATTTTTAATTGTGTTCAGAGGTGTATGTTGTGGTTTCCATGGGGGAGTGGAATAGAAAATGAATGGTCTGGCTCTTAAGAGCTGTATTTGGCTGTTATCAGGCCTGTGTTTTCATGCTGCTAATGGGGGATGAAGATCAAGCAGGTAGCTTTCAGTGCAGTCTCCTTTTGAAAGCATTTGTTTATCTCTTCTTGCTTTAGAGTTATTAGAACTTCCAGCCTGTCTGGTTTAGAAGTTCACTGCCAACATCCCTCCTTCTTGTGAAGCCTGAAAATTAAGGTTCCAGTATTTTAGCATATTTTGCCAAGAGACTGCTGTTCCACCATGGAATTTTCCTGCTAATAAATCCTCATTAGAACTCTGAATGTACTGTCCCTTGGCTTCAGTTTCCCTGGTCATGCTCGTTTACAGATGACTAAGAGTAGCAGTGAAAAGCTTTCCTAAGCTCTGGCAAGGACTCTTCAAAGACTCTTCAGTGCAGTGGATATTGGGAAAGTAAGAGTGCTGGACTTTTCTTCATCACAGTTGCTATTCAAGTGGTGAACATCTGCTTAGTCCAAATTGCTTTCCCTCAGACGCCATCCCAAAGATTTGTCTTCACAAAGAAATACCTGTGTTGGCTTTTTACATTGTTTAGGTCTGAGAGCAGGATAGCAAGCAGTCAAAAGCAGGGGGGAAAAGGGGTGGGGGTGAGGGGAGCAAGGCCTTCCCAGACACCACCATATCTGGTAGCACTGCTTTGCCCTAAAGGTTTTCTACTTAAATTGCCATTTCTGTTTTACTAGTGTTGTCAGATCAAGAATGTGTTCTGCCATGGAGAGTTTTCTCCTCAGGCAGTTAAGGCCATTTGATTCCCAGCATGTTTGTCATCTTTCTAGAAGCTAAAAATCCCAGCATTTTTTTTTTCCACAGGCTGTCTTTGTGAAACTATTTGTAGTTAGGAGTGAATAACTGTAGAAATTCATTGTGTACGAAAGGCCTGTATAAATGGCATGCTGATTCAGCCCCACTGTGTCCTGATGCACTTCTGGACTCATGAAGCAATGGATTAACCCATCTTCAGTCTTCTGATATATATATTTTTCTTCCTGCTTTTGTAATTTTAGTGATCTGGTACCATCCAGAGTAGAGAGATGCCTAGATCTTTTCTTCTTTAGTAGGAGCCAGTCTGCATGTCTTTAAATGCATACTGGTGTTTCCCACACTTTTTTTTTAATTAGAAATCTTCTCCTTTCAATGTTACTGGAGTGAAACAGACTAGAGATATAAAGAACAATGTCTTCGATAGTGCTTATGGTACTTGTTTTTCAGGGTTGACAGATGGGTATGTACAGTATACAGTATTTCTGCCTTCACATTACTGGGTACTATATTTTTACTGATTGTTTTAGTAGTTGGAGTAATGCTTATTTGTTCTTGTGCAGTCAGTTACAAAGATATTTAAAACAATAAAACAAGTTTTTTTTTTTCTTTGTTAGGTTCGTTTTCTATCTGATCTTGTGAATTGTCATGTAATAGCTGCACCTTCAATGGTAGCTATGTTTGAGAACTTTGTGAGTGTGACACAGGAGGAAGACGTACCCCAAGTAAGCAAAAGATCTGTAACCTCATCTATTGCTGTTTTCAGTCATTTATATTGTATCGTTGCTTCTTTATTTATGCTTAGAATAGGGAAGATTTAGAGGTAATAATCAAAAGGAACTGTCATGTGCAAGTTCCTTAGAATGAGTAGGAGGAACCTGTGGCAGTTAGAAAATACATGCACACAGTAAGAAGGTATGGTCTTCTATAGTGGGGTGGATGAAGTGAATTAATTCTACTTATTTTTGGAAGTGTGTAATGCCTGTTTTTTGTTTTTTTTATGCTAACTTTGTACTGTTTTGATACATAGTTAACCTGCAGAAGGACTCCAGAAGTTATAATCTTTTATGTCTGCTTACCATATTTCAAATTAAATATAGTATGTTTTAAGCAGGACTATTTTTCATGGTTTGTCAATCCAGCTAGCGTACCGTAGGCTATGAGAATTGAGTTTAGCTCTGTGTTTAAGGTTCTTTAGAATGATTGAAGTCATGTTAAGGCCATTGTAATGTGTGTGAACTTTCACTGCCTGTCATAGGCCTATCTAGGAAGAGTCAACCAGTAGATCATTCTGCTGATAGATAAGATCAGAAGAAAATGTGATTTCAACTGCAAAACTGTTTACAAAGAATTCTTCCTGCAGCTTGGCAGCAGTAGCTTTGAAAGACTTGAACATTTGAGTAAGAGACTTGAAATAGTCTCCCTTTAAACTGCAGTTTCTCAGGAGAATGTCAAATTCAGTGTGACTCAAAACTTTTACGTAAAACTGTGCTGTGTAAATGTCAAATAGAAGTGTGAACATAAGTAAAATTCCTTATTCTTATCATGAATGTCTTTCCTGTTGTGAGGAATAGTCTGATAGCACTAGACTTTACTGGCTGTATAGCAAAAGGCAGATTGAAATGGCCAATGCTTAACTTTTTTCCTAATCTCCATTATTAACAAGGAGTGAAACAAATCAATCAAGCCAAGAGCTGTAACAGACCCTTAACTAGTTTCACCCATACAGTGTTTTATTCAATGGCTTATGAATGCATCTCCAAATATACTGTGCTCTAAATATGTCTTTAGAAATGTACTTGCATGTTTTCAAAACAGTCTGATATGTGCCTTTAGGAACTTTCCCTGACAGGTGGCCTTAATTGCAAGTATTAATTGCTCCTTTAACTGGAGCTGTTTTTTAGATTCCCCAAAAATACTGGTTTTGCTAATGTTTAGTTCAAACAAATTAAAGTGAGATGCTTGTTCGAAATATTTTGGAGCTTACTTGTATACTTAGATTTCATTATTTCTTTCCTATAGGTACGATGTGACTGGTATATGTTTGCATTTCTGTCATCTTTGCCTTGGGTTGGAAAAGAATTATATGAGAAAAAGGATGCTGAAATGGATCGCCTCTTGTCTCAGACAGAAAGCTATCTGAAGTAAGTTGTAACCCATAAAAAAAACTTACTGGTATCTAAACAAGCATGGATTAATTGCTTTGATTACTGTTCATTTACAAATACTATAAATTCTTAAATATGAGGAGTTTGGGGGCAGGGGGGATCCTGGAATATAGAACACATGGAGAGGTGTTTGAAATTTCAAAAAGTTTAATTATCTCTTTAGTGTTAGTGTAGGTTGAAAGTCTTATTTTAGTCCTGCTGGAGGACCTGCAACTATAGCCATGCTGTGAATAGTGATTGATTGGTTGTCGAAGTATTCTGCAGTGTGTCTGCTTTCTGTCTAGGTAATTCAAATTAACACTGCTGTCAGGATATGGTAATTGCATGTCCAAGGTCGGTCTTTTGAATGTTGGGTTTTCTTTCCTGTGTAAATAGACGCCGCCAGAAGATTCATGTACCAATGTTACAAGTTTGGACTGCTGATAAACCTCATCCACAAGAAGAAGTGAGTGGACTTTGCACTCTTTCAAAAAGTTTGAAAAACATTTTTTGGCTAAAGTGGTCTTTTTCAGAACTGTAAAATTAAAAGGTGCCTCTAAAAAAATGTTAATACTCTTGCATTGTCTCCTGTTTGTCATTATTCCCAATGGATTCTAGGTAAGGAGTTCTCTTCTAAGTCTTGGGCCTAAATTAGAGGTTGTATTGGGTGAGTAGGAGAGTGTTTTGTTTTTTGCTGACAGCTCCCCCTGAGGCAATGTTACTAAATGAGGAATGGTTGCAAAATGGAGTATTCTTTTGGGAAGTGCAGCAGTAGGGCTTCATGCTAAAAGGGCCTTTGAGAAGCAGGATGTAATTCCTTATCCCTTAATGTTTTCCCTCTGCAAGAAAGAAACCATGAGCATTTTTTTGTAGTGGCTTGGCTTTCTTGGCTCTAGAAAATGCTGAAACAAATACAAACAAAATTATGGAGCAGTTACCATGCAATGGCATTTCATGACTAAACCAAAAATATTGGAGGGGAGAGGTGATACAAAAGGCAAATTCTACCCCAAAACAGCCATATCTGATATTTTTTCCATCTCCTTCCTCAACTTATTCTGAAGGCAAATTTAGTTGGAAAATATGATGAGATTTAAATTGATCTGGGAAGCTTTGGAACATGATCCTTTTAGTTTGCAGTTCTGATTAAATCAGATACCTGTCTGTGCATTCCTAGTCTTAGCAAGAGTCCTGTTTATCATAATTTGGAGAAATAGGCTGTCCAGTTATGGTTGATTTATCAACATGAGTGTTTTGCCTGCCCAATATCTAAATTTCCTTGTTTAGCTCACTAAAGGAGAGGTTAGCAGAGTGCATTTGAGATAACGTGGTACCCAGAGTACCACATGAGCATGACTGCTCTCTTCAGGTGAACTTGTTAATTAGTTTTGTCCACATCCTGCAATGTCTAATAACTTCAGTAAATGCAAACCACTTGCATGTGAAGACATTTCTTGTACCAATTATAACTTTAAACTTGCATTCAGTAAGGCCACAGACTCTGGGGGTCTGTGGGGTGGGAGGGGGTCTGTGGGGCCCCTCCCCACCCCCCAGAGTTCTCGGACTACTTTTAGCAAGAGCATAGAAAGCAACTAAACAAAGCAAGCCTGTTGCCAGTTATACAGGTGTCTATGCCATCTCTGGGAGAATGCTGGAACTAACAATTGTGTTGAAAACCATGGCAAAGGTATTTAATATTCAGTATTACTGTATTTGTCTCAAACATGCAGTAGTTGATAGTTTTGACTGCTTTGGGAATAGCATGTCAAGCCTATGGAATGTCTCTTTGGCTATAATATTGATATTATGTATCTTTTAATACCACCAGTAAGCGTTGACTGAGGTAATGTTCATGGCTGCAGTCATTCTGTGGTCTTGCTGACTGATTCAAAGGATGACAGTCTGCTTGGATTCCTGGGCTGCATTTTGGTGTTTAAACCTTGACTGCAGTTAAACTTTACTAACACAATGATATGTGGGTTTAGGAGCAACTCTGATGCTTAGAGTTCTTAAATTATTTCTTGGTTTACTGAATCAGTAAATGATCTGTAATAAGCAGTTTAAGCAACTGTTTGGTGTTTTTTTTTTCCTGAACATAATATGGAATTTGAGAAACAAGTTTTTGATAGTCCAAGGAGCTGCAAGATTTGTTATGAAGATCAGTGTATCTGATGTTTCTTGTCTTTTTCCTTCAGTATTTAGACTGCCTTTGGTCTCAGATTCAGAAGTTGAAAAAAGACCGTTGGCAAGAACGACACATCCTGAGGCCCTACTTGGCTTTTGACAGCATTCTTTGTGAAGCATTGCAACACAATCTGCCTCCATTCACTCCTCCACCTCACACTGAGGATTCAGTGTATCCAATGCCAAGGGTTATTTTTAGGATGTTTGACTACACGGATGATCCTGAGGTATGCAGTTGCTGTGGGAGAGAGCTGGTTTTACAGCCAGGGCACCAAGGCAATATTGGCCAAAATATGATGTCCCCTCTCCCAGAATGGCTAGCGGTTTGAAGACCCAGCAGTCTTACATCACTAGGTGATCTAGGTAACTAAGTTACCAAACAAAGCAGATCTGTGAGGAGAACTTAAATGAAGTTTTTGCATGCTTTCACTCAAAATGACTGTGTTGAATGGGTTCTCTAATGGATTCTCTATACTGTACTTGTATAACTGCATTCAAATAGCAGCCTTTTCTTCCATTATACTGATGACTTTGGTCTTTTCTCAGCCTAGCTACCTATAGGAATGTATCAAGACTGTTCCATGATATGCATCAACAAATTTCAACAGAAGAATATGCAAGAAGGGAGTGATTGATTGGGTTAGATCAAAGGTCCATCTAGCCCAATATTCTGTCTCCAGCATTGATCGAATGTGTAGCACTTGCACAGCAAATGCACAGACAGAAGTGTGTAAGAACAGGAAGAGAATATTGAGTGTTTTTTTTTCCCCAAGCAGTTTCCTACCTCCCTTTGCCTGCTACACTGTAGCTTAATTTGATGGCCCCTAATTTTTGCAACGAAGATGGCCATGAGGTGCATTTTCTCTGCTCTATCCAGGCCATTCCTGACTTTGTAAGTCTTCTTCATATTTTGGCTCAACCATGTCTTTTTTCAGGCTGCATGGTAGTAGCCTGCCTAATTGCTCCATACACAGACCCTCTTCTGTACTCTGTCATTCTTCTCATGTTTCTCAAAAACTTTTCCAGTTTGGCTGTGTTGTTTTGGGAACAGGTAAGAAGGAGAGTGGAAAACGGGACAAAAACTGCATGTAGGATGGAAGAGGTGGATGCTCCATGAACTTACCATGGTGTTCTCTTATTTTGTTAATTTTGGTTTTGAACACCTATCTGAGGTTTGCATGGAACTCTGTCACAGCTGGGTTCTCAGTCCTAAATGCTACAAGGCAGCTGAGAGATCAGTGTGTTTATGTGGAAGTTGGACTAATTTTTTCCACCTGTAAATACATGCAGGGTTGCTGTTAACCATAGTACCACCATAAGCAGTGATCTTCCATGAATCTTAAATTTTTATTTTATTTTTAACAGGGCCCTGTTATGCCTGGCAGTCACTCTGTGGAACGATTTGTAATAGAAGAGAACCTTCACTGCATCATCAAATCCCACTGGAAAGAGAGAAAGACTTGGTAGGGAGACAGCACTATGGGGGCCAGCACCACTTACACTATTGCAGCTTCTGTAGCATCCAGGGGAACAGGGGTTTCTTGGGAAGGGAATTCCTGGATAATCCAGGATGTGTGGCAAAAAAACTTGTTAGACTCATATGACTATTCACATGCACCACTGCAGAGAGTGTGTTTGTGTTATGCTTCCTGGAATTTTGAAGCAACTGATTTGTTCAGGCACAGCCAGCCTTGAACTGATTCTGTCTATAGCTGATCCCACACTGGAGTTCATAAACCTGCTTTTGCTCTTCCTATTGTTGCATTCTCTTCTCTTCAGGATTGCATTGCAGAAATGGACTAGCTCTGGGGAGCCATTGCAGGTCCAGCAAATTTTATTTGAATTCATCAGTGCCAGGAAGTAGTCCAGCTTCATTTCTTTGTTTCTGCTGAGTAATATCTGATGTGGGTAATTGGTAACCCAGGTGATTTGCTGCAGATAGCTGCAAGCTGTATCATGCTTCCAAGTAAGAGCTACCAAACTCAGTATACTATGCAAAAAATGGGCAGAAGCAGTGTTTTTTGGTGATGGTATGTGATACAGGTTTTTGGGTACAGCTTTTTGATTCAGCACAAACTAGAAATTCTAGAAATTCAGGGTTGTTGGAAGTCACTGAAATGTGTGTGGGGGTTCTTTTCTTTCTTTTTTTTTTTTAATTCTCTGAGGAAAATAAGACTAGAGGAAGGCTTAAGAGGTGCCAGAGAGCCAGAACTAAAATCAGGAAAGTAGCAGTTGTTTACTTTGTAATAGTGATAGGTGATAATGAGCTGATTAATAGTTGAAGTAATTTTAGCCTGAGGATTTCTGATGTAGCCCATTAGTTTAATAGTTTAGAATGACTTGAAAGCACGTTTGTTGTTTGGAGTCTTTCCTCTTCATGTATCAGATTAGTTTAAGTGTTAGTGGACACTTGCCAGCATTCAGATCACCATGATTGTTTATGCAAAACTGTGTTTTACTTAGCAGTATGTTTTTCAAGGGGTGTAACTGAAGAGAGAAACCATGGATTGTAAGAACATATTTTAGGCAATACTGGTGTGATCTTCTGCTGTTTCTTTTATAAGAGTTCTGTGGATGAATGGGCAGTCTTTGGAAGGGCAGGTTTTTTTGTTTGTTTTTTTGTGTGTGTGCTTTGTAAGGTAAACTCTTGCATGGAGTGAAGCATTTCCTGTAACTCTGCTTAATGTTTGTCATGTATGCTGTGTTATGTTCTAAACCAAACATATCTGTTATTTTGTAGTGCTGCACAACTATTGAGCTATCCAGGAAATAACAAGATCCCCTTGAATTACCACATAGTAGAGGTATGCATTTTATAGGTAACCTCTTTTGTGACTCCTTTATTTTCCAGGTAATGAATCTCAATTAACAGTGTGATAAAGTCATTAAACTTGCTTTGACTTGAGAGCCTTTCCTTTTTGAGTTAAGGCAAAGGCATTAATGAACTAATTCCATACAGTTGAGTGCTTGCTTTTTTTCACTTGCTTTTTCCTCTTCTCCTCCCCCCCCCCCCCCAAAAAAAAACAAAAAAACATGGTGCCTGGGAGCCTTGGTCAGGTAAACAAGATCCCTTAGTGCATTACTATGACAGGTTGTGGTATTTCTCAAGCTTTTCTTGAAGTTTTAAATATGCTACTTGTTCTAATGTACAAGGCAGTCTAAGAGATGGCTACATTTGAGTTGCTTTCAGTTTTTAAAAGAAAAGGATAAAATAAGCAGGTAACTAATAAGTGAAAGGACATGAGGAAATAGACACAAATTAAAATACAGAATATTCCATTTAAACATCAAACTTCTTTACTCTGAGGGTGATGAAACACTGGAACAGATTACCTAGAGAATTTAGAGTCTCCGTTGTTGGAGATAGTCAAAACCTGACTGGATACGACCCTGGGCAACCAGTTCTAGTTGACCCTACTTTTTGAGCAGAAGGTTGGACTAGACAATTTCCAGAGGTTCCTTCCAGCCTCAATTGTTCTGGTGACTCTGTGTGTGAATCTTTTAAATCACTTGGAATGATTGTGTTGCAATGCCACTGAAAAGCACTTCCAGTAAAATAGTGGTGTGTTTCCTCCTTGGCACCCTCCATATTGGAGGATTTTAAATAAACATAGTATATATCAGAAGAGGAATGTAGGTTTTTCTTACTGGCCCTATTCAAGGGCCTGTTTTTAAGATGCCGAGCTGTGTAAAACTTCATTAATTTCCATCACAAAGTGAAAGATTTTAAGAGACTTCAATAATAGTGGCAGCTTGTCATGTAAAGGTTTTATGAAGAAGAAACTAAGTAGGAGTTTCAGAGCTTACTACAACAATCTTATGTAGAAAGTTTGCCTTGATAGATGGGTTTGAAAATTCATCTTTGTACCAAAACACCAAATATTCTGAATGTCATAAAGCTTACTTTTGGTCAGCTTGGTCCTCTTTTTTGTACTCTTTGAATTCAAAGAGAAATCTTAAAATAAACAATGCTTTTCTGTCTTCACATCAAAGAATCTTCAGTGACTGTAAACCCTCGGATGCTGTGAATGATTGTATGGCTGGGTGCTTTATGCTCCACTGTACTTTACCTTCCACAAATATTGTGATTCCTGATTAAATATATTACTTTTAGGCCTTAAATTCTCTGATTATTCAGAAATTCATAGGAAGTGAAAATAACAAAGGTTTCTATAGATGAAATTACTGGAAGGAATGTTTGGTGTACAAATTATTTGACTATAACTGTAGTAGTTTCCTTTTTTCCACAAGTGTTTGGAATTATTTTAGAATATTAACTTTATTTCTTGCACCAACTTTTTATTTTGAATAAACCTACAGTGGTTTTAAGGCTTAGTATGGATTTTGCAGACTTAATCAGTCTGCTTGCTTCTGCTCCCTTGTAAGGCTTGACAGTCAAGTCAGTGATATGTTGCTGTCAACAACAGTTTACTTAAGAGTTCCATCTGTGGAACTTCCCTTGCTTGGTAGAAAAGCATTGAACAATAGAAATAATTTGGTCTAATAAGTGGAGGAAAGTGTTATTTAAGGTTTGGAATGTAACAGTAAGGCAGAAGTAAATATAACTTGAAAGTGCTCAATACCTTCCCAGACATGTCTGCTTTTGAGATCCCCAAGGCTACATCTCAATGTTTGTCAGGCCAAGCACAAAATGCTCCATGCTACCTAAGTCTGCACAAAGTACTCCAGAATGTGTCCCCTTTCTTTCATTAGCTTCTCATAGACATATATGTGGATATTACTGGTATTTCTGAACAGAAAATGTCCAGACAGTGTCATTGGGTTGTTGGAGTGACATGGCCTGTTGTGCTCCGACTGCTTTTGGTAGAACTCATGCTTTGCAGAGTTTGGACATCTGGGTAGTCAGTGCCCCATCTTTCTCATGGCCTGGTTATTTTCATGAAGTATTTTATGCCAATTTGAAGCACTCATCTGAACATTTGTTAATGAGCATCTTAATGAATTTCAGAAACATGGTCTTAAGCAAGGTCTCAGATGGTGACTTGTCACCCAATTGTTGCAATTTTCTATCCTGAGGGTAGGAGCAGTTTTCTGCCTAAGAGGTGGGTGCGCGTGCATGCACACACACACCATATTTGTCCCAACAGTATGTCCAAATTCTGTTTTAAAAGAAAGGTTTTCCACCTCTTCTAGTCTCTGTATGCTTTTGAGTCCATCCTTGTAATAAGAAGTTCTAGTCCATGTTAGACTCAGCTCTTCATGTGTTGTCTATAAAGTCTATAAATAGATGTTTATTTCTTACATGGATAAGAGGATTATTATCTACAGTTTACTTGTTTAAACTTCAGTCCCTCTTCTGTGTTTATTCAGAAGTTTAAAGTTGCCCCTGAGAAAAATGACTGATTATAATGAATCAAAGTTTCCCAATGCCTTTGATATAATTTAAATCGAATTGAGAATGGCATATAAACTGAACAGAACTTCAAACATGAATGTGGTACAGTCATCATTTCTTTGTAGTCCTCATAGACTTGCATGCTGTCATTATAGGCAAACTTGAAAATAAAAACACAAATGCTGACTGCAGGATTGTTTTTGTTTTTTCTTAAAATGATCCTCAGCCAAGGGCTACAGAGCAATGTATTTGCTGTAAGATATATTGACTGTTTTCAGTTGAAGGTTGTGGCTTTGTCCTAAGAATCTGAGCACAGATGTAATTTTCATGTAAATAGTCTTTTATATGAAATGCTTATGTTTCATTTAACATTTAATATTTATATTATTTAGTAGGAACAGATGGTTTTGGCTTCCTTCTTTGCCCCGATCGTGTGGTAACACTGCATTAGC
The DNA here is from genome assembly GCF_036417845.1 of Apteryx mantelli. Classification (NCBI taxonomy): domain Eukaryota; kingdom Metazoa; phylum Chordata; class Aves; order Apterygiformes; family Apterygidae; genus Apteryx; species Apteryx mantelli. The sequence continues at coordinate 8,689,852 of NC_090020.1, forward strand.
TCATATTATAACTGTATGGACATTTCTACTTTTTTGAGTATTTGCTGGATGTAAGAGATTTGTAATGCTGGTGCTGTGTGTGGAGTTAATATGAAATGATGAGAGCAGTTAAGATGGATTGTATTATCATGCAGTGTTATTATTGTCTTTGGAAGTTTCTCTATTATTCTCAGAACACGCATTTGACAGAATAAAATGAGCCTTTTTTGGTATGTAGTTGCTTAAGATTGATTTCACTGTTCTGAAGCTGAGGGTTGTGTGGGCCAGGTCTGGCTATGGTCTGATTTGGTGCCTTCCTCTCTTACAGGTAATATTTGCAGAATTGTTTCAACTTCCATCTCCACCACATATTGAGGTCATGTACACAACACTCCTCATTGAACTGTGCAAACTTCAGCCTGGCTCTTTACCACAAGTTGTATCCTTTCTGTTCTGCTCAAGAGCATTTTAAAAGTGGAGTCTTTATTTCTTTTGTTCTGCAGAAAATGGGATAGCAATAAATACTGGCAGTAACATATTTTACAGCAGCTGCATTAAACTTCACCTGTAACACTCATGTGAAGGAAGCATAGCCCACTAACCACAAGTCCAGTCTTCCTTAGCTTGTCGGCTGGACAAACTCTTCAGCCTCCTGGCAGCAGTTCTGATACTTACTTTCATCTTCCCAGTAAGTCCTCTTTTAGCCCAGAGATAAAATACAAGCTCTCCTGCTTGTCCCTGCTCCCCATTTAGATCTGGACAATGCATGGCATGGTTGCAGACATTAAAACCTCAGAAGGAAAGGAAGTGATCAAGTTAAGAGATCTTCTTTGGTAATGACCCTGTGAATGCTCCTATGCTTTTTCAGTATGAAATGTAGCACATGATTTAAAATAACTTGCCTGAGTTCACACCCAGGTGGACTAGGAGCCTTCAAAAGGCCAATCATCTGACAGCTCTGCCAGGGTGTCTAAATGCTGGAGAAGGAAGAATAACTCCCAGCTAATTCTGAGTATTACATTGTCCCTGCTTTGTTGCCGTTTTAGATAATCCTTTTAGATCAAACTACAGACTCGGAGAATGGAGCATTGTAAACAGATACCTATCCACTGTTAATTTCATTCCCAAATTTTTGTTCTGCCTCATGTTATCACCCACTGTTTGTGAATCACGTAATCTCTGTGATTAAAGCTTGATCTGATCCTAGATTTGTGTGGACCTCTATGCAGTAAGTGTTAGATGTTAATGTCCCATGACAAGGGACCAGGGGTTGGCTGATTCTTTGGGTAAGGCTGGTGTAGACATACTTTTTCAAGCCTTGAGTGATGGTCAGAGAGTTTGTTGCAAGCATCAACTGCAGCTTGTGAAGCTACAAGGGTTAGACTATGGAAGTGTCCTCTGTCATGAGGCTGATAACTTGTTCATATCAGTACAGTTTTCATTAGCACATGACAGGATTTCCAGCTTCCCATACAAGCAGCAAAAGCACTCTCATTGTAAGAATGGAAGAAAAAAAGGTTTGGATTAGGAGATGGATGGTATTTATTGGTCTACATGCCTCTGCTGCCCTGCCCTTCTTCCTCTCTTCCCCTTCCCCCTGCTTTGCACTTGCCGTGATTTACCTGGTTTTGGAATGGACACAAGGAGCTGTCAGGAAAAGGTGATGAAGTTCTCTTCAAATTTGAAAGGAGTTAACATCGTATTTATCTAATAACTTTCTGTTAACCTTAATAAAAAAACTTCCAGCTTGCACAAGCCACAGAAATGCTCTACATGCGTTTGGACACAATGAATACAACGTGTATAGACAGGTAAATACATGTTTTGAAGACAGTGGAAAATGTTCTTAATTTTTGCTGTGCATTGGATATTGGTACATCTGTGAAAGGAAGCAGCTGAAATCCTTTTTTTGGTTCTTTACAAAGTGTTTTTAGGGCTATGGACTTAAGCCATCTAAAGAGAAGGTACAGGACTTATGCTTGCCTCTCCTCAGAAACACTCCCTGAGAATTAAAAATCTGGCCATATATACAGCACAGTTAAGATCTATGACAGCTTTTCCACATTCAAACCCTCTTCCGTTTTTTCCTACTCTTGTCTGCTCCCTGTTGGTCTGAGAAGTGGGTTGGAAATGGACTTATGGCAGACGTGCCACCTAGAGGAGGAAAGTGGTGGTGATTTTATTTTTTTGCATTTTGAGTGAAATTGTTAATTATTAGTTCTCCTACACAATGTACAATCAAAGATATGAAAATCTCCCCGTTCATAGTAGGTTTATATTTTGTTTTATGTCATTTGTATTATACAGCAAAAGAGGAGAGACTGCCTGTTTGTCTACAGAGGCTGGTTTCTGACTCTATGCACTCTGTCTTCTGTATCTGTCAACACAGATGGCTGTTTATTGCTCTGATGGCTTCAGAGTGGAGCATTTAGGCTTATCTTTGACAAGTAGAAAACATAAGAAAATCTCAGTGAAAAGCTTTCCTGCACTTCTGGTATTTAATGGAGCTTTTCTCTTTTGATAAAGGTTTATTAACTGGTTTTCTCACCACTTGAGTAACTTTCAGTTCCGTTGGAGCTGGGAAGACTGGTAAGTATCTCTCCTTGTAATTCAAACTTGATATTGCAAAACCTTTAAACTGACAAACTTATCCAGCAAATGTCACAGCAGAGTGGACCTGTTAATTGCTTTCCTCTAATTCTGTGGAGATCCCTCTCAACCTGTTTACCCCCATTCTGTGGCAGATTGTCTTCAAATCTTTTTAGTCACTGTAATATCCCTGGGTAACTTTGTGATGAATCTCAAACCAGTACAAGAGTTCCCTAAACAAGAGAAGTAGAAACATGTTTTCCTTGTTGACTTGTCCTGTCTTCTCAGTCAGTTGTTAAGTTTCCAGAACAGCTTCCCAACTTACCTTTAATGACTTGCCTTGACTCTTCCTCCCTTTGGTCCCTGTATTCATTGTGTAATGTTGCTCTCTGTCCTGCCCCAAAACTTTCATTTTAAGTCGTCCTTGTGACCTTATGATCTGTTTCTGTTTCCTCACCGCCACCCTGCAAAATCTTTGTGCCCTAAGTTGCAGCAGACCTGCCCCTGCCATCCATTCTTGTGTCAAATCCTGAACTCATACCTTTAACAGGAGCTCCCTGGACTCCCTCAGTGTCTAACCACAGCTTCCCCAAAGCTTTGCATTCCAAGACTGTGCTGTATGTTTACGTCCATCCTGTAGCTCTCCCACATAGAAAGAAAGGTCACCTGGGATTAATTTCTCCCTGTAGTTCCAACTCCTTCAGCCTGCTACCATACATGCTTTCCATAGCCAATATGCCCAGTTGTCCCTCTGAAGAGGAGTCCAGCACTGTTTATGATACATCACTGCAGCTTTTGCTCAAGCTCCTTGTGTTGTCCCCATGTGCACCTATGTGCTTGTCCATTATCCTCGTACGCGTTCATGTTGACTGACCAGGCAGCAGTCTACATTTGGCAGTTTTTTCTTTGCCTAAATGCCCTTTGGTGGGAACACTCAGGTGGGTCTCTCTCCCAAGCTGACATTTTTCACAAAGCTTGTAAGTGTAACTGTATTTGAGACTTTTCTTTATTTGAAATGCATTTGAAATGCATTTGAAATCATCCAGTTCAAAAACTAGTGTGAGGTAGGAACAGACAGTGGAATCGCACAAGGTTCCTCTCCCTAGAGAAAGGGAAGGTAGACTAACCACAAGCACAGTCCTTTTAATTTTGGTGAGCAGGGGAAGGGTAGCTACTCAAAAAATATATTACACAAAGATGAGATTCCAAGATTGCTAATGGCCAGTAAGGAAATAGCGATAAACTGCCTCATTATCTTAAAACTGCCTACACTGTAAAACAGTCTTAAGCAGTCTAATTATGCATAGACAGTGAACATGTTGTACCTGCCAGTCCAAGCCAAAAAGATTAGAACATATTCATTTGCTAAAAGGTGTTGCATTTTGTCCCTTTGATAGGTCAGATTGTCTTACTCAGGACCTTGAAAAGCCGAAACCCAAATTTGTGAGAGAGGTTTTAGAAAAATGCATGCGGTAAGTAAGACTTCTAATATCTTCCTTTCCTACTTGCATTCAAAGCAAATTTTGATCATTGCTTCCAGATACTGTCATATTCTTCTCGGTGACTCTAATTTTCATTGACCTTTTTTTAAAAAAAAAAAAAAAAAAAAAGTACCAGAACACACAGTCAGGACTGAACTTAGGATTGTTGTTATGGAGGGGTATAGGAGAGAGAAAGCAAAATGTTCAAAAAGCCTGTATAATTCAGCATCCTGCGTGAAAAGTCACCTGTTTTTCAGCAAATTCAATAGAGGAAGCATGAAAACGTTGTACTACAAAATGAATGCATTTTGCCTGTGGCATTCCTTCATTTCACTGAAAATTCTAGTAGTGAAATTAAACATTTGTAAGAGTGAAATAAGCTGGAAAATGAAATGAAAACTTTTTTTCTGCTTTTAATACAACATTTTACTAGTTGCCTACATAGCATCTTAGTCTTTTGCATGAAGCATACTGCCAACTGGCCTCTTAATCTTTTCACAAGCTGAATTAATTGCATTGAGGATGAAACACCACTATCAACGAATTCAAACATAAAGTATCTACTAGTTTCTGTGGGTAGTAAGAGCTAACTAAACTAAACTTACTGTCATTGCACTGAATAAACATCTTGGGTTTTTTTGTTCTGTGAAACTTAAATTCAAGAAAACCATTTAAAGCAATGATTTGAGTTAGCCCTGAAATTATTCCCATTTTAATTCTACTTCTGTGAAACTTGCTTTTTCCAGGCTCTCCTACCATCAGCGAATAATAGACATTGTTCCTGCAAGCTTTTCTGTCCTCAGTCCTGCAAATCCAGTGTGCATTTACAAATATGGAGATGAAAGCAATAGTAAGTACTAAAGTTACTGAGGGGTCAAGTTGAAGGAAATTGTGCTTCAGAGCAAGGGAACGCTCAAGATTGAGTGTATCACAGAATCACAGAATCACTGAGGTTGGAAGGGACCTCTGGAGATCATCTAGTCCAACCCCCCTGCTCAAGCAGGGTCACCTAGAGCACATTGCACAGGATTGCATCCAGGCGCATTTTGAATATCTCCAGAGAAGGAGACTCCACCACCTCTCGGGGCAACCTGTTCCAGTGCTCTGTCACCCAACATGTGTAATGTCATTTGTTGTCATGAAGAATGAAGAATACAGATGAAATATGCTTGATTTTGATGTAAGCAAGTCTCACTCTATGTGAGCAAGTAATATAGCTTAAGTTTGGATCTTCCTACTATAATCATCTTGATTACTTTAAAAATGAAAAGAAAATTCATATATATGAAGTCAGTTTTGCTGAGGTGGTTGGGCATTGGCACTACAGCATTGCATTGCTTGTCAAAGTCTAAAATTGGAAATATCATCCATTTTCCTTGTTCAGGCAGAATACTGCGCTCAGAAGTCAGCATAGCAAAACATAATGTGGACTTGTTTTTGAGCTTCATAAAACAGTGGAATGGTTTTACCAGTAAACTTGGTTTAATGAAGCATACAGAGGCAGCAGACTATGTGAAAGTTGAGGTAGAAAGACTTTGTTATTATTGAGAACAAAGACAGTCCTAATCATAAAGGTGTCTTTGTCAAAAACGCAGTGAGAAAAATAAGGAAGTACTGTATTTTTAGGAAATTGGATGAAACTGGAGCAGAGCTTTAGACAAAGTGATTTCTTGGCCTCAACTCTAAAGATTCTACCAAAGGCTTTGAATTTGATGTGAAAACTAGGAAACCTGTTGAGCAGTATTATGGAATAGTGGTGTGGACCGTGATACTGAGAGCAGCTAGTTTGAGGAATAGCTGGGAAGTGTACTTGCTTCTCTGAGAAGCAAACTGATATAAAATTCTCACTTGCATTCTACATTTTTGTCCTTTTTTTGTTTAGGGTCTCTTCCTGGATATACTGTAGCCCTCTGTTTAACGATTGCAATTAAAAATAAGGCCAGTAATGATGAAATCTTCAGCATTTTAAAAGATGTGCCTAATCCAAACCAAGATGATGATGATGGTAAGAGTTCAGCTGTTAAGCATTGCAAGGCTGTTACTCCTTTTTTATCTGATAAGCTGTCCTTTATTGCTGTGGGTGTGCTGGTTAAGTGAACTGCTGTATGCTTTTCTTTCTAACAGTTTCAGTTTAACAGTAAATGGAAATGATACACAGTTCTCAGGGTTTATTTTATACGTGTCATGTGCAGAGGCAGGCCCATTTTTCTTAGTAGAGGTAACACAATGCTTGAGATGTAGTAATTATCAACAGAGGAAGCGCAAAGGGATTTAACATTCTCCTTGCCTTCAACAACAGAGCGCAATTCATGCTGTCAGCCTTGCCCCTGAGATCGAGTGCTTGTGCCCTCAAGCTCACCTCAGAGCTCACTTCCTCTCAGTGCAGTCCCATGGCAGATAAGATAGCCAACATGCTGGCTTTAGTCTCCTGTAGATAGAAACTCACAGTGGGACTCCACTCAAGTTCTGTATAGCTTTGCGGCTCCAGACAAAGCTTAATTCCTAAAGCCTGTGTCTTCTAGTGGGTTGGAAGGAGTTTGAGAAGTGATCTTTTAAAACGGCTTGCATAGTTCAGTTTTATTTGCAAGTATTGTTATGCAGGCAGAAAGCAACGATGATCTGGCTTTTGCCTGGGGAATTAGTAACATCTTTTCTGATTGCTTTTAAGGATCACCCACTAATCAGTGTTCTCATTCCTGCCTGTCATCATCAGCAGGCCTACAGCAGTGTCCAGGGAACTTAGCACCAGTCACCTCTAGTACCCATATTTGCCTCTGCCCAAGCTCTGTACCCTAATCATCTTCAGCTTCCCCTAGCCTCATTCACTCTCCTTTCTTCGTGGCCTAACAGGCTTCCAGCTTGATGCGTAACTCTGCAGCTTCCTTGGCTGTCCTTCCCTACTGCTCTCCATCAATAGTGTTACATGATTGCAGTGTGACTGTTTCTGCTGCCTTCTTCACTGACCTGGAATTCTTTCTGCATATTTTCCCCATGACAAAATGGGAGTACCAAGATCTGCAGCTTTTAGAAAATCTTTACCAACTCCCTGCTCAGCATTGCAAAATCTGGTTGCTGAAACTTTATCTTTTGTGAAACAAGTTAAAACCGTAGGTTGTCTTTTAAAGTTTAGCTTACAAGCTCTACTTGAAGTACTTACTGTTTCAACTTTAAATAACTTGCAGATGAAGGATTTACCTTCAACCCTCTGAAAATAGAAGTTTTTGTTCAGACTCTGCTTCATCTAGCTGCGAAGTCTTTCAGCCACTCCTTCAGTGCCCTGGCCAAGTAAGTGCAATATATGCATTATTTGGGGGCTTATGTAACTGTTTAATTCTGACAGTGAAATGCTTGATAAAAGAACTGAACCACAATCTTCAGCAATGTTTTAGGTGTTCCACAATGCGATATGGTGGTATGTTTTGGGAGAACTAGCGACACTGCTTACTGAAGGAGTAGTGTAAGTGCTAGGCTACATAAGTGAATGGAGTTAACAGAAAAATGTATATGTCACAGCCATGTTGCCTTCATTCAGGCAAGGGTCCTACATGTTTTAAGTCTCACAAATAAGAACATACGGATCAGTTTTGGCCATATCTGTGCATATTCATGGTTCTGACTGAAGTATAGGTCTAAGTTTTCTGAGGAATGTAGTACATTATGGTTCTTTGTACATGATACTGCACAGTCTTGAGAAATATCTATCATGTACTGAAAAATATTAACTGGTATCTGGATTAGATTTTCAAGTATTACATCCTCTTAACGACAGTTTTTAAATCAAACAAATGGGACAGTTTGGCACATGAGTCCATTTTAAAATTACTCATTTGCTGAGTGTTGTGAGGAACAAGTGTTATCTTCTTACATTGGAATGGCTGGAAAGCTCCCATTGCAACATCTCATACTACCAATAGGACTTAAAAAGCATTAAGTAAGTATAAAAAGAAAAACAAAGACATGAAGTCTTTAAAGCAGCTTGCTATAAACTTTTTATCTACCAAAGCAAAATAAAATCTATTTCAAAATATTTTGGAGTGTATCCCTTAAAGACATGCTTTAACTTTTAAGGAATTTACTTTGTTAGCAAAATGAGATGAAATAACTTCTAATACCGTGTACCTGGGAGATGCTCTTAAGTGGTCTTAGTATATAGGAGGTGGTCACATGTATGTTAATGACTTATTTTTAAGTGCAGATAGAGAAATACGTAAAGCCAACACAAAACCTTGATTTTTGTCTGTATCTGGAAGCCTTGTAGAGACAGTGTTTATAACAAGCAATAGATAGCCTGCAGTTAGAAGTACAAGAGGCAGGGTGCTGTGAATACTCAGAGCTGATATTGTCACTGCTGCATACCAACAGTGGCAGCCACAAGATCAGAAAGAGCCACCCAAGTGTTCACAACCCAGCTTATTGTAATGTAAGCATAAAGCTTAATAGCAGTCAACGTACTCTGCTAAAATAGAGGTTCTAGCAGCGTTTCCCTCAGTGAGGGTGTATTGGGTAAGTGTCTAAAGTTACAGAAAGCCTTATCAAGAGCAAAGTCCAAAGCTCAAAGGAAACTGAACTTTGCTCCAGCTGTTGTATAGATAAGCACACCAAGCATGATAGTGTCTCCTGCTTTTAAAAGTATGAGGAAAGGTAGATCAACTTCAGGGAGCAGATTTGCCATTAAGATTTAAGTTGCTTTTAGGAGCCGTCATGTCTCCTGTAGCATTTTTAGCTCAGGTCAGTTATGTTCTTCAGGGGTAGTTGTTCAAGAACTGCTGCAGATAGTCCCAAGATTTCTTTTGGCCAAATCTAAACTATTTGCCTAGTGTCTGCTGCTTTTTTGACCTGATCGTAACCCCTCCATTGACTACTTAATCTATTAAAAGGTTTCATGAAGTCTTCAAAACACTTGCTGAAAGTGACGAGGGGAAACTCCATGTTCTGAGGGTTGTATATGAGGTTTGGAAAAATCATCCGCAGGTAAGAGGTTGTAATGCCACATACCTTTGTGGGTTTCAACTCCCAAAAGGTCATACTAAGTAAAAAACCTACAGTTTGCTTTTTATACTTTAAAAATATGTTCTCTGTTCTCTGCTCTTATTTGAAGGAGGATTCAGATTGTATTTACCTTTGTTAACAGTGCCTAAAATGAAGACTGGGCATAAAATAGATTCTTCGTCAGTGAGGCCATTTTTTCAAAGTTTAGTGTAGGAGAGCAAAGGCTGTCATTGTGACTCGGCTTCATGCTATGTTTGGCTTATAAGAGGAAAAATTTCTCTTAACCTATTTCTGTTCAAAACTGGAATACTAGAACAGTCCTTTATCTTCCAAGATGTAGCTATGACAAAAGTAAACTAAATGCTTATGAAAGAGGAAACTTGGTTACTGGGGAGGGGCTTGTTTTCAATTGTTAGTGAAAGCCATGCAGTGAACTGCAAAGATTGGAGTTCTGCGTGGGCAGAGTGAGTAGACCTGCAGTCAGTAACTGTTCAGAACAGATCAGTCTGACAGTGCAGTGATTAAGTTCATTCTTGAGCCAGAGGAAATAATACCCTGAAAGACCTATGAAAAATGCCTTTGTTTAAGCTGTTCAGTTTCTTCACAGTGGTTGTTGCTTCCCTCAGCTGTCATCCTTCTATAAATGGAAATGGATAAGAAACTTGCTTTGAATTTACTTACACTAATTACTTTGGTATCTCTCACTGGTGTGTTTGTGTTATACGTTCTTGTGTTTAAAAGTGAACCATGCCTTAAAGCTGCGTTAGACACTCTTCCAGATGTGATCTCACTGAGAACAGTGGGTAATCCTTGCATCTGCTCCTGGGCCTAGGGTCCATTCCCTACAGTTACTAAAGGGAGAAACTTAGTACTCCAAAGTCAGGACAGGTTTTCTGGGTTCCTAAAACAGAAGTAACATCTTCTACAGGTATTTTTAAAATAGAATTAAAAGAACAAAAGAAAATGTTTTAATATATAAAACTTCCCACCCAAATATTGACCTTCAAAATGTGATAGTTACAGTCTGACTTACTTTTTGCTTTGTAACTTAACTGGATCAAAAAAAGTTACATTACTAGAACCTAATATCCATATACTTTTCCTCTTCATTCCTTTGTACTGCAGCATAACCAAAATGAGATGGAGATTTCAAACCCAGACTGAACAGTCATGTTAGATTTTAATGAGCATACCAAAATTGTATTAAAAATGTCAAATAGTAAGTTTAGGAAGTTCAATTGTTTAACTTGCTTGTGGAACTTAAATTTTCCATTCCTGCATGTATTCCAGTTCAGCCTTATGCTTCTGATCAAGCACTTTATTTTCCTTGGGTTCACAATCTCTCTGGCACACAGAAGAGATGATGCATGGACAGCAAGACACCTGCCCAGAGTCTGTTTGCATAGGATTACCTGTACTTCAGTGCCTATGATCTAAAGTCTACCATGTAGATGGGAGCATGTCTTCTAAGCTGGTTCGGAATATCAGCAATATTTGCAAGGCATCTAGTGCTACTGAGTGATCTCTACTGCAGGGGGTGATTTAGCAATAAGAGTCAGTAGTTCTTGGACCAATTTAGTAACGTTGTGATGATTTCATAAAGAGAAACCTTTACGTTGAGATGGAATGTCTTCCCAAAATCCTAGGCCTGTGTTATATGGAAGGTCAGACTGAATAATCGGAGATTCTTCTTGGCATTACAGGAGGATAAATAGGGTATAGGATGCTATCCTGGGGCTTGAAAGATGAGTCCTAAGTCTTCTGTATGATTCATTCAGTCACTTCAGTTTTCTTCTTTAAAAGGAGCTTTGTTACTCATCCTTTTTGGAGAATGGGTGGTTTTGAGGATAAATATATTATGGACTGCAGTTCTTCGATATTGTGACATTCAGGCACATGAGTAACTAAGATAAATCCTTTATTCTGAATAGCTTGGAACTGCTTTAGTCAGTAATTGATCTCTGCAGTTGCCTGCTTGATACTCACAAACTTCCCAGAGTCATGGCAAGGCCTGTAGTAAGTACTTCCACTGACTGCACAGCGATGGTTACGTCCTAAAATGAAGAGGTTCTGCAGGAAGAGCTTACTGTCAGACTTGAAGACTGTTGCGGTGCAAGAGGAGTAGGCTAGTAGTTGCTCCTGTTTTGTGAATATGTAGCAGGGAGGTATGCTCTGGTTGGCTTCTCTGATGTCAGATAACTGGGACTTATTTCTGTGATGCCTCATTTCAAACTTTGATGCCTGTATCTTTGAATTTGAGAGTGGCAGAAGTATATACACTAGTGAAGAGTGATCCATCACTCATGAAAAGTAAAGAAGGTTGTTAAAATGTGAATGCATGCTTTGTATAATTATTACAGCCCCCCTAATTTGAGCAGGTTCAAGCTAAACTAATTAGATGTCTGCTCTGCTCATTCAGATGACTAATGTAGAGTTGCATTGGATGATCTTTGGTTGTATCTGAGGCTGGAGTATTTACACAGATTGCATGTTACAGCAAGGCCTTTTCCTATTTTGATGGAAATGTCCATCTCTTCTTTCCCAAAATATAGATGATTGCTGTGCTTGTGGACAAGATGATTCGGACACAAATTGTTGATTGTGCTGCAGTAGCAAACTGGATCTTTTCATCAGAGCTCGCACATGATTTTACTAGGTAATATGTGTGAACTTGTCTTTTTTTTTTGTCTGTAAATTTTAAGTGGCTAGTATGTGGTTTCTTCTATGAAATCTAAGTAGTGGAAGAGAAGGATACAATTAATCTTTTGTTTCTTCTATAAAATAGTACTTCAGCATTTTGCCATCTGAATTGGGATATGGATTTATAGGGCAATGCAAGAATTCTGTTAGCATGCCATTTTGCAGGTAGCCCCTAAGCATGCTGAGGTGGAAGAACACTAGAAACTTCCTAGAAAAGGACTGTTAGTCTGTGTTGCATAGCTGCTGTCTTAGTGAAGTCTTGGTCTGTGGTTAGGGTATGTATCTTGCACTACCCTCAATACACTACTTAGAGAAATGGGAAAAATTTAGTCAGAAGAGTCAATTTGATGTTGGTAGTGTTGCAGTATGTGTATACAATAAAATGCTAGCTTGGAAATCTAGTGCAAAAAATAGGAAAGAAATGGCTGTTAAGCTTTCTTACATTACAGGTGTGCTTTTGTATTTGTTGAGTGTTTGTTCACTCCAGTAAATACATAATAATCAGGAAGTTTTGTAAATTCTCCCAGATACATTTTTCTGCAAGAAAGCACATTAATTTTTAATATATTGCAGTGAAAAATCATGCTATTTATGGTCATTTGAATAAGAAGAATTTAAAGATGTTAAATGGCAGAGGGCTTGGTATCTTGGAACAGTGTATAACTTACTGTTCCGAGTTTTGTGTTTTTCCTAGGTTTTATATTTGGGAAATCTTACATTCCACAATTCGTAAAATGAACAAGCATGTTCTGAAGATTCACAAAGAACTGGAGGAGACTAAGGCAAGATTGGCACGGCAGCACAAAAGAGTGAGAAATTTGTTTGTAATATTTAATATTTTAGGCTAAGTTGTATAAATCTGCATGCTATCAGATGTTCTGGAAAGTTCTGGGAAGGAACAAAATAAGTATGCTTATCAGGAAGCATGTCTGCAGACATGTGGTCATCTGTAGCACTAACACCAAAAACTGGATGCATGTTCTCCATACACCTTTCTAAAGATTGCTAAGGTCCAGGAATTCAGTCAAGTCTGTAAAGGAGTTCAGATGTTCTTGCTGGGTTCAAGCTTTTTCTCACAAGTTTCTATTCCAATATAAGCATGTCCTCCACTTACTAACTTTGATTCCAGTTACCATATTAGATAATGATAGGAATGGTTACAACTTATTTACAAATTTATGGTAGGTGCTTTTAAAGAGTGCTCTTCCAGATGCTGTGGAGAAGTGCACAGAAACAGTGATTTGTTGAAAAGTTAGCTGTCACCATTCTTATGGATGCTGTTGCATTCTGACACGGGCATCTGTCTTTCCTTTAGTTTTTTTAATACCTTTGTGTGATCTGGCTTATTGTATACAACAAAGTGACTGTCAAGCAGCCACTGTTGTGTTGTGTTGTCCCAAGTGGGACAATAAAATGTGGTGTGGGTTGTGTCTCTTGGCGCAGCTGAAGAGGGTGGGATCCAAGGAAGTGTTGCTGAATGCAGTCACTTAACCCTGATAGAATGAAGCCAATTTATAAATATGTTGTGGGTTACAGAGAGGAGAGAATGCCCTTGTTCATATATAGTCAGCAAGTATGATTACCTGCGCAAAACTCTTAGCTAGTTCTAAAACTCTTGCCTAAGTTAATGTCTGAATTTGGCATAGCATGGCACGCAAGCTGTTGGTGTGTTTTGTTTTTCTTTCAAAAAAAAAAAAAAACCTGCACAAGTCATTATTTCCTATGAGGATCCTGAGAGATCTCTAAGACCTAGCAGTTTGCCAATGTCTGTTCATCCCAACTCCTTCATCTTGTTTCTTCGTTCCTGGCAACAGCCATCATAGTTGCTTGCATCCTCAATCTGCATTGATGAGCAGCTGATAAATGCCCATGATTATTGAAGATCTGGATGCAATCACTGACCTTTCTGTGAGGCGAAGAGCTTCGCTGGCACCTCTGAACAAATACACCAGTGTTTTCATTTCAGTACCTGTATCTTGCTGCAGGTCTTTAGTTCAGAGTATTTTAAATGAATGTTATGCCATGAAGAAACATTTGTATGCAACAGTAAGTTGTTCTGCAGGCTGGGGCTGTGTTGCATCACTGTTTCTTTTTGAGGAAGTAAACTATCAAATTTTTGTGCCCCCACAGAGCAGTGTTGTATTATTGGATGAATTCAAGGCTTGCATACTTTCTTTCAGGGCCAATTGGTCCTTTGGCATTTTAAGTGTAGGAAACCTGTGTAGACAGGGAAGAATAAGTTCTTATAGAGAGAATAAAAATTAAACTCACAGTGGCTTTTTAAAGCCCTCTTTATTAGTGTTGCACTAATTCAGAGCCACACGGAATCTTTGGATTGCTAGTTTGGTTCATATGCAGTAGATGAGCTAACACAGTCCTGTATATTTTATAAGTTGCACACACTCATTTTACAAATATTTGAACTTTTTAGATGTTAATTTATAGGTATTTTTGCACAGAAATAATCCCAAGAGACCGAAGCAATATCTGTAGTTGAATATACCTTTATCCATCAGATTGTTCCTGTCCGATTGTATCCCATTTAGTCTTGTATTGGACAACTTTATCTATGAGATTGCAGGTCTGGTACTGTTTGTTAGTTAATTTAAGGCAATGACAAAAGAGTATTTTCCTCGCTATTGAGTTGGCTGCCACCCTGTCCCTTTGTAGTTTGAGAGCATCCCCTTTGATCTTGAGTATAGGTGGTCCCCACTTTAACAGCCAGAGCTACAGTTTCCTGTCTTCCTTTTGTGGTAACCCACCACATCCATCTGAGCTCTAGCACAGTGTTCATTTCTCAGTGTTCATTTTTTTGAACCCTGAAATTTCAGAACTGCTAATTGAATGAATTATTTGTCCTGTAGCAGGGGACAAAACATAACACACTTGTGACATTTGTGCAAGGGTTTTTGTTCTTTTTTTTTTAAAGCTATTCATTGTCTGCTAATGATGAGGTCAGCAGGCTTATTACCTTGTGCTGTGTCTCCACTAAATAAAATTCTTGCAAATCTTTAAGCTTGCTCTGTTTTCTCTGATGTTTTGCTTTTTCAGGCCTTTCCCATACAGGTGTTGTGTTGAGAGACTTAATATGAATCTTCTTCCTTCCAAATTTGCCTCCTGAATCATACTCAAAGTAAACATCCTTCAGTATATAGTACTTCCCAAGCTACAGAGCAGCTTCAGCTGCTCTTACAGACCTTAATGGGCACTAACATAACAGGTTAGCCAGGTTGCTAGGTAGTCATGTGCTGTTTCACTTACAGCGAGACAGCGATGATGATGACGACGATGATGACCGAAGTAGCGATCGGGAAGATGGACCACTAGAAGAGCAGATAGAGCGCTTGCAGGAGAAAGTCGAGTCAGCACAGAGCGAGCAGAAGAATCTCTTTCTTGTCATATTCCAGGTAACAGTGGGTGAGGTCTTGTCTCACCTGTAGGTTTTATTGTACGTGTAAGCTTACAGCGTCATTTGTATCTTGGGAATCTTCTTCAGATAAGGATGTGGGGAAAGGGTGAATAGGCTTATTGTGGGAAAGAGTCAGTTCAGATGATCCCCCAGAAAGGACTGCCAGGCTCCCTAGAGCAGGATTTGTTCAGTTTCAAGTGCAAAAGAGCGAAGGAGTTCTCTGCTAGCATACAGGTATTGAACAAGCAGAAGGTAACTTGATTGTAAGTGGTTACTACATGCGGTGTCCCCCAAGTGCAATAATTATTCTGACATTGCTGTTCAAAACTTCTGTCCCCTGTTATCTTGTCTGAGGTTAGGAACCTGTTTTTGTTTGACAAGACTGAATCAGTGTTTTTCCTATTCTTCTGCAGCGCTTCATTATGTTGTTAACTGAGCACTTAGTGCGTTGTGAAACTGGTGGAATTGATGTATTTACCCCTTGGTACAAGAGCTGTATAGAGAGGTTGCAGCAAATCTTCCTACAGGTAAGTTTTGCTTTTCTGTTTAGAAGGCTGTGGGCCCATGTTGGATAGAAAAGCTTTTGTGACTTGAGACCCAGGCACTCTGTGAGAATAGCAGTGGATGGCAGCACCAGGACTTCTCAGAAGACCAATGTGGTGGTTAGGCATACCTCCTGGGTCCTGTCCTTGTCTCTGCTATAGACCCATAGAGTGACTGGTCCTCGGTTACTTCCCATGCTACGAATATCCGGCAAGAAGATACTGGGATGTGTTTATAAACTTAGTTGAGCTCCTCTTAACTGTGTTACAGTACAAGGCAAAGTCTTGAGTGAACAAGAATACTAAAACAGATCTCTCTTAAATAAGTGGCTAAAAATGTTGTTAAATTCCTTTTAATAAGATGCATAAAAAGCTTTTAAACTTTAGTTTGGAATTCTTGGCTTTATATTAAACCTGATAGCAAGTGCAGGTGATTGGCTGAAAGTGACAGAATAATAGACAATTATAGATGTGGGAACATAAGCTATGTTGAAGGATGGGAGACTGCATGGAAGTGGTGGTGTAATGGTTCCATGGGGTAAGCTCTTCCCTGGTCAGAGGTGACTTTAAAGCAAATATCATGAGTTTCCTGTGATATCTGTGCAATTACCTCTGTGCATGGCATCCTGCACAAAATTCAGGATCAGGAGTGAACGAATACAGGGAGCACAGTGCTCTTGAAAAAGGATTTCAACACACTTCCTTCTTGCAATCAGTAGTGGCTCTGGATCATGCTTTTCTTCTCAGTGGCTGATGTGTTGTGGAAATGAGATGTGCTTGTCAGTTTTGGTGAGAACATTTGACCTGTGATACTTGCCTGTCTTGACTTCTGTGCTTGTTCTTTGTAAAAAGTTGAACGAAAACACCAAAGTCTTTTTTTTCTTTTTTAATCTACCAGCATCACCAGATAATCCAGCAGTACATGGTGACCCTGGAGAACCTCCTGTTTACAGCTGAACTGGACCATCACATATTGGCTGTGTTTCAGCAATTCTGTGCTCTGCAGGCCTGAGGATTGTTCATGTGCAGAGTCTTGTCTGCAGGACTTTAATGAATTTAATTTTTTTTTTATGGGAAGACTTGACCTGGGGAAGGAAGAAACTTTTTAATTAAAACTGGCTTTCATGTGCTCCTATATAAATGCAGCAATGCAGTACTCTAACCAACAGCAACTCTGTAAGCATCATAAGCCTTATTAGCTATGACTGATAGAGGATTGACGTGAAGTAATGTGTGAGTTCTTTGAATCTGTCCTTTCATTTGGTTTGAACCTTGCATTCATGATAGTATTTTTTTTCTCCCCACTGTTGTTTATATAAAAATAAAAAATAGGCAAAAAAAACATATAGAACTTGTTACCTCTACCTGCCCTGCCCCTTAAAAGCAAAGGAATTACAAAAATATGAAACAGGTCATAGTGTTTTGTGAGTGTGGAAGGAAATGCACCTTCTCATGAACAGTGTGGTAAGTTCTCTGTAGTATGGCACAGGAGAAGTGTCTTAACTTTGGGCATGTGAAACACTGAGTAAAGCTTTCAAAGTAGCATAGATCATATGGGTTTGTTCATTGCCCAACCAACTAGATTTTCACAGTTTGAAAGAACATGGATGTAATACAATTGAAATATGTTTTTTAATATATTGTCTGGTGTCTTATTACAGTAACTGTAAACAACCTGTAGAGGAACTTCATGAACTTCTAAAAAATGTGAGCCTTTATGCAGCATGGTCAAAAAAAAGACCTGTCCTAACAGTAACCTTAATTGGTAGAGATGGTCAGCAACAGTCTGAGTGGAGCAAAGCTGCTATTCCGGTACTGCAAACCATACCTAGGTGTTGGGAGCTCCAGCCCGAAGTGCCAGGGGTGAGGGAAAGGCAGTGTAGCCTGTTCTATTTCGGCCTGTAACTACATGGGCTGCTGAGCTAGCACTGGTTTGGACCTACAGGTCTGCAGTGAGGCCAGAAATTTTTCTGGCACCGACCGTGGATAAGCTAATTGCCCATCACGTGTGGATTAGTAATAACTGCTTCATGGTTTTATCTGCTACCCTTTCCTGTCTTTTAGTCTGTAAAATGTGAAGAGAGCATGTGACTCCCATGTCTCCAAAAAGCATTGTAGCATTGAATTAAGTGGTACCTTACAGGAGACTTAGACTGGGGTGAACCACAACCTGAAAATGGAGTAGCCTTAGTTTGAGTTATGCAAATAACATTACTTCTAGAAGAAAACAAACCAGAGTGGTCTGTATCGTGGCAAGCAGCGATGCATGGCAGAGCAAAGACATTGCCTCAGGCACTTGGCTCTGTGTGGTGACGTTTGTGTACACAGGAGCTGTTTATGGTCTCTTTTTTTTGTAGATGAATGTTTGAAAATTTTCAAACAACACTGAAAATGATGAATGTTGATTTGGTTCCTGTACAAATTATTTTTCAAATACTGTACCTAGCAATGCATTTCATCCCTACATTAAGCAATTGACCTCTTAAGCACAGAGGGCAAATTTTTTTCTTTTTAGTGTTGGCATAACCTGTTGTGTGGCCTGTAACAATTGGGTATATCCTGTAGACTTGATTTGTTATTTCTGCTTTCTCTGCTTATCCTCTGTGATTTGACAAATCCCTCCATTCTTTTAGGGTCTACTTTTTCCGTATTTGTAAATTTGCTTTATGCAGGGTTTTTGTCAGTCACGTACAGAGGTTTGCTTCAGATCTGTTAATGTTCTTGAATAATCAAATAACTTTTTTCTTTTTTCCTTTTCTTTTTTGTAACATTTAATGCTGTACGGAAATTTTAGTAGGGATCTTAGCCTTTTTTTTTTTTTCACTGGATTGGATCAATAAGGAATTCTGACTTTGGTGGGTGTGAATCTGACTGACTTGAATGTGATTTCTGTAAAATTGATGATGCAATGAAACTTACAGAGCTCTGACTTCTGAGCCTTTAATGTACTTGATAAATACTGGGGCTGGGGATACAGCAGCAAATACCTGAGCACGGACAGCATAATCCTATTTCTATGATTTAAAATCAAGCTATATTGTCTTTCAAAAACGATTTATGGTGAGGAGTGTGGGCTTTGATTACATTTCCTTACTATGTTAGAAAGTATCCCCTTTGTAGGTAGCATGGCACCTGACTTGATGGGGAAACTGGTTGGATCTGTAGGAAAGACATGTTTGCATAGTGATACAAGCTGTTAACTGGAGAAATTTGGAACTGCTGCAGCATGAGGTGCTGGTTAGTGTGAAGATGCCGTAGAAATGTGGTGTGGCTGGAAAAAAATGCACAATTGAAAACAAAAATAAATGAAGGTGAAGCAGGTTACTAGTGGGAGTGTTTGTCCTAACTATTTACTGGGGCCAATGAAGCAAAGCAGTTGTGACAGGGTCAGTCTGGTGTTAAATGCGGCATGGATGGGTTTCACTTTCCCTGTGCATAGGTACATTGACGGATCGGTCACCCCCCCCGAGCCTTCACATCCTTGCATTACGAGCTAATCTAGCATGCTTCCCTGCTCTGCATGCCCAAGCGATGCTAGCATGCGTGCTGCCAGGTGCGCTGCTGCAGTAGCTCTTCCTTTCCCTTGCCACTCCTGCTTTATGGGCTGTGCTGCTGCATCCCTGCAGCAGGCACAGCCAAGAGTTTCTGCCACAGGATGGCCCCTGCAGCCTCCCCACAGGTAAGTGATGTGGCAGCCAGTGCACAGTACCAGTTCCTGCCCTAAGCTGCAGGGAGGAGATGTGGGCCCACATCTTGCCTTGTCTGCCTCTCTGCCTGGGCTATATCTGACACTCCTGAAGCTGCACAGGCCTTTATCCAGTCTGGCTTTTCTCCAGACTCCAGGAATCTACATGATGCATATCCTTGGCTGGCAGGCTCTGCCCTGCCATGCAGAACCCCTTCCTTTGTTCAGAAATGACAACATAAGGCTGAGCACTGAGATCATCCACAAACTGTTTCCACAGCGGGACATCTTCAGCACTCTGCGATGAAGTGGTCTATGGGCAGAACCACAAGCACTCCTCCTGGACCTGTTCTCTCCCACTGTAATGTACAGAAGTCTCAATAGACTTCACTGTGATCCATATTTACAATGGGGAAGAAATACACAACAGCAGAAAAGTGTGCTCCTCCCTTTAGCACTTTCCACACCCATTCCACAATTGTTGGTTTGGAGCATTTTAAAATTTGAATTTGAAACTAATTCCACTCTACCGAAAGCAAACAGGGGCAAGAATTCCCCCTCCCCCCCAAAAAAAATTATTTATCCATTACTTAATCATCTTCTGTACCAATTGGTAAAGGAGCAGAAGGTTATGTTGTATTGCAAGAGTCACCTTGCTTTCTGTTCCAAAATGAAGGCCTCTCTGCTATGACACATGGAAAAGATGCCATAACCATGGTTGTCAAAGCCTCTCTTGCAGTGTGCTCCTTCCAGTAATAGTTTGCTAGTGTTAATTTTGCTTCTAAGCACTCAAAAGTCTAGAACATACCTGTCCAGGTGTATGTATGTAAGTGACCACAATGGCATATCATTCATGCACCTGTGGCCCAACTTTGCTGCTTTCCTGCAAGAGAGAATTCTCCTTTCCCCAGTGGAGCCTTCCTTTTATTGGATTTAAGGTCTCAAAGCAGGAGAATCTGTCTCATGATGCAGTCCCCAATGATGAAGGTAGGTGCACCTTCAGCTGGTTGATTTCTGTCAGCCTGTGACAAGTACTAGTAACTGACCAGATAACTCACAGTTGGGACAAGATGTGGAAACTTCCTCCCCCTCCACCCCCAACACAAGCAGAAGCAGTGATTTACCTCCTTTAATTTCATCATCATGTAAAATAGAATGATGCCACCTTATCCTTTAGGCCATAAGATACCAATTTCTTTGAAAAGTTAAAAAGGCTTATGTGACATTCCTAAAATCTAGTTTGAAGAGTCAGAGCCTATTTTTCTGTACTAAAGCTTCTTACAACTGAGGAACATTGTTTTTTGCATACAATTTGGCAACAGCTTGTTTACAATCAGATTTTATTTGACTTTAATACAGAATACCATTAAAAAGACAATGAAATTAAAAAACATGATAATACTACATCTTCTCATAAGTTAATTCATGGCCGCATATAGTACATATCTTTTTATACATATCGTCTTCAATGTTTTCTTCTGGTCCATATTCATGTTCATGGATACTAGTTTGTTTCTTCCACAAACTACTCCTCACTGCTCGGCGGAGTTCTGAAGAGGAATGTAAAAAGGTTTTTTTGAAGATTTTTGAAGTGTCAGTTATTTAAAAACCAAGCCAATCACCTTTGAGAGGATTACAGATGACAATTTGCTTACTGCCCATCTTCTGTAAGTTTTGGGGAAGAATCTGCTATTCCATGAACACATTTTGATTTTCCTTGCAGAGTCTTAACCTCACCTTGTTCATATTTTTTTGAATGACAGGAAATTCACTGACATGACACATCGCAGGAAAAATTTTTCATCTGAAGTATGAGTTGCTCACTGCCTGTTTACAGAATGTCATTCAAAGGTATCTGAAAGCATCAGTTGGAATTAGGAGGAAAATCTGGACCAAAACTTTGCAAAATACTGCAATTTTTCTTGGTTGTATAAAAAACAACTTTTTCCTTCAGGTCAGAGTACGCCTCCCAAAGGATTCAAAGTTCCTGGTAAGCTTTATGCCCAATCCTGTGAGTTACTACCCCAGCAATAGCAGTGAAGTTGCACTGGATTTTCTACTCAACACAGCCTGGCAGGTAAGTCAGACACATTTTCAAGAACTTGGAAGCAGGTGGCAAGTATACAAAAGAGCAAAAGGTTGTAGTATTTTCAGCCAAGTCCTTCAGGCTGGAAATATTTAGTCATGTTAAGGCCTGTACTAGCACTTAACTCCAGTTCTGCAGTGACCCACGCAGCCTACATCTCAGCTAGAGCCTGCTGTGAGTGTTCTTGTGCACAAAACACTGATGCTGTTAGGGGTGATTTGCTCAGTCCCAGGTTCTGCCTCCTCCACACAAAATTGTTCCAGATAGCTGGGGCCTTCTGGCTCTGGGAATAAAAACCCAAACTCAAGCATGGATGCCAGGGGACACTATAGACATCACTGACAGTAAGAGAGTTCTTGGAGAGAAAAAACCAAACATGCCATCTTTTTAAAGTGACTACCATGTTTGTGCTCAAAGTCTTTTTCAAGAGTTCTACCTATTAAATACTCCCCTGAATATTAATTTAGTTACCAGAAGAAAGAAAGATAATGAGCAGTAAAAACAGTAGCAGGGAATGCTCTAACAATGTGGTGGGAAAAGCCATTTTCTACCTTCATTTACAGTGACTCCACCTGAAGTAACTGCATACATGACAATTATAATCCACTCCCACAAAATGCATGTTCTCTTGAAGTTCAGAAGAGTAATTGAGAGGCAAGTTATGGCACATTCTGGGTCATACTAAGGAGTAATAATAAGTGTCATAATTCATTTCTATCACTTACATGATTTCCATAGGATAAGAGGATAATTCAGGCTGGAAGAGACCTCAGGTCTTTAGTCCAACCCCCTGCTCAAAACTGGGTCAGCTCTGAGGTCAGATGAGGTTGCTTCAGGCTTTACCCAATCAGGTCTTGAAAACCTCCATCTTGCCATACTGAAAACTTGTTTTCTAACTATGTTAATCATATGCAGAAACACTCTAAACAGAGATGGAGACTGTTTTACATGCTGCAATATGTAGGTTAAACTGTTTACCTTTAACCTTCTTATCAAACTTCTTCTGTTTCATCTTCTCTCTGTTGTCATGGCGGAGTTCCTTTGCTTCTTGTAATGATTCTTCACTACCCCAGACTTCAAGAGAACGCTTGATTACCTACAGGATGGATATAAATGTCTGTCTTTTTCCCCTGAAGTGGTAAATTAAGCTATGCTAACTCATAAATCTAACATTTTCCTATACATACACAAAATAAATCAACCCTACCAAGAATCTTGCCTCTGCCTCCCATCTCTGCCTCTTTACTCTCGACCTGCAAACAATGAATTTTCCTTCCATAGTAAAAGATCACTTTTTTGAAATTGATTTTTCATCAGCTAGACATAGTTTACTCATTAAAGGGAAACCCTAATTTTGTGCATCTTCAACTTAAGAAGAAACATTCCTCCAGAGCAGCAAATGAGAGATGACAGTCTTGGAAAATCTCACTGCCATTCGTGTGAGAGCAGATCAGGAGACATAAGACTGAGCCACAGCTAGAAAGGGCTACATGCAGCAGGAGCTGCCACATGCTTCAGTTTAGCACTGAAAGAACTCTGACTTCATGACTGTATACTTGTGCAAGCAGGTGAACCAACTGAGGTTTTTGGGTCACGAAAGTCTTTAAAATGCTCTCAAACAGGGACATTTTCATGAATTGCCCATAGCTATTTTTATTATGAACAAAACTTGTACAACTGGTAGCAACTAGAAGTCTGTTATCTGAAAAGGGCAATGTACTTAGCTTTGTCCCAATGATTCAGAACTCAGAACCAAAATGATACATTTTGTTTACCGGTCAAAGTCGCATGAAGGTAAAAAGAGGTCTTAAAAATGCTAACAGTTTCTATACCTGTAGTTTTAAATAAAGTTTCATGTCACCCCACCGTGAATTATGAGGGTTTTTCTTCAAAATAAATCTGAGCACTGGTTCTCTCTTGTCTAAGTCACAGTCTTTAAGAAGATACTCTTCTTTTGCTTCTGTCCTTGTTATAAGCTTATGTTTATCTTCAGCATCTCTGGAACATGTAAAATAATAGTGAGAAAGCTGTATCTGAAAGCCATGTATTATTAGCACTTAAGTCCCCAGCACTTTTCTTAAAATTCCTGGAATATTGGCAGCCTTCATCCTCTTAGTTTTTAGGTATACAAGCAACTTTATGAATTCTTGCACTGCAACTGAACTCCAAGCTGGTTTATTAAGTTAGAAAATCCTCCCAATTGAGCAAATGCAGACTTTCTGAGAATCACTTCTGTTTTTCTAGAAGGGTTTTCCTGCTCTTGATTTTTTTTTTCTTACAAGAAGAGATAACTGAAACTTAGAGAGATTATGAATAATTTTAGCCTATTTGTCCAACTCAGATATAATTCAGAGGACAAAAGTACAGGCTGTCACATGGTCAAGAGAAAAAAAGAGTGTGTAAAGTGAGACAGGTCAGATCACCTGAGTGACATGATCTACACACTCCATATGCTTCCAGATCCCAGAAACAAATTAACTACCCAGAGCACTTGTTTCTAAATGTCAAGAGTGCAGACATAAAGGAACAGTAGTAAAATAAAGATCTTTAATACAAAAATACTCTTTTATCAGACAGATAATGAAAAAGTTTGCATAACCACAGTAGTATTATCAGCAAATGAAACAAAAATTGTTTGTTATCCTGTATACCTTTATCACCTGAACTGCTTAAGTTCAAACAATCTGCCAAGTACAAAGTGCTAGCAATTGTCATCCAGAAAGTACTGCTGTAGATATAGCTTTAAAAAAGCTAATGCACAGAGCATTCTCTAAATACTGTTACAAGAGCTACCAGTCTGAATGGAAACCACTTTGTAAAGCCCCCAAGTCTTCTCCTTACACTCTTTTTCATCCATCTTACCTTCAAGAGACAGCACTTTGTCTCTAAAGACTATGAACTGCTTAAGTCATATGCACACCTCTGACACTCCAAGGAGTTACCTGGGAAGCTCTCACATCATGGCAACAAACTTCTAGCTGCAACCTTTTTTTCATCCATCCATTCATTCTTACACTTATGGGTGGTGGGCTGCTTCAAAGCTTGTTTCATTGCTCTGGTGATCTTGATGGCTTTTGGAATATTTTCTCTGAGTTAAAGACAGATCACAGAGACTGCCATCTTCTGAGGCCGAACTCCTGCCCACCCTGTGGTTCAACTGCGTTCAAGGCCTCTGGTCACCTCCTGTGGGGCATCTACTCACTTGGCTGCCATCCTCCAGGCCCACCTGTACTTACCCAAGCACTAACTACAACTTATTTAGGTTGATTCACTATGACAGCAAACATTCTCAGAGGATGTAATTTTAGTGATGACCAAACTGGCTTTATTTTTAAAAACAGATGTTGTGTTATATGATCAAATCAATGCCACTTTTTCAAACATTTATAATCTGCAATCAGAAAATAATTTCCACAGATATGCTGATAAAAACTGCTCTCAAGGCACTCTATTTCCAGAATATTATGCAAGTATTTACTGATGCCATTTATCCTCAGACACACTTATGAAACAATGCTGCTGTTCTTCACCTCCATAATGAAAGATAAAAAGGCATGAGACAACTTCCATTTGCTTTTCCAGCAAGCATTACCTTACTGAAAAATCTCTTTGCTGACAGCCTTCTAATAGAAAGTTTGTAATTAACTAAATTCTAGCTATCAACCTTTATATAAAATAAAGCTTCCCTCTCCTGATTATTTGTAATACCTGCAATTATCACATGTTGCCCAATCAAAGTGCTGCATAAGGTAGGAATCCATGAATTCTTTGCCACAGTCTTCACAGATGAGATAGTCAAACTCTAGTACAGGTGCTAATGGAAAGAAAGATTTTTTTTTTAAGGAACTACCATGTTAAAAACAAGTATTTGGAATTGGTATTACAGGCAATTTTACTAAAATTTACATTATAGTTTTTATAATGTTCATTACAGACTAATTCCATTCCTCCAAGAATTTTTCTAGAAAGATCACATACAAATCAAAAACCTATATCCAGTAATTCCATCTTTGTTGGTAGATTTCTGTTCTTGCTCGAAGGCTCACTGTATTAAGTATTGGATTTCAACATTCAAAAGCACACATTTGTTTCAACTTAGCAATTGTTAAAAAAAAAAAAAAAAAAAACCTCCACACTTCCCCATGAAGTGCTTCATATCCCCTCCTACAGCTTCCTCCCTTCTGGCCGTCCAAAGCGTCTCCTGATCTACAGGAGACATGCAGTCAGAAATGGGAGAAAACAGAGGAGGAGATGCAGTTAAAAGGAAGTGGCTGAAGCAGGAAGCAGTACAGGAGCTGCACTGGCACCAGAGTCCTCTCAGCTCTGCTCCATTCTATTCCTATCTCAGCCACACCTGCCTCTCCAAGAAAGTGCTCAACGGAGGCTTGGAGCAGATGGCAAAGCTCTTGTCCATCCCAGGTGGCAGAAATGGAGGTGGACGGCCAGAGAGCTGCTAGGAGTGGAATGGGGATGGAGCTCCACTACAATCCTCTCCCCAAGCCCTCTCAGCACTGCTCCAAGCCCAGGCTCATCCCAGTCCCGGCCATCACTGCTGGCCACATCCACGCCGGGTAGATCACCTCCAGTATGTTCTCCATCTGCTTACGTTCCATGAGACACCGAGAACCACTGATTCAGGTAATTGCAGCTATCATAAACGTTCCTTTAACAACAACAATATGATCCTAGTAGAAAATTAACTTTTTTATACAGTTTCACCAGCTGCGAGTGAGAGATAGCAGTGTAGAATATTAACAATATCTGAAACATAAAACTAATTCTTGACATGCAACATCATACATTTTTAATTGTGTTCGCATTTATAGCAGATTGAATCTAGCAAAGATGATATTTTATCCCCATTTTAAGTTTTACTGGTCACAGTGGGAAGCTCAGTACTTCACATAGCCATGCTCTTACATTGCACTTCATATTTTAAGGCACTACTTCCAAACATACAGACATTTTATTAAGACAATGACATTATGAATTACACAGCAAAAACATTCCCAGTGCAAATACATCCCAGACCTACTTAATTTATTATTAAACACTAGCCCCTCAAAAGCAGTAGGGCTGCTAGTTGCTTACACTCTTAATGAAATCTGGTGGTGATTTCTAACAAAGAGGTACACTGCACCAACAGCCCTGCAGCTGATTCAGAGCAGAACAAAGCAAGACAAAGACAATCCTAGGGAAGAAAATGCATCTATTTTGAGATTCTTACTTCTCCATTTGCTTTTGGGAGGGAGAACATCACGAGACAATATGCTGAAATCCCCCACCAAACAAATCAGCAACTTGGCGTCAATATGTATTATAATGATAAAAGCTGACACTGCAGCACTGCTCCCACCTTGGCATAAAGGGTACCAGCCTCGAAATTCCCAGGGCTGAGCAACCCATGCTGATTTAACACTTATTACGGCCTTACGGGGTCAAATTCCCCAAAGAAAGAACAGAGCTGCATTTACTGGGGAAGGGAGAAACTGCCACATTCAAGAGCACTGACCGTGTCCCACTTCCTTTGCTTACAGTTCTTCGTTTTTCACCGCCCCTGATCTGCTAGCTGCTTTGTTACTGAAAGATTCAGACCCGCCAGAAATTCTGCGTACCCAGAAACACGCCTTAGGTATGTTAAATTTAAAAAAAAATAAAAATGGTGGTTAAAAAAAAAGGGGGAGGGGGGAAGGAGAAAAAAAAAAAAGGGGGGGGGGAAAGGGCACGCCGCTCCCTCGGCCCAGCCCGGGCTCAGTGTCGCCCCCGCGCCTTCCTGCCCGCTCCCCGCCAACTCCGCGCCCGCGGCGCCGCCTCCCGGCGCCCGCGCCGCCTCGCTCCCCCGCGCCACCCTCGCGCCTTTACCGGGCGGGTGCACGATCCTCGCGGCGGCGGCGGCCTCTCCCTCCGCCTCGTCCTCCTCCTCCTCCGCCGCCTCCTCCAGGAAGAAGCCCCCTCCCGTGTCCACGACCTTGGGGGGGGCCTTCACCCGCACGCCGCCTGCGGAGGGAGACAAACGGCGGCGGCCGCCTCAGCGCCGGGCGCGCCGCCGGCAGGGGGCGCGCGCGCCTCCCCGCGGCGCCAGGCGGGGGCCGCCGCGCGCCAGAGCCGCCCCCCCCCCGCAGAGGGGGGGAGGGGCCCCTCGCGCGCCGCCGCCGCCGCGGCGCCCCCTCCCCCCCCGCCTCCCGCGCGCCCGCCTCGCGCCCAACGGCCGCGCGGCGCCCCCCCCCCCTCCCGCCCGCCTTCCCCTTTCCCCCCTCCCCGCCGCCGCCGCCGCCGCCGCCCGCCGCCCCCCGCGAAGGGGAGCGCGGCCCGGCCGGCGCGGCGCGGCGCAGCGCGGCGAGCAGACCTGCGGCAGGGTAGGGCCGCGCCGCCAGCCGCGCCTGCCGCAGTGCCAGCGCCCGCTGCCGGTTCCGCTCCATCTTCGCCAGCGCCGCCGCCGACAGGGGCGGCCGCTCGCCCGCCGCCGCCGAGGCCCCGCTCTCGCCGGCCGGGGCCGGGGCCGCGCCCGCCATGGCGGCGGCGGGGCCGCCGGAGCCCGCAAATCCCCCCCGCTTCGGCAGCGGCGGCTCGCCCTTCCCTTCGCCGAGCCGCCGCCGCAGTGCGCCTGCGCACCACGGCAGGCGGGGGAGGGGGCGAAAGGGGCGAGGCCCGCGCGCAGGCGCGCAGCGGCCGCTCCGCCGGGCGGCTGGCCCCGCCCCGCCGCCGCGCGGGGGGCGCCGGGAAGCGGGGGGAGGGGGCGGCGGGCGGCGGCGCCGGGCCCGCGGGGCGCCCCGCGGCCTGCGGTGGCGGCGGCGCTGGCGGCGGCGGGCTGGGGCCGGCGGCCCCGCCGCCCCCGGCCGCTTCCCGGCGCTGAGCGCCGCTCCCCGGCGCCTCCCCCGCCGGCCCCTCGGTTTGGGCTCGGAGCCAGGCCGTAAGCCATGAGGCTGCGAGGGCAGGAATGCAACAACCCTGCAGTGCTCGGCAAACACCCTTTTTTGTCCGTTAAACGTACCTCACCCTTCACGCCCGGGTGCCCTCAGAGACGCCCTGCCTGGCGAGGGCATCGTGTCCCCAAGACATCTCCCGCGGAGGGCACGTCCCCGCCATGCGGAGGGCCCGGGGGGCCCCCCGTTTCGGCGAGGCCTTCCCTCACCCGAAAAAGAGCGTGGTTCGGCTGTGCGAGGGCACGTACCTCTGCCCTCGGCTCTGCCTCAGCGGCAGCCCCTCGTATCTCGCCCTCCTGGGCCTGCCCGGACGCATTCAGCCGCGTTTCCTTTCCCGAAAAAAAGGTGCTTCCCCAGCACCGTGACCGTTATGGCCCCCATGACGCAAACTGCCCCCGGTTCGGGAAGGTTTTCTCGCCAAAATCCCAGCCTTTACCTCTGATGGTTGTGGGTGACCCGCAAGGAGAAGCAAGGGGAGCACGGGTTGAAGCTGTAACCTCTGGTTACCAGTGTGATAGGGGAAAATTGCTTTATCATGCAAATATGGCTGTAAGCCACTTCCACGTAAAGCCAGCTTAGCGCTGAGCGGCTGGTGACCCTTGCCTGCCTGCTAGACGGTGCCTGCCCTGTCCTTGAAGCAAAGGAAACGAGAGGCACGCCAGCACCGACGTGCGCTCGCCACCTCCAGACCTTGCAGCGCCGAGACACGTCCTCCTCCCCCAAAGGCGTTTCTCTTCCATGAAGCTAATCCCATATCCTGCCAACCGTTCCCTGCTGCCCCAGGAGCCCCCCATCCTGCCACCCCGTCCTAACTATCCACAGCCGTTACCTACACGGACCATGTTTCTGCTGGGTTGAAACACGCTGTTACAGGTTTTTCTGCATGTCATCTGTTCCTGCTATTGCTTTCAACAACAGCCAGCAGAGTGTGCTGTGAACATGTATGAAAACAACATCCTGCTTCTGGGATTTCATACATGCTTAAACACACAGGGGTAGTTTTTGAATGGCTCAAACCTTTGCCTGAGTGGCAAGCAGTTCCTCTTGTCAATTGAAATATTTCTCTTATCACAGATCTCTGTACAATCCAGAAACTTTTCCCTCCATATTAATTATGATTACCATGTCATAATCAACTGTCCACTTTCAGCAAGATAGCTTCTGTATGAACTTGGAAAAGTGCTGCAATTAACTTGTCCAAATACCCTTCACAGTCAAAGAGAAGGGTCTATGAAATAAGATATTTAGTAGATGAAAATATAAATTATAATCCCGGCCTATTTAAGGTGATTAACAGTAGATCAGTGTCACTGGCTTCTGGGAAATGGCTTGTGAAATGATGCAATATGAAGATACATGTCTCTCCAACCTCATTACTTTCTCCTTTAGATTTAGGAAGTAAAATGGTTGTTGGTAAATACATTACAAGTAAATACATTACAAGTAGGTTGAAGCAAAGTGTTTACTAGATCACTTGGAAGTGGAATTAACTGCTTGAAGGGCAAGCAACACTGTTTGGATCCCTTATTTTATTCTTATCACTTTTTCTCCCTTGTTGTTCTGTTGGAGTAGAAGTTTAGGGAAGAGCAAACGTCTGAACTGCGCTCGAGGGATTAACAAATAATTCTGTATCATTCAGAAACCAAAACTTCATTAAAGTGAAGATAAGATTAAGAGCCTTTATCAGGACGTAAGGGTAGAAGGATATCATTATTATACCACAAAGTCCAAATTAAGATTAAGAGAAAATCCAAACATATAAGCAAAAGCACGTTCATGGACAAGGCACTCAAAATTATGTCAGCTGCAACTAAACCATGCAATGCAGCTAGTGTTTGACTAAGTGAAACTGATTTAAAACATACATTAGAGTTCTTTTCTCAGCCTCAGTATGACCAGGCAATCAGAGCAGAATATTCTTCCCAAGTCTGCTATCGTATCAGAATGAATCAAGTACAGTGTAACTAATTTTCACAGTCATGGGAAACTTATAAAAACAATAGTTATGCATTAGCAAGGGCCTACGCTCTGTCTCACACACTTCTGGTCATGCATTAATACTGATATTACTAAATGCACATGGTTTAGTGTGTGCACCACACAAGCTAATAATTGTAATGGTAGCTGTGTGTTAGATTCTTATGGAACTGTATGCCAAGTAAGACTTGCTGGTAGCCATGTATTAAATAGTCGCTGTCATTAATCAGCACGTGAAGACACACATTAATTCATACCGATGGAGAACAGCATCAGCGAGTAGTTGAGTACAGGCAGGCAGCTAACCAGTGCTTGACAACTTGTTGTCCCCTTGGAGAAGGGCGCGAGCAGCAAGATGAGAATATCTGCTGACAATACACATTTTTTTAAGTTAGCAGGGTTAAGGGTCAACTGTAAAGAACTGTGGGTAACTAGCCAGTAAAAGAGTAGATGAAATTCAGGATGGATAAATGTCACATGGTGCATGTGGGGAAACCTAGTCCTAATTTTACAGAAGTGATGGTGATCTCTGAACCAGTTGCTGCCACGCAGGAGTGAGACTTTGAGTTTATGTGGGCTGTGTAAAGACTGGCTTGGTGTGCAGTACTTGTTGAAAAAGCAAAGCAAATTATAAGGAAAGGGATGGAGAACAGAATGGAGAGCATAATTATGCCACTCTGTGATCCGTGGTGAGCTCACACCATGTGTGCAGTTGTGTTTCCTGCCTCTCAGAACGGATATAGGAAAACTGGAAAAGGTCCAGAGAAAGGCAACAAGGATGTGCAGTAGTCTGGCCTGGCTTCCACTGATAGGAACAGTTGAGTGAATTTCTGTCACTCAGAAGAGAAATGCCTTCAGGAGGATATGTTTGAGGCCCATCAAATCCTGAGTGACCCGGAGAGGGTGGATAGCAGTCGACTTTTCCAGTACAAACCATCCGGTGAAGCTAGTGGGAGCCAGGCTCAAAACAAACCAGGGGAGATGGTTCTTGCTGCAGTGACACGACAGTGGATATGCGCAGTGCCTTTCTACAGGACGCACTGGATATAGGATGTTTCTCTGCAGTTTGGGGGAGGCTAGCCACATATTTGGAAGAGGGATGTAGCGAGAGCGGGTGAATAAACACCATTTCAGGCTCAGGAAATCCCCCGACTTGCAAATAGTAGGAGGCTGGGGGAGTATTAGAGAGGCGGTATCGTATGGTTTGCTTTTTCTTCCTCTTTCCTATGTGTTTGTCTATGGGCAGTGGAGGAACCAGGCCATTGGACTGATGGGACTCTGCAACTGAAGCACTACACCTCTTCCTCTTTGTTCGCTGGCAATCATGCTGTAACTGAGACTTAAATACTTGTAGCCATGTAGTAACAATAAACCTGTGTGATGGGGTCTTTCAAACCAGATTCAATGTTCATCTACACCAGGAACTACTTGCAGAGCAAACGCTGTGCTGTATATTTACATTTCGCTTTGTGATATATTTATTTCTCTGTGTCCATAAACAGAGAGTAGCGATCTGCGTTCAGTTGCATTACAGTTTCATATCTACAACCAAACCATTTTTTATCCTCTTTAAGTAAAAAAAAAAAATTGTTCCACAAGACATAGATTTAACAAAGTCATTTTCTATGGATTTGTCTTTTGAAGGGAGTGGCTATGGAGAAAACTCTCTTTTCAACTCTCTCTGCTGTCCCCCTCTCTGACAGTTCAGGTTGGAGCATGAGCTGTAGCCATATCTGAGCTGTGTAGTTAAAAACTGACCAGCCAAAAGGCATGGGCTGACTAGCTGGTTGGCTGCTGTCTCTTGGCATGAATAAGGCATTGTTTTTGCCTCATGGTTTCAAATGTTTTTACGGGAGAGAACAGATAGTTGAATTTTTTGCTTAGGGAAGTAGGGCAGAAAATATCATGCTCCTTGGGTCTGTGTTTCCGTCAGATATTTAGTTTGATATGCTCATTTCTTGCTTTACCTTAAGTAAATGGCAAAATATTGCTGGCTTCTTGGTGCAAAAGAAGCATGCGGCCTATAAAAAGTAAAGGGAACTGACTTGTTAAAACCAAAGAGTGCACCTGCTTGGATTTGTACGTTCTCTTGATGAATTCACCTATGCCATAGCTCATGGATCACAGAGATATGTGGTGAATCATCCTGTTGGACAGAATGGGACATGCAGAGTAAATTAAGTTTGTCATCTCTCTGTGAGATTTTCTCATTTGCTCACCACCTGTAGGAGGGGATTTTCATAGTAATATGACCTGTCTTCACGCTTCATTTATCATCTCCCAATTGATGTATATAATCTTGGCTGAACAGATAGATAATGGAGGAAAAACGTAAAGTGTTGAATGCTTGAACAACAGTTTTGAAAAGAACGGGTAGGCAAGAATTGAAGTGTAAATGTTTAAAGACAAAAATTGGCATTCTTCTCTGACAGGAGATCCTAATGCAAGTTTTTTGTTATTTTCTTGTTACAGGAGATGACAGGATGTGAAATTACAACGTAAATCTCCCTTATTTACTAGCATTACTAACATGGCTTTTCTGTTTTATTACTTTTATTGAATAGGACTTTAATATGTTTGCTTTTAATATCAATAGAAAACACTGGTTTCACATCTGTGAACAGGAAAATGTCATGGCATGAAGAAATAAAAGTTGCTTTTTACTGTTACAGAGATCACTACAAAGCTGACTACACACTTTTGTTGTTGGGTAATCCAGAAAGAGAAATCTTCTTTCATTCTTTTACCGGGAAAATCCTCTTTCTCTTCCATGAGCATAAAGAATTGGAAACTGTGGCAAAACAACACACATGCTCTGGAACTGTGGCGTAACAGCCCTTGACTATTTGATGATATCTTCAATGCAAAGGTTATTAAAATGTAGGAGAGCTTTTTATTTTTTTTCTGAAACTAAGGTTCTGAGGGGTTTTTCTTTCTCCACCAGCAAATAGTAGAAGACATGTTATGGAAATGGGTTTGGAGACTTATTTCAACTGTCACAGAGTCACACTGTTCAAGTCTTTTTTTTCAAATGTACAAGCCTTTTAATGTGTAGGGATATTTGCATGCCACTTAAAAGGGATGTGTGAAGTGACAGATTTTTTCCCCTCTCAATATTCCAATTTAGCCAGTTATTTAACTCATACAAGAACCTTTCCTAACATCCCTTAGTAACTGAGTTTTCTTAAAAAAAATTGTCTAAAGCTTTAACCACTTTTCTTTCCATTAAGAAGATCTTGTGTATTTCTGAGAGTGAAAACCACTATATCATCTCTTATACTAATTTCAGAAACATGACGTCTAGCCATATTGATGGTAAAAGTCTGAGCATTCTGGGAAAAAAGTGTAGTCAAAATTATGAGTGCAAAATTCTAATCTTCCTGAAGTATTCAGGGAGCTTAAGAATGGAAGCATTTGAAAAGAGACTCTTCATATTTCTGCTTTTTATTATTCAATCGTTAAGCCCTTTTTTGAAAATATACCATAAAGACATTCTGTTTTTATGATTGTTTCCAAGTCAGCCTGAGTGGTTCCTGTATGCAAAGCGGCCAGAACAGAAAACCGTAGAACAGCTGGCAGAGTCCTCCATAGCAGGAAAATCATGTCACAGTTACCAAGATTTATGTGAGGTATGTCTCTTCTGATAACTGCAAATATTTGCAAAAAGTTTTGGTGCTCTTGTCCAAAGATTTAATCATATCTCTCCCTAAAGCCTGATTTCCTAATATTAGCAAAACAAAAACACGAGGCACTAGTAGTTCCTCTCCCGCTATTGGCCACCTGCACCCCCATGTCCCTGCTCTGCCGTTCACAACAGACACTACCAGGGACTATGACCAGTTCAGTGTGTTGAAGAAGGAGCAGGGATGGAAGATGTGGAATTGATCTTAGTGACTGGATGATGCATTGTACGTTCACAAAAACATAATTTTGAGTGGAATATGGAGCTAACATATGACTTTAGCTGCCTAAGTGCAGGACAAATGAGAAGTATTTCTAAAGTATTATGTCATCTACAACATTTGAACACAATCTGAATGTAACCTCTGAACATGACCAGAAAATAATTCCTGATCAGTATCTTAACTTGTTACCTGGATTCCTTCAGTTATTTTATTTTATTTTCTTAGTTTTTTTTTTTTTTTTAATTTCCCTAGCAGAAAAGTTGGTTCAGCTTGGCCAGAAAGAGTAACGGTGACCATAGCAATTTAACATGGAACATTAATTGACTTCTCTCTTGCAACAGGGAAAAGGGGATTCCAAGGGTTTTAATTGCCCTGATTTAATTGAAACTGTTCATGAGTGAAGGGAAATTGGAAGCTTTCCTGATGCCTCCCCTCTTTTCTTTCAGGTTTGAGACATAGACTACATTCCTGTATTACTTTGCCTTCATCTAGATCTCCCACACAAATTTGTTCAAATCAAACTCTTGCACAGTAGCAGCAAGGTAAAGCCAGATCCTTCTAAAAATGTAGCATCTTTCTCTTCTGACTACCTCTGTGATTTTTCCTTCCTTAACTTTCATCTCCTCTAGTTTTATTTTTGAGATTGGTTTACCCTTTTTGTCTTTCAAATTTGTTTTCTTTGTGATTTAAATACACTGAACTTTGCCATTTGCTGGAACCCTGTTTCTAAAGATTGTGGTATGTCCAGTTGTTGCCTACAATTTGGGAAATAATTAGGGTAAGAAAAGGCTTCTCTTCCTGGCCTTACTTGGGATGCAGTGGAACCATGCTGTACTTTTCAGAAGACTGCACTTCCTTTATTTTCCTTTAACCAGAGTTTTAATCACATCAGAGGTCAATGGTTCCTTGTTTTTAGCATCCGATTTGAATTTGGAGGCAGTGAAACTGTTCACCATTTATTGAAGGCATTCTGACCTCTGTCCGCATCTGGCTCTGACCTCTGGTAGACCTGACATGCACAGATGCCAGCCTTTTTACTTTATTCACCAGTTCATTCCCATGCTGGATGGAATGTGGTATTTTTTCATGAATCTGCATATATTCTGTCTGTCCAGGGCGTGTCAAAGTGCTTAGTATTAAACCTTTATGTAACACTCAATCAGTGTTGGGTTTTGAGCTGTCAAAGTTTGGATCTAACTCAAATCACATTTTTTGCTTGCCATTTTTCTGGTTTCTTTTTTCTAGAGATTTGCAGGAAGTTCTGAAGTTTGCACATTGTCCTAGGTTGTGTTTGAGGTAGTATGAGTTTCTACTCTTACTTAGCTTTTCTTATAAAGGGATAGAAACAGAGAAGTCCCAGCAACATCCCTTAGATTTGTTAGGTTTTCCCTTGTGTCTAACAAAGTCTGAAATTGTCTGTATAAATCTTCTCCAACACCCACGGACTTGGACAGGTTAGCTGCACTAGTCACTCGGTCTCCTCTCTGAGCAATGTAATTTCTCATAATATGTTCAAAAGCACTGGAATGTTTTATACATATTTCATTGTTTTCTGGATCTGTCTCTCCTATTACCCTTAGGAAGGGTCTTCTTGAACATCTTACTGCAGTAAAACACAACCTCAATTTATGCCCTGATTTCCTGATAACTTAATCATTTTTCTCTTCTTCTCCTCTTCCGTTCATTTCAGTAATTGACTTAATACTATAAAACTTGCTTTCTTACCTCTTCTTACTTTTCCCAAATTGGTTGCTCAAAGCCATACGTACAACATAAAATCATTTTAACTTAGGTAGAATCCTGGTTGCAAAGTTACTCACACGTGACATCAATTCTGTTGACCCATATGTTTACCTGGAAAATCCCAGAGGACCCACCTGATGCATAGTAGGCTTTCACTGGATCAGATGAAAATCATTTTACTTATCAGATTAATCTTGCAATATGGTGATTAAATAAAGACCAATGTGATCCTGATATGACATGGCAAATTCCTGGGTGGTGGTACATGTTTAGGACATGTTTGGAAATCAAATGAAGACAAAGTAAACTGGTTGGCTTCTTGGCTTTCAGACTATTCTTCCTAATTTTTTGCTTGTGGCAAAACTCAGTCCATCTGTCTCATGCTTTTGGTAGTTTCTGATGCTGTAACTCCTGATAAGTCTAACTAGATCTAACTTGACCTAACCTGCCTATACTATACCCATGCATTCCAATCTACTGGCTATCTATCTCCTAATTCTGTTTTACTTCTAATGACTATCAGATTATAATTACTATATTGTCTTATACTAAATTCTGTACTTAGGCTTTAAAATTTATGATTACATGGGAGGTCTACATGTTCCTTGATTCCTGCAGAAAACTGCAAAAGATCTGTAAAGCAAGACTCCCCATTACAAAAGCCACAGTGGTGGTTTCATCCCAGCCTATCATCTTTATCCAGCTGTCCATTAATTCTCTATTATAGCTCCTATTAAGGTCTGTGGTACGGAGGCCAGATTTACTGGTCTGCCATTTTTCATATCTTTCCTGATGACTTCTTGAAAATTTTGAAAATTGCAAATATTAGCTTTATTTGCCCTGAACTACAAAAAATGTTAAAATATTTTTGTTAAACATATGAGATCTTTGAAATGTAACCTTGCTGTTGTATTTTCTTGACTGATATAGTATGAATAACATACAGAGATTTCACATCTATATTTTAATAAACTTTCAGTATAGTCTGTTTGCGTGAGAAAGCAGATACTTTCACCACTTACTTAAAAAGATTTAATTAATATATATGATAATGACCACTAGAGGATGCTCTTATTACTCTTCCATGAATGCTTATGTAATGGGACAACTAGTTTTAACAGTATAAAAATTTGAATTCATAATGAGTGAATCTTGCTAAGTTTTCTGGAATCAGGCATAAGGCTTGATTACATAATCCCCACCCAAATATGTTTTCCCTGGCTTAAGGGGAGTCTAAGCCTGACAATATTTCCAGTTATGCAGCTTTCACTTTAATGCATTGTTGTTTTTAAAATTAACACTGCTGTAGAACAGCAAGAACTTCCATTTGCTTTAGTACATATTAAAATGTTTCATATTTGATCTGAAAATCAATAGTTCTGTTTCAAAAAGAAAAAAAATGTTTGGTACTGCAAATGCTGCACTCCTGGTTTTGCATCAGATGCAAAATCTTTTGCAGAAGGGACTGCAAAAGAACTTGGTTTTGTTTTCCAGGTTATTAGTGATTTGTTCAGTGAAGCTGGGCAAGTCACTTACTGTTCCATTTTCAAAAGACACCTAGTTTTCGAAGTGCCTGAACATTCACAACTGAAGTGTATCATTGTTTAGCAGGTACATTGCCATTGAGTTGGTTTCTCAAGCAGGCCAGGGCCTTGTCAGTAAGTTTCGGTCTCTGCTAACAGTGAGAACTGCAGGTGCTCAGCACCTTTGCATGCTGACCTTTAGGTAGTTCAAGCTGGGAGTTCGGTTTGACAAGCAGCCAGAACACCCCCAAATAGCAGAGAACTGATGAACTGCTCATTTTTGACTGAGTTTTATGCCTCTGTTTCCATGTGTGCAAAACAGAAAGGTGTCCATTTTGGTTTTAAAATGCCATTTACATTCCTAACATATAGTGGATGCAATATTAGAGTACCATTCCCTACTTGACTGCTGGTTAGTGAAATACATGTGTTTGTTAGACATGATTCGATATAGAGGTATGCCACTTGGCTAACCTGGTTTCAAATGCGGTACAATTAGACGGCTGTATTTGCACACACATCACTAATCTTCTTTTGTGCCGATTTATGCTGAAACCATAATAACTTCCAAGTGGGCCACCCACCCTGCAATGCAGGAATGCTTTTTACACAATAGACAGACCTCTGGGTTGTTTCCTTTTTTTTTTTTTTTTTTAATCATGTTCCTATGAATCTGTCATTTATAGAACAATAGATGCAAATAATCGTGGCAAAGTTCAGTTTTCTGCATGTTCATGCTACTGACAAAAGAGCATCGAGATTAGAGGAGGGAATTTTGCTTCTGCAGAAGCTGAGGTTGATGAGATTACCGCTGCTGTAATTCACACTGTGTAGTTTTGAATGGAGCAGGAAAGCTTCTAGCTGATTTCTTTTTCTCTTCTTCTGTAGTAAAAGGAGGCAGCCCTGGGAGACCCAAGAGTGAAGTGAAATCCACTGTGCTTCTGAACTAACTCAAACCACGGCTATAACGCTCTAGACTTAGGAGTCCAAGGGCTTGTGTGCACACTGAAATTGCAATCCAGCGCGACAGAGCAGTGAAGGCAGACACAACCTTGCGAGGGGGCCTGGAACAACAAGAGGATGCCTCTGCCAGGAGGGTGTGTGTCTGGGTTTGTCAGTGGTGAGTTGCCATGCAACACTGGAGATACCCCCAACTGACCTAACTTTGCTCTATGCAGTGCCCATTCACTGAAATCAGTACTGTTTCTCCATGTCAGTTTCAGCTGTAGTTTATCAAAGCTCATTTCCTAGACCTTCTTCCAGAAGTATTTTGGTTAAAAATACAGGTGTTTAGGGCAAAGATCTGAGAAAAGTGTGTCCTTTCTATGCATTCCGTAGGGCAAACAGTGGTGTTCTTTTTTCCCCCTGTATTTAATTTGGCTTTCAGTCAGCGCTAAGTGTACATGTTACAATGTCCTTCTATCCTTAGTGATAACGTTATGCTTTTGAGTGAGCTCTGTTGTGAGTATCCCGCACCACCAGTGAAGGCAGCTGCTTAGCAAGATGATATAAGAACAGATAAAGGATTTGGAGAACAGTTCTAGTAAAAATATATGGACACCCATGAAAAGCAAGGAACAAATTAATTAAACAGAAGGTGTCCTCCTGTTCGCTCACAGGACCTTTCAGCACCTGGAATCCTTACATTAAAATCATCTTCTGCATAAAGTTGCTCCCCCTGTGGTTATATGTTTTGTTTTTTTTCATACTCTAGCTCTATTGATTAGCAGTATGTAGTCCAACCTTGTTCTGGCTTTTAGGGAGAAGAGGAGAACTGCTCAAGATGAGCTTGCACCCCAGCACTGAGTAAATGTAGCACTTCTTAAGTTTTGGAAAACTCAAGGTCTATGGAGTCACTCAAGAACTCAAGGATTACTCAGCAAGTCCTCTTTTTCCCAAGCAGAAATGTTGTCCAGGCAAGAAAACAGAACTGGTGCTGTTTTTCCAGTATTTGTGGATGTCTAGTAGTCTATTCAAAGAGTAATGCTGTGCAAGCCAGCAATGGATATCTCAGAATGCATCCAGGAATCCTGAATGGGGACCAAGATACATGTGTAGACCTATTTTTCTGTGTACAAGCAGTGAATTCAAGAGGAACTGAATGCTTCAAAACCTTGGCACATGACTTCCACAGTCAATCTACATGTGCTCAGCTAGTCCTGGGTGTTCTGGGTGCACCCATAAAATCATTCTGTATGGACTCAATAAATCCAGTATGTGTGAACACACAGTGCTCACTGTGCAACTGCTGCACAACCTGTATGTGTTTATTTGGGATTTTATCTAGCAGAAATAGGGCAGTCTTACACAAAAATGTTACTGATTATTCTGCCAGTACCCCATTTGAGAGTCTGATTTGGGATGAAAAATCCTATGTCCCATCTATGCTCGAGGCAATTCTGCTCCAGCCAGAATGTAAAAAAAACCTTTCACAAGATAACAACATTTGACCACCATTGTAAGTCTAATGCACAATAGTGGGTCAGTTTCTGTCATTTCTGAGTCTTCCAGCTGCATAAAAGGAGCAAACAATTTGAACTCCTTGGTTGCGAGATGGACAAGGCAAATGTACATTAGAGTTTGTCTACTCTTGAGTGGTGAGATATGGCCCAACTCAGAGCATGCAGCTGCTGAGCAATAGTGATTTTGCTTAATAAGCACGTGAGGTGTGCCAGAAACTGGAGAAATAAGTGAGACAAAAAAGAGGGGTATGCTTTGAATTCTTTTCACACTTTCCTTTCTGGTCAGTAAACAAGCAAGTGGAGAGTGTATTTAAGCACTGCAAAGCTCAGTCAAATGTGTGTTCTGCCTCCTAAGGCTTGATATTAATGACAGAAGATGCTATTCAGGGCTTGTCTGTGTTGCAAAAATTTAAAAGTCCTTCCTCAAGGAAGAGCAAATTCCAGACAGAAGGGGGAGAGAGGGAAAGAGAGAGAGAATACTTCACAAAGCTGTAAGTCTGAGCTCTTACACTTGCACCATACCTCTTGTGCAAACCCAGACAGCTCTCTTTCCCGGCAACAATTTTGCTCAGCGCTTGAAGTCATGCAAAATTTTAGGCTTCTAATCTAAGCTGGTCATGAAAACCATATTTGGTATTAAATTGAGGGGCATGGGTTACTGCTACGGATGATTTGGGCCCTATGTCTTAGGAAGGGCTGAACTGCATGAGTTTCCCATCTCTCTCCTTTACCTATAAAAGGAACTCCTTTGCAGAGTCCACCTGATGCTGTGCAGGATAACAGACACGGTGTCATTGCCTGTTTCCAATTTTCTATCTGGATAGTAGTTTCTCAGGGCAGGACCTGGTGCTGTAGAGACTGGCACACTGGACTCAACGGGGCGTGGAGCGTGGGCAGAGCTGGTAGATGCTTTTATTTAAAGAGTAATTAGAAACAAAACAGGTTGTTTCTGTTTTATTTAGAACTTTGAAATATTTCCCAGAAGGTACCACTTGAAGGCTGGTACATGCAGGATCCTAAGTATGACTCTTGAGGTAAAAACTGCCAAAATAGCTTCCTACCCTTTGTCTGGTCAGTGCAGCACAGATTGTGTGGCCACTGTGTCTTGCTGTTAGTTCAGTGAGCATGAAAGACTGTCTAAAAATGGCTTAAAGCGTCTTGTTTCAAACAGTGGGCAGGAGAGGCCAGATAGTCCCGGAAGTGGCATGAGAGTATCTATTTTCAGTCTGGCTATGATTTTCACCAGTGACAAAACAACGCCTGTGAGACTTGTGGGAATCACTACTGCAGATAATCCTGCAACTAGGTAAGCGGAAAAGTGGCCGAAGGTGCTTCAGCATGTGTGCCAGGAACGGCACCTCCCTCACTCAAATCCTTTCCAGCACTGCAGGGCAGGCAGCAGTGCAGAGGTACTGGATGAGTCACAGAGCTGAAGGCTGAGACCTGAACCACCCAAGAAGTCTGTGGGTTGGTGTCTCAATCACACATGGAGGATGTTCTTCCTTTGTCAGAAACACTTATGTATTTGATTAAACATGGATAATCAGTCCTGGCTTGCAATGCTGGTCACACCAGCTGGCACGTTATTCTCAGAATATGAGAAAGATTTATGTCAGAAAGCATCTCTGGATCTCAGGTAGCTCTCAGGTCCTTGTCCAGTTGTGTTGAATATCTTGAAGAATGAAGATCCCACCACCAGGTGGATGAAGGATGAAGATCCCACCAAAATTTCTTCTGTTGCAGCTTGTGCCTAGTACCTCTTGTCCCATCACTGCACATGTCTGAGAAGCATCTGGCTCTGTCTTCTCTGTAATGCCCTTCAGTGGGAGACTGCAATTAGATCACTCTCAGCCATCTCTTTTCCACACTAAACAAACCTTCTTTCCTAAGAGGCATTTCCCTAAAAGGCATTCTCTTCAGTAGAGTACATTTCTTTGATATGGTCAAGAACACATTAATCTCCGGTCAGAAACTGGCAACAGAAAGCATGGAGATAGGGCACATTTTCTTTAGATGGAGTGAAGCAACCTGTTAGAAGTAACTGTGGCCTGTTTTTAACAATGATATTAAAACCTAACTTTGTTATACCACTATGCACATTCCCTTAGGGGATAAACAGGCACTCCATAATTATGGATTGTCACTGTATGATTTCAGCCCCTTTTTTGGGGTGGTGCGCATGAAGGTAAGGTGTGGCAGTGGAGAACTTTAACCATCTATGCATTGTTCACCACAGTGAGCTGTCCCAGGAGAGGATCTCACACACTTCCCTGCTCAGCATCACAATTTGGCCCTTTTTGCTAGGTCAGGGTATATTCCTCTTGACTACAGCAGTATTCACTTTACAGACTTTTGTGGATTTCTTTTCTTCCATGACTTCACCCACCACTTCTGTGAAATTGTCTGGTGGATTTTTGAACCAGGCAAAACCATAGGATCTATATTATCTGCTGGTAGTGGGTCACACAGCTTAACTGTGTATGGTAAGAAAAAAAATCTCCTTTAGTTCAATGTGAAGCTGCCATCTGCAAGTTTCTTTTTTTGCCTCTTCATTTTATACTGAGAGACACATAAGCATTTATTACCTCTTGACCTTCTCCTTGCCTCTCACCACTTGTAGTGGATCTCCTCTCATCCTGCTCATCTCTTTTCCAAACCAATGTGTCTTAGTCTAGTTAGCTGATGAGGAAACTCATCCTTACTTCTGATCATCCTCACAATAATTCTCTGTCCTTTTCCAGTTCTTCCATCTTCTTTCTGAGCTGGGGACATAAAGGTCAATATTACTCCACTGGCATTGCAGGAGGTGTGTGAGGAGGGGACATAAAAAGGAGTTTTGGGATACATTTAACAAGGAGGAGAGAACTGTCCAGTTGTTAGTTGGTTATCTAATGTGTCTCTGGTGGGCTGAAGGCTTCTCAGTGATGTAGACGAAAATGATGACCTATATCACTGTCACCTTTTCCTTTTTTTAGGCCCTGGTCCTTCAGGCAGCTTCAGTAAAGGTACCAGGGATGTTTTAAGTTTTTCCATATTGACTCATTTACCAACTGCCAAGCCATGCTTAAAAATAAAGACAGTCCCTTCCGTGGCCATGAGGGTGAGAATTGTATTCTTAATAGAGTGCTTTTAAAGAAAAATCTGTTCTTTTTATTTCATTCTTCTCTTTTCTCTGCCATCCACAGCGGTCAAGGGTACTGTTTCAAGGTGACATCTGAAAACCTTTCTCACTCATTTGCCACTGGGAGGTTAATACAATTCTACTGTGAACTGTCATGACTGCCCCACGGATGTTTTCCAGATTTGTTGCTGAGGTCAGTTTCAGAATTCGGACCAATTTTGTGTGTGGAAATCACCTTGTCAGGTTCAGCTGTTGACATAAGACAGCGTACTTCAGTGAGGGTCTCTAACACAGAGGCATCCACAAGAGTTATTCTACAGTGGGACTAGTTGTTTGGGGCTCTGCATTCAAGCAGGTATCACCTCCTATTGTGGAAACGGTGACATCTGGGTCTCTCTGAGTGGATGTCTGAGCACAGGATTTTTACTTGTTTTTTTTTGCAGCTGTGGGGGAAGGAGACGATTTCATATGAGGTGCCGCTCTGGGTTACTTCATTCAAAGAGCTTCAGTGGAACACAAATGAGTGAGCTTCTAAAGCCAGACTGGAATCACAGAATCACAGAATCGCTGAGGTTGGAAGGGACCTCTGGAGATCATCTAGTCCAACCCCCCTGCTCAAGCAGGATCACCTAGAGCACATTGCACAGGATTGCATCCAGGTGGGTTTTGAATATCTCCAGAGAAGGAGACTCCACAACCTCTCTGGGCAACCTGTTCCAGTGCTCTGTCACCCTCACAGTAAAGAAGTTTTTCCACATATTCAGATGGAACTTCCTGCATTTCAGTTTGTGCCTGTTGCCTCTTGTCCTGTCACTGGGCACCACTGAAAAGAGTCTGGTCCCATCCTCTTGACACCCTCCCTTCAGATACTTGTACACATTGACAAGATCTCCTCTCAGCCTTCTCTTCTCCAAGCTAAACAGGCCCAGCTCTCTGAGTCTTTCCTCATAAGAGAGATGCTCCGGTCCCCTAATCATCTTTGTAGCCCTTCGCTGGACTTGCTCCAGTAGTGCCACATCCCTCTTGTACTGGGGAGCCCAGAACTGGACACAGTACTCCAGATGT
The DNA here is from genome assembly GCF_036417845.1 of Apteryx mantelli. Lineage (NCBI taxonomy): Eukaryota > Metazoa > Chordata > Aves > Apterygiformes > Apterygidae > Apteryx > Apteryx mantelli. Next base: position 8,734,031 of record NC_090020.1, read on the forward strand.
GGCCTCACCAGGGCTGAGTAGAGGGGGAGAATCACCTCCCTCGACCTGCTGGCAACACTCTTCCTGATGCAGCCCAGGATACCATTGGTCTTCTTGGCCACAAGGGCACATTGCTGCCTCATGGTTAACTTTGTGTCCACCAGCACTCCCAGGTCCTTCTCCGCAGAGCTGCTTTCCAGCAGGTCAACCCCCAAACCGTACTGGTGCCTGGGGTTATTCCTCCCCAGGTGCAGGACCCTGCACTTGCCTTTGTTGAACTTCATGAGGTTCCTCTCTGCCCATCTCTCCAGCCTGTCCAGGTCCCTCTGAATGGCAGCACAGCCCTCTGGGGTATCGGCCACTCCTCCCAGTTTTGTATCGTCAGCAAACTTGCTGAGGGTGCACTCTGTCCCTTCATCCAGGTCATTGATGAAGAAGTTGAACAAGACTGGACCCAGGACTGACCCCTGGGGGACACCGCTAGCTACAGGCCTCCAACTAGACTCTGCGCCACTGATCACAACCCTCTGAGCTCTGCCATTCAGCCAGTTCTCAATCCACCTCACTGTCCACTCATCCAGCCCACACTTCCTGAGCTTGTCTATGAGGATGCTATGGGAGACAGTGTCAAAAGCCTTGCTGAAGTCTAGGAAGACAACATCCACTGCTCTCCCCTCATCTACCCAGCCAGTCATTCCATCATAGAAGGCTATCAGGTTGGTTAGGCATGATTTCCCCTTGGTGAAGCCATGCTGACTACTCACGATCACCTTCTTATCCTCCACATGCTTGGAGATGGCCTCCAGGATGAGCTGCTCCATCACCTTTCCAGGGATGGAGGTGAGGCTGACTGGCCTGTAGTTTCCTGGGTGCTCCTTCTTGCCCTTTTTGAAGACTGGGGTGACATTGGCTTTCTTCCAGTCCTCAGGCACCTCTCCTGTTCTCCATGACCTTTCAAAGATGATGGAGAGTGGCCTAGCAATAACATCCGCCAGCTCCCTCAGCACTCGTGGGTGCATCCCATCGGGGACCATGGATTTGTGGGTGTCAAGTTTGCCTAAATGACCTCTAACCCGATCCTCCTTGACCAAAGGAAAGTCTTCCTTCCTCCAGACTTTCTCTCTTGCCTCCAGGCTCTGGGGTTCCTGAGGGCTGGCCTGAGCAGTAAAGACTGAAGCAAAGAAGGCATTCAGTAACTCTGCCTTCTCTGCATCCTTCGTCACCAGGGCACCCTCCCCATTCAGCAAAGGGCCCACATTTTCCCTAGTCTTCCTTTTGCTACTGATGTGTTTGAAGAAGCCCTTCTTGTTGTCCTTGACATCCCTTGCCAGATTTAATTCCAAATGGGCCTTAGCCTTCCTTGTTGCATCCCTGCATACTCTGACAACGTTCCTATAAAAGCACATAGCCATCCATGACAGTCATGCGAGCTATCCCACCATGTCTTTGTAACTGCAATGAGATCATGGCCCTGCGAATGCACAGATCTCTAATTCTTCCTGTTTATTCCCCATGCTGCGTGCATTGGTGTACAGGCATTTCAGAGAGGTAATTGAGCATGCAGGTTTCCCAGGAAAGATGGAAGAGGATCCTCCATAGTCATGTCCTGTACGAAGGTGGAAGGTGGAAGACCAGGCAGACCCTTCAAAGATGATGTGACCCATGAAGTAAGGCTGCTAGAAAAACATCTGATGGGAGGATAGAGTTCTTGCAGTGACTTGCAATGGACCCTGAAGGCCCCAAAGCAGGTAACACCGGAGTCATTCCCCCTGCAAGCAGTTTCTTTTTTCAGGGTCATAGCAGAATCCTCAAGCTCTGCAAGCTGTTCAGGTCAAACTAATACCATAATTATTAAAGTAGCTGAACCAACCAGTTTTACTATGAGAAAGCAGCTTCTCAGACATGCCTAGAAGAAATGGAGCTAGTTCATTTCATGAATTGCCTTCTGTGGAGGAAATAGCCAAATTGCACATGTGTGTATGTATGTGTGTGTTTGGGTAGAGGAGTGTTAAAACTAAGCTTGGGCAGGAAAGCACTCAGAATTGTGAACGTGGGAAGGTTGGCAGAATTTTCTATCTGCTTTCTGTGTTTCTGAAATATTTGTACATAGAGGGGTCTGGATTTGGCCCCATTTTTGCTGGCACAGCTCAGATCTCAGAAGCTTATTGCACAGGGGTTGTGGTAGCCCAGAGCCAGAGCTCTGGGGGGGAATGGAAGTGTCTTCACAAAGCAGCTTCTCCCCTCTAGGCAGGTCAAGCTTTGAATCCTCAACTGCTGGCAATTAGTAGTTCCCAGGCCCACAGCACTGACTGAACTGACTGCGTGGCAGCTTTAAATCTCTCTCACTCCTCCCAGAAAAGCAAGCCAAACCAAAATGGAAAGCTTGCATGCAGTGGAAAATGGCAACAGCTCCTTGGCATCTCAGGGAGATAAAGTGGCAGGGGGGGTTTGAAGCTGAGATGTGAAACAGATCTGCATGAACATGGTACTTCTTTGTGACATCCAGGTAGCACAAAAACAGCATGGTCCCCTGTGCTGCATCCTCCTGTGGTATCCCCTGGGTATGGTTGAATGCCTCTCTCCCTGCTGCCTCTCTACCTGCTGTGCATCACAGGAGGGGGTTCCCTCAAAGGGAACGATCTCTGCAGCATGCACAGTGTTTGGCCCAAATAAGGACAGCTCTGGCACCTTCCCTAGACTCCAGAGTGCCCACACAAATGATCCAGCTCCGAGACAACTTTAGCTATTCTGTCATGTACCCCAGCTTTGGGGAATATGGGGGAAACTTAAGGAATTAATGATAAGCAGAGCAGGCTTGTCTGTATCGCTGGTGAGTCCCAACCTCTTAAACAGCAGAAAAAGCACTGTGCACACTGGGCCCAGGACAGGTGCAGACTGACTTCTCAGTCAGACAGAGATGCTCTTGAGCTACGTCCAGCAAGGAGAGCTGAGTTGGAAACTAGAGAGAGACGGAGCTTGGGACCAGCAAAGGAGTAGAAGGGCCAGAGAGGATATTTATTTCCTTGACATTCTACTTTCTGCTTCTGGTGAGAAAAACATTCGGGAGAGCCCTTCTGTGGTACTGGTACACCCGGGTCTTCGTCACAGAGTCCATGAAGAGAGAAGCAGACAGTTCTCAACCTGTCTGTCTGCAGCTGTGGGCCTGGTTTGTACTTGCTTCATTTCTGCCTGTCTCATTGCTTCACGGTTCATTTGGCTGAACTCTTCACACAAAATTACGTGTTAGGCGAGCTCTGCGCTGGGAACATTGCGGGAAGGCACTAGCTGTCCAGGGAAGGGATGGGCAAAAGGACTCTGCTTTCAGCATCCTTACTGACTACCTTACCAAGCAATTGTGCTTGTTTGCTTTGTTAACCCATCTAGAATAATTACGTTTCAAGTCACTGAAACACACCTATGAAACCAAACCTACCTGGCCAGCGACTGTGCCCCCAAGCCTCCCACAGCGTGCCCTTCCTGGTTTGTTCCAAGTCTTTGCTTTACGCTGCACGGGGAAGAATGAGACTAGCACGTGCCTGATATTTTAACTGAAAAAACTTCAGTGATGAATGAGTCCAAGAGGTATTTCACTTCCAGACCTTTATTTTCAGTCACCTTGCAGCTGTGCTGCAAAGTGAGCCTGAGTTAAAAAACTGAGCAAGCCTAAGGACAAGCAGATGCTTTGTTTTTGAAAGCAGCATGAGGGGATCCCCTGATTAGAGCCGTCAGCCATGCAGGGGCACTGAAATGAGTGAACAGGGTTCAGAAGTGCCTGGTACGGCCTGTGTGACTGCAGCTGCAGAGGGAAAGTCCTGCTTGAACGCAGGGACTGCAAACAGTTGCATAAAAATGTTATCCTTGAGTTTTGTACCTGGCCCTGAGTGTGAGCTCTCCCTGCTGTGAGGGGACCGGAGATGGGCTGGAGTGTGGGGTAGCACTGGAGAGCTCGTGCTGCCACATGTCACTGTGGTGTCCCTCCGTTCTGCCCCGCTTCTGAACATACTTGAAGTGCGGGACCAGGGTGGTGGCAGCGTGAGGACCCGTGTCCCCATCATGGCTTAGCTTGGTGCCAGGGTGACTCAGAACGGTCTCTGGGTTTGATGGCAGCCTGAGAAGCATAGGACCAGCGTATGAGGTAAAGACTGGAGCTGCAGAAAGATTAGAGGAGTGGAAACTTGTTTTAAAAAAAGTTGGCACTCTTTTTAATGCTATCAAGTCCCGATAGTGGAACAAGTAAGCTGAGGTCTTTTAGACTTGCATCTCATGACCAGAATTGCTCTTTAAATCCTGGTTCTAAAAGCTTCATTGCAAGCAGGGATGTTAGCTGATCAAGAGAGAGCTCACAAGGGACTACTGGGCCCCAGGTGGTGTTCACAAAAGTGTATGAAACAGCATTTTTACAGTTAGTCCAAAGGCTCAGACATGCCAAAGGATGCTCAGAAATGCTGAAAACCTCCCCACTTCCCCAAATCAAACTGTAAAATCCACACTTGAGGATCATAGAAATCATAGAAAAATGTAGGTTCGAAAAGGAGCATCTGGAGGTCCCCAGTCCAACCCCCTCCTCAAAGCAGGGCTCACCAAAGCTAGATCAGGTTGCTCATGGCCATGTCTGGTTAAATTTGGAGTACCTCTAAGGTCAGAGATCCCACCACCTCCGTATGAGGTGGTGAGAGAGAAGAGCCTTTCTCTGTCTTTTCTGTCTTCCTCATTTAGGTAGTGATTGACTGCAATTAGACTCCACTGCAGCCTTGTCTTCCTTAGCCTGGAGAAACTCAGTTCCCTCTGCTTCTCCTCCTATGTCCTGCTCTCCAGTCCCCTGACCATCTTAGTGATCCTGTGTTTCAACTCTCCAGTTCATCAACACCCCTCCTATACTGGGGCACTTCAGATGTGCTGAGCAGGGGGGAACATTCGTGTTCTGCAGCATTTTGGTTATGCCTTTAGGCTAGCCAGATTTCAAGATATGTGCTGTGATCTTTTTTCGCTGAGTGTAGAAGTCGTACGGGAAAGGAAAGTCATGGCACAGCTTCTCAGTGTGTATCCTCAGCTGACGGAAACTCTCTAGCTGACTTGGGGTCAGTGCAGTATACCCAATTATAGTTGGACAGGACTGGCCCAGGGCTCACATTATTTGCTGTGTTTATTTTGAGAGTTCTGTGCAAAAATTGAATTGCACTGGGCTGCATTGCTTGCACTCACGTATTCAATCCTACAGACCCACATGTGAACTAATACTGTTTTTAGAAATCCTCTGTGGAAGTACAGTAAGTCTGACATACTGATGCTGTCCTCATGTTTGGAAACATGCCTTAAACAGTTTGTATTACTTGATATTTGCATCGTTTCAATCTGTATTTATGTTCTCGTAATTTCTAGCTAGCATTTATTTACAGAACAGAGTGCAAGCAGTGCTTTTGACAAGCACATGTAGTAACTGGTGTTAGAAAGATCGGGCAGGGCTCGCCTTACAGACGTTTTTAGCATGTAGTTAGGAAGAGTTGTGGGGAAGAAATAGCTGCAACTACATTTTTGTGTTTCCCACTGATCTTAGCTGCTATAGTTTGGGATACACTTTTTTGTGTACACAGTTTGACTTCCTCTTCGTAGGCACAGTGGTATGGCACACTGGAGTCTGCTCCCAGCTTTTGATTGAATTTTTTTCCTTGGTGGCGTACAGTTTGAAGCTGCAGAGCACCCCAGGCAATTGTGTAGTCTACCTGTCTGTTAAAGTAACAGATGCTGTACCAGTGTCAGGGATTTTGTTTGAAAAAACTTTGTTTGTTGTTCATTACAATGTAGATTTTACATAGACATAGCTGCCTCTGTAATTCATGTCTAGGAAAGATGATCTTTCTGCTTCACTACCTTGTGACAAACAAGTTGTTGAAAGAAATTAAAATAGCCTTTGGACAGGGTTCTTGCCTTCTCATATGGCTTTTGGTTCTTTTGCTCCTGATTCTGCAGTGGTGCAAGGCAAGGAAAAGACAAACCTGGACCCTGGACCTTGAGTTGCCTAACAGAAGATTCAGTTGTCTCAGAGAAGTGAGATGTTGTTACCAACAGCAGAAACAAAAAGGATCAAGTCTCTTGCACACCCTTCCTACTCCCATCCATCAAGCAGAAATTCTTCTTTGATGCAAAATTTATGTATTTTCTTACAAAAATGGCTAAGAGATTTGACTCATCTCTTGCAGTCTTTCAAAACCAGAAGCTGTTCTCGTAAGCTGCTAGCTGACTGTACATGGTGAACCTAGGAAGAGTCACTGCAAGTTTACATTTCACCGGAGGTGATTGGAAGTGATCTTGCTGAGCAATCCAGTAATAAAATTGATGTATATTTTCTTGCATCCAAGGTTTTTTTCAGGGTTGCACAAAGCACAATTTAGGGGCAGTTTTATTTCGCCTTTTGGTAATGAATGACATTTGGGTTACTTTCAAGATTTTGGTAGTCAGAGTGGCACATTACTCATCTGTTCTTGTTAAACAGATTCCAGGAATGGCTGAAATCCCAGAAGCTCTTGTATAAAGAATATATAACAAGTTGATCCTTTTGCTTTCCCATGCTTTAACAGTGCACTGTATCTCTCCATGACTTTAAAATGCCAGGAACAGATCAGCCCCCGAAAAGATAGTCCTGTCAAGTTATGTTTGTGTGTTTGTGTTTGTTCATTCCTATATAGTCAGGCTTCAGAAATCAATGGCAAATGCATCTCAGGTGAACTACAGATCTGTATGTTTTACTAGCAGAGTGGTCACTTATACACAATGTAATTTCTGGTATTTAAATTGGATGTATGCATTTGCACTGTGTAATGTAATACATGCACAGCCATATCTGATTGTGGCATAATGCCCAGTATTGCCTTCTATGAAGTATTAACAAATTGAAAGGCAAGAGATTGTCTTATAATAGTGAGTTTTTTAAAAATAATGAAAGTTAAATTCCTTTTCCCCCCCAAGCCTCAGGGTTCTGGTTTCCCAAATTTGCCCTCCAGCCATGAGGACTGTTGCTATTGCTCTAATTGAAAGTTGAGATCCTTATATAATCCTGTGACTATGGAAGAAGGAGTTTTGAGAAAAGGGCAGAGCAATGTGAGAATCTCAAAAATTCAAGGGACCTTGTGGCAGCACACAAAGGCTTCGCGGTTCTTCAGCCCCACATGTTGATTGCCGCAACACTGCAACACACTTTGCTGTTTGGATACTGGCAGGAATTGAGTCCCACTGAGAGTCACTCAGCTTGGGAGAGGTGCGTCAACGCACAAGGAGACATGTGAGAAGGTAGCACTAGTTAGTAATGCCTGCCTGCAGCCACGCTTAGACGGTGACCATCAGGGTCCCCCCTCTCCTTCCCCATGTGCAGAAGTTTCCTGAGGAGAGCAATGGAAACACCTCACTGGTGACCTTGTGCACAAAGCTGTTCAGTGGGATGTACCCTGTGCAGGAAAATGCTGACCTGAAACCCTGATCTCTTACTAAGAGAGGTGAAGACAACAGGGTGAGGGGAGTCATGAAACATCCCTCTACACTTGCTTTGAGTTTGGCATGTTTGCAGACTGGGATTCTTCACACTTATGGAAACCTATCCAGTGTTTGGACTGGACTTTCCAGATCACAGTCAAAAACCCATTAAAACTTTAGTTCAAAGATAATGGTTGCTGCAGGGCCATGAAATTTCTTTTTTCCTGCCGATAATACTCTAATGATATTATTAGATGGACCTAAACTAGAGCCTTGTGAGTTTATCAGATCCTGATAAAAGAAGGAAAGGATTACAGGCATACCTCGGAGATATTGCGGCTTCGGTTCCAGACCACTGCAATAAAGCGATTATCGCAATAAAGCGAGTCACATGAATTTTTTTGATTTCCCAGTGCATATAAAAGTTATGTTTACACTATACTGTAGTCTATTAAGTGTGCAGTAGCATTATGCCTAAAAAAACAATGTACATACCTTAATTAAAAAATACTTTATTGCTAAAAAATGCTAGCCATCATCTGAGCCTTCAGCAAGTTGTAATCTTTTTGCTGATGGAGGGTCTTGCCTCAATGTTGATGGCTGCTGACTGATCAGGGTGGTGGTTGCTGAATGTTGGGGTGGCTGTGGCAATTTCTTAAAATAAGACAGCAATGAAGTTTGCCACATTGATTGACTCTTCCTTGCACAAAGGATTTCTCTGCAGCATGCGATGCTGTTTGATAGCATTTTATCCACAATAAAACTTCTTTCCAAATTGGAGTCCATCCTCTCAAACCCTGCCGCTGCTTTATCGACTAAGTTTATGTAATATTCTACATCCTTTGTTGTCATTTCAACAATGTTCACAGCATCTTCACCAGGAGTCAATTCCATCTCAAGAAACCACTTTCTTTGCTCATCCATAAGAAGCAACTCCTCATCCGTTAAAGTTTGATCATGAGATTGCAGCAATTCAGTCACATCTTCAGGCTCCACTTCTAATTCTAGTTCTCCTGCTATTTCCACCACATCTACAGTTACTTCCTCCACTAAAGTCTTGAACCCCTCAAAGTCATCCATGAGGGCTGGAATCAGCTTCTTCCAAACTCCTGTTAATGTTGATATTTTGACCTCCTCCTCTGAATCACAAATGTTCTTAATAGCATCTAGAATGGTGACTCCTTTCCAGAAGGTTTTCAGTTTACTTTGTCCAGATCCATCAGAGGAATCACTATCTATGGCACCTATAGCCTTATGAAGTGTATTCCTTAAATAATAAGACTTGAAAATCAAAATTCCTCCTTGATCCATGGGCTGCAGAATGGATGTTGTGTTAGCAAGCATGAAAACAACATTAATCAGTGATCACAGATCACCATAACAGATGGCTATAATAGATATAATAATAATGAAAAAGTTTGAAATATTGTGAAAATTACCAAAATGTGACACAGAGACATGAAGTGAGCACATGCTGTTGGAAAAATGGCACCGATAGACTTGCTCAATGCAGGATTGCCAAAAACCTTTAATTTGTAAAAAACGCAGTATCTGTGAAGCACAATAAAGCGAAGCACAATAAAAAGAGGTATGCCTGTACTCCTCAACCAAAGAATATGCCTCTGTCTTTGAGGTATGACACTTGGATCTAGCAACATTGCAGGCATGTTCTAAGAAAATACTCATCCCAATTTTTGCATTAAATTTTGCGCAGGGACAGTGAGGAAGATAGTGATTGGCTCATGCCTGTAGCAATTCAATAATCATTAAGTCTTTGTGACTTTATTGTCTAGTCTTAATTTCATGGTTGTGCAAGTGCTCATATATACATGCCTGAGAGATAAATAGGCAGATAAAAGATAATTTCTGCCTGTTTGGTTAGAGACATTTAGCTCCCGGAGTCTCTCACCTGGCTCTTAGCAGTGTGGTTACAGAACTCAGAAAGGACTGAATTCCCTGATGTTTGAGATCCCCAGTGTATGTGCACACATAACAGCCTTTCCAGAAGTGCTAAGCCTCAAAGCTATTGTTCATTTTAAGGAATGGCCTGAGATACACAGAAATAAAACATTTCTCTGACAGAAAAACATGGAGGAGTACAACTACTGGGGTTGCAAATTGTAGTAACATCCTGAAATGAAAATGGAAAAGCTAATGTAAAAACATTTCAGCTTGAACTTTGGAGTTTATATTAAGAATGGGTTTAGTTATTCCAAGGTGTTATTTTTTAAAAATACTTATGTAACTTAATTATCTGTCATTTTATGCCCCTCTAATTTAATAGAAGTAGGTTACAGATACCCATCTCTGAAAACAGCTTAGTTTGTCTATACCAGAAAGGTACTGACACTTTACATGAATGTTAATCCTATTACAGCGCAAGATGGGCTGGCTACCTGATGTTCTGGACTCACCAGGAGTGCAGAGCCAGTTGTAAGTACCTGCCTAAGTAATTCTCTCTATACTGATAATTTGCCTGATACATTCTGGGTTGTTTTGTTTAGGAGACATATATAGTATCACAGTAACAAAAGACTCTCAGAGGGAGTGGTAAAATTGCCCTGGAATTACAATCCTTCAAATTTCTAATAGTTAATGTGACTGCTCATTGCTTCGGAAATGGTTTGGGCGTGATAAGGCTTTATGTGTACATTTTAAGTGCATGTGGGAGATGATAGAATCTAGATGAGGGGTAAAAGGGTGCAGCTCCCTGGCTTTTGGCTTAGGGTGTCCAGGACATGATGGGACACATCCTGCTATTTTCTGTTCTGGTAGATGTGAACTTGAAACTCAAGCCTTCAAAATGCCTGTCAGATGGGGAAAAAATGCTTGCAAAGATCAGCAAAAGAGATATTTCCACTACAACAATTAAACTTGCTGAGCATGATACGCCAAATATACCCCCCAAAGTTATCACAGTCTATGTGTAGGATCTGGCTGGGAACTGGGCTCTTCCTACCCTCTCTGGTCACTTTGGCCGGAACCACTTCCCTGATAGGAGTTCTCATATGCAGGATCAGTAGGACCAGTACGCTTGGGTTTTTATATCCTCTGTTTTTGACTGCCTGAGGTGGGATTGCTTGTGTCTAGTCACCAGGAATGCGTGAGAACCCACATCTCAGCTGAAATCAGCAGGAGCTGCAGCCCATGGGTGCTTCTGAAACCAGGTCTGTGAGGTGCGAGCAGCTGAAAGATTTGTCATATTTCTTCTTCATCAGGGGAGCTAACGGGACCTCTGTTAGGGGGAACTTATCAGCGTGAATAGTTATTGCTAAGGAGAGCTAGGCTTTCACCTCTCTCCCCTCATGACTTCAGTTCCCCTACACCTTCATGGCCTGTGCTATCTGCAATCTGCTGGCAGCGCCAAATTCTACCACATATGCCAAAATCAAGCAGGGCAGCTCAGTGCCCTACCCTGCACAGGGATGAGCTTGGGGCATAGAGCAGAGAAACAAGTTGAAGCTTAATCCAGCCATAATACAAGTGATGTTGGCTGGTTCCTGGAAGATGAGGAGAAAGCATCTCTGCTTTGTAGCCAAGGGGTGTCTCCATTTGCAACTGGAGGTCTCTCCAGATAGAGGAACTGGGTTCCTTGTCATTCCTGAGCAACTGGGTAGTAGTGAGTCTGGTGGGACTTTCATCTACTTCCTGCTGGCCAACAGATTGCAGCACAGCTTTCAGAGGCTGACATCAGTTTTCATCAGCAGTGCTTTTATCATCTGAAGATTCAGCATCAGAGACACCTTACATGAGCTCCCCCTTAAATCAGCTTGAGCGTTGAAGTATGGGCAGGATATGGCAGCTCCTTTCTAAGCTGGGTATTTTGCTGCATACATACAACACCATAGCGTGCCTCTGGTTTCAGGGTGGAGTTTGAAATGTGGCTTCTGACCAATAAACCCTTTTTACCCTGCTGCCTTGGGTATACTTTGTAAGTGTTCAACAGAGAGGTCTCTTGGTTTAGCAGGCGGAAGCTTCACGAGGTCTGTGTCCTGCAGCAGACCCTCAGCTTTACAATTCTTCAACTTCTGGATCCGAACCAGCAGAGCTCAAATCTGTGACCCCAAAAGTATGCTGAAAAATTTTTGCACACCTGAGATAGCAAGGCAGGGAGGCCAGTCCTACTGGCGAGTGCAAAGTTCACATTTGGCCTTTTCACTGGAATGTTTTGCACTGTAATAGCATATACACTTAATCCTTGATTTCATAGTAATAAGGACTACCTTAAAAATATATGCCTGAGCACTCCAGGAGGGCGGTTTTGTATTTTGTTCCATACATGACAGTAAATAAATGATCCAAATGAAACCTTCCAAATTATCCCACCATTCCAGGCAGTGGAAATAACAGAGGTCAGAAGTTAACTCTGCACTAAAATTACCTTATTCTGAGAGCAATTGTAGGACAGATCACAGCAACTGTCTCCTCCAGTGGTTTTCAGAGTCACCCATGTAGTGACTGAGTCAATTGTTTCATTTCATCAGTCAGTGAACACTTTTAAAAAACTAAAATGTGCTGCTTTTCTCAGCTCTGAGAATGGTAGGACAATACTGTGTCTACGGTGACATAACTCAGAAAGTTCCCACAGCCTTGAGCTTGTATTTGTTGTTTAGTTTGCAGGTATGATTAAATGTGTTTGTCTTTTAAAATAGGTGAAATCCACAGCCTTTAGCTACCACATAGCAAAGACTACTAGCTATCTACCTAGCCTGTACAGTGCTAACAGCTAGTAGAAATAAAGGTGACAGGCCTAGGAGACTGCTAGTGACTGCTAGTGACAGCATAGTGGTGCTGGATCTGCCCAGGTTCTTCTGTGATAGACTCTCTGAAAGGCTGATCTAGAGGGTCCCCTGCCCAGCAAGCACCCATATGCACTTGATGATGAACTACAGAAAGGATCAGGTGCAGACGTAACCTATGTTCTCAGCCTTTCTTGTGCTATGAAAGCAATTCTGAACATCTTTTCTGTAAAGTAAAACCAAAGTTTTCATATTTCTTACCTGGAAAAGACATGTGAAATAATTTCATGGTTAGGGTCTAATAATTTATGGTGTTCACTAGTTATTGGAGCTACTCATGGATTTGTCAATATAATGCTTTTGCCCTAAGAAAACAGCAAAGCAATGAAACTTAAGCTTTTAGAGAAACTTGTAGGGAAAAACTGTCTGAATTTACCATCTAATTCTTTGTCGTGACATAAAGGACTTTGAAATGCCTAAAAGTATGGGGTCTTCCTGTGAAAGATGAGTCAGTTTTTATGCTGAAGCTCTGCGGTGGACAGTGAACTGCAAGTGCCCTGGGAGTTTCAGCATGTCGGTTTTCATACCAGATCTTCAGCTAAACCAAGGAAGAAGCAACTCCGTGTGAGCGTGTGCGTGTGTGCGAGCTCCACACCCGCAGTAATCTGAAAGGAAGCATCATCTGATCCCTGCTATAACAGCCAGATGCTGCAGGCTATGCAGTGCCCTAAGAATTAATGTCCTGCCATTCATTTGGGCCTTTTCAGAGTGCTAGCAGGGTAGTACCTTGGCTGCAGAGCTTTGGCAGGCATGCTCGAAGTATTACTCACTATACAGCTTTGTCAGTACATCAGATTAAAGCACACCCAGCCTATGGATAAAGCCAGATTTCTTTACTACATGTAACTCATTCCCATAGTTCACTTTTTGTCCCAAGATAATAAAAGCATCAATGTTCCTTTTTTCTAATTAATGAAAATTATGTTTACAAGACACTGTCAGCTCATTTCCTCCATGTTATCTGTTTCACTGTCTGATCAACAGTACATGAACTTTCTAACTCCAGGGAGTTACAAAAGATGGATTTCCCTGCTGGTTTTCATATATGACAAAACCTTCTTCCTTGTGCCAGTGTAAAATTGTAAGTAGGTGTTCTTTGCTACAATTACAGGGCATTCAGAACAGCAGGCACGCTATCAGCATCCTTATTTCCAGATCAGGAATACATCAAAGCATCAGATTGAAAAAAGCAAGTCCAAAAACAAAAAAAAGGTGACAAAACAGTTTCTATCTGAAAATGTTGGATTTTTTGAAAGGAAATGTTTTTCCAAGAGTTATTTTTGAGTTCTGTGAGCACTGCTTTTGTAGCTAAATTGAGGAAGTATGGATTTTGTAGGTGAACTACAAGGTGACTGGGTAACTTGATGGACAATCAGCTCAAAGGTAGCGATCAACCATTTGAAGTCTAGCTGGCAGTGAGGTACAGGTGCCATTTCTCAAGAATATTTTTACTACCTCCATTGACAACCTGGATGAGGAGATGGAGGGCACTTGGTGCAAGTCTCGTGCTGATCCCAAACTTGGGAGAGCAGTGGAAGCGCTGGAGGGGAGGTCTGCTCCTTGAAGGGGCCTCGGCAGTATGGAGGGACAGGCTGATGGCACCTCCTGGAGCTCCTGCATGGACAGAAGTTGAACCCTGCCTTGGCTGAGAGAAACAGTGGTGGCACAGGCTGGGGCCAGCAGGCTGGGGAGCAGCTCGGGGGCCTGGTGGGTGCATGTCGGCCAGGGGCCAGCTGCCCTGGGGCCAGCTGTGGCCGGGGCTGTCCTTGCAACGGTGGTGGCCATCAGTGGAGGGAAGGTCTTCCTTCCCACCTTGCTACCTGGCTTTCATGAGATGCCATCAGGAACTGAGTCCAACTTAGGAGCTCCAGTCCAAGAGAGATTTTGACAAGCTGGCGAGAGTCTAACATAGTGTGAGGGAGATAATGGTGGGGCTGGAGCAGAAGATGTGTGAAGAGAGGCTGGGACAACTGGGTTTCATCAGCCAGAAGAAGAGATGGTTCAGGGGGGATCTAATAGCAGTTGTCCACTGCCTTGCAGGTGGTTACAGAGAAGATGGAGCTAATTTCTTCTCAGAGGTGTGCAGAGGAAGAACAAGAGGCACCTTGCACCAAGGAAAATTTTGATTGGGCATGAGGAAAAAAACTTCACCACAAGCATGGCCCAGACACAAAGCCCAGAGAGATGCTGGGATGTCCAGCCTTGGAGATATTGAGCATTCAGCTGGACCTGAGCAACCTGACCAGGCTTTGTGGTAAGCCCTGCTTGGAGCAGGAGTTTGGACCAGGGACCTTCAGAGGTGCCTTTCAGCCTGAATTTTTCTGAACTTCTTTGATAACATTTCACAGGACACTCTTGCAGGAATGATTGAAGATGAGCTAATTTGTTTTGACTGGCCTCATTCTGTTTCCTTCCAACTTTGTAATTTCCTTTGAACTTACTTCATTTCTGAAAAATATTCAAAGCTTTACATGCAGTTTCAGACCCTGCTGTTATTTCTGTATAACAGTTGGTATTTTCTATGTATAATAATGTTCTGGCATTATAGAGGTCAGAAATATTATGGGTTATGAAGCGTGTGTGTGCGCAAGCACAAGATGAAACAGCAGAAAAAGATTAAAAGAATAGTCTTTATTGATAATCAGGAGAACAATTAGCAGCAGCAAGCATTAAGGAATGTAGCTTCTTATGTCATGCTGAGAAGGCCTGTGCTCAGATCAAATGGTGACTCTTAGGAAACCCTGTGATCTGACAAAGAAGGATGGCAGCAAGCTCCCAGAACATATTGTGCCTTTCCTCTTTCTGATAGCTCAAGACGCCTAAAACAAGGAAACGCAAGGCCGAATTTAGCATTCTGAGGCAGAAGTATCACACCGTAGTAACCATCGGGCCCTAAATAATACCTGTCCAAAAACCAGTTTATCCTCACCAGTCAAGAGGAACCCCAGAACACTTGATGAGAACTTGATAGCCGACATCCCTCATCCTCTCTGTCACCCCCAAGTGGTGCTGGCCCGGCCGCTTGGGCACACACCTCCTAGTGCCTGCGAACATGTCGGTGTGAGGGGTGTAGGTGAAATCTGTGGGAGAATATGTGTGAGTGAAACCAGCTTTGTTTAAAGTTGCCTTCCTGTTCCATAACAGCTGAGGCAGATCGCCGAGTTTCAGAGGTGCAGTGCAGACACAGTCCCAAGAAGTCACAAGCAGCTGAGTCCTCGGGAAAGCCAGACTAACAATTCCTGTGGTGCCTCCACACATTTTGATAATTCAAAGATCAACAGGAGGCTGAGGATGTAAGACTTCATTTCCAGCATTATTACCCTGATGGAAGTGAAACAAAACTTAAACGCACAATGCAGATATACCTGGCAACACTCAGAAATGGCAGTTTGGATTTGGCAAATGCCTTTTGTCCTACTTGGACCACCCGGACAATTGCCTGCCTATTTGAACCATTCTCTTACAGTGGTAGGCATGCAATGTTGGGTAATATGCTACATCAAAGCAACATCTGAGAAGGAATGGAAGAAAACCATGAACTCCCATCTGCCAGATATTGTTGCAGGCTGAATAATCACATCAGGCTGCTTCGCTGTTCAGTTAAGAGACAGTCCTGCACTTGACACTCAAGTGAGTAAGCCCTGGGGTCACATAAATAATCCTCAGGATTACTCAGAAAATCATTTTTAGGATGTGATTAACACACAACTGAGAGTTGCAGGGTCTGGTCACAGAATCACAGGTTTCTGTCGCAGAAGGACTGCCAAGGTGGGAAGGCACCTCTGGAGGTCTCCAGTCCAACCCCCTGCTCCAAGCTCAGCTGACGTCGAAGCAAGATCAGATTGCTCAGGACCTTGTCCAGCGCAGTTTTGAGTATCTCAATCAGTGGATATCCCACCACCTTGCTAGGTCGTCTCCCGGAGTTGCGCCAGTCCCATGGGAAGGAGTTTTTCCCATGAAGTCCAAACAGAATTTCTCTTGCTGCAACGTGTCCCCGTTGCCCCGTGTCCTTTCCCTGTGCCCCTCTGAGAAGCGGTTGGTAACTGCCTGCGAGGCAGGGGGTGACAGCTACTAAATCCTCCCCAAACAGTCTCTTCTCCTGGCTGAAGAGACCTGGCTCCCCCAGCCTCTCCTCACGCATCTCACGTGCCAGCCCCCAACCACCTCCACGGCCCTGCCCCTACCCCACTCCAGTCTGTCAGCCAGTGATGCTTGCCTCCGTATCTATCCGCTCACAACATGTTGTAGAGAAGAATTTCAGCTGCTCTGAGGAGATGAATGCTCTTCTGGTGATATTCTAGCACTAAGATGGCAATACCGTGCTCTCAGCATTGGCAGTGGTGGTCTCCCTGGTGATGCTGTACCGAACATCTTCTCCCATGTGGGACATCACAAGGGGAAGTGTGAGAGCCGGTGGTGGAGAGGGGAGCTATGTTTCAGGACAAGCGCTGAGCAGAGGAAGCTTTGGCAGAGGGGAGCCGTGTGGTCAGGCAGCAAGCGTGCTCTGGACTCTGACGAAGGTAGAGGTTGGTTAGAGGCAGGATTTCATCCCAAGATTTGGGCATCAGCTTTGGCTAAGAGCCCAGGCTCTTTCTATGTCAGTACTGAACAAATATGTAAGTAAAGCAAGCTATGTTTGCATTATACATGTCCTTCTCTCCCTCTCTTTTGTATTAGTTTAGCTTCCTTTTCCTTTTCCTTTTCCTTTTCCTTTCCCTTTTCCTTTTCCTTTTCCCTTTCCTTTCCCTTTCCCTTTTCCTTTTCCCTTTCCTTTCCCTTTCCCTTTTCCCTTTCATTTCCCTTTCCCCTTTCCTTTCCCTTTCCCCTTTTCTTTTCCTTTTTGCCTTCCTCTTCCTCTTCTCCTTCTCCTCCTTCTCCTTTTTTCTTTTTTTTTTTGTGATGAAAGGGTCTTCATCTCCTGCTTTCTCTCAATGAGCATTGAACACTGACATTATGATGCTTTGGCCCTGTCCAACCACCCACAAATCTCTCTAGCTCATGGAAATGACTGTTTGCTTGCAGTATCACCAACTATCTGGGGCTTTCCAGGATAGGTACAAGCTCCAGAGAATGACTACTGAGCAACACCGCAAAATCTGTGGGCCAGACCTCTCCTGAGGGTTACTCCAGGCAGGCCAAGAGCACAGTCATATCAAATATGAATCTGTATTACCATTTTAGCAGCAGTTCTCAGGGACTCTCACCAGTTCTGAAATATGTTACTATCACTTATTATCTGGGATTTGAGATACACTGAATGGCTAACAGAGACTAAACATTTGGCAGAACTGATTAAGGTTGTTTGTCTGTTTGGGCATTGGAGAGGGCAGACTCTTCCTGGGGGTGCAGAAGAGTCCATACTTGCCATAGCAGGAGGATGGTAGCTCTAATGTTTTCAGTCTTTGCATTTCTACTATAACTGTTAGCTATTCATGAAGTTGTTTATGCTCATCACAGTGCACTCACTTTTCACATGTTCACTAATTGGGATTCGGATGGTTTTAAACACACTGATGTCAGCTCTCGCGTAAGCCTCTCCTTGCACTCAGTATTACAGCTTAAATAAGCTTCCTTGCACTCAGTATTACAGCTTAAATAAGCTCACCACACCGCAAACCATGTGCTCCACCCAGCACACTACAAACTCATTACTCCTGCTGAACACTGCATCTTTCAGCTTATTTATGTTCACAGGATCATGACAGGAACTTTGCAGAATATACGAGGAACTCACTCCTTCCTGTGAAGATTTGGAAGAATCAGTCCAGGCACAGCTGTGAAGGGAATAATTTGGAATTTGCCTCCACATTTGCAATTTTCAGCTTAACTGCATGGCCTCTGAGAGAGATGCAGCTGAATTTCAAGGGTTCTTGAATACCTGTTGTAACAGATACTGCCCACTGTTGGAGGTCCACGTTCTGATCTCAGGTTAAAGCTTGATTTTTGCAGATGTCAACTGTGTTTTATGTAAGAGGAGAAGTCTGAAGTAGAGTGTAAAAGTGTAACAAAATAGACCAACATTTCTGATACCTGTTATGGTGATGAGGAGCAAGCAGATGTTGCTGGTTAACCTGGAGTTTACAGGAATCTCACAGAAATGCATGTCAGAAACCCGAGGTAGCATGACTGAAACTTGTGGAATTCTCCAGCATTTGTTCCTCAGCTGTACTTGTTTAGACAAACCAGACAAAAAGTACCTGATTTAGTCTGAAGAGGGAAGCTGGAGTCCAAGGTAAACAAGTATGGGCAGCACTTCTGAGTAGCTTGACTTTCAGGTTTCCTGAGAGCAGTCATGCCCACAGAGTCACTAATGAGAAGGAATTTGTTTGCTGAAGGATCTCTGGGGCTCTGTGCTTCTTTTCCAGGTGGGGGCATTCAGACAATTGATGAATGAAGCATTTTCTGTCTGGGACAGTAAATATTTAACTGGAAAGTCTAGAGAGATCTGCACTTCTGAGTTTTCAAGGCCCTCTTAAAAAAAACTTTTTTCCTGCAGTCACAGTACAAAAGCACAGAAGGAAGGACTGAGACTAGTAAACACAGGCAAATCACAAAACCTGGATTCTTCTATCCTGCATTGCCTCCTCTGTCACATGCACAAGAAACCTGCTGCCACAGCTGTCTGCCTCAGACACCTGCAGCACACTGCAGCATGTTTCTGTCTCCCTACCTGCTTGGTCCTACCACCCACAAAACACCATTAGTCATTAGAGCCGATTCCTGAATGTTCAGTGCTTTTCTTTCCTTGGAAAACCAAATAACACAATACATGATCTGCCTAGAAATACCAAATGAAGATAAGAGGTGGGTTTTTTTAAGTGAAAGTGTCTTTCTCACATTTTTCCACTGCTGTGTCTAGCAGCTTTTGGGTGTGAGAGTGGCTCCAGCAAATATCTTGAGCTCTTTGGCATGAAACCTTCGTAAAGGCCTGGTATGCCAAGGTGCCAGGAGGCATTGTGGTGCTTTATTATAGTGTCTTAGAGTGGACAACCACTGGATTTGAAGGCCTCATCCAGGTGACAGCAGGGTTTCCAATGGCTTCAGTGGAGAACTGGAGCTGCTCTCAAGAAGATGAGTGTCACAGGCAGCTAAATTCTCCCATTCAGTAACGAGGATATATTTTTCTGGTTTGTCCTGGGAAAGTACCTCCAGGAAAAACAGCCTTAATAGCTGTTCTGTGACTGACTTTATTGGCTTAGAAAGAGCTGTGCATTTCATTGCCTTCTAAGATGACAGAAATGTGAGCTGTGTGCACTTGTCTTGAGGCCGCAGCGCATTTTGTAGTTCAATACAGTGGAAAGGAAAGGTCCCAAAGATCGGCATGCTCTACTGCTGAAACAAACTCAAGGGCCTTCTCCTTACCAGCATGATACATACAATGTCACTAATGAAATGCCTGCCTGGAAGTGCTATGACAAGGAGGCTTGAATCCGCACTCAACTGTTCAATGGCTCATCCAAGTGGAGGCTGGAAAGAGGAGCTGCTATGGAAAAAGTGTCCTTAGGGAGGTAATGCAGTGTGTTGCCTTGAGAGCTATCCATCTCTTCAGAGCTAAGCACTGGCAAGAAGAGTGCTGGAAGGAGAGAAATAAAAAAGCAGGGAGGGTTCTAACAGGGAGATTAAATGGGCTTTTTCTTGGGATTAGCATTTTTCTGGAGCATGTCTCCACTTATCTTGATGGCTGGGTGTTGGCCGATTCTCCAGGCTGCTTCTGTCGGCTGATATACTTTCTCATTGAAGATGATCAGAAATGGTCCCTTTGGGCTACCAGACTTGGAGTGGCCCTGGATGAGAGAAACTTATCGACGGGAGACATTTAGGAGAAAGCTATACAAGGAAGTGGTGGCAAACAGTTCAATGCAGCAGAACTTCTGCACAACCTGGTAAACAGTAAAGGATAGAAGAGAGCTGGGCTTGTTCAGCCTGGAGGAAAGAAGGCTGAGGGGGGACCTAGCTGCGGTCAACCACTGCCTAAAGGGGTTACAAAGAAGACAGAAACAGGGTCTTCTCAGAGGTGCACAGGGAAAGGACAAGGAGCAAGGGGCACAGGTTGCAACAAGGAAATTCTGGTTGGGTGTAAGGAAAAAAATCCCTCCCACAACAGTAGTACAGCCCTGGGACATGGCCCAGAAAGGTGGTGGGATCTCTCTCCTTGGAGATATTCAAAACTTGGCTGGATAAAGCCCCGAGCAACCTGACCTAGCTTTGTGGTGAGCCCTGCTGTGAGCAAGGAGTTAGACTGGAGATCGTCAGATGTAAATCTTTCTGTGATTCTTCAATAAGCTACGCAGCGATCCTCTGAGCCATCTCTGTTACGGAGAGGGAGAGCATCCAGATCTAAGGTCAGCACATGGGAACATCGGTTCCCATGCATGTAAACCAGTTTCCAGCCGATGCTGAGGCTGCTGACCCTCTGTTCTCTGTGAACGTGTGACACCCGCTGCAGTCCATGACCCATTCCTCACTGCTCGCAGGAGCAGTGGCACACCTATGTGTTGGTGCAGGCAAACCCCAGCTCACGTGTTCTGCCGACTGATCCAGGATCAGCAACCCTTGTCGTGCTTAGGTCTGTATGAGGTAAAGGCAGGCATCTGGGATGTGATTGCTCTAAGTTTTCTCCAAGGCTCAGAGAAGCAGTTTCCAGGAATGCCTGTGAGATGCTCCTTCGTGCAGAGCCAGACTCTACTTTTATCCTCTCAGCCATTTCCATCCCCTTCCAAGGACTTGCCAATGGCTGGTCCTCAGGACAATATGTCTCTGCACTGTGGGCATGGGCTCTGTGATCCTCCAAAAGAGCTAGCCTGACTTGCTTTTCTCCATTGCTCTGATAACAATCCCATGGACTTTGATAACAATAAATCAGATGGGTACCAATGTCAGGATAGATCCTGTGCCATGGTGAGACACATGAATGTAAGTACATGCATGCCCCATACTGCAAAGGAATGTGCCCAACATGGTGTTTTGAAAGAAAAGCCTCTGTTTCCCTGTCCTTCCTAGCTACTTCCCTGCTGGAGACTGTTATGGAGTCC
Organism: Apteryx mantelli; assembly: GCF_036417845.1. Taxonomy (NCBI): domain Eukaryota; kingdom Metazoa; phylum Chordata; class Aves; order Apterygiformes; family Apterygidae; genus Apteryx; species Apteryx mantelli. The sequence continues at coordinate 8,755,305 of NC_090020.1, forward strand.
TCAGAAAGAAGGTTGTGATTCATCAAAAGTGAACCTTTCATCAGATGTGCCTGACTAGCCCATGTGTAAAAAAAAATTATATCAGGCATGCTAGTGATGTTTGCCTTCTGTAGAGCTAAGCCTCTCACACAACTGATCTTTGGAAGAATGGCATTTCATGGCCAAAAAAGCCTTCAGATGAGACATCAGCAACTGAAAATTTCTCTGTGCCCTGCAGCAGGTGTGAAGGACACACTGAAACCAGGCACAGAAGGGGCCTCTGCTGAGCTGGACAGACAACGGTAATGTTGCTGACCGTGAATTAGCTGGAAGCATTCAGAGACTTAGTAGAGATTTGCTGAACTTACAGTGGGATGTTGCACGAAGGGCTGCGTGTGGATGACAACTAGGAAGCATGAAAAGCAGGAAGCCTAGGCAGATTTTCGTTGTTTTGCAGAGAGTGCAGACAGAAACTGTTTTCAGAGCTAACTGGCTGGATGAAAATCCTTTTGGTGGGCATGCACTTGTGTTTCTCCCATCTCTGGAAAAGGCTTTGAACAGCAGAGCCAAGCTGCACCCCTCCTGGGCTTACCTTTGGGAGAAGTGCTACCAGTGGTCTCATGAGAGGAGCTGGGAGAGGGGCCCGGCTTGTCCTACCTTCTCAAAGGATGACTGTGTGAACTACTCCTTCCTGGAAGGACCCATGGAGGCCAGGTGTGAGCGGGATGAGGCTTCATCAGTAGAGACACCAGCAGTGCCATCACTATGCACCTCTGGAAGGGTGGAGGCAAGCAGTCGAAGGGAAGTGAGAGACCTCCAGGCATGGTTGGGATGGTAGAGGTGGAACCTGGAGGGCTGTGGAGGGTGTTTTACAGTGGTCTGGAGGGTAAATGGTGCCATCGCAAGCAGCATATTTCAAAACACGGCTGTGTTTTGTGCCTGTGAATCACCAGCAAGCAGGAGAAATGGCTCATCCAAGAACTCCCCGTGCAAAAGTGTTTGTGCGAGGTCTATGCATTACATATCGCCATCCCATTAGGACATCATTTGGCAGTACCTTGTTGTAGTTAACTCTGCCCACCGGGAAGTGGTTCTCTGTGGGTGGGAAGCTTCTGCTTGAACTTCATGTTTTACAGTGGAACCTCTTATTTTGGACAGTCTCTTATTTTTTCCTTGGTCTTTAAACATTTTTCTCTCAATGATAAGCAGTTTTTAACAAATTCTGCACAAATTTCTCTGGGATTTTCCAACAAAAAACATACCTTCCAAATTTCTCACCTTTTAACAAAGGATTTGCCAATTTTGAGATGAACTCCCATCTTGCCAAAGTGATGGGTTTCTCCCCTTCTCTCTGATCCTTTCCTAGACCTGTAAAAAATCCCATCTGAATGACTTTCCCTCCTGATCTCCTGGAGAGAGAAGCCACTCAGAGCTGCAGAACATTAAGCTTAGGTCTGTTCTGTTCTCAGCCCTGTGCAACAGAAATTGGAAACAGTTTGGGGATCATTTTGTGTTTGTGTTTGTGACAGACAGAGGAGACCCAACAGTGCTGGAGTTAAGAGAACAGGGCATCCAGACACCTTCCCAAAGAGACTCAACACGTGCTGTTTTTCAGCAGTGCCCATCTGAGCAGACGACTCCAAGGCATCAGGCGCATCCTCACCACTGTGATCAGGAGCCTACAGCCCTCATGTGCTGAGCACCCGGCGTCCTGGCTCTCTGTGGTTGCTCTTGACCCACTGCAGCAACAGGAGAAACGTCAGACTTTTAGGACTGCTGAGGATGGCTGGTTTGAATCTCCACTCAGACACTAAGACATTACATTCGAAAGTCTTTTTGGCAACAGTTCTTTGAAGGGACAAATGCAATATGAAATAACTAACCAGTCCTTTCCTGAAGTGTAGTAATTTCAAGTTCTCCTTGCCAGCTTCCCAGATCTCCTAGGAACAGGATGCTCCCAGTATGGGGCTGCTCAAGTTGCTGCTTTCACTGGTCATGGCAGATTTGCTGCCAGTTTCTGTTCTTCAGTTCTCTCAGCTGTTCTACGAGATGACATGCACAGTAATTTTTGCTACCGAAAAGGGTTAATTAAACAGATCATTTAACCTCTATTTTTTTAAGTTTCGTTCTTTTGTAAAGGTTACGGTGGCAGTACAGCTAGAGGTACTTCAACACCCCTAGCTAACTGGGATACCCAGTAGAAGTGTGTTTCAGCCCTCCTTGAAGAAGAGGCGCAGAGGAATGTCCCCTGCATTGCCATTGTCCAAGTGTCTGAGCACAAGAATTGAGGAGCTGGCAAATATGATGAATGGGAGGCAGATTTCTTCTGTCCTTGCCTGGAGAAGGAGCACACTCTTCAGAGGAACATGGGTTATCTGCAGTTGGTACTGCGCATTTTGTGGCACCTGGCACTGCTTACTTTAACTTTCCTATCCTGTGCAAAGAAATCGCAGAATGCAACCAAAGTGGGATTTCATACTGCAGCAAAGAAGGCAGGCAGACCATGTGTGAAGATCTAAAGCAAAATCCCCAATGAATTGTGAACCAGCCTAGTAAAACTGAAACTGTTCAACTGTGCAAGAGATTTAGGGTTGGAGGAAGTAGTTTTAAGCTTACTCCACTTTCCTGCCTTCCTTTGCTTTATGTTTACATTTGAAGTCATGCGGGAGACATGGGGAATCTGACACACACTAATTTATACCCATGAATGATCCTGGATACTCACCAGTCCTGCCCAGACTCCAACTAAAGACACAGCATGAGCAGGAGGATGGTAATTACAGCAGTCAAATGGCTTTGTCAGCATCTTCCATTTTATCTTATTTTTGGTGACTAATTAGTATCTTGTGAAGATCTGTGACATACTTGTCATGTGGATTAAAAGACAAGTAACTAATAAAAAATAACTATCCATGGAAAGTCCTATTTCTGCCTAGTCCTAAAACAGATCCAGCAGGCATCTGTTCTCAGCCCATCATTAGTCAAAGATCTAGAAGAAGATATTGTTGCTGGTCAAATTCACAGCTGATACAGGCACGGGTAGAATGGTACCCGTGCAAACACGAAATGTGTTTTGTCACGTCAGCTGCACGTCTAGGAAGCAAGACTGTCAGCAATATTCAGAGGGTGGGGACTTGCTGAAATGCCTAAAAAGAACTCAGTGAATATGATGGAAACCATCTGAGCTGCCCAGGGGGGAAGCAAAGGCTGGGACAGTTAATGGGAAACAGGTAGCCATGGGCATGATGGTTCTCTCTATAGAGCTGTAGTTAGAGAGGATCATATTTTGCCTCTTTAATACTGCTAGACCAGCTGACTTGTAACATTACTACAGTCATGAGACTTATGACTGGAAACTTGATCCATCCACACTTTAAAGATATTAGCAATAATAGGATTTTTAAAGAATGATTTCCACAAGAATTTGCTTGACAGTACAGGACAGGTACGGGTCACTTAACTTTGTGCAATTAAAATGTAAGCATCTAATCTTAGTTATCCAGGCCTCTGTGATCAACGGAGAGAGGCAGAGTGCATATCACCCTACCTGTCCTGAGCATAGTCCTCTCTGTGAAGAGAGGATTTGTTCACAGCATGTAAATATCTGAGTGAAGGAAAGGTTTCTGATAACGCGTGACCCAGCAGACGTTCCACAGCATTCGTTCCATTTCATCTGAACCACCGTAAAACTTTGGTTCCCTTTCTCTTCATTTTAGAGGGTCTTCAGTCATTTAAAAGACAAAATCAAGGTGTGATTTAAATTGAAAGATCCATTGAAACAAGAAAGCAAAAAAGTTAATTTGGAAAATGTCAAAATGCATTGTTTCTGCTTTCAGAAACTTCCCCCCCGCCACCCCCTCTTTTCAGTCAAAGCTATTTGTCAGTTTGGATCAAATTCAAGAAGTAATTTCATTTGCCTCCAAAGCACACCTTTACTGGATCAGGTGTGTATCTGGAAACTCCATCTCCAACATTGAGCATTCTTGTCTACCATTACAGCAGTCTTGTGTGGAACAAAATGGCTCTACAAGGTTATTGCTATACGTGAAACTGTAGGAACAACCTTTGATTGTAATAAGGCATTACTTTTATCAAACCCCTCTGGTTCAGCTGGAGCAGATGTTTCAGAAAGAAACAGTCTGGATCTTAAGGCTGCATAATTAAAGTACTGATGAACTAATAACCAAGTCATCCACAGTCTGATTCCGTGCTGACAGACTTTGGTCTCAAAAATGCAAGAAATCCCTGATCAAACGGTGTTGAGCTACCATCAGATTTGGAGATGTAGAGCTTTGAAAGTTAAGAGGAATTCTTTTGCTTTTGTGCAAAAGCTGTAACAAGTCACTTAAGCTTCCAGAACTGGAGCCAAAGCTGGATAGAATTTACCCATAAAGAAAGCAAAGATCTCACCAGTGCTAAAGACGACATCTGACTCTATGGCTGCCTACCCAGGTTGTGAGGCTGCTTCAGCAGCTCCCAAAGCTGGGAAGTCCCTCAGCATGCTGCACTGTTAGGGTGGAAGGTGAAGGGTGGAAGGCACCTCAGAAACGACCCCTCATCTCACAGGGCAGGAGCAGCAGGACACCAGAGCTGCCCTCAGGGCCAGCCCACCTTTTCCACCACCCCCAGTTTCATAACCCAGTGTCATTTCTCCTGCTACCTGCTCTCTAAACTCTCCTGGCCTTTTTAGCCTCTCATAAGGCAACTGCTCCATGCCTCTGAACATTTTATTTACCTTTCTTTGTACCTGGGTTTTAACTCAAATCTTCCCAGGGCTCATGAGAAAAAAAAAAAAAAGTATCTTCGAGCGTGTTTCGTGCTTTCTGCCAAGAGGATCTCACCAGCTCTGCCTCCCCTCCACGTGTCCTTTCCCCTGGGGGGCGGCACATTAGCCCAACAGGCCTGGAGAGATGCTCTGCTCCAGAGAGGATCATTTGAGAGCAGTAACAGAGCTTGCCACTAGCATTTTCTCCGTCCCCAGAAAAAAAGAAACTGGTCTTCTTTTAATGGTGGAACCATGGTGGTATCATAATTAGCAACTTTCATCTTTCGCATCTGTTTTTTTTAATCACTCTCAACATTTGCCTTCTCAAGAGACAGCCAATCGCCAACACAGACAGCAAATATTTCATATTTATTCCAGTCAGAAACACAATAAATGGGTTTTGGCCTGAGCCTACATGGATCCTGGAGTGCTCAGGCAGGGCCTTTTACCTGAAATTGCTTTAATTTTTTTCTTCAGGCCATGGCAGCACTGGGTAACATGCAGTCAATGGTGGCAGCAGGCAGCAGAAGGGAACAACATCTGTGAGCCTACAGGAGAGGATGGGTATGAACAGGGGTCATTTCAGGGACAAACCTGGCACTGTAGAGGAAGACTGAATTTCTGGACTGCATAAATAAGGCTTGCCCTGCCTACCTTCCCTGGTGTGAAAGCATCACCCGCCACCAGGAAAATAATAACATATTTTGAGTCAAAAGAACCCAAATATGCAGGCACAGCATTTACATGGGTGTTCTCTGGTCCTGTTGAAATTATCTTATCGTTGAATCACACGGAAAGATTTAGGTAGGAAGGGACCTCTGGATGTCTCTGATCCAACCCCCTGCTGAAGGCAAGGCTAACTTCAATGCTTGAAGGGGTTGCTCCGGACACTATTAGTGAGCCAGCCTAAGTTCCTCGCTAACACCTAACCTGCAACAGCAAAAACCTTTTATTGGAGTTTCTCTGTACCTTGGTCCTGAGATTGCCTGCCCAACCACCGCAGATATGGGGCATGGTTTTAATTCAGATGCTAACCTGCTCAGTGCCTTCCAGACCTCGGGCTGACCCGAGGTTTGCCATCGGTGCACATGAAGAGCCTGCGGCTGGTGGTTCAAGGGCTCCTCAAAGCTCAGAGGCCTCCAAAACTGTATTCACGGTCTGGTTTTGTGCAGATAAGAGAAGCCCTGAATTGTATCTGTTGTGTCCATGATCAGTTTCAAGCGCTGCATTCATGGTCAAGTAGTTCTAGAGCCATTTCTGGTGACACCCAATTTTTGATGAGTGTTGCTGGAAACCCACAAAACTCACAGAAAAAAGATAAGTGGAAAAAACATAACAGTAGGTCTTTGAATGAAAATGAGGGGAAAGAAACCACCCTGTTTCCCTGCTGAGGCCTGGTTTCACTTTTATTTGGTGTATTCAGCTCCTATATACAAGAGATGTTGACAATGCCGATGACCCTTGCGACAAATTATTAACACAACTCTTTAGAGTCTCAGCTATGAGCCAAGACACCTCTGCTCAGGGTACAAGCACAGAAAAGAAAGGTGGGATGAGCACAGGGCACAGAGAGCTGGAGAAAGGGAGTCAACAGCAAGACAGCTTTGCTCACCTGATAAGTCTAAATTGTTAGGTTTTTACAGGTACTTCAAAAAGGAAGGCTTTAAAGAGAAATCGCATGGATAATGATAACATATGAACAAAGCACTGAAAAAAAGAGAATACTGTTTAGCCAGTGGAACAAAGTGGAGATGTGGTATATATGTTTCTTTTTGTAAAATAACTCTTGTAACAGGGAAACCCATTTCAGCTGAAGGGCACATTTTAAAGTCCATACAGGAAAACTCCTTCTGCTGTAGTGGATACATCTGCAGGAAGTTCCTGCAGGGCTGGCTGGGTTGCTTTTAGGGGTTAGGACTTCACTCTTATACTTCATGAAACCCACAATGTTGACTGAAGCCAAAATTCACAGATGGGAGAAAAATGATAGAAGTCTGTTCTCGAGGAAGGATTATTCTGTCACACAAAACACAATAGAAACCTCTTCTAAGTACTTCAACAAGTTTTACTTCATACGGGATTCCTGCTTCAGAAAGACACTGTCATGGGAAATGGATTCTGCCTGGAGACCAAACATCATTTAGAGTATTCCTTGTGCCTCTGCAGGCTATTGAGAATTAATGCAGCTTTAAGAAAAGTGCTGAGAATATTGAAATTTCTGTCTTCACCTCCTTCTTTCTCTTTGACAAATTTGTATCAAAGATGTAATTATTTGAAAGCCCAGTGTTGGAGAAAACGGGGAGTGAAACTTTCAGATGTTTCTCAGTGATTTAGAAACCTATTCCAAGATTTGTGAAAGAGTTCACTGGAGGCCTTCAATAGGGTTGAACTTCCCATCAGCTATCTAGATACAAATGTAAAGGTATTTAAGTGCCTCTAACAGCTGACCCTTTGAGGATGTTCCCACCCAGGATTATCCTGGCTCTAGGGCTGAAGACTAGCCCTTAGCCAACTAATGGATCACAAGCTCTTCTCTTTGAATATCTGCAGTTTGTGTTGGGTAGCCGCCCATCCAACTGGCAGGAAATTGTTTCTTCATTAAAATGACTAAAGCTTTTGAAAGATGATGGTAAGGGTTGTTTCTTATGAATCACTGCAGGGCTGCATTTGGGAAATATTGTTCCTTGTTACCCAGAAATTACTCAGCAGCCTGCTGGTAATGGAGCATGAACGCAGTGAGGACGCACAGATGTCTGATAGGTGAACACACTCCCTGTCAGAACCCAGCCCAGTCCCCAGAAGAGGCTGTTTTATCCTGGTGCTGCAAAGTCACCTTGTGCTTTACGTGCCCGGTGGTCTCCAGGACCTTTGGACCTTCTCAGACATGGTGTAAGGAGACCTGCAGGGCAGCAGCCTCTGCAAAGCCATGGGGAGCACCAGGGACACGTCCGCAGCACGCGGGGAGCTGGGTGCCTTGCTTCAACCCCTGTGCTGTCGGAAGGAGCTCAGGGTCGCATCTCCTCTCCCAGCTCCCACACCCCTGGGCGACACGCTGCTGAGCGAACGGGAGGACGTGGGGAGGAGGTGTCTGAGCCCTTCCTGCTGAAACTATCTAAAGATCATTGGGCCAGAAAGAGGGACCAAAGGTCAGCGTCACTTGTGCTCCTGCTCCGAGAAGTGTTTACGCATCTTATCCGTTGACTGTTTGGCTCAACAGCACTCCAGAAGTCCCCGGAGCAGGACAGACACAATGGACCCCATCTGGCAGGGGTGGCAGTGACTGCCAAGTGGCCCTCGCAGAGCCCCGGGCTATTTCGCCCAGAGGCTGGGGCCTCCCCCAGCCCCAGAGCAGCATGTAGCACAGCTGGGCTGCTGCTCCTCTGTGGTGGATGCTTGCACTGTTCAAGAAAACGATGCTCGCTGATCCCCACCAAGGAGAGCCGCTGCCGTAGCCCCCAGCCCCGTAAAGGACCCGGTGCCAGTGCCACTGCGGTTGCTGAGTGCCCAGCACAGCCGTGCTAGCTGCTTTCTTCCACCCCTGCTTAGTGCCAAGCAGCGGACGCGTTGCCAGTCTCATCCTTGTGCCTGAGGGTGAGTGTTTCCTAGCTGTGATTCAGTCCCTTCCTCTCATGCCTCTCCCAAGCCCACACAGCACCCCAGGACCTCCAGGAGGCCCGGGACCTGCCAGACCTCCTATCCACGGTCCATGCTGCTCCTGCGGTCAGCAGCCTGACATCCCTGTGGTGCCAGGAGCCTGGTGTCCACCCGTCGTGGTCCCTGCAGGGTCAGGCGGGAGGGTGCACAAGGTCTTTCCCGGCTAAGCCCCAGCTTTGCCTGAAGGGGTAGGGTAGATTGCTCTCTGTCTGCCCAAGATCTCCCCTGCAGAGCAGTACGGACACAGCCCAGGAGATCTGACATGCTTATGAACTTTAAGTGCCTCCATCACGGGGCCAAGTGAAGGGGCTTGGGCTGCAGACTTTGATCCCAAATCCTTCTGTAAAGTTAAGCAGCAAACCTCCTGCTCTGACTCAGAATAAAACCAGAAAGAAACGCCTTTCTTTCTTCTGCCTCTCTCCCTAAGTGACCCCTCCACGTATGGTGTGTCTGAAAGCCCTCTAGGCTTCCAAAACAAACAAACAAAAGGAAAAATCAAAGAAATGGAATATCATGAGAACCAAAAAACGGAGAAGGACCTCAGGCACCATTTAGGAAAGGCACAGTGTCTTGCTCCGGCACAGTGCCATCTATGCTTAGTGCCCAGAAGGCTGGGAAAGGTTCTGGGGAGAAAGGGCTGCCGCACAGCAGCCTTTTAAAGGCCTGAGTGGTAATGAGTCAGTGCTGAGGTTTGACTTCAAATGTTTCCTACCATGAACTTGCCAAATGTGCCAGACCTTGCTGGGGAAGGACATGGAATACCATTATCCCTGCTCCGCAGAAAGGAAACAGTCGCTGAGCAGAGGGAGTACTGGCCCAAGATAATACCAGGGGTTGGTTGAGGGTCTGGGATGAAAATGTACAGGTTTCAGGCTCCATAAGGTGCAGAAGACATCCCAATTCCATAGCTGTTTCTGTTCAGCTTGTCACAGTAACTCTGTGCTTTTGATGCAGAACCATTTCCTAACGGCGAAAGAAGGAGGAAGAACAAAAGAGCGATAGTCAGCCGCTGGGAGGTCTGGCTGAGGTCAGTTCACATCTGTGACTTCATCCTACCATCCTGGTCACTTGCTTCAGTCGCTCAGTGGCCGTGCCCCAAGTCATACTGGGCTTTGCCCTGCACGTCTGCAGGAATAAATCTCCATCTCTTTTTGGTGGTGCTTGAGGGCCTCCCAGAGCTGGCTGCTTCAGCCCAGCTGATAGCTCAGATGTAGCCACTGCTCTCACCTGCAGGCCACAGGGCAACCTGTGATAGTGGGCACTCCAAATTCAGGTAACTGCTGTTACCCTGTGAGTATGGGGAAGGGACAAGCACCTGCCTGTCCCACGCTTTGGTCACCTAACTAACCCACAATAGAAATTGCGATCCATGGGTCTGTCATGGCTTTTCTGTCATTGCTTCAGATTCCTTTCCTTTCCCACTTCCTCCTGAAACCTGCCCCAGGTCTGTAGTGAGCAAAGAGCTGAAGACAGCCAGAGCCAAATCATGAACCAGAGGTGAGGCTTTTGATCACATGGGGTCTCCAAGGTGTTAGCCAGGACCCTGCACTGGTGTTTAGCTGCACTGGCAGATGCTGTGCAGATGACACAGAGCCCATCTGGCTCCATCAAGGAGAAGCATAAGTACTTCAAGGAGAAGCCTCATGCTCCAACACAGCCTTGTCCCAGCATTTAATGCTGCACTGGCTCCTACATCTCTGTTTCATCTGGTGGGACAAGGTAGCTGCCATGCTAGCCACACGCAAAGGTAAGTGCTGCCAGAAATGTGCCTGCTGAACTGCTCCCAGCAGGGAGGAACCAACTCACGCAGACCCCAGTCACCACAGCATGGGTCTGGCAGCCCCTGGAGACAGGGAGCAGGTGCAAACCACAGAGCAGCTGCTTCCCAGGAAGATATTGCCTGGTAGCCAGACCAGGCCAAACATCTTCATTCATCTCATGTGGTTGCTGCCTTTGCAGTCAGGCAGGCATTTGATTAGGAGCTAAATCTCAGTTGCCAAAAATGGACTGCATCTGACCGGCATGTGGGTGCAAACCCTTTTTATGCTCTGTTTGCCCTCGTTCTGGCACTGACCCCATCATGAGCTCATCGGAAGCGGCTGCGTGCACAGGAACCCCACGAGATACGCTTCTCTCCACACCCAGCTAAGGCCCCTAAGGGAGAGGGGAGGACTCACGCAATCACAGCTGTCCCGAGACACCAGTCACTCGGCAGAAAGGCGAGGCAGCACTGTCTGACTGCTGCGCAAGCTACACGGTGCCGGGGGCTACGTGAAGGTTTGGGATCAGAAGCTATCCGTGGCCAGTCCCTTGAGTAAGCACCGCGGGGAGGTATTTTGGTGCGCAGAACAGCGCAAGGGGCAAGGCTAAACTCCGTGAACGATGGGAGCAGAGCTAATCGGGACGGACGTCAGAAGCTGACTGAGTTTTTTTCTGGGCTCCCTACCCAGGATCAGGCCTTAAATGAAGGCACGTGCTGCCACTGCTTTTCAGAGGACAGCTGCAACCCTCTCTGTTTAAGAAGCTGTGTGCAAAAGGGGGCAGAGCAATACACACCTTTCAGCGTCACACTGTTACGGAGAAAGGTGACTCATAAGCTAAAGCAACACCGACGGCTGTTTTGAGCAGCTGCATGACCTATGGAGGGCTTAAGCCCCAGAGCGTTGCAAGGAAAACCCGCTTGCCCTCAGCAAACCACCCTGCCCACTGTGTATCAGTGGGGCGGCGGAGCGCACGACCCACGGCAAGCCCCGCTCCGGCCCCGCGCCACCACGACCCAGAGGCGCCAGGTGCCAGGAAAGCCTTTCGCGCTCATGTAATCCTTGCCCAGCACCGCGGGGTTACGCCGCTCTCGGAGCCGCCGCGACCCATCCAGTTTTTCAGGCTGCGACACACCGCGGGTTTCGGGTTGCGCGCCGGGAGGGCATTCCAGCAGCGCTGGAACACTCCCTGCAGGGCTAATCCGCGGGGGAATGTGCCTGCACGCACGGCCGGCCCCGCGCCGCCGTCCTCGTCCTCGGCGGGGCCCGAAGCCACCGAGCCACCAGCGGCGTGGCCAGAGGAGACCGTCGCGGCGCTGCTACGCGCACGCTCAGCCTCCCGCCGCCAGACCAGCCTCCTCCGGCCTGAGCCCCTCGCCTGCCCCCGCCGGAGACCCCCGAGGGTCCGCCTGGAGACTTGAGCAGTGCTGGCCTCTTTCAGGCTGGTAGGAGAGAAGAGGCGATGAAATCCCCCTCGTTGCTTTCTGCGTCTTTGCCCTGCGCCCGTTCGTAGCCTTTGGCAGCCCTTTGCGCAAGGTCTTGCTGGAGATGCCTTCACAGCCTAAACTCGCCGCGCTGACGGCAACGCCGCTCTGCCCGCACGCTCAGGGAAGTCTCAGGACGAGCGAGACACCGCTTCTTCCTGCAGAAACCCTGCCGCAGACACCCCAGCGTTTCACCGCACGCTGAGCGTCAACACCAAGAGGTTTGCCAGGTCTCGGCTCTTCCACGAAGCCAACGTCTTTTTCCCCTTGTGGCTTACAGAATGGGACCTGCATCTGCTGAAAGGCTGCAACACTTCTGTTAAGGCTTTAGCCATTTCACAAACAAGTTCCTTTGAAAATTCTTAGTGTTTTATACTTCTTAGTGCTTTATACTTCCTGGTGTCTTATTGCTCTTTTTTTAAATGATCAGCTCATGTGAGCACAGCTTTTCTGCCAGCGCCATATCTCTGTTAACTTACATGGAAAGGCTGGGATGGAAAAGCGTCTTCTTCTCTGTGATGCTTTTGCATCTTGCTATTGCCACACCGTCATCTTTATCTAACAAGACGAAATGTTTCAAAAAATAATGTAAAAATTACCCTCTTCAATCCACACTCTGGAGAGGGGCTATCCTCAGCAATCAGTCGGATATGTCTGCTAAGGTTTCAGGTGGAGGAAACAAGATGAAGTAGTTAAAAGACTTTCCCAAGGATGCAGAGGGGAACGCACTGTTTGTATGCTATAGTTTTGAGAAATCCAAGCTCCCTTTCCTCAGCCCAGGTATCTAGGCTGGTCTTCTGCTTTCAGTCTGCTATTATGTTGTCCTTGCTAGAGAAATCTGGTTGTAAATAGCCTTAAATCTTTGTCAAAACTCCAATACTTCTCTGTTCAGACTTGGCTCATGTAGCCCCTGTTAAAAAATGCAGAAAATATTTCAAAGTTAAACTTTAAAGGGACAGCCATTGTTTTATTTGTGTTTAATTAATAATAATAATAATAATAATAATAATAGTTTTCCAGTCCCATGGTAATTAACAATCCGATCTACGGCTCCCATGGGAAAGAGCCTCTGTTTTTGGATCAAGTGCGCTCAAATATGGACTTGCTGTAGACATTGCCAAGGTTTTGAGCATAGCAATTTGTTGGGAGGGGGTTTCCAGCTTTGACTCTGTAGCAGTTAAACTGTCAAGCTCCAAACCACAGAGTTTTACGACGGCCTCCATTTGCCTTTGTTTTACCTGAACTTCTCATCCTGCTCTGCAAATCCTATGCCAGAATGAGTCATTCCTGCAGGATTAGCTCTTACATTTCAACTCTTCTGTCAGCGTTGCCCGGACTAGTTCTAAAGAGAGAGAGAAAAAAAAAAAGACACTCCCCTTTCAATAAAGCTGTATAACAAGGGACTGAAAGAAATCACCTCCAGTACTCAGCTATTTGCATTGAACCAGCAAGGACCACCCCGTCTTATCTCGGCAACAAGCCCTCTGCGCGGCGCGGCACTGCCGGCAGCACACGGCTGGCTGCCTCTCGCGTGGTAACTAGCCCTTCGGAGAGGGATGCGATGGATGCCTCCCTCCCTCCCACACGTTGCCCCGCTTGCCGGCCGCAGATGCATCTCCCAGGCTGCGGGCTCACGCTCAGGGTCATCTGCTCACGTTTCCCGTGCTCCTCAGCCCAGGCGGGGTGTCCAGGGGAGGCCTCTACCCCAGCAGCAGGGCGCAGGGTGCTGCACACGGGGAACATCTCCCCAGCTCTTGCCTTTGGGGCTCTGGAGGGTTTACTTCAGGATGGGTGGCACGAGATGTCTTCTGGAGGTGCCCTCTCTCCATGGGCTGCAGGGGCGAATCCCATGCCACTTGCATTCAGCGTGTGGCTCTGGCTGGAGAGAGTCCTCTGCTCTGGGATTTACCTGCCAAAAGCACATCTTTTCCTCTTTCGGCCTACAGATAGATCTTTTCTCATTCTCACATCTAAATAAGCATTCGTTACTGAAAGAGGCTTTTTTTGCATTTTCACATTTCAATTTCCAACCTTCCTTTGCTTTTCGTCTTTGAAAATAATAATGACATTCTCACACAGCAAAGTCACATTGTCCTGAAGCAGAATAAAGAGCAGGGAAACTCAAAGACCTCAAAGATGTCACTTTCCATCCCTTTCCCTGTCCAAAATACGATGCTGGAAATGATTGCTTAAATAATTTTCGGAAGATCTGTTTTCTGATAATGGTCCAGCATGGTGGCAAATCTGCAATTTGCATATGAAGACCTAAACTGCATAAGCAAAACCATCAGAACCAGCTGGGAGAAATAAGACCTGAGCACCTGGCGTTTTGAGAATTCATTTTGCCTGTGTCCGTGGGTCATTTTCCTAAATCATTGTCAGGATATGAGCTGACTTGAAAGAAACTCCTGGAAATTGTGTTTCAACCTTACAGTGTCTCTCGCTGTAACAGACAGAACCACAGAAATATTTAGGTTTCTGATCTAGTCTTTTGCTCAAATCAGGGCCATGCCTGAAGTTCGATCAGCTTGCTCGGGGCCTTGTCCAGCCAAGTTTTAATAACCCAGAAGGACAGGGATCCCGCCATCCCTTTGGGCAGCCTGTCCCAAGGCTGCACCAGCCTCCCGAGGAAGCGGTTTTTCCTTCTGTCCAGTTCGAACCCCCCTTGGTGCAATACGTTTCCTTCCCACGTGCACGGCTGAGAAGGGTCTGGCCCGGCTTTCCCGTAACCCCCCTTCGGCAGCGGACGGCAGCTGCTAGGTCGCCCTTTGCTCCCTCTTCTCCGGGGTGAACAAGCGCGGTTCGCTCGGCCTCGCCTCCTCCATCCGCTGCTCTCTGCCAAATAACCCGACACAACCTTGCAGAGACACAGATTTCCCACATAAAATAAGGACTGGTAATAAAACAACTAAGACCAGACCGTCCAAAATGAAGGCAGATTTCTGCAGCTTTGTGCTGTCACTGGAAATATACACAGTATAGTTACAGTATATATTTTTAATAGCAGCAAAAAACTTAAAAGCCCTTTTCTCTGTTCAGATTACCATGACCCACACACTTTTGGAAACATATACGGCCTTATGTAAACACGGCAGATGCATATCTAGTATAAATCCGCACAGGTCCATTAACTTGAGCAGGACACCAGCTTTTGTGGCCTGGTCAAAGAAGAGGTTCGAACGTGAGAAATAACCTTTCTTCTCCAGACTAGATGTTTTGCTCTGGACTCAAACAAAACTCCAGCAGATTTCTGTAGGCATTTGTAAACAGAGCACTATTTGGCAAATACCATAGTGATTAGTAGGGGTCAGAGAGTGGTGATGAGGACAAAAATGCCCAGGAAAAAGCTCAAGAGCACTTTGGGGAAGTTTTCGTATTTTGTCCTCCAGTTCCAACAAGCATAAACCATCCCTTCTTTACACTTGGCTTTCAAACCAAAGGCTATTTGCATCCCTTATTCATGGAATTACAACTCTTTTCCTGGAATTACAACTATTTGTAGTGCCGGATGTTACAAATCCCTCTTCAATGTTTTTTTTCAGACCTCTGAATTCACTGATGGCATATGATATCTACAGATCACCTCATAACCAGGTCTTCTTTCCCATTCTGTGGTGCTTTAGGCATTACACGGGCACATGCACACACATGCTCACATGCATGTTTTCCAGGCAGAGCTGGGCAAAGTACGTTGAAGGTTGTAATTTCCAGGGACGGATGGGTAAGATTTTAGCCACAGCGTAAGAGGCGAAATGCTGTGATCACATACAGAGGGAAATAGCCAGATCTTTTCTTTGTAGTGAGGGAAAAGAAAAAGTAGTGGATGTGTTGTCAGAGACTGGAAAATGAGCAGAGTGTGCTCTTCGGCAGAGCAGGTGGTTCATGAAGGAAGAGCCAGCAATTTATCCCTTAGCGTGTTCTTTTAAATATGGAGATATGTGTATGACCTTAGAAGAGGGTATATGGTGTCCCACATCATTGGTGGAAGCAGGCTGATTTATGAGTGCTGTTCATCCTACTAGTCTCCATGGATGATGGATGATTACTCCCATTCTGAAGTCAGAAGATTGGGGCAGAGATTCAGGTCATAATTTTCATTCTTGCTGGAGTTCTGATTTAAAGCATCTCAGATCTGATTTTGGCATTATTTAGCAATTTCCCTTCCCAAGATAAGCACGCAGCCCATCTGTAAGACTGGTATTCAAGCTCTCCAGTCAGGTATGAAACATATGAGGAACAAATTGCACTGGAAGAAGAAATACAAAAAAATCTGTGATAAAAGAACAGGAGAAAAACTGCCCAAGACAGCATTCAGCTGCTTGAACAGTCTTTTCTCTTCCTACCATTCCTGCCTCTTTCACTACGTAAATTCTGCAGAAAATGAACCTTGGCTGCACAGCTGTGATTCATCCACAGAGCAGGCCTGCCTCCTGCTCAGTCTGAGCTGGGAAATACTTACGTGTGATCTGGAACCGAAATGGGGTTTGTAACAAATATAATTTACAGAGGAGGTGCGGGTTATCTGGGACTTTCCCCTTGTTAACTTTGTAAGATTAATGATGTTCAGTAAGATAGTTTAATCAACGATTTTCCGCAGTTTAAAGAAAAAACTCACGGCACTGGGAGCTTGCCATGCTCCCTATGAACCAGTCCTAGAGAGCATGATGTTAGTTTTCATATCTGTTTAATCAAAGTGATGCTGAGACTGAAGGTCTTCAACTCCAGAGCAGGACCTGGAGGAGAAGATGCTCTGGCGGGCACAGCTTTTTACATCCATCCCTTCAAATTCTTCTCCACAAAACGAGCTGTTCCTGCCAGTCTTCCTGCAAAGGCTCCTCATCTCCTTTCAGCTCCAGCCCCGACCATTCCCCTCCATGTTCCCTGTCCTTCTGTGGGGCTTCTTCTTCTCCTCCTCCTTCTCTTATCCCTGCTTTGCACATTCCCAGTCTCCCTTCGCTGCTCCCATCTGCTCGCTCCCAACACCTTTTTTTTCTCCTTGCTTCCCTCCTGAGCTTGGCTGCCCTACTCTCTTCGCCGGGAAATTGACACCCAGCCCTGGACTACAGTACAGCATGTGCCATGGGACAGGCTTATTGAGGAAATTAGTTACTAAATTATAGGACAAACCTACTGCAATTTGTAAGAATCTTTTAAATGGCCATATTTGGGTGGGGCAACAAGAACATCACCAACAAGGAATATCACCAACAAATTTCTCCTGTGTGGAGAAATTCATTTCAAAACACTACAGTCTGGCTAAAATTACCTGTCCCCTTTCCATCCCACATTGAAAAGCTGGTAAGAAAATATTAATGATGTCCAGGGCAATGTGATTCTGTCTGCAGTGAAGGAAAAGCAGCATTTCTTTTCAAAGAAAAGATAACTTATGGAAACAAAGGAGGATATTTGCAATGATATTTTGTTTACAGGAAGGCAAGTAATTCACTTCTTGAATAGTTATTCTTAAATAAAATGCCCAGCTTCCAAAGTAAGCAATAAATTATTCTCTCTATACTGAAATTATTCTCTCTCTACCGCTGGGGACTTGTACCATCCTATCATTGTACATCAAGCATCAGGTTTCACTGCTAGCTGTGGAGTGGGATGAACTAGTGATCCTGCAAGCACAATTTGGCTTTAGATGGCAAGCCACCCTTCCCTTTCGCAAGGCTCAGGGCCTTGTCTGCCCTGTGAACCCCTCGCAGGAGCTCCCAAGCCAGCAGAGCAGATAGCTCCCAGCAGAGCACCCAGAAAACCTGCAGCACGAGAAGTTTGTCCTGCAAGATCTGAGCCGCTGCTCCGTCCTGCATGCTTGGTCTTTGCCTGCCCTACCAATGTCAGCGGCACGTGCAACGCTCATACCCGCAGCACTGTCTGCAGAAAAGATCCTCTGGCCAGCTGGCTCCCCTACTTAGCGCCTTCTGCAGTCGCCTGCTGAAGTACCATACACGGACACAAACGGAAGAAACCACACCAGAAGCCTACAGCATACCACCCACACACCTGCCGGCAACGACTGCGGGACACTGAGCTGTGGGGAAGACTCAGAGGGGCAAGGTGAGCCTAGCTACGGGAATGTGAAGGTCAAAGATGGCAGCCACCGTTAGAAGGTATTAAACCTCCCTAAACTGTTGAATGACTGGCCAAACAGGTGATTTGATAGGCAAAATAGAAAGAACTTATTTCCATGCCGACAGCGCGATGGCTATTCAAAGACACCCATCTGGAGGATTTCCATGAGGTGCTGAAATGCACAGGCTTAGGGGCAGCAAGAGCCATGCAAACCTTGCAGCACCTGCGACAAAGTATAGCAGACGACTTTCGGCGTACAGAAGAGATCCTGACTGTGCTTTGCACGTTCCCAGAAAGAGTCAGCTCCTCCTCTTACAGCATGTGGCAGATCTGCGCAACTCCCAGTGATTTCTTGGCTATACGAAGGCAAGGATGGACAGCTTGTTCTCTTGCAAACCAGCTCTAAAATCTGCTTCAGCAAGAAAACAAAATAATGCGTCATGGCCCATCCAGCTCAGGCTGGATCTGCTCTGCTTCCACGAGGAAGGTGTCTGCCCACTGCTCCCTGTGCCGCATGTGCTGTTTTCTGCTGCTTTGGTTTACAACTTCATATCTTTCTTAGTTAAATCATCTTTCATCGTGAGCGTCTACAGCTAGCAGTACGTTTAACTCGCCGTCTTGGCAGTGATGGTGCTGATCTAGGTTCGCAGTCCCTACAGCTCCCCTTGCAGGCCTGTGCCCAGGGCCCAGCCGGTCTTGGCAGCTCTTTGCTGGCCCCTCTCCAGTCTCTCCACATCCCTCTTGACCTGGGGGGGTCCTGAGCTGCACACAGTATCCCAGCTAGGGCCTTGCTAGCACTGAGTAAAGGGCATAATAACTTGCGCTGATCTGCTGGCCACGCGCCTCCTCATGAAACACACCATGTGTGCACTCACACAAAATTCCTCCCAGGTGGGCAGAGGGTCCCAAGGTGGGTATGGAGGTGACACCCTGCTCTGAGTGCCAGGACATGGACTTTCCACATGGAGGTGACACCCTGCTCTGAGTGCCAGGACATGGACTTTCCACATGGGCAACCCCCATGCCACCTTGCCTGTGCACCAGAAGATCGTGCTCACCATGCACGAGTTGAGAAAGCCTCCAGCCTGCCAGATGAGCGTGCTGACCTGTCTCTCTTGCTGCCCTCTGGATTTGCCCATGGAAAACTGTGTTGGGTGGAGACCAAGGCTCCCCACGCCTTTCGGTCCCTCCCAGAGCTCCAAGACATGGCCATTTTTAAAACCTGCATGGGTTATTTTTTCCTGAAGAAGTATGACCGTGACAGCTAACTCAAGTCTCTCTCAGGAACTTGGCTACATCCATTTGGTGCTCTCTACAAGTGATTCTCTCTTCCTTGTTAGCCCCAAATTCCTGTAAAAAAAAATTAAAAAAAATTGTTGGGAACCCATATTAGTTTGGTGAAACACACCAGATGATAAGCAAGCAGACCACTAATGCAGACTGAAACCTTGCTCCCATGAGACCAGGCATGTGAACATCTTCTGGTGCAAATATGCAATGGACACATCCATTAGTTTGTTGCTGTCCAGCTCTGCTACTGCCATGTGACCCTGCTCAATGTGGCAGCTAAAAGTCCATTCTCACACAGAAATTTCACCCTGGGCCCACTCCAAGCTCTGGAAATAAAGTGTTGTCAAGTATGCATGCCATCACCTCCCTGCTTTTGTCTCCCACTGGCTCCAGTCAGGTCCAAGATGTCTTAAGCACCGTGATTTTGGACTCTTCTTTGTTGACAGATGTTCTGGAAGTGAATGAAGGATGTCACCATCACCTCGCTTGCTCCAAGAGATTCAGCCATGTGGTCCCCACCCAGATTTTAACCATGGGCTTTGTCATGAAGTGCCTGGTTTTGATGCTCTCCACACTCCCAGCAGAAAAGATCTGGCACCAAACACAGAACCAGTAAAAAACCATCCTCGCCATCCCATTCCAGAGGCAGTTATGAGCATTTGGAGTGAGGCTGTGCCACAGGGTATGTACTCTTATTTGTGCTCAGTCAACCCCTCCCAGCTAGGGGCATTTTGGCTCTGGTGAGTCCTTGTCTTGGGATGCATTAGCTACAGCTCTGTTGTTGCTGGGACACAGAGGACGCAGAAACGTTTCCTCCCTTCAGAGGTGAGATGAATTCTGATGGTGGAGTCAGAACCATGAGCGCGCTGCACCTGAAGGCGCTGTCCACACACTTAATGTCAGCTTTCCTCCAGCTGCATAGAGGTGGAAGAAGAAACTTTCTGCTTTGTGTACCCCCCAGGTCACAGGGCTGATGGAGAGGAGGGCTTCCCAGTAGTTTACTCTTGAGTGTCAGTGAACCCCAGGGATCTCAGGGGTGTGGTTTGTAATACAGGAGCAAGTCAGTGGGGAATGAAGCCTAAAGGACTGGATTTTTACCATGGGTAGGAAATTGTTCTTAGAGATCCAAGAAGGTGGGATTTTGGCTGGGATAACTTTCTGGCATCTACTGGTCCTAATATATTCCAATCTTGAAAAGCCAAGGCACAATCCTCAAGTGCAGGATAAATTCTGCTGTGCATGGTCTGAAAATCAACACGTTGCTCAGTTGAAGGCTGCAGATCTTAGCACAGGCAGGATCTGAGCTGGGAAATTCAGACAGAAAAATGCTGACTTTGCTGGTGCTCTCCAGAACTTTGTCCCAGGGACCAAATGAAAGTCTGAGGTATAGTTTTTGTATGGCTAACAGTCCTGTAGACATCATACCCTTTCTATTGCATGATGAACTTCAAATTTTTAACCAGTGCCTGGCTTTTTCAATTTTACTTGGTAGATCATCACTGGAGACAAGACTATGAAAAGTATCTGATTCTTTGTCTTCTTTATAAAAACCTTTGGTCCCTCTCCAGCATAGCTGAATCAAAGGAAAAAACAAAATGTCCGTGGACATGAAGAGCACCAACCCTTCTCTAGCAAAGGGCACCACTTCCCTTTATAGGTGGAGGAGAGTTGCAGTCCATATCCACCTGGGTGAAATCTGACTCCTTCCTTTCATGTTCTCCATGGTTCACTTCCCACTAGAACCACATATCTGGCACTCAAAAGGGACACCAGAGCTTAAAATAGGACCTATTCCTGCTCCTTGACTGGAGAGCTGAAATTGTTTTTAAAGAGGCTGATTATAATGTTAAATTGAGGATAATCACCAGGACACCACGTTATACAAATCCCACTCCAATCACAAAAGCTGCATTACAGCTTAACATGAATGATAAGGAAAGGAAAAGGAACAAGAGCCAGAACATGCTGTTTGGGTATCCATTTCACTCTGCTTACATGCTGGGTTATGCCAAGGAAAGTGCTTTCTTGGAAAAGGATTAGTATCACTAGGATGGAGGGCAAAAGCAGCTGCTCAGCACACCACATCAGCTGGGTACGCACCTCTTCCATTCCCCATCCAGCTACAAGTCAAAGCGAAGCACGATCTGACTTTGCCCTCTGGAGGCATGGAACTGGCACAGCGTGGTTTGATTCACAGGCCCAGAGGTGACAGAGCTGCTTCTTGGAAAGTCTGATGGGAAAACTCACGCCCAGCTACAGGTTTCCATGAGCCAGAGAGCAGAACATTGCAGCAGAACAGCTATGTCACTCTCCTGTTGTGCTGCAGAAGGAACAGGATTCTTGGTTCCTCCAGGGTAATGCTGCCCTTGTGTTTTGTGTACTACAGGAACACGGGTGTCAGTACAGGAGGCTGATTTTTCTTTCAGCCCAAACCCTTCAGCATGTGATTCGAAATACTGACACACATCTGCATCCAGCTACGAGGACTACGCACATTGGTCTTCAAAGGGTGCCACATCACAGTTTATTCTGCTAGCCTAACTCCTTGGAGGTGCTCTTCCCCTGTGCAAGAAACTGTAGAAACCAGCAGGTGACCTGAGAGTCTTGGGTCCCCTTATTTAGCTAGGAACTGTGGCAGGGCTTGTTTGCTGTGTGCAAAATGGATCTTCACACATCGATTTCTCTCCAGGCGGAGAAATGACCTTGCTGGAAATCCCCAAGGGACCCCTGTTTCACTAGGACGAACATCTCCCACCTCCCCTACTCCCTTAGGATCACTTCTGCAGATTTACTGTCCTGTCACGAAGGTTTTCTCATCACAAGGCCTCAGTTGCCAAGAAGGTTTTGAGGAATAGTCTTCCCACAGGCATTGACTCAGAGCACTGGTGATATGAGTTTGGGGAGAACTGGCAGGAGGCACTGAGACAAGGACGGGATCAGTGGTACAGCCAAGCACAGCATCTTCACAGCCGCGCACATCCACATCTCCGCACATCCATTTCTCTGCACATCTCTGTACCTCTGCCCACACACACATCTGCTCACACGCATATCTGCTCACATCCATTCCTGCGCACCAGTGCACACTCATGCCCTGTGCCCAGCACACACCTGTACACACTGGCACATGCTTATATGCAGACCTGCACACACCTGCACGCCAGTGCAGACTCATAAAGGTCTTGTGCACATCTGCAGTCCCCACCAACACCCTTGCACACCTATGTATGTTTGTATGCCAACACCCCCCATGCACACCCGTCCCTGTCCACACCTGATCCTTTCCACTGCTCCTCTAAGACCTGCTGCAGTCCTCTTGATCCTCTGGTTCCTGAAACTCATTAAAACCTTGGGTCCTTACTGTGCCAGCAGGTGGGGAGGCCATGCTGCCCCTCACCGTGTGGGTGATGGCCGTAGGGGTCCAGTCCCTGGACCAAGCAGAGCAGGGCAAGCATCCCCTGCTGGCTGGGGCTGTTCTCAGGGCTCCCACTCTGACCCACAGTCCTGGGGCCTGACCCTATGCCCCAAGCACTGGAGCCAGTGGGAGGGAGCGTGTCCCAGATGCAGACCCCAGAAAGCACAGACAGGGTCCTTCCCTTGCCCCAAGGGTGGTGTGGCTGGAGGTCTTGCGGCACTGGGATCACGGAGAAGCAGATAGGGCTGGAGAAACCCAGCTCTGTGCCTCCTGCGTTGAATCGCTCTTGGAGACTGGGGGTGACGACTGTAGTCTGAGCGCATTTTAAGCGGTGGCTCTGCGTTTGAACTGCGTGCTAAGCCCACGGTTGCCAGCTTTCCTCATTCAGATTTGTCACTTTTTTTGCACACATGCATTTAATTCAGGGGTAGGGGGATTACGGGGGGCGCTTTACTACAGCGAAGCAGCACCAGGCTCGCCAGGCGAAAGTGCCTGGAGCCCGGCGCGGGCTGGGGGCAACGCGCCGCGGCGGGGTGGCTTCCCCGCCCGAAGGCAGCCGCTCGCCTTGCCCCGCGGGGCCGAGCGCCGAGCCGCGAGCGCAGCGCGGCGCAGCGCGGCGGGGGGAACCGGCAGCCACCGCCCCCCGAGGGCGCCGTCGGCGGCAGCCTCGCCTCGCCGCGCCTCGCCGGCAGCGCAGCCCGGTCGGGGCGGGCGCAGGGGAGGGACGGGCGGCTGCCGGGCGCGGGGGGCCGCCGGACACCGCGGCATAAAAGGCGGCGCGGCGCTGCGCTGCGCGGCGCCTCCGCGGCGCGGCCCCGCCGGTAGCGGCAGCGGCACGTCGGGGGGGCGCCGCCGCCGGCGATGACAGCCGAGAGGCGGCACCCGCCGTGCGGCGCCGAGCCGGGCGGCGCCGAGCCGGACGCGGCGGCGGTGGCGGCGGCGGCGGCGGCGGGAGGCGGCGGGCGGCGGCGGCGCAAGCGGCCGGCGGAGCGGGGCAAGCCGCCCTACAGCTACATCGCCCTCATCGCCATGGCCATCGGGCAGGCGCCGGAGCGGCGGCTGACGCTGGGCGGCATCTACCGCTTCATCACGGAGCGCTTCCCCTTCTACCGCGACAGCCCGCGCAAGTGGCAGAACAGCATCCGCCACAACCTCACCCTCAACGACTGCTTCGTCAAGGTGCCGCGGGAGCCCGGCCGCCCCGGCAAGGGCAACTACTGGACGCTGGACCCGCACGCGCGCGACATGTTCGAGAGCGGCAGCTTCCTCCGCCGCAGGAAGCGCTTCAAGCGCAGCGACCTCTCCACCTACCCGGCCTTCCTCGCCGACGGGCCCGGCGCCGCCGCCTCCTGCCGCCTCTTCGCCCCGCCGCCCGCCGCCGACCTGCCGCCGCCCGCCGCCGCCGCCGCCTCCTGCGCCTTCGCCGCCGCCGCCTACCCGGCGCAGGGCTGCGCTGCCGCTGCCGCCGCCGCTGCCGCCGCGCTGCCCCACGCCTACGCGGGGCTGCCGGCGGGCGGCTACGCGGCGGGCGGCGGCGCCGCGCAGCTCTACGGGGCGGCCGGGCGCTTCGCGCTGCCCGCGCCGCCGCCCGCCCCCGCGGGGCTCCTGGGCCGCCGCTCGCCGGCGCCCTACGCGGCGCTGCCGCCCGCCTACGGCGCCGCCGGGCCCGGCCCGCGGCACGGCGCCTACGCCGGCGGCCCCGACCGCTTCGTGCCGGCCCTCTGACGGCAGCCGGGCCGCCCGACGGCGCGGCGCTGAGCGCGGCACCCGCGGGCCCCCTCGGCTCGCGGCGCCCTGGGGCACCGTGCGCCGCCGCCCCGCGCCTCGCCGCCGTGCCGGCAGCCGCCGGAGCCTCGCCGCGAGCAGCGCTGCCGCCGCCCGTCGGGGCCTTGCGGGCGCCCGGCGCACCGCACCCGCTGCGGCGGGGAGAGACTCGCTGAAGAAGCGCCGGAGCTCCCCAAGTGCCTGGCCGGGGCCAACAGCCCTCTGCCCCTTCTGCCTTCTTTCGTGGTGCGGGGGCTCGGAGTTTCCTGCCGGATTCCCCCCCCTCCCCCCGCTCCCGGTGAGCCAGGCTGGGACCCCACGTCTACCTTGGAAGATCTCACTTTCTAAAGTTCCTCTGTTGTTTGGGATTTTGTTTGTGGAATGAAATGTCTGCTGGGGGGGGGGGGATGGCGGGAAGGAAGAGGGAAGAGGTCTTCCTCAGCTTTGTGAAACAAAAGCCATAAAAGTGTCATGTGTGGCACCAGCATGATCCTGTGTCCCTGATGTCGTGCAGGGCCACGTCAGTGCTGGGCCTTATGCTGATGAGGTGGCCAGGGCTGGGGAAGTTTTGGGTTGCTTTACTACCAGGCAATGTGTCTCAGGGAGAGAAGTGAATGGAACTGAAGGAAGAGAACAGATGGCTCCTGTCCTCTCCTTCCTCAGCTGAACTGTTTGTACCATGGGATGGGTCCTGAGGCGGGGGGACCTCTTTGTTCACTTGGATCCTGGGAGTGCAACCAAACACAGCAGGTCAGATCCTACCGGTGGGTTATGCTGTGTGCTTCAGGGGATTTGGAGAAAGAGTGGGATTGGAAGAGTCTAAAAACTTTTGCCATGAGCACGTTCAACCCATAGAAGAGGGATCCAGCAAGGTTGTGGGGTCTCCACCACTGGAGATCTTGCCAACTTGACTGGAAGCCTGAAGCAACCTGACCTAGCTTTGAAGTTGAAATTCAATATTGAAGTTGAACCTGCTTTGAGTGGAGACTTGGTCCAGAGACATTCAGGGATCCTTACAGCCTGAGCTACCTTGACCCTGAAGGTCAGCCCAGGTCTGTCTGTAGTCTAAAGCAATCAGCATCTCTGGGGAGCAACTCCCCTCTCCTCCTAAAACAAGTGAGAGAGGCAGGACATGGTGTCTCTGGTTCCTTTCCTTTCAGCCCACCTGGAATTTATGGAGAATGGAAAATTGATGGGAGGGACTGTGAGAGTCAAAGGCTTGAAAATGGGTCTGGAGGGAACCATGAGGCAACACTAGGCAGAACCTCCTGGGACAGTAGATCCCACCACCCCTGGAAAGGGCCTGGGGGGCAGGGAAATGCCTGGAGCTGTGAACAGAGGAGGGAGCAGACACAGCCTTGCTATTGTCAGGATCTCCCCGTCCAGCTCCCTCTGCCTGGTGGAGCCGGTGTCAGTGTGACCTAGGCTGGGAGGTGCAACAGTTCTGCAACTTGGTGAGGCCTTGAATGGGGAGAGGGAGGTGGAAAGTTCAGCCAGAGCCTCAGCAGAAGCTTCTGGAGGAGCTGGGAGAGGGTACACATGCACCAGAGTCTCCATCTCACTACAGAAGGGCACGAGTCAGGAGATCAAATTCAAGTTGGAAGAGACCTCTGGAGGTTTCTAGCCCTATTTTGTGCTCAAAGCAGGGTCATCTATGAATCAGGCAGGTTGCTCAGGGCTATCCAGTTGGGTCTTGAAAACTTCCGAGGATGGAGACTGCACAACCTCTCTGAGCAACCCGCTTCACTGCTTGACTGTCCTCATGGGGGAAAAGTTTTTCCATGTATCCACTCAGCACCTCTCTTGTTTATGTCTGTTGTCTCTTGTCCTGCTGCCATGTGCTGCTGTGAAGATCTCTGGTCCCTTGAAGGTACCTGTGCCTTCTGCTGCATAGAGGATTTTTCAGAGGAGGTCCTCGGTAGGATGAAGTTTGGGTAGATACAGTTTGGGAAAAGGCAGGTTCCTTACACTCTCTGGGTGCTCAGATGTCCCACTGCTTGGCATCCAGGTGGTACTTGAGAGATAGGAAATGGAGAGGAGCATGAAGGTGGAGGGGTGTCCCTGCAGCACACTTTGGAGGGGGCTGGCTGCAGATCACGCAGGCAGCTCAAGCACTGATGCTGTAGGTGGACAGGAGAACTTGTGGGGCTGCCCTCCATGGCACTCTGAGATAGGAGAGGAGCGTTGGCTTCAAGGCACCCTTCCCTCTCAGAGCGGGCAAGACGGCTTGTGGTGGCTGAGCCCCCACAGACGAGTAGCCTGGGGGTGGCCAACTACTGCTGCCCGTTGTGCAGGAGCTGTCTGAGCCTCGTGACGCCTATGTGGACCTTTTTGTGGTGGTGCAGGGAATTCTGCTGCCTGTACACGGAGCTTGGGGGGGGGGGGGTTGTGCTGTTTCTGGAGGGGACACAGGTGACTCAAGTCTTTCGTGTGGCAAGATGAATCAAGTTTCTCCCTTGCTTGCTTTCGCTCTGTGCGTACTCGAAGAGTTGCTTTGTCTCTTTCCGTATCCTTCCTGGCTCCAGCATGTCCAGAAACAGCTTCCACTGTGGAGGGAGCAGGTTCCTGTCAGCCAGGGGTTGTGTTTCGTCTGCAGCTGTTTTAACTCCTCTCCTGACTTATCCCTTCACCCGCTGGAAGAGAAGTTGTAGACCCAGCTGTGGCAGCTCTTTGTTTTTTGGTAACTGTCTGCAGAATATCTTTCATTTTCAGCTTTTGTTTTCACTATTGAGCTAGCTGGAAGCTGTCAGTTGCTATACACTGTGTGTTCATTCAAGCAGGCTATTTTGGGGGCCTGTGAAAAGGAAAGTCTAGGGCTAACTGGGGGGTTGTGGAGGAAGTGGTGCTTGGACCTGCAGAGTGGACTGGGTCCCTTTGCTGGCAAGTCATGCTGATGTCCTGCTGTGTTTGGGTAGCTGGGGGAGGAATTGGCCTGTCTGTTAATGCCCATCCTTCCCTTCTTCCTGTAAGATCAGGATATGGGCTGGTTAGTTTTCCTGAGTCTGAGGTCTTCTGGCTCCTATTACCCCTTCCTCCAGCCTGGTTTTGTTCTCTGCTCCAGCCTTAGTTCTAGGTTAAGGCTCAAACTTAAAAAAGGACACTGGTGATTTTCAGCCAAAGCGGGGCCCTGCTTCAGCCACTCCAGAAGCTACTGAGAGGGAATGGACAGGGCTTGGCAGACCTATAGGAGTGGGAGAGGAAGATTTCACCGTAGGCCTCTACAACTTTTCTTTTCTTTTGAATTGCCTGAATTTTGCTCAAATGGAGCATAGCCTCTGTTCAAATAGGCTTATTGTCCTTTAAGAAATGGTGGTCTGAATGTGGAGAGCATGACCAGGGCAGGGCTTTGGATGGCAAGCACGCAGCTCAGGGGGAGTTCAGGTATCTTGGCTCTAAGTGTGTCTGTAAGAGTGTGCGTGGACATGCATGCATGCATATGCAAATCTGCAGGCTGTGTATGCATGCATGGATGCATGCAAGTATGTATTATGCACATGCACACAAGCATGCATGTATGTATGCACGTGAGAGCAACTGGGGTGCAAATGCATGTATGCATGGGTGTGCTTCTGTTTGCATTTGAATGCACCTTGGTAACTGGATGAGTGTGAGTGAACTGGACCAGCACGTTCATGTGCACACCCAGGTGCATTTTCTTTGCAAAGAAAGAGTGTCCTTCTAGCACCAGAGCTTTGCACTGGTGCTGAGTGGGGACAAATCAAGGTTCCAGGTTTGCAAACACTCAGTAATCTAACCCTGGTCTAACAGGAGGCACAGGACCGTTTTTGTTGTTATTAGTTCAGTGCAACACCCAGGAGAACTGTCTCTTCCTTTGGCAACAGCAGTCCTCAGGCCCTGCAGCTATCAAGGTGCTAAGAAACTGAAGCCAATCTGCCGCTCTCCTTTGGTGCATCCTGATGAGAAGCCTCCTGGTGCCTCTGCCCCAGACTCTGCTGGTTTGTCTGTGGGCTGCTCAGCCCGGGAGTTTAACCAGCTTCTCATGGTGTCTGATAATGGGGGAAGCTCGGGTTGGTGACCAACAGGAAGGAAGGTGGAATTCAGGTGAGCCTTATGGGGATCCAAGCTCCACCATGCAGCAGGTGACTAACCGCAAAGGACAAACATGGGGTTTCCCCTCTATTGCTTCTCCTCTTCCAAGATGTTGAGGCTTAAACCTGAGAGCATTTTGTTTGTCTTGTGTAAGCTGCTTCTGACCTCAGCTAGCATCCAAGGCAAGTTCAGGGAGCAAAACTCAGTGTCTCGAGGACATGCATGATAGACCTTGATGCTCACAAGGTGTAAATTAGGTAGGTTCGCCTGGGCATCGTTTGCTGTTAAGGTCTAGGAGCCTGTTCTTATTTCTCTCCAGAGCTTATATCCTACAAGCTAATGAAACCAGACACACCCAGAAAGTCTGTACTCTCTGCAGGGGGTGCAATGAACGAGCCAGTTGCATGAAGCACCCAGGACATGTGTCCACAAACTGTCTAAGCTTCAGCCACAAGCAGCTAGAAACCCTGGTCTTTGTGCTCAGTGAAATGCTACGCTGGCCCTTCCAGGACCTCCGCAGGTGTGTGTGTTCTCTGTCCTCTGAGGTTTTCAAGACTAAATTCGACAAAGTTATGCTCACCCTGTGTTAGTGCTGGCAGTACTGCAATTTCCACCACCGCTCCTGTGGTCCTGTGGCCATTGCAGCTTCTCCTCGTCCTTGTGCAGGATCAGGTGCAAAGGAGTGCGCTGAACATTACCGGTCTGTCTAGACACCACCCTCTGACAGCAGCATATGCTGACCCTGCGCTTGTGCCTGTGGCTCCGTGTCTTGTGTAAATACCTGACCGTCGATGGGAGGAAAACGGCTGTCGCATCCCGTGCGGGTGATGGGGTTATCTGTCTGTGTATCATGGGGATATATGAGGCAATTAGATGGGGTTATCTGTCTGTGTGTATCATGGGGATATGTGAGGCAACTAGATCTCAGTGGTTTTTTTTGTTTTTTTGGGGTTTTTTTTGGCTGGCATCTCGCTTGTAAGTCTCAGGCCACCATCCAGGATGAGGAAACTTTTGATTTCTGGAAGCTTTATTGGAAATATCCGCGTGCCTTCCTTTTAGAAAATTTCTAAGCTTCAAATTAGCCTTTTGATTTCTGGGAGATGAGTCCAATAGGTCTGAGTTGTAACCATGTGAGAAACACTGCCTCCAAGCACTGAGAGAAGAGAGCAGGGTCTTGAAGCTGTTCTTTCATCCAAGGGCAGAACATCTTTGTTCCTGTTCTGTGCGGATTTTGGAATGGCCAGGCCCTGCATTGCCTTTGAGAAAGATGTAGATTATTATGCCATATGGAAAATTTTTACTATGTATGAGAGATTTTGTATTTACTCCTCTACTTCATTTGTAATGGAAATAAATCCTTGTCCTTTTGTTTGTAATTAAGCGTCACTGCGTTTTTCTCATCCTCCATACCCTCCTGAGACCAGCAGAATGATAATACAAAAAAAGACACGCACCACGTGCTGTTCCTTGCATTTCATTGTATCTGCCTCACCTGGGCTATTTTTTTGGTCTGCTGGGATTTCTAGAGGGATCAGGGGAGGGGGGGGAGGCCAGGCAGATGTGGTTTAACAGACTCCTGTGAACCCCTGAGTCCACAGTCTGTTTCAAAGCTCTCCTTTAGGTCTGGGAAAGCAGTCAGGTGCTCAGTCTCATCTCCTACGTGTGGCAGTGGAGGTGAGACTGGCTCAGTGCATGGGACTCCAGCCCAGTCAGGGGAGGCCTAGGCTGCGGTGATATCTCTGCGGGGACGATTGCATCAGCAAGCTCCCTAGCACAGATACAGTTGATCCTGGCAGAGGAGCCTGTACCTCCTTCCCCCAAGAAAAACATGTTCAGAAGGTTTTTTCATGACTATGAATTGGGGCTTTTGCCAGAAGAATCTTGTTGTGTAGTTCCCTGAGATACAATTCTCCTGCAGTCCTTATTACACCAAAAAAACCCAGATCTTCTGATTGATTTAGTACATGAGGGACTTGCATGATTTTGCGCTAGGAGCTAGGAGGCTCATGCAAGCCTGTGAGATCAACCTCAGGTGGAGGCAGGGTCGCATGTGGCCTTGTCTGGAAAGCTCAACTAGTCATGGCCGACTGAGAAGAAACAGTTGCTTATGTTAGGAACAGAAACTGAGAGATGGGCTGGGGAATCATATTTTATTATAGTTAATCTCTGATTGTCCCAGCGTTGAGCCTGACCAGTGGAGGAGATTTTTCTTCTGGAGACGGTGTTATTTCTGTCCTGTGGCAGCAGTACCAGAAGTGCTTGGTCTTGCCTCCCACGCCTAGGCCGATGAGCTTTTCTAATTGCAGAGGTGGGCTTCCCACAGCAGCGGGCTGACACCTGCGTTCGCCTGGTGCGACAGCAACATCCGTGGGAACAATTCATCAGGCAACAACAGCAGCGAATGGAGGATGCAACAGGCTCTCGGGGCAGCTAGGGGAACTCCAAGCCTCGGGGAAATGATTTGGCTGGCACTTCCACAGCCCAGCCATATGTTCTAGCATGTGGTTTGTCGTCAAGCTAGTGCTGGCTGGAGCGTTGGCCCTACAACAGGCCAGTTAAACTGTGGCTTCCTGGCCACCCCATCCCAATCCGTCATGGCAAGACTGGAAAAGGCTGATCAGGAAGCAGCAGCTCCAGAGATGTCTGCTGTGGTGGGAGCGGCCACTGCCCACCGTGAAACCTTGCTGAGCTGAGCAAGTTCTGGCCTTTAATCTGAGCATGGGGGGGATCCCCAGAGCCTTGGTGAAGTGGCACGTTATTTAGCTGTGAGCTTTCCAAAAATGGGCTGTGTCCAGCCCCGTGCTGAACGCCAGAGGAGAAAGAGTAGGGCTTTGGTTCCCCAGATATTCCCCTTGCTTGAATCCTGCTGCCGTTTGGAGCCTGTTCAGGTTGTTTAAGTAGCAACTGGCTGGACACATAGGGAGAGATGTGCCAGTGTGAATTAATTCCCTCTATAGCACCTCTCTCCACCCTTACCTATATAACACTCAAAATCTTGTTATGGACAAAAAGAGGAATCTTATAAATGAAATGAAAGGTTTACCATTACTTTGTGCAAAAGTTTTAAAAATATTTAGTATTCCCAGTTATTAGTCTAGTTGCAATAACATCTATTCATAGTTCAGATTAATACAGAAAAGCCCTTGTAATACAGTTGAAATTTTTATACCAAAAAAAATCTTCCTAATATCTATCCCTGCTTTCTGGTGTTATGTTCACCCTTCCTGTGTCCTCCTGGGTCCTGAGGTTGACTGGTGTGTGTGTGTGTGTGTGTTGGAGGAGGGGGTTACAACGAGTGGCGTCTTCATCAGGATGCACATGCTGCTGATGCTGACGATTCCTTCCTTCTCAGTCTTGGGCTTCACTTGAGTTTCTATCTGTATGGTTTTTTAAGATAGTCTGCCTATATGATCACACTTCCTATTGGTTCACCAATTCTTTTTTTTTTTTTCCCTGCTCTCCCTGTTATCTCTAAAACTGCCTTTACTTGAATAACATGAGTTTGCACTCCTGCAGTGATCAGTGACTGACTGCTGTGATTTGAGTTGATAGGCTAGGACCTCCGGTGTCGCTCTGTGCCTGCACTCTGACACATCTCATTTGCTCTGGAATCGCAGGCAGTTCAAGCCGCACAGAATAACTGCTTGTTATCTGTACAAACGAACACTAGAACAAATGCGGGTGCTGGTTACTTGGCTGCTAGATGATTGCTTCTGCAGGCAAACAAGCTAAAATCAGCTCAGGCAAAGACAAAACTAGGCAAGCCCTGATACTCCACACTGTCAGGTCAATACAAAGCCATGGCCTCTAAGTAGTAAGGGCAAAAACCATGTTTACAGGCCACATTTAAGACCAGGTTCCATCTACCTACACAACCAAGAGACCCCACGCTGCTGTGTTGGGAAGGGAGTGTCTCTTGAGATGTGCAGATAGAGTTTATTCTCCTTTTTGCTGTGTCTCTGGGCTCTCAGTCTGCAGGGGCCTCGTCTCCTACCCTCCCAGCAGGCAGGTCCTAGGGGTGAAGGTGAGATGGACACAGCCCCATATCCTCTGCTGGGTTTGCATTCACTGCCACCAACACAGAGTCCCTGCTGTGGGATGGAAGCTGGGAGCAGGGGTGGAGGATGGAGAAGCAAGGAGAGGGAGTAGATATGTTGGTGCTGCAACTCTCATGGTGGATTTTCTGCTGACCAGAAGGCAGCTAAGTATGTCTTTACCTAAAAAAAAGGAAATATGAACAGGATAAATCTGAACAGAGCCCCATATGTGGCTGCCCCATACGTGGCTGCTCCCTCCGTGAGAGCTTGCGCATCCTCCGAACACGGGCAGTGTACGATCACGACACCCCCAGCAAGACCATGGGAAGCAAGGAGGGAGGGGAGATACACCTTTCCCTTGAAAGACTTGCCTCAGCCTGTGATTGCTCTGGTCTAATCACAGAGCGAGGAGACCTGCCATTTCTTTCACTAAATAAGCTACAGCTAATGTAAATGATTTCCTTGAGTACAGTCAATGGTGCAGGAGGATCTGAATTATGCACTTGAAAAAAAAAATGCTTCATAGCAAATGTATCTGAGATCGACTGGGATAATTATCCTACAAACAAGAAAAATGCAGCTGAAAGAGCTCCAAGCCCTGGCCCTTTGCCGTGCACACAGCACCTCGAGGAGGTCTGAGGCTGTGGGACTGGGCTCTTACCCACCTGTCAATCTAGGTGGACGTAGTTCGGCTGTGTGAAAGGAAAGCTGACTGGGTGGTCCATGAAAATCCTGTTCCCTGCAGATGTCCTCACATGGCTTTGTATGAACCCTGACCTCACACGGTGGCTCTTTTCTCCGGACAAGAGCAGAAACAACTCGCTCAGCCGTAGCTGTCTGGTGAGTGATCCCCCCCTCTCTGTCACGGCATGAAAGGCCATGGCTGGAGTATTATTGTTAGTGTCGGTGGCTTTATTCATGGAAGCAGCAGAGCAAGACTCTGGCTTTGGAGCTTTCTGCAGGGAACATTCATTTAAAAAAAAAAAAAATCACATTTCAGAGAACAATGTTCCTCCTTGGGTTATTTGATACAAGTCACCTCTTTTGCATTGTGTCTCCATGGAGGTTTTCTCCTCCTCCTCCCTTCTAGAGAACAGACAAGAGAAAGTCTCATTGAAGCAGTCAGGACAAATGGTTTCAAGCTTACCTACTTGAGCAGGTATAAGATATGCTGCCTCTCTGCCACAATAGGAACTAGACTGCAATTTATCATCACTACCAGCAGTGAAAGAATTAATGCTATTATTAACAAAATTGTCACCTTTAAAGCTTCTGTAGACCAAAAAATTCTTAAAAGGGCCTTCTCTCTTTAGCAGCTACCCTATCCCTGCTGTTGACAAATTGAGAAAGATACCACAAGCTACTTCATTCTCTGCTCTGACTTCAGGACTCTCTTAACAGCCACAAAGTTTGCATTCTTGAGCGTGTCAAGAAAAATCTTCATCTCCCTGCAGCTGGTGGCAGAACACCCATTAATTTCCATGGGATCTGGATGTTGCTGTTCATTTCTGCAAATGAGAGTGCATCTCCCAGAGCGCGTGGTAAATCTCCCATGCACAGCTCCGCTATGGGATGACAGGAGGCCCACATCCCAGTGCCTTCACTTTGGGAGAGAGCCCTTGTGACTGCGGGCTCCAGTGACCCCAGGGTCCCCAGTGCAGGGACACACAGAGGTCTGCAGCACGCAGCAGGGCTGTTCCCAACACTAGGCGAGGGCGGCTGTGTCTTTGTCTGAGCCGTGAGACCTGCTGAGGATGGAGATACGCCACCTCCAGGAGCCCTGTCCCAGGGCTGCACCACCCTCCCAACGTACAAATGAAATTTCCCTGCGCACCTCGCAGAGGTCTGTCTTTGCCTTCTCCATAACCCCCTTTAGAAAACGGGTGACTGCGGCTGGCCCCCCGGCTAGGGCCTTGTTTGGGGTCGCCCCCACCCAGCTCTGACCCCTGTGCTCCAAGCTGGGGAAATGACCCTTTTCCTGCACTGGTTTCTGCACGCCTGCTGCCACAGCCTGGCGTGTGTTTAGGCTGGATTGCCACCAGGGAGCACTGCCGGCTCGTGTCAGGGATGACAGCAGCTGCAGCAGCCTCAGATTTAGCTTTTCCAGACCTTTGAGGAAGGGGCTGGGCTTTGTCATAGTGTTGATGTTCTTCTGACGTTGTTGACTGTGTGTATATGATGGTCCAACTATAACAGTTTCCAGTGCTTTGTATGGCTGTAAGCGCTCACTTGACGCAAGCTGATGTTTTCGTTCACGTGTTGGTTTTATCCTGGGGCTTGCATACCATTGCCTATATGCCGAGCCCCTGGGACTGCACATGAAAAGAAATTCAGTGGGATCATTTGGTCAGGCTCCAGGCCATTGCTGCAGTCGTTTTCTGCTAGAAATGATAAGTTACTGCTTTGAGCACCTGAAAATACATGGCTAATCCTTGTGTAAGAACTAATGCGTAGCTATAAAAACACAGCACTAGAATTACATCTTCACTCTGCAATTAAGTTTCAAAAGATAAGTGGTAATTTCCAGGGGCATATAATTCTGCACTTTTGAACCGCTTTTGAAAATTGCTTGGGAGATGGTGAGCACAGAAGAGGATGTGAAGAAGAGTTCATTACTAAGGCTAGAAAGCTCAGACCACACTCTTCACCACACCAGTTGTGTCCCATTTTCTTTGTTCTGCAATTCCTGTACCTCTCTGGTGAAAACCTCAAGTAGTCCCAGAGAATTGTAGGTACAACCCATCTTAAAGTCGCAAATCTGCCCAGATGGATTGACCTAGCCTGTGGGTTGAGGCAAGTGGATCTTCCCCCTGCTTGCTGTTGATGAGCCCACACCTGGAATGCTGGATCCAGTCTGGGCAGCCCAGCACCACAACAGCGTTCATATGCAGTAGTTCAGCAGAGGCCATCGAGATAGTCAGGCAGTTTGCAAGGCTCGGCTGACCTAGAGCTGGCAACTATCCCGCAGTGAGTGGGAGCCTGGACTAGGCACGGCCTTTCCCACAAGCAGCCTTATGGTTTATGACCAAATTCTGCAGAAAATTATTCCTCCTCCCCAGCATGAAGTAAAACTTCCCTTCTCCCAACAACATACAGCCAGACCACAGTGAGCAGTGAACTCCCAGCTCGTAAAAGCTTGCGCCATCCGTGCAAGAGAAGAAACACTCCACTAGAAGAGACACTGCCATTAGGTGGGAGTGGCCCTCCAGAAACTTTCTTCCCTTATTCCAGATCATATTTGCATTGGTGTGGCCCAATACTAGCTTGGGAGTTCCCTGGCAAGATGCACTGGCTTCTTTGCTGGTGCACTCCACTGGTCTCACTTGGGAAGGAAAGAATACTTTGGGAAGCTACAGACTCACATACCAGTGATGAGTGATGAAGTTTAGATCACTCCATCTCCCATGGAAAAGCATACTGAAGAATAGGTTTTAAAATTAAAATAGAGAAAAAAACCTCACTGTTCAGTGCAAAGCCCAGGACTTTTGTTCCTGTTGCAGGGATTCATGCCACTTGCTGAGAATTCTGTAGCCTTGTGATGATTAAAATAATGTGGTCCTTATTTATATGCAGGCACCTGGCTTTTTTGACTTCGAAAAGAGGACATCAAATGAAAAGGAAATTTCAAAATCCAGCAGACAGTAATCTTCTCTCTTTTGCTCCCACCAATTCCTCTACTTGCTCATTGCCAAGCTGAGCCTCGTTTGAAATGAATGGAAGGGTACGCTTTGCAATTGTCTTTGGAAACAAGCAGCATCAAATGACTCATAAGGTGAAGAATAAAGACGATAATCCTGCTCATCTACGTAAGCTGCCTAAGAGGAGTCTGTTAAAGAGCCAGCCTATAAATCACTGTCAATGATTACTGTGATAGCAAAGAGGAAAGACTGACAGCTAACCCAAAGTTTTTACAATCTTATTTTTAAATCCATCTGATATCTAACTGGCAATTAGTTTAATTTCAGAAGCCTGGGTCCAGCTGGACCTAGGGAAACATCTCAGACAGAACTCTGAAAGACTTTAGGCCCCTGAGCCCAAAATGTGATGTGAAATGCAGACTAACCTGCACCTCCCTGTTTGAGCTGAAAGCCCCCACGGGTCCCACATCCTGTGCTGTGTGTCTGCTCAGCCCTGACCTGCCGGAGGACTGTGGGTTTTGGGGTCACAAGTAATATCTGTTCTCCAGGACTTCCCTAGGAGCTGCACACCACTTTTTCCCCTGGCTGCACACTTGTGGTTGTTTTTACAGTGTTTTTTTCTCCTGCAGTCCTTGTTGCCAAGGGATTTTCTCCATCCTCCCTTGAGTTGTTATACTGCACCTCCTCCTGGGGCTGTCCTTGCCAAAGGAGGTTTCTTCAACACATCCTTCCAGGGATTGTGAAACAGCATCTGACCCTTCCTTCTCTGCCACAGAAGAGCTTCAAGCTCCTTTGTGCCTGTCTCCTAGGGAAGAATCATAGTCATATACATCAGAGGTGACCTGCACAGGTCATTTAGGTATGTAGGTTTCCTTTTATTTTCCTAAGAAGGTAGGTTTCCTTGGTCGGTGCAGGCCTGGCTTTAAGGTGGAAAAATGGTGCGAGGTGGGTTTGAAGGATCTCGAAGAGGTTTTAGAAAACTTGCCTCCAGCCTGTGTCCTGGGAGATTTGCAGTTTCTCATCTCACCAAGTGCCTGGTGGCTGAGCAGCTCCTTAGTTAGGACAAGTCTCCCTGCACCAGGGAGCATGTCTGGCACAGGACCTCTTTTGCCTTGACAGTCTCTGGGGTCCCTGGAAGCTTGCTTAGATCTTGCTTAGAAATGGCCCCATACACCATTTCTTTCTGTCTCCCACAGGTTTCCTAGAAGGGTCTTGAAAGGTATGTGACAATGGGCAGAGGAGAATCTGGTCATCCTGGATATGATATCAGCTTCCCTCTCCTTAGGTGTCCTGCCGTGGCCTTCATCCTACAGGTGTCTGGAAAGGTTTCCCAAGAAAGACATTCCCAAGTAAGACATTGGCACAGGACATGTGGCCCAGAGAGGAGCTCACAGCAGTGTGGTCAGCATGGTCCTGTTGGCTTTAGCAAACGCTAAGCTGAATATCACCAAGAAGAAGACAATCGCAGTGGTCATACTTGCTTGACCCATTTGCCCAGCATGTCACAGTGCACCCACGTTAGTCTGCATGGCTCTTAGGTTGCATGGCTCTTGGTCTGCACAGCAGTACGGGACGTCCTGGAAGAGCCTCACTAAGCCCTATCAATGACACAGCACAGCAGAGAAGAAAGCATCATGTCGGGCACTGACCCAGCACTCTACGTTGGCCCCATAGCTCAAAAGCTGTCTGGCTGCACCCACCACCCACTTTGTTAATGGCGCTAGGTAAAGGGGAGCCACAGCTCCCGTCTCGTGTCAGGATGAGGGAGGGAAGGAAGGGATAGACTCATGCATTGTGTCAGCAAAATGGTAGCCTCTCTCCCCAAGGTACAGCAGCTCTTTCCAGCTGATCCTCAGCTCCATTCAGACAGCAGGACCCCTCTGAGGTGCACATGCACCCCTATGTATCCTGCCTTTCACCTGAACCCCAATATATTCCCTACAAGCAAGGAGCTCTGGCCTCTGTCTGCTTGTCAGAGGAAGAAACACTGGTTGTGAGTAAAAGTGCTGATAAGGAAAGTGTTATCTTTCTCTTGGTTATTCTGCGATAAGATTTGTTGCTTGAAGGCACGCCTTTCTTACGGGCTGCTGAAGAAACCAGTTAGAGTGGGAGCAGCTTTAACAAGAACAGTGCTATAGCCTGGGTAGCCCCAGGACCCCTTGTCCACTGAAGGCATCTCCCCAGCAGGAAGAGGTGCTTTTTATGGGCTGTTCTGGTTCTCTTGAGCCTGTTCCCGCAGAGAGCTCCCCAGACCTAGCAGTACCAGATCAGCACAGGTGTGCACAGCGCTTCAGTTTTCTTCTTCTCCCCAGGCGACCAGAAGAGTCCGCAAAAGCCAAGACGGTTCAAGGTGGCCATATGCAGCAGTGTCCCTCAGTTCCCTTGAGTGCCACAGACTTACAAGACTCTCAGTGTTTCCTATGCAAAGGGGATGGAAACAGATGACTCCCAGCCTGGGGTGTCTGGCTTGTGGTGGTGCTGATGGCCAGGCTATAGGTAGCTTGTCTGGAGTCGGCAGAGGCTGTGAGCCCAGCCAAGTCCACAGGAATTGCCACAGACAAGAAGCCCGGCAGAGGCTCCCAAAACTCAGCACCTGGTCCCTGGGGTGGCTGGCCCTCACTTTCCTCGCAGGTGGCTAAGGGCAGTGGGGCTCCTGTAGGGAGTTGTCCTCACCTGTCCGACACTAGTTCCCCTTGCATGGCCACGGGAGCAGCTGCGGGAGATGGAGGCTGCCAGGAAGGGAGTGCACTCCACTGCATCCGGGACTCCCTTCAGCCCTCCTCCAAAGAGGGGGAGGAGGTGTCCCAATGGGATCTTCCCTGTGAGTGGGCAGCTAATGTGGCCTCCTGCTCACAGAAATCTTGTGCCAAACCTTCACCACCGCTTCCAGCTCCACTTGAACAGCACTGGAAAGGAGGAAGACATGGGTATTTTGTGCCCTCTTTGAAGGATGGGAGCAGTGAGATGAGTCTAAAGCCTCAAAGAGATGAGAACTGGTGAAGCAGAAGGGTCTCATGGGCTGTTCCTCTGCATCTGCAGGGTCTCCCTGGCAGCAGCAGGTCCTGCAATTTGGCCTCCTCCCAATGCAATGTGGACAGCTACGCTTGCAGTAGGACCCCAGCACAGAGTTTGTGATGGCACTGAACCATAACACAGCTTCCTCCTTCCAGCTCCCCTTTGGGCCAGTGCAACCCAGCCTGTGTGTCAGCCTGCCTTCTCTCACCACCTTGGTCTGGGTGCAGCATCCTCCCCAGCCTGGCCACAGAGAGCCTGAAAACCTTCACTGGATTTGA
Source organism: Apteryx mantelli (assembly GCF_036417845.1). NCBI lineage: Eukaryota > Metazoa > Chordata > Aves > Apterygiformes > Apterygidae > Apteryx > Apteryx mantelli. Next base: position 8,794,506 of record NC_090020.1, read on the forward strand.
CCAGCCGACAGCCATTTCTCTGCAGCAGCTTCCCTCCTCTGTGGACTGGTGAAGGTACCAGATGCACCACTTACTGCTGAAAGCCCTGCACCTCCAGCCCCTTGTGTCCTGCATCCATGTCTAACTGAGCTGGAAATGTTACTTTCCTGGGTTCTCTCCATGCTACAGAGCTCCCACAAATCCCTTGGGTTGTGTCTTAACTATTTGGGGTTATGAATGACTACAAGCACAAGTTTGGGTAGTTTATGGAAGAAACCAAGAGATCTTGTACTGTTCTCATCTATATCAGGTGCTCGAGGGGATAACACAATTTTACGTTAGCTGGGAAGTCTAGGATCATCTATAACAGAGATCGAAGTGATGCCAACATACGTGAATGAGGAACCCATCCCTCCAGTAGTAGCCCATGGGAAATGTGCTGCACTTGTTTACTTACAGGGCTAGTGGAAGCTTTCTGCTTTGACAACCGCAAGGTGCTTTAGCACTTCTGACATTGTAACTGCAGAGGTCAAATTTGATTTCAGAAGGTGGAGAGGGTGTTGTGCTAAACACAAGCATGCGATAGTTCCTCGTGCTTAGTCCCTGGGGCCAAATCAGGTGAAGGCACAAATGCAGGTGTCTGTGGAGCCTTCATGTCTCTGGGCCAGTGGCAGGGACATCACAGTGTATCTTACTGGTTATTCAGTCCTAAAAATCCAAAAACCCCTAAAACCAAGAGTGACCTCAGGACTGGCCAGCCATGTGCTCTGGGACACCAGCCAATGCATTCACTCAGTCAGATAATGGCAACAGAAGGGCCCATCCCACCCCAAAATGAAGAAGACCATCTGTGTCAGGATATTACAGGACCCTAGAAAAGCCACCCACACACGCACGGAGGAGAAGACCTCAAGACCCAAAGTGTGTGAAGAGAGAAAGGAAGCCACATTCTGTCACTACTTCATGAAAAAGTCTGGGTAAATGACACAGGCTCTCTTCATGAGGCATCCATGTGTTTGAAATCTTGGCTGAATGCTAGCTGGGGAGCCAAGGACATAACAGCTATGTAGAGGGGCCTCCTGTCCTTGTCCCAAATGGCATTCTCCTAACAAAAGTGTATGGTTCAGTCTATTTTTAGTCTGTCACACACAGCTGTTTTCAACCATCTTTCATTTGCCTAATGCAGCTCAGCAGGGTTGGAGTGAATTCACTCAGACGATGAAAACAAATCACTTTCCAGGCGTTAGGAAAGTGAACAGGGTATCAGAGAGGAAAACTGACTGCGAGAAAGACCTTCAGACTGAAGATAACGACACAAGGGGCTGTAGGGTTCACCACGCAGAAAAAAAGCTCAAGCCACAGAGCTGCAGCCACCTAAAAGTCACAGTGAGGTTTAGCTTCGCAATGCGACTTGCATTTCTGCTGGGCAAATCAAAACTGCCTTTTGGAAACCTGGATAAACGCCGGTCTGTACACTTAAGCTGTACACATAAACTGCAAACCAGTAGGGCACCATTCAGACCTCTACAGGACAACCATACAGGTGAGACACGCTGGCAGAGAGGGCAGGGGACACGTAAGCCGTCCTCTGCAGGCAACTCCAAAAGGACTGCCTTTGCAGAAGCGACTGTGTTTTCCCTATCACAGCCTAAAAGCAGTATAGGAAGGGGACTTGCCAGGACAGCTGGGTTTTATTACTCACATGGAAACAGCTGATCTAAATCACTCTACAATGCTTGAGTTTATCAGACAGAAGACAAAACAAAAAATTAAAATAGAACTGGTGTGTAGTATTCATTATCCTGGTGGTCATTTTCCAGAGGAATATTCAAACCCTCCGGTATTTCTGCTTCGCCTGGTTTCAGGACTGCCTCTTCACCTGTAAAGCATTTAAGAGACAGATCATGTCGCATCAGGTGGCTCTTGTGCTTTGCCCCTCAATGCCCTGCTGAGCTAAAGCCCTGGTGGCTGGACTCCTGTGACTGCAGGATACGTGAAGTGGTTTCTGACAGCTTTTGTGGTTTTTAAATGACATGGCAGTCCCCTGGGTTGCAGAGGAGAGTTGGAGGGAGTAAACCCCAATGGGTTCAGAGGCAGAAGGCAAATAAATGCAGCCCTGTTTTTTGTCATTTTCAAGATCTTGGTCTTGGGAGCTGGATTCATGTGACATGCCCCCGTTAGCAGCTGGTCCCAAGCGGCAGAATGGTTGTTTTCCATGACACAAGTCTGTTACAAGTGTCGTAGCAAAAGGCCTCTCCTTCCCTCCCCAGCAAAGCGTACCGGAAATACAGAGTGCTCCCAACGCTCCCTGGCTCACTGCTCATTAAAGCTCTGGGACTGAAGGATGCTTACCTCCTCTGAAATACACGTCCCAGGTTTTCCTAGTTTTGAAGCAATCCGAATGCCTAGTTTGCACTGTCTGTTAAAACAAACTGTCTTTCTTCTTCTCAAACCAGATCTGAGAAAAAGTCCTGCAGCATTCATGATGAACAGATTTCCTAAGCCCAGATGGCAATTTGATGTTCAGATGAGTTTAGGTCCCATCCTAGCTCAGCCCTAGGAGCCCTTCCTCAGGCGGGTCCCAAAGAGGGTAGCTCCCAGCAGACGTGCACCCCTTGCTCCAGCTCCCACCTCCCCCTTCCCACCACCCTGGGGTCAGACTGGTAGATTTTGGCTGGATTATATTTATGCCTTGGCACTCCCTGTCCAGCAGTCTCTAGAGACTGCAACTGCTTTTCACAGCAGTGTCACCCTGACCTGGGTCTTTCCAGAGAAGTGAGGAGCATGGTGACCCACCATCATGCTTGGCTAAACCTGACCCCCAGTTTCTAATTGTTTTTGTTTCAGGCAGCAGAGGACCTGGGGCAGAAATTTGTCAGTGAACCAGTTGCTGCTGGGGACAAAGAGTCTTTGAAGCTTTCTCTCATGAAGGTACGTTAGGACACAGCCACTTCTCACCCAGGGTGAGAAGGCCCACAGAGATGCCCTTGGGACAAGGACCTGTTCAGAGATCACAGGCTCCCTGTCAATGACCTGCTGACAGCAGTGGACTTTGATCACTCTCCACGACTTGGAGGTCAGCATCTGCCCCCTCACCCCAAACACCTCCTCACAGCTACCCAGGTCAGGTTTGGGGATAGCCACCTGGGTCCTCCTGTTGCCAAGAGCTGCCTGTTGAAAACCTTGGCACACCTGGTGCCGAAAGACCTGGAAATGTGGCACTGCAGTCCCTGGAAGCTCACCCTACGGGACCTTGCCCACCACCCCCCGTGACACCAGTCCCTCTCCAGTAGCTCACCCGCTGGACACTGGCTCCCGTCTGCCAGCTCCCCTTCCACAGCTCCCTGAGGGGTCCCACCGAAGAGCTCCTGAGAGGTCAACACGGGCAGCGGGGCTTGACACGCTGGCATGGGTGTTGCTGGCTCAGCTGGTGCCTGCTCGTTCCCCTCCAGCACTTCGGGCTGAGGGTCTGGCTCCGGGCTGGGCTCCGGCTTGGGCTCCAAAACTGGCTGGCGGCCTCGTCCTCTGCCTGCTCCTCTGCCCCTCTTTTGCCGTTTGCTCTTCTCCTGCTCCCTGCTGGGACAGTCACACAGGCAAGGAGTTGGGCACAGAGCAGAGGTCTTTCTCTTCTCATCTGGGGTTGGGTTCCTTGCTCAGGATCCCAGCCCCACCTGCCCAGGGACAGCTTTGCCAGGTCCCAAGCTGTGAGTCCTGCCCATTTTTTCCCAGACAAACTGCACTATTGCATTTAAAAAAAAAACACATAAAACTCCTCTATCCCTTGATCCCAGCCCAGAGCTCTAGCAGCTGCTGGCTACAGGCTATCTGCTTGAGCAGGGACCTCTTCCTTCAGGAGATGTATGGGGCACAGCTCAGCCCTGTCCCCCCTGAGCCGACCACCCTGGTGCCCAAGGTCTGCTGCACCCCCCTGGTTCAGGCATGGGCAAAGGTGATGCAAGACAGGAGCCACTGCTGGCTTGGGCATGCAGGAGATATTTTCCGGCACCTACCTAGATCCCAGGGAACAAGAGGCAGAGACATGTCAAGGGAGACTCTTCCAGCTCTCCGTTGCTGCATGAGCACAGAGTGGCTGGGCTGCCGTGCCTGGGCACAGGTTAAGTGTAGAATAAAATGACTCCATGGCGTAAGTAAAATTTACCCCAGAACCCACTGAATTGAGTCTTTCTCCTGGGCTTCTGCTTTTCTTTTCCGGAGCAACTCCCGGTCTCTCAAGCGGTGTGTGATGATGACATCTACAAGAACAAAGTGAGTGCTAACATGATGTCCTGGCCAAGGAACAATTCAATCCCTCCCTGCCTGGTGACATAGCCCTGATGCAGGTGACCAGGCTCTGGGCTCTTTTTGTCATGAAGCAGGCCTTGGTAAAAAACAGTTTGGGGAACTGCACTTCCAAAGCAGCACCAGCAGGTAGGAGCAAACGACACTCCATGCAAAGCTCCCAGGCACCTGTGCTGTAAGTTACCGTAAATAGTAATTTAGGGTCGTTTTCCTCCTGCTGCTGCAGCCTTTGGGTGACTCTTTCCCAACCTGTGGGGATCTCATCACTGTTGAGACCCGGGGCAGAGGAGGCATGAAGGCACCATGAAATCCCTCAGCCACACATCGCTGCAGGCTGCAAGATAATTCTTTGTGTTTGTCCCGTCCACTCTTCTCCAGGTAGCTGCTGTTGGCCACTGCTGCAACCAGGAGGCTTGTCTAGATGGAGCAAAAGCCGACAGGTTGAGCAGAGTTGTTCGTATGCTCGGTCGACTGGTCCCACCATGAGGCATTCAGGATGTTGATGTATTTTCCTGCCCTTTGCTGGTACGTGGGGAACGTCAGCGACTCTCAAACCGTTTCACTACCACCCCTGTCTGAGTCATGTCCACTGGAAAATTACCAGCAAGCAGGACTGATAGCCTTTTCCATGTGAGTCTCCCATGAAAGCCTTGCCCTGCAGAAGGGCCAACCCTGCCACATGGGAACAGGTCTGTGAGGCAGAGGGCTAAGCCGAAGGACACAGGATTTCCCTTCTGTGCATCTTGCTGTGTGTTAGGCTGAGTGATGTCCTATAGAGTCTGGTGATCCAGAGAGCAGGATACGGTGGTAGTGAGGAGACTGGCCCTGGTGACCACACAAGCAGCCCCAAGCTAGTCTCCAGCTATAAGGAGGACCATGGCAGGGCTGAAGATAGACAGAGTCATGTGAGAAGGCTCCAATTACATTTCCATTTGGACAAGATGTTAAGGTTACCTGCAGCCACCAGGAGAAAGGAGCACCTTTAGGAGCCCATTTACCTGAGTTCTGTGAGATGCCTTAATAGGCCTAAGTAAGCTGTGCCCATTTCACTGGCTAATGGAGGCTCTAAGTGGCTTCCTGAGGCAAGAGACATCTCAGCCACCTTCAGCTGGACAAACGAATGCCTGAATTTCACTGAGGCCCACACCAAACTTCTCTTCTGCATGTCCTGGAGCTAACAGACAACATCCCTGACCATGTGGTAGTAGGTCTTATGGTTTCTATTCCAGTCAGCCCTGAATTTTCTAATTTGGACTCCAGCCTGTGACAATAGAGACCTGGCTTAGAAGAGGCAGTATGAGGCCGTTCCCTTTAGACAAAGGACATTGTTCAGTAGAAATAACACTTCTCGGAGCCTGGAAGGAGAGGGGAATCTTCCCACACACGCGCTGAAGAAATCATAACAGCACTGATTTTCAGCGTTTCAACAAAACGCACACAGTGAACAAGCAGCAAAGCTACTACCTGCTCCTTACAGATGTAATCATATCCAGCTCCTTCCATGAAGAGCCTCAGCTCACACTAAAATATTAAGTCATATCAGCACAGGATTGTCATTTTGCCTTTCCCTTGTCCAGCTGGGATAACTGGCAAGGTGAGATGGCTTCCCAAGGCTGAGCTGGGACTAGAGCTCTTGTGTCCCAGATGCTGTGTTAGCCATGAGAAAAGCCTTTTTTATAGTTCAAAACAGGAAAGAGCAAAACCAACAGTAGGAGCCCAACTCTACCCAAAGTAGATCTTTGCACAGGCCACTAGTAATAATTAATAATAATCACAGAGTAATTTATCTTGGAAAGAAGCTCTGGTGGTGTCTGTTCCAATGTCCTCTTCTAAGCCCGGCCAACTTAAAAATTATATCGGGTTGTTCAGCGCCTTGTCCAGCTGAGTTGGGAAGATCTGGAAGACAACCCCTCTGGTCCTGCACCTCTCTCACGGTGAAAAAATTTTTCTGTATATGTAAAGGCGTCTCCTTCTACGGCATGTTCTCCAGCCTTCAACAATCTTGGTGGCCCTGTTCTGGAATCATTCCAGTTTGCTTTTGTCCTTGTACTGAGTTATTTTATTGTTGTCATTCATACAGCAGTTCCAGGAGCCCTCTTTGCTCTGAGCACAGCAAAGGCTTGCAGAAGACAGATCCTCCCACAAAAAAGCCTTCAGTCTCACCAGTCCAAAGAGAAGGGACACAACAAGACGCAATACAGATGTGAAGGCCACAGGATGCACGGACAGTGGCAGAGCTCCTCACTCCTTGCAGAGGCACCTCAGTATGACCAGAGAAGCTGTCAGCCTTGGAGGTGAAAACCACTGCACTTGAACTGCACGACACACAGCCCGGTGGATATTCCCCCAAAGGGAGGCTGTTCCCCAGCGCAAAGCAGTGTCAGAGACGGCCGGGGCACAGCCAGCAGGAAATAACTCCACCAGCCACGCAGCAAAAGGCAGGAAGCTGCCTGGGAAGAGGTGGCTACAAGTCACAGCAGCGGGATTTGCACAGGCCTCCAATTTAACCACTTAATACCTTGCACATCCCTGTGCAGGCGAAACCAGCCTTCTTTCTCTTTCAAAATAATTTGAGAGCAGAAAAAGCATTTTTTAGCTGCTTGCAGTCAGTCTCTTTCCCAACCCATCCTGAGCAAATTGGTTTTGCACAGCTAGAAAACACGCCTCATTCATTTCTAGCTTGTCCAAGAGTGCACTCCCACAGCTGCCCCAAAGCTTCCTGTTACCTCCCAGCACTAGGCAGGAAAGATTATACTAAAATGTCAGCAACCTGATGAAAAATATCTAGCCAAACACACAAAGGTGCAGAGGTGAAATGGAAAAAATCCTTCCAGCTAAAAGAACAAGGAAACAGTATTGCCAGTCTACAGACTATATTGACAGTGGCTGCAGGATTTTATCTAAGTTAAAAAGCCTTTTACAGGTGCTTCTGCTTTGGGAATCTGAAATGCAACATGGAAAAAATCACAGATTTTTGCAGTTGAATGTGTCTCCTCCATTCCCCAAGCATCAACTGGAAATTAGTAACTTCTTCTTTAGAAGCCACTAGTGGCAGGGAACATTAGTTTCTCCCTTCAAAAATTCAAGTTAGTCGGAGTCTCAGCATTACCTGGCACAGCGTATTCCTCACGGGATGCAGAGGCTGGCAGGGAAGGGTCCGAGTAAGCGTGGTCTTTACCTAAACTCTCCATTGCTCTTTGTAGTTTTAAATAAAAAGCAGCTTAGTTCCTTGGGAAGGTCATCTGGAGTTAGTGGTGCAGCAAAAGGAGAGCTTGAAAAAAGTGCAGACTGCCCGCCCAAAACAGCTTATCTGGCCAGGCCACTAGCAGGGTAATAATATTCTCCTTATCACCGTGCAAAGGTGTGCGAGTGTCTGCCCAGGTCCTACTGTATTGACTGCAAAACACGTTAGTGCTTCTGTGCAGCAAGTAATTCCACTTTGCACAGGAAGTTTACATTCGCTGCTGCTAAACTGTGGCTTGGAGGCTCTCCTTTATAACCAAGAGCGGCTGCATGGCAGAGCAGGATGCGGCACTGTCTAGCGGCTGATTTCCAGAGAGGCAGGGAGGTGTTATCAGCCCTCAAGGACCTCTTGAGAGAGGTGTGAAATGGGACATAAGCTGTTCAAAAGATGCGTGCATAGGCCCCCCCCAGCAGATCACAGGGCCCAGCAGTGCTGGTGGGAAGGAACCTGCATCTCCGGTCCAGCCCCCTCACTCGCAGCAGGACTGTCCCCAGCAACAGGTCCAGGTGGCTGCGGCTTTGTGCGACCAGACTGCGGAAATCCCCAAGGACTGGGTTTCCACCCAGACTCTCTGGTGACCTGTTCAAGGCCTGCACCACCTTGCTGGGAAATCCAGACAAAATAATGAATCCATGGAGACTCCCACCAAGGGATTGCAGAGGTTGAGGATTCCCCAGTGACTCGTTGGTCCTGTACCCAGCCAGTCACCCACAAGCTCGAGAGCAAATCACATCCCTCATGAAGCAGACTGGCAATACGCAAGCACCAGTAAATCCAGTGGGAAGAATGAGGCTGGATCCGTGCTCTCACAGGAGCATATTCTTTATTGGTTGTTCTTGGCACACTCCTGGGTCAGTGTGGTCTGCATGGCTGGGGCACTTGGGTCACCCTGCCCCTGTTTCCTGAGTGTAAGACAAGGCAGAAATTAAGCCCTCTGCTGCAAAAGGACTTGAGAGTTTCTCATGCAGGGGCACAGCAGAAGAGCTTAAGATTATACACGTGCATAACATCTGCTGGACCAGGGGCACACCACCACTTCAGGAGCATTTTCTAACACTCTCAATAGTGAGCATTTGGGATGCAGCTTTTACCATCACTCTTCTCCACGTGATACTCAACTGCTCAGGCTCGGGACTGGCTCCAGTGCCCATAACCTCACTCCAACGAATTCAAGGAGCTGCAAGGGTGGTACAAGACCCCTGTAACATGGCTACCACCCAGGTCCTCAGGGCACTGGCCCACCGCTCATGGCAAGGGTGGTGTCTTCCCCAGGGAGTCCCCAGATGAGCACTCCCCAGGGGGTGAGCAGAACTGGCCTGCCTTGTGTCCTTGCCAGGCTTTCTTTCACACACAGCCTTTTCTCCCTGCAGTTTCCCTCTCTAGGGCACTGAAAGCTCCAGCACAATTTCCAAACTGCATGTATGTGGGTTTCTTAAGATGTAACCTTCGCATCAGTGGTGGCCCAGACCCTGGGGGCTTGTGGTCATCTCTGCTGCCTTTCTGCTTATCCTTCGTGTTACCGCTTTCCTCCGGGACTCCTCCTCCCCTGTGTCCAACACAGATTACATGGCACCTCTGCAGAGGTGGGGCAGGTTTAACAGCCCCCAAAGCAGCAGCAGCAGGGCGGTGCCAGCAGAGCAGCTATGGGAAGGCTGTGATAGGGGAGAGGAGCGTGCGTGGCACGTGGAGATGTGGGGCTGCCAAGCCATTCACGGGGGGGGGAGTTTTGGTCGCAAGCGGAAGGAAGGTGTGCGGCGCCAGCGAGGGTGTGCATCTTGCAGCACCGTGCGATGCTGCATGGCTCGGTGGTACCCCTGCCTCGTGCAGGGCTCCTGAGAAGACAACTTTGCAGAGTGCTCAGCTGTGGGACACTCTGCTTGGGAGGCGTGTGAACGTGCACGTGGCTGCAGGGAAGCTCACGCCAGGGTTGGTGAGCTTCGACCCTGCTGCTGTAGCAGCTACGTCTCAGCTCAGCTCAGCTGCTCACCCCCCCCCCCCCCCGCACCGTGTCTGGGAGGCAGGAGCACTCCTGTGCTCCAAAGCCTGGTGAGGTCTGATAAATCACTCTTGACTCAGCAGAATATTGTCATATGACGCTGCAGAGCTGGTACTGGGAATGTTTACCCCATTCCAGCCATTTTTACACTGCAAATCCTAGCTGGGTAGAAACCAATAAAACTGTAAAGGTCATCTCTAAAAGAAAGGGTGGCTGTGCCCTCAGCCTCTTTAGAGGTCCCTAATGGGATAGATGGGCTTTAAAACCTTAATGAGCCTGTACTTGCATCTCTCGGGAGCTAAATGCCTGTAAGGATATGGCTCTTGTGTGATAATTGCTTTAAATCCCAAGCAAGTGGTTTTACCAACCCACTGGAAGGCTTTGGTGATGAATAACTGTGAGGAAATTTCAGACTCCACCATCTAGTTTCAAACTGCCTGTGCAATAAGGGGAAAAACTGCACGGCAGAGATGTGCCAACACTGGGGACTCATCACTGAGCTCATTTTAGAGCCTGCGTTGCCTTCCTGTCCACCCCCCCCCCCCCCCCGCAGTGCCAGCAATGCAGTGTCCTCTTCTCCAAAAGAGCTCTGCAGCAGACTGGGTCAAAGCTTGGGACACCTCTGCACCTTTGTTGCTGTGGCTGAGCCTCCCTAATTGCACAGGTTAACCCTGTGCAATTAGGTTAACCTTTCTGACTGTTGCTGCTGGACACTTTATGCAGTGTTAGGCTCTGCTTCCCCCTGCCTTTACTTCACTATACGTTTCAGCTGGGTCTGGGCCACATTCATTTGTGTTTCCAGTTTCTCTGCCTGAGGAACTAGGGGTGCTCGGCCAAGTGTCCAGCTGCGACACCAGCCTAGAGATATCAGCAGCTCCTTGAGTGTCTCTGCTGTCTCAGTCAGAAAACACCCTGGGTCATGTGTACTTCACAGCCGTGCTAGTCCCCCCCACTTCTTTCACTGCCCGAAAGCCCAGGAAGCTCTTGGTCCTTGGGACAACTAGGCCTAGATCTGGTGGCTCCTGCCACCAGACCTGTTTCCCGGCATGGCTGAAGGTGCTGCTGCTATAACACCAGGCTTGGGAGCTATACAAATCCGAGCACTTTATGACCCTCACTGGTATCTCTGCTCTCCCACTGCCTGGCACTGCTGCAGCAGGAGATAGAAGGACGTATCCAGAGACCCACCTATCTCTTGCTATATAGACTGCTCCCCCTGCTTCTCCTCCGTCTGCCCCCCCTTCTTTAGCAGCATGAAATAAACAAGCAAATCTGCAGGCTGCAGGTCCCCGGAGAGGCAGGAGGACGGGCGTCACTGAACTCAGCGTGTGGTGAGCCAACACCGATGCTGCCCTGAGGCTGCCCACGCTTTGACCTCGCAGGTCTGGCCCACAAGTGTGTGCTTCAGCTCTGCTCTTTCTGAGCAAACACTCCACGTCGCGCTGGAGGCATGCGGTTTCCCTCTTCAGAAGAGCCCCCGAGCTGTCTGTGTTGCTTTTTCCTAACCTCTGTAAATAAACAGACACGGCTCTCAGGGGACGTGGAGTGGCCGCGCCGGCGGGCGGTGGCGTTGCTGCATCGCTCTGTGCATGCACCTCGTGTCCCATCTCCCCGTGTGGGGCGGAGAAGCTGCTGCCCCCTCCCCGGACAGGAGCAGGGCCCAGGCACTCTCCACGCCATGCAGGGGACAACTGTCCCCCCCTCCCCACCGTGGGCATGGGACCGAGCTGTCCAAGCACCTCCTGCTGGCAGGGCCCGCAGCTCCATCACTCGTGCCACGAGCAGAGTAGACAGCACTTGGGGACAGAGGAGCAGCAATGAATCATTTTTCACATCTGCATTCACCGTGGGAACATCTGGGGGTGATAACTCCACCAAGACCCTTCCCTAATGCGCAGGGGAGGCTCCATCAGAAGTTGTCTGAAGAAGGACCAGCAGGACAGCCTGGCTACACTGGCTGTAGCAAATAGCCAGATCACTGTCTGCTCTTCCTCTCACAACCTGAGGACTGAAAGGAGGCAAACGTGATGCCTGTTGTTTAGGAGAGACCCAGAGGGGGAGATTTGAGATGGACTTTAAAAGACAGCAAGCACTTCTGGTCCAGAAAAAGGTTGGCATCCTGAGGCATGTCCCTACAGATTTGCCCTGTTACCACGTTATTTTTCAGGTATTTGCTGTTGCTCAGTGCTGAACTGAGGTTAGAGGGATCTCTGATCTGACCAAGCATAGCTGCTTTTGTGGTCCTCAATCCTATTTTCAGTTGCGGCATTAAATCGATCAGCAATGGCCTTGTCTTGCATTACGGAGCTGAGGCATCCCACGCAGTGGGTACAGGAAGGTGCTGAACAGGAAAAGGAGCGTTCGGATGGGGGGATGGACTATGTGACCAGCTGGCCAAGTACGATGGCCACGATGCTGGCAGCGCTCCTGGACTCCCAGGATGGCCACTGACTACAGGGAGCTCACTTGACCATATGACGCACCCAGGATCCTCCCCCAGATGCCTACAAATGAATTGAGTGAGTACAGTAGCAAGTCGTAGCAGTTTGATCCCTTATGGGCAAGCACAGGCCTGTCCTTCCAGTGTTTCAATTCACTGCGAAACACTTTTCAAGGCAATCTAATGCATTGTGAAAGCAGATCAGAAATCTCAGTCGGTCACTGTCCAGATGTATAACATCTGGAGCAGAGCTGAACTGAATTCAGGAAGAAAGTCCTATCTTAGTCAGTGTCCTCTGGTCTCTATCTCTGTGAGCAAAGGGAGCTCCTCGCATACCCAGCCACAGTCCCAAATAGGTCCCTGAAACTGGACCAACCTAGACCTGAAACGTGGCAGCTGATCCTGGGAGTCTGCAATTGCCAGAGAGCAGTTTTGGGGAGTCAGCACCTTGGTTGAGTTTGCAGGATGCTCCCAAGCTGGAGCGGAGATCCGGGGTCCCTGGGATTCGGGGTGTCCTCTCAGGCTCTCTTTCAGTGCTCCCTTTGCCCTCTGGGCTGGTTCCTCCTGTGAAGCCATCTCGGTCGAAGAGCTGAATAGCATCTAATATGAGAAGCGCAGAGGTCACTGTTTTCCATCTGCATCAGCTCTGGAAGCTAAGGTGTTTATTAGGGAGCTGGGGAAAAGAGAGTCATATTTTCCCATGCTGTGGAAACTTTACCTTCCCCTCACTGAACTGCCTCCTACAGAAAAACTTCATTCATTCAGCACCTTCTTCACCAGCATCTCAAAGCTCTGTCTGTTTCTTGCTACTCCCACATGGCATTTCTCACAGCAATATGGGTGAAAATATTCACAGTGCAGTGCCCTTGTATGTGATGTGGATTTGAAAGGAACGTTTTGACTGTAAACTTCTAGTAGCCCTTTGTGGGAACTGGCATGTGCTCCTTTCCCTCAGCCTTTCATAAAACAACGCTGCGGAAATAAAGATGTTCCTGTGAGCATTGTGCATGTCGTTTTATTATTCACCATCACTGACTGAAGCGTGCAATCAGCACAGAGCACACAGGATCAGTTAATCACCTGTTTCCGTGGCTCAGGAAGCTACCAGGAAGCTCAGACTCCTTGACACTCCCCGTCCCTCAAAATCCGGATGTCTTGCCTGGTTTTCCTAGAATGACGTAAGAAAAAGAAAGCAAGAGTTTGAAAAAATATTCCCTGAGTCACACTCAGGCCTCCCATCTGGCCCATGGAATGAAGCTGATTATTCTAAAATTGGGTGGGTTTTTTTTTCATTTTTCTGTCTAAAAAAGTGGGACGACTGCAAGCCATCTTGGCACAGAGACGTCCCCTCCCTGGGTGTGCAGGCACCCCAGCAGTGCTGGTGGCGGGTCTCCAGCCCATACCGCTCACAGCGAGGCCGTCCCCAGCGCGAGGTGAGGGTGTCCCTGGCTTCTTCTGCACCTGGACACCCCCCAGGATGGAGACCACCCCCCACCTCCCCTGGGGTCCTGTCCCAGGGCTGCACCACCTCCTGGGCAAGGAGTTTCCCCCAGGGCCAAACGTGAACCTCCCAGCACTGCCGTTTGTGGCTGCTGCCCCTTGTTATATCTCCTGGTACCACCAGGAAGCTTTTGGCCCCATCCTCTTCACAGCTGCCCTTGCAGCAGTTGTCACTGCTGCTCGATCTCCTTCACCTCCCCTGGCCAGACCAGGCAGGCGCAGACCCCCCAGCTCTCCTCACGGACCCGTGCCGCTGGTCTTGGCCGCTCTTTACCGGCCCCTCTCCAGTTTCCCCGCATCCCTCTTGAACAGGGGGGGCCCCGAGTGTCACGCAGTGTCACACAGAGGCAATGCTGGCCACGCTTCTCCTCGTGCAGCCCGGCACGCGGTTTGCTTTACCTGCAGTGCAAGTGCACTGCTGACCTGTGCTCAGCCTCGACGTTTGCCCTAAGTCCTTCATAGCAGGGCCCCTGCTCAGACAGTCACTTCCCAGCCTGGACGGAGGCCGTGGGTTATCCTGCCCCCAGGGCACACCTGGGACTTCTCCTTACTGAGCCTCATGAGGTCCTTGCTGCTCCCAGTCCTCAAATTTATGGTGGCCCCTTTGGATTAACACTCTGTCCGCACAGCCAGGAGGCACCTAACTGGGCACCTGCATTTGCGGTGATCTCTTCAGAGGGCTTAGCGATGCTATTTGACTGTCCACATTAGATGCCCAGTTGACCCCTTTGCACGCTTAAGTTCAGCTCTGCCCTCTCTAATCACGGGCAGCACAGGTGGGGGGGACCTTCTCTTGCCTTGTCCAGAGCCTCTGGTTGGCTGCCAGTTTGCAGGCACTGACTCCAAAGGGTCTCCTGGCCACGGACTCCTAATCCCATCTTTTGGATATCCTGATCACGTGGCCACAGGCTGAGCTGATTAGCAAGCTTATCCAATGCATAAATATTCGGCTCTTTTGTGGCACTGGTTGCCTGCCCATGCAATGAGCTAAACCACTCAGTCCCCAGCTGCACGGTAATAAAATCTGGTGCCAAAGAAGGGGCAAGAACCTGCAGTCAAAGGGTGGGTGCACAACCGTGTCTACCCTTGACCAGCACACGAGGGCAAAGCTCACGGGCTTTGCAGACCAGCACGGGGCCCGGCTGACGCGAAGGTGTCCTCTCTCACTTTGCTAGCAGGAACGTGCACGCTTCCCGTGCGCGGTGGCTTTGTCAGCGACCGCAGAGGGAGCCTGAACGACTGCTTCTGAGCAGCGCCCGGCTTCAGCCGGCCACAGGCGGACCCCGGGGGGGGGGGGGGTCTCTGCCGGCGGCGGCACGAGCTTACCTTTGCTGCACACAGAGCAAGCATTCGTTGGCGTAGGTGTTCCCGTCGGTCCCGCACACAGGCATGTGCAGCAAGGGGCAGGCCTCCAGATCAACCAGGTCCCCACACAGGGGCTGGAAAGGAGGAACCATAGCAACCACTTCAGCGCCGGCAGCATCCGCCTCCGCTACGCTGCTGCTCGGCGTTCGTCTCCTTCTGACTCCCGAGAACAGCCTCTGCCCCGGGCGTGCCGGGCTCCGAGGCAGCCAAAGCTCCTCTCAAGCCACGAACGAGAGAAAACAGAAGTCTCTTACCCTTCTCAGGCTATTCCCTTCATTCAGCTCTGCCCCTGAAACAGAGCAGAGACCCATGGATTCGACACGAGGGAGTAAAGTAACACCTGCGACCAGCCTCTCCGGAGAGAGGCGGTGGTAGGAGCATGGGGCATCGGCGCAGGATTGTGCCCAAACCAGAGGGAAGGCAGAGCTGTGCAGAGCACGTTTAGGGCCCGTCCTGAGGAACAGCCGTGTGGATTTCATGAGGGGGAGATCCGCGTGTTGCATGCCACCCCCACCCTCCAAGCAGCGGAGCACACAGCCTCCACGTGGCTTGGCCGAGCCGGCGGGCAAAGGTGCGAATGCCTCTTCCCATCCCCCAAACCTTCTCTCCCCACAACCCTTCCTCCCCAGTTTTTGGGATGGGAGCTCCACAGAGCATCGAGCGTATCCCAGAAATGTAAACGGGTGCAGTGCTGTGTGGGGACAAGCAACATCTACGATGGGCTGAGGCTGGGCGACTCTGCACAGCCTGACAGCTGGCATCGCTAGCGGGAGGTGCATTTGGGGAGTTCATTTTCTGCCCTGTCCCTAGCCAGACAGAGCACTGGCAGTAATTCACAGTCCTTGTACGGAAGACCCCGGGGGGTGCACGAATGTCCTGGGAGCTGGAAGGCCCGTGCACAGACCGCTGTGGGACCATCTCTGTGTGCACCTAGGCAGCATCAATTTTCCAGAGCCTACAACACAGCTACCTCCTATCTGAATATGCTAAGTATGGGGTGCTCTTGCAAAGCCATGCATGCCTTCCTGGAGACAGGAACAACAGCAGCTGCCACCCCAACATTTGCTGCAGCCTGCACAAGCTGTCTCTCCCGGATCCTGGTTCCCATTCATGCTGTGCTCCTTTCCCTCCACCCATCCTCCGAGTGCAATATGGCCTATGAACTAGCCTGCAACCCTTGCCCCGAGCTGCTAGTAAAGTGTGGTGTGTTTACTCTAGTCCTTCTTTTCCCCACCCCCTGCTCTGCCTGTGTGTCCGCTCACCCTTCTCTCCTCAGTTTGCCCACACGGGGAGGGACCTCTCCTTCCTGGCAGGCTGAGGAGCACCAAGCGTCCCTCTCCCAGCGCAACAGCACTCAGCCCTGCCTTCACCTGCTTTGCCTCCCTCACAGCTTCACAACCGTGATGGTATCTCCCTCTCATCTCCTTCTCTCCAAAATGGAGTTTCCATGCATGTCTACTCTCTGGCCCATTTTCGGTCCCTCTGGTCTCTAAAACTGTCTCGGAAGAGCCCTGTTCCCTGGCAGCAGAGCGGACTCACCTCCTGGAGCAACAAGTGTGACCAGCACGGCCATCACCACCACCAGCTCCCTCACAGCCATGGTGCTGCTGACTCAGGTGCAAACGCGCGTACGCTTTGCTCTGCCTGCAGCTCCCTTTATAGGGGAGGGCACCGGCTTATCTCACTGGAGCTGGGAAAAGCAACATTTCGAGCAGCTTGATCTGTGCTGAGAACAGCAGGACTGTGCACCTAGAAAGATCGCTTGGGCTCCCTCGCGCAGCTGCACGCCTCCTCTCAAGCCAGCCCCAGGAGCTGATAAACCATCCCGGCACGGCCCGCCAGCTCCAGGTGCCAGGATGGGAAGCGGGCGGCAGCAGGCTTGCTCAGCTGGGCCTCCCTCTGAAGTTTCTCGCGCAGTTGAGGCTGCTTTAAAACCCTCCTGCTGGGTAGTCTGGGCTGGGAAATGCTGCTGTTCCTCTTCACTCACCCCAGCCAGCTTACTTCCAGGAATATTTTCTCTGAACCAGCCCTCCAGCAGTGCAGCTGCCATTCTTCATGCGTGACAGGTATTTCCATTTGGGTTGGGAGACGTCATGTGTAAAAGCCAGGAAATTCAGGCTGATCTGTGCAGCAGTGATCTAACGTAACAGGAGGGGGCCGTGTCCATGGATACGCAGTTTAAATACACAGGGGCGGCACATGGAGCGGGGAGAGGGCAAAGAGGCAGGAGAGGAATCCTCAGTGGTGAGAGACGCTGGCTCTTCAGGGAAGCACTTTTCAAAACAGATCACCTCTCCAGAAGGTCTCAGCTACTTCACCTATGAGAGTGGACGCCTGATGTCAGTCTTCTCCTGTGAGCATCTTCACTGCACTTTTCTGAGAAGCTACATTTTCATTATCCATCATCACCTTCCTCAGGTGAATCAAGATCAACCAATCAACCAAGAGTGACGCATAGAAAAGGGGGCTGCAGACTGGCAAGTCCATATCACAGCTGAAAATCACTGTTGACTACAACTCAGTAGGGACAGACTTGCCGTGATTGAGACTGAGCCAGAGATGAAGGAAGGTCTCCCTTGCACTGCGAATGGGTATGACATGCTGTGTGTGCACAGGGCAGGTGGCTGGGCTCCATGGGGTAAGTGTCCTAAAGAAACCACCAGGAGGCTAGGAGAGCTCCAGACATGTACAGCGTGGGGCTGTGTCCTTCCCCATCCAGAAGGTCATCAGAGGTGCCTCCACTCTGCCCTCCCAGTGCCCAGGACCGGCTCCCTGGAGAGCAAATGTGACAGGAAGAGGACCTGGACCAAGGAGAGCCCTCAGCCAGGCAAGCAGATGGCTCAGCGCTGCCAGCTCTGCCTCAGCTGCTGGGAGGCATCCTGGTCCAGCGCCAGCGCTCCTCACGTGCGGGTAGTGAGTTGTCACCAACAATCTTTCTCGCCTTCTCTGATACCTGACTCAGCAGGATTTTAATTGGGTTTTGGGAAGGGCAAAGGTTGTTTTGAATGAGTTTGAAGTGTGAATGTTTAAAAACTCCGTTTGCAGGACTGTTCGTTGGCTCTGTTTAGATGGCTCTGCACATGTTTTATATTCCCTCCTCATTGAGCTTACACAGTTCAATAACCTTTGGCTTTTATTATTATTCCACTTTGGAAATCCCTCAACTAAAGTAAATATTTAACTGCATTAGCAGTTTTTCCTGAGGCACATGGGGGCTTGTTGGGCTTGTTTAGTCTAGTAAAGGGGAGGCCAAGGGGGATCTGACAGCAGCCTACAACTACTGGAAGGGCATTTACAAAGGTGATGGACCCAGTCTCTTCTTGGTAGTGCCAGATGACATAATAAAAAGCAACGGGATGCAGGCGCTGCCTGGCATTTTCAGGTTGGATGCTAGGAAGGAATCCTTCCCCCACAGGTTGAGCAACCCAGGTCAGCATGCAAGTGGGGGATCTCCATCCTTGGTGGGTTTCCAGACGCAGCTGTACAAAGCCAGGGCCACTCTGATCTCATGCTGGGGACAGCCCTGCTGGGAACACAGGACTGGACTGGAGACCTACACAGGGCCCTCCACCAGCACTGCTGGGCCCTGTGAATAGCAGCAGCTCTCGCTTTCTGGCACAGGCTGGTTTGTCCACTTAGGCTACTACTTAGCAAACGTGCACTGAGCCGATACTCAGCCATGTGGACAGTACAGGGCTGCATCCTGTGAGATGATCCCATGAACACTCAGCACAGCCGCGGATGAGGGCTATCAAGGGCCTTTACAGGGTTCTTCAAAGTATTTACTACTGAAAAAACCCAAATCTTACAACTCCAAAAGCTTTCATGGTACTGCTGTTAGAGAACGCTGCTGCACCACCAGGCATGGGAACACAGCTTGGCTCGTTCAGCTCGTCCCAGATAAGGTGCAGGAGCTATGGAGTGGGGTTGCGTAGCTTGGGCATGTTATGCTCTCAGGGTCTCTTTCCCTAAACAAAAGGCAACAGGAAATGCCTGTATCCCTTTTGTGCGTGGAGCAGTATGTTTTGGAAAAGCTGGGCAAATTAAAAAATGATCAGTTTAAGGCTTGATCTTCCCCCACCTGGTTCCTCAGTGATGTTCAAATGCTGCTGTCCTCACAGCTCAAATTAAAATGAAACACGAAGATATAATGGAGGGGAAATCACCTCTCGTGAACTGATCTCTTTTCCTGCCTCTTCTTTCAAGCACAGGCCTGGAGACCCTGTTTAAAGCTCTGCCAATCGTCACGCCCAAATAAAAGATGTGGAAATTCTTCCTTGGGATGAGCAGAAAGTTTCCTGGTGGCTACCTTGCTTTAATGTCCGAGATCATCTGTGGTGTGGTGCATCCTTATCACACCCTGGCATCGTGAGTGACCATGGTGCTGTTTGTAGACTTCCTACTCTCTGGACACAGCAGGCACAGAGCCAAGTTGAATTGCATCACACTGCTCTTGCTCCACATCTGCGTCGTGGCCTTATCTGTGGTTTGGCCTTGGTGTCGTCACCGCTCCACCCAGCACCTGCCATTTCCTTGCTGTTATCAATAGCCTTCCTGGGATTTCATGGCTGCTCTCAGCCTCCTGACTTGCCGTGCTCACACCAGCCTTTTAACTCCTGTTCTGCCGTTTCTCCCAGCACTTTTGCACACTTTCTCTCTCACTTTATGTGCACCAGCAAACACCAGGGACCCACAAACACCAAAGCACCCCAGGAACAGAGCACTGCCTGGTTCATGCAGCCCAAGCCCAGGGCTCATGGTAGATCCCCCCCTTGCACAATGGAGTAAGTAAAAATAAGGAGAGCAAGCGTCACAGCCGTGTTCATCCTTAGCTCCCTCTTTGCTTCCAGATGTTTTTTACAGAGAGACAATTATCATCACAGCTTCAAACTTCTAGACAAAACCTCCAAGGCCCCAAAGGTTTGCAGAGCAATTTCTCCACTCCTCTCCCCCTCACCAAAACAAAAAAAAAATCCCCAAGAACAATTTAGACAGAAAGAAGCCTTTTGATGAGAAATACTAATTTGGGGTGTTTCCAGTGCTGACCAGTCTGGACAGGGCTACCATCCTGGCCTGGAGACACATGGGTCATCCCGATGGGCCAGAGGGAGTCGGGGAGCACCTCTGCCTGGAAGGGAGCTGGTTTGGCCTCTCCTCCTGGAGGAGGTCTCCTCTGATGTCTCCCCATGAGCAAGAGGAGGACAGACTGACCTATTCTTCCTCTTTGCAGAGAGAAGAGCAGGCCTGTAGGTTCCCAAAGGTTTCCCTTGGATGTATCAGGGAGCCAGGCATGTAAATTTCTTGAAGACGTAACCATGAGTAATCAAGGAAGGGAACGGCCATTAACCACTTCCTGGGAAATGTGTGGTTTAGCCAAACCTGCCAGACCAAGCCCACAGCACCAACTGCTTCCCTCCTCTCTTTATTACTGCGAAGTAAACGCTCCCACGTGGCAGGCAGTGGGTAAATGTCTATTCCTTTGATGATTCAAGCATTTTAAGTGATACCATCAGCTGCAGGGGCACAAAACGCACTGAATACAGGCATTATTCCTCCCATTTCCTCTCATTTCTGACAGCTGAGGGGGAGCAGAGGGACACGTTGTCAGCCAAGGGGACAGCACAGCTGCCCACCAGGCCAGGCCACGTTCTAGCTCTCAAAGGTGCAGGAGCTGGGGAAGCAGGGGGACGGGGAGAATGATCCTTCACACAGCTTTGCTTTGCTTTGACTGCCCTCTGTAGCTGGTCAAAACTTGCTGCGGCTCATCCTTGAGATGAGGAGAGCTGCATCTCCTCTCCTGCTCTTCTTGCCCAGAGATATCCCTGTGGCAAGGGACAACTGACCAAGGAGGATGGATTTACTCAGGTGATCTAGAGAAATCAGATCATAAACCTAAAGGATGCAAATAAAAACATTCATAGGCAACTACATGTTCTCCTATACAGGTCCTTGGGCAAGTGGGAAAAAATGAACTAGTAGGACCTCAAAGAAGAGCATCAGAAGCGCTGAGTTTCAAACCAAAGGTCCACTGAGGCCAGCATTGCCTGACAGCCCCCATACTGCTGGGCTAGGGCTGCCCTGGCACCCTGCCTCTTCTCTCCGGTAGCTGTTTTGGGGATGTTGTCCAGGGCTTGGCCTAGCGCTCCCGATCCCCAAGTTCCCTTCCCTCTAGCTGAAGACGCACTTTCTTATGTCTGTTTTAAGTCAAGCTCCTCCTAGTGTCATCAAATGCCCCCGTTCTTGCATGGTGGGTCTGGTGAGCAGCAGCTCCGCTTTCACCTGCTTTGCCTCCCTCACAGTTTCATAACCCCTGATTGTATCCCCCCTCATCTCCTTCTCTCCAGACCAGAAAATCACAAGCTCTTTAGATCCTGGTGCATTTTCTAGTCCCCAAATGGCTGGCCAGGATGATGTCCTCCTTGTGGCTCTAGACGAAGGAAACTGAAGACAACGGAAAGAAGGAAAAGTCAAAATGATGTTGTAGCCTGGGGGTGGGGGGACAAGCTGGGCTGAGCACACCGCCCTCCAGAAGCTGCACACAGCCACCCAGTTGCCTCCAGCAGGACACAGACCTGAGAGAAGGAGCTGGGGGAAATCCAAGACAGCTTCTGGTTTCAGGACACGTGGGGCAGCTGGGCTTGTGAGTCCGGGCTCTGCATCCCAGCGACGTGGCCACCCTCTTTCCACACCGGCCCTGCCTTCTCCAGGGACGCGTGTCTGACTCACCAGCCCCTCACCGTTTGACTAACCCGCACCGGAGGCATTGCTCAGTGACACACCAGGTAAGCATCCCAGCGACCACAGGGAGCTGAGCGTAAATAAAACGGCATAGCAGCTCTGCTGGCACCCCAGACTCCCTGTCCCCACTTTCCAGCAGCTCGGCAGGCTCCTGGTCTCCCATATGCCACGAGCGGTGGCCTGCCAAGCAGCGTGCAGGTCATGAGCCCACCAGGTTGTTTCAGAGGGCTCTGCTGAACACTCGTTAGTTGTTTCCAGGATGGAAGTTGAGTCAATTCAATCAAGTGCAGGGCATTGCTGCTGTTTTATGCCAGCAGGAATGTCCCTCGATTTTGCCTCTGCCTGTCCAGACCTCTGGGCCATGAGAAATGATCTGGACGCACCTGTGGTCCCACAGAGAGCCTGCAGCTCCTTGGCAGGTGTTGACCTTCCCTTTCCCCCGTGCTCCTAGGCAAGGGATTGTTGTCTGAATCCTTGGTGTGGCAGTTCAAGATAAAAACAGCAAAAACCCATGGATTTATTTTCTCCCAAGTAAATGCTCAGCATGGGATCAACCAATCCACAGTGGATGAGACCATGTGCCTGGGCAGGATGGGGAGAGCTCTGGTATAGCTGGGCTGAAACTGCTGCAGGACTGTCCCTTTCTAATCATCTGAGCTGACGTATCTTCACTGGGGCTGTGTTACAGCTGCATGAATCCAGCTGTGGCTCAAATTACCCTGAAAGACTGGGGGGGGGGGGGGGGGTTGAAGCCCCGAGCACTGTGTCAGTGCTGAGGCCAAACACATTCCCAAAGAAACCAAAAGGGGAAGCATTTCGGGTCCTTTAGCAGTTCATTCTTACTCCAAAGAGGTAACCTGGGTGAGATAAGAGATGCTAGCAGCAGGGGTAGGTACTTCCACGTTAATGATCAGATTTACCTATCTGGGAACTTGTACCCACTGGAATTTACCAAAAAAGAAAGGCAGAGTTCAGAGTCTCCTTCTCCCTGCGTTCTTCTTCTGCAAGAATAAGTCTGTACAGAGCCACCGGCTTTCAGTGCTAATACCCACTGAACATGACCGAACCCTAAACATAACATAACACTAAATACAAAAACATTTCCCTCATAGCAGGTGGTGGCTATGGGTGTTTGCACTTCCTTCCTTCTCAGCCGTTGCTGATTCCATCTTGTGCAGCACTGAACACCATTTAAAACCCACCATCCTGCACTGAGCACCACACTGGAGAAAAGCAGGTAGCACACATGCCAGGTGACCCCTTCAAAGTGACAACTGCTGTTGGGAAGTGTTTGTGGAGGATGTCCCTTGGGTGTTGCAGGTAAGGCCTGGTCTTTCCAGTCCATCGGTTGCTAAAGTCTCTGAAGTTACCCCAGAATTCATGCAAAGAAGAGATCAGGGCAACCATGTTTGTTTCTCTGAGCATTAAGCAGATGTGATTCAGTAACGCTGTGCTTGTGTGCATTTTTGGCAGTAGGGGTCACTTGGTCACGCCTGTCCAACTTTCAGGATTGCTGCTTGTACCACTTACACCAGTCTCCACTTCCCTCTGTGCATCCAGGGGTGCAGTATCCACCTGAAGAAAAATGGAGGAATGAAATGCTCTTTTGCGTGCTGTTTATACTGTCAGTGTGCAGGCATACGTGCTGCTCTGCACTTTCACTTTAGCTAAATAGTTAGCAAAGGAAGAATCAGGTCTTACATGCAGATACAGAAAGCAGAACTGTGTGCCCTTGAGGTTGCCTGCTACTTCTGACTTCAGAAATCACCTCCTGTGCAAATATAAATTTTTTCAAAATAACCTGTTAACTACTTGGGTTTGTACAAATTAACACCAACAGGGAGCCTCATCAAATATCACCAAACAAATGGGCACTTCCACCACCAGTGAAACCCATCCTGTTCCTTCCAGCACATTCTTGCAGCTTATGGTTTCTATTCCTCTTAATATTTGCAGAGTCAACTCTGCTGTTTGCAGACCACATAATTTATGTTGAGATAGCAATATCTTCAGTTAACTCCCATCTCTGTCTCATTTTTTACCCTCACACTGTGGTTTCTGTGATAAATCTGAGCAGCACTGGAAGCATTGTGAAAAGCTTATTTCTGCAAGCCCCATTTTAACCTGATTTCGATGGTTAGAATGGGATGTGTACCCTTCTGCCGAGGCGAGGAAGGTAGCAGGACCTGGTCTGTGTCTATGCCACCACCTGCTATTTCAGGGCTGCTCCAGCACACTTCCCAAAATGCTGCAGCCATGAAAAAGCATCCCACAAAACTGATTCACTGTCAGTGGCGGAAATTAGAGAAGAGTTGTGCAAAAAGGCCTCCGGGTTTGCAAGATGGTGCCGAATGCAAGTCTCACGCTCTGCCAGCCTGGGCCAGTTTCAAACCTTTCAAGTAAAGACCATCACAAACTGCAGACAAAGCTCATGTCTGGTCCCTCATGAGGCTTTTTTCCATCAGTGCTGTCCCTGATCTGATCCGTCAGGGCTTTCAGCAGAGGGCAGCTGGATGTGGCTTTTGGATCTACAGAGCTTTCCACCTCTCTCCACCTCGCTCCTTCTCTGTCCACCTGCCTCACCTGCTACCTGTCCCTCCAGCCGAATTCAGCTCTTCCCTGCCCTCGTGAACCAGGGAGCCCTGCTGGAAGCACAGCCTCCTTGCTCTGCAGCACCGCGAGCTTCGGACTGCACCAAGCCATGCCCCTCCGTCCACGGCCCGGGACTTCCACCGTGACCTTGCAGGAAAAACCTGCCCACTCCCGAGCAGCGGGAATGGCCCCGCCAGGACCTCCCTGTGGGGTCAGCGGTGGCCACTGGTCCCATGCTGCTGGAGAGGGAGCTCTGCTCTGTCCCACCGTTGCTCCTGGAAGCGGCATTTCTACTAAGCGAGCAGCGCTGGAGAGCCCTTAAGAGCACGGCCACCGGCAGCACAGCTGGCTGCCTAGAGCCTGCTGTGTGCTCCAACACGCGGGGTGCGTGGTGCCACCAGAGGGCACCTGTGAAGCGGGGCACCCTGCTCTTCAGCCCTACCACGGCCATGCTCCACTGTCCCCTCGCCCTGCTCCTCTGACCCCTTCCCAGATCCCTGCTGGCCCTGCTCACCTGGGGAAAGGACACCTTCCTCGGCCAGGAAAGGGCTCCTGGGGCTTGACACAGAGGTACACAGAAGGGCTCACCCAGCTTCTACTCCACCACAGATCCAGCTGCCTCTAACTCCACGTGACCGTGCAGATGCGCTCCGCCTGTGCTGGTGATGACTGCACACTGCTCTTCAGGCAAGCAGAGGTCACTAAGGGGCAGCAGTTCATCCTGCCCCTTTGGCTTTGGCACTGACGCCCCAGCATGAACCTGGAGAACTAGGTCATACCGCAGCAAATCTTTCCTTGACCTGCAGGATTCAGAAACCCCGATTTGACACATATTCATGGACTTTCCTGGACTTTTCTCTCTTCTTCCTCATTCTTTGGTGAATTCTTGCTACAAAGCTTTCCCCAGGTGTTGCTGAGATTTTACTCCTTTGTACCCTGATGGCTTGTTTGAGCAAGTACTTTGGACGTTTAAGATCTCTTCCAACTGTCAAGTTTGATTAAAATCAGGCTTAGAAATCATTAGGCATGGAGGATGGACAGACATGTTAATGTGCAGCACAGTCCCACGCTTGTTTCTGTAGGGAAAGAAAGGGTAGATATGACCTTCTCCAGACAAGAACATCACCACTACCATCAAGTCAGGGAGCTAGACATTGATTTGGTTATGACTGGCAAAGCGAGATCACCAAAAGTTCTTAACAGGTTGGGCTGGGGTAGAGATTGCTATGGTGAAAGCTGAAAAGCTGGAGAGAGCTGAAGTGCAGTGTGTATGAGAGCCTAAGGACACACAAGCACACATTTTTCCTGTAAGACATATATTTCTATTTCTTTGTTCTCTGTTTTAGCAAGACATCTTACCTCTATGCCAGGAAAAAAAAAAAAAAAAAGGTGAGCCATTGTATGCTTATATTTGTATACTTATATTTACCAATACACACATGATTGCCCACCTGCATGTGGGCACAGAGTGCAAATGATCTCTGGCTACAGCAATAACCTTCTTTCATTACAAAGCCCGGCTCTGCTTCCAGAGCCCTGCTGAGTGTGGGCAAGACAGTGGTCCCACAGAAAAAATGGCAATATTTTAATACTACTCACAAAAAAAAATAGCAGGAATGCATGGTAGGGTGCTAAAACGGGACTCCAAAAATATGTGTGAGACATTTCCTAACTCTGTGATGTTTGTACTGAACACTCTGCTAACTTCTTTAGCTATTACTTGCTAAATTTCAAACATCAAGCACACAACAGTGTCACAGGAAATCGAATTGACCCTACCTTGAGTCATGATTGAGGTTTGAGCCCAGATGCACCACAGGGAACTTTCCCTACAAGTTAATAGACCAGCTTTGAGCTGGGATCTACAAAGAAAGGAAAGTTAAATTTTACTAGCACACGTCAGATATCTGCCGACAGCAGTGAACCATGGAGACTCTGGGCTGACCTGCAAGTTCTGAAAAATGGGTTCTCTGCTTAGAGCCATGTCACTGGGCTGCCTCTTGCTAGCTGATCCATGACAGCTGACCAGAAGTCCTGGAGGCTGCGAAAGGTGGCTTCAGTACTTCAAGAAGGCAATTTATGAGCTGGTCCTTAGTTGAGGGGTGGCTGGGAACATCAGCAGTGATAGCAGTGCTGTAATGGACATCTGTATTGCCATCTTGATGCTTATAGCATCAGGTTCCACCATAGCATTAGGTGATCAATGGACTAACTTGCCAGGTGTCAGGTGTGAGAAAGGTGTCAGAAAGAATGAAGAAACATGCCAATAAAAGTGAAAACAGGAAGCAGAAGTCTTTGACTGTGCACCCTGGCTGCAGGGAAACTCTTTCTCCCTCAGCTTCCTCAAGGCTGCCTCATGCATCCCTCTCACAGGTGCTCTCAAGTGGGACAGCGGAAGCCACTTAGGAAGAGCACAGAGAAACTGAGACCTATTAACAGCAAAAGTGTGTTCAAGTCATTGTTCGGTGTCCGAGAGGCAACTTTAGGACAGCCAGGCTGGCATTATAAGGCCAAGCAAAGAGAAGAGCCATGGCACGCCACACTAAGCTTACCTCAGGACTGTGCGCACAGTATGGTTCATACGAAGGCCGTGCCTGCTTGTGAGTAGTACCGGGCAAATGTCACCACCGCTGCCTGAGGCAGGGTTACAAGGGAGCCCTGAGGATGTGTCTTTCCAGGCCTACGGACTCAACACTCGTAAGAAACTCTTCCAACTTTGAGGGACTTTGGATTAGGCCCAGGCCTGCTTGCCCAAGCACTTCCACTGCCTTGATGATGCTGCGCGGGTGAGGAAGGTAAGCAGCATCTGGCATTTATTCTGAAAAATAAACTGCGAGGAGAGGCAGAGTGAGCTGGGTTTGGTTAATCTGACAAAGAGGAGGTCGAAGGGGATCTAGTGACAGCCCACAACTACTGGGACGATCAGTTACAAACCGGAAGGAGTCGAACTCTTTTCCCTGATGCCAGGACACATAACAAGGGGCAGTAGTGACAAATTGCAGCTTCACAGGTTCACGTTGGACATTAGGAAAAATCTTTCCCGGGAAGGTGGTGCCTCCCTGAGCAGGGCACCAGAGAGGTGGTGATCTCCATCTCTGGGGGGGGGGTTCAAGCTTCAACTGGGCAAAATCACAGCCACTCTGACCTAACGCTGAGGACAGCCTTGCCCCAAGCAGGACGGTTGGCCGGTGACCCCCAGAAGGCCCTGCCTCCAGCACCGCTGGGGGGTCCTGTGATTTCTCCAGCAGAAAGGCCGTGCTGCTCTCTTCCGCTTTGCCACGGGCGCGATGCAACAGCTGAGGGGCAACCCCAAATTTCTGCTTAGTCATGCTAAGTGGAGACTACCTTAAAAAAAAAAAGAAAAAGAAAAAAGAAAAAAAAAAGGCTTTGAAGGGGAACGGACCTCGGCCAGGCCCGAGCCGCCCGGCAGCACCCCCGGCCGCCCCCGCGAGGGCACCGCCGCGCTGCCCCGGCGCTGCGCGTTCGCGCGGGGCGGTGCGCGGCGCAGCGCGGGGCGGGCGGGGAGCGCGGAGCCGCCCCGGGCGGAGCGGAGCGGGGCGGAGCGGGGCAGGACGGAGCGGGGCGGAGCGGGGCCGCCCCCGCCGCAGCCCCCGCAGCGGCGCGGCGAGGCGCGGCGCTGCGCGGCGCGGCCGGCGCTCCGCGGGCAGCCGGGCGGCATGAAGGAGCCGGCGCTGCCGGGCACGTCGCTGCAGCGGGCCTGCCGCCTCCTCGTCGCCTTCTGCGCCCTGCACCTCTCGGCCACGCTGCTCTACTACCTGGCGGGCAGCGCCCTGGGGCCGCCGCGCAGCCCCGAGCCGCCGCCGCGACGCCCGCCGCCGCCGCCGGGGCCCCGCACGCCGCCGCCGCGTCCCGCCTCGCCGCCGCCGCCGCCGCCGCCGCCCTCGCCCTGCCCCGACCCCTCGCCGCTGCTCGGTGAGTGCCGCCCGCCCCGCCGGGGCCCCCCTTCCTCCGCCCTCCCCGCCCCGTCGGGGGCCGGCAAGCGCCGCGGCGGCGCTCTGCGAGCGCGCTTCCTGCGCCGGCGGCCGCTGCGCGCTTCCCCCGCTGCGCGCATCCTCCCCGCCGCCGGGCTGCCCGTCGTGCCCGTCCCCCGCCGCCGGCTCGCTCCCGGGGGCTCCTGCGCGGCGCTTCCTCCCGGCGGCCGGCGGAGGCTGGCGGTTTCCTGCGGGAGCGCTACCCAAATCGCTGCCCTTGCGCAACTTCGCGCGGAGGGACGCGGCGGGCCGTTTGCGCCGGGCTGCGGGCGCTCCTGCAGCCCTGCGCGGGCCGCGTGGGTTTTGAAAGTGCTGCGGGGCAGCGTCGTGGATGTGCTCGCTGTGCATGCGAGCGGCGCTTCCCACGTATCGGGACCTGGGATGCAGCGCCCTGATACGTGGCAGCCTGGCTTTTATTTTATGCGGACTGGAGCTCCGCTCCCCCAGGCCTTTCCCAGGCTGATGCACTGTCTGCGGCTCTGTAGCGTGGTGGTGCTCTGGCTTTTGCGTTGACTTAGTAGAGCTGTTTTGATCTACTGACTTTGTATTGTCATGAGGAGGAAGGAAAAAAAAAAAAAAAAAAGCAAGAGAGAGTTTCAGCCCCCTCTCCACCCAAACCAGGTTCTTAAAACTTGCTATTTGTAGCTGCTGCTCTTTGAATAGACACTCCCTGGAAAGTAAGGAGCAGCGTTTATTGCGCCGAGCTGCAAGCATCCTAGGTGTCAGCGACCTGACCGTAAGCATTTGTGCCCTGGAGACTAGGGATCCTCTCACTGATTATCAGTGTGCCGCATTTACACAGGCACCTTTATCACTGGAGATTCATAACCCAGGAAGAGACTTTTGAGAAGCTACATGTGGTTTTCACGTTTCGAAACTGACACAGAAATTCATAGTTTCTCTCAGTACTCGCTGGTCAGCTTTTCATGGATCAATGCGTCTGAATAACAAATGACTGGTTTGTTATTGTAGGAAGGCGGTTTTGAGGTCTCTGAAAGGAACTGCATTCAGGTTTTTTGTTTTTATTTTGTTCTGGTGTGTTTTTTTTTTTTGATTTGTGTCTTTCACTTTTTTCCCTTGATCACTTTAACCTGAAAGTGACTGCGTGAGTCTGTCCTCACAAAGTGCATGTGGGAGCCCTTTGTGGATATGGCTTTGCTTTAGATGATCTCCACTTACCCTGATCCTCTCAGCAGCAAGTCATGTG
Organism: Apteryx mantelli; assembly: GCF_036417845.1. Taxonomy (NCBI): domain Eukaryota; kingdom Metazoa; phylum Chordata; class Aves; order Apterygiformes; family Apterygidae; genus Apteryx; species Apteryx mantelli. The sequence continues at coordinate 8,823,858 of NC_090020.1, forward strand.
CTTTGAAATGCCTGCGACACAGAGGAGTGCTCCTCGTTTCTCCAGGATTCAAAGCATTACCAGATTTAGCAGCTGAAGGATTGGACAAAATATTTTATGCTGTCTTTGTATCATCTTCAACGCAATTTGCTAAATCTGTCAAAGGCCAAATGAGGCGGTTGGAAGTGATTTCGGCTGTGTTCAGAGAGTTGCAGGGTTACGCAGAAAGTAGCTCCTAACAGCCCAATAAGCAAATGATTTTTAGCTAAGGTGGGTTCGGTATGTGGGGTGTGCACGCAGATGCCGGTTGGTAATGTTACTGCTTCAAGATCTGTAGCCTGCACGTAGGTGAGAAACTTGGCTGCTCTGGGGTGTTTAATTTTTCTCTGCTTTTTCCGACTTTGATAGCAAATGGCGCTTACAAAACAATCCTGTCATACCTCAAATGCTGGTGAGAGCCAAGTCCGCTCTGATAAACTTCTCAGGTATCTCTAAGGTCAGCGTGGGGAGTGGAGATGTACGCTATCTGCAAGCATTTCTGGCGCTTCAGTCACCCACCCAGAATTCAAAAAATTCTTCTTTGTGTGCCCAGAGCTTTTTACTGGTATAAATGTAGCAGGCAGGAACTAGCAGGGATCTTCCTCTGATTCCCACCTGTCATGGAAAACGTTCTGATATGGACAGGTAGCTCCATCTCATCCGTTTCCTTAGCGTAAACCTAAATTCAGTGAAACACAACACTCGTCTTTTTTTTAATGTCATTGGGAAGCATGTGATGAATCATGCAGGATCCGTGTGACTGAGCTGGTTTGTCTTTCTGAGCAGTCAAATAGCCAGGTATTAATTTTGAGAGGCCCAGAGGTTTCTTTCTAGCAAAGTTCAGAGAGAGTAGTTTACAATCCCTGCTGTCTGGCTCTGGAACAAATGCATTAGCTGAATGAGGTTTAATCTCTACAGGCAACTGCCAAATGTGAAATGCTTTTATGGTTCAGTTATCCTTATTTATAATTTAAAAGCATAAATCAGGCCTGGGGAAATAATAGCATAAATCAGCCCTCAATTAAAAGTCCTTAGCAGCTATGCAAGTCCTCTAATATAGGGTGATATATGCATTTTGGATGTATGCTCCAGATGAAAGCTGCGTGCCAGTGAATATCTTAAATAGGATGTGTGTTTGTAGAAGCAGAGACCACTTACCATCGTGAAAATTCAACTTCTGAGAAGCCTTAAAGGCAAGTAAATCCAACTGTATTTTGTACCTGGCCATTCCCCAAGCTGTTGCGTTCTCTATGAGCTGTAGAACAACATTGCAAAAAAAGAAAGAAAAAAAAAGAAGAAAAAAGAAAAAATCAGTTGTTCTAAAGAAGTAGTAAATATGTTGGCCTAAGTGCTTTCCGAAAGGTCAAGTGATTTTCTTTGACCTTTTCCATCAGATCTTTGAGTTTAGGCGGATGGTGTTGGTATCGGCTTGTGGTTTCTAACAGGAAAGGGGGCAGGTATCCCCTTGAAGAACAGCTGTATTCTAAAATAACTTCCATAAACAGCAGAACAGCTGATGTGAAAGCAACTCGTATCTTTTGGTGCCGGAAATCTGTAAAGCAGAATCTTGTGGAAAGGCTTATCTGTATTTCAAGGATGTCATTTTTCAGGTCCTGCCTGATCGAGAACACGTGTTGTTTATGGAAGTTATTTTAGAATACAGCTGTCGGCTTAACCGTTTTTGACCCTCGTTTAGGTACCAGGTGTGGTGGCTGGCAAGGGATCGTAGACCAAAGTAATGAGAAATCACTCCCAGCCCCGTGGGCATCTCACGGTGAAGGTGACCCGCGTGCCCTGAACGTACTGCAATAACGTGCCTGGATCCATAGCTTTTACCCCCAGATTTGAGATGGAAAATGTGACTTGACCAGACACTGAAATTAATGGACATTGGCAAAAAGTAATTTCCGTGGTAACATGTGAATCGGTGAATAGTACAAAGGACAAACCACTAGATATGTGCTCATCTGTCAGTAATGCTTAAAAACGAATACACTTTCCGATCAGTTGTCTGTTTGGTGGGGGATCTTGGGCAAGCCAGAAAAATAACCATTTCTTCCCGATGTCAGTGTCTCGGATAGAAACTCTGATGTTTTCCGCTGTCAGAAAGGCATGTTTAAAAAAAAAGAAAAGAAAAGAAAAGAAAAAAAGAAAAGAAAAGACCTCCTTTGGCCAGCTTGCTCGTGAGCAGCACTCAGTCAGCTGGAGGAGGAAGGCCCTAGGACGTGGCCTTTTTCTTTAATGCGTTGTTACTGATAGCTGGGTAGTCAGCGCAAGCAATGGTTTTAAGCTGTAAATGCTAGAGATAAGTAATGACAGTATTCTGATGCTTTCGGGTTTTTTTGGAGGAGGTAGAAGTGGGAATGGAAGCAGCCTGCCAAATTGGTGGTGATCCTTAATGTCTGTGTTGCAGAAGCTCTTAGGGGCTATGTGCTGCCTGAAAAGTCAGCGAAAGCACAAATAATCCTCTAGTTTGAGGGCTCTGTGTTTATGAACATTGCATCCTGGCCGAGCTTAATTTGGGGTGAGAGAGGCAAGCGCTGAAAGGTGCAAAAAAAACCCGTATCTTTTTGAACCTCTTTAGCCTCTGTGCGGTCCCCGTCCCCTCCCGGCTCCTCCCGGACCTGCGCGCCGCGGGCATCCTTCTTCCTCGCCGCTAGCCCGTTTGGTGCCCGGCGCCGGGCAGAAGCGGGCGCTGACTGTAGAGAAGGAGGGTTGTGCAACGGGGTGAGATCACAACGAGGAAGTCGGTCGGTCGGTCGGTTGGAGAGCAGTGCCTCAGCTATCATGTGCCCCGCAGCGATGCCGTTTTTCGAAAAAAGTAAAATAGAAACTTGCAGGGGAGAGCGTGGGGGGAGGACTGGGGGAGGGGAGGGTTAACACGTGGACCCCTTCCCTCGGACTTCAGCTTCTTTGGCCTCAAAAGAGAGCCGGGGAAGACGGGTTCAGCTTCTCTGGAGAACATGCTTAAGGTGCCTGGCGGGGGACGAGCGTGCTCCTGGCAGCGCTGCCGGTGCCTCCGCGGCTCGGTGGAGTTGCTTCGGGAATGGCCATCGGTCCTGTATCCGTGTCATCCGGAGCGCGTCTCGTCCTCAAAGCGCGGGCTTTCTCGGGAGATGGGGAGCGGCTCTCTGTGAGGAGAGCGTCCCCGGCCCAGCGTCGCCGGCCGCGCGCGGCGATCGGGCCGAAACGAGGGTCTCGAAGCGCGGCCGGGCTTGCGAGCCGCCTCCCGCGGGCGCCGTGCCCTTCCTGGAGCGCAGCCGCTCCCGGGACGGGACGCGGCGCAGCGGGCGGGATGCGCTGGAGGGCAGGAGGAGAAGTTTTCCATCTCCTGCATCCAGTGTTTTGTAACGCGCTTGGTCCTTTGCCAGCGCCGATCTGAGGCAACGGACGGCTTCTCTGGGCCAAGTCTGCGCTCGGGGCGAGACAGCCGTTTGCAGCCTCCCGAGCCGCCCTGGCGTGCGGGACCCGATGCAGGACGCCGCTTCCCCCCTGCTCCCCGCAGCTCCTTCGTCGGGCTTTTTGGGGCTTTTCCCCCCCCCCCCCCAAGCGTGGATGGAGCAGTGTTAATGTCCAGTTTGCATCCGTCTCTCCAAGCTGGAGGAGGTCTCACCCCAGAGCCCTGTCCCCAGCCCCATGCTAAAAATGTGGGGGTTTTTTTCCCCCTTTTTTTTTTTCCCCTTTGTGCAAGTCAGGGCGAGGAGAGGCACTTGGCCGGCCTGGTGGCGAACCAGCAGAGACGGGCAAGCTGCGAGGATTGGCGAGTGTCCCCGCCGGGGCGATGCCGCAAGCCGCCTTTCCAGCCTCGCCGTCCCGGGCTGCGGGGGCTCGGGCAGCCCCCAGCCCCAGCAAACTGTTCGAAGGGGCATTGCTGTCGCCCCCCTCCTCGCGTCCCTCCCCCCCCTTTTTTTTTCCTTTTTCTTTTTTTTTTTGGTGGCTTCATTAGAAACATGGGCATGGGGGGAGCCGTCCAGTTTCAGCTGCCGATTTTGCACGGTCGCCCCGTGCCCACCGCTGCTATTTAGGGAGCCGGCTCTCGCGCGGGGGCTCCAGGTGCAGCGCGGGGACGGAGACGGGGCGGCGTGATGGCCGGCGGGGGGGACGACGACGACGACGACTTTCTTACGGGCTGGTTTCGCACGGGGGCCGGGCGGGAGGCGCCGAGGCTTGCAGAAACCCTTCCCCGGGAGGGGAGGCTGCCCAGCGCCGTGCGTCCGGGAGGTCTCTTGTCCCTGCGTCCTGCTGCGGAGAGGGTTTTCCTGGCAGAGAGGGGTGCTCCGTTTTGGGCCTATTTATTTATTTATTTATTTATTTGGTCGGTGATGTCTGGGGTCATATAAAATGTGGTTCTGGATATGTATTTAATGCGAACCCTGCCCACAGTGCGGGCCAAGCTTTGGAGGGCAGCGCGTTTGCCCCCCCCCCCCCCCAACCCCGGCCGAGCACCGTGCCGCTGGACGCCCGTGTCCCCGCACGTGCAGGACTTTCCCCGCTCGGTCCCCGCCACCGGCGCTGCAGGGGTTTCGGAGGCTTCGGGCGCCAGCGCGGGTTGCGGTCACGCTGCCCGGCTGCCGTTCCCGCCGCTTCCCGCGCTGCCCGGCCAGCAGCGGTGGTGGCGAGGCAAGGAGGGGTGTGTGTGGAGGTTTAAAAAAAAAAGGGGGGGTTATTTATTTATTTATTTAATTTTATTTAATTTTATTTATTTAATAAAGTCGTTCACCTGAGCAAGGGGGATGCAATTCCCTGCCAGCCCTGGGACTGGCCCGCGCGCCCCGGGGTGCGGCGAGCCCTGCGCCGCTGCGGCCGGTGGGGAGACTCACCCCACCGCCTTCCGGGGTGGGGTTGGTTTATGTTGGGTTTTTTTTTCTTTCTTTCTTTCTTTCTTTCTTTCTTTATTTCCCCAAGCAAGAATTGATTTCGTGCAGTTTCTTCAGAGAGGGGTGGACGGGCCCTTCCCTTTTCGGTTAGGCCTCCGCGGGCGGATTTCGCTCCCGGCAGCCCTGCTTCCCTTTCCTTCCAGCCGCCCTTTCTCGCGCAGCGTTTGCCCGGCGGCCCCGATGCGGAGGAGGACGTTCAGCCGGCTCCCAGGGCCCGTAGCCGAAACCTTTCGCATTTGCCGCGCTCGGTGGTGGGGTGGGGGGGGGGGGTGATTGAGAAGTTTTGAACTTTGATGTTTCTGCGCTGCACACTTTCACTTTCAGTCTCACTCAGTTAAATATCTGACATCTGTGCCCATCCTAAAGCATGCAAATTTTTTTTTTTTTTTTTTAAAGCATTTGGGAGGGCGATTCATTTTCACAGGCCCTGGTGAAATGCCCTCCGGTCCTGAGCTGCACAGGATATCCCAGGTGGGCGCTGCTCGGCCCAGTGCCGCCGGTCTCCCCCCGGGTGCTTTTCGGCCCAGCCTGCACCGATGCATGGGATTTTCCCTGCCCCGGTGCAGAATTTGGCCCTTCTCCATATTGAACGGGACCATCCGGGTTCGTGGTGGGGGGATCCTATGTTATTGCTGATATTCACCTGTGCCTGTGCAAGGGGAAATGCACCTGTGCAGGGCCTGGAGGAGGTGTTTCACCCCATCCAGACCGCAGTCGCATGGCTTTTTTGGGCCTTTTTTTGGAGCGGCTGTAACTCCTCTTGCAGCGTCGGACCGAACAGGGTGCGGGCTCCCTGTGCGAGGGTCCTGTGCCGCTCGTCTGGGCGAGCAGCAAGGAGGGCGCCTGCTGGCGGGTGTGATCCCTGTGGCGCCGCAGGTTTCGGACGCGGCTGTTTGGAGCTGGGGAGCGAAGAGGTCCCCGAGCCTTTGGAGCATGTTCTCCAGGTGCAATTGGCCCCTCGTTTCCCTGTCACTTTTTGCAAGCCTCACCTTTTGCCTTTATTTGAAAAAAACAGCTTCCTGTTTGTGTTGCATGAGCTGCGCTGGCTCTTCCGACATCTGCTTCTCTGCAAAATAGTTTTCCTCTCCACCTCTCGTTTGAAGCTGGGTGGAAGTGTTTCTGGGTGTGAAAGATGTTTTTCTTTCTCTTATCCCACCAGGGCCACCTAAAACCTCCTCTTACGGTCTGTCAGGTGTTTGGATGTGTTGTAATGCTCTTGTGTCTTTGCAAACTTAGGACAACTGCTTGTTCAAGTTGTTGGCTTTTTTCTTTTTTTGGTGCTAAAACTATATAGTCTTGCTGACTAAGGTTTGTGAAGCTGCTGTATTGCAGCTTTGTGACTTTGGATCCCAAACGGTGTCTGCCTGCAAATCCTGGGGCCAAACGCATGAACGGAGCTGCGTGTCAGCAGAGCTCAGCCGTGCGCGTGCGTTTTTCGCCGCCGTGTGACACACAGTGGCTCTTGTGTCGCCTTGAACAAAAGCAGAAAGGATTAAGATGGAGTGAATCAAGCTGGGAAGTTTACCTAGCAAACACAGATATGGATGAAGTTTTGGCAGGTACTCAGCACTCACAGCAAACTTTGCATGCCTTTCCGTGCATCGGCGGATCGTGTCCTCAGTCAGCGTCCTTGGGAAGCAATAGCCTTGAGGCTGTTGTCCAGGTAATCAAATTTCAGGCAAAGTGATTTAAAATTAGCATCTGGAATCATAGCTCTGGTCACCAGCTGGAAAGCCCGCACTTACAGATTTGATCTTAGTCTTGTTCTCCATGGGAAATGGACTGAAAATGGTGATTTTTATTGGCTAGTATTTTGGCATTGCTTTTTATTAACCTGGTGGCTTTATGAAGTCTAGACCAATTTATTTTAGCCATTCTGTATTTGAAAATGCACTTACTCAAATTTTTATGTTTTTGGATTCTTTCTGACATCAGTGAATTTATTAACTGGGTAATTTGTGTCAAGCTTTTCTCAGAAACAATTGGAATTGAAAAGTACAGAACCCATATCTAAAATGTTTTTACTGGCTTTAATATTGGCTGTACCAGGATAGCGTTTGCAAGAATGCATTTGACATTTAAAGCTGATTTATTACGCAGAGGATGTGACTAGTACAGATAGTTTCTCATCAGCGTCCTTCAAGAAGCTGAAGCTGTTAAACCTCCATCTTCTGCAGCTTTTTTCTTTTTTACCATAAATGTGTTTGGTGTTTTTTTTCCCCCTCTCAGTTTTTCTGTTTCTGGCCTTCCAGTTCCTTGAAGGTGAACAAGAACAAGCATCGTGTTGCACCCGCTTTAGCATGATGAGTGGTCTTGGTTTGACTTGGGGGCTGGTGACTGCCAGGCTGTAAAAGCACCGTGTAATGTTCAAATGCTTGTGGTTGTCCTTGCCCGGCTGGGGCACACAAGCTGCAAAAGAGGGATTTACTTTTAAATTAGCCTAACTGGCAAACTCTTTGGTTCCCCTCACTTTGTACTCTGCGTGAATGAATGCGAGCCATTAAAAGAGCTTTTGTGTTTGAACTAGAAAGCCTCTCTGGGCTGATGGGATGTGCTTCCAAGTTGTTTCTCTTGAGAAACAATTACAAAAAGTGTACTTTTGCCTTAACAGGAAAGGGTTTTTAGGTGGGACTGCGGCCACCTGGTGTGTGGAAGCTGGCTTGATTTGCAAGCGCTGCAAAGGGATCTGCTGCTTCCGCCGTTCAGTTTCCTGCAACATCCTGTAGACTGGTCAGATCTCCCTGCAGAGCCAACACAGGCAGAGCCACAAAGCCGTGTTCTGCCCGGAAAATGCCCGGGCGATTTTTGAAATGCTGCTCCTGGTGACAGTATGTGAGGAAAAGATGACCTCTTCAAGTTTGTGCAGAAACTTTCCTTTTTCATCTCAAATCTAGCACCTGGCTCTTTTCTTTCGTGTTTAAAACTCCAGTGCTGCAAATGCTTGTCCATTCCCACTGTCTTTGGATGAAGAACTGTAATTATCCAGTTTTTATTAAAGTACAGATATGCTCCTTCAGAGGCTTTCCATCATGCAGTGCCATATGAAGGACGGATGCCAGAGCTGTCATGTTGGTAACTGCTGGAGCGTGTTGATAGTTTAAGTGAATTCCTATCTAGTACGGCTTTTACTTTTTCAATGAACAGAATTTTAGCAGCAATGCTGAGCAACGCTCTTATAACCATGGCTTTCATACCTCTTCGTCCCTTGATGTCATCTTCTAACGGACATGAAACTGAGGGTAGGAGAGGGCAAAGGAGGCAGACGGACGTGTGTCAGAGCCCGTGTGAGACAGGGAAATGGGCACAGAGCTGGGCCAAAGCCAGAAGCTATTCTGGGAGAGCGGCCGCCGCGAGGACGCGGTACCAGCTTTTGGAGGAAACGTCGCGCTCTTGTCCCCTCCCGCCTCCACTGCCAGCCGGGCATCGCCGGCCACGCGCCCAAGCCGTGTCCGCCGGGGACGCGGCCGGCTCCGTCCCCTCGGAGGTGCGGTGGGAGGCTGCCGGCCCCAGCCCTGGCCGTGGCCTCGGTTCCCATCGCGCTGCCGCGTGTTGCTTCCTGGCTGGATTCCTCCCATTCTTGTTTCTTCCTCCCGCCGCAAAAGGCGCTTCCGAACTTTGTGTGCAAGCCGCTGCTCGGTTGGAGGAGCTTAAGCCCCTGTGGGCCCCTACCTTGCAGTCCCAGGCCAGACGTGCGCAGAAATTGGCTTGGCACAGCGTGATAACGAGGGTCAAGAACCAGGCAAACAGCACTGGGCCACAGCTGGGAAAGGCAGGAGTTATCCGTCAGTAACTAAGGCACGGTTGTCAACAAACTGATCTTAGCTGCTTCAGCTTGAGAAACTTCTTCCTTCTTCTTGTGTGAGAGGAGACCATGGAGACTTGTCGGTTTAATGTAATATTACCCATGCAAAATGCATCATCTGGGGACAGATATGTATAATTTGTTTTCTCCTGCGTCTTTTTTTCTCTCTTCCTTCTTGGGCAGTGGTCAAACTCATCCCTATGAGCCCTTCTCCTTACTGGGAAACCCATGGAGCAACAAGGTGGAGAGGATGCTTTGGAGAAGCTCTGCCTTCCTGAAGGAAAGATGGTTCAACCACTTTCATGCAACTGTAAATGTCTGTTTTCGTTGCTCGTGGGTCTTTGCGATACACCAGTGACTTGCTTTGTAATATATATGCAAAAATCAGAGCTCAAAACTGTTGCTAAGCTGGATAGAGCTGGAGTTTGGACCTTGCAACATAGTTGTTGATACCGTCCATCTGTTAGCATGCTTCCTGGCGTGCCTCCAAACAGTTCCTTGGCACAGTTCGGGAATTGGCGCTGGGCCAGGGGCCTTTCCCAGAAAACCACTTGTGGTCAGCCACCCCTTTCTGAAGGCTGAACCTACCAGCATGAACCGAAACTGCAGCGGGTCGGCCTCAGCCCTTCAGGACGGCTCCAGACATGTTCAGTTTATGAGTATAAATGCAGTCAGTGGACCTTGTCAAATCCCACCTGTGGCACCTGTTTCTGCAAGATCTTATTTCCGTTGTTCAGTGAGTGAATCAGGTCTTGAGAAAATCAAGCCTCCCAACAGTCAGGTCTTGCTGCTTCTGAGGGTACGTCAAGCACCTCTGCGTGCTTTGGCAGGTCTCTTTTATCTCCAGCCTGAGCCAGTACGGGTTTGGAGGGCAGCACATCTGGACTGAAATATCTTCTTCTAGATGAATAACCAAGAAAAAGGCCACTAGCCTCAAGTGTTATTTCCACTTCCTAGTTATATTAGTAGGCATTGGAGTGTGTACAGCATTGACTGTAAGAACCACTGTCTTACATAGCTCTAAAATCGCTCGTGCTCCCTTCTCAAGAAGGTCCACAACCTCATGTCCATAGCTGGGCTCCAGGGTAACGTATTCTGCGAAGTCCAGCCTCACCGTGGACTCCCTGATCCCCACCAGTGAATCACGGTAGTGGTCACAAACAGACAATTTGTGCTACGTGTTACAGAGATTGTGAATACATGTATACCCACCGCTAATATGTAAATATACAAAACAGCTATGTATGTCATGCATGTTCTCAAAGGGAACTGGAAGCATCTTCAACAAATGCAAAGAGAAACTGGTAACTCTAAGACAAAACACATGTACGTGTGTGCGTTTATACCCGTGTGGAGGAGAGGGAGAGGATACAGCAGCCAAATCTCTAAGGACTGATCCACAGCCTAGCGTTTAAGATTGAAGACTTGTTTTATAGCTGGCATTGCCAGTGTGGAGGCTACAGCTCTCCCATCTGCTGCAAATGGACTGCTCTTTATCGGTGGCTGGGTATGCACGCGAAGCACAACTTTACAAGATGCCATAAACTGATTTATTAGGTCACCATTGCTGGGAACAGCATGTGTCAAAGGGGGAGATACGAAGGGGGAGGTACAAAGGGCGAAGGGAGTTGTGGGGCTCCTCAGCTTTTGCGGCAAGCCAGGTCATCAAATTAAGCAGCCAGAAGCAAATTCTGCAAAAGGTGAACAGTTTTCTGCTAGTTTAGTGCAACGAATGGGCTTATTCTGTGACCAGGTAGATTCTGGACCTGCTGCGGGAGAGGACAATTGTCCAGCTGGGGGCAGGGAGAGGGAAGAAGGAGAAGGGGAGACAAAAGGGGGTGTGAGGATGGCAAGATGTTCATTTTGCTCATATGCGAAACAGCACCCTTCGGCCTTCAGCTGAAGGTGTATATGTACAAGAGTCATGACTGGGAGTACCGGGGAGGGAAAGAACCTGGTGGATCATTAAATCCTGGTGGTAAGCTTCCCAGCAGAAGTGTGCACTTTTCTTTGTATGATAATGTTATCATCAGCCAGTCCAAGCCATTTTGGTGACAGCGTGGTTTGGTGCAGGGTATGGCAGTGGAGGGATCTCAGCTCCTCGCGGGACTTGTCCAAAGCCCCTGGCTACGCAGGCAGGTCCCTCTGCCTAGCATAGTACGGAGGAGGCTGCTCTGGTGCGTTTCTGGCATGTTTCCATGATGCAACACCTGAGCTTGTTGCAGGCACAGGCTGAGGCAGCTCCCGGGTACGGGTGTAGAGCAATGAACGTGGCGCACGTGGGGCGGTCACTGCCGACAGAGTGGTCTTCATGCAAGCAGTCGGCCCCGATCCCTGCGTGAGGAAACACCAGCCTTTCGAGAAGGCTGAGGCCACGTCAGCCAACTGCCTGCATGTCCCTGCAGGGTTTGGTCGGCTGTCTCCTGCGTCCCAGCCCGTGCTCTCACGTCTGCTGTTGCTGTCACCAAAGCTCCTCAGGTTTCTCCCGCCTGGACGCGGCATATTAAGAGCTGGCTCAAGCCGGATGGGAGCGTCAGCAGTACATCTTTCTCCACCCTTCTGGATGGTGTGTTCCTCACCTTTAAATAGCTCAGAAGCTCTTGTCCTCTCTGGGGTGCCAGTGGGGGCTTCTCAGTTTTACACGCTAGTTTTGGCAGAGATTATTTTGGCAGTTTCAATACCTGCCATGCTGAAACCGAATGCAGGAGTTGCCAACCTGCATGCAAATGTGGATTTCTTTTTTCTTCTTAGCAGTTCTATCACAGGACTTTTTAAAAAAATAATAGGTATGCCTACAAAACACTGAAAGTATCTGTAACAAAAAGGGGGTTTTGTTCACTTTGCATGTGGCTAGTCTTGGCGTAAGTAATTACGCTGATAGGAGAGCTGGGCTATTTTTGAAGCGCCTGACTCTCACGCTGCGTTAGGTAGAAGAGGGCGCAGAGGGCATGCTCTTTGCTGGGCTAGTTTCATGATGCGTGTGCCAATGGGAGCGCACCTGTTGGATTGCCATGCAAACGTGAGGATTTTCCAGGCTCGTTATACATCTGCGGCTTTTTTAGGGTCGGATACCAACAGGCTCTTGTGGGTTTCCCATGAACGTCATTCTCCCCCTTTTCCCTTCTGTGGTTGCTTCGGGTGCTGTCGGTGTGTAGAAGAACCAGTCCTCGTGTTAAGGGTGCCCATCCAGTGAAATAAATTGCACGCAGCCCTGGGAACCTGCTAACTTTTTCTCTGTTGTGCTTTCCTTGCAGTTGGCACGCTACGTGTGGAGTTTTCCCAGCCCGTGAACCTGGAAGAAGTGGCGAGGACAAACCCGGAGGTGAAAACAGGAGGTCGTTTTGCTCCCAAGGACTGTACAGCACTTCAGAAAGTAGCAATTATTATACCATTCAGGAATCGCGAGGAACACCTGAAATACTGGCTCTATTACCTACACCCAATTCTTCAAAGGCAGCAGCTGGACTACGGAGTGTATGTTATCAATCAGGTAAGATGCTAAAGACATAGGGTTTTAAAACACTCTTGTAAGTGTGCCCATGCTACTCTGAAACAGAGGATTGGTTTCTTCATCCTGAATGTCGGTGGGCTGGTGGAGAGGGGTAAAGTCCCTTAAAAAATTAAAAAAAAAAAAAAGCTGTAGCACAGTAAGAGAATGTGAAAGTGAAGATGAGCAATTCTGCTTTGATAACTTTGATTGAAGACCTGGAATCCCCTTTCCCCAGACAGGCAAAGATAACAGTAAAGAGCTTCTGCTTAAAGAAGCCACTTGGTGAGAGGGGAATAAAATCCTGCTAGCCTGACCTAATCTGTCCAAATGTTCCTTTCTCCCAACTGCTGCAGGAATTGCATACGCAGGTCTTAAAGGTGAGAAGGTAACATTAATGCTTAATTTGACCTTGGGTGTGCCATAAAGCCTTAGGGTTTCGCTCACTTCCTTGAGCAAGTCCTGTTCCTTTTAGTAGTAGTGCACAAAGTGTCAGGATGGACAAAGCTGTCATGGTGGAGCAGGTAAGTGATTGTCTTTAGGCAAATAGAGCAGAAAATAACGACTTTTTTTTTTCTCTATATTTGATGGTTGTGGAGCTGTCTTTAAAAAATGGCACATTTCTCTCCAAACATTCTTGGTCTTGCTTTACACCATCATGGTGGTTAAACAATTGGGTGTTTTGCACACATGGAAGAGCTTAAAATGTTTAGACCACTGTTTGGACAGCAGTGTGAAAGGGGGATGATAGTGCTGACAGTTCCAGCAAAGACTTCTGCCTGGAAAATCTTGCAGCACAGTTTCTCTCCTGAATACATACTTGTATCCTGGTTTAACCTCATTTTTCATGAATCTGAGAAAGAATATGCTTCCTGAAATGTCACTCCTTAAATTTTCAGATCTGCCAGTGTGTTTGGGTGTACCAGGCATCTTGAATATTTAAAATTATTGCCCAAATGATGAGTTTCGATATAGAAATGGAAAATAAGGGGAGACTTTTTTTCTAGAAAGAAAACAGTAATGGAATATCGGTTATTCCTCTTACTTTGCTCATTTCCAGGGTTCCAGAGAACTGGGGAAAAAGTAGTTTGTGAGGAATTAGTGATAGCTGCTAAGAACAGAAGCCAAGATACTCTCTATGTGCCACTGAATGTATTTGTGGATACCAGGCCACCGCTGCCGAGCCCGAAAGGCATTTCTGTAACACGTCAGGTGACCAGCCGTGTTCGGAAGCCATGCCCTGCTGACGCTGCCCGTGTGCGGTGCAGAGACCAGCTCGTAGCTCAGCTCTTCAGACTGACCGCGGTGGTCAAACCCAGCTCTTGCTCCTTCAGGCCGCATTTTCCCGCGCCTTAGCATTTGCCTGTGCGGTTGCTGGTGTTTGGTTACCAGGTCGCTCGAGCCACCGTTCCCACCGATTATTTGGGTGAGGGGAGTGTGGGTGGCAGAGCAACGCATCTCCGTTTTCCAAGCATTGGTTAGAAATTGGGATGTAGTGGGAATAGGAGTTCTGCTGTTTCTGCCGATCGTGGTTCCTTGGCTAATTCTTCAGAAGACTCGAAAAATTGCCGGCAGCCTCGGGGGGCGCTGCTTGTGGGCGAGCAGCCGTCTCTGCTGTAAAGAGCCGATGGCGCGACTGGGGACCGACGGGGTGTTTCCCCATCGGTAGAGTTCAAGGGTAAGGAAAGCACAGGGCCCGACCCCGCAGCGCTGCGCTGGCGCCCGTAGAGGCAGGCAGTCCCCAAAAGCCCGGTTGGGTTCCCGCTGCTGCTGTGACCGTGCATGCTGGCTTGCATCGCCCTGCGTTTCTGGCTCCTCCTCTTCTCTGGTCCTGTTCTCCAGCGCTAGACCTCCGGGGCTGGCTGCGTGCTCTGGAATTAACCTTCAGAGAAATTACCTAATCGGATGTTTTTTCAGATCCCTTGAGCAAATTTGGAATGGGTGTAACACCCAGTGCGCAAGCTATATATGTACACACCCTAGATACGTCCTGCAATTGGATGTGCGTTAGCAAGTGAGACTACCTGATTTGCAAAGTAAACACACTCCTTCTGCATGCCTTTAAAAAGCTGTGTCAGTGCTGGTAAACCAACGAGGTGCCTCTCTTGAGGGTGAGTGGGAATGCTGAATGGAGAGATTTGCAGAAAATGTATTAATCCTGCCAGAAGTGCAGTAGGAAAATGCTCTTATTTCTCTGCTGTCTTGACAATTGCTTTTCTGTTTTTCTTGTCTGTCCTTCCCTTTGCATCTGTCCTCCTTTTTTTTTTTTATTTTATTTTTCCTTCTAGTGGGGAAATACTACCTTTACTTGTTAATCCTGTCTATAGCAAAGCAATCACTGAAGCAAGGAGAATTACTGTGTGATCTGATTCTTACACGCTGCCTACATGCTCTTCTGTACTCTGCATCTCATAGAAAGAAAGAGGAGTGCTGAGCCCTGCTACCGCTACACTGGTAATGTCAAACTTCTTCCTTTCAGCACAATACGTTTCAGTCATGAGTCTTGTGTCTTCACCGGTCTGTTCTTGTGTGTCTGAATGCACCAGAGTAGTGCTTGACTGAGGTCAGAAGAATTGTGTTTGTAAAAATGTCCGGTGTATAATGGGAGCCCGTGGAAAATATCATATATCATGCTTCCCGCCAAAACCCCAACCCAACACATGGAGTAGCAGTTTTAGGTTGTTTTTTTTTTTTTTCCCCAGTGTGAGATGAGAAATAAACAGCTGAATGCGGGTTTTCTTTTTTCTTTTTTTTTTTTTGGTAGCACCTGTTCGGTGACACACGAACCCGATTTCCTCAAATTAAAAAAGCAGTATTGAATTTGTGAAATCTCCTTTTTGTCCCATTCACTCCTGCAGTTGCCTTACGCGTTATCTTACGTGTTCGGCCACTGCCGCGGGGGACCCACCACCCCTTAAGCTCGAGCGAGCAGTAGCCTTGCGGTCGCGGTCGCCTCGCGCTGTCGGCGCGGCAGCCAAATGGCGAGCCGCTGCGCGCTCGGGTTTCGAAATGAGTTTTCTCGCTGCGAGTCCACCCTGTGCAAGGTGCCAGCGTGGCGGTGACCTCGTGCTCCAAAATGAAGTTTGGGAAGGAGAAGGTCTAGCGAGTCCCGCGACGGTGGAATTTTCCATGGGCCCCTGGCATCACCTGCAACATCCTCGGTGGCATTTTTCCCACGCTGTGTGTGCGCGTGTGTGCATGGAGGTGGCTGGGGCATCGCGCTTGTCCCGTCATTTCCCAGGGTGTAACAGAGTCCCTCCCGGCGCCCGCTGTTGCCGAAAGGAGTCGGGGTGACCCGCTCCTGGCTTTCCTGCTCCTGGAGCACCTTCCACGCCGGCAGGGGAGGAGGGAAGGGCCAGCCCTCCCTCCCGCCGTTCGGGGAGCCCCGGGGTTCCCGCGCCCTCGGTCCGGCTCCGCAGCGGAGCAGGGAGCGGGGCCGCGAACTCGCACGTGCTGCGGGGAGCCGAACTGGGAATCGGAAACAGGTGCTGGCTGCTTGCACTGAACCCTGACGCGAGTCAAGTGCCGGGATCAGAGCTCAGGGGGGAAAAAAAAAATGGCAGGAAAAACAAATATTAGTCTTAGCAAAAATGTGCTCGGACTACGCATTTGCTTATTGAAAGCCCAAAAGCGAGCTTAGAGGCCGCGGCGAGGGCTTGGCTGTGGTGTCGAAGCAGTGGTGCCGTGGGCTGCATCGTTCCTCAGGACGGTGCTCCTCCGTCAAAGCACGGCCCAGCCGATCCCCTGCCTGGTGACAAACGCCGGCACTCGGCGGGACCGACCCGGGGACGAGGCGCTGCCAAGCCGGGCGGAGGGCTGGAGGCTGGTTTAATTCTCCTTTTAAGTTTTAAGCTGTATGGGATGAGAGAAGTAGCGCTCGTGTTAAGTGTTTGCTGTGTTAACCGGTCTCTGCCTGCCGCGTCCGCATGCACCAGGCCAGCCGCGGGGCCTCTGCTGGAGATCAGAGGGGTGAAGTGGTGCGGAAACGTGGGAGGGTTCCCATATGGTAGCTGAGTGCTTAACTGCGCTCATAGCCCAGTCATTACATTTTGTTTTTTAAAACATTACTTGGGAGAGGTTAAAAATCCAACTCCTTGTAGCAGCATTAATCCCTAAGCATTGCTAAAAAAAATTACGATTACCTAGATGACTTAGAGTCTACCCAAGGGTATGGGATAGATAGGATTGAGTCTTTGCTGATAGCAAAATCAGTGGGAAGAGCTCTTTTTGCCTTTTTCATTATAACAATAGCAGCCAAAGGGTATAAAATGAAGATATTCTCCTCCCAGAGTGGGGCCAACAAGTGCTTTAAGGCTTGAGTGTATTGCCCTCCACAAAGTGGTCTCTGTGCCAGCACAGGGAAAAACTTCCTCTGGGGCAAGGAAGCCAGGTTTCAGGAGTGTTGCTGCTGCGAGAGCAATTGCTCTTTGGTTTGCAGCTTCATGGTAGCTGGAAAGCAAGTGTGAAACCTGGTGCTGAGAGAGTCCCTGGAAACCCCCCGCAAGCATTACTTTTGAGGACCAGCCTCTGGCGTGGTCCAAAAGAGTTTCGTTTGGAGTCAGATTTTTCCTGAGGGTGCTGGCTTTCCTGGGGCCTGTAGACTGGGACTGCAGGACGTGGGATGCTCTGCATCCGGGACTTGGTGGCCCCTTTGCTGACAAGGATATCCTCTGCTCCCGTGGCCTCAGCAGCTGTGCCGTTTCCCATCTTGCTCCTTTTCCCAACCCTTTTGTTCAACTTTGCTTCATTTTCTGTGCTCAAGTCTTCACTGCTCTTGCTTATGCATGATGAGGATCATCTTCCCACCACCTTAGTTACTGCATGAACTCTTTTATTTCAGGTGAGGGTGTTGAGAATTTGCTCAGATCCACCTCCACTAAAACTCACTCCTCCCTGTGAAGTCATTTAAGCCTGAGGCAGGTGCGGAATGCTTTTGAAAACCTTGGTTTGACACTCGCATGTTAAATCCTTCATTTGAAGAGTATTTGCGGTTGCTTCAAGAACCTGTGTTGTCTCTCGAGCCACAGATCCATTAACCAGTTTGGATCAATCAGTTTCCAAACAGATAATTTTTTAACCAGGCAAAACCATTCAGGGGAGGAAGTAAATTTGATGTTTTAAACTGCTGCTCTTTGGGCACAGTATTTTATCTATTCTTGATTTGCATCCAATGCCGGCTGCTCTGTGCCAGCTCTGGAGCGTGTAACACTCTTGCAAACCAACACGCTTGCACGTGTTCCTGGGCCCTGGAGCCAAGGGCAACAGGGGAATCCTTTGGCTCAAAATTGCTCTTAGGGTGTGGAGAGAGAAGGGTGGGTTGCGATAGAATAGGGAGGACTTGGTTGTTCTGTTTTCTTGCATCTCCAAGTGTTGCTTCCCGGTGGGCAAAAACTTCAGTTTCCTTCAGTAATGCCCCATGAATCCTCTTGTCCCTGCACTATTTTACCCTTGCAGGGGTTGGATTTGAAGCTGCTGTTGCAAGATCAGCTTCTGGGTTAGAAATACTTGGACTCAAACCACCAGTATTCTAGGATTTCAGGGTATGATTTTGTTGTTACTGCTTTTGAAGAGTACCAGAGTGATTAGAGAGCCCATACTTTTTCTCAGAGCCACGTGTGCTTTTGAAATGTTTCTCCCCCAGAGAGGCCAAACCGATTTCTCCTCAGACTCCTCATTGCTTGGGGAAGAGAGCGGAGAATTTCCATCCCAGGTCACTGATCTCTGCAGATCGCGTTGTAACTGTGCCTGGCCTGAGATAATTGTGCTCTGCTGTGGTATCAGCTTTTTCCAGGACCTTCACATCATGGTGACAGCCCTCCCAGTTTCTTTTTCTCATGAGGCTGTTGAATCCATGATGTCTGGCAGAGCAACCGTAGTCCTTCTCCCAGAGAGCACCTCATCCCAGTTCTGGCACAAGCAAATGAATTCAGATGTCACAGCCGTGCACCAAACAGGCAGCCCTTGCTTTGGGGTCTCCTGATCCAGTTCATGCACAACCTCACAGAGGCTGGTGCAAGCTGGAGTGGGAGTAGGAGCGAGCGGCAGAGAGTGAGACCTTGGCTTGTGGTGCTGCCGTGTGCTTCGCAAGTCAGATCTGGTGTGTGCTCAAGCATGTTATTGAGACCACAGGGTCTCAGAGCTGTGTGTGACAGAGCTTAGGAAAGAAGTATCAAAGACCTGGCCCAAAAAAACATTTCTTCCATGTTCCTTGTCCTGGGTGTAACCAGAAGCATTGCCAAGGTTTCCCTCCGTGTTGGTCATACCAAGGGTTTCTTCTTCCATGTGGGTTGTTTGGGTTGTCTCATTTTGTCTGGGTTTGTTGTTTACCTACACTGTTTTGGGAAGCACCAGCTGCTTGCCCCGAATGATCCCCCATTGCACCCTACCTTCCTCCTTTCCCACCTGTGGCCTTCACCTGAGACTGCGTCAGTCTAACCCCGCGGTCACAAACAACCCCCCCCCCCCCAATAAAATTAAATCCTGAAATGCCGGTGAGGGGGAAACCGCTCTGCACGAAATGCCCCATCTCAGGCGTGGGAGGTTTCGCACTGCCTCGGCTCTGTGTGGCTGGGGCTGACCCACGTATGGGGCCAGCCTCCTGGCCGGAGAGGGACAGCACCTGCTCCCGGTGCCACGGCCCAGCGGGGGAACCGAGTGCCTCCAGCCCCTGGTCACTCCCTGGCCGTTTCGGCTGCCCCCATGCGTTGTGACTTGGTCAGAGGTGGCTGTCCAGAGAACAGGGTCTGGGGAGGCTCGCTTGGGACGGCGATGCCGGACTCCCACGGTGGCCAGTCCCATGGATGCGGGCAGGGCACGCGGGCTCAAACTCGGTCCGTCAAAGGCGATGCACACCTGGTGTGGCAAAGCCGGCATCTGGCAACAGGTAAGAAACTGCTGACACCAACTGTTTAATGTAAGGTACTTAACAGTTTTTCTTTGTTTTGAATTAGGATGGAGAAGAAGAATTTAACCGTGCTAAACTGCTGAATATAGGATTCGCAGAGGCTTTGAAAGAGTATGACTATGATTGCTTTGTGTTTAGCGATGTAGACCTAATCCCAATGGACGACAGGAACACCTACAAATGTTACAGCCAGCCGAGGCACCTCTCTGTGTCCATGGATAAATTCGGATTTCGGTGAGATGCCTTTTGAAGGGGCATTTTGTTCCTAATATAGTCTTTAGCATTACATGGCAGGCACAGGATTACAGCATCCCCACCCACCATTGAAAGCCTGGGAAAATGTCTCTGGCAGAAGTCTGTCTTGGCATGCACGTTCCTGCAGGGAATGGATAGCTGCGAGGAGGATCAGTTGGAGAGGAGGAAGCGGGGAAAACAGAATTAAGCAATTTATTAAAATTCACAGCTCCTGAAAAATGAAATGTAGGGCTCGGGCAAACTACAAGCTGTCTTTTTACAGATAGCTGCGTATCTGTTGTTGTATTTCAAGCTGGAAGTTGGAAGACAGCTAGTGTTTCTATTCGGTCTGAATAATGAGACATTCTCACACAGTAAGAATTATTTGCAACTTTAAAAAGACTGCATCAGATGTTATTTTAAGAACAAAACCAAATATTTTTGTCTATTTGATTTTGGGCCACTGGGGGATCTGCCCTGGTATCTGAGGGCAATGCAAAACTAAATGCCTTTCAGCATACGTTTTGGTTCAGCAGACTGCTGCAAATGAAAGTGTGGCTTGCTTTTTTTTTTTTTTTCTTTTTTTTTTTTCTCTCTCCCAAATCTCCCAAGAGAAATTTAAAAGCTCATCTGTAAAGTCAATACCTGTTGTGACCCCATGTGGCCAGCAGTGCAAGAGGTATCGTGGAGGTGTTAGTGGCATGGCCCTCTCTGTGTCCCTACTCCAGACACAAACCCTGCTTGGAGCGGGGCTACCATCAGCACTTGATCAGGGCAGTTGCAGTTTTCTTCTTACAGCTAGATGAATTTGATTAAATTTAGAGCAAAAATGCAGGCCCCAAAGGTCCTTCTGCTTGTCGAAGCAGAACCAAGATCTGTGGTAGGTCCTGGCGGTTCCCGCGTGGGCCTTCTCTTGGTGCTGTGGGTCTGCACTTTTTCCATCCCTAATACCCCCCTGGTGAATCATCCCTGGTTCGAAGCGGGAGCTAATTGGCTTTGTGCGTGCGGTATTACCCTATCAATCAGCTCGTTTTGGGGTTGCAAACTTTCCTTGGGGGTACTAGCGAAAGCGCAGGCGAAAGGCAAAGCCGTCGGAAGCGAGCGCCCTGCCACGTCTCTCGGGGCTGACGCCTCGCCGAGTTGCCGCTCGGGGCCCTGGGGACGTCACGCGTTATCCACCCGCCCTGTGACTAGGTGTCGGGGATAACTTGCCAGTCTGTCCTCTGAGGGCAGTGTATTTCGTAGTAAAGATGGGGAAGAAAAAGTAAAAAAAGTATATTCCAGCCGTATTTGCGACCGAGCAGCACGGACCGTGTCGTTTGCCCCCTTGCGTGCGATACCCACTCGGTGGCGGGGGGACGTCTGCCTTTTCGCTCGCAAACCTCCTCCGTTAATGGCATTTTCTTGCTACTTCCAGGTTGCCTTACAATCAGTATTTCGGAGGCGTGTCTGCTTTGAGCAAAGAGCAGTTCACAAAGATCAACGGGTTTCCAAACAACTACTGGGGCTGGGGCGGCGAAGATGATGACATTTACAACAGGTGAGTACCCACCTCGACGCACGTCTCGCCGCAGCGACCTGGGTCCCGCTGGGCTTAGCCCCAGTGGGGAAAGTTCATGTCCCTCCTCGCCCTGCTGCTCCTCAGCCAGCCGCTGAGCTGGGTTTCGGCTGGGGCTGCACGGCTGCCTTCGCGCCCCGTGCACAGCCTGGGAGCACCCTGCGCATCCCCCTTTTACCATACGGGGGGAAAATGGGACCGGCTTTATGTTGCTGGTGTCCAGCACAGGTAGGAAACCGAGGCGGAGCGTGCCCAACGTGATCTTCCTGCTGGAGCAGAGCCTTTCCATTGCAAAGAGGGTGCAGCTCATTCCTGCCTGCGCCGGTGCCCGGTTTTGCAGCTTCCAGGATGTATCCAGGAATGGATCCAGCTGAAAAACAAAACACTCCCGCCCCCGCGCACCGCTTACTAATGCTGATTTGCCTAATGGGCTGAAACATTTGTGCCAGCGCGCTGTTTGGAGTGCAGCGCGGTGCTTCTGAATTTTCTAGCGTTGGCCGAAGGAAAGGGATTTCGGTCCCGGGGTGGGGCAGGCATGTCGTTCCAGGACCTCCGCGGGAGACGGAGGTGGGAGACGTTACCCACATGACTTAACGCAGTCTGATACGCGCCCCGCTCTGAAGTCTGGCAGTGGATGCCTTTGTACCCAGGAAGGCTTTGTTTGTCGAGTTTGAACCAGTCCTAAATAACACCACCGGCCTTTGTTTCCTACGTGGAACAAAGGTGAGCATACAATGCTCAGAATTGCGGAATAGGAGTAGGGTGTTTGCATAGTGTAGGTTGGACCCGTTAATGCCTAAGGATCAAGGGAGAGCATAGCTGTGGGGTTGGGTTACGTGCCCTGAAAAGGTAGGACAGTAACTTTGAGAAATTGTCATGGGAACTTGGATTTGAGGAGCTTTATTTCAGTTTCTTGACTGCAAAATGGACTCTTGCATGGTCTTTTGCCTGGACTTTATAAACTCTCCTGAGCTCAGGAGAAGTCTTCATAAAAATGCTTGTACCTTCCTGAGACAGCTGCAGATTTTCAGCACTTTTGTTTAATAAACCAAGTAAGAGACAACTTCTAGTGGGCCACGGCATTCAAAGAAAAGTGGTGGTCCTCTTTTTTCTGGCATTCTGGTTTTGAAGACTAGAAAGTGCTACATAAAAATGAAAAGGGAGGCCAAAAGAGGAAGAAATCGTGTACTTTTTCAGCCTTGGTGTCCACAATCTGTAGGTGTCTTGCTGCATGCGTTGCACACACAGATGAAGATGAGCTGTCCTTGGGCCCAGGGTCACTTGCTGCCTGCCCTGGACAACTTGGTTGGGCAGCACTGGAAGGGGCTGAGTTTGTCAGCCCACCGAACATCTCCGGTCCCTGGGGTGTCTGGAAGAGGGGTTGCTCATGAGTTGCGAGGAGGAAGCTGGGGAATTTTGAACATGAGGCTCAAGGGCAGTGATGATGCTTTAATACTGATCTTGTGAGCTGGTTTTTGTGACTGGCCTGGAAGCGCTTTTGAAAATGGAGCGATCGGTAGAACGAGCTGCAGGAGAAACTCTTTGAGCTGATGTGGCTGTCCCTGCCTTCTCTCTGCACATCCCATTTTCCAGCTTGGCTTTACTGCATGGGTGGGGAGCTGTTTTGCTGCCCATCCCTTCTACAGGGCCCCCAAAAGCCTGTGGAGTTGGTGGTGGAACAGCCCGCTTACGTAGCTCGTCACGGATGTTTAATGTATTTGTTTTTTTACAGGCTGGTATTTAAAGGTATGGGGATATCTCGGCCAGATGCAGTCATTGGGAAATGCAGAATGATTCGTCATTCCAGGGACCGTAAAAACGAGCCCAACCCAGAAAGGTGCGTGCATGAGGCTCTCTGCATCTTGATGGACAAATTCAAGTGACATGTCCTTGCTGCTCCAAAACACTTAGCTTTCTCTTGTCAGCGTGAAAGCCTGGTGATTGTAAGTCTACTACAATCTCCTCTTGCTGAGCTCTCCGTTCCCCCGGCTATGAATTGCCCCCTCCCCCTGGCCAATTTATTGCCTCATTACTGATCTTTCTTGCCACCCCCAGACTTCCCTGCTGCACAAACACCAGTTACCTTTTCTTTCCAAAGCATCCTACATGATGATACACATCACATTAAACTCCGAGCAATTGTTCCCAGCTTGTCTTTGGTGTTGAAAACCCTTGCTTTTAGTACAGACCTGAAAAAGGATCTGCGTGCCTACAGGCTTGGCTGTTTTTTCCGACTAAAAGCTATTCCCTCGGGGCCTCCTCAGACATGCGTGTGCCCGCTGCTCAGTCTGGCCAAGTCTGGGAGTTTTATGGGATCCGCACTGACGTTCAAGCTGATCTTAAAACACTAAGGCTGCAATCTGTGAGGCTATAAAAATGTGAAGCTAAGGTTGTTCAGACACAGTTCTCTCTCTTTCTCCTTCCCCAGGTTTGATCGAATTGCTCACACAAGGGAGACAATGAGCTCTGATGGCTTAAATACGCTATCGTACAAGGTGGTAAAAAATGACAAATACCCTTTGTACACAAAGATCACAGTGGATATTGGCTCACCAAATAGCTAACGTCACAGACACAAGAGAGACCTTGTGTATGTTGCCCAGGACATCTGGCCTCGCTGATGTTTAGTATCTACTGGTTCTTTTACAGTTGCAATGAAGAAGAAAAGAAGGCCTTTTCTGGCATGCCAAAGCCTCTCCAAATTGGTTGGACAAATGTATTTTTTTTTTATTCCAAACTTGACTTTACACAACTTTCTAGCTCTCCATTGTTTTGTAAGTCCAGAAGCTGTACGTAAGAGTTGTAAATATTTACTTTGCCAGATAATGGTGAAGCTGATATGTTTGCTACAGTGCTCCCGGTGTTAAGTTAATTGCTGGGCCCAAATTTTATTGATTACAACTGTGATGCATCAGCAATTACTGCCCATGTTATTCTGATGTTTTAAATTAGGTGGATGAAAACATTCCTTTTAATTTGTGCCTGGTTTTATTTTATGAAGGACTGTAAAATGCTGCTAAAATTGTACAAGTTTACACTTTACATTAGATTTTTTTTAATGGAGACAATAATCATATATTTTTCTCTAATAATGACCAAAACATACACCTTCTCTGTTTGTGTGCAGAGCAAGTTTTGAATAATATAGTCTAGATTCAATGAATGTAATATTTCTTCTAGTCTCAAAGGAGGCTTTGAGTGAGTTGAGCCAGAATTTGCCAGGGAGCTCTGTGTATTGGGTGAGAGCAACACAAATGGTATCTATTTTGTGATCTGCAAAACTGCTGGCTTCAGATAACCTTACTTCTGGACGTGATGGTGACTTTTTGCCTTAACACAACAAGATACTCGGGGCTTTTTTTCCTCTGTAGTAAAGACAAATGGGTTTAATTGCGTGATGGAATTTGCTGCCACTTGTTAACAGTGGTAAAAAGTTATCACGCTATTTAAACATTGTCTGAATCTTCCAAAAACAAATTTGTGCTTGCCAGGTTGTGCATAAAACTTGAATTCACTATTACTTCTGTTGTTGTAACATTTTAATACCTTTTAAAAGTAATTTGTATATCATAAGCAGTATATTTAATACCTGAGTAAACTAGGGTGCAGCGTAATAGGATGTTTCAAAGCCTCCTTTATCTTCAGACTAGTAGGCATTTTATGTGCATCATTATGTAAAAGCCATGTATTGTATTTGCTCTGCATATTTGTCCACAAGATATCCTGCAGTGCTGAGATGCTCGCAGGACAGCTGACATCCAGCTGATTTTTTTTTTTTTGTCAGAAGCCTGTTGTGACGTATGTCCTGTAGTGGGAAATTCCCTTTTAATTTTCTCCAGCAGTGAGGGACACGCACATTTTAGGGTGCTTATTGTCAGTGTACCAAGGCACCAGCAGAAGCTGTACGGACAGCCTGCTTTTCCTTCTTGTAGCTGTATGAAAGCCTCACGTGCTGATGCCCTTGGAGCTCCTTTAAATGATTTAAAACTCTCAGCCAAGACTGAGAACTTAATCCCTTTCCGGGTTTTGGTGAGTGTTTTGCCACCAGCTCTGACCACAGCAATTTGCACTTCCTTGGCCTGCGCTGAAGGCTATTTAAATCAGGGACACTTGATATATTGGGGATCACCTTCAGCGCTACCTGTTCTTTGTCATGACCTGAAGGTTTTGCCGAACTCTTGTGTTGCAGGGGAGGGGACCTGGGCAGGGGGATGAGGGTCTTGCTTTCCAAACTTGTCAGGCATGCTGGTTACTGCCTCCGAGTTTCTTCTTAGGCTAATAATGGCTCCAAGTAGGAACAGAAGCTCTAATTATTAGAGAACACTTGCCCGTTATGTCTCGTTTCTAAAACAAGCTTACCCGCCTCACTAAAAGGCTATTGCTAATCAAAACCACTGCTTCAGCCCTGCTGGGAGCTCGCGAAGGTGGGCTTGCCCATCTGCCGAGCTTGGCAGCAGGCAACAGCGAAGCTGGAGAAAGCAGGCTTGTGCTGATGAGCAGCTCTCTTCTGCTTATTGTCGCATCGAAAAAATTGCACCTGTTTGGCAAGCCAGGCTCCAACTCTGGCAAGTATAAAGGGGTACAAGAGTAGGATGCCTTACAGAAATTAGGTTAATTTTCTACCTGTAAAACCTTGGTGTAACTGTAGTCTGTGCCAATAACTAAGACACAGGTGAGGATTTTTTTTCAAAGGTGCCTTAGAAGCAGGGCCCCAGTTCCCGCAGGTGGCAGATCAGTACCAAAATTCATCAAGGCTCCACTGAAAATCCCAGGTCCCCGCAGAGATCACCCCCGATACCGTTCTGAGCCTTTCATAAGTTGAAGAGTTGGGACCTTCAACCATGTTCATGTCTGTCTGCTCTACAGACTGTGCAAAGGGGTTATCTGTCATATTTGATGTTTGTTTGTTTGTTTGTTTTTTCTTGCCTTATGATTTTCTGAAGATCAGAAAAAGTTAGTGTAGTGAGTTTTTGTTCTGCTGTATGCTGAAATAATTGAATATCATCCAGGTGGTATGAACACTGTTTATGGCTGTTGCAATCAAAGTTTTCTGCTAATGTGCCTTGAAAGAGGGGAGAAATGGAAACTGGAAAACCAGGAAACCTGAAAACCATTTTCAGCATGGAAACATTAGTGGTGCAAGAAACTGTCACTTAGTTTTTCTTCTAATGCTAAAGCCACAAGCCATTTAAAAGCTGAAGCTGTCTGTCCTTGTTTGTTTCACCCTTTGGTGCTGACCCATGATTTCCTGATCTCATTGTCCCTGTGTAAACTGTATATGTCAAACTTGTGAAACATTCTTGCTTCAACCAGGCCATGAAATTTCTCTCTCTGGGATTTTCAGGAGCCTTTGCTGCAGGAGTTGCTGTTACACAGAAATAAATTTTGACCATGTCCTACACTGGGTGATGTTTTTTCCATTCAAGTACTGGCAGCAACACTTAGTGATACTGTGTGTAAGGGTTCAAATCCAGAACAAATAGCTGCAAAGGAAATGCTAATGGTTGGTTTCTTTGGGATTGCTGTTTAGGATAGGAGAGGGTCCTGGCACGCAGCTTTTCCCCTGGATGTTACTTATTTACTGGACTGCTTATGGGTTTCCTAAAGATGGTTTTGCTTTGCATTTTTATCATTTATGTATCAACAGATGTATAATCTAATGTTCCTACTTTGCTGTCAATGTCAAATAAAGTATTTTCATTTACAATGTTTGGCAGCTTTACTCCGAAGAAACAGCCTTATCTGTCTGTTCTTTCTAGCTGGCCAGGTTTCTGGCTGGCGGGGGTGGTTGCCTCCTTGTCTTAACTTTCTCCAGCTTTTCTCCCCCCTCTGGCTGCCCCCCCAAGATGTTAGGGAAAGCATCTGTTCCCCTCTGTAAATCCAGCCCATCACTGTTGAGCAACAGCTGGACTAGAGTCAGTTTCTTTCTCAGCCCTGTGAACTATTTAGTGCCTTTAGATGAATGGATCCAAGACAAGAGGTTGACCACCTAGACAACACCGAAAAGCCTTAGGGTTGGTTCATTTATCTGTGGGTAGGGGGACAGCGTACAAACCCCACTTGAATCAGACGGAGGACACAAGCCCCGGGGCTGTCAGCAGTCTGGGGGATTTGGCTGGAGCGTCTGGAAGTGGAGAAATCATGCTGGGGAAACTGATGAAAGTGTGACTGCAAGAAGTTTGCCTGTGTTACTTGGCGCTTTTTCATGAAAACCGTTTCCATAGAGGAGATCTTTCTGGCTGCAAGACGGTGGCTAAGGCAGGCCAGTCAGCTTGAGGTCCCTGCTGCTCTCCAGAGAAGCGATCCCGTTCCCAGCTGGGACAGAGCTGGCAGTGCCTTGGGTGCAAGAGGATGTCCTGGGCAGGAGGGGGAAGCCCGGTCCGTGCCTGAACGTGTACCTTGGCTTGGAGGCAAGCTCTGGAGACCACATCCACAGCGGGCTCTGGAAGAGGGCGCTGACCTCTGCCTGTTTTGTTTCGTCAGTCGAGGGAAAGAGCCAGTCCCTCCAGGGCCAGCAGTGGGGGAGTGAGGGCAGCGCAGGATGTCACTTGGCAGGAGCATCATCACTTAGAAGTTACTAGCAGATGGATGGGTGGGTGCAGTAGGGGGTGTGGGTAGGGATGTGATGGGGGAGTGCTCTTGGTTCCTATGGCATCTTTCATTAGTTTTTGGACTCTCAAAGGCATTGCACAGGAATAATGGACTTTTTCTTCCCAGAGTTCTCTTTGTTGGGTGCCCATGGGCAGAAAAATGATCTGAGAGGGACATAAGAAAGTCGGGGGGCTCTTTCACTTTCTGCGACTTCTGTCCTCAAGAGTATCAAGCTATTCCTTCCCTCTTCTTCTTCAGAAGTGTACAAGTGGCCAAGGAAAGGGGCAGGAGTCACCCATCTCAGTGACTGTAAGAAGTCCCACCTGGGGTCCCACCATCTTGTCTCTTGCTGAAAAGCAGCAGCAGAGCTGAGAACTGTCGCTAGGATTTCACCCTTCTCTCCATCCTGGGCACTGTGTGTGGTCACCAGTGCTGCCAGACCTTCCCAGATCAGATCGGCATGCGTACTTGCAAAGGATCTCATTACTTTTTGTTGTTGTGAGAACATGTTTGCTCTAGCACAGTTTCCTTTCCCACCTCCAGCTTGACCTGCTTGCCAAAGACCAAGAAGGGTGAGCAGGGATCTCTGACGTGCATCATGGTTGTATTTACCCTGTTATACCTTCTGCTTTTCCAGCCTAAGGAAACAAAAGGGAGGCTGTTGTTAGAAGGAAAAAAGGACTAAACTGAAGCTTGCTGACCCCTTTCACCCTCTTGGAAGGAATCTGAAGTAGGCGTGCTTGCTCTTTGCTCTCACTCTGTATGTTTCTTAGTACAGCAGTGCTGGCACTGGATCTGTACTTATCTGCCTACGTCACGTTTGCGGGATGTCTATGCGCTTCGGGACAATGCACCCATATGAGACCTCTTTTTGTGTCTGAACTGAGACAACAGTTCTGCTCCCAGAATCTGTTTTATTTTCCCATTCACTGTTTTGAGTGTCGCTGCCAGCAAAACAGATGTTAGTGCACACAGACAAGATCTCTGCAGAGCCAGTGGTGACTGATTTCTCAAGCCTGGGCTAGATCTTACAATGAAGGAGCTGTACAGGGAATAGTGGGGACTGGGATTAAATTTCTGGCTCTGTCATAGGCTCCTGTAGAGGCTGTAAAGAAATCCTTGGACATCCAGACCCTCCTTGCTTTAACCTTGGGAATGGGCTAGGAGGAACATGAGAGCAACGAGAAAAGTCTGGGAGGACTGGAGTAAAGCCTCCCCTAGGATAACTGCATGTGTGCATAGCCTGTACTCCTTGGCCACAGATGATTTTAGTGATAAGTCCCCTGTTCTGAAGCCAGAAATGGTTCTTTTTGGTTAAGTGCTCATTTATCACCAAACCAATGCTTCCCTCAACACAAAATAGACTTGCATGTATTTCTAATCTCTCTCAAACTGGAAACCCTGAACCTGTATCTGAGGGAGGGGGTGATGTGTGTGGGCAACTCTGGTGATGGGTCTCCGGTCCAACCCCCTGCTCACAGCGAGGCTGTCCCCAGCATGAGGTGAGGGTGGCCGTGGCTTCATCTGAGTCTCGAGATCCTCCAAGGATGGAGACCCTCCCCACATCTGGGGCCCAACCCGGGGCTACACCACCTCCTGGGGAAGCATTTCCTCAAGGGCCAAACATGAACCTTTCGATGCTGCCATTTGTGGCTGCTGCCCCTTGTTATATCACCTGGTACCACCAGGAAGCGTTTGGCTCTGTCCTGTTTGCAACTGCCCTTGCAGCAGTTGTTGCTGCTGCTTGATCCCCTTCACCGCCCCTTTGCCAGACCAGGCAGGCACAGCCCCCCCAGCTCTCCTCACAGGCCTGTGCCCAGGGCCCTGCCAGTCTTGGCAGCTCTTTGCTGGCCCTTCTCCAGTTTCTTGAACTGGAGAGCCCCAAACCGGTTCCCAGCTTGGGGAGCAAACAGGAGGAACTAGAGAGCTCTGTGCAGTTGCAGGACTATGATCTCGCTGGGATCACGGAGACATGGTGGGATAGCTCACATGACTGGAGCACTGCCATGGAGAGATAAAAGCTCTTTAGGATGGACAGGCTGGGAAGGCAAGGAGGGCAGTTGACCTTTATGTGAGAGCAGCGGGACTGCATGGAGATCTGCCTGGGACAGACAATGAGCCAGGCTAGATGGGTCAGGGTTAGTGGGCAGACCAATGTGGGTGATGCCATTGTGGCTCTCTGCTAGAGAATGCCTGATCAGTAAGAAGAAATAGATGAGTCCTTCTTTAGACGACTGCAAGAAGCCTCACACTGGCAGACACTGGTCCTCATGGGGGATTTGAACCACCCCAGGGTGGACGGAGGGACAACACAGCAGGGTACAGGCAATGCAGAAGGTTTCTGGAGTGCATTGGTGACAACTTCCTAACTCAGGTGATTGAGGAGCTGACAAGGGGAGGCGCTCTGCTGCACCTGATTATTATAAATGAGGAAGAACTGATGGGAGATGTGAAAGTCAGGGGCAGCCTTGGCTGCAGTGACTGTGAGATGGTGGAGTTCCTGATCCCAAGAAGAGGGACCGAGGCAAAAAGCAGCATGACTGCCCTGGACTTCAGGAGAGCAGACTTTGGCCTCTTCAGGGAACTGCTTGGAAGAATCCCATGGGAGACCATCTGGGAAGAAGAGGGCTCCAGAAGAGCTGGCTGGTATTCAAGTTCCACCTCCTCTGTGGAGTCTCCTTCTCTGGAGATATTCAAAACCCGCCTCGATGCAATCCTGTGCAACAAGCTCTCGGTGACCCTGCTTGAGCAGGGGGTTGGACTTAGACGATCTCCAGAGGTCCCTTCCAACCTCAGCCATTCTGTGAATCCTCCAAGTTCAAGAATGGTCCATCCTGATGAGCAGGAAATCAAGCAAAGGCGGCAGGAGGCCTGCACAGTTGAACAAGGAGATCCTGACTAAACTCAAACATAAAAAGGATAAGTACAGGAGGTGGAAGAAGGGACAGACAACTCTGGAGGAATATAGAGACACTGTCCAAGCATGCAGAAGTGGGCTTAGGAAAGGCGAAGACCACCTGCAGTTGGATATGGTGGTTGGCATGAAAGGCAACAGGGAAGGCTTCTGCAGGTACATCAGCAGCCAAAATAAGACTAGGGAGTGGCCCTGCTGTTAAATGGAAATGGGGCCATGGTGACAAAGGA
The DNA here is from genome assembly GCF_036417845.1 of Apteryx mantelli. Taxonomy (NCBI): domain Eukaryota; kingdom Metazoa; phylum Chordata; class Aves; order Apterygiformes; family Apterygidae; genus Apteryx; species Apteryx mantelli. The sequence goes on from NC_090020.1 coordinate 8,854,473, forward strand.
CATGGAGAAGGCTGAGGTCCTCAGTGCCTTCTTTGCCTCCATCTTTACTGGTCAGACCAGCCTTCAGCAATCCCAGGTCCCTAAGACTGGAGGGAAATCCAGGGCAATGAAAACTTACACTAGGTGGAAGAGGATCAGGTTAAGGAACATTAAACAAACAAACTGGACATGCACGAGTCCATGGGCCCTGATGGGATGCACCCAGGAGTGCTGAGGGAGCTGACCAATGTCACTGTGATGCCACTCTTGATTGTCATGCTGATCATGTCAGTCGGGGAAGATTCCTGAGGACTGGAAGAAGGCAAGTGCTACCCTTATCTTCAAGAAGGGCAGGAAGGAGGATTTGGGGAACTATGACAAGTCAGCCTCACCTTCATCCCTGGGAAAGTGGTGGAGCAAATCCTCCTGGAAACCATTTCCAGACATGTGAAGGACAAGAAGGTGATTGGGAGTAGTGAGCCTGGATTTATGAAGGGGAAATCATGCCTGACTAACCTGATAGCCTTCTGTAGTGAGATGACTGGCTGAGTGGATAAGTGGAGAGCAGTGGATGTTATTTATGTCAACTTTAGTAGGGCTTTTGACACTGTCTCTCATAACGTCCTCAGAGGAATTGATGAAGTACAGGCTAGATAAATGGACAGTGAGGAGGGTAACCCCAGGCACCAGTACAGACTGGTGGCTGACCGGCTGGAGTGCAGCTCTGTAGAGAAGGACACTGGGGTTCTGGTGGACACCAAGTCAGCCACAGACCAGCAGTGCAGCATCAGAGCAAAGGAGGTCACTGATATCCTGGGCTGCATTAGGCAGGTCATTGCCAGAAGGTGGAGGGAGGTGATCTTTCCCTCTGCTCAGCAGTGGTGAGACACATCTGGAGTACTGTGGCCAGTTCTGGACTCCCTAACACAAGAGAGACATGGACTTAGTCCAGCAAGTGAGTCCAGCAAAGGTCCACAAAGAAGATGAAAGGATTGGAACATCTGACATACAAGGAGAGACTGAGGGAACTGGGACGGTTTAGCCTGGATAAGAGAAGGCTAAGGGGGGGGGGGGGGCTCTCATCCATGTGTGTAAGCATCTGATGGGGGTGAGTAAAGAAGATGGAGCCAGACTGCTCAGTATGGACAAGAGGCAATGGGGTTTTACATATCACCAAAGATGGAGGCCCTACAGCCTCTGTGGGCAACCTGTTCAGTGTTTGACCACCCTCACCTTAAAAGAAAAGTTTTATTCTTATGTTTAAATGGAATTTCTTGTATTACAGGGAGCTCACTGCCCCAGGCTGCCGTTTCCCAGCTGTGTGATAGATACTGTGGCAAAACAGCCTCTTAGGAGCAGAAAGCTGGAGCTGACAGAGCAGCAGGAGGAAGTGGTCCCTGGGCAAAAGGGCACTGCTGGCTTGGTTGCCAAGAAGAGGCCTCCAGGTGATGCCAACAAACTTGGAGAAGCCTTCCAGGCAGGGCCTGGGAAAGAACACAGGGCCAAACCACTGCCTGTGTTTTCCAAACCCGCTTTGCGCTGTGCTCCAAAAGCCAAAGCTCCATGTGGCGTTCACCGCTGTGAGAGCGTCTGCCCAGCTGCAAAAGACAAAAAGGGAGAGATTGTAACGTTTTCCACGCTTGGGTCCAGCTCAGCTAGGGTTGGTAAAGGGACATTAAGCCCGTGTCTGGAAACGTTTCTTCCAGGAGTCCGTGGAGGTGCTGGCTGCTGGCATGTAGGACATGGCAATAAGAGCTCACTGACTGGATTTTTTTTTTTTTCTCCCCTCCCGCCTTCTCTTGAGAGGGAAAGAAACAGCTTGATCAAAAAAATGAGAAACACTGGCAGACTCCCATGCAAAACAAAGAAGGGCAGAAAAATCAACCATCCAGCAATACCCCACCGATCAAATGTACCAGTTTTCTTTCCAAACCACAAACTGAAATTAAAAAAAAAAAAACTAACTTGAAACAAAATACAAAAAAAAAGAAACCATCATCGCCAAATCCACTTCCTGTGGGATTTAGTGGTCATTCCCAAGGAAATACACTGGCGAGTCCTTGCAAGTAAAAAGCAGTGCTGATCAAGGGGGTTTTGGGTCACATCATCACTCTTTGAGCAGGACGTGCTCTATCAGACTGGGCAGAAACTTCTCTGCAATGTCTCTGGTAACTATTGTCCTTCTCGTTTCCAGAAATACTCTCAGACATCTGCAGTGTGTGAGCCAGAGAAGAGAATGAGCACTGGACAAAACCGGCTTTAAAGGAAAAAGGGAAAAGAGAGAATTTTTCTGTTGGTGGCCCAATTTCTTTGGAATTTCAGGCCGCAGCACGACCAAGGCAGATGTGACTTTGCAGGGGAGACAGTGATAAGCCCAGCCCAGGCACTGTGGTTTCCATGCAGTTTATGCATCCAGTCACAAAGCTTCGATGCTCGGGAAGCAGGTTTGAGGCAAGGAAATGAGACGTCTGTGTGAGGCCTTGCCCTGGTGCCTCAGACGCCAGTGGCAAAGATGAGGTGGGAAGTGAAGGTGAAAAAGGCCACAGATGCAGTCACTCTCGCAAAATGGCTAAGTTTTGCCCATTTCACGTGGAAATCATTGACTCAGAGAAGACGGAGCCAGACTCTTCTCGGAGGGGCACACTGACCAGGCAAGAGGCAGCAGACAAGTTGCAGCACAGAAAATTCTGATTAGACAAACGGAAAAAAACGTCCTCAGTGGAGGTGGAGCCGGTGCCCAGAAGAGTGGTGGGATCTCCAACCTTGGAGATATACAAACCTCATCGGGTCAAAGTAAGAGTGACTTGATGTGGCTTCGTATGTACGCCTGCTTTAAGCCAGGGGATTGAACAAGAGACCTCCAGAGGTCCCTCCCAACCCAAATTGTTCTAAAACACCATCACTCTTAAAAATTTGGTTGCTGAGGTGCCAGTTGACTGCAGTTTGGTTAACTCTACCTTCTGTGAACAGTGGGATACTACCTCTGGTATTACCAGAAACCCAATAAGAGCCAATTCCCCACATGCCGGTTGATATAACAGGCAAAGATCACCCAGATAACATGAGAGAGGTGAGCAGAAAGAAAGGTTTGCTCATGCAGGTTCACCCAGTGGCCTCAGAAACTGGGATCTCACAGAAATGAGAATTTCTGGTGGACAAGAAGCCAGGTGATGTGAAGTCAGTGAGGGGACAAACTTTTGTATGTATAGGACAGCTGAGCGGCAGAGTCAGTGGTGACAAATGCAAACTGCAGAGCTGCACCTAACTAACAAGACGCTCAACCTGACAGTTTGCCCTCTGCAAAATTAACTGGTTCAAAAATCAGCAAGTCTAAATCTCTCCCAGTGGCCCACCTTTGAAGGACTTTGCTAAGGAGTGTTCTGCCACACTGGTGTTATATTATAATGTCGCCCAAAACCATAATTAGTCAAACTGAGTTTATATGTAATAAGGCTTTATTGAGGGATTAGAGCATTAGATAGGGAAAACATGCAGAATTTGTGGGGAAAAGCACACACACACAAACACACTTGTGCTGCAGTCCTGGATGAATGACTGGCAGGTTCAGAAGGGTTTGCAGGCAGGCGTGGGGTGAGGTGGGCAGCTGGGCTTCTCGGAGGCAGCAGGGAGAGAGAGGCGCTCGCTGCTCCCACACTGATGCTGTCGCTCTTGCACCAACAACCCCCAGAAACGCATTAAATTCAAAATCTTGACCTTTCTTCAAGGTGTCTGAGTTTCTAGACAGCTCCTAGCCCTTGCCCTCACCGCCTTCAGTGTTACTTTCCCACGCCGCAGCAGGTGCCTTATCCCGCTGCTCAAATGTGCTTTTTATTGCTCAGCTTTTTTCTTTGTTACACAAAACACAGACTTTTCCCAGCTTTTGAGGCTGCACTTCTAATTGACCACTGGTGAGTTATTTATAGCCCTGGAGCCTCTGTTTTTGACCTGTTCCAAGACTTTCAAGGCCTTTACTGTTATCCCACACGTAATGCCACACTGATTACAGGAGACAGGTGGTACCAAGCACCAGGTCTGTTAATAGCGTTGGCAGCACTGTTCTTAGCAGACCACTGGCAACAACAACAGATTGCAGAAAAGCAAACCAGAAATGTCAGAACACCGAGAAAATGCCAGGTGATTGTCAAAATCAATGTTGCAAGAATTAGCAAAGCTCAGTGGGAGAGCTATAGGAGGGGAAAACTTTTATTTTAAAATGAAGGCATTTTTACTCACTCCCACACCCTGGTGCTCACAAGCTTGTCCAAGGTATGAGTGTCCAAGTGGTCTGTCCTGGTTGCAAGCACCAAAATCCAAGTAGCTGGTCCAGGACCACCAGTGATGATGTGTAGGACAAGGGACACTGGCTACTGAGGTTTTACCGTGGCTCCTGGGTTATTGCCTGGGCAACTGTGTGCTGGTTTGGAGGCTGCCTTTTTGCAGCCTCTAGGAGCTCATGATGACTGTGTCCTCCTGTCTCTCGTCCTGCTCCACTTTTGGGATCAGTTCACCCACTGTCCTCTGTCTCCTTGTCTTTACCTCCTTACCATGACTCCTACCTTGTTCCTTGCCTTCCTGTCATCATTTTCTAATAGCTTCAGTTTGACCTGTTTTGGGCTGTTGCACATTTTAGCCCATCCCTTGTTTTCCGGAGCTGGATGTTTTGGAAAGTGCAAGGAGCCCAGTGTCCTGCGATTGCAGGTGCCATCGGCTCCTACCCATCTGGTAGCCACTTCTATCACTTCTTCCTGCTGGTGCATCCATCCCCAGCATTCATATGCCCTCTCTGCCCACACCAGTCTTAATATTTCTAGTACGACTCTCTGCAGCAGAAGAAAACTGGCAATGTATTTCCAGCACGAAAATAAAAGAAACAGGCAAGGGAATAGTGAGCCACTTACGCAGATGTCAATCCTGTGTAAATAATAGCACTCAGGATTAACAAAGAGGCTGAAAACTGTTATTGGTCGGCCCTGAGGCACAGTATTGTCAAACTTGTTTTCCTTTATTTTTCTCCTTTGAAAAACCAGAACAGGATTACTGCTTCAATCCAATAAGGGGAATGGTGTTTCTGTTACATAAGCAGATTTCCCCAGAGCATTTTTTACTTAATATCACCTGATGCTTTGGTAAGATTCATGCCTTATGAAAAAGAAATGAGCCTTAAAAAGTGGTTCAGTGACCTTTCAAAAAGCAGCTGTTATAAAATCTCTGTGCAGTTTGCAGATGGCAGAAACATGGTGGCACAGCAAATAATAGCTCACTGTTACAGGAGGCTCTGAATCTGAATAAATCATTACACTCTGGTGAAATTAACTTTAATAAATAAATGACAGAAATGCAATCGGAGGCCAGTGATGCCAGATGTGAGCTCTGCCTTAGAAAGCAGTCGTCCGGAAGAGACTGAAGTGTGTCTATGGGTAACACCATGAGCTCTTTGTACCGCAGCTAACAGGGGTTATGCAGCCTCCAGATGTATGCAAGTGGGACACGGCATTAGCAACAGAGAGAGCTTGCTTCTGCGCACAGCCGTGGTAGGAAAAGAGCTCAGCTGCTGACTGCACTTCCAGAGGGACATGGGAACATGCATATTCAAAGGGGCTGCAGAAAGGAGCGAGGAACGCTGCAGCGCTGAGACTGCCTTACGCTGTGCATCGGAGGGAGGAGGAGTTTCTGCACCCTGCGTGGAGGTACGGCACAGGGAAAGGGGAGGCTGCGACAGCCCTCCTGGCCTTGCAGTCTCTGAGTCAATCAGTAACTTAGTCCTCGCTTAGTCCTTTTCGTGCCCTGACACTAGGCATGTCTCCGGGGAGGGGGAACCGACGAATCTGCAGGTAATACTTGCAGCCTTGTGCTGTGACAGAGACGTCAAACCAAAGCTCAGCCTTCACAGCTGGTTACCTGCAGGGCACAGCAAGAATTTCCCCTTTTCTGGCTAACTGCAACCCCTGTTTTCAACCCCCACAACTGTTTTGTTGGAGGGGAACTTCCTGTAAGTGCTGCACGTGTTTGGCGGGGTGGTGTGCTAGGACAGGACCAAGAGGCACAGGATGCTCCAAAGGCACCACGTGGACATGCAGAGCTGGACACCCCTGCGAGCTGGGATGGACTTGCACCTCCAAGGCAGGTTCTCCAGGCGGACAGTCTCAGCTCACATGGTAGGATTTTTTCGTTGCTAGCCTTGTCTATCCAGGCTCTTGCCAACCTCGGCATGCAGGATACCTGCATCGTTTCCAGACTCATGGCATGAGGCTCATGACCTGAGCGTGTCGAGTTGAGCTCCAGCTGCCTGAGTGGTGCCTGTCCAACAGTCCTTCTGCAGCTGCCTAGGCAGGTCACTTCTCTCAACCTTTCTGAAGTCGCAGTTACATACAGTCCTGCAAGAACGATCTTGGCTCTGCTGAGGCACACGCAGTTAGTGAGGCAACAGTCTATCTGCAAGCATCAGGTGCAAAAGCCACAGTGTGGGATCAGCAGAAGTGGATAGAGACATCTGTTTTTAGCAAATGGATTCTTCTTCCTGAGCTCCAAGCCAAGAACTATCCATTTTTTTCTCTGTCCCTGAAGATGGGGGGGGAGGAAGGGACTAGTTCCCCCACCGAGGAAGTTTTCCAGCAGTACATTTATGCAAGTCCTTAAATGGTCTGCCAGGGGCATGCCAAATGGCCAGACAGACGTTAAACAGAGCGGTCCCCCAAGGGAAGCAGTGGCGAGGAAGCGGGGATCGTGGCAGCAGAGCGTAGCAAAGCCCAGAACGGAGAGGAAAGCAGATAAGTCCAGCAAAGCCTGCAGGGAGGACAGGGCAGCACAGCTGCACAGCCCTGCCTTGGGGAAGCTCTCCAGGGAGAAAACCTGCCTGTGCCCCGGTAAAACAGCCCTGCAGCCCTAATGTGAGCAGAGCTACTGGGGGAGCAGAGGTATCTCCCGTCTTTCATTGCCACTATTGAACACCTCCAGGAACTCCCTGGGGGTGATGGAGGAGCCTCTCCCTGACCTGCTGCACCGCCTGGGGAGGGCGCATGGATGTCTCCCCTCCTCCTCTGCGCTGGCGCTGCCCACCCCATGTTTTTTCTTTGCTTTACTTTCTGCCTCACAGTCTCCCCTCGGTCCAAGTCGCATCTCCACTGCCAAAGCTTGGGCTGATGGTGCTGGGGGCACCGGAGTGGGGAGGCAGCTCGCAGTGTCCCCGTCCTAAAACAGCCAGAGTGCAAGCTGTCAAGTCGCCTGAAGTTGTCCTTATCTCTGTTATGATTGTTTTGCCCCTGCATTCCTCAAATAGCACCATGTGTTTTGGAAATTCCCCTCCCGGACAGTTCCAGACTCGGAATCTGTGAGGACACCAGAGTGGCGCTGGGGGCAGAGGTCACACTCCTCCTGCTCCTGCGTGCCAGACTGCCCACATTTACGTGCATCGGGCCCATCGAGGTGACAGAGGGAGCCATGCTGTCTCCCCGTGCTCCCCATCCCGCTACTGCAAAGCGTGGGAGACTTGGTCCATCGCTCATGGTCCCTCAGCCATCGAGCACTCTGGTGCACAGCACCGGCCACACGGCCAAGCAGCCCACTGCCCCCATGCCCACTGCCCCAGACCCTAGGGCTGGGCAGCCTTTCTGGGGCAAATTGAGGGAGAAACTACTTCCCCAGCAGGACTGCAGGCTCAGCATAAGGGATCTGGCAGTGGTGCTGCCAAGCACTTTGGTGTGGTTGCTCTCTCTGGTGGCCACCATGCTACATTTCTCATTATTGCCCACTAGGTTTATAGGTCGATGCAGTATGCAGTGCAATCAGTGGTGAGCCTGTGGAGTCTGCGAGCACAGGAGTTTTGAAGTTAAGGATAAGGGCATCCAGGTCTGTTTGAACAAGCTCAGAGGGAGACCAGTCTTTTGGCCAAAAACTGTGTCCCAGCAAATCAAGAGTCAAGGGGGGAGGCTGACGTGTGGTTGCACATCTTTCATACCAGGACAGCTGTGTAGTATCATGACCTGCTCGAGAGACAGTTACAAATCAAGCACACAAGGAACAGGCTAGCCCAGAGAAGACTGGATGGAGGAAAAAGTTGTTGGCACTGAACTCAGCAGCTGTGCTTTATATCTCAGGCTAATGCCAGCAGCAGATTGCCAGAGTAGAGAGCAAATCACTGTCACAGATCGGGGATTAGCCTGCCACGTTGCTGGGGAGCGGAAGACACCTGAAGCTGCCCTTGCACAGGGGACAAAACTATGCCACAACGCGCACAAAACTCCTCCCCACCTTCGAAACCCTGGACAGGCTGAGGGGGGGGGACATGCAGCTCTCCGTCACAGCACGTTTTCGTTAGGTGCACTCCTCGTGCTGGCAGCAACAGCACAGACATCCGTATGCTGTAGACGGTCTGGATGCATGCCTGCTAGGCCCCCGAAAATCTGCTGCGCTGTTTCCAGAGGGTGTTTTCTTCGGTCACGTAGGCGCTTCATCCGCCAGAAAGGTCCTCAGAGCAACAGGGGCAAGTGCTTTGAACTGCAGGCTGATCCCATCAGATGAACTTAAGGAGAAGGGAAACAGAGCCTGGGAGATTCACAAGAACCAGACAGTACAGCAGGGATTCAAGGCAGAAAACCCACGGTCGTGGCCACACTGCCCAAACCCTGCGCCCCACTGTGGGTCCATGCTATATCTGGATCTGCAGCATCTGGTGTCCTGAAGATGACCAAGTCTGCCTCCAAGGGTGCCTCTGCTCACATATATGTCTCTTCAAGCTCCTAGCATATAAAAAAAAACAGCAGACACAGACTTGCACTGGACTGCAGGGCAGAAAATGAGGTTGCTGGGCTAAAGAACTACCGTCTTCACAGCTCTCGGGCTGTGAAATCTAGGTAGTCATGGAGGGTAAAACCCACGCTCAGAAGGGTCAGACCTCTGGGTCATGGTATATTAGAGAAGCAACATCCTGCACAGTGTGAAAATCCTATGGCACAGAAAGCCTGAGTTGTGACATTTCTTGGGCAACCCCCAAGGAATAAATTAGCATTGCTTCACTGCAAACACAGAATTTTACAGATGCAGTGTGAGACAGCTGAAGCATCCAGAGACCCATGGTTGTGCTGAGGAGGGGACCTTGGACTGCCCTGACCCTGAGAACAGGCTCCATGGTCATTTGGGTCTGTTGCCCTGTGCTTCAAATGCAGCAAGGAGATAGCTCGCAGGCTGCGGGAATGCACAGCGCAAAGCAGCTTGGTCAGGCCATCGGACATGGTCAAGGTGACTAAAACCACTAAGCTGGGGGCAACAGTCCCTGAGAAGTGCGGTGCTGACTCACTTCTTGCAGGAGAGGGGCCTCCAGCGCTGGAGTCTCTTCCCAGTGCCAGGCAGCCCAGCCAAAATAAATGAGTCATGTCAGAGTTGCAGCTGGGAACCAAGGCAGACTGTGCGGCCAGGCAGAGAGGCGTAGGGGACAGCAATGCCCTGGAGGGTGGATATGGGGCAGGTTTTTCTCCCTTGCCCTTTATTTGGGCTGGTCCCTGCTAGCAATCCTGTGATGCACCTAGGAAATACATGACCTTTCTCAGGGGAGCATCATGTTTCACATACAACTTGTTCTAAGTACGCTGTGTTTACACAGCACTCAAAACAGAGCATTAAACAAACCCTCGGGGACTTCCCCATATCCTGCTAGCTCCATTTACTGCCCAGACCTGCTGCCCAGGTGGGGACAATGAGCTGAAAATTCAGTTCAATTTGAAGCTGCCCACGCAGTGGCTGGGAGAGGGAATAGCCTCCGCACTGGCTGCTGGCTTGGCTTTTGTTACTTGTGCATGGTGGGCAAGGGCACTGAAACTCCTCCGGCACCAAGACCCTGCACGTGGCCATGGGGGCTGCCCGGGGTGCTCCCTGGTGCAGAGCTGGTGGTCCGTGCTGAGGGAAGCTCTGCCTTTCTGGCCAGGCTTTCTCCTGACCCTCCTCTTCTGCGAGAAGGTGCTCACATGTCAGGGCTGGGTTATGTTATGCGAACACCAGCCCGGAGCCTGGGTCCTCTGACCGCCACAAAAAGCTGAGGGTAGAGTTTGCATCCACTGCTGCTGCTGGTAATTTGCAGCTTCCCATTCTGTGCAGGGCCCCAGCCGCCGCAAGTCGCATACAGAGCACACAGTGATGCTGGCCAGTCCTTCACGGTGGTTATTATTGCTTTTGCAAAGATCAAGAGAGGTCCTTCCTCTATGCCTTGGGAAGGACCACGCTCCAGCTCCCTCGCTGCTCTTGCCTAGTGCTCTGAACCACTGCGTTTCCAGGTATAGCGTTGTGCATGCTTGCGCAGCTCCAGCCAGCACATGGCAAGAACATAAGCAGATGTTGGAGATGTGCTTGGAGGATGCTAAAAGGAGACCTTAATACTAAATAGAGTGCATGTCCTTCAGCTTTGTGTGGCTCTTTCGCAGGCAATCCCCATTCTGCAAAAGGGACGCCCAGATTTAGCTGGCAGGAAAACTGATTTGATTCTTCCTTTGCTATATTTCCTGCTCCTAGGGTAGCCCAGACCTTCCCTGCGTTCCCCAAAGGGCTGTCTGTTTGTACACCGTACCCTGAGCAAAGCTGGAGACGGCCGTGCCTGTGTGCTCCCAGGCACCACAGCATGGAGAAGCTGACTCACACTTCCACGTCGTTGTGGAAACTGCACTCATCACCACTGGAAATACTGTCATATTCAGCTCTGCAACCCATGCTTCTGCTGCCCTTGGAAAAAATCAGCCTTGGATTAAACCACTTCATTTGATATATTGCTTGAATCCACAGCCAGCAGCTGATGCTGCAGGGAAAGAGTCATCCTGGCACTGCTGTCCGCGAAAGTCAGTAAGACGTGCCCCTTCCCTTTTGTGATTTCTCCCTCGTGGCCCCACAGCAGTTTGGCAGAGCAGGAAGGCAGCAGCCATTTATCCAGGAGAACAAGGCAGATCCGAGCTTCAGGAAGACAGTTTTCCTGTCGCCCATCTGGAGCCGGCACTTTCTCGCTGATGCCACAGGTTTTAAGTCTAAGGTGCTACCTGCCTTCTGCTGCGTGGTCAGACACGTCTGCTGGCTGTGGCTTGCCCTGTTCCCTGTCCAGTCCCCACCTCCTGACAGAGCACGCTGTGATACAGCTCTAGCCCCACAACAGACCAAGGGACTGGATTTATTTGCTGCTTCCCCATGCAGTCAAACAGGGTATATCTACCCACCCAGAGCATTTCATGACTTCATGTCACACTTCAGTCCATGTGTGCCCAAGGAGGAAGATCCACATGGTGGAGGAACAGATTCACTTTACCATCATCTGGCCAAAGCATCTGGAACAGCGTAGGACCTTGGCTACACAGTGCTAGAGTTCATTCTTGGAACAAGGGTGTAGCTGAAAGAGTTCCCACTGACGCCATCCGACAGGGCCCTGAGTGACTCCGTATGGTGGTTTGTGGAGTTGTCTGCACACCAAAATGCTGTTCCTCCAAGGAATGTGCCTTCCCTCCCTTCCCCTCTTCCAGAAAGTTGTTTTGCAAATACATCTGAGCCTCAGCTGACGGTCCACGCCACACCAGGCACCGAACACATGGCAGAGCGGGACTGTGCATCCTGTCCTCCTGTGAGGAGCTCATGGTGCTAGACCCCCCCACCAGGGACTGGGCTGTGCCACCCCTCCTGCTCATCCTGCAACAGGATGTCTTCAGGCAGCCGCAGAAGCAGAGTTGAAATGAGCCCCAAAGCTGGCTGGGGGCTGGAGCACACGCTGTGCAAGGAGAGGCTGAAGGAACGGGGCTTGCTCAGCCGGGAGAAGGGACAGTGAAGGGGGACCCGACTGCAGTCACCACTCACCATCTACAGAGGTTTACCAAGAAGGTGGAGCCATACTCTTCAGAGAGGTGCAAAGGGAGAAGGCAAGAGCTGCAACAAGAGAAATTCTGTTTGGACTTAAGGGAAAACTGCTTCTGTGCAGGAGAGGTGCAGCCCTTGGACAGGCACTGGAGAACGAGGAGATCTCTGCTCTCAGAGGTATTCAAAACCCAGCCTGATAAGGCCCAGAGCAACCAGATCTAGCTTTGGAGTTGGCCTACTTTGAGCAGGTGATTGGATTAGAAGCCTCCAGAGCTCCCTTCTGTTTTAAGTTCATCTCTGATTTTGTGAGCACTGCTAATATTGAGCTAGTAGATGGTCACAGTCTCATAGGACATCTGAAAGAAATGTCCTGTGGAACACCCCCATGCTCTACCTTCAGGACCATAGCTTGCAAAATGTCCAGGTCAGACATCCCTGTTTCTGAACCAGCTGAGCTCAGATGATGCAATGTTTCACAGTGTGAGGATGTGACCAGGAAAGAGAAAAGTGGCTCGCAGTGGTTACAACAGCCCCATCCAAAGGGTCGCCCGGCTTTAGGACCTCAGTTTATAAGAGGTGGGTGGTTAACACCAGATGCATTTAAAGCCTTGGCTGCCTCTGGCAAAAACCCATGTGTTCTCTGAATGAGCTGCAAAGATGGGGGTGGCGGGAAAGACGAGAGGCCAGAAAAAATCGCTCTTGTGGAGTGAGGCTGTGAAAAAGATGGTACAGTGAAGAGGGTGATGGTAAGACCTGTAGCACAGCCCCAGTGGTGGAGGGACCCCAGTGCTCTTCTTCGGATCCTTTGGTGACCCAAGATCAAGGAGATGTCGAAGAGCAACAGAAAGTCCTGGCTGTTCGAAAAAGGGACTAATTCAGCCAGGGTCTCAACCACTTGGGCACAGGGTGTGCCTGAAGCCAGGCTGGTAACAGGGGTCTGAAAACACAGAGAGCAAATGGGGGAAGAGTGAGGGGCTGCCACTGCATGGGAGAGGAGCAAATGCGAAATGGACAGATACAGATGCTCGCGTTCTTCCCAGGAGGAGGAGCAGATTCACCCTCTGAACAGACTGTCACTAACTACCCTGTATGGGAGATCGCTCCACCCTCCAGGGAAGATTATAACAGCCCCTGGTGAAAATGAAGGTGAGGTTTATCTCACCCAAATCTTGGCACCGAGAAATTTGGTGTTTGGTCTACACTTATTGTTTAAGCTTGCACTCCAGACCCACCTGGGGCCAAAAACCCAGCCCATCTCAGGCATCTACACCTAGCCTTTAGGCAACTCTGAGGTGCATGTAGGTCCTACTCAGCTACCATTTATAGTCTCCCCACATCAGCATTTCTTCCAGCTAAGTCTCCTGTGCTCCAGCTGTGCTCATGTGCGAGCTGCTTCTGCTCTGACTCATCAGAGCTTTCTTTTCTGCTGGAGCGGCTCTGCTTTGTATAAAAAAGTACTTATTCAAAGCAAGATCTAGTGATGGACTGGGTAAGCCAATGGCCAAGGCTGCACCTTGGGTCGTGGAGCACTCCCCATCTTCATGGCCAGCTTCCTAAAAAACCTCCCCTCAAAAGAGCTTGGGGCTTCTGATTGGGGGGCACAGCTGACTCACCCCCACAGCCCACCTACTCACCACCCCGGCTTACTGTTCTCGTTTCTGGGAATCCTGACTTGACCCATATCCTGACTCCCAGAGCTGTCCCAACAAACTGTGATGATGGGTGTAATTCATTACGCACATTGATTACACATTCCTTGTTGAAAGAAAAGCCCACAGGAACAAACGCCCATCTGCGTTCATATTTAAACACAGACACATTTTTCAGACCTGGTGTTAATAAAGGTTACTGATCTGTGTTTGGGAAAAGAGGAGGAAAAATAAAGATGAGAAAAGGAGAGGTGGTTCTCAAATAAGCAAATCTTTTTGTTATAAAAATGCCTGGATAGCTCTTCAGTCCTCTTGGATCTGAATGCAGAGAGGAGACAGATGTTGCTGTTGCTCTGCCGTTTTAACTATGGGTCCAGAACTTGTGCCTGGACCTGATTAAACTAAAATCCTTCTCTTGTATCTTCTCCAAAGTATTCCATCTATGGTAATGCGAATGCACTGCACAAATGAGACCAAAGAGCAAAAATCTTCTTTATTCTGATATTTTTGGACTAGGAACAGTTACCTACAGAAACAAATTCAGACAGGCGTCCTTATTCTAGGACCAAAGTCCCATATCTTCCATCCCCCCACTGTGGTTGCTTGTATCCAAGAGCAAACGCAAAAGCCAGAACAAAGGGAGAAGTTTGATTAATTTGTTTGGGGAATTTTAGTTGGAAAAATAAAACAGAAAGGAGTTCTTTTGTTTACAAAAACTGAGGCTTCTTTTGTGAGCAGCTTCCATGTGGTCTTGGTTGCACATGAGTAAGTGATTATCCTGTTTCAAGTAACATCCAGGAAACTCTGAAAAAGTACTGGGCATAATGACATTGCAATGTCTTAACAAACCTAATTTCTAACCCCTGCTGTCAGAGTTACGGTATTGCTAGAACTACAATACAAAATAAGGGCAGACCTATAATGATCCTCCTTTAGGGGAAATAAATAAATAACGTCTGCTAATATTTAACACCATGGGCTGCTCTAACACCAGCAACTCAGGGTGGAGACTGCTCCAGTGTTTCAGCAACGGCGCTTTGTTCCCCCTGCTCGGCTGACACGAGATGGCACAACCATGGTGAAATTAGCAAGAGTGCCTGAGGAAACATGGTGTGGACAAGGACCCCAGACCTCCAAGGAAAGCAATGCTTAGCAAATGCAAAATATGAGAACAACCTGCAGAAGAGGGACCACGCCAAACAACTCCAATTTGACTGAGAAGAGGACAGGCTGCATCTCAAGAGTTGTCCCAGCCTTTGCCTTTCCACCGTGCCGAGAGCAGTGGCCTTGCGAGGACACAGAGGGGACAGTGCTGTTTGTACTGAACACCCCAACACGGCTGCCCCATTCAAGCTACGGCAAATGAGTTATTTAGGCCATGCTGGCAAGTCATGTAGAGTGTTACTTCTAATGCCGAACAAATGGCAAAGTGCCTTGCTGCAGCCTTCTGCCAGCTTTCCTGCCCACTTTGGTCTCCCTGCTCAAACACTTGAGTTTCCTGTGGTCCGACAAACTGTGGCCTCAGGAGGTTCCCTGAAGGAATCTTTCCTGCACTTTGCCAGTATCATCACGCATTTCTCATTACCTAAAGCACCATCTGCTGGTTCCTTTCCACCTCCCTCTTAAACCCGGCACAGTAATCATCCTGCAGTCTCACCCACGCTCATTAAAAGGGTCCCCAATTTCCTTCAGCTGGGCTGGCCATGCTCCTCCTCATACAGCCCCATAAGCAGTTTGCACTGTTTGCAGTGAGAGTGACTCCTCATCCTTGTTCAAGCTCATGTCTACAGTTACCACCAGGTCCTATCCAGCAAGGCTGCAGCTCGGTCAGTCGCTTCCCAGCCTGCACCAATGTACAGGGTTATCCTGCCCCAGTGCACCACTTGCGTTTCTCCTTGCTGGGCTTTGTGAGCTTCCTGGTGGTCCAGTCCGCCACATTATGGAGGTCCCTCTGGATTAAGGCTCAGCCTTTCATCATGTCAGACACACTTTCATAATGATTATTTCCAGCACGGAAATATATATATATACACACACACACACACAAATATATGTATGTATGTATGTGTGTGTGTATGTGTGTGTATATGTATTTACATACACACATGTATGCATAAGCACACACACACATATATATACAATTTTCTATACATACATACATACATACATACATATATAATTCCTGTTTGCTGGAACAAAACCTTTTGTCTGTAGACCTGTGTTGCTGCACTTCAGTTTTTTGATGCTCCCTGGCATCAAAACTGGGGTTTGTTCTTTATCCTGGTCTTTTTGTTTGGACTTGTAAAGGCTCCTGTCCTGTTGGCCCTCTCTCCTGAGCTATATGGGAGAGTACAGACAGGCCCAGGCTCTGCTGCTCCATGGTTTGCCCCATGTGTCAGAGACAACACTTCCAGAGCCAGGAAAGAAAACGGAAATTGACCAGGATAGACCACAGGACGTTAAACTTTTGAACATCAGTACTGGTTTGGCAATGACAGGGAACGTGTGAGCCCTGTAACCAAAGCATTTACAGAACAGTATCTGGAGAAACTCTTCTGCCACTAGCAGTGCACAGCCAGTCAGCAAAAGCACAGCAAACTGATGCATGAAACTTTAACATACCTTGGAAGAAGTTCCCCAAACTTCTGTTACAGAGCAGCAAAGCAAGCAAAGGCATTCGTCGTATGATTTTTCTTGGTTCAGCTACACGAACAAGAGCACAGTACTGCCTTCCGAGAGTGGCCGTGCATCTCAGTCAAGGAGTTGCCTTCCTTGATTCACAGGGTGGAGTTTCAGAGCTGGGGATGCCATGTGTCCATGCAACCTGAGAGGGGAGCGACAGCATGGAGAGCCGTCCAAGGCTGACTTGCCACATTCCCCGCAGACAGGCAGGGCTGGGAAGGGGGAGATGCTCTGTTTTGGCATGCATGTCACAGCAGTGGTACAGAGCAGTTCTCATTAAGTCGGCAGTGATTCTCTTGGACCATCTTCCCATGTTCTGCCGAGTCTGCGGCCCCAATATTGCTGAAGATGGTGGACATTATCTCCTAGGTCCTGGATCCCAGTGGGGGCAGAGTCCTCACCAAGGGCATGGGGGTGTCTGGAGAAGCTACAGGCTCTGTGCATGTGCCTGTGACAGGGATGCTGCTGTGACACTCGACCTGGCCAGCAAGTCCAGGAGGCCTAAGGCTTATGGTGGCTGAGGGCCAGACATGGCTGGTAAACTAGTGGGGGCACCTCAAAGAGACTCCAAGAGGCGAGCAGCTGAACTACAGGCAAAAGATCTCTAGGACACACAGACATCTGCTCAGAGGCACAGACAAAATGTTGCCCTTTCACCATAAACCAGAAGAAAACTCTCCCAGGATTAGCAATTAAAGTCACTACAGAGGACCACTATGGATAGATATTAAACAAATGCACAGACAATCCTTGGCATACTAGCAGCACAGATCAGCCTGCTGAAGAGCATTTTCTTGCAGTCTGATGGGTCATGGAAGACAACTGCAACACGTGGCCACCAGCTAAGGCTGCTCCTCTTGACCAGCCAGAAGAGACCACTTGAGTAACAGCCCTCCTCAAGGCAGCTGAGACAGCGACTTTATGTCCAAGGTACGAAACGGATCATCACTTCACATCACAAACTGCAAAATCCCTGGCACCCTATATCCAAATATCTTTAGAATAATGAGAAAAAAACCAAAAGAGCCTGTGCACCGATCCTACCAGTCGCAGGAAATTCTGGCAGGCAAGGTGCCAAGGTGATTGTAGGAGGTGCATCACACTACAGTCGAAGAGCGAGGCTGCCCTACAAGGGAAGGCAACCCGGGAGTCAAGGGTGGGCACAGTAGGCAGGCCAGACACCGTCCCCACTGCCAGGGCACAGTCTGCCAGGGCAAGGGTGATGACAGCAGCCAGGGTCAGCCACAGCCCAGCAATCACCCAACAGGTCCACAGTGATGAGGCAAGTCCCATGGCAAGCTGGGAAGTCCAGTCAGTGGATCAGGCTGAAGGTCTGGACCAGCGAGTTGTGTGGTTGGCACAGGCACTCCTACAGCGTAGCTCAGATGAGGAGCAAGGGCCAGGACTCAAGCTGAAATGCAGTTGCCAAGTGAAGAGGGGACACCTGTGGACACCAGCTTTCTCCCTGTATTTCCTCACACCTTGACTGCCTTCCCAGCTGCATGATCCTGGGTTACAGGTGTACCATTGCAACAGCACTTGAGTTATGACAAATCTCTGTTGCTTTAGAGAAACAAGAACAAAAGCAGAGCAAACCTACAATGATCACAGAATCACAGAAAAATTTAGGTTGGAAAGGACCTCTGGAGATGTCTAGTTCAAACCTCTGCTCAAAGCAAGGATAAATTTAAGCTAGATAAGGTTGCTTACGGCCTTATGCAGTCAACTGTGAAAATCTCCAAGGTCTGCAGTAGGTCTCTTTTCTCTGTACTGCAAACATCAGGCATGCATCCAGCACTCTTTGCACCATGTGCCTCTCCAAATAGCCTCAGTGTAGACAGATACTGTGGGTATATTTGTAATTGTGCTGCTCTGGCAACCACACAGCCAGCAGAAAGACTGCCCTTCATCATAGGGAATCTCAGTACATGCTGTGGAAGAAGTACAAACAGGACTGTTAAGCCTGTCTTATGGCCACCATTGTGAGCAGAGACATCTGCCATCTGAACTACTGCAACTTGGCTGCAGACTCCCTTAGCATGGAGGTATTTTCAGAGAGTCCCAGGGACCCTGGTTCAACTCTGACTACTGACACCTAGATCTGCCATGGGCTGTATTGTATCGGAGGTGAGGGCCACAAAGCACCAGGAGTACTGTTTCTGGTCTGGGGCCCCCCCAGTTTAAAAGGCATGTGGGGAAACTGAGGAGGGGACAGCAAAACATCTGCCAAGACTGGCCGGGCCCAGGGGTACAGGGCCTGCGAGGAGAGCTGGAGAGGGCAGCAAAGGGGAGGTGAGAGGGGGACTTAACATCAGCCTAAAACTACTGGAAGGGCAGTTGCAAATGGCTAAATGTTTCCTAGTAGTGACAGCTCTTACAAGAAAGGGCAACAGCTACAAATGTCAGTCCTGAAATGTTGGTCTTGAACCTTAGCAAAACCTTCTTCCCCAGGAGGATGGTGCAGGGCACCAGGATGGACAGGGCACCAGGGTTGGGGCAAGGAGCAGTCACTATCATCGGGGGTTTTCAAGGTTCAGACAAAGCCAGAGCTGCCCTCACCTAGCACTGGGGACAGTCCTGGAGGGTATGCTATGCTTGACATGTCTCCTGAGATGCTTGGCTGAGGAATGGAGAAAGCGAGAAATGATCTGCTGAGTCAGGCCTTTCACAAGACAGATGGATGTGCCCCTGTCTGGTGGTAGGGGCTAGCTATTCTCCTGGTGTCTGCTAAGTATCCTGACTATCTCCTGGGGCATGGGAGGATCCTTGGAGCTTGTCTCTGTCTGTATGCAGTGCATCCTATAAGCACAGAAATGTTTATCACTTGTCCTTAAATGAGAGGTCGCAGAACATCTTCTTAAAAGTACAGAACAGTCTAATTTTGAGGGAGGTCCATCACTCAGCAACGTGAAACCTGAGAGGCCATTAGGCTGTGTTTCCACTGCAGCCTAATGGGATTCAAGCCGACTGCAATATTTCTGCTTCCCTCCTTCCCCGAGGCCATTTCCAGCCCTTGTCACCTCTGAGCTGAGCTGCTTCAGCACACTGAGCCCTGGTCCAAGTGTGGGGCTGGACTGGAGACCCCAGAGGGCTCCAACACCAGCGCTACTGGGGTGCTGTGACCAGATGAGCAAGGCAAGTTTGTCACAAACAGCAACGGCTGAATCTGCTTTCTAATACAGTGAAGAGCAAAACACCGTCTGTGACATATAACCCTCCAATTAAGTCACTAAGCAATGCCTAGAGCTTCTCATGTCACAACAAATAAAACGAAACCCTGCTTAGGTGCAAATTTCTGCAAAATCTATCCTGTTCCAGGGTATGGGTGAAAGCTGATCCATCCAGGCAGTTGTGGAGTTCCCGGCTTGGATTAGGGGGTCTTCTACAGATAGAGAAGATAGCTCAGAGACAGCTTTGCTTTTTGCCAGATATCGAGTAGCCATCTTCTCTCACTTTTCCAGGAGCCTGGGGGAGCTTGACTTCATCCCTGGCTTGGGGACTGTGTTATTAAAATGGTAAGGGGAGGTGTCCTGGTAGACCTCTCCACGACTCTACTTTCACTTCAGTGTATGCTCCTAGGTGACAGAGACAGGATACCTGGGGAGCTCATCCAGCCACACTGCTGCATGCTGATCTTGCAGATCTTAACATCTTTTCTAAGCGATGAATTCTTCTTGTCTCCAAAGCATGCCTTGTCGACTCTGAGGTTGGTTACGGCCAGGCTATGCACAGAGCACCAAGAGGACAACCAGCCCCACACTGCCTCCCTCTACTCTTGGCAGCAGTCTTGGACACTGGACAGCACAGGCTGTAGTGCACAAGTGTCATGAGATGAGTGTGAAGGTGGTGCCTTTGTCCTGGTCTCAGTCCCTCCTGTTAGCCCAGCCTTCCCTGCAGGCTAGGTGAAGGGAGGTAGTGAAAAGCCTTGCAAGTTCCTCCTGCAGAGGCTCCTACACAGGTGGGTGAGAAGAGCTGCTCATGCCCACACACGTAATGTGGGAGAAAGTGTCTTTGGTCCTTGTTCCTCTCTCTCCCTTCTCCAGTGTCATGTTGCTCATCCAAAGGGACAGAAGCAAGTCCTCCCCACTGCACCCTCCGAGAGACCTCTTGAGAGGGAAAACAAGCCAGATGAATGGAAAGCAGGTCAGACACCTCCTCAGGCACGGAAATAGCTTTTATTTTACATATCAGGGAGAAATTGCCTGAAGAGAGGACTCTTGCTCATACTGCTGGTGCCTGAAATCCCAGCCACATGGATGTTTTCTCAACGTGCTGCACAGGAAAGCAGAGTTTCCAGGATATAATACGAAAACCCAGCTCTGTGTGTCTATAACTCAAGCACAGATTACCTTCACTGCACTGTCAAACAGTTTGTCTTGTTACAGAGTCAAGCCTCAGTTACACACAAGGGCATTTCACACTCACGACAGAACAGCAAGATCACATCCGGAAAACTGTTCGCCAGGATAGCAGAAAACAGAGTAAAGCTGTTCTGGTGCTAAAGATCCCTGGGCAGAGACTAATGGTGCTAATTCTGAAGAAAGGCTGCCACCTGTCAAGTTGCTAACACCATTTTCTGTCACTTACTCACCGTTTTTTGGCTGTCTTTCATGTTATCAAATCTTGCCTCATGTGTAAAAGTGTCCAAGAGCCCAGCCCAAGATTACAACCTGGAAATACAACACAGCCTGCAAGTTAAATATAATTAATTCTATTTAACGTCATCAGAGAGTGTCATTATTCATGATTAGTCTCCAGTTATATAGAAATTACTCTTCTCATAATTTCGTCCTGCCTGCAGTTTTCAGAAGTGAAAGGCATTTGTTTCCAAAGAATTCTCACCTGTGAACAAAAGCCCTTTACCCCAATCTCTAACTCCACTTCCAACCTGGAGGCAATTCTGACACAGGTCACGTATTAAAGTCATGCTAACTGGTTGCAAGATCCTGCTTCAGAAATAAAGTTGTAATGTGGTCTCCTCCTCCAAGCACCTTCGTAATAAGATGACACAGCCTAAGAACATCATGTCATGTTCTGCTTCAGAGGGCCCTCTCTGCTTCATACATGCCCAGATAAATGTCTGGCTGTCCTCAGGTCACAAATTGCTAGGACTTCAGAAACTATGCAGTTAAGGAGCACAGCAGGTACCTCTATGATAGCTGAGCAGTCTGGAACCTTATTGTTGCAATGCACGTCAGTATCCCTGCATTGGTAAGCAATGGCACATGCAGTTTCCCCAGGCACTCCGCAAACTGCATGCGGAAACATCACAGAGCTAACACCTGAAAGCTGTCCTCCATAGGAGCTGCAGCTTGGTGTGGTAGTTGCCTGGCCATCTGCGAGTTGTGCTGGATCTAACACTCCTCAGGTGCTGTTCCTTGCTGCAAGTGGCAGAAAACTTCCCTCAGAATCAGGTGCCAACATAACCTTCCCTGGCCTCCTCCTTACAGCAACTTCCTTCCCTAACCAGTGCTACATCCGTCACTCCTCATGGCCTTGGCAAATCACTCATCCGTCTGAAATGCCCAAGCCAAGAGTCAGAGGGGCGAGATGAACTCTGCGGGCAGTCAGCGAGGTGCAAGTCTGAGAATGGGTCTTCAAACTCTGATAGACTCTTTCAGGCTCCCAGAGCCTCCCTGCCCATCAGCAGGACTTGTGTAAAGGGATATTTTATTCCATTCCTCACTAAGAACAATTGCTTCCGGTGGAGACTTCAGCTCAAGTCTGGGTCCTTGGGAGTAAATGTGTGTACACCACCAACACCGGCAGGTGCTGACATGCAACGTCACTGCCCAGCTTGCAGTCCTTCAAGAGAGCTCTGCTCAGAGGTGAGTGGCAAGAGAAGGGGAAGATCTTTATTTCCCGAAATCATTATTTCTTTTTCAGATCCCACAAAAAACAGTCAGGGAAAAGCACTCCTGTAGATGAGAGGCAGAGAAACCAACCCTTCCTGAGCTGTGGGCACATGTGAGGAACAGCAGGCAAGCCAACAACTCCTCAGCACAAGCCATGCACCAGAACCGGAGCTCAGGCCCTGCCACGGCAAGATTCAGGCTTCGTCCTCACAGCAACGGGGTAGATTTGGTCTGAAAGAGGATGTGAAACCCCCAGTTCAAGGATTGCAGGTGGCCCCTGACCAAATCTAGGTGCAGGAAATCTCTGACCGCACTTGTGCTGTCCTTTCACCTCTCAAAAGGGGAAGTAAGAGTGGCTGCAGCCCTAACCGCACTTAGTGTGAGCTGGCTTTTGCAGCGCAGCCACTTTCTGGGGAACCAGCGATTCCCACTGCTCTCACTGGATGCACGGCTGACTGATGAGGAAATGCTGAGCAAATCTCAGAACATCTATTCCAGCCCCTCCACCGCCTGACCCCCTGCAGGCAACAATTTCATCATGCGCCAGTCAGAAGGACACAGTACGAGGCCTCCCAAAGGCTGTGTATGGTACGCAATCTGCAGGGAGGCATGAGGGAAGGACTTTTCTCCACTGGAGACCTGGCTCCTCAGGATCAAGATCACCAGGTGCCCTTTTGCTCCTTCCTTCTCTTTTCTGCCCTATCTCACCACGCTCTCAGGTTCTTTCCAGGCACAGGAGATACCTCTACTAACTCAAAATCATCGTTATAAAAGGGGTGCAGAGTCTGACTTAAGTAGCTGCCATGAAACCAACAGCCTAATCTAGTATGTATGTACCAACCTCAGGCTGCTCCAAGGCTCATTGTAGCATAGCCAATGCCACAGGACAGCAGAGCATGTATCAGGCCACCTTGAACCACAAGACTGCCCCAAAACATAAAAATGGAGGGGTCTGAAGTAAAGGGTTTCTTGGTGATTCCTTTTATTTTGGGCCCTTCCACAAAACAAGTTCAGCACAGCTGTCTCTTGAAGAAAGCTGCTTTGCCCTGCAGTAAGAGCTGTCGTTGAGTATGACAAACAGTAGCAGATCTGAGACCTCAAGAGGCTGGAGAAATGGGCCAGAGGGAACCTCATGAAATTTAGTGCAAACAAAGGCAAAGTCATGCACCTAGGACAGAACGACTCCACGCGCCGGTGCATGCTGGAGACCCACTAGCAGGGCAGCAGCTCTGCAGAAAAGCCCCCAGGGTGCTGGGAAACAGCACATTAAACACGACCCTGGCAGCAAAGACAGACAACAAGCATCCTGGGCTGCAACAGGAGGAATGCAGTCAGCACACTGAGGGAAGGGATCATTCCCCACTACTTAGCACTGCTGAAGCCACGCCTGGATACTGTGTCCTATTTTGGGCAACCCAGCACAAGGAAGACATTGACAAACTGGAGAGAGTCCAGCAGAGGCTACTAAGATGGTGAAGGGGCTAGAGCACAGGGTGTATGAAGAGAGACTGAGGGATCTGTGTTTGTTCAGCCTGGAGAAGAGATGGCACGGGGGACGGACCTCATAGCAGTCATCCATTGACTAAGGGGAGGGCACAGAGAAACCAGAGCAAGATTCTTCTCAGAGGTGCACATGGAAAGGACAAGTGGCTTTCACTGCTTTGGGGCTTTCAACACCTCTCATCAGACATATCCTTAGCGCCTGGGACAGAGCAGACACGTGCCTCCTTCACCAGTCCTGAGATGTTTTCCTCTTCACATAGCGTAACAGGGGTGGGAGGAACGTAGGAGTGGTTTCTCCATAGCCTGGCAAAGACTGTAACCTGCATGTCCCAGCATGTTTGTCTGCAAGAAGGGCTGAAAATGCCAGAGCTGAGCAGGCACTGGCCACTTTGTACTGCACAGTGCTGTGAAGCAAGGCCTTGACACCGTCTCACCTCCAGCCAGCTTGGGAATTAATAAGGCTGCTGCCACTCACAACCCCCTAACACGCTTTGGGGGAATTTCTGTGCTGCCTCTTCAAGGGGTATTTCTGTCTGCACATTCATGATTTTATCGATACAGAGGAGTGACTGAGCAAGCAGAGGAACTAGACAAGAGAGGAAAATGACTGCAGGCGTGTTTTAAATCATCCAGTTTGTCCAGCTGAAAGAGATTTCTGCCAAACGATTTTATAAGGAATGAGGCATTTTACAGGAAAAGCTGGGCCTCTGCTCTCATTTCCTTTCCCCTCTTCTCTACGAACTTCAAAGAAAAGACGGGTCAAAACAGAGGCCAGGCAACTGGAATGGATTCCTGAGCCCTAAAGCCTAATTAGTCCAAGTCATACTTCATCGGCTACCTCTTAGAGATGGGCCTAAATTACAAATCCAGCCCACAGCGTCATCTAGGTTCAAATAAAGTCAGAACTGAATTCACGCTGCTGAGAACCCCACCAGCGCTGGTGGCAGGTCCTGAGGAAGTCTCTGGTGCAACCCCCTGCTCACGGCAGGGCTGTCCCAGCGCCAGCTCGGGGCAGCCCTGGCATTGTACGGCCGCATCTAGAAACCCCCTTAGGGCACAGAGAGCCCCCATCACCCCAGCGCCTTGAACCAGGGCTGCTGGGGAAGGAGCTGTTCCTGTTGCAACGTGAACCTCCCAGGGCTGCCGTCTGCGGCTGTTGTCCCATGTTATACCAGCTGGCACCACCCAGAAACATTTAGCCATTTGCAAATGCCCTTCCAGTAATTCTCAGCTGACGTTAAATCCCCCCTTTTGCCTCCCATTTACCAGACCAACCAAGCCCAGTTCCCTCCAGCTCTCCTCGCAGGTTGCATGCCCCAGGCTCTTTCCCACCTTGGAGCTGTTTGCTGGCCCCTGTCCAATTTCTCAACATCCCTCTTGAACTGGGGGTTCCCCACTGGACACGATATTCCAGCTGGGGCCCTCTCTGGTGCCCAGACAGGAGGACAGTAACTTCCCTTGTTCTGCTGGTCCCAGTCCTCCTAACACAGCCCAGCATGTAGTTTGCCCTACTAGCAATAAGGAGCAAAGCTTGCTTTCATACAGATTTAAGGAGGGTTTGGAACTGCATGGCAGTTTCAAGATACATGTCTCTCTCTACAAGATACAGGTTTTGGGGTTTTCTCAGGAGTCATTAAAATATTCTCAAGAACTGAGAAACAGAAATGACACAGATTTTTTCCTACAGTCTCTCTCAAGGTGCTGGTCTCAGAGAGGGGCATCTTATTTTGAGACTACAGTAAATATGCTTTTGACAGAAGGACTCAATTTCCGGCCTTGTGGTCAGAGAGCTGAGAAAACCAAAACTATTTTGCAGATCACTAGACCCTAATTAGTAGAGAAGGGAAAGGACATCACCGTCACCGTAAGTTTATGAGGCCTCTTGACGCTATAGCGCAACCTGGGAGCATAGAAAACCAAGTCTTGCAGCTTGCTGCATTACACTGGCTAGTCAAGCACAAAGCCAGGCAACTGACTGCAAGGAAGGTGAGATCCTCGTGTATTTATAGCTACCTCTAAAGTGTGGATGGTAGCTCTGCACCAAAGCAGACTCCTGGCTCCTGCTCCCCAGCCACTACAGACTGGTGACCACAGCCAGAGCAAGGCCTGTCTTACTCCTGGCTCTGTGCTCCAGCTACTCTCCCAGGGAAGCCAGAGAGCAGGAGGGATGGCGGAGTGAAGACGCAGTAAGGGAGTGCACTGAGGCATGAGACCTGGGTAACACCACCAAACACCACAGTCTATACATGGCACAGTGTTTGCCATTGTCACACCTTACAGACAAACCATGGGCAAACTCTTACTTGCTGAAAAATGACTGCTTTTGAACCAGGAGGAATCTTCAAATTATTTTATACAATTTTCTGCCATGAGACAAAAGTAAAATTCTTCCCTTAAGTACTGATTCCAAACCACATGCTTAGCTCTCACTTAAAGAACCGGTCTGGGACTGACGAGGTCTGGTTTCAGCCCCAATTTACGACAGACCAACCCCACTGCGTAACTTCAGCAGGATTGTTTACCGCCCTTTGCATCCACTTCTCAAGTCAAACAATAAAATTGGAATCTTTCCTTTTCTTATGCAATGCTCTATGAGAGTTGGCATGCTACGAGCGTTGGTTGGAAGGAGCTCTGGAGGTCTCTAGACAAACCTCTCTCAGAGCAGGACTGCTGCCAGCACGAAATTGGGTTGGCTGTCGCTTCGTCTAGCCGCCAAGCCAAAGTCTGGTTCTAGTGTGCTCACGCAGTACTTGGTGCATTGGGACCCTCTTTTCAGCAGAAGTTTATTAAGAGCTCTGACTCACCACGTAGAAAGATTTAGCTGAGGTGTCTGTCTCCTTCTGCAGTTACCAAAGAAGGCCATATGGGGCATATACCACCAACGTTCAGTCTGTCAACATGTTCCTGTGCCAGTTTTACCTTACAGAAAAATGCTGGTCTGAGAACCGAGACAGCTGAGGAGTAGGTAGCCTGTCTGCTTGGCTTTTTCTGTTAAACAGCAGTAATACATGGTGAGAGAGGGAGGGCAGGAAAGCATTAGCCATTCAAGCTAAATTCACCTACACATTTGAGTCAGATTCCTGTGTGCTGCCAACACAAAAATAGCCGTCACCTTTGGATTTTACAGATTGATGCAGCTTAGCATGGCCAAGCTAGACACCTGGCTTTGCTTCGTTACAGCCTGGACCAGAGTGGTTTTCAAACCATCTTTAAGCAGATGTAAATATTCCTGTCATTGAAAACAAATATGCCTGGAATGATTCACTAATACTTCTCTACAGTAATCCCTGCACCTCTGTAATAGCAGTGAAAACAAACAAGCTTGGATCACTGAAAGGAAACAATAGCATGCAAAGTGCTCACTGTGTGCCTTGCCCAGTATTTCTTCAACTTCATGCTATTGGTTTACTTTCTTAAGCACCCTGGGGACAGAGACGGTGAAGAACAGCTTTCATTGGCAAAGGTAGGCAATTTCTCACACTCTGTTCTATTTTCTGTGGCTCATCCAGCAAATCATGCACTAAGCCTAAAAAAACAGCATGGAACAAGTCCATCCAAGAGAGGCTGAATGCAGTGGATTTCACACGCTTTTGTGCTGGCAGTCCAGCACTGATATCAGACATCGAAATAACCACTTACAGCTAACAGCTGGCAAGTGCCCACGGTGGGGAGACGAGCAGTAAGATCCTCGGGAGACCTATCCATCCTACGTGAGGAGCCTCCTTCCCGGTAACTCCATCTGAACCTGCACACAGCTAGGAGGGACGTCATCAGCTTTACTCCACTCTCAAGGCTTCAAGACTTTTGGCCTCAGTGACAGTTCAAGCAGCATGATCGGACTCCCACAGTCACCCTTTGGGTGTGCTGAACGGACAGTTGTTTCTGATGTCCCTCCCTCGCCACTGGAGGGCTCTGCAAATGCATTTTTTGTACCGTGGCATTTTTTTGTGTGGTGGCATTTTCCCACAGTTCTCACACTCCATAATTAAAGTAGTCAAGATATGTTAATGATTTCCCCACTAATGAAATACTGCTTTGTACAGTGTTACTCATTAATACCTGATCACACCCTTGAAATGCAGAGCTCTCGCTGGGTTGACTTAGGGCTAAGGAACAGCAGTAAGATCCCTAGTTTGATGCCTGGAAACCTGCACATGCAAACAAACAGGCAGCCAAGGAGCTGTTCCACATCCAAGCCACAACTGACCAGATGACAGCAGCTCCTGCCCTAGGGAAAAAGGAAGGTAGATCTACACTCTGACATTTGTGAGTGCCACCACAGGGAACCTCTGGAAATCCTGATGAGGAAAGGACGGTTGGTGCACCGCAGCGCTGCAGGAAACCAGCTGTAAAGCCAGAGTTCTGTATTCAAACTATAAAACAATCCAACAAGGCTTATGCTGAAGGACCAGACCATACTTCTAAGACAACAGTGAAAAGCCAACTGGCAGAATAACTATGTAAGTCTGATATTAGGGCTCTCGCCTTAAAGTTACACTTGATTTGCTCATTTAAACGGCCATTCTGTTTCAAATGCTATTTTGCTGGACAAAAACAAAACAAAACAAAACACACTTATTTCCCAGAACTGATGGCCACCCTTGGGGAAATACTAGTCTCAGCCTTTGTACTTTTTTTCCTCATGTGTTCTTCTGTGCGTGAAAAGCACACAGCAAAGGAGCTGCACATTTCTCCTACAGCACCAACATCCACTGCTAGCAACTCTTAGGGCTGCCCAAGCTCTACCCGTGGTCTAAGATGCTCACAGCTTGAGCCCTGCTCCTCAAATCCAGAACAAAACTGCCCAGCCAAACTGTCCCACCCCAGCGGATGCCTGGCCTCTTCTCACCCTTACTGTGTGCAGCTATGTGCCTTGGTCTGGCAGGCACTGACCAGAGCAGGGCCCACCACGCACGCGGTTGCTCCTCAGCCTTCCAGGTTAGACCAACACTGTGCTCAGGTCATTAATATTTCAGGTTTGATGAGCTGCAAGTGTTTCGGATGGATTTGCAATGCACTCCGTAACAGATCTTATGTCCGGTATTCATTCCAACCTACTTGACAAACAACAAGGACAACAAGTAACTTCATTTTCCTATGATGATAAGAAAAGGCCAAGTTCAAACTGTATTTCCAGCCACAAACATTGACTCTAGCTTCAGGAAAAATTTCCAGCCTTGCATTATTGTGGTTTTTCATCATGTTAAGTCCCTAAAGTTTCATCCTCCTCTGCTACCCCTCCCCAGTCCAGAGGAGTCCGAAAATACCACTGTTTTTCTTGGTGAGATTCAACAGTGTTAAGCAACTGGGCTTATAGTGTAGCCCACATTTCTCCTCTGATCGATAACCGCTTTATAGGTACGATCTTCCTGCACATGCCGCATGTCTCCATCGCCTTTTCTGACCCCAAAGCTTGGCAAAGAGAACTCGGCTGCCGCAGTTTTTAAAGAGTAACTATTCGGAGCAAGGGGCGGCAGCAGGGCTTTCCCGCACGTGCTGCTCCTGGCGGAGGAGCCCCTGCTACGCCTCCCACCCCATCCGGCCTCGGCTGGCGGCTCCTCCGCTGCCTCCTGGACGGACGGAGTTATCCGGCATCGCTGCCAGGGAAGCGAGGAAAGGCAGCTGTTACCAGAGCGCGCAGCACCATCTCCAGCCGAGCTAGGACGCGGGGCAGGCAGCAGGCGGACGTGTCCCCGCTGTGGCCGTGGGGCGGCAGGGGCAGGCGGCACGGAGACCCAGCACCGCGTGGGACCACGACGGGCAGAGCTGGAGCCTGCTCTGAACCCGGCCCAGGGGGGCCCGGACCCAACCCTGAGGGGTGCAAGGGACCCCACACACCCCGGGGCACCAGTTACCCCCCCCACAAACACACACCCCAGGGGCACCAGTTACCCCCCCACATCCCCCAGAGGCACCAGTTACCCCCCCACATCCCCCAGGGGCACCAGTTACCCCCCCACACCCTCCTGGGGCACCAGTTATCCCCCCACACACCCCAGGGGCACCAGTTACCCCCCCACATCCCCCAGAGGCACCAGTTACCCCCCCACATCCCCCAGGGGCACCAGTTACCCCCCCACACCCTCCTGGGGCACCAGTTATCCCCCCACACACCCCAGGGGCACCAGTTACCCCCCCACACACCCCCAGGGGCACCAGTTACCCCCCACACATCCCCCAGGGGCACCAGTTACCCCACCACACACCCCCAGGGGCACCAGTTACCCCCCCACATCCCCCAGAGGCACCAGTTACCCCCCCACACACCCCCAGGGGCACCAGTTACCCCTCCCCCACCCCGAGGCGCTCCCTCGCCCCGCCCCCACTCTACGTCACTCTCCGCCGGGGGCGCGCGCGGTCCCTCCCCCCTCCCTCCCCTCCCCCGCCTGCGGCGCGCGGTCGCCGTGACGCAGAGCGGCCCCGCTGCGCGCCCCCGCCACGTGACGCAGGCCGCGTCACCGCCGCCGCCACGTGTGCGCGGGGGGGCGGGGCCGAGCGGCGCGGCGCGGGGGCGCGCGGAACGGGGCGGGGCTTCGGGGAGCCGGCCGGAAGCCGCGGCGCTCGAGGCCGGAAGTGTCCGTTGGGGCGTCGGGCCTGCTGGTGTCGGCGGCTCTTCAAGATGTCGATCGAAATCGAGTCCTCGGAGTGCGTGTGGTGGTGGCGGCGGCGGCGGCTGCGGGCGGGGCCGGGCGGCTGCGGGGCGGTTCGGTTCGGCAGGCCCGATGCGGAGGCCGGCGGGGCAGGCGGCCGAGCCGGGCGGGCGGGCAGGGAGGGGCCCTGGCTGCGGGGCCTGCGCCCGCCCTGGGGCCGTGGGGGCGCCGGGCCGGGCCCTGCGCGCGGGGAGGCGGTGGGCGCTGCGGCGGGGCCGCCGGGGGCTGTGCGGTGACGGTGCGGTGCTGCCCTGCAGCGTGATCCGGCTGATCATGCAGTACTTGAAAGAGAACAGCCTCCACCGAGCGCTCGCCACCCTGCAGGAGGAGACGACCGTGTCCCTCAACACCGTGGACAGCATCGAGAGCTTCGTGGCTGATATCAACAGCGGGCATTGGGATACAGTGCTGCAGGCCATACAGTCCCTCAAGCTGCCCGACAAGACCCTCATCGACCTCTATGAGCAGGTGATGGAGGGCCGGGGCCGGCAGGCTGTGCACAGCCTTTCCTGGCCTGCCCGGGGCCAAAGCCCTGTCTGGTGCTTCCCAGCCCCCCTGTGCTGATGCAGGTGTTTGTCTCTTGTTTCAGGTGGTGCTGGAGTTGATTGAGCTCCGGGAGCTGGGTGCTGCCAGGTCCCTCTTGAGGCAGACAGATCCCATGATCATGCTAAAGCAGACTCAGCCGGAGCGGTACATCCACCTTGAAAACCTTCTGGCCAGATCTTACTTTGATCCTCGTGAGGTATGCTGTGCCCATCCCAGAGACCTCATGATGCTGTTTTGCATGACCCCTGACACTGGCCCAAGTTGCTAAAGAATGCTTACAGCATCACCTGTTTTTCATTTTGGATGAACGATCCTGGCATTCACCTGAGCATTCAGGATTAGATTATTCCAGTGAGACTTTGTTGTTTGATGGTTTTACAGGTTTTATGAAGTGTTTGGGGAATGATGTCTAATGGTTTGTTACAAGGCAGAACAGTAGTTTTGAAGGACAGTGAAGCTGGGAGTTTGGGGATTTACTCCTGTATGCTGCTACAGGATGATACTGGCCTAGTCACTTGACATCTTTGCCTTGCTTTTCTTGCCTTTATATGCTAAAGGCAGTGTATGCTTATGAATAAAGCTGTTGTCGTATAATAATAGCAACAATACAGTAATAGTATTAATAGTATTAATAATAACACGACATTATCTCTGACTGAATGTGTAAATCTGGCATTTTTAGTCAGAACATATCCCAAATGTTTAAAGGGCTGGAAATAAAGAGAAGGGCTATTTTAAAGGCCTCACAGAAGATCTGAAGAGGCTTCAGGTCAAAGCAATGGAACTTTCTTTGGCAAATAGTTCAGAAGAATAACTTCATAAAAAATAACTTCTTTCTAGGCATATCCAGATGGAAGTAGCAAAGAAAAACGGAGAGCTGCTATTGCACAAGCTTTAGCTGGAGAAGTCAGTGTGGTACCTCCGTCTCGTCTTATGGCATTGTTGGGCCAGGTAATCCTTGAAAAAAAATGTTTTAGTAGCTGTGTCAGTTTCTGTAGATAAAGAAACTGATTTCACTGCATAAAGTTGACTAGTTGATTCTCCAGTTCTATAGAAATAAAGCTTGAATATTGCACGCTTACATGTATTGTAGTTAAAAAAGGATCTTTTATCCTTGTAGCGAGAATTTAACAGCTGTAGGAAAATTCAGCACTCCAGGGGCAGATTTCTTCCCATAAAATTAATGCTCAGGCTTAGAGTAATTATTCTCAAAATAAATATTAACACACAAAAATTATGTTTAACGTTGTTGTAACTGCTGATTCTCAGGATATATTCATTTATACTTGGTATAAGCAGTACTTTATATTTTGTTGTTTTGGGGTTTATGTCTTATTTTTAAAACTAGTAAGTATGCTGAATAAATTCTCTTAACTGACTAATGTGTCCTGTGTCACAAGGCAACTAATCTGCTCAGTAGGTCTTGCAAGACTCTATCTTTTGATCTAAATTCATCTGTGTATTCCAAGAAAGCTTATGAGTCCTTTCTAATTTTAATGTGTTCAGTTTTGAGCAAATAGACAACTGGCCAGGTAATTTAAATTAAAACAAGATCAAACTCATCACATTACGTGCATACTATGTACTAACTATCAAAGATAGAATGAGAAGAGCAGGTCTGAAGTCAATCTCACTTGCAAAGAACATTGGGGAATAACCTATTCTGTTTGCAGTCATGATTTGGGAAGCATAACCTGGCAAATCTTACTTGTGGTTGGGTCAAGTCACAAACTGTTCAGGGTACACTTTGTGGGTACAAGAAAATATTGCTGTATTGTGTTTATTGTACCAAAATTTCGATGAGGAAGATTTCTATTAACTGATACCCAACTGTATGGCTTTCAACTCCTCAAAAGGCACTGAAGTGGCAACAACATCAGGGCCTGCTTCCTCCTGGTATGACAATTGACTTGTTCAGAGGCAAAGCAGCTGTGAAAGATGTGGAGGAAGAAAAGTTCCCCACACAGTTGAGCAGACATATTAAGGTGAGATTTTATTTGCTTTTTATATGTATTACCATTGGTTGTTCCTTCTTTTCTTGGTACTTTATGATGGGATTAAAAAAAAAAAACTCTCCATTTTTCTGTTGTCTTTTGTGTAAAGAATTTCTCCTCTACTTCAATCTCATCAGGAGACTTTTCTTGAGAGTATGAAATGACATTTCTTAACAAGATTTGAGTGCTCATGGTATTGAAGAGTATGACTAACATATTAGTTGTTGACTTAACAGTTCAGAATCACTCAGTCTTCAGAAATGGTTGCTTAGACCCCTTCTTTATTTGTGAAAGGAAATACTAGTGTCTTTAACTTCTGTGCTTGCATATTAACTTCTGTATACCACTGAAGTTTTGATAATGTGCTATACCATGTATAACATCATAATTAGTATCTCTTTTTTAAGAATTTTGTCATACAGATTTCAAAAGAGAAACAAAATTGCGCTGTAACATCATAGGGGTCCTGTAGTGCTTGCAATGCAGAGCAGGTAGTCCTTTCCTGTGAATGTTTTTCAACTAGGTCAAGCAGTTCTCTACAGCCAGAAACTTCAGCTTACTGCAATAGCTCTGCTGGCTCTCATATGAATGGAAGACGCTACTTTTCAGAAGGCATAAGTTGGTGTTTGTGAAATCACTTTACTGCATGTAGTGGCAGCCTGACAGAAATACTTAATTAGTACTGGTAAACAAAACACGTTCAGATTTTTGGATTGATTAATGAAAACATTTTTATACTCAGTTGTTATCGTTGCTCATCTTTTTTTTTTCCTGCTGAAAAAGAAGGAATACCAAACATGTTTGTCTCTAAAAATTTCACTGAAGAAACGTCATTGCAAATGAAGCAGTTTGTACTACTTTGGAAATTTCTGGAACCTGCTAAGAATATGTATTGGGTACTGAAAAGGTGTTGGTTAACATTCACAATTCATTGCAAAAACAAAAGAAGACAACAAACCTGACTACTTCTGTAGTGGCATAAGTTTCACAGATGTTACCAGATCAAAATGAGGGGTGACTTTAAGTGCTAAGGTGCAGCTATTGACTGTTTTTCTGTACCTTAATAGTAAATATATGATTGTGTAGCTCTAGAAAATACTGTTTTTGTCGCCAAAATAAGTAACTTGCATTAGAGTTAAAACTGTAGCCTTATTAAACTTAATTTGTATTCTTCTATAAAACAGTTTGGGCAGAAGTCACATGTGGAGTGTGCTCGATTTTCCCCAGATGGTCAGTATTTGGTCACTGGCTCTGTGGATGGTTTCATTGAAGTATGGAACTTCACTACTGGAAAGATCAGGAAGGTAAGTTACTTCTTATTTCAAATGGATGGCTCATTGGCCAGAGTACCTGGTTTTATTCTTTGAGATTAGGCTTCATGTTCGTTTTCATTTCTAAGGGACAGTGAATCTGAAGAGTGTGTCTGTTCTGGTGATTCAAGTACTGGCCTGGAATTGCCTGTTCTGTCATAGACTCCTCCATGCAAAATCTTTTTTTTTCCTTGCTGGGTCTCTAATTTTTGCCTCTAAAGTGATGACAGCAGCATTTTCCTGTTTTTTTTTTTTTTAAGGCTGTGAAGAATATGTTTGATCATGAGCACTTGAATTCCATCACAGAAATACCACATAATGTGCATGTGTATTGTAGTATGCAGCCTGCCTAGTCCAACATTGGAGGCTAAGCTAATAAGCAGAATGTGCTTCCCAGCCTAATCAATCTGTGGCAGCAGTTTGACCGCAATGACCAAACTGCATATTCTGCTTGATGATAGGCTATAAAGTATATATGCTGAAGTTAAAACTGCTAATGCTGTTGCACTTTGGCTTAAAATACATTTCATCTAACTCATTATTGTGACTGGTGGGTCTTCTGTTTTCATTTAGGATCTGAAGTACCAGGCACAGGATAATTTTATGATGATGGATGATGCGGTGTTGTGCATGTGCTTCAGCAGAGATACAGAAATGCTAGCAACTGGAGCACAAGATGGAAAGATCAAGGTACGAGTCTTTTTGTGGAATGTGTAGGTGGAGGTCATGACCAGAAAAATTCTCTTGCAATCACAATAATGTTGTGGTTACACATGGAAATAAATTTAGTGTGATCCAGAAATCAGAATACACATCGGGTTGGAAGTTTAAGCGTCTGTGATCTCATAACATAGTAACCACCTCTGTTTTATTCGCTGTTTCATCTTTAGGTGTGGAAAATCCAGAGCGGTCAGTGTCTGAGAAGGTTTGAACGAGCACACAGTAAAGGTGTTACCTGCCTCAGTTTCTCTAAAGACAGCAGTCAGATTCTTAGTGCTTCTTTTGATCAGACAATCAGGTAAGAATAAATTGAGAAGGTGTGAGCTATATTGCAAGAGAAATGAGAGTAGAGGTTTCATATTAAACAGTTAAACTTTTGAATATGGTTTGTTTTGATCTGGAATTTGATCCTTTTGTGTTTTGTTTTAATACTAACAGGAGAGTCTCTTGAGGGTGGGAGAGGAACAGCTGGAACATCTGACCTTTCACTTTGCTTTAACTTGCTTTATTCCAGGGTTGAGGCCCAAGTACTTCATTTGTGGTATCTTGTTTAAATTGACCAAGAGGTTTTTTTTCTTTGTGGGAGCCTCCTAGCTTAAGAAGCGGTTGTGCCTTTAAAAATAGTAATTTTTATAATCGGCTTAGAGAGAAAACAAGCAGTCTAGGGATAACGGGATGAAAACATTTGCAACGGACTGAACAGCCTAATCACCAACACTCATTAGCTTTTAATATGTGACAGTAACTGGTTTCATCCTGTTCATCTTATCTGTGCAGCATTACTGTGAGCTCTTCTTTTTCTGCTCTGAGAGGGCTCTTAAGTTTATTGGTACAACTTCTCTGCTTCCTCCTGATAGTAACAGAATAGAGCAACGTTTCCAAAAGTCATGTGCTTGGAAATCTTTACTGGCAGTGCTCCTGGCTCTCCAGTGAGCTGTGAATGAGGGGCGGTGTATCCCTGAGAGCTGCATGTGGGTGAGAGGAGAGAAGATGCTCCTCTGTACAGTCCGGAACAATCATTTCACATCATGTTGCTGCTACCTATCTAGCTCATGCAGTGCCTGCCACAGTCGTAAAAGGGTTCTTGTCCCACCTCACTCCCTGAGCCCACATTGTCCTTAAATCTGTGGTCCATGCCCCCGGATCCATTCCCCTATGTCTCTTGGATCCACAGAACTCCCTTTAGAGTGGGGACGAAAGGAGGAGCAGCCCAAAGAAAATGTTTTATGAGCACTTATTCTACCCAGCAGTCTGACATGGAATACTGGAAATCCAACCCAGGATGATGGCCAAGTTGATGGACCCTGGGAACTTCAAGGGCAACAGTTGCAATCTGTATCTGGAACACACAGCATAGCTCTTTCCTTGCTTTGGGGCATTTGTTTTCATCTAAATATCTCTTCAAAATAGTTTGCATTATCAGCGAGGCCATATCTAGAATATTGTATCCAGTTTGTCTCGCACCCTTCCTCCCCCTGCTCCCTGCCCAGTACAAGAAAGGCATTGACAAGCCAGAGTGACTCCAGTACAAGGTCCCTGAAGATATTTGGGGGCTGGAGCACATGATGTACAAGGAGAAACTGAGAGCTGGGTTTCGTTAGCCTGCAAAAAAGAGAAAGCTGGGAAGGGATCTAATTGCTGTCATCTGGAGATAGTTATGGATAAGACCGACTCTTCTCAGAGGTGCACAGTTCTTACAAGGGGCAAAAGGTGCAGAAAGGGGAAATTCTGGTTGTATATAAAGAAAAACTTTTTTGCTTTGGGAAAGGTGCAGTGCTTGATCAGGGTCCATAGAGCTGGATCAGGGTGGGGAGATCTCAGTCTTTGAAGACATTCAGAATTAAATTGACAAGACTATGAGTGACCTGATCAGACTTGGAATTTAGCCTTGCTTGGAGGAGAACATTAGACTAGAGATCTTCTGAAGTCCCTTCAGTCTAAATTTTTCTGTGATTCTCTATATACCACTGTTTTGGAATTGCCGTTATACAAAAGGGATGTGGCTAGACTGCTTATACAACTGCAATGTCAGGATATAACTTATCTCAATGATCAAAAAGAGCCATAGAGAAAGAATCACTTTTCCTGCCACTACCAACATATAATCCACTTTTCTACAGGCTGTCTCCACAGCTCTGCTTTTGAACATAAGATCTCTGAAGCCTTGATCCAGGAAGCGATGCTTCCTTTCTCATGCAGGCCTTCCCCTGCTAGGTAGCACCAGTACTATGCTGGGATATGAGCTGTTTTCTTAAACCTAGTCTGTATAGTTCAATTTCCCAGGGGCTGTGGCTGTCCTTTTGGGCAGCAAAACCGTTTCTGATATGGAAGGCTTGCAAGCTGAGATCCTGGGAACCTGGGAAGGAGGAGTGATGCTTTCTAGATACTTCAGAGTTCCTCTGGTATGCAGTCCAGTTACTGTAGTTTAGTAAGTTAGCAGCACGTCAGCTCAGCTGCAGTAGGTGGGTGAGTTCTGTGTGCAGAAAATACAAGAAGTATAACAATGCAGTTAGGCTAAACTGAGTGAACTTGGCATTACCTGACACTTTCCACAGGCTAAGACTTAGGCGCATACAGTTACTGCCGGTTAGCTGATGTGCAGATAATCTGTTAAGCAACAGTATCACGAATGCACTTCATGATTAAGTGATGAATTGGTGTGGGACAGGCATGAAGGTGAATGAGCTTGCATCTGTTCTCTAAGAAAGTGACTGTGAAACCTTCGTATAGGGCAAACTAGACATGGAATTATGAAATAATGTAGTTTAGAAGGGACCTCTGGAGGTGTCTCGTCCAATATGCTCCTCAAAACACAGCAAACCTCTCAGCTTGTTCAAGGCCTTGTCCAGTTGAGTTTTGAAAATCCCTGCAGGTGGAGACCGCACTGCTTCTCTGCACATCTGTCCTAGAGCTGTACAACCCTCATTGTGGGAAAATTCTTGCTTGGATGTAAGGAAAGAATTTTCCTTTTTCTGGTAACTTGTGCCCTTTGTCTTTTGTCCTTCTGAGAAGAATCTGGCTCCATCTACTCTTTAAGACCGTGTTAGGCAGTGCTGTTAGATTGTTAGAATTTTTCAGATGACTGGTAAGGAATTATAATTTTAGCAAGCTTGCACATCTTTTTCAGGGATCCTTGCAGAGTGGAAAAAAGCAAGAATGAAAGTTGATTGTGATTTTTAACACTAGGATTAGTCACTAAAATTCTCTAACCCTGTGTTAATCTAAGTTACCAGATGACCAGCAACTTCATCTGTGCCAGGTTTCTTAGAGTTCTTGGCATCCGGAAAGTCTTTCTCAACATTTGTGCGGTACAATAATTCTGACCCTGAACCTATTTGTCATCTTCTGCACTGTTTTTGTTCCTGAGTAGAATTTGGCTACTGCTGGATGGATCTGGATTGCAACAAAGTTCTTCTGTTGTAGCTACACAAGCACTTTGGCACAGTTGTGAAAGCTGCTTAGATTAGTTTTATCTAGTTTGCAAATTCTTTTTCTTTGGGGTTTTTCTGGTTTATAATACTTCTACAATTTAAATTTTTATTTTTGCCTATAGGAGGGAAGGAATTCAATCCCCCACAGCTTTATTTTCTGGGCTGAAGATTTCTATCCACCTCAGCCTCTCCTCACGCGTCATGTGGGCTCATGGTAGCTTTCTGAACTGTCTTAATCACTTGATGCTTCAGTTTGTCCATGTCTTTCTTGTATTGGGGGGCCAAAACTGGGCACAGTACTCCAGATGTGACCATACCTCTGCCAAGTAGAGGGGAAGCCTGACAGACAGACTGTGCCTCTCCTGATGCATCCTGGTATGTGGCTGGCTGTCCATACTGCCAAGGCACACAGCTGGCTTTCAGCTTGCTGTCCACAAGGAAACCCAGGACCTTTTCTGCAGAGCTCCGCTGCAGCCAGTCAGTCTCCAGTTGATTCAGATGCCTGAGGTTGTTCTGTTCAAGTGCAAAATTTGCACTTACCTGTTCTGAATGTCATGAGGTTTTTGTCAGTCTATCTGTCCAGCTTGTCAAGGCTTCAAACTTATTGCTTCAGACCTGTGCTTTTCAAAATGAAGTTGCAGGCTATGGGACTTGTATTGCAAAGCAGATGGATCCAGTGTTTGGTGACTGTGTATGTTTCATGTTTAATTGAAAATGATTATGAAATATATTCAAGAGCTTCTTGCCTATACTCTAAAACTCAATGGTAGTTACATTACTGCTTTAGATGAAAATGAAGATACTATGGATCTGGGAGCAACTGTACAGTGAACACATTACAAAACATTTTAATGGGAGATGTTAATCTGTTTAAATCGTAGTGTATATGAATATAGCAAAAGCATTTCAATTGAGATTATGTAAGGTTGGATGTTGAATCAAGGCTGGCAAGCTGCAAATAGAATGAGGAATTCTGGTATGTCATTTTGAAGGCTTCAGGCCTCCCTTTGAAAACTGTATTTTGTGGCCAGTAGCTACTACAATTTAAGATGGAAATAGATTAATAATATCATTTCCTTTTAAAAGACTGAGCAAACTCTTCCCAGAAGCATACAGCAAAAGGACAGGAGGCAATGGGAATGAAATAATTTGTAAAAGAGAGAAATTCTGGTTTTGTGCAAGGAAAGAATTTTTCATGGTGAGGGTCACACAGTCCTGAGACAGGTGCCCAGAGAAAATCTCCATCTGTGGATGTTCAGAACTCAATTGGGCAAAGCCCTAAGGCACTTACAGGTTAGCTATGCTTTGAGGAGTATGTTGGACTAGAGACCTCCAGAGGTCCCTTCCAAACTAAGTCTTCCTGTGATTTGTTTGTTTGTTTGTTTGTTTCAGCATTTTCATAGTTTCCCTTTTTGTAGTCCTGTCTTCTAATATGTACAGAATGTATTGCATGTCCTTTAGACTGAAAGTTGATGGTGTTACTCTAAGCTTTTCATAGGAACACATGTTGTCTTTGAAAGGAGCTTGTAATAATTAGGTTTTACAGATTTTTAGCACTTTTTATTGTTGCCTTTGTTCATCAAAGATAATTCAGATTTAAAATACAGTTAAGCCACAAGGTGGTTCAGACTACCTCAGTTTCTTGCTCAGTTGTGACCTCAATTGTTTTACAGGATTCATGGTTTAAAATCTGGCAAAACTTTAAAGGAATTCCGTGGTCATTCCTCCTTTGTCAATGAAGCTACTTTTACCCAGGACGGTCACTATATTATTAGTGCATCCTCTGATGGCACTGTGAAGGTAACGTAGCATCTACTCTTTGTAAATAACGTATGTAAAGTGTTTGTGTGTTCTAGAAGGTCTATTACAACTATTGCAGTCTTCGGAGAAACTATTTCTTGGGGTTATCTGCATAATATGTCTTTTTGCTTCTGACCTTTGCTGTAGATTGATTTAAGTGAGAGCTGGTGAGGTTTCCTACTCTACTTAGACTGCCACACAACCTATTTCTACTGTACTTACGAAAGGAGTAGTCACCTGCCTGTTCCTGCTTTATTGTAGAAATAAAACTGACTGAAACCTCTTTTCCTAGAATGTGGGGGTTCCCTTGTCTGAAATAATGGCTTTTTCTTGCTTACTGTGTTGGATATCTGTTTATTTCTTGGAGCTTAGGAGGCCCTAGCCATATAAGCTAGGTAATCCAGCATTAATGAAACTGATAATGAAACTGATGGTTTCTCCTCGTAATGTCAGCAAAGAATGGATCTACTCAGTATAGAATAGTTAAGAGTTTGCTGACTAAACTGATTACTACTGACTGGAGAGGTGAATATAGAAATAGATACACTAAGCAGAGTATTGATCCAGCATATGAGAGGTGAGTAAATATACGCAGTTTGTAGATGTGGGAAAGGGGAATGCGATGGAATTTTAGTGTTAAATAGAGTGTTACTTTAAACTTGCACTATTTGTCAGGCTGCCACTAACCATGGGAATAGCATAAGAAGATGGTATCTCTCATTTTGATTGTACTAGTATGTTATCTGCAAAAATATTCTGCAGATGGTTATACTTTTATTTTAAATTTCAAACAAGCAGTTCCATTTCCTGTTTCTGAATGGCTGGAACAGCCTGCTGTAGCTGTAGTGCCTGAAACGGCTCTGAGCTGGGACATTTCTCCTATTGGTACAGGCATACCTCGTTTTATTGTGCTTCGCTTTATTGCGCTTCGCAGGTACTGCGTTTTTCACAAACTGAAGGTTTGTGGCAACCCTGCGTTGAGCAAGTCTGTCGGCACCATTTTTCCAACAGCACATGCTCACTTTGTGTCTCTGTGTCACATTTTGGTAATTCTCACAATATTTCAAACTTTTTCATTATTATTCTATCTGTTATGGTGATCTGTGATCAGTGGTCTTTAATGTCACTGTTGTAATTGTTTTGGGGTGCCACGAACTGTGCCCACATAAGACAGCAAACTTAATCAATAAATGTTGTGTGTGTTCTGACTGCTCCACCGACCAGCCGTTCCCCCGTCTCTCTCCCTCTCCTCGGGCCTCCCTGTTCCCGGAGGCACAGTGATATTGAAATTAGGGCAATTAATAACCCTACAATGGCCTCTAAGGGTTCAAGTGAAAGGAAGGGTCACATGTCTCTCACTTTAAATCAAAAGCTGGAAATGATGAAGCTTAATGAGGAAGGCATGTCGAAAGCTGAGATGGGCCGAAAACGAGGCCTCCTGCACCAAACAGTTAGCCAAGCTGTGAATGCAAAGGAAGAGGTCTTGAAGGAAATTCAAAGTGCTACTTCAGTGAACACATGAATGATCAGAAAGCAAAACAGCTTTATTGCTGATACAGAGAAAGTTTGAGTGGTCTGGATAGAAGATCAAACCAGCCACAACATTCCCTTAAGCCAAAGCCTAATCCAGAGCAAGGCCCGAACTCTCTTCAACTCTATGAAGGCTGAGAGAGGTGAGGAAGCTGCAGAAGGAAAGTTTGAAGCTA
The DNA here is from genome assembly GCF_036417845.1 of Apteryx mantelli. Taxonomy (NCBI): domain Eukaryota; kingdom Metazoa; phylum Chordata; class Aves; order Apterygiformes; family Apterygidae; genus Apteryx; species Apteryx mantelli. The sequence continues at coordinate 8,896,112 of NC_090020.1, forward strand.
GCAGAGGTTGGTTCCTGAGGTTTAAGGAAAGAAGCTGTCTCCATAACATAAAAGTGGAAGGTGAAGCAGCAAGTGCTGATGTAGAAGCTGCAGCAAGTTATCCAGCTAAGAGAATTGATGAAGGTGGCTACACTAAACAGCAGATTTTCACTGCAGATGAAACAGCCTTCTCTTGGAAGAAGATGCTGTCTAGGACTTTCATAGCTAGAGAGGAGAAGTCAGTGCCTGAATTCAGAGGACAGGCTGACAACAAGAGAACTAGAACTGACAGCAAGAGAACTAGAATTAGAAGTGGAGCCTGAAGATGTGACTGAATTGCTGCAATCTCATGATAAAACTTTAACGGATGAGGAGTTGCTTCTTATGGATGAGCAAAGAAAGCGGTTTCCTGAGATGGAATTGACTCCTGGTGAAGATGCTGTGAACATTGTTGAAATGACAACAAGGATTTAGAATATTACGTAAACTTAGCTGATAAAGCAGCAGCAGGGTTTGAGAGGATGGACTCCAATTTGGAAAGAAGTTTTATTGTGGGTAAAATGCTATCAAACAGCATCGCATGCTGCAGAGAAATCCTTTGTGCAAGGAAGAGTCAATCAATGTGGCAAACTTCACTGCTGTCTTATTTTAAGAAATTGCTCAGCAACCACCACCCTGATCAGTCAGCAGCCATCAACATTGAGGCAAGACCCTCCATCAGCAAAAAGATTGACTTGCTGAAGGCTCAGATGATGGTTAGCATTTTTTAGCAATAAAGTATTTTTTAATTAAGGTATGTACATTGTTCTTTCAGACATAATGCTACTGCACACTTAATAGACTACAGTGTAGTGTAAACATAACTTTTATATGCACCAGGAAACCAAAAAATTCATGTGACTTGCTTTATTGCAATATTCGCTTTATTGCAGTGATCTGAAACTGAAACCACAATATGTCCGAGGTATGCCTGTATTAGAAAGGCTTTACTTTTTCAGCAGATCTTTATATCTATCTTGGGTAGGCAGGTTGCATGTGCAGAGACTGCATGGGTATTTACAAATGCTGCCTAAAACCAGAAAGCAAATCTGGATGTATCCCTAGGAACAAGGACTTAATGAAAGCAATCCAGGATGAATTTGGGGTAATAGAAATTCAAATTCAGTTCAATCATAGTGAAATTATTCATGGTATCTACACTTCAAAATAAGTGCGATAGCTTTCAGTTTTTAAAATCTGCTTCTAACTACCATTTTTGGAATTCATATTTCTCTTCCGGAGCCTTAAATAAAAATCTTAATTCTGTATCTTCACTCAGCTCCAAGACCAATCCGTTTTCCTGTAATTTTTCTAATCCTAATTGTTTTCATGTTTATTTTTCATGTTAGGTTTGGAATGTGAAGACGACAGAGTGCTCAAACACCTTCAAATCCCTTGGCAGCACTGCTGGGACAGACATTACTGTGAACAGTGTTATTCTGCTGCCTAAAAATCCAGAACACTTCGTCGTTTGCAACAGATCAAATACGGTTGTCATTATGAATATGCAGGGACAAGTATGTTACCTTACTGGTGTCCTTTCAAGTTTATTCCTTAGTCATTTTTAAGAATGCCAGAAACAGAATTAATAACTTAGCTTTGGGTTAAACCCTATTTCTCCATTTTACTTTCATGACAAATTACTCTGTACTCAGCTTTTTAGAACAGTTTGATCTACAGTATGTAATTACAGATATGGAGATATCTTGTTTTCTAAACAGACCTTGTACTGGCTGAATGTTTTTACCTTGAACATAGTACTGATATGCAACAGTTTAATTCTGCAAAATATTTTTGTGGGGGTATCTTTACAGATTGTGAGAAGTTTCAGCTCTGGTAAGAGGGAAGGTGGTGATTTTGTCTGCTGTGCCCTTTCTCCTCGTGGTGAATGGATCTACTGTGTTGGTGAAGACTTTGTGCTCTATTGCTTTAGCACAGTGACTGGCAAGCTGGAGAGAACTCTGACAGTAAGTCCTTAGCTGGGGCTTTTGCAACATTATAAATATGGGTTTGATCTAAATGCAGCTGTTTGCAAGGTCCATAAAGAGAAGTTCAGTACTCATGAATCTGTCGTCTCAAGCAGCCATGATTGGTTACAAACGTGTTCCTGAACATTTGGCTGTGGAATGTGCTTAGTTTTTTTGTATAACCCTTTTAATTTTAAAAGTTGAGAGAACTTCTACGCATCAAGACTATTGAGTGAATTGGTTCAAAGTTTTAGTTGAGCTAGAGCAGATCTTGACCTGGATTCCAGCTGATGGAGAATCATGACCAAGCTCTTTTAAATTTGCCTTGGATTAAATAAACTAAAGAGAGATACCAGCTTGAATGTCTATGAACTTAATGGGTGACACTTAGATGTAGTGCATTTCAGTGGATGTAGATGGTTAAACCCTCCCTCTCCCTTGCAATTGGAAGCAAAACTGTAACTTAATATTGAGGAATTGTGTTCCTCTGCTTTTGCTGTGTGCATAAAGCATGTTAAACCTTAGTTCTGTTTCCTTGTTCTTTTTGTTCTTGTTTGAAGAGATTTTGTTCTTGTTTGAAAAGATTATTTGGCTTGCATCACTGCTTAAAGAAGAATCTCCTGATGCTTCTTCTTACTTATTCTCTAGGTTCATGAAAAAGATGTCATCGGCATTGCTCATCACCCCCACCAGAACCTGATTGCCACTTACAGTGAAGATGGGCTCCTCAAACTCTGGAAGCCATAGCTTGCTTTTCAATGAGCTATGAAGTGTGCCTGTTGTATGCAGGGTATTGATGTTTGTGCTTCTACGAGGTCTAAATCCCCTGAGCTTGATACTTGCTCAATTTTCAGTTCAGGTTTCCAGAAAATGCCTTTTTTAATTCTTGGTCTAAAATTAGCTAGGTTGATGCTTGATATAGCATCAATTAATTTCAAGTACTTTTACTTTTACCAGAGTAGCTGAAATAACATCTGTGGGAATGATTATTCTGTCTCCTGAAGTCTGTACTCTTCTTATGTTGTTTATAAAAGTGATTGAGCTAGAAACTATACATATTTATAAGTGGCCACTGACTTCCTAGAATGGAGTCAACTGCTTTTTTATTTGAGTGAATGATGTAGAATAAGAAGGCTGTCTCTTCTCTACTCCCAAAATGAAGGGAATGTAAGTAAACTTACTTGTCCTTAGCTTCAAGGCAGAAGCATTTCTAGTACAGTGAATTTTGCTGTGTTTCATCTTTGCTATACTTCTTCCAACAATACCTATCAAGTAGTGTCATATAGCTTTCTCAGAATGGAACTATTCCTCATCCTCTTTCCCATCTCCCGGCACTTCCCCCTAAAAACTTGCCTCATGTGGCAGTGAGCTGTAATATTATTTTGTCTTTTTTGATTTTTTTTTTCTCTTTTTTAAAATTTTACTTCCAGGCAAAAAAAGAATTACCTGGGCCCTCTTCCTATGAGTGCATAATATGTTCAGACCAGTTTTAAGACTGAAACCGGCCTCAGGGAATCAATGTTTTAGGACATGTAAAAGCCTGTTTTACATAGACCAAGTTCCCAGTGCTGTGATGCTGCACTTGCATTAATACTTTGAATTTAAGTTTATCCTCATCCTTCTTCTTCCTGCAGAAGGGAACAGCATACTGGAGCTTTAAATAATATTTGTTAAAGTTTTTTAATTGCCCATGTAGATAAGGGTCACACTTAGTGATACTTAGGTCCCACGCTATGATAAAAGAAGCTTTTAGGCCTGGTGGAGAAGGTGATGGTTCTGTCTGAGATCCTGGCTACTGCAGACCATTGTGAACTGGTATCTTCTAAAATCCAACCGTAGTTTCTCTGGGATGCAGCTAAAGTCAAGGTTTTGTCTGTAATGATTATACAAACACATGCAGATTGAATCTGGCATGCTGTTTTCTGTCCTCATCTCTTGTAGAATGCTTTCCTGCAACAGTAATCTTTCAAACAGTAATAATTTCTCTATGAGTTAATAAATTCCAATTTAAATAACCTCACATTTTTCTCAGCTGATGGAATTGGTTCTAAGGCAAGTATCAGTCGTCAGCCTGTGACTGACATCTTTCAGCATTGACTCATTTGATCTGTGTTCATGTCTAAGGAGATGCAGACAGTTTTTAGCAAAAATTCTCGCATAGTGTTGCTTGTTCACTACAGCTCTAGTCTTTAGTTCTGCTTAAGCTGTAATGTTTTAATTTTTAAGTTGTTTTTTACTTCCTTAGGTATGGCAATAAAGTTATTTTCTAGATAGCAAAAAGTGATTATTTTTCCTACGTGAAAATATGCTGGTTTGTCAGAAATAATTCACAAGCACCATTGGCAGTTTGTACTTTTCATACAGGAGAGGATCTTGCCAAAATATTTTCAATATTATCTAACGTGTGGCTCACTTCTGCTTCAGATTACATGGAGCTGCCAGTCCTCAATGTAAACTAGATCTTACATTGCTCCTTAAAAGAAAAGTAGTTATAGAAAATAGAACTGTCTGTCAAAATCCTAAATGTTTGAAGATTGAAATACATTTTCTAGTTTTAAAATGTGAGGGACAAAATCTGGCATCTCTTACCTTTTTATTTGATTTTCAGAGTCTTTCTTGCCTTGAGTACTCAAGAGAAAGAAACGGGAAATGTACTAATGTTTATGGAAGGGCAGTGGAAAGATTTATCTCCTGGGATGCAGCCTTAATTTGTAAAATAGCTGGTACTTGGCACGAAATTACAAAGATATCTTGAAAATGTTCTTAATTTTTTAACATAGCATATCTTCCAGAGGTAAAATCTCTTTCTAGACTAGGTGTCATGCTGTTTTATCTGTAAGATTTGAACAGGGCTATATTTAATGCTTTAATTAGCATTAAAGAAAATACTGTTCACTGCTTGCCTATTGGCCTTACTTTATTGTTGGATTATTTCTCTTAGAACTAGCTAGTTCTTTTGCACATAAAGATCTGCAAAATTCCTTGCCTGAGGAGTGATAAGTAATGAAGGTCTTGTAGGTCAGTTCACACATTACGTAGTGATTTAATCCTCCTATATCTGCAGCCGGGATTGATGAATTTTAGCCTGGCTTGGGAGGAAGCAGCACCTGTCCATATGTACCTGCAGAATGTAGAAGGGCTGCTGCCATCTCAGCAAAAAATAAGTAGCCTTAGGTTCCTGCATAGTTTTGTAAGTGTGGGCGGAACTTGATTTTTATATTTCTGGGGAAGTATTTTATCCAAGTAGTATGTATGCCTGGAGATAACAGGTATAGTCCTGCTCGGATACCAAAACCAGCTTGCCATCTGCAAAGAAAAATCAAACCCTCCCTTGATCCCTGATAAGAGTTAGAGAGAGATCAGCTGAAGACTTAGTCAGTTCTGTGGAAACTCCTTCTGGAAAGGAAAATCTTTTGCAAATGTCTTTTAAAGCGGCTAAGTTCTCAGTAAGAGAGGAGTGTTTTATGGAAGTTCAGGATCATTATGAAATAGGCAGTAGTAGAAATATGTCACTAGTTGTCAGAGTGGGAGACAGAACCAGAGTAACGATGGAGTCTCAATATGAGTATGGTCGTTCTCCCTTTATTAGAGCTTACACAGAGTATATATAGACAAGCAATAAGCATGCAGCAGCAATAGCTGTATGATTGGTTTACAGTCTCTGTTCACGCGCCTAAAGCGGATACATGATTGGTGCAAATTTGCTGTTCCCGTGGAGGGTCTTGTCAGCCCCCTCCTTGGCTTGTTTACCACTACTTGCCTTCCCCTTTTGTAATGGTCTAGGAATGCTCAAGGACAGTTCACATAGCCGCAGGGATCCTCCCTCTATTGTGAAGACAGGATTGCTCACTTCTAAGAGATCATGCCCCTTTTCACTTAACCATTCTTCCACAACTAGTTTCTTGCAACCAGCAGTACAACCTCCTGACACTACTGAATGACTGCAGTAGTTCCCTTTCTTAGATGAAAATGCAAGTCAGAATGTGGTGAAATGCAAATATTATAATTAGGGAGTGCAGAGAAAATCTTGCAGACCTCTGCTTGGTAAGCCAGGAATCAAGTTGTCATTGTTGATAACCATGTAAGGACAAGAGGCAATGGGCACAAACACATACAGGAAATTCCATTTAAACATACTGTGATGGTGATCAAACACTAAACAGGTTTCCTGGAGAGGATGTGGAGTCTCCATCCTTGGAGACTGTCAAACCCTGACTGGACAAAGTCCTGGTCAGCCTGCTTTTGTTTGCCCTGCTTTGAGCAGGGGTTAGACTACGTGATCTCCAGAGGTGCCTTCCAGCCTCAGTGATTCTGTGTATTGCAGAGGATTTAAAGCTACGAGCTGGGTGAGGGTCCTGCCTGTGATTGTAGGCAACTTTATAGTACCTGGGTTCAGTCTGTGACCAGAAGGGACAGAAAATGTTTAGTAGAGGAAAGATGGTGCTGAAAATCAATTATAAATGTTCTTCAAGTACTGTTTCCAGCAGTGCTACCTCTAAAGATAGCTAAGATGCTTATGGCATAAGTGCACATCAGAAGCTTTTGTGATTAACATGTAATGTTTTTTTTTTTTCTTGCTGGATAGCGTCTGCTTGGATTTAAGGAGTCCTTTTTAAGGATGGCAACTTCATCTCCAATTCCTATTTGTGGTCTGGGCTCCAGGAACTCTTAATTGGAGGGAATTGTAAATAGATGCAGTTTATGACACGTAGGCTGAGTGAACTTAGATCTGAATATCAGGGGAAAAGTCTAGGGTCTAGGTGAACTCTGCTTTGTTGACTAGCACATGCTCATCTGGGAATAGGTGTGTGCTGCTGCCAACTAGTTAAGCTGTTCCTGTCAGAGCTTTGTAAATAAAATCAACAACTAAGTTTTACTGCTCTGGGAGCTATAATAGCACTCATCTTGCTTCATAGGAAAACACAGAACCTGGCATTTCTTTTTCCTTGGTTTTGGAAAAGATGGTTTAAATCAAACACATGCATGCTCCTAGCTTCCCTCAGTGTGCCCTACTCATGCTTTGAGCAGCAGTCGCAACTGGAAGCAGGAACATCTCTTCCCAGATTACATCGCCAATGAAAAAAATCCTAGAGCAACTTTGGGTCATACCCCAAGTCCAAAGAGGAGATGAGGTCACGGAGCTTATTCCCCTGGGCTGAGCCAACTTTTCACACTGCTGCTGGGTGCTGGATAGTAGCTAGACAAAGCACAAGAAAGAGAGCACAGCTGGGGTCCTGTAATTGTACAGACAGAAGCACAAAGAAAGGCTCTTAAAGGAGTCTACGGTGGGAGTTCTTGGAGGTTTTTCAGCAAATCTGTAGTACAGTAGAGCTGCTAAATTTCTAGGGGAAAAAAGGGGGTTCTACAAGCCTGGTGCACGGTGGAAAGAATCATTATAATGGACTAGCTCTATAGATCTGGTGACATGAATTCCCTGCGGTGAAAAATGAAACAGTTAAGGTAATTGCAAATATCAACTCTGGGAAATTTGCAGGAAAGAGGTAACAATCACAAGACAATGGCTCTTGCCATAAGAACAATTTGTACTCCTTATTCTATTTCACCTTCTATCCTAATAACCAGCAGAGTGACTTGAGCTCTACTGGTCCTCTGCTGCACCATCCTGGGGTCCTGGCTTTGAAGTCAGGAAGTGAGCTGCCTGACACTTACTTATTGCAGCTTGTGCAGTTGCAGGCCAGACCAAGTGGTTTCACCAAAGTCCCGCTACCAGGACTAGCCTAGGTCTTTAGAGTGCTAGCTGAACAGGGGCTGTAGCCTTCTGGAATTTGAGCTGCTGAGAGTAACAGCATGAATGTTTCTGCAGCAGCAGGTAGTTGAGGTGGATAGCCCAAGTTGTTGGTGCATCCCTCACCAACCACAAGGTTTGTGTGTCCAGGTAGCGTGTGCTGTAAGTAGTAAAGCTGTTGCTGTCAGGGCAATGGGCTCAGCATGTTACTGCCTGGCTGAGTGCAGATGCTTGCTGGGCCAAATGAGGTCAGTGCTTTGTTCTTCCCCACAACAGTGTTACTAGCACAAAACAAGACTGGTAGGAGGGATGTGGGTTTTATGTCAGTCACTGGCTTGCCTAGGAAGGCCAAGGCCCATCTGGAGTTTAATCTCTCGAGGGATGTCAAAGACAACAAGAAGGGCTTCTATAAATATGTCATTAACAAAAGGAAGACTGGGGAAATGTGGGCCAGCTGCTGAATGGTGCTGGGGCCCTAGTGACAAAGGATACAGAAAAGGCAGAATGCCTTCTTCACCTCAGTCTTTACTGATAAGACCAGCCCAGCCATCAGGAATCCCAGGGCGTGGAGACCAAGGAGAAAGTCTGGAGAAAGGAAGACTTTCCTTGGGGGAGAAGGATGATGTTAGGGATCACTTACTTAAGGAAACTGGACATGCACAAATCCATAGGGCCTGATGGGCTGCGAACACAAGTGTGGAGGGAGCTGACTGATGTCATTGCAAGGCCACTCTCAATCATCACTGAAAAGTCATGGTGATCAGGAAAAGTGCCTGAGCCTGGAAGAAAGCAAATGTTGCTCCAGTCTTCAAAGGGAAAGGAGGAGGACCCAGGGAACTACAAGCCAGTCAGCCTCAGCTCCATCCTTGGAAAGGTAATGGAGCAGCTCATCCTGGGCATCATTTCCAAGTACATGAAGGAGAAGAAGATGATCAGTGTAGTCAGCATGGATTCACAAAGGGGGAATCATGTTTAACTAATATCTGATTGATAGCCTTCTATGATGGGATGACTGCCCGGGTAGATGAGGGGAGAGCAGTGGATGTGGTTTATCTTGACTTCAGCAAGGCTTTCGACACTCTCTCCCATAACAGCCTCATAGGCAAGCTCAGGAAGTGTGGGCTAGATGAGCAGACAGTGAAGTAGATGAGAACTGGCTGAAAGGCAGAGCTCAGTGTTGCGCTCAGTGGCACAAAGTCTAGCTGCAGGCCTGTAGCTAGCAGTGTACCCCAGGGGTCAATACTGGCTCCAATCCTGTTCAACTTGTTCATCAATGACCTGGATGAAAGGGTAGAGTGCACCCTCAGCAAGTTTGCTGATGATAAGAAAACTGGGATTGTGTCATACCCCAGAGGGCTGTGCTGCCATTCAGAGAGACCTGGACAGGCTGGAGAGACGGGCAGAAAGGAACCTCATGGAGTTCAACAAAGGCAACTGCCAGGTCCTGCACCTAGGGAGGAACCACCCCATGCAGCAGTACAGGTTGGGGGCTGACCTGCTGGAAAGCAGCTCTGCTGAGAAGGTCCTGGGGGTCCTGGTGGACAAGTTGACCATGAGCCAGCAACGCGCCCTTGTGGCCAAGAAGGCCAATGGTGTCCTGGGGTGCATCAGGATGTGTGTGAGAAAAGGTGAGGCCACATCTGGAGTACTGTGTCCAGTTCTGGGCTCCCCACCACAAGAGACATGTGGAGCTACAGGAGTGAGTCCAGCAAAGGGCCACAAACATGACTAAGGGACTGGAGCATCCCTCATATGAGGAAAGGCTGAGACCTGGGACTGTTCAGCCTGGAGGAGAGAAGACTGAGGGGGAAATCTTATCACCGTGTATAAGTATCTGAAAGGAGGGTGTCAAGAGGATGGGGCCAGACTCTTCTCAGCAGTGTCCAGTGACAGGATGAGAGACAATGGGCACAAACTGAAACAGGAAATTCTGTCTGACCATAAGGAAAAGCTTTTTTACTGCGAGGGTGACTGAGCACTGGAACAGGTTGCACAGGGCAGTTGTAGAGTCTCCTTCCTTGGAGATATTCAAAAGCCGTCTGGACACTGTCATGGACAACTTGCTCCAGGTGACCTTGCTTGAGCACAGGGGTTGGACTAGACAATCTTTAAAGGTCCCTTCCAACCTCAACTGTTCTGTGATTCTGTGGTTTCCAAGCAGCATGAAAAAACAGTGCTGCTTCTGCTGCCCTTTCAGCATTAGCAGTAGCATCAGTTCCTGGGCTGCACTGCCATGGCTCATGGAAGCCCCTGGTCAGCCATCCTTCCAAAAGCTAGACACTGTCCTGCATGGAGCAGGAATGGGCAACCTTGTTCCTGAAAGAAAGGTAACAAGAGAAATGTTGCCTCACCTGTGTTGATGCAGCCATGGGTGGGCTGAAAGGAAACACAACAACCCAGGAAGCAAAAGGTTGCAGAATGGTTTTTGATCTACTACACAGCCATCTATAACAAAATAACATCCAGCAGTGATCCTCACGTCACTGCATGGAGCTTGATTGGCACTAGCTGTTTTGATCAAGTGGTTGACTCAGAAAAGAAAAAAAGGAAACTACATGTTGACACAGCCTATGGCCTTAATGGTAGGTAGTTAGCAGTTTCACATGCACAGTGCTTACTGAACTGAAAATGAGCATGTTTGAGTGCTCAGTGTTTTGTCTTAAGATGGTGTTTCTGCAAGTGTTGTAGCCCTTGTGCTAGAGACAGGATTACATTGTTCCTTCCCTTGAATCACTGATGGAACAAAGGCTCCTGCTGGTCACATGTGTATAGCTGACTAATGAGCTCATCCAAGGGGAATCTGGAAAGGAGCCTGGCCTACAGAATTTCATTTCTGTTGTGACAAAGAATGAAAAAAGATGTAGGTGAGTCAGAGTCTCTAATCTGTAGGCCTCTGAGACAAGAGCCATTTCAATAGCTGTCTTCATAAAATGAAGCCCATACCACTCATGACAAGGGCTAGCTGAACAAGCCTGCCCCAAGAGATGCTTTCTAGTCTGACTATCCTGACTTCAGAGATTCAAATTACAGCACATAACACTGTCATTGTACTAGCCATTCCCAACAAGAAAAACTGAAGACAGTTCTTCTCATGACACCTTTGCCTTAGAGTAATACAAAAGTATATGCTGCATCCCCAGGCAGATGGTAATACAAGACTAAACTACCATACTGGAGGTTAAATCTGGACCTGTCTTCTCAGCAATTTTTTTATGAAAGAGCATTTTTTGCTAGGATTTTTCTGTCAATAGCAGTCTAAAATGCAAGTTGGGGGGGTGGCTTCTTTAAACTAACATCTGGTCTAAGAAAAGAGGCAATGAACCATTTTGTAATTATATTGGAAATGTTTCATCTACAATAATTAGAACATTCATACAGAATTTTTCAAGAGTCAGCTTAAAATAATGCACACAATACATGAATTTCAGAATAGCCTAGATGTATCAGTTGCTTGCATTCACTGACATCTATGGTTCTCTCCTCTACAGGCTCATATACTCCCAACAGCAGGGCTGCTACCGCTTTCATTAACATACCACTTAAGGGTATGTAATTTCAGTAATCAATGTGGAAGTCAAGCTTCACATGCCAGCAGACTGAACAGATTCCAAACAGCACACCGAGTCAGTAAGCCCTGGAAGTTTTTACTCCTGCACAGTAGTAAAAGAAGCTCCTGCAGTAGCCAAATACCCACCAGCTTTACACAGAGCCCAGTGTAGAACAGCAACCAAGCAGCAGTCAGTGATGAAACAGTTTCACATCTAGTTCAAAGATCAGGAACAAAGCTGGCCAAGGAAGGGACTATTTGAGGTTAAGTGCAGTAACTTGAGACAGCTGGTAAACTGCATGACTTCAATGGGCCTGTGAAGACTGACCATATCCTTCTCACATTCATGTATTATGTGGTTGCATTAGAGCCAGTCCTTACTTGATAAACACCAGCACAAGCCCAGAACATTAACAAGTTATCCTAATTAGTACAAAATTTAACTATATCTTACCATGAGTTATAAGTACTTGTGCATACTTCATTAACAGAGTATAAGATCTAAAATACCAAAAAGAACACCACAGAATCTTAGTCTAAGCCTGGGCAATTGCACACATACAGGAATTACAAGGCTTGAAATAAAGACAAGCAGGAAAGGGAGTTTTCTTGACCAACAGGCAGGGGTGAAGTGCAATCAACTTCATCTGAGTTTGCATCCTGGAGCTTTATACAAATTGCAAAGTCAGTTTAATTACTTAGTTTATTTCTTTATGCTTTCAGAAACAACTATGGCTGAATAAACAACAAATAGCAGGAAGTGAGGTGAACTGCTTGTAGTCCTTCACTCATCCACTAATGCATACAAAACAAGCATCACAAGTTATTCACTGGCCCTTTTATGATGTCTGACATTGAACACCACCTCTAGGGTGATGCTCATCATCTTCATAGGCTTCTCCATTATAGTGGTGTTTCCTTTTTTGAGATGGATCAAAGTCCACTAAATCCACTTGTTCCATTTCCTCAGTTTCTTCTATCTCCTGCCTTGTTGGTAGCAGTTTTTCCAGTAAAGACAGCTTATCTGAGGAGAGGAAGCCACTCTCTGGAAAGTTCACCTGAAATTAAAAGCTGCAGTTACTGTAGTTTGCCTGAAATGGCCTTTTACCATCCCACTATAGGTCACTTTTTTTTGCCAAAGTCAGCTTTATCACTATCACTTTATTTGTTATTTCTTCATCACTGGGTTTAAGTTACTGTGCCAGTTTTTCATGTCTGCAAAAAAGTCAACTTCTACCACATCTGGCAACTTAACCAACTTTTATTCAGTGTTTGTTCTGCCCCAGGATATTATCCAGAATCCCTACAGAAACAAAGCAGGGGTATATCCCAACATTAGAGACATGCTTGAATCTCCCCTAAAGCTGTAGCAAAGCCCACTACCACAGCTCCCACAAGCTTCTCTCCAAAGACAGTGTTTTCCAGTCCACTCCCTTGTTCTAACACAGAGCACAATTCAGTCCTTCCTACAAGATGACAGAAACTAAACAACATGTCAGGCAACTGGAAATTCACAATGTATCCAAAGAAATTCTTCTGGTACTTAATATATATTCAGTATAGAGATGTTTAGGAAGCTTTTGCTTTGGTCTAGCCTATAATCCTGTTTGTTAGATTTTATTTTCTGACTGTTGTCAGATATTTAGATATATGTTGGATAGTCAGTGATGAGGAATGCCACACTAGTAAGTTGATCCACTTACCCTAAACTCTATGATCAGACGTCCTTTTTCATATGGTCTGCGATAAATTGGCATACCTTCATTCAACACACACTTAATAGCACCATGCTTGACAACCTGGCCTAAAAAAAGAAAAGTCAAAAGGAAAAAAAAAGGGGGACATTCATACAGGCAGCACAAGCAGCTTTAATTTTAACTCCCTTAGGTATGTACTCATGTAGCCTTCTACAGTGTGTTTAGACAGCTACACTGATACACAGTAGTCTATCAGGGACTTACCGCCTGGTAACTTCTGAATAGGAGACCAGGTTGATATCTACATTACATTCTTTTAACCTTGTTATGCTTCCCAAAGGAAGCATACTTACAAATATGTTAAGTGCTCCATCAGTTCCAAGGCTGAAAAAGTAGTTCAGAGACCCACGGCCTTCAATTCTCATGAGGTATCCCCAGGATATAAGTATGTCCATGAGGTAAGGTCTGTTACTATATCACGCAAAGAAAGAGTTAGCTAGTGCTGGCCACTATCCCAAATCCCTATTTGTTAAAAATTTGTACTGCAAAGACTAGGAAAAATACTTGGTACCAGCACATCTCTTGTGCAAAGTTGGTCAGTTGCTTCTGTTTCCTTAAACTTACTGTTTACTTTCCAGTTTACATTTGCTGGATGCAGGGATATTTGGCAGAAAGCAAGCCAACACTTACCGGGATGGGAGGTAATAATTATAGTTCTGTTATCCAGCGTTGTGATAGGTTTTTGAAAGCCACATAGTGCTTCAACCAGTTGTATATCCATGGACAAAAGAAGATCTTCATCTTGTCTAAGGTAGAACCAAACAAAAAGTCAGAGAGAGGGAAGCAGTGAAAGGACCATGCCCAAGGAAAATAAAGCTGACATATTAATACTAAGAAGCACAAGCAATTAAAGAATATCAAATACTGATGTAGCACCAGAAGCCAGCAATTATGGGGATAATACCCATGCTGAGAGCCATTACTGAGCAAAACCAGCTATTCAAAGTGTAGAAGTTTTAAAAATTGTTTATTTAAATAAAAGGAGCAAGGCTCAGCTGCATTCAGTTTCATTTCATTGCTCCTTCCCACTTGGGAGGTGGAGATGAACTTTCCTCTAAGAAGATTAAACAGGTGATGGCAACTCAAAGTGATGGGTTATTATGAAACCATCTTCTGGATAACACCAAGAAATAATTAGAACAGAAAATATAATTGTTTTAACTGCCTATTCTGACTTCAGTAAGAACAGTGCAAGTGATGTCTGTATGTGTCCAAGGGCTGAGAAAACCTCAAGCCTATTAAAAGAACCTAAGCTACCTCAATGCATACTATTTTAGAGGTGTCTGGAAGGAGACTTGCCTGGAAAGATAATTTTAAACTCTGAAAAAACATCAAGGGAAGCCTAAAGATGCTGGAGCTGATGGCAGTGGGCAAGAAGATAGAGAGCAAGGGACAACTTCAAGTCCCAGGTACCATGCAAAAGTATGGCCCAGACCAACTCTTTGGCATAGCTGATTCAGTATCTGGTTTCACTAGAATTAAGAAACACAGTTCACCAAGCCTTATCAAAAGTGGTAAGAACTGATTCTTTAGACTGTGAGCTCAATGCTCTTCAGCACAGAGTTTTGGCACCAACTTCTATAGTTCATCACCATACAGGAGAGTTATTCAGGCCAGCTATATGTTTTATAAGAACTTTTGATTTGTCATTTGTACTCATAAGGACAACCAAAGGGACCAACTGTTGACAGACATGCCCCCTCACCCCGAGACAATGTCTTCCCAAATCAATTGATCTTGTTACTGTTCCAAGCAGAAACAGCAAGACACCAAGTGCCACAAAAGAAATTTCTGTTAGGCAACCAGTGTTTTTAAATCAGAAAAAAAAAATACTGTATAGACTAATTCCACAAACAGTAACTTGAAACAAGGAAGTTTGCAACACCAAGCAGTATTGTTAGGTAACATGAAATACTTGAGACATGGTTGATTCTGTTTGGGTTACTTTTGCTTTCACAAGAACGGACTAGACTGATTACCCTACCCAGTTCACTCAGGTGGGGAATGAATGGTGGAAAACCACCTTTGCCAGCAGACAGACCACCTTGACTTTCATCAGAAGGGAGCATGCTACACGCAGAAGTTTGCCATAAACAGGATCTCTGAGGAAAAGTGAAGCACTGGAAGCTTCCTGTGCCCTGAAGCTAAATAAGCAATAACCAGCTTCCTACGCTAAAAGACCGATTTTCTGAGTTAAGTGATGGAAAACTATCCTAGAAAGAACATGGAATCCTGAGGACAACAACTTTTGCAGATATTGACAGCTATTAAACAAAATACTTAAAAGAGTTCTTAAAATTCAAGGTTTGTAAACTCTCAATAACTGTAACTCCCTTCTATTTGCCTTCCATCCTCTTCCACTGCAAAGGCTCACAAAAATGTTTTGTGTTGTCAGTAACACTAATAGTTTGGTGAGTTGTACCAGTATTCCTGCACAAGCCAATATTCCTTTGACCAACAAAACCTCACAGATTAATTCTAGCTATATGATCCTACCTACTGATGTTTCCAGTAACTAAAAAGCCAGTGGTCACCAAGGAAGCGTGTGGACAAGCATCTCAAAAGTAAACACAAAAGACTTGCAGAGTTTTTACCTTGTAAATGTAGAGTGATCTTTTTGATCCAAGACAATAATTATGTCCCCTGGCTCTAGTCCTGGCTCTTGGTCCCCTTCACCATGGAATGTTATTTTCTGACCATCCTTCATTCCTATTGCAGAAAAAACAAGTATATCAGCCTTTTAAGCTAAAAGCAACAACATGCATTATTTTAATACAGCACAAGCTGGTACTAGGAGATCTCTGTATCTTGAAACTGGAACATCAGACCTTCCCTTGTAGCATTACATGTTTTTATCAACTCACACATCCAAAAGATTTTAGTGCTGCCAACCTGAGCTATGTCTCATGATCATTAAGCTTAATTGTAGTTCAAAACAGCCACCTGCCAAGATAAAATCCTTAAGGGAAACATTATCAAAATAGCTTCCATTACATGCACAAGCACTACAAAGACAACATAGAAACAACACTGCATACAATACTTGTTTTGAGAATAAACAACCAATCAGGTTAAGTTTTATAAGTATCTGTAGCAGAGCTACTTGTGAAACATGATCTCAGTGCCTGCAAAGGGTAAGAAGCATTCTTCCTAGGAGAGTAATCATCACTTAAGAAAAACATTTCACCTACAGGGAAATCACTGTACCATAAATTCTAGCTGCCTCATGCTAGCTTGCAGAGTCTGGTTTTCTACAATGGAAAAATTCAGCTTTTTTCATCATTTCCGTGTTTTAAATGACCACAATATATTCTTACTGAACTGCAAGACATTATTTTTCCTTCTGGGGGGAAAAAACCCACAAATACAAACATTACATAAGGTGTGCTTACACATACATGTAAAACAGTTACAGATGATAATCAGATAGAAATCTGTAGCAAGCCATGTGCATGTCAGCATGTTCCGTCTTAGAAGCCCTACCATTCCAGAGACTTCTCCCGCCAACTTTTGAGCGGCCTACTCAAAAGAGATGCATTTGTCATTCGACAGTTCACATTACCCCATCACTGTGAGGGTTTACATATTGAATTACATTTTGCCCAACAAAGAACATGTGCACCGAGTAACACTGTCAGGGTTGCATAGCACACTTAGTTCTAAGCATTATAGGCTTAGCACTGTCTTTGTACCTTATTACTATAGCAGACCTGGTTCCCCTTCACACTGAAGCACAGTAGAAGTGATCGGAGTCTGCAGGGTTTCCCAACAGGCTAACAAAACTCACTAGGCAAGATGAACCAACAATATATTTGTGTCTTATTTGATCAGTCTAGCTAACCGACCAAGATTTTTGCTTACAAAGTTGCACTAGGCAAAAAATTCACTGCTTACCAAAATACAGGTTTTAGAATTCATTCTCAGTTATGCATAAAGAAATTAAACACTAAAACAGAAATAAACACCCTTCCCTAAAAACAAGTCTCCCGCTTTTGAAAACTATGAACAGGCTACCTTTCTTAATTTGCATTCAGTAGTGTTACTCACCATAACAATCAACACCATACACTTACTAAAGCTTCTGTTATAGTGCTGCAAAGTCAGTGTCAGTATATTCAAATTTAGTACTTCAACCTATTACAATCCTCTCACCTTTGTCAATATGAACTTCTAGTATCTTCTTCTCTCTAACAATTTTTCTGCCATTGCAGCTCTTACACCGGTCCTTGGGGCTGATACGCTCCCCATGTCCCTGACACTCCATGCACACAGACTGAATTTGCTGCACCATTCCTGGCCCAATCTGGTGAATTCTGATTTGCATGCCTGTGCCTCTGCAATTAGGACAACATTCTACTGCACCCTTCTTACCGCCGCGGCCTGAAAAGAGTAAAATTGGAGATGGATTGTTATGCATTACCAGAAGAAAGCAGACAA
Organism: Apteryx mantelli; assembly: GCF_036417845.1. Taxonomy (NCBI): domain Eukaryota; kingdom Metazoa; phylum Chordata; class Aves; order Apterygiformes; family Apterygidae; genus Apteryx; species Apteryx mantelli. The sequence goes on from NC_090020.1 coordinate 8,913,584, forward strand.
CAAAAATTAACTTGCAGTTTCAGAAGTAATTAATGTGTACTTTCAGTATTAGTTACCTTCACATTTGTCACAGATAACATTCTTTTGCAAAGCTAGTTTCCTTGTTGCACCATTGTACATGTCTTCTAAACTTACTGACAACTGATGAACAACATTTTTGCCTGTAAAAGAAAAAGTGTATTTACTCATTTTTGAAAGTTTAGTCTTAAAAAAATGGAAAATTTCCCATGTCACTATGCTCAAGTCACATTAAAACAAGTCTTTACCAAATAAGTAAATCAGAAGACTTTTCTATGAAAATGCAAACAATAATAGAAAAAAAACATATGGAAACACAGATTTAAGCATTACGTGCAAGCTTTTAGTTTTATCCAAAGTGACCAAACATTCACACAACTACAAGGAAGTAGGAGACACTGTCTAGAGCCAGCAAAGCACTACTTCCCTCTCACAAGGGGATTTCTGGAAACTGAATTGAGTAACTAAATTTTTTACAGTCTGGAATCGACTAGAACTTCAATTACTGCAGGCTTAAGTTCATGAACTATAATAAGTTCCAGCTTACTAGGAATACCTTGATACAAAAAAAAAAAACCAACAGAACCCAAAAAACCACCACCCACAAACTGTGTAACATTTTGATACAGGTACTTTTTTCTTCCCTTCATTACCAGGAGAATTGACATGGGCAGCATGATTCTTAAACAGTTTAAGAATGACAAAAATCTTTGCCAGTATGTTTAATCTGGACTTTAATTTTGAGCAGACTTTTACTGTAGCTTCAGACCAATTCCACTGAACATCACAAGAAAACAAGGTTTCACAGACTGAAGCTGCTTTGGCTGCCTTGTTTAGCCATAGCTACCTTCAACTAAAGATCACATAAACATTCACATTTGGACAGTACACTTACAATACCTCAGTTGCAAAATATTTTAAAAAACGCTACTGTCCCATTTCCAATGCAGGTTATTAAATGCTGGGTTTACTCTTAGATAAAGATTTTCCAAACATGAAATCTGGTTAGATATTAACACGAGACAATGCATAAGAGATCAAACTACCACTGTATGAACTGAATGGCCTCTTCCTGCTCATTTCAGGTTAAGAGCTAGGGACAATGCTTTATCCAATCTTCAAAAACATAGGTATAACTTTGTTCTAACATTATTTACAATCTTAGAGCTACAGCATTCACCTGAGTAACTTCAATCCTCTCTACTGTAATAATTAAACCGTAAAGTTTGCGAAAGTGTCAGAAAAAGGCACCTTACCTCGTCTCTCCCTCTGCATCCTTCCACCACCGCCAAAGAACATATCAAATATGTCCATGGGTGACCCGAAGCTACTACCAGAGCCGCCCTCCTTGATGGCCTGCTCGCCCCCTTTGTCATACAGGTCTCTCTTCTTGGGGTCGGACAGTACCTCATAAGCCTGGGAGATCTGCTTGAACTGTGAAAGACATGTGTCACGTCTCGGACACCCTCACTTTAAACCCCCAGGCAGCATCCTGCCAGCACCCTCCCCACACCTCCCCGCCAGGGCCCCCTCACTCCAGCCAAGGTCTCCCCAGGCGCCCCCCCCCCCCCAAAATGCCACCCGCCATCCACCGTGTCAGCCCCGAGGCATAGCCACCCCCCTCCCCGAAAAATCCCGCTCCCCCTCCCCGGGAGGGCCGCCCGCCGTCGCCGCCGACCTTCTCGCCCTCGTTGGGGTTCTTGTCAGGGTGGTACTTGAGCGCCAGTTTGCGGTACGCCTTCTTCAGCTCCTCGGCCGAGGCGTTGGGCTTCACGCCCAGCACATCGTAGTATGTGGTCTCCTTCACCATGGCGGCGGCTTGCGGGGTCGCGGCGCTCCGCTCCGGACACCTCCGCGGCGGGTGCTCCCGCGCCCGGCGGCGCCTACTCGCCCAGCTCCCGACTTTTCTGGAAAGTTCCGAGCCGGTCCCCGCATCCGGGGACTTTTAAGCCGCCGCGGCCCCTCCCCGGAAATCCCGCCCCGCCGGCTGCCCGGGTTCAAAGCGAGGCCAGCCAATGGGAGAGGGAGGTGGGGGGAAGGGACCGGCCAATCGCCGCTCTCCATCCGTCAGCGCCAGGCCACGCTGCCCGGCAAGCGTTTCGGCTCGCCCACTGCCGCCACTCCCAGCATGCACCGCCCACAGGCTGCCGCCGGCGCCGCGCATGCTCCCGGCGCCGCCCGCGGACTACGGCTCCCGGCATGCCCCGGGGGCGGCGGGTCACCGCGCCTGCGCTGCAACGACCGTAACGGCGCCCGCCGAGCCGCGCGCCCTGCCTGAGGGGGAAGGGAGGGCCTCTTCCCCCGGGGCGGCCGGCGCCGGGCTGCTCTGCGGCTTGGGCCGGCCCAGCCCGCCTCATCCTTCTGAGGGTGACCGGGAGAGGGGGCAGTTGCGTGGGCCCGCCGCCTCCGCTGAGGGCGTGCGGAGCTCCCAGGTGGCCGGTGTAGCGGGTGGAACAAGCCGTACCCTCGGCCTTGTCAAAAAGGTCGGGGAAAAACCCTGCCGCGGGGTTAAGTCGGTCGCTTGTGGAGCCTGCTGTAGTGACTGCCGCCGTCCTCCGACGGGAGGGTCTCAAAGCCGAAACCCCGAAGCCTTCACCCGTGTTGGCCTTTCCTTGCCTGCCTCCCATTTTTGTCCAGGATCATGCAGTCCTCGGTTATAGGTGCTTGGGCCCTGTTAGGAAAACGAAAGCAAGGGGCGGGGGGAATGCCTCTATTTTGAATGTCACTTGAGCAGTGCATGTGCTCCTGTAAAGTATCAAGGAGCAATAATGGTTACTATTTTCACATTATAATATTATACATGTTTTATATTAAAAGCCTTAAACCACAGATAGTCTGCTCCTAAGCTTAAATGCTTCTGACATTGCTAAGGAAGTTATCACTGGCTATAAAGAACCTGAGCTGCAGCTTTGAGTTCAGACATATTTCCGAGAAGCAATGAAAGAGCCAGTCACAGGAAGAGCCACAGATGCTCACACAGCAGCAGTGCGGTGACTCAGAGCACCTCTGCACAGAACCTAGCACGTTTTCCTGTCCTGGCTGCAACCCCTGAAATGTGCAAATGCCAATGACTGCCACTGCATTTCACTAACAAGCTCTTGAATTGGAGATCCATATTTAGGCACCCACGCTGAATGCCTCTGCGTCCTAATGCACACCACGTAGGTGCCAATTCTTTCTAGCCCTCAGTAAGAAGGAATGCACACCTGAATCTTTGAGTAAAATATGATGTTTAATCAGAATATTCAAAGATATGAGTGGAATAAAAGATTGGCAATTACATCTTGCATCCCTTCTGATGATGGGAACTTCAAGATGATACAGCATTGGATGGACCTCTCAGGACAGGGCACACTGCACTGATACTGCCTGTGCTGAGGTTCACCAGCATTTTGGTCTCTAGAGCTCTTACAGGATTTTCTTAGAAGAAAACAGTTCTATTAATCATTCCTACTGCCCAGCAAAAGGAACATTCACATGAAAACATGCTGTTTCATTTCTAAACAAAGATAAGGACATGCAGGTGGTCTGATTGTTGGTGCCAGGTGGGAGCTGCCTACAGCTGCCTCTGTTACAATTAGCCATCTCAGTCCATCCTGCAGCCAAGAGGTATGTGCAGCACAGCACAGGCTTGTGCCTACTCAGGTCAGCTGTTACGTGAACCACTACACTCCTTGATGTTCAATAGCATTCTAGTTAGGATCACTACACTCCACCTCTTGATCCACATACAGTTAACCTTTGCTGAAGATACTGTAATTTGCAGGTTACACCAGCAACCTTTTAGCTAGTAGAAAGACTCTTACAAAGCGATTACTACAATTAATAATATAAGGGCAGCGAGAAGTGAAACAAATATTGGGTGCGAGAATAGGTATAGAATAGCAGTATCATCGGAGATAAAGCCACCAAAGATCTGCAGCCACTGTGCAGGAGCTGCATTAGCTACTTGCCTTGCAGTCTGGATAATGTGTTGATTCTGATGTAACACTTGTATTTCTATGATATCATGCTGCTTTTCATTCTTTAATAAATGATTGTATGTTATTTAAGGTAAATGCCATTCAATTAAAGGCTCTCCAGTGTTGCCAGTTCCCCTCCAAATGTTGATATTAGCATGACTCATGACAACTAATCAGCTGCATACAAGGAGGCAGAGGTATTTTGGCAGGTAATAATTTGCATATGGAAGCTGTAATCTGATTTATTAATTCACTTACCTGCTATAACATACTGCACAGTACTTCAGATCTAGAGTTAAGGATTTTACTACTTAATCTTAACTTTTTTGTGAGACCTTTTCAACTGAACAGTGCTTTTATGTAGGCTTCAGTCTAGAATTTTCCAGCCCTTGGATTGCATTGACCTGTTGTAATGGGTTCAATGTGGTTAATATGATGACTATCCAGCAATATCTCAAACCTCCTGAGTGCAATAGTTGGCCCTGCAGATGCCCATCTCCCAGCTCAATCGCAAAGACTGACTTCACTGATACGGCTGTGCTGTGGCAAGGTCTGCTCTTGCCTCACAAGTGTTCTTGGGAGGATGAGTCAGTCCCCAAATAGGGTGTTGTAATCAGCAGGAGTTATGCTGCCTGTAACCATATAGATTTAGGCAATACTTAACACAATTAGTATAAACAACATTACAATTGGATGTGTTTTCATATGTAGCAGCCCTGCAGTCTTAAGGATACTATTCCAAGAATAATTTGTTTTCTTATATGTACAATAAGCTTGCGATGATATTTGATTATTCATAACCTTGATGATTAATAACCCTTCTGTGACTGCTTACCTATTTACTCATTCATTGTCTCTTTTACCAATCCCTTGGTAATCTTCCTGATGACATGGTGAAGAGGGTAGTAGAGATATTGAAGGTTTTGTAGTTAGGCCCAGGTCTCAGATCTCAGAGGAGTTTAGTTTGTCAGCAATCCATCTCTCTCAATGTTGTGCAGCATCTTTTGTAAATATGTGATGATACTCATAACTATGCACACACACAACATACATAGATCAATATCTATAAGATTGGAATGGGATACTCTGTTTCCTGTGTTGCCTATTGAAGATAAGAGATAACAAAAGATTAATAATTATCTTTGTTCCCCAGGCTGGAATATTTTCCTTCATAGGAGCTTCAGATATAATCGGTCACAACTCTTTTTTCCTTTTGCATTCCCCCATCTCCCCATCTTATTGATAATAAACAGACAACTTTACACTTATAAATCCAGAGTTTTTATGCATAATTTTACTGTCCTTTCTTTCATTTCCTTCCAAGGGAAGGTGTTGACACATTATTTAGGATCATATAGGGTTAACTTTTAGAAACACTAGAATACAGCTGTTAAGCTTGGTTACCAGGCAGGTATGCATACCCTGTAATGCTTGTCTATGCCATCTTCCTTTAATATATATAACCTACTCTGGTTCCTAGATTCATTCTGTTACTTACATACTGGTTTAAAAACAAACAAACAACTTTGCTGAAATGAACAATTTTATCATTAGGTCTGGCTGTTTCTATTCAAGTTGTTCTTCAATGGATGACCTTATAAAACAAAACAAAAAAACCTACCAAGACCATCAGGCTATTATAGTTTGGCTTTAACTGTAACTGCTGAAACCATTTCTCTTAAGATTATTTACATCCATCTATTACTTAAGTTTGAGCTGTTTCTTTATATTAATTTTTCTTTATGATCATTCCACATTGAGGCATTTTCCAGCCCCTTCTGGTTTCTTATAGCGGTGCTGGCAGTTAAAGATGCTGGCTCTTCATATTATAGGCCTCTTCTTGTTCTGCAGATGTGCTTCTAGGGCTCTTATGTTTCTCACATCCTTGTGATTAACCTCTGCAGCAGGATAGCATGCATTAGCTATCATCTCTCCAGTAGCATTGACTTCCAACCTTCAAACGTTTAACTCTTCCGTCTCCGTTCAGTATTCCTGCAAGCAACCCCTTATCGCTTCATTTTCTTTCTGCGCTCACCCTGTGAGTGATAGGTGTTATTTTCCCCGATAGGGTAAGGAAGTTACCTGCTTAAAAATTTTTTTTTTTTTTTTTAATTTTATTTCCCCACCCGTTGCTTTTGGAGGCAGGTTAATATTTCAGCCGGGGTGGGACATCCAGATCACGTCCCAGACCACTGGGGAGGCCCCTGGGCCCAGCACCGTGCACGTGGCCCCCCGGCCTGCGCCGTTTAATGGGAATACTCGGTGAAAGGGGCCCTTCCGCGCGCCGCTGCCCCGGCCCCGGCCCCGCTCCCGCTCCCGCTCTGCGCCGTCCCACGGCGCCGCCCCGCGGCAGCGCCCGCGCGGTGCCCTCGTCGCGGCGCCCCCTGGCGGCCGGTCGGGGCGCCGCCGTCCCGCCGGCGCAGCCCGGCCCACTGCGCCTGCGCCGCGCCGCCCCAGCCTGCGCCGCCCGCGCTGCCCCACTGCGCCTGCGCCCCGCGCCGTCCCGCTCACACAGCCCGCGCTGCCCCACTGCGCCTGCGCCCCGCTCACACAGCCCGCGCTGCCCCACTGCGCCTGCGCACGCCCCTCCTTCCGGTCACGGGCCGCGCTTATAGCGCCGGCGCGCCTGCCTTGTGGGAGAGCTTTGTCGCCGCGCTGGCGCCGGAGCCGCCTTGTGGTCACGTGCACGGCTGGACGGGAGGTGATTGGCTGGGCGTGCTGCGGCGCGCTGCTGGCGGGGCCCGGCGCGCGGTAAGGGGCGCGGGCCGGCGTTGCCATGGGGACGGGCGCGGCCCGGCTGCGGCCTGCCGCCCGCCCCCCCCCCTCCCCCCGGGCCGCCCCGCCGGGGCAACGGCCCCGGGGCCCGCGGAGGGGCTGCCAGGACCCGGGCGCCGCGGCCGGGGCCCGCCGCAGGCCGCGAGGCCTTGCCTCGAGTTTCGTGACCGTGAGCCACGTTAGCTAACGCAGAGGCTGCTGGGGGCGCCTAGGCCCCGCTCGCCCCGGCGGCAGCGCGCTGGGGGGCTGCGTGTTAGTCACCCGCTGTCTGTTTCGCTCTGCAGTGCAGGGATGCGTGCGTGCTGGCTGGTGGCACAAGAGAGGTGCAGCCACCGAATCAGGCTGCCCCACTTGGGAGCAGTGGTAATTGGACGTGGCCCAGAGACTGGTATAACGGATAAGAAGTGTTCGCGGCAGCAAGGTAAGGCTCAGCTCGAGTGCTGCTTTCTCAGTCTGGCAGTGTTGCTAAGCTCGTGAAGAGTCTGAGATAAAACTACAGCACTCATGCTTCACTCATGCTAATCAATAAGCCTTGTTCTCCCACTTGGCTAAATTACAGTGAAACCAAGGAAGCATTGTTTTGGCCTTACTTGTAGGCCTGCTCTGTGCAGTGTTGAGTTGGAGATGACAGTTCTTCCTTGATATCTAAGCAGGGTTCCCATAGGCTTATTCCTGAAGTCACTAGCTGATGGTCTCTTGTCTCTGCATGGTACACAGAGCTGCGTGATTCTTGAAGCCATTGAGTTTCTTACAAGCACTTGCGAAGACCTCTGGGTCCTGACAAATCTGAGGAAATACAGTCTTCCTGCTAAAAGGAAGATAAGAAGTTCACCTTTATAAACTAAGATATTGAGCCCTAACATAAGTCCCCAGGTCCATAGTCCCGTTCCACTGCCTTTGCTCTCACTTGGTGAGTGGCACTAGTCATGTTCTCTGTCTTCCACCAATTGATTTATAGTATGACTTGGTATTTCATTGGGAGAAACCACATTTTAATTTGCAAAATACTTCCCTTTCCACCTTCCCAACCTTATATTTCTCCCATTCTGGACACAGCCCTTCTCCCTGCCATGTTGTGACAGAGCACTGATGAGAACAGCAAGAATTTGTAGAATATTTCAGTGGACTTCCCCTTTATTCTGATGTAATTTTTGCTGATTCATAATACCAAATGTGCAGGTATGACTCAGTCTTGTGAAAGAGTCCCGTCTTATCAGTGGTCTTGGAAACACTAAGACAACATGGCAAAAGTCTTCTTACAAAAATATGCATAGAAATTTTTATCAGAAGATAGCACATGCTTAAAATTCAGGAGTGTTTTCTGTCTTTTGGGCCTTTTTATTTACATTGTTTTATGTTTTTTTTTTTCAGTACAGTTAAAAGCAGATTGTAACAAGGGGTATGTCACAGTCAAACAGGTATGTTTTCAAATGGATAGGCAATATTTCTGATGCTTACTGAGGTGGTCGTTATGCTTACACTCCACAAATACTGCAAGTAATGGTTCTGACCACAGGGTCAGGTCTGAAGGGCCTCAAGCTATTTTATGATGAAGGTGAGCATGCTGGGTGGCCCTCAGAAGGGCTGTCTTTCATTTGTGTACCTCAGTGCAAAAGCTGCAATGCTCTTTCCAGACATGCTTGTGTTTCAGACGGCTGTAGCTGCAGTGTCAGGGAACACTGCCTTAAGTCCTCAGCCTGTTCTTCCTCCAGGGAATAGATTTTGGAGATTTCAGTGTTCTTCCCCTAATCAAGAGCTTAACTTGCTGATTTTCCTCCTGAGCCTTGCACCTCTAAAGATGAGGCAGCCCTTCATTTAAGGTCAAAATGGTTCTGATTATACTGATGGGACTAGGCAGTTCTCAAAAGTTTTTGTTTTGATGGCTAATAGAGCCAAAGTTGTGGTCATCTCTAGGGAGAGGTGGGATTTGAAACAGCACTGATGGCATTCTAGTGTTGTTAACTGGGAGGACACAGGCCTACTCTCCCCTACTAATGGGCACCACTATCCCTGAGATAAGGGAAAGGCTTCAGGTGCTGGGACATGTATGTGTGCCCACAGCATCAGCATCCACATTAATCTACTGATGAGTAACATCTTCCATCAAAATGTCCTAAGAGCTCAGCAAGTACTTGGCCCCACTGGTATCTGGTGAATTCTGCAAGAAACTCTTAGACATGATTTCAGAGGAATCACCCTTAACAACCGCTTGAATGTGATATTACTGGAATCTCGGGCCAGGGAGTACCCCCTGGTGGTAGCAGTTAGCATGTTTTCACAGTCTGCTCTAGAGCTGCTTCCCCTGTGATTTATGTGCAGCACCGGGTTCCAGTGATCAGCTGTTAAATAGCATATTGGTCAGGGCGATGTGAAATGTACTTGATGGCAGTGAAACTTTATGGGTTATAGACTGAAAAGATCCTGTCTGGGATCGGGGATTTATCACAGGCAGTGTTGACTGATGAGAGGCACAGTACCATCTGGTGAAACAGGCAGGTATTGCAATGACAAAGCTAAAGAAAGACTTTGTGTCAGAGTTCATCAGTCACTGGCGTGATCTGGTTTCCTACAGTTTGTACCATGTATAAACATTAACCAAAAGCATTTTGAAGCCAGAGACCCCTTACTTCCCTAGAGTCACTCTCATGATCAAACAAAATGTATCCACTCAAGCAAACACTGTAGGTTACCCATACTAACACATGCTGGGGTGGACAGAGAGGTTTCACCTCTCTTAAATGAAACAGTTCTCACCAGCTCTGTTGAAACATAACCCTTCCCCAGCCCACACAAGATTATCAGATATGACCTGAAAAAGAAAAGACTCCTGTCTTTCAAGGAGCTGGTTCCTTTATAGTGGACTCCTCTGGGGGACTTCTATAGACTGTTTTTGTCCTTTTTTTTTTTCCTTTGGCCTATGCAAGAGGAAGTATGTTGAAAGTGTTGGGAATGACCTGTTCTTAGTGAGCCAGCTGTTGGGAACCTGGGTTCCTTTCTCTCTTGAAATGAGCCTTTGGCTCATTCAGAGTGGTCACATGTATTTGGAGGTGGATGTGCTGACAGGACAGCATTTGGGAGAAACAGAAAATAAAATGTAGAAGAAAGGAGCAGAAAGAGAAAATAAAATAGTTGGAAATTGGGAAACCTTCTGGAGGTGGACAGAAATAATCGTTAAAACTACTGTTACTGATAAAACAGTAATTGTTATTAAAACTGTTATTGTTTTAGCAGTTATTAAATTTTCATTTTTTTGTTTGTTTTTTTGGAGGGAAAAGGGGTCAGGGAGGCATAGGTCATCTTGTGACTCTAGTCAGCTGTGCTGCTCAGCCCCTGGGACACCATGCCTCTGAGGGTTGTGTGCTAGCTGTTTTGAGTGCAAGATGGGATCATAGAGATGTGCCTCCAACTTCTAACTTCCCTGATTCTTTAGAGTGGGTCAGTGTCAGGATGGGTGTGGAGTGGATACAAAATACTTCTGCTTTCCAGGATAGTGATATTTTCAGGACAACTGAGTCTTAGTTGCTGGTGATGACAATTAAAAGATCCTCTGCTCTCTCTCTCCCCCCCCCCCCCCCCCCAAGATCGGCGTTAATCCAACTACTGTTGATTTAACAAATATTGGCAAAGATAAAGAGGTGAAAATGAAGCCAGGCCAAGTTCTGCATGTTGTGAACAAACTTTACCCCTACACGGTGCAATTCTCTGAAGAATCAGGGAAAACTGTTACAGAAGTAGAAGAGAAAACACAAGCTGAGAAGAGGCCATGTGAGGACTCCTGCAAAAATAGTAATGAAGAAAATGTGCCCAGAAAAAGTATGAAGACGGAGGTAGTGGATACACCAGGCAGTTTTTCAGATGACAAACTGAGCAGTTCCAGTGTATCTCCAAATGAGGGGGTTTCTAGCAAAAAGGTAAGTGTATTAGAATTAGTACTTTTGCTGGTTCTCCTAGGGCTGTCTTCTCCAGCAGAGCTCTTTTGTGAGCGCTACCTATGGGGAAACTTGTCAGGTGAACACAGATCCTGCAGGTATCCAGAGCACATGAGCTGACATGTGCTAAGGCAAAGACTATGCTCCTGACACCACACAGATCCTGAGAAAGTTACCTGGATTCCCTTCTAAGCTGGGTATCTTCCACGAAATTGCTAATGTGGCTTGAGTCCTTCACAGGCTCCTGCTGAAATCAGCACGATTGCTGGGTTGGTATGAGTGTGAAGAGGTCTGCGTTTAGCAAGTGTGAATCTGATCTCTGGTTCCTGTTGCAGTTTCTGTGAGAAAGGCAGTCCACGTGAGCTCAGCTTAGCTGGGATCCCATGAGGATTCTGTGCTGCCACTTGAGATGAAATCTGCTGTGTTTACAAATGCAGAAGTGGTTATCCAAAAGCTTACACACACAATGCAACACTTTGCCCCCCCCCCTTCTTTTTTTTTAATCTCCTCTTTGGTCATTCCTTGTGGTTGAACTGTGTTTCCCTTAATGGGTGTTACTAGCTTAAAAACTTCTCTTAGCTGGACTGACGTGGACAAAATCAAAAAGAGCAATGACTACTTCTAGAATTAAATGTGTGGTTGCTGGAGGAGACAGCACAAAAACACAACCCAGCAGACCAAATTCTAGTCCCAAGTTTACCACTTATTTCATCTGCAGCCTCAGGCTATTTGTATTAGGGCCAGATTTGTGGTAGTATAAGCAGAGAGAGAAGGAGAGTCAAACTGTTAGCTGGCTTATACTTTTCTGTTTCTTTCTCTGCACTAGAGTAATGTTTGAACATCTTCCTGGACATGAATATGGTGAGGATAATCTTTGGCAATGCCTGTGAAGTGCTCTGAACAGAAATATGTTGTCTGCTTTAGAAGAAGTACACTCAATGTGTCTTCCACTAGGCATTCATTAATCAAGAAATTCACAGTTGAGAGATCTGCTGGTATTGGCTTGATCTTCCTGTGCCTTACTCTTCTGTACAAGCCACTCTGTCTTGCACACTACCAAAAGACCTAGGCCAGGCACTAAAACACTGTTTCCTTGTTTTGTGCAGTGTGTGATGAGGCTGTGAGTAGAGATCCTCATAGCTCCTTTGGCCCCTGTGATTCATGAAACAACAGGTTTTGTAGTGAAATGATCTGGCATCAGTAGTAATATTCAAGGTCTGTGTCATAACGTGTGTGAGCAAGGTACAAAATTCAAACAGATCTAGGACTCCCTGTTGATAACCTTTTCCAACATTTGAAAGGTTTACTTTGAATCTTAACAGTATCTTGTTAGGAATTTGAATAAGGAGCTTTGTGGGGGAGATAGCAGGGCATATGCTCTTAAACAAAAAATTCAGCTGTCATTCAGCTGTTATTTTGTTTTTATAGTTCCAATGAAAGTATTTAACTGAATGCTTTTAATTATCATTAGATTCTTAATTATCTTTTAAAAATGCTTTTTCCTCCTATATCTCAGGAACATTTCGGACACTGGAGTCAGGGTCTAAAGAGCTCCATGCAAGATCCAAAAATGCAGGTAGGAATTGTACACACGCACTTTATGGTAGTTTCCATTTAACAAAGTGAAATGAGCTTTTTTTCCTTTTGCAGCATACTTTAATGATCTGATTAACCAGTGGGCTACTGCATAAGGATTGAATTGTGCTTGCATCTTTCTCTTTGGTAACATCTTTTTGGAAGTCTCTACTATACTGACTTCACAGAGTGTCAGAACTTCATTATCCTTGAGCTCTCAACTCTGTCAAATTTGGCCAAAAGATTTGGAAAGGTTGTTGGGAGAGTAGATGAACAGTATGGTTGCTTTGTTTTGTTGAGGAAACCATCTATAAGGATAGTGTGGGTTGAAGCTGATCAAGTAGCAGCAGTTTTTTTTTTCCTTTTTTTTTTTTCTTTTTCCAGCAGTCAGCATTATCTTTTTTCTGAGTGTGATGCAGTTTCCTGGTTTCCAGTGAACTCTTAACTGAGGAAAACCTGTGAGCCAGCTGACAGGATGTGATCACTGGCTCCTGATCCACCCTGTTTCCTTCTGCCTACAGGAATTTCTGGGTGGTTTCTGCTAAGCCTCTGCAGATGCTCCAAATGCATTTCTCTCCCTCTACTTCTCTGCTCTCCTTTAGCTGCATAATGCTTCCCCTTCAGCTCTGTTTTTGTCTGCTGCCTGCTTTTTGAGAGGTCAGACTCAAGAAGCAGAAATCTGACAACTCCTGTTTTTTATGGTTCTAGTGTATGTACATCTCAGAACTCTTCCACACATGCTTTCTTGTTAGTGTGCTCTGAGAGCATCTTCTCTATCCATGAGTAAAAGCTACTTTAATTTTATTTTTAAGTTATGACTAATATATAGCCTGCTTCTTCTCAAAACAAGCTTTACAGCTCAATTCTGGAATAGAAAGAATGCTTTCCATCAAACAGCACTCGTGCTGGAATACTTATCTTGAGAGAGACAGGTTACTTTAAAGGCTGATGGAAGAGCTGTACTAGAGATGAGGGAAATCCAGTACCTAACAGTTCTTGAAACCATGTTTACATGAAAAGAAGGAATTTCACTCACATCCCACCAGTCTGGGAAAACAGAAAGGAGTATGACTACTTGTTCCTCCAACAGTGTTACATAAAGATGCATCTTTCTATATGACCAGACCACCTTTGGCAGGTGTTGGTTAGTTGAGAGAAGTTGATGGTGAACCTGGAGAAAGGAGGAAAAAAAAGTGTCTTTCTGTGTTTTCACTGCTTCCCCACTGTGTGGTAGAGCAAGGCCAAAATCCTTATAGCTTGGCTTTGGGATGAGTGACTCTCCTATGTAGCAGTCTTAACACTAGAGAAGTTTTTTTTGCACTTTTCAGCAATTGTTTCTGTGATATCTGTCCTCTCAGACACTTACATGTGACCCTTGTTTCTCAAAATTGCAAAATAATTCCAGTTGGAAGAGATCTGTGGAGGTCACCCAGCCTGACCACTTGCATTAGATCAGGTTGCCCCAGCCCTTGTCTCTTTGAGTTGGGATGATCTGCAAGGATGAAGATCCCACAGCCTTGCTGGACTTCTCAAAGGCATGACCATCCTCAGGGTGAAAATATTTTCCTTGACACCTAATCAGAATTTCCCAATTTCTTGATTTTTTTATCCAAGTCTAAAGTATTGGGCTGTATAGAATTTTAGGAGAACTGAACGTCCATTATCCAGGAAATGCCAGCAGTTTCAAATGCCTCTTTCTCTGAGGGATGCTAAAGCTATTGAAGTGCTGACTTACCTTTTAAACATGGGGCTTAATCTTCATCCTTTAAGCAGAAGTTCACGTTTTCCAAGACAGTGCTTTCTTGAGTCGAAAGATAATCTGGTTTTAAATCTGTTGTTTGAATGTTAGAACATGAATAACTATTTGTGACTTAGTGTTGTCTTTCTTAGATGTGGTTGCGAACTCAATGCATGATAGAACTCTTTTCCTTTTTAATATTAAAGAACAGACAGTTTGTTTTTTGTTTTTTTTAATTTTTTTTAGAAACACTTTCACAATTGCCTTGATTTTATTCCCACTGACTGCCTATGCAGGCGTTAATGTGTGTATGTAAAAATACAACAGTGTGAACTAGTCTTGCTGCTGAAAGTCAATCTTATGATTTGTGTGCTGATTAAAATTTTAGTCGTCTTTCATGTAGAACAAGACTGCTCAGTTCTGTATATAAACCTATGAAAATAATTAGCGAAGATGAGAAAGAAATCTTCCATTTCTTGACAGTAGGCATGCTGCTAAGAGATCGCACACATAGCACATAGTTTCTCTTTCAGAACCTGACAGATTTTAGTAACCATTAACAGTCTTGCACCCCTGCTCTCCACTTGTTTTGCTACTGACTCTCCTGATCAGCTCTGTCAAATTCTTGCAGAAGGCAAAGCAAAATGAAAACGGGAAGGACGGCATGATGACAGAAATCTACTCTCCTTTATTTGAATGATCTTGCCAAGTAGCACACTGGCTAGCATGAATTGCAAGTGCTCAGGCTCAAATGTTTTCTGCCTATGTAATGCTGCTGGAAGTCTATGGCACTGTGCACCTTATTTGTATTACCTTTAAGACTTGTGTTTCATTCCGGGAGTCTTCAAAGCATGAGTCAGTCCAGCACATTCCTATGTGCTCTATACTGAGCATAGCACCAAGATTTGTTTCGGTGACCATGAAGCTTGAATGAAGCCTGATGGAAGGAGAGTTTCCTAGACCTCACTGGTGATTTTTCCAGAGAATTCACTGCCATCTGTAGCAATAGATATGTTATTCCTTGCTGTATAAGAATAGAAAGCTTTTTTCCTGCAGTGTTTAAAGAGGGGTGCTGGAACATCTCTCCACACCTGTCTGGTCTATGGTACAGAAAAGGGAGCATGTGCAGGAGCAGCTTAAATCAAGCTGAAATTCTCCTTGAATTGGAATGCTCTGCTTGATATTTCTTCCTGTGTAGTAACCATTCCTGGCTTTTTAGACTTTTGCACCTCCACTGAAATCCTCCTTTTTGTCCTTGTGCCACTTGTGAGAGTCTTGCTGCATATTCTGACCTGCACCCCAGCTGCTTTGCCTGCCATGGGAAAAATGCCATTTACTTGAATGCGCTTTGTGGGCCTCTGTCTAGTCTAGATCCCGTTGCTACCTGGATCCCATTGAATCACTTGGCTCTGGCATTAGATGAACTAAGACGTCTGTAGTTGAGACAACTGCTACCTTCGCCTTCTCCAAGCCAGTTGACCAGAGGCCTCCTGGGCTCACATGATCGTTGTGGAGTCTTGTCTGCCCAGTACTGTGGTTCCTCGTCAGCGCTGTATAAGTCTCCCCTGCACTGCTAGCCCCTGGCTGAATTTTAAGATGGACTGCTGTAAGAACATGCCTTTTGCTGGCATTGGCTTGTCAAGTAGCAGTTTCAGCTGCCAGGAGGAGGAGAAGCCGAGAAGGTATCCTGAATGCTTCAAGTGAACGCTATCCAGTCTTCATAGTAGAGCATGGATGCGCACCCATTGGAGCATATGCATAAGTGATGTGTCCTACAGAATACCTTTCAACTGTAAACAGATTTTCTGGTCTTTTATTCTTCCTTAGATATCCATATTGGCTGCTGTTAAATACAGTTCATTGGGATGGGTGGACTGTCTGATAGTCTTATGAAGGGAAAAGAGAAACTACCAAGCATGCTGTGGCAAGGGTTCTCAGGGATCTGTGTACTTCCCTGGAACCTTTGTACTTCAGTTTCGTGTGGTTCAGAGGAAGGCAAATTTTGATAAATTGATTGTGGTCTTAATGCTGTGAGCATCATCAGCTGTAGAGGGCATTCTCAATTCTATTAACAACACCTCTGTGTGTTCAGGGACTCTTGTAACCACAATAGATCCAGATGGATAATGTCTCAAAATCCACTGAATATGGTGTTTATCAGAATAAGGCATTTAACTTCCAATCAGTAAATAATCTAGTTTTCTTTTTAATAGGTTTACAAAGACGAAAAGACTGTAGTCATCAAAGATAAATATCCCAAAGCACGTTACCACTGGCTCATCTTACCATGGGACTCCATTTCAAGCCTACAGTCAGTCACAAGTGAGCATCTTGAACTCCTGGAACATATGCATGCAGTTGGGGAAAAAATGATCGAGCAGTGCCCTGATAGAGAGACTTTGGAGTTCAGACTGGGTTACCATGCGATCCCCAGTATGAGGTAAGACCTAAATGAGTCATCAGGTAGTAGAACTCAGCTATCCAGAACCCGTTCTTCTGGATATACAGATTTGAGGTTAAATCTTTAAGACAATTTGGTGTTGCTGTAGCACAACTGATCCTAAACTTAAAAACCAGCTTGGTGCCTAAGTCCTTTAGGTGCAGCTGTGCACACTACTGCCTACATGCTGATGGGCTAAACAGCCTTCTTAGTTAAGTGGGAAATGCCTTTGGGGCTCTCCTAGCAGAGATGGGATCACAGGATGCCTGTGGTCCAGTACAGATGAAAGAGGTGGCACTGCAAACAGCCAGGGGCTAGGATGTATCTCCCCTCAGGACACTGAGCTGAGATGGGAGAGTAACTCTTAAGCCTTGCCCTGCTTGATACTGAGCATGGATTTGAGCCTTGTATATCAACAAGTCCAGGGATTACAGGGTCCAAATGCATGTAGAGTATCTGAGTATTGCAGTCTATGTTCCTAAGTTGTTTCCCAGTTCTTGGACTTAGCTTTGAGTTGCTAATACGAAGTCCCATTCAGGAACTCTACCAACTGTAATCCTTTGGTTTATTAAAACTACTGTCACTGTCTTTCTGGAAACTGGACAATCCTTGGGGGTAAGTACATTTTGCGGAGTAATGATCTTGGCTATTTATAATTAGATGAAACATTAAGCAGGGGACAGTGCTTCCAAAGCACAGAGTGGGTTCCTTCTGTAGCAGGATTGTGGGTCAAACTTAATGAAATAAGACTGATCCGTGAGACAGTCAGGCTCTCTTATAATCAAGTCTGCAACCGATAATACTGCAAAAGAATTTCAAGCATTAACAGTTATTTTTCTTTCTTTTCTAAACAATGCATTGTTTCAGTCATCTGCATTTGCATGTCATCAGCCAGGATTTTGATTCCCCTGCCCTGAAAACCAAAAAGCACTGGAACTCTTTTACTACAGAATACTTCATAAACTCTGAAGGTAATGATTAAAAGTATAAAACTATAAAAATGCTTGTGGGCTTTGGCCTTGGGCTTTTTCCAAAACAAATGTGTAAGCCATAAATTGTATTCCAATAAATGAAAGGTTCTATTTGATTTCAGATACTGGGGAATAGCAGTAGGTAAAAGTCAACTAAATTTTGTGATTGATTGGTTTAAATTAAAGACCAGGAATGACATGCTGTCCTGCAAAGCATCATGCATAGATTCTACAGTGTTAAATGCATTTCATGATGCTACATGGTCACAATACCTCCTCTTTCTTATTTCAGATGTGATAGAGATGGTAAGAAGCAAGGGAAAAGTAGTGCTGAAAGCACACACCTCTGAACTTCTCAGAATGCCCCTCAGATGTCACCTTTGCAAAAAACAGCTAACTACTATCCCACAGTTAAAGGCACATCTCAGGAAGCATCAGCCAAAATGACTGTGCAAAAAATTGTTTTAGCCTGAAATCTGAACACAGATTTCAGGACAAAGTCATAGAAATGTTACAGGATCTGGGTGTCTTTTGTTAACTCTAATGACAAATGTAATATGGGCAGAATGTAGCCTGGAAGCAGCAGCATGTTAACTTTATAATAGCATAGAGGAAAAAAATAAAAAAATAAAAGTGACTTCTTAAATTGAAGATGTGTTTGCAGTTCCGTTGTGACATAACCATACTTGTCTGTATGGTGAAAAGAAGTCTTCAAGATGTGTTTTGTTTGCGTAGAAGGATTTATTTTAATTCAAAAGCCTAGGTGCTTTTCCAGACTTAAGTTTGACTACAGAAGGGGAAGAAACAAACTGTGATTGGGGAGGTCTTTCTCTTGATGTCTCTGCCTACCACTGCAGTGTCTCTTGAGTGATGCTGTAACAGAGATTGGGGTGATTGACAGCAAAACCATCATGGGAACATAGTGAAAGTGTTCTGGAAGGAGCATAAAGTACAGCATCCCCACAACACTGACACAGCCCTGCTCAAAGATTTCAGTGCTGCTGAAATTTCCTGTAGCTGTGGAGCAGGTGTAGCCCCTTATCCCAGTGGCAGAGCAGTCGCTGCTCACAGTCTTAAGAGTGGCAGGCCTAATTTCTTCATGCACAAAAATGTACTGAATACATACATGTGTGTGTATATTTTATATAAAAATATGGCTGGGTATGTTGAGCTTGATAAAGAAACTATAGCATGACCTAATGCTTTTGTGTTTCTCCACGTTCAGGCTTTGAGCATCTTATCTGACTACTGTCATGATGTGACCTTCTGGATAGGCAGCAGATCACTGGTAGCAAAAATCTGTCTCTGGGTCCATAATCAGTCTGTAGGGCTCTGTGCCCTGCTAAGCCCATCTTTGACTTCTGAAGTAAGATGCCATCTGGGTGAAATGGCTTTGAGCAAAAGAGCACCCAGAGCTCTTGCTATGCAAGAAAAAAGTTTTGCAGTATTACTCCAGGGGAGCGGGAAGGCTGGTCCTAGTAGGTAAGCAGGGGTTCACTTGTCCCCAGAGGTGAAGTAGTTTTAATGCTTAGCAACAGGAACTATTTTGGGTTAACAGCAATTGCAAACACTGCAGACTCTGGTCTTCCTCACATGGTAGAGAGACAGGCCAGAGAAAAATCCATGCTGCTTCACAGTTAAACACATTGTTTATGCTCTATCCCTGTGGAGCATGGGTTTTCTGCAGCACCTCTGGACAGATGTCACATCTTTCAATACCTCCCGGAGCAAGTCAAAGAGAAGCATAGAACACCTGCAACCCATCTACACAGAAAGCAGTGCTCAGCTGCCTGAAAGTCTGGCGTTTTGCATGTAAGTTTGTGACAACACAGCTTCTGAAAACCCTCTGACGGCCTGAGGGGCAAGCCTGTGTCTGATGTCATAAATTGGTGACATCAACAGCAGCACCAAGCCTCCAGTGATGTAACTGCCCCTTGGTTTGGCCCCAGGTGGGATGGTGGAAGGGCAATGCTGAGAAGCATGTCCACCACTAGCTGTAAGGAAGTCACAGCTGTACTGGGAAAGTCTGCAAGAAAGGCAGCACAAGCTACAACCCATTCAAAGCCTAAAGGGGACAGTCATGCTTCAGTGGCCAAGGGAAGCCTCAAGGCAGTGAAGGAAATCATAATCATAGACATTGGTACAGGTTACTCTAAATGTGGCTTTGCAGGGGACCCGTGGCCTTCTCATGTGATTTCATTGACAGTTGGCAAGCCCATACAGAAGACTGCTAAGACTGGGGACAAGCAAAAAGAGACCTTTGTTGGCAGAGATCTTCAAAACACCAGTGTACCTTTAGAGCTTATCAACCCATTAAGACATGGTATAGTGGTGGACTGGAACTGTGTCCAAGATACTTGGGAGTATATTTTCCACACAGAGATGAAGATTCAGCCAGAGGATCATGCTGTTCTGGTGTCAGACCCTCCCGAGTCCCACCACTAACAGGGAGAAATATGCTGAAATGATGTTTGAAGGATTTTGCCTGCCTGCCATTCACATTGCCTACCAGTCCCAGTTATCCATGTATTCTTACGGAAGAACCTCAGCTCTTGTGGTGGAGAGTGGCCATGGTGTTTCATATGTGGTTCCTATTTATGAAGGTTATATCATGCCTAGTTTCACTGGGAGGGTAGATTAGGCTGGCTTGCACATCACACGTTATCTCATGAAGCTATTAAATGAGTCTGGAAACAAGTTCACAGAATATCAGCTTAGTAGAAGATCTTAAAGAAAAATGTTGTTACGCCTCTCTGGACCTTGAGCGGGACTTGAGTTTGCCTTTTAAGAAACAGCAAATCAATTATGAACTGCCAGATGGACATCTCATCACCATAGGCAAGGAGAGGTTCCTGTGTGCTGAAGCACTCTTCAACCCAGCCTTACTTTGCTCGCAGGAGCCAGGGCTTTCGCAGCTGACGATGACTTACCTCGAGAAGTGTGATGCTGACCTCAAGAGAAGATTGGTGGGGAACATCTTGCTGTGTGGGGGCAGCACTAGGATGGCTGGTTTTGCTGACCGCTTCCAGAGCGAACTGACCTGGATGTGCCCAAATGACCACTTCACCGTAGCTGCATCCCTTCAAAGGAAGTCTTCTGTCTGGATTGGTGGGTCTATTTTGGCCTCGCTCCAATCCTTCCAGCTGCTCTGGGTTTACAGGAGGGAATATGAAGAACACGGTCCTTCCTGCATTTTTAAAAAGTGCTTCTGAGGATGACACTGGGTAAGCACATCCTCAGAAAGACTAATGTTGACAAAAGGTACCTGAATCAAGCCAAGAGCATCTCCCTTGCTATTATTAAAGTACATTAAGAGACTTCTGTTGCAGCTATATTGTGCTCACAATATTGTGCCTGGAATTGGTTTTATCTTTTGTATTTGATGAAGTGGGACAACACATAGCAGTGAGATAGAGTGAAATCTATCTATCTGTCTACTTCTCATGAGAATCAGGCCTCCATACAGCCATATCTGCTCAGGAATTGAGGCATTTCTTAAGATAAATGCATGTTTTTGCCTTAGTGGCTTATCTCAGTTACGATAACTACATCAGTTTGCAAGAGCCTCCACAGAACTTAAAAAGCAAATTCAATGTTTCTGTCAAGACAACAGCTAATGCAGAGCATATTTCAAGGTGAAATGCACCTCTGAGAAAGCCAAAGAGCATCCTAGTAGAAGTCATGTAAAAGTAAACTGGTTGTTGCTGAAGCAGAGACTAAGGTTCAGTGACTGGAAAAGTAGGAAGCAGGAGGCAGGACTTCCCACTGTAGGCTCACTGTGACCCACAAAGAAGCCCCTGCAATGGAAGAAGGCTCAGAGGAAGTAGGCAAGGGCAAGGTGCCCATGAAGCTCAGGGAAGAATATAGGGAGTGACTGACCACAGCTGTTGCAAAGAAAGCTGAATTTATCTCAACACAAAGGGGACCAGAGGTGGCCTTTGTCTTAGATAAAGGGCTGTATTGGTTGAATGGATCAACTGACTGTATCACAGTTGAATGGATCAACCAGTCGTGTAAATTTTTTTTGACTTATTCAAGAGTGTGAATGTCTTCCTGAGTTAGCCAGACCAGCATGGAGTGGGGGTAGGTGACTCGGACCAACACAGAGTATAAAAACTGAAATAACTAATAAAAGAATTTTGAAGACAGTAGCGGGCTTGAACTAGTTGCAGCCCACATATTTCTTCCCTGTGACTGGGGGTGCCCAGTGTTGTGACAGTGAACATACTATAGAGATCAGTAATGGGAATCACATTTCTATTATGACTCAACTGTATATTGCAAATGCTATATTCTGCTAAGTATAACTTACACTTGTATTGTCATTTCAGTATATTGCTGTATCAGTCTGCTCAATGAAAATCCCATGTAATATCAAGTATCTTCAAATAAGTAAATCTGAGGTTGAACATTATACCCTCCATATGTGGAATATATACAAGAAGCTGCTCAAAGAGCATTGGACTCTGACAGTTACTGACACTAGGTGCTGGTTCCAGCTCTACTGCTCATTTGTCAAAATTCACTCACAACAGAGGGAGTTGCGGGGGGGACAATGGATTTCAGAGATGAATTACAAGATGAATGGTTTAGAAGACTGATCCTCCATTGGGAAGGCAAAAGATTTCAACTGATTTATCCTTGATGGGAGAAAAGTAAAAAACATCTAAGATGAGAGGCTCTTCCCCTTTGACCATCACCATGATGGAGAAGCAAAAGAACCAAGATATACACATTAAAGGAAATGGAGTGTTTAGGTACGTGCATAAAGTCTCACAAAGCCTGCAGCAGTTTTACTATTTCTTGGATTCTTTTAAAGACTGAGTTCCTTTCTAAAAAACAGGTTAGGCAGTGCAAGACCTGAGCATTTCCTGGCAACAGATTTAGGAGTGTAAGGAATTAGGAATGTCAGTGTCCCATTCCAGTTGGAAGGCCAGAGCCATAGCCTGGAAAGGAAATCGGCCTCTGCCACTCCTTTCATCAGATCTGAGAGATGGCTTCCACCTTGTCCAAAATGAAAGGTGCTATTACCATTTTGAGGACTCAGATACAGTAAAACACTCAGGCCTGTGCAGCATTTTTGTGTTTTGCTGTCTCAATGCTTTATTCTTGGAGAACCTCTCTCCATTTTAACCACGGTACTTGACAACAGGCTTAAGCCATCCCTGCAGCATGTGGAGTAGGCCATGTAAGTCAGACGGGGAAATAAGATCACTTCTGTGCTTCATGCAGCACTGAAAATGGATAGCTTTACCTCTTCACTCCAACAAGCCCAAGGCAGCACAGCAGCTACAGTGCAGTCCCATGTGGCCATCCCCGTGCTACTCATGGGCAACATAGTCACCATGCATGTAGCTCCTTCACCAAGAAAACAGTGCTCTGGCAGTGCTATATATTTGCATAATGCCATGCAACAACAACACAGTTCATGGCTGTGCACATTACAGCTACCTGAAAGAGAAAGGAAGTAGCTCATTGTGCTGGCATTTTTCCACAGTGTGTAACTGAAGAGATTTGCATTGAACACAACAGCTGCCAGGCCAAAATTATCTGGCATGAATGTGGGCTGAAGCCACTGAAAGAGTTCCAGCCTCGCCTCCAAAACTTGTCCCCTTCCTCTGCTCCCAGGACTGCTGCTGTTACTTCCCAAGCCAGATTACAGAATTATTCTGGGGTAAAAACTAATTCTCAGGTGTGAGGTCAGATTAGTTTCCAGGTGAAAAATTCTCTAATAGCTTCCAGTACAATCAGGGTACAGCTGCTGTGCTGCCAGTGCCACTGGGCAACATGAGCTGTATTTGCTTTAAGGTCAAATTTATTTGTGTAGTACTACCCAGCAGTGTGAGACACTGACATCCATCCCCTCCCACCTTTACTCATGTTACTATGTACCCAAGATCTTCCTAGTGCAAACAGACACCATTTTCAGTGCAGTAGTTCCTGAGAGTGCAGCAAGATTCACTCTGACGTAACAAAGTGATTTTGGAGAAAATCAGCTATTGCCAACATCCAACTTCAAGAGCTAACATAACTCAGGTCAGCAGACCCCAGTGTTCATTTGTATAGCCACTACAGCAATTTGAATTAGTACAGGTTTACTGCTGAGTTACTCAAGCCAGGCTGAACAGCTTAAAATGTGACTTGTCCTCATGGCAAGTACCACCTGCAGGAGGGAGCGATGGTAGAGAAAGTAGCTCATAGGGCAGTGATGGAGCTGCTTCATCCAGAAAGGAGGAAAGAGTGGTGGCAGATGCTGGATTCAGGCAGCAGCATTCAGAGCCGCACATCCTGTTACAATCACAAATAGCCTCACAATTATCTGTGCAGTGGCATGTGAGTGGCTGCCCTTGTTAGCCAGATGACAGGTGGGTCGCAGTTACATCAGCTGGAGGGACCATATACTTGCACAGCCCTAAGAACAGTGTATCATGAAAACCAGGACAACAATGGTTTCTGTAAAGATGTAATGAAATTAAATGAAAAGCTACAGTTCAGAGTCCGCTGGGAATCCTTGGCTTTTAATTACTGGAGAAGATGCAGTTTCCACTGGAGATTTTTATTGAGTTTTGGTGGAATGAGTAATTCTGGATCTGAAAGGCAAATGGGACAAGAGTGAGCGCAGAGGGTAACAGTGATATGGCTTCTTCAGGAGCCACCCACTAGCTAGTTTTCCCCATACTCTCCTTTACACCCAAGGAAGCTGAGAAGTCTCAGACACAAAGCATTTCTCTTTAGCCACTGATCACCTGCCTGCAATGAAGAATGCCCTGCAGGACTGCTTACAGAAGTCACTCTCTGGGGCCTCCAGTCATGTTAAACTTATGACTTTGAGTCTTCTGAACATAAGAAAATTTGCCACAAACCATCCAGATCAAAAGATTTTAAGTTCTATCATTTAGTGTTACTCTTAATTCTGTAACGAGGCAAAGGAACAATTTCTATTAGATATGCTATTAAAGCTTAAAAAAAAACCAACCCACAAAACAAAACATGCACTTCCTTCCACCTGGCTTGCCTGCACCTTCCCTCGCTCCTTATGTGAGAGTCCAAGAGTGGTACTGCAAGGTTTCTCATTCATCTTCTCGACCATTCCATCTTACCTTTCCTTACACAGGAGAAGCATTTTTTTGGACCAACCCAGTACACTCAGCCTAGAAGCTCAAACTGGGTCTTATAGATTTGTCAGTCAGATGTTCTCTAGGCCAAAGCAAATCAGACCCCAAACCAATCCCCTCTCCATAAAGTGATATCATTCAGAATGAGAAGGCAACAATCAATGGCAGAGGGCAGAACCCAGTCCTTTCGCCAGTAGCTGGGACATCTCTGCTGTGCTATCACATTCAACAGCCAGTTGGCTCTGAAGTGTGAATAAGATGCACACGATTTTCTCTCTTTGAAGCCAGCCCAGACAAGTAGCAATGGAGGGGTCACATCTAGTGGCTTGCTAGAGGATTTCTTCTCAGTGCAGTTCTGTAGGGCTAGTGGGGAAGTGGGAAGATGGAAGAGAGATGGGTGCAGCCCTAGCTGCCCTACATTTGCATTAGTTGCAAGGGCTCCAAGATGGCAAAGCACCATAGCCTGACTAGGTCAACAGCCTAGCCTGACCTGGCAACCAAAGTAGTAAGTTACAAGAGGAATTCTCTAACATATCCCAAAGACAACACCACTTCTATCCACAGAGCTTCCAAATCCCTTACAACAGATAGTCTACAGACATAGGAAGCCAGGAACACATTTCAGACAATAGTTTTGGTACAGGAATTCAGGGCAAATAAAACAAAAGCTTCTTAAGATGGCTACTCACTTGCCAGGAGGAGGGAGGGAACACCATAAGGAAAAGCAAGAAACTCCTACAGCTGAAGATATGCTACAACTGTTGGCAACTAGCAACACTTGGTGAACCTGAGCGCCTGAGAGCACTGGATACACTTACATTTCTAACACCCACATCTAACCAAGAGCCTAAACTAACCTTGTACAACAGGAGTCACCATCCTCTTCTGCTGATAGGCAGCCATAATGCTGTTTGCAGTTGAACTGGGTCCCAGGACCTGGAAGAAGAAGCAACACACATGTTCCAACCTGCACAAAACATGGTGAGAGCAGGGATGCCTACAGAAAGTTTCTGTTACCAGTCTCCAAAAGCAGAAGCAGCTGGCTGCAGAAGAGCTCAGTTTGAAATGTCAGGAATATGCGATCAAAGCCTAGTAAACTCTCAGAAAAGCTAAGCAGAGGCAGAAAGAGAGAGCTGCTTTGGGACAGCCTCTCAGCACACAGAAGCAAGACCCTCATCCCAACACCAGCTCCTTCACAGCACATTAAGTGGCATAAATTAGCAAGAATGCTTTTATTATAAGACCGATGATATTTGAAGTTCACTGGAGAGCTCCAGCTACCTACTACAAGAAGAGGTTTTAATCTGCCCTTAAACAACTGCTGATCAGGGGTTATGGACAAGATACTGGGGAATATCTTGTGTTCACCTTGAAAGCTCGGAAGCTACGGATCAGAAAAAAATTTTTACTCAGGAAGGGAACTAGTGCAACCCTCATGATTTCCTAATTCCATGTCAAACTGAAGCCTAGAAGCTTGACAACCCCTCTCCTTTTTGCAATATATACTGTACAGTATACTGGTTCAGACAATTAAATTAAATGTTGTCCTGGTAGTCATAAATGAGCCTGGTAGCTTTTCACTTCATGGTATCAGGATGGATAACCATTATTTCAGTATATAAAAGCTACACTAACACTTCAACCATTAGTCCTAAGAAAGGAAACAGTATTCCTATGTTTTACAAATTGCTTAAGATAGGGCTTACAAGAAGTCACCACTAGGACAAGATGACACAAGCTTTATGAAACCTGATCTTGTCCAATGTAGCAATTCAGCCCTAGATACATAACAGGATATGCCTCTTTGTATATATCTTGTGCATATCAATTCAGAAGGTGCAGTGCTCTTATAATGTATTGCACAGAACATCTATTTGACCTCTGCAGAAAAGGTCAGATCTGGAAAGCCAGAGAAAGATTCTGGATTGTTTCCTGAAGAATGCCAAACATGGCTAAACTCTTGGGATTGTATGGCAGGCACCATGGGTATTGCAGACAAGCACGGACCGGGTTGAGAGAGCTCTGCTGCAACTCTGGACTCCAGATTTCTGGGAGCGAGGTCTCCATCAGGTGCAAAATATCTTCCAGGACTCGCTGTAGTTCCCCAGCTTGCTCATCATAACCAAACAACACAAGCTGCTTCAGAAGGACGTGTATGTCTCCTGCAGGGGGGAATAAAAGCCCAAGCAGTGGGAATTAAGACAGGTGTACTAAATAACTAGCTGTATTGCTCTGGTGTCAGGACAGAGGAAGGGGAACAGTGAATCGGAACTGCAGTTCTCTATTCCTACCCAGCACCTACAGTGCCTGAGTACAAACGTGAGGCAAACCTCAGCCATGGCACTAACGAGACCTCATTTCTCTGCTCCCAAGACTACAAACTTGGAAAGCTCACACTGCTGGGTGCTTCTTGCAGCACAGACACAGACGAACTAAACCAAAGTCCACCACAGACAGCAGTATAGATGGACCAGGCAGTTCATCTTTCCAGCCTACCCATCTCTTGATGGGAACACACTGCTTTGACTGTTTTATAAGCTGGGAAGTGGATTAAGATGATCAAGTGTCTCACCCTTTACAGTCTCAACAGCACGGACATTTTCTCCCAGGGCTTCCAGAAGGGCCACATCTTCAAAAGGGCTCCCCTCCTTCAAGCTGTACCTCTTGCGCTCAGCCTTGCGTCGGTTTTTTGAGGATCGCCTGAAAAAGGAGGATGCTTATTTTACTGCACACACCAGGACTAGCTGTAACAGGACAGATTTAAAGGAAAGTCAACAAGGTGCAAGAAACTTGGGCAGAAAGCCACCTCATCTCCGGAGCTAGCTCTCTTCCCTGTTTCTGGCCTGCCAGTGTGTATTTCAGCCTTCATTTTCACACTATTCCTCAAGTCCTTACTATCCCCAGTAAGAGGGGAAGCATGTAAACTGATATATCCTGTGTGAATGTCTTCAATGGTGCTCAACCAATATACTTTGTGGTATACAAAGTCAGTAACTGGGCTGAGAAGCTGTTCTACAATCCATCTGCTACAAACAGGACTGCTCTGTGTTCCAGTAAGAGCTAAGCATTGGTCTAAGCACAAAGTAAGGTAAACTGTTTGACAGTGATCACTAGTAGGCAAAGCAGAGCTCCATCAAAAACAGTTTGGTGCCAGGGTGTCTGCTTGGCTGGGCATGTTTTCATTTCTGCTATCTCCACAAGCTGTGCACTAATGCAGCTCAGCTCCCGCCAATTATCACAGCAAAGCAACTTCAGTACTGAGGCCAGTATTACCCGCCTAGTCCTGAGATGATTCTGCACACCTCTGACCCACGTATGCTGAATACTAAGGCTGCATTCTCTTCCTCTTTTCATCCAGGCTACAGAAGGTGCCCTAAAAAGCCCATACTTTTTCCACAGCTGTATCTTGGCCAGATGTTTCAGAAAAACGAATTCAGAAGTGTTCCTGCACACCACCCCAGCCTGTAACACCACCACGCACCCCACCCCACATTGCAGCTCACATTCCAAAGAGCATTCAAAAGCAACACAGAAGACCAGGGTGGAAAGACAACAGTATGAGACTCAGCAACAACACCCACCTATCAAATGGTAAATATAAGTCAAAGAGCAAAAGCCTTGCGCACAAACTGTTAATGTTTGAGGAACTATGCCCACATTCAATGTCAAGCCTCCTACAGCGAGCTGTTCTGACAATGTGCCTGACACCTACAAGGCCAGCTCCTGCCCAGAGTCTGTGCCCACAGTTTCTCACATGGGCACTCAGTTCCTGCTACACTACTAGATTCTGGCATTTTTTGCTCTATCCTTCCCAATAAGAGCCAAATTAACCATAAAATGACTGTAATTAAAACTAGCTTCAAAGCATGCACAGCTGCTAGGAGGAGCATGCCAAGCATGAGCAAGCTGCCCTCCAAAACAAGGGCTGATGCTAAGGCAGGCACCACCTAATTTGGAGGTAGATACCTACGCTGATATTCTTGAATTGCTGTGTGAATATTTGCTGTTCATGTCACTGGCTGTCACAACACTGCTGGTTTCAGAGATAAGATCCAATTCTGGGCAATTTGGCATTTCATAATCTGCAAAACACATTAACAACTGTCACAGTATGGAAAAAGGCCACAGTTATTCACAGTTTTCTATCTGGTAATTATTTAGCTTGTCAGAGAAGCAGCTTGGGCAGAGTCTTTTTACCTGATGGCACTTGTGAGCCTCATGGCTCTCAGCCAAGCTCAGCTAGCACACAGAAGAAACAGCAATTGTGAGAAGAATGCTGCTCCTTTGCCCTGCTGAGGATTGTGATTATTAACCAGCAAAATGAGAGGGAAGACAGACTCAGTGCAGCAGATCTGCACCATGACAGAACATTCTGCTTTCAGAAAACTTCTCCAAGGCTGTGTAAGCTGGCAGGTGAACATGCCTACTGGGTACCCAGCACATAGGATGTGCTGAGCACTGCCTGACCCAACCAAGCTGGCACTGTGGAAACGTTATCTCATTCTGAAGAGCTTTCAGGTGCATTTAGCTTTCTGATCTTGTGAAAACCGTGACAAAGACAGCCCTGAAAATACAGCTGTCTTTACAGAACGACCAAGGTCAAACAATCACAGTCCAAGTAAAAGGTGGGGATGGAGGGAGAGAAGAATGCCTTCTACTGTTGTTTCTTGCATGCCCAACCCCCACGCTAAACAGGACAAATACCCATTCTAAAAACCTACAGCAGGTTTCAAGGATACCACTGGAGCTAGAAGAGAGCACAGATCCACAGGGCAAATAGAAATCACAAAGAAAAAGATGGTCACAGTAACTTATGCTGGAGAAAGTCAAATGCATTTCAATACCAACCCTGCAGGCTCTCACAAGCCTTCTCTTTCAGCTCTCGGACCACTTGCAGTCGACTCTTATGGCGGAGGAATGCTGTTTTCTGAGAATCTAGGAACATCAGCTGACTTTTCTGAGCTGCTCAAGGAAAGAATCATGTCCAAGAGAAGAATATGAACATCTTTACAAGGGAACTAGAAGACCATTTCTACACAAGTTTAAGCATTCTGCACAGTCCTTCAAGAATTTCAGAAGTCAGGTGTAAAACACACAAAAGGACTCTTAAGTATAAGGAAATTCAAAGCTTGTAATATAGGAGTCCATCAAACAAGATGCACCTGGATGCAGACTGAATTAATGTGCCAAAGAAGCACCTACAGACCAAAAGCCTATTTGTGATACAGGAAGAACAGAAAGCTCTGTGGCCAATCTTTTTACATTTAAGTAGGCTCAGACTAAACACTCCCCCACCTCAATTCGTAGAGCCTACTGCCCACAGCACAAGATGCTCAGAAAGACAAAAATCTCCAACAGCATCAAACCAGCCTTTCTGGAGTGAAGGGGGAATATAGGTATCAAATCATACTTTGAAAGATATTCTCATAAAAGATTCTAGGCCAGACAATAGTACTCTCCACCCAGAGCTCTGCTGCCACACATTTGCTCTGGAACAAGGACAGTCCTGCTTGTTCATGGACTTGTAAACATAAATCTCATTGCAGCCTGTGACTGTGAACCCTGGAAAAGCTCAAAAAGAGCTCAACTAAGCTAAAAAGTGCCTGTGACACTGCAGAGTATCAAGCTGCACTGAGTAGAGCCAAATGTGGCTAACTAGTCAGCCTCAGTTAGGCAGAATGAAAGGAACCTTCCATACAGCTTCCAACAGTGGAGTGCTGCAGGTTCCCACAGCCCCAGTAGTGACCTCCTTCCTCCTCCACAGCACAAAGTCTTTGATTCTTGCACAGACTCACCTTCTTGGATAGCAGGTTTGAAGTTGGTTTCCAAGATATCCAATCTACCATACTTGTGAATCTGGATAACAAAGATCAGGAAAAGCAAATGGTGTTATTGAAAGATGTAACCCAGATCCCAATCCCCCACTCCTGCACTCCAAAAAATGTTTTCACTCTAGTTTTCCTGCTCTGAAATGTCTTACCAGTCTCAAAGCCTCTTCCCAGAGAGCCCCTTCTAAGAGCAGGAGAACAGCCTCTTCATAGTCCTGGAAAGAAAGGGTGACCATGTGCTGTTTATTATCTTCTCTTGGTTCTGGTAATAGACATTCAAGTAGCATCCATCCAGATGCACACTCCTACACAGCAGTATCCCAGTAAGCATAGGCAAACCCTACTGTGCCAGGCACTTTTGAAGTGCTGACATTAAAAACAAAAATATCACTTCTCCCCTTCCCCCTTCCCTGTTGCTCAAAACTACTGTGCAAAAACACAGTCCTGGCCACCCACAGGATCTTCAAAGGGGCAGTAAGAAGATAAGCTCACTATGTGGCCAAAACCCAAAAAACATGAAGCTAGAATCTCAGAGTTTGCAATTTGGGTCTAATCTGCAACCAAAATGACAGCAAGTGTGTCTTTCTGGGAAGTACTCTTGTTTTCAACTTGTAAGCGGCCAATTACAAGGTCTCTTCAAAGACCACCAGGAGTCATAATAGGTCTCTCTGTCATCTTGTCCTACAACTTCTGTATAGCTCCAATGGTTAGCCTCTGTTCTTCAAGCAGAGATCACCTGCTTGGCACACATCACAAGCCCAAGTGCAAGCAGATTCAAATATAAGGTAAGGCATTACAAACTCCCTGAGTAAAGCTATCTCTGGTGGAGATCATGGCTAGAGCAATCACTGCACTTCTCCAAAGCGGCTTTGAACAAGCCTTCCTGAGGCTCCCTTCATCCAAGCATACAGTGCCAGCTGCCTATTTTTCAACATCTATTCATGCAACTCACACCAGCCCCTAAAAAAGCAGAGCAAAGTCACTTGTCTACTGCATGGCCAAGGGGCCATGAAACTAAGTCTTCCTTATTCTAAAATGTGTGCTTCAGCTCTGTGGTACAAAAGCTTTTCATACCAAAGCAGAGGCAACTACATGGGTATGGCAACTCAGGGACACAGCATTCAGCAGCTCCCTGCTCACTGCATTGCCTGGAGCAGCTCTGCCCTCCGCAGGAGGGCTGACTGCACAGACCGCTCTGCGGTCAGCACTCATGGAGGGCAAGTCCCTACTCAGTCCCAGGACAATGGCCCAGGACAACAGAGAACAGAGATGCCTTGGCTTTTGGACAGTGTATATTACTGGGACACAGACAGGAGAGTGATTACGTTACCTGAGTGTACTGCTCCAGGAGTATGGCTGCCTCTGCATGCTTCCTCTGTTCAACTAGTTTTCCTACAAAAAAAAGGCAGAGTTCAGTTTTTCAGGAATAGCTGGGTTTTATGCCAAAGTACTGGAAAGTCCCGCTCACTGAGGCACAGTCTATGTTGGGGCCCTTGCAGTACTTCAGAACAATAATCTATATGAAATATAGAGTATGGAACTACACTGTTTAGGATTAGTTGCTTAGCACAACTTGCTTAGCATAAGTAGCTAAATTTGCTGAAGCCTTAGGCCTCAGACTGTAGCTGCTGCTATGTGCTTTGAAGTAGTTTACCAAGGACACTGGTGCAGCTGGGAATGATACATCCTGAGAAAGTACAGATAAACTAGCAGAAGCCAGTGGGAACCAAGGTTAAGGGCTAGACAGCTTTGCTAAACAAGCAGCAAGGTACAAGGCATGACCGCTGTGTGCGTGATCGGTGCAATGATTGGCTACCTGTGACATAATCTGTATGAACCACAAATCAAGGGCCAGAGCGCCGAATACTTGTACTTATAAAATAGGCAAATTGCTGAATAAAGATGGAATTGAACCTGCATTCTGTGAATGCGTATGATTCATTCCCGTCACTCCCGCGGACCGCGACATCTGGCGACCCCGACGTGATACTGCAGAGGAGAAGCTGGCTTTGCTAAGAGTTCGAGTAACGGGAGTGGATACCACCCGGGAGGCTCGTGCCCGGGGAAAACGAGCCTGGCCGTCTGAAAGAAGACGGGAAAAGAAAAGTCGTAGCTACGCAACTCTTCTGACCGGTGAGTCAGGCGCCCTTGTGAGGCGGCGGGCGGTATGGGAAACGCTGTATCAGCGGTAGAAAAGGCCACGTTAGAAAAATTGTTACAAGTGGCAGCACAAACAGAGCGCCAGGTGGAGCGCCAGGCGCTGGTGGACTTGCTGTGGTGGAGAAGGCGGCGCGGTTTGTTACGGGAGTCCAGCCAGGTCTTTAGCGCGGTAACCTGGAAGGAGGTCGGGAAGGAACTGTGGGAATCCATCCAGAACGGAGAAAAAGAGGCCAGGCGTCTGGCCAAAATATATCGAGACGTGTGGCTCATGATCGAACAGCTGCACGGGGAGGCACAGGCGACTGCTGCCATACGGAGGGCGCTGCAAGTGGAGCCCTCTGCGGCGGCACTTTCGCCGGGGAGTGAGTGCGCGGTGCCCGGAGCGGAGTGCGCGGTGCCCGGAGCGGAGTGCGCGGTGCCCGGAGCGGAGTGCGCGGTGCCTGTCTTTGATACACCATCCGCGGGGGGGCCCTCGGTGACAGATGAGCCCTCCCTGCCGTGTGCGGCACCTCTCTCTAAGCTAGAGCGGGAGGCTTGGGGGACTGGCTCAGGATATGAGGACTTGCCACCGTACAAGAAAGGGGACGTTGCTGATGCCTTTGCCGCCCCCCCGCAGCCGTCCGCTCCCCCTATGGAAGTGGATCCGGCCACTGTGCCTTTACCTGAGGAGAAAAGCGTTGATCTGACTGAATATTCAAAGAAAATGGAGGAACTGTTGGAGGAAATGAGGAGGTTGGATAGGGGGTCGAAAAAGGCGCATGTGAGGGAGGCGTATAAGAAGGCACATCAGGCTATTGTGGACGGCCTGAAGGCGGTTGAGGAACGGTTCTCCGGGGATC
This sequence comes from Apteryx mantelli, assembly GCF_036417845.1. Classification (NCBI taxonomy): domain Eukaryota; kingdom Metazoa; phylum Chordata; class Aves; order Apterygiformes; family Apterygidae; genus Apteryx; species Apteryx mantelli. The sequence continues at coordinate 8,946,934 of NC_090020.1, forward strand.
CTGCCGGCGGATCCCAGGAGAACCAAGAGATCGCCCCCAGAGACTGGGTGATTACCAACGTACTCAAAGGGACGTGGTCCCTTGAGGAGGCGGAGCAACATCTGCAAGCCTGGAAAAAAAACCCTTTAACACAGAAAGAGTATCGAATGATTTTGGACTGTTTACCGAGAGCACCGGAGAAAGCCCTACCACCTAGGGACCCTGACTTTGACATGGCAAAAAGGTGGCGCGGGATCATTCAGAATGCTGAACTGGTTGGGGACATGCAGTTTTTCCCTATAGTAGCCCCGGTCGTGACCACGGGTCAGGGACAGACGAGGTGGGAGCCTCTGGATTGGCAAGTGGTAACAAAGCTGCAACAGCTGGTAATGCAGTACGGGATAAATAACCATCAAGTGCAAGCGCAGCTGAGAGCACTGGTAAAATATCAAAACTTGGTGCCGAGCGACATCCGCGCCCTTGCCGAACTGATTTTGGGGCCCACCTCTTTGCTGGTGTTTCTGAATAAGTGGCAGGAACTGCTTGGTCAATGCCAATTATCTAATTTGGACTTACCGGCAGATGACCCGTTACGTATGACATCTTTGGACATGCTGATGGGCAACGGAGCTTTTAGAGACCCCGCTCGACAGGCGGCACTGCATCCCCGAGTCCTGATGCAGTCAAAAAACGCTGCCTTAGAGGCATTCGCTGCACTGCCCCAAATAGGGAAAGCTAATCCGCCTTACCTGTCAATAAGGCAGGCGGAAGACCAACCGTTCCTGCAGTTCGTGGACAAACTTAAGGAAGCCGTTGATGCGGCCCCGAACGTGCCACAGGATATGAAAACAATCATGGTTAAGGAGATCGCTACGCAGAACGCCAATCCAACCTGCACAAAACTGCTCGCCACCTTGCCTCCAGGAGCGACTTTGCTCCAAATGGTGGAAATTTGCTCCCGAGCACCCATGGAGCTAGAAAAACAAAAAGCGAAGATCCATGCTACTGCATTAGCTGTAGCTATGAAACAGGGCCCTACACAAGGAGGGGGCGGCCGCAAAACAGAGAACTGCTACATCTGCGGACAACCTGGGCACTGGAAGAAACATTGCCCCCTCAGACGACTGGCTAAAGACAACCGTATCTGCCAGCGTTGTGACAAGTTTGGGCATCGGACAAGTGAGTGCCGTTCAAAATGCAAGAAAAGCGGCACCCCGTTGTCGGGAAACTGGAACAGCCGCGCCTGGGATGCGGCGAAGAAATATCCCATGGTTGCCTCTTCGAACACCATGCAGCCACAAGAGGGAGCGCCGGAATCGATCTGGCCCTGGCAGAATCAGTAAGCATTGCCACTGAGCAGGTCCACTTGGTAAATTCAGACGTTTGTGGCCCCTTGGGGGGGGGGGCTGTCAGCCTTACTGATAGGACGATCATCTGCCTTTAGACAGGGAATTTTTGTTCTCCCTGGATGCATCGACGCCGACTACCGTGGACCTATAAAAATCATGCTGAAGGTCTTCTGTCCCCCAGTTACAATACCAGCAAAAAGCAAAATTGCCCAATTGATCCCTTTCAAGTCTGCGGTCCCCCTGGCCAGCGGAGATGATAGAAGAGGAGGTTTCGGCTCTACGGGGACGCCCCTGGCCTTGTTCTCGACTGCTGTGTCCTCGACTAGACCCATTCGAAAGGTCATCATTACCTCTCCAGACGGAATGAATCACCTAAAAGCCGAGATGATGATGGATACCGGTTCCGACGTCACCATAGTACCTCGCGACTCCTGGCCTGCCGCTTGGGCGCTAGTGGATAGCACCACTGCAGTACAGGGGATTGGTGGTTCAGCCCCCACCTGGAGAAGTGCGAGACCCGTGAAGATCTGCGACGAAGAAGGTCATTTGGGCGTGGTAACACCATACGTAATGAATACCCCTCTCTGGATCTTAGGCCGGGACCTTCTGTCTCAGTGGGGCCTAGTTCTTTCGTGCCCTTTTTAGTAATGGCCGCTGCTGACACTTCTCCGCCCACGCTGAAAATTACATGGAAGACTGACGAACCAGTGTGGGTCGAGCAGTGGCCGCTGCAAAAGGAGAAGCTAAGGGAACTTAACAAATTGGTAGAAGAACAGCTACAATTGGGACATATTCAACCTTCAACCAGCCCATGGAACACACCTATCTTTACCATACAGAAAAGGTCAGGAAAATGGAGACTGCTACACGATCTGCGAGCTGTGAACACAACAATGGAAGATATGGGAGCGTTACAACCAGGACTGCCATCACCTACCATGCTCCCGCGGGAATGGAGTCTGCTAGTAATTGATCTGAAAGACTGTTTCTTTAGTATCCCCTTACATCTGGAGGACTCCAAACGCTTTGCATTCTCAGTGCCAACGATAAATCGATCTGGTCCTTCGAGACGCTATCAGTGGGTCGTTCTACCCCAAGGTATGAAAAACTCCCCCACGATATGTCAATGGTATGTAGACCGAGCCTTAGAACCCTGGAGGCAGAGACATCCCGAGGCTATAGTATACCACTACATGGACGACATATTAGTCGCAACAGAAACCCCGCTGCTAGAAGAGAGTCAACGGGAATTGAGTCAACAACTCCAGGCCTGGGGTCTTACCATCGCCCCTGAGAAGATCCAGCAACACGCACCGTGGAACTATCTTGGTATGGTCATAACCGAGACCCGAGTCTACCCAATGAAAACCTCGATCACGCGGAAGATCGCAACAGTGAACGATGTACAGAAACTTCTTGGGGACATTCAATGGATCCGTACTTACTGCGGCATTACCAATGAGGAAATTCAACCGCTGGTGAATTTACTTAAGAATAGCAAGAACCCCAGAGAAGCAAGAACGTTGTCTCCTCCAGTGCAGGAAGTCATGGCTAACATGGAGAGGAAGCTTGGAAATGTACAAGCCTATCGCTATGACCCCATGAAACCCATTGACATAGTGTGCTACAATAAACAACAGGAGGTGGTTGGCATAATTGGTCAAACAAACGAGACAAATCAGCTCACGATCCTGGAGTGGGTGTTTTCGCCAGTCCAGCCACGCACAGTGATTATGCCCAGGAAAGATGCTGTGGGAGAACTGTTACTAAAAACAAGACAGCGCGTCCGCATCATATCAGGGAAGGAGCCCTCACGCATCATTCTGCCCCTGGTTTCTTTGGATCTCGTATCCGAATGGACCCAACAGAGCATTTCATTCGCCCTGGCGACGTGTGGGGTTCCCCTCGACAATCATTATCCAAAGCACCCACTACTGCACACGCAATTGATGCTTGAAGAAAGGAAGGTAATGGCAGATGGCCCCATCCACAACGCGAAGTCCGTCTTTACGGACGCTAGCGGCAAAACAAAGAAGTACGGATACGAATACGTGAATGTACGAGGAGAATGGGCTCGAAAGATCATGCAAGGTGCCCCCGAGCACTCCGTGCAAATTTTAGAACTCATGGCAGCTGTACTTGCGTTGAAGGACTTTGCAGAAGAACCTCTTAATCTTATAGTTGATTCACTATATGTGGCGGGTGTGTTACAACGACTACACTCTGCTCTTATTGGGCAGACCGCTAACCCCAAGATTCAGGCGTTGTTGATACAAGCAAGCGGCCATTTAAATTCTCGCGTTCAGCCATTCTGGTGCACACACGTCCGTAGTCATTCGGGACTGCCGGGAATATTGGCGGAGGGCAACCAGCGCATAGATGCCCAAGTCTCAGCCGCCGGTGAAGAAAAAACTAGGTTACAGCTGGCACAACGATCTCATGCGTTTTTTCACCAGTCAGCTAGATCTTTGCAAAAGGAGTTCAACTTATCCCAGGCAGAAAGCAGGGCCATAGTGGCCGCGTGCCCTGATTGTGCACACATTCCCCCGCTGCAGGATACAGGGACAAACCCACGCGGGTTAGAACCTCGCCAGTTATGGCAGACCAATGTCACAGAAGTCCCTGCCTTTGGGCGACTGCGCTTTGTCCATGTATCAGTCGATACATTCAGTAAAATGACCTGGGCCACTGCCGCAACCTCCACACGCTTTACTGCCTGCCGCCTGCATTGGCTGCAAGCCTTTGCCGCGCTGGGGAAGCCGGCTCAGATAAAAACCGACAATGGACCTGCCTATACGAGCGCCGCGTGCGCTGAGTTTATGAGAGCTTGGGACATTACACATTCCACGGGGGTCCCCTATAATTCCACTGGCCAGGCCATAGTGGAGCGCCGTCATCAGGATTTAAAACGCCTTTTTGCTATTTTGAAAAAGGAGGGGGAGGTATCTCTCCCCGTCCATGACATCGTAGCAAAAAGCTGTTATGTGTTAAATTGGCGCAACCTCATTGAAATAGACCAAGGGGAGTTGATCAGCCCGGGGGCACGCCATGCACAGACTACGAGACCTATTAAGACGCTCGTGTCCCGATGGGTACCACAAACACATTCATGGCAGGGGCCTGTGGAATTACTCACTTGGGGCCGAGGGTATGCTTGTGTCATTGCAGGTACTGGTACGGAGTGGATACCCGCGAAGTGGGTTCGACCGTGGTTGAAGAAGAGTAACGTTGGACCTGCGGACGACTGCCCACTGGAAACAGCCCGTGAGTCAGCTACTACCTGCGCTTGAAGACCAGCGGCAGGAACTGGAAGCTCTTGACAGAGGACGAAAACAAAGCACCAGCCTCACCCGGAACGAACGGGATTGTGATTGTGAGCGTGCTGCAATGACTGGGCATGAACAAAAGAGTGTTGGGGGGGTTGGTGGAAGAGCGGTCATCAAAATGGGTAACCTTGAATTCCGCCTTAAGCAGCGGTGACGTGCATGGCCAGGTGTATACGAACTGCAACGCAACAAGCCACATAACAGCGAAAGCACTGCCGCCTGGTATATTTCTGATATGCGGGGATAGGGCCTGGAACGGTGTGCCACGCATCCTGCGTGGAGGCCTGTGCTACCTGGGGAGATTGAGTCTGTTCCACCCCAATCTCACCCAACTGCAGAACTTGGTCTTGATGAAGCGCGGGCGGGGCAGAAGGAGTGTGCATGAGCTAGAGTGCAAGGACATTGGCGATCCCGTATTTTGGTCAGGCTTCCGGCAGCTGGCGACTGCTACGCTACTGCCGGGAGCCGCTGGGCTTAAGGCGATGAAATTGGCGGAGCAATTGGCTTGTTGGACCAAAAATGAGTTAACTATTACATCACGAGTACTAGATGAGATGTCTCAGGATGCGCTGAGCATAAACCACGCTGTGTTACAAAATAGGGCCGCTATAGATTTCTTGCTCTTAGCTCATGGACATGGGTGTGACGAGTTTGAGGGGATGTGTTGTCTCAATCTTACCGACCATTCACAATCAATCCACGCGCGTATACGAAACATTCAGAATGGGCTAGATAAGCTGAAGCAGGAGAATGGCCTTGGGATTGACGGGTGGCTTCGGGGGCTGGGGATCGGGCCCTGGTTGGCAGCAGGATTAAAACAACTGATTACCATAGGTATCGTGGGTACGTTCCTATTGATTTGTGGACCTTGTATACTACAATGTATCCTAGCTCGGGTACAGAAAATGGTTGATCTATTATTTGAAAGAAGAGGGGGAAGTGTTGGGGCCCTTGCAGTACTTCAGAACAATAATCTATATGAAATATAGAGTATGGAACTACACTGTTTAGGATTAGTTGCTTAGCACAACTTGCTTAGCATAAGTAGCTAAATTTGCTGAAGCCTTAGGCCTCAGACTGTAGCTGCTGCTATGTGCTTTGAAGTAGTTTACCAAGGACACTGGTGCAGCTGGGAATGATACATCCTGAGAAAGTACAGATAAACTAGCAGAAGCCAGTGGGAACCAAGGTTAAGGGCTAGACAGCTTTGCTAAACAAGCAGCAAGGTACAAGGCATGACCGCTGTGTGCGTGATCGGTGCAATGATTGGCTACCTGTGACATAATCTGTATGAACCACAAATCAAGGGCCAGAGCGCCGAATACTTGTACTTATAAAATAGGCAAATTGCTGAATAAAGATGGAATTGAACCTGCATTCTGTGAATGCGTATGATTCATTCCCGTCACTCCCGCGGACCGCGACAAGTCTACTTGCTCACACACTTACGCAGTCTTCCCCCTAAAGAGAAGGGCTGCCCAAAGCCAAGAATTCCATTAACTTCCAATATTATCAGCCAGTTGCTTATGAAATTGCTGATGCATGTCCCTCAAGGCCAGCTGAAGACCCTCTCTCTCACACTCAGACAGAAACAGTGAAGAGGAAGTCTCTTAAGTGAAGGGGGGCAGGAAGTAAAGAGGAAATCTCTCCTGAAAGCTTCAACGTATCACAGTCTTGCTGTCTGCTGGGAGCAGCTTGTTCCCTGCTCTCTGTGGTAGGGACAACAAGCATCAAGCCTGTGGGATTCAGGACTTCTAGTCCCCTAAAAGTCTGGATCACCTTTGGCACTGGCTTGTCTGTTAGGATGCAGTACAAGAGGAACAATGATACATAGGGCAAGGAAAAAAAAACAAAAAAACCAAACCTTCCAAAGCAAAGCACTCTTATTCAAGAGGGTCTGTATCTCTTCATCTCACTAAGTTACACTTATGATTTAAGATGTGCACTAGGAAAGTTGTTGAAGGCAAGAGCATTAATGTAAAAAGTGAACCATATACCTTCCATAAGATACGAAGGATCCAGATTGCATCAAGTGATAGAAAAGTAAGATATTGGAATATCCAAATCTGGAAGAGGACATTCCCAGGAGTCATATTCCCCCAGATTAAAGTGGGCTTTGTAAGATCTACCTCTGAGTAAGGCCAAACCCAGGAAGATGCTCCATTTCCCTGGCTGAAATATGAGCCAGGTCCATGACAAGCATGTGGCCCATTGTGTCCTAGTGAGCACAAGCTCTTTGAGATGAGCCATCTTTTATCCTGTAGTAGGAGTGCACGTAGCCTTATAGGTACCAGCTGGCCCTGGCTTCTAGCAAGCTTTAAGGAGAAGACATGAAGATACAGCACTGAATTATCCAAAAGCCTTTAAAGTCAGTGACTAGGCACAATATTTGTGTGAACAAAGTCTAGAGGCCTCAGTCATATCAGACACTTTACAGAGTGTTTTCATCCCCTGAGCTTAACAAGGCCAGGCCTGTTCCTGGCCAAGGAAGCAATTTAGAATAGCAATTCTGTGACTGGCTGCAAAGAACAAGTGCAAGAATGAGGCAGTATGGGGCACCAAACACCACAACTTTCTTGGCAAGTCATGGGTACCCACCAGCTCAGCTCCTAAGGCAGGTGATGTGCAATTACACAAACCTTTGGGCAACAGGGACCCTTTTTTCTCCCTTTAAGAAACATTGCTAAAGATTGAGGTTCTTATAGAACCTTCTTACAGAAGCTAAAAAAAAGAAAAATCACACTAAACCAAAAATAACTGAAGTCAGTTTTGCTGACTTTGATGACTTTTTGCACACTTTTCTCATCTCAAGGCCTACCTGCCATGTTCCGTGCCAGGCTGGACAGCTTATCTTCTGTGTAACCAAGCCGTGAGGCCATGCACAGGGCTTGTTGCCAGCTGCCACTGGTCAGGAAGGAGTCAAGTGCTTTTGCAAAGAGGCCAGCACGAGCAAATATCAATGCAGCCTGTTCGTATAGCTGCTTCTGATTCAAGTAATCCCCATAGGCATCGCTGATATCCTGCAAGACAGGGACAAAAGAGAGAAAAAGAAAGATCAGCTGGAGAGTCAGCAACAGTTGTCCATAAGAAAAAATTTAAGTGCCTCTTAACCCAAGTTGTCTTTTTCCCCCCCAAGAGGAATCTCCAGGCAGAAGGTCCCTAACCCATTTCGAGCTTTATACCAACCCAGGTGTTGATGGTCATGGAAACATTTCATGCAGAGCTGAAGCAAGAGACAGGAGGAGGTGCCTAACTCTCCAAGCCAGAGGCTGGGTAAACTACAACTCCTATCTCCTGTACTTGACACCTCTCTATCAAAGTAATGTTTTCATCTCCTGCAGAGGAGTTACAGTTGTTACAGTTTTGCAGCAGCTTATGCTGACAGGCTTAAGTGTAGGCTAGCAGTCTGTCTTCCCTAGCCTCTGGCTGTGAAGAACCGCTCCTCCCTGGCACCACTTGAGTGCAGGAAACCAATCCCTTCCCTCTACCCAAATGAGCGACTTTTGTTAGAATGTCTTCCTGAACCAGCTTATCCCAGGAGTCAAACACTAGCACATGGGAGGAAGCAGGCCCTGAAACCAGATAGGCACAGGCTGCCGTGGAGCAACAGACTGAGCTGCTATAGGGCTGTTCAAAGCTCACAGGCTCCACCAAGAAAGGACTGATGGATTTGACCAGAAGAATACAAAATGAATAAAGAAAGACTCCCAGTAAGCCAGACAGGAACAGATTTACTTCAAGAAGAAAGTCCTTTCTGGTATCACCTAATTCCAAACAGACTGAGTCTATTTCCTCTCTTATTTCTTCATCTACTTCTTTTACAATGACCTGTGTATTGTATATTTACAACATCAGAATTAAATGCTTTCATTTACATTTTACCTCAGCCTTGTGTAAGCTAAAGAAATTGTTCACTAATACTGAAATTAACAAGGGATTCTACACCCTAAAAACCAGTGTATCTACTCCCTGGGATAGCGGGACACATCCACAAGTGCCCTAACACCTCTAGATTCTCCAGAATGCCCAGGTGCCCCCATATAACCTGCAAGGGCCAGACAGAAAGCTGGTATCACAAGGGTCAAGAGAGGAAGAGAATTCTTTCTGTGGTAACAGGAGAGTTCTCCAGCACACAGCAAGATAATGGAGCAGAAACCAGACTATCAAGTACTCTCTTGGTCATAGGATCAAAGAAACGACAGCCATTCTTTGGATGACCAAGCCGCACAGGCTCAGTGCTGAGGGTCATTCCAGCTAATATCCTGGAAAAGTGTCTCAGCCCACACAGGAATACCAATGTCTTGCAGAGCTTGAATGCAAGCAGCTGCTGTCTCATTCCTGCCCTCACTCAAGGTGCTGGGGATGTGCATACATATGCATAAGAGAATTAAAAGCTTGTTCAGCACACTGCAGGATCACATAGCTCACACACCTTGTACTCCTGGGTGCTAGGTGGGTACAGCTTCAAAGCTTCATAATATTGATTCTGATCCTTCACCAAGTTCAGAAATTCAGAGAAGTGCTCAGGACCTGGGGAAACAATTTATTTTTCTGTAGCGACAAATGAGAATACACATGGTTCTCATGCTTCCTAGCCAGTCTGGGTTCATTACATTAAGAAGCAACTAGAGGTACTTGGGTGTAACAGCAAAGAAGCACCTACTTCACTTCTCTAAGTAAGGCATTTCCTTTCTCATTCATTTCCTTGAGGTTTGCTTCACTTTTGCCCACAATATCAGCTGGTGACAAGTCATCCACAACCAGAACAAAACAAGACTTGTACTTCATGATTGCAGAGCAGTTAAGTGTTCTCCCACCTCTCTCCCTGCTCCTACTTATACTAAAAAAACATGGAGCAGAATAAAGTTAACTACGCGCTAACAGGGGCTCCTTCTTCAGCTGTTTTATACAAAAGGCTCTACAAAAAAGGAATGCTCTACTGCAGAATTTCTCCTTAGAGATGTTGCACGTGCAGGACACTTACCACATTTGCTAAGGTGCCCAAGAGCTTTTGTGTATCTCTTCAAGTGCCTGTCTATTGTGTATCGCTGATAATTGGTTTCCATTTTCCGAAGGGTATTTAAGAAGGGTAAGTACTCTTTTGGATCCTGTCAAGAATAATAAAAACTGCAGTTGAGCTCATCTGATAACATCCTTGTTCTGTTGACAGTCCCATATTTGCAATTACTATACAATAATACACTATAAAGACTTTTTTGTTAAAATACAAGCCATCCTAAAGAATTAATTCTGTAAATGTACTCTTGCCAGGAATGCCTAATTTAAATTAACAGGCTTCTATGTGGACTTCAGCAGTATCTAATATTGGTGATATTTTAAATTCAAGTATCAAAAGTATTCATGTATCAAATATGTTTTCTATTAGCTGCTATTTTCTATATATTTGCAGCTGTAAACCTGATCAATTTCATCCACATGAAAGGTCATGAAAAACATTCCTGCTAACACAAATAGGGTATTTTATTTTATGGCCAGCAGGCTCTCCTCCAACATCAGGAAACTCTGTGAAGACCTGGATAAATTTGATCCTAAGACTGACTTGGCATTTTGATAGAGAAATTTCAAATTAAACCTGCTGAAAAATACACACTATTGTCATGGCCACCATCCAACCAAGCATATACCCCAGAGGTACAGAACCAGGGACCCTAAGGCACAGAGCCATGACACTCTGGATCAGAGTCTCCTCCCTTGCTAGAACTCCTTTGCAGTGCTGCTCTAGAACAGCCCTACTTTACTTTGGGCATGAGGGAGTTTCCTAAGCTGTACTCAAGAAGTATTAAGGGATGCAGAGGCATGCCAACTTCACAACATCACTCCAAGCACACATGGGTTTTCTGGGCAGCTCAAATCCTGCCTTGGCAGAGAGCTGTGCCTAATAAAACAAATGGATGGATCCACAGACCACAAAGAACCTTTGGGTAAGTAGCAAAATGATTTAACTATTAGCCAAGACCTTTTGTGACTTTTCTGCCACCATGATGACTAAATCAAAATCATACGTCCCCAGGGAATAATCATACAATTCATTGACATCCACAAGGAAAAGCAGGTATTTCAGTGCTTCCTCTGCACTCACAGCTGTGACATCTGGAGAAATATTCTCTGTAATGAAGAAAGAAACATAAGATTAGTTAAACCAACAGTAGTGGAACACATCTCTGAGGGAGGGATGGCACTGTCAAACACATTCTTAATACCAGATAAAGACCAAATTTAATTGATCTAATAGCTCATTCTGTCTTGCAGGAGGGGTTACTTTGCCTAGGTTGTTTGCTTAGACTTTCCAGGCGTATGGCATCTTCAAGGCCTGGCCCAAGCACAATAACTTGTGAAGCATGTCACAGTGACAAGCCAGAAGCATCAGGTCAGGATAAAAGCGGAGTTTGCCAGTTAGAGCTACTGGGAGCTAGAAGAGGAACCTCCTATTCCTGGCTGGGAAAAATTGAGCCCTGAAGGAGAAAACAGCTTACATCTAGGGCTATTTGCTGACGTATCCAGAGCAAAGGATGAGCTGAAGACAAGTACATATCTTGCATATGACCTGATCTGCTGCTGTTCCCTTATCACACAGCTAGTTTCAAGCACATTTTTTGTTTTCTGACTGGCTCCACAAAGAGCCACCTTAAAATAATTTTCAGAATAAGCCATGCTAACAGTGAAAGTTCCTACAAACTATCACAGAGGATCAGCAATTTTCAACACTTCTAGGTTCCTGATACTACACCTCGAAGATCATGAACTTTCTGGAGAGCAGTTTCCAGTTCTGGAGGACTTTTCTTTACGTAGGCTGTCAGTATCGATAGGCAGTATCTGAAGAAAATGGAAGCAGTAAAAGAAAATAAGATGGAAGAAAGACTTGGTTTATTCCTATTTTAGCATAGAAAAACTACTCAAGTTTTTTTTCCCCACCCAAGGAAGACAGGAAAGAGAAGAGAACAGAATACACCAGAAGGAAAATTCTACTCAGCATGTTTCCCCAAACATGTCACAAGACTGGAGGTGTGTTTTGAGTACAGTGAGCTTCTTTACCATGCCAGCCAGCATTATGGAGAGAATGCCCTCTGGAAGCTCAGATAGCTGAGTATAATTTTCCAGATCAAATTTTGCATGAAAATAGTCTTTTTTCTAAAAAGATAACCTTCCAGGAAGTTATCTTCACTTTCACACATTTCGTACATCCTATTTTATAATAGTTTTTCTAGCTAAGAGGATGTCTTGTTTTTCAAAAATGTTCAGTGAGAGGTGTCTAACATTAATAGGGTTTAGCAGCACCCCATTCTCTGTTGCTCCTCTATCAAACATTTCAGATTTAAAGTTGCAAATGGTCTAATACTGTATTTCACTAACCACTGTTACTACCCTACTTTCCCACCCTCTGCCCTTGACTGATCTTGATTTATTCAAGGAAGATGGTGATAAAAAGGTAGCTATTCAGGTATTCAACTATTCAGGGAGGTATTTAGAAAGAGGCAGCAAGAACATTCACACCAGGTTTACAAAGGTAATCTAGTTTCAGATGAAGCATGTGAGATTTTTCAGAAAGGTCATTTCTCTAAAAAGCTAGCATCTCCCCAAGGTGATCTTGCTCATGCCTCTCTAACCCCCATGCCACAAAGACTGCCCCTGCAATTTTAAATTGTGTGTGGTATTTCTTAAAACCTTGTAATATCCCCGCCTCTCTAATTCTTATGGGAAAAGTTGTTTTGCTGCCTGCAGAATCACTGATTGAGCTTTTCAGGAAAGCATCCTCAGCACATAAAATGTATGGCTATATACGTTTAGTGGAACACAGGCTCACCTCAGAGTATCTGAAGTGAAATAACTGACAGCAAGGACAGTTTCGCTTTTCTACAAATAGCTTATTAGAAGTCCCTGCAACTGTTCCTTCACCTACGATAAGAAAATGCTCACTTCTGAGGGTCAATGCGTTCCATGGCAACTCTCATCACATCACATACGAGGTTCACTTTTTTTTGATCAGGATGCTGCTGTGGCTGAGCATTACTGCTACCATTCAGAGATGGGTACATACTCTTTGTGAAATCTTCTTCTCTAAATAAAAACAAATATTATGAATACAAGCACAGTCCATCACATAACCTAGCACAAAGCAAAGGACACGTACCACAGAAATTAACCACACAATAATATTAACCACACAATAATATAGCTCATATACTCATTCAATGCAGACAGGCAACCTGCCACACTGCCTGACAGAACCAGGTGGCTCTCCACTGTCTCTCATTCTCCCCAACTGATTCGCAGCCAAAAGAGGCATGAGAAAAAAATAGTTAGAGCCCATTTCACAACTATAGTTGTGAACACAAAAATCAGAACGCAAGGTTTTCAAGATACAACTGCCTTCCACTAAGTCCACCGTGGATATGCTAAATACAGAGCACTTCTGAAAATTAAGCCATCGCTTGTACTTCTAGACAAAAATTTAAGGTCAAAACTGAAAATAAAACAGAGAAACTGAGTGACAGCTCCAGCTGTCAAACAAGCATTTAATTCAGCAAGTCTAAGAAATCCTGAGACTACCAATGGCTTAATGCCACTTGCCCATAAACCTCTGAGAAAAAAGGCCAGGGTGCCTGATTAGGGAATCTAAGCAACTATCTTGGCCTCAGATTTCAGACAGGCAATGCTGTCTTCCTGTTCCTTCCCTATGAGGGCACAAAACCTTCTCTGTTCCCATTTACCCTTGTATAGCAACCTGGAGAAAAAAAAAAAGCAATTGGATGCTGATCCCTTGCTGGCAAAATCTACTGAATGCCTGCAAGCTGGAATTCTCCAACAAGATACAGTGATTGTCCCTGAAACTACTGAGCTTACTGGGGTGTTTATGACCCATAATGCCAAATTTCTGGCTGAGTCCTTGCATCCACACCAGAGAGCTGCCAGTATGTTGGCAAAATAATCTACCACCACTGGTTATATGCATGCTCCCATTTGCAGAGTTATACTCACTTCAGTTCAGTGAAAAACAAGTTGATGTAATTCACAGAATCTATTTGCTTGATAAAGGTTTCTACATTTTCCAGAAATACCTGAAAAGAACAAAAGTATTACTACTGTTATTCTAAACTAGGAAAGTAAGACGAGCAAGTTTAAGGACCTTCTTTCAACAAGCAAGATGAAAGAAATGCTAAACCCAATCTGCCTGTATAAGAACACAGCAGTGCAGAGCCCTCATCCCTCCTGAAAGCAGAACTGTTAGCACTGCCTGCTCTTTTGAGCCCGCTGCTAAATGCCAGTGGATTCCAGGCTTGATGGATATAGAAAAGGGTACAACAGAGCTGGGCATACTTGCCTTGGGGTTGTGATCATACAGAAGATTGAGGTTGATTCTCAGCTTCCTCATACACTGAAAAGCTTCCCTGAACATAAGCCTGAGGAAACAAGTTAAGCAGAATAGTTTACATACTGGATAGGTGCAATATCCACATATAAAGGCAACTCTTTAGAGGAAAGTACAGACACAGTGAGAGGGGAATAATAGGTTAGGCAACAAGCTATGTAAAATGCCTTCCAGACAAGATGTGCAAGGTCAGTCCTGTCTGTTTCCAGCCCCTGCAGTGGGACAGGCCAGCAGACTAGAATGAGAAAGAGAGACAGGCCTTGCATTTAAAAGAAAAAAAAAAACACCCCACAAACAACAAAAAAAGTCACCATGTTTGAGTCTAATGGACCAACTTCCATTTCAGAAAACTTCAGTGTAAAAAAGATTAAACAAATACATCATGAAATATAGTATGCTACTTCGTGAAGTGCCCTAGATGTCCAGAGAAGGGAGCAGACCAATGTATATCTCCTGCCCACCCAGTCCTGGCACATATGTAAGACCTTCAGTGGCAAAGTGTTAGTCAGCTGGGACTGCTGAAAACTGGACTTTTGGCTGGTAGTCTCAGGAACAGTTTTAATTTCCACTGAAAAGTCTATTGCTTTGAGTCTAGCCTCCCTCCCTTCTCAGGGAAGACCTCAGCACCACAAAAACATGCCAGTTGCCTCTAAACAGCTCAGAGTGGGAAAGGGAAGACCAGAATACACAAGTGCCGCTTACCTGTTCAGCCACTTCCGAATTTGGGCAAGAACTAGAGCTCGGTGGTGAATGGTCTCCAGATTCCCTCTTGGCATCTACAACACAAGATTCAAACAATTATTTCTTGCGGTTACCTTACCTACATCCAAGGCAAAGTGAGAACAGGACAATTCTTCCAGACCTGTCTGTTACTTGTGGGTGCATTTTGCTCAAAGTGCATACAGTTTCAATGAATCTGGGAGAAATATTTGAATATTCTCTCAGTTCAGAAACCTTCCTTTCTCAGGAGGCTGCAAAATGTAAAGGCCTCATGGTTTGGGATAGCCTAGGAGAGCTGAAAGGGAAACAGACTTAAAAGCAGAGACTTCTTCAAGCAGAGGAATTCAGCAGGCATGAAACCAAACTAAGAGGAAAAATTCAGCCTCTGAAAAATTTGCTTCCTGTGATCCAAGATGCTACAGGAAATGCCAGACTGCATGGACATATTCTAACAGGTGTGAGGCATCTATCTGAAAAACTTGCTAGTCTGTTACCCACTGGCTCACTGGGATAGATAGTTTCTGGCCTTTCTGAAAGGGCAGTTGTGGACTGCTAGGAAATCTAGAGTGTGGGTGACCTGGGAATGCCAGAGAAGCCCAAAGCAGGGAAAAAAAAAAAAAGTCTAAGCTATTTTTGTACTGTTTTGTTAGCAAAGTCAAATTCCAGAAAGAGGTAATCTACCTGGATATCCATGCTGGCAATTCTACATCAGTTTATTACCAGCTTGAACATTTCTCCCTCCTACACAAATACTTTTTTTTTTTTTTTTTTTAATTCTCTCAGGAAGAGAAGAAATTTCCTTGAGTGAGGCAGAGTCTGGAGAACACCGAGGGGGCGTCCTTTAACTGGGTTCAACTATTTAATGAGGGTTGGAGTCAACAGAGCTAGACTTCTCAGAAGTGCATGGGGAAAGGACAAGAGGCACAACTACAAGTTGCACAAAGGGATACACTGGTTGGACAGAAGAACTGTCCATTCTTTTGTCCATGTTAGGACATTTGTCACTGCACATATGTCCTAACATGGACAAAGCCTGGAGCAACCTGATCTAGCCTTCATGTTAGCCCTGCTTTGAGGAGGATGTTGGACTACCGACCTCCAGAGATGCCTTCTAAATGAAACCTTTCTCTGTTCTAGGAATCTCTGCTGGTTCTCAAGAGCGAGCAGGGTGCTCCAGACTAACTTGGTGCGAAAACTAATGACGGGCTGTTAGCATATACAAGTACTAAGATGTGGGTCTGAGATTCACAAGGAGTTGTGTCAACGCATAGCACTAAGTTACCTCAGCCCATAGGAATTTGAATATCACTCCCCATTTCTGTCCATATCTAGCTGCCTGTGCTGAATCTCTTAACTCCCAGAGACATGTTCAAACAATTCCAGACAGCTGGAGATTCGTGAGGTGGTGTTCTGCAGCAGGATGGGACAGCAGCTATGTAACATCACACATGTTGTTTGCAGCTTGTCCAGCTGTCCACTGAGACAACTTTTCCACAAACCCTGTCAGCAGACCTCCGCAGACATGGGCAGAGCACTGACCTGCAGAACGACCTTGGTGTCCTGAGGCACAACGGTGATGATACGAGAGCCTCGCTCCACGTTGCGCAGAGTCTCATTGCTGGGCACAGCAGCACTGCTCAGGCCAGTCTGAAGGGCTGAAGATAGCAGAGTTATCAGCATACAGGGCACAAACTCCAGCACGGTGCTCCAGCCAGGCTCTACCGTGTGGCTTTGCAAGGTCCTGCTGGATGTACAGCAGCTCCCATACACTGATTCAGTCAAGAGTGATACACCAATGATGCTTAACTGTTCCAGACAAGACGAGGACCCCTCAGCGCTAAGCACTGCTCTGCACAAAGCAGAAACACATCCTCTATGCCTCATGAACTTAAAGCTCAAGAGACCAGATGACAGCAGCACTGAAAAGCGTGCTGGACCAGCAACTTGTCATCCTCCTTTCCCAAGGTGCCCATAACTGTCAGAGCCAGATACCACCAGAAACTGTTCATATTTGGACCCCTTCTCTACTGTGCACCCTGAAAGAGCACAGAGCCTTTTGCTGGCTTTGTATGCGAAGGGGAGGGAGAGAATGCAGAACTAAACTATTGAAAAATGGAGATAGGGACAACAACCAGGGGACAAATCCTGAGAAGAGCACATGGTATACAAAACCAGTCTCCTGCACTCCTTGCTCTCTGTGACTTTTGAGAGCAGCCTCCCTCTTCTGTCTCTTAAGCAGTTGCTCTAAGTGACCAAAATACAGTAGGTTTGGAAGTGAAAAATGGGGATATGTTGTGGTTCCAAGACAATGGCCACAGGCTGCCAGCAGCAGGCAGTCAGAGCTAGCATTTACCTTTCACTGACATGTCCTTCAAGCAGAAGCACTGACAGGTGTGGGAGTTGGTTGTCACCAACAAAAACTCATTGTATGTTGCAAATGAGGTGATGTTGGAAGCTACCTGCAGAAAGATAAGTTTATCATTGTGCAGAGCAGAACAGGAACAACTGGCAAAGGAAAAAGGGATGCAATAAAGGGCACACACTTTGGTACCTCAGTATCATTGATAAAAAATCGGCATCGATCTGTAAGGCCTAAGATCACCTCCTGTAAAGAAAAAGGACGACAATTATAAACTGTCAGTGTTACAACCTCCAATGTCACCAGCTGATTACCATTAGACTGAAGTACCTTATATGGTATTGAGCACCTCATGTGAATTACTTAGAGAAGCTGGACAGGAAGTCATCCAATCTCTGTACCAGGAGTGCTTCTTCCTTAAGTGTCTTTAAACACTCATGCCTGGACACCAGTTTCATCTACCCCATCACAGCAATTCTACAGTAGCAGAACAGAAGCAGAAGCCAGGCCAAATCACAGCTTTTTACTCAACAGCATTGGTTCCAGAGCACCAGAGGAAGAGCACTAGTAAAGAGCAGAGCAACTCCATACAGTATTCACCTGGGTGCACACTGAAGTAAAGAAATCCTGGAACTACCATCACAACAGCTAGCCATTTCTTAAGTTGTTGCAATTATCAAAAACCCCATCATTAACAGGAAACAGTAGGAATAGAAGATCTGTTGTAACTCAGTGCAGTCGTATTTGCTAAGGGGGTAACTTCATATAAGATAGAACAGAATGCTATTTTCACACATGGCAGGGCAGTGACTGCTGGGGACTTTACATTTGAAATTCCTCACTCTTTAATCACATTATTTATGGTATTAACAGAAGGGGAGACTGGGTGTTAGCCAGAAGGCATGATGAATACTCTACAGGACAAGGAAAGATAAACTCTCAGCTCTGCATCGGTCTTTATGAAGAAAACAGTTAAGAAGCATCACTGGATGCTGGGCAGAGGATCAGAGTGGATATTTGATACAGGGACCATTAGGAATTGAAACTGCTTACAATCTTACTTACTTCTCCACTGATCTTGGTGAGGGAAGTCTGCACACAAGGGTGAGGGAACTGAACAGCAGAGCCACTGCTGGTCTGCCAGGGCTCAAGGACTGGAGTAGGTGCCTCTAAAGAGCAAAGAGGAACAAATTGTTTTCCAGCCAAAGCTCCAGAAATTACACTACAAGACCCGTATCCCAAGGGAACTGCAGCCAGGTGCACTTGCAGAAACTACAATGTCTGACAGAGAGAGGAGGGAATGCTGACACAGAAGATCAGCACACAGCAGACAAGAAGGTGGTAATTTCTGTGGGCCCAGCAGCACCTTTATTCCACTCTGGAACAACAGAGAAGTGTCAAGGACCTGGCGGTCAGTCAGCATTTCTGAAAGCACTAAACCAGCCACCTTCTTTTCAAAGCACAAAGTCAGAGCTATCATTCTTATTAACACCAACTATTTTCAGAAACAAATCACTAATTTTAACCTGTTTCTGGGATCAAAAAGAGCAAGCAGCATCAAATACCAACAAGAGCCACCCATGTCCCTGAAAGCAAAATCATCTTGTTAAACGTTTTGAGAAATCTGTGACTATACCCTAGTCCAAGAATCTGAACAGAGATCAGCTTACCCCAAAGGTACTTCAGGATCTGCCCATCAGCCAGCTGCAGAGCTACGGTTTTGGTCACTGGGCTGCAGCACAGGCTGATCACTTCTCCATCTACTGACACAGACAACCTAGGACAAGGCACAGAAGACGGAGAACATCAGAGTGACAGGAGACACATATAACACCTAGGTTCTGCATTTCCTGGAGCTAGGTGGAGGGTGCACATCTCTAGAATGGACAAATACCTTGTTTATTTAAGGCTCTTTTGCGAAGTCTTTTCACACCTCTGTAAGCTGATCCTGGCCTTACAAAGCATCAGCAATCTGAGCCAACACACATCTGGCCTAACTGTGCTAGTCACTGTATGCATAGTTACAGCACTCTGTAAAGCTCACTTTTTTTGCTGTATAGTTCATGTGCAAATCAGCCTGTCTCCACTGTTTGAGCGCATTAGAAAGGGACTCTCAGGATCCCTCTGGAAAGCAGATTTCTGCAGCCCAGGTGGCTTCCTTTTGTGCTCTGGTTTTAGTTCCACTGCAATCACAAGGCCTGACAGGTGTTGAGGAGAAGAGGAGTAACAACAGCAACAATCCTCTCTGTACCTTGGTATGGTGGATAAAGGGGGGAATGGAGGAATTCAGTCCCCTGAGGGCTGGATATTCAGACAGAGGAACAGAGACATCCTACATTGACACAGGCATGCTAGCATAACACCTCTCATCAGGCTGGATACAGGCATTAGGACTACAGGGAGATACTGCCCAGTAGCCAGCTTCATGAGCTGCTTTGGATATCCTGCAGGAATAGAGCCAAATCCCCCACTTCTCAACCTCCAGGCTGCACATCTGAGAGACCTAATTCCACCTAAGCACAGTATGAAGGGTCTCTCAGACCCCACTAACAACAGAGAGATTTCTCTAGTACCGTAAATCCAGGCACTGCTCTTCAGCTCCAGCCACATGAGGCACTGCAGTCAGATGGTGAAGGACAGACTGAGTAGCATGCTGATCTTGACCAACCACCAGAAAGCTGTCGTCTGGCAGCCAGGTGAGAAATCGGAGCCCCAGGGGATTCATCACCTCATTGGTGTTGCTGCCCAAATCAACCCTGTCACATAATAAGAGAGACAGAGAAATAAAAATAACCCAATTTCAGCAGGCTACCCCAGAACCTCGGTGCTCTGGAAAAGGCCAAGATCTTCCTGGAACAGCCTGCCTATACAGACACACAGCACATGCCTCAGAAGAAAGAGTACCATGCTGCCCACCAAGTTACCCAACCCTTAGCACTGATTGCAGCCAGAGCCTCTGTATGGTGAAGCCATGTTATCAAATGACTTCAACAGCTGGAGGCAGAGGTCAGAGCTGTGACCTCCAAATCATCTAGCCAGGTACCCTCATATCCCCACTGGACTAGTTCTGTATTACCTGTACGTTTTATCAAGGTATGGTGTTTCCACAGCTGCTTTAAATCCATTTCCACCTACAGCTCCTAACCTGACAGTGGAGTCCTTCACTGTGCTCTGTCCTGGCAAAAACAGAAGAAAGCAGAGCTTAGAGATACTGCTAACACAGCCCCTTCCACCTTCATTCCACCCAAAAAGCGGAAGCTACAGGAGACTACTACAAACGTCATAATACACCATCCTCGCATGTGGAACCATCATCTAATCCTCACTAACACTTACACTGAGGAACGTAACCACCTTATAATGTCCCAGTACAAAACTCAAAGATAAGAGTGACAGTGTCTGGTCCTGCAGCACACTGAATATTACACCATATAAACGAGTGCTCTGGAAAGTGCTGGGTGGCTTAGATAGATGCTAGATGGCTAATCCCAGACACTTCTAACACCAGTCAGCAACATGCCATCAGAACAGATTATGCAAAATGCCACCTGCTGCGCTATATTCAAGTAGGAACCACGCAGGCGGGTGTCACTAGCATGAGCACACAGCCAATTGCTGGACACTGCCTTCTCACAAAGTTAACTCACCATCAAGATGCTCCTGTGTCACCCAAGCTGCTGGGAATATGAGGACAGAGTTGGGATCTATATCTGAACCAGCTATATCTGGCTCCTGACTACTAAAGGCTCAAGTGATCAGCACCACACTAGTCCCCCTTGTACCACTCTCAGGGAGAGCAGGTTTCTTCTAACAACACAGTGCAATATTCTCTCACCATATCTATATACAGAGATTCTGTTATCAGCATCCAGGATGGCCATGTCTCCACTGTGCTTGGGATCTGTGTGAAATGCAATCTGATTCACTGCCTGTGTGAACTGGAGATGATAGGTACACATGGGTGGGGGCACCACAGCATGCTGGAATGCTGTGACAAGCACTTTGTCTGTGGAAGAAAAGAGAAAGAAACTAAATTGTAGCCCAGTCCAGCTGCGAGGCTCTTGTCAGGCTGTTTACTGAAAGCAGGAACAACACTAGAGGAGAAGACAGGTGCCATGCCCCTAGCTGGCAATTCAATTAAACCACCTCTGAAGCTTCCACCAACTCCATGGTCCCTCTCACTAACAGCTTTGTAGAAACAGAAGGTAACAGAAGAACCACAGGAGTCCCAGCCAGGCTGCATCCAAAGGGCTGCAGCACCTCTTCTCATTCTAGAGCTCCAAAGCAGCCCCAATGCTTACCTCCATCTATGACAGCCACATTCGCCACATGCTGGCTATTCTCCCCCATCCCATGGTTGATGGTCCAATGCCAGTCATAGGAGAGGTAGTGCCAACCCTGGCAGAGGACATGCAGTCTATACGGAATCACTGGGTCCCACAGCAGCGATACCAACTGATTTTTCTCCAAGTTGCCAAAATGTAGACTTTGCTTCAGGTACCAGTGATAGTTTCCTGTGGTCCACAGCTGAACTACAGCAAAACAAATGGTTACCACCGACTGCTGCTTGAGACCTATCTCAAACCATTCCTATTGCCACTACTTTCTTGGGGTGAGTCAAGTGCGATGGAAATAATATTCATACCCTCCAGCCCATAGACTGCTTCATACAAAAAGCCCAAAGAAAACCTTAAAATTCCTTCAGTTCTCTGCTGTGGGAAGGGTGCGAGTGTTTTAGGAAGGGATCACACCTCCAGCACTTTATTAATACTACTTCCAGATAAATCAGCCTGGAAGATGCTTTGAGCTCAAGCTGAACTAGCAGTTCTTCCTGAGCTGCACAGGGAGTCTCCAAGCCGTAGGCAGACCTCTCCACATCTCCAAACTTGCCAAGGAATACCAATGCTGACCATGTTATCAGACAAATGTGAGAGTCAAAGCCTCACAGTGCTCTCACCATAACTGTTTGGTTTGCAGTTCTCATCCTTCTTAAGGTCTTCCAGCCATATAGCCAGGATCGTAGAATCTGCATTCCAAAGCAGTTCATTAACCTGCAGAAAGAAACAAGAGTCTTAATTGTATTCCTGCCTCTGCACAGGGAGGGCATACTCCAGACTGGTTTGCAAGACCTGAGTCGCTCCTTATTTTTCAACAGTGTAAGGACCAAGGATTAAGGAGCTAAAAAAGCATCCAAGTACTGTAAAGCTCCTGACAGACTGAGTCAAGCAGAACCCTTCTCACAGAGGTTCTACACAGCTGAAGAGGAGATACAAGGACAGACATGACAGCACAGTTCTGGCTTTCCTTGGCACTGACAAAGCATCTGCCAAAAGGTCTCTCAGCATCCAAAGGCAGAAGCTGAAACAACAGCCTAGCATTATCTTCTCACTTATATATTTGGGATAATGTATTTCACCTCACTCCTGCACCAGCTGACATCCTGGACAGCAGTTGTGAAGCATTTCCTTAATAGAAGGCATGCAGCAGCCAGAAGCATCCCTACAAATCCCCTCTCTTCTCTGTACTACAGCTTGAAAAGGATATTGCATCTCCTCCATTCACCATTCTCTTTTCAGGCCTAAAAGCAAAGACCAGCTTTTTCACTAGAACCAGCACTAAGCATTAAGCTAAAGAATTCATCCTAGAAGTTTCTGGAGAATGTGGAGAAAGATGGAGTCCTCCTTTCCCTTACGTTCTAACTGAAGAAGACAAGACACACTTACTTTGACCTGCCCTTTCTGGAATGGGAGGGTGAACTCTCCATGAAGAAGTCCATTCTTTTCCAAGAAAACAACATCATGTCTGTTGGGTTTTTCTTGTGTGGATGCTATCAAGCTTCCAGAGGGCCTTAAAACAGAATTACATGAAAAGGGGCTGCTAATACATTCACTGTCTTTTTAAACAAGAATCAACTGCAACATTCTCCAGAGACAAAGCAGTTCACGCAAAAGAGACATGAAGAAAAGGAGCAGCAGAGCATGTATTTTCTTCAGCACTGTTTAAAGTCATGGGTGCTACACAAATGTTTCTCAAGGCTCGTTACACTCAGATTAGCAGGGAAGTGTGAGCACAGGCAAAGAGACTAGCATTATTCCTCCTTATACAATTGAGCCCCCAAACGGGTGACATTGTGACTACACAAAGAATCTATCACTTTTACCCCCAAACATAATGCAAGAATTAGGCTTTTCAGGGCTTAAGGTTTGCTCGTGCTAGATCAAAAGAAAGTTTTCTTCAAGTTTTGGGAAAAATAAATAAAAATAGGAGAATTAAATTAATGCTGAAGAAAGACTGTGGTCAGAGATTAAAAAGCAGCACCCTGCTGCCAGCAGGCAGACTGCTTGCTACTCACTTCCAGGCCAGTGCTTGTTCTAATCCTGAGATAGGTTCACTTGTTGACTGCAGCACAAGCTCTCTGTTCCACACTCGGATCTTCCGAGCACCTACAGGTTTCAGAAGTAGGGAGACAAGGTGTGAGAAGGCACCAGAAAGAGACTCTTCTAATTTTCAGACTGTTGAAGAGGTCAAGAGGAGCAAATTTTGGTGCACACGCATAGAAAGGAGGCTTTTCTTGCACACTTCAAGGTGCAAGAACATCACAATTGCCTGTCTCAGGCAGTTTTCCCAAAGTAAGAGCGACTGCAAAAACTGAGCAGGACTTTCAGTCTAATACAAGTCAGTGGTGGCCATTTCCCTCTCCAGCTTTCCCAGTTGAAACGTTAAAATCTTCCTATGAGTGTAAATTCCCCTTAATCTTAAGTACTGAAGGGCAAAACCCAAACTGTTTGGACAGCTGGTCTCTGCCACAGTTCAGCAAGCTGATTAAATGCACTTAAAATGCACCATAAGATTAATCATGGAAGACACCAACTATAGCTTTTAGAAAAATTTACGTGCTTGTCACCTCTTTGGTTTTAGGGCAAAATTTAGGGAAAAACATTATCAGTATCCAACAAGTATAAATTGCTAGCAAGAGGGACAATACGTTTTGGGACACCCAAAAAGATCCTTTCATTTGGCACTGGGAGCTCATTAGAGACCCCCACCCTGTGCTTATGAGGTGACCTGAGCAATGATTCAAAACTGGTTAAAAAAAAAAAAAAGAGGTCAGGTAGTACTCATAACCTCTCTCAGTGGACTGAAAACCAAACTCCCAAGGAAGTGTTCAAAAGATTGTATTTTTAAAATATTTGCTCTGAGAGAGGACAGAGCGCGTAACTAGTTCAACTCTCTAGCTTCAAGTGGCCAAGAGACCATATACAACAGCTAGCTCTTGCCTTGCCTAGTTTCCGCTTAAAAGGCCCATACCTGTCTCTGGACAGACAGCACTCACTGCAACAAACTGCCCGTCTCCTCTCCAAGTCACCCGAGGCCTGCCATCATCCCAGGCTGAAGCAGGTGGCACTTCCTGAAGTTGCACAGAAGAAAGTTGTATCAAAGCTTGGAAAAGCAACTGCTGCATTAGCTTACATAGAGCTCACTGCTCTTTCAAGCCTTGTCTTTCAACAGCCTTGTTATGAAGTTAACCCATTAAATAATCTTTAGGCTACAAAGGTAAAAATTCCTTACTCAGAATGTTACTGTTAAAAAAATGCTAGTAATTAAAATATCTGTTCACGATTGGTACCTGTGGTCACAAATGCTTGGACATAGAGAAAAGCATGCTATCTGAGCGGTCTGTATAGCAGACAAAGGTTTCAGCAGGATAGTCTTTATTTGGGTGACATTTTCCCCCTCACATTTTCATTGCCAAAGCACAGAAACGGTCTAGCTTTGGAAAACTTAAAACACAAGAAGGAAAATCCTGCAGTGGAGTTTGTTAACTACTTAAGTTTTAACCAAATTAAAGGAGCAGAAAACAAGGCCCAAATAAGAAAACATCAGACAGCGAAGTAAATAGCTGAAGTGTGCAGGCACACTGAGTCACCTCATATGATTGGGGGTGCTCAGCAGCCCAAATACTTAAGCTCTTGCAGGTTGTCAGCAGCAGGAGACACACAGGAGGGCTGTGGTTGTCCTCAGTCACACACCTGGCTGAGCCCTGCCTTCTGATAGGCCATAAGGCTTCCAGGGAGCTCAGCCCACTGCTACTTCTCCTTTTCTAGGCTGAAATGCATGCTGTATATCTTACAGCTCCTGGCCATGTTAATGGTTTGGTATATAATACCCAAATTCAGAAGACTCTGTTATGTTGATTTAAGGGTGGTTCTCTCTCTACAAGGACCAACGCTCACAAATCTCCTTGCATTAAGGTCCACATGAAAAGTCCTAAGTACTTCCACTGTTGTCCTTAATTAGGAGAACAATAAAAATGCTGGACTTCAGATAGGAAAACAAACACAGAAGGAGTTTGAGGAAAAGACAGGCATATGGGCCAACTGCCAGGAAAGGCGGTGGAAAATTGGCACTGCAGGAAAGAGAAACTCACTTTATACAAGCCCCCGCTCCAGGAAGCATGAGCCCAACACAAGAAAATTAGCGCAGTACCGTTTGCTTGCGATGAGCTGCCTGTTTTCCCTCCGATCCATGGAACTGTGTCTCCTTTTTACCCCAGCCAAGAGCAACAAACTTTTCTGAAGAAGAAATAATCATGGCAATGGAAGGTTTACAGGGTTACTCTACACAATGTAGTAAACACAAATACAACTACAAGCCACCCACACCTTCCACCCAGATTTAATTCTGAAAGGCCACAGGAAATTTACAGAGCCCAGGAAGTCCTCCAGCACAGGAAACTTGCCTGGATTTCTGCTGATGATTAAAATATTGACATTTCCTTTCAGCTGCCCAGCAACATTACAGTCTACAATGCCCCTTGGGGTCTAGTAAATACTCAGCTCCATTTCTTTACTTAACATATGTTTATAACACACCAGTGAAATCAGTGTAAGCAACTTTATTTCAGTGCAATCTCTCACCTTCCCCAAAATCATCTTGGTGGATTTGCTTTTCTGTAATGGGTTCAAAATCTCTTGTCATCATAATGAGCGTTTGCTGACCTACAGGGTAGACATGAAACAATATTAGTAATGGCGTCTCCAGCAGGTGAAAAAAATACCTTTTTCCTGTGCTGTCCTATTGTTCTGTCATGGACTTTAAGACAGAAATGTTTCTAATGGTAAAATAATATGAAAGAGAACACATCCTTCAAAGCAGAAAGTCTCTCAAAGCCAAACTACAACCATTTAAAAGTGTAACAATACCTTCCAGTCTCTCTCTTCAAAACCAAACTTCTTGGCCTAATCTTAAGAGGTCCTTTCCACTTTCAAAATACTATCCGGCATTTCTTATATATTTTTCTTAACATATTAAGGACAAGAAGGTGATTAGGAGTAATCATCCTGGGGGTCACCCTTGACCAATATAATAGCTTTCTACAGTGAGATGGCCAGCTTCCTGGATGAGGAGAAAGCAATGGATATTGTTTATCTCAACTTTAGCAAGGCTTTCAACACTGTCTCCTATAACATCCTCACAGACAAAGTGATGAAGTGTGGGTTAGACAAGTGGTCAGTGAGATGGACTGGAAATTGACTGAAGCATCAGGCTCAAAAAGTTGTGATCAGTGGCATGACATACCCCAGGGATTAATACTGGGGTTAATACTGTTTAACATCTTCATTAATGACTTGGACTGGCACACAAGGCACTCTCAGCAAGCTTGCAGATGATACAAAACAGGGAAGAGTAACTGATATACCAGAGGGCTGCGCTGCCATTTAGAGGGACCTCAACAGGGTGGAGAAATGGGCAGACAGAAACCTCATGAAGTTCAGAGAGTAATGCAAAGTCCTGCACGTGGGGAGAAATAACACCATGCATCAGTTCAGGATCTGGCCTGACTGTCTGGAGAGCAGCTTGGCAGAAAAGGCCCCGAGGGTCCTGGTGGACAACATGTTTAACAGGCACCAGCAATGTGCCTTTGCAGCGAAGAAGGCCAACAGCCCCCTGGGCTGCATCAGGAAGAGTGTTGCCAGCAGGTCAAGGGAGGTGATCCTTCCCCTCTGCTCAGCCCTGGTGAAGCCACACCTGGAGTGCTGCGTCCCGTTCTGGGCTCCCCAGTATAAGAGGCATGGAGCTACTGGAGCGAGTCCAGCGAAGGGCCGGTAATGAAGGGACTGGAGCATCTCTCATATGAGGAGAGGCTGAGAGAGCTGGGCCTGTTGAACCAGGAGGAGAGAAGGCTCCGGTGGGGTGGGGAGAGGGGGTTAATCAATGTGTATGAATATCTGACTAGGGGGGAGTGAAGAAGATGGAGCTAGACTCTTCTCAGTTGTGCCTGGTGACAGGATGAGAGGCAATGAGCACAGATTGAAGCCCAAGAAATTCCATTTACATATAAGAAAAAGCTCTTTCACCATGAGAGTGGTTTGACACAGGAATACATTGCCCAGAGAGGCTGTGGAGTGTCCATCCTTGGAGATATTCAAAACCTGATTGGAAACAGCCTTGAGAAACCCACCATAGTTAATCCTGCTTTGAGCAGGGGGGGCTGGACTAAATGATTTCTAGAGGTACCTTCTAAACTCAGTGATTCTGTAATTCTGCTTTGCTTGAGGCCAAGTTTATTTTCTAGGGGAGAGACATCTGTAGTAAAGTTGAAAAAAAGGACAAGAAGGAATTTTTGTTACTAAGAAAGCACTTGGGGATATAATATATGAGTCCTCATTTCTTAGAGGCAAGATCAAATTACACTTTCTTGGAAGATCTGAAAGACTGAGGCATCTTGTATTTTGATGTCTCTATCCTAAAATTAACTGTATTTTACATTTTAGCCACCAGTGTAAGTTCACTCCTAAAGACAGAGAGCTTACATACTGCTGTCAGTACCTGTTACAAGCAGAAAAAGCTCTTGATCAGGACTCCAGCTCATGGTGCTCAGACCGCTGTCCACACTGCCAACACATTCCACCTACAAGAGAGAAATGAGATCACAGATGAGCAGGAACACCAGTGGCAGCAATATCCAGCATGAAATCCACCAGTCACCAAGCCAGGGAAATGTTTTCACGCTTAGGAAAATCACAAGTCAGATTTTACCCTGTGTGTTGAATGAAACAACAGAAATATTTCTAACTAAAGAAGGTTCCATAACGTCTATGTATGACAGCCCAGACAATCAAAAGATCAACGTTTTATACCACATCCAGCTTCTCAAGAGCTTTATTTTGCAGCTGTCAGTCTTATGTTAGGATGCATAATCTCAATACTAGTATTACCAATGCAACCACAGATCCAATCAGGCAATCAGTCTCATGTCACAAAACATGGGCATAATGAGTCTTGCCTGGAGAGCTACAGTATGTAGTTAATGGATGCTATATCCATTCAAGCTCTGATCCCACAAGCTTCTTGTGCAGGCTGAGCTTGGAAATTGTATATAGTTCCACTTGCCTCAGTGAAGTTTTTGAAAAAAACAAGACTACTCAAAGATTACTGTGCTGTCATGGGTACATAAGCAACAGCAAAGGGCAGAGAACTTCTGCCATGCATCGTTATCTTGATTTGCAGATGGCCATGGCAGAGGGCAACTGTAATAAGCAGCAAGATGATGCTGTTCAAAGAATGAAGCTTGAGTATTCCAATCTCTTCAGACAAATAGAGTGGAATCCTGGGCACCAGTGTGCAGAATGACCATCTCTCACATGTAAGAAATTTCAGGACAGGCTGACTAACTTTCAGGGCTTTTTCTTGGTGCCCAGTCTGCATCAAAAGGACACAAATTTAAAGCTGAGAAAGTGAGTCAAAAAGCCTTGAAATAAAGGATCTGAAGTTAAACCCTGACTCTGATGTACCTACTAGTGCAAGAAAATAGTCTCATGTATTACATCTTTTGGTAATCTCTATTCCCGTGTAATATGTATTAAGTCACAACACAGAGCATATTTTTCAGACACAGTTTGATTTTACTTTTAAGTGGTATTGGCAAATCAAACCAAGCAGCTGAACAAAGCCCACAATCACTCGGCACTGAGGCAGAAGCACTGACTGACAACAAAAATGACTGATAAAAAAAAGGTAGCTAAACTACAAGTTATGCATGGTTTGTTTTTCTCTGTACCTACACCCAGCAACATCCTGTTCCTGCAGGACTCTTCATCCAGTGGATCCCCTGCTGCTGGGTGTGTGCCAACAGCCCCCCTGAGCAAACATACAGAACCAGGGCTGTAGACCAGCAACTTGGTTTCCAGTTATTTTAGGAAGTATATATTCTGCCCTTGATCATACCCAGGACACCAACAGAAATCAGCCCATCTGTCCAGATGAGAATGGAGACCAACCACAGTCAATATATAAGAAACATGCGACTGGCCCAGAAGAAACTAAAACAGTCATCCTTTCCTTTGAAATCCCTCAATACTGTTCTCTCTTTCCCTGCCAGCTTACCTCCTTTGTACTGAGATTGCACAGTAGGATGTCTCCAGCTGCTGTAGCAACACACACACATTCCTGCTCTGGAAGATCTTCGAGGCCCACGATGCAGCCACTTCTATCCTCTGGCATAAAACCCTCTGCAATCAAGGAAACTTCTCTGGTCACCTTGACAAAGAAAGGCCAATGACTTATTAACTGCTTGTCAACTCACTTAGCTTTTTGTAAACATGACAGAATAACAGCTGAGGGCATATCCCATCCTACAGCATAAACACAAAGCACTACATGGTAGAAGTGAGCACATGGATAGTATCATGAAATAGCTGATATGCAAAAACATATCTCATTTACCCATAGGGAACTGTGAAGGTCTTCATATGCTAAAAAGGCTGGACAACAAGAAAACTCACATAAGGGAGCAAACAATAAATAACAATACTACGACTTCTGATTTATCTTGCTAAACATCAACCAAATCCCTTTGCGTACTTATCCATGCTCTGTAAACACTTTGAGGTGTGTGGGTAGCTCCTTAAGTGGCCCAATATTCTTGAAGGGTTATTCAGGCTTTACAGCAAGATTTCATTAAAAAATTCAAATGAAAAAAACACTCATATGTGCATTCAGGTAAAACAAAACAAGAAAGAGATAGGTTTCAAAGTTTTAACTAAAACAGCTCTCTTTAGCTTACTTGAGTTTTTCACACAGCAAAACAGCAGGGGAAAAACACAGTAACAAAGACCTAAAATAGTTTGTAAAATCACGAAGCAAAAGGAAGCAAGCACATTTAGCTTAAAGCATAAAGCTTAACTTTAGAGGCCTTTTTTTTTTCAGTTCTGAAAAAATTTAAAAGTTGATAGCACAAGCAAACAGACCATAGTGGAGACTTTTGGAAAACAACATTCTTTAAAAATGAGGTCCCAGGAAAGCCAACAGCTCTTCTATCAGCTACCTGCAGAACTGAGTCATGTCAAAGGCATTCATGTGCCTCACAGTTGCCTAGTCTGTCTCTAGACAAAACATAGCAATCCAGTTTCAAGTGGAATTCAGAACACAGTTCAACAGTATCTTCCTCCCTAGTGAGAAACACTGTTTCAAAAACTTCCCTTTGTATTCTTCATCATTTTCTTATTTGTTTGCTTCTGTCCTGTGAATGGCGATCTGGACACAACTGTTTGCTGGCTCATGCTGGAGACTAAATCATGGGAATAACCTGCAGCAAATACACAGTCCTGGGGCAGGGAGAGGTAAGTTCTGTGTTTTAAAAACAGCAAATCACTTCAGCCAGCCAGCCCACAGCACAGCCTCAACAACCAGGCTCTTAGCACAACGTGGGAGCAGCAGGAAGCCCCAGACCCCCACAAAACCCTGCTAGAAAGGACTAGAGCTGTCAGAGGGCAGCAGCAGCAGCCTGCCCTGTGGTGAGCTCCTGGGGAGGCACCAGGGATGACAGAGTTCCGAGCGCTGCCCGGGGCAGGCAAGACCGTCTCCCACCGTGCTCCGGCAGCAGACACAGGCACCACGACCCGTTAAGGGCTCTGCCCCCAGGGCAACGCCCGCCTCTCCCGCACCGCAGCGGGCGGGCCGAAGCCGTCCATGACGGCAGGCCTGGAGCGACACGCGGGGGCCGGTGGGCACCGGGACGCCCCCCGACACCACAGGCCCTTCCCCGGCCTGACAGCGCCGAAGGGGGCCCGGGGCCGGTGGCGCTGCCGCGGCGGCGGCGGCCCTCACCGTGTGCGCGGCGGGGCCCAGCTCCAGGAGGCCGTGTTGGGAGCCCACGAAGACCGTGCCGGGCTCGGCGCCGAGGCAGAAGCACTGCGGGGCGCCGGGGGCGGCAGCGGCGGGGCCGGGCCGGCGCTCCGCGGCCCGCAGCAGCCGCAGGTTCCTCATGGTGGCGGTGCGTGGGGGACGGCAGCACCTCACCGCGCCGCCATCTTCTCCGCGGCGGGCGGGCGGGCAGCGCGTGCGCATGCGCGGGGCGGCGGCGCAGGCGCCCTGCGCGGGCGGCGCCTGCGCAGGGGGGCGGCGGCGCAGGCGCCATTTGCGGTCAGCGCATGCGCGGGGCGGCCGCGGAACTCCTGGTGGCGGCGGTTGACGGCGGCGGTTGGCGGTTGGCGGCTGCCGGGCCGAGGCCGAGGCCGAGGCGGGCGGCCTCGCCGCGCTGCCTCGCCCCCAAGTGTTCAAAGGGCTCCTGGAGGCGTAAAAGCCTTCCCGGCGCGGGGAGGGAGGGGGCTGCCGCGGCAGAGTGCTGTGTCCGGAGGTGCCGGTGCCCCCCCGCGCCGGCCCCAGGCCTGCAGCGGCCTGGCGCAGGGCTGCCTGCGCGGGGAGAAGGGGGGCCCCCTCCGGGCAGGGAGTGCCCAGACCCTCTGCTCGGCCGCGGGGTGCTGGCCCCACACCGGCTGCCCCCCTCGCCTGCGCAAGTCGCCCGGTAGCAGCTGCAAAGCTCCCTGTGTCAGGAAGCTGCCTGGGGTTGCGAAGCTGCCTCGGGTTGTCGCTGAGGTGACAGAGGCAACACCTGACTTTCAGCCAGCTCGGTTCCCCCTCAGTCCGGGGGGCAGGATGGTTATTTCACGGGCACACTGGCATAAACCGGGTGAGGAGCTGCGGATGAGGCTGTAAGTGCTTCCAGGGCAGCCTGCATTGACATGAGCCAATGCTGCACAGATCCTGCCCATTTTGTTCATTAATATGAGCCAACGCTGCCTCATCCTGCCCGTTTTGTTCAAAGCTGTTCAGCCCTCCATCTCCCTAGAGCTGCTGGGAGGGAGGGGGGGAAACAGGCCCAGCTGAGGGGAGGAGAGGGCAGCTCACACTCCAGAGAGCAGAAGGTCCTTGTGCAAGCACACCCGTAGCCCTAGCAGCTTCCCCCTTGGCGCAGCGGGGCCAGCTCTGTCAGCACTGATCTAGGCTGATGGCCTTCTGATGTGCCAGCTGCAATGGTGGGACAAGTTGGTTTTGCCCATGGAAACGGTGTGCGGAGTTTGTATGCTGTGGCTAGCTTTGCAAGCACTGACAGCTTGGGAACTTAGCCCAGGATGCGGCAGGATGGGCTGCGGTTGGTTGGGACGGTTTTGCCCTCTGCTGCTTGGGCATTACCTTGGCTGAGCTCAGCCGTATGCAGAGGGGGCTTTTTTGAGACCGACGGAGTCGTGTCATCGAGACTTCAGTGTCACTGCCGTGCTGAGAAACTCACGTAGAGGCCTTCGCCCGGGGTTAGGGCATCAGCGCCGCAGCTGCCGTTTCGGGACTTGCGCTGCATCGCTGCGGGCTTTGGGGAGCCCGGCGCCCGCGGCTGCGGCCCCTGCTGCGGCAGGGCTCGGCCTCTGCGGCGGCCCCGCCCGACCCGGCCCCGCCGCGGCGGCAGGAAGGAAGCGCGGGGCGGCGGCGGGGAAGGGCGGTGGCGGCGGCGGCGGCGGCGGCGGCGGCAGGGGGCGATCGGTCGGTCGGTCGGTCGGTCCCCGGCGTGGCCCGCGGCCGTGCAGCTGCAGCAGGTACCCCTCCCTCCCCCCCCGCTGCCTAGCTTGGCACTGGGGTCCCCCCACCCGGGCCGGGTGTACAGTGGAGCTAGTGTCCCCCGGTGCCGGCGGTGCAGCTCGGTGCCAGGCTCCAGCGCCCCAGCGGGCACGGCCGGGCTGGGGGGGAGGCGCCGGCGTGTGGACTGCCCTCGTACCAGCCGTTCCCATCTTCCCTTTTTCATTGTTAAATCTGTGTCAGCGCTGCTTTTGCTTAAATGTCTCTTTCAAACTGTGCCCCAACAGCAGGCAGACCTAGGGAAGCCTGAGGCAGAAGCCCCTCTTGTGTTGCTGTTGGGTTTGTTTCCAAGGCTGTGGTTGCCCGGCTGTGGGTGTCTGCATCGTCTCTCGGCTCCTCTGAAGGAGGTGAGGTAACTGAAGGAGATCCCCTTTAGAATACTTTGCAATGCAGGTCGGACGTGATCCCTTATTACTTGGTTCTTGAACCCAAATTGTTCTTTGATTGTCACGCTGGCAGGTGGTGGATGTGTGTTGGGGTCTTTGGGCAGAGAAATACGGGAGGTTTTTATGCTTGTATTTGCCTGAAAGCCCCAGGGTCTGTTAGGGAGCTTTCAGACTGCTCCTTCCCTCAGTGATAGTTCCTTTATGCAGGACAAAATTAACTCAGAAATGAAGCTTTCGGGTGTTTCAGAAGTTTAGCTGAAGCTGCACCTCTGTGAAATGTGCCTGTTACTGGCATTTGTGAGTGTATTTGGCAGCAGGATGGATGGATTTCAGAGGAACAGACTAAAGGAAATTCAGTATCTTTCCAAAAAAGGGAGCACTGTGTATAGTTCTCTAGAAAACAAATGGGGAACAAGTTGAGGCAGCAATAAAGTTGATGGGGTTTAGCCAGCACTAGGAAATATAAACATTCTTTCAGTCATGAGGATAGGTTGTTCCTAAAAGTGGGAGCTTGGGCAACATGTCAGTGTGCTCACATAATCTCAGCTGTATTATTCTCCATTTACCTGTTGTTCTCATATAGCTGGCTGTCTTGTTCAATGGTTTTGTGGCTGCAGTTTGATTCTTGCTGACTTAATATTGGAACAATGTATTTGCTTACGTTAGTATCAGAACTGATGGCTCTGGTAGTCTTTTCATTTACTGAGATTTAAACTATGTTTTTACTTAAAAAAAGAAAATCATTCATAGGTATTTGTCTGGGATGTTAGTTTTTTTTATACAAGGGTCACCGGTGTCACTGGTGGCAGCTCTGAGTGAAGCATCATGCCTACCATATGATTAAGTACTTGAGAAGGTGCCCAGGATCTCCATCCTTGGATATGCTCAAATTCAATTGAATGTGACCCAGAGTAGCCTGATCTAGCTTTGAAGCTGACCCTTTCTCTGAGTGGGGTATTGGACTAGAGACTGCTACACATCCCTTCCAGCCTCATTTTTCTGTGACTGTCTTATAAATTATGTACATTACGAACCAGCAGGGGACTTTGGCCATTGAGCATCCAAGTCAATAATCCATCAGATGAGGCCTGCTGGATGGAGCCCTATCAGATAACGTGCAGACTTTTCAACAGCAGTCTTCAACTGACACAAATGATTTATTAGGATGCTGCATTAGGCTTGATTTTTCTCCAGAAAACATGGTTTAAAATATTAGCTGCACATGTGGGGCAAATGTCAGGATATTCATATCTCAAATCTCCTGACCTGCATATGTGTCCCCACAGAGCTTGTTGCCTTGGTGTGTTTTTCTGCAACTGTTACTTTACTTTGTTGTCTATTGCTTCAAATGCCCCAGTTGTTGCTATTTATTTTGTATGTCCACAGACTGTATTTATTTTTCACCCCAAAGGATGTGATACTGGTTCTTGGCTGCTAGTCCAAGCTGATTTAGGAATGAAAAAGGAAGAAAACAGATATGTAGATGTCATCTGAGCCCAGGAAGGGATGGAGTGATGACCAAATCAGTAATATTGGCTGGGTAGTTTGAAAGCCAGGGAATGGTTTTTGTCATACACTAGGCCTGAGCTTATTCCTCATTTTTTGTCTGCTGCAGGTTCTGTAATAATGATGAAATAGTTGGGATCTGCTGTTACTCATTTGCCTAGTGAGTTTCCTGCTTCATTTCAGTTCTGCATATAAATATTTCCCGAAAGAGATGAAAAAAGGACCAGAAAGTGTAACATGTTCCCTTGATGGAATTCCAGACAAATTAGCAGAGTCAAATCCAGACAGTAACACCAGCAATGGAGCCTCAGCAAAAGAGAAAGACATGCTGTCCTCTCCTGAAGAACTGGAAACTGTACAGCTGAAACCCAGTAGAGAAAAACCCAGAAAAACACTCTGCGGCTATTTAAATAAACTGGGCATCAAGGGGCCCATCAAGACTTGGAAGTCTCGCTGGTTCTTTTACGATGAAAACAAATGTCACTTACTGTACTACAGAACTGCACAGGATGTCAACCCTTTGGGGACTATCGATCTCTCCAGTGCCAGCCTTGACTGCAAGTCAGAAAATGGGGAAGGGATTTTTGAGATCAGAACACGAAACAGAATTTTTACTTTGAAGGTAAGGGGCAATATCTTCTTCTGGGGGCTGTTATGAAACATTCCCAGTTAGGATGGACAAGCCTCTTCTAAGACAACCCTGCTTGAGTTTCACTTTAGTGCCAGCCTAGACTGTTACCTTTTGTTCATAAATTGCTTGCACTGCTTCTGCAAGACTGTAACTCCACTTGCTGTGAAAAGGTTGTTTTTTAACACAGTGGGATTAAAAGGTGAATTGGGTGCTGAATTAAAATCAAGCAGGAGTCCTGCAATCCACACGTACCTTGCTGAACAGAACTGTGTTTTGCTTTATCAAATGGTTGCTTCAGCAGGAACCTTTGCTAGCTATTTATCTCTGTGAAAGTATCTGTTAAGAGAGTTCCATGAGTGATCCTCAGCTAAAGTAAACTTGCCATTTTCTCTTAGCCTTGGAGCATAGTGAACCACAAAACTGGTAAAATGAGATCAGCTGCCCGCTGAGGTCCTATGACTGAGACCACACTGAATTTACTCCACTGTCCCAAATCAGGGTTAAGATCAGAAGGTGCAGCATAGGCATGACACAGTTGGGCCTTTATTTTTGCTGATTGGGGCAGCAAAGTGATGATCAGCCCTTCGGGATGTGCCTCATGCTGATGAGATCCTCCTCCTCCCCCTTCCTCTTTTGTGTTATGTTAGGCAATCAGCAAACAGGCAATGATGTACTGGCTGCAGCAGCTACAAATGAGACGTTGGGAATTTTGCAATGCTCAGAGCAGATTTCCTGTGGGCAGCTCCCAGCTTGTGAATGAACCACCTCTTGGCAGAACAAGTAGGTGTCACCTATGTCAGCCTTTCTTTTGCTTTCAGCCCTCAGTCGTGAATGGTGTACCTCATCAGTAAGTGGGCAGAGGTACTGGCCAGGTTTTTCAATGCAGGTGCCAATTGTCAGTGCAGGGATCGATATGTGGAATTTCTAGCCTTATTATGGATGAGTGTGAACAGGCTTTCTGCTGATCCACATCTCATCTGCGGATGAGCTCAGGATAATGCCTGAGATGCTCAGGTATCTTTCCATGGATTCCCTTTTGATTTTCCTCATGTGCCAGGCCTGCATATTTGGTGTGTCCCCTTCCTCTTGCCAGGTCAGTGAAGCTTACGGCAAACAAGTTATTCTGTGGGGATGGGGGGATAAGGATGTATGTTGCCAGAAATGTGAGTGCACACAGTGGTGGTTCAGTGCATGGTACAGATGGGGTATCCACCTGCTTAGCTATGGCTAGGTGCACGTTTTCTTTGAAACAAACAACCCTCCACTCCTCCCAAAAGTGGTTGCTTTAAAAAGTTCTGATTATCTTGGCATTCCACTGTGGTAGGCAATAATACGTCAATAAAATGTGTTTGTGGGAGTGTTATCTACATGCTAGAACTATCAAATATTGCTTGGGAAGGAGGGGCGGGAGCAGTAACAGCTCTCTTCCTTATTCCTTTAGGAGGTTAAAGTTTAAGAGTTAGTCGTTGTAATATGCAAATGGTTGTGGTCACTTGACTGTCCCTGAAGAGATGAATGTGTTTGTACATAGAACCTTCTGTAATTTGATCTAAAAATAAGAAAACCTGGTTTGCTATCGTTCTTCCACTGGCCTATTGTACACCGAACTTTGACCTGTAAGAAAATGTGGCTTCTAAGTCACATGAAGGAGCCTAAGTCCAGTGGAAGTTTGTCTTGCTCACTTGCTTTTGTGTTCTGGTTCATTTTTATGTAGATGTTGTTGACAGTGAAGACTTTTTGCCTCCAGTCAAAACACCAACAGAAGCGGTGGGTTTAAAGGCAGCCTCTTTGCCTGCACCCCAAACATCTACTGCTTTGCAGAACATCTCCCTTAAGCACCCCTGGACAGAGATACAGTAAGTACACAAAGCAAACTGCAGTGCAGCTGACATGTTAGCCTGCCACTTTGTTCCTTCCTCTCCTGTCATCTGTATTGTGTGAAATGGGATGTTTGCCTGGGTGGAAGAACCATGCGGCTGTATGAAGGTTATTCTACATGAATGTAAACTTCCTGCAGGAAGCTCTGTCATGTCTCCCTGTTTCAATTCATTTCACATCATCTAGCACTCTTAGCAGAGATCATAGCAGCAGGCCTAGAGCTTGGTTAAGCTTTCTTCAACACAGGTGGTGATCTGCATGCGTACTGTGGTGTGTCTCCACATCACTTTTGGAAGGGCACATGGGCAGGTTCAGGTGTACTCTGTAGGCTAGTGATAGAAGTCCATTAGCTCTTTCCACTGTTTTCAAAGGGCCTTGCACTATGCAAATGCACTATGCAGATGTGCACTATGCAAAGCAGAAATTCCAGGCACAAGGCCCTTGAGCCTGTGATATGGCCCTGACACTACATAACTTGTTACCCTAAGCTGAACTTCAAGCATCTGAATAGTCTCACTGCCTCCAGTGGCACCCTATGTGCACTTGCAGTGTGCGGCATGGTTGAGGCCATAAATCATGAGATTTTGGCAATTTCAGTTGCACAAAGACAACCCCAGTTGGTATCTTCTTAAGTCTAACCCAGCCGGTTATTTAATAACTCTAAGTATGTAAGTAGTCACGGGTATGGTAGACTGGCACCTGCCAAATGTTTTTGGAGGAGTGTTTTTTTCTCATTTTGTACCACCACTACTAAGGCTTTGAGCTGATGCTGATAGGAAGAAAAATCCTGCATGGGACTGAAGAGGATCACAGCCAGGTGTATTATATTGCAGGCTATGCATTCTTTCCTCCTCCTCACTTCGTTTAAAGACACTATAACCGTATCTCCTCCTCAGCCTTTCTTTTGCTGGTTTGAATAACCTTTGCCTCTTTTCAGTTTCAAATTGTACTGCACACTTGACTCTCTGAACATTTGTGAAGGCTCTATCACTGTCATGACTGGGCTTTCATGAGCGCAATTTGTTGGATTCTGATTAAGTTCATCTGATCCCTGAGTTGCTGCTGTCTCAGAAGAAAAGCAGTGTAGCTTGTGGTGGTGAAAGTGAGGAAAGTTGCATTGGCTGATTACCCACTGCAGACTACAGGAAATGGAGGTCTGCTGATTTTATGTGCCACTAGGTTCCTTGTGGTCAGAAATGGCTGCTTTTCTGCTGCAGAGTCTCACAGTAACAAGGGAAAAGGAGAGCAATATCTAAACACCACCTTTGTTTACAGTCAGGAAGTAGCTGACAACAAGCCTTTTCCAGAAATCCAAACAAGGGGCTTGTTTTCTTTTAGCTGATAGATAACACTGGAGGGGAAGGAAAAAGACTTGTATAGAAATAGGCACAGTCTTGCTTTCTTGTAGAGGTTTTGCAGAAAACACTCAAATATTGGTGGTTCTACATGATGCTGTAAAGTAATCTCTTAATTCTCCTGATAATATCTGAAAGCGGCAGCTGTAACAAACGGTCTGTGATGGACTGATTCTAGGTGTGATTGTAGTTCTGTTCCTGAATCTCTCTACTGCATCAAAGTTTACTGAGCTTGTTGTAGCATGTGGTCCAGGGCACAGGACGAGTGGCGGCTTCATGTATGATCATTGTGGCAGTTTTGGCTGTGTCGTACAGAGCTGGGCTTTTGTTGGTAGCAGGGAAGTTCAGCAGTGACCTAAGGAAACTGAGAGAAGGAGGAAAAGAGTGTGGCTGATTGGTTGATCTGCTGTTACCTTTGATGCCTCTGTCCATCCTGGTGCCTTCATGTACAGGACTCAAGGACTGGTGGGAAGATCACCAGCTGATTCATGTTGCTACACTGGTGCTGATTTTGTGGCACCTTCTTGATTCACACCAGTGAAGACTTTGCTCTCCTCAGCTCCAACAATTCAATGAACAGTTCAGTTTCTTAGCACATAGAGGAGATGGGTTTTGGGAGGAGGGGTGGGAAATTTTCTTCTGCTGAGAGACAATACACAAGTAGTCCTGGTCCACTGAGCACAGACCCTTGGCAAAGCAGAAAGTTCAGTGAGGCACTGAATAGTCTGAAG
Organism: Apteryx mantelli; assembly: GCF_036417845.1. Taxonomy (NCBI): domain Eukaryota; kingdom Metazoa; phylum Chordata; class Aves; order Apterygiformes; family Apterygidae; genus Apteryx; species Apteryx mantelli. The sequence goes on from NC_090020.1 coordinate 8,986,451, forward strand.
TTGCTGGCTGCAGTGACCCTGACTTCTCCTATTCACTAGGCTGTCTTTGATTTCTTCTTGTTTCAGAAACACTGTCTACAATATCTGTGGCTCCAAGCAGCTCTGGGGGAACAATGGGAATGTCTTTAGTTTTGATGAATTCCAGGAGCATCCCGGGAACCCGGATGAGGAGCAAGAGGCAAAAATGGAGGCAGGGTGTGCAGGTGCCTGTCACTGCTCTGTGCGAAGTGTTCTGAATATAAACCCTTCTAGTGGTGCGTCAGGCCTAGCAGAAAAGGGAGGGAGAAGGTGGTAAGTCCTCTTGGGACGTGAAAAACCTTATCATATTGTCTCAGGTCCCTTCCTGTGTTGCTTATGCAGGAATGACTCTGCTTCAAGCTGGATCTGTTGCATCTCCTACCTCTGGAACCTACTGCAGAGGGAAAAATAGCACCCATGGTGCCAGCCCATTCTGGTATTTCTTCAAAATAGAAGTTAAATTGATGCACAGTCACATCCTCTTCAACCCTCTCTTCCCAAGCATGCAGTGGAGCTGCTGGGTTCAGCCTTTGCTCTCCACTGATGCTAATTTGCATTTGCTGCAAGACAGATAGATGAAGTGCAGGGTAGGTAGACAGGTGCCGTAAAATACCATAAACTTGTTTATATGGGGGATACCTGCGGCTATTCCCTACTGTCTTTGCTCCAGCCCTGTGGATCCCAGCAGATCAGTTTTCCTTGTCTTGTGTGCCTGCCTTCTAGGCTGAGCTGTTGTGAATCTCCCCCATAGCAAGACACAGGAGTCCATAGTAGCAAGCCAGTTCTATGTAAATCACCCTTTTTCCCTTCAGTTAAGCAGGGGACTCTGGAGGATGTGAGGATAGAGCCCAGATTGAACTGGGCTAGGAAGGCCAAGTGGATGAACAGTGGCTTCCCAGGCTTGGCTGAAGAGCTACACCAGGAGAGGAGCCCAATGGATAAAGTGGGTGTCCTACAGCAACAGATCCTGACACTCACGGAAGAAGTCAAGTCACAGAAGGTGAGTGTGGCCTAGGACCCTGCTGCTCCTAAGGACGCGACCTTGAAACTGCTCACAGGGACTCCCTAAATCTTGCTATTAGGCTGAGAAATGCTTAGGTGGCACTCACTGAGGCGGGGGGAAGGGCAGTTGAAGTTCCTGGTGTTACTCCGTTGTACATGGAGCTGTTCTGCCTGACTGTGTCCAGTGCAAGGGAGAATGGAAAGTGTGCTTCAGCTGTTGCTAGGAAGCACATCCAGCAGACAGGCTGGAAAAGGGAGGAAGAGTAAATCCAAGGGCATTCTGCAAGTTTCATGCTGGTGCAGCTCTACTGCTTGGAGTGTGGCTGAAGTACAGTGCCGGACTGTTACAGTGGTGCTGGCAGAAATGCCTTTTTGAGTTATGCTGGTTGCAGCAGATCATGTGTTTCTGAACAGTGCTCCACCATTAAGAGATGATCTGACTGCAGAAATCCCACACATTGTTCCCTGCAAGGGCTGTCTCTCCTGGATGGTGCTGTTCTTCTCTGGTAGCGTGTAATAATGGAAGGCTCCCCACTAATGATGTTGGTAACTCTTCCAGCAGAAGAAACAGGAGAGCCAGGTCCCATGGTGGGTAATCAATTACATCCTGGTTTTGCTTCCTTAAATGGCTGAGATTAAATCAGCAGCATGCTGCTGGAGCAAGTTTTTATGCTTTCATGTGGGATGGAGTGAGGGAGGATTCCGGCAGAGGAAAAGTTAAAATGGATACATCAGTTTCTGTCTGGTAGCACAGATAATGCAGATTTCATTATTCCCCTCCCTCCCATTCTGCCATACTGCTAATCAGATCTCCAGATTCTCTTGTCTCTGCTGGGCCTCACAGAAGAGATGACTGTAGAAAGCCAGAAGTTAGGCAATGTGAGCAGCAACTCCCCCATTAGCAATCTGCCTAAAGTTTAGTCACCTGTTGCCTGCTGCAGAGACCTCTCAGGGCCAGCTCTGACAGCAGAGCTTCTCTAGCAGGTAAGTACAGTGATTCAGTTTTGCTTCTGAAAAGAGTCAATGTCTAGATCCTGAGGATGTTTAGCTGTTTTCTTTTACTTACTGTCAATGGAGTCTGTGTGGCCAGTGCCCTGTGCATTACTGTAATGTGATGGCTTCGCATTCCCTTCCCAGGAGCTGGTTAAACTTCTCCACAAAGCTCTGGAGGCAGCCCAACAGGAGAAGCGAGTGTCCAACATGTACCTCACTGCAGCGGAGGATAAGGACAGGCTGGAGCTAGTGCGCCACAAAGTGAGACAAATTGCAGATCTAACCAGTCGACTGGAAGCTCTTGAAAAAGAAAAGAAGGAGCTGGAGCAGACAGTAACCCTGAGAGAGAGCCACATCCAGGAACTCAAAGAGCATGTGCAGCTTCTGATGGAAAAGAACCATGCCAAACAGCAAGTCATCATGGCCTTGACAGAGCAGATGGCCCGAGAGCTCTCTGATCCCCTGCAGGAAACCAACACTATCACTGTAGAAACGTTGTATAAACAGCAGGAGGAGATTCAGCACTTGAAGGTGTGTGGTACGGCACAGGTCACTCGGTTCCCATTTCTGTACTCCCTGGTTCAGTGGGAGGGTGTTCCTTCTGGGAAGCATGGGAAGTATTTCTGCTAGTTGCTCCATGTGTCTCTGAATCAGAGGCAGGCTGGAAGGGGCTGGCCTGATACCGAGGGGGTGCTCAAAAGCATCTAGGTCAGTTTCAGCTTCAGCCCAGTGTCTGTTTTGTTTGACTTGGTCTCATCCTTCAGTGCCTGCCTCTTTGTTCGCTCTTGTTTTGTTTCACAGCTGCAGTATCCCTTGCTGCCCTATCTAGCTCTGTTCATGTGTTTCCCACTTGTAAACAGTTTCCCAACACATCATGTTTCTTTCAAATCCAGCCTGTTATGGTGTGAGTGTATGCACTGTTATAATGGACAACTAGCATGAGGTAGAGAATTGCCAGAGGAGCCACTTATCATGTTGTGGGAAAGTGTTTGTTTACTGCCAGCTGTGGGGCTGAAATTCACATCAGATCTTAGGAAATAAATATTCTTCATTTTATTTAGGTGCTTCTGTAGCTTTATATATCTATATCTATATCATCTCTCTGTGTTTTCTAAGGGTGTATATGAGGTGCATGAAACATTTTCCACATATCTCCTTTAGACGTGCCACACCTATTTAGTGATTTCCTTTGGAGGTAGTATTTGTCCTGGGGAGAAATGTCTTCTCTGCAGAATGTGAAACTGCTGAGGTATTTTCTTGTCCATAATGCACTCCATGCCTGACATCCCTCTTGGTATTTAAAAACTGAACTGGGAGGGAATTCCAAGCCCCTGAAGAGCTCCCCTTATGTGACTATTTTGCTTTGTGGCAGGATGATATTGATGCATACAAAACACAGAACCAGTTTCTGAACTCAGAGATCCACCAGGTTACTCGACTCTGGACAAGTGTTGCTGAGAATGAGAAAGCACTTCTGATGAAGGTGAGGCACAGTAACTCTTTTCCCTTGGAGAGAGCTGAATGTTATTGATTTAATACTTTCCAAGCAGGCAATGAAAAGGGCTTTGATCTGAAACACGTCAGGAAGAAGCTTTCTTCACAAGATTGTTTTTCAGTGTGTCCATTTCTCTGCATTGAGTTGCTCCCAAATTAGATATGATCATTTTCATTCTTCAGTAAAATACCTGCAAAGCTCATTCTTAGGGATGGTGAAACATACCTCAAGCTTCTGGATTTCAGCTGTGGGTTTGGATAAAAATAAAATAGCAACACTATGCTTATGGAATCAGAAATGTTTCCTAGGAGCTGCCAGGCTGATTTGAGCCCTGGCTCCATCTAATCTAGATTTTTAGACTAGGCCCAGCACTGTCAGGTGGCAGCACTCACAGGATCTGCATCTAGTTCATATGTTTTATTAAGCTCTCATGTTATTTCTAGCTTTGTAAGTGTGCACAACCTGGCTACCCTCAGACTTGTCTAATCCCTGCCTGGAGGTGTGCTACGTTCTAGTCCAGAAACACTTCCCTGACATTCGTTCTGTGGATTTTCCCTGGATTGTCCCTCCTGGGTTTCAGAGGATATCTCTACAGTCTTGGATTCTGGACCAGGGCAAATAGCTGCTTCTGAAGTGTTATTGCAGTTCTTATATATCTTGCTTCTTAGTCCTCTGAAACTTTCTATACTCCAAACTGTGCTTACTCTCCTGCTCTGATCCCACAGCTGCTGTAACCTTCAGAAGAGAAGTAATTAGATCAACATGCTCAATGTGAGGCAAAACCCTGACGAAAGTGGTCGTGCTACAGTATCCCATGCTCCTTTTTGTCCCCTCTATATGCAGCCTAATACTTTCTGTGATTTCTCTTTTGTTTTTGTTTTCAACTGTTGCTTCACGCTGAGCAGGGGTCTTCATTGTGCTTCCTGTGAGACAGTGGTGAGTCCTATCACCTGTGTGGCTGCAGTGCCCCAGTTGTGGAGTGGGGATTTTAATACTTCCCACTGCTTTTTTGGTTTGCGTAGCCCAAGAGTATGGTGGTGAGAGGGATGCTGTTTGCCTCTGTTTGAACTCAGTGGGGCCTCCTGTGCTGAAAAATGTTGTATACAAGGATCATTGGACTGGTGTTGCTGAGGGGCATGTGTCTGTGTTGTCTGTGGTGCTACTGTGTGTCCTGGAAATGGCATGATCCCAGCTCTGTCCGTGCAGCAGGGTACTTTGTCAGGATAGAGCTCACAAAGGGGTAGAGAAATTGTCTGAGGAGCAGGGGAAAACCTGCAGAGAACTCAGCTGGAATGACAGCTGTTCGTTTGTGCTGGCTGAGATAGGGCCACTCACTGTTGCAATGTAGTAGCTAATGTATGTGATGCTGTAGTAGTTTTTCCACTCAACAAGCAACTTCCATTGCATGCTCACTACTGCAGCTTGTGTTTGCTCAGTGGCCTTAATCCAGGGTTGTTCACCCATGACTGCAGTTCCCCTGGCTGTATAAAACTGTTAATGTGCTTTCTGGGGCCTTGCTGTTCAGGGTTGTTCACTTTGGATGCAGACTGGGGATCTGGGGTCAGCAGCCCTAGTACCAGTGACATGTCGCTCAGAACGGTGGGAGTCCTTAGGGCTGGATGCTGTGGGCTGGTGCAGGAGTTCAGTAGGGCGCAGTGGCAATGCAGGCATCAGTGAGCCGGCTCAGTCCCTCTTGTTTCCTCTTCAGTGTGCCTGCCTGCAAGCCCAAAACTGCAAGATGGAGAGCAAATACCTGATGGTCTTGCGGAAGCTGCAGGAGGCTGTGCCTCTCCTGCCCAGCTCCCATGCTGAGTTGGTGAGGAACCTCATCCAGGAAGCACTCCAGTGGGATGTGAAGGAAGGAGAAGAAGAAGGTCTTAACCTGAACCCTGTAAGGTAATTGGCAAGAGCATGGGGACACTTGCTCCTTTGCAGGAGTCTGGCAGTGGAGGGCAATGCGCAGGCAAGAATGAGCCAGGGACTTTTTTAGAGCAGGGACTTGGAGCCGCGACCTGTGAGGAGAGGTGGAGGAAGCTGGTTTAGTCTGGTGGAGAGGAGACCACTGAGTGTCTGATAGCAACATATTGTTGCTGAAAGGGGCAATTAAGTATGACAGCCAAACTCTTTTTATCAGTGGCAGACAGTATAACAACAGAAAACAGCCACCAAGTGCCTGGGAGGTTCACATTGGACATTAGGATAAACTGCTTCCGCAAAGGGTGGTGCCACCCTGGGAGAGGTCACCTGGGACGTGTGGGATGTCTATTGCTTGGTGTTTTCTAGACTCAGCCATACAAAGCCGTGGTTGCCCTGATCTAGTGCTGGAAATGGTTGTGTGGTGAGTGGGGAGCAGGACTGGAGACCTCCAAGGGGCCCTGTCATGAGCCCTGCTGAGGTCCCATAGGCTGTGTCCTTGCATTTGTTTTTGTGCTTTCTTGCCCAGTTAGTGTCCCAACTCTGTAGTGGTTTCCATTTACCTGGTTGAGCTCCAACTTCTCCAGATAGCTTTGGAGATGAGACTCCAAGACCAGACTTGGTGTCACTGGCAAGAATCTAATCATGTCTTGCAGGCATCCCAGCTCGGGGACTGGTAATGCACAAACCCTCAGCGAGCCTTGCTATCAGCACTCCTGGAGTTTTCTGATTAGTAGGAAGTTTGCAGTATGTACAGGGAGACATCAGAAGGGACTGTGGATCTCTGTCCTTTAGCCTGAAGCCCCAAAGCCTTTGCAGTCCCTTCCTACAGAACTGTTGCTGTACTGGGACAGGGTTGGGAGAAGGTACACAGGTAGAGCAAGTCACTCACTATGGAGGTAGGACAGCAGACTGGAAGAGAGAGGGACTGATGAGGTCACACTGTAGCTCTGAACAAAGTCATGCTTGAGTCAGTGTGTCTACACCATTGCTGCAGGCTCCCATTTGTCCCTAAGGCTCGGTGGCAGTGGGCAGGTTCTTACCTGTGGCTACTGGAGAAGCAAAGGAGGAGTATCTGAGCTGTGGTGTGGGCAGCAGGAGCACAGCAGGAGGCTCTAGTTGGCCTGGCCTCAAGCAGTGAGTGATCCTGGATGCAGGTACCAGAAATGGCCTTTGAATTAACCTCTGCCTTGTACCCTTCTAGTGAGTATGATGAGTATGGATTTATGACTGTGCCTGAATATGAAGTCGAGGACTGGAAACTTCTGGCCAAAATCCAAGCCTTGGAGATAAAATCCAACAACCTGCGGAGCCAGGAGGTAGTGGAGAAGCCTCTCCGTGACAGGTGGAATAATGTTGGAGAGCTGAGCCCCTCTGCGGAGCTGAAGAGCCTGATCCGAAGCGGCATTCCTGTGGAACATCGCCAGCGGGTCTGGAGGTGGATTGTCAGTCGACACTGCAGCCACCCTCCTGACCACTACCAGCGGTTGCTAAGGCAGAGTGAGAGCACTGAGCACCCTGCTTGCCGGCAGATTGAGCTTGACCTGCCTCGCACACTGACCAACAACAAACATTTTTCCTCTCCTACCTCCCCGCTCATCCCCAAGCTCCGGAGGGTGCTGCTGGCTTTCTCCTGGCACAATCCTGCTATCGGATACTGCCAGGGACTGAACAGGTGAGGAGTCAGGTATGCTGCTTCTGCACAGGATGGCACTGAAAAGGTGTAGACATATACTCTGGGATTGCTTGAATCACAGCCTAGGCTCCTGTCTCTCTAAAGATCTGCGCTGTCTCTAGGTGCTTTCTTGCAGACTTCTGCATTTGGTGTTTTTTTTCACCCAGTGTTGTTGCTGGGATCAAGCAAGCAGTAGGATGCACTTGTTCAGGATCCCCATAGTTAAATGACAGGAGGGAACAGCTATGGAAGGTGAGGTGAGGCAGTCCTAAAACAACAGCATAAGGCTGGGGGCAAATTTCCACGTTTTAATGTGCTCAGGAGAAGAACATCCTGGCAATTCCACTTTTTGCTCAGGAGACTTGGAGGAAATGTTGTGAAGTGTTAGAGATGAGGGATTTGGAGCACATGACATATTAGGAGAGGGTGAGCAAACTGGGCTTGTTCTGCCTGGAGAAGAAAAGGCTTGGGGGATCTAAAAGCTCTCTCACTTCCCAAAGAAGATTACAAAAAAGATGAAACCAGACCTCTCAGAGGTGTGCAGCCAAAGGAAAAGTGGCACTGGGTGCTAGCTTCAAGAAAGGAAATTCTGGTTGCGTATTTTCATGTGAGGAAGATCTGTGTAGGCTATTGCTCTTACTCTTTGGATGGGCTTCAGAAAGACATTTTCCACTTTAGAGAGTCCTTACTGTTAGATTTTGTCCTTTCAGTCTGGCTTCAGCCAGTCAGAGCTGAAGAAGGTAAGGACTGTAGAAGGATGGATGGGAAGAAGGTGACCCATGTCATGTAAAATGGACTATCACAGAGTGAACTCTTTCCCGTATTGAAATAGCAAAAAGCAGCACACTTTGCTATCTGCAGCAGGTTCATGGACAATCTATCAGCGAGGTAATCTGGCTTTGTCACAGTGCCTCTGCATTTGATGCTTCTTGGTTGCTGACAGACGCTAGTGACGTACAGGAAAGAAAATCACAGTCCCTTGGTGCCTTCAGAAACTTGCAGAACAGATCACCTGCCTCTCTGACCAACTGCCCTGCCACACATGATATTTTGGGCACTTTTGGAGCTAGAGACTTGCCAAGAGGAATCTTGGATTCTTTTTTCCCTGTGCTGGCTTGTGTCTCCTCCTGCAGTGTTATTGCCTCATGATGTCCTGTTTATCACAGATTGGCAGCTGTTGCTCTCCTGGTACTGGAAGATGAGGAAAGTGCATTCTGGTGCCTAGTCCATATTGTGGAGAACCTAATGCCTGCAGACTACTACAGCAACACACTGATAACATCACAGGTGAGCCAGGTGCCCTCACGTCTGCTTGTACTTTGATGCAGTGTTTTACACTAAAGGTTTAAAAGCATGCAGTCAACTTGCAGTGTGTCTGATTTCTCACAGGACAGATGACCTCATCGTGCAGTCCCTCCCATTATTAAGGTGTGGAGGTCTCTAGAGTATGCAGTCATTGTGCACATAGGAGCAGCAAAATTGATCCCCAGCGCTAGGAAACTGGGCACCACTATACTGAACTATCACTTGGAGGTCAGGTTAGTCAGTAGGAAGGTGCACATTAATTGCACAGTTATAAACTGTGAAGAGGGCCCGGTAGAGGTGAAGTGACAAACCTTGATAGGTACAGAGGCTAGTCTGGAGCCTTCAGGCATGTCTTTGGAAACCACACCTCAACTCTGGAGTGCCATCGGCAGACAGAAGAAAATACTGAGACTTTTGTATTCATTGCTCTTGCCTCAGTTTGTGATAAAATGCAGTGTTACTTCTGGCTTTGGGGTTGCCCACAGATCACAAAGCCCTCTGGCCATCTGATGTACAATGTTGTTTTATGAGAAAACTCACCCTCCTGGTTCTAACTCACTGTATGTCATAGTTTTCAAGGGATGTTGTCTTGGATCAGATATTCCAAGTGCTCTCAAGTAAGCACAAGGCCAAGATAAATTCCTTATAGTTCAGTGGAATTGTAATTGTGTACTGTGCTACCAACACCCTGCAGTGACCAGTCTGCTGTGCCTGCCCATGACTTTGGTGTCCTTACTTTTTGTAGAGAAAACGATTACGGTTCTGAGCTCAAAATAGATGACTGGGCCACTGAATTGGTTGACTAATGTTTACTGGGACAGTGGTGTGCTGGTGGACAGGCCAACTCACAAAGACCTGGGAAGCAGTCAAATCACTGTGCAGATAGCCAAATGTCTATGGCACAGTGATCCGGAGCAGGTAGTGTTGGCAGTGGGATTCAGAAAGCAATACTGAATATTTGGCATGTGGTGATGGCCAGGGAGAAAATGGCAAATGCTCTGCGGGTTTGGCTTGATCAAGTCAAAGCTCTGAGCTGGCTGAGAGAGTTATGGTTTGGCTCTCACACGTTTTAAAGACCAAAACCATCACCTTATCTGGCTTGTACAGCAGTGCCACAGCTAAAAAGGCTGTCAGAGCTGGGGCAGTAGAGTTATACAGTGTAGGGAAAAGGCACTAACCCTGGTCTTGCTCCTCAGCACTTCCCCTCATGAAACCACAGTCTCCTTGAGATGAAGCCTGTATAAACTTGAGTCAAGGACCAATCAGAGGCACTCCCTTATCTTGGCCCGTGCATCCAGACGTGAAACACAGGCAGGGCTCAGCCCTCAAAAAGAAGCTAGGTGAGGAGATCAGCCCCTGCTTGCCGAGTCACAGAAGAATCCTAGATGTTTACTCTGTTGGGCCACATGCTGTCATTCTGACCCGGGCAGGTTTTTTAGTCCCTGTCATTCATATGGATACTCCTGACATTACAAAAAATCCCAATAAGACTGATAAAGGGAGATGTGGCAGCATTTTCTGTCTTGACTTTGAGGTTCGGAAGGAATACAATCCTCTGTGTGAGAGGAACACATCTCTGCCTGTATCCTGCCCTATTTTAGTGCCACACCTTGCACTACTGTAGTGTATGAGTACAGTGCTCAATTCTTTTGAGGTGTTGGGAGACAAGTGGTCCTCTGGCCTTCCTAGGGTGTGTTTAGGGGGAAGGCAGCACCAGTGAGTACTGTAGTGTGCGTGGGCCACTGTTCTGTTGCACCACTCCTTTCCTCCAACACCAGGACTGCTCTTACCAGATATTCATTGTTTCTTCTTTGTCAACTTTAGGTAGATCAGAGGGTCTTCAAAGACTTCCTGTCAGAGAAGCTGCCTCGCCTCATGGCTCATTTTGAGCAGTACCGGATTGATGTCTCCCTCATCACTTTCAATTGGTTTCTGGTGGCCTTTGTGGACAGCTTGGTCAGCGACATCCTCCTGCGAGTGTGGGATGCCTTCTTGTATGAGGGAACTAAGGTGCAGACATAAGTCTAGACCTTCCTCCCATCTGCATCACCCCTGTGACATGACACCAGGATGATGGGCATGCACATGCGTCCAAGAGACGTGGCGTTGAGCCTCTTGTTCTGTCCCTGTTCGGTGGGGTGCCTCGATACGCTACAGTCCTCTCTGTTGTCTGTGTACTTGCTGCCCACAGGCAGAATAGTCCCTGACAGTGTGCACACTGCCTGGCACCATTTAGCATGGAGTCCTGCTATGAAACAGCTCTGTGACAGGCCATGGTGTCTTCTGCTCTGCAACCCACATGCACCTCAGTGTGAAAGATGCAGGGAACAGAAGATGTGCAGGGAGTTAGCATTACCCAAAAAGTGTGAGTCTTACATTGATCCTGTGCATCAGAAGAGCTGGAGGAATCTTGTGGAATCCCTATGTGGTCCTTGTGGGGGATCTGCTATACTCTGGGATTGCAAAACAGCTTTCTGAGGGTCATTCCCTTGGGATCAGCTCCATGCTTTTTTAGCTGGCCTAGAGCAGCTTATAGACAGTGGTAGGGGCCCTACATCCAGCCTGTACTACGGTGGTGTCCTCCCACCCCACGTTTTATAGCAAGAGGGCCTGGTCCCTCCACTGCCAAATACTTTGCCTGCTCAAATGCCTTTCAATCCTCCAGGTGATTTTCCGCTACGCTCTTGCGATTTTTAAATACAATGAGGAGGAAATCTTAAGAATTCATGACAATGTGGAGATCTACCAGTACCTACGTTTTTTCACAAGGATGATCGTGGATGGCAGGTAGGATGGTGGGTGGTAGACAGATCCCCATCTCTGGACTATCCTTGCCTATGTGTTATGTCAGCCTAAAGAGAGCTGTGACCAGACCTTTAACAGAAGGCAACATGCCTCTTCTTGACTTTCCCTTCATGCTCTTACTTCAAGCCTGTTTGGCTTGAGCAAAGACATGCTGTAGCAGAGCCAGCCACTGGGTCTGGGCCATCTTCCTTTTTGCAGCAGCTGGGGCTTGTACTGCTGTTTTTTGGGTTTCTCTCAGCTGTAGCTCTTGGGGAATGTGGGAACACAGCACCACTTGCAGGCTTTAATGGCAACGTGCACTTGAGAGGAAGGTTTCTGTTATCAGAAGAGCTGAATGTAGGGAATCTTCCTCCCCATGAGGTCATCAGAGTTGGCTTCCAGTCCTCCATCTCCTGGCAGACTGGTGATCTCTTCACACCGGTATTGCTGTTGTTAGAAGGTGGTGTGGTGTAAGGCTGTTCTAAGCACTGCCTGGGCCAGTGTTTAGTGTAAGAAGGAATTGCCTGTGGTTCCTTTTGACCTCTGCTGCTTGGTGACTTTTGAGCTCAGAAAGTTGAAATCTGAGATAATACTTTGCAGCATCCTGGGATAGGGAATAGCAAGCTGCACCAGAGTGGGATGCTCTGGGAAACTGCATTCCCATAAAACACTTGGGTATCTGGTACCATCTCTGCCAGTAAATGGATTCACCAGACCTGTTTTTTCCATCTTAGGAAGCTGATGAACATCGCCTTCAATGACTTAAATCCCTTCCCCATGAAACTGCTGAGGAACCGGCGGACAATGCACAGGGAAGAGATGGAGACAGAGCTGTGTGAGCTGGAACAGATCAAGGCAGCCTATGTAAAAGAGAGAGCAGAGCAGAGACCTCAGGACCTGAAAGAAGTTGTTAGTGAAGAGGAAGAAGAAATTTAGCAAAAAGAGAGCTCGTCATCGCTCCTCTCCCACCTCCCAGAATGTCTCCAGTAGCAACTCTCTGCAAGAGAAGAAGCAGATGGTGGGAGGTGATCACAGTAGGAGTTCATCTGCCCCTGGAGGCAAGGCTGTAGATATAGGACCACTTGGGGACCAAGCCAGGCTTTGTAATGGATTGGAAGGTCTCAGAGGGATTTTATCCTCTCCCACACTTCCCCCACCCAGTGCACATTGTCCTGTGCAGTTCAGGACTCCAGTTGCAGACCCATAGGAAGTATTAATTGTGGTACTGTGTCAGAAGTTCACATGATGCAAATGACCCATAGTGCCAGGCAGGGCTTTTCCACCTTTTCTGATGGAGGCTTGAAAGAGATCTTTATGTACAAGTAAAATCACTAAAAATACTGAACCAAGAGCACTCACTCACTGGTGCCTAAAGCTTCTGAACTGGTTAGGGGGAGAACCTGCTTTTTGAATGCATGCTGTCTTCCTTGGCTAGTCTGCCAGGACACCGTGTGTTTAATGCTGAAGTTGCTGTCTGAGTCATGCCACATTCTCCAGGTGACAGTGGACCCTGAGGGAGGCCCAGGAGCTGGAAGATGTCTGTCTGTGAAACTCAGGCTGGGACAAGTGAAATGGGTTGTGGGAGGGAGGAGTTGCCTCTCCAGTTCATGTTGTTTCCCCTGGGAGTCCGTGGGTGGCTGGTCCCTGCGCCAGTGAGCACTAGGTGTGTCTCTCTGTGGGGCTGGAAAATCCTTGGAGCTACCTGTCCTCTCTGTTTAGCTTCTAGCAGAGCCGCTTGTGGGTTAGCTTGACCCTGGCAGCCCTGCACCATCCGGAGATGAGTTTGCTCTAGAGAGAAGCTCTCGTCTCGATGTGAAACCACAGCCCGTTTGATGTCAGGGCCTCGTGTTATGGGGACTTTGGCCAATGGTGATGCCTGGGTCTTCCGACCGCTTTGCACTTGGCCAGGGTCAGTGTGTGGCCTTCTCTGTCTGCCTCACAGTTATGTTGCCACTGTGCTGGGTTTCTGCAATGATGTTCCTGTCTCTGACTCCCATTCATAATCCTCATGGGAGGGAGGATGTCTTTTTGGCCTGGTTTTATTTCCCTGTGGTTTTGAAGGAATCCATGCTTTTCTTTTTGCTCTTTCTGAAGTTTCCAGTGCTGAAGGTGCTTTCACCCATAGTTATGGCAGTGTGAGGGTGGACCTGAACCACTTGGACTAGGTCACAAAATGTAGCTTCAGGTTCTTTAGAAAAACTGTTAATGTTCCTGGGCCTGGGAGCTGGCCTCCAGAGCTCTCATGTACAGATACCCTGCCTACTTCTGGCAGTGAGACTGGATATCTGTCTCCCCCACCTCCCACTTGTGCTTCAGACAAACATAGGTGTCTTTTCCTCAACGTGACGTCAGACTCTGCTGCCCCGCTGTCCTACAGAGAAGTGCTTTATTCCACGTGTGCTTGCGGTGCTGTCACTCAGAGCATGCAGAAGCTCCCACTGTAAGGGAGGCCTCTGCTCTACGTTTTTAGACTGTGCTGGAAACCAGAGCCCACACACTCAGTTATACCTCCTGGTTGGTGCTCTTTAGACCACCTGTGATATAAAGTCATGTGTGCTTGTGTGGGAGGAGAGGAGGAACATTCGCAGTCCATGCTGTTCTCAGCCAGGTGGACTGTAGCCGAAATCACAGACCTGGTGGGTACAGCGCTGCCCGCTAGTCACCTGAGATGGGTGGTCTGCCTGAGGTCTTCCTTAGACATGATCCAACAAATCAGGCAATTTCAAAGAATCGAGGAAATTTGAGTTGAGACCTCTGGAGGCCAAGTACACTATGTGGATGTAATCAAAGTTGAAATGAGGCTTTGGGAGGAGTGGAAACCCTGCACAAGGCTAGATGGGCAAAAGCAAGGTAGATCCCCTGCATGTCATTGAGAGCTGCACACATTGAAAGTGTAGGAGAAGAAGAAAATGTCACTGGAGACTGAGAATATTCTCTCAAAAAAAACAAGCCTGAAAGGCAGAAGGTTTTTTTTTTAAAGATGATACTACTAATCTAACTTACTCGTACTATAATGTGCGTGTGTGCATACATATACAAATTTTTGTTCCTGTTGTGGACATTCAAAAAGCATTATTTTTTAAAGCAAGACGATGGAAATCAGAAGTATACTTTTGAAGTGTATTTTTTCCTACAGCCTTTTGCAACAGCTAAAAATCTTTTCTTCCATCCTTTTGCTTTTAAAAAAAGGTATTTTAAACGTGCATTATCAGACCAAGCCATAGTCTGACATACCCAGGCAGTGTAAAAATACACATGGGTCTAGATGTGTTATATAATCACCTGTTAAAAAATAAATGAAAATCTTCTAAAGAAAACATAGCTGAGCTGTTCAAGTGGAGGTTGTCTCCGATGGGAAATTCTGAAAATAATTTTCAGTCAAAGTCTGAAGGGAAGGACATTTCAGGGTTGTTAAAAGTTTATTTTCTGTACAGGAATTGGCCAGCTCTTATTTTTGCTTTGTTTTTTTGGTGTGTCTTGGCCAGCTCTTGTTTTTGCTCCACACGTCTATCTACTGAGGGCCATTCCTCTGGCCACACAGCCATCCAAGCAGTTGTGATGGTTCTCGCCTAAACTGTGGTGGATGCAGGAATATCTGCAAGGCCAGTGCAAACTTGCACATTGGAGCCAAGCTACCATGTCCTTGGGGACCCTTCTCTACTTACCTTCCGCTCCACAAACTTTGCAGCTCCTGGAAAGCCCTGAGCTCATGTCACGAGATGTGAGCCAGGGCCAGGGATTAGCTTGGCCCTATGCAAGTCACCTGGGCCTCTGCAGGAACTGCAGTGAGTATCAGTCAATGCTGAGGGTGTTTTGAGCAGAGGTTATCCCAGCCAGAAGAACACAAGGATAGCTTGTGTTGCCGTAGTCAACTATCTGTTGTTGGAAAGCATAGTTTGACCTGCCTGCAGAGCCAAGTAGCTCTCTCTGCCTGTGGTGGCACCTGTGAATTAGAAGGGGTGTCTTTCCACCCCAGAATAAACCCTTGGTGAGTTTTGCTGCATGCATGACACTGCTTTTTAAATAAAGCCTTCTCTTTCCGCATTAATCTAAGCTGTGGGATCCCAGTCCTGACACTGAAGAGGACGGTTTAATTTGTTTGTTTTTTCCAGAATATGCAATTAGTCTGTGGTTTGCCTTGCTGCAGGACATTGGGGATGCCAGGAGTTTGCATGGTCTTGAGGGGACAAATTAATGGAGGGTTGCCAAATATATGATCATCCACTGCTGGCTTAGTAAGTCACTGAGCTGCAAAACAGATAGAGGCTGGGAGACTTCCTTAGGTATCTGCTTTAACCCCATGTTGACACTGGATATTGGGCTAGAAGGACCTTTATAACCATCCTAGTGGTTATAACCAGTGGTTATAACCAATAACCATTATTACCTCTATATCCTGCATTTAAGCCCTTGAATACAAAAATGCTGGTGCACAGCAAAAGTGCTGGTGCGCAGTAAAGCCACTCCCTGCACTCCTGTATCCTGGCATGCAGCCCCAGAAAGAGGCATTCCCGGGGAGGCTGTCTGTATGTTGGGTTAATGTTTATCCCAAGCTCTGGCTTCTCTTCCAGTGGCGAGGGGGAAGGACAGGGCTGAGTGAGCAGGCATTGACAACGAGGGGGTGGACAACCCCCTGCAGCAGGAGCTGTCCCACAGGCTGAGCTTTTCCTCATTCAATGCCAACCTGCTGCCCCCATGGCAGACTTAAGGCCTTGTGCTGGCTCTCTGCCCCATCACCTTGCTTCAGGGAGACGCTGGCATCTGAGCCAAAGCTGTCCGCCTTTTTCTCAGGTGTTAAGAGCTGCTTTACAGAACATTAGCTCTGTTTTGCCTAGGGAAATTTCAGGTGCAAAAAGGCAAACTGCTTTCCCAGGTTAATCCAGGGCCACAGGGGCAGCACTGAGGCAATTTAATCTGCTCCGCAGAGTTCAAGGAGAGGCAGTGGGCCGCACTTAAAAGCAGAAGTCTGAGAATACCCCTGTGCACTTTCTGCTCAGGCTTAGCAGCTCTTCAAAGAGGAAAACAGTGCACCACATTAGTAAGTGGAAGACAAGATACCACTAACTGTAGGAAGCACATTTGGGGTGAGGGATCCCCTATTCTGCTGCAGCCAGGTGCTCACTTCAAGGCACATAGTCCACTACCAGTGAGAAAAAGTCCTGGTTTCTTGCTCTTATTAACCAATGGCTTCTCGCCAGGTGCAAAGCCTGGCTTTGAGATTCCAGTTTGTGAATCAATATCTGCTCTGGTTTTAAGCTTAATTTTTGTAATACAAACCTCTGGCACGTTGTGGTGCCAAGCTGGCAGGAAGCTTGGAGACTTCAGACAAAATACAAGTTAACATAGCCACACAGAGGACTCCCAGTAAAATTAAATTTCAAAGTCTGCTGAGGAAACATAATACCAGGACCAACATCAGAGTCCCCTGCTTAAAGTAATATCTTAATTTTTCTTTAAAGTGATTCTATTAGCACAAAAGTACTGTTTATGGCAACATTTTGTGGGGAGGAAAAATTCCAAAGAAGATTGAAACCAACTGTCAGTTTTTGCTTTAGCTTCCAATAATTGAATATTTTTCAACATGATGGAAACCCTTGCACATGAAGGGAGAATGCCAATGCCATAAACTCTGAAAAGACTTCCAATTTTGATCCTGTTATCACAACAGCATTTTAAATGTCTCTAAAGCCAGTTGGTGTTGAGTGGGTCCAGCTTCTGCCCTACCCCTTACCACCTGCCAGTGTGCATGTTACACAGTCAGCAATCTTGAACTTTGCAGGGCTGGAAATAACTATGGCAAAACTAGGGACATTCTTATTAAATGTGATACTAATTGGGTATAACTAAACAGAGGCTTCCTCCATGTGGCAGTCTAATCTGACCCTAGCCAGCCTTTGGGAGGTGTATGTATACTACCACTAGAAGTGGCCCAAGAAGGGCTCCATCCAAACTGACCACAGCCAGGCACATCAGGCCCCTTCTCCTCAGCAGGCTGGGATCATGCACTGTATGGTGCTTGTTGCAGCAGCTTCTCTTCAGTGCAGATGTACCAGGCCCTGTGCTGGTATAACAGAGCCTCAGACTATGCCTACATGAGGATATTGCCTCTGCAAACTGGCCATGCCACAGGGCCTCGTGTCCTAGGGTTACGGGAGACATCACCAAGCAGAAAGTGTTTTTTCTTCTGTCTCTTCTTCTTCTTCTGCAACTGAGCCCTGCAAGCCAGGACCCTGCTCCATGGGAACTGCACCCAGCTCCATAAGGGGTGCTTTATGCTGTAGCTGTATGGACACCATGAATATGACTACGCTGATGTAGCTCCTGCAATGCAGAGCAGCCACAATGGTTTCCAGCTCCGTTCTTTGTGGCTGCCTGCAGCAGGCTGTGCTGCCACGTGTCATTTCTAGCTAGCAGTGGACCAACAGTGGTGCTTTTTCATTCTTTTGTCAAGCTCCCCTTTATAATGAGATCTGCTGGCTGTGGTAGAACTCTTTCACTTGTCATTAATTTTGGGCAATCTGGGGGTAGATGCCTAACGATCACATTACCCTGCTTTTGGTCTGATTTCCGATACTTAGGGATGTGAGGCAGGAGAGAGCTCCAGGGCACATTGCTCCAACTTTTACTTTTGGATTGCAACAGAAAGAGCAAACAAACAGCATTTTCTTGGAGCTGCTGGAGGCTCTTTACAGAGCCCAAGTGCTGTGTGAGGGTGCTCTGTGGATGGGGCTAGTCATGCTGCCAAACCAGGCTCGGAGAGTTGTGCTGAGGAACACTACCCCATAGTAACCTCGGAGGGTTTCTTGTTCCAAGCCAGCTCCGTGGGCACAGGCTGCCAGCAGCAGTTGCTCAGGCAGGCCCTTGCTGTTGAATCATCAGCCAAGCAGTCCCAGGAAAGGAAAGTCAAAGGGTAGGATTCATCCCAGTTGCCAAGGACCCCAGCACAGACTCCGGGGTCCCAGCCATCCAGATTTACAGACTGCAAGGGGAATGGGCAGCTGTTCAGGGTTGACATCTAGAAAAGGTCTGGGGAACAGCACTCATGCATCACCTATTTCTCTGTAATTACTCCTCTAGAAAATCCTCATGACTAGCACAGCTAGAGATAACTACAGTGGATAGGGCTACAGTCAGGAGGAAGGTGTCCCACCCAGAACCCCAAGCAAAGACATCTTTGTCCTCCTGTCAGTCCTGAGGTGCAATCTTCTACAGCTAAATTGGGCTGATGTAGCCCAGAGTGTGTGAATGGAAGCACTGGTGGTGGTGTGTACCTCTGCACCTGACGAGTCCTGTATTTCTCCTGCAGTGAAGACACAAGCACACGCTGGTGAGGGTGTGAAGATGTTCCTGATGCCTTCTCATTCCCTGTATCTAGGGCAAACCCAAAACAGCTGCTGCATGAGCACCATGGCTTGGTGTCAGCAGCTGGCTTGTTTCTTGTGCTCCATCCATGGGCAGTGCTTCTCAACAGCTCTTTCTCTGCTTGACTGCCTCAGTCTCCTGGATTGCACCAGCCTGGAAGCTGGGAGCAAGCATGGAGATCACTCTTGGGGGCTGATGGTTACTTCTGAAATTCTGCTTAACTCCGTTGACAGATCAGGAAGGGTTGCTCTTCCTCCCCCAAAGGACTTCAGCTGCCCTGAGGCACTGGTGAGCTCCTATCTTGCCATGGCAGAATTAGTGTAGAGACACCTGAACTGCAACATTTCATCTGCAGAGGACAATCAGCTTCACAGTCTTGTCATGCTCCCTGGTGCAGCCTGGAACTGCCAGTGCTACCCAGTGACTAGGGGGACTAATGCGTGGAGAAAAGCCAGCTGCGTCTGAGGCTCTATTCAGACAGGAGCAGTGAAGTTAGCTGGCTGGGTAACCTGGCCAAATAAATCTCCTTGCCATTTGGACTGATCTTGGGCATTGCCATGTGCTTGCCCTGTTCCTCATCCAGGGTACTAGGGGGGGCTTCTGGTGTGACAAGGAGCCAGCTAATCCCAGAGAGTGTGTAAATTTTGCAAGCACAACAAGGTCTCCGGAGCCGTTTGGCATATGTGAAGGCTGGCAGATTTAAGCTCACATGGGTCAGCATATCCTCGTGTGCTAAGGACTGCAGAGCAAGCCAGCAGCTGCTAGCTAAGGCTGGTGCACTAATATAGGTCACGCAGGTGCGTGCAGTGTTCAGGGTGCAGCACACAGCAGAATGCAGCACACTTAGATACAGAAACACGCTGGCATGTCCTCAGTAGCTGTGAGAACTATGGCGGGGTCTTGGGGCAGCGCACTATGCAGATGATGGCAAAACCCTCGGATGTCAGGATGGTCTAGGAAGACACACCGAACCCCTCCAGTGCGCTGCCGGGCGCAGTCCAGCAGGACCTACCTGTTGAGGTCGCAGCGTTAGGGGCCGTGCACACCTACCACAGAGCAGGCTGGGCCGGAGAGCCCGGCGGAAGGAGAGGCGAGCGTTTCGCTGTAGTCACAGAAGGAGCCCCCCCAAAAAGCAGAAGAGCAAACACGCCGCTCTGCGTGACAGGCGTCGGCGGCGGCGCCGTTCCCCGGCAGAGCGGCCTCGGGAAGCGGCTATGCTGCAAGGCACCTCTGGAGGTCTCCAGCGCTTTCCGCGGCTCGCAGCGAGACGAGCCTCGGCGGCGCCGCCCGATGCCTCCGCGCCCGCCGTGCGCCTGCCAGCCGCACACCGAGCCGCGGCTCCGCGGCGGGGGGGGGGGGGGGGGGGGAGCCGGGGCGGTGTCGCGACTGTCGCCGCTGTCGGGGCGTGGCGGGGCGTGGCGGGGCGGCGCCGATCGGCTCCGTTCCGCTCCGCTCTGCTCCGCTCCGCTCGGCTGGGCTCCGCTCCGCTCGGCTGGGCTCGGCGCGGCTCCGCTGTGCACGGCCGCAGCGCCGCCGGCCGCAGCGACGACCCGCCGCCAAGGTAGGAGACCGGGCGGCGACACGCGTGGCGGGGGGGGGACACACACGCGTGGCGGGGGGTGGGTGGGAGCGCTTTGCTCACCTGCTTTTGCACCTGCCCGGTGTAAGAGCCGGTGTCGCCGGGGAACGGGGGGGGGGGGGAATCACGCGTGGGGCGGCCCCCGGCCCCCCCGAGGGGGGCGGCTGGCTGCTTTTGCCCCTGCGAGCGGTGCCGTCTGGCAGGGCAGGGCTGTGCGCTCAGCGGGGGCACCCCTCCGGGGGACGCCTCTCCCGCCGCCCCAGCAAGGCCCCGTCCGCCCGGTACGCGAGCAGCAGGCGCGCCGGGATGCGGGAGCCTCCGCAGGGCCCCACCCGGCTTTGTGCAGCCGGCGCGAAGCTTTGCGCGGAGACCACCGAGGTCTTCCCCGCGCCTGCCGCCCCCGTGCCTTCCCACCGAGCCCCCTGCGGGCCTTCTGCTTTCCCCAGAGATGGAGAGGAGGTGTTGACCCTTCCGCTGCTTTGGAACCTGCAGCTGTCGGGGAAGCACCGCTCTGGAAAGCTTGAGGGCTCCAGACATCTCCCTGGTACAGAGACGTGCCTTAGCGCTGGTGGGAGCGATGCGGGAGGGAAGCGTCCTGTGCTCTGCTCCCTAAGTCGTCCAGGCACGTATGGGAGCTTTCCCTATTGTGGCAGGACGTAGCTGATGGTTGGAGTAGTATCTGTTTCCCTGGGGCAGGGGGTAGTATTTGAGCCCTCCCTTGGGCAGGAATTTCGCTTTCCAGCTACATCATGTTATAGGACTTTTCCTGTAGGTAACTGCAGGGTGATCTTTTATGCAGAGTGTTACAGACCGAAATCCAGCCCTTGACTGGAGCTCACTGGCTTTGGGGTATGTGCTTAGAGTTGTTTTCAACTCAGAGGTGCATAGCAGATGCACAGAGCAGCATGAGTTCGTGCTGGCTCGAGCAGATTGGAGTCAGCATCGTGCTGCCTCTCTGGAAAGCCTGTACTTCTTCCTGTCAGCCCTGCTTGCTGGTTCAACAAGTGGCACAGTTTAGCATCTGTGTAACTTTGCATATGATACAGAGAGAAACATAATGAGTGTTGGGGGGAATGATTACATTTGGCCTCCTTGTGCTGGAGCCATGGGGATTTTGGCTGCTTGATGCCAGGGCAGTTGGCATCTTGCACAGAGCATGGTGACAGCCACCTAAGGGACATCTGGGCGATGTTCTGTCGTGGTGGGGTACCCTGCTTGCAAGGCAAGCCCTTGAGGGGGTTTGGCCTTCAAGCAGCACAGCTTTGGAGTATTGCTTCTTCCTGTGTGCCTGGCTTTGACCCTGCGTCTCTGGTGCTAAGGCAGGTTGTTGTGAAAGGATATGCAATGATTATGGCACTTTACAGACAAGTTCCTGACAGCCTGGGAGATCCAGCCATATGCAGAGCCTTGCAGAGCGCTCCGTGTCGTTGTTCACCCTGCAGGGAGTGGTGCCCTCCCTGTCTTGCTTTGGAGCATGGAAAAACAGCCCTGCGGCATCCCAGCTGTTCCCGATCCTCCTCTCACTTGCGGTTCCCAACGAGGCACTGTGCTTGCTGCAATCCCTGTAAAATTTGCCCAGACAGGCTTAATCTCTTCTGGCCTCCTGGGTGCTCAAGGGAAAGGAACTCTGCGGAGAAACTGCAGAACACGGGAGAGAAGCTGGATGTTGGTTGCCTTTTAAGCTTCAAAACGCAGGCTGCCTGGTGGGTTAACAAAGGATCAGCCCGTGTATCCCTGTTCCCTTTGTTCTCCCATTCTCTGTGCCGTCTGTGGAGATCTCTGGTCCATCGTGGTTTGATCAGAGGCAGGGGATGGCTGAAGGAGGCACGCAGGGAGTTCCTGTTTGGGTGTCAGCATCTCGGGGAACTCGAGCGCGATGCTTCAAGAGGCGGGGTGATTGCTTCCTAAGGACAGGGAAGGAGAGGGGAGGCACGGCCCCCTGTGCTGCCGGCTGCGTCAGGCAGCCTCGCAAATCAGCTGGGAACGAGGCTTTTCTTCCTTTAGACCCGTGGACCAGACTGGTTGCTGCTTATGTGTGC
Source organism: Apteryx mantelli (assembly GCF_036417845.1). Lineage (NCBI taxonomy): Eukaryota > Metazoa > Chordata > Aves > Apterygiformes > Apterygidae > Apteryx > Apteryx mantelli. The sequence goes on from NC_090020.1 coordinate 9,008,617, forward strand.
GTAAGCAGGTTGATTTCCTGTTGCCAGTCCAGTAACGTGGTTTCAGGATATCTGGAGATGTGCTAGGTTTCTCGCTATCTAACTGTGCCACTGGGTAGTTTCTGCCTGTCTCTCGAGTGTGTTTATCTGTTCCCTGTGACCAGACTTCCTGGAGCAAATTTCAATAGATGGATAATATTTTCAACCTTTCTGTGTCTGTTAAGTTTTCTAGTAGCTGGGCAATAAGAGGATTTTGGGGTGCCTGCCTCCGTGATGTGTTTCTTGGGGTTTTCCAGTGAGTCTGCTTCTGGGCAGGTCGGCACTGGGCAGGCTGCTGGTTTCTGGAGGTGGTTTGTGGTCCCTGTGCCAGTGCCACGTTTTACTTGTCTGTGGGGTGTCTGGGGTGCTGGATGCCTGGATGCTGCGTGTACTTCTTGGTTGTCCGAGTGTTGGGGGTCTACCTTTAGTATTGAGTGGGTCTATGTGCTGCGAGTGGCAGGTGCCCAGGCAGCCTGGAGGTTTAGTGTTAAAATGATTTAGTGAGAGACCTGAAGGCTTTGTGTAAATCCCCAGAAGCAGAGATGATGTTTTTGCAGGGAGGTACAGCTGGCTTAGGGGCAAACTAAGATAGATTTTGTGCTCTGTATGACTTTGCACACTTCACAGATGGTGTGGTCAGTTCACTGCCTCTGATGTTTTTATATTCCTTGGTCCACATTGACTATAGAGGCATGATGCCTCCATCCCACCCTGATTTCAACAGCAGGGATTTTAGTGGGGAGACTGTTGAAGGGTGGCTTATGAAACAGCCCTTTTGTGAAGAAACCGGAGGAGGGAGGCTGTCCCAGAACAGGCAGTTCCCTGCCCGCTGTTGTGCACTGGTGTGCGGGAACCCCAGCACCATCCCGATAATTAATGGCCAGGCCCACTCCTCCACTCTTGGATGTAAACCCTCTCCAAGAAAGTTTGCTTGAACTGTTTGCTTCAAAGAAAAAAAAAACAACAACCCACCTTATCGGAGTATTCATGTCTGCCATTAATAAACAGTAGCAGTGTTTATTGTCAATAAAAATAGCACCCAATACTACCATTAAACCAGCGGGTATGCTGGGGGAGCTAAGGCTAGCTGCGCTAAAAGTCCTGCGCAGAGCTAGCAGGAGCTGCAGGGCCGTCCCTTGGGAGGCTGGACGGGGGCTGCTCTTTGAAACGCCAGGTGCGAGCTGCCTCCGGATGCAAAACAGCGCGACAGACAGCCTGGTCTCCTGCTCCCATGACGAGAGCACGCTGTGGCATGGTAATGAAGCGAGCTGTTTCGCCTGTAATAGTTACCTGGCTTCTCTGCTGCTAAGCACGCATGAAGCTGCCCAGGCTGCAGAGCAGCCTGCAGCACGTAGCAATTATATCGACGCGCCTTCTGCCTCCCTGCAGAAGAAACAGGAGGGACCTTTAGCTCCTGGATGGGCTGAGGGGGCGTGACACACACACACACACACACACACACACACACACACACACACGGTTATTCTGGCTTGCCTTGCCAGGAGAAGCCAAACTGGCCTGGCATTTCCAGGGATTTCCCCTCTGCGGTACTACAGGCTGGCCAGCAATTCTCCCTTCTGAAAACACAGCCTGCAGCGCTGTATTAGGGTAATGCTGCTGCTGCTGCTGCTTACCATTTCCAAACCACTTTGAAATTCGTGAATGGGATTTTCCAGCCCTCAGCCAAGTCAAGCTCCTTCTAGAGCTGAGGGAGGTGCAGCCGCCCGCAGCAGGACTGCCGATAACGCACGGCTCCAGCCACTGTTCTTGCTTTCCCTGTTTACCAGTTCCCTGATTCATTTCGCACGGTTTCACATTTTCCAGAGCAGCGCCCAAAGGTTGGCATCCCTCTGCCTCTCTCTTTGGGGCATTTCTCTGGGTTCTGGTTTGTGCAAAGGTTTTTTTTCCCCCCAGTCTAGTGAGTAGGTGAGCTCTTTATCGCTGCCCAGGAAACACAGAAGCTCCGACCTGCCAAGGGGATGTACTGTGCATGGGTGGCCGCGCTGGCTCCTTCTCTGTGCGGGATAAAGTCACAGAAGAGAATGATAAGGAAGAAGAAAGAAGCAGAAACTCCCTGTCTTTATGGTATTTTTATGACTGAGCTTGAGACAAAGTCCATGGAAACTGATTAGATAATTTCCAGGAAAGCGGGAGAGGCCAAACTCCACCATATTCTTCTTCCTGCAGCTCCAGGAGTTGTGCTTAAACAGGCCAGGAGGCAGCTCTAAGGGATAGCTCCTCCTGGGAAAAAGAGGTTAGACGAGGCTGTCCAGGTCACGATTACACTAATGAAACCAAATACGAGACCGGGCCCTGTGACTCCAGCTTGCGCTGGAAGGGGAGAAGTGACAGTCGGAGATAAGGTGCAGGCAGGAGCCGAGCGGAGTGGGCAGGGCTCTGCAATCTCATCTCCTCTGAGAGCTGCCTGCCTTGCTCCAGCTCGCCCGGGGGGGGGATTCAGCCAGGAAGCCTTTGTACCGGGCACGTTCTTCCCCTCTGCCAAAAGGACCCCCGAACTGGTGCTTCTCGTGAATACCACCTGCTGTCATTGCCACGTAGGTGACGCGCGCTGTCATACTGGGTCCAGCAATTGCTTTTTCACCCTTCTCGGTAGCGCAGCACCTCTTTTCCCATAAAATATTCGTGGGGTTTGCCTTTTCAGACCTCCAAAGGTTTGGGTCTGCAGCTGCCGTTCGGCTTCCAGCCACCCCCCAACGTGGTTATTTGTGAGGCTCTGACTGTGTCAGACACAGGTCCTGAATTATTAAAATAAAGCTGGATCCTTCAATTATTTAAACCAGTGTTTCGTGTTGTCCGCCATGAGCTAGGTTATGTGAATCTTGGGGAAAATGTAAAATATATAGCCATAGAAAAGCGTAGCTACCATTTGGCCTGACCTGTCAGTGCAGCTGCAGTGCTTCTTTCTAAGGAACCCCATAAACAAGTTATTGGGAACTCTGGTAACATGAAAGATGCCAGGAAAGATCAGTCTTCCTTTTCATCCTTTAGTTTCATCCATTGGATCTGGTTCCTAAAAGCAGCTTGGGCTGGGAACAAGATTGCAGGATAACAGGCACAGAAAACCCAGACAGCTCTGTAATTGCAATAGACAAATAGAAGAAGTCAAAGATTGCCTTGCCAACATCTACTTAAATGTAATTAGTTTCCATTATTTTTTCCTCTCTGCTATTTTCTCTAATGTAATTTGAATACCAAAGTACACACACAGAGGAACGAAAACAAAATCCGAGGAGCATTGCTCCAAGGTCCTGCTCTCATAACATTCATCTCCTCCTACATATGGAGGCACTTTACCTTACAGTAAGGGAGGATCAGAGTCTTTGTTCTGACCCCTCCCGCCTATGGTCACGGCTACATAGCTCATTTTTCCGTTCAAATTTACTAAGGTCTTAATTTCTGCAATTGGTGCCTGAAGTCTTAATTGAAAAGATTAATTTTGCTAATGATAGCCTAGCATCCAACGGCTTCCACAGAAATCAGTAGGAACTAGGTGCCTCACTTTTTAAAAAAACACAGCACTCATTTAAAGGCTTAGCTAGGGACTGAAGGGCTTAACTTTATGGTCAGTCGTATCTATTCGAGATTCGTGCCTCCCCCCCTCCATGCCATACATTAAGGTCCTACACAAGAGCTATGGCTGTGATGCACTCTGTCAGGCAAACAAATTCTTGAAGCAAGCAAACCCACCCTGAGATCTCATAAGCAAAAGCTCAGATTTTCGTCTTTCCTGGTGTCCAGATTGTGTTTTAGTGTGACCTTGGTTCCTGTGGAGTTGAAAAGATGAGAAACCTGTTGTATCTTTTTAGATAACAGTTCTTTATTTTGGTTGACAAAGCTGACCAAGATCCACTAAATGTAAGCAGAAGTTACTACTTGGTAAAATGATGAGGTGGTTGTGTTTTTAGCAGCATGGAGGAACAATCACTGGAACAACTTTCCAGGATGGTTGTGGCCACCTCATTGCTAGAAACTTTAAAATCAAGCAGGATTATTTCCTAAATTATGTCATCCAGCTCAGAGACCAATGTTTTCTGGAAGTAGATGATGTCCCTCAGCTTGCCGTTAGCCAAATGGCGCCTACTTGGAGTCCTGCAGAGATATCTTACCCATGTAGGGTACACAGAGTTATCACTTGTGAAGCTGGCCCCGTCACTGCGGTAGAGCAAACACTCAGTTCTCCAAGTTCCCAGCATGTTCTGCCTGGCTTTGCCTTTAGGGACCCAAAGTCTTCCCAAAAGGACAGCTACCTTTGACTCCTGAGACTCTTCTTTTAGCCACTGGAGGGATGACACTTTGAAGGCAGGAATCCTCTGAGCTGCTTTGGACGTCTCCTCTGGAGGAAACGGACTCTACCTACTGCGTTGGCTGGAGATCCTGTGACCAGAGAGGCGGTGTTGAGTGGTTAGTCCTTGTGGACTACCCTCCTGCGCGGCTGGTGTGTGCTGGCTGCTGAGGTCACAGATATTGACTAGAGAGAGGCTCAGCAGGACAGTTCACTTGACTGTGCACCTCCCTCAGTGGAGGTTTTCAGAAGTGACATGGACAAGGCCCTGAGCAACCTGCCCTAACTTTGAAGCTGGCCCTGCTTTGAGCAGGAAGCTTGGCTAGAGGCTCTCACAGGCCCCTCACAACCAAAATTTGACTGTGGTTCTATGCCTACAATATAAGTGAAATCTTGATAATGCTATCAGGAAACAAAGTTTCAAGGAGTTAAACCAAGACAACCCATAGCTAAAGTCTACCTGGAACTGCAGTTCCCATCTCCCATTTTTCTTCCTTGGTTTATTGCCGAGCCTTGGACTTGAATGAATGGCAAAAATCCTGAACAGCTGTCACAGCACACATCTGCTTTACAGGTCCACTCCATCACAAAGGATGTCCTCGAGAATACTGTGGTCCCCCTGGAGGTTTCAAAGCATACTTCAGTAAACCTCTCTTGCTGTTATTTTAGGGAATCTCTTACTGTTGTGAGCTTGGTTTTGGTGCTCAGCCCACTGCGAGGCTGTTAGTGGAACAGAATTTCTTAAGCTTAGTTGAGAGCAGATCTTTTTGATAAGTCAAGAGGGAGGTGAAGTCACAATTTCTCTCTTTGCTTATGTCTGATTTTGAGAAACCAGTGAAACTGAAGTCTTATTTTATGTAAGGTTTTGTTTTTTCCAGAAGAGTTTTCCAGTGTCCCATCTATTCTTCCTTCCCTGACAGCATGACTTGCAACATGAACTTCATGACATGGCTTCATGACAGCTTGTATCTTACATACTAAAAAATATAGCAGTGTTTATGCTCTTGTTCCTGCCTGTCTTGCAGGTCAAGCTCTCTTGTGGGGGTTTGGAAGGATGCAGGTAAACTGTGGTGCTCATTGACGCAGGACATTTAGGATGTGGCTAAAGAAAATAAATGAGGTGAATCTGTGGGCAAAAAGTCCATTAGGGACTTCTGGCTAAAGAGAAAGCTAAGCTCAAAAAATCCCTGAGGCACAGATAGCCATAAGCTGAGTCAAAGACAGAGAAGAAGATCAGACTGTAGATCTACTTGGATATCAACTCAGCTAGAGAAACTTTGTCTTGGAAAGCAACAGTAGTAGAAGCAGGGTGAGGGAACCTGCAGAAGGGGAATTCAGATGGGTCATAGCAAATCTGCTCCTCAGCTTGAAGGACTGCAGGAAGGGGACGTTACAGTGGGACAGAGTGTCCTCCCCAGACAGTTTCCCCACTCATCTCCAGCTCTAGCTTTTTCAATGTCAGTCCCAGGCACCCAAGTTCATGCAGGAGAGTTTCATGCCCACTGGCTGCTCGAGAGCAGAGAGATTCCCTCTTCCACTGTCTCTGCCAGGCAGGCGAAGGGGAAGAAGAACAGGCAGACTGGGTTGTAAAGGTGGGGAGCTGGGTCCTAAAGGAAGGTGAGGAGTCTCAAATGAAGATCCAAACAGACTGCGGTTGGGATACGAGGATATATATTTGGGGAACTTTCTCTTTAAAAACAAGCCACAAATTTAGAATCAGAATTATTCCAGCATTTCTCAGAAGAGGAGCAGAACATATCAATGGGCTTTCTGATCAGTGTTGCAATCATTTGGTTGTTATAAATGCTGAAATCATCACCTAGGTCACCTCCATGTTAGCTGTAGCCACACCTACAATGCAAGAAGAGTGTATCTGTGGAGTGAAACAGGTGGTGCTGGGACTGAAAATCCACCGGCATTTTGAAGGATTTAATTTGACCCAGCTGGTCCCATTAGCAGGTGGAGTGCATAGGGTTGTGATCCTGGAGCGTGTTAAGTTTCATCTGGAAGGAATCCTGTCTGCGTACTCCAAGACTGCTTTGCAATGCAAACTGGAGTGTAGTAAATAGCAGTGATTAGGAGATTCACTTCAAAAGCGTGCCCCCAATCTGAGTAGTTCTGCACCTGCACTGATGGATTGGGTTGTGAGTGATGCCACTGTTTTCCCTGGGACTGTGCATTTGCCAAGCCCAGTGGATGAGTGAACGCATACCGAATCTCATTTCTCTTGCAAGGAGAGCATGGGTAGTTGTCTCCTTAACCAGCATCAGTCAAAACCAGAGTAAGAACTGAAAAGGCCTGGGCCTGCTACATTTGCTCTAAAGGGTGAATTGATGTTCAAATTTGTGACCTGGCAGAAGAAAATAGTGGCTTTTTTGTCTGTAACATCTGCCTTTGCCACAATATCTTGCTAGTTGGTCGTGCATCAGATAGCGGGACTCGCTATTAGAGAGCTCATAAGTGAGTTAGGAGTTTTCCAGAGAACAGAGATGTCAATTTCGATTTGAGCAGCCTGTCTAAGAGAAGAGTCTCCAGCTGGAATTACAAAGCAATTCCACAAGCACTGCATGTATGTGGGAGAGCTCCCCACACTTCCCTTTGCGTGGGCCCATAAATGTTTTTTTTTTTCCCTGTGAAGATGATGTAAGAAAGGTGAAAGAATTCTGTATGTCTTGGGTTTTGACGAGCACCTCTGATATTGCCTGCCTTCTTTCAGAGAAGATGGTCCTGCTGTTGTCTTTCCCAGAGTGGTACGGGCCATTTCTCTTTGCTCCAGGCTCACTGCTGGGATCTACCCTGTTTTTTTCCTAGTCTGTGTTAGTAGATACCTAGGTCTATTGCTGCCAAACTGATCTGCTAATAGCAGCCTACAGCTACGGGAAGGGCAGTTACAGAGACAAACTCTGGCAGTGCCAGGTAATGTAGCAAGAAAGAGAAGGACTTAAGCTGCAGCTTGAGAGAATTAGGCCAGACATTAGGGAAAGCTTTTTTCACCAGAAGGATGGTACAGCCCTGGGGCAGGTCATCCTTGGGGGTTTTGGAGACTCCAGAGCTGCCCTGATTTAGTGCTGTGGCCCGTCTTGCTGTGAGATGGGACTGGAGACCTCCAAAGGGGAGGTCCTTGCATCTGAGCCATGCTTTCCTGCCTGGACAGACAGAGCCCAGTTAGCGTCCCAGCTCTGTAGCAGTTTCCATTTCACCTGGTTGGTCAGACTCTCAGTTTCTCCAGGTGGCTTTGGAGATGAGACCCCAAGGCCAGGCTTGGCCCTGCTGGCAAGTATCTAATCATGTCCTGCAAGCTTCCCAGCCTGTGGACTGGTGATGCACAAACCCTTAGCCACGTGGGAATGTGGTTTCATTAGATCTCATCATATTAGGCGTGGGGGCTGTATTTTCAAATTATGAAGTGAAGCCTGTAGCCTCCAAGCCTTCCAGAACTGAGCAGATATCTGCACTTGGTGTCTGTCCACTGCCTCACCATTCCATTGGCCACTTCTGGTTCCCTAGCCTACCCAGATCCTGGTGGCACCCACAGCTCAGAGCAGCAGAGGTTTGGGGAGCCATCTAACCACCACAGTGGAGCCCACCTGGACACCTGTAGGCAATGAACCAAGGATTTGGAGTTCCATAAAAGTGGCCAAACCCTTAAAACCAGTGACATTCAGCTTCACTGCAAGGAAATCTTTCTGAACTGTAGCCTTTAGCAGAGATAATTATAGAGACAGACTTTTTGCAGAAGTACCTGACGGTCTGCCACAGATGTTTGCAGTCATGCTGAGCTCTGCAAAGCTTCTTTACCTTGGGATAGGAAAAGTGCAGTGGGACCAAGAGGCCTTGCTTTCCCAAATGACATGGCAGGCTACTGAGACCCAGCTGCATCATATTGCATCTGTTCAGTGGGGAACTGAAACTCAGTGCCTGGAATTCGGAAGCTGCCCTGGCCATGAACTGCAGGAAACTTACTGTGAAACCAGAGAGTGAAACTGTGGTGTTCTGACCTCAGGAGAAACTGCTGAGCTTGCAAAAGGTCGGATGATGAGTGTCTTCAAGGCTGCCGTTCTTGGAAGAAATGCAGCAATGCCTCATAAAACCTGTGTGTTTCACCACTTGCTTTTTTTATACTGAGTTTTTGGGGGGGACTTTGAGATTTTTTTTTTTCCAAACCAGGTTCATTGTATTTGCTTGTCTTTCATAACAGAACCGGTTCTTGCTAGGGTAGAAAAGCTCTGGAAGGTGGAATTTGCCCTGTCTTTGAATTCAGAAGTGCATTAGTACTTACAAGGAAGTTGATAAGCAATAATATTTTCATTGCTGCCCAGGTAACCAGCAAAGTGAAAAAGGGTATTGTCTCTGGAGAATGCAGGCAAGACAGCTTTATCTTTTCTGTCAGGGTATGTGGGCTATCTGGGAGAGCTGGAAGTGAACCAAGGGAGGGAAGGGCACGCCCTGTTTCGCTCAGGTTCCCACCGCCCTTCCTGGGAGCTCTGATAAACACCACAAAGCTGTGTTGAGTTTTGGGATCCTTCTGAGCTTTGCCAGCCCGTCACCCCACTGACCCACTTCTGTATTTCTTGAAGGCCTTGTTGGCTGAAGCTGCTTGTCTTCTCCGTGGGTCATCTTTCTTATTGTCGGAGCTGGCAGAGTAGGGGCACCACTCCCTGCAGGCAAGGGACACGTAGGGAAGGGGCAGGCTGAACTGCCAGAAAATGGTGTTGCCACTGAATGTGGCATCAGACTCAGAGGATCCCCCTCTGGGTCCCTCCTGGGACACCCAAAAGGACTTTGGATTGACCGAGCAAGTCTCTTCACATGCCCTGGAGGGTGAACTGCTTCCTTCCGCGTGACTTCTCGTTGATGTTGACTTAGCACTATGCATGAAACAACTTCTCCTGTGGCCTGGGGCAATTTGCATGCAGCCAGGTGGTATTTCACTCCCTGTGCCTGAGTGAGAGAGGTGTGAACTTCCAGGAAGTGGAGCTCCAGGCTCCACTGACAGTGGAGTAACAGGGACAGCGCCACAGATGCCTCGGGCTCCTAGCTCTGGAGTGGATCATTGCTGTTGCTCATGGGATGCTTGTCTGTGGCCACTGCGGGAAACTCCAGGAGGTGGCAACAGACCTTCCATGGGCATTTCCCAGCCCCCGGGCTTCCTAAGTGACCTGGAGGATCAGCTGCCCGCTTTCTGCGGCCTCTGGGGAAACAGAACCCCTCGTGAAGTTCAGAAAAGATAAATATCAAGTTCTGCCCATGCTTTGCAGCAGCTCCCTGTAGTTGTGCAGGCCCGGGTTGACTGGCTGGAGAGCAGCTCTGTAGCGCAGGCCATGGGCAAATTGCACCAGAGCCATCTGGGTGTTCTTGTGTTGCAGGAGGCCAACTGCACCCTGGGCCACCTCTGCAAGATTGTAGGCAGGCAGGTTTCCCAGAGAGGCTGTTGTATCTCCATCCTTGGAGATCTTCCAGACAGCTAGAACAGGTCCTGAGCAACCTGACCTACCTTTGTAGCGAGCCTTGCTTGGGGCTGGGGATACGACTAGTGACCTCCAGAACTGCCTTCCAGACTCAGGCTTTCTATGGCTCTGTATCCTTGATTGCTATCACTTTGCTTTTGCTTTTCCGACTTGTTCCTCGACAGTAGGAAGGGTTTCTAAGGATGGATCAACATAAAGATCCAGTGTAAGGCTTGGAAATGACCCCAGCAGTAAAGTAAAGGACAGGCTGCAGTTCAACCTGTACTTCATGATATGGCTTCACTTTACATGTTCATGAGGATCCTACTCAAAATACAGTCTTGTGTTACTCATCGGGTCTGATGATAGGAGAATCTGAGCTTTCTTTTGGTAGCGTCTTGGTAGCTGCCTGAGGCTGTGGTTTCAGCCAATTTTTCTTTCCTTTACTGCTTGATCCTGGCCTTTGCCTTTAGTTGTGCTGAAATGATCCATTTAAAAATAACCTGGCTGAGCTATTTTTGTGAGCCGCATCTGCTCCCTTGTCCATCTCCTTGCTGCGCTGACATGACAGAAGAGCATAACCATGGAGTAATACTGGATGGTGGGGAGGCAGCAATACCTCCAGCAGGTATCACCATCGGAGGGTTTTCATTCTCAGCCCTGTTACATATTCCTCCCTGCCCCAAAGAGACCAATGTGGTTTCCACTTTGATTCAGTACAAATGCAGGAGGAAGGCTTAATCAGGAAGGTCACACTCTGGATTTCACTGTCTCCACCTTGTATTGTGGAGAGCTGTTTTGTTTCATTCCAGGTAGCCATAGCCAGGAACATCTGTGCTTAAAATTACTTTGAAGTTCATAATATTTGGTGTATCTGCTACAGTAAATAAAATTTGCTCAATGTATATTTTGCTGAGTTTGGGGCTTTGGTTTGTCCTTGGCTTTTGGTGGACTGCTTTGTGGCCTCTTGCTAGAAAGATGAGATGATGTGGTACCAGCTGGTAACTGGGCATTTGTGGGGTACAGGGCTGCCTCGGATGTCACAGTGTGTTAGTGGAGTCTTGCTGTTCAGTACAGGCCAAGTCTCTGTGAAATGCTTGCATTCCCTGGCTCAAGAGGAAACTTTGGGGGACAAAAGTACTGGAATTCCCTTCTGCTTATGGTCCAAGCAGATGATGTCTGCATCAGCTGAGGGCCAGGCCTCGTTGCTGAGGGACTCCTGTCTCACCAGTCCCCAGGTTGTGTTCACGTGGTGCCCTTCTGTGTGGGAGCATCCAACAGAGTTGCCCCAACAAGTGTAAGCTTTGAGCTGCTGATAGCACTTGGGAAACATTGATGTCCTTCCTCCCAGGGATATGCATGACAGCTTACATCCTCCCTTGGCCAGATTGTTCTGAAAACAAGTGTGCAAGAGGGTCTGTTCTTGCTTGGACAGTTGTGATCAGTGGGGCTGAACCTAGCAAGGCAAGAATTTAGGCCTTGATGTTTTGTGAATGAGGAAATTAATTCATTTCCTTCTTGAGTAATTCCTTCACCCTCTGCTTCATGTCTTTCACATTAGTGCAATGTTTGCGTTTCAATCAGAGATGGTTTTTCAGAACCAGGTTTCCAGGGCACTATATTTAAGTGTCTTTGCCACACTGGAGAACTGCTAGTATTTGCAAGGTTATTTAGAGGTGGAGTTTCTGAAGAAAGACAAGCGTCTCCAGAACACGGTCTCCTCTGAGTGTCCCAGTGATCTTGCTGGCTGTAGTTATTTTAATCCATGACGATCTCCCAGATCCTTATCCATCAGCACCGACAGTAAGTCCTCTCTTGGGTTGTCACTCGGCTACAAACTGGACTACTGCAATGAGCTGACATGAGCAGGCCTGCAGCTCCCTGCAGGCTCCATGGGAGAAGGCACCGCTGTGCTTCTGCAGAGGGCTGGTGTTCAAACTGGTGCCGATGACCACAGACAGCACCTTAGCCTGGTGCAGTGCAAGCGACCCGCTGCCTTCTTGACTCCACAATTCTGCTTTCTGTCACCCACTTTCCATGTGAAAATCCAGAGGTTTGCGTGTACGACTGAGACAGGAGGTTCTTTGCCCATAACTCCCGCTTTGGGGAAGGGCACTTGCACTATGAGGCTGCATTACTGAAGACGGTGCAGCTCCTTGTCCAGTGCAGCGTGAGAGGATGCTAGGGTTGCCGGAGTTACCTGCTGTGTCCCTGGGGAGGAGAGGCACTTGGCGCAGGCAGGATGCAGGGTGCAGTGGGGCACATGCCTGTTTTTAAAGTGTGCTGAACCCTGAATCTGAGCTCCGTAGCGGTGGGTGTGGATCCTTTAAGAACAAGAGGCACTGAAAGGCAATTGATAAAATCTAGGCGCATTGCAGGAGTTGGCCCAGAGGCCTGGTTCCCAGCTGGCGGATTTAAAAGGCTTCCAGCTTTGGTAGCAGATAGGGTTATTCTTCCTGGAGTGTGCCTCTGAGCAGTTGTAAAAAGGTCCTGCTGCCTGACAGAAGGGCATGCTGAAGGGTTTTTATTTGCTACTGTGGAAGGTTTTTATTTGCTACTGTGGATTGATTGGAGTACAGATGCTCTGGAAGACATTCTGCATTATTCATGTGGTAGATACCTTTGCTAAAAGCTAATGTACAGCCTGGAGGCTGTGAGAAGTGGTACAGTCCTTTGTGTGGTTTAGCTGATTCACTGGAGAGGCTGGGCTACTCTTAACCTTGTTTTGTGAATACTGAGATTGATAAAGCTAATCAAGGAATGTGAGATCACTTAGCTAATGGCTATCCACCTGCTTTCTTGTTTATAAACAATTCCCGTCTGAAAAAAAGGTTTGAAAGCATTCTTCATATAAAATTGCTCGCTAGACTGGCCCTGTTCATGAGACTTCATCTGTAGCTTAGTTCTCTTCTCGTGCAAAACTTACACTGCTTCTCACAAGGGTCTCAAGTGGCTGTGGTGAGCGATGCACGCCAACACGCAGTTTGCTGCAATGCATCCACTGCAACCGTGTCCCATCCAGGATTCTCCGTGAAGGTATATTCGGTAGTTTTATCCGTGGAGATTCCCACGGGTGAACTTGGATGCTGCAGCGCCCAGCGGCAGCAGGGTCACAGGAGGCAGCTTAGCAGTGCTGCTTGCGGGCTGCCATGGCAGGACCCAGGGCAGGGTTCGGAGTGCCATGCTGCAGGGCAGGGGACCCTCAGGGATATCTCAGTCTGCAGTTGTGGAGGACGAAACTGCTGGGCATGAGTTTGCCCTGTGATAGGTGAAACCAACAAAGAGGTGAAAAGCAGCTGTACCATTTATTGCTCTTGCGACAGTAAATCTGTAAACCCCAAGCTTGTAATATTGTTGGAGTGACAAGTACAGATGGCATTTAAAGCTCTGGTTCCTGCATAATCCTGCTGTCTGGTAGACTTTGGATGCAAAGGTATTTCTTTCCGATAATTCCTCTTTGATAGTGCTCTTAAACAGCAGAAGTGGAATTTGGACAGCAAGGTGTGTCAAGTGGTATGTGACTGGCTTGCTCACCGATGTGCCTGCAAGACTGGCCACGGCTTTGAAGCGAGTCCAGCTTATGCTCTGCAGCTCACAGATCATTTTGTGTGGCAGCACTGGGAAAAACTGGACCAGAAACAAAAAAGTCTGTGTTTATTCAGCACCTGACTCAGTAGGCTGCTGGCTGGTGATGGAGCTCTGACGGCCCTGATTGGGTCTTGGAGCAGTAGCTCAATACAAATAATGATAAAACATCTGAGAAAAGCAGGAGACTGCTCTAAATGTGTGAGTCTTTTGCAAACTGCAGATAACGCTGGCATTTTGCAGTTTGCCTGCAGGGGTACCTTTTTGAAGACACTCTCACATTACATTTTAAAACCTTGAGGATGGAAACATGTGAGTGGGTTTTTAAAATATGCAGTCTCAAAAATGTATACCTGAGAGCAGTCAGATTAGTGAAAAATGTTACCTGGATAGGTGCAGGAGCCAGCATGCCAGTCTGTAGCATGGCTGCAGCAAATCCACATCGTGGGGCAAATGAGCTGCCTAGTGCAGACCAGCAGGGCCATATGGTGTAGCTGTTCTGTACATATGCCCTTGCTCGGACCACGCTGCTGGATGCAGGGAAATGACTGACAATGGTAACAGTCAGACACGCTGAACAAGTGATAGATTTCTTGCAAAAGCAATCAAATTGGCAGCTATGCATACATTTTCCACTTTTGAAGAGAATCTGCTTTTATAGCTGTTCCCTCTCCCCCGGCCCGTTCTTCTCCTGCACAGGAAAAGACAATTTCTATTTTGAAATTAAAGACCTTTGTCCAGGGGAAAAAAAAAAAAAGAAAGTGGGACTGATAGTGATAACCACAGAGAAGAAATGTGTGATCTGTAATTGCTCTCTGGATTTACAGAGCTGTTGCTTTCCATGTTCTGCAAAGCATGTTCAGCCACCTTTACTTATCCTGTTACTACCACTGGGATTTCCAGGCCTATCTATGTGGGAATACTTTTTCAATATAAGCTAAAGCATGTGTTTAAATTAATGCAGTCACACCAGTGTTGCTGGCCAGGTTAGACTCAATCTTGGTATGCAGAAACTGATCCAAAATGGTTACTTACCCCGATGGAGAAGGTGAAGATGCTTTTCAACCCCTTTTTGCCTCTAGTTCTACATAGGGGCATTTGTTGGTGTGCTGAGGAAAACCCAATGTAGACAGGGGTGTAATGCAGTCTGTTCTGCAGGTAGCTACTGGGGTGTACAGAGCTGCCAATCTGACTTCCCATGGTAGACATGGCAAAGTTTTGTGTAGCCTGAGAAGGTGCGTTTTGACAGGAGACATGCTGGCTAACTGGTTTTTAATTTGGACACTCGGACTCCTCGGTGTTGCTCCAGATCTCCAGGCACAGCTGAGACAGGAGCTCTCCTCCTGCTGCAGGGACAACTTTGTATGAATAACCTGGTGGCTGGATACTGCTCACGATACAGACAGATGGTCTGCCTGGATCTGCTGGACCTTGCGCTCAGTCTCACGTATAGAGAAAAACTGTGTTTCCAGAACATAGTCTCATGAGAAGTAAAGCTTGGAGATCGCAGAGAACTTGCACCCCTGGTGCGCTGTTACAAACAACAAGCTGTCCTCTGTCCCACATGCCAGCAAATCCCTTCGGGCTGGCGCTGGTTGCTTAGCCAGTAACTTGCTACCTAGCAACTTTGGCAAACTCGTCGATCACCTCAGCCACTTCAGTTCCAGCTGGCAGGGCTGACAGCTTGTAAACGTATTAGTTTCTTGGAGAGATAAATGCAGAGCCCATCCCAAACCGGGTTAAATTCCTCTGCAAAAACTGAATGAAAGAGTGGGAATTTGGGCTTCGGTGGGGTGGATGAGGTTAGGCAGTGCTTGTGGCTGATGTGCGGGGACCCCAGTCAGTGCAGGCTTACAACATGTGTTCAAGGATGCATAAAGAACTGTCCAAAACAAACTCAAAGCAATTAGCAAGTTGTCTCTGAGAACTCTGCAGAGCATGGGCCAGGTTCTCGAACTCTAGATGAAAGGAAATGCAAGCTTTCTTCAGAAGGAGAATACGAGAACAATAGTAAAATGTGAAACATCCAGGAGAAATAAGAAGATGGATAAGACAGAATGAACATGGCAAATGCAACCATGTCACCCCCCTCTGATTTCCTCTTAAGAAGGGTGGTGAGCCTGATGGACAGTGGAGATGATGTTATTTATCCTGACTTTAGGGAAGCTTTCAATGCTGTATCACACAATCAAGACAAGGGAATATGCACGGCGTTACACCTATCTGTGGTAAGGTGTACGTAAATTGGGTGAGGGATCTATACAGCGGAGCTTATGTGAGCATCTGAGTGCATCCTTTTGAACAATTAATTATCCAGAAGTGAGAACTTCTTAAGAAAAGTTTTGCAGGGGTTTCCCTGTTGTCTGGTGTTATTCAGTATGTTAGCAGTTATGACAAAGGAATAAAGAATAAACAAGAACTCAGGAGGAGCAGGAAGCCTGCAGAAGGACAGGACTCCAGTTTGAAATGGCCTTGACAAGCTGAAGGAATGGCATGGGAAAAACAGGATGCAGTTTGGTTGTGACAGGTTCTGGACTTAAGACAACACAATCAGCTGCACCAGTAGAGGATGGGGAACAATCTGGCCAAAATGTAGCTCTGCAGAAAACTGTCCAGGGACTGGAGTATGTTGCAGGCTGAACATGACCCAGTGACACATTCTAGCAAGAAACTGCATATTAACAGGAGAATAGCTGGTAAATTATAAAGGAAGCATCTGTTCATCCATGTTAGTATAGCAAGTGTATGCCAGTTGTGGGTGCACAACTGTTCTGGGAAAATGCAGATCAGTGGAAGAGAGATTTAATTTTGAAAGTGAGGAAAAGCTGTATAATAGTTAAGGTAGCTGAGTGCTGGGATAACTTTTTTAGGAAAGTGATCGTTTGTCCATCACTGGAGGTTTTTATAAAAAGATTGTTAGGGAAAGATACAGAGGAATGAATGAGAAGAATGGGAAGAAAGACGGGCTCCCAAGACTTCTAAACATCTGCTTCTGTTCCATGAATTCATCCTCCTAGGAGACATGTAAGCTTATAAAGAAGATGGTGAGAACCTATTTTGAATTTAAGCCTGCAGCACTCAAAAAATAGATACTTTCTGTCTCTCACAAATCACTTATCCGTGCAAGGTTTTTCTTGCTAATCTCATGGTGCTTAATTGCTTTGGTGAGGAACCATGGTGAAAACCTACTGGAAACCTGAGTAGACTGTGTCGCAGATTTTTTGGCTTTCGTTCATGCTGTTTGGCTTATAAAGCCATACAGCCTGACCATATGTCATCTTTATCTGTGTATCCACTGATTTTGTTCCCAGTTTTAATTCTTTGATCTTGCCTTCTTTTTCCCCAGTCTTCTCTAAAAACCTTCTAACCTGTTGCTATCCTGCTTGCCTCATAAAGGTGCTTATAATTGAGGGAGGGCACATTGTAGTTCAGCTATTCTTGTTCCTTTAAGTCAGCTGGTTGATTTCTTGTGTTCATTCTGTTTCACCATGAACCTGTTTTTCGCCTGTATTTTGATTTCAGATAAATCCTCTGATGAGGCCCACACAAGTCAGGGTTTTGCAATGGGAACTTCTCCGAGCTTTTCCACAGCGAACACACAGGGAAGATGCTGGTCAGGTTTCTCCTTTCATAGAAACACAGAATTAGAGAATCATTGAGGCTGGCAGGCACCTTTGGAGATCTTCTAGTCCAACCAACCTGCTCAAAGCAGGCTCAGCTACAGCAGGTTGCTCAGCGCCATGTCCATTCAGGTTATGAATATATGTCCTTTTTTGCCAAGCTTCTTTTCAGCCTGTCGTCCCCCAGCCTGTACGGGTGCATGCAGTTATTCTTCCTCAGGTCAAGGAGTTGGCCCTTCCCTTTGCTGAACTTCATGAGGTTCCTGTCAGCTCATTTCTCTGCCCTGTCGAGGTCCCTCTGAACGGCAGCACAACCATCTGGTGTACCAGCCCCACCTCCCAGGTTTGTATCATCTGCAGGCTTGCTGAGGGTGGGCTCTATCCCACCAGCCAGGCTGTTATGAAAATGTTAAACCATCACCTTCCCAGGGATTGATGTGAGGCTGACTGGCCAGTAGTTCCCCAGAGCCTCCTTCTTGGCCTTCTTGAAGACAGGGGTGGCATTGCTTTACTCTGCTCCTCAGGAACCTCCCCTGATCTGCTCATGCCTGAGTTTGATCCGTGCTCACATGAGGAATTCTCTCCAGTCTTCCAAAACCCTCCAGGGAAGAGTACGTGCTACTTGCAGAAAATTGTGTTTTGTTACAATACTTGTTTTAGCAGCAGGGACAGGTTTGCCCACTCTGCCGTTCCTACCTGAGCCCTTTTCATTGTTATGAAAGCTGGTGACAAACAAGGACTTGTGCGATGGGAATTGACAGCCAGCACTGTTCACCTGTGTCTAGAAATTTGCACCTTCGGACTAGCACAACAAGCAGATACGTCCTTCACTGCTTGTTTTGTGATGGCTCTGCTCCCATCAGGACTGCAGCAGACAGCCTTTGCTCTGCGTAAGCTAGAAAAAGAGGTGAGAATTGCATGTGGAGCGGCAGGAGGTTGAAAGTTTTAAAGCCATCTGGGAGTGAAAAGTTCCTCTGCATGCTGTTTCCCCAGTGTCTATCGCTTTGAATATTCTTGTTTAACCGTGGGGGCAGGGTGCATTGGAGCACATGTCCTGCAGTACCGGCTCTCGGGGAGAGAGATCTTTGCCATGTGGGAGAAGCATCAGTAGTATTATTTAGAATAAATGTAATGATCTGATGTTTGTAGAATCCTCCTTCTGCCGCTGCCAAAACTGCCTGCTGTAGCAGGGAGGAGCTGTAATTTGTGTTAGCTGGCTGCTAACAGCTGTTTCTCAGTAGAATGTGCTTCTGTGTGTGTTTTGCTGGTAAGTAGCATCTGGGGGACAGGCATTTTCTACAGAAGATATAAAAAATATTGGCCCTACTGACTTGATATCTGTACTGTACAGTTCCTTGGCTGTGCCCTGATGCACTTTAGGTAAGAGAAGAAAGTTTGGGAAAAGCCTGTTCCGCAGCTGGTCCTCTGCTGGTCCAGAGCCTCAGTTTCTAAACCTAGATTCAGCAAGAACATGCCTCTCAGAAGAAAGGTCAATAGTCTTTTTAAAGTGGAGACACTGAAACCAAGATCACGGGCTTGTGCAAAGATTGCACCAGCTGGGTTTGGAAGCAGGTAGCAGACATCTTGCTTCAAGAAGCAAGAACCAAGAAGCATTTTGGGGACAGCAGAGGGAGCAGAGAGTGGTTACCTCTGTGGTGCCTTTTTGTACAGTGTGTTCTGTATGGAGTCATGCCACGAAATTTACAGAGCATGTAAGAGGCTGTCAGGCAGAAAACTAGCAGTATTTCATGATATATTAACTGCTTTATTTAAAAATACATATCTATATATCTATATATCTATATCTATATCTATATCTATATATATCTATATATCTATATATATTTCTACAAGTCCTGGGTACTTGGAATAGGAATTGCTTTCCTATTTCCTGTGCCCAGCCTAGTGTTCAGTGTGGCACAGAAAGTGTGTAGCACTGAAGCTGACTTTGTGTGTGTCCTACTCGTGTTTTCTGGCTCTAAGCATTATCTAATTGCCATTGGCAGAAACAGGACAGTCAAATGGGCTTTTTGAGTCTCCCAGAGAGACTCCTCTTGTATTTTGGCAGCAAGTTACATTATTCATTTCTGCATGGGGTGTGGTGAGTCTTGAGAGGATCAGCTATGTAGAAGGAAAGGGCAGGGAAGGGAGGAGAGAAGATTTGGCAGGGGAGAAGAAGGATAAGAAGAATGAAACAGACAAAGAAATCAGGAGAGAGGTGGCCAAAGGAAATAATGGACCTTGGCAGATTTTGGGAAGAGCCAACAGTTCTTGCTTTGTTTGGTTTATTACCTGGAGCTGAATGCACATAAATATTTTATTTTATGAAATGCTGATACAGGACTGAGAAGGAGATGTGTGTCTTCTCTGGAGCCTGTCTTTTAGTTGTGACTCCTTGTGCCAGTTTTAGTCTTCTTATTTTTAAGAACTCAGAAATATCCATCTCTTGTGGCAATCTCCTTGGATACTTCCAAACAGTGCTCATGAGGGACTAGAAAGGCTGCTCTCCATACAGTGATCTTGTGCTTATACAGGCTTGGTTTTGGATGATGGTTGTTAAAAAGGCTGTGAGGAGAGAGAAGGGGCAAAGGACTTGTGTCTTGGTGGACTCCTGTTGGGTGCTGCTGGCCTAGATGTGCTGTGCATGGTGGGGTGGAGTGAGCTCAGAGTGGGCACTCGTCCATCCCCGGCACCCTGTCGAGCAGGGGAAAGGTGCTGGGACGCTGGGGACACATGGGGAGCCAGCTCTGAGCACGGGGATGAGTGTCTGCCGGTGCAGCAAGGTGGCGTGCAGGGAGGTGAGATACCTTGTGGGATAGGCAAAACTGCAGGAATCTCAGATTGGGGCTTCCACATCTACTTTCTGCCCAAGAGTAATTTCAGAGGCCTGTATCCCTTGCTGGCTGTGGGCTCTGGGCTAAGGGAGAGCGGAAACTGGTGGGCATTTTGGGAGAGGAGGGCAGAAGTGCTTGAAAGTCCTATGGAGTTTGGGTGTCGCTAGTAGAAACAAGCTCCGAGTGCCTCCTCATAGCGATGGCACAATGCTTTGAGCCCAGATAGGCAGACCAGAGATAACATCTGGTTAACAGCAGCAACACCCTTTCCCAGTTATGTGTCTCACCTGGATCAGGAAAAACTTTTTTGTGCCCTGAGGCCTTGGAAACCACCCCAAAGGCCCAGGAAGAACTTTTGGGCCCAGCTACCTAGAACATTTTGTGTGCTGAGTAGCTACGAACACCAGCCCTTTTAGGGCAACTTCAGGCCTAATTGTTCTGAAAAACTAGCAGCCAGTGGTCTTGGACACCCTTTCCATGAGCCTCAGAAGTGGTTTCCAGCCTGGTTAGCTTGAAAAACTTTCTGTGGTCGGGGGCCTTGGAAGGATCTGGAGGTGGCCCAGCCAAGAGGAGAAATTTCTTGTTCCCTCTGGCCTTGTTTCTCTCTCCTGAGCGCTCTGGATGCTGTTTTGTGCTTCTTTGAATGCTTTTGTGCCTCTGCTTCCCTTCTTTTCAATGGTGTTTTGTGATCTATACTTCTGAAGGTCTGATCAGGCCGGACTCCCTTTGCCCACCATCATCTTCAGCTCTGCATCTAGATGGTGTCTTCACCCTATACATCCTTTTTCCAATCCCATACAGTTGTCTAGGTTAATCTGAGGCAAATAGGGCCTCCTTGTTTTTAAAAGGTCAATAGAGAAGGTTTAAAACCCAAATGCTAAATGAAACAAATGAACTCAAATTAAACTTTTCTTTCATCTACCATTATACCACTGTTAATACTGACCCTGTATAGTGAGATGTCCAAACAGAGCTATTCTGACATGTTATCAGTAGGAGTGATGGCTGTTGTTGAACAGCTTGGCTTGCATCACAGCTCTTGGTACTGTAATGAGAGAGGTTGTTCTGCAGGAGCTATATCTAATTCACGTATTTTGTCATTGATGTTAAGAATGTTTTATTGCAAATAAATTAAAATTAAGATGCTGAGTGTTCTGAACATACCAGAAAATTGTGCCAATTTAGATAGTGAGATAGTGAAGCCAATACTGGTGGGTGTAATTCTGTCACATTCTGAACATAGCAGGTTTGCTGCACATGAAATCACAATATTATGTGATTTTACTGTTCCAGCTCTATTAGTCTGTCTCCTGTCCAGAACAGGATCAGCTGTAGTTGTGTTGTTGTTGCTAGTTGTCATCTGGTCTGTTTGGGAGTCTCCACTGATGGAGATTTATGCCTTTCTCTTTTCTGCTCCTGGACTATTAGAAAGTTTTACTACTGCCTAATTGGAGACTTCCCTGATACAGTTAAATCACATGATTTTTGACTCTGTTCCTACTAGGCATGGGAAGCAGATGATTCAAATCCTCTTATGCGGCAACTTTTTCCATGTTTGAAGCTTATTATCATGGCTTCCCTCTCATCTCCACGCTGAAGCTTTTCATTTTTCTTATCAGGTCACAATTCTTCAATTATTGGACAAACTGAATTCTCCTCTAATTTTGTGGCACCTTTTCTGAAGTATAATGCCCAGAGCTGAAGTCTTTTGTCTGGTGTTTGTCTTGTTGATGATTGGAAACACCAGCTGAACTGAAGTTCCGCTGCAGGCTTGTGGAGTGGGGCGTGAACACTCAGTCCAGTGCTCATCCTCTCTGCACATTGGTTGCATGTCACAGGCCTCATGTTTCTGTCCTGGAAATACAGACAGCTCATGCTACGATTAAGTGTTTCAGCAGAGAGACTTCCTACCTTTCCTCACGCTTGCATATTCGGAGCAGGGAACATGCCTGGGAGTGAAAGAAAATATATAGAAACCATACAGGTCATAAATGACAGGAGTGCTCAACCTTTCCTCTCGCACAAATTCAAAGGAAAATTGTCACCCACATTAAGCGATTTGCTGAATCAGGTTAGAGAGCAGAGGAAACACTCTACTCCAGAAATACTCAGGTGCGCATCACACAAGGCATTTGTTTGATGGATGGGGACCTGGTAACTGATAGTTTTGCTTTGTTCGCCTTGGAATTAGAAAGTGAGGGCTCTTCCTGACAGCCAGCAGTTGGGTGCAGTGAGCTTCTGGCTTGCACGTCTTCTGGTTTCACCTCTCCTCTCTCACGGCAGTGATCTGCTGTTGCATTTTGTGCACGTGACAGGATAGGACATGCTGGGCAGCAGATGGTAAGTGCTTTGGAGTTTGCTAGTCCCTCAGGACTGGGAAGAAGCAGAAGGCTGGCATGTACTGAACAGTGTGTAATGTAAGTGCTGGGCCTGCCAAGTGGGTTTTCCTTTTCCCAAACTTCTCGGTCAGGTTACACATGCATCTCGCATCTGATCTTGAGGTAGTCCAAATTCCTCCTTGCTCTACCTCTGTGCAGCACCACCTGTGAGGGTGCTCCCAGCACTGCTGGGGATGTGTATGCGTATTCACAGGTGAATGAGGAAAGGTTCAGTTGGCATCTACTTCTCCTTTTCTGGAGTGGAGTCTAATCTGTGATAACGTCTCACCTCCTGGCCCCATGCAATGAGGCTCTGGTTCCCTGGGTGAGCTGAGCAGATCTCACTGCTGCAAAGAGCTCCTGCTCCTGCTGCTCCCAGCCACAAAGTGTCCCCACTCCATCCCTTTGCGTCCCATCTGGCTCACATCAGATACTTTTGTGATCTGATTCCCCTCAGATGGGTTATTATGTTTTTTGTTTTTTGTTTTTTTCCCTGGGTGAATTTTCTGCTCTTTGAGCAAGTGAAAACAGCTCATGGAGGGGACTAACAAATGCCAGCGCACAAATAGACCAGGAACGTTTGCTTGGAGAGGTCAGCTCATAGCAGAGTATGGAGCCACACCTCTGAGCTGGTATTTCCAGGAGATTAGTATCCATCAATCTTCTTCCAGGCCTTCCTCAGAGTATAAGGGAAATGACTCCTTAGTCTGTAAGCCCTCCAGCTTACACCAAGATAGTAAAAAGCAGGATAAAATGCTGCCAGTGTCTTGAGTTTCTGGACCACCAGGGTTGGCCTGACAGCTGTGAGTCTTTCACAGAATACTGCGCACCAGAAGAGGAGGTGCTACCGTATGTTGGGGTTTCCTCAAATGTGATCTCCTTTTTAACCTGGTTATTTTGTCTATGAG
This sequence comes from Apteryx mantelli, assembly GCF_036417845.1. Taxonomy (NCBI): domain Eukaryota; kingdom Metazoa; phylum Chordata; class Aves; order Apterygiformes; family Apterygidae; genus Apteryx; species Apteryx mantelli. The sequence continues at coordinate 9,031,710 of NC_090020.1, forward strand.
CAAGAGAAATTCATCCACAATTCACAAATTTCATGCACAATGCAGGCAAGTCTGTCTGCTTGGGATAAGTGGGTAAGTGGGAGCACGCTGACCTACAGAGAAACGCATGTGCAGTCAACTGGGCATGCATATGCCCATTTGTTTCTTCCAGCATTTCCTGGATGGCAGTATATATGCCTGGAGTAGCTCAGTGTTCACCTCCCAAGACTGCTCCTCAGTGCTGCAGACATCCCTAGACTTCACAGCCCTTGTTAGGAGCTCATGCTCTCAGCAAGGAGCTAGGACTGTTGCAGTCAGATTTTACAGATGAGTCATGAAAAGCTAACTTTGATGTTAAAGATAGATCCTCCATCTTTGACTGTCTGCTCTTCAGAGGTCACGTAAGTGTTTCCACCTTCAAGTCTGATAAGCACAAAAGGACTGAGTAGTCATGTGTCTGAGGTCCTCAAGAATCCTAGTGGTTTTCCGAGCACCTTTGCACTTGAAACCGACATCCTATCTGTTCTGAGCACTTGGCTGAGAATGGCTCCAACTTCATCAGCCTCTCTTAAAATGTCAGATCCCTCTGCTGACCCAAGGACAATATGACTTTGTGTCTTAAAAAAAGCATCAAAAAAGCCAACAAAAGGTCTTGTAAAGCAGCAGACTTGCAGATCAGTTCTAGGTTTGTTCCCTTCTGATCTTCCTTACATGAGCTATTTGTGATGGTGCTTGCTGCATCAGTGATTTAACCTGTGTATACCCAGAGACAGTAGGGCCAGTTGCAGCCCAGTATTTCACTAATGCTTACACACTGTTCTGCACATTGGAGACATCTCCAGAGGTTTCTCTGGTTACTCTCAGTGCTCCACTGTGCTGGGCCAGTGGCCCCAATCCCTACTGCTTACAAGGGACTAGACCAGACAAATCTTTCACAGTAAGATTGCTTGGATTCTAGCAAGACACCTGTTCTTTGCAGATGTGAGAAGTTGCAGCCATAACCCAACTTCCTCTACCTCATTCCTGCTGTGCTCTGCACATTGGGCAAGAGATGAGGATCATTTTACCCTTTGAGGCCAGCTTGCGTGAAGGTTACTCTGCTCTGCGGATGAGGCTCTCCACATCGATCAGGATGTCCTCGCTCTGTCTCTTGCGATTGCATTATCCTGCTGGCAGAAAGGCATAGGAGCTGCCTCCTCTCTTTATACCAGCAGTGATGAACTATGAAGCAAATGGATGCATTTTACTCTATTTCATATGCAGCTTTGTAGATTGTTTAATGAAACGTTGATGCTCCCAGCACTAGGGCTGCACAGCTCAATGGACAGAAGCTGTCTAGGAAAACTTGTCCAGCTCCAGCAAGCTTGTGGTGACCATCTGCTCCAACCTGGTGAGCAGAGATCTGAGAAATGCTTGCAGAGATCTCTACATTCTCCTCCAATACCTCTTGGCTACTTCAGAAGAAAAAAAATCCTGTTAATATTCTTTGGTGCAAGTGGTGGGAATGACACCCACAAGGTCCCAGGATTTGGTCTTTGAGAGCTGAGTGAAGAGAAAACAGTGTCCTGTATTGCTCAAGCAGGATTTGCTGGAACTTGGACTCTGCTTTGCTGGATCACCCTGCTCAGACATTGCTGTGCAGGGGACAGGGGCCCTCTCTACTTTGGGGCCAGCCCTCTAGTGCAGTGTGAGTGCTACCCCTATTAGTCCCATAATACTTGCAGGGCAAGCATATTGCTGTGGGATGATGCAAACATTTCATTTTTAGGCTTTCTAAAATGCATAAATATAACACTTTTTGGTGGGTGGTGGTACAGGTTTTTGCAATGAAAAAATGGTCCTGTCTTCTTTACAAAATGTTGGCATGTTTTTCCCCTTTTTCTTCCTGCCAACTCTTTTATGTGATGCTATTTGCTGCCTTGACAGAGTTTTGAAAGTGATTGCCCCTCCAAACAACAGTTCTCACGAAATGGGAAAAAAACACGTTGTCACCGCTCCCTGTCAGAGGAACAGAAAGAAGAGCTGAGGCTGCAGGGCAAACTCAAAGTTTATTGGGTTGAAAGTCCACATCATATGAGTGTGTTTCTTGACATGTTGCCAGATGCATTTTTCAAGGCAGTGCAAGAGAGACATAATAGAGATTCAGAGGCCCTAAAATCACAGAATCACCAAATAGCTGAGGGGGACAGGCACTTCTGGAGATTGTCTAGTGTAACCCCCCCCTGCTCAAAGGACGGTAAGCATGAGAAGGTTGCCCAGAGCTGTAGCCAGTTGGATTTTAAATACTTCCAAAGTTGGAGACTCCACAACCTCTCTGGGCAACCTGTTTCAGTGTTTGACCACCCTCATGGTAAAAAAGCTTTTTGTATGCTTAAAAGAAATTTCTTGTGCTTTGATGTGTGCCCCTTGCCTCTCATCCTGTCACTGAGCACCACTAAGAAAAGTCTGACTCCATCTTCTTTACACCCCCCATCAGGTATTTATACCCCCATGATATAAGGTCCCCCATGGCCATTTCTTCGGTAGGCTGAACAGTCCCAGGTCTCTCAGCTTCTCCTTGTATCAGACGCTCCAATCCCTTAACCATCTTCATGGGCCTTTACTGGATTTGTTCCAGTAAATCCATGTCTCTCTAGTACTGGGGATCCCAGCACTGAACCCAGCACTCCAGATGTGGCCTTACCAGTGCTGAGGAGAGGAGAGGAATCACCTCCCTCAACATGCTGGCAATGCTTTTCCTAGTGCAGCCCAGGAGGCTGTTAGCTTTCTTTGCTGCAAAGGTGCATTGTTGGCTTATGGTCAAATTGGTATGTGTCAGCACCCCCAGGTCCTTCTCTACAAAGCTGCTCTCCAGCCAGTTGGCCCCCAGTCTGTGGTTATTCCCCGCCAGGTGCAGGACTTTGCAGTTTCCTTTGTTGAACTTTATGAGATTCTTGTCAGCCCCATTCTCCAGTCTGTTGAGGTCCTTCTGAATGGCAGCACAGCTGCCTGGTGTATCAACCACTCTTCTGGATTTTGTGTGATCTGCAAATATGCTGATGGTGGACTGTGTCCCATCATCCAGGTCATTGATTAAGACATTAAACAGTGTTGGCTCCAGTATCAACCACTAGTGACTGGTCTCCAGCTGGACTTTGTGCTGCTGATCACAACCTTCTGAGCCTGGGAGTTAGCCAGTTTTCAGTCTACCTCAATGTCTGTTTATCTAGCCCATACTTCACCTGTTTTTCAGTGACGTTGTTACAGGAGACAGTAACAAAAGCCATACTAAAGTCAACAGAAACAACACCCACTGCTCTCCCCTCATCCAGCCAGCCATCTCTGTAGAGGGCTATCAAGTTTGTGAGTCATGATTTTCCCTTCACAAATCCATTCTGACTACTCCCAATCACCTTCTTGCCCTGCATATGTTTGGAAATGGCTTCCTGGAGGTTTTCCTCCATCACCTTTCCCAGGGATTGATGTGAGGCTGACTGGCCTGTAGTTCCCCAGAGCTTCTTTCTTGGCCTTCTTGAAGATAGGGGTGGCATTGCTTTATTCTGCTCCTCCAGAACCTCCCCTGATCACCATGACCTTTCAAAGATAAACGAGAGCTGTCTTGCAGTGACAGTCAGCTAGATCTCTTCACACTCGTGGGTGCATCCTGTCAGGGCCCAGGGATTTGTGTGTGTCCAGTTTGTTTAAATGGTGCCTAACCTGATCCTCCTCCACCAAGGGCAAGTGTTCCTTGCCCCAGACTTTCTCTTTGGTCTCAGGGACCTGGAATTGCAGAAGGATGGTCTTACCAACAAAGGCGGAGGCAAAGAAGGCATTGAGTACCTCAGGCTTCTGCATGTCCCTTGTGACCAGGGCCCCATTTCCATTCCTCAGCAGGCCCACATTTTCCCTAGTCTTCTTTTGGCTGCTGATGTATCTGCAGAAGCCTTCCTTGTTGCCCTTCATGTCTGTGGCCATATTCAGCTGCAGGTGGCCTTTGCCTTTCCTAAGCCTGTCCCTGCCTACTTGGATAGTGTCTCTATGTTCCTTATGTATTCTTATGTCCCTTCTTCCATCTCTTGTCTCCTTCCTTTTTATGTTTGGGTTTAGTCAGGAGCTCCTTGTTTGCCCGTGCAGACCTCCTGCCCCCTTTGTTTGATTTCCTGCTTGTTGGGATGGACTGTTGTTGAGGTTGGAGGAGGTGATTCTTGAAAATCGACCAGCTTTCCTGAACCCCTCTTCCCTCCACAACTGTATCCCATGGGATTGTCCCAGGCAGATCCCTGAGAGGCCAAAGTCTGCTCTCCTGAAGTCCAGGGCTGTCATCCTGCTTTTTGCCTTTATTCCTTCTCTTGGGATCCTGACCTCCACCATCTTATGGTCAGTGCAGTGAAGGCTCCCCCAACCTTCACATCCCCAACCAGTTCTTTCTTGTCTGTAAATCTCTGGCTCAGCAGACTGTATCCCCTTTTTGGCTTACTGCATTTCAAATACTACCTGAAGAAAATCGTTGGTGAACTACTCTGCCTGCATGGAATTTGTCTAAAAGTGAGGAAGATCCTCAGATCTGGTCCATGATGATCCTGTGGTCCACAGGGCAACATTCATCACAGGTCATTTGTCGTAATTCCTGTAAAGTCAGCTCTGTGCATCTCTGTTTTATTACTGTTAGAGTGCAGCTTGTTTTTGTTAGCATAGAGCAAGTGAAAATATGTGATTTGGGAGGGTGAAGTCCTGTACTATAGGAAGTTCTGCATGTCTTTCACCTCAGTCACCATCTTGAAAGTTTAAGCAAACATAGCTTATGGCAGACATTCAAAGGTGGAGTGCATTTACCAAAACGTCACAGTTAAACTAAGCTTTGTGGAATTTTGGGGCTGAGACGTGTTACTGATCTGAATGCAGTTAGTGGTATCATTTTCTTGTTTTGGACTTGGTAATCATAACTTAGGATTTCTGCCTACTTTGAAATGCCTTTGTGCGGAAATTGATTGGTTTATAGCACCAATAAAGTGTTATTTTATATGGCATTATTTGCGATACAGCAAAAAGTTAGCAACAAGAGATGGGACCTATGAAAATGTGTTTCCTAAATTTACACACTCTTTGTCAGTCATCTCTCTCTGATGTGTGTGAGAACAATTCTATTTTGGGGACATAATTGTTGTGCTAGGTGCTCAGAGAATTTCTACCAGTGGCATATTGTACTGGACAGCGGGCTAAGTGGACTCAGTTTAGTTGTAGAGTTGGTGTTTACCTTGATAAAGCTGACCACCTTAGCTAGACTGTGCAACTCCTCACCCCAGGGTGCTGTGGGTACTAAAAGTTTGGACAGGTTTGAGGAAAGACTGGACAAATTTGTGGCAGAGAGAGCCCCAAGGGTTATGAAATACATAGAAACCTTTTCTGACTTGGGAAGTCTTGAGCTGCAAATGATTGAGTGCTGGAAGAGTATTCAGAGGAGGGGAGTTGCTTTTTTTTTGTTTGTTTTTCCTTTCTGGTCACCTCTTTTGCCTGATATCTCAGCTATTCTTCTGCTCTAGGGATGGCAGTAAAGGAGAGGAAATCCAAAAGAAACCCAAATAATTGTGGGTGGCCAAAACTGAAAACAGAGGTGGGAATCAAAGTTTTAAAAATGAGAAAGAAGGACCCTGCAGGGGACACTGAGCAGAGCCTCCCAGCAGATCCCACCACCTTGGACTGGGTCACTGGGTCCAGGAAGCTAGGGGATGCCCAGGGGCTCTACCTGGAGCTGTGAGCAGAGGAGGGAGCAGACACAGCCCTGCTATTGCCAGGATTTTCCTGTCCAGCTCCCTCTTCGTGTTGAAGTGAGAGTCAGTGTGAGTGGGGCCAGCAGGAGGTTGGTGAGAGGGTCCTGCAACTAGGTGGGGTCTTGAATGGGGAGAAGGAGGTGGAAGGTGCAGCCAGAGCCTCGGAAGGAGCTTGAGAAGAGCCGAGAGGATACATCTACACAAGGGTCTCCCACTTGCCACAGAAAAGCCTGAGTTGGGGGATCCCATGAATGCACCTGTTCCTGCTGTTCCAGGGGGGATTTTGCAGCTGCCACTGGCCTGTGGAGTCAGCTAAGGCAATGCTCCAACCCCCCGGGCTCCTCAGCCCCTAGCAGTGAGAGGACCCTTCTTCTTGTGCCTGGGTGGTACACAGGGGTGGGGTATGGAGCAAGTGAGATGAGCATGGAAAGCTCTCTGCTTGACAGGGGTTGGATGGATCTGTTGTGAAATCTGCCAAAATGAAGTGTGGGGGTCATCTGGGGAGCTCAAAGGCCCTTACTGGGTGAGTGGGGGCAGCTCTGCTGCAGGACTCACTCAAGACAGGAGAGGATTCAGGGTGGTCTTCCCTTCTAGGAGTGGATGGTGGGGAATGCTGCTGGTGAGTCAAGCAGACAGCAGAAGCTGCACCTGGAGGTCTGTGAGGCTGATGAGGCCTGATCATCCTTGGATGCACTGTGGGGACTCGGTCACCTGCAGACAGACATGGGGATTGTGCAGCTAGGCTCATATGGGATGGAGCTGACCTCGATGGCTACAGGGAATTTGACTGGTGAGGGTGGATGGGGTGGGTGGTTAAACTGGGTGCAGTTTTAGGTAACACCTAATCTGGCTGCTAGATATGCTACTTTGCTGCATCCTGCTCTTGTCTGCATTTTCCCATTGCTGCCTTTGATCCAGTGATGGACAGCCATGTGGTGAAGCAGGATGACTCAATTCTGGTGATTGAAATGAACCTTTGACATGGAGAGGGGTGGTCTGTACAACCCATGGTGTTTTGGCAGGCCCTGAACTAGAATGACTTGAACTGGAGCTGATGAGTTGCACTGTCTCTTAATCTGTCCTCACCAGTGTGCCCATCCCACAGAATTTCCTGTGCACAGTAAATGCGCATGTGTGTTGTGTTCACTTAGAAAAATAGCTGTGACTATCTTAGTAGTTGTTCACATTCCTACAGTAGCGTAGGTTCAGAAACAATCCCGCTTTTAGGTAGAGCTGGATCTGGCTGGTGCTCAGTTTGGATCTGAGTTATTTGCATTGTTCAAGTGGGATCAAATCTGTGCTTTTTCTTTGTTCAGTTTGGCATAGACTTTTCAAGTCTCAGCGATAGAGGTCACCTTGCAGGAGTAGCTGAGCTACCAAGGGATATCTCTTCTGTGAGGAAGCTGTTTTGGCTAGGTGACAATCTTGCAGGAGTAGAGAATAAAAGAGGAAAGTCCACTTATCTCCACCTGGTACAGGAATGCAGCAGATAACATTGTGTTGTTCTTCTAAAACACATATTTGAGAGCTGCTCAAATATAGCAGTGTAGAGAAGTGTTTTGCTCAGCCCAGCTCTTCCCAGCTTCTATATCTGGGCTGCTACCTGGGTCTTCAGGTGGCTCATCCCAGTTGTGTTCAGAAATAACATCCTGCACTTTTGCACTGCATGGGTCATGACACTTTGGGCCACGCTACAGCTACTTTTGGGAGCAAAAGATATACTGGAGATTGAGATCTCCTTGCACCCTGTAGACTGACAAGACTCTCCTCTCCCACTCACCATTTGCAGAGCTACCTTCTCTGGCGTCTATGTAAGGAGGGGAGTCCTGCTCTTTGCCAGCCCACCAGAAAAGGTTTTCGGAGGCTTGGATGGGAGGTGCTGTGAAAACCATGCTTTCTCCCTTTGTCTGGCCACAGCTATTTCCTGCCCAGTTCTGCCTTTGTTCTGGTGCTCTCCACTCTCTTTGCTGAGAGGAAGGGGTGGAGCTGCCTCTCCTCCTTCTAGCCAGTCCAAAATGTCCTGCCTTCAGTCCTGGGGAGAAGACACGGAGCTTTGTCAGATTGCCTCTCCCAGGAAGAAATATGGTATTGTATCTAACAGAAGGAAGAGCAGAGGGGGTCAAGAGGCGCTAGATGGAGAACAGATGAACCAACACCTTCCTTCCAGAAGATGGAAGGATGAGGAGGAGAAAAAGCTGCTGCTTTAAGAGAAGAGCAGAGAAAATGGTTGTAGCTATAGACTGAGGCCCCTTGCCACAGTAGCTGAGCAAAGAGCTTGGACCAGGACTGTTGATGGAAATGGGCCACCAGTGGCCTGTGACTGGTTCCTATGCCACCTTGACATCAGTGGAAGGATGTATCTGGGCAGGCTGGGTGAAAGCAATCTGCACTGGGGACAAGCTGGGGGACAAGTGTCTTTGTAGTCCTTTTAGTACCCATATACCCACCTAGGCATTCAGTGTTGGGCCTGAATTAATACATACAAAGCGTATGGTGTGTTGGCATCTCTGACGGAGAACTTCTGGGAGTGCTGCTCTCTTCCCTCTGTGAGGATCTTCTTGCAGGCTCCAGAGCTTGCACTGTCTGATAGCTGAGATCTGTCAGAGCCCTAGTTATGCTGTTCTCATTAACAGCCAGCTGGAAGATGGTCTCCTGCTTGAGAAACCATATCTTATCCACTGCAGGGCTTGTGGCAGACAGGCTGTATGTACGGGGGCTGGGAAGTGGTCTCAGTCTCTGCAGGGATTTGGGACAACTCCTGTACACAGGCCTGTAGCTCTATGGGCATACAGGATGTCACTTCTCTCTGCAATCCTTCTAGTTCCAGGAGTGCTCTTGGAGATGCCCTCTGCATGTGCTGGTACTTCTTTTGGGTCACAGAAAGAGTTTTCAGCATTCAAATGAGACTCTTTACAGTTGTTATATCAAGCCTCCAGAATTCTTCTGTACGCTGCTTTCTGTTGTATGTGGCTTTGCTGCAAAGGAATGGACTGAAATACAAGATACAGATTTCCTGGTTGCAGCTCCAAACCTCATTCATCCTTCCAAGGACTTTCTCCAGCCCTTTTCTTCAGGACCAGGACTGTCTCTGTGTCTTACAGTCACCTAAAATGAACCTCCGGATTCAGTGAGCCTCAGTCCAGTTTATGCAAATCCCAGCCCTGGATTTACTCACTATGCCTCTGGGTCTTTGATGGTCACATTTTGAACAATCTGTTCAGATGGAGAAGAAGGCATTGCATGAGTTCAAACTTTTACAGGCCCTTTCCACCAGAATGATTTCAAGATAACAAAGCAAGATAGCATGATAGTTGTCCCAGACTCTGCCTGTTTATTTCTATCATCCTTTTCCCCACATTGGGTACCTCCTGGGCAGTACCTCTTGGATCTAACTCCATTTCTGTGTTATTGTGAGGCCGTGTGGATAATTCTGGGGCACTGCTTTAGCTCAGAAACCACCTCCTTTACCTGGACAAGACCATGCAGAATTTCTGTCTTGAGCTTTAGTCGTGTTAAAGCTCCTGCTCCTCTGTCCTCCAAGGAACAGCTATGTCAGACCAGGTCCCCTTTAAAAGGTTCTTGAGCAGCCCCAGGTTTCAAAGCCATTTCATTTTCTCAAAAACTCTGCTTGATTTCTGTAGTGAAGGTGTGAGCTTTTTCAGTGGTAAATCATAGGGTTTAAGTGTGGTTTGAGGGCACCGTGTCCTTGGTTTTCCTCACAGGGGATTCCATACTAGAGGTTGACTGGAGTCCTTGTTTTTTCCCATACATATAGAGAGCTTGGATCCATGTTGTTGTTTCCTTGGCTGCAGTTCTGTGTGCTACCCAAAGGGATGGATATGTCGCTCCCAGGCCCTTTGGTGTGTAGGAGTAACTGGATGAACTTCCAGAGTCCCTCAGAACATGGTCTTGTCCCATCAGACATGGGGTATCAATTTTCCATATCCTGGAAATTCGCTCCCTGTCCTTGGTCTGCAGATAAGTCAGGTAAATCTCCTGGTGCTATGGTCACTTAAGTAACGTTGTGGGATTTTACATGCAATAATTCATGTTGATCACAGATTTTTCTTGCTAGGCAAAGTCCCAGGCAGATTCATAGGCAGTGGCCTGTGTGCCAAGATACTGAGACATTTCTGTTCAGGCACTCTCCTGCTCTTGGGCAGGGCCTTTGCAACACACTCATGCTTTCTGCATTTTATTGTCACCCATTTGCCTGAATTTCATCTAAGCATTGTAATTTTATCCTTATTTTGAATTTTGCTTACATGAATCCTAGGACTGCTGATAGAAAGGGGTCTCCAGTCTGCAGTCCAGCCTCCTGTTCAGAGCAGGACTGTTGCCAGTGCTGGATCAGGGAGTCTGTGGCATTGTCTAGCCAAGTCATGGGGATGTCAGTGGGGATTTCCAGGGACAGAGACTTCTGCTCTTGCCCCCCTTCTGCTTTGGTGACCTGTTTTAGAGCTGCACCACACTCCTCCCAAACAAGTTTTTCTTAATGTCCATGTCTGCTTTGTTTTGGATCAACCTCTCCCCTTGTACCAGATGCAGTCTGCTGAGGCCACACCTATTCAGATGGGTTTTCTCCTGATACTTTCCAAGATTTTTTCTTTTAATACTGAGCTTTCTACTCTGACTGGAGTGGGGTTGTCAGAGGACCACTGTTCCACTGGGACTGTCTTTGTCAATTGTCTGGAATTTCTGGTCATATCCTACCCTCCTGTCCCTTGGAAGATTTGTAGGTGTTTTGGAGTTCCTGTGACAGCTGAGCCTTCACTTTACAAGCTGAGGTAGGAGAGAGTTATCTCTTCCTAAGTATACTTCAAAATGTGCATTTAATTCCCTTCATGCTTGTTTACCATTGAAATGTTACAGGTAGTCTGCATGGGACATCAGTATCCTGCTATTTGTTCCTGCTCTTCCTTCTTATGAATGATCCCCAAAATAAAGCTTTTCCTTATATGTGGTGACTTCTTCCTGAATTGAGATCCCTGTTGCAGAGAAACTTAGTACCTCCAGACCACAAACTCTCTCCTACTTGAAGAGTGGTTTAGCTAGAAGTTCCTTGGAGCCAAGCAATAATTTCCTTTGCTGTTAGAAGCCACTTGATTCATCCAAACAGTGTGGTGATTTTTTTTCAGTGTGAGTAAACCTAACCACTAAATGAGCATGAAGCTGTTTGGGAGCTCTGCACCTCTGGAGCTCTGGAGAGTTAGCCAGTTTCTTTTTTGCTGTGAACATCCTTCCATCTAAAATTGATTTCCCAAGATCACTGCTTTCTTTTTGTAGTAACCTTGCATTTCTTTGTCTTTGTTTGGGGTAGGTAGTCGTCACTGTGTGAGAGATCTTTTACACCTAATGGTTTCTGCACAAGAGATTTAATCAATTTATGGATGAAAGCAGGGTTAACACAGGTAAAACATGCCGGGGTAAAAATGAGAGACAAAAAGGAGTGTAAAAGCAACCTGGGATGTGCTGGATCCAGCAACCTGGACTGATTTTTTTGCAGATACGAGTATTTGTTCAAGGTGGGGTTTGCTCAGAGCTGTGCTAGGGGACTGGGAGGAAGACAGGACTTGCATTATTCAGTCCAACACATCCCAGTGCAATGTGGGATGTGAGCTTTTTGGATCCTTGGTTGTTGGGTGCCTGTATATCTCCTTTTCAACTCCCCAGGATCAGAAAATACAGATTCATAGGGTTTAATAGTTAGCATCTTCCTGGGGGGAAGACAATTTGAAATGTGCCAGAAACATGGACATTTTGGTTTAGAACTGCTTAGTCTCCTGCTTGTCAAGTGGAGTTGAATGGTGATGATGTATCTGGCTTTTTGCCATTGTTTGCAGATTTTTCTACAAAAGCTTACCCATATGAGGGAGTGGTGTAAGTCCTGCTGTAACTCAAACGCTGTCTGGTTGGGTTTCCTGTCAAACTGGAGTATCACTGTTTTTAGATCCAGCATCACTAATACTACTATTCACCAAATGCACTCTAGATGGACCAACATGGGGCAAAACCAAGCACTATCCCAGTCTTTGCTCTTCCTCCTGACTGATTCTGTGGGGTGCTAGTTCACCTCTAACTTTTTTGCCCAGTCTGCATTTCCTTTCCTTTGGGCAGTAGGATCACATCACAGTCCCTTCCATGCACCTCTCACTGTTTGGGTCTTATGGGAAGAGTGGGAGTTAATAGTCTGAATCACCTTTTCTGTCCAACGCTGGTAGTTTCCTATTTGCAGTCAGTGGTGTCAGTTCCATAAAACTTTCCTCTTCTCTGTGGGAAGTGATTCTTGTGTTAAGCATGTTTCATGTATCTCATTTAATTACCATGTAAAATGCTGTCTGTCAGAGGGCTGTGGTGTGGTTATAAACCAGACATGCAGAATGTCATTGTTAGTGGGAAAAAAAAGCAAATGACTGTAACAACTTGTATGATTTGTCAAACTTTTTTCCCTTCATGTGAGCAAAATTTGGACTCCTTTTTGGGCCTAAGCTACCTGAGGGCTCAGTGAAGTGTACATCCAGACTGGCATGTTTATTCACCATCTCTCAGGCTTTCCTCACCCAAGATGTTTTGTCTTTTGTGCTGCTTCAGCTCTATGCCAGGAGACATTTTTCTCCTCTTAAGCTTGCTGCCATATGGCCCTGTCCCAGCAACATGGACTGCTGGCGCATGTCCCAGGTGGGAGCAGCAGGTGGGTGATGGACAGAGCTGTCTTCTTTCCCTTTTGCTCTCATCTTTGCAAGATGAAGAAGAGCAATGGGTGCGGAGACAGAGGTCCAGTAGACAGGGAGAAGATGAGAAGGGGAAAATGTGGGTGGTGACAAGAGAGCAGGGGTGAGAGGAGGGTGAGCTTACGCAGGGGAGAGGGGAACGAGGGTCTGCAAGCCATGTCCAGCTGCTGGTGCCTGGGCTGACCTTGGGAAGGGCAGGGTGGTCCTCATGGTACTGCGCTTGTGCCACCCCCTTGCAGATGTCCTGGCATCCCCTGTACCGCAGCTCCAAATTCCGGCACGTCTACGGCAAGGCCGCCAGCAAGGACAAATGCTACGACTGCGTGCCCATCACCCGCAGCGTCCACGACAACCACTTCTGCGCTGTCAACCCCCACTTCATCGCAGTGGTGACCGAGTGTGCCGGAGGTGGGGCCTTCCTCGTGATCCCTGTTCATCAGGTGAGCGTGGCGCACGGGAGCTGGCTGCCTCGAGCAGACCGCGGTGCTGAGGAGAGATGGACTTTGCATACGTGGGTAGATCCCAAAGAGGATATTTGGCTAATGCCATCACCTGAATTGCAAAATGCATGGAATGGGCCCCAGGTTCCCAGCACCTGCTTTTTACCCACACATCTTACATGGCTACTTGCGGGTTTTGAACAACTACTTTCACTTCATATCTGAACTGTCTTCCTTGTATAATCAGTAGGAATTGTGTTGTTCAGATGTCTGACTCCTAGAACAATTTGCAAATCAAAAAGCAATTATTAGATGCAGAGGGCAAAAACTGAAGAGGTGCTTTAGTTGCATGGCTCCAGCAGTCACCAAAGGCAAATACTGTATGTTTTGTTCTGACTACCTTCTGCTTTGTGAAAGAACAGAAGAGATGCAGTTATCAGACAATGAAGCTCTTAAGCTGCAAGCACTGATGAAGGAAAAACTTCCCTTTCAGAAATAAATACCATGCTCGTGGGTTATGACGACTTAGGGATCTTGTGAAAGGGAGAAGCTGGTTCTCTGATATTTATTGCTTCTGAAAAATTAGGCGTGCACTAATGTAGATTAACTTCAGTATAAGATTATGAGCTTTCTGGAATCAGGGCAGACCAGATGAAAGGCAAAAGTTCAGTCTTTAATTAAAAGTTAATTGATGGTGTTATTGTAATGCCACTTTTTCAATATATGTTTGCTAAGGATGAAAGTGAACTGGCTGTGCTTGAAGAACCTAGTACATTTCCTGGCCCTTCTGGACTTTGTTTATTCAGCTTATTCACTACTGGTGCTGTTCAGAGACATTCTCTCTAAAATTAACCACTACCTTGTTTTTCTTGACTGAGTCACTTCTGCCCCCTGGACCATGATCTATTGAGGCTGAAGAACTTGTCTTTATCATAGAGCTGCATCTATGAGCAGGCAGCTGGTGACTGCGGGACGGAGGGTGGAACCCAGCTCTCAAAGCATTGGCAAAGCGAGCTGAAGACGCTTGTGCTGCTTACTATTAATTCTTCTGTCTTCTCACCTCTTCTCAGCTCAGCTCTTCTGTAGTAACAATTTTTCCATTATTAACACCTGCTTAAGTACTCCCCCCAGATCTCGAATACTGCTTGCTGAAGTCAAAGGCATATTAGAACTAAAAAGGATACAGAGAAGAATAATTAAAATACGTAAATGAAAATGTGAAATTGCTTTCATGTGAGTAGAGTCTTTGGAGGTTAGGTCTCATCAGGCTGGGAACAAAAGACAAATGAGGACACTAGCCTGCGACCCGGTCTGGAGATACGTGACTGGGGTACCATTGCTTTCCTGTGAATGACAGCTGATCTGTGGTAGTTTTTGACTGGATTCCCAGGGAACAGCCACGTCCCAAATAGGCTGCAGTACAGAGGAAAAGCCTGAGACCCAGGGATTTAACATTCAGCCGAGGTTTTAACCCTTACAAACAGTTGCCCTTTTGCAAGGTGTCCCACACGCATCAAATGTGAGTGCTGCTGTTCATGCTAACTTCAGCCCTTGCCAGGCACTGCAAGCCGAAGGCCTGCTCGTGGCAGAAAATACTATTCCCCATTAGCACCAGTCATTTGCTTCCTCTGGAGTGAGGCAATAGATGTCGGTCAGGACAGGAGGACCATATTGTGGTGCATGCTCCAGGGGTGATGAACAACTGCTTGGACAGACTGCTCTTGCTCCTCTGATGTCTTTCTGTGTTCATTTTGTATGTGCTTGCAGAGGGGCTGCCCTCCTCCAGATGTGCTCGCGTGCAGACTGAACCTTGCTCTGTTTAACACTGCCTCCCTGCTTGTTTGTCGTGTTCCTCTCCTGCTGAGTCACGGAAATCGGGCTCTCTCATTCCTCCTTGAAGGAATGTCATTTTTTGCCTTCTGCATGATTCTTCCTCTCTTTCCGAGAGCTGGGGGATCGAGTTGGGGATCAGCAGGGCTCTGCACAGGGAAAGGTCTATCTGCTCTAGATACCTTCCTTTCAGCAGGCCTAAAAGTGCACACTTTTGCATTCAAACCGAAGTGTAATTAGCTGAGAACTGCTTGGAAAATGGTCTCTTGCTGCAGGAAAAAAGTCAGTTATGTCCTCAAGAAGAATGTGCCATTGAAGGTGGCTGGGTGGAACAGCAATGTGTCTGACCAGAAACAGGCTGCGGGTGCAGTGGCTGTCTGGTGTTCAGAACAGACTGAATACATTTGTAAATCTTATAAGTTCTAGGACACATGGGCAGAGTGAGCATAACTGAGAGATGAGCTACTTTCCCACGTTGTGGCCTTCTGGATGTAGATTGGTAACTGATACAGGCATGCTTGGGGATGTGCAAGGAAGGATCTTGACTCAGAGGACAATTTTGTGGCCTTCCTTCGAAAGAAGAAGACCTTACTTTCTCCTTCTCTCATGACCAGACTAGTTTGGGACTGCACCTCATCTGTCTCTTCCTTTTAAGAGTAAGACAAAGGGATAGCAAACCGAGAACAAAGTCCTGAGAGACAGGGAGATATATATGACTGAGTTCCTGCTCCCTTCTCTCTGAGGACAATGACTGTAAAACAAAACCTGTGATGACTCCTTGGGCTCTACCTAACCGAGCTGATTTGTGAGTGCTGGGGATATGGATCCTGACTCTTCTCAGTGGTGCCCAATGACAGGACAAGAGACAATGGGAACAAAATGAAACACAGGTAATTCTGTCTGAACATAAGCAAACACTTTTTCACTGCAAAGGTGGTTGAACACTGGAACAGGTTGCCTAGAGATGTTGTGGAGTCTCCATCCTTGGAGATGTTCAAAACCCAACTGGACACAACTCTGGGCAACCTGCTGTTGGTGACCCTGCTTGAGAAGAGGAGTTGGACCAGACAATCTCCAGAGGTGCCTGCTGATCTCAGCTACTATGTGATTCTGTGACAAGGTGTGTTAATGCCCTTTGGAGAACATCTGAGAAGTGGAGATGACTTACCTCATGATAATCTACCCCATAAATATATGATGGGAAATTTTAACAGTAGTCCCAAAAGGAGTTTCATCAGGAAACTCCATTTTTGGCTACCATGTCTTCTACTTTTCAAAAATGCTCTGAACTTAGAAAACAAGCAGTTGAAAAATTAAACTTGTTTTCCAGCTCTGCAAATAACCCTGAAATGTCAGGTACCCCTGCATGAAGGATAACACATCTTCTTACTAAAACAGTTTTTGCCCTATGGAATAAAGTTTCCCCCAGCACGTGAAGAGCTTGATTTCTACATGCAGATGTACGTCTGAGACCAACAGTATGTCATACATGTTTGTGGGCAGTTTTTTCTTGTGGGCTCTGCTGTGTCCCAAGGCCGCTGGGTTACACTGGGTAAGGTGGAGGTGGCATGAGGGACCTCAGCGCTCCTTTTCTGGGGGTCGGCAGAGTCTGCTGGAGCAGTGGGGGTGGGAGAGGATGGGGCAGGCAGACAGGGCTCAGCAGGGTGAGAGGATGCAGCGGAGCAGCCTGAGAGTCTGTGGGGTGGAGCAGGGAGGTGACAGAATTCCCATGGGGATCAAGGGATCCCGCAGAGATAGATGCCCGGCCCATTGAGTTGCCAGGTTGAAACCAAGCCCTGAAGCAAGAACCTGCCTACAAAGCGACGCAGTGGGTGGGGGAAACCTTGGTTATTAAAGCCCTTTTATCTCTCTTCTGTCTTCCCCAGTCACTTTGTATTGTCCCTGTTATAGATTGTAGTCTGAAAAAACAGAGTCTTTTACATTTCAAAGCCCTCTGACTGTTCAGTTAAAGCAGGTTAGTCCTAGTCTGAGCGACAAACTTTCCAGTAAAGCCAGAATTGTTATATATTATGTTCTGTTCAACACCCAAAACCTTCCAGCTGGCAGGAGTTCAAGGCTGGGAATGAAATCCTAGCCACGTTCAGGTTCAGGTCAACACTGATTTCTCTCTGATGTACTCTTGTAAGGCCTATCTCTAGGGAGGTGCGGGGAGTACACCTGCAGAAGTGCTCGCTTTCCAGAAGAGCAGGTATTTGCGTTCATTTTGGTTTATGATTCTTCCAGGTGGCATAAAAGTAGAGAGGCCACCATGGCCAGCTTACCTCTGTCCTGGGTTGACCGACCTTTGCTCTTGGACACAAGTCCAGGCAGGGAGGGTGTTTCCTGGAGCCCCAAGAACTCCTCCTGCTCCTGCTAAGAAGCAAGTGTTTTTCCCAAGTTAACCAAATCCTCAGCACTCTTTCTAAAACATAATCCATCTACTGACTTTACTCTGTAGCAGAGACTAATGGGAGCTGGAGTGTTTGCAGTCTGAGTTTATCCTGATTCAACACAGCCCCCATGTGGCGCAAGGTTCTCACTACTCCTTAATGCACTTCTTTATGGATGATTTTTTATCCATGAACATGCTGCCCAAACCTGGCATTTTTTTGGAGAATCCTGAATGCGGATTGAATCTGGTGAGTAACTGGATTTGAAAACCATCAGTGTGAAACAGTTAGGTTGTTGAGAGGAAAACTGGGTTTTTAATTTGTGTTTCAAAATGTCATTTTGTTTAGAAATAAATACTAGTTGAGGAGGCTAAAAAAGAAAAGCTAAAAACAAATATTTTTTTCCTGCTTGTAAGGAATGTGTTATCAAGAAGAAAATAAGAATTTTTATTTTTTTCCCCTCAGAAATCTTTAAAAAATGTGGAAGATTCAAATCTTTCCTAAGTTTTTCCCTTCTAAGTTTCCTTTTGGTGTTTGAACCAATAATAATATCTTCTTCCCTCAGCAGTCTGGATTGTTGTGTGTATACAGATTTCTTAATAACTGTGTGTGTTTAGAAAGACCTGAGCAGCACCAGTTTCCTTTCTTGTCAGTGATATCATCAAGACTTGCTTTTCAGGGACAGCAAAAACCCATGTTCAACAGACAGAGAGCACCTGGGGCATTTGGGGCATACAAAGCAGAAAGAGGTTTCCCTCTGGAGCTGGCTCAGATCTTACTGAAAATATCCTGTAATTTCATGCCTCACCTTGGGTTTGATGTTTGTTTTTTCCAGACGGGCAAGCTTGACCCACATTATCCCAGAATATGTGGGCACAAAGGGAACGTTGTGGACATCAAGTGGAACCCGTTCAATGATTTCGTAATAGCTTCATGTTCGGAAGATGCCACTGTAAGTTTTCCAGTTTATAGTCTTTGTTATTACCTGGCTAATATGCTTTTTGGGGAAAGAAATAAAACAGAAACCTAAAGGCCCAAGCATGAGATTTGAAAACATGGACATACTTAAAAGAAAGCCAGTTAAGAGTAAATCCCCTGTCTTTCTCTTGAGGTCAGAACCACGTGATCCCTTCCAGATGATGCCACAGTAGGTACCAAAATCAGTGGGAGGAGGAAGGTCTGTTTTTGTTGGGGCTTTAGTCTTTTTGGGTGTGTTTTCATGAGAAAGACAGGGTATGAATTTAAAATGGAATAACTATTCAAAGCTAATCCATTTGAAACTGCTCTTTTACTACAGAATCAGAGCATCAACACAACATAATCTGGAACGGTTATTTCAGATTAACTGCCTGCATAGCAAATTTGAGCTTGTTTCTGCCCTCAGTTACTCTGTGAAGTCATGCTGGATTAGTTATGAGGTAGCTGAGGAACCTGGGTCATACTTTATGCACAAGGCATGGATGAATGAGTATTTTCCTACTGAAAAGAGAAGACTACAGAGGTGCTGAAGTTAATGCTAATACAAACCTATAAAAAGATATCAAATACCTTGAGTGAGGTTTAAGTTTTAGACAATAAGTGGTTTAGCTGGAGTTTGTATAATTAAGATGCAGTCTCATATTTTACTTCAGTGTGGGTGCAGTCTTGTTTTTAGGAACTGAAAAAAGTAGTTCATAGTTGTAAGGGACAGCTCAGCCCATATCTAGCTACTGAAAGGTTGCTTTCAGCGTGCTATCAAAAGTGTGGTGTGGTTTCTGTGATAGTGAGGAAGCCTGACTAACTCCCATGCTCTTTTTCAGAGATCCCTCATGTGTTTTCTCCCTTTGGGTATATTCACTCTCTGCCACATGGCAACAGGGAGGTTTCCCATGTGAATACCTCCAGTCCTGGCTTGGTGCGTGTCCTCTATCACTTCAGCTCTACCCAAAATCTGTCTTGAATTGGAAACCCATGATTGAATTTTCCTTCCTGTTTAGTGAACTTTCTTTGCTTTTTGGATCTTAATGTCTTTTTCTGAAGGCTTCTTTCAATTTCCAGGCTGCCCATGGGGTTGTATTTTATCTTCCAAGTTGTATTCCAGGTGTTCATGCTGTCTCAGAAAGGGCTTGTGGCTGGAAAGTACCACCGTGACCTCCCTTTGAGCTTCAGATGGGGAATGAGCACAAGCTTCAAAGTTTCCTGCTGGAATTACAGAGTCACAAATTCCCATTTGTGTTCAAAGGGAGCTTGGGAGGTGTCTAGCCCAAACTTCTGCTCAACTTTGACGAGTCAAGTATTGAAAACCTCCAAGGATGGAGATTTCATTGCCTCTCTGGGCAACCTGTTCCAGTTGTTCATTGTTCTCATGGGGATTTTTTTCCTTATATCCAGTTATCCTGATTTAGTTTATGACCAATATATCTCATCCTCCCACTGTATACCTAAGTAAAGAGCCTGGCTCCATTTTCTCAGCAATCTACTTGTAAGTATTGAAGGCTTCTATCTGGTTCCCCCAAAGCCATCTCTTCTCCAGGCTGAACAAGCCCAACTCCCTCAGCCTCTCCTCAGAGGGCAAATGCTCCAGCCACTGAGCAATCCTGCTTGTCTCTGCAGGACTCACATAAGTTTATCAAAGCTTTTCGTTTACTGGGAGGCCCAGAAATGAATGCAATATTCTAGTTGTGGTTTAATGATTGCTGGGAACAATCACTTTGCTCAATCTACTGGCTGTCCTCCTTTGCTACAGACCAGAATGCTGTTAGCTTTCACTGATGCCAGGACATGCTGCTACTTCATATTTAGTTTGTTGTCCACCAGGACCCCAGTGCCTTTGCAGAAGAGCTGCTTTCTGTCAGCTTTATATTCACAGTGAGCTTGTACCTGGTATCAGCACAAAAAGTTGTTCTAAAATGTGTTGCTGCCTCTGAGACTGTGCTCTTCGCTTCAGTACAGCCCTGGCATCATCATCTTGGCACCAGGAAATGGGATCTTAGGGGTTCCCTGCACAGTGACACAATGCAGGGACACTTTTTCCCTCCCCACTACTTAGCAGACTCTCTTTCATAGACTCTTGGTACCTGGTGGCTGGAAGGGATCTCCACACAGTGCAAGCCCTACTCTAAGCAACGCCAAGTGAATCAGGTTGCTGTGGGCCTTGTCCAGTTCAGCTGGGAAAATCTCCAAGCATGGGAATCCCACAGCCTCACTGGTCCCCTCTTCCAGGGTTTGAGGACCCTGCTGGGGACAAAAAGACTCCTCTGATCTTTGAAGAGTGCACATCTTGCCACTTTCCTCCATTGCCTTTGATGCTGTCCCTGTGCATCTCTGAGAAGAGTTTGGGTCCATCTTCTCTGTCTGCAAGGGAATTGAAGACAGACAGAAGAGCTGCCCTTTGCCTTCTCATCAACAGGCTGAACAAAAGCCCTTCTCTCCACCTCTTCCTAGCTGTGCTCTGCCACAGACCCCTCTTCATCTCAGTAGCTTCTGCTAGAATCTCTTCACAGGATCAACGTCTGTCTTATTCTGCTCTGCCCTGTCCTGGAGAGATGGACATTTCCCACCACCCAGGCCCTTCAAAAGGGCCAGCCTTGCTGCAGCCTGCTGTGGTGGTGTCACAACCATCTTTTGTGCCCCTAGGTGCAGCATGCAGGGTGGTGCTTTTGGGCACCAAAAGGGACAGATTGCCTCTGTGAACACTAAGTGTCCTCCCTGGTTCCTACTGCTGCTTCAAGTGGGCTTAGAGCTGAGGCTACAGCAAGTGGCCTGGGGCCAAGAATTTGGACATAATGTGGAGAGGGCTCTTCCTCAGACCCCTCCTGTTCCTTCTAGCTGATCTCAGGCATGTATGAGTTAAGCCTGCTGAATATCTTCTCCCTTGTGGTTGGAGAAGTGACTGTGTGTCTTTTCCATGGTCCCTTTTCTCTGTCAGTTTTTCAACTGCTGCTTGGATCAATCACTGCTGTGATATCTGCTGGGACTCTCTGTTGAAGTTTATTTCAGATTTCCTGTTCCTGTTCAAAGTTTGTGAGGAGACAAGGTAGAAGATCGCAGGTGGCGTGGTTTGGTGTCTGTAAAATCTGTGGCTTAGTTCATCCCCTTTGGAATAGCTTTTTGTGATTTGCTGAACTGCAAACATGATTTTGTGAACTTCTGGCCAGATGCAGGGGTTTGACTGCTGAGCTTAGACAAGCTGGTGGAACTGCTGGCTAAAGATAGAGGGTAAAGAGGAGTCTTCAGGCCCATGGAAATTCTGGTGTTTCTTCAATAAAGGCAGGAGCACATTTGTCCTCTATCAAAAGAATAACTTGTTATTGGTAAGTCCCAAATTAATTCCTTTCTCAGGGATCTCACAGACCCATCTTGTGCCATTCAGGTTAAAATCTGGGACATCCCCAAGCACTTGCTAACAAGAAACATCACAAGTCCGAAGAAGGAGCTTCTTGGGCACGTACGAAGAGTAGGCCTCATTGAGTGGCATCCCACTGCCAGTAACATCCTCTTCAGCTCTGGCTATGACTACAAGGTGGGTCTCTTCTCTGTGGAGCCCTCCCCTCTGGGCTTGGCTCCATGTGCAGGTGAGTGGGGAGTCACAGGGTCTGTCCAAAGGAAGATGGTTTCATAAGTTCCTTCTAAATACTCTTCCACATCCCTGTTGTAAGAAGGTCCCCTCAGACGGGTCCCCATACCCCTATACCAGATGGGTATAGCTCCTGTGGCAGATGTTCTCTTGCAGCAGGCAAAGGATGAGGGCAGTGCGGGAAGGTGCTGCTGATAAAGGTTCCTGCTCTTCGCTTGACTGCAGAGAGTTCCCAGGCAGGTGGGATCAATTTGTCTCTGAGTAGTTGCCACCTGCTATCTGCGCTGGCAGCTTGAGCCATGCAAGAGACCCTGTTGCACTCTTTACATGGGGCAAAGCATGCTGAGAAATTTGGGGTTTGATTAAACATACCTTTCCAGATGGTGAGATGGCAAAAGGAAAATTATGTCCAGGTCAAGGCACAGGCCGTTCAGTTCAGCAGGATGTTTTGAATTTTTTTTTATTTCAAGCTGTAAGAGAGTGCTAAGAAGTTCAGAAGCCTTTTGCAGGGGGAAATTCCGTAAGTGACCCCAGTGGTGAAGGGACATTGTGACAAGTTCCAGAAAGGCTTGCTAGTTTTCCAGTCTTCTGATGAACTTCAGTCTAGTCTGCTCTTCTTTAATAGGCAATATCCAATGCCATGCACTTTCCTGTGGCTTCGTTCTTGTGTGTTAGTGTAAATATCTGCACTGATACTGGCCATTTTTCTGTAGAAAATATGGTCTCAAAGGACATGAGATTATTAGATGTTCTGGGCAGATGTCATGTCCCTGATATATTCCTGTAAGGTACCAGGAATGATTTTAAATGCTGGAGAACAACCATTCATGATGGTAAGAGCTGTACGTGTAGAGAAGAGGGGAATAGTGTACACGAAATCCCTACTTGTTCAGTTAGAAAAGGGCTAACTGTTTGTTCCTTTGCCCCAGATAATGATCTGGAACCTCGACACCAAGGAGGCCGTCCTCTCGAACCCAGTGAAGATCCTTGATGTTCACAGAGATGTGATCCTCTCCATGTCATTCAACACAGATGGCAGTCTCCTTGCCACAGCCTGCCGGGACAGAAATATTCGTCTGATAGACCCTCGTGCAGGAGTAGTCCTACAAGTAGGTTGGATTCAGAGGTTTGTGGTCCAACTTATCTCACTTGGGGTGTGTTTCCTCTTCTGGGTAGACTCACTGCCATTAACGAAGACACATTTGTGCCCAGCATTGCCCAAGACACCAGATGGTGGTATTGGCTTCATGAAACACTTGCTGCCACTGTTGAAAACAGGGTTTCTGCCTCCTGCTACTAAGCCCCTTGCTCTCTGAAACCCTTCTTGAAGTGCACTGTTTGTGATAGCGCTCTCCTGCAGTGCTCTAGGTACTTCTGTGGGATGCCTTGGGATGGCTGGGTAGAGATCAGGTGGACAGGTGGATGCAAGTGTATGTTTGTCCCACTGCCAGGGTTGTTGTCTGTACTTTGTGTCTGTTGGTAACATGAAATTGATTACCTTTGTAGGTATTTGAACAGATCTGTGTACAGAGAGAGTCTTACCTAAACCTAACTGGGACTGCCCTCTTGCAAATACCTGAATCACCAGTTAAAGTGAATGATTGGTTTTTTTTGGAATGGCTCTGAAGAGTTTAAGCTACCTTTTTCAGACCCTCATGAAATCTTGTTTACTAGTTGAACCAGGCTGAGCAGATCTTTTGGACATGACCAAA
Source organism: Apteryx mantelli (assembly GCF_036417845.1). Lineage (NCBI taxonomy): Eukaryota > Metazoa > Chordata > Aves > Apterygiformes > Apterygidae > Apteryx > Apteryx mantelli. Next base: position 9,055,094 of record NC_090020.1, read on the forward strand.
GTCAGATATCTCATGTAACATAAAATGTTCCTTTACAAAGATGGCCTAGTATGCCTTAGCCAGCCCAGATAAGCTTCATGGGCAATGGAAGGTGGTTTCTTGTCATGATATGTTTTCTCATGCAATTTTTTACTGTAGGAAGGGAACGTGCTTTCCTGTATTCAAGTGATGTGCCTTGTCTCTCTATAGGAAGCCAGCTACAAGTCTCACAGAGTCAATAAAGTCTTGTTTCTTGGAAACATGAAAAAGCTGCTCTCTACTGGAACATCTCGGTGGAATAATAGGCAGATTGCATTATGGGATCAAGTGAGTTGAACCAACAATCCTAACTTAACCAGCTTCAGTTTTCTCTCTTTTGCTGTCACTTTAACTTTTCTACCTGCCAAATATCCAAGAATTGGTCTGTAACAGCAATTCAGAAGGGGCTTGTTGAACTCTTAAGGCGGATAGATTTTACTGTTATGATGCTCAAAACTTTAAGCATAGAAATCCACCACAGCAAAGGGAATGCTGTGCCAACTACAGGAAGAAATGATTCGAAGGACCTTTGGGTGATCAGTGTGGTTCTCAGTTAAAAGAAGCTCTTAGCAGTCTTCCTGGCAAATTGTCTTTGGCGCTGGAAGAGAAATGAGCACTGGAGACAGCTTACTCAGGTGACAACCTCAAGGGAGGAAAAGATCTGTTTATTTCTGATTATTCTTTATACTAGAGTATTGAGGTAGCTCTTATCAGCCCCTTGCAAGACATAATCTCTTATCATGATGGTTACTAGACTGATGAGACCCTGCTGTCCTCTGCTAACTCTGAAGTTTCATATGGAGTGAAACTCTTTCCCTCTGTCACCATCTCACTTTGTCCCTCTGTGTCAAATGCATTACAGCACAGTCTTCTGTCTCTTTGCTGCACTGATACCCTTTGTACCAGACAAAGCTCATAGACTCAGTCTCTGATTTGCTCTTGGGCTGTGCTTGGACATGGTATGTTTGCAGAAGTGAGAGGCAGTGGCACTGTGGTGCTGTCTGAAGGCTTTCTCCAAAGCTGAGCAGTCCTCCGACACAAGGATCTCACATCAGGGTCTCACTGCCTTCAGACCTGCCGAAAGAGCTGGCCGCAATATTAGTTTGAGAGCATAGTGGGAAGGCTGGTGAGGCCAGGTATGTGCAGCCTCCTTAGAGACAGGCGTTGGTAGAGTACCTGCTCAGCAGGCACCTGTCTGAGGACCACATCTGCCCATGTCTTTGTCACATCTAAACAGCAGCTCTGGTTTTCTGGAGTCTGTAGCTGGGCAGTTCTGCAGAACAAATACATGTTAACCCTGCACTCAACACATATTTATGTGACACTAGCCATACTTGTCTTTGGATTGCTGTGCTCTGCCCTGTTGGTCCTCCCTGCATTGTTCCCTTCAGCACTGCAGGGCTAGCTTTGCACAAGACTTGCCAGCCTTGTGTATGCAGTGGTGGCACCATCCTCTTGCCAGGCCTACCCACATAAGGCCATAAGTGGGGACTTTTCCCCTTGCAGTAGGCATCTTCTCATTGCGTAGTGTGGAGGCCTCTCAGCTAGCGGAGACTGTTCTTGCTCTTAGGATGGTGCACTATTGTGGAGGTCCCCATCTTAGCTAAAGATGATGAGGGAACCTGACATTCAATGTGCAATGCACACATATCCTGAAGGCCTCTCTATCTCCCTGAGAGTGCTGGCCCATATGGCCTTCATGTAGAGGCCACTTCTCTCATTGTACCTACCCCTGAAATGTCACCAGGTGCCGGAGATACTGGGGTAGGAACTGATGTCCTCTGTCAAGAGTCAGGGGAGCAGCAGGGAGCCAAGGACAGAGTACCTATCTCCCACCTACAGAGATGTGAAGGAGTCTGTGCCTGGCCCTCTGCTCAGGGCTACTGTCCGTGGCCTGGGGTCATCACATCTGCTCCTTTGATGGGGATTCATGTCCCTGATTTGAGGTCACTGACATGCAGTTCCAGCAGTTTGTTTTTCCTTTGTCCTGCCCAGAATGACCTTTCCATGCCTTTAATGGAGGAGGATCTGGATGGCTCCTCGGGGATCCTGTTTCCCTTCTACGACTCAGACACACACATGCTTTACATTGTGGGAAAGGTAAGTGCTTTCCACACTGGTGAATGCTGGCCTGTCCGATTCTTCTCCCAGACTGCATTGCATCACCCACCTCACTCAGGGTAAAGTCAAAGGTGCTCCTGAGGTGTGTTAACCTAAGATGATGGGCTGATGGGGTGGGGCCTGAAGGTCCTACAGAGTCAGGATACATATTCCGCTGCTGGCATGCCATGTTTACCCCAGATAGGTACCTTGCAGAGCCCTAATCTTCCACACAGAAATTGGAGGGTAAATATTTTGGCAGGAGGTGCTCCCGTTCATGACCTTGCATAGCTTTTGGGGCCAGGCACTCTTCTCAGACCCTCATGCAGAGCAGCGGAGTCTCGCTTACGTTCATCCTTTTTGCCTTTAGGGTGATGGAAATATACGGTACTATGAGATAAGCCCTGAGAAACCGTACCTGAACTACCTGACGGAATATCGTTCTCCTTTACCACAGAAGGGAATTGGTGAGTGGCAGCGTGTATGTTAAGTGTCACAGTAGGGTGGTGGCTTCTTTGTCTTAGAGACTGACTGAATCCAGGACTACTCAAAACATCATGGGCTCTGTATAAAAGACAGTGGGTCAGACTGCCATCTCCATCCAGTTTTATGTGTGCACCACTGTTGGCTCGTCCTGGCTCACCTATATATCCCAGGTGAACTACAGGGTCACAGCCTTGCTGGGTCTCTTCTGACCGGCTGAGCATGGGCTGGGCAGCTTAACTCTTGCACCCACTATCAAGGTGGCCAAGGTGGAGGGGAGCGTTGTCTGGATTTAGAGGTGCAGAGTGCTCCCTGCCTGTAGGGAATCTGCCCCCAGATTTACATCATTAAACTCTGTTGATGTTGTTTCCACTCTGGGATTTCTCAGTGCTTTATGGGTGCCCCATATCTTTGTGCCTTCGCTCTTATCTCTTGTCTAACTTCTGTACTGGCATTTCCCAGTTAGAAATGGACCTGCTGTGCTTAGGTCACCTATCCTCCTTTGGAGATCATTGCTGATTAACCTGCCTGCATCCTACCCCAACCTATTAAAGCTACAGAATTGGCTTTCAGCCTTCAGACCCTTTTGATAGTTCTTCCTTGAACTTTCTCCAGTTTATCCCATATGTGAAATTTCTCTGTGGACTGATGTATCTTTAGGATCATTTTCCACCCCTCCATAGTACCTGTAGACACTCCCCTTCTTCCAGGACATTGGTACAGATGTTTAGCAGCCACTGTCCTGGATTTTTTGCTTGCAGGGCCCCTCCAGAAAACTGTTATTGGAAAGGAATAAATCATTTACAGCTGAACTGGAAGATCTCTCCTTTATTCAGATTTTTTAATCTCTCCAATATACAGCAGCCTGATTTTGTGTTCTCATAGTTTTTTTAAAAAATCACTCCATTAAATGGAATTGTACAAGTGCTTTTAAAAGATCTGAGTGTATCAAATCTGCTAACCCAATTTGCTGAGCTAATCAAAAATACTGCTAAATTTACTGCAGAATAGCTTCTTCCCCAATACTGCAAAAAAAAAAAGTACAAGGTAGAGGAAGGACTTTAGAATCACATTTGGCTGAATGCATGATATAAGAAGCAAGTCTTTCATGTAGAATCTACTGTTTAATGAAATTGTTTGGTATTAGTACTAAGCAAAGCTTCTGTGGGACTCAGTGAAGTGAGCTTTATAAGGAGAGGCAGTATCTTTTATTAAGGCAGTTGACATGGTTCTAGGATTTTGAGTGCACAAGCTTGTGGAATAGAAATCCACTGAAGATACTGAGTACTTAGACACCATGTCTGGCTTGGCCTGTCCCTGAGTCACAAATGGTTGCTGTCTGAAAGAGTAGTTTTTCACACCGTTACACTCCATCCTGCTGTCAGCCACTGTTGGGGGTAGGATATTGGATTGGAAGGACCTTTGTCATGACCTGTACAGCTGTTCTGGTGTTGTTTAGGTATCTGGAAGTCCCTTCCCAGTGATCCTGATAATTAAATCCTGTGGTATCACCTACCTGTTTTGCTCAGTACTGGTCACTCTATCTGCAGCTCATGAAAGTAAATAAAGACTATGAAGCTTAACATGGCAAATGCAGACACTATGCATAACCATGTGGTCTGACAGAAATAAATGATTGAAACACAGCTCTTGATTTGCTCTGCTGAGCCAGTTTTGGGTACAGAGTTTAGACTATACTGCTACGGAGCTGATGCTGTGATTCCTCCTGTTGTTTGGTGACACTTTTTTTCCTGGTGGATGACATTAACTTTCCTAGGAAGATTTGTGCCCCATTTTTCTTGTGCTCTCTCATCAGGAATAATGCCAAAGAGAGGCCTTGAAGTGTCAGCCTGTGAGATTTTCCGTTTCTACAAACTGATCCCAACTAAAAGTCTGGTTCAGCCCATCTCCATGATTGTGCCTCGACGGGTGAGTTACCCTCAGATCACACCTGTTTTTGGGACAGATATCACTAAAAAAGAGGGCAGTGCCTCCTCTCTGTGACTTCTGGGGGTCAAGAGAGCAGGTAGAACAAGGAATTTTCTCTTTCCTGGGAGGAGGGACGGAGCTGGGCAGCTTGTGGGGCAGCCTTGCGAATAAATCCTGGTTGTGTAACTCAGGAGTTATGTCTTTACAACAGCCAGCTCTCTTGTGTAAGACATGCTCATCAGACTGCTCTGCTTGGATGTGACAAGTGGTCTCTCTGACTGCTGGGTCAACTGGCTGGCTGTAAACTTCCTCAGTCGGTGGCATCTGTTTGTCATAATGACAAAAGGGAGATAGGGGTTTGGGGTGATGTTAAGTGATGCATGAACTGCCCCTTGAGAAAGGAAGAAAAAAATCCCCTGGAGAGTAAGGAAGGGTATGTGCCCGGCTCTGTACCCAATGGGCACAGGAAACATCTGCCTGACAGGCAGTTGTTCTGCAGTATGTAAAACACGATCCATTGCATTGTGAGTGCTGTAGAAGGAAGTCTCAGCAGGCTCTGAGCTGGTGTGGCTGGAGAGTCAGGCTTGGATGGCCTGGTGTCTTGCTAACCAAGACAGGTCTGCACATTGTGTCCATGAGCTCAGCATAGATTTGGCCACAGCTAACCACAGTCACAACTGCTTCAGACTCCTGCAGTCCCTATGTCCCAGGGCATGAATATGTGGCCAGCCAAGGTAGCTGGCCCATGGGTGTGTGAACAAATGTAGATCAGAAATGACGGCAGTGTGCTCTTCCAGAAGTGTTGGAAGGTGTGAGTACCCTAAGCAGAGCCAAGGCTCATTGCAACCACCAGTCATGCAGGTTCCTCCAATGTTATCTCCCTGGCCAGTTTTCCTCAAACCATCTTATGATTTGTGCTTTCAAGCAATGATTTGGGTGAGGAGGAGGGAGGCTCAGGGTGGGTGAGAAGATTTCGTGTCTGTGCTGATGAGTGCTCCTGACACCCTTTCTGTGCTCAGGTAGAATGAGTGATCTTCTCTGCCATGCACAGGTATGCATGGCCCCTCTAAGCACAGTGCCAAAACTTGCTGTACCCAGGGGCTGAAGTAGTGACTCTGGACTTCCTTTTTGCTTGCAGTCGGAGTCATACCAGGAAGACATCTACCCCTTGACTACTGGAGCCCAGCCAGCACTGACAGCACAAGAGTGGCTGAACGGAGTTAACAAAGGTCAGCACATGGAGAGCAGCCCAGCCCTTCAGCTCCCCGGGGCTTGGGTAAGCTGCCACTGGCTCTCTGGCCTGTTAACTGCCAGAGAAGTAGGAAATGAGGAAAATGGGAGACATAAAAACTATAGCTATAAACCAAAATAATTTGGTGGCCAAAATATTCCCCACTGTGAACTCTGGAAGTCTCTCCCGTCTAGCGCTTTCATATTTGTCCCCGCAGATTGTATGAATGCATTGCTTACTGCTGATTTCTGAGTATGGTCTGTGAGTGCTAACCAGCCACCTGCCTCCCTTTGTAGGGCCTCTGCTGGTATCCTTGAGACCAGGCTCTGGAGCTGTGAATTCCTTACCGCAGTTTCTTGAGCCTGAGCCACTCCTGAAAACTACAGCCCCAAGCCAAAACTGGGACCGGGGAGGAAGGATGCCACTGGAGGAGAAGCAGAGGAGAAGTGAGGTCCAAGACAGCAGGAACCAGCTAAAAGTGGAAGAGACATTGCTGAAAAAAGAGCAAATGCGCCTGTCCAATGGCTTTGACATATTTGAGTGTCCACCACCAAAAACTGAAAATGAGGTGTGAAAGTGTCTGGGGTGAAGGGTTTGGGGCTGCGGGGGGATAGCCAGAAGCACCTGGCAAAAAGATGCCATTCATGAAGTGTCAGGATCTGGAAGGGTTTGTGTTGCAGAGCCTGGGTGATTGCAGAGCTCAGAGCCCCCCAGCTCTGAGGCCTGCACTTCCCACACACATCTTCAGGTTCCCACCATGAATGACCCCTGTCCCTCAAAGGTGGAGCAGTGTCATTACCTTCACCATCAGCAGAGGGTAGAGAAGTGGAAGGACTTGCTGTGTCAGAGTCAGACTGTGCTCTCTTACATGTCCCCTGTGACAGCGTGAGCTCGTCATTCCTTGCAATTGCAGAAATTTTTTATGCCCTTGCTACCATGTGAAAAGCAGAAATATGCTGCTGTGGGAACCAGCAGCGCCCCACCTGAGGGGTTTTGAAAAGGAGAGAGGAATTGGTATTTCCACTTGTTAGGCATTCTTGTGCCACAGACCTGCCTGATTGCTGGCTGGGGACAAGGAGGTTCTTGTGACCTCCAGTTTCTGGAGGAGATGAGAGTTCATGCAATGCAACCTTCTACATGAACAGCACTCAAAAAGCCAGGTGAGGCAGGAGGAACCCCTCTGGAAGGTGCTCTGTGTGCCCTGTTTCATCAGCACATGGTGCTTCAGCATCTCCTTTTTCCTTCTCTCCGGTCATCCAACACCTAAGCAAGGTGGAGTCCGTAGAGGAGACACTCAGCTCTGAGAGCAATACTGCCTGCTGGGTTGGCTCGCTGGAGTGGCTGGTCTGAAACACCTTGGCAGTGCAGTGCCATCGAGGCCTGGCTGCTAGTCAGAGCCTGCTCCTGGGAATGGCTGCAGCAAAGGTCCAGGCAGGTCTATCTTCCAGCAAAGGGTCATGGTCTGTCTTCAGCCATGGCCAACCCCCCTGTACAATACATGTAGTATACAGTGGTAGATCTCTGGTAGTTTGCAAGCCCCCAGTCATTCGGAGCTCAGAGACGTTTTTGAGTCACTGGTCACTTGTGTGCATTTAGGAGCCCTGGAAGTATTTATTTCCCATAGTCTTGCTCAGGCCCTTTTTTCATCTATGCAAAATTTTGGCATATACAGCCTCACGGGGTGAGAATTTCCACAGCTGAATTTCTCATGATGTGAAGAAAGATCTTTTTCTGTGTGTTTCTAAGTCTGCCTCTGGAGGTTACAGAAGCAGGAACGGGACCCTTGTGGAGCTGGGTACTCTACTGCCCACTCAGTGAAAGGCTGCGCTAGTCCTAGCTGGAGAGGACAAAGCAAGAGCAGAAGGAAAAAGGAGGCCCAGAGAGACAAAGGGACTTGCCCAAGATAACAGTGGGGGATGTGGCAGATCCAGGAATTTAGGCTTTAGATATTCTGTGTCCAGGCTCTGAGTCATCGGTGGCATGAAGACCGTTTTCCCTGTTCTTTTCTGCTGCTGAGTTAAGGGATGTGCCTTTAACAAATGGTGTTGAGAAAGACCCACATGCACAGCCCATGCTAGTGGTCAGCAGGAGCCCTGCTGATGGCCAGTCTATAAGAGGAAGATCCCCCTTAGAGGCTATTCCTCCCAGAAGTGATGTGACAGGACTGGTTGCATTTGACAGGATAAGCCTGTCTTTTCTCAGTGTCAGAGGAATAAAGTGTGACTTTTCTTACAGCTCTTGCAGATGTTTTACCGACAACAGGAAGAAATCCGGAGACTACGTGAGCTGGTAAACCAGAGAGACATCCAAATTAAACAGCTGGAGCTGGAGCTCAGAAACGTCTGCAAGGATGCAGGCAGGTACTGAGGGCAGTGGCCTGCAGCCCTTGCACCGCTGGCAACTGCAGCAGACTCCAGTTCCTGCGGAGAACCCTTTTTATTTTTTTTTGCTGGGGGAAAGACTGATGTTTCAGGCAACAATGCTTCCCTGGCTTGCGGTGGTCACATTTCCCTAATCATCACCAGGCAGTTACTGATGGACTTGCTGCACTTCTTCAGTCTCCCTCTTGCTTGCCTGTCCACTCATGTCAGAAGCTCACGTGTTAATGGTAGTGGAGACTTTGGAAAATCTTGCTTTTCTGGTCCTGAGGAAGTGAACAGTTAAGCTCTAATGACCTGTTTTGTTGCCCATCCGTAAGGATGGAGGAGTGGACGCAGCTTCTTTTCCCAACCCCCAGACCCAGTAACACAGCTCCTGTGGCCACCGTCCTCCTACCCTGGAAGACAACCCTGCAGCTGAGCTTCAGAGGCAGCTCTGGCTCCAAAGCAAGCCTCATGCGCCCTTCTTGCCTCACCACCTGACCTTGCACGTGGATGGGCAAAGCCCTGACTGCCTCAGCCTAGAGCTGGGGGTCATTCTTCCCAGCACTTTTGGTGATAAAAGGAGAGTTGGTCTTTCTGGAGGCCCTGCTTTATGGGGCTGGTTCCCACTGGAGAAGCTGCAGGTGCAGCAGAGGCCTCCAGGTCCTCCAAGTCAGTGGCCTTGTTTCCCGACAGTGCTCTTCTCCTTCTGCCAAAGCCCAGCTGCAGTCACCCAGGGTGATGGCCCTGCGGCACTTGTCAGGTACATGAGGATGACAGCCAAACGGTGCTACCCACAGCAGGACCAAGGGACAGCCCCGAACAGCCCTCCCTGGGTGTTGGGTTATTGCACGTCCTTGTGCCCACGGCTGCCTCTTCCTTCATGCCCAGATGCTGGCATCTCTTTCCGCTGCCCTGTGCCTGGTGGCCACGCTCATCAGTGCCCGTCTTTCCAGCATGCTGCCTTGCCCAGGGTGGGGGCATGGCATGATAGGAGAGTGCTTGCAGCTGCCTGGGCACAGAAGCAGCTCCCGTGCAGCAGGGCTTTTCCCATCCCTAAATGCCGAGGTCACAGAGATGTCCTAACCCCAAGCAGAACAAGCAACCGCTGCTTAACCTCTATCTATACATATCTGTTGCGATGCATGTAGGTATGAGTACTATGCCTGGCTGGTTCTCTGAAGCCTGATGTTTTCCAAGAGGCTTAAAATAATCTGTGTAGACAGAAGCCCCTGCAAAGAGGGCTTCTTAGCAAGGGGACTAAGAGCTGTGCACTGCCTGTGCTCGTGCGAGTTGCCCTTCTGGTTACCGCTGAAAGCAGTAGCCAGCAGTGAGCTCACGGGCACTAAATGCTCATATATGAGAATCACATAAAGACTTGAGCATCCCTTTTGCTCTACTGTGGAGACTTCACCCAGCTTTCGAAAATATCTATATCATGCATTTCTATGTAGCAACAACATATTTGGGTGCTAAAAAGTCACATTTTTGTTTCCTTATGAACAAGTTCTCTGATACTACAGAGAGGGGATAGTCATTCAGGAAAAGCCATTTAGCACCAGTCACTTATTTAACACTAAGCTTTTTTTTGTAAAGAATAAGGGGATAGTAATATATTAATAACAAAGTTGTTGTTGAAACAAACTTCAGCTCATTTCAAATGAACTTTCCTGCACCCTGGGAACACTCTGCTTACAGAGTTACCTGCAAAAGCAGCTTTCCCCAGATACAAAGCTTTAAAGCGGTGCATGAATCTTACAAGGCCAGTAGTGGTCAGGCTTTCTCACCAATAGGAATAGGTAAGTAAGAAAGAAATTGAGAAGCCAGTGATTTTTTAGCCACGTCAAACAGGCTGACAGCTTCAAACTTTAAAGCCATTATCACAGAGTGTAGCCACAGTAATGTGGCACAAACACTCTTTGCTTTTCAAGGGATCCTTATCAGATCGCTTGACACAATCTCAGCAGTCTGTGTGATATGGCAGTTTCCCTGTCACCATATGTATTTTATGCGCTGCCTTGGTTTTGCTTATTTTTCATACAGAATAAATTATTTAAATTATTTCCAAGATAAAGCAATTTGTTTCCAAGGGGTTTTTAATGTTCTCTTGAGAATTGTTTCTTTGTTCATGCTATGGATAGCATAGAAATTGCTCAGCCACCATGGCTCTCAGCTTAGGGTTTTGTTGATTTACAGAAAAGAAATTGCTTTCATTTAGGCTTTGCAATCAACCTTTGTAAGGGCAAAGACTACTTAATCAGAACTTCTATAGAACCTTTTTTTTTAGATGGTATGCCTGTATAAGTGTAGAGTTTGATATGTGTTTCAATTTGGCGCTGAAATGCAACCATAGATCTTTTACAGAGAGGAAAAAAAGTGGAGAAAATGGATTTGTGTGTTAATGAACTGTGCCTAAATAGATTTAATTGATCACTTCAACAATTTCTTAAAGTCCTTGTATCTTTGTAAAAAAAAAAAGTTAAAAATGGGGATAAAAACCACATTTGTGCAATGAAGACCAAATGTAACTGAATAATAAATATCTGTTTAGAGTTTTACTTTTTTGATACATGCAGGATTGTTGGTTTTTTAAAATTATAATTACATTTTTGAAGTTACTAAGAATTAAGCTGAACAAGATGGTTGAGGACCTGTGCAAGCTCAGGAAGAACTATAATCCCTTCTTTCCTTTCCTTTTGTGAAGCTGTGGCCTTATGTTAGTCAGCACCAGGTCCTACACAGCGTTATGCGTGCAGGCCTGTCTTCTCTGAATCTTTTCCATCTGCCTCTGGTCCTAGGAGGGGGTGGTCATTTCAAGCCTTTTGCCTGCTGAGTTACCTCTTTGCAGAGACCCTCCAGCCAGCAGGAGACAATGGGTGATCACAGTCGAGGACCCCGTGGGGCTCCTTGGTGTGTCCCAAGCAGTTGTGGACCAGACAAGAGCAGCTACGGCTCCAGGTGTGAGCAGTTTGGGATCATCGTGGGTTCCCCCATCCCTTGAGGTGGCTTTCAGACATACCTGGCCTGCCCTGGAACACATCTTCCCACATGGTCCTGTCTTCGGGAGAGCGTTTCAGAGCATGAATCTCTGTTGCTGTGCCAAGGAAGCTGGTGGTGATGTGCAGGCACAGCCAGAGGGTTTGTTAAAAGGAGAATTCATTTATTGGGAATTTTGCACAGGTCAATGATCATGGACCCTCTCAAGGAGGGTAACTGATTGCTACTCAGGCTAAGAAGGCATCTCTGTTGAGAAGGCTGTCTGACTCAGTGTCCTCCATGTTCTGAACATGGTGCAGGAGCAGGTTGCCTCTGCAAACAGAGGCAGAGCCATGGTTTCCTGTGTCAGGGCTAGCTGTTTACTCCTGGAGAAGAGTCTGTCCCTGAGCTCCAGCAGAGCCTTCTTTAAAGTGCCAACAGAGCCCTCCAGAGCATCTACCCTTGCAAGAACTTTTCCAACAATGTCCTCAGCCACCCATTTGATGTTTGCATTAGCAGTGCCATTGGCATCCATGGCTTTCTGAAACATGCCTTCTCCAGGGACACTGGGTCTGAAAATGACCAAAGTTTCCTGGCCAAATGGCGGTAGTTTCGTTTGACACCTTGTCTGGATGTGAGTTTGAAATCAGATGGGCTGAAAGGAGATGTCTCTGTTTCAGTGGTCTCGGAGGGAAAGTCAGGCTGGACTCCAGTGCTCAGATCTTCCTGATGTCAGAGGAGATGGTCTGTGGTGGGAAATTATGAAGTTCATGTGCTTTCTCTCTTATAAATATCTTTGTGCTGAAACTTGCTGGTGGGTTTCTGGGTTGGGGCTGTGCAGCCACACTCGCCCTGAAGGTGGCTGCTGCCCTGCTTTGGGTGCAACCAGCAGCATATGGCCAATTCTCATGCGCATGCGCCTCGGGTTGTCACTGCTCGCCACCTATACCCATGTTGGAGATCATCTGCAGACCAAGGGCTTTGCTGGGCAGCTCTCTGCGATTTCCCTGGTGTGCACACTGTGACAGAGTCCTGAGATTTCCTCTGCAAAATCCAAAGCCTATTTTGGAAATCAGACTGGAGTACCCCACCTACCTAATTCCTCAGAACTAATGAATGTAAAATGAAAAGCGGGCACAATATTTTGGGATGTGGAAAGAAAACCCAGTTCCCCATATCAATTCAGAGCCTGCAGTGCCCAGGAAGAAAGACTGCAGCCCAGGACAGCGGCTGCGGGAAGGTAGGGCAGCAGGAGGCTGGACATCACAGTGGGTTTGGAGACCCAGGTCCACACCTCAAAAGCCTGAGAAGCCCCTGGGGAGCCAAGCAGGGAGCAGCTGTGGGCAGGCAGCACTCTTCACAGCTGCCTCCCGTGGGTAATAAGGGGTGGCTTGGGGGGTAAGGGATTGTCTCCTCCTTGGCAAAGAGGTTAGGAGACACATTTTGGCACTGCTTTAAGGGTGCTTGTGCATGTGTCTCCTCTGGAAACTCCCCTGGTGCCAGGCAATGGAAGGGACTGGTCACAACTCTGCTTTGTGTTTTTTTTGCCAAGCACAAAACCATTTCTGATTGAAAAGCACACTATGACCTTACTGAAGAAAACCAGTCCTTGTTCCCCTGCGTGTTTTTTCGGTAGCCCCACAGGACTGTCTCACATGTATTTGCAGCTCCTGCAAAGTGTGGAGGGTCTTTCTTGCCTCTTCCCAGTCCTCCCTGAGCCCTGGAAGCAGATGATCCCTCAAGACACCCCCCCCCCCCCTTTTCAGAAGAGGAAGAGGCCTGGAGCACAGGGTGAAGGTGTGATGTGTTGTGGTGTTAAACCCAGGAGACAAATAATCCTCCAGGGCTGTGTTTTCCTCTCTCTGTGGCCTGGGGGCACCTAACCCTGGGTCAGGAAGGTGCCGAGGCTGTTCCTCTTCCTCCCGCAGGGACCAGCCATGGCTGTCTTTTCCATCTTGACTTTTCCCTGAACAGTGAACCCCTCTGTGACCTGGGATGTGGCCTGAAGCAGTGCCTGCTGACTGCCCTCCCTGGCTGCAGCACTAGGTTCCTTAGGAGACAAGAAGTACAAGCTGATTGGCGACTAATGACATGTCACTAATAAATCAATAGACCACTTTGATTCTGACTGTTTTTAAACCATGGGCATTAAGCAGTGGTCTCCTGTGACACTGGAGCCATCAGAAATAGTAACCAGGTTTGGGGACACTAGTTCACTTAGCATCGTTTTATGGAGCAGCGTTAGAGGCTGTGGTTATCCTAGGGACAACATTGCCTTGACCTGTAACCATGTTTGCGCAGTTTGGCTTGCCTTAGGGCACACTCTACCCTGTCATCATGTAGTGCTACCGCTGGTAATGAAGGCCCTGGGATACTTGGGTTTGGGACCAGCCACATGTGTTTCTAGCATCCTCATGCCATAAACACTCAGGGACCAGATGTGATATCTCCACGCACTGGTGAGATCTCTCATTTCACTGTGGTTGCCTCTCAGATGTGTATAGCCCAAGGCTGCTTATTAAATGCTTGGTCTTCTGTCCAGGGATGTGGATGTGGATAAGGGAAGAGAGGAGGAAGCTCAAGATCAAAACAAGTGAGTAAATCAGCTGGGAATAGTTTAGAGCATAGCTTTTTGACCACTCATTGCTCTGGCAAAATACCCTAAGCGTGGAAATAAGTCACAGATGCATGCCATTTAGCAGGAATCATCTCTCAGCCTCCCTGGGAGGGAATGTGCTGCAAATTTACATCATCTACCCCTTTTGGCAACTCCAAGGTCAATGGTGAGATTAGGAGAAAAGAGATTTGACCTTGTCCAAAGCTGAGCCAAATATGCTTCTTGAGTCTCGAATGGATGAATAAAGAGAGCAAGGGTTCTCTCTTGAAGAAGCAAAAAGCCTTTTTTATGTAACCCCATTAGCAGCATTAGGACTGCTGAGCATCTCACATGGCAAAGGAGTTCCTCCCCTCCAGATATTGATGGGGTTCAAAAATACACTGTGATCCATTGGGATGAATATGTAACTTCTGGGTTGTTACTTTTTTTTCCATGTAATCTTTCAAAAAACTACCTGATCTACAGTCATATGGTAAAGAATTTGGTCTTCATCTCTCTCTGGGTCTGGCCTGCCAGACATAGGTTTTCTCCTTTAGAGGGGATGTTGGTATGTGCGATACCTGTGCCCAGAGTGCATGGTTACTCCTGCTATGGTGCTATCGCATGAATAGAAAGCCTGCTTCATGTTGTCACTTGGTTTTAAATAGTCTTATGAACAGCCAAGGCTCCCCATCTGGTGCACATGCCTGCAGGCTGAGCTGCTGTCCTCCTCTATCCTGGTCTAGCACTTCACAGACTTTCTGAGTTTGGCTTGTGCTGGATGTAATAACGGTATGTAGAAATAATGACTAAATCTAAACGGGACTTGTCAAAAGAAGTGACTGTGTTTCAAAAGAGGCAATTAACTCCAGGATTCAGTCAAGGTATAGTTGTCTACTTATGGCCTTTGGAAATGTGTGTATGGAGAACCAATAGCTTTTCATTAGCTCCATCACCCCTTCATTTGGTCTATTCATTTATCTTCCACCTTGCACCTAACATTATCCAGACCTCTGTAACTTCTTAGAACTGAGGAGCGGGACACATTAATGCATCTTTTAGAGTAAAAGCCCACAGGCAAAGGAAATGACAGGAATGTCTCTGAACTTAACTCCATGCAGTGAGGGGAGGAAGATTCTGAAGTTCCTGATCACAAGGTTGGTTAAAACAAACACTATTCTTCGATCTGTTTACACCAAAAACCTGCAAAAGAAGTAGAGCCCAAACCTACTTTGGGTAAAATACCTGGGGCTGACACCCAGTTTTACTGATGTGTCTTTTGGAATTTGCTTTACAATGGACTCTGAGAGGATCAACGGTGAGTTTAGGGTCAACAGCTATTGCCTTCAACTTTTCATTTATGTTTTTATGACAACTTTCTGCATGGTTTACCAAGCTGGTAATGTTGTAATCTGCCTAAGACCAAATAGATAAAACTGTTTATTAAAACATGGCATTTATTTTTATAAATACACACTATTGATGTCATCGTGCCAAGGTCTTCCTTTTCTAGGCAGCAGTTTTCTAGGAAGGAAGCATGTGATTCCCTGGAAGCACATGTCTTTTGTCACTTCTTCATAAAGAAGTGGGAAGGCTTTGCACAGGGTCCACACTGACAGCTCCTCCAGAAGTGTAGCTACAGAAGGTCCCAGCGCTCTTTGAGAGCAAGTGCATAGCCCTCTGCTAAGCTTGTGCCAGTGCCACTGGGTGTGTATTGCTGTGCAAAGCAGTGCTCAGTGCAAGTAAAGTTTGTCTCTATGTGTTGAAGAAGTCCCACAAGTGATGTGCATCAATGTACAAAATTCTTCAGTGCATAATGCCAACCTCAGTCCCTTTGCAGAACTGGTCCTAAATTCTTATCACCATACCCTGCTCAGCCTCGACTGTCAAAAGAGCAATGGAGAGCACAACTCAGGCAGCGGAGGCGTCTGCCTGCTAGAAGAGCATACACTTACTGTCTCTGACATCAACATACAGTATTCCCAAATGCTGACATTTGTGTTGCTCCTTCCCAGCCCAGTCTTTGCCACATGTGCCATCAGCTCCCCCAGCAGTAGCACTAAGTAGCTTACATGACTGACACTTCATGTTGCTTCTTTCCCAGTAGTAATCTGTAAGTTTTGTTTGATTTGGAATTTCTCTCACAACAGCAACTCCTTTTGTGCAGGCTGCGAGCCGTCTCAATATCTGACATGATGTGTTTGAGGAGTCCTTCTCCATACCATTACGAAAGTATCTTTACCTTCTTTCTACCTTATTGTAGTTCTATGTTTGGAGTTTGCATGTTTAATTGCTCCCTGAAAATTAGTTAGAACACAATGTGCTCCTTTGTCTTGGGTCCACCTGGTCCTCCGAAGCCCCCAAAGGTCACTGTTTATGTTTTTTAGTCCAATTGTGGGCTACCTGAGTTTTGTCTCCTTCTTCTGGGCCGAGTGCCCCTTGCCCTCGGAAAGTGTGCTTTGGTTAATTCAGAAGAATTTCTCAGCAAATCCCTCAGGAGCATATCATGTTATTTGCTTTCATCTGCTTGGATCTGATCTGCTTCTTAGACTGTGGGTCATCGTCTTTGGACTATCAGTTGTTTGTTTGCCCTTTCAACTGGCTGTCCGTGTTAATATACGTAGGTTTCAATTTCTGTGCATCTCCACACCAGCTGTCCTCCTGTGAATATCCTTTCCTACATCACCTTTCAGAGCAGGATTTAGCTCTGAAATTACAAGCTCATCCATCCTCACGTGTAACCTCTGGCTTCAGTTTCATCCATAGCATGACAGAGGGGGCTGCAGTGACTGAAAAGCAGTTGTCTGGATCCCTGAGGAAGCATTCAGGCCTGGCAGAAACTGTCCTAACCCCTGCACAATTCCAGCTCTGACATGGGTCCCAATAAGTCGCATGTGATGCCTGTTGAGTTAGGATGCTGGAGACAGCAGTTTCTCAGTGGGGATGTCTCAGAGGCTCAGCTCTGAAGAGCAGTTTAGGTGAAGAATTAAGGTTGAGCTAAGTCTGGTGTACTTTGGATTCTCTAACATGTGCAGAAGGCACTCGCCTGCCTTTCTGCCCTGGAGGCAGTTCAGAGGCAGAGGCTCTGTACAGTGACTGTGCCCTGAATACAGGACACGACATCTTCAGAGCTTCCCCTCCTTCAGGTAAACAAGAGCTTGGTTCTCGTTCTTTAGGACTCTACAGTGCTGCTGTTAATAAATGTAAGCACTTGCAAATTGGCTCAGTGTTAATTTTGGGCTGTTAAATGAGAACTGTCAAGGAGCATATATCACAGAATCACAGAATCACAGAATCGCTGAGGTTGGAAGAGACCTCTGGAGATCATCTAGTCCAACCCCCCTGCTCAAGCAGGGTCACCTAAAGCACACTGCACAGGATTGCATCCAGGTGTGTTTTGAATATCTCCAGAGAAGGAGACTCCACCACCTCTCTGGGCAACCTGTTCCAGTGCTCTGTCACCCTCACAGTGAAAAAGTTTTTCCTCATGTTAAGATGGAAGTGTCTGTGTTTCAGTTTGTGCCCGTTGCCTCGCGTCCTGTTGCTCGGCACCACTGAAAAGAGTCTGGTCCCATCCTCTCGACATCCTCCCTTCAGATACTTGTGCATGTTGATAATATCCCAACCCAGAACTTTCTCCAGATGCTCAACAGCTTTTTCCTGATGTAGGAGACAATCCCATATGCCACGTCCACCCAGCTACATGGTGTCTGCCTTGATTTCCAAGCTGGGATATTTTGCTGTCTGCGAATTCCATCAGAGTGAGAGCTAATAACCTGGCTGGGACTACACATCAGACCATTGGACATTGGCCCATTCCTCCTGCTGGGAAACAGAAAATGTTCACTGAGAGAGAAGACTCTTCAAAACTCAAGGAAGCTATTCACATCCTTGACTCTTTGCTATCCTCTTTCTTCATCTTTGTTTCACGTCCTTGGCTGCATGAGAACCTTTGCCAGCAGAACAACAGAGCACACAGTCATGTTTTTTACATCAACACCAGAGTGTCAAAAGTGCTACCGGAGGTTTGCGCCAGCATGAATGAGATCTATTAGCTCTGTTAGGAGGTGACATCTTGCCTGGATATGCTGTGCTCAAGAGGTTTTGCTACTACAGCTGTGCCTGTGTGCACCTTTCCTAGTGGTCAGGAGGTCATAGGCCTGACTAGGGCATGAGCATGGTCATAGCCTGTTCCCCAGTGTGACATGCAAGGCTTCTGGCAAGCTCCAAAGCAGGAAACGGTAACAGAGAGAGGGGTTTTAGTACAGACATTAAGCCAGCAGTACCTTGCTCCTCTCTCAGTGGATACTATAGCATGTGGCCTGGAGGCAGCCATACACCAGCCAGCTGCCACGCTCAACCTCTTCTTAGCACAACAGCAAGAGAGAGGGAATGAAGGAAAAGTTTAGACTGGTCAGAACACGGACAGTCAGCAAGCAGGAAACAGCTGTATCTCAAAGTACTCACCAGATCTCCTTTGCCCTGGTCTGCCACCTTGCATGACTTGGACAAGTTGGTCAGTTGACTCTGGCCACAGTCTACAAATCTACGAATTACCAAGCAACAGTTACCCTGCCTGGCTTATTTAGCCTGTAATTTCTTTAGAGTAAGGACATTTTCACATATGCCTCATAAAGAGCATCAGGGACATTCTTCACAATACTGGAAAGACACTAATACCAATAATAATGTCAGACCCTTCTCCTTGTCATCAAAATTCCCTTTGTCAGTAGCCTGACAAAAAAGATGTACCATCTGAAGGCTTGAACTTTTCAGAACTCCGCAGTGCATCTCACATTTTAGAATAGTTTTCTAAAAGGAAGACGCAATTATCCTCGGTACAGAAGCAATCATCAAAATGCCTCTACAGAAAGGAGAATAACAATATTTAGTTATGGTTGCTGCAGAGTTATCCCCCCCAGTCTACCATTTAAAGCAACTGTTCCTTCTCTCTCTCTCTTAGCATCAGGGACAGAGGCAAGCTATTCAAAAATTAAATGGGAAAAACAGTGTTGCACACATGCCTGCTTTGCAAAGTTGCAGGAAAGACCAACTATAAACAACTCTCCTGGCTATAGACTATGGGACGCAACACAGTCTGTCCCTTAGTCATGTAGCTGTAACCAAGACGGGTTTGGGAAAGAATCTGTTCTTCACATCATGATAGTTATGTGGGTGCTTTGAGCAGAGGGTTGGACTGGGTCATCTCTAGAGGTCCCTGCCAGCCAACAGGGTGCTGTGACTGTATGGCCAGAGAAATGTGTGACTCCTGCTATTTTTCTCTCAGGCCCTGTGTTCCTTCCTGTGGCCTGCGTTAACCACTAGGATGTCCCACCAGTTGTCAACAGGTTGTTCTCCAGCAGGACCTGTAATTTCTCCACAGAGCCACACTCCAGCACCATGATGCTGAACTCAGTGCAAGTTGCTCAGCGTCAGCACGGAGCCATTTGCACTAGCTGGGTTTTTTTTCCCAGCCCCCCTAAGAAAGGAAGCCCTGTAGGTTCCCGTTGTCTACATTTATTGGCAATCCAAGATTGCCCAACAGAAATACTCTACCAAAGTAGAGTATCTCTCTCTCAAAGAGAGAGAGCTGTACTGCTGGGAGGTGTCAATGCGGAGTTTCCTTAGGAAGGCATCAGGGAGGAAAGAAGGGAGCCAGAGTGCCAATTGCCACGTACATATGATGGTGCATCTGCTCATTTCACCTGAGCAAAAGGAAGCACAGAAGAATTAACCCCTTTCCTTTCTATCTCCATACCAAAAGTAACACGATCCAGAGTTTGATTTAACATACATGGCAGCTAATTCAGCCTGGAAACTACTTCACCAGGATCATCTGGTCGCTGCCAGTCCAAGAGCTAGGGACAGGGGAGATTTGCAGCACCTCTCTCTGCTTGCACAGAGACAGCAGGGACTGGGTCAGTGCACTCAGGAGAGACTCGCTGCCCCAACTCGGCGGGGGGAAGACCTCAGCCCCAGCCACACAGTCCAGCTGGCATTGCTTAAAGGGGTCAGAAAGGTGCAAGACACACACAAATGCATGCACGCACGCACACCTACACAGGGGAAGGCAGGAGGGAGACACCAGCGCAGATCATGCAGTGGTAAAATATCCCTGAGAGCTACAGGCTGCAGTTTTGTCCTGGCCGCGCTGTTCAAAGAAAGAGAAGTAGGTGAACACAAAAGAGGGGCAAAAGAGTAAAAAAGATGAAAACAGTGCATGTAATGAAACATATTCAAGCCTTTCCCTTGCCTTGCTTTTGCCTGGATGGTAAATAAAGCGGCGCAGGAGGTGGGGACCACCTCGGGGAGCCCCCCTGTGCATGCAGCCTCCTGGGGGGAGCCGGCAGCGGTGGGGGGAGCACGGAGGCAGTGCCAGGGAGCAGAGCCAGGGCACACCTCCCCATGCCGGGCAGCGGCTCCGGAGGCAGCCACGCGCAGGCAGCGGGAGCGCTGCAGCCGGGCCGGCGGCGGCGGCGGGATGAGGAGAGCATCTCCCGGTGCCACGGCTGCCCTCCCTCACCGCAGGCAGGCAGCTGTGCGCGGGGACCCCTGGCTTTTGCGGCTGCACTGGGAAAGGCTTGGGGTGCCTGGGCATGTGAGTCCTCAGCAAAGTAGCCAGCCCCCTCAATGCTTGGGGTTACTCACCCTGCACCGAGCTGATTTTGCTCCTGGGGACTGGAGAAACGCACAAGCAAATGCACTTCTCTCACCCGGTGGGAAGCTGGCTGGATGCCTTATTACTGTAATTGCCAAATCCATCAGTCACTGCGTGCTGCCTCCAAGACTTCGTCCTGCTTCAGCCTCTGCTCCGGAGGGGCAGCCAGCCTGCTCTGACGATGCTTGCAGGGAAGTGTTTGGGATTTGTTTATTCTGGACTGTGGCTCTGGGCACCCTTGTTCCTGTCTTTCTTTAAAGGTAAGCTCCGCTCGGCTGTCCATTCTTTTGTTTTCTTTTCCTTTTTTCCAAACCCCAGTCATACCCCCATCCCCTGCTCTGTTTTTAGGACTTACCTCTGCGTGCAGTCTAAACCTTGTCTGAATCCAGTCCTGGTCCCACTGAAGTTAAGGGGAGTTTTGTAACCAGTTTGACTAAGTCTTTGGATTTTATGCTACTGAGCACCTTCTCTTCTTAAGAAGGGAAGAGCCGTATTTTTTTTAAATGAAAACAGCTATTTTCACTTTCAGAAATGTATTGAAATGGTTGAAACGCATTGAATGATTTTCAAGAGGAAAATGTTCTTGATCTCCTTTAGAGATTTACCTTATTAGTGCTTTTTTGGGAATAAGAAACCGTAACTGCTGGCTGGACAGGCTGGCTATTAGAGCCTTATAGGTGTGAGGCTGAAATGGTGTTTTTCTGCTAAGAAAATATGACCAGAAGAAAAATTCTTAACTGTTTATTTTCTGTGCATCATTCTGTAAGACTTAAACATGCAAAGTGATGTAAATTATTGTAGTCTTGTAGTCTAAGTTGTCAGTGTGACCAACTGTACATCCCGAAGTTCCAGTGTGTTACAAACAAAAGCAGGGACTGTGTTATCCTTCCGAAACATGGAGGCTTGTAAAGCTAATAAAGGATTTTTAAATGAGAAGCTGAAATTGCAACAATCCTGAATGATATTCAGGATCCTACACAAAGTGTGCTTTTATTACTCCCTAAAAAGGTCAGCTTTTTATGTGAAACGCGTTTGCCTTCAGCAACTCTGAGTTCTAACACTGAGTATTCCAGATGTGCAGGACTATGTCCTGTCATGCACGATTTCTGCACAGGGAAATGAGGATTGTCTCTTTAAAGCAGAGAGTATAACATGGTCCACATATTCCAGAAGCCCAGGGGCACAGGAAGCTGACGTCTACATGATGTTGCACTGGACCACACGTGTCCCTTGCACCCATATAATTCCTCATCAGCTTATACGAATCTGCAAAACATCTGCACCTTTCACCGCTGTACCCCCACTTTTCAGCTACCTAAAGTGGCAGAGGTATTGCAGAGATGTGTTCCCCCACTTCCCTTAACCGAGAGCTTTGCTGTCTTTCTTTGTAAGATATTTCTGTGCTTCTCCAGGAGCTGAACTAACAGCCCGGTGATTGATAGCAGCTAGTTATGATGTAACTCAGTTCGTGTGCAGTGCCACTTTGAGTGGTTAAAATACTGCCTTTTAAATACAGTGTAATCACTAATTCATCAAGGCCAACGCTCAGTTTTTCTGAGCAGCTTGTGAAGACACAAACTGCTTTTATAAATAATTCAGACAGTTTGTTATTAGGTGCTTTTACCAGCTGTTTATATGTAAAAGTATGCACTTTTACAGACAGCTGCTAACACGGAGCAAAATGAATCTCTAATCAGGATGGTCTGTACATGCCCCCTTCTATAGGGATAGAGGGTTTTCTCTTTCTTTCTTTCTTTCTTTCTTTCTTTCTTTCTTTCTTTTTTTTTAAGAAAAGCCCCAAGAACTGGTCAAGGGATGAGAAGAGAAAAAAATAAAGATGTTATTAGCAAGTTATCCGTAGCAGAGCCGTTCTGACAGGGCACTGCGAATGAACTCCCCCAGGATCACCCACTGCACCCACGTGGGGAAGTCACAGCGAGTCCGTCGTAACTAACATCACTCTCGCACGCTGCTGCCTTGTTCCAACAGAATTCATAACAATTTCTTACTTACTAAAACCTCCTCCAAGGCCTTTTGACAGGAAAGTTGGGGGTGGGGGGGGGAGAGCAGGGGGGAAGGACAGGAAATAAGCCAGAAGAGAAAAAAAAAAAATCCCTGCATCACTTTTTTCAGTCCTATCGCAACTTTTTGCTTTGACAGCCTCATCCCAGCTTCGCTTGCACCACCGCTGGGAGCCCTGGCAGACATGCCCTTCTTGCTAGGGCGCTGCAGCCCTCCTTCCCAAATGCGTCCTAACACCAGCTCCAGCCAAGCACCAACTTGGGCTGCCGGTCGTGGCAAACGACCCCTCCTCATGGTTTCCTGGCACCGAGACTCCTCACCAACTTAACCTACAGGACCAAAGCTGACATGAAATGTAGGCTGGCCTGTTGTCATCATCTTTTAGTTTTAAAGAAAAAAAAAGAAAAAAAAAGTCAAGCCTTCACTTTGCCACAGGGAAATAAGAATTAAGTTGAGCCACAAATCAAGTGTATTTAGGCCCAGCGATTTACCCAATGGGCTAACACCCTCTGCACTGGACAGCAAATCTGAGAATTATATTTGCGGCACCCTTGAATGGTGAAAACAACCACCCCTTTGCCCCCACATCTGCTCGTTCAGGCAGGTTTCTGTGCAAGCACAAGAGGCAGCATCAGTGTGGTCTTCAGACCTCTTGGTTTCCTTGCTCTGTGCAGCCCAGCAGCAGAGCCACCCTCTGGCCCTGAGGCTTTCAAAAGCCCAGCCAAGGCACAGCCAAGGGAAGGACAGAGCTTCCCCGCTGCCACCCCTCTGGGAAGGGAAGAGCTGAGCAGCACGGGGCACATCCACAGCAGGGGAGGCTGCAAGTGAGCTAACCAGCTTACAGACGTAAGCGATGAAGTCGCTCAGCCTGGCTTGGTTTTCTTCAGCCTGTGCAAAACAGCTCGTCTTTGGCTCACTCACAGCGCAGGGTTGAACTCCACGCTCATTTCATGCTTCCTGTATCTCTGTGGTCTTAGCCCAGACCTGGTGATCACCTTAGAGCACAGCTGGTCATCTCTAGGAGCAAATCTTCGCTACTGTCCTTGGTTCACTTCCATGCAAGCAGGTGCTGTTCTTGCAGCAGCAATACCATTGGCAAGACAGTCTCAAAAAGCCCAATTCTGCTGCCAAGCTGCAATTTGTTTAATGTGAGCTAGTTAGACTGAGGTGACCTGGGTTTAGAGGTCTCTGTAGAGGGAAGAATCAAGGCTGGTATTTAAATATATGGAGTTTAAACTTTGGACCTTAACTCGGTAGAACTGATGTAATTGCACTGAACTGTGTAGAGCAAACTGGTTTACTTCGGAAAAACCCAGTCCGACAGATGCTAGAAGTCCTGTGCCTTAATGGAGTGCCATGTAAAGTCATGTGAATTTAGGTGGTCAGCGGAAGAGCTCTACCTTTGAACCTCATACAGGTTACCAGGCAAGCACCTGGTGCAAAAGTCAGATCACTGAGAGTCTTTCACACCCTTAAGTGAAGGCTGAAGGCCACACTCACCCCAGTTCCCCGGATCCTCTGCGTTCCTGGGATGACACAGAGTTTAAAAGATTGCAAAGGATCTGGAAAAAGTCGAAAATAGAAAGAGATGAGAAAGGTTTGTGCCTGAACAAGTAGGTCTTTTCTTCTGTACTGGTTGAAAAGATGCCACACATGCACCTTGCAGAGAGGGGAAATTACTGTCCATGCCCATTATAGCCATTGCTATAACCTCTAAGGGCATGCACACCAGAGTCTGGTCACTCCAGCAAGCAATGCTAGCTGCCTGCTCAGGCATACAGACACACAGGGTCCCATGGGCAGGGACATGTCAACACATTTAAGACATGCAGGCAAAGTCCTAGGCAAGTCTCCTGAGATGATCTGCTGTGTGTTACTGTCTGCTACAGCAACTTGCTGCACATGCATGCCCCTTGAGATCGACTTTTCATTTCAGTGAAGAAGGCTTCATGTTAACTCACTAATCTTATATGTACATTTACTGCTTTGCATTGCAGTAGGCACAGCTGTAACTCTGGGACTGGCCCAGGTCCTGTTCGTGAGATGTCGCTAGGCTCCAAGAAAGTTGGAGCTCTTTTCATGCGCAGTAGCTGACAGTGATCTGGGCTACATCTTTCTGTGCTAACTGTTCCCAAATCTCACTAGGAAGAGTGAGAGGATCCAGGAAAAGCACCTGGGCCCCAACCTCACCAGGACCTATTGGTATAGTTGCCTATTGGAATAGTGCTCTGAGTTTGAGAGTCCACAAAGGTAACAGTGCACAAGAAAGTAGCATTTGCATGGAGTTTGGGACAATGCCAGGTAGTGTCTGAGGAGCCTTCAGCCCAGGCTCAGCACGGGGGCCATCTGACCGTCTCAAAGCAGAAGTTCCCATTTCGGGTACAAAATTCAGTTTTTAAAGACAGCTCCAGACCTTTTTTTCTCCCTCTGGTCTGCTCTCCGAAGACACGAGGGAAGAGGATGAGTTAGTGATGGCAGTAGCATATTGCATGATTTTGTCAGCAGCTGAAAACTTCTCCAAGCACAGAAAGATAATCTCCATTTAATATCTCCATGGTGCAGAGGGAACGGTGAACAGCATGTTTGCTTCTTGTGCCTGCGTGATGAAATGACTCTTCCCAGAGTCTGAGAGCGTGGCTACTTCAATCACACAGCAGGGAATATTTTCCTCTAAGCCTGATGGCTGTAGTTTTCAAGGGGACATAAGTACCCCAAATCCATTCAATTTCACTGCACATCCTGAACCAAGGATTAGCACAGTGTTTTACTTGTTTGTCATAAGCATGGAGAGAGAGAGAGAGAGAGAGAGATAATGTCTCCCCAACTCTAGTATGCATTTAAAGTAGTTCTAAACAATTTGCACAGCTCCTAACGTGGTTGCCAGAGGATGCTCACTACACAGAGACCCTGTATAATCCAGTTAAGGAAGAGAGGAAAGAGTAATATCCATGGGAATAAAATAGGTAGAACGGAGGTTGTTGCTGGTTTGGAGTACACTCCTGAGCAAATCTGGCTTGCAGAAAAAGTGCTGCTTACCAAGTAATTTCTGCATTGAGGAAAGCAGCAAATGACAAGTCAGAGGTGAGAATCAGATGATGTGTCTGGAAATAACATTGTCTTCCCGCTCAGGGCTCATGACTAAGCCAGTAGTTTGCAATGGAAAGATAACCTGTAGTCAGCTGGATGACTTGCTATGAGTTGTGGTGCACAGAGCACTGAAATGGATGTCTGCAGTCCTTTTCACCTTCCAGAAAGTTGAGTGAGGACAGGTCAGTTACCAGTCCTCATTTCTCTCCTTAATGCAGGCTGGATTTGGACAAAGGATTTAGAGGAAAGGACAGATTTTAAGGAGAGCTCGTTTCCCTTTGAGGATGGTGAGGAGCTCACCCTTCCCGCCTCGTTCCCTGAGAGAGGTGTCAAGCCTTCCTTTCCATGCCACTGTCCAGGACAAGAGGGACCTCTGCCCACTCCCTTTGGCTGAATTCGCCATGGGAATTATGGGAATTATTAATAGCCGGAGGCTAACACAGCGACAGCTGGAAAGTCTGCTGCTGTTCAAATAACAGCCTAAAGCCACAGTTTGCAGGTGGGATTGACAAGACTGCACACCATCTTCCCTAAAGTTCAGCTGAGACTATGTGGGAAAGAGTCACTGGTCGCTTTGATCCCCACCATATCAAGAGAGAAAATAAAGCGGTAGATTGCAAAGCACAGCTGGGGTGAGAGAGGATCGCATCTATGTAGAAACCTAGACCTGCAGAATAATTCAGCTGGAAGGGATCTCCAGAGGTCACCTGGTCCAAACCCCCTGCTCACAGCAGGGACAACTCAGTTCGGTTGCTCCTTGTGCAGTGAGATGAGAAGATCTCCAAGGATGGAGATGCTACAGCCTTGCTGAACCCTTCTCTCGGGAGGTGAGCACCCTCCTGAGAAAAAAATTCTCCATTGGTCCCCTGGCAATGCCCCGTGTTGTGACTTGTGTCTGTTTGGTGCTGTCCCTGTGCACCTCCTGGAGGAGTCTGGCTCCATCATCTCAGTGCCCTCTCACACGGGAGCTGGAGAGAGCTAGGGGAGCTCCCCTTCACCTTCTCGTTCCCAGGCTAAAACCAAAAGCGTTTCTGTCTGCCTCTCCTTGGACATGCCGTGCTCCAGGCCCCTCCTCGTCTCCATGGCCTCAGCTAGACTCACTCCACGAGACAGTGTCTGCCTCGTGCTGCCCTGAGGAGCCCCAGTGGGACACATGACTCCAGAAGTGGGGGGGCTCAATGGGGCTGAATATAGGTTGTCCGTAAAGGAGGTTGCTGCTTAGTGTTTTCTTCTCCTCTGAGACAGGAGGTTTGGGGTGTGGCGGGAAGCAGCCTAATGCAGGGGTTCATATTGAGTTTCAGAAAATTCGTTCCGTAATTCTTAGCCATCTTGTGCCCTTTTCGGAGAAGAAATTCCTCATCTTGAGCCTGCAGGGTGGTGAAACATGGCATGTCAGATGACGGATTATTTCTCCCTGAATATCGTGCCACTTTAGAAAAGCCATCAGCACACTCAAATCTAGCCTGAGGAGGAGCGGCTGGAACAACAGGAAGAGGAAATAAAGAATGAAAGAAATAGTTGTTAGGTGGTTTGCAGTTGTCCGAGTTTCAAGTTGAGAGCTTCAGAGCTGGCAAACAGGCAGCAACTTTGAATTAGACCCGTTCTTGTACAGGCATCACGTACCATCGACAAAAGGGCCTAGGAATTTCAGGAAGTCAGAGACTCCTAGGCAACCCTGAAGGTGCTCCTCCAGGCGGGACAGAAGGAGTCCACATGCACGTGCACAGCCCAGACACACATGCTAGGAGCCAAATCACTGCACAGCTGTCACGGCTATCCATGTATTCCTAGGGCTCATTTCCACTGTAGCCAGATAGAAAGCTAGTTAAAAAAACCCTCTCCAAGGTCAAAATGTATCTATGATTTCTCAGAGAAACAAAAGCCTGGTTTGCCCTTGGATCCCGGAAAGCACATCTTGTAAACAAAGGAAGGGGCTTGCCAAATCACACAGCTAAAGCCGTCTCTCACTGCTGCAGATTCACTCCACTGCAGCAGATTTGGGGTTGAAGGAGCCACAGGATATCCAGGAAATTTTCAGTAGTCCACCCTAGCTAAGGCTAGGACTAGAAAGCATTATTCATGGTGCTTTCATGATTACTTATTGAAAACTTCAAAGTCCTCACAAACAACTGCAAAGCAGACCCTTCCCCTCCTCCCCAGTCCAGGCTCCTTCCGAGCTTTCCCATGGGCTTGATATTGGTGCTTGGGCTCATCCCTATGGGTTAAGTTGCCATGCAGTCGCTCTTCCCTGTTTCAGTTGGCAACACCTTCCCACCAAGCAGCTGTACGAGGTTTAGCCCAAGGGGGCTCTCACCCCCAGTGGGACCTTCCAGCTGATACCACAACACAAAGTTAAAGTATCTCACACATGCTAATTAATGGCAACTCCAGTCTAAAGAACTTGGTCAACGTATGCAAGGTACCCGGAATATCTGTGTCGATGGGAGTTACAGCTAGGTTCTTCCAGCAGGCTTTCAAAGCTCAGGATTTATATTTCTGCACCAAATGAGGTTTTCTCCCTTTCTATCCTTCAACTCTGCCTTCAGCCGGTCGCTTCAAGGCAAAAGACATGCCTTTCTAAGGAAGCCAAGCAGCTACCCTGCAGCATACCCTCTGCAGCAGCGTTTTGTTCAAGGGCCAAGCTGAGTGCCAGCCAGTGATGACACCAGCCTTTCGGGGACAGGAGGGCATGCAAGAGAGCAGGCCAGACAGCATGGGGCCATTTTTCACTTTTCAGGCTCATTCGGATCTCTTACAGCAGCAAATGTCTCACACGTGCAGACATCTGCTCCTGAATCACAAGATGACAGTTTTACTCCACCTGGACACTTGGGACACCAATTTTGTTTTGTTTGCGCTGGCATAATTTCAGACTGTTATACTGGAGTTACCAAAGGTTTGATCCCAAGAGGCTAAAGTCAAGTCCAAATCAAGTTCTCCCATTGCCTGAAAGTGCCTTATTTTCACTGTGCTTCATTGCTCCTCTTGGTGAGGATCAGAGTCAGTCAGTCAATACAGGTTTGCCTGGCAGAGTACAGCAAGGAAAGCCATATGTTTCATACCCCCGCAGATTCCAGCAAAACCAGGACTCCAGGCTTGTACCTGAAGAAGAGGTAGTTGCTTCTGGCATCCTGAAAACAGGGGCAGATCAAAACTAACAAACACTCAGGCGTTATTAAGACCCCGTGACATTCAGAAACTGGGGGAAAAACAGCCCTTACTTCATGATACAGCTAATATTCAGCCACTAGATATGCACATAAGCTAATCTGCGCTGAATCAGCCAAAACAAAGCACTTCTCACAATTGTGAGTGCCCTGCGTCAGGTATCTGCAGACACTTGTTTGACTGGCCACAAGTCTAATTTGCTCCGAGCCAGCGATTTCACTCATCAAGACCATCTTAAAAGCAGCTTCCATTTTCAGAGTGAAATAAATTCAGACTCCCTGCTGGGAATTTTCATGCCTGTATTTAGACTTCCCCTTGTCATTGAAGACCTAGACTACTACAGCCGCAGACTTCTTAGAGAAGTCCCTTGATTGCAGTCACTTGTGCTGCCCAAAACCTCCGGATTGGCACCAGCCAGCCAGCAGCACAGCACCTGCCACGCAGGCCAACAGCGCGTTAAGCCGGGCTCGGGAGAAGCTCAGCAGCGCTCCTTAAAACAGGGCTGAATGTGGTCCAGGGGAGTTTTAGGTAAGTTTTGCGCCCTGAGCAGGAAACCATTTCAGGTCTTGGGAAGGCGTCTATTCACATCTCCCAGCCCTCTCACCTTGCCCACGGGCAACAGCTGGGGCTCAGGTGACGCCGAAGAGGGCGGAAGGTGCCACCGACGAATGAAGAACATTTCATTCTGAGTACTGTTGCTGCTGAGGATGGCTGTGCAGAACAACTTGCAGGTGGACAAGGCTGCCCTTCCAGAGACAAAAATGCATCCTTCAGGAAGCAGCCAACTCCAGGACAACCACCGCTGCAGCTGACTGTCATGAAGAGGAGGGGGAAAGATCACTGCAACACCTTTGGACACACTGGCTGGTTGGTTTCTGCGACACGGCCGTTTGGAGCATTTTCACTCTGACCTGTCATCTGCATCGCCCCGAGCTGTTCAACGCTATCACATCTGCCTCAGGAACATCACGTTGAGGCAAGGGTTTTGAGGCAAGGTCCCTCACCTGCGACTTGTGAAAAAAGGAATGGTTTTTTCTGCCTAGTAAAGGCAAGTCTGTGACGAAAGTATATTACCTAGGAGAACTGCGTTTGATTTTATGGTCTGTGCCATTTCATTTACTGCTCCTCCCCGCAAAATCCCAGCATAGCTGGCAAGGGTTGCTGTGACGTGTCTCAGCTAGGTGAGTCCCCCTCCGCTCCTCTGCTCCTCCATCTGCTGCTCCCATGCTGCTCTACGTCTAGTACTGTAGCACTTACACTCGTATTGTACGGAGCTAATGAAAAAAAGCAGTACACTAACAATACAGGTTTTTTCCCTTTCCGATTCTGTTCCAGAGCAATGAAGCAGTTTAGATAACTACTCTACATTGGAGAGGTATGCCAATGTTGGTAATAGCCTAACACACGTCTCTTCACCTCACACACATATATCCTTGTCTTTAAAACACCTGCACCAAGCCAGCAGGAACCACTGAAAAAATAATCCGTTCTTTCACTATGTAATGGCCTACATTCTCTTTTTAGCACGTTGTCATGTGCCTCAAGTCTCTGAGTTGAAACCTTTTGTCACATACCCTTTAATACCCATTTCTACTAGGAGTCCTTTAACTGGTATAATCAAACAGAAATGGCCAATATCAGGAAGATTAGATACAATTTGCCTAGGAAAATATGGCATTTCTTAGATTTCTCTGGGTACCTAATGAGTTTTGAGCGTAAGACGCAGAAACAATCTGCACAGTGAGAACCAAAGATTAGAATCGAAGATTATGCAGAAGGGAAGTAGATTAAAAAGAGGTTTTAAATGGGAGAAGTATTCAAATACCCAAACACACAAACATGCACCACACACACGGAGGCTTGAGGCAGCTGTTGCCGTGCCCTTGGTTCCCGTGCGAGTACTCTTCACCTAGTGTGATGGCATACGTTTTAAAGCCAAGGACGCTGAAAGAAATAATGCATTTGCAGCCCCAGACAAAAGCAACAACCCTGCACGTAAGAACAAAAGCAGATGGGACACATCTGTGTCTTTGGGGATTAAGTGACATATGGCAGTGAGATGCTTTACGTTCTCCGAAATCTGCAAAATACACAAACTAAGGTGAATGCTTTCTTATAGCTACCAAAGCAGTAAAGCACGCCACGTTTTGGTAAGAGATATTGCAATTTCAATTATTTATGCTGATGAAGTTGCCTGTGAAATAACCTGCATTTTCAGTGATATTACCCCTGTTACTTCCCCCCATAATTGATTATTGCATATGCTGTTTATCTCTCTGTGACCATTCCACATGCATTCCCGAAGAAATAACTAAAATCCCTGTAAGAGTTCAGTGATAAGCTAAGCAGAGGTAAATAATAGAGGGTTAGTTACCTCATAAAAGTCTGCAGGTTTTTAGGAAAATATACGAGGTTCTAGGAGTTAGACAGCTCTGATACCCAAAGGTTTTCCTCATGCTTTTTTGCTGTGTAAATGTTCCAGTCATACTGAGATTGCAGGCATTCATTATACAACGAAACATAATAAGATCTATGAGTATAAGGACACTGGTTTTCAGAAAAGGCCAGAATTCCCCTCAATTTCCTTTAGGAAACAGTAATAAAAAAGAAAAGAGCAGCAGGAATGTGGCAAAAGAACAGTACAGAGAGAGAAACAAAGTATGCAGATGTGGTGGAGTATCTGCACAAAGTGCAAGGGGAGTGAATAAGTACCACAGCAATGATATCACAGGAACTGAGGAACACCATGAACAAGAGAAGGAATGATCAACAAGTACAGTTAATGTTGCTCAGAACATCTTGGGAATCCATGCCCTTCCACCCAACCCCCTGGTGACGTTGCCTTATTTAATAAATACTTGTGTGCAGCAAGCCATTTTGTGAGCCACACCAGTGACGCTCAGTCAAGGAGCAGACCACTTCTGGAACGAAACTGGGAAGCTGGCAAGAACTGGACTTTTGCCCCAGGGCCCAGGGAGGTTTTTATTAAAAAAAAAAACAAAAAACAAAAAACAAACCAACAGAAAAAAAACACCGCAAAATTGATTTTCAGCTGTGCCGCCAGATCGGATATCTGAGTCGCATCAAGATCATCATGCCTAAGCAAGCCACAAAGCATGCAGGCCAATTGAGACAGCTCTCCTCACCATCACTGGCATCAGGGCATGGGGAGTTTGGTCCAGACTTGAGCTTGGGCATGCCCAGCTGCTGACTTGGAGCTGACATCAGCCAGCTCCAGCTTGACCTAATTAAACTGCACCGTCTCAGAGAATTCAAAACCCTTCATAGATAGCACGAAGGCTCAAAGTCACTGTGAAAAACTACCTGTGCAAGCCCCATCAGAGACACCTCTCTCCTTCTAGTTACTGATCCACACTTTACCCAAATAGCTGGATGCAAGTATTAACCTGCTTCCAGGTTTGCTCTAAGGAGGTCTCTGCAGCTCAGCTACCAAAGCTCTGCTGATTTTTTTTAAGACACAAAGATCCCATGTTTAACTCTTCCTCTCTTTGCCTAACCCTGGCTGGACATTGCAGCATGTCCGCATTTGACGAAGATGATGAAATCCCCTGTGCAGACCAGGCATGTGGAAGGAGAGACAGCCCAGACTGTAAGCTAACAGCAAGGTGGCTTGCTTTCTTTTCTGCCCAAATAATTCAAGACAGGCATGATGCAGGGGAATGAAGGAGGAGAAGGACAGCTATTCACAGGCGTGTAAAGCAGGAGATCTGCACCTCAGAAATAAGCCCACAGGGAAGCTGCCACCTCCTGCTTCCTTGTTACAAGTTCATCTTCCCTATCACAGGACTCCCTGATCCAGCAGAGGCCACAGCAGCATCCTCCCTGCGAAGTTCCCTGGTCTCACAGTAATACATTTGGAGGGGCCAAAATTTACCTGGTAGAGAGGAGAAGGTAGCATACTGCAATAGAGAAACAGTTTCTAGGAGGTTACCTTGCTGTGCTACTCACATCAACTCCGTGCTAGAAAGAAAGACACAATTCAATAAGAGCATGTGTGCCCAAGAGATTTTGAGAGCAGTTTATTGATCATGTCGCTCAAACAGTGGGCATCACAGTGTGGGCTTCTTGCAGACTTCTTTGCAGGAGAGAGAGAAGAGATTCGAAGAGGTACCTAAGAAATCAGTCTGCTCCATGACTACCTCTACTGTTCATAAAGCTCTTCACACAGCTGTCTGGGGACCCCATTCCTGCCATGGATTAATTAATTGGCCTTGTGCCTTCCAGTTGTCTGCAAACTGTAGGAGCAGTTTAGGGGATCCACCACTCAGGTTAATCAGAGAGTAAAGCTGGAGGGACCTGATGCGCTGCCTATCTCAGGCCATTGCATGTCACCTAATCACCCCATATCTAGTCCAGCAGCTTTTTGGTTTAAGCAAATTCTCAAGAAAGACATCCAGCAGCCCTGATGTGAGGACACCAAGACGGAGCAGCCCTTTTTCTAGATGTTTGCTACATTTTCTGCTAGAAATGAAATCTGTGCTTCATGTCCAGCTTCTTTTTTTTTTTTTTTTTTTTTGATTTCAGCTCCGAGCCACAGATGGCTTTGATGCCCTTTCCACAAAAGTAGAGAGCCCTTTAGCATCCAAAGCACATTACCGCAGAGTCTGTCAATACTTGCTATTCTTCCCACTAGGAACAGAGCGCACCTCACTCTGTGACAGGAGGCCACTTTTGCACATGCTCATTACCTCTTAGACTTACTATAAGCAAACTCTCTGAGGATGCCCTCTGCCTTGGCACCACTGCAGCCACGCCGGCCATGTGTTATTCCGAGCACAGCTCCTTCCCCAGGCTCTCTCTGCCATCAGCAGGCTCATGCACCTTATGCTACCAGGTGTCCAAAAGGAGTACAGCAACAATCACCACCTTTGCCCAGAGAAAGATAACAGTAGGTAGAAGCCTTGATCAGACTAGATTTGTTCCTACTGAATGGCCTTCGCTGCTGCGATGTTCACAAGCATTATCCAAGAAAAAGATCTGTATTAACAGTCAGTTATTTCTTTATTTTAGGTAGAAGGTTACAGGATTGGGTTTCCACCCCGATGATGTTTTGCCAGGGGTCACTCTAGTTCTTCATCTTCTCTCTTTCAATTTCTCTTTACGTGCAACTTGTCAGACTTCAGTAAGCCAATGCTAATGAATCCCTCCACTGCAAGGCCAGGAACTCCAATGTGCAGAAGCACCAGAACTGAGGCGACTCCCATGGCATAAGGCTAGGAGACACCATCAAAAGAAAATTTTTACATAACCACAGATTGGCTGAGGTTGGAAGGCAATCCAAGGCTCTTCCAGAGATTGCCTAGTCCAAACGCCATGCTCCAAGCAGAGGCAGCACGAGCAGGTTGCCCAGGGCTGTGTCCAGTTGGATTTTGAACATCTCCAGGGATGGAGACCACAGAACCTCTCTGGACAACCTGTTTCAGTGTTTGATCACACCTACGATAAAAAAGCTTTCTTTTCCCTACGTTTAAATGGAATTTCTTGTGTTTTGATTCATGCCCATTGTCTCTTGTCACAAGCATCACTGAGAAGAGCCTTGTTCCATCTTCTTTATATTCCCCATCAGGTATTTATACACATGAATAAGTTCCCCCCTAGCCTTCTCTTCGCCAGCCTGAACAGTCCCAGCTCTTTCAGCCTCTCCTCATATGACAGATGCTCCAGCCTCTTCACCATTTTCATGGCCTGTCACTGTGCTTGCTCTGCTGTGTCCGTATCTCTCCTGCACTGAGGAGACCAGCACTGGACACAGTACTCCAGATACGGCCTCACCAGTGCTGAGTAGAGGAGAAGGATCACCTCCCTTGACCCGCCGGCAATGCTCTGCCTAATGCAGCCCAGGATGCCATAGACCTTCTTTGCCATGACTGCACATTGCTGGTGCATATTCAACTTGTTTTCCCACCGGGACTCCCAGGGGGGCCCCCAGCAAGTACTGGTGTATGGGGTGATTTCTCCCCAGGTGCAGGACTCTGCACTTCCCTTTGCTGAACCGCATGAGGTTCCTCTCTGCCCATCTCTCCAGCCAGCTGAGGTCCCTCTGAACGGCAGCACAGCCCTCTGGCGTACCAGCCACTCCTCTGGGTTTTGTGCCATCTGCAAATATGCTGAGGGTGCCCTCCGTCCCATCATCCAGATCACTGATTAAGACGTTAAACAGTATTGCCTCTAGTATCAGCCCCTGGGGGACACCACTAGTGACTGGCCTCCAGCTGGGCTTTGTGCTGCTGCTCACAACCCTCTGAGCTTGGGAGTTAGCCAGTTTTCATTCCACCTCACCACTGTCCATACTTCATCTCTTTGTCAATGAGGATGTTACGGCAGACACTGTCAAAAGCCTTACTAAAGTTAAGAGAAACAGCATCCACTCCTCTTCCCTGAATTTTTAATGAGATATAGTTTTTTTTTTCCTGCTGATTCAAAGCTAATTCAGCAATAAGGGGGGCACTGGCTGAAGCTGTGGGTCATAAGAGGCTCTCTGCTCCTCAGGGGCCTGCATCAAGCAAGCATTGCTTGCTAATGCCCACCAGCAGTTATTTGCAGGTAAAGACTCTCTCACAACAGACCTAGGCAGGTAAGTCTGGCATTGCTTTTGGGAGACTGACTTGGCAACCTTAAAAATTGGCTTCCAACTTCCAGCCTCGTTTAAAATTTCATATCAGGCACCAGGGAGCTCACAGTGCCAGGGACTGAGGTAGAGATTTCTGTGGCTGGGGGGCTGGCAGCAGTAATGCTTATCCTGTCGCTGCTCCCGAGAGGCCTCGGCTTCCCCATCACCAGCAAACACTCCACTTAGCACTCAGAGATGTAATGTCACAAAGCACTAGCACAGGCATTAGAGGGATAAAAAGCAGGAATCTCTCCGGAGTATGAAACACTAAGCATTTTAAGATTGAAAGAAGTTTATAAAAACACAGTTTTGACCTGTTGCCCTTCTCCATTCCTGCTCCAGAGCCACTGCGATGGGGATATAGCAGCCTGATTAGACAAGCGAAGCCTTTGCAACACCAACAGCTGCCCCGGCAATTTGCCAGGAGACCACAAAGGCTCCACCGCTTCTGAACCTACGCAATTTTGTAAACAAAACCAAAGAGCACACAAACATATGGCAACGAGCACCAGCTCAGCAGGCTCAGAACAGATCAGCTGGGATATGTCAACAGTTGCAGATACAAGAGGTCACCAAGTAACAGGACCATGCTGCAGAAGGGAGAAGTGAAGAAGGGGTGGAGGACCGGGTGCAAACATCTCGTGCTGGGTTACTTCAGCTCGCAAGGTTTATCGGGGCAAGGGGCCCGGTTACAGCACGGCTGGAGCACACAGCGCAAAGTCAGCTGCCCGGGGTCCACAGCAAAGGGTTGTGCCCAAATCTCCCCCGTCAGCCCCCTGGGGTGGATGGTTTACTGCACATCGTCAGCGATGGTACCAGCTGCAGCGGCGACCTGAAGAGCCTGGCAAAGGGCACGTTTTGATAGTAAAAGCTGAGGTAGACTGTTTCAAAGGGAGGTTAAAGGTGAACACGACAGGAGTGCTAAGGATGAGGCATGGTGCAGGTGGTCATCCTTTCCCTGAAGCACAGCAACGTGACATGGTGCAGGGAGAGAGAGGGCAGCGCGTTGGCTCGGAGCACGGGCCCTCTTTCCAAAGGAAAATGTGATGTGATCTTCACCGGTCTCCTTCCCACACAAGGACCTTGCAAGGGAGGCAGGGGGTTACATACTAAAATTATAACAGAGGACCTAAATAATTTCCTAGCAGGGAAGTTTGCCAGAGCTGGTGGAGTAGAGAAACTGTGGCCAGGGCTTGTCTTCAAAGAGAGTGAAAATGTTGGAGCAGCTCTGTTACATCTGCTTCTCTGGTTCTCCATGACCATATAATATATTATTCAAAGGCATAAAAGGCCCATGAAGACGACATGTTGGTATAACTCACCAAAATAAATAAAAATACCCTCCCTCCTTGCTAACTAGGCACCGTCATACTGGAAAGCCACAAAGATCCCTCCAGCATCAGGAACACTGAAGGGAACACTAATTAAAGACATTTATAAACTGAATGATATTAATTTTAAAAGGCGTCGCTGCTGTGGTGGAGAGCAGCCTGCCCCAGGCTTGCAGGGTTCGCTGAGCACATCAGGGGACCGAGGAAGGAGGAACTGGTTGTTACAGTTTGTGTGGATTGTCAAAAGCTATTCATCTCACCACTGTTAGAAGAGTCCCAGGGTCACTGTGAAAAGCTCTGCTCACGTGTTACAAAAAAGTCACACACAAGACTATAGGAGCTGCAGCGCATAAGAAAAAAAAAAAAAAAAAGCTTTGTTCCAAAGTAATAATAATACAAAGTGCAGATTCCTTGGCAGGGACAACTCAGGGAGTACACACTCGTGCTGGCAGGATGAATTTGGCCTCAGCGAACATGCAGCCTCTGAGCCTCACCCCGTTTGGTGCAGCTCTTAGGTAGAGCCCGGGTAGTCACAGCCCAGAGCATCTGCACCTGCACCCATTTTGGGGACAAACCCTTGCTTCCTGAACATGCACGGAGAAGGGCTCCAGGTACTAACAGGACCTGTCAGTGATGCTAGGTAAACACAGGGTATGTTCAGGTAATGACACCAGCTCCGGCTCCGTGGCAGCTGGTTTCTGGAAGCAGCAAATAAGAGCCCTCTGGCCGCTTTCCAAGAAGGTGCCCTTTGGCTTCAGAGCCTGGTCTCCCTGCACCATCAGCAGGAGGGTTCCCGGTTGAGTCCAGTTTTTCTGTGTGGCTGACGCACGACAGAAAAGCTCTGTCAGCACCCCTATGGGCAGAATTAGAGATCCTTACTTTTCAGGAAACCGGTTTCAAGTTAAAAAGACATTCAGAGACATTTTTTCAAGCAAACAAACAACATGGACTGTGTGACCATCTGAATGACAGATGTTAATCATCTTTCTTTTCCCTTAGTCTCTCAGCAGGGTGAAGGCCAGAGACGCTTGTACAGAGATCTGCTGAGAAACTACAGTCGTCTTGAACGACCTGTGGTGAACGACTCCCAACCTCTGGTAGTTGAGCTTCAGCTTTCTTTGCTGCAGATAATTGATGTGGTAAGTCCCTGGCAGTTCTGCTCTCTATTGCACCCATTCGGCGTAACAAATCTCATCTCTGGTGTAAAGACCACGCGTTTCCTCTTGGCCAGACTATCAGAGAGAAAAGCAGACTGGATTTAGCCAAGCATCCTCCCTAAGCGCTAGAGTACGTGCTTTGACACTTTGGAGGAGTCAATATCCTTCTAAACTCAAAGCCATCTCTGATACAACATGAGCTGCAAGCAGATTAATTATGTAGTTTTTCCATTCATTTTAAACAGAAGAAAACCCCCAAACCATTTCAATAAATTAGAAGCTATGTGTTACTACAAATTAGTAATGGCATGTTATTCCTAGAACCATCCAGGATGCAATAACTGGAGACTGCGGGCAGTCTTCAGAGCTACCAGCACTGCATTTGCACCTTTTCATTAGACATTACAATAGTGCTGTCCTCTTCATCCATCACACCTTTACCATGCACTGCGGTTGAAGGAGCCTGCCCTGAGATGAGGTTAGGAATCACAAGAGCGTGCACAGAGCAAAATCTGGAGGCACACCCTGACGATTGTCTTGACTGATGCCTCTGCAACATGCTTTTGCAGAACTGATGATCTGACCCAGGGAAAATTTTAACACAGTGATCCGAGCCAGGATCCCCTTTTCATCACAAAGAGGATTTTATATGACAACTCAGTATCTTTAATGGCATTTCATTCATATACATGCAAAAACCAATCCAGAAGAACAGGTTTGGCCACCTTTACCTGTCAATACAACAAACTGCTGAACATCTCTTTCTCCATCTTACCATTCCTGCAATCAGTGGCGTAGGCTCTTTTCCCATGCAGTCTCACTGCCCAGGAGGGAAGAAGGAAGAGAGAGAATAACTTTCAAACTTTTGGACAGCTTCAACCCCATTTGACAGAGGACCCAAAGTTTTAAATTTCCTACAATCTTTCTGAAAGTCTGTAGGAGACCAGATGCTCTCCCCAGAGGGGAAAGCTGGCCCCTAAAAATGAAGCTCCCTAGCACTGGGTAGAGATGCCACGTGAGCACGAGTGGCAGGACCAGCTAGTTGTGGTTCTCCTGGCAGCAGGCAACAGCCACTCAGGCAGGACAAGAAGCTTTCTGCTTTGAAATATTAGATATCGCATGGAGCTGGAAGAGAGAAGAGTGCAGTAGTCCCAACCGAAGTCCCTCACATTCATGGCAGGAGCTCACAGTCCTCGACTTGAATGAAAGAACAAAGAAACCCCCCAGCCAATTTTAGGTAAATTTCACTGGGTCATTCCAGGGTTAGCAGAGGCTAATCTTAAATCTCAGCTCAAAAGGTCTTCCTCCAAACTCACTGTGGCATTTTCCTTTTTTGCTGTTATCTTCATGCAATAATTTGAGGGCTGGAGTAGTGTGGAGGGCTTTTTACCATTAGAAACGGGACTATGCATTTTCAAAGTCAGTTAGGAGGAGGAAAGAGCTACATAAAACCCACTTTGGGGGGATGCTATGCTGGATCTACAGCTGGGTTTTCATGTTCCTGCATGAAATATTTCCTTTCAACAGACAGCATTTTTTAAGCTCTTTACTTCCTTTACGTCACGGTTGTCCGTTCCAAAGAATTAGATATATCTTCTCCCTTTTGGTGATTCAGAGTAGGAAACAGGTCATCTAAATGGACATATGCACCTGCAACAATGCTTTGCTCCCCTCCACCTCTGCACACACCACGGATGCTAGAAGTTCATCAGCTCAAAGCGGTAATGACTCGTTCCAGACTCATGGTCTTGCATACTGCGGTCATGGTGTCTTTAAAAGCCAGCTGGAGTAACCTGGGGTGTATATCTTACACTATGTAAAAAAAGGTGCTTCTCTCCTCAGGGCAGTGACAGAAAATCCTTTGTATATGGGCTAAACTACAGCTTCCTCCTTCATGCCATACAATAGTAGTTTAATAAGGAGCCCATACCAGGGACACTTCCAGTCCAGCACAGGTTGTTCAGCATCACCTGAGCTATATGGGCACATTTACAGGGGAAGTGTAGTGTCCTGGACAGCTATCTGGTCTGGTGTGGGACATATTTTAGTTTGAGGCTAACCGAAGGACGCGTTCCTCTCTCTGCACAGGGTGTTGCACGGGCTCTTTCTCCTTGTTGCCATCCCAGCAGGTGCACCATGCACCAACTCCAGCAGTGGAAATGTTGTTCAGGACATTTGAGCCAGCGCTGCTGGCAGTCAGTAATCTCTATTAGCTGACAGACGGGGAGGGAAACCAGACGGACAAATTTTCAGACAGACACAGATCTGAGGCAGGAGCAGCAGCCTGCGGGCTAAGTGTAGGTTGGGCAGAACTTTTCTGAATTTAACTTTATCAGAAGCAGGAACAAACAGAGTTATGATGAGGGTAATGGTTCAATGTGGAAACAAACTGCTATTGCCTGTCTAAGGAGGCACCTTCTCCAGATCCTACCGGTGTTCCCCAGCACTGCAGGAAGTCATGCAACTGGGGAATATTTCCTGGTGGTGCCAAGGAGAGCGTTACCTTGCAGCACCACAACAGCACAGGGTGCTGGGCAAGGTCCCAACCTTATGGGACTTCATGCACCATGCCCCCTGGGGAAGGAAAAAAGGATGCCACACTGAGGGGAATATGGATATTAAGGTCTAAAGAAGACATGATATTGTACAACGTTACTGCTGGACTCACGGGAACGTTTTACAAGTACTCACCATGACAGGTGCAAAAAAGTGAGGCCTGGACTATTTCCCTGTGAGAGGAACCAATATAAAGAAGAAAAATGTAAAGAAAAAAAGCAGTCCCTGCTTGCACAGAGGGACTCTCTCTTTTCTCTTCACACAAACAATCACTCTTTACTCTTGCCAAGGCCTGAAATCACATCTACCGTACACAAATCTAGGACAGGCTCCATGAAGTGGCTCCATGAAGTCTGTTTCCTAACCATACTGTCTCATAACCTAATCAACTCTGAATTCATCTTCTGCAGCCAACCAGCTGAAAACAGCATTTATGACAATCCAGATTCCTTTTGCTGCACAGAGAGGGAAGGTACCTCTGAGGTCCCTGTAGTTTGCTGAATAGCAATATCTAGTGACATTACCTAAAATTCCACCTCCTCTTCTCCCCTCCATTCAAAGCAAATTTCCAAGCATGGCTTCCTTAGGTTACGTTTCCTGCTGGTACCTGCCTGTATTGGCCTGCATGGGATCCTTTTTTGCTTTTTAGTGCTCAAAGCCAGCCATCACACTCAAAACTTTGAGGAACAAGTTCTCTGCTTGTCAGATAGACCCTAGGCAAAAAGGGTAGATGAATGGTAGGTGTCATTAGAGGTAGAATTGTTTCCAAAATTGTCTCAATTCACAACTAGAGCCAAGACAGAGCTCTCACTTCCAGTAAGCTCAGGGAACAAATGAGCAGAAGGGGGGCCAGTATGATCAGCTCTGCCAGAACTCCCGTTTCCAATTCCTGCTAGATACCATGCTCCAGCTCTTGCTGGAGAGGTATGTTTTAGCCAAAGCGTGTGACAGTGTGAGACACTTGCATCCCATTGAATAGCCTTCATTGCTACAAGAACTCCTGCCAGGTCACAGAAGTGCAGAGGTGTGCTTTTTCCCCCCCATGCCTTAAGAAAGTATCTAGACAACGATCCTCCTTTTAAACCCCAGCGGCATATGGGAGCAGACACACAGAGAGCAGAAATGGCTTGTGGCAGTCACCCCACAGCAGGGCTCAGCGCAGTTTGCCTTGTCCTCTAAGCATAGGTCAGCTTTGTCTGGAGCTGTCTCACGCGTACACTGTTGCTGGGGGCCGTTTTTGCCTAAGGTTTGTGCCCTGCCCCTTCCTTGCCTGAGCAGGGATTTGCCTGGTGGTCCCTCCCAGAGAGCCCCATTGAGCCCTGATGGCCCCAGCAAGTGTGCAGCACCTCCAAGAGCACCAGGAATGGGACTCCTGTTCTTGCTTTGAGAGCCGAGCCAGGCCATCAGGCTGGAGTAGTCAAGAAATGAGGCATGACAGCAGGCCATTTTTCCTTGGCTCAGTGTGATAGCAGCCTGCTAGGTAGCAACCATTCGTCGTCATGAATGATGGCTTGTTTGCTCCTCCTGACATTTGTAGGGGAGCTTATCCGAATTGGTTTATATCCTTTATGTAGAATCACTAATGAGGAATTAAAAAAAAAATACAGTTTTCATTTTCCAGCTTTCTTTCTTTTAGGGATATTATTCACTGTTACCTTTGGGTCAGTGCCTCAATAGACACCGCAACAACAGTCTTACTGCCCTTGATTCTCCGCAGGAGAAAGTTTGACTAGTTTTCAAGGCCACAAGTCTCCCCAAACTGCAAGCTTAAATCTACAAAGAGAAAAAAAAAAAGCCAACCAGCCAACCTACAGAAGAGTATCAAGAATAAAACCCCAGCCTGACTGTGAGTGTATCGCATGTTTTTAAAGACCCCTCTAAATAAAGAGCCTAATTTTAAGAAGATGGCTGCACCATGCTGCAGAGATAATAAATTCCTGAAAAGCCCTTTCCAAAAGCGAACACGTGGCTGAGGTTTCCAGTAATTGCTGCACTGTCAGTGTTGCAGAGACCATACTCTGACAAGCATGCTCGTTAGCCTGGTGCCCTCAGTGCTTGCAGAGTTCAGGGACGAGGGCAACGCCATCTCTGCCCAGCAGAGGTGGTGGCTCCAGGGCTTGCTGTGAGCCCAAGCACAGGTGACATCCCCTGCACCTCTGGCACCCGGCCCTTCACCCACGGCACCTCGGCACAAGCTGTGGCTGCCGGTGTCAAGAACCGCTCAGCCAGGCAGCGAATTCGGGCACAGGGTACCTTGGTGCCACCAGCGGCAGGAGCACCTCTGGTGCGGGAGCTGGACCTGCTCAGGGGTGGGAAATCTCCGAGGCTGAAAAGTGGGGTGGGCAGAAGGGAGAGCTGAGGGCACAACTGGGAGAGGAAGAGAGAAGTATTGGCCTGACAAAATCATAGCAAAAAGGGGGCTGAGAGAGGCGACAGGCATCAGCAGGCGTCCAAGCGGATGCAAAGAAAAGGATTCTGCAGGTGAAGAGGGGACTGCACAGAGCTTATTGCAACCCAGAAAGCCCCTGAGCAACCTGAAACTGATCCAGGAAACAGGAACCCGCCTGCAGAGACACCGCGGGTGAGAGGAGATTCATTCATAAACCTTTCTATTTCTGTCCTCTCTCAGCTGGTCTCTTTGAGTTCTCTTTGGAAAGATTTATTCCAGTTT
This sequence comes from Apteryx mantelli, assembly GCF_036417845.1. Taxonomy (NCBI): domain Eukaryota; kingdom Metazoa; phylum Chordata; class Aves; order Apterygiformes; family Apterygidae; genus Apteryx; species Apteryx mantelli. The sequence goes on from NC_090020.1 coordinate 9,098,068, forward strand.
ATATTCTATTGAGACCTGCTTCTTTGAGCTTGAAAGTCCTTTTGGTCTATTTTGCTCATGAGACAGAGGAGGCGTGGGCAGAGCCACCCCAGAGGTCAGGTTGTGCATCTCCCCTTGCACGGCTCAGTCCCGTAGCGCTCTTCTCCTTCCTGCTCACCTCCCACCCTGCTGTACCCCAGCGGGTGCCGGGCTGCCCAGGTACCTAACACACCATAGTCGTTCAGGCGCTTTTGTGGGAATTTCCTCCTGTTTCAGAGGGAATCACAACTACAAAAAGGGACTGCAAGTCCCCAGTGGGAAGCCACAAGAATACCGGGGGGAAAAAAAACAACAAAAAACAGCCACCCACAGTAGGTCATTTTGCACTTCCAGAAGCCAAAAAAACCCCATTATTTTACTGTAGCAACAACCCCAAGGCAAATGCTATATCTGGAAAATTCAGCGTGCACTGTTTTGCTTTGATTACACAGTGGGTAACATGATTGCACATCCTACTGACACTGGGATTATCCCAGATGTGATCACATGCTTGCAAACAATCCCATTTAAACTGCAGAATTTGTCTCTGTGGTGCGTCAAAGCTCTTGAAAGGTTTGGAAAGCGGCAAGACAAACTCACGGAAGAGTTGACTGGGACAATGCAGAGCAAAGATTCGATCTATCTCCTGAAAACCAAGTCTTTGCATTGCCGTACAGGGAATCCAGCAAAAAAGATCTGCGCGTACTTGCCCTAAGCACGCAGGTGCGGTCATTACTGTTTTAAGCAGACTACAAGGTTAGCTGGTCTGACCCAGTGCAGCAGCCTTTATCTTCTCTACCAAGAACTTACCAAACTGCTGGGTTCAAGCTTTAGCTCACACTGTTTCTCCCTAAATCGGAAGCTACAGCTCAGCCTTGCAGGGTTTTTTTTCTTTCTTTTCTTTTTCTAAGGAAGCGATTATTGGGGGGACCATTTTTCACAGCAGGCAGCTCTCTTCGTCAGAGGCGCCTCACTTTGCCCGCTGGGCTTCCCAGGCGATGTGCTGCTCGGTTAGCAGGACCCTCGACCCCAGCCCGGGAGAGCTGGCGAGCAGCAGCCTCTTGGCTGGAGCTTGCACGATTTGAACGAAATTTGCCAACGCCGAGGGCTGCCGGTCGGCAGGCTCCGTGCTGTGGGCTATGGGCCTGCCCTCTCCTCGAAGGCGAGCTTAAGAGAGAGGTGAAAAAGCAGGGGGAAGCGCAGGCCACACGCGTGGTGCACACAGCCCCGGTAGCCCCAGACCACCCAGACCATCGCTGAGAAAAGAGAGAGGTAGAGGGAGAGCGAGATGGAGAAGGGTCCTGTTAAATTCAGCTGACTTTGGAAAGAAACCCGGCCTGTTCATCGGAAAATGGGTTTATTCGTTACGGAAAACATTAATACAGAGCAGGCACTGGGATCTCTTTTCAAAGTGTGGCTGCAGCTGAGAGCTACTGTACCGCTGCTGGGTATGTTTACGTACAACATTCACCCTCAAAACGATCCTGTTGCCTAGCACACGGGTGTTTTAGGGATGGTATGGCATGTGAATTGAATGACCAAAAATTTCAAGGGTTAAATTTTTGGCTCTAATTCTCCGTTCCGTTCCTAAACTGGCTTTACAGCAGCTAGGTCATCCTCCCCGCCGCCCCCTCGCCCCTGTGTCCTCACGTGTCCAGATCTCTGCACTGGACATCATGCAGCAAGCCCATGTCAACACACAAGTGATTCGGAGAAACAAATATAAATATGCCAGTACACACATGCAGCCGTTCACGTATTATTCCCAATATAGCATCACTATTCACTAGATTAAACCATAATCCTTATAGTACATCCTGTACAAATCTTTTCTGGATTGATAACTTCCAAAACGTAAGCTTGACTGCTTAAGATTGAAATACACAAAGCATGTGAAAGAGACATAATAATGCGAGGATTATTCTTATAGTTATTCTATATTTTATGTATTTTTAAAGTATTGATGAGTGACAGGGAGATAAAACGACTCTTTCAGCCCCTCTGGATTAAAAGGATCTTTCATCCCACCCCCACCCTCCGTGGATGCCCCTGCATTTATTTGTGGGTTTACTGAATAGCCTTGGAAGGTATGTTTGCTCTGTTCCTCCTGGTATGGAACCGCCTCTACCAAAACACATTTCTCTTTCCAGAAAGCTTTTCTCCACCAGGCATTGCGGTCTTATCCTGCTATAAAGCAAGAGCAAATTCGCTGAGACCAGAGCAATGAAACTGATGCAAACCGAGATGGGAACCGAGATGGGAATCAGGCTGAATATCATTACATATTCTGAAAATCAGTAATTAGTGATCACTAGAAATAGTTATTAAAATTTCAAGCAGAAAAATTACAGAAAGGTTGACAGACCAGTAGATTCATCAAAGTTAAATCCCAAACTCTCTCTCCCTCTCATAAAGTTCGCTTACTGTGACCGATTTGGAACTCTGGGAAAAAAAATTTAAACCAATTGGTCCCTTCATTAGCATGGAAGCAGCTTGGAAAATGGGAATGCTGGCGCTGACTGAGTCATGAATTATTATTTTGGCTGCCTTCCAAGTGTCAGTGTTATCAAATTTCAGACCCCCTAATAGCTACAATGTCTCAAAGAAAAGGTCACTGGAATTTTTAAATTTGTATGAAAATATATTTTTCCATTGCTGAATTCACTGAATGGTTTGTGTCGCCTAGAATATCCTGACTCAAAGCACTGGAGTCTAGCAAAGTCACAAAAAATTGGGAAGGACATCCTCACAGTGGGAAATGTCACGGGGTCCTGACAGCACACAGTGGCACCAGCCCTGGTGGTGGTATATAGATCCACATCTTCTCGGTGGTACCAACAGAGCATTGCGCAGGGATTCAGGAGGTGGCCGTGCCTTCCCTCCCTCCTTCCACAACGGGTTTTCTCTCGGCATTGGGGCAAGCAAGAGCATTGCCTTGGCAAAGAAAGGAGGTGCCCAGCCATGCATGCACACGGGGCAGCAAGGCACATGTCCTTAAGCTGCTTCTGGTGAAGCTCTCTGTCCCCAGCACCCCAAAAACCTTCTAGGGTGGCTGAGGGTCCTTGCCCTGGCAAAGCCAAGCTGATGAGAAGTGAGCCTAATCCCGTGATCCCTGGCTGTCTGATGTTCTCAGGATGCCTGAAGGAATTTGAGAGGTGTTAATAATGCAAGTGATATGCACATACCAATCTGACTCAGTGTCGGTGAAGAGAGGAGGACTAACAAACGCGGTGTTAAAGAACCTTGGAAAGCTGAGGAGAACAAGGAAAAGTCACTTCTACTGGCTCTTTTAGAATGAAAGGCCTATGAATAACTCTGTTCAGGCTGATCACAGGCTTTAAAAGCTCACTGGAGTTTTGGGACAGGCCTATATCACACTACTTTGCTGTGCTGTCATAACAGTACATAAATGCAAGAAGAAAAAGCAAACCAATTGCAAGTAGACCAGGAGTTTGTCTTTGACAAGAACTCAGGGCTGACCTATTCAGGACCTTTCTTTGCCTTCCTCCCGGTGCTTTGCCTGTGATTTTGAATGCTGAGAAAAGCAATGAATAATGAATAACTTGGAATAACGATTTGAGTCTAGTCTTCTTTGTTGAAACACCTGCCAACTGTGCACAAAACACATGGATGGCTATTTCAGGATGAGACCTTCACCCTGGAGAATATGCAAACCACCTACATGCTATGTGCAGATGACTTGTGACTTTAATAGAGGACTGAGTGATTTTGGACTGTGACATAACACCCCTTCCCCAAGGGTGCACGCCAATTCACCCAGGCAGTCGATTAGAGAGCAGCACTGGGCTGGAAAGCCTTGCGAGCCCTCTGCCCCAGCTTGTGAGGTTTCCTAAAGAAACTTACGTGAAGCAGCTGAACAATCTGGTGGCTTCACAGCTCTCCCCAGGACCCTGTACTGGTTTGGGGAGGAGGGATCCACTGAATTTGTGGGTCTCTCATGAAGGGCTGGAGGCCCAACAGACTCACAGCCAATGCTGGAGACTGTAATGTGATGTACTTCATATCAGTCTTGATCTGCAGGCACTGCTGAGCAGCTGCACCCCGGAAAAAGCCTGAGGATCCTGAGACGGGCACCCGCAGCCCTGTGCTGTAGCTGACGGTCATGTCACGTGTGCAGGGAGGAAGCAAGTCTGCGTGACGTGGCCTTTTTCACAACAGTACCAGTGAAGACTGGGAAGAGCAGGAGATAAGGGAGACGAGGCAAAAATCTGCAGGCTTGGCAGGCTCTGCGCTGTGACCCAGTGCAGAGGCCAAAGGCAGGTTGTGCTGTGTGAATGTGGATCACCCTTAGGTGAAAAGCACTTATGAGAAATTGCCTACAGCCCTTCATAGCAGAAAAAGCCCAAAGCAACAAAATGCGAAAAGTGGGAAGGAGTTGGTGTTCAGCCATGAGCTCTTAACTAGACCCCTTAACTTGACCAAACCAGCCCCTCCACATCTCTGTCCTGATGGGTACAGAAATACTCCACAGATATCAGTGGATGTTTGCTTATCCTTTTTTATGTCTGTATCTTTCCCAGGCCCTTTGCCTGCTCTCTAGGCTATCCCCTCTGATTCCCTTTTTCCTCCTGAAGGTGCTTTGTTAACGGTAGTGAGATGAAATGCTTTAACATCAGGTATCTCTTCAAAGTTGATGTTGCTATGGAAGCATGCATTCCAACTTTTTAGACTCTTTCAGGCAGCAAAGCCGTAAACATAAGAGTATTCATATTTAATGAGACCCCTGAAATATAAAGGCTGTCCAGCCATGCTGACTAACTGTTACCAGGGCAACCCAGGTTTTTCTGAAGATCTCTGGTTTTGTGGAACTTCAACCACACGATGCATTAAAGCTGAGTCGTCCCTAAATATTTAAGTCCTTTGGGTCAGGGGAATGTTTTAGTTGCTCAGCTCCAGGCTGTGGCCAGATGGGTGCTTCAGCAAAGGAAAGGACTGCATGATGCAGACACAGACTGATTCTGCAAGTATTTCAAAGCCTCACCCATTGCTTTTGATTTCCTTGAGCAAAATCCAGTGCAGAGACTAGTGTCTCTGCCAGCAAATCTTCCCGAGAGAAAACCTCCAGGTCAATGCAACCTCTCTCTTGTACAGCAGAAACCTTGAGATATCCCTTCTATATGTTCAGGCACATTGGTAGGGTAAAAAAACAAATAAACAGAAAGCAAAACGGAGTAACCACAGATGGCCTTTGGTGACCTATGATAGTCATCTGTCCAGTCTGGGACTTTTCAGCTGAATATCTTCCAATAAGTCGGTGACTAAGTCAGCTTCCAAGGCTATAGCTCTGCAAGAGGGCAAGGATTAATGATGTCGGTCAGTCACCTGTTCACACGTCCCTTGTTACCGCGATGACACATTACCATATGATGTGACTACTGAACCAGCAAGGGCTTTGTTTCTTTTTGTCCGTGTATTATGGACCCAGATATTTATGTGGCCAAGGGCAGTCGTATTTTATCTGGATGGTGGTGCAAGCAAGGGGAGAGTCCACTGGCAGAGCCTGGTGCAAAAGGAAGGTGGACCTGCGCACACTGTAAGCTTTGGACTGACAGTAGGGAAAATAGAACAAAACAAAAATATTCACATGTTCCAGCATGTGCACTGGCTTCTCAGCTGGAACAAGCCGGAGTAAGTTTCTTGCTCTCCATGGGTCAAGGGTGGCTGTAGGAATAGGTAGATGTCCAGGGCAGAGGATTAACTGGGGTGAGGATGGAGACAGAAAGGGGAGAAGGTGACCAAGATAAGGAAAGGAAGGATTTAGAGGACAACCGTTGCACTCGCTACTGACAACAGCACTAGCTTTTCCAGCTTTTGTAAATACCAGCAGCAAACTGATTCGTTTGGGCTGAACATTTACAGCCCGAGGAAACTGCCAGGGGAGTGCTGGGAAAGCGGCTCCGGGGAGCTTGTTGTCTCCAGTCTCCAGCCTCAGCTGGGATCCTGGCGGGGACGGCTGCATGCTGCAGTGAGGGGAGGGGTTGGAGAGGGCCTGCCCGACGCCGAGGGAAGATCATCCTGAAGCAAAGTGCGACAGAGAACTGGTAACAAAACACACAGTGCTGCGATTATTCAAGCTTTCTGCTGGGAAGAAAGGTATCCTGATGACTGACCTTAAATCCCTCCATATGAACCCAGGACACACAACGAGGGAACCTCCTCCAGTGCTTCCCAAGCTGGAAAATTAGCTTTTATCTAGGCAAAGCAGTACTTTTTATCTAGGCAACCAGTGACTTCTTGGGACTGGGTAAGGCAGATCTGCTCTCAGGGTTGTCTGGAAGTACTTCTGTAAGAGACAAATACAGCCCACTAAGCTGCCCACATCATGCCCAGGTGTCTCAGAGATGCTGATGGCCCACAGCTCCTGATAAAGAGAGCAAGAACTGTGATTCCTCTGCAGCTCTGAAAAGGACAGGCAACCAGCCCCTTCCTTCCAGACCAAACCATTTCTTTACAGGATGCAAAGCTATATGGCTCAGTAAATCACCAAACCTCCAGAAATGAGAAGCTCCATAAGCACATGAGCCCTTAGAAGGCCCTTGCACTAGAAGGCAACGGATTTCCTTCTCTGTGAATCTCATATTTACTATCTTTAGCTATGCTAAAGGTCTTTAGCGCAGACCACAGACTTGGGAGAGTACAGTATAAAGTGTGCTTTGCTCTTCCTGCAAATCAGGCACTCCGGGCAAACTCAAATCCTTCATGGGAAAACTTTCTGTTTCACCTTAACCACCAATAGGAAGGACCCAGCAGGCTGCATCTGTGCTGTCATCTGTGTGTTGATTGGTGCTGAATATAGAAATAACATTTTCTGGGCCTTGCTGTCCGTAAAGCCAACTCCCTTTGAAAGCTCAGCAGCCTGCAGGCAGGAATGAGAATAGACTCTGGATAGCCATGAAAGCAGCCTGAAGTGACATTTCTTTCCCCCCAAGGCTGAGAAGATGTAAGAAGCCCAAAGCCCTGCTTAGACTTCGTGTTCTTGCTGACTGCTGTTATTAAAAGGAAGGCAGAAAGACCACGTAGGGCATGGCTACACTGCAGATAAACCTGTGGCAACCCTAATAGAAAAGTTCACCTTCGACTGCAAAACGTACCTAAGAAGCAGGACAAACATGGTGGGACTGAGCACAATAGTGCTGTGACAAGGAGCCAAATAGTACCAAAGACAATGTGTTTAAGCTACCTGAAATATCCATATGCTCTGCAGTGACTGATGAATTGTTTGCAGTGAAAGCTGATTATCAGGGTCATTAGTTTCTGAGTTTGAGCAAGGAGCTCCTAGAAGTATAATGGGCGAGCAGTTTAGGGCAATAGACTGTTTTGTGAACTACAGAAGTCAGTCTTAGGTGTTTTTATTTGCAGGCATGGAATCTGTCAAGTATAAAATGCTTATGTGGGGTAAAAAAGGGGTTTTCCTTGGAAAACAGAGCCATGAGTAAAAGGCTGCTGACCAGAGGCCTCTCCACATGCAGGAAAGCCGTGAGCCTTCCAGGTGTACATTGCACTTTAATGGATCCCCCAGAGACTCTCAGGTAGCCAAAGAAAAGGGAAAGGTCCCCTCCTCCCCTTCCCCATGAGGTGCAGTGAAGCTGGGGAGAACCCTTCCTTTTGCAGACCTCAGAGAGAGGAAAGACCTAAGTGTCACAGCTCCTCTTTTGGGTCACCTGCGGCTCCAGCAAGCCAGGGAGCTACCTGGGAGGGAGCATGCCACAGACAAGCTTCATGCTCGTTCAGCAGTACCAATGATCCAGCGTCCTCCTTGTCAGGGAACTGGTAATTAAGAGGCTTCCCCAGACAGCTCTGCTTCATCCATTAGCCTTGGAGTCTGCAGTCATGCAGTGGTTTCTGCATGGCATGCACAAGAAGTAAACCCACAGGCCTCACAAAAGAAAACACTCATCCAGTGACGGAGCTGAGTGAGAAATAAGGCAGTCTGCTTTTGAGCAGCTCACATCTTCCCTGGTGATTAATGGGTAGCTGCTTTGCCCATCTGCTGTGGGGGTAGCGCTGGAGGGGGAGAGAGAGGGGAGACCATGAATGCAGCTTGAGGTGGCTAGACCGACAATTTTTCCAAAATGAATAAAGCAGTTCTGGCTTCACTCCTTCTGTTAACCAGCAAATACTGCAAAAAGTAATATAATTAAAGGTCAGACCAATCCAAAAGCCCAGACTACTTCAGGGATGTAGTTTATCTTGTGCTTGTGGAGGCTAGGCTTTTTGGATGTTGAGCACTAATGAAGAGTACAGGCGGCATGGACTCTAGGGGAGCAGGACAGATGGTGGTGTAACATACAGCTTTGCATACAGGACTCTGGCAACCACATGTACACTTATTTTTTACATGTCTCCAGTAAGCTCAGTCAGCCTCTGCAAGCTCCAGAGTATCAGAAAGAGCCTCTGGAGCTCTTTGACTGTCTCTAGACTCTCAGATCCAGTCACCTACTGGGTCAAGGAAATGTCAGCCAGCTCTAGGAAGACCCCGTCAAAAATGGAGGCATGCCTTGAGCTGGGGCCAACAGGAATGGAGCCCACAGATACAACAAGCAGGCTGGTGTCCAAGCTCAAGTGGGTGCTCTAAGCACCCAGTAGCAGCAAACAGAGCTTGCTGGAGATACTACTGATCAAGAGCTAGTCTGGGAGTTGACTGAGACTTTGATAGCCCTACCTACCTGCAGGACTTGACAGATGCCTCTGAATATGACCGCAGAGCGCTTACATGCCCAGGGTGCTCTGTAGAGTTTAAATACCTGCCAGTCTTCAATGCAGTGTCTGCCACCTCAGACACTGCAGAGGACCAGATGTTCCTAAGAGCAAACACATACAGACTCAGAGGACTAGGGCAGCTAGGAACCAGCATGACAGGACGATCACCATATACCTCCGGAAAGTAACTTCATCAGGTGAAAGCCTGGACCCAAGGAAGTCAGAAGAGATCTTCCTAAGAAATTCTATAGGCCATTCATGTCTCGGTGAAGCTCTCTGCCTGACAGTTCTTCCTGTACTCCTGTTATGAGTGTTAGCTACTGCATCCCGTTGGTGACTCCAACTTCCATGCACTGATATATTTTTGCGTTGGAGCCTGAGGTTTGATTGCTGCAGCTCACAGTGTTTGCCACAGAGTTTCACAGCAGCTTTGTCTGGTGCTAAAACATAACTCTCTGCTTCAGTGATCTCTGCATCTTGCCTGTAATGAAAATAACCCCTCTGCTCTCTGCATGAGCTCTGTGTTTGATGCTTCTCTTTGGCTGCAGGAGAATGGGAAGAAAACAATGGAACATAAAGATTGTCTCTAATTAAAAAATAGTAGGTTTCAGGGGGCAAGAAGGTAGTTTATTCCAACGTATCGGTAGGAAGGGGAGTCAAGCCAGCGTGCAATGGGGTAGTGGTCTGAGGACCGCAGGTAGAAGGTATATGCCTTTGCTGTGGACAAGTGATTTCCTGCCTTAGCGGTGCCTTCCAGCAAGTGCCCAAGAGAGCTGAGCTGAGGTAGAGGTGGAAACTGCCTCTTTTTGGGCCTTTTAGCCAAGAATCCGGTTTTCCCAGAGTGTGGCTGCATTGACCAGGCCTGCCCCTAGCTGCGGCATCAGGCCCAAGCATGAGGATCCACTTCTGCCCAGACTGCATTTCTCTCTGGAGAGGGAGGTGGATCTCACCACATTAATCACATTGTCCCACCACAGTAGCTGGGCAAGGCTGCTGTTTCCGTCTCTGCTGTTGTGGTCACTCTCCACCTGCAGGCTGACGGCAACACAGCCAGGCCCCACAGCCATCCCCGCATCTTCCCCCAAACTGCTCTGAGACCGACGAGGTGAGGGCTTCTTCATTTCTGGCACCAGTCAGAGCCACTTCACTGCAGCCTCCACATGCTGGTGTCTGAACCTTCAAAGCTCCTGCTCTGTACAGAGCCAAGGCGTCTACATGAGCTCCCATCAGACAGTGTTTGCAGTCTGCTGCCATATACTAGCTTTTGCCCAAGACCAGCCTTTCCTTTTCAGCATGAGCTAAGTTACATAATGCCGAGACTCTAAAGGAACAGCACCTTCAGCATCCTTTCACTATTGTTTTGCAGCCAAAACAATGGAAACGCTCTCCTATTACTGTATGCTGCATAGTACTGGAAATCATCTTGTTTTGCCCATCTAATGAAAAAGAAAATCTTGTGCATTTGGTAAGGAGTCTCCAGCAAAATAACAGCCATTATCTATTATTTTCACTTCTGATGTTGCTCAGTTACAACAAATGCAGGAGGTTTGTAAGATTTAAGGATCAAAGAGAGCGATAATTGTCTGGGTCATGTGGCACAATTCAGTGATTTTGCGCTGACCTCACAGTCTACTCAATAGAGTTTGCATGCATTTTCTCCAAGAATCAGGGTTTTGAAGGGAACAGAGCTGTGATGCGTCCACCTGTGATTAAACTCTATTTTGAGGCTCATCTCTTTTTCTCTTCTCTCCCCTTCTCCCTTTTGTTTAAAGGATGAGAAGAATCAGGTGTTGATCACAAATGCTTGGTTGCAGATGGTGAGTAACCCGTGTCAATAAAGAGCAAAAAACCTCCTTAACAGTAAGTCTGCTGCTGGCCCTGTGTGGTTACAAGTATGGTCTGCTCTTGTGGGAGCATGAACTGATCTCCTGAGCGACTTATGCTCTGTAAAGACGTAACTCAGGAGCAAAAAGCTTGGGGGAGACTTGAATGACTGAGCTAATTCTGCTACGACATTAGCAGCCAAACATTGCATCATGTTAATGGGCGCAGCAGAATGGGCTGCTTCTTCCTCAGCGATCTGCTGGGATTTGCAACAGAAATGAGCTTTCCTACTGCAAAAATCCAGAATTCAGACAATCCTGCAGGACTACAGGACTCTGGGTGTCCTGTCCCTAGGAGAGGCTGGCTATGGTTATAGCACCAGTGACTGTTTCCCTGGTAGCCCTGCCACAGAGGTTTGCTGCAAGTCACAAGGTTCAGCACAAAACTTGTACCTGTACCTTTCCTGAACTAAGTGTGTGTGTTGGTGTAGGGGGGAAGGGGGATCAGAAGCAAGCCCTTGAGATACAAAGTCCACTTGCTTGCCTGTCATAGCGAGGTGGTTATTAACCCCCCATTCCCAAATCTTTGTAACAAATTGAATTATTTCCATCAGAGATTGCCAGACAGTGGTCCACATACCACTAATGATACCCAAGTTATTTCAGACCAGGTTGGTTCACCAGCCTACTACCAGAGTTTCTGTCAATCCATCAAGAAAAGGTTTGAAATATCTGTATTCAGGTCTTACGGTGGTGGGGTTAGACAGTAAATTACAATATAATGGCACACAACATCCAGTCATCACTTTGTAAATTCTTCAGGATACAGGCCAGCCTTCTTTAATTGTTAAAGCCTATCACTATAAGCTATGTAACTATTATCACATTACTGCATTACTATTGGTAACAGCCATTCTGTTCCCCTAATATTAAAAAATAGGTTAGAAGATTTTTCCCAGCTCATATATCTCATATATGTATTTTCCAACAGTACTGGGTTGATGTTTACCTGTCTTGGGATCAGTATGAATACCCAGGGGTGCAGAACTTGCGATTTCCAGCTGATCAGATTTGGGTGCCAGATATTCTTCTGTATAACAGGTAAGCAGGATATGTGACAGCCTACAGAGACATGGAACTACAGCACTAGATGCTGGAAATCAGCCACGCTCCACTAATACTTGGGCTTTTCCTACCTGGGGATTTTGCCTCCTTCTCTTGAAGCAATTAAAAGAAAACAAGTGCCAGATAATAGTTTTTTTCTAATACCCAAACTAAATCTCCTTTGCTATAATTTTGTGGATGTCTTCCTTCCATTTTCACAGTGGATACAGAGAACAACGAACCCATATTCTTCCTGTAATTACTGTGTCTCTCCTGGAAAATTATTATCATGTTTCTGCCTTAGTCTTCCTGCCTGGACTAAACAAGGCCAGTTTCTTTGTGCTTCCCTCATCATCCACATTTTCTAAATCTCTTTCCATCACCGCTGTTCTCCTCTAAACAGTCCAATTTGTTTTTTCGCCAAGATTGGATTCAGCACTCTAGCCGAGACTTCTGCAGTGTGCAATGGAGTGATATACTAATCTCCACACCTGCCCACACGTTTCCTTTAACATGTTCCTGAAGGAGGGTTTTCTGCTTGTATGCTCACTAACATCTAATTTCTGGGCTTATTTTTTGATCCATCATAAACTCCAGACCTTGTCCTTCAGACTTGCTGCCTTACCAGGTTTTCCTATGTCTGTCTGTCTCTGACAGTTTTAAGGGGAATACTTCACAGTCATCCGGATTGAATTTCATTCTGTTGGTCTCTCCAGTTTGCCAAGGTCCATTTTCTGTTCCAAGCCCTCACTCCAAGGTGTCTGAAGGAAACTTGCAGTCACCTGGAAATTGTATAACGGTTATTCTTTACGTCAGCTTTACTGCTCACCGTTCAACTATGAGCCCATGATAACAACTCAGCGAGATTCAGTCTCTAACCAGCAGGCATTTAATCTGTTCCCTATTTCTTTAGTTTGTTTATAAGAACATTATGTGGCAAAGGCTTTCTGAAGTCCAGACATATCTCCTGCCTCCTCTTAATCAGTAAGTCAGTCCTGACAAAGAAGAAAATTAGTCTGATTTGATGCAACTGGCCCTTGACAAATCCATGCCAGCTGTTATCACCTTGTTATCTTTGAAGTTAGGCTGATGTGTCTATAACTTCACCCTTTAAAAAAGATCATCTGAATATTCTTTGATCATCTCAAGTTCACTACGCCCTTTCTTATTTTCCATGAGCTCTCACAGATAATTGTTAATGCTTCAGGGAGTATTTTGGCCAGTTCCTTCACTACTCCAGAGTAAATTTCATCAGCTGTGGCAATGGGAGTCTGTTGTATGCACACTTCTTTAACCTGTTCATCCCCTGTTCTGACTTGCACTCATGCCATTGTGTCTTGCCGCCTTTTATGTCTCTAGCTAGTTATCACCTCAGCTTTTTCAATTTTATGCCCATTTGTTTGTGCTGTTTCTTTTATGCTCGTCTTGAGTCATGTGCTCTTTTCCCCATATTTTTGTGATTCAATTTTGTTTTTCAAGCCCACAGAAAGCTCCTGACAGAACTGTCATTGTGCTTCACTCTTTTGCATTAGAGTAGCTTAGCACTGTGCCCTGAGTATAGTTTCCTTCTCCTACACTTCTTTTTCTCTTTAGGCCAGGAGCGTCTACACCAGCAGGCCATTTTCCGCTCACCAGCACAGTTTGCCTCACTTTCAGCCTGCCCCCATTACTGTCATGTGCAAGGACTCCTTGGACATGAATAAAGAGCAGGTCACAGGGGGAACAAAGGGTCCAAATTTTCCACGCTGCTGTGTGACATCTCCTGGGAGCCCCAGGAGTGGGCTACATCTATGCCCAGCCACGTGATGGACTCATGTCTGGCTGTGACACAGGACGTGCCCAGTAAAACGTTGGAGTCATGCTCAAACATGACCGACCTGCATATAGCCGTGATAAGCAAGGGGCTACTGTGTAAAGCCTTTTTACAGGCTATAGGAATGCTCTGCATTTAACCTCTTCCCAAGAGACCCTCTGGAGCGAGCCCCCACGCTTGCTCCCTTGAAGATGGCTTCTTTACCTCAGAATTGCTGGAATCTAAAGAAATGTTTTTTCTTGGTCCCTTTCACCTGGTTTCTGCTCTTACAGTCTCAGTCAGTCTCCCCATATAAGCCCCAGATCCAAAACAGCTTCTTGCCAGTGCTTTCATCCATTGCGTGAAGCAAAGTGCTGGCCCCACGCATCCCGAAAGACTGCAGGACTGTTCCCGCAGACCTGGGTAACAAATAGCTTAATTTACACTGTGAGCTGCCCGATTCTGACAGAAGTCCCAGAAAAGATTCGTCCTCCCGACTGTCTGGTCTTTGGAGACTCCTGGCGGGACACTACCCCCGCTCCCTTCCCTTCTGCCTTTGCCCTGAGACATCACCAGCTCTGCCTCTCCCTTCCTCAAGGACGTTAGGGCAAGCATCCAGTGTACCCAGGCACAGGCCAACAACGTCTATGAGAAGGTGAGCTACTGATGGGGGTGGGCCCTTTGCCTAGGCGTAAGACAGCCCTTAATTCAGACATCCTGTACATTAAATTCTGACAAAAGAGTATTGTTCTGTTGAAAGCTACTACATCCAAAGTCATACGTCTGTTGGCTCTCTCTTGGTTTTGTTTTGTTCTCATTGTGTTGCAGCGCTGATGAAAGATTTGATGCAACATTTCACACAAATGTGCTGGTGAATTACTCTGGATCCTGTCAATATATTCCTCCAGGTATGCAGAACACATTTGTTTGCTTTAAATCAATGTGTATCTTTGAATAATTACAAACAGTTTTCCTTTATGAATGAAATCCAAGCATTTGGAAGCAGTCTGTGGGTAGAAATTTTGCAAGCCATCTATTATGGGACAGACCTGCTGAAGTGATTTAGGTCCATTATTAGTGGCAGATTTCCACTTCATAAACGAATAAATGTATTTCCTGAGCAGTTTGCTTCCAACATTCAGAGCCCAGCAGAGGTACCATCTAAAGCAAGGTGGTGTGCACCCTCACGGCACATTATCACAGGGGGAGGTTTTACGTGCAACCCGGTTAGCTCTTTCTTGCGAGTGAAGAGAGCTGTGACTACAGGATGAGTCACAGGAGCAGCACTGCTCTCCCACCAAAGCCCTCTGTGTACTGCAGTCTTAGGCTGAGCCTGTAACTCTTGAAAAGAGGAACTAAGACCAGTCCAGAGCTGGCCAGACTCTGGTCCTCGCCTGCTTTCCAGGCATATTGCTGACTCCAGTGCTCGCAGGGTCCTGGCAGGTGTGACCTACCAGCAAACACCCAGGCTATTCCCACAGTTGCTTGCTGTGGTGGACAAGAAACACCCAAGCTTTTTGAGGTAGCTGTTGGCAGACCGACTCCAAGCATATCCACAGGTTCATTGGTGATCCCTATCCCTGAGATGACTTAAAGCACTCATGTGGTTTCTCTGGGACAGATCTGCGGGTAAGGCTGTTCTCCAGGGAGCAGCAGACAACATGAAAAAGTTGGCATTCACCAGGGCAGAGCCTTTTCCATGCCCCCAGGGTCTGTTTAGGTAGATCATGCAGGTGGTGCCTGTATTAGGCAGATCTGGTGCCCTGCTAGTCTCTTTTCTGTCGATGGAGTAGGAGAAGCGGTACCACGTATGCAGACTGCATCCAGAGTGAGCTGCAAACTCCATGGTGGAGAACTGCTTACTTAAGACCCCAAGGAAAGAGAAGCTAAGGAATAAGCAGTAAAGGAAATCTGTTATGCAAAGCACAGGAAATCTTTACTTACAAGAATTTAACTGCTGGTAAAATAATTTGTCCAATCCATTTTTGAAGGAAAATGTTCATAATCAGCCTACTTAACAGCACCAAGAGCTCGCAGAAGCAGCTAGATTAACTGAGACATGGGAAAATACTGCAGAAGGGAAAAGAGTGTTCCCAAAGCTTCATGAAAGTTTTATTTCCCTTGACTCCAAGAGGAGGCTGTACTCACTGTTGCTGTCCATTAGAGAAACAAGCTCCAGTACATATGGCTAGGCGGAGAAGCGGAGATGACGGACAAGAATGGGACAGCAGTCTGTTGTTAAGGAAGGGAGCGGAGCCGAGATTCATGAGAAAATGGGAGAAAAGACTCCCTGCAGCCAGTCCAAAAAGGGCCATGACAGCAGGAGGGAAACCCGCCTGAGCATAAAGGAACAAACCAAAGGAATCCAGCCACCCCAGAACAGCACTGTTTGTGCAGGGAAGCGATCATGAACGACATCCTCAGCCTTTGCAACAGTAGACGGAGACAATAACAAAGGACCTCTGCTTTGGAGATTTAATTTTCAAAAGGCGCAGCTTGAGCACTTACTGAGGAGCACGAAACTCTATTCAGTTATATGACTTAAAAGTGGGATTCACATTAGTTGGTGTTTTAGGGAGCAGGCAGAAACAGTTATTCCAAACAGGTAGGGTCAGCTCGGCATTTGAGATAATTTTCTGATGAAGCAGAACTGCCTCTTCTCTGAGCTTGGCAAGGCATGGTGAGCATGTGAGATGAGGTGAAGGCTGTGGAGCAGCAGGCCCACGAGTGAACCAGACACATCCAGAGTTAAAACAAAGGCCCAGATTAGCGTGTAGAAGATAAAGGCCGCCAGTGAGCAAGGTTTAGCATAAAAACATATGTTCAAAGGGATTGTAGGTCTAATTCAGGGCTTTTGCGCGTGTCAGAAATTGAGCAAGCCTTAAGGAGGAACCCCTTTAGAAAGCCTGTCCAGGTACACCCAGCAGCACCACTTGGACACCCATGTACTCTGTACCCCTACCCTGTCCTCCCCATTTGATGGGCTGCACCCTGCACACATTTGATTCCACATATTTCTATCTACAGGCATTTTGAAGAGCACGTGTTACATTGACGTCCGCTGGTTCCCTTTTGATGTGCAGAAGTGTGATTTGAAGTTTGGCTCCTGGACCCACAGTGGCTGGTTACTTGATCTGCAGATGCTTGAGGCTGATATTTCTAACTACATTTCAAATGGAGAATGGGATTTAGTGGGTAAATTGATGGGCTAAAATCTTCCATAGTCTAATTTTCAAAGGCAAAACCCAAGTACAGAGAAATGAGCAATCCAATTGGGAAGTTTGAAATACAGGTGTTAAACGCTCTTATGTAAAAGTCAGCAAAAAAAAAAAAAAAAATCACTGATCAGAGAGAATTTTTCAAACACATTCATTCAAATGTGTCTGAAAACACTGTGTTCTGCAGCAGCAGCATGAAGCTCAGGGGAACCTGTACGTAAATGGAATCTGTTGGTCCTGATGTGTTTGAGCAGTTTGTCAGTACTAAATTTGGATCTGTGTCTCATACAGACACACTGAGCATAATGTCACATCTATTCTAGCACATCAGCCAAAAATTGATTGGGTTTAAAAACACTATTTCAGCGAAATTGGAATGAGCTTTTACAGAAATGAATTCCTCTCGCCCAGAAAATGATCAAAGTGTCTATCAGTTCCTGCAAATAACTGCAGCTCAAGATATCTCTGTTCTCTTCTGTGCTTCAGAAGACACCTGTGTTTTTAAAAAGAGGATCCTATGCCCAGAATTAGTTATTCAGAGCTAGCTCCTAGTGCCTTATTATGAACTCACTGATGTAAGTCTAAATCAGAAGCAATGCTATGGAAATCAACAGAGCTTAGACCACCCTACAGAGAACTCAGAGACAGGATCTTTCATCTGCTAGTCCAAATGCGTAGTCAAGGAGACCTCCTAAAATCAGTCCATTTCAGAGCAGTCCTGGCTTTCACATACTCCTTTATAGTGGCTATTTCTGTCCGGTAGCTTTGTGCATCTGATGAAGAGACTGGCTTTTGATTTATCTGTCTTCCTCCCAGATAAGGCACGGACAGAGCTGACCCTTAACTAGCCCATACAACTATAGTGATAGTTAACACCATAAGCCAGCCACGGCCATATCCTTTATGGAGCTTTTGCCACACTCCTGCCAGAACAAACACGCCATAGCATCTTCTGTCATGCGGGCAGAAACAAAAAGGAGGTAAGCAATGGTGGCAGGAAAGGTCTTCCAACTTCCCCTGACATTTCCTGTGCTGCTGCTGTCCCTGCCAAGCAGAGTCTTAGATGTCCCTGCCAAGCAGGGTCTTCTGCAACCTGGTCACTTTGGCCAATCCACAGTACAGCTATGCTGGACAGCTATGTTTCTTAACCCTCAGAGGTGACAGACTTTAAGCTTAACTCGACACCCCTTTTGAAAACGGAAGTCATATCATATTTGTTTTTCCTGATGAAACAAAGCAAGTACTATATAAGAGAATGACAGAAAAATAACAACTAGCGGCACCTGTCCTGCAGAAAATCTGCTGCATGGGCTAGTGAATATGACATCCTCCCTTTGTCACCATTTGCTTTCTGCAGGGAGGCAGAAGGTATGTTTTGCTGCATTATCCTTTGGCCACTGTTTGCAAATCTTTCCTTGTTGGGACTGGGATGGTCAGAACTGTGTTTATTCAGCCCAAATGAGTCTCTGTGGCTAAGCCAGGTTCTGAGTACTCAAAAGGCATGAAAAAAACCCTCAGAAAATGCAGAAGCAGGATTAGGAACAGCAGGAATCTTGCACAGCTGCCTCAGAGGTTGCTGAAGACACTGACATACTAAGAGTTACAACAGCTGGTTTAACCCTGTAGTGATGTATTTCAGCTTTCAAACAACTTCGAGCTGAGGAAAAAAAACATACTTTGTCCCTTCTGCCCCTTAATCTGTTCACCATGTTTTCATCCTTGTGGCCATAGTGTTAGAAAATGACTTTTGCCTGGTGACAGCCTTAGGGGTTTCTCTTCTCCCTTCTCAGTTGCCACAAGACACTTCAAAGCACTCCTGGGTCTGATATTTGGAAGTATTGAGCAGTAAGAGACCCCACGGAGGTTGGGGTGGGGAGAAATCCCTTCCATTTCCCTCAGACTGAACCTCAGGAATCAGACGAGATGCCCGCTCAGGTCTGAACCTAGACTGTCTGGAGGTAGTTGTAGCGTGCTCACACCCCTACACTAGATCCTCTGTGAGGGAACAACTGGTTCAGTGGTCAAGACAGGGCTCAGTTTGTCTCCTTTTTCTCACCCCATTGCTGGCTTACGACTTAAAGCGAAAAATACTGAAGCACCAAGGTGGCTGTTGCTGCCTGTGCCAGGAACATCCTCTGCAGGGCTGGATCTGTTCGTGGTCAGGGATAGACCACGTGGTCCCTGAAAGTCCTTCAGCTCTGGTGAGAGACCACACTATTAGAGGTGCCATAAACCATCATGTGCTTGGCCCCTTTCCAGGGATACCTCTCCCCACTGCTCTGATCTCCCCTCTCTACAGGTGTCCCAGGAAAGAGGAACGAGATGTATTATGAATGCTGTAAAGAACCATATCCAGATGTGACATATACCGTCACCATGCGCCGACGCACACTCTACTATGGCTTGAACCTGCTGATTCCATGCGTTCTGATATCTGCCTTGGCATTGCTTGTTTTCCTCTTGCCAGCTGATTCAGGAGAGAAGATTTCTTTAGGTAAGTGCTAAAAAATTCATTTCCTTTCTAAGTCTTCTCCATAAAATGGGAAATAAATGGTGCTTGATAAAAAAGATTTCCCTGGAGGAGCAGCTGAAGCACTTGTTTGGTTGGAGAAACCAGGGTAACAGCTTTCTGTAAGACATTCACACATACTGTGCTACGTACTTCTACTGACATCATCCTTTTGATTTTATCCTGGGATGAGGCAAAACTTTTCGCTGGCACAGGCAGCAACGATAACACTCTCTCCCCTGTCGCTCTTTTCCTTAGTGCATCTCAATGCATTTCACAGCTGATTAGCTCCATTTTTCAGCTAGGATGTACTAAGTTACGGAGAGGTGGAGTGGCTCTCTGAAGGGTCACGAGCAGCAGTGACTGGGCATTGGATTCTCATCTTCCATGTCCTCAAGTCCCCAAACCACCAAGCTATGAGTTCCCCATAAATGCAAAGAAGTGACAGTCAAAGAAGAGTTAAATGTGATTTACTATTATATGTGCTTCCAAGAGTAGAAGACAGGGGAAAGCAGGAAACACACAAAACTGGCCCAGGTGAGATCTTAATTTTTATATTGTGCACAAAACTGGTCAGGGCAAAGACATTCAGAAAGGAACAAGCGCACTGAGGGTCCGTAGAGCAGTTGGAAAACTGAGTGGCCTGGCTTCCATGAAGCAAAACAAGAACTAAGGGGAATAGGACTGCTGTCTATAAAGAAGAGGGGGAAGTCAAGAAAAAGAATTATTTGAGCTAAAAGGCGATGCTGACACAAAAAATAGGGCATAATGTTCGTGCAGGCTGTGAAACAGAAGGTGATTTCTCAGCACCAGAACGGCGAGTTTTTGCAACAGCCTTTCCAGAGGGAGCAAATAAACAAAGAGCTACGTTTAAATCAGGTTGCAGCTGTACGGAGGACATTTTACAATGTCCAAAGATTACTTGTGACTGTGAAGTCTCTGGAAGCTCTTAAAAACTGGCTGGGCTTTGCTTGAGCCCAGTTTTGCAAGAACAGCACAGTTTACAAGTTCTGCAAGCTTCATTTCATTCAGCAGCAAAGACTTTAAGAGGAACAAGGTTTTGGGAGTAATTGAGACAAGGGGAAAGAGAGCGGCTAAAGATGCATCCAAAGATACTCTCACTTGGCAGAAGCTCTCATTTGTCTTGACAAGCACAAAGCCATGCATTTGGCTTAGCTGTAGATCAGGACAAGGTTATATTTATCAGCACAGACATCGTAAGAGGAGCTGCAGAGATCACGTTCCTCATCCTTCCTCTCTATTTTCATTCCCTGCAGGTATCACTGTCCTGCTGTCCCTGACTGTATTCATGCTGCTCGTGGCTGAGATCATGCCTGCAACTTCTGACTCAGTCCCACTGATAGGTAGGTTGCTTTTGTCGCTCTGTGCACACCCTATGATACTTCCTAAGAGCTGTGCAAAGCCGGTTTGAGGACTGAATCTTTTTTTAATAGAGTTTTGCATTTCAGCAGTGTCAGGAGTAAATCTTTGTCTGGGCCTTCACTGTTTGGGCATATGAAGAGAGCCTACATGAGGGTTGCAAAGGGGCTTTGAAAACATCAGATAAGCTGGTAACTGCAAGGTGCAGGGGACATAGGACTAACACAAAACCTGGAGGTTTAGGTGGGCAAAGCTGAAGACCCAGCACCTTCAGGGCACAGGCACGGAGTGAATACTGGAATAATACTCAGCCCTGGCTCTGGATTCGTTGCGCCTGGCTGTAAAGTTGCTTCGGCAGCTTTTTGAATGAAGCGGGTCCCACACAGAGCTTTTGAAAATCTCAGTGTTGCTGGCTGGAAAAAATTCTTTCCTTGCCCACATGACCTGCCTTCCCTCCTTTTATGCATCTCTCCCTGCCAGTTCTCCTCCTCCTCTCTTCTGTCTACCCCAAGAGCAATTCAAGAGATTGCAGTTGAAATCCAAATACATCACTGGTGTGGTGGTGATTTTTAACATTTGATGAAAGCTATTGACCAGATTATCTTCTTGGTGACTTCCACTGTAACTACCCTGGAAGACAATATAAGAAATCCAAGCTTATGCCATATAAGCCTTTTTATTATAGCCTAAGAAGCAGTCATGGAAACATCTAAAAGACCTTACCTGGACTCAGAATGGTGGATTATTACTTTTATTTTTACTGTGGTGGTATCAGAAGGCTCCAGGTGAAGGCCCATAATACCAAGTGCTGAACACACACAGGCCCACACAGTAAAGGACTGTGTTTGCCCCAGAAAGCTTGCAGATTGAGCAGATAAAGCAGACATGGATGGGAAGGGTAGAGAAGGAGCTGGAAGAAATATCATTCTTCCCTTTTTCTAGACAAGGAATGAAGCTGTGAAGGATTAAATGATTTTCCCAAAGTCATACGGAAAAGACAGAGTGCTCTAATCATGTGCTTCATTAGTTTGTTCTTTCTGGAGGGTCAGATAACGAGGCAGATGAGGGATTCACTCTTGTTCCACAAGATAAACTGAGGCATCAGGAGAGACTGATTGCCTGTTATGGGGCTGTCATACCAATAAGCTGGCCCACAAAGATGCTGGCTGGGTATTATGAACATTGCCAGGCACAGTGAAAATGCAGGTCTTGCTTTCATGTTGTTTTTGAGGTTCAGTGTGATACAAACTGCAGAAGGGGAAGGTCACTTCTGTGTGCAATACATACACAGCTCTGCAAGTCCACAGCAGCACGACAGGAGCAAGGAGAGATCTCAGGCTGCGGTCCCATCGGCGATGCACGTCAATGACTCCAGCCTCTGCCACATGAAATTCCTGAAACTGCTGTCTGAGAAGGATAGGGAGAAGTGAAAGGACCAAGGCAGGTCGGACTGCCAGCAGCTGCAGGTGACTCCCCACCTCTTCTGGCCTGAGGATGCCCAAACCCTTCAGAGTTGGGACAGCTAAACAGGGGAGAAGGGGAAGGCCAAGCGGCAAGATGTGATCAGTAAAGGCACAGGCCTGTACGCTGCCTTCGTGTTGCTTGCAAGTGGGGCTGAGTGCAGAGCCTGAATTAGCATTGGCATATTCTTTAAGGAGAAGCCACAGATAAGCATGTCATGTTGGCGGGAGCAAAGCCAAGGATGACGGTCTCTTTCATCAGGACTAAGGGGGCCTGCGCTTGAACTGGGGAAAGCATCATTCCCTGGCCTCATAGCAGGGTAAGGAAAGTAAACCTGTTCTGGTTTGAAGAGTAAGCAAGAATGAACATCATAGGAAAAACTAGGACCTGAAAAATTATATTATCTCCTGAGCTAATGCCAATATTTTTGTTCAAATCATGACTAAGATACACACAGAGGACAGTAGAAATAAAAAATATATATATTCAACAATATATCTAGGTGCCGATGGAGGGTGTGCTTCATCATTGTGTAACTAAGGCCTAGCATGAGGCATACCATAAAAAGAGCAAAATGACATTTAGTCGCACAACCTCATTATCTAACTTCAGGGAGTTAGATAGACCTAAGTTATGTATTATTACAGATTTTCATACTGGAATAACAAGTTTCAGCAAATTACTACCTAATCTATTGCAGATGTGTGGACATCAAATATCAGCAGGGTGGTAGGGAGGTCTATTGGGTCAAGTCCCCTTCTCCAGGTGACTGTTGGCTGCTCAAGTATTAGGACCTCTCACACCTTTTCATCATTTTTGGATCACAAAGCCAAGAATATGATAAGGGACTCTCTTCTCACCACTAGTGTATTAAATATGCCTTCTTGGCAGCCTGTATTATTGCAAGTTTTTTCATGATTCAGAAATAATTGGAGCATATCAAATGTATTAGAAATGCACCTATCAAAGTTGTCATGTAGGTCAAAGACAGTTTGTTCCTTTCATCTGTTCATTAAACAAATTTCACACTGTAAAACACTGTAAAAGAAAAATTATAATACATGGATGGTCTATTAGACCCTGGAGACTGACTTGAGCTATCCAGAAAAGGGATGTCTAAAGCAAACCCCTGGCTACTCTCACCTGACGCTCTCCTGTTACAGCCCAAAAGCACACTGAGCCTTGACTGGGGTCCACTGTGCAACCAGGCAGTCTGGGCTGGCGTGCTCTGAAACTTGGCAATCCTCCTTTAATGGGAGCTCCTGCTTCACAGGATCACAAGATAACTCATGTTGGAAGGGATCAGGGGAGGTGTCTAGCCCAAACCCTGCTCAGGGCAGGGTCAGCCATGGGGTCAGACCAGGTTGCTCAGGGTTATTTCCAGTCAAGACATTGTCCCCTTTCATTTTATTATAGAAGACAATCAAGTTGGTCAGGCCTGATTTATCCTTGATAATTCCTGGCTGACTGTTCCCAGTTACCCATCTTCTGCCTTAAGTGCCCAGAAATGTTCTCCAGGGACTCGCTCCCTGATTTTCCCAGGGATCGAAGGGAGGCTGACCTGCTTCTGGGTCCCCAGATTGTTCCTTTGGCTTTTCCCAAAGGTGGGTGCAACAACTGCCTTTCTCCAGTTCTCAGGGATCTTCCCCAGTCTCTGTGGCCTTGCAAGGATACCAGCCAGCCCTCTCAGCACCCGTGGTGCAGCCTGTCTGGTCCCATGGGCTTGTAGGGGTTGTATGGGTTGAGACCTGACAAGTAATCCCTGACTTGATCCTAATCCACCGCTGGTAGTTCTCTTTCTCCTTGAACACTGTCTGTAAGCACAGAGACCTGGGAGACCTTGACAGTGAAGAATGAGACGAAGAAAGCACTGAGCACCTTGGCCTTATTTCTGTCTGCTCTCACTAAATCATCCACCCCATTCACCAGTGGGCCCATGTTTTCCTTTTTGAGCTTTTTGATGTTATTGTAGCAGTAGAAGCTCTTCTTGTTGCCCTTGATGTCCCTCGGCAATCTCAGCTGCCGAGCTTTAACTTTCCTAACACCAGTCCTGCACGCCCAGACAATGTTCCTAAATTCCTCCTTTGCAGTCTATCCCTACTTTCACCCCCATCCCCCATATGCTGCCTTTTTGCATTGGAGCTCTGCCATGAGTTCCCTGCTTAGCCATGCTGGTCTCCTGATGTGTCTGCTTGTTTCTATGAGTAGCGAGAAAGATCTTTCTTGCACCTGGAGACTGTTGTCCTTAAAGCCCTGGCAGCTTTCCTGAGCTGCTTTAGCCTTCAGAGCTGCCTCCTATGGGGTCCCACTTAGCAAATCCCTGAAAAAAGTGAAATCTTCTCACCTGAAGTCCAGGGTATTTACTTTGCTGCCTTTCTCCCTCAATCCTATCAGGATCTTGAACTCTATTATTTCACTGTCACTACAGCCCAGGCTGCCACCAGTTATCATGTCCCCAGCCAGTTCGTCCTCGGTAGTATTAGCAGATCCAGCTGTGCACTAGTTCTGGTTGACCCATCTTGTTCCTCCATCCAGAAGCTACTCCTGGCACTCTCCAGAAATCCTCTTGACAGCTTGCATTCCACTCAGCTGCTCTCTCAGCAGATGACAGGGAAGTCCAGGTCCCCTGTGAGAACCAGGGTCTGCAACACAGAGGTATCCCTGCGTTGCCTAAAAAGGACCCCATCCACTTGCCCACAGTGATCAGGTGGTCTGTAACAGGCTCCCACCACAGTGCCACCCTCACTGGCCTCTCATCTGACCCCAACCCACAAGCTTTCCACCAGCTGTCACCTGTCCTGTAGATACCCACCATAGGAGCTGCTCCTGCATGTAGAGGGCAATGCACATCGTCTTCCCTGAAGGGCTTGTACCTCTCCATCAGAGGACTCCAGCAGTGTGAGCGTCTGGTGATCTCCACGTCTCAGTTATCCCAGTTATGCTGAATTTTTGTGACTGTACACAGGACTCCAGTTGCTCCTGCCTGTTTCCCAGGCTGTGCGAATTTGTGCACACACTCTGGAGGTGGGCCCCCTCCGCTCTATGCTACCATTGCTGAGGCCTTTCTTGTTCAGCCCTCCGTGCACCATTTTCCTTCCACCCCTCTCCACTATTCCCCCACTTAGATGTGGGTTGTCATCTCTGTCCCAGAGCGTGCTTAGTTTAAATCCCTACTCCTAACTCCTAGCTCTACTCCAGACACCAGCCCAGACAAACAGGGCAAGACCGCCTGCCCATTTGGCTGCTGGATCTAAATAGCCCTTGTTCAGCAAGTACTCACTGTTGGGCTGTATGGTATAGACAGACCTTGAGCTCTGAAAGCCTTTTCCCTACTCCAATGGGGAAGCGCAGAATAATCTTCCCACAATGATATTGCAGGCGATCCCAGAAGGGGTATAGCAGGTAATAATTGCAGTTCTTCAGCATGATCCAATTCCAGCTGAAAATCCCTAGGGAGGAAGTGGTGGACCCTTGGACAGCTTGTTCAGTTCTTGGAGAATCACCATGATTAGCACCAGGTTACAGGAATAAATGAATCTTCTAAAGCATGCGGTTTAAAAAGGATGCAAGCAATTCGATCCTGAAATAGAAAGATCAACTGCTGGACTGCAGGAGAAGTCACTGTTGCTCGTCTTCATGTCTGTGGGAGCAGAGATGCTCTGACCCGTACACTCTGAAAAATCTGCTTTGTATTGTTAGGATTTGGGTTTTTTAAAATTAAACGTGCATCCACAGCCACCTGGACCCATATGAATAGTCCCACCTTTTGCCAGTCCAACAACACTGGTCCCTAACATGCTGTATATCTTACTTTTCTCTGCCTTTTGGCCTCAGTTTTAACTATTTAACCATGAGAACGTGAGAAATTCTCAGAGCTGCTGCTTGCAGTCACTCTGTTAAGGGGGCACAGGAAAGCTGCTCTGATATAACATGAGGAAAAGAACCGGCTTCTCATGTCTGATCTGTTTGCAAAGAAATGAGGAAATGGTATCTTGATTCTTCTTAACTGAGGCTAGTCTCTCTTGACCTCGACTAATATTTACAATAAATGAGGCACTTTCCAGCCTAAGTAAGCACAGGGAAGCAGGTGGGGCAGGATGCCTGCTTTTTCCTGTTGTAACCTGTCTGCAAAACACCTCCTTCCTTTCCTTGGCACATCCTTTGTACTCTGTTCATAAAGCTGCCCGGAGTGGACTTTCTCTTCCCCCACCACGTGCAACTTCTCACATGACGGACTCCGGTTTTCTAAGCAGCCCAATAGATGCTGTGTTAATACACAATAACAACAAGCAGACTTTTTTTCATCTGTAAAGAGCAAGTGGCAAAGCTTGGCCTAGAAATCAGAGGCAGGTTGCTCAATGCCTTTTAACACTGGGACTCTTCTGCTTCAACACACTGCGGGGTGATGTGTACTGAAGCTTTTTCCTCCCCAGTGAGCCAGGCCCTTTCTGTGCCAAGAAATGTTCCAGCTAGGAGTCTGGGTGACTGCATTTGTCCCCCTGCTCCTGTTCTCCAGAAATTTCCCCCTGTTTGGGGGAACAAGATATTTCCAGAGCCCACTTTTCAGCAGCATTGCAAATGTGCCACACAAGGCATTGAGATCTTTCAAAAATTAAAGGGCTGCTCTTCTGCAAACTCATCCATGATGCTGAAGAAAGGAAAAGTCCAGGAACCAGAGCAAGGATGCCTCTGTTTATGTTTAAAAAATTAAACACCCATAGCAACAGAAACCAGCTCAGTCATTTGGATCGAGAGTATTTACGTCCCATGGCATTCACAAACACAACGGTTCGGCCAGAATTCAACACAAGTTGACTATACGAGCAAGGCTTGCTTCACTGCTGGGCCCTGGAGGTCCCTCCTGGCACTGAAAGCTCTGGACTGTGGCTCCTGAACAGACTTTCAGACCATGATTACACGGCAGCAACTGTGTCCTAAACTTACGCACCCCGGGAACGGCTTCATCCTGCCTCACTGGCAGTGTGTCTGGCTGCACTCATGATTTGACCTACTTTTAATTTCTCTCTTTAAAAAAGTTTTTATAAAGAGCCTGTGTAGCTAGACAGCTGGAGGTCATCTCATGAGGAAAAACCACAGAGAAATGCACAGAACTCCAGACGTGTTACACACCTGAAATTACTGGACTGGCTGCACTATCACTGGGTGAAATCCTAAAGCCTGTGTCATACAGCTCAGGTGTATGGTAACAACTGCCCTTTACGTTTCTATAAGCCTATTAACTTACAGACAGATTTGTCTCTCACTTGAAAAGCCAGCAATTCCATGGAGATAGCCTGCTCCTAATACACAGTACACTTGTGCACCAACTGAGGGCATTATATGAGGAGGGAGATCCATGTGGATGTGTAACAATCCCAGTTCAGCGACCAAAATGAAATTACACAAATAACATAATTTGAAATAGAGTTTCTGTAGAAGTTTTGGATCTGTCCATTCAAACTAGAGGGTCAGGTAATTCATCTGGGAACTACATCTGAGACATCCAGTCATAAACTGCAAGGGCTTTTTTATTTTGATAAAGACAGCATGAAACATATAAACAGTACTGGATAATCAAGTCCATTTTGGCTAATGGTTTTGTGACCATCTCTGAAGAAAGGATCAATCCATTCCTTAGGCAATAGGCATACGCCTGAATTCTTTTTTCTAAAGAGCATTGTGCCTCCCTATTTGCAGACTCCGTATCCCTGACCTGTTTCATTAAACTCTATCATTCATTTGAAAGCAACCTTGCAATTAAGGGTAGCAAATCATGCATTAAGAAGTAACTAGGAAGGAAGCTTCTCCAGATCAAGTCAGATTCCTAACTGTAACTCTGCCCCTTCACAATTATCCTTTAAGTAGAGCCTCCTTAAGATTATACAGCTGGTGGGCATGCTTACGCACTTCCAACAGTACCTGATAAAGCAATCACCAGGATCTCATTAATCTTGCATTGCTATAGGCATGTTTTCAAGAATCAATGTCTCAGGATGGGCTGCTGGGTTGGACTCACGGACTAAATACCTTAAAAAATTCAGCTCCTAATGTAATGTTTAGTTACCTAGCAAAAATCAACCTGTTTTTCAGAAAGACAGATCAATCCACAGCCCGTTGTAGTCAGATATGGCCAAAAGCAATGGCCCTGGAAAGTTCAAGGCAATGCAGTTACGGGCATAGCTGGCACTGCTTCCCCACCCTCATATTCTGCTGCCTGCGATATCATCTCGGGGGCAAAAACACTTTGGGCCACACGGCATGGCATGGAAAGGGTTCAGAGGGCTCCGCTCTTCCTTCCTGCTCTGTGATCCTGGCTGCTTCCAGCCTCAGATGATTCAGCCTATTTTAGATGTTTTATTCTTAAAGAAACACCACCAAATCCCTGCCTGGCCCGAGTCAGGGCAGGTTTGCCTCTCCTCCCAGCGCAGCGTGACACGGGCTCTGGGATCCCCGTCCACCCTCCTGCATCCACCTTGACTGCATCTCCACTTTAGCAGTCCCATGACTGCAAGAAAAGGGCGATAGAGTGCAGAAGTGACCCTAAAATGTTTACTTAGCGAACCTCGCCTGGCTGTTTCTTCCTCTCGTCTTGATCCAAAGCTCACTGCAGACACGAGTCCTTCAGATCAGGCCCCAGGTGGCAGAGAAAGTACAGCCACACAGCGAAACAGCCAGGAGCACCCGCAGCAGGCAGATTCCAGCTTGCGGCCAAGGCTACAGCAAGCTGAGAGCTGGCTGCTCTCCCTCCGCCCCAGCCGGTGCTCACAGGAAGTATTGCTTTCAAAGTACTTTGTCAGATCAGATAAGGCATGCTTCTGCCCATAAGCCAAATCCTAAATTGAAATGTTCAGACCTCTCAAACCAGTCAGATGATTTGTTTCTCCCACAAACACTCTTCTGGCCCGGAACTTCAAGGCGTCCTGCTGAACACGGGAAGTGCTCGACCATTTTGGATTTACCATGCGCTATATCTCAGTGCAGAATGCCTGTGGGGAAGACAAATGATTTTTTTTTTTTCCTCCCACATACCCAAGTAAACGCCAAGGCAGTGCAAATCATTATTTCCTGCCAGCTCTCTTCAGAATAGTACCATCACTTTTGGGTCTAGAACCTGTATTTTGCTCTAAAAGGTGTTTTATTGCAGAAAGTGTGGACCACTTGAAAAATGGTATGTTCACAGAGTGTATGAAAAACAAAACTTGGGACTCATAAGTACAAGGAACTGTCACTTCCTCAGTCCATATTAACATCCACACGATGCTTGATGCCTTGGCTGGACATATCAAATGCCATGCAATAAAATTGAGTTATCGTCGCCTCTAGGTAATATAAACTGCATTTCCCTCTGTCCCCTTCTTTCACTGTGCTCACCTGCTTGCCTGTTCTTAATGCACAATAAGTACTTGCTACTCAGGGCTCTACTAGCCTAACATATTTACAGCCTTGTCTCCTTCTTGCTCTTCTTTACCATGCTTATTTTATTTCAGTAAAGAAGAAGGGTGTAAGCTGTGAATAAATATGTTTGCACCAGATGCTCGGGGTGATTTCTTGCAGTTCAGTCATACAGCAAACAAGGCTGCAAATTGCTGAGAGAAGGAAGCAGCACAGTGCTTTAACAGCTCCAAGAATTACAGATTGTTCTAAGTTAAGAGCAAAAGCCATTAGTGGTTCTGACTAGATGGAGAAAACGAGATTAATCTCCTATTACATTTTCTGTCATGTGCCTGTATCTCTTCAGCTGCTGCCACTCTAGCATCTGCCCTTTCATTTTTCTCTGTCTCTTTTTGATTTTGCTGAGTGCTTTCCCCCCCGCCCTTCGATGCTCCTGCCTGGCAGCTTGCTGACTCCAGGCCTCTGCTCAGCTTCTTCCATGCAATGGAAATTCTCAGTCTCAGCAGCTCTTTGCAGTTTTGGGCTCCGTGGTCAATGGTGCTGTTCCCAAAGTCTCAAGCTTTGCAACTTTCTTTGTGAAAAAAATACAGCTGTTCTTTTTCTCAAATACCTTGTTCTACTCCTCAAAAGCGTGTGGGAGAAGAGCTTGAAAACACTGACCCTATGCCCTCTACAAGTATCATAACCAAAAGGTAAACATAGAGTCTAATCCTTAGATTTCTCACTCTCTGAAGACATTTTCTGTTTATGAGGCATCAGCTCACAGTTCAGGAACATGACGATGCTCTTTGCTCTCTAACATCAGTGAGAGGTAATGGATGACACATGGTGGCTCAGCTAGAGCAGATCTCATCAGTAATGGACATAATTTTCCTGCCCACATCCTTTTCCTTGTTTCTTTGCTCTCTGTGTACAAGGGTAAATCAGCTAGGAAGGGAATCCCTCCTTCACCTTTTGGTGCCCTGGTCTCTGAGAAACTCTGCACAAATGGTGGGCCATCAGCTGTTGTGTACTGGGACCCTGTCTGCCTGGCACTGGCCCCAGTCTCTGCCATAGGAGGAGAGAAACAGAATGGCTGGAAGCCCCTGGGATGGTCTCTGAGGTCTCCTGAGTCCTCCACAGGCTGCAACTTATGAACTGGAAGCATTTCCAGAGGTGCAGTGGTGCACAGCTCATTTGGTGCATGTTTTGAGACATTTCTCCCATTTCCTGAGAGTTCAGTGGAGGCATTCAACACCAAATGGTTGACATGACCTGACTAGTAGCAGCTGTAAACCACTCCAGCATTTCAGGTGCAGTTACTGACGCTTTCTGCGGAGAAGGAACACAGACTCCAGTGGGATGCATCCAGTTCAACCACTGTGAATACCTGAGTATGACATTCCCCTTCCTCCTCCTCCATTTCATAATAAAACCAGGACTGTAACTTGCCGCAGTGGGGAAGCTCTGTCTTTCCATGATTAACTGGGTTAATAAATCTGGATAATACACTGATTTTCCTGTCAGTATTCAGTAATAATTTTAACAAAGCAACGCATCACTCTGGGATCTTCTTGCCTTTCTTAGGGTTTCTGCTTTATTTACCTTGTTCTATTAATTAGTCTTAAAGTTAAAGTTAATCCAATTCCACTCCAAAACATTTCTAAAATAATCTTAAGGTGCTTCCCTGATGTTGGGTGATGTCACAGAATGTCCTAAAATGGTGCTGGAAACTCCTGAAGTTTTGGATTGCAAGTCAAGGCCATCCTTTTGATACAGGTTTTACTCTTTAATGTCAGAGGATGTCTGCAAGAACAAATAGCTATTGTCATCGCTGATCATTTAAAAAGACTTACTGGGTCTCTGTGGCTGTGTCAGATCTGTATTTGTTGTGATTACAGCACCTGGTCATCTTCTAATGGTGCTGAGACTGAGCCTGACAGCTCCAGATGTTAAAGCAGCTGTCCAGGTAGCGTGTTACATCATGCCCCCTCTGGCAAAGAGAGGGAAGAAAATCAACAATGAAAGAGCAGACACCTCATGCCTGAAAGAGATCAGCTCCTGTGCACGAGCAGCAGCTGTTTCATTGACACATGACTGCTGAAGAAAGCAGCATGCAGCTTTGAAGTCACATGAAGAACAGCTAATAGCGACCAGTGCAGACCTCCGCATCCCTGGGGAGCATCGCTATGCAAGGCAGGAGCATACGGGGGCTCCAAACGCTGGTGTCCCAGTCCCTTTTCCTGCCCTGTGGCAGCTGTCCAGGACAGAAGAAGAAAATGGGAGCAGTTCTCTTCCAGAGCATGGTAATCGCATCCCAGCTCTGCCTCAGAGCAACTCACAGCCAGCACCCAGGCCCACGCTCTTCCCAGTGCACTCTGGACTGGGCTGGCTGCTCCTTCACTGGGGGCTGACACTGCCTGTGGCTGGGACATTTATTAAAGCCTCCACGCAGACCCATTTAGCCTAGAAAAGATCTTGGTAACCAGGAGCTCCAGGGTAAGATAAGACAATAACATGCTCAGTGACAGATATTGAGTATTCTCCTCGAGGTGTTTAAATGAAATGGGCTGAGCTTCTTTGTAAAATCAGGTTCACATTTGCCCGCTGCCGACAGATACACTTGGAAGGGAGAAACTTTGTGGGAGTCTCAAAGCCCTAATTGCATCTGTGCTGTGGGCTTTAGGATGGACTCTAAAATACTGGGGCAGGGGGGAGGGAAGAGGACAATCCTGTGGCTGGATTGCAGCTGTTGAAGCTCAGTTCTTACTCTGTTGCTTGTTGCCTGTACCACATCTGATGGATCAGCATCTCTATTCCTGTGGCTGTGCTTGGCAACATCAAGAGAAGCCCAGGAGTGGAGTTGGTTGATCATGTGGGGCCAAAGTAGGGTGAG
Organism: Apteryx mantelli; assembly: GCF_036417845.1. NCBI lineage: Eukaryota > Metazoa > Chordata > Aves > Apterygiformes > Apterygidae > Apteryx > Apteryx mantelli. The sequence continues at coordinate 9,130,361 of NC_090020.1, forward strand.
TGGAGATGGCAGTGCCATGGCTCCAAGGAAAGTGGTACCTACGTGCCTTGCAGGTTGGTCCTCTCAGCAGCTCTGCTCACAGGGTTGCTGGAGGAGGATAAGAGAGCAGTGGTCATGGCAGAGGGGGTGGTGGAGGTGACAAGGGACCGCGGCCCTTGAAGCTTTTGTCAAATGATGGGTTTGATCTGGCTGGGGTGAGGGCTAAAGACTGCCAGGGACAGAGATGCCAGGCCAGCAGACTGGAGGAGGATTAAGCCACGCTCTTGGGGAGGTGTGTGAGAGACAGCACGAGAGTCTTTCCCACCAGAGCTCTCTTGAGAGCTGCAGGAGGAGAATATTCTTCTGCTGCAGGGAAAGAGGAGATGTAGGATTAAGCCATGGAAGGGAAGACCAGGAAATATTTGAGGGGGTAAAGCTACTGTTTCAGAGTCAGCATCAGTTTGCCTCACTCCTGAACCTGCTCAGGACTGGAGGTTTTCCGTCCCTTACAGGTGAACTGTCACTGATCCCAGGCCTGGCTCGGTCTCAGCCACCCCTGCCCGTGGCTCTGCCCTCACGCAGGATCCGTAATGCGAGCACAGAGCCGTGTTTTGGAACCAAGAGACCCATGGGCAGAAGCTCTAGTAATTACTTTATCAACAGTGGCTCTCAGGTCCACCCTATCTTGCCACAGGAGAGTGGGCAGCAGCCTCATCATATCTCCTCCTAGCTGGACTACCTGCCAGGTTTCATTTCACAGATACACTTGTGACTTTTTATCGCCTGAAACTGATAACACAGTTGAAGCACCATGCCCTCTATTCTCCATCCTTACTCTCCAACTTAAAACTTAACAGTACCTTGGCCAGAAGGACCCAAATAGAAATGCAAGTGATGCACACCCAGCCATTTCTTCCTTGCCCACCATCAGGCAAGAACAGATAGCATTTTTCTTTATGGCACCACAGGTCCCCTACAGTTGCCAGTCTCGGCTTGAGAGAACTGTTTTCCCTGTTTACTCCAGACCTCCATAGCAATTTCCTGCCCTCTGTTCTTGGGATTACAGCACAAGAAACTAAGAATGTGAATTCCTCAGCTAATCCTTGGCTGGGATTTTCAAGAGTCAGGTAATACCAAGTTCCTTTCAAATTCAACTGAGAGGTTAATTTTCCAAGGGTCTATGAAAAATCCTAACCAAAGCCATTTTTAATTGATCACTTCAGGCCTGGAAGCCTTATTGGTGGCATCTAAATGCATAGAATTTGCTGCAGGGTTTAGTGACTTATGGCACTAATTATTCTAGTGGTGTCAACATGCCTGTATTCCTATTATATGACTCATTTTGGAGTCAGATCAGCCACCTTCTCTGAAGCCTGAGTTCATGGTTTGTTCTGTTTTTGCACCACCGTTGGCTTTATTCTTTCATGAATAAGTGTAACAGAGATCTTTCAATTCACCTTGCCCTCAGGAGTATTCTTCTAGTCCAGCTGCATAATTCATTTTGCCGTGGAAAGCTATGCCTGCCTCTTGAAGCAATTCTAGCGTTGGTTTCAGGAAGGCATCAGAACCTCATTATTATGAATATGCTCTTTGCCGCTAAGGCAACAAAAAGAGGTGTTAGGAAACTGAGCCTGGCACAGAACTTGCCTTGGAGTCCTTATTAAAATCCTTGACTTTTCCTGCAAGCTTCGGCAGGGAGGGGTGGGCATAGGAAGAGGTTATAAGCTCTGGCAGTGCCACGCGTTGCCCCATGTTGCTCCCTGTTATCTGACTGTCACACTCCCTAGTATTTTGCCATAGCAAACGTCACTAGCTCTGTGGGCATTTCTTTTTCACACTCCAGTGCCTCAACCTAACTCCCAGCATGAGGAGGCTGTGCTGGGCCTTAGACTGGTTTCAGGTCCCTGCTCTGGCTTCAAGGATCTCGATTTCTGTCCTGCGTGGCAGGCTTAGATTTAGCAGTAAGGCGGAAGCACAGCTAGGAGCCAGAGGAGGTGGGCTTGAGGGCTGAGGAGGGTGCTGAAGAAGATGCCTAACCCCTGTGGGCAGTGATGGGGAGAACAGGCAAGAAATGGTGCCGTGGTCACACTTTGCTGAGGGGTCCAGTGACCCAACGAACAAAGCATGTGCCTTTGGCACTGCTGCCGGTACCACCAGGAGGCTCCCAGGACCGGGGCCTCGTGACCAGCATCCTCATCAGCTCCACAGGCACCATGCCGTCCCTGCAGCGGGAATAAAAGCAAAGCAAATACGCCTTTCACTGCATCTAGCCCTCCCCTAGGTGGAGGCGAAAGGGCTGAGCAGATGTACTGAAAACCGCAAAGGCCTCAAGCAGTGTATAGTGTGGATGGCCAGAGGAGAGGATGTTTGGATGTGACACAGGACTGCTCTCAGGGCCTGGCTGAGGAATGTTATTTGCCTTTTCTTTTTTTCCTCTCCTAACCAAATCCTCCTTTCAATTGCAGCTCAATATTTCGCAAGCATCATGGTCATCGTTGGTCTGTCTGTGGTGGTAACGGTGCTGGTTTTACAGTTTCACCATCATGACCCTCAAGCAGGAAAGATGCCCAAATGGGTAAGCAGCTTTGGCGGTAAATATTCAACAACCTGCTAAAAAAAAAATTACAATTTATAGTGAACTAAAGAGGGGCAGAAGTTGTTCTCAATTAATCCCAAGTGCCAGCTACAGACAGTATGTGTGACACTGCTGTGTTTGCTGCCAGCGTAAAAGAACGAATATACTAAATTTGGGTTTCCATTAAAGCCAGCATATATTATTTGGGTTTTCTCTTTAAACTTAAACCAGGAGACAGCTTACTCTGCACCCACTTTGCAAGTGCTGACCCCAAAGGCAACAGCCTTGATTTCTTATCCAGCAGTCGCTGGTGCTGATAAAACTTGGCGTTTCAAAGCACTAAGCAAACACCTACTAGTCTCTGCTGGGCAGTTTGTCCGGCATGTTGCCTTGTAGAGGTTCATACTGCAGTCACTGGCAGAGCTGTAATCTCCCAAAACAAGGACAGGAGGTCCAGAATTCAACGCTGGAGGCAGTCTGCATTTCCACTCTTGCAACTGTCCCAGCTGTGAATGGCTCTCTGAGTTGCTGGAAGACAGTACCCACCACCGCAGGGCACCAAGGGTCCTGGATATAAACTCAGCTGTGCTTCTTGCAGCTTGCAGGGTGGCTGACTGCTTTTCTGCATCATCAGCAGATGGAGTCAGGCTCAGTCTGGGCTCAGTCTGGCTGTGCTGAGGGACCCCTGGACTTTGCTGGGAAATCTGCCCTCTGCTGAAACCATATCCACTTGTCTGCCTGGAGAAACAATTTTGTCTGCTGGCATCTGATGACTTCTCAGTGCCATAGTCTGTGGACACTCTTTTCTCTACAACAGAAGAGTCTGTTACGCCAGTGAGGTCCAGTACCAGCCCCAGTTAGCTTTCAGGAGGAATGTGTTTATTTTAGATTTTCATGTTAAAAACAAAAGCATACTTTTTTCTCTCTCACCTTCCCAAGAATGGGTTTTAGAATAAGCAGGGAACACATTGCTGCTACAAAAGGAAAAGTAATGAAAGCTAAAGCAGATACCAATAGTCGCAGTCATCTGCTCACCCTGGTTTCTAAGAAGTCTGCTTTTGCAGCGTCCTCTATTATCTCATTCACTTTATTTGTCATGCTGGCCAATTATCGTGATGTGATGTGAAATTTCACATGGCTACCAATGTCAGCTTGAGAAACAGAACTGATTTCTAGTTTATCTTCTCTAAAAATAAGTTGCAGAGTCAATGCAAATTAAAAAAAATAGATCAGTAGATATTAAGCATAGCTAACAATCACTTCTTAAAATGCTGTATAAATTAAGATCAGCTTAGTTTCAAGACAGCACAGCAGGTGAATTCTAGACGAACCTCTATGTCAGCAAGACTTGAGGACACCAGTCTGGATAAACATGCTTCAGATGTCCAAATGGATAGAGTATGCAGCAGCACAACAGCCCCTTGGGCAATTGTACTGTGTCTTCTGCCTTCTGAGGAGTCTGGGCATGGGCTGAGGTGTCCTGTTAAATATGCTCACAGACCCTGCCAGTCAATTCTTGCTCCTTGCCAGCCCATCAAGATACTCTCTGAGGCCACGTCAAATATTTTTGCTAAGGAAACTTCACTATGATGATGAGACATTAGAGGAAATTATCATTCCTGATTCTTTTTGAAGTTTCCTGGGAAAGAGGACAAGCCTAAGAGAACAGTTCTGCAAAGCCCTGTAACAACTGAATGTTACATGTTAAGACAGGACTTCTATAGCTGCTTCTACAGTATGTCCAGATTTAGCATTAGGCCTAACCAGACACATGAAACCAGCCCATTACCACACGAATCATCCATTCTGCAAGACAAAGCAAGCCCTGAAGAACTGTGCTCTTCTGTAACAAGCTATCAGACCTGGCTTGTTGCTCACTCTCTCAAACCTCAGAACACAGAAATGGCATATCTGAAAACTATTGGACAAAGGATTTTCTTCTTTCATATCGGTCATCTGGAGCTCCCCAGAGCTCCTGCAAGACTTGGAGCAACCCGACACACTCCCATTCACATCCTGGAGAGCTGAGAGGACTTCCCTCCCGATGAGTGAATCCAAGGGACCCATAGCGAAAAATGCAGTAACAAATTAAACAAGGGTTGAGCAATCACGGGATCTGGAGAACATCCATTTCCCCGTAATATGTTTGGGAGAGGTACACACTTCGTTCCACTTCTGGAGCAGTTGTAGAAAGAGTGGATTTTCTTTTGCCATTGGCAAGAAAATTTGTAGGAACATATTTGGCAAGAGATTCCTGGCTAGATGTAGAGCAAAATAGGGATTGGTTGTGGGAAGAAATGAATGGAAGTATCTAGACCTGTGTATTGAAGCATGCTGCTGGGAACTTGTTCCCCCAGCACAGACCTGCTGCTGTTTCACTCAGAACCACAGAATCACAGAATGGTTGAGGTTGGAATGGACCTCTGGAGATCATCTAATTCAACCCCCCTGCTCAAGCAGGGTCACCTAGAGCATGTTGCCCATGAGCATATCCAGATGGCTTTTGAATATCTCCACGGAAGGGGGCTCCACAACCTCTCTGGGCAACCTGGTCCAGCGCTCTGCCACCCTCACAGGAGAGTTCTTCCTTATGTTCAGACAGACCTTCCTGTGTTTTAGTTTGTGCCCATTGCCTCTTGTCCTGTCACTGGGCACCACTGAAAAGAGTCTGGCTCCATCCTCTTGACACCCTCCCTTCAGATACTTGTACACATTGATAAGATCCCCCCTCAGTCTTCTCTCCTCCAGGCTGAACAGGCCCAGCTCTCTCAGCCTTTCCTCATATGAGAGATGCTCCAGTCCCTTACTCATCTTAGTAGCCCTTTGCTGGACTTGCTCCAGTAGTGCCATGTCTCTCACATTGGGAAGCCCAGAACTGGACACAGTACTCCAGATGTGGCCTCAGCAGGGCTGAGTAGAGGGGGAGAATCACCTCCCTCGACCTGCTGGCAACACTCTTCCTGATGCACCCCAGGATACCATTGGCCTTCTTGGCCACAAGGGCACATTGCTGCCTCATGCTTAACTTGGTGTCCACCAGCACTCCCAGGTCCTTCTCCGCAGAGCTGCTTTCCAGCAGGTCAACCCCCAGCCTGTGCTAGTGACTGGCATTATTCCTCCCCAGGTGCAGGACCCTGCACTTCCCTTCGCTGAACTTCATGAGGTTCCTCTCCGCCCACCTCTCCAGACTGTCCAGGTCTCTCTCAATGGCAGCACAGCCCTCTGGCGTATCAGCCACTCCTCCCGGTTTTGTATCGTCAGCAAACTTGCTGAGGGTGCACTCTGTCCCTTCATCCAAGTCATTGATGAATAATGATGAATATATTGATGAATAAAACCCCCATACGGTCTGTATTTGACAACGTCTGGACAAAGAATGACAAGGTAGAAACTACAGATAAGAAAGACCTATCTGAGTACTCTGGGTTCTTGCCACAGACCTGCTGAGGTCCACTATTTTTTGGCTGAAAACATTGTGTGCAGGGGGTCGTCATCCTTGAACAACAAGGTTCAATGGCCTGCCAGCTGAACTGCCATACACTTAAAAAAAATTACTATCAGGAAGCAAAGACTGTAGAAGGCATTACTGGAGAGTGCAGATGATATACTGTGACAGCTGTAGCACAGGCAAGCAGGCAGGGCTGAGCGATCTCAAGACAAAAGGGGCAAATGCCAGTTGTGTGGGAAGAGGCTGGCAGCCCAAGAGTGGTCAGTACACAAGTTCTCTGCAAGTCATAGCCATTGCTCAGTCATTAGGATTTATGGCACAATCCCCATTGATTTTTTCCTGCCAGCATCTTTCCGGGCCCGTTTACCTTTTTTTTCAGAGACATCCATACAGCTTTTTGCTGAATAAAAACAGGAACCTATTAAGATGGCTATCTGCAGAGAGGAGGAAATTGCTTACCTGAAATTTGTTCTCTGCAATCCCAGTCTCAGCAGATCCTCCTAGAACTACTCACTCCCCACGCACCCCTCCCCCTGGCAGAGCCAGACATCCAGGCAATGCAAAGCTCTACCCCTAATTAATTGTTAGGGGATGTTTTTCCACCTTTGATGGAATTGGCTGCTGGAGCGAGTTCCAGGGGAAGGCGTGGGCTTTCCTTGGGAGCACCTCCAAGGTAGAGGCAGAAGCCCTCCGGCTCTCTGCTGTGCCTACATCAGGTTGTTTAGTTTCAGGCTTCCCTTTGGATATAATCCTGGGCTGGCTGATGCCGTCGGGCTGGGGTGTGCAGGTTTGCCGGGGAGCTGGTGCTCCTCACAAAGAGCGCTGTAGCTACAGCCTTGTCCGTGGGCTAAGCGGTGAGCAGGGGTTCACACCCGGGCTGTTTCTAGACAACCTCAACCAATTGGCATGCCAGGAAGAGACTGATGCCTGAACGTCTGTGCTTTCTAGGAAATATGGCATTAGTCCAAACACATGAAAAGCTGCGGTGTTGTCTTGCATGTATTTAATTGTCTGTAGGAAATGGGCTTGTCTGTATCTGAAATTATAAATGTAAATTCTCCAAAGAATAAGCACACCATCTTGAAAGAAAAAGTAACATTTCTGCAGAACAGAGCTTTTCCCCTTACATCTCCTTGAAGACCCAGGGCAGACATATCAACATTTTCTAATAAAGTTTGCCTGGCCTAGTATTTTGGAATTTCACATTATGTGAGAATGAATTTTTCTCTACCCTTGCCACTGACACTGCTGAAATATTGTCAGCAATTAAAGCCTTTATATTGTTCCATGATAATATGCAATCATTGTGTCCATAAGCAGTCAGAGGACATTTTAATTAAGGAAGTTCAATTAAATCCAGGATGGATTTTTTTAACCTGCTACATTATAGTTTTGTGTTTGTCTGTGGTGACCAGGGAGGAAATAGTGAAACATTTAAAGCCACCAATGAAAGCAGAATAATTTGAAACTCAGGAAAATAGCTTTTCAGGGTGAGGAATAAAAGATTCATTAGAGGGAGTGAAGCAGAATGGCCCACAGGGCTGCGAGCCAGAAGAACTCTCACTGTAAAACTTAAAAATTGTATTACCATCTTCCACTCGTCTTGGCTTTTGGGTTTTACTATTATTACTCCCTGCTGCAGTAATTAGCGTCTCCTCCTTTCTGAAATTACGCCTGTCATTACAGCAGCCACGCAAAGCGCGAGCTGTAATTCGCCCACCTGCGCATCTGCCCTGTGCAAACGCAGGAGATGACTCCACCTGTATCTGAAACCACCCTACGGACGAGGGGTGGCCCTGAGGCATACAGGGCCAAACCGACAGGAGCAGCATCCTTCAGGCGGTCCTGGGCACAGGGGTGAAACCAGAGGTCAGTTCTGCTTTTTCTGCAAGCAGAGCGAACCAGTAATTGAAGAGGCCACCTATCTTCCAAGAGCGACTCTCACCAGCTCCTTGCGAATGTCCGTTCCTCTATACATACTACTTGAAGGACTCTACGGTTACAAGATTTTACTGACTGAGTTTGCTGCTGTCTGCCTTCCACAGCAATCAGTACTAAAAATGGGAAATCTGGCAGGCTCAGAGTTCAGACAAGGGATCTGAAGATCAGTTCACAGGGAAAAAAATGCTGGATGTACCCTCCTGAGTTAGCTCACCTGACAGCCTTAATAGGAAATATTTGCCCCACAAACATCCATAGGCAGGTTAGAAAGCTCTCGCGAACTGTCGGAGCAGTTTTATACCAGAGCATGAGGAAACGACAGCTGATAATAGCAACATTCAGATTTCGAACTGCCCAATTTAACTGATCAGCTGCTGTTGTTTTGAGAGAAGGCCTGCTGTGTTATGTGGCTGAACTCTTCACCAAGGATTAAAACAGGATTGCAACAGCTTTCAAGTAAAACAACACAAGGCTGTTTATATAGACTTAAACAGCAGGGGTTGCGGGGAGGGTATATGCTAAAAACTTCAGTTAGTCTGTCCTATAGTCTAATTCAGCACAATCTAAACATTTGCCCCCCAAATCTTTAAGAGTATCTCTCTCCATATTAACTGAGAAATGGTTGTAAAAGAATGCAGCCAACTTTGTGCCCTCCGCTCAACCACAGAGATCCAGGATTGTTTGCAAAATAGGGGAGTTCGAGAATTGTTCTGTGAAGTGAAGATCTTAAATCTCCTTTGCTCTCTAAGCTGGGTGGACATGGAACACCTGTATGTTCAAAACATGTCTGAAAAATGTCATTTTTGGGAAGGGCCCAGATCCTGAAAAACTCCACTTAAAATCAGATAGTTGGAGAACATAGCAAACAGCCAGGCTTTCTAATTGAACATAAGGACTGATGACAGTAGCCACCAAATGCTTCAGAAACAGTACATTAAAATGCTCAAAGGCTCCCTTTATTCATATTCTGATCACTCTCTTTCAGGTCCGTGTCATCCTGCTGAACTGGTGCGCTTGGTTTCTGCGAATGAAGAAACCTGGGGAAAACATAAGGCCCCTCTCTTGCAAATACAGCTATCCCAAGCACCCTCCGAGCGTCAACAGCGCTGAGTTGAACGTCCTGCCCGGGCACCAGTCCAGCAACGGCAACGTGGTCTACAGCTACCACGCCATGGAGAGCCCACGCTGCCGCCAGAGCAACGATCTGGGTAGCAAGAGCGGAAAGGTTACTTGCCCCTCGCCAGAGGATATCGAGCTCGCTCAGAAGAAAGCTTTCGTGGATCACCTCCCAGCGATCGTGAAGATCCTGGAGGAGGTTCAGTTCATCGCAACGCGCTTCAGAAAACAAGATGAGGGTGAGGAAATCTGCAGCGAGTGGAAGTTTGCAGCTGCTGTTATAGACAGATTGTGCCTGGTTGCATTTACCCTTTTTGCCATCATCTGCACATTTACAATACTCATGTCTGCTCCAAATTTCATAGAAGCTGCTTCAAAGGATTTTGCATGAGGCTTTCAAAGATGAAAACAGTAAGGAGAAAGGTAATTTAAAAGTCAAGGTTTCCAGTAATTTTGCTAGGTATTTTAACTCAAAAGAGAGAAGTGTACTTTTCTGTGCTAACATACGCAGAAGGAACCGAAATTAGTTTCAAGAGCTAATTTATTCCTGATGTTTGTGACTGTAATTACTGAATAGCACACATGTTGAGTATACGTGTTGTTATTTATTTCTTAGACTACTTCTACATGTAATTATGTCATGATCTTGTGACCATCAGATAGACAAGATAGACAAGAATTCCAATCTACAATATATTTGTTACAAGCTAACACTAGTATCAATACATTACAAAGCATCTGTGAACCTTTAGCTATTTTTATGTGGCTCGCTATAAGCTCTTCAGTACTTTACTGTTTTCAGTATCTTTATGTTTTGGGGATTTTTTGTGGCTCTGATACTCACTTCTCAGGTTTGACAGATATCTCTTCACAGTCTTATGACGCTGTATTGCATTTAACAAAATAAACTGTCATCGTGTTAGCTCTTACTAGTGCAGTGACTGGAATGTTTTCTCAGTGAATATGTTAGCAGAATGTATTTTTGCCAGAATGTAACTTTTTAGTTTTCATGTAGGAAATATTGGTTGTTGAGGAATGAAAGAAAATTCATCCTCCAAAATGGCAATCACACGTACCGTTAATGGCGCCTCCTTAGCTCTCCTGCTGCATCACCGTTGCTGTCATGTTCTAGCTCTGCTTAATATGAAACATCTCTGATCGCTTGGATCACAGCTGCCAAACTAATAATGATGCATTCTGCGTAACTAGGGCAAAAATCTTGGTTCCACACAGCCTGTAGAATTTTTGTCACTGGTTTCACTGGGGCCAGATTTCACATTTAGAGTCCACAGCTTACACAACAGCACTGAAGTAGGGTTTTTTTTGTGCTAAATTCTGTTAGTACAGTCCACTTTCAAACTTGGACAATGTGGCTTGGTTAAAAGAGTTGTGTAAAAGAATATTTTTGTTTTGGTAAATTTTAATGCAGCAATATTTAATCTCCATTTGTACCATTTTGTTGTCCACAAATACAGTAATGTAATGTCTATATATTAATAAACAATAATCCTATTATGCCACTTCCCTGGAAGAGAATGTCAGAAAAGCCCCCTTCTCAAAAGCACCTCCTTTCTATTAACTATGCGAGTGGAAACCACACCTTTCTCAGTGTGATTTTATTTTGCCAGCTGATCACAACAGACCTACAAAAGGCTGTGATGTGAGGTAGGCATCTTTCCTCTCTGGGTATCACAGCACATTTCTGAATGTCTTCTAAAAGAAAACACCACCACCTTATCTTCTCTGACTGTCTTCCAGCTTGCTTTTCTTCCAGTCAGTGCTAATGTACCAAAATTAATGTTTCCCGTATCTGCTTGATGGATCCCTCCCATCATCACTCCTGGAGAGGAAGAAGCAGATCATGGAGCTATTATTTACGGGAAAGCATTTTCATTTAAAAAGTGATGGTGAAGCTGGTAGCTCCACAGCCTGAAGAACCAAGCAGCTGTTTCTTTTAGGAGAAGCTGTGGGAGCTTTTTCGCTATTGCTCTTCGTTAGGAGGTGGTGGGTCCCTTTAGAGAGAGACTTCACTATGATGAACCTTACCTCTACAGCTTTGAGATCAGATCATCACACTAGTGTTTCCTACTTGAAGTTATGTCCAGAAAGCACCCGAAAGCTCTTGGTAGTCCTGACTATAGTGACCTGTTTTGTATTTATCATAGCTTTTGTGCTCTGCACTACTTGTTATTTCTTCAGTTCAGCTCAAAGTGGCAACAGTAAAAGACCACCATAACGAATATTCATTGTATTTTTTTCTGAGAGATCTTGCTGCCCATCTCAGTGTGCTAGTGCTCTAGGTAGCTTTTGCTGCACCAGCAGCAGAAAACTGCCAGGAGCTCTGCTTCTGTCCCTTGCCCATTTTGCTGCTTCTGCTCATGGAGCTGGCCTTGCTGAGGTGCAGGGTGCAATTCAAGAGCGGTTTGCCCTACACAAACTCTCAACTGAGCTGCAGGACTGCTCTGGGGGCTCAGGTCAGTGATCAGCAGGCTCTGCTCCTGGGACGCAGCAGAAGTGCTCACTCTAAATTATTGCTTTGGTTATGGGGACAACAGATGTAGAAAATGTCTAAATATCCATTTATTTCTGCAGTTTGTGATGCAGGATGCTATATGACCTTTAGAACGCTTGCTCAAGGACCACTAATATTTTTGCTTGAAAGTCTCCATTTTTGAAAGTAGTCTCCAGTGACAGGATAAAAGGATAAAAGCTAATGTTAAACTGTACAGTCACAGTAACTTAACATCCTAATGCAAAGCATGTTTCTTTACATGAAACACAGTTATTATATGAGAGTATTTTTAACTGGAGCAGGGATGCATAAATCTTAGGACCAGAAGGATGACAGAAACTGTCCAAAAACAACAATGGAAAAATAACCTCAATCAAATATTTAGTTTATGAAGTCCAGTAAAACTAAAAAATTCCATTTACAGATTACCATTTTTTACTTCTATGCCACCAAGGGATGGGTCCTCTCTTATAGAGCTATCCTAAGACTCAAATTGTGTTAATGCTATGCAGTTCACAAAACCTTGTACTGGACTGAAATTGCGTTCTGGTTACTTGTTCAACTGGCAAAGCGAGGCAGATCCTTTTGACATCTGGTAGTCACTTGGCCTTTTGGAAGGTAATAACACTGCTACCACAAAAATTCTGGAATGACCTAGTTTAGAGTGAAAGAGGAAAAACGGCCACTGTACAGACAGAACAGTGCAGAATAAAGCACCGATGCATTCAGGGCTTTCCCGAGAACCGCAGCGCAATTGGAAAGGCTGATGCATCATCCCACATATATACCAAATCGCAGCCTTTTGTCGCACCACTAGTTAGTGTCACACAACGTCTGTCAAGGTATTGCGTAATTCCAAAAGACAGAAAGTTTCCAAAAACAATCAGAACGGCCAAATGGCAACAATGAACTAACCCACAACATCCGTCTTTTACAAAATCCGTGCACTTAAGCAGACGTTCCATTAAGAGTCATGGCCATCTTATCCTCCACAGGCAATGTGAACATCCTAGTAAAAATCCCGGTACTCTCTCTCTTGCTGAGGAGCGCCGTATTCCCCGGGAGGCACGTCAGATCTCTGGTGTGGAGGTATTCAGCGTGGGCTGTCGGCACCCTGCCCCTGCAGATTTTTGTTGAATGTAGAAAATTGGTGAAGAACTTCCTAAATAAAATACAGTTACAAAACTGATCTCATAGGCTTGTCTGACAAAAAGAAAATACTTTGAGAAGACCAATGTTTAAATGAAGGTAAATGCAAATACAATGATAATGTACAAGGAGGACATAATACTAGAAAAAAAAACCAAGCAGTCATTCCCACGGTAAACTCTAAAAAGAGCTGTTTTTGCACAAAAGAGGACTTTCAAAGATTAGCATCTGCAGGATGCACAGTTATTTCATACAATCATTATATCTTTTTTTAAAAATTCATTTATCAGGGAAAGCAGGATCTAAATTTCAGACCAAGGACAGGAATACAGCAGTATGGTTTTGGTAGTATCTGTTTATATAGAAAATCAGTTTTGTCAAAATAATTTGCATGGTTGTGCAATAGACAAAGAATGAATGTATACACAGTATAATACAGTGAAGACATGTCCACAGAATTCTAATCAAAGTAAAATTTAAGGCCATATTTGTGGCATTCTCTCCTTTTACTAACATTGCACTCCGAACATTTCAAGGTACAACCATGACTTTTATTCAATGATAGAACATGCGTAATGAAAGGAAGGAGCACTTGGGAATCACAGTATCTTCTAACTGCCCACAATACATCAAGGCATAAAATAAATTTAAAATAAAGTAAAGATGCATATTCAGCTATTTCTGCAAGAATCAGTTATTTTTCAGTTAAAAGCCAACAAATAACACCCTTTCTCAGAACCTCCCCCCCCCCCCCCGGCCAAAATAATGTTACCTTGTAATATTTTGTGTAACTTCTGAAAACAGGAAATCAGGATCTAAGGTATTTCAGGCCGAGATTTCTGAGATCTATGAAGTACAGAGTTACAATACACATAGATGGAACCATAACTCTGCCCTCTTTCAGTAAGTCCTCAAAGCAACTATAATACCGTTTCCATCCTTTTAAACAAGTGTTCTGCTTGGCCCATAGGTCCATGCTAAGGACTACATTGAATACTACAGTAAAATTAAACCACGTTTACACTCATTTGTACTTAAAAACACACTTCTGTCTAACACAAACTTTCTTTTATCATCCAATAAATTCGGGGGTTCCACTTTTTTTCCACCTTGCTGCTGACCAGACCCCTGTGCACCTCCCAGTACAGTTCATGTGGAAAAGGTCTGCAGATTTTCCTCAGTTGCGCACAGCAGAGTTTCATCAAACCCAGGGTTAAAGGAAAAGCATAAAGCCTCAGTGCGTTCGTCGTGTGGTAATTAAGTTTTGTCCCCGAATTATTTGCTTAGAACAAATCATTTCAGGGAAAACAGATCCTAAAACTGGAAATTGTCTGCACCCTTCTCTGTGCTTCTGGAAAGCCTAATGACTTGCATCTGTAAACATCCCGTGAACCACTACCCTGTCGGCAGGAGGTGGCAGCTGACAAGAACATCAAAAAGTGAAAACAGTGGCTAAAATGTCACAGATCAGAAAAACTTCTGCTCAACATGAAATACTTAGGTTCATCAAGGCAGAGAACAAGCCAAAGGCCGAGGAAACCCTAAAAGTAGACTGTTTAGAATTTTTCTAAATTTCATTTGTGTTAAAATTTCTGATGAAAAGCCTTCCATGTTTTTTAACCAGGTCTAAAGAAGACACACATCCTGAAGTTAAGAATATATTTTTTATTGATTAGTATTGTAAGCTTTATTTTATTTAGAATAAATTACTTTTTGATATAAAGACTCTTTCTTCTGTCAGTAATAAATGCCAAAAGTACCTCCAAACCCAGACACCATTCTTGTCCAAACTGGCATATTTTTAATGCTTCGGTAATGTGTGCTTGGTCTTGATATACCGGGATGACTTTGCAGCTAAAATGAAGCTCATGAATTGGCAGGTTGTAACTTTTGAGGATGATTTTGAGGATTTAGAGTCCACGGTTAAAAATAATTAAAAAAAAAAACATTTTAAACACAAATTAAAAGAGAATTTAGCTGGATTTTACAGGTTTTATAATTAAAGTTGATTTACAATTTTCCATCTAAATGGTTATTTTGTGAAAAAGAAAATTTCTAAAAATATAATCTTTATTAGAGTTATTCCGATTTCATGTAAACTTTTCAAATTTCCACAGGGAAATCAAAACAAAATAGCACAAATATAATTGCAGCTCAATCTAACTCTGACTGAACTGGACTGGTTTGCTAAACTGACTGACAAATTTTTTGAGTTTAACATTAAAATGTGCTTTCAAGGGGATCCCCAAGAGAGCTGTGGTGTGAGAGTGCGATCGTTGCTTTGGCAGCTAGTACCCCTCATGCTGTGCAATGCGCACGTGCGTCCAACCGAACTGCAGGGCGCATGACAAGAATCAAGACCACTGATTCATCATAGGAACTTAGTCTTTCAGAACCTATGTAGGAAAATTGTGATAACAGAATGGGAAATCGAACAGCAGCTCCCTGGAGGCAACCTATGGCCCCACACTGGAAGAGGGAATTAAATGCTAAACTTCGATTTTGCCAGGTGACATTTTTCAGAACTTTATGATCAGTGCAGTGTTCTGTTACGCCAACCTTGTATCTTGCACAAGCGTTACCGCACTTGATATTGCCATGGGAAGGAAAACCTGGTTTCATGTATCACTAAAACCCCCAAACTGGTACATCAGGTCAGATCAAAAATCCATCTGGCACTTCATCTTATCTTTGACAGAGATCACACATAATTGTTCAAGAAGGAGTCTGGTAAACAGGCATGCCTGGAATGATCCCTCTCCTTGTACATCCTCCTAGCCTAAAACAATAATTGATATAAAGTGTACCTGCACTTAGATCTCCATATTTAATAGATAGTACTGGAACAAGCCAAAGATTATACTGTGGCATCACGATTAGCTCGGATTAGTGCATGAAACGTACTGAAATTCTGGCAGCATATCATTTTGCACGCAGTTACAACAAACCCTGCAGCTTTAGTGACAGAAATGGAGATAGAGAATTCTCAAACATGACTATAACCAATGCCACTCTGCAATAAACAAAGACAACAGTTGTTGTGCTTTCAACAACGTTTACTGACTAGGATGATCATCATGCTCCTTGCAGGCTCTCTTTGGCTACTTAGTCTAATGCAACCAAATTATAGTTATTTACACAGACTTTCTCTGCTTGCTGATACTTTATTCAAATACTACTGGGATTCTGCTGGAGAGGAAAACAGATGAGGCAAGGCTCTCTTGCAACCTTGGCTGCATGCCAGCGAGGGGAGACTTGGCTGTTGTGGGTGGCTCTTCTTTCTGAAGGGTGAGGCATGCAAAGACTACTGCTGTCTGCATGTCTCAGCTAAGGAAGGTGAAAGAAGAACCAAAAGAAAGGGATAGGAAAAACTGCAGATGCATATTTTTCCTGTGAAAATGCTCCTCTTAATTTCTGTGCAAAAAAACAAGGCTTCTTTCTTAATATTTTTGTTCAATAGAATAGTGGTACAAAATAGTCTTCACATCTCTGAAGAGTCTGCTACACCAGAAGGAGGATCCAAAACCCCAGCTATTGGCTTTCTAGTATTATTTTCCTTAGGTAGGGGCAGTGAAAAAGAAGTATCCCATCAAAAGAACAATGCAGACACATAGCACCACGACCTGGTAACTCTGTGGCAAACAAATACGCTTCCACATAGAGTCTTTTTTTGTTTTTTTTTCCTTTTCACCCGTCAGAAATCCAAGTGGGAAAAGGAAATTTGATATCCTGAAAGACCTTGGCTGACCTCTTTTGATCCAAGACTAAAACCAGAATATTTTTGTGAATGTTATTTATGAAGTTTAAGAGAGTCTAGCCAAATCTTATTCTCCTAACTTAGAAGTCAATGACTAAATTCAGCCCAGCTGAAGAACTTCCTAAATGGCCATAGTGCACTGGGTGACCTCCAGCTGGGTATCAAGTCTCTGAGAGGATCAGTAATGATCTGAATATGACCTTAAACTGCATTTTAGGGGTTTCCTTAGCTGAAATTTGTATCCACAGCTTTGCAACTAATAGTCCTTAATGAATTAACAGGCCTCACAAAATGTATTGAGAAGTACTGTGGATACAAAACATGTTTATGGGTAATGTGATCAGCTTTGCATGTGACCAGAGCGTTTCTGTATTTGGTTTTCTTAGCAGTCTAAATCCTAAAACACCTTGACTTCACTAGGAAATTAGAGAAAAGGTATGAAGTTTTTTGCTAGTTCTGGAAGCCTCCAGCTTTATAATTATGCGCAAAAACCAGCTAAATTTTCGTTGCTGAAAAGCGAGCCCACTCTTAAGTAGCACAGGCACATAACAATAAGCAGAATAAAGTGGAAGAGGCCAAAGAGAAGTTCCTACATCAGTGGCAGGGAGGAGAGCATCCTGAGAAGAAGTCAAGATCTTAGGACTATGTAGCATCCAAAATCTCAAATACTCGCTCAGCTCCAAACCAAACCTTTGAAATTCCCTGTCTCTCAAAGTCCCTTGGCTATCTTTGAAGATACTGTCACTAGACACTGCTGCCCTACCAAACTTTCTGCTAAATGCCTGCTGCTACTGATCTTAACCTGAATGTGCTTTGGGA
The DNA here is from genome assembly GCF_036417845.1 of Apteryx mantelli. Classification (NCBI taxonomy): domain Eukaryota; kingdom Metazoa; phylum Chordata; class Aves; order Apterygiformes; family Apterygidae; genus Apteryx; species Apteryx mantelli. The sequence continues at coordinate 9,147,657 of NC_090020.1, forward strand.
TTAAATGACCCAGCATACTCTAGTGCAAACAGATTTAACATCTGCAGAATGACTGCCAGAGTTTCAGGTTCTCAGTAGGGGCTGAAAGGCAAGTGCTGCGTGCGGGAGCGAAGAGGGCTATAATGAGGCTTAGGGCTCCCTAACTGTCCTAAAGTGACTTCAGCTAAAAACAGAGTGCTGCTGCCAGAAACAGGCTAGACAACGTGCCTAGGAAAGTACCATTAAGTATCAGTACACCCTACTGAGACGTTGTGCTGGACACGACCAGGAGTCCCAGACGGATCAGGACAACGACCTGATTTCAGAAATCTGCGCAGTGAAAAGTCCTGGGGGGCTCCAGCCGTGGAAGCAGTGGCTGCACCATTTCAAATGTGCCACAAGACTCATTCTTCAGCACCACCTTACCGTTGCCCAGAAGTACGGTGCCCTTGCTATGAAGTACCTTTCCCTTGAAAAATACCAGCAGATTGAAACCAAGTGTCCAGAAACGAACTTGACCAACATAACGGTAATAACTAATAGCAGACTTTTCAGCAGCTGTGCTGTGTGAAATTTACATTTTAATTCCCAATGACCTTTGGAGAAGGGATTACGCAGTAAATTCGGGCCAAATGCTTCCTTCACATCTCTAAGTAACTCCCACAGCTACAACTGAGAAGGACCAAGTTCAGCATGAAATTCCCTTATCCTTAACTAAAAAAAGCAGGATATTTACATCTACAAAGACTATCCTAAGGACAAGATCTTTTACCCTGCTTCCTAAAAGCTTCGGAGAAGGATATGTTGCATTGGCCCACAGAGCAGGACCTTGATGGTTTAGAAAACTACTGTAGATTTTCTCCATCTCCTCTGACATCACCAAAAAAACAGCAATAGCTTTTTTGAGTGTTTCCAGAGTCTCTAAACTCAAAAATTAAAAAAAAGTCACAGAATCAAAGTGAACCACACACACCTTATTCATAGCTTCTTTTTGTAAAGGTTGCTTCTAGTGGATAAGAATAACATGCTTTTCATGTAAAAAAGAGTTTTGACTTCAGGTATCGGGGTATTTGCTGGAGGATGAGTTGGCATGGCAAGAAACAGCCAGATTCACTTCATCATGGGCAACAAAGACCGCCAAGTTAAAACCTGGGTTTTTAGGGAGCGAAATGGCTGAAAAGGAGCCTCTGCATAGCACTGAAGACCCCTGTGAACCTTGCAGAGTCCACAGGGCAGAGAGTAGGAGGCCTATTTGGCAGGAGATGTGTCTGCCACAAAGTTCCTGGGGATGCAGGTTGTGAGGAAAGAGTCACTGAGCTTCCAAAACTGGATGAGACAGAAAATCAGCAGTACATCCGCCCACCTTTTTTCTTCTGTGGCTGCTGGAAGAGAAAAGCAGTAGGCATTGCAGATGGTCAGTTTCAGACAGTAACAGCTGTATTTGTTATTTTTTTACAGCTTTTAATGCAAAAATACCATATAGTGACTTTTGTCATTACTTTTGATATTAATTTTGGACATGTGCTTCCTTCGCACAGACACGTCAAGAGAACCTGGCTTTTATCTCACTGACTGACCATCAAAAACCAATTCTAGCTTTTTGTGTTCAGTGACTGTGCATTTTCTACCATATATTAGTAAAATGTTCTTGGCAGAATGACAAGAGGGTTTGCTGTCAGACAGCCTGTATAGTCCCTCTTAGCTGAAATATTTTTCCAGATGTCACAGCTGAAGTCTATCTAATGGAATTCCCAAACAGATAAACATAAAAAAATAAAAGTAGGTGTCACAACCACCTGCTTGGGGTTCAGGGTTCATTATGTGCAGCATCCTGTGATGCTATTCACCAGTTTCAAAGGATAGAGAGCAAATAGCTTATTACATCTTTTCAGGGGTTCAGCATGTTAACTCCCTTGCAAATAACTCCCTGTTGTGTTCCTGACGTTCTCCTCTGCATCTGGAGGAAACCTCACTCACAGCTCCACATTATCCTGAGTGCAGAGCTAAGGTGCTGGCAGGTGCCTGGCAGGGGAGCCCTGATCTGCTGCGCAGTGAACATCATAAGGACAGGGGCACATCTACTGAATATTTAGGAGCAAACGTTGGACTGAGTCGTTCACTTTGCTCACAAAACTCTGCACCCATTGAGGCAGTGATAAGCTCTCTTGGCTGACATCAGAGTTTGTCCATAACCAAGCTTGACACCAGTATCACCAAGTGTCTGCAAATTTTTTGAGGAGGAAAGGCGAAATCTTCCTGACAGGAAAATCCATTAAGAAGCTACATGTCTCTAGAAAGGGTGAGCTGTGATTAAATCTGCTTTCCCATTCAGCCGTCCTGCTTACCCCTTCACTGAGTTTATGAAATATTCTCAGGAGTAAGTCTAATGAAGACCAGGGGTGGCTCTAATTTTTTTTTAGCTGGGTGTGGGATTCCCCTTCCCACATCATGCACAAAGAAAGGTAGTGCACAAGTAGGGCATATTTCTTCTGTGATTGCAGCACAGGATTTGGGGCTGGCATGTATGCTGCTATGTCTGTACTTAGCACGAAGAAAGTAACTCAGAAAGACTCTAGCAAGGTGACCCTTGGTAAAGTACTGATGCGGACAGACCCATCTGCCCCCAGAGCCACCTGATACAGACTGATTAATATCAATAAGCCTTCTATTCAGTGATAGACAATACAAGAAAACTGCAGCTAAGAAATCTGCAAAAAATTGGCATATACTGGATGGTCAAAAAACAGTCAGATGGCCAAGAAACTGTAGGTCCAGACTGTCCTTTTCCCAGCTGAAGTAACTGGTGCTGAAGTAATGAAAATCATGAGTAGGCTCTCTTGAGCTGTACTGTCTCAGAGCAGGAGGACATAGACAAAGCTCAGGCTCCAGACTGTAAGTGGTCCCTGCAGATCTTGAAGGCAGATCTAAAGCTTTGCAAGTCTAGCATGTGTCACCAGGGCGTCTTCAAGGCTAACAACAATCTTTCTTGCTGCTGGCTGATGTTCCAGGTAAGCACAAAAGCAGAAATCCCAGAGGAGCAAGCAAAGTAATTTCAAGCTCCTTGGCTTTCCCAACAGGGTCTTCTCTGACTGCCAGGCTAAACAGGAACTGTCCTTCCCCTCTGATTCCCCCACCACCTGCAGATGCCAGCTTTTCAGGGCTGCTGTTGCTGGCCTCCAGAAAAGGGAAGGGCAGTCGATAGCTGCTGACTCCTCTCTGCTGCATCTGAAGATTTTGCATGGAAGATGGGTGCTACATCCACGGATTTGATGCTTTTGGCTGCTCCTGCATAGTACAACAGTGGAGAGGGTAAATACAAGGTAAAGAGAGACAGTGCTGTCTATGCTCAAGGCAGAATCAGACCTTATCTCAGCAAAAACAATATACTACAAGTGTTACTTTTGCTTACTGACTGAAGTAAGGACAAAAAAGTGAGTGACTTGCACAGTGAAAAACTCTTAAGCTCGTAATATCAGCTAGTTTATACCTGTACTTTTCAGTTATAAGAAATCTTAATGGCACATCTTCTCTGTGATTACTACTGATTGTGCAGATGTAGTGAAAACTTGATGGTTTTAGTGTTTATAAGCAGCATAGCTAAAGCGGCCTTGAGATCAAGGACTAGCTCCCAAAGCATAAATGTACCCTGAGTGAAAGGTGAGTCCTTGCTTTTCTTCCTCACGGGTGTCAAAAGTGTGATTTCAAATGGGGACCCTCAGGTCAGATGTCTACATTCACACTTCAGCACCTAAATGCAGATGTGCTTGTTATGAACTGTCCGCAGAACCCTTGCTTTCCACAGATCTAAACTAATGCTGCAAGTAGTTGGGCCTCCAAAACATGTGCTAGGATCCAATTTACAGGTCTGCACAGATACATTCATCTTGCTTTTGCAACAGCAACTTATGGACCCAGTGCAAGCTCACACTAATAAAATTAACCTGGTCCATCCAGTGAGTCACTGCAAAGCACAAATGAAGCGATAGCTGCGTGGTTTGCAAGCAGCAGGCTGAAAGCTTGCTGCACTCATGGAGACGGGATGAAGGACCTCTTGGGCACAGCAATCAGGCACAGAAGCTGCCAAGAGAATGAGTTCAAATGACTGCCAGTAGCAGAAAGCTGTGTATAATGGCAAAATAATATAAAAGTATCTTCCTCATTCAGTTTTACTTTTCATATATTTGAAAGTCATATTAAAAGCAACAAATACTCAAATACTCAAAGGACTTCTCTTCAAGAGATGAGTTAAAACGACTGGCTCACAGTTCAGATTTTCATTTTGGTGTAGTATGAATTTCTAAAATAATGTTTTAGGGAAAATGATTAACTTTTTGATGAAGGGCAAATAGGCATAAGCAAATTTCACAGGTCATTATTTGCAATTCAAAACCAGGATTTGCCAAATATTATCTTCGGAGTATGACGCCTCCACCAACTCTGCCACCCAATGCAGAATGAGCTAGTTTAGTGCCATACTTTTAGTAGTTTAAGCAGACTATTGAACCTGTTGCTGCCCAAGCACAGTAGTTAGTGTCTAGTTGTCCTTTGTCATCCTTGATGAAAAGACTTTCTGAAGCAAGTTCCATATCCAGTTTTCCTATTTACTTTTCGGAAAGATTTATGACTAATTTACTATAAAAAAGCATTTATCTGTGCTCTCAGGACACTGGTGTCACTATTGGCCTTGAAAAGAAGAAAGGAAGGGTCCACTCACTAGCAAACTGTAAGCTTCCCAGTTTGATTAATGCCCAGGTTAACGTGGGCTGGGATATCCCTCATGGACTTGCAGGAAAAATTTGATGTTCTTTTCCAGGCAGACTACCTGCATACAGTAGGGACTTGGTTCCCATGAGGCTACCCAAAACTATATTGTTGTAAGGAGGAAAAATCTCCCTTGAGAGGTAGAGGTCTCTCTCATATCATGTACAATTAGACAAAAAGGCCCCAAACCAGACCTCTCAGCCTGTGTCAGCCAGCTCATGGAATTATACCAATTTGCATCAGTGGATGACCTGGCCATTCTTAGTCTGCATTTAACGCTTTACGTGTTATACTGTAAGCATGAAGATAGTTTACTAACTAGAGAACTGGCATAAATAATTTCCTTTAAAAATACAAGACATCTATGAGAGAGCAAGGGTACCTAAAGGAGTCTTAAAAGCTTCATCACAGTCTAAGTAGAAAGCACTGAACTATTAAGATTACACTCTTTCAAACATATTACAAAACAGGAACAAATTAAACACCTTCAAAATGGTGGTGAAGCCAATAATTGTATTGCCATAGGCAAGAGTGGCAAGGTGTTTATGAGAAATATGTGACATGAGAGTGACTGTACCTGACTTGTTTCTGTATTGACTGCACAGAAGTTCCTGCCTGGGGAAAGAGAGCAGCATTTTAGATGGATCTGAAGTGATTAGAAAAATCTATCTTGACCAAATAAATTTTCATGACAAGGTACTGTAGCAACAATACACATCCTTTGTCGCACTAAGGGAAATTTCATTCCTTTCCGGTGAACAGATTTAATTACATATTCCTTTATCTCTTATTTTCATTTATTTTCTGGAAGAAAATTTTAACCTTCAGTTTATCTAAGATGCATAAACCTCACAGCAGTTTACGTGCTCACCCAGCAATCAGGATTACTTGGGTAAAATGTTCCTCGATTTTGCCAGCATCCACTCCCACTGAGTTCAGTGAGAACTTTTGCAAGCACTGTTGTTCCCCGCCTGGCTTGAATGCAGAACTGAGGCTTTTACCAGCGTACCATAAAATGTGCTTTTTTCTCTCTGGCCCCAGGAGTCAGCTCCCACTTCTCTCTTCCCATACAATTAGCGGGCCCACCCAAAAATGGCTTCTGGAGCTCAGAAGAGATTGGAAGATCTCAGCTGGACCCCAGAGAAGGGGTTCAGCCCCGAGCTAACCATATTTTTCACTGACTTTCTTTTCCAAAGAACCGCGTTCTTGAATACAAGGACACTTCCCTGACTAAGCAAACTGAGGAAATCCCCAAAGCAGGTGCTTAATGAACTGAATGTAACTCACATTTGAACGCCCTGCTGATGCTCCGCTGAGCTGTGCTCTGCTGCTGATTACATCCTCCCCATCGTGCCTCCAAGCACAGCAGGACAACAGGAACCGCCACGCTCGGTTATCCCACCACCCTGCCTAGCCAGATATCCTGATTACAACATTGGTGGGAGTGGGGTGCTTTGAAAGGGGCTTTCAGAGCTATAATTTGTTCCAATAACATAGCTTCAATCATCGTCCCAAACACTGATGGCTACTTAGAGGTCAGGACTGTTACTCCCAAATGTTCATGCTATGTGGTAGCTGCTGATGTTTAGTAGAAAAATATTTTGTTTAAATGAAAACATCTGGCTGTTTTCATTACTCTTGCCTGATTTACAGTCACCGGCCAAAATACCTTTGGGAAGATTTTCAGAAGCACAAATGAGAATTTGCTTCCCAAAGATTCTTTATGCAACAGCTTCCATGGGCTGGCTGTCAATTATGGTCGGTTTTCTCCTTTTTTAGCATTTGAAGTACAGAAAAAAAAAAAAGAGCATTAAAAGCTTCTGCTAACATATAATTACATGTATATCTACTGTTTCATTGTGAAAATCTGGCATAACCACAAATACACTTTTCCTAGAAGTGGGTTCATTGAAGACTGAACCAATTTTTACTCTTTTTAACCACCAAACACTATCATATAGAAAAATAGCACTAAGAACGACATAAGTAACAATGTCATATCAGGGACTTTGGACAAGATGGTGCTAGCAAACCCTTGAAAAATTTCATCACTGCTTTTTCCTGATCCTTGTGCTATTGATCATGGCTGCCCCTGAAGCATTGTCGTAATTGAAGTATTTGTCTCTTTATGCTGAAAAGAGCGGGGAGTGAATAGAAAAACAGGGCTTCTTTAAAACACTTTCCACTGCAAGTCTCTTCTTTTCTTCTTTCTTCTTTGTTGCCAGAAAGTACTTTCCAGTACTAGGGATGATGGTCTTATTTAAATGGCTCGCTTCAAAATTTGGTTCAGCTTTAACTTTCTACTTGCTCACAGTTATTGTACTATGGAAGAGGTTTCAGTGACCATGGAATGTGTATTTTAAGTACTGCATTTAGTACAAAAATAACTTCCAAGAAATAAATACATGTCATAAATTTTGTTCTGAGGCATTTATATACACATATTTTTAGTTCTGCACAGCACCTATTAGTCTGAATAGAATTCTAGACCAGGAATATTATTTAAATTCAAGATAAATGTTTAAAGTTGGATTAGAGTGTATATTAATAGTTTATGAAGATCATTCTAAAGACAATTTTCACTGTTTCCTACATAAAGAAGCTTATTCTTCTCAATATGTTTCTAAATTTGCCATTAAATTCCTTACATATATTACTGAATAAAACTTTAAACATAAGGAAATGAGCTACAATTTTAATGCTTTTACTTAATTATCTTAGTATTGGATGTTATGAAATCCTTGTTTCAATCCCTGAGGAACAAAGCTTATTAAAAATTGCGTAGTTTATCTTCGCTATTTTCTAGGAGGTGCGACATCCTCCTTTATTGCATTAGGACTTGAGTTCACTGCTATAGTAGTCTATTTTTTATAATTAATATTATACTACAGACACAAGTGGAAACTTTTTTCCTTAACCGAAAGCTATGATGTAAGTAAATTGATGAGGTTCAAAAAGTGCTTCTAAAAGCTGAAGTTGATACCATCTTCAAAAAGGTATTGATACACGTTTTGATGCTTAATCGTTTGAGAATAGAAACAGAGAATTAGAAATATTGTAGAAACTGGCAGCTAAGCAGTAAAAGTGTGATGTGTAGGTCAGGTTTTCCAAAATGAGACAGGGAATATGGGCATACACGTACTTTTAAACTTCTGGGTGGTCATTACTGAACATGCAGAAGCGGCCTGAGAAACCACCCAGAACCATTTTCCTATGTGTTTGGCATTGTGCTAGCAACCTGAAGGGCTTTCAGATTGAATAGACATAGGAAGAGAAGAAAGAAGCATTTCATTCGCATTCTGCAAACAGGAAGCAAAGATAAAGAGAGATCAAATGACTTGCCCCTGCCTACCCAGGGGATCTGTGGCTCAGTCAAGAACTGAACAAAGTCACTGCAGCTCTCCTCCAAAATCTCAAGCATTTTCCTTCCTGTATGCACATAGGTAAGTCTGTTTTGAAAGTCTCAAACTTATTTACTGTGTTGGTAAGCACATAATATTATTATTTTGGTTCAGCTGCTATAAACGACCTGCTTAAGAAGATTTCAGAGGATTACTGGGGTCCCTCTAGGAAAAATGAATGTGATTTAACTAATACAATACCGAGAACTTGGACATGAACAGCTTCTTAGTATTCCTTTAAAGTACTCCTCTGTGTAGTCAGAAAGTAGAAGACCATTAGCCCACAAAAAATGATTGATTTGTGCAAAGCCATGTGTATTTTATATGTTAGTATATAACATATACTTTATAAGTAAGAGTAAGCAATTAATTAAAATACTATGTAATAGGAAATGTGTTAAAGAAAACATCCTGGAATCCTCTGCGCTACAGCCATGTGGGAAAAGCTAAATATAATGAATAGCATAGCCTTTCCTCCTTGTTATTTCTGCTTAACAAACTGTGATTGCTAAATCAAATTTGCCCTCTAAGCTACAAGGTATAATTCATTTAACACAAAAAAAGCAGAGATGTGTTTAAGAAAAAAAACCACAAACCTGAAATACTAAATTGGCTTTTCCATGCATTCCAAAGATTTCCGGATCATCAGTCAGAGGAAAGTTTTCCATATATCCTTTAAAATCTTGCAAACTGTCAGACATAGAAACAAAATATATACCTGTTACACAAATATATATATGCTGAACATAGTAAAATGTGTTCTTGTGACTTAAATGGATGAAAATGAAGAATTGGGCTATACATATTACATACTGTGACTATAATATAACGGTGCGCAGGAGACGTGGTTTCAGCAGCCAAGCCAGACAACAGAGTTCCCACCTCGACCACCTCTGACTGCTCATTCTCTCCCTCTTCTTGAGTCTTCCCATACCGCAGTTTGCTGCTTTATCTGTTGTGCCAGTACAGCTGCGCTACAATTAAAGCATGGACTCCTAAAAAAAAAAAAAAAAAAAAAAAAGGCACCAGCTCTCCAGGCAGTAAGCAGCAGTGTTTCAGCGACAGCTACACAAGCACCTGGGCCATCCCTGCAGCCGGCATTCCTGTTAGCAGATATCGCCATGGGCCGGGCAGAGAGCTGCTGGCAGGAAGCAGCACAGCTCTCCCCAAACCCTCCATAACCTTCATGATCCAGAAGTCCTGTTTTCATGTTCTGGCCATGTTTTTCAGGCAGGGAAAGTCAATAACGTGCAGTGACTGCAGCTCAGCCCTAGGCAGTGGGATCCACCTCAGCTGCCTGTTGAACAGGGTGGTTTATATCATGCTGGTGTTTTGTGGGGCCCTGACACTCTGGAGCTATCATTGCTCTCCAAAGTTGGCCAAGCCTAAAGAATGTATTGAACTGGCAGGAGAATTCAGGGAATTCTCGAACCTTTTAGGAATATGTAAATTGTTATAGTAGTGCTAAATGTAGCAGGATCTCTACGATTTGAACAGAATGCATAATAGTATACAGTCATCTCTTTAGCACCCTATTCATAAAGCCTAAAGATGTGTTAACTTGCTTCAGCAAACCAGCTCAGCTAGGACCTCTCTGATCTGGAAAGTTACTCTGTAAAATTATCAGTGGAGTCTCATACCAGTCCCATATCCTTGAGAGCTTGCTAGAAGAGACGTTCTCACCGTGTTCTGAAATGAAGGTTTTTGTTCCCATTCTCGACTCCACAGCTGAAGAATGCAATCCCACAGTGCAGGTGAGCCAAATTCACCATTTGCTATCACTGAAAAGGAGAGGGCTCACTTATTCCTCCTCCACTCCCTGACACGAAGAAAGAGTTAGGTAGAACAGTCAGATCTGTTTAGCTATGTGCAGAAAATACTTTAGAAAATGACATTAAAAGAATCTACAAGCAAGATTTGCAATACAAGATTACTAAATATTGCAGAGTTTAACTCAAGAGTGCCTCCTTACAGCTCTGCCTATTGATCAGAAAGCTTTGTGCGTGGGAATGGAGAGACGCTGCCACTACTGTTCGCTGAGAGGCAAATAAGAGTTTTCGCCATAAATACATATAAAGACTCGCACTGAATTTTAGCATATTTCTTACATGCATGGAATGAGGTGGACCCTAACGGAAGTTTACCGTTTCTGTGCATTGCACAAAATACACATGAAAATATACAATCATTCATATTTGTGGTAGACAAATATACTACCAGAGACTGAATACATTCTTCTGCTCAGATTTTCATCCAAGTAAAAGAAATTCATCCTTACTTGGAAATATATTTACATGATTCTGAATATTTATAGTCCTCTTTCAGTGTGACGGGGCAAAAAGAAATCTCTTTAAGACTATGCACACATCTCTGACCCCAGCTATCAGTAAATCATGCTTCACAGGTAATTTCCTCTACAATATTGACATATTAATACTGAACATTAGAAATCACAAAGAAGTAATATTTTATTATTTCCAAATCTCTAGTCTCTAGAGCCTAGAACAGAATGATTTTTGTTGTTGTGTACATTGAAATGGGAGTGTTTATGTATCATAATCTGCTCCTTTTAGTTGTTAAGTAAGAAATAGTAAAAAGTAGTACTAGCATGTATCTATGTCAAGCAGTAAAAATCATGAAAATACTGAATTTTCAACATCATACGTAAGCAATTACATACCTGATTTGACTATGGTCATTGCTGCAGGTGTAAATATGCATAATGTACTGCATATCCTTTGCCTAATTAGCCATCTGCACGAACAACTAATCTCACCCATCTCTATGCACAAGTGCTATAATTGCTGTGTAAACAGAGTAACAGCACATGTAAACCAAACAATTGTCCTCACACTTTACACTTGTAATTTCAACCTCTGGTCCTTAGTGCGATCATCAAAATTCTTTAACCGTTTTTGTCCTAATCTCAGGTAATGAACATAGAGAAAAGCATTTCAAAGGCAATGCAGCAACACTAGTTTTTTACTAGTAGATATATAAGATTTATAGATGGCAGATGTATAAAGCTTATAAAACGAATACTACATTCATGGCAGTTTAATTATGAATGCGTACCTGAAAGGACTCTGTCAAAGAGGCCAAAAAGGATTTCCATTTATCTTGCCAAATTAAAATCAGAGAACTTTTCAGGGAAAAGAGAAAAACTGAAACAGGTATTTTTCTGTGCTCTGACTTTTATGTCAAAGTGCAAATGTCCGTCTGCGACACAGCAGTAAGCAAAAAGGAACGGCTAATGAAGAAGTGAATAGCAGGAGGCTAAAAGCGCGTTACATCTCCTAAACTTGACAGAATTAATCCATTTTTAAGACCAGTGCTAGAAGCAGAATGAAAACCAAGCCAAGGAAATCCTCGTGTGGCTTGCAGTGAATGAAGAAGCAGGCGCTTTGCAGAGTTTGTCTTCGGGGGCGGATGTGTCTGCTGCGTCGGAGTTGGCTCCGCGCTGCCTCCTGGGCTTGCCGTCCCACCCAGCCACTGGTCCCGGTGGCGTGACTGGCTGCTGTTGCTTTTGGAGCCTGGCACTTACCGTAAAAGCAGATTGACAGAGTTTATGTTCTTATGGATTGAGCATATCTTTGAAATCCTTGGGCAATGCCTAAGAACAAACGCTGTCCTTTTTCTCTAAGATATCTTAGGAGATGGGATTACAGAACACCAAGGTAACGTGACTGGCTATTTAATGCTAAGTTATATTTCAGAAGGGAAAGCTATAGACTGAAAGGAAAAGGAGAGAAAAAGAAGAAAGAGTGCTAGCATTTAAAATTTGAACTGAGGCAACAATTCATTCTGCACAGAGAAAATCATTAGAAAAATCAAATATTCTTGCATTCACCCTCTCTAATACAGCAAGAAAGAATGTCTAATTTAATAATAAAGAATGTCAAAGGCAGCCGGAGCTTGGGGGAATATTGTATGAATTTGGTCCCATGCAGCTTTTAAGTAACCTTTGCATTGTTGATGTTAAACTAAAATCAGTCATCTGCAAGCAACCATTTACTAGATGCTGATGGATGAACATTTCTTTACAACTCTCATGGACAGAGAATTTTGAGGTACAGTTTTCAGAACAAAAAAGATTTCACTTAGGAGAGATGCTTGAAAGCTCTTGTTTTTATTTCAGCAAATTTATAGGAGTTTTCAACTTCAGCTTGGCAAAACAGTTCAGAATAACATGCCTATTTTTCATTTGTATTGCAGAATAATTTTTTAGTGTACACAGAAAGGAGCTAATAAAAAATATTTAAGACTGGGCAGACAGAGAACCTTAAGTGTCATATTTCTGTATCTACCTTGTAAGGTATTTTTGTTATGATAAAAGCAATTTCAGTACAATGGAATACCGGAGATAAATTACAGGGCTTCTGATAAGTACAAGATTGTATAGAAAGCTATAAAACATGGCAAAGAAGATTTGCACACCGTCTTTTCATACTTCAACAGAAATCCAGGAGACGTGTTAGAGTAAAAGATCTGCCTCACCAGACAAATGTGCATTGCCCGTAATCTTTACAACTGTGTTTCTGTCTGTTATAATAAACTCCATTTTGAAGAAATGCCCTTTATAAAATATTTTATTTCCTTTATACCACACACTACTCTCCTCTTATCACACACCACCACTTTAGTTTCCTGTATAGATAATAATACAAACCCAAATCTATTAATTACAGCAAATCAGGATGGTAAAAACAAGTGAAACATAAGGGAAAGCATAATTAACCCAAAATATACAAAAATTCCGTTCCATTCACTTTTGGCTTGCGATTACCTGATCTTCTCCATTTGACAAAGCCAGGAGCACACGGTTCATTACTCTATTCTTGGACATGGGGACTATACACAACTGTGTTACTACAGTTTCACACCATTGTGACTACAGCGAAATCCATGTAATTATTGAGGGGAGATCCAGGACTCTATGAATTACTGCAAAGTTGTACAGAACTAGAAAGAATGGCACCAAAGAGAGGATTTGGTAGCACATTCACTATTTTATAAGTTAATAAATAACAGCAATGTGAAAAGATTGACTGTTTTCTCCATTGTTAAGGAAGAGCTTGAAAACTTTTATCTCACTGGGTGATATACAAAAGCTTATAAAATAATGTCAAAGGAAGTATAACAGTGGCTAAAAATGTGGCCTGCAGTGAATTGTACAACTGACAAGGGAGAAAAAAATCCTTTTACACACTCACCAAAGCTCCATAGTGAATAAAAATGAAAGTGTAAAAAGTAGGTTTGTATTAGAAAAAAAACATTCTGCAAACCAATGGTGAATTGATTAATAACAACTGGAGGGATAATTTTGAACGAATTATGAATAATGAAAGCTGAGAGAGAAATTAGGAACAAGAACGCTGAAAAGAGGTATAGGTGATTCCTGCAAATGGAAGAGTTTGCAGGAACGCTTATTAAAATAAGAAGGCAAAACAGCCTTTGGCCAGGTAAGATGTCAGGAGATGTGCTGAAGGTTGGTGAAGAAACAGTGTCAAGCATTTCATCAATTCTACAATGCTTTTCGAGTGGGAAAAATTGGGGGTGAATGGGGTGAAGGCTTTGAGACGTCTGTTTCTGGACACATAGGAGGTATCATAATGAACATTAATTATCATTCAGGGAAGGTACGATCTCAGACTATTCAGAAATTGTTAAAAATGTTCTCAGTGGAACTGCTGAAATTCAAAAGGGATGAAGGGTTTCATCCTGGGCCATGAGCACCTTAAACGCACTATACGCTCCTGCTGGGAAAATTCCCAGACAGAAGGCTGCAGCTGGTTAATGCTACGGCACACCTGACAAAGGCACACAAATATGAACTTAGAAAGCTGGACTAATGTAATGGAAGAATAGATCCATCTTTGCCCTGGTACGTAAGACAAAAAGCAGTGTCCATGTCAGAAGTACATGGGGCTACACCAGAAACTGTACAGTAAATGAAGATATATTCTTGAAGTCAGCAATGACTCCTTCTGTAGTTTTCATGAATGTTGTGAGAGGGATTACCGTTACCCGGAGGTACGAGTTTCCCTTGTCATTGCTATTACAGGTGGAAGCTGTGAGTGTTACAGAGGAATTTCGTAGATGAGCAATGCAATTTTGAGCAGGCTGAAGTTGGTGTGAATGTTGGCAGTTATGAAGACTATGATAGCTGGGGGAAGTAACACCCTACCAGTCCTAAAGCAGAATATAGGAAAGGTGTTTAGAAGAGCTAGGAAATGTAATAACTTTGCAGAAGTGACTGCTGCATTATTAGAACCTTCTTCAGTGACTTGCAGCACCAGATTTGACTGAGTGGTTACAGATTTTTTTCTGGAGTGAAAAGATGATGAAATACATTGTGCAAATCTGTACGTTGAGTCTGTCTTAGAACATGGAACAGCTGCTTGGTCATCCATGGGGGAAAAAAAAATATAGTATTTTCTCCACTACAGACAAGGAAGTGTTGAGGCACACAAATATGTGGCTAGCACTTCACTGCCAGCAAATGCAGTGGGGGAAGGAAGCGAGGTGGCTGTGGGTTGCTCTGGCTGCAGTGGGTTCAGCACAGGTCTGAGGTTCTGAGGTTGATGATCCGAGAGGATTAGCTCAGACTAGACCTTTAACTTTAAAGCAGATAATCATGGACACCAGCATGCCAGTACTGTACCTGTTATGTACATGAGGTCATCGCAAGGTATCCCTCCTTCTTGACAATAAAGGTCTAAATTCACCATCACTGTCATTAAGTTCAAAGGAGATGTTCCAACCAAGAGGTCCAAACTTCTTCCTCGCCTTGAATATTTACTGTAAAATGTAGTAAGTTGTTCTGTGGATTTGTTTCCGTGCAACAATTCTAAAAGCATATAGTGACAAGAAGACAGATTATGCCTTGTCCCCTAAGCCAGAAAGTGGTATATCTGATGACCTCTTCACGTGCAGAAGCTGAAGACACTGGTGCTCAGAAAATTTCCTCTGAATTACACATCCCCATTCAGTCTTGATAAAGCTAAAGCTGACAGTTCACCACCAGGAAAACTGCAACACCTGCTTAAATGCAGCAACTGAACTCTGGAGCCCTCAAATCTTTACCTGCTCTTGTACATCAATAGCTAAGTTATGAATTTTGGTCACTGGGACTGGATTCTGAGATAATCTTTGAGGATTCTTAATAATTGATTTTTCGCATAATTTTGCATCGTTGTTGAAAAAATTTCTGTAAATCTGTATCATACATTTTTTTTCAAAATAGATTCTTTAATTCATGAGTAATCATTCATAAATAATCTGACAGCAGTAACCTTCTTAAGAAAACATACAAAAATTCAGAAAGGAAACATATTTTTGCTTTGGGCTTTTAAAGGCTTCAGTACAGTGAGTTAAGCAATGGGAAATGTTTTGAAAGAAAGAACAAAATTTAGGCTGAAGACAAGGTTTTTTAGTATTTATTTTCTGTCTTAAAACTGGCATTTTAGTTTAGTGAGATTTCATTACATCACTGAAGAAATATAATTTTGTAACTATGAGAATGATTATATACGATGCCAGTAGAGGATGAACCTTAGTAAAACTACATTTGATTCTTTCACAAGAAAAATCCTGCTGGCTTTAATGGAAATTTTTATAAGTGATGACTTACCGCAAAGTCAGTAAAGGCAGCACATTTGTTAAATTCTTATTTATACAATACTTTCAACAACCAAGATGAAAACAGAATAATTAGAGAAGCTTATATGACCGTGTGTTCACTCACAATCCGTCAGCTCAAACCTGAAATATGAAGTTACTCATTGAACTGCTTGCAAACACAGGAGTGACATTTTCCATGCATGAAATGTTTGTACTGACAAAAGTTGCAGGAGATAAGCTTACATTCCTCTAATTTATATGAAACAGATGCTAAAAGTTAGCTTTAAGTTGGAACAAGCAAGTGGTAAGTTTTGCATGGACCTTTCTGACGAATCATAATTAATCCAACTGATGAGAAGCTTTGTAGTAACAAAATAAATACAGTTCTGATTCTTTTAAATTAATGGCTAAATAAGCTTTGCAGAAAATGCTCTGAAACACTTATTAAAGAAATATCCTCAAAATGTAATGCAGACACAACAACTATTTTGTGTAATTGCTTTTCAGTTTCTCTTCTATGCACCCCAGTACCATCAGATATACCTGGATGACAGCATGAAAGAAGCAAATCCAAAAATGATTTTTCTCCATGTTTTGTCCAGGATATTTTCTCCAAAAAATGTAGCGGTCATCTCTGCGAATGCTTGCTTGCTGTTTGCACAAAGTTCTTTTAGAGATTCATTAATTACCTGAATTAAAAAAAAAAAAAGCCCACACTGCTAGTTATATACTTAGATCTGCTTTCTGTTTTTTGCTGCAGTGCTGTGAAGTTAACAGATAGAGTCTACCGGCATGTAAACTGTATTTTCCACATGGAAGAAATTAATCTACAAGAAGCTTTAGTTTTTGTCAGATGAACACACTGATTATATAACCAAAGAAACTTGGGGAAATGAAAAAAATAGTGAAATATGAATATGAAAATGAAGAACAATGAAAATTATAAAAAATGGACTTGCAAAAATGATTATAAATGTGCAATAGATTAGCCGGAAGGTGACTGAGTACACTGTATTGCAGTTTAACTGCTTTATTTAGATATTAAAAAATCCCATTTTTGAGTGCTGGTTAAGCAGCAGTTTCTGATACTCGTGACCAGTCAGGAGAGGCCAGTATCTTGATTAAAATAATAAGGGTTACAAAGATAAGCATGCACAATAAGTGTGAAGAAAGAGTACAGTACCATGGAGATCACGTTTGCTCCTCAGAATATTCTTCCAGGTTCCCATGATTTGTGGCTTATGATTTCTTAAACCAGAGGTGGTTTTGTAAATGGACATTTTTAGGCAGGAATTTGTGCAATTGCTTTTTGAAGCCATGTATACTTTTAGCCTTTATAATGTTACGAGATAAGAACCTCCCTTGCCTTTTGTTTGGAATTTGCCAGCTGCTAGCTTAATGTGAGGTCCATACGCCGTTTTGGGGGGAAGAGTATTCCTCACTTCATGCACTCCACTATTTCTATTATGATTCTCATGATTCTCCTGATTTTCTCATGATAACCCCTGTTATTTCCTTCTCAGCCATCTCTTCCATGATGAAGCTTCTTAGTCTATTTAATTATCCCACATAAAAGATGTAAGAAATGTTACATTTCACAGAAATGTAAGCCACAACACTGACATCTCCTTCATGAATAGCAGTTAAGATCAGACTGCTTTATAGTTAAAGTCACGATTTTTTCCCATGTGCATTACTTTATATTTATCTATATAGATTTGCGCCTGCCATTCTATTACCCGCTGGGCTGCATGAGATTCTTCAGCAGTTCAGTTCGCTTTTGGTTTTAGTTCTCTGAATACCTTCAGTAATGTTACCTCATTGATGATCCCTTTTACAGAACATTTACAGGTGTATTAAACAGCACAGAATGCAGCAAAGAGATCCACGGGATTTTACGAGTGATCTCTCATCACTACGAATACTCACCATTTACTTCTGCCCTTGGTGTCCAGCCTTCAACCAAGTGCAGACATTCTTACTCTCTTACTCACTGGAAAATTTCTTTCTTTGCAGCTCTTGAGTGGAAGACTTTGCCAAATATTTCGAATTACAGTCCAACTGCTCTTGTTCACCTGCTGACTCTTTCAAAGATCTCCCCTGACTTCTCTTCACAAAAGCCACCATGACTCTTCCGCACCAGACTCTATTTACCCATTTTTCCACTAATTTTATTCCTCAGAATAATTTCTTCAAATTCTCTCCATATGAGCATCAAAAATTGACCCGTATTTCTCCCAAACTCCCCTTGAATCCTTTTAGAAATTGGAATCACGCTTGCCACACACCAAATTGCTGATACCAAGGCAGTTCAAAGTGAGCCATTAACACAAGAGTGAGTGGTTCAGCTATTTCATCCTTGACTTCCTCTACAATATTTGGGTGAACACTATCTATCCTTGCTACTCGTGACTGTCAAGTATACCAGTGTGATCTATCCACATCACTTCTGCCAATATTACTGTTCGAGACAGATCACCTCACGCAACTGCAGAAGAGGTTTCGCGGTGGGAACTGCTCAGCATTTATCCACCATAAACAGAAATGCAAAATCCATTTTCTTTTTCCTGTCATGGCTTTATCTCTTCTTTTATCCTTTTATATCTGTTGGACTAAGTCGTCAGTTTCTGGCGCCTGATGCATTTGTAAAAGGATTTATTAGTAATTTTTGCGCCTTTGCAACTTATTCTGTGGTACCTGGTCTGCGAAAAGCAAAGGCTGATAGAGGTCATTCCCTTTGTTTATTCTGCATTTCCTCAGAATATGCACTTCCACTCCATAGATTGGATGCTGGTGGCTGCTAAATAGTTGTATTTACTGGTACCAGCATATAAAGGAGACAAAGAATCTGGGAAATGTAGTGACTTGTTGAGACTTTGGATTCCTCAAGTCTTCACTGCCAGCAATGCTATCAGTCAGTTAATTCTGTTCATGTATTTGGTGAATAGGCTCTAGAATAGCTTTTTTTTATTAGAATAGTGCGTTACAAAAAAAGGAAAAAGAACCAAAGATACAAACATTCCAGTGTGAAATCAATACACACATCCAGTGTGAATCCAATGCAATCAATATCCAAAAGTATATTAATTAGATAAGACACTGCAAATATTTGAATTGGAAGATTCTATGATGAATTTGTTTTGTATTTTTGTTGTGTATTTGCCAAATGTATTACCTTGGCAGGGTTTTGAAGCACAGTGACAGACAATTTTTCACAAGTCATAGAACTTAGAGTCAAAAGTTCTCATGAACAAAAATATCTGAAAAACAAATAGTGTGGATATTTATTGCTCTCTTGTTAAGTTCAGTTTAGTAACTAACCAAATTTTAAGCAACATGCTGTTATGAAATTTACTTTATTAAATGATTATAGTACTTCAGTAAGATATAGTAATTTCTCTGCTTGAGATCTGGAAGGGAGAAAGAGCAGTATTGTAATTGCACTTTGAAATGACACTTTGGATTGATTCAAGCTCCAGGGGAAATAACAAAGGATACAAAGAAACGGAGAAAACCTGGGGGAGAAGACAGGAATTAAATCTAAAATCAGGAAACAGTTAGTCAGAATAACAAAGACGGTAAATAGGGGCTGTATGTATAAGTAGCATAAACAATCTTCCTTTTGTACGTGACTATATCACCACAGCTTGAATACTGACATCCCTTTTAGATGTCACTGAAGGTTAAAAAAAAACTGAAGAGAGTGCAAAAATATGCACATAATAACAAAAGAGATTTGGATGTATAAGCAAGATGAGCTTGTGAGAGCAGGCAAAACAGCACTTGCTACAGTAGTGACAAATGAGTACTGGCAGAAGAATGGATTTTGCAAAAATGACAATTTGGTATTTGTGAAGTAAGCCTTCCTATATTTCAGTTCCTCATCTTCAAAATGGGATAAAATTTCCTAGCTTTTCAGTGCCTTACCATTCATTCTTTAATAAAAGAACCACAGGTACGTGAAGTGGTAAATCCTTAAAAAAGGTAAAAACGGCAATGAGCCAAAGGCCTCTACAGTGTGGGTGATAGTTTGCATAACAATATAGCAAACAATAGCAAATTCTTAATTCTAAAGCATCTTTTTCTACATTGCATACTATAAATAACACCTGCAAAAGCACAACTCTGATCTGGCACCAACTTCTTGAAAACATATTGTACTGCAGAATGAAAATTATATACCTGGCTCTGTAAAACTTTTTACAAGCTCTTCCAGAGCTAACATCCATGAAACTGCTAGGTGACAGTTTTGCAGAAATACCCAATTTCCCAGTTTTACTGCATCCTTTATCATCTTTTCTGCAATAGATCCTTGGCCTTGCCCTGGTGAAACTGATTCCACTCTGAAATACAGAGTAAATTTTGTAAGTATTCTTTTGAAGTATAATTTAATATGCAGGCACTTTTTAAATGGTAGAAGCTTTGGGATTTGCTAGTTTAAAAAAAAAGCATTGACCAAAATTTTTGAGTTTAAGTGTTGAAATCAGGTTTCTTAGTCTCATATTTAGTCCCAAAATGAAAACGACTTAATTTTCTGAAGAGCTAATTGTCACTGAATCTATAAGCTCATCTTCTTACCTGTATTGGTATAAAGGCCAGAAACCACTGCATTGTTAGGCATTTAATTGTCGTATGTTTGCTTAGGAGTACAGTTGGAAAACTTTCACTATTAATACAAATATAAAGAAGTACAAAGCACACATGAGCTGGAGTAGGAAGTAAATATCTACAGTTATATTATGCAGACAGACTGAATCTCAGCTTCATCTAAGTCAACAGTAAAATCTCGTCAGTTGTTATGGGGCTACGATTTTGTGTACAGGCAACTTGTTGTATTATATAATTTAACGGCATAAAGATAGGTCTACAAGAGACTGGTATTTCAAAAGGGCCTACAGTAATTCTTTCTCAAATAAGCCTAAGGAATTTATTACCCAGCTATGCAGATATGCACAGCCAAATGGCATGTGCAGTGAGACAGTGTAATCCATACTGTCCTGAATATCCTTGCTCTTTTGCAAACTGCCAAAAAGCTCCTGTTGGCTCAGAGCCTGTGTTTAAGAGAAACAGTAGCAGCGCTGAGGCAGATATGTCTTGAAATAGGGTTCCAAGGTCAACTGGGGGCTTCCCTACGAATCGTTTTCCAAGACACTCTATTACTAACTTGTTAAGTGCAGATACCACCTGAAGATATAAAGACGTAGCAATGCATATATATGCAAAAGCACAGAGAAGCGTGCGCTATACATCAGCAGCAACTCCAGGCCACTGCTGCTCGTACAATATCTGACACAATCAGACCCCTCCTATTCTTCCATAGGGATACAAATAATAAAAATTCACTAATGAAAGAAATATCGGTCTCCTAGGGGACTCATCTGAAAATTTTTGATATTTAGAAGCAACTGCCTCCCTGTAACCACAAGCAGAAGTAAGAGCTCTCTGCAAGCTACTAAATCTAAGAAGCTTAATATTACGCTAGGACCACTTGCAAAAACTGGAGTCAGCTTCTAGAAGTCAGAACATTTCCTTAACACATGATCAAATGGCAACAGACCAGTCTTTCCAAGTATTCTCAAAATTCCCACCTCATTCACAGCAAAAGACTGTAAATGGCACTAGCAGCATTTGAACCTGCAAAAAGCCCAATCACGTCCCTGCACAGAAAGTACAGGCAGGAAGCAGGCTACAGACGCACACTGCTTCGTACCAGCCATGAAGCCTCAGCCTAGTCCAGCCCTCCCCTCCACCCAACTTGAGCTGCCTGGTGGGGAGCTGGTGTTTGCACTGCCTACGTCAGCACCCGGAAATGACTCCTCTCACAGAGAATTCTTGCCATTTTAGAGCACCTGGGACACAAACCTTTTCTTCCATATAGCTCTTCACCACAATTTCTGAAGCATGGTCAGTCTTGTGTCCCTGGGAGCTTTTGTTACGTTTTCAGTTTTTTTCTTACTCATTTTGCTCCCCGTTCATCTAAAGGAGATATGAACCAGATTGTCATCTGATTCAAGGCCCTTTCCTGCTTTCTGCTACCGGAAATCTTGTGTGGGGGACAGCGTGCTCCAACAGGCTTCATGGGTCCAGGCCACAAACACTGTTATGGGACTGAGCTGAACAGAAGGAACAGGAAAGTACGGGAAGGGGGAGGAGGCGAGAAGCCCTCGCCTTGCTTTTCCTATTGATCCTCTTGAGGCAGAGGAGGAGGCTCAGACTGTCCCAGCAAAGTGTACAGCAAGAGCCTTACACCCAGGTGGAGAAAATAAAGAGAAATACTTGTTACTACACCACCTACAGACAGAGCTGAGCTGCTGCTTTTGAAGCGGCAAGAATAGATTCAATGAAATGAAGCAGTATCGGCACAAAAAAAATCCACTTTGAAACAGTGGATTGGTGGTCATGAAAGAGTCTTTCCAGTGTAACGTCTAACTTTGCTTGTTACCTAATTTAATGAATCACAGAATCACAGAATCGCTGAGGTTGGAAGGGACCTCTGGAGATCATCTAGTCCAACCCCCCTGCTCAAGCAGAGTCACCTAGAGCACATTGCACAGGATCGCATCCAGGCAGGTCCTGAATACCTCCAGAGAAGGAGACTCCACAACTGTTGGGGCCCTTGCAGTGCTTCACAACAATAATCTGTGAGGATCCCTGCGGCTATGTGAATTGTCCTTGAGCATTCCTAGACCATTACGGAAGGGGAAGATAAGTAGTGGTAAATAAGTAAAGGAGGGGGCTGATAAGCCTCTCCACGTGAACAGCAACTTTGCACCGATCGTGTATTCGCTTTAGGCGCGTGAACAGAAACTGTAAACCAATCATATTAAGGCAAACGCCGCGTGCTTCATAGCAGCTAACCAATCATAGTGGCCAAGGCGCCGCGTGCCTGCATGCCACGACTGCACAAACATATATAAGATGGGCACATTGCTGAATAAAGTTGGAGTTGAATCTGCATTCTGTGACTGCGTATGATTCTTTCCCACTACTCCTGCGGACCGCAACACACAACCTCTCTGGGCAACCTGTTCCAGTGCTCTGTCACCCTCACAGAGAAGAAGTTTTTCCTCATGTTCACATGGAACTGTCTGCATTTCAGTTTGTGCCTGTTGCCTCGTGTCCTGTCACTGGGCACCACTGAAAAGAGTCTGGTCCCATCATCTTGACACCCTCCCTTCAGATACTTGTACACGTTGATAAGATCTCCTCTCAGCCTTCTCTTCTCCAAGCTAAACGGGCCCAGCTCTCTCAGCCTTTCCTCATAAGAGAGATGCTCCAGTCCCCTAATCATCTTTGTAGCCCTTCGCTGGACTTGCTCCAGTAGTGCCACATCCCTCTTGTACTGGGGAGCCCAGAACTGGACGCAGCACTCCAGATGTGGCCTCAGCAGGGCTGAGTAGAGGGGGAGAATCACCTCCCTCGACCTGCTGGCAACACTCTTCCTAATGCACCCCAGGATACCATTGGCCTTCTTGGCCACAAGGGCACATTGCTGCCTCATGCTTAACTTGGTGTCCACCAGCACTCCCAGGTCCTTCTCCACAGAGCTGCTTTCCAGCAGGTCAACCCCCAGCCTGTACTGGTGCATGGAGTTATTCCTCCCTAGGTGCAGGACCCTGCACTTCCCTTGGTTGAACGTCATGAGGTTCCTCTCTGCCCATCTCTCCAGCCTGTCCAGGTCCCTCTGAATGGCAGCACAGCCCTCTGGTGTAGCAGCCACTCCTCCCAGTCTTGGATCATCAGCAAACTTGCTGAGGGTGCACTCTGTCCCTTCATCCAGGTCATTGATGAAGAAGTTGAACAGTACTGGACCCAGTCCTGACCCCTGGGGGACACCGCTAGCTACAGGCCTCCAGCTAGACTCTGCACCACTGATCACAACTCTCTGAGCTCTGCCATTCAGCCAGTTCTCAATCCACCTCACTGTCCACTCATCTAACCCACACTTCCTGATCTTCCCTATGAGGATGTTATGGGAGACAGTGTCAAAAGCCTTGCTGAAGTCAAGGTAGACAACATCCACTGCTCTCCCCTCATCTACCCAGCCAGTCATTCCATCATAGAAGGCTATCAGATTGGTTAAGCATGATTTCCCCTTGGTGAAGCCATGCTGACTACTCCTGATCACCTTCTTTTCCTCCACATGCTTAGAGATGGCCTCCGGGATGAGCTGTTCCATCACCTTTCCAGGGATGGAAGTGAGGCTGACTGGCCTTAGTTCCCTGGGTGCTCCTTCTTGCCCTTTTTGAAGACTGGGGTGACATTGGCTTTCTTCCAGTCCTCAGGCACCTCTCCTGGTCTCCATGACCTTTCAAAGATGATGGAGAGTGGCCTAGCAATAATGTCCGCCAGCTCCCTCAGCACTCGTGGGTGCATCCCATCGGGGACCATGGATTTGTGGGTGTCAAGTTTGCTTAAATGATCTCTAACCCGATCCTCCTTGACCAAGGGAAAGTCTTCCTTTCTCCAGACTTTCTCTCTTGCCTCCTGAGGGCTGGCCTGAGCAGTAAAGACTGAAGCAAAGAAGGCATTCAGTATCTCGGCCTTCTCTGCATCCTTCGTCACCAGGGCACCCACCCCATTCAGCAGCGGGCCCACATTTTCCCTAGTCTTCCTCTTGCTACTGATGTGTTTGAAGAAGCCCTTCTTGTTGTCCTTGACATCTCTTGCCAGATTTAATTCCAAACGGGCCTTAGCCTTCCTCGTCGCATCCCTGTGTAATCTGACAACGTTCCTGTATTCCTCCCAAGTGGCCTGTCCCCCTTTCCACTTTCTGTAGACTTCCTTCTTCTGGCTGAGTTTTGCCAGGAGCTCCTTGCTCATCCATGCAGGTCTCCTGCCTCCTTTGCTTGACTTCCTACTCATAGGGACGCACCGCTCTTGAGCCTGGAAGAAGTGATGTTTGAATATTAACCAGCTCTCTTGAACACTCCTTCCTTCTAGGGCCCTCACCCATGGGATTCCTCCAAGTAGGTCCCTGAAGAGGCCAAAGTTTGCTCTCCTGAAGTCCAGGGCTGCGATCCTACTTGGTGCCCTGCTGCCTCCTCGCAGGATCCTGAACTCCACCATCTCATGGTCACTGCAGCCAAGGCAGTCCCCAACCTTCACATCTTCCACCAGTCCTTCTTTGTTTGTTAGTACGAGGTCCAGCAGCACACCTCTCCTTGTTGGCTCCTCCACCACCTGTGTCAAGAAGTTGTCACCAATGCTCTGCAGGAACCTCCGGGACTGTTTGTGCCTGGCTGTGTTGTCTCTCCAGCAGATATCAGGGTGGCTGAAGACCCCCATGAGAACCAGGTCCCGGGATCGTGAGGCTACTTCCAGCTGACTGGTAAGTCACAGATGTGGAAATTATGTCCTTTTGAATTCCATTGAGAGCTGGGAGTGCTTCTCCTAAATCATAGCACATAAACCACATGGTGTCTTGAAGGCATGGAACATTAGCCTTAACAGGATGTTGCTAGTGAGTAGAGGAAAATAAAATTATGAGAAGAAGGTAAGAAAAACTCAGGAAACTTATGACTTTGAGTAGGCAAGATACAAGAGCTATAAAACAAACAACATTGTGCTATTCATAGCATAGGATTAATAGCATGGAATAGGATGAATAGCATCCTATTTCAGAAAGGCATTTAAGCATATTCTTAAATTAACCTCTGCTCAAGAGACCATTTAAGCATATCTATAAACATTTTCTTAAACTCCACTGACATGTTGAAGTGCTAATCTGAATATACTTTTCCTGGACTCAGGCCAATACACAGCAAATAGCTTAAAATCACTCATGCCTTAGAGGATACCACATCTTGAAATATATTAATTGTGGTCACGTCTATCAATATTTTAAAGGCTAAAATCTAGAAAACAACCCTCTTTCCCCTATATACAAGTACTACTGTAAACCTCAAATATTCATCTCTTATGTTTTCTTTGACAAGAATCTATTCCCATAAAGGTGCCTGATCGAAGCCAGCAGATCCCTGGAGGAAGAAATTTCATTCTGCATCTGTAAGGGCTCCTCTCTGTCACAGGATTTCAGTGCACAGCATGAAGCTATCCATGAGCTGTGTCACTCAAAAAGGCCTCGAGAAACATTGGTGTGTGTTGCATAGAGAGTCTGACTAAGCAGAATTGCCAAATGCTGCTCCAAATTATCATTCTTTTCAGAAGTCTCAAAAGTTTTATTAAATAGCTGCAAGAAGAAGAGATGAGTTTTAGATGAGTTCATTAACTTAATAATAGCAAAATTCAGGGCTCATTTTGGGGTCTAGTCAATAGATTGACTAGAATCACTGTTCTCACTTGATTTCATATGATGGATTACAGCTTAAACTAAAGATCGTGTATGTCCTCACAAATTCCCTCTAGTGACTCCCTTACTCTCTGCAGAAGCAGTAGTGCATTAGATGCCAAACTCTTGCAAGAAAAGCATTAAGAAGACAACATGACAAGGAAATTAACTTGTTTTACTACGATGGGGACAGCTGCAAGGTTGTGTATGTCTGTTTTTGTTTTGATGGGGATGACTTGCTACCACACCAGAGAGAAACGCTGTGAAACGCTGTGAAATGCTCTGTGGAAGAGCAGGGATCCGTGAACCTCTATGGTAGAGCCACACATGAGCAAGAGTTGTGTCCTGTCTGGGTCTCAGGTTCAACACAGGAAAATCAGAGCAGAAGGACCTTGTCTCTTCCACAGTTTTTGTTTGACCTTGGAGAAAGTTGGTTTAGTTAAATATTGCTTGATCCTTGGTTGCTTAAATTCAGCCACCTCACAGTATAAATGACCTGATTTTATTAGGTGATGAATATTAATCAGGGATTGCAGTAGGTGGTGTAAGTAACTTGCAGAATTTCTGTCACTGGAGATTTTATATAACAGCTTAAGCAAACGTCTGTTAGGAGACACCTAGGCATTGCTGACCCTGCTGTGGAACAGGGAGGTGCACTCAACTTCCAGACCTGTTTTCTAAGATTTATTTAAGTACATTCACCCTAAAAGGACATCGACATCTACATATGCTTTGGAAATGAGGCAATCTTTCTCTGCCACCTAAACGTGAGACTCAGTATCAAATGTGCACTTGGAATAATGCATAAATATTTTTATGACTTTACAGATTGCTATGAAATCCTTGCAATGCATTTACAAATAGAATGAATGCTCTCATTAGGTATAAAAGAAAATAATTTTGGTCTACATTTCAGTGGAAATTCAAAAGGTGCATAACAATCCCGTCTTTTGAGAAATACTTTTAACATTTTTCCTACCAATATTCTAGTTTGTGAGTGTTAAACTGTAAGTGTATAGTTCATAAATATTATACTATATAATATTATATAGTGCACATTAGACATATATGAATAATACAAAATGGTATTTTCTTAAAAGATATATTCAACTAGCCTACTTAAAATACTTCAAAGAAAACTGATTCATGGGATTTCTCTCTGACAGACTTGCAATTACAAAGTACATGACAGATCCTTGAGTAGCAACAGGTTGGTACTTTTCATGAGCAGTTTTTATTTTCTCTTCACTTGCTTCTGCTTCTTGCAGCCTTGTTGTAATGGCGCCTAAAAGAAAAACATTTTTAATAGCATTTTTGATCAGCATTTCTGCAACCGGGAACTCAATACTGGCAACAATGAAGAAAACTTCTTTCAGTCAAGGCGCCAGTGGTTGCAAGGACAGCTGCTCTGGGGCTTAACTCTTTGGTGATATGTAGATGCTATCTCATCCTGAAGGGGACATTACTCCATTTCAAGAGCTATATAGCAGTTCTGTTTGCCACAGACAGGAAGCTCAACATTGAGAGATACTTCTGGTCTAACATACTGTGTGCTTTAACACAGAATAAAAATATAAACCTAAACCCTAGAAGAACTGTGCAGCATTTTGTGACTTTACTCCCAAGAAAAGGGAGTACATTACACAGACACTATCCCAGAAGATCATGAAAACTGAGTCTGACTCTTGGATTAAGAATTCTGACTAGAAAAAAGGAAAGCGTACAGTATGTTCGGAATGTTTGGAAAATAGTTAATTGATGACTGTTATTCAAGCAAAACAACTTGTAATCTTTGTTTTCTGAGTGGTGCGGAGATCTCAAGGTTTTTGTCACAGCAGAGGGGCAGCCTAAGTTCTCAAGGATTTTAGGAATGCAAATGTCAGTTGAATTATGCCAGGTTATACCAGCTGAGAAATGCTTTCCATGGAGAAGTCTGCTCACAGCTGTATGCAAATAACTGTATAAGTGATTTTCTGAGAGAGAGAAAGGTACTTAATTCTTTAGGGCTCCCTTAGTTACGTGGAGACCACATACAAGATGTCTTTCTTTCATAGTTGGGATGATGTATTTTACAATGCAGACCTTGGTCTGTTAAGATGTAGGTCATTGTAAGAATTTTACAACAAAAAGAATACAGCTGTATATGATGAGTATCACAATAGTTTCACATTTACCCTTATTTTGACAAAAGCCCTGTTTGACCAATAAAATGCAGCTGATTGCGAACAAGCATGGCAAGCATAATACTTACTAAGCCAAATGGGGCCACAGAGTAAACATTGCCATTAATAGAGATAAATAAATAATGTAAAATTGCAAGTTAGATAGAATGACAATACAGAAAGTTTTCATTTTCTAACAGGCTCTAGACAATTATTCTTTTCTCTGGTCCAAGGTGAAGTTGTCCTGCTGCCTATTACAAGCTTCTGCAGGTACTGACAAACACTGATTTCAATAACAACCACTGGAACAAAGTTTTTTAAACCTTGAATATTAAAATGGCTTGAAAACACTAATAAAATACACCATGGGAAGACTCGTGAGTAATTCGTTTCATTTTTTTAAAACAGTTTTATTCTAGTTTAGGCTATTTCAGTATTAATCCAGATTTTCAAAAGCTGGATGCTACTTAAATTAATCTGTAGAAGTAATTCTATCCAGGTGAAGCATAAAACCAAAAGTCTTTCTGCAACATCCTGCACAGATTTATGCCAGTCATTTCTTCTGGTGTCTTGCAAGGAACTGCAAGCATGTTTCCCGCCTTTGCTTCCTGCAGTGTGTTGATGAGTTCTTCACTCTCCAGGACATTTTCCTGAGAAGCAAGTAACGCTCTGAGACTTTTGTTTCCAATGGCCATCATCTGCGTTTTTAATCAGCACTGATGCACACAGTGAGGTGAAGTCTTTGATCTTCATGCTTTGGTTTCTCCAGGCACACAACGTCACCGGCAAAGATTTGAATTTCCGGTTGGCTGCTCTGTCACTTGTGCCCATTGCTCTTCGCTCACTTTGTTCAGCGCTCCAGCAGTTCCTGCTCACTCCCATAAGAACTAAGCCAGATTCTGGTTCGCCTCTCCCCCGTTTTGCGCATCTTCAGTGGCATGAAGGCGCTGCTCCAATAAGTAAAGGTGGACTCTTCAAGGGGCAGAGGTATGAGTACCCGACAGGCAAGGTGAGGGACCATGTCCTCAGTGTCCAAATTAGAGGCTTGGTTCTTGGGGTAGGGGAAATCTGGTCAGAGGTGCTGACCCTTCTTTGGCTGATCTACATAATATCGGGGCTTGTAAGGGCTCCTGTCTTGACCGAGTCTCTGCTTCCCCTTTCAGCCCACATGATAAACACAGATGAGCTGGGGAGATGAAGTTCTGCATCTTCAAGAAACTACACGGGTTCTGAAACCTTAAAATAGCCAAGGATTCAGACAGCAAAGTCTTCTTTAGCTTCTTGGAGGGAGTCCACAAAAGCAGATACTAAAATATCACATTTGGCTAATTGTTACACCTAGCTGATATAAATTATGAGGTAATTACAATGTTTCCCCTGTTTATGGCTAGGAACAGGGCAACCTTTGCAGGTGCGCAGGGAACACAAACTAGAGCACAGATCCAGAAAGGACATTCAATATATATTTAAAAACAACTACAGGACTACTCCCATTTTTTTCCAGGAGTTTAACAAGTATGTTAACAAGTATGCATAAAGTTAAGAAAATTTTTATCTCATGAACTGAGGGCTTTAGAGATTGTGTATGAAAGACTAACACTTTCTGTTAATCCCATGTTATTGTTACAAATGTATTTGATATTGTGATATTAAAAAGTAAGATGTAAGTGACACATTTTAAAAATAAGTAGTATGAATTTAAAGTGATGAAATACTCTTCAAATCACCTAATATAGGCCTTATATTATGAGGTGAGAGTCTTGCGCTATTATAACACTGACTGAGGACAATCTCCTTCCATCTTCTTCTGCGATGAACACATATTTAGGACATATCCTTTATTATATATGTGTAACAATATTGACTGCACAAGGTCTGGAGAAACCAGATGGTGTTTGGGGCAACCAGTTGGAGAGGCCCCTGCTGTGAGTAGGGGCCTGGACGAGATGACCCTTGCAGGTCCTCAGCACAGCGGGTCCTGTTTGTTCCACACTCTTCAAACTAAGTCCAGTTCTCCTGAAGTTGAACTGTCAGCAGTTCATCATCATCATTAAACACAGTGGTGGAAAATATCTACACGTTCAGAGTTGTAGAAAAACACTTTAAGAGGAAGAAATAAAGGTTCTTGAGGTTGTTAATATTTCTCGTGAGCTGGCAGTTCATGTCTTTTTTTATACTGTGTCGAATTAAATTCAAAAAGAACTACTGGAACGGTTTGAAAGCCACAGATCTCATCACTCAGTCTTCTAGGCCAGATCTGGTTACAGTGAAACTGATTATAGTAACTTGAATGCACCCTTGTATCACCTGAGATAATTTCGAAACTTCCTCCCTGCTGACTAATGCAAGCAAACAGTGATTAATTATGGTAATTATAAATGAGCGCTACATGCAGTAAGAGTTTTAGTTGAGAAGGGATTTTCCATCTTAACTAAAAGTAGAAAATTTCATAACATATTCACAATTTTTCATTTAGTTTGAAATTTCATGTGCTTATTTCTTTCCAAAAATAAACTGGCGAAGTTCAAAGAAACCTTTGAAGTAACACAAAGTCAGAAAAGCAAATCTATGTTTAAAATAAGTCAAATGCATCTCTAAGTAAACTCACAGAAAGAGGATAAAGGGAATTGCTTAGAAATAAACCTGTTTAACTCCTGGATTCTTGCACTGCTAACCATACTTTCTAAGCATTCTTGCTGAATTCTTTCTCTAACTGTCAGTATAACATTTCCTGTAACAGATACTTTTATTTTTCATTTATTTAAAGAACTAAGAATTCTTTCTCTTTCCTCATTCTTTATGTTTCCTCTGTTTGTAATTTAAAATGTATAAAAAAGGTTCGCAGTAACATGGATCAGCAGAATCAGAAAGACCTCCATGTCCTTTTAATAAAGACAGATGAAAATGATGAGACCAGGACACATTCAAGGAACAATACCACATGATACCTCAGGAAAGTAGTGTGGATTTGGTAAGTCAGATGTGATGCAGAAACTGAAGTTTTAACCATAATCAGCATCAGAATCTCCAAAGCGATTCCAATCGCCAAAGCAATTACAAATCTGCAAAACTTTTTCAATGTGAAATAAAAGTCAGTATTATAAAAAGAGGTTTAAAGGCAGGTTAAACTTTAGAAATAGAACTTGGTTAAAGTTTAAACTTCGTTAAACTTTAGAAATAGAAAGCAAGTCAAAACAGAAATGGAAGAAAAGAAAAGTTGCTGTTAAAACAAAATTAATTTAACACAGTTCTCTACACAGTAAAAATAATATCTTCATGTTCCCCTATTCTTTTCTGTATTTTAACTCTACTTTAGCCCTTCTGCATTTTTCATAGAATGGTCTACATGTTAACAAAAGAAATTATCCTTGGATTAAACACATTGTGTTGTGTAAGCAGGAAACACTATCCACAGAGAGGAGAAAGAATTCTTTACTAACTTGACACTGAAAGATAAAGCAAGGTATTCATCCCTTGGGGACTTAGACCAAAAGTAATTCAAACACCTACTATGCAGAGAAATATTCATACTGAAGTTAATAGAATAGGTAGGTGCTAAAAATTCTGTATATATTTAGGTCTTTGCCGGAGTAGGATTATTTTCCCAGTTGCATAATTCCAAAGTGCAATTTTAACGCTGACCCTTATGAGGCAGGGATTTAAAGAAAGTCTGAAGATGAAGAGAAAATACACACTATGGGCCTGAGGCATTGGCAGTCTGACCACATGAAGCAGCAAAGCAGCCTCTGGCCAAAGAAAGACACAGGTTGGGAAGAAGGCATGCAAGAAGGAGGCGAGAGCAAGTGCATGATGCTCCCCTTAGGCACCTGGTGCCTAGGACAGCCCGGAGCGGAACTCATGCTCTTCCACCACGTGTCCAGGAGGTGGCATCAGGAGCACATCAATCAGCTCTGGCTTCTAGCAGAATGGAGTGTCTCTGTGCTGAAGATGTCAGGCCCGGCACATTGGAAGAGCCAGGAAAAGGAAGCCCTTCAAGGCGGGATGAGTGAAGCTGTAGTAGAAGAGGCCCCTAATGCTCACCTTGCACTCGCTGTCTGCACAGAGCTGGGCGAGGGAGGGAGGAGAGGCTTGTGCTTGCAGAGCGGGGACTTCTTCCCCACACACTGCAGGGATCAAAGCCACAAAGTGTTGTCCAGAGGCTCCAAAAGCACCACAGTCTGCCACACCACTTGGCTCCTTTGCCAGGAGCTGTCATGTTCAGCTACCCTCTCAGCAACGGACACCTCCAAAATCAGAAAGAAAGCCTTTGGATCCTCAGAGGGATTTCTCTCCCTGAACTGTCAGCTTGTGAAAGGACACCCACAGCTGGCAATAGGGGCTGTGGCTGAAAATGCAGTACCAAGAGTGGAGTTAGGTGCCAGCCTGGCATCAGCGCCGTCCTCTGAGTTCTCCCTAGCCCTCATGTCATGGGCAGAGAAGCTGCTTGGCAAGAGAAAGGAAAAGAAAACTGCTGGGAGGGCAACAGAAACGCCAAAGCATAGCTCCTGCTCTTTTGCAAACACGCAAGAAGTGCTGACTCCGTCAGCCTCTTGCTCTTGGCTTAGGTGCTCCTAGCAAAAGGCTCCAAAGGAACCCCTCCGTGCTAGCAAGGGCAAGCGGGCCTGTCTTTACGTTGCCCCTGGCCAAAGGCTCCTCCTTGGTGCTTGGAAGACACTTTGGAGGCCAGCCGCCTGACTTAGCAACGATTGACCTTCCCTTGCTCAGGTGAGGACATGCTTGGGCAGCTCCTGTTTTTCTCTTGCCAGGGCTGAGAGCTCTGGGCTGCTTCTGCCGCCTTGGCAAGGGCAGCCTGGGGCACTGTGTGCTGCTGCTGCGCGGGCTTGGGGTGCCTTGTGGGGCCCTGTGGTGCCGTGTGGGGCCGGGGCCGGGGCTGCGGCTGCGGCTGCCCAGGGCAGGTGTGCGGCAGCGCCACAGGGCTGGCGACAACGGCCAGGGCTGGCCGCTGGCCCTGCACAGGGGCTGCCAGCGCCCCCGCCACAGCACAGAGCACGAGTCACAAAGGCAGGGGGCTGTCACCGCGGCGCCCGCAGGCGCTGGTCCCGCAGCGCGGCCGCCCCCACGGCAGTGCAGCCTGGGACAGCGCCGGCTGCAGCAGCCTCGGCAAGGTGAGTGGCGCGGGGGGCGAGGCTGGGCTGCACGAGGGCCGGGCCACCAGCGCCAGCCCCGCGGCTTCCTCGCACGCCCGCCCGCCCGGCCGCAAGGGCCGAGCTGTGCACAGCAGCGCCTTGGGCCGGCCACGGGGCCGCCTTGGCAGCTGCTCGCGCAAGTGCTGCCGGCTCCTGCTGCCAAGCTGCCTGCTCTCTCGCAGCCAGCCCCGCTCACTCTCTGCTCTCCCATCTCCTACAGGCCATGGCTGTGTGTCTTGTTCTCGTCCTGGCTGTGCTGGGCATCGTCCAGCACCCGCTCAAGGTCAGT
Source organism: Apteryx mantelli (assembly GCF_036417845.1). Taxonomy (NCBI): domain Eukaryota; kingdom Metazoa; phylum Chordata; class Aves; order Apterygiformes; family Apterygidae; genus Apteryx; species Apteryx mantelli. The sequence continues at coordinate 9,181,310 of NC_090020.1, forward strand.
GACCAGGTGGATCTGGGCACGCAGGAGCGGGTGCAGCGGCACGTGCAGCACCTGAGGCACGAGATGGCTCGGCTGCAGCAAGAGCTTGAGCACCTCATGCAGCAGCAGCAGCAGAGCAACGTCAGCAAGGAGGAGCTGGTCTTTGCTGCCTGCGCCTGGTGGCAGCTGTGGCAGCCTGCGGGAGCCCTTGTGCTGCTCTTGGGGCACCGCTGGCTGGCCAGGAAGCGCCACGGGCAGTCGGAGAGCAGGAGCCAGCCGAGCACCTCCCGCAGCAAGCAAGAGGAGGAGAAGGAGGACCGCGCAGAGCAATGCGGGCATCCGGGCAGGTTTCTGCAGCAGCACCTCCAGTGGCCGGCGCAGGACTCGGCCAACACCTGGAAGGTGGTGGAGGAGCTGGTGGGCGAGCTGCTCGCGGCCTGCCAAGTGCTCACCTGCCAGTCATTCTTCCCACGGCTGGCACCAGGCATCCGCGTGGGCAGGGCCTGTGCAGGCTGGAGCCCTTGCCAGCACAACAGCAGCTACAGCCTGCTGGTGCCCCTGAGGCCACCACCCGGGCATGCCTTCCACCTGGAGGTGGCCGGCGCCCCGCAGCACGGCCGCGTCCGCGTGGAGCTGCAGTGCATGTGCCCCAGGCAGCGGGTGCTGGGCGACGTGCTGTGCTTCCTGCACCAGCCCCAGGCACAGCTGGCCACAAAGCAGGGCCCCTGCCTCCTACGCACCCTCTGCACCCACTCCTACCTCAACGTGCAGAAAACCGCACGCTGGTTCCAGCAAGTTGTGCAAAAAGCCTGGCGCCTTTTGCCTCCATCCCACCACTGCCAGCTCGTGGTGCTGCCCTCCTCCTGCACCTGCAAGCTCCAGCTGGCAAACGCCTCCGGGAGCACCCTGCTCGTCGACATCATCTTTGGCGTGCAGCAAGGCAACTTGAGCATCTTCTGGCCAGCCAGCGGGCCCAGGCTGGCCTCTCCAGAAGTACAGCGCTGTTGAAGAAGCGCACTGTGCCACGCATGCCCTGCAGGGCACATGCCACCTCCAGCGTCTGCACCGCCTCTCCTCTCTTCTCCACGCATCGCTGCTTTCCCCCTTCCGCTTGAAGGAGCTGGAGATACACCTCTGCAGGCTCCTGCCTCTGCGGCAGCATCTCTCTGAGATCCCCGCATGCCTGCATCGCTGCCTGCTGGACACATGCCTCCATGGCTTCCACTCAGGCAACAGGAGGGTGCCTGTGGCGGTCGCCGAGGTGCTGGCTCTGCGACGCCGGGCACCTGCAGGGACCCCTCAGCAGCCTCTTGCACTAAGCATGCTGAAAGAGGTCTTCCTGCCCAGAGATGCAGTGGCAGGCTTCACGCCGCCAGCCACCGAGCATCCAGAGCCCTGCAGCCAGAAACTCCCTTGCCCAGGGCAGCAGCACTGCTGCCACTAGCCCAATAAAGGAGCTTTTTGCAACAAACGCCCTGTGCCCAGAGTCTTTCTGCAGCTGCTCTGCTGGCAGCCCTCAGCTGCCGACGGGGCAGAGCTCCTGCTTAGGAGGGCAGCCCGCAACCCATTGCCAGGGCTGCACTTGCCAGCAAAACCTTACTGAAGCTGCTCAGTAACAGCATGCTTCTTGCTGATGCTTGCCTCTTCCACGTTGGCGCTCATCATGAGGCCGTATGCAAAACCCGCTGGCTTTAAGACGCGCACCCTAGCTGCGCTGCCAGGACGCAATAGCAGGCAGCTGATGCCCTCCCGCCGGCACGCATGGCTACAGGGCTTGGTGACTCCTCCTCCTGGCGCTTCAGCTTGCTGCGCCTTGAGAGCTCCCTGAGAAGCCAGCTCAGAACCAGCGGGGGCTTGTCGTCTTTCCTTGCCCATTTCCCTTGCTGGTGCCTGGTGACTTTATGCTCTTGCCCCGCATGCCCTGCAACAAGGAGGGCCTTCTCTGCTCCTGCTGCACAGGTTGACCGGGAGCCAGCAAGGTGCCCTTGCACCTAGCAAGGCCAACAGCAGCTCCTCATGCATGAGGAGCAGCGTAGTCAGCAGGTCGAGCAAGGGCATCCTTGCCCTCTACTCAGCACTGGCCTGGCCCGGCCCCATCTGCACTGCCGTGTGCGGTGCTGGGCTCCCCAGCACAACAGAGACATGGACTGACGGCAGGAAGGGCAGCGCAGGGCCCGCATCTTCAAGGGCCTGCAGCATCTCTCATACCAGCAGAGGCTCAGAGAGCTTTCCCTGCTCAGCCGGGAGAAGAGATGGTGCAGCAAGGCACTGGATGCCTGCGTCTAAATACCTGATGGGGGCACAGGAAGGCAGACGGAGCCAGACTCTTCTCAGTGGTGCCCAGCAGAAGGACAAGAGGTGCCAGGCACCCACTGAAGTGGAGCCAGTTCCACTGAAGCATAACAAAGAAGAGAAAACATGCTTTGCTGCGAGGGTGGTGGAACACCTGAGCAGCTTGCCCAGGGTGGCTGTGGAGTCTCCTTCCTCGGAGGGATTCAAGACCCGACTGCACACGGCCCTGAGCAACCTGCTGCAGCTGGCCCTCCTTTCGGCAGGGGCTTGGACTCCACGAGCGCCATGGGGGCCTGCCCACCGCAGCAATGCTGTGCTGTGGTAAGACGCAAGTTTAGCTTGCCTTCCCCACGTGGCCCCAAGCCGCACTGAACTTGCTTGCGACTCCCCCGTCCTTCCCAAGGCAAGACCAGGGAGGAAATTCCATCTGCCAACACAAAAAAATTAAGAGGCAGTCACAGAATTCTCCTGGTAAGAAGTAAACAAATATGTATGCAAGAGTCAAGGCTAGAGACACAGAAATAGCTTGTTACATTTTTACAGTGTAACCACTAAAAAAGCTACGTTCTCTCCATCATTTATACCTGAATTGTGTGTCTAGGCGTGACAGCATTTGAAGGTATGCCTTGTGTTCTGTGGTAAGTCCACAGTTACTAGAACTTAGAATTGCCATGGTTCAGGTCAGTAAAAGAGGAGGAACTATTCAAAGCCCCTTCTAAGCAGCTGCTATTGGTAATCATGTTAGCCTGTTTTTTTCTGTCAAGGAGACAAGGCCTAGCAAATGCTCGAAGCCACCATTAAGCCAACTCCCCTTCCTAGAAGGGATGAAAGCCAGAGAGAATCTTCAGTTCTCAGGCAGAGCTTCTCATTCTTTAGGCTCTCTGATGGGCGTCAGGTGATCCTGCAGTGACCAAGCACAGTCACATAAATACTTCAATTTAGAGAGGATGCCTTCTGCCTCTCCCAGTCCGCACATTTACAAACTAATTAAAAATAGGAGACAAGTCAAACACAGAAAAATATGGATGGACCCAGACTTCAAAGTCCATAGCACAGAATTCCAGATAGCATTTGACATTTAGGTCCAGATCGTTCCAATTACAAAACTGAGAGAGAGAAGCGAGTAACAAAGAAATTTAGCTTACAAACATTCCCATTTCCTAAATTAAACTCATCCAGCAGCCCGCAAAAAACTCTTCCTACACCTCCTATAGCAGCAGTAACACAGAACTCAGATGAAATAGAAGGGCAAAAGGAGCCCCTTCAGACTAGCGCACACAGTTGTTACTATTTTCTTCCCAAAGAATTTAATATGCTTTGGGTATATGCAGCTAAATGCCTTGCTTTACAAAACTGTAAACTCTCAACAAGTATAACTGAAAAACATTAGAGTGTTGCAAGAGAATTTTGAGCAACGCTGGATCAAGAAGAAGTGTACTCTAAAGCTTTATCTAAACAGCAGCCGCTTCCAGCCTGCTTAGCCGCCTCCTCCTGTACCCGTAACGTCTTTTCCACACATGCAATCATCAGCAATGAACCCAGATTCAGCCAGAGCGGTCTCACAAGCACCTCTTACAACAGCTTTTGCAAGATCCCTGAATTCCAATAGACAGATCGTCCAACTCAAAAACAAGAATGCACTGTGCAACTACGACAGCAAAACACTAGCAGAATACATAGGAAACTCCAGAGCTTTGAAGCAATGACAACTCGTTATCTCCTACAGTTGTGTCAACTGGGAATCTGAATTCTTTCAGCACGTATGTGTAACCTTTTTCAATATGACAAAGCTGCATGTCACTCATTTGGTAACACGTGTTTTGAATGTTAAGCAGTGCTGGTCACGGGGACCGACAAACAATAAATGTAACGTCTCAAGATAAAGGTGCACATCTAGAAATATGCCCTTTTTTTTTTTTAAAAAAAAAAAGGTAGATTAACCTTTAGGAAACAAACATATCTGTATCTGTTTTTACAAAACCTACATGACCAGATTAATAGGTTCTACTTCTTTTGAAGAAGCAGCAAATACTGCGTTAAGGATGAAAAGGGTCTCCTGCAAAGTTTTAGGCAGCCACTAATTTTCTTGATATGGACATTTGTCCTCCATTAACATATGGCTTCCGTTTCCCAAAGATGGCAAACACAGAAACCTTGGAAATTCTTTTATGATACCAATACTCTTGTGTCCAGTGAGTTAAAGGGAGGAATTTAACTTCGCCACTGCATGTGTGGATAAGTCCTTTCAAACTAACAGTACAGTAGCTTTTTGTCTTGATGCAGTCATAGCCAATGACTCCAAAACAAACACAGAGTTTTCCTAACAGGACACGTGCCTTTCACTAAACATGCAAGAGAGGTTATATAAGCTATACATGAAAATTATATTCACACTGTACATACGAAAAAGGTGAAATATAAGTGTACGTAACATATCTTTGTGCCCTGCCCTCTCTCCCTAACAGCAAGATTTTAGATTTAATCACCTTAGATTTAGCAAATCAGTATTTGTCCACAAACATACACACTCAGGGAAATGACCAGATAAGTTGTTCAGAATGCGGGAAAGAATCTATTAAGAAAAGGGATATATGGATCAATGTAGGATACAGCTCTCAATGGAGACGTTAGAATGACATGGGCGTGTAGCTAACAAATGCCGTATCCCCCGTAGTTATTGAAGTCTGATCACTGTTCATGGCCATCAATTATTAGAGCTCTTCTCTCTCTTTCTCCTGATGATCTGTAGTCTTGGGACCCTCCGTTTCACCCTCCGTCCTGCCCCCATCATCAAATTTCACAGCTCTCCCTTCCTTCAGAATAAATATTCTCTCCATCTCTGGTTACCTCCCATATCTTTCTTCAAAATTATCAAAGGGGAACTTAATTCTTTCACATCAAAATCCCTCATTCTGTATTCCTTACTTGCAGCAAAACTATGCTGAACTCACACAGATACTGGGAATCCAGCATGGTTAATGATTTGATTCAAGTATGTCACCTGCTCTTCTCTTGAAGCTTCTGGAAGCTCACTGAAAGGAGCAGAATGGGCCAGCAGTTCCAAAGGAGCAGGCCATTTTCTTGTACCAGCTGATGCCTGCAGGAACCCACAAGCTAAGAGCTGCTTTTCTTCTGATATAGGTATTCAGTCTGCTTACAATGCTGATACACTTTTAGTGCGGGCTAGAGGAAAGAAAAGATGGTCTCCTGGCACCATCTCCATCCTTTGTGCTGGCAGACCCCTCTATTGGAAGGGCCTGTAGGAATTTTAGCGGCATGTGACCACAACCCATGTTCCGTGGATCACTACAGGACTAGATCTACAGCGACAATTCAAAATTCTGAGCCACTAAAGAGACTGCTGCTTTACGTAAGCGAGGAATGAGCAGAAAGATTTGGGGAACGGCAAGGGCAAAGGAGACTGTTTTTGTAAAAGTTAAAAACAAAGTAGTCCAAAATGAAACTCCCAGATGATCAGTTTTTTAAATAGACACGCTCTCCCTTGGAAAGCTTAAAAACAACTGCTTCACGGTTGTGCTAAACGATGGAAAATCGGGAAGAGAAAACAAAAGGAAGAAAACAGCCTATCTTATTATCCCATTGAAGGAGAGACAGTTAAGAAGCATTATAAATGGCGGAAACACAAGGAGCTGCAATTGATACCGACAGCCTCAGTCAATGTTGTTTAACTCTTCCACTGTAAAGATTTCTTTTCAGTAACTCATAACTTTACCATTTTACTTGTTTGACAAAAATCTTTTCCTTGGAGATATCTAAAGCTGAGGTAACACCGTGTGAGTACTGCTGCGAGTGCGAGTCCAGTAAGGCTCGGGTATCAGTAGCAGCAAGATCCAAATTCAGAATGAAAAATAAGAAGTTAAAGCAAACACTGCGACAGTCAATCCTTGCTAACTGCTGACCTCCTACGGCTGAATTTCTAATGCCACTCCTTTAGACACTGTATCAGCAAGTACAGTATGTCTACGCTATGCTGTTGTCAGAGCATCGCCTGCATTGTCTCTTTGCCCTAGGTAAAACTATTTGTGAAAACTTCCATGGAAAACAGGTCATCTGTTTCCAAGGACACATGAAGCTATCAAGAGCCAGGCTAGGGAAAAAAAAAAAGAAAAGAAAAGAAAAGACATGGTTCTTCAGCTATGAAGAAGCAGATCTGTGGAAATCCTGGCCAGAACACGTTGCAGACACTAGAAGTTGGCCAGGGTTGAAGTGGAAGTTGAACAGGCGTGTGGAAGAGAAATCCATGACGTTACTAAGAAGGCAAAACCCACATCCGATTCAGGAAGAAAGCCCCCAAGCTAAGAACTGCTGGCAGCTGGGAGAGAGAGTATTACCGGGAAGCATCATATAGGCTTGGCCTACTCTTACCAAGATGTTCTATCAGGTCACATCTGGAAGACTGCAATTAAGTACAAAATGCCAGGTCTGCACTCTACTGCTGTGCCATTAGCCTCAGAGCAGCTTTAGAGCCTAGTTGCAGAAGTCTTACACAGGTTTCTGCAATGCCCAGAGCTACCAAGGGCAGACGACCCCAATCGCTTTCCTTTCCCCTTACAGCACAACATTTTGACAGTGTTTTCTTCTCATTAGCCTATACACTGCCAGGTGCTGTGAATTCTTGAGCAGGCTGCCTTAGCCGATTCTCAGCCCCTCAGCACAGCTGAAACAGCTTGAAGTGTCAGTAACAAGGTCTATAGACCTGAGGACTATAATATTGCACATTGGAGACACCCTTAATGGGTCACAATGACCTTCAGAATAAAAGAGCATGCTGAACGCCTCCGCTACTCTGATCTCTTAAACCCCTAGGCAGCACCGATTCAGAAACCCAGACTTCTAGTTCCGAGCACTGGACTCACAAACAGCAAGAGCTCCAAATTTCTAGCTTGCTGTCTCTTCCTTGTTCTGCATCATGCACAAATTTCGGAGCAGTAGAGTTTGGTGCTGTTTGGGAGCCAAACAAACCAGCCTTTCCCTCGGTCTGCGGGCATTACTGACTGTACCAAGCAGCTCCCCATTTGTATGTCTGCCACTTCTGCTGTTCTCCCTGTTGGGTGGCAGTGGGAGCTTCTTGGACATTGTTAACAACAAGTTAAAAATACCTAGCTTTTGAAGAAAAAAAATAATGAAGGTTTGTCATCTCAAAATCTAATCTGTACAATTTTAAATGCCTAGATACTAAGCATCTCACAGAAAAAAATAAACTACATCAGCAGAAACAACATTAAAGCACACACACATTGCTGACATTCCTTTCCTTGTTAGGCATACATTGAATAACAATAATTCTCAAAGATTACGAGAATCTGTTTGGCTAAGAGATGTATGAACTTGTCCCCATAAAATAGAAGGCAACATGCCTGTGAAGAGGAGGGGAATCTTGTACCCGTAATTTTCAAAATGTTTCCTCTCTTCCAAAATCTTTCAAGGCACGCATGCTCTATCTTACTGCATAACTCTAGCACTTTTGCTGCTAAATTTTACAGCTGTTGAAAGCCAATTTTTTCTTCTTCTCTCTTCAAGGAGATGAGGCACAGGACTGCAGGTTCTCCAAATCTGGCTCTTTGGACTACAGCGAAGTCCCTCACTGTCAAGTCCAGAGAAAACGGAATGACCTGGCAGAGATGTCTGCCAAGTCAGTCAGTCTTGATTAACAGATCATGAATATTACTCTGTTCAGGACATCTTGCTGAAGGTGAGATGACTCGCAACAGTCAGTAAACGCTGCGTGAAAGACAGAACATTCAGCCTGGGGAACAGGAGCAGCTAAAAATCGGGAGGAGGGAGGCCAGTTCCCTACATATGCAAGGCAGAGGAGATGACAGGAGAGGGCAGAGGCTGGGGAGGGGTGGGGGGGGGAGAAGACGCCCCGGCTGGGGACGCCACGCTCCAGGCACCGGCGCTCCGGGCTCCCGCCCGCCGGACCGTTGCCCAGCAACGGGCGCCCAGACCTGCCTGACAGGGCTCGCGCGGCGGCGTGTCGCCTACCACCTCCCCCCCGCCCCGAGCCCCGCGCGCGCCTTTCTCCTCAGCCAATGGGAGCCTCTGGGGCTGCCGGGCAACAAGCCCCGCCCCGCAAGCGCCTGAGGAGAAAGAGCAGCGGTGCGAAAGCGCGGGCGGTGCCGTTGGCGCCTGAAATGGCGGGTGGTGCGCGCCGCCGGCCTGAAATGGCGGGTGGCAGCGCAGGCTGCAGCAGCCTCGGCAAGGTGAGTGGCGCGGGGGGCGAGGCTGGGCTGCACGAGGGCCGGGCCACCAGCGCCAGCCCCGCGGCTTCCTCGCACGCCCGCCCGCCCGCCCGGCCGCAAGGGCCGAGCTGTGCACAGCAGCGCCTTGGGCCGGCCACGGGGCCGCCTTGGCAGCTGCTCGCGCAAGTGCTGCCGGCTCCTGTTGCCAAGCTGCCTGCTCTCTCGCAGCCAGCCCCACTCACTCTCTGCTCTCCCATCTCCTACAGGCCATGGCTGTGTGTCTTGTTCTCGTCCTGGCTGTGCTGGGCATCGTCCAGCACCCGCTCCAGGTCAGTGACCAGGTGGATCTGGGCACGCAGGAGCGGGTGCAGTGGCGCGTGCAGCACCTGAGGCACGAGATGGCTCGGCTGCAGCAAGAGCTTGAGCACCTCATGCAGCAGCAGCAGCAGAGCAACGTCAGCCAGGAGGAGCGCATCTTTGCTGCCTGCGCCTGGTGGCGGCTCTGGCAGCCTGCGGGAGCCCTTGTGCTGCTGTTGGGGCACCGCTGGCTGGCCAGGAAGCGCCACGGGCAGTCGGAGAGCAGGAGCCAGCCGAGCACCGCCCGCAGCAAGCAAGAAGAGGTGAAGGAGGACCGCGCAGAGCAATGCGGGCATCCGGGCAGGTTTCTGCAGCAGCACCTCCAGTGGCCGGCGCAGGACTCGGCCAACACCTGGAAGGTGATGGAGGAGCTGGTGGGTGACCTGCTCGCGGCCTGCCAGGTGCTCACCTGCCAGTCTTTCTTCCCATGGCTGGCACCAGGCATCCGCGTGGGCAGGGCCTGTGCAGGCTGGAGCCCTTGCCAGGACAACAACAGCTACAGGCTGCTGGTGCCCCTGAGGCCACCACCCGGGCATGCCTTCCACCTGGAGGTGGCCAGCGCCCCGCAGCAATCACCGTGGCACGGCCGTGTCTGCGCAGAGCTGCAGTGCACATGCACCGGGCAGCGGGTGCTGGGCGACGTGCTGTGCTTCCTGCACCAGCTCCAGGCACAGCTGGGCACAAAGCAGGGTCCCTGAATCCAGATTCAGTCAGAGAAGTGTCACAAGCTCTTCTTACAACATCTTTTGCAAGATCCCTGAATTCCAATAGGCAGATTGTCCAACTCAAAAACAATAATGCACTGTGCAGCTATGATATTAAAACACTAACAGAATACATAGGAAACTCCAGAGCTTTGAAGCAATGACTGTCACCGAAATCGGGAATAAAACTCCTTAACACCAATGTAGTATTAAGAAGCAGGCGTTCTCTTTATTACGGCGCCGGATGCACGGGAATCGCTCCGCCCAATGTGCATGCCGCATGTCGCATCATCCAAAGTTTATATTGCTCTGTTACATACATATGCATTAGATTTCCTGGAATGAGTATACATATTCATTCTATTTCCTGGAACCAATTATCATATCTTCATAGCCATTACGCATGCGGTGTGAGTCTCCGGGGGGCTTCTGTTGGGGTCTCTGGTGCAGCTGCACACAAAGGACAGAGTGTAAAGAAAAACCTTCGTCCTTCCGGTATGACAGGTTTATTTCTTAATTTTAATTTTCTCTCTCTTTTCCGACGTGGTCGTCCTGATGGAGGTGGTTGTACCACTCTAAAGAGGGGCATTAACAGACCTAGCTAACAAGGTCCATACCATCCTCCAGGTAGCCAGCTGTATGCTTTTTTCCACAGATCCAATATGTGCCATTAACGTGGCCTTCCCAGATGGTTGATTTGTTTGCAGTTGCCTCCCAGGCTTGATTTGAATACCAGCAGGTGAGGTTACCTCCCACCGTACCGTTTGGGTGCTGTAAGGGAAGAGCGACATTGCGGGAAGGGGTTAGGTAATATCTGTGCTTCCTTTCTCCTGCCTTGAACCCACCCGTTTTGTTCATTTTGTAACAAAGAAAGCCGTCCTCCACGTAACCTAATTTTATAGCTTCAGGTTTAGGTTTATTTCCACTATCATTCGGTAGAGATGGCTGTTTCGGCCACTCAGCCGACACCATGCTATTATTAGTTTCAGCAGTAGAGTTGGCGGCTAGGGAGTCCGCGTAGGTATAGCTTGTTGCTTTTCATCGTGCCTGATTATTCCAATTGTGTAAAACACAATATTCTGGCCATGCTAGAGGGGTGGGTTTAAAAGGAAATCCTGTTCCCCCCAACATTACCTGCGAACATATCCAGCAGTTTGCCACGTTGCATTTCTCTGCCGATCGTATTTTTGCTTCCTCGTAAAGATTTTCATGGTTCGTTCCCTGATTGACTGAGCAGTCAGTTAATGTCATGGCTACGCCAGCTGAAATACTAATAATCTGTTGATTAGTTCTCATGCTGGATTAATTAATCAACTCTTAATTTTCTGATTTTAAAAAAAGCAAAAAAACTCAACAAATAACTCAGCAACACTGCCGGGTTCCGGGTTTCCGATTATTTTCTGCGTTCTTATTTGAAGAGGATTTTTATCCGATGGAATGACTTTCCACTGAGGTTCTTTTGGCAGTGATGCTGGCTTAACTCGAGTGTAATGAACCCAAGGTTCGATTCCTTCCGCCTTGAGTGCGGTGTAAGTTGTCAGGAGTACCTGAAAGGGTCCCTTCCACCTCTCCTGTAAAGGTTCGGAGTTCCACGTTTTTATGTACACGAAATCTCCGGGCTGACACTGATGGACAGGAGTGTCCAATGTGAGTGGTCCTGTCAAAACAATAGGCCGTCGGAGAGCCGCAAGGGCTTTCCCTAAAGAAATCAGATATACCTTTAAATCTGTTTCTCCTTTTACACGGATCTCCCCTGGAATCAGCGGCGCTTGCTATGGTTTCCCATATAATACCTCATAAGGACTAATCTTACTCCTAGAGCTTGGCTGTCTTCTGATTCTCAAAAGAGCCAGTGGAAGGGCCTGTGGCCATCTTACAGAAGTTTCTTGACATATTTTACTAGTCTGCTGCTTTAAAGTTTGATTCATTCTTTCTACCTTCCCACTCGACTGAGGCCTCCATGGGGTATGTAAATCCCACTCGATACCAAGAAGTTTACTTAGCTGTTGGACTATATCTGCCACAAAATGCGGGCCCCGATCAGTGGACATTCCTATCGGTACCCCGAATCTTGGTATTATTTCTTTGAGCAATAGTTTAGTCACTTGCCTAGCTTTGTTGGTGCGACAGGGAGAAGCTTCCGGCCATGCCGAGAAGGTGTCAGCCAATACCAGGAGATATCTATAAGCGTTTTGCCTTGGTAATTCAGAAAAATCCATTTGCCAGTAATCTCCGGGGGAGCTTCCTTGCTTAGTGGTCCCCGGGGGCGGTCTTTTCCTGTTCATAGGATTAATGTTTAAACAAACACAGGGCACTTTGCCATTACAGACTTTACTGTTCCAGTCATTCCTACACATATAATCGAATTCTGAAGACTAGAAATCATAGCCTCACTACCCCAGTGTGTTTCTTCGTGTTTCTTCTGCACAATTTCGGTCATTATCTGTGGTGGAACAATGACCTGTTTTGTAGGAGTTATTAACCAACCCTCTCCGTTTGGGGTTGCCTTTAACAGTAATGCTGATTGTTGATCTGCCTCACTGTAATTAGGACCAATGCAAGGATGCCTTGTCCAGCTGCCTCTTTGGCAGTTTTATCAGCTAATTGATTACCCACATTTACTGTGGTTTCTCCAGATTGGTGTGCCTTGCAATGCATTATTGCCACTTCCTCAGGTTTTTGAACATTCTGTAGAAGTTGGAGAATTTCTTCCTTGTATTTAATAGGTGATGCTCGAGCCATCAGCAATCCTCTCTCCTTCCAGATAGCCCCATGTGCATGGACTATCCCAAATGCATACTTTGAGTCGGTCCATATATTTACCTTTTTCCCTTCAGCTATCTTCAGGGCTTGTCCCAATGCTATCAATTCCGCCTTCTGGGCTGACGTGTTAGTGGGTAGGGCCCCAGCCTCTCTTGCCCACGTAGTTGCAACCACTGCATATCCTGCCCTCTGTTTCCCATCTCGTACAAAGCTGCTACCATCTGTAAACAGTTCCAGCTCAAGATTAGTTAACGGTTCATCTCTTGGATCTTGTCTGCTTGAATATACGTGTTCGATGGTTTGCAGACAATCATGGTGCAAGGGTTCGGGGTCCCTTACTTCTGAGTTCAGAAACATCACCGGGTTGATTGCTGTGGTGGTTTTGGGTTCCACATCATCCTGTTCCAACAAGATAACTTGATATTTGAGCATACGGCTTGGAGACAGCCAATGTGCCCCCTTTTGTTCTAAGGCAGAAATCACCATATGCGGAACATACGCTATGATTCTTTGTGCTATTGTTAATTTTCTAGCTTCTTGGATTAAAAGAACAGTTGCGGCTGCAGCATGCAAACACCCTGGCCATCCTTTACGCACACTGTCCAATAGTTTGGAGAAATATCCCACAGCTCTTCTCCACATTCCCAGTTTCTGAGTCAGCACACCCAGGGCGAGATGTTGTCGTTCGTGGACAAATAGCTCAAAGGGTTTAGACAATTGGGGCAGTCCCGATGCAGGTGCTGACATCAGAGCCTTTTTAAAATCCCTAAAAGCTGCTTGGCATTTGGGGGTCCATAGGAGGAAGTTCTCGTCTGACCCCGTCAAAATTTCATAAAGGAATTTTACTAATAGCCCGTAGTTGGGAATCCACAGTCTGCACCACCCGGCCATACCCAAGAATGCCCTCAGCTCTCGTGCAGTTCTTGCTTCTGCAGTTTGGCAGATGGCTTCTTTTCTGTCGGCTCCCAGTCTCCGTGGTCCTTGTGGAATCTCGAGACCTAAATAAATCACAGTCCCTTTCCCTACCTGAGCCTTCCTTTTGCATACACGATGTCCTCTTTGTCCTAGGAAATTCAACAGGCTTGTGCTCATCTGTAGACCCTCTCCCCTAGTCTCCGCAGCCAACAAATTGAATTCTTGGAAATTGAATTGAATTCATGGAAAAGGCACCTCTTCAGCAACCACTAGGGACCACCAGAGACCCCCAGGGACCACTAGAGCCCCCCACAGAAGCCCCCCGGAGACTCAGGCCGCATGTGTAATGGCTATGAAAATATGATAATTGGTTCCAGGAAATAGAATGAATATGTATACTCATTCCAGGAAATCTAATGCATATGTATGTGACAGAGCAATATAAACTTTGTATGATGCGACATGCGGCATGCACACTGGGCGGAGCGATTCCCCGTGCATCCGGCGCCGTAGTAAAGAGAACGCCTGCTTCTTAATGCTACACTGGTGTTAGGGAGTTTTATTCCCGATTCTGGTGACACTTGGGCAGCTCCTGTTTTTCTCTTGCCAGGGCTGAGGGCTCCGGGCTGCTTCTGCCGCCTTGGCAAGGGCAGCCCGGGGCACTGTGCGCTGCTGCTGCGCGGGCTTGGGGCGCCTTGTGGGGCCCTGTGGTGCCGTGTGGGGCCGGGGCCGGGGCTGCGGCTGCGGCTGCCCAGGGCAGGTGTGCGGCAGCGCCACAGGGCTGGCGACGACGGCCAGGGCTGGCCGCTGGCCCTGCACAGGGGCTGCCAGCGCCCCCGCCACAGCACAGAGCACGAGTCACAAAGGCAGGGGGCTGTCACCGCGGCGCCCGCAGGCGCTGGTCCCGCAGCGCGGCCGCCCCCACAGCAGTGCAGCCTGGGACAGCGCCGGCTGCAGCAGCCTCGGCAAGGTGAGTGGCGCGGGGGGCGAGGCTGGGCTGCACGAGGGCCGGGCCACCAGCGCCAGCCCAGCGGCTTCCTCGCACGCCCGCCCGCCCGGCCGCAAGGGCCGAGCTGTGCACAGCAGCGCCTTGGGCCGGCCACGGGGCCGCCTTGGCAGCTGCTCGCACAAGTGCTGCCGGCTCCTGCTGCCAAGCTGCCTGCTCTCTCGCAGCCAGCCCCACTCACTCTCCCATCTCCCATCTCCTACAGGCCATGGCTGTGTGTCTTGTTCTCGTCCTGGCTGTGCTGGGCATCGTCCAGCACCCGCTCCAGGTCAGTGACCAGGTGGATCTGGGCACGCAGGAGCGGGTGCAGCGGCACGTGCAGCACCTGAGGCACGAGATGGCTCGGCTGCAGCAAGAGCTTGAGCACCTCATGCAGCAGCAGCAGCAGAGCAACGTCAGCAAGGAGGAGCTGGTCTTTGCTGCCTGCGCCTGGTGGCAGCTGTGGCAGCCTGCGGGAGCCCTTGTGCTGCTCTTGGGGCACCGCTGGCTGGCCAGGAAGCGCCACGGGCAGTCGGAGAGCAGGAGCCAGCCGAGTACCTCCCGCAGCAAGCAAGAGGAGGAGAAGGAGGACCGCGCAGAGCAATGCGGGCATCCGGGCAGGTTTCTGCAGCAGCACCTCCAGTGGCCGGCGCAGGACTCGGCCAACGCCTGGAAGGTGGTGGAGGAGCTGGTGGGCGACCTGCTCGCGGCCTGCCAAGTGCTCACCTGCCAGTCATTCTTCCCACGGCTGGCACCAGGCATCCGCGTGGGCAGGGCCTGTGCAGGCTGGAGCCCTTGCCAGCACAACAGCAGCTACAGCCTGCTGGTGCCCCTGAGGCCACCACCCGGGCATGCCTTCCACCTGGAGGTGGCCGGCGCCCCGCAGCACGGCCGCGTCCGCGTGGAGCTGCAGTGCATGTGCCCCAGGCAGCGGGTGCTGGGCGACGTGCTGTGCTTCCTGCACCAGCCCCAGGCACAGCTGGCCACAAAGCAGGGCCCCTGCCTCCTACGCACCCTCTGCACCCACTCCTACCTCAACGTGCAGAAAACCGCACGCTGGTTCCAGCAAGTTGTGCAAAAAGCCTGGCGCCTTTTGCCTCCATCCCACCACTGCCAGCTCGTGGTGCTGCCCTCCTCCTGCACCTGCAAGCTCCAGCTGGCAAACGCCTCCGGGAGCACCCTGCTCGTCGACATCATCTTTGGCGTGCAGCAAGGCAACTTGAGCATCTTCTGGCCAGCCAGCGGGCCCAGGCTGGCCTCTCCAGAAGTACAGCGCTGTTGAAGAAGCGCACTGTGCCACGCATGCCCTGCAGGGCACATGCCACCTCCAGCGTCTGCACCGCCTCTCCTCTCTTCTCCACGCATCGCTGCTTTCCCCCTTCCGCTTGAAGGAGCTGGAGATACACCTCTGCAGGCTCCTGCCTCTGCGGCAGCATCTCTCTGAGATCCCCGCATGCCTGCATCGCTGCCTGCTGGACACATGCCTCCATGGCTTCCACTCAGGCAACAGGAGGGTGCCTGTGGCGGTCGCCGAGGTGCTGGCTCTGCGACGCCGGGCACCTGCAGGGATCCCTCAGCAGCCTCTTGCACTAAGCATGCTGAAAGAGGTCTTCCTGCCCAGAGATGCAGTGGCAGGCTTCACGCCGCCAGCCACCGAGCATCCAGAGCCCTGCAGCCAGAAACTCCCTTGCCCAGGGCAGCAGCACTGCTGCCACTAGCCCAATAAAGGAGCTTTTTGCAACAAACGCCCTGTGCCCAGAGTCTTTCTGCAGCTGCTCTGCTGGCAGCCCTCAGCTGCCGACGGGGCAGAGCTCCTGCTTAGGAGGGCAGCCCGCAACCCATTGCCAGGGCTGCACTTGCCAGCAAAACCTTACTGAAGCTGCTCAGTAACAGCATGCTTCTTGCTGATGCTTGCCTCTTCCACGTTGGCGCTCATCATGAGGCCGTATGCAAAACCCGCTGGCTTTAAGACGCGCACCCTAGCTGCGCTGCCAGGACGCAATAGCAGGCCGCTGATGCCCTCCCGCCGGCACGCATGGCTACAGGGCTTGGTGACTCCTCCTCCTGGCGCTTCAGCTTGCTGCGCCTTGAGAGCTCCCTGCTCTCTTTTTAGGACTTACCTCTGCGTGCAGTCTAAACCTTGTCTGAATCCAGTCCTGGTCCCACTGAAGTTAAGGGGAGTTTTGTAACCAGTTTGACTAAGTCTTTGGATTTTATGCTACTGAGCACCTTCTCTTCTTAAGAAGGGAAGAGCTGTATTTTTTTTAAATGAAAACAGCTGTTTTCCCTTTCAGAAATGTATTGAAATGGTTGAAACGCATTGAATGATTTTCAAGAGGAAAATGTTCTTGATCTCCTTTAGAGATTTACCTTATTAGTGCTTTTTTGGGAATAAGAAACTGTAACTGCTGGCTGGACAGGCTGGCTATTAGAGCCTTTTAGGTGAGAGGCTGAAATGGTGTTTTTCTACTAAGAAAATATGACCAGAAGAAAAATTCTTAACTGTTTATTTTCTGTGCATCATTCTGTAAGACTTAAACATGCAAAATGATGTAAATTATTGTAGTCTTGTAGTCTAAGTTGTCAGTGTGACCAACTGTACATCCCGAAGTTCCAGTGTGTTACAAACAAAAGCAGGGACTGTGTTATCCTTCCGAAACATGGAGGCTTGTAAAGCTAATAAAGGATTTTTAAATGAGAAGCTGAAATTGCAACAATCCTGAATGATATTCAGGATCCTACACAAAGTGTGCTTTTATTACTCCCTAAAAAGGTCAGCTTTTTATGTGAAACGCGTTTGCCTTCAGCAACTCTGAGTTCTAACACTGAGTATTCCAGATGTGCAGGACTATGTCCTGTCATGCACGATTTCTGCACAGGGAAATGAGGATTGTCTCTTTAAAGCAGAGAGTATAACATGGTCCACATATTCCAGAAGCCCAGGGGCACAGGAAGCTGACGTCTACATGATGTTGCACTGGACCACGCGTGTCCCTTGCACCCATATAATTCCTCATCAGCTTATACGAATCTGCAAAACATCTGCACCTTTCACCGCCGTACCCCCACTTTTCAGCTACCTAAAGTGGCAGAGGTATTGCAGAGATGTGTTCCCCCACTTCCCTTAACCGAGAGCTTTGCTCTCTTTCTTTGTAAGATATTTCTGTGCTTCTCCAGGAGCTGAACTAACAGCCCGGTGATTGATAGCAGCTAGTTATGATGTAACTCAGTTCGTGTGCAGTGCCACTTTGAGTGGTTAAAATACTGCCTTTTAAATACAGTGTAATCACTAATTCATCAAGGCCAACGCTCAGTTTTTCTGAGCAGCTTGTGAAGACACAAACTGCTTTTATAAATAATTCAGACAGTTTGTTATTAGGTGCTTTTACCAGCTGTTTATATGTAAAAGTATGCACTTTTACAGACAGCTGCTAACACGGAGCAAAATGAATCTCTAACCAGGATGGTCTGTACATGCCCCCTTCTATAGGGATAGAGGGTTCTTTCTTTCTTTCTTTCTTTCTTTCTTTCTTTCTTTCTTTCTTTTTTTTTTTTAAGAAAAGCCCCAAGAACTGGTCAAGGGATGAGAAGAGAAAAAAATAAAGATGTTATTAGCAAGTTATCCGTAGCAGAGCCGTTCTGACAGGGCACTGCGAATGAACTCCCCCAGGATCACCCACTGCACCCACGTGGGGAAGTCACAGCGAGTCCGTCGTAACTAACATCACTCTCGCACGCTGCTGCCTTGTTCCAACAGAATTCATAACAATTTCTTACTTACTAAAACCTCCTCCAAGGCCTTTTGACAGGAAAGTTGGGGGTGGGGGGGGGAGAGCAGGGGGGAAGGACAGGAAATAAGCCAGAAGAGAAAAAAAAAAAAATCCCTGCATCACTTTTTTCAGTCCTATCGCAACTTTTTGCTTTGACAGCCTCATCCCAGCTTCGCTTGCACCACCGCTGGGAGCCCTGGCAGACATGCCCTTCTTGCTAGGGCGCTGCAGCCCTCCTTCCCAAATGCGTCCTAACACCAGCTCCAGCCAAGCACCAACTTGGGCTGCCGGTCGTGGCAAACGACCCCTCCTCATGGTTTCCTGGCACCGAGACTCCTCACCAACTTAACCTACAGGACCAAAGCTGACATGAAATGTAGGCTGGCCTGTTGTCATCATCTTTTAGTTTTAAAGAAAAAAAAAGAAAAAAAAAGTCAAGCCTTCACTTTGCCACAGGGAAATAAGAATTAAGTTGAGCCACAAATCAAGTGTATTTAGGCCCAGCGATTTACCCAATGGGCTAACACCCTCTGCACTGGACAGCAAATCTGAGAATTATATTTGCGGCACCCTTGAATGGTGAAAACAACCACCCCTTTGCCCCCACATCTGCTCGTTCAGGCAGGTTTCTGTGCAAGCACAAGAGGCAGCATCAGTGTGGTCTTCAGACCTCTTGGTTTCCTTGCTCTGTGCAGCCCAGCAGCAGAGCCACCCTCTGGCCCTGAGGCTTTCAAAAGCCCAGCCAAGGCACAGCCAAGGGAAGGACAGAGCTTCCCCGCTGCCACCCCTCTGGGAAGGGAAGAGCTGAGCAGCACGGGGCACATCCACAGCAGGGGAGGCTGCAAGTGAGCTAACCAGCTTACAGACGTAAGCGATGAAGTCGCTCAGCCTGGCTTGGTTTTCTTCAGCCTGTGCAAAACAGCTCGTCTTTGGCTCACTCACAGCGCAGGGTTGAACTCCACGCTCATTTCATGCTTCCTGTATCTCTGTGGTCTTAGCCCAGTCCTGGTGATCACCTTAGAGCACAGCTGGTCATCTCTAGGAGCAAATCTTCGCTACTGTCCTTGGTTCACTTCCATGCAAGCAGGTGCTGTTCTTGCAGCAGCAATACCATTGGCAAGACAGTCTCAAAAAGCCCAATTCTGCTGCCAAGCTGCAATTTGTTTAATGTGAGCTAGTTAGACTGAGGTGACCTGGGTTTAGAGGTCTCTGTAGAGGGAAGAATCAAGGCTGGTATTTAAATATATGGAGTTTAAACTTTGGACCTTAACTCGGTAGAACTGATGTAATTGCACTGAACTGTGTAGAGCAAACCGGTTTACTTCGGAAAAACCCAGTCCGACACATGCTAGAAGTCCTGTGCCTTAATGGAGTGCCATGTAAAGTCATGTGAATTTAGGTGGTCAGCGGAAGAGCTCTACCTTTGAACCTCATACAGGTTACCAGGCAAGCACCTGGTGTAAAAGTCAGATCACTGAGAGTCTTTCACACCCTTAAGTGAAGGCTGAAGGCCACACTCACCCCAGTTCCCCGGATCCTCTGCGTTCCTGGGATGACACAGAGTTTAAAAGATTGCAAAGGATCTGGAAAAAGTCGAAAATAGAAAGAGATGAGAAAGGTTTGTGCCTGAACAAGTAGGTCTTTTCTTCTGTACTGGTTGAAAAGATGCCACACATGCACCTTGCAGAGAGGGGAAATTACTGTCCATGCCCATTATAGCCATTGCTATAACCTCTAAGGGCATGCACACCAGAGTCTGGTCACTCCAGCAAGCAATGCTAGCTGCCTGCTCAGGCATACAGACACACAGGGTCCCATGGGCAGGGACATGTCAACACATTTAAGACATGCAGGCAAAGTCCTAGGCAAGTCTCCTGAGATGATCTGCTGTGTGTTACTGTCTGCTACAGCAACTTGCTGCACATGCATGCCCCTTGAGATCGACTTTTCATTTCAGTGAAGAAGGCTTCATGTTAACTCACTAATCTTATATGTACATTTACTGCTTTGCATTGCAGTAGGCACAGCTGTAACTCTGGATCTGGCCCAGGTCCTGTTCGTGAGATGTCGCTAGGCTCCAAGAAAGTTGGAGCTCTTTTCATGCGCAGTAGCTGACAGTGATCTGGGCTACATCTTTCTGTGCTAACTGTTCCCAAATCTCGCTAGGAAGAGTGAGAGGATCCAGGAAAAGCACCTGGGCCCCAACCTCACCAGGACCTATTGGTATAGTTGCCTATTGGAATAGTGCTCTGAGTTTGAGAGTCCACAAAGGTAACAGTGCACAAGAAAGTAGCATTTGCATGGAGTTTGGGACAATGCCAGGTAGTGTCTGAGGAGCCTTCAGCCCAGGCTCAGCACGGGGGCCATCTGACCGTCTCAAAGCAGAAGTTCCCATTTCAGGTACAAGATTCAGTTTTTAAAGACAGCTCCAGACCTTTTTTTCTCCCTCTGGTCTGCTCTCCGAAGACACGAGGGAAGAGGATGAGTTAGTGATGGCAGTAGCATATTGCATGATTTTCTCAGCAGCTGAAAACTTCTCCAAGCACAGAAAGATAATCTCCATTTAATATCTCCATGGTGCAGAGGGAACGGTGAACAGCATGTTTGCTTCTTGTGCCGGCGTGATGAAATGACTCTTCCCAGAGTCTGAGAGCGTGGCTACTTCAGTCACACAGCAGGGAATATTCTCATCTAAGCCTGATGGCTGTAGTTTTCAAGGGGACATAAGTACCCCAAATCCATTCAATTTCACTGCACATCCTGAACCAAGGATTAGCACAGAGTTTTACTTGTTTGTCATAAGCATGGAGAGAGAGAGAGAGAGACAATGTCTCCCCAATGCTAGTATGCATTTAAAGTAGTTCTAAACAATTTGCACAGCTCCTAACATGGTTGCCAGAGGATGCTCACTACACAGAGACCCTGTATAATCCAGTTAAGGAAGAGAGGAAAGAGTAATATCCATGGGAATAAAATAGGTAGAACGGAGGTTGTTGCTGGTTTGGAGTACACTCCTGAGCAAATCTGGCTTGCAGAAAAAGTGCTGCTTACCAAGTAATTTCTGCATTGAGGAAAGCAGCAAATGAAAAGTCAGAGGTGAGAATCAGATGATGTGTCTGGAAATAACATTGTCTTCCCGCTCAGGGCTCATGACTAAGCCAGTAGTTTGCAATGGAAAGATAACCTGTAGTCAGCTGGATGACTTGCTATGAGTTGTGGTGCACAGAGCACTGAAATGGATGTCTGCAGTGCTTTTCACCTTCCAGAAAGTTGAGTGAGGACAGGTCAGTTACCAGTCCTCATTTCTCTCCTTAGTGCAGGCTGGATTTGGACAAAGGATTTAGAGGAAAGGACAGATTTTAAGGAGAGCTCGTTTCCCTTTGAGGATGGTGAGGAGCTCACCCTTCCCGCCTCGTTCCCTGAGAGAGGTGTCAAGCCTTCCTTTCCATGCCACTGTCCAGGACAAGAGGGACCTCTGCCCACTCCCTTTGGCTGAATTCGCCATGGGAATTATGGGAATTATTAATAGCCGGAGGCTAACCCAGCGACAGCTGGAAAGTCTGCTGCTGTTCAAATAACAGCCTAAAGCCACAGTTTGCAGGTGGGATTGACAAGACTGCACACCATCTTCCCTAAAGTTCAGCTGAGACTATGTGGGAAAGAGTCACTGGTCGCTTTGATCCCCACCATATCAAGAGAGAAAATAAAGCGGTAGATTGCAAAGCACAGCTGGGGTGAGAGAGGATCGCATCTATGTAGAAACCTAGACCTGCAGAATAATTCAGCTGGAAGGGATCTCCAGAGGTCACCTGGTCCAAACCCCCTGCTCACAGCAGGGACAACTCAGTTCGGTTGCTCCTTGTGCAGTGAGATGAGAAGATCTCCAAGGATGGAGATGCTACAGCCTTGCTGAACCCTTCTCTCGGGAGGTGAGCCACCCTCCTGAGAAAAAAATTCTCCACTGGTCCCCTGGCAATGCCCCGTGTTGTGACTTGTGTCTGTTTGGCGCTGTCCCTGTGCACCTCCTGGAGGAGTCTGGCTCCATCATCTCAGTGCCCTCTCACACGGGAGCTGGAGAGAGCTAGGGGAGCTCCCCTTCACCTTCTCGTTCCCAGGCTAAAACCAAAAGCGTTTCTGTCTGCCTCTCCTTGGACATGCCGTGCTCCAGGCCCCTCCTCGTCTCCATGGCCTCAGCTAGACTCACTCCACGAGACAGTGTCTGCCTCGTGCTGCCCTGAGGAGCCCCAGTGGGACACATGACTCCAGAAGTGGGGGGGCTCAGTGGGGCTGAATATAGGTTGTCCGTAAAGGAGGTTGCTGCTTAGTGTTTTCTTCTCCTCTGAGACAGGAGGTTTGGGGTGTGGCGGGAAGCAGCCTAATGTAGGGGTTCATATTGAGTTTCAGAAAATTCATTCCATAATTCTTAGCCATCTTGTGCCCTTTTCGGAGAAGAAATTCCTCATCTTGAGCCTGCAGGGTGGTGAAACACGGCATGTGAGATGACGGATTATTTCTCCCTGAATATCGTGCCACTTTAGAAAAGTCATCAGCACACTCAAATCTAGCCTGAGGAGGAGCGGCTGGAACAATAGGAAGAGGAAATAAAGAATGAAAGAAATAGTTGTTAGGTGGTTTGCAGTTGTCCGAGTTTCAAGTTGAGAGCTTCAGAGCTGGCAAACAGGCAGCAACTTTGAATTAGACCCGTTCTTGTACAGGCATCACGTACCATCGACAAAAGGGCCTAGGAATTTCAGGAAGTCAGAGACTCCTAGGCAACCCTGAAGGTGCTCCTCCAGGCGGGACAGAAGGAGTCCACATGCACGTGCACAGCCCAGACACACGTGCTAGGAGCCAAATCACTGCACAGCTGTCACGGCTATCCATGTATTCCTAGGGCTCAGTTCCACTGTAGCCAGATAGAAAGCTAATTAAAAAAACCCTCTCCAAGGTCAAAATGTATCTATGAATTCTCAGAGAAACAAAAGCCTGGTTTGCCCTTGGATCCCGGAAAGCACATCTTGTAAACAAAGGAAGGGGCTTGCCAAATCACACAGCTAAAACCGTCTCTCACTGCTGCAGATTCACTCCACTGCAGCAGATTTGGGGTTGAAGGAGCCACAGGATATCCAGGAAATTTTCAGTAGTCCACCCTAGCTAAGGCTAGGACTAGAAAGCATTATTCATGGTGCTTTCATGATTGCTTATTGAAAGCTTCAAGGTCCTCACAAACAACTGCGAAGCAGACCCTTCCCCTCCTCCCCAGTCCAGGCTCCTTCCGAGCTTTCCCATGGGCTTGATATTGGTGCTTGGGCTCATCCCTATGGGTTAAGTTGCCATGCAGTCGCTCTTCCCTGTTTCAGTTGGCAACACCTTCCCACCAAGCAGCTGTACGAGGTTTAGCCCAAGGGGGCTCTCACCCCCAGTGGGACCTTCCAGCTGATACCACAACACAAAGTTAAAGTATCTCACACATGCTAATTAATGGCAACTCCAGTCTAAAGAACTTGGTCAACGTATGCAAGGTACCCGGAATATCTGTGTCGATGGGAATTACAGCTAGGTTCTTCCAGCAGGCTTTCAAAGCTCAGGATTTATATTTCTGCACCAAATGAGGTTTTCTCCCTTTCTATCCTTCAACTCTGCCTTCAGCTGGTCGCTTCAAGGCAAAAGACATGCCTTTCTAAGGAAGCCAAGCAGCTACCCTGCAGCATACCCTCTGCAGCAGCGTTTTGTTCAAGGGCCAAGCTGACTGCCAGCCAGTAATGACACCAGCCTTTCGGGGACAGGAGGGCATGCAAGAGAGCAGGCCAGACAGCATGGGGCCATTTTTCACTTTTCAGGCTCATTCGGATCTCTTACAGCAGCAAATGTCTCACACGTGCAGACATCTGCTCCTGAATCACAAGATGACAGTTTTACTCCACCTGGACACTTGGGACACCAATTTTGATTTGTTTGCACTGGCATAATTTCAGACCGTTATACTGGAGTTACCAAAGGTTTGATCCCAAGAGGCTAAAGTCAAGTCCAAATCAAGTTCTCCCATTGCCTGAAAGTGCCTTATTTTCACTGTGCTTCATTGCTCCTCTTGGTGAGGATCAGAGTCAGTCCGTCAATACAGGTTTGCCTGGCAGAGTACAGCAAGGAAAGCCATATGTTTCATACCCCCACAGATTCCAGCAAAACCAGGACTCCAGGCTTGTACCTGAAGAAGAGGTAGTTGCTTCTGGCATCCTGAAAACAGGGGCAGATCAAAACTAACAAACACTCAGGCATTATTAAGACCCCGTGACATTCAGAAACTGGGGGAAAAACAGCCCTTACTTCATGATACAGCTAATATTCAGCCACTAGATATGCACATAAGCTAATCTGCACTGAATCAGCCAAAACAAAGCACTTCTCACAATTGTGAGTGCCCTGCGTCAGGTATCTGCAGACACTTGTTTGACTGGCCACAAGTCTAATTTGCTCCGAGCCAGCGATTTCACTCATCAAGACCATCTTAAAAGCAGCTTCCATTTTCAGAGTGAAATAAATTCAGACTCCCTGCTGGGAATTTTCACGCCTGTATTTAGACTTCCCCTTGTCATTGAAGACCTAGACTACTACAGCCGCAGACTTCTTAGAGAAGTCCCTTGATTGCAGTCACTTGTGCTGCCCAAAACCTCCGGATTGGCACCAGCCAGCCAGCAGCACAGCACCTGCCACGCAGGCCAACAGCGCGTTAAGCCGGGCTCGGGAGAAGCTCAGCAGCGCTCCTTAAAACAGGGCTGAATGTGGTCCAGGGGAGTTTTAGGTAAGTTTTGCGCCCTGAGCAGGAAACCATTTCAGGTCTTGGGAAGGCGTCTATTCACATCTCCCAGCCCTCTCACCTTGCCCACGGGCAACAGCTGGGGCTCAGGTGACGCCGAAGAGGGCGGAAGGTGCCACCGACGAATGAAGAACATTTCATTCTGAGTACTGTTGCTGCTGAGGATGGCTGTGCAGAACAACTTGCAGGTGGACAAGGCTGCCCTTCCAGAGACAAAAATGCATCCTTCAGGAAGCAGCCAACTCCAGGACAACCACCGCTGCAGCTGACTGTCATGAAGAGGAGGGGGAAAGATCACTGCAACACCTTTGGACACACTGGCTGGTTGGTTTCTGCGACACGGCCGTTTGGAGCATTTTCACTCTGACCTGTCATCTGCATCGCCCCGAGCTGTTCAACGCTATCACATCTGCCTCAGGAACATCACGTTGAGGCAAGGGTTTTGAGGCAAGGTCCCTCACCTGCGACTTGTGAAAAAAGGAATGGTTTTTTCTGCCTAGTAAAGGCAAGTCTGTGACGAAAGTATATTACCTAGGAGAACTGCGTTTGATTTTATGGTCTGTGCCATTTCATTTACTGCTCCTCCCCGCAAAATCCCAGCATAGCTGGCAAGGGTTGCTGTGACGTGTCTCAGCTAGGTGAGTCCCCCTCCGCTCCTCTGCTCCTCCATCTGCTGCTCCCATGCTGCTCTACGTCTAGTACTGTAGCACTTACACTCGTATTGTACGGAGCTAATGAAAAAAAGCAGTACACTAACAATACAGGTTTTTTCCCTTTCCGATTCTGTTCCAGAGCAATGAAGCAGTTTAGATAACTACTCTACATTGGAGAGGTATGCCAATGTTGGTAATAGCCTAACACACGTCTCTTCACCTCACACACATATATCCTTGTCTTTAAAACACCTGCACCAAGCCAGCAGGAACCACTGAAAAAATAATCCGTTCTTTCACTATGTAATGGCCTACATTCTCTTTTTAGCACGTTGTCATGTGCCTCAAGTCTCTGAGTTGAAACCTTTTGTCACATACCCTTTAATACCCATTTCTACTAGGAGTCCTTTAACTGGTATAATCAAACAGAAATGGCCAATATCAGGAAGATTAGATACAATTTGCCTAGGAAAATATGGCATTTCTTAGATTTCTCTGGGTACCTAATGAGTTTTGAGCGTAAGACGCAGAAACAATCTGCACAGTGAGAACCAAAGATTAGAATCGAAGATTATGCAGAAGGGAAGTAGATTAAAAAGAGGTTTTAAATGGGAGAAGTATTCAAATACCCAAACACACAAACATGCACCACACACACGGAGGCTTGAGGCAGCTGTTGCCGTGCCCTTGGTTCCCGTGCGAGTACTCTTCACCTAGTGTGATGGCATACGTTTTAAAGCCAAGGACGCTGAAAGAAATAATGCATTTGCAGCCCCAGACAAAAGCAACAACCCTGCACATAAGAACAAAAGCAGATGGGACACATCTGTGTCTTTGGGGATTAAGTGACATATGGCAGTGAGATGCTTTACGTTCTCCGAAATCTGCAAAATACACAAACTAAGGTGAATGCTTTCTTATAGCTACCAAAGCAGTAAAGCACGCCATGTTTTGGTAAGAGATACTGCAATTTCAATTATTTATGCTGATGAAGTTGCCTGTGAAATAACCTGCATTTTCAGTGATATTACCCCTGTTACTTCCCCCCATAATTGCTTATTGCATATACTGTTTATCTCTCTGTGACCATTCCACATGCATTCCCGAAGAAATAACTAAAATCCCTGTAAGAGTTCAGTGATAAGCTAAGCAGAGGTAAATAATAGAGGGTTAGTTACCTCATAAAAGTCTGCAGGTTTTTAGGAAAATATACGAGGTTCTAGGAGTTAGACAGCTCTGATACCCAAAGGTTTTCCTCATGCTTTTTTGCTGTGTAAATGTTCCAGTCATACTGAGATTGCAGGCATTCATTATACAACGAAACATAATAAGATCTATGAGTATAAGGACACTGGTTTTCAGAAAAGGCCAGAATTCCCCTCAATTTCCTTTAGGAAACAGTAATAAAAAAGAAAAGAGCAGCAGGAATGTGGCAAAAGAACAGTACAGAGAGAGAAACAAAGTATGCAGATGTGGTGGAGTATCTGCACAAAGTGCAAGGGGAGTGAATAAGTACCACAACAATGATATCACAGGAACTGAGGAACACCATGAACAAGAGAAGGAATGATCAACAAGTACAGTTAATGTTGCTCAGAACATCTTGGGAATCCATGCCCTTCCACCCAACCCCCTGGTGACGTTGCCTTATTTAATAAATACTTGTGTGCAGCAAGCCATTTTGTGAGCCACACCAGTGACGCTCAGTCAAGGAGCAGACCACTTCTGGAACGAAACTGGGAAGCTGGCAAGAACTGGACTTTTGCCCCAGGGCCCAGGGAGGTTTTTATTAAAACAAAAAACAAAAAACAAAAAACAAACCAACAAAAAAAAAACACCGCAAAATTGATTTTCAGCTGTGCCGCCAGATCGGATATCTGAGTCGCATCAAGATCATCATGCCTAAGCAAGCCACAAAGCATGCAGGCCAATTGAGACAGCTCTCCTCACCATCACTGGCATCAGGGCATGGGGAGTTTGGTCCAGACTTGAGCTTGGGCATGCCCAGCTGCTGACTTGGAGCTGACATCAGCCAGCTCCAGCTTGACCTAATTAAACTGCACTGTCTCAGAGAATTCAAAACCCTTCATAGATAGCACGAAGGCTCAAAGTCACTGTGAAAAACTACCTGCGCAAGCCCCATCAGAGACACCTCTCTCCTTCTAGTTACTGATCCACACTTTACCCAAATAGCTGGATGCAAGTATTAACCTGCTTCCAGGTTTGCTCTAAGGAGGTCTCTGCAGCTCAGCTACCAAAGCTCTGCTGATTTTTTTTAAGACACAAAGATCCCACGTTTAACTCTTCCTCTCTTTGCCTAACCCTGGCTGGACATTGCAGCATGTCCGCATTTGACGAAGATGATGAAATCCCCTGTGCAGACCAGGCATGTGGAAGGAGAGACAGCCCAGACTGTAAGCTAACAGCAAGGTGGCTTGCTTTCTTTTCTGCCCAAATAATTCAAGACAGGCATGATGCAGGGGAATGAAGGAGGAGAAGGACAGCTATTCACAGGCGTGTAAAGCAGGAGATCTGCACCTCAGAAATAAGCCCACAGGGAAGCTGCCACCTCCTGCTTCCTTGTTACAAGTTCATCTTCCCTATCACAGGACTCCCTGATCCAGCAGAGGCCACAGCAGCATCCTCCCTGCGAAGTTCCCTGGTCTCACAGTAATACATTTGGAGGGGCCAAAATTTACCTGGTAGAGAGGAGAAGGTAGCATACTGCAATAGAGAAACAGTTCCTAGGAGGTTACCTTGCTGTGCTACTCACATCAACTCCGTGCTAGAAAGAAAGACACAATTCAATAATAGCATGTGTGCCCAAGGGATTTTGAGAGCAGTTTATCGATCATGTCGCTCAAACAGTGGGCATCACAGTGTGGGCTTCTTGCAGACTTCTTTGCAGGAGAGAGAGAAGAGATTCGAAGAGGTACCTAAGAAATCAGTCTGCTCCATGACTACCTCTACTGTTCATAAAGCTCTTCACACAGCTGTCTGGGGACCCCATTCCTGCCATGGATTAATTAATTGGCCTTGTGCCTTCCAGGCGTCTGCAAACTGTAGGAGCAGTTTAGGGGATCCACCACTCAGGTTAATCAGAGAGTAAAGCTAGAGGGACCTGATGCGCTGCCTATCTCAGGCCATTGCATGTCACCTAATCACCCCATAGCTAGTCCAGCAGCTTTTTGGTTTAAGCAAATTCTCAAGAAAGACATCCAGCAGCCCTGATGTGAGGACACCAAGATGGAGCAGCCCTTCTTCTAGATGTTTGCTACATTTTCTGCTAGAAATGAAATCTGTGCTTCATGTCCAGCTTCTTTTTTTTTTTTTTTTTGATTTCAGCTCCGAGCCACAGATGGCTTTGATGCCCTTTCCACAAAAGTAGAGAGCCCTTTAGCATCCAAAGCACATTACTGCAGAGTCTGTCAATACTTGCTATTCTTCCCACTAGAAACAGAGCTCACCTCACTCTGTGACAGGAGGCCACTTTTGCACATGCTCATTACCTCTTAGACTTACTATAAGCAAACTCTCTGAGGATGCCCTCTGCCTTGGCACCACTGCAGCCACGCCGGCCATGTGTTATTCCGAGCACAGCTCCTTCCCCAGGCTCTCTCTGCCATCAGCAGGCTCATGCACCTTATGCTACCAGGTGTCCAAAAGGAGTACAGCAACAATCACCACCTTTGCCCAGAGAAAGATAACAGTAGGTAGAAGCCTTGATCAGACTAGATTTGTTCCTACTGAATGGCCTTCGCTGCTGCGATGTTCACAAGCATTATCCAAGAAAAAGATCTGTATTAACAGTCAGTTATTTCTTTATTTTAGGTAGAAGGTTACAGGATTGGGTTTCCACCCCGATGATGTTTTGCCAGGGGTCACTCTAGTTCTTCATCTTCTCTCTTTCAATTTCTCTTTACGTGCAACTTGTCAGACTTCAGTAAGCCAATGCTAATGAATCCCTCCACTGCAAGGCCAGGAACTCCAATGTGCAGAAGCACCAGAACTGAGGCGACTCCCATGGCATAAGGCTAGGAGACACCATCAAAAGAAAATTTTTACATAACCACAGATTGGCTGAGGTTGGAAGGCAATCCAAGGCTCTTCCAGAGATTGCCTAGTCCAAACGCCATGCTCCAAGCAGAGGCAGCACGAGCAGGTTGCCCAGGGCTGTGTCCAGTTGGATTTTGAATATCTCCAGGGATGGAGACCACAGAACCTCTCTGGACAACCTGTTTCAGTGTTTGATCACACCTACGATAAAAAAGCTTTCTTTTCCCTACGTTTAAATGGAATTTCTTGTGTTTTGATTCATGCCCATTGTCTCTTGTCACAAGCATCACTGAGAAGAGCCTTGTTCCATCTTCTTTATATTCCCCATCAGGTATTTATACACATGAATAAGTTCCCCCCTAGCCTTCTCTTCGCCAGCCTGAACAGTCCCAGCTCTTTCAGCCTCTCCTCATATGACAGATGCTCCAGTCTCTTCACCATTTTCATGGCCTGTCACTGTGCTTGCTCTGCTGTGTCCGTATCTCTCCTGCACTGGGGAGACCAGCACTGGACACAGTACTCCAGATACGGCCTCACCAGTGCTGAGTAGAGGAGAAGGATCACCTCCCTTGACCTGCCGGCAATGCTCTGCCTAATGCAGCCCAGGATGCCATAGACCTTCTTTGCCATGACTGCACATTGCTGGTGCATATTCAACTTGTTTTCCCACCGGGACTCCCAGGGGGGCCCCCAGCAAGTACTGGTGCATGGGGTGATTTCCCCCCAGGTGCAGGACTCTGCACTTCCCTTTGCTGAACCGCATGAGGTTCCTCTCTGCCCATCTCTCCAGCCAGCTGAGGTCCCTCTGAACGGCAGCACAGCCCTCTGGTGTACCAGCCACTCCTCTGGGTTTTGTGCCATCTGCAAATATGCTGAGGGTGCCCTCCGTCCCATCATCCAGATCACTGATTAAGACGTTAAACAGTATTGCCTCTAGTATCAGCCCCTGGGGGACACCACTAGTGACTGGCCTCCAGCTGGACTTTGTGCTGCTGCTCACAACCCTCTGAGCTTGGGAGTTAGCCAGTTTTCATTCCACCTCACCACTGTCCATACTTCATCTCTTTGTCAATGAGGATGTTACGGCAGACACTGTCAAAAGCCTTACTAACGTTAAGAGAAACAGCATCCACTCCTCTTCCCTGAATTTTTAATGAGATATAGTTTTTTTTTCCTGCTGATTCAAAGCTAATTCAGCAATAAGGGGGGCACTGGCTGAAGCTGTGGGTCATAAGAGGCTCTCTGCTCCTCAGGGGCCTGCATCAAGCAAGCATTGCTTGCTAATGCCCACCAGCAGTTATTTGCAGGTAAAGACTCTCTCACAACAGACCTAGGCAGGTAAGTCTGGCATTGCTTTTGGGAGACTGACTTGGCAACCTTAAAAATTGGCTTCCAACTTCCAGCCTCGTTTAAAATTTCATATCAGGCACCAGGGAGCTCACAGTGCCAGGGACTGAGGTAGAGATTTCTGTGGCTGGGGGGTTGGCAGCAGTAATGCTTATCCTGTCGCTGCTCCCGAGAGGCCTCGGCTTCCCCATCACCAGCAAACACTCCACTTAGCACTCAGAGATGTAATGTCACAAAGCACTAGCACAGGCATTAGAGGGATAAAAAGCAGGAATCTCTCCGGAGTATGAAACACTAAGCATTTTAAGATTGAAAGAAGTTTATAAAAACACAGTTTTGACCTGTTGCCCTTCTCCATTCCTGCTCCAGAGCCACTGCAATGGGGATATAGCAGCCTGATTAGACAAGCGAAGCCTTTGCAACACCAACAGCTGCCCCGGCAATTTGCCAGGAGACCACAAAGGCTCCACCGCTTCTGAACCTACGCAATTTTGTAAACAAAACCAAAGAGCACACAAACATATGGCAACGAGCACCAGCTCAGCAGGCTCAGAACAGATCAGCTGGACTATGTTAACAGTTTCAGATACAAGAGGTCACCAAGTAACAGGACCACGCTGCAGAAGGGAGAAGTGAAGAAGGGGTGGAGGACCGGGTGCAAACATCTCGTGCTGGGTTACTTCAGCTCGCAAGGTTTATCGGGGCAAGGGGCCCGGTTACAGCACGGCTGGAGCACACAGCGCAAAGTCAGCTGCCCGGGGTACACAGCAAAGGGTTGTGCCCAAATCTCCCCCGTCAGCCCCCTGGGGTGGATGGTTTACTGCACATCGTCAGCGATGGTACCAGCTGCAGCGGCGACCTGAAGAGCCTGGCAAAGGGCACGTTTTGATAGTAAAAGCTGAGGTAGACTGTTTCAAAGGGAGGTTAAAGGTGAACACGACAGGAGTGCTAAGGATGAGGGATGGTGCAGGTGGTCATCCTTTCCCTGAAGCACAGCAACGTGACATGGTGCAGGGAGAGAGAGGGCAGCGCGTTGGCTCGGAGCATGGGCCCTCTTTCCAAAGGAAAATGTGATGTGATCTTCACCGGTCTCCTTCCCACACAAGGACCTTGCAAGGGAGGCAGGGGGTTACATACTAAAATTATAACAGAGGATCTAAATAATTTCCTAGCAGGGAAGTTTGCCAGAGCTGGTGGAGTAGAGAAACTGTGGCCAGGGCTTGTCTTCAAAGAGAGTGAAAATGTTGGAGCAGCTCTGTTACATCTGCTTCTCTGGTTCTCCATGACCATATAATATATTATTCAAAGGCATAAAAGGCCCATGAAGATGACGTGTTGGTATAACTCACCAAAATAAATAAAAATACCCTCCCTCCTTGCTAACTAGGCACCGTCATACTGGAAAGCCACAAAGATCCCTCCAGCATCAGGAACACTGAAGGGAACACTAATTAAAGACATTTATAAACTGAATGATATTATTAATTTTAAAAGGCGTCGCTGCTGTGGTGGAGAGCAGCCTGCCCCAGGCTTGCAGGGTTCGCTGAGCACATCAGGGGACCGGGGAAGGAGGAACTGGTTGTTACAGTTTGTGTGGATTGTCAAAAGCTATTCATCTCACCACTGTTAGAAGAGTCCCAGGGTCACTGTGAAAAGCTCTGCTCACGTGTTACAAAAAAGTCACACACAAGACTCTAGGAGCTGCAGCGCATAAGAAAAAAAAAAAAAAAGAAAAAAGCTTTGTTCCAAAGTAATAATAATACAAAGTGCAGATTCCTTGGCAGGGACAACTCAGGGAGTACACACTCGTGCTGGCAGGATGAATTTGGCCTCAGCGAACATGCAGCCTCTGAGCCTCACCCCGTTTGGTGCAGCTCTTAGGTAGAGCCCGGGTAGTCACAGCCCAGAGCATCTGCACCTGCACCCATTTTGGGGACAAACCCTTGCTTCCTGAACATGCACGGAGAAGGGCTCCAGGTACTAACAGGACCTGTCAGTGATGCTAGGTAAACACAGGGTATGTTCAGGTAATGACACCAGCTCCGGCTCCGTGGCAGCTGGTTTCTGGAAGCAGCAAATAAGAGCCCTCTGGCCGCTTTCCAAGAAGGTGCCCTTTGGCTTCAGAGCCTGGTCTCCCTGCACCATCAGCAGGAGGGTTCCCGGTTGAGTCCAGTTTTTCTGTGTGACTGACGCACGACAGAAAAGCTCTGTCAGCACCCCTATGGGCAGAATTAGAGATCCTTACTTTTCAGGAAACCGGTTTCAAGTTAAAAAGACATTCAGAGACATTTTTTCAAGCAAACAAACAACATGGACTGTGTGACCATCTGAATGACAGATGTTAACCATCTTTCTTTTCCCTTAGTCTCTCAGCAGGGTGAAGGCCAGAGACGCTTGTACAGAGATCTGCTGAGAAACTACAGTCGTCTTGAACGACCTGTGGTGAACGACTCCCAACCTCTGGTAGTTGAGCTTCAGCTTTCTTTGCTGCAGATAATTGATGTGGTAAGTCCCTGGCAGTTCTGCTCTCTATTGCACCCATTCGGCGTAACAAATCTCATCTCTGGTGTAAAGACCACGCGTTTCCTCTTGGCCAGACTATCAGAGAGAAAAGCAGACTGGATTTAGCCAAGCATCCTCCCTAAGCGCTAGAGTACGTGCTTTGACACTTTGGAGGAGTCAATATCCTTCTAAACTCAAAGCCATCTCTGATACAACATGAGCTGCAAGCAGATTAATTATGTAGTTTTTCCATTCGTTTTAAACAGAAGAAAACCCCCAAACCATTTCAATAAATTAGAAGCTATGTGTTACTACAAATTATTAATGGCATGTTATTCCTAGAACCATCCAGGATGCAATAACTGGAGACTGCGGGCAGTCTTCAGAGCTACCAGCACTGCATTTGCACCTTTTCATTAGACATTACAATAGTGCTGTCCTCTTCATCCATCACACCTTTACCATGCACTGCGGTTGAAGGAGCCTGCCCTGAGATGAGGTTAGGAATCACAAGAGCGTGCACAGAGCAAAATCTGGAGGCACACCCTGACGATTGTCTTGACTGATGCCTCTGCAACATGCTTTTGCAGAACTGATGATCTGACCCAGGGAAAATTTTAACACAGTGATCCAAGCCAGGATCCCCTTTTCATCACAAAGAGGATTCTATATGACAACTCAGTATCTTTAATGGCATTTCATTCATATACATGCAAAAAACAATCCAGAAGAACAGGTTTGGCCACCTTTAGCTGTCAATACAACAAACTGCTGAACATCTCTTTCTCCATCTTACCATTCCTGCAATCAGTGGCGTAGGCTCTTTTCCCATGCAGTCTCACTGCCCAGGAGGGAAGAAGGAAGAGGGAGAATAACTTTCCAACTTTTGGACAGCTTCAACCCCATTTGACAGAGGACCCAAAGTTTTAAATTTCCTACAATCTTTCTGAAAGTCTGTAGGAGACCAGATGCTCTCCCCAGAGGGGAAAGCTGGCCCCTAAAAATGAAGCTCCCTAGCACTGGGTAGAGATGCCACGTGAGCACGAGTGGCAGGACCAGCTAGTTGTGGTTCTCCTGGCAGCAGGCAACAGCCACTCAGGCAGGACAAGAAGCTTTCTGCTTTGAAATATTAGATATCGCATGGAGCTGGAAGAGAGAAGAGTGCAGTAGTCCCAACCGAAGTCCCTCACATTCATGGCAGGAGCTCACAGTCCTCGACTTGAATGAAAGAACAAAGAAACCCCCCAGCCAATTTTAGGTAAATTTCACTGGGTCATTCCAGGGTTAGCAGAGGCTAATCTTAAATCTCAGCTCAAAAGGTCTTCCTCCAAACTCACTGTGGCATTTTCCTTTTTTGCTGTTATCTTCATGCAATAATTTGAGGGCTGGAGTAGTGTGGAGGGCTTTTTACCATTAGAAACGGGACTATGCATTTTCAAAGTCAGTTAGGAGGAGGAAAGAGCTACATAAAACCCACTTTGGGGGGATGCTATGCTGGATCTACAGCTGGGTTTTCATGTTCCCGCATGAAATATTTCCTTTCAACAGACAGCATTTTTTAAGCTCTTTACCTCCTTTACGTCACGGTTGTCCGTTCCAAAGAATTAGATTTATCTTCTCCCTTTTGGTGATTCAGAGTAGGAAACAGGTCATCTAAATGGACATATGCACCTGCAACAATGCTTTGCTCCCCTCCACCTCTGCACACACCACGGATGCTAGAAGTTCATCAGCTCAAAGCGGTAATGACTCGTTCCAGACTCATGGTCTTGCATACTGCGGTCATGGTGTCTTTAAAAGCCAGCTGGAGTAACCTGGGATGTATATCTTACACTATGTAAAAAAAGGTGCTTCTCTCCTCAGGGCAGTGACAGAAAATCCTCTGTATATGGGCTAAACTACAGCTTCCTCCTTCATGCCATACAATAGTAGTTTAATAAGGAGCCCATACCAGGGACACTTCCAGTCCAGCACAGGTTGTTCAGCATCACCTGAGCTATATGGGCACATTTACAGGGGAAGTGTAGTGTCCTGGACAGCTGTCTGGTCTGGTGTGGGACATATTTTAGTTTGAGGCTAACTGAAGGACACGTTCCTCTCTCTGCACAGGGTGTTGCACGGGCTCTTTCTCCTTGTTGCCATCCCAGCAGGTGCACCATGCACCAACTCCAGCAGTGGAAATGTTGTTCAGGACATTTGAGCCAGCGCTGCTGGCAGTCAGTAATCTCTATTAGCTGACAGACGGGGAGGGAAACCAGACGGACAAATTTTCAGACAGACACAGATCTGAGGCAGGAGCAGCAGCCTGCGGGCTAAGTGTAGGTTGGGCAGAACTTTTCTGAATTTAACTTTATCAGAAGCAGGAACAAACAGAGTTATGATGAGGGTAATGGTTCAATGTGGAAACAAACTGCTATTGCCTGTCTAAGGAGGCACCTTCTCCAGATCCTACCTGTGTTCCCCAGCACTGCAGGAAGTCATGCAACTGGGGAATATTTCCTGGTGGTGCCAAGGAGAGCGTTACCTTGCAGCACCACAACAGCACAGGGTGCTGGGCAAGGTCCCAACCTTATGGGACTTCACGCACCATGCCCCCTGGGGAAGGAAAAAAGAATGCCACACTGAGGGGAATATGGATATTAAGGTCTAAAGAAGACATGATATTGTACAACGTTACTGCTGGACTCACGGGAACGTTTTACAAGTACTCACCACGACAGGTGCGAAAAAGTGAGGCCTGGACTATTTCCCTGTGAGAGGAACCAATATAAAGAAGAAAAACGTAAAGAAAAAAAGCAGTCCCTGCTTGCACAGAGGGACTCTCTCTTTTCTCTTCACACAAACAATCACTCTTTACTCTTGCCAAAGTCTGAAATCACATCTACCGTACACAAATCTAGGACAGGCTCCATGAAGTGGCTCCATGAAGTCTGTTTCCTAAGCATACTGTCTCATAACCTAATCAACTCTGAATTCATCTTCTGCAGCCAACCAGCTGAAAACAGCATTTATGACAATCCAGATTCCTTTTGCTGCACAGAGAGGGAAGGTACCTCTGAGGTCCCTGTAGTTTGCTGAATAGCAATATCTAGTGACATTACCTAAAATTCCACCTCCTCTTCTCCCCTCCATTCAAAGCAAATTTCCAAGCATGGCTTCCTTAGGTTACGTTTCCTGCTGGCACCTGCCTGTATTGGCCTGCATGGGATCCTTTTTTGCTTTTTAGTGCTCAAAGCCAGCCATCACACTCAAAACTTTGAGGAACAAGTTCTCTGCTTGTCAGATAGACCCTAGGCAAAAAGGGTAGATGAATGGTAGGTGTCATTAGAGGTAGAATTGTTTCCAAAATTGTCTTAATTCACAACTAGAGCCAAGACAGAGCTCTCACTTCCAGTAAGCTCAGGGAACAAATGAGCAGAAGGGGGGCCAGTATGACCAGCTCTGCCAGAACTCCCGTTTCCAATTCCTGCTAGATACCATGCTCCAGCTCTTGCTGGAGAGGTATGTTTTAGCCAAAGCGTGTGACAGTGTGAGACACTTGCATCCCATTGAATAGCCTTCATTGCTACAAGAACTCCTGCCAGGTCACAGAAGTGCAGAGGTGTGCTTTTTCCCCCCCATGCCTTAAGAAAGTATCTAGACAACGATCCTCCTTTTAAACCCCAGCGGCATATGGGAGCAGACACACAGAGAGCAGAAATGGCTTGTGGCAGTCACCCCACAGCAGGGCTCAGCGCAGTTTGCCTTGTCC
Organism: Apteryx mantelli; assembly: GCF_036417845.1. Lineage (NCBI taxonomy): Eukaryota > Metazoa > Chordata > Aves > Apterygiformes > Apterygidae > Apteryx > Apteryx mantelli. The sequence goes on from NC_090020.1 coordinate 9,218,401, forward strand.
TCTAAGCATAGGTCAGCTTTGTCTGGAGCTGTCTCACGCGTACACTGTTGCTGGGGGCCGTTTTTGCCTAAGGTTTGTGCCCTGCCCCTTCCTTGCCTGAGCAGGGATTTGCCTGGTGGTCCCTCCCAGAGAGCCCCATTGAGCCCTGATGGCCCCAGCAAGTGTGCAGCACCTCCAAGAGCACCAGGAATGGGACTCCTGTTCTTGCTTTGAGAGTCGAGCCAGGCCATCAGGCTGCAGTAGTCAAGAAACGAGGCATGACAGCAGGCCATTTTTCCTTGGTTCAGTTGTGATAGCAGCCTGCTAGGTAGCAACCATTCGTCGTCATGAATGATGGCTTGTTTGCTCCTCCTGACATTTGTAGGGGAGCTTATCCGAACTGGTTTATATCCTTTATGTAGAATCACTAATGAGGAATTAAAAAAAAATACAGTTTTCATTTTCCAGCTTTCTTTCTTTTAGGGATATTATTCACTGTTACCTTTGGGTCAGTGCCTCAATAGACACCGCAACAACAGTCTTACTGCCCTTGATTCTCCGCAGGAGAAAGTTTGACTAGTTTTCAAGGCCACAAGTCTCCCCAAACTGCAAGCTTAAATCTACAAAGAGAAAAAAAAAAAGCCAACCAGCCAACCTACAGAAGAGTATCAAGAATAAAACCCCAGCCTGACTGTGAGTGTATCGCATGTTTTTAAAGACCCCTCTAAATAAAGAGCCTAATTTTAAGAAGATGGCTGCACCATGCTGCAGAGATAGTAAATTCCTGAAAAGCCCTTTCCAAAAGCAAACACGTGGCTGAGGTTTCCAGTAATTGCTGCACTGTCAGTGTTGCAGAGACCATACTCTGACAAGCATGCTCGTTAGCCTGGTGCCCTCAGTGCTTGCAGAGTTCAGGGACGAGGGCAACGCCATCTCTGCCCAGCAGAGGTGGTGGCTCCAGGGCTTGCTGTGAGCCCAAGCACAGGTGACATCCCCCGCACCTCTGGCAGCCGGCCCTTCACCCACGGCACCTCGGCACAAGCTGTGGCTGCCGGTGTCAAGAACCGCTCAGCCAGGCAGCGAATTCGGGCACAGGGTACCTTGGTGCCACCAGCGGCAGGAGCACCTCTGGTGCGGGAGCTGGACCTGCTCAGGGGTGGGAAATCTCCGAGGCTGAAAAGTGGGGTGGGCAGAAGGGAGAGCTGAGGGCACAACTGGGAGAGGAAGAGAGAAGTATTGGCCTGACAAAATCATAGCAAAAAGGGGGCTGAGAGAGGCGACAGGCATCAGCAGGCGTCCAAGCGGATGCAAAGAAAAGGATTCTGCAGGTGAAGAGGGGACTGCACAGAGCTTATTGCAACCCAGAAAGCCCCTGAGCAACCTGAAACTGATCCAGGAAACAGGAACCCGCCTGCAGAGACACCGCGGGTGAGAGGAGATTCATTCATAAACCTTTCTATTTCTGTCCTCTCTCAGCTGGTCTCTTTGAGTTCTCTTTGGAAAGATTTATTCCAGTTTATATTCTATTGAGACCTGCTTCTTTGAGCTTGAAAGTCCTTTTGGTCTATTTTGCTCATGAGACGGAGGAGGCGTGGGCAGAGCCACCCCAGAGGTCAGGTTGTGCATCTCCCCTTGCACGGCTCAGTCCCGTAGCGCTCTTCTCCTTCCTGCTCACCTCCCACCCCGCTGTACCCCAGCGGGTGCCGGGCTGCCCAGGTACCTAACACACCATAGTCGTTCAGGCGCTTTTGTGGGAATTTCCTCCTGTTTCAGAGGGAATCACAACTACAAAAAGGGACTGCAAGTCCCCAGTGGGAAGCCACAAGAATACCAGGGGGAAAAAAAAAAAACAAAAACAGCCACCCACAGTAGGTCATTTTGCACTTCTAGAAGCCCAAAAACCCCCCATTATTTTACTGCAGCGACAACCCCAAGGCAAATGCTATATCTGGAAAATTCAGCGTGCACTGTTTTGCTTTGATTACACAGTGGGTAACATGATTGCACATCCTACTGACACTGGGATTATCCCAGATGTGATCACATGCTTGCAAACAATCCCATTTAAACTGCAGAATTTGTCTCTGTGGTGCGTCAAAGCTCTTGAAAGGTTTGGAAAGCGGCAAGACAAACTCACGGAAGAGTTGACTGGGACAATGCAGAGCAAAGATTCGATCTATCTCCTGAAAACCAAGTCTTTGCATTGCCGTACAGGGAATCCAGCAAAAAAGATCTGCGCGTACTTGCCCTAAGCACGCAGGTGCGGTCATTACTGTTTTAAGCAGACTACAAGGTTAGCTGGTCTGACCCAGTGCAGCAGCCTTTATCTTCTCTACCAAGAACTTACCAAACTGCTGGGTTCAAGCTTTAGCTCACACTGTTTCTCCCTAAATCGGAAGCTACAGCTCAGCCTTGCAGGGTTTTTTTTCTTTCTTTTCTTTTTCTAAGGAAGCGATTATTGGGGGGACCATTTTTCACAGCAGGCAGCTCTCTTCGTCAGAGGCGCCTCACTTTGCCCGCTGGGCTTCCCAGGCGATGTGCTGCTCGGTTAGCAGGACCCTCGACCCCAGCCCGGGAGAGCTGGCGAGCAGCAGCCTCTCGGCTGGAGCTTGCACGATTTGAATGAAATTTGCCAACGCCGAGGGCTGCCGGTCGGCAGGCTCTGTGCTGTGGGCTATGGGCCTGCCCTCTCCTCGAAGGCGAGCTTAAGAGAGAGGTGAAAAAGCAGGGGGAAGCGCAGGCCACACGCGTGGTGCACACAGCCCCGGTAGCCCCAGACCACCCAGACCATCGCTGAGAAAAGAGAGAGGCAGAGGGAGAGCGAGATGGAGAAGGGTCCTGTTAAATTCAGCTGACTTTGGAAAGAAACCCGGCCTGTTCATCGGAAAATGGGTTTATTCGTTACGGAAAACATTAATACAGAGCAGGCACTGGGATCTCTTTTCAAAGTGTGGCTGCAGGTGAGAGCTACTGTACCGCTGCTGGGTATGTTTACGTACAACATTCACCCTCAAAACGATCCTGTTCCCTAGCACACGGGTGTTTTAGGGATGGTATGGCATGTGAATTGAATGACCAAAAATTTCAAGGGTTAAATTTTTGGCTCTAATTCTCCGTTCCGTTCCTAAACTGGCTTTACAGCAGCTAGGTCATCCTCCCCGCCGCCCCCTTGCCCCTGTGTCCTCACGTGTCCAGATCTCTGCACTGGACATCATGCAGCAAGCCCATGTCAACACACAAGTGATTCGGAGAAACAAATATAAATATGCCAGTACACACATGCAGCCGTTCACGTATTATTCCCAATATAGCATCACTATTCACTAGATTAAACCATAATCCTTATAGTACATCCTGTACAAATCTTTTCTGGATTGATAACTTCCAAAACGTAAGCTTGACTGCTTAAGATTGAAATACACAAAGCATGTGAAAGAGACATAATAATGCGAGGATTATTCTTATAGTTATTCTATATTTTATGTATTTTTAAAGTATTGATGAGTGACAGGGAGATAAAATGACTCTTTCAGCCCCTCTGGATTAAAAGGATCTTTCATCCCACCCCCACCCTCCGTGGATGCCCCTGCATTTATTTGTGGGTTTACTGAATAGCCTTGGAAGGTATGTTTGCTCTGTTTCTCCTGGTATGGAACCGCCTCTACCAAAACACGTTTCTCTTTCCAGAAAGCTTTTCTCCACTTCTCTCCAATAGATGTTCTACAAGCTATACCTAAAAATTATATGCATACTGTACATACGATGTAAACTGATGGATAATGATTCTAATGGCTAATAAGGCGCAGAAGAAACGGAGACCGGAACGTTATTCTGCCCGTGATATTGGGAGAGGTTGTTTTAGACAGTTTGAGGAACCAGAGGAAGCGCAAATGTTAGTAGAAGTTGTATGAAGTAAGGCAAGGGGGCGATGAAGACCCCTCATCATTCTATGAAAGACTTTGTGAAAGTGCTAGGAAATGGACTGATTTGGATCCGGAGGATGAAGCCAACAGGAAAATGCTTCATATGTTGTTCATCGGGCACTCAGCACCAGACATTGGGAGAAAGCTACAGAAAGTGGATGGGGTAGGAGGTACGTTGATTTCACAATTAATAGAAATAGCATATAACAATAGGGAGGAAGTAGAGAAGAGAGAAAAGTTGAAAGAGAAACGGAAGGATCGAAGGTTACAGGCTTCTCTGCTAGCAGCTGCTATTGCAGGAAATACGTTGTTTTGCAGAAGGCTGGGAAAATGGGATGAAGTAATGTATGTAGATTTGTTTTTCGCATTAAGGGAGCACAGCACCCTGAGTGGCAGAAGGATTGTGGGATGATTGCAAGGGATCCAGTGGTACTAGCACTAGAGAAAGAGGGGAAGGGTCAAAATCTGAAAAGGTGTTGTTCCGCTTGTAGTATTGGAAAAAGGTGTTTGAAGTGTGGACGGGAGGAGGAAGAAGATTTGGAATTGATGGTCGCTCCCCGACAGAGGCTGGGGCGGGGCGATTCCGAGGATCTCGGTGGAGCCGGAGGTGCAGAGGGACCAGGGGAGGGGAATTATGAACAGGGAGGATGATTTAGAGGGACAGAAGGATTTAGCCCGATTGTGGGGAGAGCAAGAGGGCGACAAGGGGAAGCGGGGGAGGTTTTGCAGGCTCCCCTTCGGCAGGCGGTTGGAAATAATGGACCAGTAACAGTTAAACGGATTTAAGGTCCTGGAAGGAAATAGCAGGGAACTATAGGGAGGATCCAGAGAGAGTGGCTAAAGTGTTTGAAACTATAATTAGGACCCAGGATCCAGACTGGAATGATTTACGGGTAATATTAGACACACTGCTAGACGATACTGAAAAGAAGATGGTATTAAACACTGCTCGGAAACAAGTGGAAGGAGCGCATGCTGGTGGGGATTTGCCGGGAATGATAGACCAGAATTCTCCTGCTGCAGACCCAGGATGGGATCCTAACCAGCCGGGACCCCGGGGACTCTTAACAAGATATCAGAGATGGATACTGTTTGGCATAAGACATGCCATGCCAAAAGCGGCTAACTGGTCTAAGCTATATGAGGTCAGACAAGAGCCAAACGAATCCCCGTCTGCTTTTACGGAACGATTAAAGGCTACTGCCAGGAAAGATACCAGCCTGGATCCTGAAAAAGCAGAGGAAGCCCAGCAGCTAGCTTCAGTTTTTATGGGACAATCAGCCCCAGACATAAGAAAGAAAAAACTTCAGAAATGAGAAGAGATGGATTCAAAAGATTTAGGGAAAATGTTAGAAGTGGCATGGACGGCTTTTAATGATAGGCAGAAGGAAAAAGAGATGCGACGGGTTCGAAGGGAAACCCGAAGAGAAGGGAGATTGATTGCTGCTTTAACCAGGGCTCCTGGAGGAGCCTATAGAGAAAGGGAAGGCACAGGAGGGGGTTACGGAGGCGTGAAAGGAAATAAGGGAACGGGAACGTCACCTGCTTTTGCGCAACCCCCTCTCGCGAAAGATCAGTGCGCAATCTGCAAAGAAAGGGGGCACTGGAAAAGGGAATGTGCTCAGGCTGGGAACTTAGACCCAGCCCTGCAAGCCATCCGACTAATGACATTAAACGATGAATCCTGAAGGGGACCGGCGAATCATCCCCAGCCGAACCCCGGGTTACACTAAGGCTGGGAAATGATGAAGTAGAATTTTTAGTTGATACAGGACTTAATACTCGTAAAGGAAACTTTAGCCGTGAGACTGTAAGCGTTGCTGGTGCTACAGGGAAACGAGAGAAGCGGCCCTTTTTGCAGCCCTTAAAATTTACATTGGGAAAACAATGGGTGACTCATCCATTTTTATATATGCCTGAATGTCCGATACCCTCGATGGGAAGGGATTTATTGAATAAGTTGAACGTGCAGATGACCTTTAAGAATGGAGAGGTGCAGCTACTAATACCTGAAGCAAAAGCTGTGGAAGCGAGAATTTTTATGTTACAGAACACGCAGAAACCAGAGGAAGAGATTCCTGCCGAAGTAGAAGATGCAGTAATACCAGTTGTACGGGCTAGCGGAATTCCAGGTCGGTCTAAATTGGCAAAACCGCTGAAGGCTGTTCTAAAATCTGGGACTAAACCGGTAAGACAAAAGCAGTATCCTATTCAGCGGGAGGCTAGAAAAGGGCTGGAAGAATTAACAACTAAATTTTTGAATGAGGGGTTATTGATAGAGTGTGAATCAGAATCTAACAGCCCAATATTATCAGTAAAGAAACAAAATGGCAAGGAATATAGGTGGCTTCAGGATTTAAGAGCCGTGAATCGGATTGTTCGAGATGTTCACCCAGTAGTGGCTAACCCATATACCTTGCTGACATGCCTGAAGGAGAAGCATAAATGGTTTCCTGTACTTGATCTCCAGGAGAGGCCTTTTTCTGCCTACCTCTAGACAAAGACAGTCAGGCAATATTCGCCTTTGAATGGGAAAGCCCCACCACCAGACGCAAAACACAGCTTACCCGGACGGTGTTACCTCAGGGGCTCAGAAACAGTCCAACAATATTTGGCAACCAATTGGCCAAGGAGCTGGGATCATGGAAAAGGGAAAACCTGGAAGGAACAGTACTGCAGGATGCAGATGACGTTTTGTTGGCTGCGGAGACTAGGGGAGAGGGTCTACAGATGAGCACAAGCCTGTTGAATTTCCTAGGACAAAGAGGACATCGTGTATGCAAAAGGAAGGCTCAGGTAGGGAAAGGGACTGTGATTTATTTAGGTCTCGAGATTCCACAAGGACCACGGAGACTGGGAGCCGACAGAAAAGAAGCCATCTGCCAAACTGCAGAAGCAAGAACTGCACGAGAGCTGAGGGCATTCTTGGGTATGGCCGGGTGGTGCAGACTGTGGATTCCCAACTACGGGCTATTAGTAAAATTCCTTTATGAAATTTTGACGGGGTCAGACGAGAACTTCCTCCTATGGACCCCCAAATGCCAAGCAGCTTTTAGGGATTTTAAAAAGGCTCTGATGTCAGCACCTGCATCGGGACTGCCCCAAAAACCTAAGGAAGTGGCAATAATGCATTGCAAGGCACATCAATCTGGAGAAACCACAGTAAATGTGGGTAATCAATTAGCTGATAAAACTGCCAAAGAGGCAGCTGGACAAGACATCCTTGCATTGGTCCTAATTACAGAGAGGCAGATCAACAATCAGCATTACTGTTAAAGGCAACCCCAAACGGAGAGGGTTGGTTAATAACTCCTACAAAACAGGTCATTGTTCCACCACAGATAATGACCGAAATTGTGCAGAAGAAACACGAAGAAACACGCTGGGGTAGTGAGGCTATGATTTCTAGTCTTCAGAATTCGATTATATGTGTAGGAATGACTGGAACAGTAAAGTCTGTAATGGCAAAGTGCCCTGTGTTTGTTTAAACATTAATCCTATGAACAGGAAAAGACCGCCCCCGGGGACCACTAAGCAAGGAAGCTCCCCCGGAGATTACTGGCAAATGGATTTTTCTGAATTACCAAGGCAAAACGCTTATAGATATCTCCTGGTATTGGCTGACACCTTCTCGGCATGGCCGGAAGCTTCTCCCTGTCGCACCAACAAAGCTAGGCAAGTGACTAAACTATTGCTCAAAGAAATAATACCAAGATTCGGGGTACCGATAGGAATGTCCTCTGATCGGGGCCCGCATTTTGTGGCAGATATAGTCCAACAGCTAAGTAAACTTCTTGGTATCGAGTGGGATTTACATACCCCATGGAGGCCTCAGTCGAGTGGGAAGGTAGAAAGAATGAATCAAACTTTAAAGCAGCAGACTAGTAAAATATGTCAAGAAACTTCTGTAAGATGGCCACAGGCCCTTCCACTGGCTCTTTTGAGAATCAGAAGACAGCCAAGCTCTAGGAGTAAGATTAGTCCTTATGAGGTATTATATGGGAAACCATACCAAGCGCCGCTGATTCCAGGGGAGATCCGTGTAAAAGGAGAAACAGATTTAAAGGTATATCTGACTTCTTTATGGAAAGCCCTTGCGGCTCTCCGACGGCCTATTGTTTTGACAGGACCACTCACGTTGGACACTCCTGTCCATCAGTGTCAGCCCGGAGATTTCGTGTACATAAAAACGTGGAACTCCGAACCTTTACAGGAGAGGTGGAAGGGACCCTTTCAGGTACTCCTGACAACTTACACCGCACTCAAGGAGGAAGGAATCGAACCTTGGGTTCATTACACTCGAGTTAAGCCAGCATCACTGCCAAAAGAACCTCAGTGGAAAGTCATTCCATCGGATAAAAATCCTCTTCAAATAAGAACGCAGAAAATAATCGGAAACCCGGAACCCGGCAGTGTTGCTGAGTTATTTGTTGAGTTTTTTTGCTTTTTTTAAAATCAGAAAATTAAGAGTTGATTAATTAATCCAGCATGAGAACTAATCAACAGATTATTAGTATTTCAGCTGGCGTAGCCATGACATTAACTGACTGCTCAGTCAATCAGGGAACGAACCATGAAAATCTTTACGAGGAAGCAAAAATACGATCGGCAGAGAAATGCAACGTGGCAAACTGCTGGATATGTTCGCAGGTAATGTTGGGGGGAACAGGATTTCCTTTTAAACCCACCCCTCTAGCATGGCCAGAATATTGTGTTTTACACAATTGGAATAATCAGGCACGATGAAAAGCAACAAGCTATACCTACGCGGACTCCCTAGCCGCCAACTCTACTGCTGAAACTAATAATAGCATGGTGTCGGCTGAGTGGCCGAAACAGCCATCTCTACCGAATGATAGTGGAAATAAACCTAAACCTGAAGCTATAAAATTAGGTTACGTGGAGGACGGCTTTCTTTGTTACAAAATGAACAAAACGGGTGGGTTCAAGGCAGGAGAAAGGAAGCACAGATATTACCTAACCCCTTCCCGCAATGTCGCTCTTCCCTTACAGCACCCAAACGGTACGGTGGGAGGTAACCTCACCTGCTGGTATTCAAATCAAGCCTGGGAGGCAACTGCAAACAAATCAACCATCTGGGAAGGCCACGTTAATGGCACATATTGGATCTGTGGAAAAAAGCATACAGCTGGCTACCTGGAGGATGGTATGGACCTTGTTAGCTAGGTCTGTTAATGCCCCTCTTTAGAGTGGTACAACCACCTCCATCAGGACGACCACGTCGGAAAAGAGAGAGAAAATTAAAATTAAGAAATAAACCTGTCATACCGGAAGGACGAAGGTTTTTCTTTACACTCTGTCCTTTGTGTGCAGCTGCACCAGAGACCCCAACAGAAGCCCCCCGGAGACTCACACCGCATGCGTAATGGCTATGAAGATATGATAATTGGTTCCAGGAAATAGAATGAATATGTATACTCATTCCAGGAAATCTAATGCATATGTATGTAACAGAGCAATATAAACTTTGGATGATGCGACATGCGGCATGCACATTGGGCGGAGCGATTCCCGTGCATCCGGCGCCGTAATAAAGAGAACGCCTGCTTCTTAATACTACATTGGTGTTAAGGAGTTTTATTCCCGATTTCGGTGACAGTCATTGCTTCAAAGCTCTGGAGTTTCCTATGTATTCTGTTAGTGTTTTAATATCATAGCTGCACAGTGCATTATTGTTTTTGAGTTGGACAATCTGCCTATTGGAATTCAGGGATCTTGCAAAAGATGTTGTAAGAAGAGCTTGTGACACTTCTCTGACTGAATCTGGATTCAGGGACCCTGCTTTGTGCCCAGCTGTGCCTGGAGCTGGTGCAGGAAGCACAGCACGTCGCCCAGCACCCGCTGCCCGGTGCATGTGCACTGCAGCTCTGCGCAGACACGGCCGTGCCACGGTGATTGCTGCGGGGCGCTGGCCACCTCCAGGTGGAAGGCATGCCCGGGTGGTGGCCTCAGGGGCACCAGCAGCCTGTAGCTGTTGTTGTCCTGGCAAGGGCTCCAGCCTGCACAGGCCCTGCCCACGCGGATGCCTGGTGCCAGCCATGGGAAGAAAGACTGGCAGGTGAGCACCTGGCAGGCCGCGAGCAGGTCACCCACCAGCTCCTCCATCACCTTCCAGGTGTTGGCCGAGTCCTGCGCCGGCCACTGGAGGTGCTGCTGCAGAAACCTGCCCGGATGCCCGCATTGCTCTGCGCGGTCCTCCTTCACCTCTTCTTGCTTGCTGCGGGCGGTGCTCGGCTGGCTCCTGCTCTCCGACTGCCCGTGGCGCTTCCTGGCCAGCCAGCGGTGCCCCAACAGCAGCACAAGGGCTCCCGCAGGCTGCCAGAGCCGCCACCAGGCGCAGGCAGCAAAGATGCGCTCCTCCTGGCTGACGTTGCTCTGCTGCTGCTGCTGCATGAGGTGCTCAAGCTCTTGCTGCAGCCGAGCCATCTCGTGCCTCAGGTGCTGCACGCGCCACTGCACCCGCTCCTGCGTGCCCAGATCCACCTGGTCACTGACCTGGAGCGGGTGCTGGACGATGCCCAGCACAGCCAGGACGAGAACAAGACACACAGCCATGGCCTGTAGGAGATGGGAGAGCAGAGAGTGAGTGGGGCTGGCTGCGAGAGAGCAGGCAGCTTGGCAACAGGAGCCGGCAGCACTTGCGCGAGCAGCTGCCAAGGCGGCCCCGTGGCCGGCCCAAGGCGCTGCTGTGCACAGCTCGGCCCTTGCGGCCGGGCGGGCGGGCGGGCGTGCGAGGAAGCCGCGGGGCTGGCGCTGGTGGCCCGGCCCTCGTGCAGCCCAGCCTCGCCCCCCGCGCCACTCACCTTGCCGAGGCTGCTGCAGCCTGCGCTGCCACCCGCCATTTCAGGCCGGCGGCGCGCACCACCCGCCATTTCAGGCGCCAACGGCACCGCCCGCGCTTTCGCACCGCTGCTCTTTCTCCTCAGGCGCTTGCGGGGCGGGGCTTGTTGCCCGGCAGCCCCAGAGGCTCCCATTGGCTGAGGAGAAAGGCGCGCGCGGGGCTCGGGGCGGGGGGGAGGTGGTAGGCGACACGCCGCCGCGCGAGCCCTGTCAGGCAGGTCTGGGCGCCCGTTGCTGGGCAACGGTCCGGCGGGCGGGAGCCCGGAGCGCCGGTGCCTGGAGCGTGGCGTCCCCAGCCGGGGCGTCTTCTCCCCCCCCCACCCCTCCCCAGCCTCTGCCCTCTCCTGTCATCTCCTCTGCCTTGTATATGTAGGGAACTGGCCTCCCTCCTCCCGATTTTTAGCTGCTCCTGTTCCCCAGGCTGAATGTTCTGTCTTTCACGCAGCGTTTACTGACTGTTGCGAGTCATCTCACCTTCAGCAAGATGTCCTGAACAGAGTAATATTCATGATCTGTTAATCAAGACTGACTGACTTGGCAGACATCTCTGCCAGGTCATTCCGTTTTCTCTGGACTTGACAGTGAGGGACTTCGCTGTAGTCCAAAGAGCCAGATTTGGAGAACCTGCAGTCCTGTGCCTCATCTCCTTGAAGAGAGAAGAAGAAAAAATTGGCTTTCAACAGCTGTAAAATTTAGCAGCAAAAGTGCTAGAGTTATGCAGTAAGATAGAGCATGCGTGCCTTGAAAGATTTTGGAAGAGAGGAAACATTTTGAAAATTACGGGTACAAGATTCCCCTCCTCTTCACAGGCATGTTGCCTTCTATTTTATGGGGACAAGTTCATACATCTCTTAGCCAAACAGATTCTCGTAATCTTTGAGAATTATTGTTATTCAATGTATGCCTAACAAGGAAAGGAATGTCAGCAATGTGTGTGTGCTTTAATGTTGTTTCTGCTGATGTAGTTTATTTTTTTCTGTGAGATGCTTAGTATCTAGGCATTTAAAATTGTACAGATTAGATTTTGAGATGACAAACCTTCATTATTTTTTTTCTTCAAAAGCTAGGTATTTTTAACTTGTTGTTAACAATGTCCAAGAAGCTCCCACTGCCACCCAACAGGGAGAACAGCAGAAGTGGCAGACATACAAATGGGGAGCTGCTTGGTACAGTCAGTAATGCCCGCAGACCGAGGGAAAGGCTGGTTTGTTTGGCTCCCAAACAGCACCAAACTCTACTGCTCCGAAATTTGTGCATGATGCAGAACAAGGAAGAGACAGCAAGCTAGAAATTTGGAGCTCTTGCTGTTTGTGAGTCCAGTGCTCGGAACTAGAAGTCTGGGTTTCTGAATCGGTGCTGCCTAGGGGTTTAAGAGATCAGAGTAGCGGAGGCGTTCAGCATGCTCTTTTATTCTGAAGGTCATTGTGACCCATTAAGGGTGTCTCCAATGTGCAATATTATAGTCCTCAGGTCTATAGACCTTGTTACTGACACTTCAAGCTGTTTCAGCTGTGCTGAGGGGCTGAGAATCGGCTAAGGCAGCCTGCTCAAGAATTCACAGCACCTGGCAGTGTATAGGCTAATGAGAAGAAAACACTGTCAAAATGTTGTGCTGTAAGGGGAAAGGAAAGCGATTGGGGTCGTCTGCCCTTGGTAGCTCTGGGCATTGCAGAAACCTGTGTAAGACTTCTGCAACTAGGCTCTAAAGCTGCTCTGAGGCTAATGGCACAGCAGTAGAGTGCAGACCTGGCATTTTGTACTTAATTGCAGTCTTCCAGATGTGACCTGATAGAACATCTTGGTAAGAGTAGGCCAAGCCTATATGATGCTTCCCGGTAATACTCTCTCTCCCAGCTGCCAGCAGTTCTTAGCTTGGGGGCTTTCTTCCTGAATCGGATGTGGGTTTTGCCTTCTTAGTAACGTCATGGATTTCTCTTCCACACGCCTGTTCAACTTCCACTTCAACCCTGGCCAACTTCTAGTGTCTGCAACGTGTTCTGGCCAGGATTTCCACAGATCTGCTTCTTCATAGCTGAAGAACCATGTCTTTTCTTTTCTTTTCTTTTTTTTTTTCCCTAGCCTGGCTCTTGATAGCTTCATGTGTCCTTGGAAACAGATGACCTGTTTTCCATGGAAGTTTTCACAAATAGTTTTACCTAGGGCAAAGAGACAATGCAGGCGATGCTCTGACAACAGCATAGCGTAGACATACTGTACTTGCTGATACAGTGTCTAAAGGAGTGGCATTAGAAATTCAGCCGTAGGAGGTCAGCAGTTAGCAAGGATTGACTGTCGCAGTGTTTGCTTTAACTTCTTATTTTTCATTCTGAATTTGGATCTTGCTGCTACTGATACCCGAGCCTTACTGGACTCGCACTCGCAGCAGTACTCACACGGTGTTACCTCAGCTTTAGATATCTCCAAGGAAAAGATTTTTGTCAAACAAGTAAAATGGTAAAGTTATGAGTTACTGAAAAGAAATCTTTACAGTGGAAGAGTTAAACAACATTGACTGAGGCTGTCGGTATCAATTGCAGCTCCTTGTGTTTCCGCCATTTATAATGCTTCTTAACTGTCTCTCCTTCAATGGGATAATAAGATAGGCTGTTTTCTTCCTTTTGTTTTCTCTTCCCGATTTTCCATCGTTTAGCACAACCGTGAAGCAGTTGTTTTTAAGCTTTCCAAGGGAGAGCGTGTCTATTTAAAAAACTGATCATCTGGGGGTTTCATTTTGGACTACTTTGTTTTTAACTTTTACAAAAACAGTCTCCTTTGCCCTTGCCGTTCCCCAAATCTTTCTGCTCATTCCTCGCTTACGTAAAGCAGCAGTCTCTTTAGTGGCTCAGAATTTTGAATTGTCGCTGTAGATCTAGTCCTGTAGTGATCCACGGAACATGGGTTGTGGTCACATGCCGCTAAAATTCCTACAGGCCCTTCCAATAGAGGGGTCTGCCAGCACAAAGGATGGAGATGGTGCCAGGAGACCATCTTTTCTTTCCTCTAGCCCGCACTAAAAGTGTATCAGCATTGTAAGCAGACTGAATACCTATATCAGAAGAAAAGCAGCTCTTAGCTTGTGGGTTCCTGCAGGCATCAGCTGGTACAAGAAAATGGCCTGCTCCTTTGGAACTGCTGGCCCATTCTGCTCCTTTCAGTGAGCTTCCAGAAGCTTCAAGAGAAGAGCAGGTGACATACTTGAATCAAATCATTAACCATGCTGGATTCCCAGTATCTGTGTGAGTTCAGCATAGTTTTGCTGCAAGTAAGGAATACAGAATGAGGGATTTTGATGTGAAAGAATTAAGTTCCCCTTTGATAATTTTGAAGAAAGATATGGGAGGTAACCAGAGATGGAGAGAATATTTATTCTGAAGGAAGGGAGAGCTGTGAAATTTGATGATGGGGGCAGGACAGAGGGTGAAACGGAGGGTCCCAAGACTACAGATCATCAGGAGAAAGAGAGAGAAGAGCTCTAATAATTGATGGCCATGAACAGTGATCAGACTTCAATAACTACGGGGGATACGGCATTTGTTAGCTACACGCCCATGTCATTCTAACGTCTCCATTGAGAGCTGTATCCTACATTGATCCATATATCCCTTTTCTTAATAGATTCTTTCCCGCATTCTGAACAACTTATCTGGTCATTTCCCTGAGTGTGTATGTTTGTGGACAAATACTGATTTGCTAAATCTAAGGTGATTAAATCTAAAATCTTGCTGTTAGGGAGAGAGGGCAGGGCACAAAGATATGTTACGTACACTTATATTTCACCTTTTTCGTATGTACAGTGTGAATATAATTTTCATGTATAGCTTATATAACCTCTCTTGCATGTTTAGTGAAAGGCACGTGTCCTGTTAGGAAAACTCTGTGTTTGTTTTGGAGTCATTGGCTATGACTGCATCAAGACAAAAAGCTACTGTACTGTTAGTTTGAAAGGACTTATCCACACATGCAGTGGCGAAGTTAAATTCCTCCCTTTAACTCACTGGACACAAGAGTATTGGTATCATAAAAGAATTTCCAAGGTTTCTGTGTTTGCCATCTTTGGGAAACGGAAGCCATATGTTAATGGAGGACAAATGTCCATATCAAGAAAATTAGTGGCTGCCTAAAACTTTGCAGGAGACCCTTTTCATCCTTAACGCAGTATTTGCTGCTTCTTCAAAAGAAGTAGAACCTATTAATCTGGTCATGTAGGTTTTGTAAAAACAGATACAGATATGTTTGTTTCCTAAAGGTTAATCTACCTTTTTTTTTTTTTTTAAAAAAAAGGGCATATTTCTAGATGTGCACCTTTATCTTGAGACGTTACATTTATTGTTTGTCGGTCCCCGTGACCAGCACTGCTTAACATTCAAAACACGTGTTACCAAATGAGTGACATGCAGCTTTGTCATATTGAAAAAGGTTACACATACGTGCTGAAAGAATTCAGATTCCCAGTTGACACAACTGTAGGAGATAACGAGTTGTCATTGCTTCAAAGCTCTGGAGTTTCCTATGTATTCTGCTAGTGTTTTGCTGTCGTAGTTGCACAGTGCATTCTTGTTTTTGAGTTGGACGATCTGTCTATTGGAATTCAGGGATCTTGCAAAAGCTGTTGTAAGAGGTGCTTGTGAGACCGCTCTGGCTGAATCTGGGTTCATTGCTGATGATTGCATGTGTGGAAAAGACGTTACGGGTACAGGAGGAGGCGGCTAAGCAGGCTGGAAGCGGCTGCTGTTTAGATAAAGCTTTAGAGTACACTTCTTCTTGATCCAGCGTTGCTCAAAATTCTCTTGCAACACTCTAATGTTTTTCAGTTATACTTGTTGAGAGTTTACAGTTTTGTAAAGCAAGGCATTTAGCTGCATATACCCAAAGCATATTAAATTCTTTGGGAAGAAAATAGTAACAACTGTGTGCGCTAGTCTGAAGGGGCTCCTTTTGCCCTTCTATTTCATCTGAGTTCTGTGTTACTGCTGCTATAGGAGGTGTAGGAAGAGTTTTTTGCGGGCTGCTGGATGAGTTTAATTTAGGAAATGGGAATGTTTGTAAGCTAAATTTCTTTGTTACTCGCTTCTCTCTCTCAGTTTTGTAATTGGAACGATCTGGACCTAAATGTCAAATGCTATCTGGAATTCTGTGCTATGGACTTTGAAGTCTGGGTCCATCCATATTTTTCTGTGTTTGACTTGTCTCCTATTTTTAATTAGTTTGTAAATGTGCGGACTGGGAGAGGCAGAAGGCATCCTCTCTAAATTGAAGTATTTATGTGACTGTGCTTGGTCACTGCAGGATCACCTGACGCCCATCAGAGAGCCTAAAGAATGAGAAGCTCTGCCTGAGAACTGAAGATTCTCTCTGGCTTTCATCCCTTCTAGGAAGGGGAGTTGGCTTAATGGTGGCTTCGAGCATTTGCTAGGCCTTGTCTCCTTGACAGAAAAAAACAGGCTAACATGATTACCAATAGCAGCTGCTTAGAAGGGGCTTTGAATAGTTCCTCCTCTTTTACTGACCTGAACCATGGCAATTCTAAGTTCTAGTAACTGTGGACTTACCACAGAACACAAGGCATACCTTCAAATGCTGTCACGCCTAGACACACAATTCAGGTATAAATGATGGAGAGAACGTAGCTTTTTTAGTGGTTACACTGTAAAAATGTAACAAGCTATTTCTGTGTCTCTAGCCTTGACTCTTGCATACATATTTGTTTACTTCTTACCAGGAGAATTCTGTGACTGCCTCTTAATTTTTTTGTGTTGGCAGATGGAATTTCCTCCCTGGTCTTGCCTTGGGAAGGACGGGGGAGTCGCAAGCAAGTTCAGTGCGGCTTGGGGCCACGTGGGGAAGGCAAGCTAAACTTGCGTCTTACCACAGCACAGCATTGCTGCGGTGGGCAGGCCCCCGTGGCGCTCGTGGAGTCCAAGCCCCTGCCGAAAGGAGGGCCAGCTGCAGCAGGTTGCTCAGGGCCGTGTGCAGTCGGGTCTTGAATCCCTCCGAGGAAGGAGACTCCACAGCCACCCTGGGCAAGCTGCTCAGGTGTTCCACCACCCTCGCAGCAAAGCATGTTTTCTCTTCTTTGTTATGCTTCAGTGGAACTGGCTCCACTTCAGTGGGTGCCTGGCACCTCTTGTCCTTCTGCTGGGCACCACTGAGAAGAGTCTGGCTCCGTCTGCCTTCCTGTGCCCCCATCAGGTATTTAGACGCAGGCATCCAGTGCCTTGCTGCACCATCTCTTCTCCCGGCTGAGCAGGGAAAGCTCTCTGAGCCTCTGCTGGTATGAGAGATGCTGCAGGCCCTTGAAGATGCGGGCCCTGCGCTGCCCTTCCTGCCGTCAGTCCATGTCTCTGTTGTGCTGGGGAGCCCAGCACCGCACACGGCAGTGCAGATGGGGCCGGGCCAGGCCAGTGCTGAGTAGAGGGCAAGGATGCCCTTGCTCGACCTGCTGACTACGCTGCTCCTCATGCATGAGGAGCTGCTGTTGGCCTTGCTAGGTGCAAGGGCACCTTGCTGGCTCCCGGTCAACCTGTGCAGCAGGAGCAGAGAAGGCCCTCCTTGTTGCAGGGCATGCGGGGCAAGAGCATAAAGTCACCAGGCACCAGCAAGGGAAATGGGCAAGGAAAGACGACAAGCCCCCGCTGGTTCTGAGCTGGCTTCTCAGGGAGCTCTCAAGGCGCAGCAAGCTGAAGCGCCAGGAGGAGGAGTCACCAAGCCCTGTAGCCATGCGTGCCGGCGGGAGGGCATCAGCTGCCTGCTATTGCGTCCTGGCAGCGCAGCTAGGGTGCGCGTCTTAAAGCCAGCGGGTTTTGCATACGGCCTCATGATGAGCGCCAACGTGGAAGAGGCAAGCATCAGCAAGAAGCATGCTGTTACTGAGCAGCTTCAGTAAGGTTTTGCTGGCAAGTGCAGCCCTGGCAATGGGTTGCGGGCTGCCCTCCTAAGCAGGAGCTCTGCCCCGTCGGCAGCTGAGGGCTGCCAGCAGAGCAGCTGCAGAAAGACTCTGGGCACAGGGCGTTTGTTGCAAAAAGCTCCTTTATTGGGCTAGTGGCAGCAGTGCTGCTGCCCTGGGCAAGGGAGTTTCTGGCTGCAGGGCTCTGGATGCTCGGTGGCTGGCGGCGTGAAGCCTGCCACTGCATCTCTGGGCAGGAAGACCTCTTTCAGCATGCTTAGTGCAAGAGGCTGCTGAGGGGTCCCTGCAGGTGCCCGGCGTCGCAGAGCCAGCACCTCGGCGACCGCCACAGGCACCCTCCTGTTGCCTGAGTGGAAGCCATGGAGGCATGTGTCCAGCAGGCAGCGATGCAGGCATGCGGGGATCTCAGAGAGATGCTGCCGCAGAGGCAGGAGCCTGCAGAGGTGTATCTCCAGCTCCTTCAAGCGGAAGGGGGAAAGCAGCGATGCGTGGAGAAGAGAGGAGAGGCGGTGCAGACGCTGGAGGTGGCATGTGCCCTGCAGGGCATGCGTGGCACAGTGCGCTTCTCCAACAGCGCTGTACTTCTGGAGAGGCCAGCCTGGGCCCGCTGGCTGGCCAGAAGATGCTCAAGTTGCCTTGCTGCACGCCAAAGATGATGTCGACGAGCAGGGTGCTCCCGGAGGCGTTTGCCAGCTGGAGCTTGCAGGTGCAGGAGGAGGGCAGCACCACGAGCTGGCAGTGGTGGGATGGAGGCAAAAGGCGCCAGGCTTTTTGCACAACTTGCTGGAACCAGCGTGCGGTTTTCTGCACGTTGAGGTAGGAGTGGGTGCAGAGGGTGCGTAGGAGGCAGGGGCCCTGCTTTGTGGCCAGCTGTGCCTGGGGCTGGTGCAGGAAGCACAGCACGTCGCCCAGCACCCGCTGCCTGGGGCACATGCACTGCAGCTCCACGCGGACGCGGCCGTGCTGCGGGGCGCCGGCCACCTCCAGGTGGAAGGCATGCCCGGGTGGTGGCCTCAGGGGCACCAGCAGGCTGTAGCTGCTGTTGTGCTGGCAAGGGCTCCAGCCTGCACAGGCCCTGCCCACGCGGATGCCTGGTGCCAGCCGTGGGAAGAATGACTGGCAGGTGAGCACTTGGCAGGCCGCGAGCAGCTCGCCCACCAGCTCCTCCACCACCTTCCAGGTGTTGGCCGAGTCCTGCGCCGGCCACTGGAGGTGCTGCTGCAGAAACCTGCCCGGATGCCCGCATTGCTCTGCGCGGTCCTCCTTCTCCTCTTCTTGCTTGCTGCGGGAGGTGCTCGGCTGGCTCCTGCTCTCCGACTGCCCGTGGCACTTCCTGGCCAGCCAGCGGTGCCCCAACAGCAGCACAAGGGCTCCTGCAGGCTGCCACAGCTGCCACCAGGCGCAGGCAGCAAAGACGCGCTCCTCCTTGCTGACGTTGCTCTGCTGCTGCATGAGGTGCTCAACCTCTTGCTGCAGCCGAGCCATCTCGTGCCTCAGGTGCTGCACGCGCCGCTGCACCCGCTCCTGCGTGCCCAGATCCACCTGGTCACTGACCTTGAGCGGGTGCTGGACGATGCCCAGCACAGCCAGGACGAGAACAAGACACACAGCCATGGCCTGTAGGAGATGGGAGATGGGAGAGTGAGTGGGGCTGGCTGCGAGAGAGCAGGCAGCTTGGCAGCAGGAGCCGGCAGCACTTGTGCGAGCAGCTGCCAAGGCGGCCCCGTGGCCGGCCCAAGGCACTGCTGTGCACAGCTCGGCCCTTGCGGGCGGGCGTGCGGGCGTGCGAGGAAGGCGTGGGACTGGCGCTGGTGGCCCGGCCCTCGTGCAGCCCAGCCTCGCCCCCGCGCCACTCACCTGGCCGAGGCTGCTGCAGCCGGCGCTGTCCCAGGCTGCACTGCCGTGGGGGCGGCCGCGCTGCGGGACCAGCGCCTGCGGGCGCCGCGGTGACAGCCCCCTGCCTTTGTGACTCGTGCTCTGTGCTGTGGCGGGGGCGCTGGCAGCCCCTGTGCAGGGCCAGCGGCCAGCCCTGGCTGTCGTCGCCAGCCCTGTGGCTCTGCCGCACACCTGCCCTGGGCAGCCGCAGCCGCAGCCCCGGCCCCGGCCCCACAAGGCACCACAGGGCCCCACAAGGCACCCCAAGCCCGCGCAGCAGCAGCGCACAGTGCCTTGGGCTGCCCTTGCCAAGGCGGCAGAAGCAGCCCGGAGCCCTCAGCCCTGGCAAGAGAAAAACAGGAGCTGCCCAAGTGTCACCAGAATCGGGAATAAAACTCCCTGACACCAGTGTAGCATTAAGAAGCAGGCGTTCTCTTTATTACGGCGCCGGATGCACGGGGAATCGCTCCGCCCAGTGTGCATGCCACATGTCGCATCATCCAAATTTTATATTGCTCTGTTACATACATATGCATTAGATTTCCTGGAATGAGTATACATATTCATTCTATTTCCTGGAACCAATTATCATATTTTCATAGCCATTACGCATGCGGTGTGAGTCTCCGGGGGGCTTCTGTGGGAGGCTCTGGTGGTCCCTGGGGGTCTCTGGTGGTCCCAGTGGTTGCTGAAGAGGTGCCTTTTCCATGAATTCCGAGCTCCTTTTCCATATATGGTCTCAGCTTGGCTCCTTTCTTTGTTTGAGAAAGCTGCCTCGTTGCTACTCTTGGTTTCAAGGGGTTTCTGCTGGTTTTTCTGTACTCCTTTGGGATGTATGAGTTACAGTTGCGAGAATTGTATCCTTGGGTGTGTTCTTTCCGAGGCTCCTGGTAACAGTTCCCCTGTTCCGCCCCTTTGAGACTCCTTCTTGTCTGAGGCCCCTGGTGACAGTTCCCCCCTTTGAGACTTCCAGAGTGGGAGCGAGCTCTTTGGGAGTCTCACCTAGACTGCATAATTCTGATAATACTTTTGACTTTCAGGTACACGCAATGGGGTACAACAGAATGTCATTAAAGGTAAACATTGGATCATAATACAGCCCAATATGCATACCACAACTCTGGCTATGATTATTACAAACAATTCTTTTAACCGGGTTAGGTTTGGTAGCCATGAAGTTAACCAATTCCGCCAGGAGGAAGAGGACTCCTTTTGTTTTTCCCACTGCTCTACTGCTTTTTTTTCAGCTGAGTTTATCCCTTTCTGTTGGGGCTCAAATCCATCATTTATGTATGTACGGCATTCTCGTCCTAGGAGAGCACATGTTTCTCCCTGACTAGCTAACAGATAATCTAGGGCCATACGATTTTGTAGAGTCACCACCCTGTCTTGAGCCATTTCATAAGATGTACTTATTTTCTGATTTTAAAAAAAGCAAAAAAACTCGACAAATAACTCAGCAACACTGCCGGGTTCCGGGTTTCAGATTGTTTTCTGCATTCTTATTTGAAGAGGATTTTTATCCGATGGAATGACTTTCCACTGAGGTTCTTTTGGCAGTGATGCTGGCTTAACTCGAGTGTAATGAACCCAAGGTTCGATTCCTTCCGCCTTGAGTGCGGTGTAAGTTGTCAGGAGTACCTGAAAGGGTCCCTTCCACCTCTCCTGTAAAGGTTCGGAGTTCCAAGTTTTTATGTACACGAAATCTCCGGGCTGACACTGATGGACAGGAGTGTCCAACGTGAGTGGTCCTGTCAAAACAATAGGCCGTCGGAGAGCCGCAAGGGCTTTCCCTAAAGAAGTCAGATATACCTTTAAATCTGTTTCTCCTTTTACACGGATCTCCCCTGGAATCAGCGGCACTTGGTATGGTTTCCCATATAATACCTCATAAGGACTAATCTTACTCCTAGAGCTTGGCTGTCTTCTGATTCTCAAAAGAGCCAGTGGAAGGGCCTGTGGCCATCTTACAGAAGTTTCTTGACATATTTTACTAGTCTGCTGCTTTAAAGTTTGATTCATTCTTTCTACCTTCCCACTCGACTGAGGCCTCCATGGGGTATGTAAATCCCACTCGATACCAAGAAGTTTACTTAGCTGTTGGACTATATCTGCCACAAAATGCGGGCCCCGATCAGAGGACATTCCTATCGGTACCCCGAATCTTGGTATTATTTCTTTGAGCAATAGTTTAGTCACTTGCCTAGCTTTGTTGGTGCGACAGGGAGAAGCTTCCGGCCATGCCGAGAAGGTGTCAGCCAATACCAGGAGATATCTATAAGCGTTTTGCCTTGGTAATTCAGAAAAATCCATTTGCCAGTAATCTCCGGGGGAGCTTCCTTGCTTAGTGGTCCCCGGGGGCGGTCTTTTCCTGTTCATAGGATTAATGTTTAAACAAACACAGGGCACTTTGCCATTACAGACTTTACTGTTCCAGTCATTCCTACACATATAATCGAATTCTGAAGACTAGAAATCATAGCCTCACTACCCCAGCGTGTTTCTTCGTGTTTCTTCTGCACAATTTCGGTCATTATCTGTGGTGGAACAATGACCTGTTTTGTAGGAGTTATTAACCAACCCTCTCCGTTTGGGGTTGCCTTTAACAGTAATGCTGATTGTTGATCTGCCTCTCTGTAATTAGGACCAATGCAAGGATGTCTTGTCCAGCTGCCTCTTTGGCAGTTTTATCAGCTAATTGATTACCCACATTTACTGTGGTTTCTCCAGATTGATGTGCCTTGCAATGCATTATTGCCACTTCCTTAGGTTTTTGGGGCAGTCCCGATGCAGGTGCTGACATCAGAGCCTTTTTAAAATCCCTAAAAGCTGCTTGGCATTTGGGGGTCCATAGGAGGAAGTTCTCGTCTGACCCCGTCAAAATTTCATAAAGGAATTTTACTAATAGCCCGTAGTTGGGAATCCACAGTCTGCACCACCCGGCCATACCCAAGAATGCCCTCAGCTCTCGTGCAGTTCTTGCTTCTGCAGTTTGGCAGATGGCTTCTTTTCTGTCGGCTCCCAGTCTCCGTGGTCCTTGTGGAATCTCGAGACCTAAATAAATCACAGTCCCTTTCCCTACCTGAGCCTTCCTTTTGCATACACGATGTCCTCTTTGTCCTAGGAAATTCAACAGGCTTGTGCTCATCTGTAGACCCTCTCCCCTAGTCTCCGCAGCCAACAAAACGTCATCTGCATCCTGCAGTACTGTTCCTTCCAGGTTTTCCCTTTTCCATGATCCCAGCTCCTTGGCCAATTGGTTGCCAAATATTGTTGGACTGTTTCTGAGCCCCTGAGGTAACACCGTCCGGGTAAGCTGTGTTTTGCGTCTGGTGGTGGGGCTTTCCCATTCAAAGGCGAATATTGCCTGACTGTCTTTGTCTAGAGGTAGGCAGAAAAAGGCCTCTCCTGGAGATCAAGTACAGGAAACCATTTATGCTTCTCCTTCAGGCATGTCAGCAAGGTATATGGGTTAGCCACTACTGGGTGAACATCTCGAACAATCCGATTCACGGCTCTTAAATCCTGAAGCCACCTATATTCCTTGCCATTTTGTTTCTTTACTGATAATATTGGGCTGTTAGATTCTGATTCACACTCTATCAATAACCCCTCATTCAAAAATTTAGTTGTTAATTCTTCCAGCCCTTTTCTAGCCTCCCGCTGAATAGGATACTGCTTTTGTCTTACCGGTTTAGTCCCAGATTTTAGAACAGCCTTCAGCGGTTTTGCCAATTTAGACCGACCTGGAATTCCGCTAGCCCGTACAACTGGTATTACTGCATCTTCTACTTCGGCAGGAATCTCTTCCTCTGGTTTCTGCGTGTTCTGTAACATAAAAATTCTCGCTTCCACAGCTTTTGCTTCAGGTATTAGTAGCTGCACCTCTCCATTCTTAAAGGTCATCTGCACGTTCAACTTATTCAATAAATCCCTTCCCATCGAGGGTATCGGACATTCAGGCATATATAAAAATGGATGAGTCACCCATTGTTTTCCCAATGTAAATTTTAAGGGCTGCAAAAAGGGCCGCTTCTCTCGTTTCCCTGTAGCACCAGCAACGCTTACAGTCTCACGGCTAAAGTTTCCTTTACGAGTATTAAGTCCTGTATCAACTAAAAATTCTACTTCATCATTTCCCAGCCTTAGTGTAACCCGGGGTTCGGCTGGGGATGATTCGCCGGTCCCCTTCAGGATTCATCGTTTAATGTCATTAGTCGGATGGCTTGCAGGGCTGGGTCTAAGTTCCCAGCCTGAGCACATTCCCTTTTCCAGTGCCCCCTTTCTTTGCAGATTGCGCACTGATCTTTCGCGAGAGGGGGTTGCGCAAAAGCAGGTGACGTTCCCGTTCCCTTATTTCCTTTCACGCCTCCGTAACCCCCTCCTGTGCCTTCCCTTTCTCTATAGGCTCCTCCAGGAGCCCTGGTTAAAGCAGCAATCAATCTCCCTTCTCTTCGGGTTTCCCTTCGAACCCGTCGCATCTCTTTTTCCTTCTGCCTATCATTAAAAGCCGTCCATGCCACTTCTAACATTTTCCCTAAATCTTTTGAATCCATCTCTTCTCATTTCTGAAGTTTTTTCTTTCTTATGTCTGGGGCTGATTGTCCCATAAAAACTGAAGCTAGCTGCTGGGCTTCCTCTGCTTTTTCAGGATCCAGGCTGGTATCTTTCCTGGCAGTAGCCTTTAATCGTTCCGTAAAAGCAGACGGGGATTCGTTTGGCTCTTGTCTGACCTCATATAGCTTAGACCAGTTAGCCGCTTTTGGCATGGCATGTCTTATGCCAAACAGTATCCATCTCTGATATCTTGTTAAGAGTCCCCGGGGTCCCGGCTGGTTAGGATCCCATCCTGGGTCTGCAGCAGGAGAATTCTGGTCTATCATTCCCGGCAAATCCCCACCAGCATGCGCTCCTTCCACTTGTTTCCGAGCAGTGTTTAATACCATCTTCTTTTCAGTATCGTCTAGCAGTGTGTCTAATATTACCCGTAAATCATTCCAGTCTGGATCCTGGGTCCTAATTATAGTTTCAAACACTTTAGCCACTCTCTCTGGATCCTCCCTATAGTTCCCTGCTATTTCCTTCCAGGACCTTAAATCCGTTTAACTGTTACTGGTCCATTATTTCCAACCGCCTGCCGAAGGGGAGCCTGCAAAACCTCCCCCGCTTCCCCTTGTCGCCCTCTTGCTCTCCCCACAATCGGGCTAAATCCTTCTGTCCCTCTAAATCATCCTCCCTGTTCATAATTCCCCTCCCCTGGTCCCTCTGCACCTCCGGCTCCACCGAGATCCTCGGAATCGCCCCGCCCCAGCCTCTGTCGGGGAG
Organism: Apteryx mantelli; assembly: GCF_036417845.1. Classification (NCBI taxonomy): domain Eukaryota; kingdom Metazoa; phylum Chordata; class Aves; order Apterygiformes; family Apterygidae; genus Apteryx; species Apteryx mantelli. Next base: position 9,243,268 of record NC_090020.1, read on the forward strand.
CGACCATCAATTCCAAATCTTCTTCCTCCTCCCGTCCACACTTCAAACACCTTTTTCCAATACTACAAGCGGAACAACACCTTTTCAGATTTTGACCCTTCCCCTCTTTCTCTAGTGCTAGTACCACTGGATCCCTTGCAATCATCCCACAATCCTTCTGCCACTCAGGGTGCTGTGCTCCCTTAATGCGAAAAACAAATCTACATACATTACTTCATCCCATTTTCCCAGCCTTCTGCAAAACAACGTATTTCCTGCAATAGCAGCTGCTAGCAGAGAAGCCTGTAACCTTCGATCCTTCCGTTTCTCTTTCAACTTTTCTCTCTTCTCTACTTCCTCCCTATTGTTATATGCTATTTCTATTAATTGTGAAATCAACGTACCTCCTACCCCATCCACTTTCTGTAGCTTTCTCCCAATGTCTGGTGCTGAGTGCCCGATGAACAACATATGAAGCATTTTCCTGTTGGCTTCATCCTCCGGATCCAAATCAGTCCATTTCCTAGCACTTTCACAAAGTCTTTCATAGAATGATGAGGGGTCTTCATCGCCCCCTTGCCTTACTTCATACAACTTCTACTAACATTTGCGCTTCCTCTGGTTCCTCAAACTGTCTAAAACAACCTCTCCCAATATCACGGGCAGAATAACGTTCCGGTCTCCGTTTCTTCTGCGCCTTATTAGCCATTAGAATCATTATCCATCAGTTTACATCGTATGTACAGTATGCATATAATTTTTAGGTATAGCTTGTAGAACATCTATTGGAGAGAAGTGGAGAAAAGCTTTCTGGAAAGAGAAACGTGTTTTGGTAGAGGCGGTTCCATACCAGGAGAAACAGAGCAAACATACCTTCCAAGGCTATTCAGTAAACCCACAAATAAATGCAGGGGCATCCACGGAGGGTGGGGGTGGGATGAAAGATCCTTTTAATCCAGAGGGGCTGAAAGAGTCATTTTATCTCCCTGTCACTCATCAATACTTTAAAAATACATAAAATATAGAATAACTATAAGAATAATCCTCGCATTATTATGTCTCTTTCACATGCTTTGTGTATTTCAATCTTAAGCAGTCAAGCTTACGTTTTGGAAGTTATCAATCCAGAAAAGATTTGTACAGGATGTACTATAAGGATTATGGTTTAATCTAGTGAATAGTGATGCTATATTGGGAATAATACGTGAACGGCTGCATGTGTGTACTGGCATATTTATATTTGTTTCTCCGAATCACTTGTGTGTTGACATGGGCTTGCTGCATGATGTCCAGTGCAGAGATCTGGACACGTGAGGACACAGGGGCAAGGGGGCGGCGGGGAGGATGACCTAGCTGCTGTAAAGCCAGTTTAGGAACGGAACGGAGAATTAGAGCCAAAAATTTAACCCTTGAAATTTTTGGTCATTCAATTCACATGCCATACCATCCCTAAAACACCCGTGTGCTAGGGAACAGGATCGTTTTGAGGGTGAATGTTGTACGTAAACATACCCAGCAGCGGTACAGTAGCTCTCACCTGCAGCCACACTTTGAAAAGAGATCCCAGTGCCTGCTCTGTATTAATGTTTTCCGTAACGAATAAACCCATTTTCCGATGAACAGGCCGGGTTTCTTTCCAAAGTCAGCTGAATTTAACAGGACCCTTCTCCATCTCGCTCTCCCTCTGCCTCTCTCTTTTCTCAGCGATGGTCTGGGTGGTCTGGGGCTACCGGGGCTGTGTGCACCACGCGTGTGGCCTGCGCTTCCCCCTGCTTTTTCACCTCTCTCTTAAGCTCGCCTTCGAGGAGAGGGCAGGCCCATAGCCCACAGCACAGAGCCTGCCGACCGGCAGCCCTCGGCGTTGGCAAATTTCATTCAAATCGTGCAAGCTCCAGCCGAGAGGCTGCTGCTCGCCAGCTCTCCCGGGCTGGGGTCGAGGGTCCTGCTAACCGAGCAGCACATCGCCTGGGAAGCCCAGCGGGCAAAGTGAGGCGCCTCTGACGAAGAGAGCTGCCTGCTGTGAAAAATGGTCCCCCCAATAATCGCTTCCTTAGAAAAAGAAAAGAAAGAAAAAAAACCCTGCAAGGCTGAGCTGTAGCTTCCGATTTAGGGAGAAACAGTGTGAGCTAAAGCTTGAACCCAGCAGTTTGGTAAGTTCTTGGTAGAGAAGATAAAGGCTGCTGCACTGGGTCAGACCAGCTAACCTTGTAGTCTGCTTAAAACAGTAATGACCGCACCTGCGTGCTTAGGGCAAGTACGCGCGGATCTTTTTTGCTGGATTCCCCGTACGGCAATGCAAAGACTTGGTTTTCAGGAGATAGATCGAATCTTTGCTCTGCATTGTCCCAGTCAACTCTTCCGTGAGTTTGTCTTGCCGCTTTCCAAACCTTTCAAGAGCTTTGACGCACCACAGAGACAAATTCTGCAGTTTAAATGGGATTGTTTGCAAGCATGTGATCACATCTGGGATAATCCCAGTGTCAGTAGGATGTGCAATCATGTTACCCACTGTGTAATCAAAGCAAAACAGTGCACGCTGAATTTTCCAGATATAGCATTTGCCTTGGGGTTGTCGCTGCAGTAAAATAATGGGGGGTTTTTGGGCTTCTAGAAGTGCAAAATGACCTACTGTGGGTGGCTGTTTTTTGGTTTTTTTTTTCCCCCTGGTATTCTTGTGGCTTCCCACTGGGGACTTGCAGTCCCTTTTTGTAGTTGTGATTCCCTCTGAAACAGGAGGAAATTCCCACAAAAGCGCCTGAACGACTATGGTGTGTTAGGTACCTGGGCAGCCCGGCACCCGCTGGGGTACAGCGGGGTGGGAGGTGAGCAGGAAGGAGAAGAGCGCTACGGGACTGAGCCGTGCAAGGGGAGATGCACAACCTGACCTCTGGGGTGGCTCTGCCCACGCCTCCTCTGTCTCATGAGCAAAATAGACCAAAAGGACTTTCAAGCTCAAAGAAGCAGGTCTCAATAGAATATAAACTGGAATAAATCTTTCCAAAGAGAACTCAAAGAGACCAGCTGAGAGAGGACAGAAATAGAAAGGTTTATGAATGAATCTCCTCTCACCCGCGGTGTCTCTGCAGGCGGGTTCCTGTTTCCTGGATCAGTTTCAGGTTGCTCAGGGGCTTTCTGGGTTGCAATAAGCTCTGTGCAGTCCCCTCTTCACCTGCAGAATCCTTTTCTTTGCATCCGCTTGGACGCCTGCTGATGCCTGTCGCCTCTCTCAGCCCCCTTTTTGCTATGATTTTGTCAGGCCAATACTTCTCTCTTCCTCTCCCAGTTGTGCCCTCAGCTCTCCCTTCTGCCCACCCCACTTTTCAGCCTCGGAGATTTCCCACCCCTGAGCAGGTCCAGCTCCCGCACCAGAGGTGCTCCTGCCGCTGGTGGCACCAAGGTACCCTGTGCCCGAATTCGCTGCCTGGCTGAGCGGTTCTTGACACCGGCAGCCACAGCTTGTGCCGAGGTGCCGTGGGTGAAGGGCCGGCTGCCAGAGGTGCGGGGGATGTCACCTGTGCTTGGGCTCACAGCAAGCCCTGGAGCCACCACCTCTGCTGGGCAGAGATGGCGTTGCCCTCGTCCCTGAACTCTGCAAGCACTGAGGGCACCAGGCTAACGAGCATGCTTGTCAGAGTATGGTCTCTGCAACACTGACAGTGCAGCAATTACTGGAAACCTCAGCCACGTGTTTGCTTTTGGAAAGGGCTTTTCAGGAATTTACTATCTCTGCAGCATGGTGCAGCCATCTTCTTAAAATTAGGCTCTTTATTTAGAGGGGTCTTTAAAAACATGCGATACACTCACAGTCAGGCTGGGGTTTTATTCTTGATACTCTTCTGTAGGTTGGCTGGTTGGCTTTTTTTTTTTCTCTTTGTAGATTTAAGCTTGCAGTTTGGGGAGACTTGTGGCCTTGAAAACTAGTCAAACTTTCTCCTGCGGAGAATCAAGGGCAGTAAGACTGTTGTTGCGGTGTCTATTGAGGCACTGACCCAAAGGTAACAGTGAATAATATCCCTAAAAGAAAGAAAGCTGGAAAATGAAAACTGTATTTTTTTTTAATTCCTCATTAGTGATTCTACATAAGGGATATAAACCAGTTCGGATAAGCTCCCCTACAAATGTCAGGAGGAGCAAACAAGCCATCATTCATGATGACGAATGGTTGCTACCTAGCAGGCTGCTATCACACTGAGCCAAGGAAAAATGGCCTGCTGTCATGCCTCATTTCTTGACTACTCCAGCCTGATGGCCTGGCTCGGCTCTCAAAGCAAGAACAGGAGTCCCATTCCTGGTGCTCTTGGAGGTGCTGCACACTTGCTGGGGCCATCAGGGCTCAATGGGGCTCTCTGGGAGGGACCACCAGGCAAATCCCTGCTCAGGCAAGGAAGGGGCAGGGCACAAACCTTAGGCAAAAACGGCCCCCAGCAACAGTGTACGCGTGAGACAGCTCCAGACAAAGCTGACCTATGCTTAGAGGACAAGGCAAACTGCGCTGAGCCCTGCTGTGGGGTGACTGCCACAAGCCATTTCTGCTCTCTGTGTGTCTGCTCCCATATGCCGCTGGGGTTTAAAAGGAGGATCGTTGTCTAGATACTTTCTTAAGGCACGGGGGAAAAAAAGCACACCTCTGCACTTCTGTGACCTGGCAGGAGTTCTTGTAGCAATGAAGGCTATTCAATGGGATGCAAGTGTCTCACACTGTCACATGCTTTGGCTAAAACATACCTCTCCAGCAAGAGCTGGAGCATGGTATCTAGCAGGAATTGGAAACGGGAGTTCTGGCAGAGCTGATCATACTGGCCCCCCTTCTGCTCGTTTGTTCCCTGAGTTTACTGGAAGTGAGAGCTCTGTCTTGGCTCTAGTTGTGAATTAAGACAATTTTGGAAACAATTCTACCTCTAATGACACCTACCATTCATCTACCCTTTTTGCCTAGGGTCTATCTGACAAGCAGAGAACTTGTTCCTCAAAGTTTTGAGTGTGATGGCTGGCTTTGAGCACTAAAAAGCAAAAAAGGATCCCATGCAGGCCAATACAGGCAGGTACCAGCAGGAAACGTAACCTAAGGAAGCCATGCTTGGAAATTTGCTTTGAATGGAGGGGAGAAGAGGAGGTGGAATTTTAGGTAATGTCACTAGATATTGCTATTCAGCAAACTACAGGGACCTCAGAGGTACCTTCCCTCTCTGTGCAGCAAAAGGAATCTGGATTGTCATAAATGCTGTTTTCAGCTGGTTGGCTGCAGAAGATGAATTCAGAGTTGATTAGGTTATGAGACAGTATGCTTAGGAAACAGACTTCATGGAGCCACTTCATGGAGCCTGTCCTAGATTTGTGTACGGTAGATGTGATTTCAGACTTTGGCAAGAGTAAAGAGTGATTGTTTGTGTGAAGAGAAAAGAGAGAGTCCCTCTGTGCAAGCAGGGACTGCTTTTTTTTCTTTACGTTTTTCTTCTTTATATTGGTTCCTCTCACAGGGAAATAGTCCAGGCCTCACTTTTTCGCACCTGTCATGGTGAGTACTTGTAAAACGTTCCCGTGAGTCCAGCAGTAACGTTGTACAATATCATGTCTTCTTTAGACCTTAATATCCATATTCCCCTCAGTGTGGCATTCTTTTTTCCTTCCCCAGGGGGCATGGTGCGTGAAGTCCCATAAGGTTGGGACCTTGCCCAGCACCCTGTGCTGTTGTGGTGCTGCAAGGTGACGCTCTCCTTGGCACCACCAGGAAATATTCCCCAGCTGCATGACTTCCTGCAGTGCTGGGGAGCACAGGTAGGATCTGGAGAAGGTGCCTCCTTAGACAGGCAATAGCAGTTTGTTTCCACATTGAACCATTACCCTCATCATAACTCTGTTTGTTCCTGCTTCTGATAAAGTTAAATTCAGAAAAGTTCTGCCCGACCTACACTTAGCCCGCAGGCTGCTGCTCCTGCCTCAGATCTGTGTCTGTCTGAAAATTTGTCCGTCTGGTTTCCCTCCCCGTCTGTCAGCTAATAGAGATTACTGACTGCCAGCAGCGCTGGCTCAAATGTCCTGAACAACATTTCCACTGCTGGAGTTGGTGCATGGTGCACCTGCTGGGATGGCAACAAGGAGAAAGAGCCCGTGCAACACCCTGTGCAGAGAGAGGAACGTGTCCTTCAGTTAGCCTCAAACTAAAATATGTCCCACACCAGACCAGACAGCTGTCCAGGACACTACACTTCCCCTGTAAATGTGCCCATATAGCTCAGGTGATGCTGAACAACCTGTGCTGGACTGGAAGTGTCCCTGGTATGGGCTCCTTATTAAACCACTATTGTATGGCATGAAGGAGGAAGCTGTAGTTTAGCCCATATACAAAGGATTTTCTGTCACTGCCCTGAGGAGAGAAGCACCTTTTTTTACATAGTGTAAGATATACACCCCAGGTTACTCCAGCTGGCTTTTAAAGACACCATGACCGCAGTATGCAAGACCATGAGTCTGGAACGAGTCATTACCGCTTTGAGCTGATGAACTTCTAGCATCCGTGGTGTGTGCAGAGGTGGAGGGGAGCAAAGCATTGTTGCAGGTGCATATGTCCATTTAGATGACCTGTTTCGTACTCTGAATCACCAAAAGGGAGAAGATAAATCTAATTCTTTGGAACGGACAACCGTGACGTAAAGGAGGTAAAGAGCTTAAAAAATGCTGTCTGTTGAAAGGAAATATTTCATGCGGGAACATGAAAACCCAGCTGTAGATCCAGCATAGCATCCCCCCAAAGTGGGTTTTATGTAGCTCTTTCCTCCTCCTAACTGACTTTGAAAATGCATAGTCCCGTTTCTAATGGTAAAAAGCCCTCCACACTACTCCAGCCCTCAAATTATTGCATGAAGATAACAGCAAAAAAGGAAAATGCCACAGTGAGTTTGGAGGAAGACCTTTTGAGCTGAGATTTAAGATTAGCCTCTGCTAACCCTGGAATGACCCAGTGAAATTTACCTAAAATTGGCTGGGGGGTTTCTTTGCTCTTTCATTCAAGTCGAGGACTGTGAGCTCCTGCCATGAATGTGAGGGACTTCGGTTGGGACTACTGCACTCTTCTCTCTTCCAGCTCCATGCGATATCTAATATTTCAAAGCAGAAAGCTTCTTGTCCTGCCTGAGTGGCTGTTGCCTGCTGCCAGGAGAACCACAACTAGCTGGTCCTGCCACTCGTGCTCACGTGGCATCTCTACCCAGTGCTAGGGAGCTTCATTTTTAGGGGCCAGCTTTCCCCTCTGGGGAGAGCATCTGGTCTCCTACAGACTTTCAGAAAGATTGTAGGAAATTTAAAACTTTGGGTCCTCTGTCAAATGGGGTTGAAGCTGTCCAAAAGTTTGAAAGTTATTCTCTCTCTTCCTTCTTCCCTCCTGGGCAGTGAGACTGCATGGGAAAAGAGCCTACGCCACTGATTGCAGGAATGGTAAGATGGAGAAAGAGATGTTCAGCAGTTTGTTGTATTGACAGCTAAAGGTGGCCAAACCTGTTCTTCTGGATTGTTTTTTGCATGTATATGAATGAAATGCCATTAAAGATACTGAGTTGTCATATAGAATCCTCTTTGTGATGAAAAGGGGATCCTGGCTTGGATCACTGTGTTAAAATTTTCCCTGGGTCAGATCATCAGTTCTGCAAAAGCATGTTGCAGAGGCATCAGTCAAGACAATCGTCAGGGTGTGCCTCCAGATTTTGCTCTGTGCACGCTCTTGTGATTCCTAACCTCATCTCAGGGCAGGCTCCTTCAACCGCAGTGCATGGTAAAGGTGTGATGGATGAAGAGGACAGCACTATTGTAATGTCTAATGAAAAGGTGCAAATGCAGTGCTGGTAGCTCTGAAGACTGCCCGCAGTCTCCAGTTATTGCATCCTGGATGGTTCTAGGAATAACATGCCATTAATAATTTGTAGTAACACATAGCTTCTAATTTATTGAAATGGTTTGGGGGTTTTCTTCTGTTTAAAACGAATGGAAAAACTACATAATTAATCTGCTTGCAGCTCATGTTGTATCAGAGATGGCTTTGAGTTTAGAAGGATATTGACTCCTCCAAAGTGTCAAAGCACGTACTCTAGCGCTTAGGGAGGATGCTTGGCTAAATCCAGTCTGCTTTTCTCTCTGATAGTCTGGCCAAGAGGAAACGCGTGGTCTTTACACCAGAGATGAGATTTGTTACGCCGAATGGGTGCAATAGAGAGTGGAACTGCCAGGGACTTACCACATCAATTATCTGCAGCAAAGAAAGCTGAAGCTCAACTACCAGAGGTTGGGAGTCGTTCACCACAGGTCGTTCAAGACGACTGTAGTTTCTCAGCAGATCTCTGTACAAGCGTCTCTGGCCTTCACCCTGCTGAGAGACTAAGGGAAAAGAAAGATGGTTAACATATGTCATTCAGATGGTCACACAGTCCATGTTGTTTGTTTGCTTGAAAAAATGTCTCTGAATGTCTTTTTAACTTGAAACCGGTTTCCTGAAAAGTAAGGATCTCTAATTCTGCCCATAGGGGTGCTGACAGAGCTTTTCTGTCGTGCGTCAGTCACACAGAAAAACTGGACTCAACCGGGAACCCTCCTGCTGATGGTGCAGGGAGACCAGGCTCTGAAGCCAAAGGGCACCTTCTTGGAAAGCGGCCAGAGGGCTCTTATTTGCTGCTTCCAGAAACCAGCTGCCACGGAGCCGGAGCTGGTGTCATTACCTGAACATACCCTGTGTTTACCTAGCATCACTGACAGGTCCTGTTAGTACCTGGAGCCCTTCTCCGTGCATGTTCAGGAAGCAAGGGTTTGTCCCCAAAATGGGTGCAGGTGCAGATGCTCTGGGCTGTGACTACCCGGGCTCTACCTAAGAGCTGCACCAAACGGGGTGAGGCTCAGAGGCTGCATGTTCGCTGAGGCCAAATTCATCCTGCCAGCACGAGTGTGTACTCCCTGAGTTGTCCCTGCCAAGGAATCTGCACTTTGTATTATTATTACTTTGGAACAAAGCTTTTTTCTTTTTTTTTTTTTTTCTTATGCGCTGCAGCTCCTAGAGTCTTGTGTGTGACTTTTTTGTAACACGTGAGCAGAGCTTTTCACAGTGACCCTGGGACTCTTCTAACAGTGGTGAGATGAATAGCTTTTGACAATCCACACAAACTGTAACAACCAGTTCCTCCTTCCCCGGTCCCCTGATGCGCTCAGCGAACCCTGCAAGCCTGGGGCAGGCTGCTTTCCACCACAGCAGCGACGCCTTTTAAAATTAATAATATCATTCAGTTTATAAATGTCTTTAATTAGTGTTCCCTTCAGTGTTCCTGATGCTGGAGGGATCTTTGTGGCTTTCCAGTATGACGGTGCCTAGTTAGCAAGGAGGGAGGGTATTTTTATTTATTTTGGTGAGTTATACCAACATGTCATCTTCATGGGCCTTTTATGCCTTTGAATAATATATTATATGGTCATGGAGAACCAGAGAAGCAGATGTAACAGAGCTGCTCCAACATTTTCACTCTCTTTGAAGACAAGCCCTGGCCACAGTTTCTCTACTCCACCAGCTCTGGCAAACTTCCCTGCTAGGAAATTATTTAGATCCTCTGTTATAATTTTAGTATGTAACCCCCTGCCTCCCTTGCAAGGTCCTTGTGTGGGAAGGAGACCGGTGAAGATCACATCACATTTTCCTTTGGAAAGAGGGCCCATGCTCCGAGCCAACGCGCTGCCCTCTCTCTCCCTGCACCATGTCACGTTGCTGTGCTTCAGGGAAAGGATGACCACCTGCACCATGCCTCATCCTTAGCACTCCTGTCGTGTTCACCTTTAACCTCCCTTTGAAACAGTCTACCTCAGCTTTTACTATCAAAACGTGCCCTTTGCCAGGCTCTTCAGGTCGCCGCTGCAGCTGGTACCATCGCTGACGATGTGCAGTAAACCATCCACCCCAGGGGGCTGACGGGGGAGATTTGGGCACAACCCTTTGCTGTGTACCCCGGGCAGCTGACTTTGCGCTGTGTGCTCCAGCCGTGCTGTAACCGGGCCCCTTGCCCCGATAAACCTTGCGAGCTGAAGTAACCCAGCACGAGATGTTTGCACCCGGTCCTCCACCCCTTCTTCACTTCTCCCTTCTGCAGCGTGGTCCTGTTACTTGGTGACCTCTTGTATCTGAAACTGTTAACATAGCCCAGCTGATCTGTTCTGAGCCTGCTGAGCTGGTGCTCGTTGCCATATGTTTGTGTGCTCTTTGGTTTTGTTTACAAAATTGCGTAGGTTCAGAAGCGGTGGAGCCTTTGTGGTCTCCTGGCAAATTGCCGGGGCAGCTGTTGGTGTTGCAAAGGCTTCGCTTGTCTAATCAGGCTGCTATATCCCCATTGCAGTGGCTCTGGAGCAGGAATGGAGAAGGGCAACAGGTCAAAACTGTGTTTTTATAAACTTCTTTCAATCTTAAAATGCTTAGTGTTTCATACTCCGGAGAGATTCCTGCTTTTTATCCCTCTAATGCCTGTGCTAGTGCTTTGTGACATTACATCTCTGAGTGCTAAGTGGAGTGTTTGCTGGTGATGGGGAAGCCGAGGCCTCTCGGGAGCAGCGACAGGATAAGCATTACTGCTGCCAACCCCCCAGCCACAGAAATCTCTACCTCAGTCCCTGGCACTGTGAGCTCCCTGGTGCCTGATATGAAATTTTAAACGAGGCTGGAAGTTGGAAGCCAATTTTTAAGGTTGCCAAGTCAGTCTCCCAAAAGCAATGCCAGACTTACCTGCCTAGGTCTGTTGTGAGAGAGTCTTTACCTGCAAATAACTGCTGGTGGGCATTAGCAAGCAATGCTTGCTTGATGCAGGCCCCTGAGGAGCAGAGAGCCTCTTATGACCCACAGCTTCAGCCAGTGCCCCCCTTATTGCTGAATTAGCTTTGAATCAGCAGGAAAAAAAAACTATATCTCATTAAAAATTCAGGGAAGAGGAGTGGATGCTGTTTCTCTTAACGTTAGTAAGGCTTTTGACAGTGTCTGCCGTAACATCCTCATTGACAAAGAGATGAAGTATGGACAGTGGTGAGGTGGAATGAAAACTGGCTAACTCCCAAGCTCAGAGGGTTGTGAGCAGCAGCACAAAGTCCAGCTGGAGGCCAGTCACTAGTGGTGTCCCCCAGGGGCTGATACTAGAGGCAATACTGTTTAACGTCTTAATCAGTGATCTGGATGATGGGACGGAGGGCACCCTCAGCATATTTGCAGATGGCACAAAACCCAGAGGAGTGGCTGGTACACCAGAGGGCTGTGCTGCCGTTCAGAGGGACCTCAGCTGGCTGGAGAGATGGGCAGAGAGGAACCTCATGCGGTTCAGCAAAGGGAAGTGCAGAGTCCTGCACCTGGGGGGAAATCACCCCATGCACCAGTACTTGCTGGGGGCCCCCCTGGGAGTCCCGGTGGGAAAACAAGTTGAATATGCACCAGCAATGTGCAGTCATGGCAAAGAAGGTCTATGGCATCCTGGGCTGCATTAGGCAGAGCATTGCCGGCAGGTCAAGGGAGGTGATCCTTCTCCTCTACTCAGCACTGGTGAGGCCGTATCTGGAGTACTGTGTCCAGTGCTGGTCTCCCCAGTGCAGGAGAGATACGGACACAGCAGAGCAAGCACAGTGACAGGCCATGAAAATGGTGAAGAGACTGGAGCATCTGTCATATGAGGAGAGGCTGAAAGAGCTGGGACTGTTCAGGCTGGCGAAGAGAAGGCTAGGGGGGAACTTATTCATGTGTATAAATACCTGATGGGGAATATAAAGAAGATGGAACAAGGCTCTTCTCAGTGATGCTTGTGACAAGAGACAATGGGCATGAATCAAAACACAAGAAATTCCATTTAAACGTAGGGAAAAGAAAGCTTTTTTATCGTAGGTGTGATCAAACACTGAAACAGGTTGTCCAGAGAGGTTCTGTGGTCTCCATCCCTGGAGATATTCAAAATCCAACTGGACACAGCCCTGGGCAACCTGCTCGTGCTGCCTCTGCTTGGAGCATGGCGTTTGGACTAGGCAATCTCTGGAAGAGCCTTGGATTGCCTTCCAACCTCAGCCAATCTGTGGTTATGTAAAAATTTTCTTTTGGTGGTGTCTCCTAGCCTTATGCCATGGGAGTCGCCTCAGTTCTGGTGCTTCTGAACATTGGAGTTCCTGGCCTTGCAGCGGAGGGATTCATTAGCATTGGCTTACTGAAGTCTGACAAGTTGCACGTAAAGAGAAATTGAAAGAGAGAAGATGAAGAACTAGAGTGACCCCTGGCAAAACATCATCGGGGTGGAAACCCAATCCTGTAACCTTCTACCTAAAATAAAGAAATAACTGACTGTTAATACAGATCTTTTTCTTGGATAATGCTTGTGAACATCGCAGCAGCGAAGGCCATTCAGTAGGAACAAATCTAGTCTGATCAAGGCTTCTACCTACTGTTATCTTTCTCTGGGCAAAGGTGGTGATTGTTGCTGTACTCCTTTTGGACACCTGGTAGCATAAGGTGCATGAGCCTGCTGATGGCAGAGAGAGCCTGGGGAAGGAGCTGTGCTCGGAATAACACATGGCCGGCGTGGCTGCAGTGGTGCCAAGGCAGAGGGCATCCTCAGAGAGTTTGCTTATAGTAAGTCTAAGAGGTAATGAGCATGTGCAAAAGTGGCCTCCTGTCACAGAGTGAGGTGAGCTCTGTTTCTAGTGGGAAGAATAGCAAGTATTGACAGACTCTGCAGTAATGTGCTTTGGATGCTAAAGGGCTCTCTACTTTTGTGGAAAGGGCATCAAAGCCATCTGTGGCTCGGAGCTGAAATCAAAAAAAAAAAAAAAAGCTGGACATGAAGCACAGATTTCATTTCTAGCAGAAAATGTAGCAAACATCTAGAAAAAGGGCTGCTCCGTCTTGGTGTCCTCACATCAGGGCTGCTGGATGTCTTTCTTGAGAATTTGCTTAAACCAAAAAGCTGCTGGACTAGCTATGGGGTGATTAGGTGACATGCAATGGCCTGAGATAGGCAGCGCATCAGGTCCCTCTAGCTTTACTCTCTGATTAACCTGAGTGGTGGATCCCCTAAACTGCTCCTACAGTTTGCAGACACCTGGAAGGCACAAGGCCAATTAATTAATCCATGGCAGGAATGGGGTCCCCAGACAGCTGTGTGAAGAGCTTTATGAACAGTAGAGGTAGTCATGGAGCAGACTGATTTCTTAGGTACCTCTTCGAATCTCTTCTCTCTCTCCCGCAAAGAAGTCTGCAAGAAGCCCACACTGTGATGCCCACTGTTTGAGCGACATGATCGATAAACTGCTCTCAAAATCTCTTGGGCACACGTGCTATTATTGAATTGTGTCTTTCTTTCTAGCACGGAGTTGATGTGAGTAGCACAGCAAGGTAACCTCCTAGGAACTGTTTCTCTATTGCAGTATGCTACCTTCTCCTCTCTACCAGGTAAATTTTGGCCCCTCCAAATGTATTACTGTGAGACCAGGGAACTTCGCAGGGAGGATGCTGCTGTGGCCTCTGCTGGATCAGGGAGTCCTGTGATAGGGAAGATGAACTTGTAACAAGGAAGCAGGAGGTGGCAGCTTCCCTGTGGGCTTATTTCTGAGGTGCAGATCTCCTGCTTTACACGCCTGTGAATAGCTGTCCTTCTCCTCCTTCATTCCCCTGCATCATGCCTGTCTTGAATTATTTGGGCAGAAAAGAAAGCAAGCCACCTTGCTGTTAGCTTACAGTCTGGGCTGTCTCTCCTTCCACATGCCTGGTCTGCACAGGGGATTTCATCATCTTCGTCAAATGCGGACATGCTGCAATGTCCAGCCAGGGTTAGGCAAAGAGAGGAAGAGTTAAACGTGGGATCTTTGTGTCTTAAAAAAAATCAGCAGAGCTTTGGTAGCTGAGCTGCAGAGACCTCCTTAGAGCAAACCTGGAAGCAGGTTAATACTTGCATCCAGCTATTTGGGTAAAGTGTGGATCAGTAACTAGAAGGAGAGAGGTGTCTCTGATGGGGCTTGCGCAGGTAGTTTTTCACAGTGACTTTGAGCCTTCGTGCTATCTATGAAGGGTTTTGAATTCTCTGAGACAGTGCAGTTTAATTAGGTCAAGCTGGAGCTGGCTGATGTCAGCTCCAAGTCAGCAGCTGGGCATGCCCAAGCTCAAGTCTGGACCAAACTCCCCATGCCCTGATGCCAGTGATGGTGAGGAGAGCTGTCTCAATTGGCCTGCATGCTTTGTGGCTTGCTTAGGCATGATGATCTTGATGCGACTCAGATATCCGATCTGGCGGCACAGCTGAAAATCAATTTTGCGGTGTTTTTTTTTTGTTGGTTTGTTTTTTGTTTTTTGTTTTTTGTTTTAATAAAAACCTCCCTGGGCCCTGGGGCAAAAGTCCAGTTCTTGCCAGCTTCCCAGTTTCGTTCCAGAAGTGGTCTGCTCCTTGACTGAGCGTCACTGGTGTGGCTCACAAAATGGCTTGCTGCACACAAGTATTTATTAAATAAGGCAACGTCACCAGGGGGTTGGGTGGAAGGGCATGGATTCCCAAGATGTTCTGAGCAACATTAACTGTACTTGTTGATCATTCCTTCTCTTGTTCATGGTGTTCCTCAGTTCCTGTGATATCATTGTTGTGGTACTTATTCACTCCCCTTGCACTTTGTGCAGATACTCCACCACATCTGCATACTTTGTTTCTCTCTCTGTACTGTTCTTTTGCCACATTCCTGCTGCTCTTTTCTTTTTTATTACTGTTTCCTAAAGGAAATTGAGGGGAATTCTGGCCTTTTCTGAAAACCAGTGTCCTTATACTCATAGATCTTATTATGTTTCGTTGTATAATGAATGCCTGCAATCTCAGTATGACTGGAACATTTACACAGCAAAAAAGCATGAGGAAAACCTTTGGGTATCAGAGCTGTCTAACTCCTAGAACCTCGTATATTTTCCTAAAAACCTGCAGACTTTTATGAGGTAACTAACCCTCTATTATTTACCTCTGCTTAGCTTATCACTGAACTCTTACAGGGATTTTAGTTATTTCTTCGGGAATGCATGTGGAATGGTCACAGAGAGATAAACAGTATATGCAATAAGCAATTATGGGGGGAAGTAACAGGGGTAATATCACTGAAAATGCAGGTTATTTCACAGGCAACTTCATCAGCATAAATAATTGAAATTGCAGTATCTCTTACCAAAACGTGGCGTGCTTTACTGCTTTGGTAGCTATAAGAAAGCATTCACCTTAGTTTGTGTATTTTGCAGATTTCGGAGAACGTAAAGCATCTCACTGCCATATGTCACTTAATCCCCAAAGACACAGATGTGTCCCATCTGCTTTTGTTCTTACGTGCAGGGTTGTTGCTTTTGTCTGGGGCTGCAAATGCATTATTTCTTTCAGCGTCCTTGGCTTTAAAACGTATGCCATCACACTAGGTGAAGAGTACTCGCACGGGAACCAAGGGCACGGCAACAGCTGCCTCAAGCCTCCGTGTGTGTGGTGCATGTTTGTGTGTTTGGGTATTTGAATACTTCTCCCATTTAAAACCTCTTTTTAATCTACTTCCCTTCTGCATAATCTTCGATTCTAATCTTTGGTTCTCACTGTGCAGATTGTTTCTGCGTCTTACGCTCAAAACTCATTAGGTACCCAGAGAAATCTAAGAAATGCCATATTTTCCTAGGCAAATTGTATCTAATCTTCCTGATATTGGCCATTTCTGTTTGATTATACCAGTTAAAGGACTCCTAGTAGAAATGGGTATTAAAGGGTATGTGACAAAAGGTTTCAACTCAGAGACTTGAGGCACATGACAACGTGCTAAAAAGAGAATGTAGGCCATTACATAGTGAAAGAACGGATTATTTTTTCAGTGGTTCCTGCTGGCTTGGTGCAGGTGTTTTAAAGACAAGGATATATGTGTGTGAGGTGAAGAGACGTGTGTTAGGCTATTACCAACATTGGCATACCTCTCCAATGTAGAGTAGTTATCTAAACTGCTTCATTGCTCTGGAACAGAATCGGAAAGGGAAAAAACCTGTATTGTTAGTGTACTGCTTTTTTTCATTAGCTCCGTACAATACGAGTGTAAGTGCTACAGTACTAGACGTAGAGCAGCATGGGAGCAGCAGATGGAGGAGCAGAGGAGCGGAGGGGGACTCACCTAGCTGAGACACGTCACAGCAACCCTTGCCAGCTATGCTGGGATTTTGCGGGGAGGAGCAGTAAATGAAATGGCACAGACCATAAAATCAAACGCAGTTCTCCTAGGTAATATACTTTCGTCACAGACTTGCCTTTACTAGGCAGAAAAAACCATTCCTTTTTTCACAAGTCGCAGGTGAGGGACCTTGCCTCAAAACCCTTGCCTCAACGTGATGTTCCTGAGGCAGATGTGATAGCGTTGAACAGCTCGGGGCGATGCAGATGACAGGTCAGAGTGAAAATGCTCCAAACGGCCGTGTCGCAGAAACCAACCAGCCAGTGTGTCCAAAGGTGTTGCAGTGATCTTTCCCCCTCCTCTTCATGACAGTCAGCTGCAGCGGTGGTTGTCCTGGAGTTGGCTGCTTCCTGAAGGATGCATTTTTGTCTCTGGAAGGGCAGCCTTGTCCACCTGCAAGTTGTTCTGCACAGCCATCCTCAGCAGCAACAGTACTCAGAATGAAATGTTCTTCATTCGTCGGTGGCACCTTCCGCCCTCTTCGGCGTCACCTGAGCCCCAGCTGTTGCCCGTGGGCAAGGTGAGAGGGCTGGGAGATGTGAATAGACGCCTTCCCAAGACCTGAAATGGTTTCCTGCTCAGGGCGCAAAACTTACCTAAAACTCCCCTGGACCACATTCAGCCCTGTTTTAAGGAGCGCTGCTGAGCTTCTCCCGAGCCCGGCTTAACACGCTGTTGGCCTGCGTGGCAGGTGCTGTGCTGCTGGCTGGCTGGTGCCAATCCGGAGGTTTTGGGCAGCACAAGTGACTGCAATCAAGGGACTTCTCTAAGAAGTCTGCGGCTGTAGTAGTCTAGGTCTTCAATGACAAGGGGAAGTCTAAATACAGGCGTGAAAATTCCCAGCAGGGAGTCTGAATTTATTTCACTCTGAAAATGGAAGCTGCTTTTAAGATGGTCTTGATGAGTGAAATCGCTGGCTCGGAGCAAATTAGACTTGTGGCCAGTCAAACAAGTGTCTGCAGATACCTGACGCAGGGCACTCACAATTGTGAGAAGTGCTTTGTTTTGGCTGATTCAGTGCAGATTAGCTTATGTGCATATCTAGTGGCTGAATATTAGCTGTATCATGAAGTAAGGGCTGTTTTTCCCCCAGTTTCTGAATGTCACGGGGTCTTAATAATGCCTGAGTGTTTGTTAGTTTTGATCTGCCCCTGTTTTCAGGATGCCAGAAGCAACTACCTCTTCTTCAGGTACAAGCCTGGAGTCCTGGTTTTGCTGGAATCTGTGGGGGTATGAAACATATGGCTTTCCTTGCTGTACTCTGCCAGGCAAACCTGTATTGACGGACTGACTCTGATCCTCACCAAGAGGAGCAATGAAGCACAGTGAAAATAAGGCACTTTCAGGCAATGGGAGAACTTGATTTGGACTTGACTTTAGCCTCTTGGGATCAAACCTTTGGTAACTCCAGTATAACGGTCTGAAATTATGCCAGTGCAAACAAATCAAAATTGGTGTCCCAAGTGTCCAGGTGGAGTAAAACTGTCATCTTGTGATTCAGGAGCAGATGTCTGCACGTGTGAGACATTTGCTGCTGTAAGAGATCCGAATGAGCCTGAAAAGTGAAAAATGGCCCCATGCTGTCTGGCCTGCTCTCTTGCATGCCCTCCTGTCCCCGAAAGGCTGGTGTCATTACTGGCTGGCAGTCAGCTTGGCCCTTGAACAAAACGCTGCTGCAGAGGGTATGCTGCAGGGTAGCTGCTTGGCTTCCTTAGAAAGGCATGTCTTTTGCCTTGAAGCGACCAGCTGAAGGCAGAGTTGAAGGATAGAAAGGGAGAAAACCTCATTTGGTGCAGAAATATAAATCCTGAGCTTTGAAAGCCTGCTGGAAGAACCTAGCTGTAATTCCCATCGACACAGATATTCCGGGTACCTTGCATACGTTGACCAAGTTCTTTAGACTGGAGTTGCCATTAATTAGCATGTGTGAGATACTTTAACTTTGTGTTGTGGTATCAGCTGGAAGGTCCCACTGGGGGTGAGAGCCCCCTTGGGCTAAACCTCGTACAGCTGCTTGGTGGGAAGGTGTTGCCAACTGAAACAGGGAAGAGCGACTGCATGGCAACTTAACCCATAGGGATGAGCCCAAGCACCAATATCAAGCCCATGGGAAAGCTCGGAAGGAGCCTGGACTGGGGAGGAGGGGAAGGGTCTGCTTCGCAGTTGTTTGTGAGGACCTTGAAGCTTTCAATAAGCAATCATGAAAGCACCATGAATAATGCTTTCTAGTCCTAGCCTTAGCTAGGGTGGACTACTGAAAATTTCCTGGATATCCTGTGGCTCCTTCAACCCCAAATCTGCTGCAGTGGAGTGAATCTGCAGCAGTGAGAGACGGCTTTAGCTGTGTGATTTGGCAAGCCCCTTCCTTTGTTTACAAGATGTGCTTTCCGGGATCCAAGGGCAAACCAGGCTTTTGTTTCTCTGAGAATTCATAGATACATTTTGACCTTGGAGAGGGTTTTTTTAATTAGCTTTCTATCTGGCTACAGTGGAACTGAGCCCTAGGAATACATGGATAGCCGTGACAGCTGTGCAGTGATTTGGCTCCTAGCACGTGTGTCTGGGCTGTGCACGTGCATGTGGACTCCTTCTGTCCCGCCTGGAGGAGCACCTTCAGGGTTGCCTAGGAGTCTCTGACTTCCTGAAATTCCTAGGCCCTTTTGTCGATGGTACGTGATGCCTGTACAAGAACGGGTCTAATTCAAAGTTGCTGCCTGTTTGCCAGCTCTGAAGCTCTCAACTTGAAACTCGGACAACTGCAAACCACCTAACAACTATTTCTTTCATTCTTTATTTCCTCTTCCTATTGTTCCAGCCGCTCCTCCTCAGGCTAGATTTGAGTGTGCTGATGACTTTTCTGAAGTGGCACGATATTCAGGGAGAAATAATCCGTCATCTCACATGCCGTGTTTCACCACCCTGCAGGCTCAAGATGAGGAATTTCTTCTCCGAAAAGGGCACAAGATGGCTAAGAATTATGGAATGAATTTTCTGAAACTCAATATGAACCCCTACATTAGGCTGCTTCCCGCCACACCCCAAACCTCCTGTCTCAGAGGAGAAGAAAACACTAAGCAGCAACCTCCTTTACGGACAACCTATATTCAGCCCCACTGAGCCCCCCCACTTCTGGAGTCATGTGTCCCACTGGGGCTCCTCAGGGCAGCACGAGGCAGACACTGTCTCGTGGAGTGAGTCTAGCTGAGGCCATGGAGACGAGGAGGGGCCTGGAGCACGGCATGTCCAAGGAGAGGCAGACAGAAACGCTTTTGGTTTTAGCCTGGGAACGAGAAGGTGAAGGGGAGCTCCCCTAGCTCTCTCCAGCTCCCGTGTGAGAGGGCACTGAGATGATGGAGCCAGACTCCTCCAGGAGGTGCACAGGGACAGCGCCAAACAGACACAAGTCACAACACGGGGCATTGCCAGGGGACCAGTGGAGAATTTTTTTCTCAGGAGGGTGGCTCACCTCCCGAGAGAAGGGTTCAGCAAGGCTGTAGCATCTCCATCCTTGGAGATCTTCTCATCTCACTGCACAAGGAGCAACCGAACTGAGTTGTCCCTGCTGTGAGCAGGGGGTTTGGACCAGGTGACCTCTGGAGATCCCTTCCAGCTGAATTATTCTGCAGGTCTAGGTTTCTACATAGATGCGATCCTCTCTCACCCCAGCTGTGCTTTGCAATCTACCGCTTTATTTTCTCTCTTGATATGGTGGGGATCAAAGCGACCAGTGACTCTTTCCCACATAGTCTCAGCTGAACTTTAGGGAAGATGGTGTGCAGTCTTGTCAATCCCACCTGCAAACTGTGGCTTTAGGCTGTTATTTGAACAGCAGCAGACTTTCCAGCTGTCGCTGTGTTAGCCTCCGGCTATTAATAATTCCCATAATTCCCATGGCGAATTCAGCCAAAGGGAGTGGGCAGAGGTCCCTCTTGTCCTGGACAGTGGCATGGAAAGGAAGGCTTGACACCTCTCTCAGGGAACGAGGCGGGAAGGGTGAGCTCCTCACCATCCTCAAAGGGAAACGAGCTCTCCTTAAAATCTGTCCTTTCCTCTAAATCCTTTGTCCAAATCCAGCCTGCATTAAGGAGAGAAATGAGGACTGGTAACTGACCTGTCCTCACTCAACTTTCTGGAAGGTGAAAAGCACTGCAGACATCCATTTCAGTGCTCTGTGCACCACAACTCATAGCAGGTCATCCAGCTGACTACAGGTTATCTTTCCATTGCAAACTACTGGCTTAGTCATGAGCCCTGAGCGGGAAGACAATGTTATTTCCAGACACATCATCTGATTCTCACCTCTGACTTGTCATTTGCTGCTTTCCTCAATGCAGAAATTACTTGGTAAGCAGCACTTTTTCTGCAAGCCAGATTTGCTCAGGAGTGTACTCCAAACCAGCAACAACCTCCGTTCTACCTATTTTATTCCCATGGATATTACTCTTTCCTCTCTTCCTTAACTGGATTATACAGGGTCTCTGTGTAGTGAGCATCCTCTGGCAACCATGTTAGGAGCTGTGCAAATTGTTTAGAACTACTTTAAATGCATACTAGAGTTGGGGAGACATTATCTCTCTCTCTCTCTCTCCATGCTTATGACAAACAAGTAAAACTCTGTGCTAATCCTTGGTTCAGGATGTGCAGTGAAATTGAATGGATTTGGGGTACTTATGTCCCCTTGAAAACTACAGCCATCAGGCTTAGATGAAAATATTCCCTGCTGTGTGACTGAAGTAGCCACGCTCTCAGACTCTGGGAAGAGTCATTTCATCACGCAGGCACAAGAAGCAAACATGCTGTTCACCGTTCCCTCTGCACCATGGAGATATTAAGTGGAGATTATCTTTCTGTGCTTGGAGAAGTTTTCAGCTGCTGACAAAATCATGCAATATGCTACTGCCATCACTAACTCATCCTCTTCCCTCAAGTCTTCGGAGAGCAGACCAGAGGGAGAAAAAAAGGTCTGGAGCTGTCTTTAAAAACTGAATCTTGTACCTGAAATGGGAACTTCTGCTTTGAGACGGTCAGATGGCCCCCGTGCTGAGCCTGGGCTGAAGGCTCCTCAGACACTACCTGGCATTGTCCCAAACTCCATGCAAATGCTACTTTCTTGTGCACTGTTACCTTTGTGGACTCTCAAACTCAGAGCACTATTCCAATAGGCAACTATACCAATAGGTCCTGGTGAGGTTGGGGCCCAGGTGCTTTTCCTGGATCCTCTCACTCTTCCTAGCGAGATTTGGGAACAGTTAGCACAGAAAGATGTAGCCCAGATCACTGTCAGCTACTGCGCATGAAAAGAGCTCCAACTTTCTTGGAGCCTAGCGACATCTCACGAACAGGACCTGGGCCAGTCCCAGAGTTACAGCTGTGCCTACTGCAATGCAAAGCAGTAAATGTACATATAAGATTAGTGAGTTAACATGAAGCCTTCTTCACTGAAATGAAAAGTCGATCTCAAGGGGCATGCATGTGCAGCAAGTTGCTGTAGCAGACAGTAACACACAGCAGATCATCTCAGGAGACTTGCCTAGGACTTTGCCTGCATGTCTTAAATGTGTTGACATGTCCCTGCCCATGGGACCCTGTGTGTCTGTATGCCTGAGCAGGCAGCTAGCATTGCTTGCTGGAGTGACCAGACTCTGGTGTGCATGCCCTTAGAGGTTATAGCAATGGCTATAATGGGCATGGACAGTAATTTCCCCTCTCTGCAAGGTGCATGTGTGGCATCTTTTCAACCAGTACAGAAGAAAAGACCTACTTGTTCAGGCACAAACCTTTCTCATCTCTTTCTATTTTCGACTTTTTCCAGATCCTTTGCAATCTTTTAAACTCTGTGTCATCCCAGGAACGCAGAGGATCCGGGGAACTGGGGTGAGTGTGGCCTTCAGCCTTCACTTAAGGGTGTGAAAGACTCTCAGTGATCTGACTTTTGCACCAGGTGCTTGCCTGGTAACCTGTATGAGGTTCAAAGGTAGAGCTCTTCCGCTGACCACCTAAATTCACATGACTTTACATGGCACTCCATTAAGGCACAGGACTTCTAGCATCTGTCGGACTGGGTTTTTCCGAAGTAAACCAGTTTGCTCTACACAGTTCAGTGCAATTACATCAGTTCTACCGAGTTAAGGTCCAAAGTTTAAACTCCATATATTTAAATACCAGCCTTGATTCTTCCCTCTACAGAGACCTCTAAACCCAGGTCACCTCAGTCTAACTAGCTCACATTAAACAAATTGCAGCTTGGCAGCAGAATTGGGCTTTTTGAGACTGTCTTGCCAATGGTATTGCTGCTGCAAGAACAGCACCTGCTTGCATGGAAGTGAACCAAGGACGGTAGTGAAGATTTGCTCCTAGAGATGACCAGTTGTGCTCTAAGGTGATCACCAGGACTGGGCTAAGACCACAGAGATACAGGAAGCATGCAATGAGCGTGGAGTTCAACCCTGCGCTGTGAGTGAGCCAAAGACGAGCTGTTTTGCACAGGCTGAAGAAAACCAAGCCAGGCTGAGCGACTTCATCGCTTACGTCTGTAAGCTGGTTAGCTCGCTTGCAGCCTCGCCTGCTGTGGATGTGCCCCGTGCTGCTCAGCTCTTCCCTTCCCAGAGGGGTGGCAGCGGGGAAGCTCTGTCCTTCCCTTGGCTGTGCCTTGGCTGGGCTTTTGAAAGCCTCATGGCCAGAGGGTGGCTCTGCTGTTAGGCTGCACAGAGCAAGGAAACCAAGAGGTCTGAAGACCACACTGATGCTGCCTCTTGTGCTTGCACAGAAACCTGCCTGAACGAGCAGATGTGGGGGCAAAGGGGTGGTTGTTTTCACCATTCAAGGGTGCCGCAAATATAATTCTCAGATTTGCTGTCCAGTGCAGAGGGTGTTAGCCCATTGGGTAAATCGCTGGGCCTAAATACACTTGATTTGTGGCTCAACTTAATTCTTATTTCCCTGTGGCAAAGTGAAGGCTTGACTTTTTTTTTCTTTTTTTTTCTTTAAAACTAAAAGATGATGACAACAGGCCAGCCTACATTTCATGTCAGCTTTGGTCCTGTAGGTTAAGTTGGTGAGGAGTCTCGGTGCCAGGAAACCATGAGGAGGGGTCGTTTGCCACGACCGGCAGCCCAAGTTGGTGCTTGGCTGGAGCTGGTGTTAGGACGCATTTGGGAAGGAGGGCTGCAGCGCCCTAGCAAGAAGGGCATGTCTGCCAGGGCTCCCAGCGGTGGTGCAAGCGAAGCTGGGATGAGGCTGTCAAAGCAAAAAGTTGCGATAGGACTGAAAAAAGTGATGCAGGGATTTTTTTTTTTTCTCTTCTGGCTTATTTCCTGTCCTTCCCCCCTGCTCTCCCCCCCCCACCCCCAACTTTCCTGTCAAAAGGCCTTGGAGGAGGTTTTAGTAAGTAAGAAATTGTTATGAATTCTGTTGGAACAAGGCAGCAGCGTGCGAGAGTGATGTTAGTTACGACGGACTCGCTGTGACTTCCCCACGTGGGTGCAGTGGGTGATCCTGGGGGAGTTCATTCGCAGTGCCCTGTCAGAACGGCTCTGCTACGGATAACTTGCTAATAACATCTTTATTTTTTTCTCTTCTCATCCCTTGACCAGTTCTTGGGGCTTTTCTTAAAAAAAAAAAAGAAAGAAAGAAAGAAAGAAAGAAAGAAAGAGAAAACCCTCTATCCCTATAGAAGGGGGCATGTACAGACCATCCTGATTAGAGATTCATTTTGCTCCGTGTTAGCAGCTGTCTGTAAAAGTGCATACTTTTACATATAAACAGCTGGTAAAAGCACCTAATAACAAACTGTCTGAATTATTTATAAAAGCAGTTTGTGTCTTCACAAGCTGCTCAGAAAAACTGAGCGTTGGCCTTGATGAATTAGTGATTACACTGTATTTAAAAGGCAGTATTTTAACCACTCAAAGTGGCACTGCACACGAACTGAGTTACATCATAACTAGCTGCTATCAATCACCGGGCTGTTAGTTCAGCTCCTGGAGAAGCACAGAAATATCTTACAAAGAAAGACAGCAAAGCTCTCGGTTAAGGGAAGTGGGGGAACACATCTCTGCAATACCTCTGCCACTTTAGGTAGCTGAAAAGTGGGGGTACAGCGGTGAAAGGTGCAGATGTTTTGCAGATTCGTATAAGCTGATGAGGAATTATATGGGTGCAAGGGACACGTGTGGTCCAGTGCAACATCATGTAGACGTCAGCTTCCTGTGCCCCTGGGCTTCTGGAATATGTGGACCATGTTATACTCTCTGCTTTAAAGAGACAATCCTCATTTCCCTGTGCAGAAATCGTGCATGACAGGACATAGTCCTGCACATCTGGAATACTCAGTGTTAGAACTCAGAGCTGCTGAAGGCAAACGCGTTTCACATAAAAAGCTGACCTTTTTAGGGAGTAATAAAAGCACACTTTGTGTAGGATCCTGAATACCATTCAGGATTGTTGCAATTTCAGCTTCTCATTTAAAAATCCTTTATTAGCTTTACAAGCCTCCATGTTTCGGAAGGATAACACAGTCCCTGCTTTTGTTTGTAACACACTGGAACTTCGGGATGTACAGTTGGTCACACTGACAACTTAGACTACAAGACTACAATAATTTACATCATTTTGCATGTTTAAGTCTTACAGAATGATGCACAGAAAATAAACAGTTAAGAATTTTTCTTCTGGTCATATTTTCTTAGCAGAAAAACACCATTTCAGCCTCACACCTATAAGGCTCTAATAGCCAGCCTGTCCAGCCAGCAGTTACAGTTTCTTATTCCCAAAAAAGCACTAATAAGGTAAATCTCTAAAGGAGATCAGGAACATTTTCCTCTTGAAAATCATTCAATGCGTTTCAACCATTTCAGTACATTTCTGAAAGTGAAAACAGCTGTTTTCATTTAAAAAAAATACAGCTCTTCCCTTCTTAAGAAGAGAAGATGCTCAGTAGCATAAAATCCAAAGACTTAGTCAAACTGGTTACAAAACTCCCCTTAACTTCAGTGGGACCAGGACTGGATTCAGACAAGGTTTAGACTGCACGCAGAGGTAAGTTCTAAAAAGAGAGCAGGGAGCTCTCAAGGTGCAGCAAGCTGAAGCACCAGGAGGAGGAGTCACCAAGCCCTGTAGCCATGCGTGCCGGCGGGAGGGCATCAGCGGCCTGCTATTGCGTCCTGGCAGCGCAGCTAGGGTGCGCGTCTTAAAGCCAGCGGGTTTTGCATACGGCCTCATGATGAGCGCCAACGTGGAAGAGGCAAGCATCAGCAAGAAGCATGCTGTTACTGAGCAGCTTCAGTAAGGTTTTGCTGGCAAGTGCAGCCCTGGCAATGGGTTGCGGGCTGCCCTCCTAAGCAGGAGCTCTGCCCCGTCGGCAGCTGAGGGCTGCTAGCAGAGCAGCTGCAGAAAGACTCTGGGCACAGGGCGTTTGTTGCAAAAAGCTCCTTTATTGGGCTAGTGGCAGCAGTGCTGCTGCCCTGGGCAAGGGAGTTTCTGGCTGCAGGGCTCCGGATGCTTGGTGGCGTGAAGCCTGCCACTGCATCTCTGGGCAGGAAGACCTCTTTCAGCATGCTTAGTGCAAGAGGCTGCTTAGGGGTCCCTGCAGGTGCCCGGCGTCGCAGAGCCAGCACCTCAGCGACCGCCACAGGCACCCTCCTGTTGCCTGAGTGGAAGCCATGGAGGCATGTGTCCAGCAGGCAGCGATGCAGGCATGCGGGGATCTCAGAGAGGTGCTGCCGCAGAGGCAGGAGCCTGCAGAGGTGTATCTCCAGCTGTTTCAAGCGGAAGGGGGAAAGCAGCGATGAGTGGAGGAGAGAGGCGAGGCGGCGCAGACGCTGGAGGTGGCATGTGCCCTGCAAGGCATGCGTGGTCGTGCGCCTCCAAAAGAGCCTGTGTGGCGCAGTGCACTTCTGCAGCAGCGCTGTACTTCTGGAGAGGTCAGCCTGGGCTCGCTAGCTGGCCAGAAAATGCCCAGGTTGCCTTGCTGCATGCCAAAGAGGATGTCGATGAGCAGGGTGCTCCCGGAGGCATTTCCCAGCTGGAGCTTGCAGGTGCGGGAGGAGGGCAGCACCATGAGCTGGCAGCAAAGACCAGCTCCTCCTGGCTGACGTTGCTCTGCTGCTGCTGCTGCATGAGGTGCTCAACCTCTTGCTGCAGCCAAGCCATCTCGTGCCTCAGGTGCTGCACGCGCCACTGCACCCGCTCCTGCGTGCCCAGATCCACCTGGTCACTGACCTTGAGCGGGTGCTGGACGATGCCCAGCACAGCCAGGACGAGAACAAGACACACAGCCATGGCCTGTAGGAGATGGGAGAGCAGAGAGTGAGTGGGGCTGGCTGCGAGAGAGCAGGCAGCTTGGCAGCAGGAGCCGGCAGCACTTGCGCGAGCAGCTGCCAAGGCGGCCCCGTGGCCGGCCCAAGGCGCTGCTGTGCACAGCTCGGCCCTTGCGGGCGGGTGGGCGGGAGTGCGAGGAAGCCGCGGGGCTGGCGCTGGTGGCCCGGCCCTCGTGCAGCCCAGCCTCGCCCCCCGCGCCACTCACCTTGCCGAGGCTGCTGCAGCCTGCGCTGCCACCCGCCATTTCAGGCCGGCGGCGCGCACCACCCGCCATTTCAGGCGCCAACGGCACCGCCCGCGCTTTCGCACCGCTGCTCTTTCTCCTCAGGCGCTTGCGGGGCGGGGCTTGTTGCCCGGCAGCCCCAGAGGCTCCCATTGGCTGAGGAGAAAGGCGCGCGCGGGGCTCGGGGCGGGGGGGAGGTGGTAGGCGACACGCCGCCGCGCGAGCCCTGTCAGGCAGGTCTGGGCGCCCGTTGCTGGGCAACGGTCCGGCGGGCGGGAGCCCGGAGCGCCGGTGCCTGGAGCGCGGCGTTCCCGGCCCGGGCGTCTTCTCCCCCCCCCACCCCTCCCCAGCCTCTGCCCTCTCCTGTCATCTCCTCTGCCTTGCATATGTAGGGAACTGGCCTCCCTCCTCCCGATTTTTAGCTGCTCCTGTTCCCCAGGCTGAATGTTCTGTCTTTCACGCAGCGTTTACTGACTGTTGCAAGTCATCTCACCTTCAGCAAGATGTCCTGAACAGAGTAATATTCATGATCTGTTAATCAAGACTGACTGCCAGGTCATTCCGTTTTCTCTGGACTTGACAGTGAGGGACTTCGCTGTAGTCCAAAGAGCCAGATTTGGAGAACCTGCAGTCCTGTGCCTCATCTCCTTGAAGAGAGAAGAAGAAAAAATTGGCTTTCAACAGCTGTAAAATTTAGCAGCAAAAGTGCTAGAGTTATGCAGTAAGATAGAGCATGCGTGCCTTGAAAGATTTTGGAAGAGAGGAAACATTTTGAAAATTACGGGTACAAGATTCCCCTCCTCTTCACAGGCATGTTGCCTTCTATTTTATGGGGACAAGTTCATACATCTCTTAGCCAAACAGATTCTCGTAATCTTTGAGAATTATTGTTATTCAATGTATGCCTAACAAGGAAAGGAATGTCAGCAATGTGTGTGTGCTTTAATGTTGTTTCTGCTGATGTAGTTTATTTTTTTCTGTGAGATGCTTAGTATCTAGGCATTTAAAATTGTACAGATTAGATTTTGAGATGACAAACCTTCATTATTTTTTTTCTTCAAAAGCTAGGTATTTTTAACTTGTTGTTAACAATGTCCAAGAAGCTCCCACTGCCACCCAACAGGGAGAACAGCAGAAGTGGCAGACATACAAATGGGGAGCTGCTTGGTACAGTCAGTAATGCCCGCAGACCGAGGGAAAGGCTGGTTTGTTTGGCTCCCAAACAGCACCAAACTCTACTGCTCCGAAATTTGTGCATGATGCAGAACAAGGAAGAGACAGCAAGCTAGAAATTTGGAGCTCTTGCTGTTTGTGAGTCCAGTGCTCGGAACTAGAAGTCTGGGTTTCTGAATCGGTGCTGCCTAGGGGTTTAAGAGATCAGAGTAGCGGAGGCGTTCAGCATGCTCTTTTATTCTGAAGGTCATTGTGACCCATTAAGGGTGTCTCCAATGTGCAATATTATAGTCCTCAGGTCTATAGACCTTGTTACTGACACTTCAAGCTGTTTCAGCTGTGCTGAGGGGCTGAGAATCGGCTAAGGCAGCCTGCTCAAGAATTCACAGCACCTGGCAGTGTATAGGCTAATGAGAAGAAAACACTGTCAAAATGTTGTGCTGTAAGGGGAAAGGAAAGCGATTGGGGTCGTCTGCCCTTGGTAGCTCTGGGCATTGCAGAAACCTGTGTAAGACTTCTGCAACTAGGCTCTAAAGCTGCTCTGAGGCTAATGGCACAGCAGTAGAGTGCAGACCTGGCATTTTGTACTTAATTGCAGTCTTCCAGATGTGACCTGATAGAACATCTTGGTAAGAGTAGGCCAAGCCTATATGATGCTTCCCGGTAATACTCTCTCTCCCAGCTGCCAGCAGTTCTTAGCTTGGGGGCTTTCTTCCTGAATCGGATGTGGGTTTTGCCTTCTTAGTAACGTCATGGATTTCTCTTCCACACGCCTGTTCAACTTCCACTTCAACCCTGGCCAACTTCTAGTGTCTGCAACGTGTTCTGGCCAGGATTTCCACAGATCTGCTTCTTCATAGCTGAAGAACCATGTCTTTTCTTTTCTTTTCTTTTTTTTTTTCCCTAGCCTGGCTCTTGATAGCTTCATGTGTCCTTGGAAACAGATGACCTGTTTTCCATGGAAGTTTTCACAAATAGTTTTACCTAGGGCAAAGAGACAATGCAGGCGATGCTCTGACAACAGCATAGCGTAGACATACTGTACTTGCTGATACAGTGTCTAAAGGAGTGGCATTAGAAATTCAGCCGTAGGAGGTCAGCAGTTAGCAAGGATTGACTGTCGCAGTGTTTGCTTTAACTTCTTATTTTTCATTCTGAATTTGGATCTTGCTGCTACTGATACCCGAGCCTTACTGGACTCGCACTCGCAGCAGTACTCACACGGTGTTACCTCAGCTTTAGATATCTCCAAGGAAAAGATTTTTGTCAAACAAGTAAAATGGTAAAGTTATGAGTTACTGAAAAGAAATCTTTACAGTGGAAGAGTTAAACAACATTGACTGAGGCTGTCGGTATCAATTGCAGCTCCTTGTGTTTCCGCCATTTATAATGCTTCTTAACTGTCTCTCCTTCAATGGGATAATAAGATAGGCTGTTTTCTTCCTTTTGTTTTCTCTTCCCGATTTTCCATCGTTTAGCACAACCGTGAAGCAGTTGTTTTTAAGCTTTCCAAGGGAGAGCGTGTCTATTTAAAAAACTGATCATCTGGGGGTTTCATTTTGGACTACTTTGTTTTTAACTTTTACAAAAACAGTCTCCTTTGCCCTTGCCGTTCCCCAAATCTTTCTGCTCATTCCTCGCTTACGTAAAGCAGCAGTCTCTTTAGTGGCTCAGAATTTTGAATTGTCGCTGTAGATCTAGTCCTGTAGTGATCCACGGAACATGGGTTGTGGTCACATGCCGCTAAAATTCCTACAGGCCCTTCCAATAGAGGGGTCTGCCAGCACAAAGGATGGAGATGGTGCCAGGAGACCATCTTTTCTTTCCTCTAGCCCGCACTAAAAGTGTATCAGCATTGTAAGCAGACTGAATACCTATATCAGAAGAAAAGCAGCTCTTAGCTTGTGGGTTCCTGCAGGCATCAGCTGGTACAAGAAAATGGCCTGCTCCTTTGGAACTGCTGGCCCATTCTGCTCCTTTCAGTGAGCTTCCAGAAGCTTCAAGAGAAGAGCAGGTGACATACTTGAATCAAATCATTAACCATGCTGGATTCCCAGTATCTGTGTGAGTTCAGCATAGTTTTGCTGCAAGTAAGGAATACAGAATGAGGGATTTTGATGTGAAAGAATTAAGTTCCCCTTTGACAATTTTGAAGAAAGATATGGGAGGTAACCAGAGATGGAGAGAATATTTATTTTGAAGGAAGGGAGAGCTGTGAAATTTGATGATGGGGGCAGGACGGAGGGTGAAACGGAGGGTCCCAAGACTACAGATCATCAGGAGAAAGAGAGAGAAGAGCTCTAATAATTGATGGCCATGAACACTGATCAGACTTCAATAACTACGGGGGATACGGCATTTGTTAGCTACTCGCCCATGTCATTCTAACGTCTCCATTGAGAGCTGTATCCTACATTGATCCATATATCCCTTTTCTTAATAGATTCTTTCCCGCATTCTGAACAACTTATCTGGTCATTTCCCTGAGTGTGTATGTTTGTGGACAAATACTGATTTGCTAAATCTAAGGTGATTAAATCTAAAATCTTGCTGTTAGGGAGAGAGGGCAGGGCACAAAGATATGTTACGTACACTTATATTTCACCTTTTTCGTATGTACAGTGTGAATATAATTTTCATGTATAGCTTATATAACCTCTCTTGCATGTTTAGTGAAAGGCACGTGTCCTGTTAGGAAAACTCTGTGTTTGTTTTGGAGTCATTGGCTATGACTGCATCAAGACAAAAAGCTACTGTACTGTTAGTTTGAAAGGACTTATCCACACATGCAGTGGCGAAGTTAAATTCCTCCCTTTACCTCAGTGGATACAAGAGTATTGGTATCATAAAAGAATTTCCAAGGTTTCTGTGTTTGCCATCTTTGGGAAACGGAAGCCATATGTTAATGGAGGACAAATGTCCGTATCAAGAAAATTAGTGGCTGCCTAAAGCTTTGCAGGAGACCCTTTTCATCCTTAACGCACTATTTGCTGCTTCTTCAAAAGAAGTAGAACCTATTAATCTGGTCATGTAGGTTTTGTAAAAACAGATACAGATATGTTTGTTTCCTAAAGGTTAATCTACCTTTTTTTTTTTTTTTAAAAAAAAGGGCATATTTCTAGATGTGCACCTTTATCTTGAGACGTTACATTTATTGTTTGTCGGTCCCCGTGACCAGCACTGCTTAACATTCAAAACACGTGTTACCAAATGAGTGACATGCAGCTTTGTCATATTGAAAAAGGTTACACATACGTGCTGAAAGAATTCAGATTCCCAGTTGACACAACTGTAGGAGATAACGAGTTGTCATTGCTTCAAAGCTCTGGAGTTTCCTATGTATTCTGCTAGTGTTTTGCTGTCGTAGTTGCACAGTGCATTCTTGTTTTTGAGTTGGACGATCTGTCTATTGGAATTCAGGGATCTTGCAAAAGCTGTTGTAAGAGGTGCTTGTGAGACCGCTCTGGCTGAATCTGGGTTCATTGCTGATGATTGCATGTGTGGAAAAGACGTTACGGGTACAGGAGGAGGCGGCTAAGCAGGCTGGAAGCGGCTGCTGTTTAGATAAAGCTTTAGAGTACACTTCTTCTTGATCCAGCGTTGCTCAAAATTCTCTTGCAACACTCTAATGTTTTTCAGTTATACTTGTTGAGAGTTTACAGTTTTGTAAAGCAAGGCATTTAGCTGCATATACCCAAAGCATATTAAATTCTTTGGGAAGAAAATAGTAACAACTGTGTGCGCTAGTCTGAACGGGCTCCTTTTGCCCTTCTATTTCATCTGAGTTCTGTGTTACTGCTGCTATAGGAGGTGTAGGAAGAGTTTTTTTGCGGGCTGCTGGATGAGTTTAATTTAGGAAATGGGAATGTTTGTAAGCTAAATTTCTTTGTTACTCGCTTCTCTCTCTCAGTTTTGTAATTGGAACGATCTGGACCTAAATGTCAAATGCTATCTGGAATTCTGTGCTATGGACTTTGAAGTCTGGGTCCATCCATATTTTTCTGTGTTTGACTTGTCTCCTATTTTTAATTAGTTTGTAAATGTGCGGACTGGGAGAGGCAGAAGGCATCCTCTCTAAATTGAAGTATTTATGTGACTGTGCTTGGTCACTGCAGGATCACCTGACGCCCATCAGAGAGCCTAAAGAATGAGAAGCTCTGCCTGAGAACTGAAGATTCTCTCTGGCTTTCATCCCTTCTAGGAAGGGGAGTTGGCTTAATGGTGGCTTCGAGCATTTGCTAGGCCTTGTCTCCTTGACAGAAAAAAACAGGCTAACATGATTACCAATAGCAGCTGCTTAGAAGGGGCTTTGAATAGTTCCTCCTCTTTTACTGACCTGAACCATGGCAATTCTAAGTTCTAGTAACTGTGGACTTACCACAGAACACAAGGCATACCTTCAAATGCTGTCACGCCTAGACACACAATTCAGGTATAAATGATGGAGAGAACGTAGCTTTTTTAGTGGTTACACTGTAAAAATGTAACAAGCTATTTCTGTGTCTCTAGCCTTGACTCTTGCATACATATTTGTTTACTTCTTACCAGGAGAATTCTGTGACTGCCTCTTAATTTTTTTGTGTTGGCAGATGGAATTTCCTCCCTGGTCTTGCCTTGGGAAGGACAGGGGAGTCACAAGCAAGTTCAGTGCAGCTTGGGGCCACGTGGGGAAGGCAAGCTAAACTTGCGGCTTCCCCACAGCACAGCATTGCTGCGGCGGGCAGGCCCCCGTGGCGCTCGTGGAGTCCAAGCCCCTGCCGAAAGGAGGGCCAGCTGCAGCAGGTTGCTCAGGGCCGTGTGCAGTCGGGTCTTGAATCCCTCCAAGGAAGGAGACTCCACAGCCACCCTGGGCAAGCTGCTCAGGTGTTCCACCACCCTTGCAGCAAAGCGCTGCCCTTCCTGCCGTCAGTCCATGTCTCTGTTGTGCTGGGGAGCCCAGCACCGCACACGGCAGTGCAGATGGGGCCGGGCCAGGCCAGTGCTGAGTAGAGGGCAAGGATGCCCTTGCTCGACCTGCTGACTACGCTGCTCCTCATGCATGAGGAGCTGCTGTTGGCCTTGCTAGGTGCAAGGGCACCTTGCTGGCTCCCGGTCAACCTGTGCAGCAGGAGCAGAGAAGGCCCTGCTTCTTGCGGGGCATGCAGGGCAAGAGCATGAAGTCACCAGGCACCAGCAAGGGAAATGGGCAAAGAAAGACGACAAGCAATGGAGGCATGTGTCCAGCAGGCAGCGATGCAGGCACGTTGGGATCTCAGAGAGGTGCTGCCGCAGATGCAGGAGCCTGCAGAGGTGTATCTCCAGCTGTTTCAAGTGGAAGGGGGAAAGCAGCAATGTGTGGAGAAGAGAGGAGAGGAGGTGCAGATGCTGGAGGTGGCATGTGCCCTGCAGGGCATGCGTGGCACAGTGCGCTTCTTCAACAGCGCTGTACTTCTGGAGAGGCCAGCCTGGGCCCGCTGGCTGGCCAGAAGATGCTCAAGTTGCCTTGCTGCACGCCAAAGATGATGTCGACGAGCAGGGTGCTCCTGGAGGCGTTTGCCAGCTGGAGCTTGCAGGTGCAGGAGGAGGGCAGCACCACGAGCTGGCAGTGGTGGGATGGAGGCAAAAGGCGCCAGGCTTTTTGCACGACTTGCTGGAACCAGCGTGCGGTTTTCTGCACGTTGAGGTAGGAGAGGGTGCAGAGGGTGCGTAGGAGGCAGGGGCCCTGCTTTGTGGCCAGCTGTGCCTGGGGCTGGTGCAGGAAGCACAGCACGTCACCCAGCACCCGCTGCCTGGGGCACATGCACTGCAGCTCCACGCGGACGCGGCCGTGCTGCGGGGCGCCGGCCGTCTCCAGGTGGAAGGCATGCCCGGGTGGTGGCCTCAGGGGCACCAGCAGGCTGTAGCTGTTGTTGTGCTGGCAAGGGCTCCAGCCTGCACAGGCCCTGCCCACGCGGATGCCTGGTGCCAGGCGTGGGAAGAATGACTGGCAGGTGAGCACTTGGCAGGCCGCGAGCAGCTCGTCCACCAGCTCCTCCACCACCTTCCAGGTGTTGGCCGAGTCCTGCGCCGGCCACTGGAGGTGCTGCTGCAGAAACCTGCCCGGATGCCCGCATTGCTCTGCGCGGTCCTCCTTCTCCTCCTCTTGCTTGCTGCGGGAGGTGCTCGGCTGGCTCCTGCTCTCCGACTGCCCGTGGCGCTTCCTGGCCAGCCAGCGGTGCCCCAAGAGCAGCACAAGGGCTCCCGCAGGCTGCCACAGCTGCCACCAGGCGCAGGCAGCAAAGACCAGCTCCTCCTTGCTGACGTTGCTCTGCTGCTGCTGCTGCATGAGGTGCTCAACCTCTTGCTGCAGCCGAGCCATCTCGTGCCTCAGGTGCTGCACGCGCCGCTGCACCCGCTCCTGCGTGCCCAGATCCACCTGGTCACTGACCTTGAGCGGGTGCTGGACGATGCCCAGCACAGCCAGGACGAGGACAAGACACACAGCCATGGCTTGTAGGAGATGGGAGAGCAAAGAGTGAGTGGGGCTGGCTGCGAGAGAGCAGGCAGCTTGGCAGCAGGAGCCGGCAGCACTTGCGCGAGCAGCTGCCAAGGCGGCCCCGTGGCCGGCCCAAGGCGCTGCTGTGCACAGCTCGGCCCTTGCGGCCAGGCGGGCGGGCGTGCGAGGAAGCCGCGGGGCTGGTGCTGGTGGCCCGGCCCTCGTGCAGCCCAGCCTCGCCCCCCGAACCACTCACCCTGACGAGGTTGCTGCAGCCGGCGCTGTCCCAGGCTGCACTGCCGTGGGGGCGGCTGCGCTGCGGGACCAGCGCCTGCGGGCGCCGCGGTGACAGCCCCCTGCCTTTGTGACTCGTGCTCTGTGCTGTGGTGGGGGTGCTGGCAGCCCCTGTGCAGGGCCAGCGGCCAGCCCTGGCCCTCGTACCCAGCTCTCTGGCGCTGCCACACGCCTGCCCTGGGCAGCCGCAGCCCCAGCTGTGGCCCCAGCCCCACAAGGCACCACAGGGCCCCACAAGGCACCCCAAGCCCACACAGCAGCAGCACACAGTGCCCCGGGCTGCCCTTGCCAAGGCGGCAGAAGCAGCCCAGAGCTCTCAGCCCTGGCAAGAGAAAAACAGGAGCTGCCCAAGCATGTCCTCGCCTGAGCAAGGGAAGGTCAATCGTTGCTAAGTCAGGCGGCTGGCCTCCAAAGTGTCTTCCAAGCACCAAGGAGGAGCCTTTGGCCAGGGGCAACGTAAAGACAGGCCCGCTTGCCCTTGCTAGCATGGAGGGGTTCCTTCGGAGCCTTTTGCTAGGAGCACCTAAGCCAAGAGCAAGAGGCTGACGGAGTCAGCACTTCTTGCGTGTTTGCAAAAGAGCAGGAGCTATGCTTTGGCGTTTCTGTTGCCCTCCCAGCAGTTTTCTTTTCCTTTCTCTTGCCAAGCAGCTTCTCTGCCCATGACATGAGGGCTAGGGAGAACTCAGAGGACGGCGCTGATGCCAGGCTGGCACCTAACTCCACTCTTGGTACTGCATTTTCAGCCACAGCCCCTATTGCCAGCTGTGGGTGTCCTTTCACAAGCTGACAGTTCAGGGAGAGAAATCCCTCTGAGGATCCAAAGGCTTTCTTTCTGATTTTGGAGGTGTCCGTTGCTGAGAGGGTAGCTGAACATGACAGCTCCTGGCAAAGGAGCCAAGTGGTGTGGCAGACTGTGGTGCTTTTGGAGCCTCTGGACAGCACTTTGTGGCTTTGATCCCTGCAGTGTGTGGGGAAGAAGTCTCTGCTCTGCAAGCACAAGCCTCTCCTCCCTCCCTCGCCCAGCTCTGTGCAGACAGCGAGTGCAAGGTGAGCATTAGGGGCCTCTTCTACTACAGCTTCACTCATCCCGCCTTGAAGGGCTTCCTTTTCCTGGCTCTTCCAATGTGCCGGGCCTGACATCTTCAGCACAGAGACACTCCATTCTGCTAGAAGCCAGAGCTGATTGATGTGCTCCTGATGCCACCTCCTGGACACGTGGTGGAAGAGCATGAGTTCCGCTCCGGGCTGTCCTAGGCACCAGGTGCCTAAGGGGAGCATCATGCACTTGCTCTCGCCTCCTTCTTGCATGCCTTCTTCCCAACCTGTGTCTTTCTTTGGCCAGAGGCTGCTTTGCTGCTTCATGTGGTCAGACTGCCAATGCCTCAGGCCCATAGTGTGTATTTTCTCTTCATCTTCAGACTTTCTTTAAATCCCTGCCTCATAAGGGTCAGCGTTAAAATTGCACTTTGGAATTATGCAACTGGGAAAATAATCCTACTCCAGCAAAGACCTAAATATATACAGAATTTTTAGCACCTACCTATTCTATTAACTTCAGTATGAATATTTCTCTGCATAGTAGGTGTTTGAATTACTTTTGGTCTAAGTCCCCAAGGGATGAATACCTTGCTTTATCTTTCAGTGTCAAGTTAGTAAAGAATTCTTTCTCCTCTCTGTGGATAGTGTTTCCTGCTTACACAACACAATGTGTTTAATCCAAGGATAATTTCTTTTGTTAACATGTAGACCATTCTATGAAAAATGCAGAAGGGCTAAAGTAGAGTTAAAATACAGAAAAGAATAGGGGAACATGAAGATATTATTTTTACTGTGTAGAGAACTGTGTTAAATTAATTTTGTTTTAACAGCAACTTTTCTTTTCTTCCATTTCTGTTTTGACTTGCTTTCTATTTCTAAAGTTTAACGAAGTTTAAACTTTAACCAAGTTCTATTTCTAAAGTTTAACCTGCCTTTAAACCTCTTTTTATAATACTGACTTTTATTTCACATTGAAAAAGTTTTGCAGATTTGTAATTGCTTTGGCGATTGGAATCACTTTGGAGATTCTGATGCTGATTATGGTTAAAACTTCAGTTTCTACATCACATCTGACTTACCAAATCCACACTACTTTCCTGAGGTATCATGTGGTATTGTTCCTTGAATGTGTCCTGGTCTCATCATTTTCATCTGTCTTTATTAAAAGGACATGGAGGTCTTTCTGATTCTGCTGATCCATGTTACTGCGAACCTTTTTTATACATTTTAAATTACAAACAGAGGAAACATAAAGAATGAGGAAAGAGAAAGAATTCTTAGTTCTTTAAATAAATGAAAAATAAAAGTATCTGTTACAGGAAATGTTATACTGACAGTTAGAGAAAGAATTCAGCAAGAATGCTTAGAAAGTATGGTTAGCAGTGCAAGAATCCAGGAGTTAAACAGGTTTATTTCTAAGCAATTCCCTTTATCCTCTTTCTGTGAGTTTACTTAGAGATGCATTTGACTTATTTTAAACATAGATTTGCTTTTCTGACTTTGTGTTACTTCAAAGGTTTCTTTGAACTTCGCCAGTTTATTTTTGGAAAGAAATAAGCACATGAAATTTCAAACTAAATGAAAAATTGTGAATATGTTATGAAATTTTCTACTTTTAGTTAAGATGGAAAATCCCTTCTCAACTAAAACTCTTACTGCATGTAGCACTCATTTATAATTACCATAATTAATCACTGTTTGCTTGCATTAGTCAGCAGGGAGGAAGTTTCGAAATTATCTCAGGTGATACAAGGGTGCATTCAAGTTACTATAATCAGTTTCACTGTAACCAGATCTGGCCTAGAAGACTGAGTGATGAGATCTGTGGCTTTCAAACCGTTCCAGTAGTTCTTTTTGAATTTAATTCGACACAGTATAAAAAAAGACATGAACTGCCAGCTCACGAGAAATATTAACAACCTCAAGAACCTTTATTTCTTCCTCTTAAAGTGTTTTTCTACAACTCTGAACGTGTAGATATTTTCCACCACTGTGTTTAATGATGATGATGAACTGCTGACAGTTCAACTTCAGGAGAACTGGACTTAGTTTGAAGAGTGTGGAACAAACAGGACCCGCTGTGCTGAGGACCTGCAAGGGTCATCTCGTCCAGGCC
The DNA here is from genome assembly GCF_036417845.1 of Apteryx mantelli. Taxonomy (NCBI): domain Eukaryota; kingdom Metazoa; phylum Chordata; class Aves; order Apterygiformes; family Apterygidae; genus Apteryx; species Apteryx mantelli. Next base: position 9,281,062 of record NC_090020.1, read on the forward strand.
CCTACTCACAGCAGGGGCCTCTCCAACTGGTTGCTCCAAACACCATCTGGTTTCTCCAGACCTTGTGCAGTCAATATTGTTACACATATATAATAAAGGATATGTCCTAAATATGTGTTCATCGCAGAAGAAGATGGAAGGAGATTGTCCTCAGTCAGTGTTATAATAGCGCAAGACTCTCACCTCATAATATAAGGCCTATATTAGGTGATTTGAAGAGTATTTCATCACTTTAAATTCATACTACTTATTTTTAAAATGTGTCACTTACATCTTACTTTTTAATATCACAATATCAAATACATTTGTAACAATAACATGGGATTAACAGAAAGTGTTAGTCTTTCATACACAATCTCTAAAGCCCTCAGTTCATGAGATAAAAATTTTCTTAACTTTATGCATACTTGTTAACATACTTGTTAAACTCCTGGAAAAAAATGGGAGTAGTCCTGTAGTTGTTTTTAAATATATATTGAATGTCCTTTCTGGATCTGTGCTCTAGTTTGTGTTCCCTGCGCACCTGCAAAGGTTGCCCTGTTCCTAGCCATAAACAGGGGAAACATTGTAATTACCTCATAATTTATATCAGCTAGGTGTAACAATTAGCCAAATGTGATATTTTAGTATCTGCTTTTGTGGACTCCCTCCAAGAAGCTAAAGAAGACTTTGCTGTCTGAATCCTTGGCTATTTTAAGGTTTCAGAACCCGTGTAGTTTCTTGAAGATGCAGAACTTCATCTCCCCAGCTCATCTGTGTTTATCATGTGGGCTGAAAGGGGAAGCAGAGACTCGGTCAAGACAGGAGCCCTTACAAGCCCCGATATTATGTAGATCAGCCAAAGAAGGGTCAGCACCTCTGACCAGATTTCCCCTACCCCAAGAACCAAGCCTCTAATTTGGACACTGAGGACATGGTCCCTCACCTTGCCTGTCGGGTACTCATCCCTCTGCCCCTTGAAGAGTCCACCTTTACTTATTGGAGCAGCGCCTTCATGCCACTGAAGATGCGCAAAACGGGGGAGAGGCGAACCAGAATCTGGCTTAGTTCTTATGGGAATGAGCAGGAACTGCTGGAGCGCTGAACAAAGTGAGGGAAGAGCAATGGGCACAAGTGACAGAGCAGCCAACCGGAAATTCAAATCTTTGCCGGTGACGTTGTGTGCCTGGAGAAACCAAAGCATGAAGATCAAAGACTTCACCTCACTGTGTGCATCAGTGCTGATTAAAAACGCAGATGATGGCCATTGGAAACAAAAGTCTCAGAGCGTTACTTGCTTCTCAGGAAAATGTCCTGGAGAGTGAAGAACTCATCAACACACTGCAGGAAGCAAAGGCGGGAAACATGCTTGCAGTTCCTTGCAAGACACCAGAAGAAATGACTGGCATAAATCTGTGCAGGATGTTGCAGAAAGACTTTTGGTTTTATGCTTCACCTGGATAGAATTACTTCTACAGATTAATTTAAGTAGCATCCAGCTTTTGAAAATCTGGATTAATACTGAAATAGCCTAAACTAGAATAAAACTGTTTTAAAAAAATGAAACGAATTACTCACGAGTCTTCCCATGGTGTATTTTATTAGTGTTTTCAAGCCATTTTAATATTCAAGGTTTAAAAAACTTTGTTCCAGTGGTTGTTATTGAAATCAGTGTTTGTCAGTACCTGCAGAAGCTTGTAATAGGCAGCAGGACAACTTCACCTTGGACCAGAGAAAAGAATAATTGTCTAGAGCCTGTTAGAAAATGAAAACTTTCTGTATTGTCATTCTATCTAACTTGCAATTTTACATTATTTATTTATCTCTATTAATGGCAATGTTTACTCTGTGGCCCCATTTGGCTTAGTAAGTATTATGCTTGCCATGCTTGTTCGCAATCAGCTGCATTTTATTGGTCAAACAGGGCTTTTGTCAAAATAAGGGTAAATGTGAAACTATTGTGATACTCATCATATACAGCTGTATTCTTTTTGTTGTAAAATTCTTACAATGACCTACATCTTAACAGACCAAGGTCTGCATTGTAAAATACATCATCCCAACTATGAAAGAAAGACATCTTGTATGTGGTCTCCACGTAACTAAGGGAGCCCTAAAGAATTAAGTACCTTTCTCTCTCTCAGAAAATCACTTATACAGTTATTTGCATACAGCTGTGAGCAGACTTCTCCATGGAAAGCATTTCTCAGCTGGTATAACCTGGCATAATTCAACTGACATTTGCATTCCTAAAATCCTTGAGAACTTAGGCTGCCCCTCTGCTGTGACAAAAACCTTGAGATCTCCGCACCACTCAGAAAACAAAGATTACAAGTTGTTTTGCTTGAATAACAGTCATCAATTAACTATTTTCCAAACATTCCGAACATACTGTACGCTTTCCTTTTTTCTAGTCAGAATTCTTAATCCAAGAGTCAGACTCAGTTTTCATGATCTTCTGGGATAGTGTCTGTGTAATGTACTCCCTTTTCTTGGGAGTAAAGTCACAAAATGCTGCACAGTTCTTCTAGGGTTTAGGTTTATATTTTTATTCTGTGTTAAAGCACACAGTATGTTAGACCAGAAGTATCTCTCAATGTTGAGCTTCCTGTCTGTGGCAAACAGAACTGCTATATAGCTCTTGAAATGGAGTAATGTCCCCTTCAGGATGAGATAGCATCTACATATCACCAAAGAGTTAAGCCCCAGAGCAGCTGTCCTTGCAACCACTGGCGCCTTGACTGAAAGAAGTTTTCTTCATTGTTGCCAGTATTGAGTTCCCGGTTGCAGAAATGCTGATCAAAAATGCTATTAAAAATGTTTTTCTTTTAGGCGCCATTACAACAAGGCTGCAAGAAGCAGAAGCAAGTGAAGAGAAAATAAAAACTGCTCATGAAAAGTACCAACCTGTTGCTACTCAAGGATCTGTCATGTACTTTGTAATTGCAAGTCTGTCAGAGAGAAATCCCATGAATCAGTTTTCTTTGAAGTATTTTAAGTAGGCTAGTTGAATATATCTTTTAAGAAAATACCATTTTGTATTATTCATATATGTCTAATGTGCACTATATAATATTATATAGTATAATATTTATGAACTATACACTTACAGTTTAACACTCACAAACTAGAATATTGGTAGGAAAAATGTTAAAAGTATTTCTCAAAAGACGGGATTGTTATGCACCTTTTGAATTTCCACTGAAATGTAGACCAAAATTATTTTCTTTTATACCTAATGAGAGCATTCATTCTATTTGTAAATGCATTGCAAGGATTTCATAGCAATCTGTAAAGTCATAAAAATATTTATGCATTATTCCAAGTGCACATTTGATACTGAGTCTCACGTTTAGGTGGCAGAGAAAGATTGCCTCATTTCCAAAGCATATGTAGATGTCGATGTCCTTTTAGGGTGAATGTACTTAAATAAATCTTAGAAAACAGGTCTGGAAGTTGAGTGCACCTCCCTGTTCCACAGCAGGGTCAGCAATGCCTAGGTGTCTCCTAACAGACGTTTGCTTAAGCTGTTATATAAAATCTCCAGTGACAGAAATTCTGCAAGTTACTTACACCACCTACTGCAATCCCTGATTAATATTCATCACCTAATAAAATCAGGTCATTTATACTGTGAGGTGGCTGAATTTAAGCAACCAAGGATCAAGCAATATTTAACTAAACCAACTTTCTCCAAGGTCAAACAAAAACTGTGGAAGAGACAAGGTCCTTCTGCTCTGATTTTCCTGTGTTGAACCTGAGACCCAGACAGGACACAACTCTTGCTCATGTGTGGCTCTACCATAGAGGTTCACGGATCCCTGCTCTTCCACAGAGCATTTCACAGCGTTTCACAGCGTTTCTCTCTGGTGTGGTAGCAAGTCATCCCCATCAAAACAAAAACAGACATACACAACCTTGCAGCTGTCCCCATCGTAGTAAAACAAGTTAATTTCCTTGTCATGTTGTCTTCTTAATGCTTTTCTTGCAAGAGTTTGGCATCTAATGCACTACTGCTTCTGCAGAGAGTAAGGGAGTCACTAGAGGGAATTTGTGAGGACATACACGATCTTTAGTTTAAGCTGTAATCCATCATATGAAATCAAGTGAGAACAGTGATTCTAGTCAATCTATTGACTAGACCCCAAAATGAGCCCTGAATTTTGCTATTATTAAGTTAATGAACTCATCTAAAACTCATCTCTTCTTCTTGCAGCTATTTAATAAAACTTTTGAGACTTCTGAAAAGAATGATAATTTGGAGCAGCATTTGGCAATTCTGCTTAGTCAGACTCTCTATGCAACACACACCAATGTTTCTCGAGGCCTTTTTGAGTGACACAGCTCATGGATAGCTTCATGCTGTGCACTGAAATCCTGTGACAGAGAGGAGCCCTTACAGATGCAGAATGAAATTTCTTCCTCCAGGGATCTGCTGGCTTCGATCAGGCACCTTTATGGGAATAGATTCTTGTCAAAGAAAACATAAGAGATGAATATTTGAGGTTTACAGTAGTACTTGTATATAGGGGAAAGAGGGTTGTTTTCTAGATTTTAGCCTTTAAAATATTGATAGACGTGACCACAATTAATATATTTCAAGATGTGGTATCCTCTAAGGCATGAGTGATTTTAAGCTATTTGCTGTGTATTGGCCTGAGTCCAGGAAAAGTATATTCAGATTAGCACTTCAACATGTCAGTGGAGTTTAAGAAAATGTTTATAGATATGCTTAAATGGTCTCTTGAGCAGAGGTTAATTTAAGAATATGCTTAAATGCCTTTCTGAAATAGGATGCTATTCATCCTATTCCATGCTATTAATCCTATGCTATGAATAGCACAATGTTGTTTGTTTTATAGCTCTTGTATCTTGCCTACTCAAAGTCATAAGTTTCCTGAGTTTTTCTTACCTTCTTCTCATAATTTTATTTTCCTCTACTCACTAGCAACATCCTGTTAAGGCTAATGTTCCATGCCTTCAAGACACCATGTGGTTTATGTGCTATGATTTAGGAGAAGCACTCCCAGCTCTCAATGGAATTCAAAAGGACATAATTTCCACATCTGTGACTTACCAGTCAGCTGGAAGTAGCCTCACGATCCCGGGACCTGGTTCTCATGGGGGTCTTCAGCCACCCTGATATCTGCTGGAGAGACAACACAGCCAGGCACAAACAGTCCCGGAGGTTCCTGCAGAGCATTGGTGACAACTTCTTGACACAGGTGGTGGAGGAGCCAACAAGGAGAGGTGTGCTGCTGGACCTCGTACTAACAAACAAAGAAGGACTGGTGGAAGATGTGAAGGTTGGGGACTGCCTTGGCTGCAGTGACCATGAGATGGTGGAGTTCAGGATCCTGCGAGGAGGCAGCAGGGCACCAAGTAGGATCGCAACCCTGGACTTCAGGAGAGCAAACTTTGGCCTCTTCAGGGACCTACTTGGAGGAATCCCATGGGTGAGGGCCCTAGAAGGAAGGAGTGTTCAAGAGAGCTGGTTAATATTCAAACATCACTTCTTCCAGGCTCAAGAGCGGTGCGTCCCTATGAGTAGGAAGTCAAGCAAAGGAGGCAGGAGACCTGCATGGATGAGCAAGGAGCTCCTGGCAAAACTCAGCCAGAAGAAGGAAGTCTACAGAAAGTGGAAAGGGGGACAGGCCACTTGGGAGGAATACAGGAACGTTGTCAGATTACACAGGGATGCGACGAGGAAGGCTAAGGCCCGTTTGGAATTAAATCTGGCAAGAGATGTCAAGGACAACAAGAAGGGCTTCTTCAAACACATCAGTAGCAAGAGGAAGACTAGGGAAAATGTGGGCCCGCTGCTGAATGGGGTGGGTGCCCTGGTGACGAAGGATGCAGAGAAGGCCGAGATACTGAATGCCTTCTTTGCTTCAGTCTTTACTGCTCAGGCCAGCCCTCAGGAGGCAAGAGAGAAAGTCTGGAGAAAGGAAGACTTTCCCTTGGTCAAGGAGGATCGGGTTAGAGATCATTTAAGCAAACTTGACACCCACAAATCCATGGTCCCCGATGGGATGCACCCACGAGTGCTGAGGGAGCTGGCGGACATTATTGCTAGGCCACTCTCCATCATCTTTGAAAGGTCATGGAGACCAGGAGAGGTGCCTGAGGACTGGAAGAAAGCCAATGTCACCCCAGTCTTCAAAAAGGGCAAGAAGGAGCACCCAGGGAACTAAGGCCAGTCAGCCTCACTTCCATCCCTGGAAAGGTGATGGAACAGCTCATCCCGGAGGCCATCTCTAAGCATGTGGAGGAAAAGAAGGTGATCAGGAGTAGTCAGCATGGCTTCACCAAGGGGAAATCATGCTTAACCAATCTGATAGCCTTCTATGATGGAATGACTGGCTGGGTAGATGAGGGGAGAGCAGTGGATGTTGTCTACCTTGACTTCAGCAAGGCTTTTGACACTGTCTCCCATAACATCCTCATAGGGAAGATCAGGAAGTGTGGGTTAGATGAGTGGACAGTGAGGTGGATTGAGAACTGGCTGAATGGCAGAGCTCAGAGAGTTGTGATCAGTGGTGCAGAGTCTAGCTGGAGGCCTGTAGCTAGCGGTGTCCCCCAGGGGTCAGGACTGGGTCCAGTACTGTTCAACTTCTTCATCAATGACCTGGATGAAGGGACAGAGTGCACCCTCAGCAAGTTTGCTGATGATCCAAGACTGGGAGGAGTGGCTGCTACACCAGAGGGCTGTGCTGCCATTCAGAGGGACCTGGACAGGCTGGAGAGATGGGCAGAGAGGAACCTCATGACGTTCAACCAAGGGAAGTGCAGGGTCCTGCACCTAGGGAGGAATAACTCCATGCACCAGTACAGGCTGGGGGTTGACCTGCTGGAAAGCAGCTCTGTGGAGAAGGACCTGGGAGTGCTGGTGGACACCAAGTTAAGCATGAGGCAGCAATGTGCCCTTGTGGCCAAGAAGGCCAATGGTATCCTGGGGTGCATTAGGAAGAGTGTTGCCAGCAGGTCGAGGGAGGTGATTCTCCCCCTCTACTCAGCCCTGCTGAGGCCACATCTGGAGTGCTGCGTCCAGTTCTGGGCTCCCCAGTACAAGAGGGATGTGGCACTACTGGAGCAAGTCCAGCGAAGGGCTACAAAGATGATTAGGGGACTGGAGCATCTCTCTTATGAGGAAAGGCTGAGAGAGCTGGGCCCGTTTAGCTTGGAGAAGAGAAGGCTGAGAGGAGATCTTATCAACGTGTACAAGTATCTGAAGGGAGGGTGTCAAGATGATGGGACCAGACTCTTTTCAGTGGTGCCCAGTGACAGGACACGAGGCAACAGGCACAAACTGAAATGCAGACAGTTCCATGTGAACATGAGGAAAAACTTCTTCTCTGTGAGGGTGACAGAGCACTGGAACAGGTTGCCCAGAGAGGTTGTGTGTTGCGGTCCGCAGGAGTAGTGGGAAAGAATCATACGCAGTCACAGAATGCAGATTCAACTCCAACTTTATTCAGCAATGTGCCCATCTTATATATGTTTGTGCAGTCGTGGCATGCAGGCACGCGGCGCCTTGGCCACTATGATTGGTTAGCTGCTATGAAGCACGCGGCGTTTGCCTTAATATGATTGGTTTACAGTTTCTGTTCACGCGCCTAAAGCGAATACACGATCGGTGCAAAGTTGCTGTTCACGTGGAGAGGCTTATCAGCCCCCTCCTTTACTTATTTACCACTACTTATCTTCCCCTTCCGTAATGGTCTAGGAATGCTCAAGGACAATTCACATAGCCGCAGGGATCCTCACAGATTATTGTTGTGAAGCACTGCAAGGGCCCCAACAGTTGTGGAGTCTCCTTCTCTGGAGGTATTCAGGACCTGCCTGGATGCGATCCTGTGCAATGTGCTCTAGGTGACTCTGCTTGAGCAGGGGGGTTGGACTAGATGATCTCCAGAGGTCCCTTCCAACCTCAGCGATTCTGTGATTCTGTGATTCATTAAATTAGGTAACAAGCAAAGTTAGACGTTACACTGGAAAGACTCTTTCATGACCACCAATCCACTGTTTCAAAGTGGATTTTTTTTGTGCCGATACTGCTTCATTTCATTGAATCTATTCTTGCCGCTTCAAAAGCAGCAGCTCAGCTCTGTCTGTAGGTGGTGTAGTAACAAGTATTTCTCTTTATTTTCTCCACCTGGGTGTAAGGCTCTTGCTGTACACTTTGCTGGGACAGTCTGAGCCTCCTCCTCTGCCTCAAGAGGATCAATAGGAAAAGCAAGGCGAGGGCTTCTCGCCTCCTCCCCCTTCCCGTACTTTCCTGTTCCTTCTGTTCAGCTCAGTCCCATAACAGTGTTTGTGGCCTGGACCCATGAAGCCTGTTGGAGCACGCTGTCCCCCACACAAGATTTCCGGTAGCAGAAAGCAGGAAAGGGCCTTGAATCAGATGACAATCTGGTTCATATCTCCTTTAGATGAACGGGGAGCAAAATGAGTAAGAAAAAAACTGAAAACGTAACAAAAGCTCCCAGGGACACAAGACTGACCATGCTTCAGAAATTGTGGTGAAGAGCTATATGGAAGAAAAGGTTTGTGTCCCAGGTGCTCTAAAATGGCAAGAATTCTCTGTGAGAGGAGTCATTTCCGGGTGCTGATGTAGGCAGTGCAAACACCAGCTCCCCACCAGGCAGCTCAAGTTGGGTGGAGGGGAGGGCTGGACTAGGCTGAGGCTTCATGGCTGGTACGAAGCAGTGTGCGTCTGTAGCCTGCTTCCTGCCTGTACTTTCTGTGCAGGGACGTGATTGGGCTTTTTGCAGGTTCAAATGCTGCTAGTGCCATTTACAGTCTTTTGCTGTGAATGAGGTGGGAATTTTGAGAATACTTGGAAAGACTGGTCTGTTGCCATTTGATCATGTGTTAAGGAAATGTTCTGACTTCTAGAAGCTGACTCCAGTTTTTGCAAGTGGTCCTAGCGTAATATTAAGCTTCTTAGATTTAGTAGCTTGCAGAGAGCTCTTACTTCTGCTTGTGGTTACAGGGAGGCAGTTGCTTCTAAATATCAAAAATTTTCAGATGAGTCCCCTAGGAGACCGATATTTCTTTCATTAGTGAATTTTTATTATTTGTATCCCTATGGAAGAATAGGAGGGGTCTGATTGTGTCAGATATTGTACGAGCAGCAGTGGCCTGGAGTTGCTGCTGATGTATAGCGCACGCTTCTCTGTGCTTTTGCATATATATGCATTGCTACGTCTTTATATCTTCAGGTGGTATCTGCACTTAACAAGTTAGTAATAGAGTGTCTTGGAAAACGATTCGTAGGGAAGCCCCCAGTTGACCTTGGAACCCTATTTCAAGACATATCTGCCTCAGCGCTGCTACTGTTTCTCTTAAACACAGGCTCTGAGCCAACAGGAGCTTTTTGGCAGTTTGCAAAAGAGCAAGGATATTCAGGACAGTATGGATTACACTGTCTCACTGCACATGCCATTTGGCTGTGCATATCTGCATAGCTGGGTAATAAATTCCTTAGGCTTATTTGAGAAAGAATTACTGTAGGCCCTTTTGAAATACCAGTCTCTTGTAGACCTATCTTTATGCCGTTAAATTATATAATACAACAAGTTGCCTGTACACAAAATCGTAGCCCCATAACAACTGACGAGATTTTACTGTTGACTTAGATGAAGCTGAGATTCAGTCTGTCTGCATAATATAACTGTAGATATTTACTTCCTACTCCAGCTCATGTGTGCTTTGTACTTCTTTATATTTGTATTAATAGTGAAAGTTTTCCAACTGTACTCCTAAGCAAACATACGACAATTAAATGCCTAACAATGCAGTGGTTTCTGGCCTTTATACCAATACAGGTAAGAAGATGAGCTTATAGATTCAGTGACAATTAGCTCTTCAGAAAATTAAGTCGTTTTCATTTTGGGACTAAATATGAGACTAAGAAACCTGATTTCAACACTTAAACTCAAAAATTTTGGTCAATGCTTTTTTTTTAAACTAGCAAATCCCAAAGCTTCTACCATTTAAAAAGTGCCTGCATATTAAATTATACTTCAAAAGAATACTTACAAAATTTACTCTGTATTTCAGAGTGGAATCAGTTTCACCAGGGCAAGGCCAAGGATCTATTGCAGAAAAGATGATAAAGGATGCAGTAAAACTGGGAAATTGGGTATTTCTGCAAAACTGTCACCTAGCAGTTTCATGGATGTTAGCTCTGGAAGAGCTTGTAAAAAGTTTTACAGAGCCAGGTATATAATTTTCATTCTGCAGTACAATATGTTTTCAAGAAGTTGGTGCCAGATCAGAGTTGTGCTTTTGCAGGTGTTATTTATAGTATGCAATGTAGAAAAAGATGCTTTAGAATTAAGAATTTGCTATTGTTTGCTATATTGTTATGCAAACTATCACCCACACTGTAGAGGCCTTTGGCTCATTGCCGTTTTTACCTTTTTTAAGGATTTACCACTTCACGTACCTGTGGTTCTTTTATTAAAGAATGAATGGTAAGGCACTGAAAAGCTAGGAAATTTTATCCCATTTTGAAGATGAGGAACTGAAATATAGGAAGGCTTACTTCACAAATACCAAATTGTCATTTTTGCAAAATCCATTCTTCTGCCAGTACTCATTTGTCACTACTGTAGCAAGTGCTGTTTTGCCTGCTCTCACAAGCTCATCTTGCTTATACATCCAAATCTCTTTTGTTATTATGTGCATATTTTTGCACTCTCTTCAGTTTTTTTTTAACCTTCAGTGACATCTAAAAGGGATGTCAGTATTCAAGCTGTGGTGATATAGTCACGTACAAAAGGAAGATTGTTTATGCTACTTATACATACAGCCCCTATTTACCGTCTTTGTTATTCTGACTAACTGTTTCCTGATTTTAGATTTAATTCCTGTCTTCTCCCCCAGGTTTTCTCCGTTTCTTTGTATCCTTTGTTATTTCCCCTGGAGCTTGAATCAATCCAAAGTGTCATTTCAAAGTGCAATTACAATACTGCTCTTTCTCCCTTCCAGATCTCAAGCAGAGAAATTACTATATCTTACTGAAGTACTATAATCATTTAATAAAGTAAATTTCATAACAGCATGTTGCTTAAAATTTGGTTAGTTACTAAACTGAACTTAACAAGAGAGCAATAAATATCCACACTATTTGTTTTTCAGATATTTTTGTTCATGAGAACTTTTGACTCTAAGTTCTATGACTTGTGAAAAATTGTCTGTCACTGTGCTTCAAAACCCTGCCAAGGTAATACATTTGGCAAATACACAACAAAAATACAAAACAAATTCATCATAGAATCTTCCAATTCAAATATTTGCAGTGTCTTATCTAATTAATATACTTTTGGATATTGATTGCATTGGATTCACACTGGATGTGTGTATTGATTTCACACTGGAATGTTTGTGTCTTTGGTTCTTTTTCCTTTTTTTGTGACGCACTATTCTAATAAAAAAAAGCTATTCTAGAGCCTATTCACCAAATACATGAACAGAATTAACTGACTGATAGCATTGCTGGCAGTGAAGACTTGAGGAATCCAAAGTCTCAACAAGTCACTACATTTCCCAGATTCTTTGTCTCCTTTATATGCTGGTACCAGTAAATACAACTATTTAGCAGCCACCAGCATCCAATCTATGGAGTGGAAGTGCATATTCTGAGGAAATGCAGAATAAACAAAGGGAATGACCTCTATCAGCCTTTGCTTTTCGCAGACCAGGTACCACAGAATAAGTTGCAAAGGCGCAAAAATTACTAATAAATCCTTTTACAAATGCATCAGGCGCCAGAAACCGACGACTTAGTCCAACAGATATAAAAGGATAAAAGAAGAGATAAAGCCATGACAGGAAAAAGAAAATGGATTTTGCATTTCTGTTTATGGTGGATAAATGCTGAGCAGTTCCCACCGCGAAACCTCTTCTGCAGTTGCATGAGGTGATCTGTCTCGAACAGTAATATTGGCAGAAGTGATGTGGATAGATCACGCTGGTATACTTGACAGTCACGAGTAGCAAGGATAGATAGTGTTCACCCAAATATTGTAGAGGAAGTCAAGGATGAAATAGCTGAACCACTCACTCTTGTGTTAATGGCTCACTTTGAACTGCCTTGGTATCAGCAATTTGGTGTGTGGCAAGCGTGATTCCAATTTCTAAAAGGATTCAAGGGGAGTTTGGGAGAAATACGGGTCAATTTTTGATGCTCATACGGAGAGAATTTGAAGAAATTATTCTGAGGAATAAAATTAGTGGAAAAATGGGTAAATAGAGTCTGGTGCGGAAGAGTCATGGTGGCTTTTGTGAAGAGAAGTCAGGGGAGATCTTTGAAAGAGTCAGCAGGTGAACAAGAGCAGTTGGACTGTAATTCGAAATATTTGGCAAAGTCTTCCACTCAAGAGCTGCAAAGAAAGAAATTTTCCAGTGAGTAAGAGAGTAAGAATGTCTGCACTTGGTTGAAGGCTGGACACCAAGGGCAGAAGTAAATGGTGAGTATTCGTAGTGATGAGAGATCACTCGTAAAATCCCGTGGATCTCTTTGCTGCATTCTGTGCTGTTTAATACACCTGTAAATGTTCTGTAAAAGGGATCATCAATGAGGTAACATTACTGAAGGTATTCAGAGAACTAAAACCAAAAGCGAACTGAACTGCTGAAGAATCTCATGCAGCCCAGCGGGTAATAGAATGGCAGGCGCAAATCTATATAGATAAATATAAAGTAATGCACATGGGAAAAAATCGTGACTTTAACTATAAAGCAGTCTGATCTTAACTGCTATTCATGAAGGAGATGTCAGTGTTGTGGCTTACATTTCTGTGAAATGTAACATTTCTTACATCTTTTATGTGGGATAATTAAATAGACTAAGAAGCTTCATCATGGAAGAGATGGCTGAGAAGGAAATAACAGGGGTTATCATGAGAAAATCAGGAGAATCATGAGAATCATAATAGAAATAGTGGAGTGCATGAAGTGAGGAATACTCTTCCCCCCAAAACGGCGTATGGACCTCACATTAAGCTAGCAGCTGGCAAATTCCAAACAAAAGGCAAGGGAGGTTCTTATCTCGTAACATTATAAAGGCTAAAAGTATACATGGCTTCAAAAAGCAATTGCACAAATTCCTGCCTAAAAATGTCCATTTACAAAACCACCTCTGGTTTAAGAAATCATAAGCCACAAATCATGGGAACCTGGAAGAATATTCTGAGGAGCAAACGTGATCTCCATGGTACTGTACTCTTTCTTCACACTTATTGTGCATGCTTATCTTTGTAACCCTTATTATTTTAATCAAGATACTGGCCTCTCCTGACTGGTCACGAGTATCAGAAACTGCTGCTTAACCAGCACTCAAAAATGGGATTTTTTAATATCTAAATAAAACAGTTAAACTGCAATACAGTGTACTCAGTCACCTTCCGGCTAATCTATTGCACATTTATAATCATTTTTGCAAGTCCATTTTTTATAATTTTCATTGTTCTTCATTTTCATATTCATATTTCACTATTTTTTTCATTTCCCCAAGTTTCTTTGGTTATATAATCAGTGTGTTCATCTGACAAAAACTAAAGCTTCTTGTAGATTAATTTCTTCCATGTGGAAAATACAGTTTACATGCCGGTAGACTCTATCTGTTAACTTCACAGCACTGCAGCAAAAAACAGAAAGCAGATCTAAGTATATAACTAGCAGTGTGGGCTTTTTTTTTTTTTAATTCAGGTAATTAATGAATCTCTAAAAGAACTTTGTGCAAACAGCAAGCAAGCATTCGCAGAGATGACCGCTACATTTTTTGGAGAAAATATCCTGGACAAAACATGGAGAAAAATCATTTTTGGATTTGCTTCTTTCATGCTGTCATCCAGGTATATCTGGTGGTACTGGGGTGCATAGAAGAGAAACTGAAAAGCAATTACACAAAATAGTTGTTGTGTCTGCATTACATTTTGAGGATATTTCTTTAATAAGTGTTTCAGAGCATTTTCTGCAAAGCTTATTTAGCCATTAATTTAAAAGAATCAGAACTGTATTTATTTTGTTACTACAAAGCTTCTCATCAGTTGGATTAATTATGATTCGTCAGAAAGGTCCATGCAAAACTTACCACTTGCTTGTTCCAACTTAAAGCTAACTTTTAGCATCTGTTTCATATAAATTAGAGGAATGTAAGCTTATCTCCTGCAACTTTTGTCAGTACAAACATTTCATGCATGGAAAATGTCACTCCTGTGTTTGCAAGCAGTTCAATGAGTAACTTCATATTTCAGGTTTGAGCTGACGGATTGTGAGTGAACACACGGTCATATAAGCTTCTCTAATTATTCTGTTTTCATCTTGGTTGTTGAAAGTATTGTATAAATAAGAATTTAACAAATGTGCTGCCTTTACTGACTTTGCGGTAAGTCATCACTTATAAAAATTTCCATTAAAGCCAGCAGGATTTTTCTTGTGAAAGAATCAAATGTAGTTTTACTAAGGTTCATCCTCTACTGGCATCGTATATAATCATTCTCATAGTTACAAAATTATATTTCTTCAGTGATGTAATGAAATCTCACTAAACTAAAATGCCAGTTTTAAGACAGAAAATAAATACTAAAAAACCTTGTCTTCAGCCTAAATTTTGTTCTTTCTTTCAAAACATTTCCCATTGCTTAACTCACTGTACTGAAGCCTTTAAAAGCCCAAAGCAAAAATATGTTTCCTTTCTGAATTTTTGTATGTTTTCTTAAGAAGGTTACTGCTGTCAGATTATTTATGAATGATTACTCATGAATTAAAGAATCTATTTTGAAAAAAAATGTATGATACAGATTTACAGAAATTTTTTCAACAACGATGCAAAATTATGCGAAAAATCAATTATTAAGAATCCTCAAAGATTATCTCAGAATCCAGTCCCAGTGACCAAAATTCATAACTTAGCTATTGATGTACAAGAGCAGGTAAAGATTTGAGGGCTCCAGAGTTCAGTTGCTGCATTTAAGCAGGTGTTGCAGTTTTCCTGGTGGTGAACTGTCAGCTTTAGCTTTATCAAGACTGAATGGGGATGTGTAATTCAGAGGAAATTTTCTGAGCACCAGTGTCTTCAGCTTCTGCACGTGAAGAGGTCATCAGATATACCACTTTCTGGCTTAGGGGACAAGGCATAATCTGTCTTCTTGTCACTATATGCTTTTAGAATTGTTGCATGGAAACAAATCCACAGAACAACTTACTACATTTTACAGTAAATATTCAAGGCGAGGAAGAAGTTTGGACCTCTTGGTTGGAACATCTCCTTTGAACTTAATGATAGTGATGGTGAATTTAGACCTTTATTGTCAAGAAGGAGGGATACCTTGCGATGACCTCATGTACATAACAGGTACAGTACTGGCATGCTGGTGTCCATGATTATCTGCTTTAAAGTTAAAGGTCTAGTCTGAGCTAATCCTCTCGGATCATCAACCTCAGAACCTCAGACCTGTGCTGAACCCACTGCAGCCAGAGCAACCCACAGCCACCTCGCTTCCTTCCCCCACTGCATTTGCTGGCAGTGAAGTGCTAGCCACATATTTGTGTGCCTCAACACTTCCTTGTCTGTAGTGGAGAAAATACTATATATTTTTTTCCCCCATGGATGACCAAGCAGCTGTTCCATGTTCTAAGACAGACTCAACGTACAGATTTGCACAATGTATTTCATCATCTTTTCACTCCAGAAAAAAATCTGTAACCACTCAGTCAAATCTGGTGCTGCAAGTCACTGAAGAAGGTTCTAATAATGCAGCAGTCACTTCTGCAAAGTTATTACATTTCCTAGCTCTTCTAAACACCTTTCCTATATTCTGCTTTAGGACTGGTAGGGTGTTACTTCCCCCAGCTATCATAGTCTTCATAACTGCCAACATTCACACCAACTTCAGCCTGCTCAAAATTGCATTGCTCATCTATGAAATTCCTCTGTAACACTCACAGCTTCCACCTGTAATAGCAATGACAAGGGAAACTCGTACCTCCGGGTAACGGTAATCCCTCTCACAACATTCATGAAAACTACAGAAGGAGTCATTGCTGACTTCAAGAATATATCTTCATTTACTGTACAGTTTCTGGTGTAGCCCCATGTACTTCTGACATGGACACTGCTTTTTGTCTTACGTACCGGGGCAAAGATGGATCTATTCTTCCATTACATTAGTCCAGCTTTCTAAGTTCATATTTGTGTACCTTTGTCAGGTGTGCCGTAGCATTAACCAGCTGCAGCCTTCTGTCTGGGAATTTTCCCAGCAGGAGCGTATAGTGCGTTTAAGGTGCTCATGGCCCAGGATGAAACCCTTCATCCCTTTTGAATTTCAGCAGTTCCACTGAGAACATTTTTAACAATTTCTGAATAGTCTGAGATCGTACCTTCCCTGAATGATAATTAATGTTCATTATGATACCTCCTATGTGTTCAGAAACAGACATCTCAAAGCCTTCACCCCATTCACCCCCAATTTTTCCCACTCGAAAAGCATTGTAGAATTGATGAAATGCTTGACACTGTTTCTTCATCAACCTTCAGCGCATCTCCTGACATCTTACCTGGCCAAAGGCTGTTTTGCCTTCTTATTTTAATAAGCGTTCCTGCAAACTCTTCCATTTGCAGGAATCACCTATACCTCTTTTCAGCGTTCTTGCTCCTAATTTCTCTCTCAGCTTTCATTATTCATAATTCGTTCAAAATTGTCCCTCCAGTTGTTATTAATCAATTCACCATTGGTTTGCAGAATGTTTTTTTTCTAATACAAACCTACTTTTTACACTTTCATTTTTATTCACTATGGAGCTTTGGTGAGTGTGTAAAAGGATTTTTTCTCCCTTGTCAGTTGTACAATTCACTGCAGGCCACATTTTTAGCCACTGTTATACTTCCTTTGACATTATTTTATAAGCTTTTGTATATCACCCAGTGAGATAAAAGTTTTCAAGCTCTTCCTTAACAATGGAGAAAACAGTCAATCTTTTCACATTGCTGTTATTTATTAACTTATAAAATAGCGAATGTGCTATCAAATCCTCTCTTTGCCCCCTTATGTTTCACTTGTTTATACCATCCTGATTAGCTGTAATTAATAGATTTGGGTTTGTATTATTATCTATACAGGAAACTAAAGTGGTGGTGTGTGATAAGAGGAGAGTAGTGTGTGGTATAAAGGAAATAAAATATTTTATAAAGGGCATTTCTTCAAAATGGAGTTTATTATAACAGACAGAAACACAGTTGTAAAGATTACGGGCAATGCACATTTGTCTGGTGAGCCAGATCTTTTACTCTAACACGTCTCCTGGATTTCTGTTGAAGTATGAAAAGACGGTGTGCAAATCTTCTTTGCCATGTTTTATAGCTTTCTATACAATCTTGTACTTATCAGAAGCCCTGTAATTTATCTCCGGTATTCCATTGTACTGAAATTGCTTTTATCATAACAAAAATACCTTACAAGGCAGATACAGAAATATGACACTTAAGGTTCTCTGTCTGCCCAGTCTTAAATATTTTTTATTAGCTCCTTTCTGTGTACAAATGAAAAATAGGCATGTTATTCTGAACTGTTTTGCCAAGCTGAAGTTGAAAACTCCTATAAATTTGCTGAAATAAAAACAAGAGCTTTCAAGCATCTCTCCTAAGTGAAATCTGTTTTGTTCTGAAAACTGTACCTCAAAATACTCTGTCCATGAGAGTTGTAAAGAAATGTTCATCCATCAACATCTAGTAAATGGTTGCTTGCAGATGACTGATTTTAGTTTAACATCAACAATGCAAAGGTTACTTAAAAGCTGCATGGGACCAAATTCATACAATATTCCCCCAAGCTCCGGCTGCCTTTGACATTCTTTATTATTAAATTAGACATTCTTTCTTGCTGTATTAGAGAGGGTGAATGCAAGAATATTTGATTTTTCTAATGATTTTCTCTGTGCAGAATGAATTGTTGCCTCAGTTCAAATTTTAAATGCTAGCACTCTTTCTTCTTTTTCTCTCCTTTTCCTTTCAGTCTATAGCTTTCCCTTCTGAAATATAACTTAGCATTAAATAGCCAGTCACGTTACCCTGGTGTTCTGTAATCCCATCTCCTAAGATATCTTAGAGAAAAAGGACAGTGTTTGTTCTTAGGCATTGCCCAAGGATTTCAAAGATATGCTCAATCCATAAGAAAATAAACTCTGTCAATCTGCTTTTACGGTAAGTGCCAGGCTCCAAAAGCAACAGCAGCCAGTCACGCCACCGGGACCAGTGGCTGGGTGGGACGGCAAGCCCAGGAGGCAGCGCGGAGCCAACTCCGACGCAGCAGACACATCCGCCCCCGAAGGCAAACTCTGCAAAGCGCCTGCTTCTTCATTCACTGCAAGCCACACGAGGATTTCCTTGGCTTGGTTTTCATTCTGCTTCTAGCACTGGTCTTAAAAATAGATTAATTCTGTCAAGTTTAGGAGATGTAACACGCTTTTAGCCTCCTGCTATTCACTTCTTCATTAGCCGTTCCTTTTTGCTTACTGCTGTGTCGCAGACGGACATTTGCACTTTGACATAAAAGTCAGAGCACAGAAAAATACCTGTTTCAGTTTTTCTCTTTTCCCTGAAAAGTTCTCTTCTTTTAATTTGGCGAGATAAATGGAAATCCTTTTTGGCCTCTTTGACAGAGTCCTTTCAGGTACGCATACATAATTAAACTGCCATGAATGTAGTATTCGTTTTATAAGCTT
The DNA here is from genome assembly GCF_036417845.1 of Apteryx mantelli. Lineage (NCBI taxonomy): Eukaryota > Metazoa > Chordata > Aves > Apterygiformes > Apterygidae > Apteryx > Apteryx mantelli. The sequence continues at coordinate 9,299,773 of NC_090020.1, forward strand.
TATACATCTGCCATCTATAAATCTTATATATCTACTAGTAAAAAACTAGTATTGCTGCATTGCCTTTGAAATGCTTTTCTCTATGCTCATTACCTGAGATTAGGACAAAAACGGTTAAAGAATTTTGATGATTGCACTAAGGACCAGAGGTTGAAATTACAAGTGTAAAGTGTGAGGACAATTGTTTGGTTTACATGTGCTGTTACTCTGTTTACACAGCAAATACAGCACTTGTGCATAGAGATGGGTGAGATTAGTTGTTCGTGCAGATGGCTAATTAGGCAAAGGATATGCAGTACATTATGCATATTTACACCTGCAGCAATGACCATAGTCAAATCAGGTATGTAATTGCTTATGTATGATGTTGAAAATTCAGTATTTTCATGATTTTTACTGCTTGACATAGATACATGCTAGTACTACTTTTTACTCTTTCTTACTTAACAACTAAAAGGAACAGATTATGATACAGAAACACTCCCATTTCAATGTACACAACAACAAAAATCATTCTGTTCTAGGCTCTAGAGACTAGAGATTTGGAAATAATAAAATATTACTTCTTTGTGATTTCTAATGTTCAGTATTAATATGTCAATATTGTAGATGAAATTACCTGTGAAGCATGATTTACTGATAGCTGGGGTCAGAGATGTCTGCGTAGTCTTAAAGAGATTTCTTTTTGCCCCATCACATTGAAAGAGGACTATAAATATTCAGAATCATGTAAATATATTTCCAGGTAAGGATGAATTTCTTTTACTTGGATGAAAATCTGAGCAGAAGAATGTATTCAGTCTCTGGTAGTATATTTGTCTACCACAAATATGAATGATTGTATATTTTCATGTGTATTTTGTGCAATGCACAGAAACGGTAAACTTCCGTTAGGGTCCACCTCATTCCATGCATGTAAGAAATATGCTAAAATTCAGTGCGAGTCTTTATATGTATTTATGGCGAAAACTCTTATTTCCCTCTCAGTGAACAGTAGTAGCAGCGTCTCTCCATTCCCACGCACAAAGCTTTCTGATCAATAGGCAGAGCTGTAAGGAGGCACTCTTGAGCTAAACTCTGCAATATTTAGTAATCTTGTATTGCAAATCTTGCTTGTAGATTCTTTTAATGCCATTTTCTAAAGTATTTTCTGCACATAGCTAAACAGATCTGACTGTTCTACCTAACTCTTTCTTCGTGTCAGGGAGTGGAGGAGGAATAAGTGAGCCCTCTCCTTTTCAGTGATAGCAAATGGTGAATTTGGCTCACCTGCACTGTGGGATTGCATTCTTCAGCTGTGGAGTCGAGAATGGGAACAAAAACCTTCATTTCAGAACACGGTGAGAATGTCTCTTCTAGCAAGCTCTCAAGGATATGGGACTGGTATGAGACTTCACTGATAATTTTACAGAGTAACTTTCCAGATCAGAGAGGTCCTAGCTGAGCTGGTTTGCTGAAGCAAGTTAACACATCTTTAGGCTTTATGAATAGGGTGCTAAAGAGATGACTGTATACTATTATGCATTCTGTTCAAATCGTAGAGATCCTGCTACATTTAGCACAGCTATAACAATTTACATATTCCTAAAAGGTTCGAGAATTCCCTGAATTCTCCTGCCAGTTCAATACATTCTTTAGGCTTGGCCAACTTTGGAGAGCAATGATAGCTCCAGAGTGTCAGGGCCCCACAAAACACCAGCATGATATAAACCACCCTGTTCAACAGGCAGCTGAGGTGGATCCCACTGCCTAGGGCTGAGCTGCAGTCACTGCACGTTATTGACTTTCCCTGCCTGAAAAACATGGCCAGAACATGAAAACAGGACTTCTGGATCATGAAGGTTATGGAGGGTTTGGGGAGAGCTGTGCTGCTTCCTGCCAGCAGCTCTCTGCCCGGCCCATGGCGATATCTGCTAACAGGAATGCCGGCTGCAGGGATGGCCCAGGTGCTTGCGTATCCGTTGCTGAAACACTGCTGCTTACTGCCTGGAGAGCTGGTGCCTTTTTTTTTTTTTTTTTTTTTTTAATAGTCCATGCTTTAATTGTAACGCAGCTGTACTGGCACAACAGATAAAGCAGCAAACTGCGGCATGGGAAGACTCAAGAAGAGGGAGAGAATGAGCAGTCAGAGATGGTCGAGGTGGGAACTCTGTTGTCTGGCTTGGCTGCTGAAACCACGTCTCCTGTGCACCGTTATATTATAGTCACAGTATGTAATATGTATAGCCCAATTCTTCATTTTCATCCATTTAAGTCACAAGAACACATTTTACTATGTTCAGCATATATATATTTGTGTAACAGGTATATATTTTGTTTCTATGTCTGACAGTTTGCAAGATTTTAAAGGATATATTGAAAACTTTCCTCTGACTGAAGATCCGGAAATCTTTGGAATGCATGGAAAAGCCAATTTAGTATTTCAGGTTTGTGGTTTTTTTCTTAAACACATCTCTGCTTTTTTTGTGTTAAATGAATTATACCTTGTAGCTTAGAGGGCAAATTTGATTTAGCAATCACAGTTTGTTAAGCAGAAATAACAGGGAGGAAAGGCTATGCTATTCATTATATTTAGCTTTTCCCACATGGCTGTAGCGCAGAGGATTCCAGGATGTTTTCTTTAACACATTTCCTATTACATAGTATTTTAATTAATTGCTTACTCTTACTTATAAAGTATATGTTATATACTAACACATAAAATACACATGGTTTTGCACAAATCAATCATTTTTCGTGGGCTAATGGTCTTCTACTTTCTGACTACACAGAGGAGTACTTTAAAGGAATACTAAGAAGCTGTTCATGTCCAAGTTCTCGGTATTGTATTAGTTAAATCACATTCATTTTTCCTAGAGGGACCCCAGTAATCCTCTGAAATCTTCTTAAGCAGGTCGTTTATAGCAGCTGAACCAGTTTGAGACTTTCAAAACAGACTTACCTATGTGCATACAGGAAGGAAAATGCTTGAGATTTTGGAGGAGAGCTGCAGTGACTTTGTTCAGTTCTTGACTGAGCCACAGATCCCCTGGGTAGGCAGGGGCAAGTCATTTGATCTCTCTTTATCTTTGCTTCCTGTTTGCAGAATGCGAATGAAATGCTTCTTTCTTCTCTTCCTATGTCTATTCAATCTGAAAGCCCTTCAGGTTGCTAGCACAATGCCAAACACATAGGAAAATGGTTCTGGGTGGTTTCTCAGGCCGCTTCTGCATGTTCAGTAATGACCACCCAGAAGTTTAAAAGTACGTGTATGCCCATATTCCCTGTCTCATTTTGGAAAACCTGACCTACACATCACACTTTTACTGCTTAGCTGCCAGTTTCTACAATATTTCTAATTCTCTGTTTCTATTCTCAAACAATTAAGCATCAAAACGTGTATCAATACCTTTTTGAAGATGGTATCAACTTCAGCTTTTAGAAGCACTTTTTGAACCTCATCAATTTACTTACATCATAGCTTTCGGTTAAGGAAAAAAGTTTCCACTTGTGTCTGTAGTATAATATTAATTATAAAAAATAGACTACTATAGCAGTAAACTCAAGTCCTAATACAATAAAGGAGAATGTCGCACCTCCTAGAAAACAGCAAAGAAAAACTACGCAATTTTTAATAAGCTTTGTTCCTCAGGGATTGAAACAAGGATTTCATAACATCCAATACTAAGATAATTAAGTAAAAGCATTAAAATTGTAGCTCATTTCCTTATGTTTAAAGTTTTATTCAGTAATATATGTAAGGAATTTAATGGCAAATTTAGAAACATATTGAGAAGAATAAGCTTCTTTATGTAGGAAACAGTGAAAATTGTCTTTAGAATGATCTTCATAAACTATTAATATACACTCTAATCCAACTTTAAACATTTATCTTGAATTTAAATAATATTCCTGGTCTAGAATTCTATTCAGACTAATAGGTGCTGTGCAGAACTAAAAATATGTGTATATAAATGCCTCAGAACAAAATTTATGACATGTATTTATTTCTTGGAAGTTATTTTTGTACTAAATGCAGTACTTAAAATACACATTCCATGGTCACTGAAACCTCTTCCATAGTACAATAACTGTGAGCAAGTAGAAAGTTAAAGCTGAACCAAATTTTGAAGCGAGCCATTTAAATAAGACCATCATCCCTAGTACTGGAAAGTACTTTCTGGCAACAAAGAAGAAAGAAGAAAAGAAGAGACTTGCAGTGGAAAGTGTTTTAAAGAAGCCCTGTTTTTCTATTCACTCCCCGCTCTTTTCAGCATAAAGAGACAAATACTTCAATTACGACAATGCTTCAGGGGCAGCCATGATCAATAGCACAAGGATCAGGAAAAAGCAGTGATGAAATTTTTCAAGGGTTTGCTAGCACCATCTTGTCCAAAGTCCCTGATATGACATTGTTACTTATGTCGTTCTTAGTGCTATTTTTCTATATGATAGTGTTTGGTGGTTAAAAAGAGTAAAAATTGGTTCAGTCTTCAATGAACCCACTTCTAGGAAAAGTGTATTTGTGGTTATGCCAGATTTTCACAATGAAACAGTAGATATACATGTAATTATATGTTAGCAGAAGCTTTTAATGCTCTTTTTTTTTTTTCTGTACTTCAAATGCTAAAAAAGGAGAAAACCGACCATAATTGACAGCCAGCCCATGGAAGCTGTTGCATAAAGAATCTTTGGGAAGCAAATTCTCATTTGTGCTTCTGAAAATCTTCCCAAAGGTATTTTGGCCGGTGACTGTAAATCAGGCAAGAGTAATGAAAACAGCCAGATGTTTTCATTTAAACAAAATATTTTTCTACTAAACATCAGCAGCTACCACATAGCATGAACATTTGGGAGTAACAGTCCTGACCTCTAAGTAGCCATCAGTGTTTGGGACGATGATTGAAGCTATGTTATTGGAACAAATTATAGCTCTGAAAGCCCCTTTCAAAGCACCCCACTCCCACCAATGTTGTAATCAGGATATCTGGCTAGGCAGGGTGGTGGGATAACCGAGCGTGGCGGTTCCTGTTGTCCTGCTGTGCTTGGAGGCACGATGGGGAGGATGTAATCAGCAGCAGAGCACAGCTCAGCGGAGCATCAGCAGGGCGTTCAAATGTGAGTTACATTCAGTTCATTAAGCACCTGCTTTGGGGATTTCCTCAGTTTGCTTAGTCAGGGAAGTGTCCTTGTATTCAAGAACGCGGTTCTTTGGAAAAGAAAGTCAGTGAAAAATATGGTTAGCTCGGGGCTGAACCCCTTCTCTGGGGTCCAGCTGAGATCTTCCAATCTCTTCTGAGCTCCAGAAGCCATTTTTGGGTGGGCCCGCTAATTGTATGGGAAGAGAGAAGTGGGAGCTGACTCCTGGGGCCAGAGAGAAAAAAGCACATTTTATGGTACGCTGGTAAAAGCCTCAGTTCTGCATTCAAGCCAGGCGGGGAACAACAGTGCTTGCAAAAGTTCTCACTGAACTCAGTGGGAGTGGATGCTGGCAAAATCGAGGAACATTTTACCCAAGTAATCCTGATTGCTGGGTGAGCACGTAAACTGCTGTGAGGTTTATGCATCTTAGATAAACTGAAGGTTAAAATTTTCTTCCAGAAAATAAATGAAAATAAGAGATAAAGGAATATGTAATTAAATCTGTTCACCGGAAAGGAATGAAATTTCCCTTAGTGCGACAAAGGATGTGTATTATTGCTACAGTACCTTGTCATGAAAATTTATTTGGTCAAGATAGATTTTTCTAATCACTTCAGATCCATCTAAAATGCTGCTCTCTTTCCCCAGGCAGGAACTTCTGTGCAGTCAATACAGAAACAAGTCAGGTACAGTCACTCTCATGTCACATATTTCTCATAAACACCTTGCCACTCTTGCCTATGGCAATACAATTATTGGCTTCACCACCATTTTGAAGGTGTTTAATTTGTTCCTGTTTTGTAATATGTTTGAAAGAGTGTAATCTTAATAGTTCAGTGCTTTCTACTTAGACTGTGATGAAGCTTTTAAGACTTCTTTAGGTACCCTTGCTCTCTCATAGATGTCTTGTATTTTTAAAGGAAATTATTTATGCCAGTTCTCTAGTTAGTAAACTATCTTCATGCTTACAGTATAACACGTAAAGCGTTAAATGCAGACTAAGAATGGCCAAGTCGTCCACTGATGCAAATTGGTATAATTCCATGAGCTGGCTGACACAGGCTGAGAGGTCTGGTTTGGGGCCTTTTTGTCTAATTGTACATGATATGAGAGAGACCTCTACCTCTCAAGGGAGATTTTTCCTCCTTACAACAATATAGTTTTGGGTAGCCTCATGGGAACCAAGTCCCTACTGTATGCAGGTAGTCTGCCTGGAAAAGAACATCAAATTTTTCCTACAAGTCCATGAGGGATATCCCAGCCCACGTTAACCTGGGCATTAATCAAACTGGGAAGCTTACAGTTTGCTAGTGAGTGGACCCTTCCTTTCTTCTTTTCAAGGCCAATAGTGACACCAGTGTCCTGAGAGCACAGATAAATGCTTTTTTATAGTAAATTAGTCATAAATCTTTCCGAAAAGTAAATAGGAAAACTGGATATGGAACTTGCTTCAGAAAGTCTTTTCATCAAGGATGACAAAGGACAACTAGACACCAACTACTGTGCTTGGGCAGCAACAGGTTCAATAGTCTGCTTAAACGACTAAAAGTATGGCACTAAACTAGCTCATTCTGCATTGGGTGGCAGAGTTGGTGGAGGCGTCATACTCCGAAGATAATATTTGGCAAATCCTGGTTTTGAATTGCAAATAATGACCTGTGAAATTTGCTTATGCCTATTTGCCCTTCATCAAAAAGTTAATCATTTTCCCTAAAACATTATTTTAGAAATTCATACTACACCAAAATGAAAATCTGAACTGTGAGCCAGTCGTTTTAACTCATCTCTTGAAGAGAAGTCCTTTGAGTATTTGAGTATTTGTTGCTTTTAATATGACTTTCAAATATATGAAAAGTAAAACTGAATGAGGAAGATACTTTTATATTATTTTGCCATTATACACAGCTTTCTGCTACTGGCAGTCATTCGAACTCATTCTCTTGGTGGCTTCTGTGCCTGATTGCTGTGCCCAAGAGGTCCTTCATCCCGTCTCCATGAGTGCAGCAAGCTTTCAGCCTGCTGCTTGCAAACCATGCAGCTATCGCTTCATTTGTGCTTTGCAGTGACTCACTGGATGGACCAGGTTAATTTTATTAGTGTGAGCTTGCACTGGGTCCATAAGTTGCTGTTGCAAAAGCAAGGTGAATATATCTGTGCAGACCTGTAAATTGGATCCTAGCACATGTTTTGGAGGCCCAACTACTTGCAGCATTAGTTTAGATCTGTGGAAAGCAAGGGTTCTGCAGACAGTTCATAACAAGCACATCTGCATTTAGGTGCTGAAGTGTGAATGTAGACATCTGACCTGAGGGTCCCCATTTGAAATCACACTTTTGACACCCTTGAGGAAGAAAAGCAAGGACTCACCTTTCACTCAGGGTACATTTATGCTTTGGGAGCTAGTCCTTGATCTCAAGGCTGCTTTAGCTATGCTGCTTATAAACACTAAAACCATCAAGTTTTCACTACATCTGCACAATCAGTAGTAATCACAGAGAAGATGTGCCATTAAGATTTCTTATAACTGAAAAGTACAGGTATAAACTAGCTGATATTACGAGCTTAAGAGTTTTTCACTGTGCAGGTCACTCACTTTTTTGTCCTTACCTCAGTCAGTAAGCAAAAGTAACACTTGTAGTATATTGTTTTTGCTGAGATAAGGTCTGATTCTGCCTTGAGCATAGACAGCACTGTCTCTCTTTACCTTGTATTTACCCTCTCCACTGTTGTACTATGCAGGAGCAGCCAAAAGCATCAAATCCGTGGATGTAGCACCTATCTTCCATGCAAAATCTTCAGATGCAGCAGAGAGGAGTCAGCAGCTATCGACTGCCCTTCCCTTTTCTGGAGGCCAGCAACAGCAGCCCTGAAAAGCTGGCATCTGCAGGTGGTGGGGGAATCAGAGGGGAAGGACAGTTCCTGTTTAGCCTGGCAGTCAGAGAAGACCCTGTTGGGAAAGCCAAGGAGCTTGAAATTACTTTGCTTGCTCCTCTGGGATTTCTGCTTTTGTGCTTACCTGGAACATCAGCCAGCAGCAAGAAAGGTTGTTGTTAGCCTTGAAGACACCCTGGTGACACATGCTAGACTTGCAAAGCTTTAGATCTGCCTTCAAGATCTGCAGGGACCACTTACAGTCTGGAGCCTGAGCTTTGTCTATGTCCTCCTTCTCTGAGACAGTACAGCTCAAGAGAGCCTACTCATGATTTTCATTACTTCAGCACCAGTTACTTCAGCTGGGGAAAGGACTGTCTGGACCTACAATTTCTTGGCCATCTGACTGTTTTTTGACCATCCAGAATATGTCAATTTTTTGCAGATTTCTTAGCTGCAGTTTTCTTGTATTGTCTATCACTGAATAGAAGGCTTATTGATATTAATCAGTCTGTATCAGGTGGCTCTGGGGGCAGATGGGTCTGTCCACATCAGTACTTTACCAAGGGTCACCTTGCTAGAGTCTTTCTGAGTTACTTTCTTCGTGCTAAGTACAGACATAGCAGCATACATGCCAGCCCCAAATCCTGTGCTGCAATCACAGAAGAAATATGCCCTACTTGTGCACTACCTTTCTTTGTGCATGATGTGGGAAGGGGAATCCCACACCCAGCTAAAAAAAAATTAGAGCCACCCCTGGTCTTCATTAGACTTACTCCTGAGAATATTTCATAAACTCAGTGAAGGGGTAAGCAGGACGGCTGAATGGGAAAGCAGATTTAATCACAACTCACCCTTTCTAGAGACATGTAGCTTCTTAATGGATTTTCCTGTCAGGAAGATTTCGCCTTTCCTCCTCAAAAAATTTGCAGACACTTGGTGATACTGGTGTCAAGCTTGGTTATGGACAAACTCTGATGTCAGCCAAGAGAGCTTATCACTGCCTCAATGGGTGCAGAGTTTTGTGAGCAAAGTGAACGACTCAGTCCAACGTTTGCTCCTAAGTATTCAGTAGATGTGCCCCTGTCCTTATGATGTTCACTGCGCAGCAGATCAGGGCTCCCCTGCCAGGCACCTGCCAGCACCTTAGCTCTGCACTCAGGATAATGCGGAGCTGTGAGTGAGGTTTCCTCCAGATGCAGAGGAGAACGTCAGGAACACAACAGGGAGTATTTGCAAGGGAGTTAACATGCTGAACCCCTGAAAAGATGTAATAAGCTATTTGCTCTCTATCCTTTGAAACTGGTGAATAGCATCACAGGATGCTGCACATAATGAACCCTGAACCCCAAGCAGGTGGTTGTGCAACTGGCCAACCCCCTACTTTTATTTTTTTATGTTTATCTGTTTGGGAATTCCATTAGATAGACTTCAGCTGTGACATCTGGAAAAATATTTCAGCTAAGAGGGACTATACAGGCTGTCTGACAGCAAACCCTCTTGTCATTCTGCCAAGAACATTTTACTAATATATGGTAGAAAATGCACAGTCACTGAACACAAAAAGCTAGAATTGGTTTTTGATGGTCAGTCAGCGAGATAAAAGCCAGGTTCTCTTGACATGTCTGTGCGAAGGAAGCACGTGTCCAAAATTAATATCAAAAGTAATGACAAAAGTCACTATATGGTATTTTTGCATTAAAAACTGTAAAAAAATAACAAATACAGCTGTTACTGTCTGAAACTGACCATCTGCAATGCCTACTGCTTTTCTCTTCCAGCAGCCACAGAAGAAAAAAGGTGGGCGGATGTACTGCTGATTTTCTGTCTCATCCAGTTTTGGAAGCTCAGTGACTCTTTCCTCACAACCTGCATCCCCAGGAACTTTGTGGCAGACACATCTCCTGCCAAATAGGCCTCCTACTCTCTGCCCTGTGGACTCTGCAAGGTTCACAGGGGTCTTCAGTGCTATGCAGAGGCTCCTTTTCAGCCATTTCGCTCCCTAAAAACCCAGGTTTTAACTTGGCGGTCTTTGTTGCCCATGATGAAGTGAATCTGGCTGTTTCTTGCCATGCCAACTCATCCTCCAGCAAATACCCCGATACCTGAAGTCAAAACTCTTTTTTACATGAAAAGCATGTTATTCTTATCCACTAGAAGCAACCTTTACAAAAAGAAGCTATGAATAAGGTGTGTGTGGTTCACTTTGATTCTGTGACTTTTTTTTAATTTTTGAGTTTAGAGACTCTGGAAACACTCCAAAAAGCTATTGCTGTTTTTTTGGTGATGTCAGAGGAGATGGAGAAAATCTACAGTAGTTTTCTAAACCATCAAGGTCCTGCTCTGTGGGCCAATGCAACATATCCTTCTCCGAAGCTTTTAGGAAGCAGGGTAAAAGATCTTGTCCTTAGGATAGTCTTTGTAGATGTAAATATCCTGCTTTTTTTAGTTAAGGATAAGGGAATTTCATGCTGAACTTGGTCCTTCTCAGTTGTAGCTGTGGGAGTTACTTAGAGATGTGAAGGAAGCATTTGGCCCGAATTTACTGCGTAATCCCTTCTCCAAAGGTCATTGGGAATTAAAATGTAAATTTCACACAGCACAGCTGCTGAAAAGTCTGCTATTAGTTATTACCGTTATGTTGGTCAAGTTCGTTTCTGGACACTTGGTTTCAATCTGCTGGTATTCTTCAAGGGAAAGGTACTTCATAGCAAGGGCACCGTACTTCTGGGCAACGGTAAGGTGGTGCTGAAGAATGAGTCTTGTGGCACATTTGAAATGGTGCAGCCACTGCCTCCACGGCTGGAGCCCCCCAGGACTTTTCACTGCACAGATTTCTGAAATCAGGTCGTTGTCCTGATCCGTCTGGGACTCCTGGTCGTGTCCAGCACAACGTCTCAGTAGGGTGTACTGATACTTAATGGTACTTTCCTAGGCACGTTGTCTAGCCTGTTTCTGGCAGCAGCACTCCGTTTTTAACTGAAGTCACTTTAGGACAGTTAGGGAGCCCTAAGCCTCATTATAGCCCTCTTCGCTCCCGCACGCAGCACTTGCCTTTCAGCCCCTACTGAGAACCTGAAACTCTGGCAGTCGTTCTGCAGATGTTAAATCTGTTTGCACTAGAGTATGCTGGGTCATTTAATCCCAAAGCACATTCAGGTTAAGATCAGTAGCAGCAGGCATTTTGCAGAAAGTTTGGTAGGGCAGCAGTGTCTAGTGACAGTATCTTCAAAGATAGCCAAGGGACTTTGAGAGACAGGGAATTTCAAAGGTTTGGTTTGGAGCTGAGCGAGTATTTGAGATTTTGGATGCTACATAGTCCTAAGATCTTGACTTCTTCTCAGGATGCTCTCCTCCCTGCCACTGATGTAGGAACTTCTCTTTGGCCTCTTCCACTTTATTCTGCTTATTGTTATGTGCCTGTGCTACTTAAGAGTGGGCTCGCTTTTCAGCAACGAAAATTTAGCTGTTTTTTGTGCATAATTATAAAGCTGGAGGCTTCCAGAACTAGCAAAAAACTTCATACCTTTTCTCTAATTTCCTAGTGAAGTCAAGGTGTTTAGGATTTAGACTGCTAAGAAAACCAAATACAGAAACGCTCTGGTCACATGCAAAGCTGATCACATTACCCATAAACATGTTTTGTATCCACAGTACTTCTCAATACATTTTGTGAGGCCTGTTAATTCATTAAGGACTATTAGTTGCAAAGCTGTGGATACAAATTTCAGCTAAGGAAACCCCTAAAATGCAGTTTAAGGTCATATTCAGATCATTACTGATCCTCTCAGAGACTTGATACCCAGCTGGAGGTCACCCAGTGCACTATGGCCATTTAGGAAGTTCTTCAGCTGGGCTGAATTTAGTCATTGACTTCTAAGTTAGGAGAATAAGATTTGGCTAGACTCTGTTAAACTTCATAAATAACATTCACAAAAATATTCTGGTTTTAGTCTTGGATCAAAAGAGGTCAGCCAAGGTCTTTCAGGATATCAAATTTCCTTTTCCCACTTGGATTTCTGACGGGTGAAAAGGAAAAAAAACAAAAAAAGACTCTATGTGGAAGCGTATTTGTTTGCCACAGAGTTACCAGGTCGTGGTGCTATGTGTCTGCATTGTTCTTTTGATGGGATACTTCTTTTTCACTGCCCCTACCTAAGGAAAATAATACTAGAAAACCAACAGCTGGGGTTTTGGATCCTCCTTCTGGTGTAGCAGACTCTTCAGAGATGTGAAGACTATTTTGTACCACTATTCTATTGAACAAAAATATTAAGAAAGAAGCCTTGGTTTTTTGCACAGAAATTAAGAGGAGCATTTTCACAGGAAAAATATGCATCTGCAGTTTTTCCTATCCCTTTCTTTTGGTTCTTCTTTCACCTTCCTTAGCTGAGACATGCAGACAGCAGTAGTCTTTGCATGCCTCACCCTTCAGAAAGAAGAGCCACCCACAACAGCCAAGTCTCCCCTCGCTGGCATGCAGCCAAGGTTGCAAGAGAGCCTTGCCTCATCTGTTTTCCTCTCCAGCAGAATCCCAGTAGTATTTGAATAAAGTATCAGCAAGCAGAGAAAGTCTGTGTAAATAACTACAATTTGGTTGCATTAGACTAAGTAGCCAAAGAGAGCCTGCAAGGAGCGTGATGATCATCCTAGTCAGTAAACGTTGTTGAAAGCACAACAACTGTTGTCTTTGTTTATTGCAGAGTAGCATTGGTTATAGTCATGTTTGAGAATTCTCTATCTCCATTTCTGTCGCTAAAGCTGCAGGGTTTGTTGTAACTGTGTGCAAAATGATATGCTGCCAGAATTCAGTACGTTTCATGCACTAATCCGAGCTAATCGTGATGCCACAGTATAATCTTTGGCTTGTTCCAGTACTATCTATTAAATACGGAGATCTAAGTGCAGGTACACTTTATATCAATTATTGTTTTAGGCTAGGAGGATGTACAAGGAGAGGGATCATTCCAGGCATGCCTGTTTACCAGACTCCTTCTTGAACAATTATGTGTGATCTCTGTCAAAGATAAGATGAAGTGCCAGATGGATTTTTGATCTGACCTGATGTACCAGTTTGGGGGTTTTAGTGATACATGAAACCAGGTTTTCCTTCCCATGGCAATATCAAGTGCGGTAATGCTTGTGCAAGATACAAGGTTGGCGTAACAGAACACTGCACTGATCATAAAGTTCTGAAAAATGTCACCTGGCAAAATTGAAGTTTAGCGTTTAATTCCCTCTTCCAGTGTGGGGCCATAGGTTGCCTCCAGGGAGTTGCTGTTTAATTTCCCATTCTGTTATCCCAATTTTCCTACATAGGTTCTGAAAGACTAAGTTCCTATGATGAATCAGTGGTCTTGATTCTTGTCATGCGCCCTGCAGTTCGGTTGGACGCACGTGCGCATTGCACAGCATGAGGGGTACTAGCTGCCAAAGCAACGATCGCACTCTCACACCACAGCTCTCTTGGGGATCCCCTTGAAAGCACATTTTAATGCTAAACTCAAAAAATTTGTCAGTCAGTTCAGCAAACCAATCCAATTCAGTCAGAGTTAGTTTGAGCTGCAATTATATCTGTGCTATTTTGTTTTGATTTCCCTGTGGAAATTTGAAAAGTTTGCAGGAAATCGAAATAACTCTAATAGAGATTACATTTTTAGAAACTTTCTTTTTCACAAAATAACCATTTAGATGGAAAATTGTAAATCAACCTTAATTATAAAACCTGTAAAATCCAGCTAAATTCTCTTTTAATTTGTGTTTAAAATGTTTTTTTTTTAATTATTTTTAACTAGGGACTCTAAATCCTCAAAATCATCCTCAAAAGTTACAACCTGCCAATTCATGAGCTTCATTTTAGCTGCAAAGTCTTCCCGGTATATCAAGACCAAGCACACATTACCGAAGCATTAAAAATATGCCAGTTTGGACAAGAATGGCGTCTGGGTTTGGAGGTACTTTTGGCATTTATTACTGACAGAAGAAAGAGTCTTTATATCAAAAAGTAATTTATTCTAAACAAAATAAAGCTTACAATACTAATCAATAAAAAATATATTCTTAACTTCAGGATGTGTATCTTCTTTAGAGCTGGTAAAAAACATGGAAGGCTTTTCATCAGAATTTTTTTAACACAAATGAAATTTAGAAAAATTCTAAACAGTCTACTTCTAGGGTTTCCTCGGCCTTTGGCTTGTTCTCTGCTTTGATGAACCTAAGTATTTCATGTTGAGCAGAAGTTTTTCTGATCTGTGACATTTTAGCCACTGTTTTCACTTTCTGATGTTCTTGTCAGCTGCCACCTCCTGCCGACAGGGTAGTGGTTCACGGGATGTTTACGGATGCAAGTCATTAGGCTTTCCAGAAGCACAGAGAAGGGTGCAGACAATTTCCAATTTTAGGATCTGTTTTCCCTGAAATGATTTGTTCTAAGCAAATAATTCGGGGACAAAACTTAATTACCACACGACGAACGCACTGAGGCTTTACGCTTTTCCTTTAACCCTGGGTTTGATGAAACTCTGCTGTGCGCAACTGAGGAAAATCTGCAGACCTTTTCCACATGAGCTGTACTGGGAGGTGCACAGGGGTCTGGTCAGCAGCAAGGTGGAAAAAAAGTGGAACCCCCAAATTTATTGGATGATAAAAGAAAGTTTATGTTAGACAGAAGTGTGTTTTTAAGTACAAATGAGTGTAAATGTGGTTTAATTTTACTGTAGTATTCAATGTAGTCCTTAGCATGGACCTATGGGCCAAGCAGAACACTTGTTTAAAAGGATGGAAACGGTATTATAGTTGCTTTGAGGACTTACTGAAAGAGGGCAGAGTTATGGTTCCATCTATGTGTATTGTAACTCTGTACTTCATAGTTCTCAGAAATCTCGGTCTGAAATACCGTAGATCCTGATTTCCTGTTTTCAGAAGTTACACAAAATATTACAAGGTAACATTATTTTGGCCGGGGGGGGGGGGGGGGGAGGTTCTGAGAAAGGGTGTTATTTGTTGGCTTTTAACTGAAAAATAACTGATTCTTGCAGAAATAGCTGAATATGCATCTTTACTTTATTTTAAATTTATTTTATGCCTTGATGTATTGTGGGCAGTTAGAGGATACTGTGATTCCCAAGTGCTCCTTCCTTTCATTACGCATGTTCTATCATTGAATAAAAGTCATGGTTGTACCTTGAAATGTTCGGAGTGCAATGTTAGTAAAAGGAGAGAATGCCACAAATATGGCCTTAAATTTTACTTTGATTAGAATTCTGTGGACATGTCTTCACTGTATTATACTGTGTATACATTCATTCTTTGTCTATTGCACAACCATGCAAATTATTTTGACAAAACTGATTTTCTATATAAACAGATACTACCAAAACCATACTGCTGTATTCCTGTCCTTGGTCTGAAATTTAGATCCTGCTTTCCCTGATAAATGAATTTTTAAAAAAAGATATAATGATTGTATGAAATAACTGTGCATCCTGCAGATGCTAATCTTTGAAAGTCCTCTTTTGTGCAAAAACAGCTCTTTTTAGAGTTTACCGTGGGAATGACTGCTTGGTTTTTTTCCTAGTATTATGTCCTCCTTGTACATTATCATTGTATTTGCATTTACCTTCATTTAAACATTGGTCTTCCCAAAGTATTTTCTTTTTGTCAGACAAGCCTATGAGATCAGTTTTGTAACTGTATTTTATTTAGGAAGTTCTTCACCAATTTTCTACATTCAACAAAAATCTGCAGGGGCAGGGTGCCGACAGCCCACGCTGAATACCTCCACACCAGAGATCTGACGTGCCTCCCGGGAAATACGGCGCTCCTCAGCAAGAGAGAGAGTACCGGGATTTTTACTAGGATGTTCACATTGCCTGCGGAGGATAAGATGGCCATGACTCTTAACGGAACGTCTGCTTAAGTGCACGGATTTTGTAAAAGACGGATGTTGTGGGTTAGTTCATTGTTGCCATTTGGCCGTTCTGATTGTTTTTGGAAACTTTCTGTCTTTTGGAATTACGCAATGCCTTGACAGACGTTGTGTGACACTAACTAGTGGTGCGACAAAAGGCTGCGATTTGGTATATATGTGGGATGACGCATCAGCCTTTCCAATTGCGCTGCGGTTCTCGGGAAAGCCCTGAATGCATCGGGGCTTTATTCTGCACTGTTCTGTCTGTACAGTGGCCGTTTTTCCTCTTTCACTCCAAACTAGGTCATTCCAGAATTTTTGTGGTAACAGTGTTATTACCTTCCAAAAGGCCAAGTGACTACCAGATGTCAAAAGGATCTGCCTCGCTTTGCCAGTTGAACAAGTAACCAGAACGCAATTTCAGTCCAGTACAAGGTTTTGTGAACTGCATAGCATTAACACAATTTGAGTCTTAGGATAGCTCTATAAGAGAGGACCCATCCCTTGGTGGCATAGAAGTAAAAAATGGTAATCTGTAAATGGAATTTTTTAGTTTTACTGGACTTCATAAACTAAATATTTGATTGAGGTTATTTTTCCATTGTTGTTTTTGGACAGTTTCTGTCATCCTTCTGGTCCTAAGATTTATGCATCCCTGCTCCAGTTAAAAATACTCTCATATAATAACTGTGTTTCATGTAAAGAAACATGCTTTGCATTAGGATGTTAAGTTACTGTGACTGTATGGTTTAACATTAGCTTTTATCCTTTTATCCTGTCACTGGAGACTACTTTCAAAAATGGAGACTTTCAAGCAAAAATATTAGTGGTCCTTGAGCAAGCGTTCTAAAGGTCATATAGCATCCTGCATCACAAACTGCAGAAATAAATGGATATTTAGACATTTTCTACATCTGTTGTCCCCATAACCAAAGCAATAATTTAGAGTGAGCACTTCTGCTGCGTCCCAGGAGCGGAGCCTGCTGATCACTGACCTGAGCCCCCAGAGCAGTCCTGCAGCTCAGTTGAGAGTTTGTGTAGGGCAAACCGCTCTTGAATTGCACCCTGCACCTCAGCAAGGCCAGCTCCATGAGCAGAAGCAGCAAAATGGGCAAGGGACAGAAGCAGAGCTCCTGGCAGTTTTCTGCTGCTGGTGCAGCAAAAGCTACCTAGAGCACTAGCACACTGAGATGGGCAGCAAGGTCTCTCAGAAAAAAATACAATGAATATTCGTTATGGTGGTCTTTTACTGTTGCCACTTTGAGCTGAACTGAAGAAATAACAAGTAGCGCAGAGCACAAAAGCTATGATAAATACAAAACAGGTCACTATAGTCAGGACTACCAAGAGCTTTCGGGTGCTTTCTGGACATAACTTCAAGTAGGAAACACTAGTGTGATGATCTGATCTCAAAGCTGTAGAGGTAAGGTTCATCATAGTGAAGTCTCTCTCTAAAGGGACCCACCACCTCCTAACAAAGAGCAATAGCGAAAAAGCTCCCACAGCTTCTCCTAAAAGAAACAGCTGCTTGGTTCTTCAGGCTGTGGAGCTACCAGCTTCACCATCACTTTTTAAATGAAAATGCTTTCCCGTAAATAATAGCTCCATGATCTGCTTCTTCCTCTCCAGGAGTGATGATGGGAGGGATCCATCAAGCAGATACGGGAAACATTAATTTTGGTACATTAGCACTGACTGGAAGAAAATCAAGCTGGAAGACAGTCAGAGAAGATAAGGTGGTGGTGTTTTCTTTTAGAAGACATTCAGAAATGTGCTGTGATACCCAGAGAGGAAAGATGCCTACCTCACATCACAGCCTTTTGTAGGTCTGTTGTGATCAGCTGGCAAAATAAAATCACACTGAGAAAGGTGTGGTTTCCACTCGCATAGTTAATGGAAAGGAGGTGCTTTTGAGAAGGGGGCTTTTCTGACATTCTCTTCCAGGGAAGTGGCATAATAGGATTATTGTTTATTAATATATAGACATTACATTACTGTATTTGTGGACAACAAAATGGTACAAATGGAGATTAAATATTGCTACGTTAAAATTTACCAAAACAAAAATATTCTTTTACACAACTCTTTTAACCAAGCCACATTGACCAAGTTTGAAAGTGGACTATGCTAACAGAATTTAGCACAAAAAACCCCCTACTTCAGTGCTGTTGTGTAAGCTGTGGACTCTAAATGTGAAATCTGGCCCCAGTGAAACCAGTGACAAAAATTCTACAGGCTGTGTGGAACCAAGATTTTTGCCCTAGTTACACAGAATGCATCATTATTAGTTTGGCAGCTGTGATCCAAGCGATCAGAGATGTTTCATATTAAGCAGAGCTAGAACATGACAGCAACGGTGATGCAGCAGGAGAGCTAAGGAGGCACCATTAACAGTACGTGTGATTGCCATTTTGGAGGATGAATTTTCTTTCATTCCTCAACAACCAATATTTCCTACATGAAAACTAAAAAGTTACATTCTGGCAAAAATACATTCTGCTAACATATTCACTGAGAAAACATTCCAGTCACTGCACTAGTAAGAGCTAACACGATGACAGTTTAGTTTGTTAAATGCAATACAGCGTCATAAGACTGCGAAGAGATATCTGTCAAACCTGAGAAGTGAGTATCAGAGCCACAAAAAATCCCCAAAACATAAAGATACTGAAAACAGTAAAGTACTGAAGAGCTTATAGCAAGCCACATAAAAATAGCTAAAGGTTCACAGATGCTTTGTAATGTATTGATACTAGTGTTAGCTTGTAACAAATATATTGTAGATTGGAATTCTCGTCTGTCTTGTCTATCTGATGGTCACAAGATCATGACATAATTACATGTAGAAGTAGTCTAAGAAATAAATAACAACACGTATACTCAACATGTGTGCTATTCAGTAATTACAGTCACAAACATCAGGAATAAATTAGCTCTTGAAACTAATTTTGGTTCCTTCTGCGTATGTTAGCACAGAAAAGTACACTTCTCTCTTTTGAGTTAAAATACCTAGCAAAATTACTGGAAACCTTGACTTTTAAATTACCTTTCTCCTTACTGTTTTCATCTTTGAAAGCCTCATGCAAAATCCTTTGAAACAGCTTCTATGAAATTTGGAGCAGACATGAGTATTGTAAATGTGCAGATGATGGCAAAAAGGGTAAATGCAACCAGGCACAATCTGTCTATAACAGCGGCCGCAAACTTCCACTCGCTGCAGATTTCCTCACCCTCATCTTGTTTTCTGAAGCGCGTTGCGATGAACTGAACCTCCTCCAGGATCTTCACGATCACTGGGAGGTGATCCACGAAAGCTTTCTTCTGAGCGAGCTCGATATCCTCTGGCGAGGGGCAAGTAACCTTTCCGCTCTTGCTACCCAGATCGTTGCTCTGGCGGCAGCGTGGGCTCTCCATGGCGTGGTAGCTGTAGACCACGTTGCCGTTGCTGGACTGGTGCCCGGGCAGGACGTTCAACTCAGCGCTGTTGACGCTCGGAGGGTGCTTGGGATAGCTGTATTTGCAAGAGAGGGGCCTTATGTTTTCCCCAGGTTTCTTCATTCGCAGAAACCAAGCGCACCAGTTCAGCAGGATGACACGGACCTGAAAGAGAGTGATCAGAATATGAATAAAGGGAGCCTTTGAGCATTTTAATGTACTGTTTCTGAAGCATTTGGTGGCTACTGTCATCAGTCCTTACGTTCAATTAGAAAGCCTGGCTGTTTGCTATGTTCTCCAACTATCTGATTTTAAGTGGAGTTTTTCAGGATCTGGGCCCTTCCCAAAAATGACATTTTTCAGACATGTTTTGAACATACAGGTGTTCCATGTCCACCCAGCTTAGAGAGCAAAGGAGATTTAAGATCTTCACTTCACAGAACAATTCTCGAACTCCCCTATTTTGCAAACAATCCTGGATCTCTGTGGTTGAGCGGAAGGCACAAAGTTGGCTGCATTCTTTTACAACCATTTCTCAGTTAATATGGAGAGAGATACTCTTAAAGATTTGGGGGGCAAATGTTTAGATTGTGCTGAATTAGACTATAGGACAGACTAACTGAAGTTTTTAGCATATACCCTCCCCGCAACCCCTGCTGTTTAAGTCTATATAAACAGCCTTGTGTTGTTTTACTTGAAAGCTGTTGCAATCCTGTTTTAATCCTTGGTGAAGAGTTCAGCCACATAACACAGCAGGCCTTCTCTCAAAACAACAGCAGCTGATCAGTTAAATTGGGCAGTTCGAAATCTGAATGTTGTTATTATCAGCTGTCGTTTCCTCATGCTCTGGTATAAAACTGCTCCGACAGTTCGCGAGAGCTTTCTAACCTGCCTATGGACGTTTGTGGGGCAAATATTTCCTATTAAGGCTGTCAGGTGAGCTAACTCAGGAGGGTACATCCAGCATTTTTTTCCCTGTGAACTGATCTTCAGATCCCTTGTCTGAACTCTGAGCCTGCCGGATTTCCCATTTTTAGTACTGATTGCTGTGGAAGGCAGACAGCAGCAAACTCAGTCAGTAAAATCTTGTAGCCGTAGAGTCCTTCAAGTAGTATGTATAGAGGAACGGACATTCGCAAGGAGCTGGTGAGAGTCACTCTTGGAAGATAGGTGGCCTCTTCAATTACTGGTTCGCTCTGCTTGCAGAAAAAGCAGAACTGACCTCTGGTTTCACCCCTGTGCCCAGGACCGCCTGAAGGATGCTGCTCCTGTCGGTTTGGCCCTGTATGCCTCAGGGCCACCCCTCGTCCGTAGGGTGGTTTCAGATACAGGTGGAGTCATCTCCTGCGTTTGCACAGGGCAGATGCGCAGGTGGGCGAATTACAGCTCGCGCTTTGCTTGGCTGCTGTAATGACAAGCGTAATTTCAGAATGGAGGAGACGCTAATTACCACAGCAGGGAGTAATAATAGTAAAACCCAAAAGCCAAGACGAGTGGAAGATGGTAATACAATTTTTAAGTTTTACAGTGAGAGTTCTTCTGGCTCGCAGCCCTGTGGGCCATTCTGCTTCACTCCCTCTAACGAATCTTTTATTCCTCACCCTGAAAAGCTATTTTCCTGAGTTTCAAATTATTCTGCTTTCATTGGTGGCTTTAAATGTTTCACTATTTCCTCCCTGGTCACCACAGACAAACACAAAACTATAATGTAGCAGGTTAAAAAATCCATCCTGGATTTAATTGAACTTCCTTAATTAAAATGTCCTCTGACTGCTTATGGACACAATGATTGCATATTATCATGGAACAATATAAAGGCTTTAATTGCTGACAATATTTCAGCAGTGTCAGTGGCAAGGGTAGAGAGAAATTCATTCTCACATAATGTGAAATTCCAAAATACTAGGCCAGGCAAACTTTATTAGAAAATGTTGATATGTCTGCCCTGGGTCTTCAAGGAGATGTAAGGGGAAAAGCTCTGTTCTGCAGAAATGTTACTTTTTCTTTCAAGATGGTGTGCTTATTCTTTGGAGAATTTACATTTATAATTTCAGATACAGACAAGCCCATTTCCTACAGACAATTAAATACATGCAAGACAACACCGCAGCTTTTCATGTGTTTGGACTAATGCCATATTCCCTAGAAAGCACAGACGTTCAGGCATCAGTCTCTTCCTGGCATGCCAATTGGTTGAGGTTGTCTAGAAACAGCCCGGGTGTGAACCCCTGCCCACCGCTTAGCCCACGGACAAGGCTGTAGCTACAGCGCTCTTTGCAAGGAGCACCAGCTCCCCGGCAAACCTGCACGCCCCAGCCCGACGGCATCAGCCAGCCCAGGATTATATCCAAAGGGAAGCCTGAAACTAAACAACCTGATGTAGGCACAGCAGAGAGCCGGAGAGCTTCTGCCTCTACCTTGGAGGTGCTCCCAAGGAAAGCCCACGCCTTCCCCTGGAACTCGCTCCAGCAGCCAATTCCATCAAAGGTGGAAAAACATCCCCTAACAATTAATTAGGGGTAGAGCCTTGCAATGCATGGATGTCTGGCTCTGCCAAGGGGAGGGGTGTGTGGGGAGTGAGTAGTTCTAGGAGGATCTGCTGAGACTGGGATTGCAGAGAACAAATTTCAGGTAAGCAATTTCCTCCTCTCTGCAGATAGCCATCTTAATAGGTTCCTGTTTTTATTCAGCAAAAAGCTGTATGGATGTCTCTGAAAAAAAAGGTAAACGGGCCCGGAAAGATGCTGGCAGGGAAAAATCAATGGGGATTATGCCATAAATCCAATTGACTGAGCAATGGCTATGACTTGCAGAGAACTTGTGTACTGACCACTCTTGGGCTGCCAGCCTCTTCCCACACAACTGGCATTTGCCCCTTTTGTCTTGAGATCGCTCAGCCCTGCCTGCTTGCCTGTGCTACAGCTGTCACAGTATATCATCTGCACTCTCCAGTAATGCCTTCTACAGTCTTTGCTTCCTGATAGTAATTTTTTTTAAGTGTATGGCAGTTCAGCTGGCAGGCCATTGAACCTTGTTGTTCAAGGATGACGACCCCCTGCACACAACGTTTTCAGCCAAAAAATAGTGGACCTCAGCAGGTCTGTGGCAAGAACCCAGAGTACTCAGATAGGTCTTTCTTATCTGTAGTTTCTACCTGTCATTCTTTGTCCAGACGTTGTCAAATACAGACCGTATGGGGGTTTTATTCATCAATATATTCATCATTATTCATCAATGACTTGGATGAAGGGACAGAGTGCACCCTCAGCAAGTTTGCTGATGATACCAAACTGGGAGGAGTGGCTGATACGCCAGAGGGCTGTGCTGCCATTGAGAGAGACCTGGACAGTCTGGAGAGGTGGGCGGAGAGGAACCTCATGAAGTTCAGCGAAGGGAATTGCAGGGTCCTGCACCTGGGGAGGAATAATGCCAGTCATTAGCACAGGCTGGGGGTTGACCTGCTGGAAAGCAGCTCTGCGGAGAAGGACCTGGGAGTGCTGGTGGACACCAAGTTAAGCATGAGGCAGCAATGTGCCCTTGTGGCCAAGAAGGCCAGTGGTGTCCTGGGGTGCATTAGGAAGAGTGTTGCCAGCAGGTCGAGGGAGGTGATCCTCCCCCTCTACTCAGCCCTGGTGAGGCCACATCTGGAGTACTGTGTCCAGTTCTGGGCTTCCCAATGTGAGAGACATGGCACTACTGGAGCAAGTCCAGCAAAGGGCTACTAAGATGAGTAAGGGACTGGAGCATCTCTCATATGAGGAAAGGCTGAGAGAGCTGGGCCTGTTCAGCCTGGAGAAGAGAAGGCTGAGAGGAGATCTTATCAATGTGTACAAGTATCTGAAGGGAGGGTGTCAAGAGGATGGAGCCAGACTCTTTTCAGTGGTACCCAGTGACAGGACAAGAGGCAATGGGCACAAACTAAAACACAGGAAGGTCTGTCTGAACATAAGGAAGAACTCTCCTGTGAGGGTGGCAGAGCGCTGGAACAGGTTGCCCAGAGAGGTTGTGGAGCCCTCTTCCGTGGAGATATTCAAAAGCCATCTGGATATGCTCATGGGCAACATGCTCTAGGTGACCCTGCTTGAGCAGGGAGGTTGAATTAGATGATCTCCAGAGGTCCATTCCAACCTCAACCATTCTGTGATTCTGTGGTTCTGAGTGAAACAGCAGCAGGTCTGTGCTGGGGGAACAAGTTCCCAGCAGCATGCTTCAATACACAGGTCTAGATACTTCCATTCATTTCTTCCCACAACCAATCCCTATTTTGCTCTACATCTAGCCAGGAATCTCTTGCCAAATATGTTCCTACAAATTTTCTTGCCAATGGCAAAAGAAAATCCACTCTTTCTACAACTGCTCCAGAAGTGGACCAAAGTGTGTACCTCTCCCAAACATATTACGGGGAAATGGATGTTCTCCAGATCCCGTGATTGCTCAACCCTTTTTTAATTTGTTACTGCATTTTTCGCTATGGGTCCCTTGGATTCACTCATCGGGAGGGAAGTCCTCTCAGCTCTCCAGGATGTGAATGGGAGTGTGTCGGGTTGCTCCAAGTCTTGCAGGAGCTCCGGGGAGCTCCAGATGACCGATATGAAAGAAGAAAATCCTTTGTCCAATAGTTTTCAGATATGCCATTTCTGTGTTCTGAGGTTTGAGAGAGTGAGCAACAAGCCAGGTCTGATAGCTTGTTACAGAAGAGCACAGTTCTTCAGGGCTTGCTTTGTCTTGCAGAATGGATGATTCGTGTGGTAATGGGCTGGTTTCATGTGTCTGGTTAGGCCTAATGCTAAATCTGGACGTACTGTAGAAGCAGCTATAGAAGTCCTGTCTTAACATGTAACATTCAGTTGTTACAGGGCTTTGCAGAACTGTTCTCTTAGGCTTGTCCTCTTTCCCAGGAAACTTCAAAAAGAATCACGAATGATAATTTCCTCTAATGTCTCATCATCATAGTGAAGTTTCCTTAGCAAAAATATTTGACGTGGCCTCAGAGAGCATCTTGATGGGCTGGCAAGGAGCAAGAATTGACTGGCAGGGTCTGTGAGCATATTTAACAGGACACCTCAACCCATGCCCAGACTCCTCAGAAGGCAGAAGACACAGTACAATTGCCCAAGGGGCTGTTGTGCTGCTGCATACTCTATCCATTTGGACATCTGAAGCATGTTTATCCAGACTGGTGTCCTCAAGTCTTGCTGACATAGAGGTTCGTCTAGAATTCACCTGCTGTGCTGTCTTGAAACTAAGCTGATCTTAATTTATACAGCATTTTAAGAAGTGATTGTTAGCTATGCTTAATATCTACTGATCTATTTTTTTTAATTTGCATTGACTCTGCAACTTATTTTTAGAGAAGATAAATTAGAAATCAGTTCTGTTTCTCAAGCTGACACTGGTAGCCATGTGAAATTTCACATCACATCACGATAGTTGTCCAGCATGACAAATAAAGTGAATGAGATAATAGAGGACGCTGCAAAAGCAGACTTCTTAGAAACCAGGGTGAGCAGATGACTGCGACTATTGGTATCTGCTTTAGCTTCATTACTTTTCCTTTTGTAGCAGCAATGTGTTCCCTGCTTATTCTAAAACCCATTCTTGGGAAGGTGAGAGAGAAAAAAGTATGCTTTTGTTTTTAACATGAAAATCTAAAATAAACACATTCCTCCTGAAAGCTAACTGGGGCTGGTACTGGACCTCACTGGCGTAACAGACTCTTCTGTTGTAGAGAAAAGAGCGTCCACAGACTATGGCACTGAGAAGTCATCAGATGCCAGCAGACAAAATTGTTTCTCCAGGCAGACAAGTGGATATGGTTTCAGCAGAGGGCAGATTTCCCAGCAAAGTCCAGGGGTCCCTCAGCACAGCCAGACTGAGCCCAGACTGAGCCTGACTCCATCTGCTGATGATGCAGAAAAGCAGTCAGCCACCCTGCAAGCTGTAAGAAGCACAGCTGGATTTATATCCAGGACCCTTGGTGCCCTGCGGTGGTGGGTACTGTCTTCCAGCAACTCAGAGAGCCATTCACAGCTGGGACAGTTGCAAGAGTGGAAATGCGGACTGCCTCCAGCGTTGAATTCTGGACCTCCTGTCCTTGTTTTGGGAGATTACAGCTCTGCCAGTGACTGCAGTATGAACCTCTACAAGGCAACATGCCAGACAAACTGCCCAGCAGAGACTAGTAGGTGTTTGCTTAGTGCTTTGAAACGCCAAGTTTTATCAGCACCAGCGACTGCTGGATAAGAAATCAAGGCTGTTGCCTTTGGGGTCAGCACTTGCAAAGTGGGTGCAGAGTAAGCTGTCTCCTGGTTTAAGTTTAAAGAGAAAACCCAAATAATATATGCTGGTTTTAATGGAAACCCAAATTTAGTATATTCGTTCTTTTACGCTGGCAGCAAACACAGCAGTGTCACACATACTGTCTGTAGCTGGCACTTGGGATTAATTGAGAACAACTTCTGCCCCTCATTAGTTCACTATAAATTGTAATTTTTTTTTTAGTAGGTTGTTGAATATTTACCGCCAAAGCTGCTTACCCATTTGGGCATCTTTCCTGCTTGAGGGTCATGATGGTGAAACTGTAAAACCAGCACCGTTACCACCACAGACAGACCAACGATGACCATGATGCTTGCGAAATATTGAGCTGCAATTGAAAGGAGGATTTGGTTAGGAGAGGAAAAAAAGAAAAGGCAAATAACATTCCTCAGCCAGGCCCTGAGAGCAGTCCTGTGTCACATCCAAACATCCTCTCCTCTGGCCATCCACACTATACACTGCTTGAGGCCTTTGCGGTTTTCAGTACATCTGCTCAGCCCTTTCGCCTCCACCTAGGGGAGGGCTAGAACCAGTGAAAGGCGTATTTGCTTTGCTTTTATTCCCGCTGCAGGGACGGCATGGTGCCTGTGGAGCTGACGAGGATGCTGGTCACGAGGCCCCGGTCCTGGGAGCCTCCTGGTGGTACCGGCAGCAGTGCCAAAGGCACATGCTTTGTTCGTTGGGTCACTGGACCCCTCAGCAAAGTGTGACCACGGCACCATTTCTTGCCTGTTCTCCCCATCACTGCCCACAGGGGTTAGGCATCTTCTTCAGCACCCTCCTCAGCCCTCAAGCCCACCTCCTCTGGGTCCTAGCTGTGCTTCCGCCTTACTGCTAAATCTAAGCCTGCCACGCAGGACAGAAATCGAGATCCTTGAAGCCAGAGCAGGGACCTGAAACCAGTCTAAGGCCCAGCACAGCCTCCTCATGCCGGGAGTTAGGTTGAGGCACTGGAGTGTGAAAAAGAAATGCCCACAGAGCTAGTGACGTTTGCTATGGCAAAATACTAGGGAGTGTGACAGTCAGATAACAGGGAGCAACATGGGGCAACGCGTGGCACTGCCAGAGCTTATAACCTCTTCCTATGCCCACCCCTCCCTGCCGAAGCTTGCAGGAAAAGTCAAGGATTTTAATAAGGACTCCAAGGCAAGTTCTGTGCCAGGCTCAGTTTCCTAACACCTCTTTTTGTTGCCTTAGCGGCAAAGAGCGTATTCATAATAATGAGGTTCTGATGCCTTCCTGAAACCAACGCTAGAATTGCTTCAAGAGGCAGGCATAGCTTTCCACGGCCAAATGAATTATGCAGCTGGACTAGAAGAATACTCCTGAGGGCAAGGTGAATTGAAAGATCTCTGTTACACTTACTCATGAAAGAATAAAGGCAACGGTGGTGCAAAAACAGAACAAACCATGAACTCAGGCTTCAGAGAAGGTGGCTGATCTGACTCCAAAATGAGTCATATAATAGGAATACAGGCATGTTGACACCACTAGAATAATTAGTGCCATAAGTCACTAAACCCTGCAGCAAATTCTATGCATTTAGATGCCACCAATAAGACTTCCAGGCCTGAAGTGATCAATTAAAAATGGCTTTGGTTAGGATTTTTCATAGACCCTTGGAAAATTAACCTCTCAGTTGAATTTGAAAGGAACTTGGTATTACCTGACTCTTGAAAATCCCAGCCAAGGATTAGCTGAGGAATTCACATTCTTAGTTTCTTGTGCTGTAATCCCAAGAACAGAGGGCAGGAAATTGCTATGGAGGTCTGGAGTAAACAGGGAAAACAGTTCTCTCAAGCCGAGACTGGCAACTGTAGGGGACCTGTGGTGCCATAAAGAAAAATGCTATCTGTTCTTGCCTGATGGTGGGCAAGGAAGAAATGGCTGGGTGTGCATCACTTGCATTTCTATTTGGGTCCTTCTGGCCAAGGTACTGTTAAGTTTTAAGTTGGAGAGTAAGGATGGAGAACAGAGGGCATGGTGCTTCAGCTGTGTTATCAGTTTCAGGCGATAAAAAGTCACAAGTGTATCTGTGAAATGAAAACTGGCAGGTAGTCCAGCTAGGAGGAGATATGATGAAGACTGTTGCCCACTCTCCTGTGGCAAGATAGGGTGGACCTGAGAGCCACTGTTGATAAAGTAATTACTAGAGCTTCTGCCCATGGGTCTCTTGGTTCCAAAACACGGCTCTGTGCTCGCATTACGGATCCTGCGTCAGGGCAGAGCCACGGGCAGGGGTGGCTGAGACCGAGCCAGGCCTGGGATCAGTGACAGTTCACCTGTAAGGGACGGAAAACCTCCAGTCCTGAGCAGGTTCAGGAGTGAGGCAAACTGATGCTGACTCTGAAACAGTAGCTTTACCCCCTCAAATATTTCCTGGTCTTCCCTTCCATGGCTTATTCCTACATCTCCTCTTTCCCTGCAGCAGAAGAATATTCTCCTCCTGCAGCTCTCAAGAGAGCTCTGGTGGGAAAGACTCTCGTGCTGTCTCTCACACACCTCCCCAAGAGCGTGGCTTAATCCTCCTCCAGTCTGCTGGCCTGGCATCTCTGTCCCTGGCAGTCTTTAGCCCTCACCCCAGCCAGATCAAACCCATCATTTGACAAAAGCTTCAAGGGCCGCGGTCCCTTGTCACCTCCACCACCCCCTCTGCCATGACCACTGCTCTCTTATCCTCCTCCAGCAACCCTGTGAGCAGAGCTGCTGAGAGGACCAACCTGCAAGGCACGTAGGTACCACTTTCCTTGGAGCCATGGCACTGCCATCTCCACTCACCCTACTTTGGCCCCACATGATCAACCAACTCCACTCCTGGGCTTCTCTTGATATTGCCAAGCACAGCCACAGGAACAGAGATGCTGATCCGTCAGATGTGGTACAGGGAACAAGCAACAGAGTAAGAACTGAGCTTCAACAGCTGCAATCCAGCCACAGGATTGTCCTCTTCCCTCCCCCCTGCCCCAGTATTTCAGAGTCCATCCTAAAGCCCACAGCACAGGTGCAATTAGGGCTTTGAGACTCCCACAAAGTCTCTCCCTTCCAAGTGTATCTGTCAGCAGCGGGCAAATGTGAAACTGATTTTACAAAGAAGCTCAGCCCATTTCATTTAAACACCTCGAGGAGAATACTCAATATCTGTCACTGAGCATGTTATTGTCTTATCTTACCCTGGAGCTCCTGGTTACCAAGATCTTTTCTAGGCTAAATGGGTCTGCGTGGAGGCTTTAATAAATGTCCCAGCCACAGGCAGTGTCAGCCCCCAGTGAAGGAGCAGCCAGCCCAGTCCAGAGTGCACTGGGAAGAGCGTGGGCCTGGGTGCTGGCTGTGAGTTGCTCTGAGGCAGAGCTGGGATGCGATTACCATGCTCTGGAAGAGAACTGCTCCCATTTTCTTCTTCTGTCCTGGACAGCTGCCACAGGGCAGGAAAAGGGACTGGGACACCAGCGTTTGGAGCCCCCGTATGCTCCTGCCTTGCATAGCGATGCTCCCCAGGGATGCGGAGGTCTGCACTGGTCGCTATTAGCTGTTCTTCATGTGACTTCAAAGCTGCATGCTGCTTTCTTCAGCAGTCATGTGTCAATGAAACAGCTGCTGCTTGTGCACAGGAGCTGATCTCTTTCAGGCATGAGGTGTCTGCTCTTTCATTGTTGATTTTCTTCCCTCTCTTTGCCAGAGGGGGCATGATGTAACACGCTACCTGGACAGCTGCTTTAACATCGGGAGCTGTCAGGCTCAGCCTCAGCACCATTAGAAGATGACCAGGTGCTGTAATCACAACAAATACTGATCTGACACAGCCACAGAGACCCAGTAAGTCTTTTTAAATGATCAGCGATGACAATAGCTATTTGTTCTTGCAGACATCCTCTGACATTAAAGAGTAAAACCTGTATCAAAAGGATGGCCTTGACTTGCAATCCAAAACTTCAGGAGTTTCCAGCACCATTTTAGGACATTCTGTGACATCACCCAACATCAGGGAAGCACCTTAAGATTATTTTAGAAATGTTTTGGAGTGGAACTGGATTAACTTTAACTTTAAGACTAATTAATAGAACAAGGTAAATAAAGCAGAAACCCTAAGAAAGGCAAGAAGATCCCAGAGTGATGCGTTGCTTTGTTAAAATTATTACTGAATACTGACAGGAAAATCAGTGTATTATCCAGATTTATTAACCCAGTTAATCATGGAAAGACAGAGCTTCCCCACTGCGGCAAGTTACAGTCCTGGTTTTATTATGAAATGGAGGAGGAGGAAGGGGAATGTCATACTCAGGTATTCACAGTGGTTGAACTGGATGCATCCCACTGGAGTCTGTGTTCCTTCTCCGCAGAAAGCGTCAGTAACTGCACCTGAAATGCTGGAGTGGTTTACAGCTGCTACTAGTCAGGTCATGTCAACCATTTGGTGTTGAATGCCTCCACTGAACTCTCAGGAAATGGGAGAAATGTCTCAAAACATGCACCAAATGAGCTGTGCACCACTGCACCTCTGGAAATGCTTCCAGTTCATAAGTTGCAGCCTGTGGAGGACTCAGGAGACCTCAGAGACCATCCCAGGGGCTTCCAGCCGTCCTGTTTCTCTCCTCCTATGGCAGAGACTGGGGCCAGTGCCAGGCAGACAGGGTCCCAGTACACAACAGCTGATGGCCCACCATTTGTGCAGAGTTTCTCAGACACCAGGGCACCGAAAGGTGAAGGAGGGATTCCCTTCCTAGCTGATTTACCCTTGTACACAGAGAGCAAAGAAACAAGGAAAAGGATGTGGGCAGGAAAATTATGTCCATTACTGATGAGATCTGCTCTAGCTGAGCCACCATGTGTCATCCATTACCTCTCACTGATGTTAGAGAGCAAAGAGCATCGTCATGTTCCTGAACTGTGAGCTGATGCCTCATAAACAGAAAATGTCTTCAGAGAGTGAGAAATCTAAGGATTAGACTCTGTGTTTACCTTTTGGTTATGATACTTGTAGAGGGCATAGGGTCAGTGTTTTCAAGCTCTTCTCCCACACGCTTTTGAGGAGTAGAACAAGGTATTTGAGAAAAAGAACAGCTGTATTTTTTTCATAAAGAAAGTTGCAAAGCTTGAGACTTTGGGAACAGCACCATTGACCACGGAGCCCAAAACTGCAAAGAGCTGCTGAGACTGAGAATTTCCATTGCATGGAAGAAGCTGAGCAGAGGCCTGGAGTCAGCAAGCTGCCAGGCAGGAGCATCGAAGGGCGGGGGGGAAAGCACTCAGCAAAATCAAAAAGAGACAGAGAAAAATGAAAGGGCAGATGCTAGAGTGGCAGCAGCTGAAGAGATACAGGCACATGACAGAAAATGTAATAGGAGATTAATCTCGTTTTCTCCATCTAGTCAGAACCACTAATGGCTTTTGCTCTTAACTTAGAACAATCTGTAATTCTTGGAGCTGTTAAAGCACTGTGCTGCTTCCTTCTCTCAGCAATTTGCAGCCTTGTTTGCTGTATGACTGAACTGCAAGAAATCACCCCGAGCATCTGGTGCAAACATATTTATTCACAGCTTACACCCTTCTTCTTTACTGAAATAAAATAAGCATGGTAAAGAAGAGCAAGAAGGAGACAAGGCTGTAAATATGTTAGGCTAGTAGAGCCCTGAGTAGCAAGTACTTATTGTGCATTAAGAACAGGCAAGCAGGTGAGCACAGTGAAAGAAGGGGACAGAGGGAAATGCAGTTTATATTTCCTAGAGGCGACGATAACTCAATTTTATTGCATGGCATTTGATATGTCCAGCCAAGGCATCAAGCATCGTGTGGATGTTAATATGGACTGAGGAAGTGACAGTTCCTTGTACTTATGAGTCCCAAGTTTTGTTTTTCATACACTCTGTGAACATACCATTTTTCAAGTGGTCCACACTTTCTGCAATAAAACACCTTTTAGAGCAAAATACAGGTTCTAGACCCAAAAGTGATGGTACTGTTCTGAAGAGAGCTGGCAGAAAATAATGATTTGCACTGCCTTGGCGTTTACTTGGGTATGTGGGAGGAAAAAAAAAAAAAAAATCATTTGTCTTCCCCGCAGACATTCTGCACTGAGATATAGCGCATGGTAAATCCAAAATGGTCGAGCACTTCCCATGTTCAGCAGGACGCCTTGAAGTTCCGGGCCAGAAGAGTGTTTGTGGGAGAAACAAATCATCTGACTGGTTTGAGAGGTCTGAACATTTCAATTTAGGATTTGGCTTATGGGCAGAAGCATGCCTTATCTGATCTGACAAAGTACTTTGAAAGCAATACTTCCTGTGAGCACCGGCTGGGGCGGAGGGAGAGCAGCCAGCTCTCAGCTTGCTGTAGCCTTGTCCGCAAGCTGGAATCTGCCTGCTGCGGGTGCTTCTGGCTGTTTCGCTGTGTGGCTGTACTTTCTCTGCCACCTGGGGCCTGATCTGAAGGACTCGTGGTCTGCAGTGAGCTTTGGATCAAGACGAGAGGAAGAAACAGCCAGGCGAGGTTCGCTAAGTAAACATTTTAGGGTCACTTCTGCACTCTATCGCCCTTTTCTTGCAGTCATGGGACTGCTAAAGTGGAGATGCAGTCAAGGTGGATGCAGGAGGGTGGACGGGGATCCCAGAGCCCGTGTCACGCTGCGCTGGGAGGAGAGGCAAACCTGCCCTGACTAGGGCCAGGCAGGGATTTGGTGGTGTTTCTTTAAGAATAAAACATCTGAAATAGGCTGAATCATCTAAGGCTGGAAGCAGCCAGGATCACAGAGGAGGAAGGAAGAGCGGAGCCCTCTGAACCCTTTCCATGGCATGCCGTGTGGCCCAGAGTGTTTTTGCCCCCGAGATGATATCGCAGGCAGCAGAATATGAGGGTGGGGAAGCAGTGCCAGCTATGCCCGTAACTGCATTGCCTTGAACTTTCCAGGGCCGTTGCTTTTGGCCATATCTGACTACAATGGGCTGTGGATTGATCTGTCTTTCTGAAAAACGGGTTGATTTTTGCTAGGTAACTAAACATTACATTAGGAGCTGAATTTTTTAAGGTATTTAGTCCGTGAGTCCAACCCAGCAGCCCATCCTGAGACATTGATTCTTGAAAACATGCCTATAGCAATGCAAGATTAATGAGATCCTGGTGATTGCTTTATCAGGTACTGTTGGAAGTGCGTAAGCATGCCCACCAGCTGTATAATCTTAAGGAGGCTCTACTTAAAGGATAATTGTGAAGGGGCAGAGTTACAGTTAGGAATCTGACTTGATCTGGAGAAGCTTCCTTCCTAGTTACTTCTTAATGCATGATTTGCTACCCTTAATTGCAAGGTTGCTTTCAAATGAATGATAGAGTTTAATGAAAGAGGTCAGGGATACAGAGTCTGCAAATAGGGAGGCACGATGCTCTTTAGAAAAGAGAATTCAGGCGTATGCCTATTGCCTAAGGAATGGATTGATCCTTTCTTCAGAGATGGTCACAAAACCATTAGCCAAAATGGACTTGATTATCCAGTACTGTTTATATGTTTCATGCTGTCTTTATCAAAATAAAAAAGCCCTTGCAGTTTATGACTGGATGTCTCAGATGTAGTTCCCAGATGAATTACCTGACCCTCTAGTTTGAATGGACAGATCCAGAACTTCTACAGAAACTCTATTTCAAATTATGTTATTTGTGTAATTTCAGTTTGGTCGCTGAACTGGGATTGTTACACATCCACATGGATCTCCCTCCTCATATAATGCCCTCAGTTGGTGCACAAGTGTACTATGTATTAGGAGCAGGCTATCTCCATGGAATTGCTGGCTTTTCAAGTGAGAGACAAATCTGTCTGTAAGTTAATAGGCTTATAGAAACGTAAAGGGCAGTTGTTACCATACACCTGAGCTGTATGACACAGGCTTTAGGATTTCAGCCAGTGATAGTGCAGCCAGCCCAGTAATTTCAGGTGTGTAACACGTCTGGAGTTCTGTGCATTTCTCTGTGGTTTTTCCTCATGAGATGATCTCCAGCTGTCTAGCTACACAGGCTCTTTATAAAAACTTTTTTAAAGAGAGAAATTAAAAGTAGGTCAAATCATGAGTGCAGCCAGACACACTGCCAGTGAGGCAGGATGAAGCCGTTCCCGGGGTGCGTAAGTTTAGGACACAGTTGCTGCCGTGTAATCATGGTCTGAAAGTCTGTTCAGGAGCCACAGTCCAGAGCTTTCAGTGCCAGGAGGGACCTCCAGGGCCCAGCAGTGAAGCAAGCCTTGCTCGTATAGTCAACTTGTGTTGAATTCTGGCCGAACCGTTGTGTTTGTGAATGCCATGGGACGTAAATACTCTCGATCCAAATGACTGAGCTGGTTTCTGTTGCTATGGGTGTTTAATTTTTTAAACATAAACAGAGGCATCCTTGCTCTGGTTCCTGGACTTTTCCTTTCTTCAGCATCATGGATGAGTTTGCAGAAGAGCAGCCCTTTAATTTTTGAAAGATCTCAATGCCTTGTGTGGCACATTTGCAATGCTGCTGAAAAGTGGGCTCTGGAAATATCTTGTTCCCCCAAACAGGGGGAAATTTCTGGAGAACAGGAGCAGGGGGACAAATGCAGTCACCCAGACTCCTAGCTGGAACATTTCTTGGCACAGAAAGGGCCTGGCTCACTGGGGAGGAAAAAGCTTCAGTACACATCACCCCGCAGTGTGTTGAAGCAGAAGAGTCCCAGTGTTAAAAGGCATTGAGCAACCTGCCTCTGATTTCTAGGCCAAGCTTTGCCACTTGCTCTTTACAGATGAAAAAAGTCTGCTTGTTGTTATTGTGTATTAACACAGCATCTATTGGGCTGCTTAGAAAACCGGAGTCCATCATGTGAGAAGTTGCACGTGGTGGGGGAAGAGAAAGTCCACTCTGGGCAGCTTTATGAACAGAGAGAGTGCAAAGGATGTGCCAAGGAAAGGAAGGAGGTGTTTTGCAGACAGGTTACAACAGGAAAAAGCAGGCATCCTGCCCCACCTGCTTCCCTGTGCTTACTTAGGCTGGAAAGTGCCTCATTTATTGTAAATATTAGTTGAGGTCAAGAGAGACTAGCCTCAGTTAAGAGGAATCAAGATACCATTTCCTCATTTCTTTGCAAACAGATCAGACATGAGAAGCCGGTTCTTTTCCTCATGTTATATCAGAGCAGCTTTCCTGTGCCCCCTTAACAGAGTGACTGCAAGCAGCAGCTCTGAGAATTTCTCACGTTCTCATGGTTAAATAGTTAAAACTGAGGCCAAAAGGCAGAGAAAAGTAAGATATACAGCATGTTAGGGACCAGTGTTGTTGGACTGGCAAAAGGTGGGACTATTCATATGGGTCCAGGTGGCTGTGGATGCACGTTTAATTTTAAAAAACCCAAATCCTAACAATACAAAGCAGATTTTTCAGAGTGTATGGGTCAGAGCATCTCTGCTCCCACAGACATGAAGACGAGCAACAGTGACTTCTCCTGCAGTCCAGCAGTTGGTCTTTCTATTTCAGGATCGAATTGCTTGCATCCTTTTTAAACCGCATGCTTTAGAAGATTCATTTATTCCTGTAACCTGGTGCTAATCATGGTGATTCTCCAAGAACTGAACAAGCTGTCCAAGGGTCCACCACTTCCTCCCTAGGGATTTTCAGCTGGAATTGGATCATGCTGAAGAACTGCAATTATTACCTGCTATACCCCTTCTGGGATCGCCTGCAATATCATTGTGGGAAGATTATTCTGCGCTTCCCCACTGGAGTAGGGAAAAGGCTTTCAGAGCTCAAGGTCTGTCTATACCATACAGCCCAACAGTGAGTACTTGCTGAACAAGGGCTATTTAGATCCAGCAGCCAAATGGGCAGGCGGTCTTGCCCTGTTTGTCTGGGCTGGTGTCTGGAGTAGAGCTAGGAGTTAGGAGTAGGGATTTAAACTAAGCACGCTCTGGGACAGAGATGACAACCCACATCTAAGTGGGGCAATAGTGGAGAGGGGTGGAAGGAAAATGGTGCACGGAGGGCTGAACAAGAAAGGCCTCAGCAATGGTAGCATAGAGCGGAGGGGGCCCACCTCCAGAGTGTGTGCACAAATTTGCACAGCCTGGGAAACAGGCAGGAGCAACTGGAGTCCTGTGTACAGTCACAAAAATTCAGCATAACTGGGATAACTGAGACGTGGAGATCACCAGACGCTCACACTGCTGGAGTCCTCTGATGGAGAGGTACAAGCCCTTCAGGGAAGACGATGTGCATTGCCCTCTACATGCAGGAGCAGCTCCTATGGTGGGTATCTACGGGACAGGTGACAGCTGGTGGAGAGCTTGTGGGCTGGGGTCAGATGAGAGGCCAGTGAGGGTGACACTGTGGTGGGAGCCTGTTACAGACCACCTGATCACTGTGGGCAAGTGGATGGGGTCCTTTTTAGGCAATGCAGGGATACCTCTGTGTTGCAGACCCTGGTTCTCACAGGGGACCTGGACTTCCCTGTCATCTGCTGAGAGAGCAGCTGAGTGGAATGCAAGCTGTCAAGAGGATTTCTGGAGAGTGCCAGGAGTAGCTTCTGGATGGAGGAACAAGATGGGTCAACCAGAACTAGTGCACAGCTGGATCTGCTAATACTACCGAGGACGAACTGGCTGGGGACATGATAACTGGTGGCAGCCTGGGCTGTAGTGACAGTGAAATAATAGAGTTCAAGATCCTGATAGGATTGAGGGAGAAAAGCAGCAAAGTAAATACCCTGGACTTCAGGTGAGAAGATTTCACTTTTTTCAGGGATTTGCTAAGTGGGACCCCATAGGAGGCAGCTCTGAAGGCTAAAGCAGCTCAGGAAAGCTGCCAGGGCTTTAAGGACAACAGTCTCCAGGTGCAAGAAAGATCTTTCTCGCTACTCATAGAAACAAGCAGACACATCAGGAGACCAGCATGGCTAAGCAGGGAACTCATGGCAGAGCTCCAATGCGAAAAGGCAGCATATGGGGGATGGGGGTGAAAGTAGGGATAGACTGCAAAGGAGGAATTTAGGAACATTGTCTGGGCGTGCAGGACTGGTGTTAGGAAAGTTAAAGCTCGGCAGCTGAGATTGCCGAGGGACATCAAGGGCAACAAGAAGAGCTTCTACTGCTACAATAACATCAAAAAGCTCAAAAAGGAAAACATGGGCCCACTGGTGAATGGGGTGGATGATTTAGTGAGAGCAGACAGAAATAAGGCCAAGGTGCTCAGTGCTTTCTTCGTCTCATTCTTCACTGTCAAGGTCTCCCAGGTCTCTGTGCTTACAGAGTTCAAGGAGAAAGAGAACTACCAGTGGTGGATTAGGATCAAGTCAGGGATTACTTGTCAGGTCTCAACCCATACAACCCCTACAAGCCCATGGGACCAGACAGGCTGCACCACGGGTGCTGAGAGGGCTGGCTGGTATCCTTGCAAGGCCACAGAGACTGGGGAAGATCCCTGAGAACTGGAGAAAGGCAGTTGTTGCACCCGCCTTTGGGAAAAGCCAAAGAAACAATCTGGGGAACTACAGGCAGGTCAGCCTCCCTTCGATCCCTGGGAAAATCAGGGAGCGAGTCCCTGGAGAACATTTCTGGGCACTTAAGGCAGAAGATGGTAACTGGGAACAGTCAGCCAGGAATTATCAAGGATAAATCAGGCCTGACCAACTTGATTGTCTTCTATAATAAAATGAAAGGGGACAATGTCTTGACTGGAAATAACCCTGAGCAACCTGGTCTGACCCCATGGCTGACCCTGCCCTGAGCAGGGTTTGGGCTAGACACCTCCCCTGATCCCTTCCAACATGAGTTATCTTGTGATCCTGTGAAGCAGGAGCTCCCATTAAAGGGGGATTGCCAAGTTTCAGAGCACACCAGCCCAGACTGCCTGGTTGCACAGTGGACCCCAGTCAAGGCTCAGTGTGCTTTTGGGCTGTAACAGGAGAGCATCAGGTGAGAGTAGCCAGGGGTTTGCTTTAGACATCCCTTTTCTGGATAGCTCAAGTCAGTCTCCAGGGTCTAATAGACCATCCATGTATTATAATTTTTCTTTTACAGTGTTTTACAGTGTGAAATTTGTTTAATGAACAGATGAAAGGAACAAACTGTCTTTGACCTACATGACAACTTTGATAGGTGCATTTCTAATACATTTGATATGCTCCAATTATTTCTGAATCATGAAAAAACTTGCAATAATACAGGCTGCCAAGAAGGCATATTTAATACACTAGTGGTGAGAAGAGAGTCCCTTATCATATTCTTGGCTTTGTGATCCAAAAATGATGAAAAGGTGTGAGAGGTCCTAATACTTGAGCAGCCAACAGTCACCTGGAGAAGGGGACTTGACCCAATAGACCTCCCCACCACCCTGCTGATATTTGATGTCCACACATCTGCAATAGATTAGGTAGTAATTTGCTGAAACTTGTTATTCCAGCATGAAAATCTGTAATAATACATAACTCTTCATAGCTTTTTTTGGTCCAAATCTTTTTATCATCTCTAGTAGGGACCTATATTAGGAGGAATTGGTCTAAGTAAAGCTACTGCACTGGACATAGGCAAGCGTATCCGTTTAGTAATTCCAGCTGGCTTTTGTTACATATTATGTGAAGCAAAATTATGTAAAGATCTGTCAGATGCCTTGTCTCTCCTCCCCACACAGCAAGTTTCTCTGAAACTGTAGCTGCCCCTGTGGAGTCCTAGATACATGTATGGCAGGGGCCTTGTTAGCTTTTTGGAAGCCCATCTTACTTGGTAAAAGAGTCATGCTGACTTTCAGCAAGGTGCCCAATTTATTTGGAGGCTTTCAGAAACTCTTGCTTAGGGGCATGCTGCATAGCCCTGTGAGTCACCATCCTTCCCGACTGTTAGGTCTATCTAACTCCCTGAAGTTAGATAATGAGGTTGTGCGACTAAATGTCATTTTGCTCTTTTTGTGGTATGCCTCATGCTAGGCTTTAGTTATGCAATGATGAAGCACACCCTCCATCGGCACCTAGATATGTTGTTGAATATATATATTTTTTATTTCTACTGTCCGCTGTGTGTATCTTAGTCATGATTTGAACAAAAATATTGGCATTAGCTCAGGAGATAATATAATTTTTCAGGTCCTAGTTTTTCCTATGGTGTTCATTCTTGCTTACTCTTTAAACCAGAACAGGTTTACTTTCCTTACCCTGCTATGAGGCCAGGGAATGATGCTTTCCCCAGTTCAAGCGCAGGCCCCCTTAGTCCTGATGAAAGAGACCGTCATCCTTGGCTTTGCTCCCGCCAACATGACATGCTTATCTGTGGCTTCTCCTTAAAGAATATGCCAATGCTAATTCAGGCTCTGCACTCAGCCCCACTTGCAAGCAACACGAAGGCAGCGTACAGGCCTGTGCCTTTACTGATCACATCTTGCCGCTTGGCCTTCCCCTTCTGCCCTGTTTAGCTGTCCCAACTCTGAAGGGTTTGTGCATCCTCAGGCCAGAAGAGGTGGGGAGTCACCTGCAGCTGCTGGCAGTCCGACCTGCCTTGGTCCTTTCACTTCTCCCTATCCTTCTCAGAGAGCAGTTTCAGGAATTTCATGTGGCAGAGGCTGGAGTCATTGACGTGCATCGCCGATGCGACCGCAGCCTGAGATCTCTCCTCGCTCCTGTCGTGCTGCTGTGGACTTGCAGAGCTGTGTATGTATTGCACACAGAAGTGACCTTCCCCTTCTGCAGTTTGTATCACACTAAACCTCAAAAACAACATGAAAGCAAGACCTGCATTTTCACTGTGCCTGGCAATGTTCATAATACCCAGCCAGCATCTTTGTGGGCCAGCTTATTGGTATGACAGCCCCATAACAGGCAATCAGTCTCTCCTGATGCCTCAGTTTATCTTGTGGAACAAGAGTGAATCCCTCATCTGCCTCGTTATCTGACCCTCCAGAAAGAACAAACTAATGAAGCACATGATTAGAGCACTCTGTCTTTCCCATATGACTTTGGGAAAATCATTTAATCCTTCACAGCTTCATTCCTTGTCTAGAAAAAGGGAAGAATGATATTTCTTCCAGCTCCTTCTCTACCCTTCCCATCCATGTCTGCTTTATCTGCTCAATCTGCAAGCTTTCTGGGGCAAACACAGTCCTTTACTGTGTGGGCATGTGTGTGTTCAGCACTTGGTATTATGGGCCTTCACCTGGAGCCTTCTGATAGCACCACGGTAAAAATAAAAGTAATAATCCACCATTCTGAGTCCAGGTAAGGTCTTTTAGATGTTTCCATGACTACCTCTTAGGCTATAATAAAAAGGCTTATATGGCATAAGCTTGGATTTCTTATATTGTCTTCCAGGGTAGTTACAGTGGAAGTCACCAAGAAGATAATCTGGTCAATAGCTTTCATCAAATGTTAGAAATCACCACCACACCAGTGATGTATTTGAATTTCGACTGCAATCTCTTGAATTGCTCTTGGGGTAGACAGAAGAGAGGAGGAGGAGAACTGGCAGGGAGAGATGCATAAAAGGAGGGAAGG
The DNA here is from genome assembly GCF_036417845.1 of Apteryx mantelli. Taxonomy (NCBI): domain Eukaryota; kingdom Metazoa; phylum Chordata; class Aves; order Apterygiformes; family Apterygidae; genus Apteryx; species Apteryx mantelli. The sequence continues at coordinate 9,339,891 of NC_090020.1, forward strand.
CAGGTCATGTGGGCAAGGAAAGAATTTTTTCCAGCCAGCAACACTGAGATTTTCAAAAGCTCTGTGTGGGACCCGCTTCATTCAAAAAGCTGCCGAAGCAACTTTACAGCCAGGCGCAACGAATCCAGAGCCAGGGCTGAGTATTATTCCAGTATTCACTCTGTGCCTGTGCCCTGAAGGTGCTGGGTCTTCAGCTTTGCCCACCTAAACCTCCAGGTTTTGTGTTAGTCCTATGTCCCCTGCACCTTGCAGTTACCAGCTTATCTGATGTTTTCAAAGCCCCTTTGCAACCCTCATGTAGGCTCTCTTCATATGCCCAAACAGTGAAGGCCCAGACAAAGATTTACTCCTGACACTGCTGAAATGCAAAATTCTATTAAAAAAAGATTCAGTCCTCAAACCGGCTTTGCACAGCTCTTAGGAAGTATCATAGGGTGTGCACAGAGCGACAAAAGCAACCTACCTATCAGTGGGACTGAGTCAGAAGTTGCAGGCATGATCTCAGCCACGAGCAGCATGAATACAGTCAGGGACAGCAGGACAGTGATACCTGCAGGGAATGAAAATAGAGAGGAAGGATGAGGAACGTGATCTCTGCAGCTCCTCTTACGATGTCTGTGCTGATAAATATAACCTTGTCCTGATCTACAGCTAAGCCAAATGCATGGCTTTGTGCTTGTCAAGACAAATGAGAGCTTCTGCCAAGTGAGAGTATCTTTGGATGCATCTTTAGCCGCTCTCTTTCCCCTTGTCTCAATTACTCCCAAAACCTTGTTCCTCTTAAAGTGATGGAGAAGTCTTTGCTGCTGAATGAAATGAAGCTTGCAGAACTTGTAAACTGTGCTGTTCTTGCAAAACTGGGCTCAAGCAAAGCCCAGCCAGTTTTTAAGAGCTTCCAGAGACTTCACAGTCACAAGTAATCTTTGGCTGTTGCTCATTGTATAATGCCCTCCGTACAGCTGCAACCTGATTTAAACGTAGCTCTTTGTTTATTTGCTCCCTCTGGAAAGGCTGTTGCAAAAACTCGCCGTTCTGGTGCTGAGAAATCACCTTCTGTTTCACAGCCTGCACGAACATTATGCCCTATTTTTTGTGTCAGCATCGCCTTTTAGCTCAAATAATTCTTTTTCTTGACTTCCCCCTCTTCTTTATAGACAGCAGTCCTATTCCCCTTAGTTCTTGTTTTGCTTCATGGAAGCCAGGCCACTCAGTTTTCCAACTGCTCTACGGACCCTCAGTGCGCTTGTTCCTTTCTGAATGTCTTTGCCCTGACCAGTTTTGTGCACAATATAAAAATTAAGATCTCACCTGGGCCAGTTTTGTGTGTTTCCTGCTTTCCCCTGTCTTCTACTCTTGGAAGCACATATAATAGTAAATCACATTTAACTCTTCTTTGACTGTCACTTCTTTGCATTTATGGGGAACTCATAGCTTGGTGGTTTGGGGACTTGAGGACCTGGAAGATGAGAATCCAATGCCCAGTCACTGCTGCTCGTGACCCTTCAGAGAGCCACTCCACCTCTCCGTAACTTAGTACATCCTAGCTGAAAAATGGAGCTAATCAGCTGTGAAATGCATTGAGATGCACTAAGGAAAAGAGCGACAGGGGAGAGAGTGTTATCGTTGCTGCCTGTGCCAGCGAAAAGTTTTGCCTCATCCCAGGATAAAATCAAAAGGATGATGTCAGTAGAAGTACGTAGCACAGTATGTGTGAATGTCTTACAGAAAGCTGTTACCCTGGTTTCTCCAACCAAACAAGTGCTTCAGCTGCTCCTCCAGGGAAATCTTTTTTATCAAGCACCATTTATTTCCCATTTTATGGAGAAGACTTAGAAAGGAAATGAATTTTTTAGCACTTACCTAAAGAAATCTTCTCTCCTGAATCAGCTGGCAAGAGGAAAACAAGCAATGCCAAGGCAGATATCAGAACGCATGGAATCAGCAGGTTCAAGCCATAGTAGAGTGTGCGTCGGCGCATGGTGACGGTATATGTCACATCTGGATATGGTTCTTTACAGCATTCATAATACATCTCGTTCCTCTTTCCTGGGACACCTGTAGAGAGGGGAGATCAGAGCAGTGGGGAGAGGTATCCCTGGAAAGGGGCCAAGCACATGATGGTTTATGGCACCTCTAATAGTGTGGTCTCTCACCAGAGCTGAAGGACTTTCAGGGACCACGTGGTCTATCCCTGACCACGAACAGATCCAGCCCTGCAGAGGATGTTCCTGGCACAGGCAGCAACAGCCACCTTGGTGCTTCAGTATTTTTTGCTTTAAGTCTTAAGCCAGCAATGGGGTGAGAAAAAGGAGACAAACTGAGCCCTGTCTTGACCACTGAACCAGTTGTTCCCTCACAGAGGATCTAGTGTAGGGGTGTGAGCACGCTACAACTACCTCCAGACAGTCTAGGTTCAGACCTGAGCGGGCATCTCGTCTGACTCCTGAGGTTCAGTCTGAGGGAAATGGAAGGGATTTCTCGCCACCTCAACCTCCGTGGGGTCTCTTACTGCTCAATACTTCCAAATATCAGACCCAGGAGTGCTTTGAAGTGTCTTGTGGCAACTGAGAAGGGAGAAGAGAAACCCCTAAGGCTGTCACCAGGCAAAAGTCATTTTCTAACACTATGGCCACAAGGATGAAAACATGGTGAACAGATTAAGGGGCAGAAGGGACAAAGTATGTTTTTTTTCCTCAGCTCGAAGTTGTTTGAAAGCTGAAATACATCACTACAGGGTTAAACCAGCTGTTGTAACTCTTAGTATGTCAGTGTCTTCAGCAACCTCTGAGGCAGCTGTGCAAGATTCCTGCTGTTCCTAATCCTGCTTCTGCATTTTCTGAGGGTTTTTTTCATGCCTTTTGAGTACTCAGAACCTGGCTTAGCCACAGAGACTCATTTGGGCTGAATAAACACAGTTCTGACCATCCCAGTCCCAACAAGGAAAGATTTGCAAACAGTAGCCAAAGGATAATGCAGCAAAACATACCTTCTGCCTCCCTGCAGAAAGCAAATGGTGACAAAGGGAGGATGTCATATTCACTAGCCCATGCAGCAGATTTTCTGCAGGACAGGTGCCGCTAGTGGTTATTTTTCTGTCATTCTCTTATATAGTACTTGCTTTGTTTCATCAGGAAAAACAAATATGATATGACTTCCGTTTTCAAAAGGGGTGTCGAGTTAAGCTTAAAGTCTGTCACCTCTGAGGGTTAAGAAACATAGCTGTCCAGCACAGCTGTACTGTGGATTGGCCAAAGTGACCAGGTTGCAGAAGACCCTGCTTGGCAGGGACATCTAAGACTCTGCTTGGCAGGGACAGCAGCAGCACAGGAAATGTCAGGGGAAGTTGGAAGACCTTTCCTGCCACCATTGCTTACCTCCTTTTTGTTTCTGCCCACATGACAGAAGATGCTATGGCGTGTTTGTTCTGGCAGGAGTGTGGCAAAAGCTCCATAAAGGATATGGCCGTGGCTGGCTTATGGTGTTAACTATCACTATAGTTGTATGGGCTAGTTAAGGGTCAGCTCTGTCCGTGCCTTATCTGGGAGGAAGACAGATAAATCAAAAGCCAGTCTCTTCATCAGATACACAAAGCTACCGGACAGAAATAGCCACTATAAAGGAGTATGTGAAAGCCAGGACTGCTCTGAAATGGACTGATTTTAGGATGTCTCCTTGACTACGCATTTGGACTAGCAGATGAAAGATCCTGTCTCTGAGTTCTCTGTAGGGTGGTCTAAGCTCTGTTGATTTCCATAGCATTGCTTCTGATTTAGACTTACGTCAGTGAGTTCATAATAAGGCACTAGGAGCTAGCTCTGAATAACTAATTCTGGGCATAGGATCCTCTTTTTAAAAACACAGGTGTCTTCTGAAGCACAGAAGAGAACAGAGATATCTTGAGCTGCAGTTATTTGCAGGAACTGATAGACACTTTGATCATTTTCTGGGCGAGAGGAATTCATTTCTGTAAAAGCTCATTCCAATTTCGCTGAAATAGTGTTTTTAAACCCAATCAATTTTTGGCTGATGTGCTAGAATAGATGTGACATTATGCTCAGTGTGTCTGTATGAGACACAGATCCAAATTTAGTACTGACAAACTGTTCAAACACATCAGGACCAACAGATTCCATTTACGTACAGGTTCCCCTGAGTTTCATGCTGCTGCTGCAGAACACAGTGTTTTCAGACACGTTTGAATGAATGTGTTTGAAAAATTCTCTCTGATCAGTGATTTTTTTTTTTTTTTTTGCTGACTTTTACATAAGAGCGTTTAACACCTGTATTTCAAACTTCCCAATTGGATTGCTCATTTCTCTGTACTTGGGTTTTGCCTTTGAAAATTAGACTATGGAAGATTTTAGCCCGTCAATTTACCCACTAAATCCCATTCTCCATTTGAAATGTAGTTAGAAATATCAGCCTCAAGCATCTGCAGATCAAGTAACCAGCCACTGTGGGTCCAGGAGCCAAACTTCAAATCACACTTCTGCACATCAAAAGGGAACCAGCGGACGTCAATGTAACACGTGCTCTTCAAAATGCCTGTAGATAGAAATATGTGGAATCAAATGTGTGCAGGGTGCAGCCCATCAAATGGGGAGGACAGGGTAGGGGTACAGAGTACATGGGTGTCCAAGTGGTGCTGCTGGGTGTACCTGGACAGGCTTTCTAAAGGGGTTCCTCCTTAAGGCTTGCTCAATTTCTGACATGCTCAAAAGCCCTGAATTAGACCTACAATCCCTTTGAACATGCGTTTTTATGCTAAACCTTGCTCACTGGCGGCCTTTATCTTCTACACGCTAATCTGGGCCTTTGTTTTAACTCTGGATGTGTCTGGTTCACTCGTGGGCCTGCTGCTCCGCAGCCTTCACCTCACCTCACATGCTCACCATGCCTTGCCAAGCTCAGAGAAGAGGCAGTTCTGCTTCATCAGAAAATTATCTCAAATGCCGAGCTGACCCTACCTGTTTGGAATAACTGTTTCTGCCTGCTCCCTAAAACACCAACTAATGTGAATCCCACTTTTAAGTCATATAACTGAACAGAGTTTCGTGCTCCTCAGTAAGTGCTCAAGCTGCGCCTTTTGAAAATTAAATCTCCAAAGCAGAGGTCCTTTGTTATTGTCTCCGTCTACTGTTGCAAAGGCTGAGGATGTCGTTCATGATCGCTTCCCTGCACAAACAGTGCTGTTCTGGGGTGGCTGGATTCCTTTGGTTTGTTCCTTTATGCTCAGGCGGGTTTCCCTCCTGCTGTCACGGCCCTTTTTGGACTGGCTGCAGGGAGTCTTTTCTCCCATTTTCTCATGAATCTCGGCTCCGCTCCCTTCCTTAACAACAGACTGCTGTCCCATTCTTGTCCGTCATCTCCGCTTCTCCGCCTAGCCATATGTACTGGAGCTTGTTTCTCTAATGGACAGCAACAGTGAGTACAGCCTCCTCTTGGAGTCAAGGGAAATAAAACTTTCATGAAGCTTTGGGAACACTCTTTTCCCTTCTGCAGTATTTTCCCATGTCTCAGTTAATCTAGCTGCTTCTGCGAGCTCTTGGTGCTGTTAAGTAGGCTGATTATGAACATTTTCCTTCAAAAATGGATTGGACAAATTATTTTACCAGCAGTTAAATTCTTGTAAGTAAAGATTTCCTGTGCTTTGCATAACAGATTTCCTTTACTGCTTATTCCTTAGCTTCTCTTTCCTTGGGGTCTTAAGTAAGCAGTTCTCCACCATGGAGTTTGCAGCTCACTCTGGATGCAGTCTGCATACGTGGTACCGCTTCTCCTACTCCATCAACAGAAAAGAGACTAGCAGGGCACCAGATCTGCCTAATACAGGCACCACCTGCATGATCTACCTAAACAGACCCTGGGGGCATGGAAAAGGCTCTGCCCTGGTGAATGCCAACTTTTTCATGTTGTCTGCTGCTCCCTGGAGAACAGCCTTACCCGCAGATCTGTCCCAGAGAAACCACATGAGTGCTTTAAGTCATCTCAGGGATAGGGATCACCAATGAACCTGTGGATATGCTTGGAGTCGGTCTGCCAACAGCTACCTCAAAAAGCTTGGGTGTTTCTTGTCCACCACAGCAAGCAACTGTGGGAATAGCCTGGGTGTTTGCTGGTAGGTCACACCTGCCAGGACCCTGCGAGCACTGGAGTCAGCAATATGCCTGGAAAGCAGGCGAGGACCAGAGTCTGGCCAGCTCTGGACTGGTCTTAGTTCCTCTTTTCAAGAGTTACAGGCTCAGCCTAAGACTGCAGTACACAGAGGGCTTTGGTGGGAGAGCAGTGCTGCTCCTGTGACTCATCCTGTAGTCACAGCTCTCTTCACTCGCAAGAAAGAGCTAACCGGGTTGCACGTAAAACCTCCCCCTGTGATAATGTGCCGTGAGGGTGCACACCACCTTGCTTTAGATGGTACCTCTGCTGGGCTCTGAATGTTGGAAGCAAACTGCTCAGGAAATACATTTATTCGTTTATGAAGTGGAAATCTGCCACTAATAATGGACCTAAATCACTTCAGCAGGTCTGTCCCATAATAGATGGCTTGCAAAATTTCTACCCACAGACTGCTTCCAAATGCTTGGATTTCATTCATAAAGGAAAACTGTTTGTAATTATTCAAAGATACACATTGATTTAAAGCAAACAAATGTGTTCTGCATACCTGGAGGAATATATTGACAGGATCCAGAGTAATTCACCAGCACATTTGTGTGAAATGTTGCATCAAATCTTTCATCAGCGCTGCAACACAATGAGAACAAAACAAAACCAAGAGAGAGCCAACAGACGTATGACTTTGGATGTAGTAGCTTTCAACAGAACAATACTCTTTTGTCAGAATTTAATGTACAGGATGTCTGAATTAAGGGCTGTCTTACGCCTAGGCAAAGGGCCCACCCCCATCAGTAGCTCACCTTCTCATAGACGTTGTTGGCCTGTGCCTGGGTACACTGGATGCTTGCCCTAACGTCCTTGAGGAAGGGAGAGGCAGAGCTGGTGATGTCTCAGGGCAAAGGCAGAAGGGAAGGGAGCGGGGGTAGTGTCCCGCCAGGAGTCTCCAAAGACCAGACAGTCGGGAGGACGAATCTTTTCTGGGACTTCTGTCAGAATCGGGCAGCTCACAGTGTAAATTAAGCTATTTGTTACCCAGGTCTGCGGGAACAGTCCTGCAGTCTTTCAGGATGCGTGGGGCCAGCACTTTGCTTCACGCAATGGATGAAAGCACTGGCAAGAAGCTGTTTTGGATCTGGGGCTTATATGGGGAGACTGACTGAGACTGTAAGAGCAGAAACCAGGTGAAAGGGACCAAGAAAAAACATTTCTTTAGATTCCAGCAATTCTGAGGTAAAGAAGCCATCTTCAAGGGAGCAAGCGTGGGGGCTCGCTCCAGAGGGTCTCTTGGGAAGAGGTTAAATGCAGAGCATTCCTATAGCCTGTAAAAAGGCTTTACACAGTAGCCCCTTGCTTATCACGGCTATATGCAGGTCGGTCATGTTTGAGCATGACTCCAACGTTTTACTGGGCACGTCCTGTGTCACAGCCAGACATGAGTCCATCATGTGGCTGGGCATAGATGTAGCCCACTCCTGGGGCTCCCAGGAGATGTCACGCAGCAGCGTGGAAAATTTGGACCCTTTGTTCCCCCTGTGACCTGCTCTTTATTCATGTCCGAGGAGTCCTTGCACATGACAGTAATGGGGGCAGGCTGAAAGTGAGGCAAACTGTGCTGGTGAGCGGAAAATGGCCTGCTGGTGTAGACGCTCCTGGCCTAAAGAGAAAAAGAAGTGTAGGAGAAGGAAACTATACTCAGGGCACAGTGCTAAGCTACTCTAATGTAAAAGAGTGAAGCACAATGACAGTTCTGTCAGGAGCTTTCTGTGGGCTCGAAAAACAAAATCGAATCACAAAAATATGGGGAAAAGAGCACATGACTCAAGATGAGCATAAAAGAAACAGCACAAACAAATGGGCATAAAATTGAAAAAGCTGAGGTGATAACTAGCTAGAGACATAAAAGGCGGCAAGACACAATGGCATGAGTGCACGTCAGAACAGGGGATGAACAGGTTAAAGAAGTGTGCATACAACAGACTCCCATTGCCACAGCTGATGAAATTTACTCTGGAGTAGTGAAGGAACTGGCCAAAATACTCCCTGAAGCATTAACAATTATCTGTGAGAGCTCATGGAAAATAAGAAAGGGCGTAGTGAACTTGAGATGATCAAAGAATATTCAGATGATCTTTTTTAAAGGGTGAAGTTATAGACACATCAGCCTAACTTCAAAGATAACAAGGTGATAACAGCTGGCATGGATTTGTCAAGGGCCAGTTGCATCAAATCAGACTAATTTTCTTCTTTGTCAGGACTGACTTACTGATTAAGAGGAGGCAGGAGATATGTCTGGACTTCAGAAAGCCTTTGCCACATAATGTTCTTATAAACAAACTAAAGAAATAGGGAACAGATTAAATGCCTGCTGGTTAGAGACTGAATCTCGCTGAGTTGTTATCATGGGCTCATAGTTGAATGGTGAGCAGTAAAGCTGACGTAAAGAATAACCGTTATACAATTTCCAGGTGACTGCAAGTTTCCTTCAGACACCTTGGAGTGAGGGCTTGGAACAGAAAATGGACCTTGGCAAACTGGAGAGACCAACAGAATGAAATTCAATCCGGATGACTGTGAAGTATTCCCCTTAAAACTGTCAGAGACAGACAGACATAGGAAAACCTGGTAAGGCAGCAAGTCTGAAGGACAAGGTCTGGAGTTTATGATGGATCAAAAAGTAAGCCCAGAAATTAGATGTTAGTGAGCATACAAGCAGAAAACCCTCCTTCAGGAACATGTTAAAGGAAACGTGTGGGCAGGTGTGGAGATTAGTATATCACTCCATTGCACACTGCAGAAGTCTCGGCTAGAGTGCTGAATCCAATCTTGGCGAAAAAACAAATTGGACTGTTTAGAGGAGAACAGCGGTGATGGAAAGAGATTTAGAAAATGTGGATGATGAGGGAAGCACAAAGAAACTGGCCTTGTTTAGTCCAGGCAGGAAGACTAAGGCAGAAACATGATAATAATTTTCCAGGAGAGACACAGTAATTACAGGAAGAATATGGGTTCGTTGTTCTCTGTATCCACTGTGAAAATGGAAGGAAGACATCCACAAAACTATAGCAAAGGAGATTTAGTTTGGGTATTAGAAAAAAACTATTATCTGGCACTTGTTTTCTTTTCTTTTAATTGCTTCAAGAGAAGGAGGCAAAATCCCCAGGTAGGAAAAGCCCGAGTATTAGTGGAGCGTGGCTGATTTCCAGCATCTAGTGCTGTAGTTCCATGTCTCTGTAGGCTGTCACATATCCTGCTTACCTGTTATACAGAAGAATATCTGGCACCCAAATCTGATCAGCTGGAAATCGCAAGTTCTGCACCTCTGGGTATTCATACTGATCCCAAGACAGGTAAACATCAACCCAGTACTGTTGGAAAATACATATATGAGATATATGAGCTGGGAAAAATCTTCTAACCTATTTTTTAATATTAGGGGAACAGAATGGCTGTTACCAATAGTAATGCAGTAATGTGATAATAGTTACATAGCTTATAGTGATAGGCTTTAACAATTAAAGAAGGCTGGCCTGTATCCTGAAGAATTTACAAAGTGATGACTGGATGTTGTGTGCCATTATATTGTAATTTACTGTCTAACCCCACCACCGTAAGACCTGAATACAGATATTTCAAACCTTTTCTTGATGGATTGACAGAAACTCTGGTAGTAGGCTGGTGAACCAACCTGGTCTGAAATAACTTGGCTATCATTAGTGGTATGTGGACCACTGTCTGGCAATCTCTGATGGAAATAAGTCAATTTGTTACAAAGATTTGGGAACGGGGGGTTAATAACCACCTCGCTATGACAGGCAAGCAAGTGGACTTTGTATCTCAAGGGCTTGCTTCTGATCCCCCTTCCCCCCTACACCAACACACACACTTAGTTCAGGAAAGGTACAGGTACAAGTTTTGTGCTGAACCTTGTGACTTGCAGCAAACCTCTGTGGCAGGGCTACCAGGGAAACAGTCACTGGTGCTATAACCATAGCCAGCCTCTCCTAGGGACAGGACACCCAGAGTCCTGTAGTCCTGCAGGATTGTCTGAATTCTGGATTTTTGCAGTAGGAAAGCTCATTTCTGTTGCAAATCCCAGCAGATCGCTGAGGAAGAAGCAGCCCATTCTGCTGTGCCCATTAACATGATGCAATGTTTGGCTGCTAATGTCATAGCAGAATTAGCTCAGTCATTCAAGTCTCCCCCAAGCTTTTTGCTCCTGAGTTACGTCTTTACAGAGCATAAGTCGCTCAGGAGATCAGTTCATGCTCCCACAAGAGCAGACCATACTTGTAACCACACAGGGCCAGCGGCAGACTTACTGTTAAGGAGGTTTTTTGCTCTTTATTGACACGGGTTACTCACCATCTGCAGCCAAGCATTTGTGATCAACACCTGATTCTTCTCATCCTTTAAACAAAAGGGAGAAGGGGAGAGAAGAGAAAAAGAGATGAGCCTCAAAATAGAGTTTAATCACAGGTGGACGCATCACAGCTCTGTTCCCTTCAAAACCCTGATTCTTGGAGAAAATGCATGCAAACTCTATTGAGTAGACTGTGAGGTCAGCGCAAAATCACTGAATTGTGCCACATGACCCAGACAATTATCGCTCTCTTTGATCCTTAAATCCTACAAACCTCCTGCATTTGTTGTAACTGAGCAACATCAGAAGTGAAAATAATAGATAATGGCTGTTATTTTGCTGGAGACTCCTTACCAAATGCACAAGATTTTCTTTTTCATTAGATGGGCAAAACAAGATGATTTCCAGTACTATGCAGCATACAGTAATAGGAGAGCGTTTCCACTGTCTTGGCTACCGCTGCAAAACAATAGTGAAAGGATGCTGAAGGTGCTGTTCCTTTAGAGTCTCGGCATTATGTAACTTAGCTCATGCTGAAAAGGAAAGGCTGGTCTTGGGCAAAAGCTAGTATATGGCAGCAGACTGCAAACACTGTCTGATGGGAGCTCATGTAGACGCCTTGGCTCTGTACAGAGCAGGAGCTTTGAAGGTTCAGACACCAGCATGTGGAGGCTGCAGTGAAGTGGCTCTGACTGGTGCCAGAAATGAAGAAGCCCTCACCTCGTCGGTCTCAGAGCAGTTTGGGGGAAGATGCGGGGATGGCTGTGGGGCCTGGCTGTGTTGCCGTCAGCCTGCAGGTGGAGAGTGACCACAACAGCAGAGACGGAAACAGCAGCCTTGCCCAGCTACTGTGGTGGGACAATGTGATTAATGTGGTGAGATCCACCTCCCTCTCCAGAGAGAAATGCAGTCTGGGCAGAAGTGGATCCTCATGCTTGGGCCTGATGCCGCAGCTAGGGGCAGGCCTGGTCAATGCAGCCACACTCTGGGAAAACCGGATTCTTGGCTAAAAGGCCCAAAAAGAGGCAGTTTCCACCTCTACCTCAGCTCAGCTCTCTTGGGCACTTGCTGGAAGGCACCGCTAAGGCAGGAAATCACTTGTCCACAGCAAAGGCATATACCTTCTACCTGCGGTCCTCAGACCACTACCCCATTGCACGCTGGCTTGACTCCCCTTCCTACCGATACGTTGGAATAAACTACCTTCTTGCCCCCTGAAACCTACTATTTTTTAATTAGAGACAATCTTTATGTTCCATTGTTTTCTTCCCATTCTCCTGCAGCCAAAGAGAAGCATCAAACACAGAGCTCATGCAGAGAGCAGAGGGGTTATTTTCATTACAGGCAAGATGCAGAGATCACTGAAGCAGAGAGTTATGTTTTAGCACCAGACAAAGCTGCTGTGAAACTCTGTGGCAAACACTGTGAGCTGCAGCAATCAAACCTCAGGCTCCAACGCAAAAATATATCAGTGCACGCAAGTGGAGTCACCAATCGGATGCAGTAGCTAGCACTCATAACAGGAGTACAGGAAGAACTGTCAGGCAGAGAGCTTCACCGAGACATGAATGGCCTATAGAATTTCTTAGGAAGATCTCTTCTGACTTCCTTGGGGCCAGGCTTTCACCTGATGAAGTTACTTTCCAGAGGTATATGGTGATCGTCCTGTCATGCTGGTTCCTAGCTGCCCTAGTCCTCTGAGTCTGTATGTGTTTGCTCTTAGGAACATCTGGTCCTCTGCAGTGTCTGAGGTGGCAGACACTGCATTGAAGACTGGCAGGTATTTAAACTCTACAGAGCACCCTGGGCATGTAAGCGCTCTGCGGTCATATTCAGAGGCATCTGTCAAGTCCTGCAGGTAGGTAGGGCTATCAAAGTCTCAGTCAACTCCCAGACTAGCTCTTGATCAGTAGTATCTCCAGCAAGCTCTGTTTGCTGCTACTGGGTGCTTAGAGCACCCACTTGAGCTTGGACACCAGCCTGCCTGTTGTATCTGTGGGCTCCATTCCTGTTGGCCCCAGCTCAAGGCATGCCTCCATTTTTGGCGGGATCTTCCTAGAGCTGGCTGACATTTCCTTGACCCAGTAGGTGACTGGATCTGAGAGTCTAGAGACAGTCAAAGAGCTCCAGAGGCTCTTTCTGATACTCTGGAGCTTGCAGAGGCTGACTGAGCTTACTGGAGACATGTAAAAAATAAGTGTACATGTGGTTGCCAGAGTCCTGTATGCAAAGCTGTATGTTACACCACCATCTGTCCTGCTCCCCTAGAGTCCATGCCGCCTGTACTCTTCATTAGTGCTCAACATCCAAAAAGCCTAGCCTCCACAAGCACAAGATAAACTACATCCCTGAAGTAGTCTGGGCTTTTGGATTGGTCTGACCTTTAATTATATTACTTTTTGCAGTATTTGCTGGTTAACAGAAGGAGTGAAGCCAGAACTGCTTTATTCATTTTGGAAAAATTGTCGGTCTAGCCACCTCAAGCTGCATTCATGGTCTCCCCTCTCTCTCCCCCTCCAGCACTACCCCCACAGCAGATAGGCAAAGCAGCTACCCATTAATCACCAGGGAAGATGTGAGCTGCTCAAAAGCAGACTGCCTTATCTCATGCTCAGCTCCGTCAATGGATGAGTGTTTTCTTTTGTGAGGCCTGTGGGTTTACTTCTTGTGCATGCCATGCAGAAACCACTGCATGACTGCAGACTCCAAGGCTAATGGATGAAGCAGAGCTGTCTGGGGAAGCCTCTTAATTACCAGTTCCCTGACAAGGAGGACGCTGGATCATTGGTACTGCTGAACGAGCATGAAGCTTGTCTGTGGCATGCTCCCTCCCAGGTAGCTCCCTGGCTTGCTGGAGCCGCAGGTGACCCAAAAGAGGAGCTGTGACACTTAGGTCTTTCCTCTCTCTGAGGTCTGCAAAAGGAAGGATTCTCCCCAGCTTCACTGCACCTCATGGGGAAGGGGAGGAGGGGACCTTTCCCTTTTCTTTAGCTACCTGAGAGTCTCTGGGGGATCCATTAAAGTGCAATGTACACCTGGAAGGCTCATGGCTTTCCTGCATGTGGAGAGGCCTCTGGTCAGCAGCCTTTTACTCATGGCTCTGTTTTCCAAGGAAAACCCCTTTTTTACCCCACATAAGCATTTTATACTTGACAGATTCCATGCCTGCAAATAAAAACACCTAAGACTGACTTCTGTAGTTCACAAAACAGTCTATTGCCCTAAACTGCTCACCCATTATACTTCTAGGAGCTCCTTGCTCAAACTCAGAAACTAATGACCCTGATAATCAGCTTTCACTGCAAACAATTCATCAGTCACCACAGAGCATATGGATATTTCAGGTAGCTTAAACACATTGTCTTTGGTACTATTTGGCTCCTTGTCACAGCACTCTTGTGCTCAGACCCACCATGTTTGTCCTGCTTCTTAGGTACGTTTTGCAGTCGAAGGTGAACTTTTCTATTAGGGTTGCCACAGGTTTATCTGCAGTGTAGCCATGCCCTACGTGGTCTTTCTGCCTTCCTTTTAATAACAGCAGTCAGCAAGAACACGAAGTCTAAGCAGGGCTTTGGGCTTCTTACATCTTCTCAGCCTTGGGGGGAAAGAAATGTCACTTCAGGCTGCTTTCATGGCTATCCAGAGTCTATTCTCATTCCTGCCTGCAGGCTGCTGAGCTTTCAAAGGGAGTTGGCTTTACGGACAGCAAGGCCCAGAAAATGTTATTTCTATATTCAGCACCAATCAACACACAGATGACAGCACAGATGCAGCCTGCTGGGTCCTTCCTATTGGTGGTTAAGGTGAAACAGAAAGTTTTCCCATGAAGGATTTGAGTTTGCCCGGAGTGCCTGATTTGCAGGAAGAGCAAAGCACACTTTATACTGTACTCTCCCAAGTCTGTGGTCTGCGCTAAAGACCTTTAGCATAGCTAAAGATAGTAAATATGAGATTCACAGAGAAGGAAATCCGTTGCCTTCTAGTGCAAGGGCCTTCTAAGGGCTCATGTGCTTATGGAGCTTCTCATTTCTGGAGGTTTGGTGATTTACTGAGCCATATAGCTTTGCATCCTGTAAAGAAATGGTTTGGTCTGGAAGGAAGGGGCTGGTTGCCTGTCCTTTTCAGAGCTGCAGAGGAATCACAGTTCTTGCTCTCTTTATCAGGAGCTGTGGGCCATCAGCATCTCTGAGACACCTGGGCATGATGTGGGCAGCTTAGTGGGCTGTATTTGTCTCTTACAGAAGTACTTCCAGACAACCCTGAGAGCAGATCTGCCTTACCCAGTCCCAAGAAGTCACTGGTTGCCTAGATAAAAGTACTGCTTTGCCTAGATAAAAGCTAATTTTCCAGCTTGGGAAGCACTGGAGGAGGTTCCCTCGTTGTGTGTCCTGGGTTCATATGGAGGGATTTAAGGTCAGTCATCAGGATACCTTTCTTCCCAGCAGAAAGCTTGAATAATCGCAGCACTGTGTGTTTTGTTACCAGTTCTCTGTCGCACTTTGCTTCAGGATGATCTTCCCTCGGCGTCGGGCAGGCCCTCTCCAACCCCTCCCCTCACTGCAGCCTGCAGCCGTCCCCGCCAGGATCCCAGGTGAGGCTGGAGACTGGAGACAGCAAGCTCCCCGGAGCCGCTTTCCCAGCACTCCCCTGGCAGTTCCCTCGGGCTGTAAATGTTCAGCCCAAACGAATCAGTTTGCTGCTGGTATTTACAAAAGCTGGAAAAGCTAGTGCTGTTGTCAGTAGCGAGTGCAACGGTTGTCCTCTAAATCCTTCCTTTCCTTATCTTGGTCACCTTCTCCCCTTTCTGTCTCCATCCTCACCCCAGTTAATCCTCTGCCCTGGACATCTACCTATTCCTACAGCCACCCTTGACCCATGGAGAGCAAGAAACTTACTCCGGCTTGTTCCAGCTGAGAAGCCAGTGCACATGCTGGAACATGTGAATATTTTTGTTTTGTTCTATTTTCCCTACTGTCAGTCCAAAGCTTACAGTGTGCGCAGGTCCACCTTCCTTTTGCACCAGGCTCTGCCAGTGGACTCTCCCCTTGCTTGCACCACCATCCAGATAAAATATGACTGCCCTTGGCCACATAAATATCTGGGTCCGTAATACACGGACAAAAAGAAACAAAGCCCTTGCTGGTTCAGTAGTCACATCATATGGTAACGTGTCATCGCGGTAACAAGGGACCTGTGAACAGGTGACTGACCGACATCATTAATCCTTGCCCTCTTGCAGAGCTATAGCCTTGGAAGCTGACTTAGTCACCGACTTATTGGAAGATATTCAGCTGAAAAGTCCCAGACTGGACAGATGACTATCATAGGTCACCAAAGGCCATCTGTGGTTACTCCGTTTTGCTTTTCTGTTTATTTGTTTTTTTTACCCTACCAATGTGCCTGAACATATAGAAGGGATATCTCAAGGTTTCTGCTGTACAAGAGAGAGGTTGCATTGACCTGGAGGTTTTCTCTCGGGAAGATTTGCTGGCAGAGACACTAGTCTCTGCACTGGATTTTGCTCAAGGAAATCAAAAGCAATGGGTGAGGCTTTGAAATACTTGCAGAATCAGTCTGTGTCTGCATCATGCAGTCCTTTCCTTTGCTGAAGCACCCATCTGGCCACAGCCTGGAGCTGAGCAACTAAAACATTCCCCTGACCCAAAGGACTTAAATATTTAGGGACGACTCAGCTTTAATGCATCGTGTGGTTGAAGTTCCACAAAACCAGAGATCTTCAGAAAAACCTGGGTTGCCCTGGTAACAGTTAGTCAGCATGGCTGGACAGCCTTTATATTTCAGGGGTCTCATTAAATATGAATACTCTTATGTTTACGGCTTTGCTGCCTGAAAGAGTCTAAAAAGTTGGAATGCATGCTTCCATAGCAACATCAACTTTGAAGAGATACCTGATGTTAAAGCATTTCATCTCACTACCGTTAACAAAGCACCTTCAGGAGGAAAAAGGGAATCAGAGGGGATAGCCTAGAGAGCAGGCAAAGGGACTGGTAAAGATACAGACATAAAAAAGGATAAGCAAACATCCACTGATATCTGTGGAGTATTTCTGTACCCATCAGGACAGAGATGTGGAGGGGCTGGTTTGGTCAAGTTAAGGGGTCTAGTTAAGAGCTCATGGCTGAACACCAACTCCTTCCCACTTTTCGCATTTTGTTGCTTTGGGCTTTTTCTGCTATGAAGGGCTGTAGGCAATTTCTCATAAGTGCTTTTCACCTAAGGGTGATCCACATTCACACAGCACAACCTGCCTTTGGCCTCTGCACTGGGTCACAGCGCAGAGCCTGCCAAGCCTGCAGATTTTTGCCTCGTCTCCCTTATCTCCTGCTCTTCCCAGTCTTCACTGGTACTGTTGTGAAAAAGGCCACGTCACGCAGACTTGCTTCCTCCCTGCACACGTGACATGACCGTCAGCTACAGCACAGGGCTGCGGGTGCCCGTCTCAGGATCCTCAGGCTTTTTCCGGGGTGCAGCTGCTCAGCAGTGCCTGCAGATCAAGACTGATATGAAGTACATCACATTACAGTCTCCAGCATTGGCTGTGAGTCTGTTGGGCCTCCAGCCCTTCATGAGAGACCCACAAATTCAGTGGATCCCTCCTCCCCAAACCAGTACAGGGTCCTGGGGAGAGCTGTGAAGCCACCAGATTGTTCAGCTGCTTCACGTAAGTTTCTTTAGGAAACCTCACAAGCTGGGGCAGAGGGCTCGCAAGGCTTTCCAGCCCAGTGCTGCTCTCTAATCGACTGCCTGGGTGAATTGGCGTGCACCCTTGGGGAAGGGGTGTTATGTCACAGTCCAAAATCACTCAGTCCTCTATTAAAGTCACAAGTCATCTGCACATAGCATGTAGGTGGTTTGCATATTCTCCAGGGTGAAGGTCTCATCCTGAAATAGCCATCCATGTGTTTTGAGCACAATTGGCAGGTGTTTCAACAAAGAAGACTAGACTCAAATCGTTATTCCAAGTTATTCATTATTCATTGCTTTTCTCAGCATTCAAAATCACAGGCAAAGCACCGGGAGGAAGGCAAAGAAAGGTCCTGAATAGGTCAGCCCTGAGTTCTTATCAAAGACAAACTCCTGGTCTACTTGCAATTGGTTTGCTTTTTTTTCTTGCATTTATGTACTGTTATGACAGCACAGCAAAGTAGTGTGATATAGGCCTGTCCCAAAACTCCAGTGAGCTTTTAAAGCCTGTGATCAGCCTGAAAAGAGTTATTCATAGGCCTTTCATTCTAAAAGAGCCAGTAGAAGTGACTTTTCCTTGTTCTCCTCAGCTTTCCAAGGTTCTTTAACACCGCGTTTGTTAGTCCTCCTCTCTTCACCGACACTGAGTCAGATTGGTATGTGCATATCACTTGCATTATTAACACCTCTCAAATTCCTTCAGGCATCCTGAGAACATCAGACAGCCAGGGATCACGGGATTAGGCTCACTTCTCATCAGCTTGGCTTTGCCAGGGCAAGGACCCTCAGCCACCCTAGAAGGTTTTTGGGGTGCTGGGGACAGAGAGCTTCACCAGAAGCAGCTTAAGGACATGTGCCTTGCTGCCCCGTGTGCATGCATGGCTGGGCACCTCCTTTCTTTGCCAAGGCAATGCTCTTGCTTGCCCCAATGCCGAGAGAAAACCCGTTGTGGAAGGAGGGAGGGAAGGCACGGCCACCTCCTGAATCCCTGCGCAATGCTCTGTTGGTACCACCGAGAAGATGTGGATCTATATACCACCACCAGGGCTGGTGCCACTGTGTGCTGTCAGGACCCCGTGACATTTCCCACTGTGAGGATGTCCTTCCCAATTTTTTGTGACTTTGCTAGACTCCAGTGCTTTGAGTCAGGATATTCTAGGCGACACAAACCATTCAGTGAATTCAGCAATGGAAAAATATATTTTCATACAAATTTAAAAATTCCAGTGACCTTTTCTTTGAGACATTGTAGCTATTAGGGGGTCTGAAATTTGATAACACTGACACTTGGAAGGCAGCCAAAATAATAATT
Source organism: Apteryx mantelli (assembly GCF_036417845.1). Lineage (NCBI taxonomy): Eukaryota > Metazoa > Chordata > Aves > Apterygiformes > Apterygidae > Apteryx > Apteryx mantelli. The sequence continues at coordinate 9,358,385 of NC_090020.1, forward strand.
CATGACTCAGTCGGCGCCAGCATTCCCATTTTTCAAGCTGCTTCCATGCTAATGAAGGGACCAATTGGTTTAAATTTTTTTCCCAGAGTTCCAAATCGGTCACAGTAAGCGAACTTTATGAGAGGGAGAGAGAGTTTGGGATTTAACTTTGATGAATCTACTGGTCTGTCAACCTTTCTGTAATTTTTCTGCTTGAAATTTTAATAACTATTTCTAGTGATCACTAATTACTGATTTTCAGAATATGTAATGATATTCAGCCTGATTCCCATCTCGGTTCCCATCTCGGTTTGCATCAGTTTCATTGCTCTGGTCTCAGCGAATTTGCTCTTGCTTTATAGCAGGATAAGAACGCAATGCATGGTGGAGAAAAGCTTTCTGGAAAGAGAAACGTGTTTTGGTAGAGGCAGTTCCATACCAGGAGGAACAGAGCAAACATACCTTCCAAGGCTATTCAGTAAACCCACAAATAAATGCAGGGGCATCCACGGAGGGTGGGGGTGGGATGAAAGATCCTTTTAATCCAGAAGGGCTGAAAGAGTCATTTTATCTCCCTGTCACTCATCAATACTTTAAAAATACATAAAATATAGAATAACTATAAGAATAATCCTCGCATTATTATGTCTCTTTCACATGCTTTGTGTATTTCAATCTTAAGTAGTCAAGCTTACGTTTTGGAAGTTATCAATCCAGAAAAGATTTGTACAGGATGTACTATAAGGATTATGGTTTAATCTAGTGAATAGCGATGCTATATTGGGAATAATACGTGAACGGCTGCATGTATGTACTGGCATATTTATATTTGTTTCTCCGAATCACTTGTGTGTTGACATGGGCTTGCTGCATGATGTCCAGTGCAGAGATCTGGACACGTGAGGACACAGGGGCGAGGGGGCGGCGGGGAGGATGACCTAGCTGCTGTAAAGCCAGTTTAGGAACGGAACGGAGAATTAGAGCCAAAAATTTAACCCTTGAAATTTTTGGTCATTCAATTCACATGCCATACCATCCCTAAAACACCCGTGTGCTAGGGAACAGGATCGTTTTGAGGGTGAATGTTGTACGTAAACATACCCAGCAGCGGTACAGTAGCTCTCACCTGCAGCCACACTTTGAAAAGAGATCCCAGTGCCTGCTCTGTATTAATGTTTTCCGTAACGAATAAACCCATTTTCCGATGAACAGGCCGGGTTTCTTTCCAAAGTCAGCTGAATTTAACAGGACCCTTCTCCATCTCGCTCTCCCTCTGCCTCTCTCTTTTCTCAGCGATGGTCTGGGTGGTCTGGGGCTACCGGGGCTGTGTGCACCACGCGTGTGGCCTGCGCTTCCCCCTGCTTTTTCACCTCTCTCTTAAGCTCGCCTTCGAGGAGAGGGCAGGCCCATAGCCCACAGCACAGAGCCTGCCGACCGGCAGCCCTCGGCGTTGGCAAATTTCATTCAAATCGTGCAAGCTCCAGCCGAGAGGCTGCTGCTCGCCAGCTCTCCCGGGCTGGGGTCGAGGGTCCTGCTAACCGAGCAGCACGTCGCCTGGGAAGCCCAGCGGGCAAAGTGAGGCGCCTCTGACGAAGAGAGCTGCCTGCTGTGAAAAATGGTCCCCCCAATAATCGCTTCCTTAGAAAAAGAAAAGAAAGAAAAAAAACCCTGCAAGGCTGAGCTGTAGCTTCCGATTTAGGGAGAAACAGTGTGAGCTAAAGCTTGAACCCAGCAGTTTGGTAAGTTCTTGGTAGAGAAGATAAAGGCTGCTGCACTGGGTCAGACCAGCTAACCTTGTAGTCTGCTTAAAACAGTAATGACCGCACCTGCGTGCTTAGGGCAAGTACGCGCAGATCTTTTTTGCTGGATTCCCTGTACGGCAATGCAAAGACTTGGTTTTCAGGAGATAGATCGAATCTTTGCTCTGCATTGTCCCAGTCAACTCTTCCGTGAGTTTGTCTTGCCGCTTTCCAAACCTTTCAAGAGCTTTGACGCACCACAGAGACAAATTCTGCAGTTTAAATGGGATTTGTATCTCACATCTGAGATAATCCCAGTGTCAGTAGGATGTGCAATCATGTTACCCACTGTGTAATCAAAGCAAAACAGTGCACGCTGAATTTTCCAGATATAGCATTTGCCTTGGGGTTGTTGCTACAGTAAAATAATGGGGGGGTTTTGGGCTTCTGGAAGTGCAAAATGACCTACTGTGGGTGGCTGTTTTTTGTTGTTTTTTTTTCCCCCCCGTATTCTTGTGGCTTCCCACTGGGGACTTGCAGTCCCTTTTTGTAGTTGTGATTCCCTCTGAAACAGGAGGAAATTCCCACAAAAGCACCTGAACGACTATGGTGTGTTAGGTACCTGGGCAGCCCGGCACCCGCTGGGGTACAGCGGGGTGGGAGGTGAGCAGGAAGGAGAAGAGCGCTACGGGACTGAGCCGTGCAAGGGGAGATGCACAACCTGACCTCTGGGGTGGCTCTGCCCACGCCTCCTCCGTCTCATGAGCAAAATAGACCAAAAGGACTTTCAAGCTCAAAGAAGCAGGTCTCAATAGAATATAAACTGGAATAAATCTTTCCAAAGAGAACTCAAAGAGACCAGCTGAGAGAGGACAGAAATAGAAAGGGTTTATGAATGAATCTCCTCTCACCCGCCGTGTCTCTGCAGGCAGGTTCGTGTTTCCTGGATCAGTTTCAGGTTGCTCAGGGGCTTTCTGGGTTGCAATAAGCTCTGTGCAGTCCCCTCTTCACCTGCAGAATCCTTTTCTTTGCATCCGCTTGGACGCCTGCTGATGCCTGTCGCCTCTCTCAGCCCCCTTTTTGCTATGATTTTGTCAGGCCAATACTTCTCTCTTCCTCTCCCAGTTGTGCCCTCAGCTCTCCCTTCTGCCCACCCCACTTTTCAGCCTCGGAGATTTCCCACCCCTGAGCAGGTCCAGCTCCCGCACCAGAGGTGCTCCTGCCGCTGGTGGCACCAAGGTACCCTGTGCCCGAATTCGCTGCCTGGCTGAGCGGTTCTTGACACCGGCAGCCACAGCTTGTGCCGAGGTGCCGTGGGTGAAGGGCCGGCTGCCAGAGGTGCGGGGGATGTCACCTGTGCTTGGGCTCACAGCAAGCCCTGGAGCCACCACCTCTGCTGGGCAGAGATGGCGTTGCCCTCGTCCCTGAACTCTGCAAGCACTGAGGGCACCAGGCTAACGAGCATGCTTGTCAGAGTATGGTCTCTGCAACACTGACAGTGCAGCAATTACTGGAAACCTCAGCCACGTGTTTGCTTTTGGAAAGGGCTTTTCAGGAATTTATTATCTCTGCAGCATGGTGCAGCCATCTTCTTAAAATTAGGCTCTTTATTTAGAGGGGTCTTTAAAAACATGCGATACACTCACAGTCAGGCTGGGGTTTTATTCTTGATACTCTTCTGTAGGTTGGCTGGTTGGTTTTTTTTTTTCTCTTTGTAGATTTAAGCTTGCAGTTTGGGGAGACTTGTGGCCTTGAAAACTAGTCAAACTTTCTCCTGCGGAGAATCAAGGGCAGTAAGACTGTTGTTGCGGTGTCTATTGAGGCACTGACCCAAAGGTAACAGTGAATAATATCCCTAAAAGAAAGAAAGCTGGAAAATGAAAACTGTATTTTTTTTTAATTCCTCATTAGTGATTCTACATAAGGGATATAAACCAATTCAGATAAGCTCCCCTACAAATGTCAGGAGGAGCAAACAAGCCATCATTCATGATGACGAATGGTTGCTACCTAGCAGGCTGCTATCACACTGAGCCAAGGAAAAATGGCCTGCTGTCATGCCTCGTTTCTTGACTACTCCAGCCTGATGGCCTGGCTCGGCTCTCAAAGCAAGAACAGGAGTCCCATTCCTGGTGCTCTTGGAGGTGCTGCACACTTGCTGGGGCCATCAGGGCTCAATGGGGCTCTCTGGGAGGGACCACCAGGCAAATCCCTGCTCAGGCAAGGAAGGGGCAGGGCACAAACCTTAGGCAAAAACGGCCCGCAGCAACAGTGTACGCGTGAGACAGCTCCAGACAAAGCTGACCTATGCTTAGAGGACAAGGCAAACTGCGCTGAGCCCTGCTGTGGGGTGACTGCCACAAGCCATTTCTGCTCTCTGTGTGTCTGCTCCCATATGCCGCTGGGGTTTAAAAGGAGGATCGTTGTCTAGATACTTTCTTAAGGCATGGGGGAAAAAAAGCACACCTCTGCACTTCTGTGACCTGGCAGGAGTTCTTGTAGCAATGAAGGCTATTCAATGGGATGCAAGTGTCTCGCACTGTCACACGCTTTGGCTAAAACATACCTCTCCAGCAAGAGCTGGAGCATGGTATCTAGCAGGAATTGGAAACGGGAGTTCTGGCAGAGCTGATCATACTGGCCCCCCTTCTGCTCATTTGTTCCCTGAGCTTACTGGAAGTGAGAGCTCTGTCTTGGCTCTAGTTGTGAATTAAGACAATTTTGGAAACAATTCTACCTCTAATGACACCTACCATTCATCTACCCTTTTTGTCTAGGGTCTATCTGACAAGCAGAGAACTTGTTCCTCAAAGTTTTGAGTGTGATGGCTGGCTTTGAGCACTAAAAAGCAAAAAAGGATCCCATGCAGGCCAATACAGGCAGGTGCCAGCAGGAAACGTAACCTAAGGAAGCCATGCTTGGAAATTTGCTTTGAATGGAGGGGAGAAGAGGAGGTGGAATTTTAGGTAATGTCACTAGATATTGCTATTCAGCAAACTACAGGGACCTCAGAGGTACCTTCCCTCTCTGTGCAGCAAAAGGAATCTGGATTGTCATAAATGCTGTTTTCAGCTGGTTGGCTGCAGAAGATGAATTCAGAGTTGATTAGGTTATGAGACAGTATGCTTAGGAAACAGACTTCATGGAGCCACTTCATGGAGCCTGTCCTAGATTTGTGTACGGTAGATGTGATTTCAGACTTTGGCAAGAGTAAAGAGTGATTGTTTGTGTGAAGAGAAAAGAGAGAGTCCCTCTGTGCAAGCAGGGACTGCTTTTTTTCTTTACGTTTTTCTTCTTTATATTGGTTCCTCTCACAGGGAAATAGTCCAGGCCTCACTTTTTCGCACCTGTCGTGGTGAGTACTTGTAAAACGTTCCCGTGAGTCCAGCAGTAACGTTGTACAATATCATGTCTTCTTTAGACCTTAATATCCATATTCCCCTCAGTGTGGCATTCTTTTTTCCTTCCCCAGGGGGCATGGTGCGTGAAGTCCCATAAGGTTGGGACCTTGCCCAGCACCCTGTGCTGTTGTGGTGCTGCAAGGTAACGCTCTCCTTGGCACCACCAGGAAATATTCCCCAGTTGCATGACTTCCTGCAGTGCTGGGGAACACAGGTAGGATCTGGAGAAGGTGCCTCCTTAGACAGGCAATAGCAGTTTGTTTCCACATTGAACCATTACCCTCATCATAACTCTGTTTGTTCCTGCTTCTGATAAAGTTAAATTCAGAAAAGTTCTGCCCAACCTACACTTAGCCCGCAGGCTGCTGCTCCTGCCTCAGATCTGTGTCTGTCTGAAAATTTGTCCGTCTGGTTTCCCTCCCCGTCTGTCAGCTAATAGAGATTACTGACTGCCAGCAGCGCTGGCTCAAATGTCCTGAACAACATTTCCACTGCTGGAGTTGGTGCATGGTGCACCTGCTGGGATGGCAACAAGGAGAAAGAGCCCGTGCAACACCCTGTGCAGAGAGAGGAACGTGTCCTTCAGTTAGCCTCAAACTAAAATATGTCCCACACCAGACCAGACAGCTGTCCAGGACACTACACTTCCCCTGTAAATGTGCCCATATAGCTCAGGTGATGCTGAACAACCTGTGCTGGACTGGAAGTGTCCCTGGTATGGGCTCCTTATTAAACTACTATTGTATGGCATGAAGGAGGAAGCTGTAGTTTAGCCCATATACAGAGGATTTTCTGTCACTGCCCTGAGGAGAGAAGCACCTTTTTTTACATAGTGTAAGATATACATCCCAGGTTACTCCAGCTGGCTTTTAAAGACACCATGACCGCAGTATGCAAGACCATGAGTCTGGAACGAGTCATTACCGCTTTGAGCTGATGAACTTCTAGCATCCGTGGTGTGTGCAGAGGTGGAGGGGAGCAAAGCATTGTTGCAGGTGCATATGTCCATTTAGATGACCTGTTTCCTACTCTGAATCACCAAAAGGGAGAAGATAAATCTAATTCTTTGGAACGGACAACCGTGACGTAAAGGAGGTAAAGAGCTTAAAAAATGCTGTCTGTTGAAAGGAAATATTTCATGCGGGAACATGAAAACCCAGCTGTAGATCCAGCATAGCATCCCCCCAAAGTGGGTTTTATGTAGCTCTTTCCTCCTCCTAACTGACTTTGAAAATGCATAGTCCCGTTTCTAATGGTAAAAAGCCCTCCACACTACTCCAGCCCTCAAATTATTGCATGAAGATAACAGCAAAAAAGGAAAATGCCACAGTGAGTTTGGAGGAAGACCTTTTGAGCTGAGATTTAAGATTAGCCTCTGCTAACCCTGGAATGACCCAGTGAAATTTACCTAAAATTGGCTGGGGGGTTTCTTTGTTCTTTCATTCAAGTCGAGGACTGTGAGCTCCTGCCATGAATGTGAGGGACTTCGGTTGGGACTACTGCACTCTTCTCTCTTCCAGCTCCATGCGATATCTAATATTTCAAAGCAGAAAGCTTCTTGTCCTGCCTGAGTGGCTGTTGCCTGCTGCCAGGAGAACCACAACTAGCTGGTCCTGCCACTCGTGCTCACGTGGCATCTCTACCCAGTGCTAGGGAGCTTCATTTTTAGGGGCCAGCTTTCCCCTCTGGGGAGAGCATCTGGTCTCCTACAGACTTTCAGAAAGATTGTAGGAAATTTAAAACTTTGGGTCCTCTGTCAAATGGGGTTGAAGCTGTCCAAAAGTTGGAAAGTTATTCTCTCTCTTCCTTCTTCCCTCCTGGGCAGTGAGACTGCATGGGAAAAGAGCCTACGCCACTGATTGCAGGAATGGTAAGATGGAGAAAGAGATGTTCAGCAGTTTGTTGTATTGACAGCTAAAGGTGGCCAAACCTGTTCTTCTGGATTGGTTTTTGCATGTATATGAATGAAATGCCATTAAAGACAATGAGTTGTCATATAAAATCCTCTTTGTGATGAAAAGGGGATCCTGGCTCGGATCACTGTGTTAAAATTTTCCCTGGGTCAGATCATCAGTTCTGCAAAAGCATGTTGCAGAGGCATCAGTCAAGACAATCGTCAGGGTGTGCCTCCAGATTTTGCTCTGTGCACGCTCTTGTGATTCCTAACCTCATCTCAGGGCAGGCTCCTTCAACCGCAGTGCATGGTAAAGGTGTGATGGATGAAGAGGACAGCACTATTGTAATGTCTAATGAAAAGGTGCAAATGCAGTGCTGGTAGCTCTGAAGACTGCCCGCAGTCTCCAGTTATTGCATCCTGGATGGTTCTAGGAATAACATGCCATTACTAATTTGTAGTAACACATAGCTTCTAATTTATTGAAATGGTTTGGGGGTTTTCTTCTGTTTAAAATGAATGGAAAAACTACATAATTAATCTGCTTGCAGCTCATGTTGTATCAGAGATGGCTTTGAGTTTAGAAGGATATTCACTCCTCCAAAGTGTCAAAGCACGTACTCTAGCGCTTAGGGAGGATGCTTGGCTAAATCCAGTCTGCTTTTCTCTCTGATAGTCTGGCCAAGAGGAAACGCGTGGTCTTTACACCAGAGATGAGATTTGTTACGCCGAATGGGTGCAATAGAGAGCAGAACTGCCAGGGACTTACCACATCAATTATCTGCAGCAAAGAAAGCTGAAGCTCAACTACCAGAGGTTGGGAGTCGTTCACCACAGGTCGTTCAAGACGACTGTAGTTTCTCAGCAGATCTCTGTACAAGCGTCTCTGGCCTTCACCCTGCTGAGAGACTAAGGGAAAAGAAAGATGGTTAACATCTGTCATTCAGATGGTCACACAGTCCATGTTGTTTGTTTGCTTGAAAAAATGTCTCTGAATGTCTTTTTAACTTGAAACCGGTTTCCTGAAAAGTAAGGATCTCTAATTCTGCCCATAGGGGTGCTGACAGAGCTTTTCTGTCGTGCGTCAGTCACACAGAAAAACTGGACTCAACCGGGAACCCTCCTGCTGATGGTGCAGGGAGACCAGGCTCTGAAGCCAAAGGGCACCTTCTTGGAAAGCGGCCAGAGGGCTCTTATTTGCTGCTTCCAGAAACCAGCTGCCACGGAGCCGGAGCTGGTGTCATTACCTGAACATACCCTGTGTTTACCTAGCATCACTGACAGGTCCTGTTAGTACCTGGAGCCCTTCTCCGTGCATGTTCAGGAAGCAAGGGTTTGTCCCCAAAATGGGTGCAGGTGCAGATGCTCTGGGCTGTGACTACCCGGGCTCTACCTAAGAGCTGCACCAAACGGGGTGAGGCTCAGAGGCTGCATGTTCGCTGAGGCCAAATTCATCCTGCCAGCACGAGTGTGTACTCCCTGAGTTGTCCCTGCCAAGGAATCTGCACTTTGTATTATTATTACTTTGGAACAAAGCTTTTTTTTTTTTTTTTTTCTTATGCGCTGCAGCTCCTAGAGTCTTGTGTGTGACTTTTTTGTAACACGTGAGCAGAGCTTTTCACAGTGACCCTGGGACTCTTCTAACAGTGGTGAGATGAATAGCTTTTGACAATCCACACAAACTGTAACAACCAGTTCCTCCTTCCCCGGTCCCCTGATGTGCTCAGCGAGCCCTGCAACCTGGGGCAGGCTGCTCTCCACCACAGCAGCGACGCCTTTTAAAATTAATAATATCATTCAGTTTATAAATGTCTTTAATTAGTGTTCCCTTCAGTGTTCCTGATGCTGGAGGGATCTTTGTGGCTTTCCAGTATGACGGTGCCTAGTTAGCAAGGAGGGAGGGTATTTTTATTTATTTTGGTGAGTTATACCAACATGTCATCTTCATGGGCCTTTTATGCCTTTGAATAATATATTATATGGTCATGGAGAACCAGAGAAGCAGATGTAACAGAGCTGCTCCAACATTTTCACTCTCTTTGAAGACAAGCCCTGGCCACAGTTTCTCTACTCCACCAGCTCTGGCAAACTTCCCTGCTAGGAAATTATTTAGATCCTCTGTTATAATTTTAGTATGTAACCCCCTGCCTCCCTTGCAAGGTCCTTGTGTGGGAAGGAGACCGGTGAAGATCACATCACATTTTCCTTTGGAAAGAGGGCCCATGCTCCGAGCCAACGCGCTGCCCTCTCTCTCCCTGCACCATGTCACGTTGCTGTGCTTCAGGGAAAGGATGACCACCTGCACCATCCCTCATCCTTAGCACTCCTGTCGTGTTCACCTTTAACCTCCCTTTGAAACAGTCTACCTCAGCTTTTACTATCAAAACGTGCCCTTTGCCAGGCTCTTCAGGTCGCCGCTGCAGCTGGTACCATCGCTGACGATGTGCAGTAAACCATCCACCCCAGGGGGCTGACGGGGGAGATTTGGGCACAACCCTTTGCTGTGTACCCCGGGCAGCTGACTTTGCGCTGTGTGCTCCAGCCGTGCTGTAACCGGGCCCCTTGCCCCGATAAACCTTGCGAGCTGAAGTAACCCAGCACGAGATGTTTGCACCCGGTCCTCCACCCCTTCTTCACTTCTCCCTTCTGCAGCGTGGTCCTGTTACTTGGTGACCTCTTGTATCTGAAACTGTTAACATAGTCCAGCTGATCTGTTCTGAGCCTGCTGAGCTGGTGCTCGTTGCCATATGTTTGTGTGCTCTTTGGTTTTGTTTACAAAATTGCGTAGGTTCAGAAGCGGTGGAGCCTTTGTGGTCTCCTGGCAAATTGCCGGGGCAGCTGTTGGTGTTGCAAAGGCTTCGCTTGTCTAATCAGGCTGCTATATCCCCATTGCAGTGGCTCTGGAGCAGGAATGGAGAAGGGCAACAGGTCAAAACTGTGTTTTTATAAACTTCTTTCAATCTTAAAATGCTTAGTGTTTCATACTCCGGAGAGATTCCTGCTTTTTATCCCTCTAATGCCTGTGCTAGTGCTTTGTGACATTACATCTCTGAGTGCTAAGTGGAGTGTTTGCTGGTGATGGGGAAGCCGAGGCCTCTCGGGAGCAGCGACAGGATAAGCATTACTGCTGCCAACCCCCCAGCCACAGAAATCTCTACCTCAGTCCCTGGCACTGTGAGCTCCCTGGTGCCTGATATGAAATTTTAAACGAGGCTGGAAGTTGGAAGCCAATTTTTAAGGTTGCCAAGTCAGTCTCCCAAAAGCAATGCCAGACTTACCTGCCTAGGTCTGTTGTGAGAGAGTCTTTACCTGCAAATAACTGCTGGTGGGCATTAGCAAGCAATGCTTGCTTGATGCAGGCCCCTGAGGAGCAGAGAGCCTCTTATGACCCACAGCTTCAGCCAGTGCCCCCCTTATTGCTGAATTAGCTTTGAATCAGCAGGAAAAAAAAAACTATATCTCATTAAAAATTCAGGGAAGAGGAGTGGATGCTGTTTCTCTTAACTTTAGTAAGGCTTTTGACAGTGTCTGCCGTAACATCCTCATTGACAAAGAGATGAAGTATGGACAGTGGTGAGGTGGAATGAAAACTGGCTAACTCCCAAGCTCAGAGGGTTGTGAGCAGCAGCACAAAGCCCAGCTGGAGGCCAGTCACTAGTGGTGTCCCCCAGGGGCTGATACTAGAGGCAATACTGTTTAACGTCTTAATCAGTGATCTGGATGATGGGACGGAGGGCACCCTCAGCATATTTGCAGATGGCACAAAACCCAGAGGAGTGGCTGGTACACCAGAGGGCTGTGCTGCCGTTCAGAGGGACCTCAGCTGGCTGGAGAGATGGGCAGAGAGGAACCTCATGCGGTTCAGCAAAGGGAAGTGCAGAGTCCTGCACCTGGGGGGAAATCACCCCATGCACCAGTACTTGCTGGGGGCCCCCCTGGGAGTCCCGGTGGGAAAACAAGTTGAATATGCACCAGCAATGTGCAGTCATGGCAAAGAAGGTCTATGGCATCCTGGGCTGCATTAGGCAGAGCATTGCCGGCGGGTCAAGGGAGGTGATCCTTCTCCTCTACTCAGCACTGGTGAGGCCGTATCTGGAGTACTGTGTCCAGTGCTGGTCTCCTCAGTGCAGGAGAGATACGGACACAGCAGAGCAAGCACAGTGACAGGCCATGAAAATGGTGAAGAGGCTGGAGCATCTGTCATATGAGGAGAGGCTGAAAGAGCTGGGACTGTTCAGGCTGGCGAAGAGAAGGCTAGGGGGGAACTTATTCATGTGTATAAATACCTGATGGGGAATATAAAGAAGATGGAACAAGGCTCTTCTCAGTGATGCTTGTGACAAGAGACAATGGGCATGAATCAAAACACAAGAAATTCCATTTAAACGTAGGGAAAAGAAAGCTTTTTTATCGTAGGTGTGATCAAACACTGAAACAGGTTGTCCAGAGAGGTTCTGTGGTCTCCATCCCTGGAGATATTCAAAATCCAACTGGACACAGCCCTGGGCAACCTGCTCGTGCTGCCTCTGCTTGGAGCATGGCGTTTGGACTAGGCAATCTCTGGAAGAGCCTTGGATTGCCTTCCAACCTCAGCCAATCTGTGGTTATGTAAAAATTTTCTTTTGGTGGTGTCTCCTAGCCTTATGCCATGGGAGTCGCCTCAGTTCTGGTGCTTCTGCACATTGGAGTTCCTGGCCTTGCAGCGGAGGGATTCATTAGCATTGGCTTACTGAAGTCTGACAAGTTGCACGTAAAGAGAAATTGAAAGAGAGAAGATGAAGAACTAGAGTGACCCCTGGCAAAACATCATCGGGGTGGAAACCCAATCCTGTAACCTTCTACCTAAAATAAAGAAATAACTGACTGTTAATACAGATCTTTTTCTTGGATAATGCTTGTGAACATCGCAGCAGCGAAGGCCATTCAGTAGGAACAAATCTAGTCTGATCAAGGCTTCTACCTACTGTTATCTTTCTCTGGGCAAAGGTGGTGATTGTTGCTGTACTCCTTTTGGACACCTGGTAGCATAAGGTGCATGAGCCTGCTGATGGCAGAGAGAGCCTGGGGAAGGAGCTGTGCTCAGAATAACACATGGCCAGCGTGGCTGCAGTGGTGTCAAGGCAGAGGGCATCCTCAGAGAGTTTGCTTATAGTAAGTCTAAGAGGTAATGAGCATGTGCAAAAGTGGCCTCCTGTCACAGAGTGAGGTGAGCTCTGTTTCTAGTGGGAAGAATAGCAAGTATTGACAGACTCTGCAGTAATGTGCTTTGGATGCTAAAGGGCTCTCTACTTTTGTGGAAAGGGCATCAAAGCCATCTGTGGCTCGGAGCTGAAATCAAAAAAAAAAGAAAAAAAAGAAGCTGGACATGAAGCACAGATTTCATTTCTAGCAGAAAATGTAGCAAACATCTAGAAAAAGGGCTGCTCCGTCTTGGTGTCCTCACATCAGGGCTGCTGGATGTCTTTCTTGAGAATTTGCTTAAACCAAAAAGCTGCTGGACTAGCTATGGGGTGATTAGGTGACATGCAATGGCCTGAGATAGGCAGCGCATCAGGTCCCTCCAGCTTTACTCTCTGATTAACCTGAGTGGTGGATCCCCTAAACTGCTCCTACAGTTTGCAGACAACTGGAAGGCACAAGGCCAATTAATTAATCCATGGCAGGCATGGGGTCCCCAGACAGCTGTGTGAAGAGCTTTATGAACAGTAGAGGTAGTCATGGAGCAGACTGATTTCTTAGGTACCTCTTCGAATCTCTTCTCTCTCTCCTGCAAAGAAGTCTGCAAGAAGCCCACACTGTGATGCCCACTGTTTGAGCGACATGATCGATAAACTGCTCTCAAAATCCCTTGGGCACACATGCTATTATTGAATTGTGTCTTTCTTTCTAGCACGGAGTTGATGTGAGTAGCACAGCAAGGTAACCTCCTAGGAACTGTTTCTCTATTGCAGTATGCTACCTTCTCCTCTCTACCAGGTAAATTTTGGCCCCTCCAAATGTATTACTGTGAGACCAGGGAACTTCGCAGGGAGGATGCTGCTGTGGCCTCTGCTGGATCAGGGAGTCCTGTGATAGGGAAGATGAACTTGTAACAAGGAAGCAGGAGGTGGCAGCTTCCCTGTGGGCTTATTTCTGAGGTGCAGATCTCCTGCTTTACACGCCTGTGAATAGCTGTCCTTCTCCTCCTTCATTCCCCTGCATCATGCCTGTCTTGAATTATTTGGGCAGAAAAGAAAGCAAGCCACCTTGCTGTTAGCTTACAGTCTGGGCTGTCTCTCCTTCCACATGCCTGGTCTGCACAGGGGATTTCATCATCTTCGTCAAATGCGGACATGCTGCAATGTCCAGCCAGGGTTAGGCAAAGAGAGGAAGAGTTAAACGTGGGATCTTTGTGTCTTAAAAAAAATCAGCAGAGCTTTGGTAGCTGAGCTGCAGAGACCTCCTTAGAGCAAACCTGGAAGCAGGTTAATACTTGCATCCAGCTGTTTGGGTAAAGTGTGGATCAGTAACTAGAAGGAGAGAGGTGTCTCTGATGGGGCTTGCGCAGGTAGTTTTTCACAGTGACTTTGAGCCTTCGTGCTATCTATGAAGGGTTTTGAATTCTCTGAGACAGTGCAGTTTAATTAGGTCAAGCTGGAGCTGGCTGATGTCAGCTCCAAGTCAGCAGCTGGGCGTGCCCAAGCTCAAGTCTGGACCAAACTCCCCATGCCCTGATGCCAGTGATGGTGAGGAGAGCTGTCTCAATTGGCCTGCATGCTTTGTGGCTTGCTTAGGCATGATGATCTTGATGCGACTCAGGTATCTGATCTGGCGGCACAGCTGAAAATCAATTTTGGGGTGGTTTTTTTCTGTTGGTTTGTTTTTTGTTTTTTGTTTTTTTTTTTAATAAAAACCTCCCTGGGCCCTGGGGCAAAAGTCCAGTTCTTGCCAGCTTCCCAGTTTCGTTCCAGAAGTGGTCTGCTCCTTGACTGAGCGTCACTGGTGTGGCTCACAAAATGGCTTGCTGCACACAAGTATTTATTAAATAAGGCAACGTCACCAGGGGGTTGGGTGGAAGGGCATGGATTCCCAAGATGTTCTGAGCAACATTAACTGTACTTATTGATCATTCCTTCTCTTGTTCATGGTGTTCCTCAGTTCCTGTGATATCATTGTTGTGGTACTTATTCACTCCCCTTGCACTTTGTGCAGATACTCCACCACATCTGCATACTTTGTTTCTCTCTCTGTACTGTTCTTTTGCCACATTCCTGCTGCTCTTTTCTTTTTTATTACTGTTTCCTAAAGGAAATTGAGGGGAATTCTGGCCTTTTCTGAAAACCAGTGTCCTTATACTCATAGATCTTATTATGTTTCGTTGTATAATGAATGCCTACAATCTCAGTATGACTGGAACATTTACACAGCAAAAAAGCATGAGGAAAACCTTTGGGTATCAGAGCTGTCTAACTCCTAGAACCTCGTATATTTTCCTAAAAACCTGCAGACTTTTATGAGGTAACTAACCCTCTATTATTTACCTCTGCTTAGCTTATCACTGAACTCTTACAGGGATTTTAGTTATTTCTTCGGGAATGCATGTGGAATGGTCACAGAGAGATAAACACTATATGCAATAAGCAATTATGGGGGGAAGTAACAGGGGTAATATCACTGAAAATGCAGGTTATTTCACAGGCAACTTCATCAGCATAAATAATTGAAATTGCAGTATCTCTTACCAAAACGTGGCGTGCTTTACTGCTTTGGTAGCTATAAGAAAGCATTCACCTTAGTTTGTGTATTTTGCAGATTTCGGAGAACGTAAAGCATCTCACTGCCATATGTCACTTAATCCCCAAAGACACAGATGTGTCCCATCTGCTTTTGTTCTTACGTGCAGGGTTGTTGCTTTTGTCTGGGGCTGCAAATGCATTATTTCTTTCAGCGTCCTTGGCTTTAAAACGTATGCCATCACACTAGGTGAAGAGTACTCGCACGGGAACCAAGGGCACGGCAACAGCTGCCTCAAGCCTCCGTGTGTGTGGTGCATGTTTGTGTGTTTGGGTATTTGAATACTTCTCCCATTTAAAACCTCTTTTTAATCTACTTCCCTTCTGCATAATCTTCGATTCTAATCTTTGGTTCTCACTGTGCAGATTGTTTCTGCGTCTTACGCTCAAAACTCATTAGGTACCCAGAGAAATCTAAGAAATGCCATATTTTCCTAGGCAAATTGTATCTAATCTTCCTGATATTGGCCATTTCTGTTTGATTATACCAGTTAAAGGACTCCTAGTAGAAATGGGTATTAAAGGGTATGTGACAAAAGGTTTCAACTCAGAGACTTGAGGCACATGACAACGTGCTAAAAAGAGAATATAGGCCATTACATAGTGAAAGAACGGATTATTTTTTCAGTGGTTCCTGCTGGCTTGGTGCAGGTGTTTTAAAGACAAGGATATGTGTGTGAGGTGAAGAGACGTGTGTTAGGCTATTACCAACATTGGCATACCTCTCCAATGTAGAGTAGTTATCTAAACTGCTTCATTGCTCTGGAACAGAATCGGAAAGGGAAAAAACCTGTATTGTTAGTGTACTGCTTTTTTTCATTAGCTCCATACAATACGAGTGTAAGTGCTACAGTACTAGACGTAGAGCAGCATGGGAGCAGCAGATGGAGGAGCAGAGGAGCGGAGGGGGACTCACCTAGCTGAGACACGTCACAGCAACCCTTGCCAGCTATGCTGGGATTTTGCGGGGAGGAGCAGTAAATGAAATGGCACAGACCATAAAATCAAACGCAGTTCTCCTAGGTAATATACTTTCGTCACAGACTTGCCTTTACTAGGCAGAAAAAACCATTCCTTTTTTCACAAGTCGCAGGTGAGGGACCTTGCCTCAAAACCCTTGCCTCAACGTGATGTTCCTGAGGCAGATGTGATAGCGTTGAACAGCTCGGGGCGATGCAGATGTCAGGTCAGAGTGAAAATGCTCCAAACGGCCGTGTCGCAGAAACCAACCAGCCAGTGTGTCCAAAGGTGTTGCAGTGATCTTTCCCCCTCCTCTTCATGACAGTCAGCTGCAGCGGTGGTTGTCCTGGAGTTGGCTGCTTCCTGAAGGATGCATTTTTGTCTCTGGAAGGGCAGCCTTGTCCACCTGCAAGCTGTTCTGCACAGCCATCCTCAGCAGCAACAGTACTCAGAATGAAATGTTCTTCATTCGTCGGTGGCACCTTCCGCCCTCTTCGGCGTCACCTGAGCCCCAGCTGTTGCCCGTGGGCAAGGTGAGAGGGCTGGGAGATGTGAATAGACGCCTTCCCAAGACCTGAAATGGTTTCCTGCTCAGGGCGCAAAACTTACCTAAAACTCCCCTGGACCACATTCAGCCCTGTTTTAAGGAGCGCTGCTGAGCTTCTCCCGAGCCCGGCTTAACGCGCTGTTGGCCTGCGTGGCAGGTGCTGTGCTGCTGGCTGGCTGGTGCCAATCCGGAGGTTTTGGGCAGCACAAGTGACTGCAATCAAGGGACTTCTCTAAGAAGTCTGCGGCTGTAGTAGTCTAGGTCTTCAATGACAAGGGGAAGTCTAAATACAGGCGTGAAAATTCCCAGCAGGGAGTCTGAATTTATTTCACTCTGAAAATGGAAGCTGCTTTTCAGATGGTCTTGATGAGTGAAATCGCTGGCTCGGAGCAAATTAGACTTGTGGCCAGTCAAACAAGTGTCTGCAGATACCTGACGCAGGGCACTCACAATTGTGAGAAGTGCTTTGTTTTGGCTGATTCAGTGCAGATTAGCTTATGTGCATATCTAGTGGCTGAATATTAGCTGTATCATGAAGTAAGGGCTGTTTTTCCCCCAGTTTCTGAATGTCACGGGGTCTTAATAATGCCTGAGTGTTTGTTAGTTTTGATCTGCCCCTGTTTTCAGGATGCCAGAAGCAACTACCTCTTCTTCAGGTACAAGCCTGGAGTCCTGGTTTTGCTGGAATCTGCGGGGGTATGAAACATATGGCTTTCCTTGCTGTACTCTGCCAGGCAAACCGGTATTGACTGACTGACTCTGATCCTCACCAAGAGGAGCAATGAAGCACAGTGAAAATAAGGCACTTTCAGGCAATGGGAGAACTTGATTTGGACTTGACTTTAGCCTCTTGGGATCAAACCTTTGGTAACTCCAGTATAACGGTCTGAAATTATGCCAGTGCAAACAAAACAAAATTGGTGTCCCAAGTGTCCAGGTGGAGTAAAACTGTCATCTTGTGATTCAGGAGCAGATGTCTGCACGTGTGAGACATTTGCTGCTGTAAGAGATCCGAATGAGCCTGAAAAGTGAAAAATGGCCCCATGCTGTCTGGCCTGCTCTCTTGCATGCCCTTCTGTCCCCGAAAGGCTGGTGTCATCACTGGCTGGCAGTCAGCTTGGCCCTTGAACAAAACGCTGCTGCAGAGGGTATGCTGCAGGGTAGCTGCTTGGCTTCCTTAGAAAGGCATGTCTTTTGCCTTGAAGCGACCAGCTGAAGGCAGAGTTGAAGGATAGAAAGGGAGAAAACCTCATTTGGTGCAGAAATATAAATCCTGAGCTTTGAAAGCCTGCTGGAAGAACCTAGCTGTAATTCCCATCGACACAGATATTCCGGGTACCTTGCATACGTTGACCAAGTTCTTTAGACTGGAGTTGCCATTAATTAGCATGTGTGAGATACTTTAACTTTGTGTTGTGGTATCAGCTGGAAGGTCCCACTGGGGGTGAGAGCCCCCTTGGGCTAAACCTCGTACAGCTGCTTGGTGGGAAGGTGTTGCCAACTGAAACAGGGAAGAGCGACTGCATGGCAACTTAACCCATAGGGATGAGCCCAAGCACCAATATCAAGCCCATGGGAAAGCTCGGAAGGAGCCTGGACTGGGGAGGAGGGGAAGGGTCTGCTTCGCAGTTGTTTGTGAGGACCTTGAAGCTTTCAATAAGCAATCATGAAAGCACCATGAATAATGCTTTCTAGTCCTAGCCTTAGCTAGGGTGGACTACTGAAAATTTCCTGGATATCCTGTGGCTCCTTCAACCCCAAATCTGCTGCAGTGGAGTGAATCTGCAGCAGTGAGAGACGGCTTTAGCTGTGTGATTTGGCAAGCCCCTTCCTTTGTTTACAAGATGTGCTTTCCGGGATCCAAGGGCAAACCAGGCTTTTGTTTCTCTGAGAAATCATAGATACATTTTGACCTTGGAGAGGGTTTTTTTAACTAGCTTTCTATCTGGCTACAGTGGAAATGAGCCCTAGGAATACATGGATAGCCGTGACAGCTGTGCAGTGATTTGGCTCCTAGCATGTGTGTCTGGGCTGTGCACGTGCATGTGGACTCCTTCTGTCCCGCCTGGAGGAGCACCTTCAGGGTTGCCTAGGAGTCTCTGACTTCCTGAAATTCCTAGGCCCTTTTGTCGATGGTATGTGATGCCTGTACAAGAACGGGTCTAATTCAAAGTTGCTGCCTGTTTGCCAGCTCTGAAGCTCTCAACTTGAAACTCGGACAACTGCAAACCACCTAACAACTATTTCTTTCATTCTTTATTTCCTCTTCCTATTGTTCCAGCCGCTCCTCCTCAGGCTAGATTTGAGTGTGCTGATGACTTTTCTAAAGTGGCACGATATTCAGGGAGAAATAATCCGTCATCTCACATGCCGTGTTTCACCACCCTGCAGGCTCAAGATGAGGAATTTCTTCTCCGAAAAGGGCACAAGATGGCTAAGAATTATGGAATGAATTTTCTGAAACTCAATATGAACCCCTACATTAGGCTGCTTCCCGCCACACCCCAAACCTCCTGTCTCAGAGGAGAAGAAAACACTAAGCAGCAACCTCCTTTACGGACAACCTATATTCAGCCCCACTGAGCCCCCCCACTTCTGGAGTCATGTGTCCCACTGGGGCTCCTCAGGGCAGCACGAGGCAGACACTGTCTCGTGGAGTGAGTCTAGCTGAGGCCATGGAGACGAGGAGGGGCCTGGAGCACGGCATGTCCAAGGAGAGGCAGACAGAAACGCTTTTGGTTTTAGCCTGGGAACGAGAAGGTGAAGGGGAGCTCCCCTAGCTCTCTCCAGCTCCCGTGTGAGAGGGCACTGAGATGATGGAGCCAGACTCCTCCAGGAGGTGCACAGGGACAGCGCCAAACAGACACAAGTCACAACACGGGGCATTGCCAGGGGACCAGTGGAGAATTTTTTTCTCAGGAGGGTGGCTCACCTCCCGAGAGAAGGGTTCAGCAAGGCTGTAGCATCTCCATCCTTGGAGATCTTCTCATCTCACTGCACAAGGAGCAACCGAACTGAGTTGTCCCTGCTGTGAGCAGGGGGTTTGGACCAGGTGACCTCTGGAGATCCCTTCCAGCTGAATTATTCTGCAGGTCTAGGTTTCTACATAGATGCGATCCTCTCTCACCCCAGCTGTGCTTTGCAATCTACCGCTTTATTTTCTCTCTTGATATGGTGGGGATCAAAGCGACCAGTGACTCTTTCCCACATAGTCTCAGCTGAACTTTAGGGAAGATGGTGTGCAGTCTTGTCAATCCCACCTGCAAACTGTGGCTTTAGGCTGTTATTTGAACAGCAGCAGACTTTCCAGCTGTCGCTGGGTTAGCCTCCGGCTATTAATAATTCCCATAATTCCCATGGCGAATTCAGCCAAAGGGAGTGGGCAGAGGTCCCTCTTGTCCTGGACAGTGGCATGGAAAGGAAGGCTTGACACCTCTCTCAGGGAACGAGGCGGGAAGGGTGAGCTCCTCACCATCCTCAAAGGGAAACGAGCTCTCCTTAAAATCTGTCCTTTCCTCTAAATCCTTTGTCCAAATCCAGCCTGCATTAAGGAGAGAAATGAGGACTGGTAACTGACCTGTCCTCACTCAACTTTCTGGAAGGTGAAAAGCACTGCAGACATCCATTTCAGTGCTCTGTGCACCACAACTCATAGCAGGTCATCCAGCTGACTACAGGTTATCTTTCCATTGCAAACTACTGGCTTAGTCATGAGCCCTGAGCGGGAAGACAATGTTATTTCCAGACACATCATCTGATTCTCACCTCTGACTTGTCATTTGCTGCTTTCCTCAATGCAGAAATTACTTGGTACTTTTTCTGCAAGCCAGATTTGCTCAGGAGTGTACTCCAAACCAGCAACAACCTCCGTTCTACCTATTTTATTCCCATGGATATTACTCTTTCCTCTCTTCCTTAACTGGATTATACAGGGTCTCTGTGTAGTGAGCATCCTCTGGCAACCACGTTAGGAGCTGTGCAAATTGTTTAGAACTACTTTAAATGCATACTAGAGTTGGGGAGACATTATCTCTCTCTCTCTCTCTCTCTCTCCATGCTTATGACAAACAAGTAAAACTCTGTGCTAATCCTTGGTTCAGGATGTGCAGTGAAATTGAATGGATTTGGGGTACTTATGTCCCCTTGAAAACTACAGCCATCAGGCTTAGAGGAAAATATTCCCTGCTGTGTGATTGAAGTAGCCATGCTCTCAGACTCTGGGAAGAGTCATTTCATCACGCAGGCACAAGAAGCAAACATGCTGTTCACCGTTCCCTCTGCACCATGGAGATATTAAGTGGAGATTATCTTTCTGTGCTTGGAGAAGTTTTCAGCTGCTGACAAAATCATGCAATATGCTACTGCCATCACTAACTCATCCTCTTCCCTCAAGTCTTCGGAGAGCAGACCAGAGGGAGAAAAAAAGGTCTGGAGCTGTCTTTAAAAACTGAATCTTGTACCTGAAATGGGAACTTCTGCTTTGAGACGGTCAGATGGCCCCCGTGCTGAGCCTGGGCTGAAGGCTCCTCAGACACTACCTGGCATTGTCCCAAACTCCATGCAAATGCTACTTTCTTGTGCACTGTTACCTTTGTGGACTCTCAAACTCAGAGCACTATTCCAATAGGCAACTATACCAATAGGTCCTGGTGAGGTTGGGGCCCAGGTGCTTTTCCTGGATCCTCTCACTCTTCCTAGCGAGATTTGGGAACAGTTAGCACAGAAAGATGTAGCCCAGATCACTGTCAGCTACTGCGCATGAAAAGAGCTCCAACTTTCTTGGAGCCTAGCGACATCTCACGAACAGGACCTGGGCCAGTCCCAGAGTTACAGCTGTGCCTACTGCAATGCAAAGCAGTAAATGTACATATAAGATTAGTGAGTTAACATGAAGCCTTCTTCACTGAAATGAAAAGTCGATCTCAAGGGGCAT
Organism: Apteryx mantelli; assembly: GCF_036417845.1. Taxonomy (NCBI): domain Eukaryota; kingdom Metazoa; phylum Chordata; class Aves; order Apterygiformes; family Apterygidae; genus Apteryx; species Apteryx mantelli. Next base: position 9,379,610 of record NC_090020.1, read on the forward strand.
GCATGTGCAGCAAGTTGCTGTAGCAGACAGTAACACACAGCAGATCATCTCAGGAGACTTGCCTAGGACTTTGCCTGCATGTCTTAAATGTGTTGACATGTCCCTGCCCATGGGACCCTGTGTGTCTGTATGCCTGAGCAGGCAGCTAGCATTGCTTGCTGGAGTGACCAGACTCTGGTGTGCATGCCCTTAGAGGTTATAGCAATGGCTATAATGGGCATGGACAGTAATTTCCCCTCTCTGCAAGGTGCATGTGTGGCATCTTTTCAACCAGTACAGAAGAAAAGACCTACTTGTTCAGGCACAAACCTTTCTCATCTCTTTCTATTTTCGACTTTTTCCAGATCCTTTGCAATCTTTTAAACTCTGTGTCATCCCAGGAACGCAGAGGATCCGGGGAACTGGGGTGAGTGTGGCCTTCAGCCTTCACTTAAGGGTGTGAAAGACTCTCAGTGATCTGACTTTTGCACCAGGTGCTTGCCTGGTAACCTGTATGAGGTTCAAAGGTAGAGCTCTTCCGCTGACCACCTAAATTCACATGACTTTACATGGCACTCCATTAAGGCACAGGACTTCTAGCATCTGTCGGACTGGGTTTTTCCGAAGTAAACCAGTTTGCTCTACACAGTTCAGTGCAATTACATCAGTTCTACCGAGTTAAGGTCCAAAGTTTAAACTCCATATATTTAAATACCAGCCTTGATTCTTCCCTCTACAGAGACCTCTAAACCCAGGTCACCTCAGTCTAACTAGCTCACATTAAACAAATTGCAGCTTGGCAGCAGAATTGGGCTTTTTGAGACTGTCTTGCCAATGGTATTGCTGCTGCAAGAACAGCACCTGCTTGCATGGAAGTGAACCAAGGACGGTAGTGAAGATTTGCTCCTAGAGATGACCAGTTGTGCTCTAAGGTGATCACCAGGACTGGGCTAAGACCACAGAGATACAGGAAGCATGCAATGAGCGTGGAGTTCAACCCTGCGCTGTGAGTGAGCCAAAGACGAGCTGTTTTGCACAGGCTGAAGAAAACCAAGCCAGGCTGAGCGACTTCATCGCTTACGTCTGTAAGCTGGTTAGCTCGCTTGCAGCCTCGCCTGCTGTGGATGTGCCCCGTGCTGCTCAGCTCTTCCCTTCCCAGAGGGGTGGCAGCGGGGAAGCTCTGTCCTTCCCTTGGCTGTGCCTTGGCTGGGCTTTTGAAAGCCTCATGGCCAGAGGGTGGCTCTGCTGTTAGGCTGCACAGAGCAAGGAAACCAAGAGGTCTGAAGACCACACTGATGCTGCCTCTTGTGCTTGCACAGAAACCTGCCTGAACGAGCAGATGTGGGGGCAAAGGGGTGGTTGTTTTCACCATTCAAGGGTGCCGCAAATATAATTCTCAGATTTGCTGTCCAGTGCAGAGGGTGTTAGCCCATTGGGTAAATCGCTGGGCCTAAATACACTTGATTTGTGGCTCAACTTAATTCTTATTTCCCTGTGGCAAAGTGAAGGCTTGACTTTTTTTTTCTTTTTTTTTCTTTAAAACTAAAAGATGATGACAACAGGCCAGCCTACATTTCATGTCAGCTTTGGTCCTGTAGGTTAAGTTGGTGAGGAGTCTCGGTGCCAGGAAACCATGAGGAGGGGTCGTTTGCCACGACCGGCAGCCCAAGTTGGTGCTTGGCTGGAGCTGGTGTTAGGACGCATTTGGGAAGGAGGGCTGCAGCGCCCTAGCAAGAAGGGCATGTCTGCCAGGGCTCCCAGCGGTGGTGCAAGCGAAGCTGGGATGAGGCTGTCAAAGCAAAAAGTTGCGATAGGACTGAAAAAAGTGATGCAGGGATTTTTTTTTTTTCTCTTCTGGCTTATTTCCTGTCCTTCCCCCCTGCTCTCCCCCCCCCACCCCCAACTTTCCTGTCAAAAGGCCTTGGAGGAGGTTTTAGTAAGTAAGAAATTGTTATGAATTCTGTTGGAACAAGGCAGCAGCGTGCGAGAGTGATGTTAGTTACGACGGACTCGCTGTGACTTCCCCACGTGGGTGCAGTGGGTGATCCTGGGGGAGTTCATTCGCAGTGCCCTGTCAGAACGGCTCTGCTACGGATAACTTGCTAATAACATCTTTATTTTTTTCTCTTCTCATCCCTTGACCAGTTCTTGGGGCTTTTCTTAAAAAAAAAAAAGAAAGAAAGAAAGAAAGAAAGAAAGAAAGAGAAAACCCTCTATCCCTATAGAAGGGGGCATGTACAGACCATCCTGATTAGAGATTCATTTTGCTCCGTGTTAGCAGCTGTCTGTAAAAGTGCATACTTTTACATATAAACAGCTGGTAAAAGCACCTAATAACAAACTCTCTGAATTATTTATAAAAGCAGTTTGTGTCTTCACAAGCTGCTCAGAAAAACTGAGCGTTGGCCTTGATGAATTAGTGATTACACTGTATTTAAAAGGCAGTATTTTAACCACTCAAAGTGGCACTGCACACGAACTGAGTTACATCATAACTAGCTGCTATCAATCACCGGGCTGTTAGTTCAGCTCCTGGAGAAGCACAGAAATATCTTACAAAGAAAGAGAGCAAAGCTCTCGGTTAAGGGAAGTGGGGGAACACATCTCTGCAATACCTCTGCCACTTTAGGTAGCTGAAAAGTGGGGGTACAGCGGTGAAAGGTGCAGATGTTTTGCAGATTCGTATAAGCTGATGAGGAATTATATGGGTGCAAGGGACACGTGTGGTCCAGTGCAACATCGTGTAGACGTCAGCTTCCTGTGCCCCTGGGCTTCTGGAATATGTGGACCATGTTATACTCTCTGCTTTAAAGAGACAATCCTCATTTCCCTGTGCAGAAATCGTGCATGACAGGACATAGTCCTGCACATCTGGAATACTCAGTGTTAGAACTCAGAGTTGCTGAAGGCAAACGCGTTTCACATAAAAAGCTGACCTTTTTAGGGAGTAATAAAAGCACACTTTGTGTAGGATCCTGAATATCATTCAGGATTGTTGCAATTTCAGCTTCTCATTTAAAAATCCTTTATTAGCTTTACAAGCCTCCATGTTTCGGAAGGATAACACAGTCCCTGCTTTTGTTTGTAACACACTGGAACTTCGGGATGTACAGTTGGTCACACTGACAACTTAGACTACAAGACTACAATAATTTACATCATTTTGCATGTTTAAGTCTTACAGAATGATGCACAGAAAATAAACAGTTAAGAATTTTTCTGCTGGTCATATTTTCTTAGCAGAAAAACACCATTTCAGCCTCACACCTATAAGGCTCTAATAGCCAGCCTGTCCAGCCAGCAGTTACAGTTTGTTATTCCCAAAAAAGCACTAATAAGGTAAATCTCTAAAGGAGATCAAGAACATTTTCCTCTTGAAAATCATTCAATGCGTTTCAACCATTTCAGTACATTTCTGAAAGGGAAAACAGCTGTTTTCATTTAAAAAAAATACAGCTCTTCCCTTCTTAAGAAGAGAAGATGCTCAGTAGCATAAAATCCAAAGACTTAGTCAAACTGGTTACAAAACTCCCCTTAACTTCAGTGGGACCAGGACTGGATTCAGACAAGGTTTAGACTGCACGCAGAGGTAAGTTCTAAAAAGAGAGCAGGGAGCTCTCAAGGCGCAGCAAGCTGAAGCACCAGGAGGAGGAGTCACCAAGCCCTGTAGCCATGCGTGCCGGCGGGAGGGCATCAGCTGCCTGCTATTGCGTCCTGGCAGCGCAGCTAGGGTGCGCGTCTTAAAGCCAGCGGGTTTTGCATACGGCCTCATGATGAGCGCCAACGTGGAAGAGGCAAGCATCAGCAAGAAGCATGCTGTTACTGAGCAGCTTCAGTAAGGTTTTGCTGGCAAGTGCAGCCCTGGCAATGGGTTGCGGGCTGCCCTCCTAAGCAGGAGCTCTGCCCCGTCGGCAGCTGAGGGCTGCTAGCAGAGCAGCTGCAGAAAGACTCTGGGCACTGGGCGTTTGTTGCAAAAAGCTCCTTTATTGGGCTAGTGGCAGCAGTGCTGCTGCCCTGGGCAAGGGAGTTTCTGGCTGCAGGGCTCCGGATGCTTGGTGGCGTGAAGCCTGCCACTGCATCTCTGGGCAGGAAGACCTCTTTCAGCATGCTTAGTGCAAGAGGCTGCTTAGGGGTCCCTGCAGGTGCCCGGCGTCGCAGAGCCAGCACCTCAGCGACCGCCACAGGCACCCTCCTGTTGCCTGAGTGGAAGCCATGGAGGCATGTGTCCAGCAGGCAGCGATGCAGGCATGCGGGGATCTCAGAGAGGTGCTGCCGCAGAGGCAGGAGCCTGCAGAGGTGTATCTCCAGCTGTTTCAAGCGGAAGGGGGAAAGCAGCGATGAGTGGAGGAGAGAGGCGAGGCGGCGCAGACGCTGGAGGTGGCATGTGCCCTGCAAGGCATGCGTGGTCGTGCGCCTCCAAAAGAGCCTGTGTGGCGCAGTGCACTTCTGCAGCAGCGCTGTACTTCTGGAGAGGTCAGCCTGGGCTCGCTAGCTGGCCAGAAAATGCCCAGGTTGCCTTGCTGCATGCCAAAGAGGATGTCGATGAGCAGGGTGCTCCCGGAGGCATTTCCCAGCTGGAGCTTGCAGGTGCGGGAGGAGGGCAGCACCATGAGCTGGCAGCAAAGACCAGCTCCTCCTGGCTGACGTTGCTCTGCTGCTGCTGCTGCATGAGGTGCTCAACCTCTTGCTGCAGCCGAGCCATCTCGTGCCTCAGGTGCTGCACGCGCCGCTGCACCCGCTCCTGCGTGCCCAGATCCACCTGGTCACTGACCTTGAGCGGGTGCTGGACGATGCCCAGCACAGCCAGGACGAGAACAAGACACACAGCCATGGCCTGTAGGAGATGGGAGAGCAGAGAGTGAGTGGGGCTGGCTGCGAGAGAGCAGGCAGCTTGGCAGCAGGAGCCGGCAGCACTTGCGCGAGCAGCTGCCAAGGCGGCCCCGTGGCCGGCCCAAGGCGCTGCTGTGCACAGCTCGGCCCTTGCGGGCGGGTGGGCGGGCGTGCGAGGAAGCCGCGGGGCTGGCGCTGGTGGCCCGGCCCTCGTGCAGCCCAGCCTCGCCCCCCGCGCCACTCACCTTGCCGAGGCTGCTGCAGCCTGCGCTGCCACCCGCCATTTCAGGCCGGCGGCGCGCACCACCCGCCATTTCAGGCGCCAACGGCACCGCCCGCGCTTTCGCACCGCTGCTCTTTCTCCTCAGGCGCTTGCGGGGCGGGGCTTGTTGCCCGGCAGCCCCAGAGGCTCCCATTGGCTGAGGAGAAAGGCGCGCGCGGGGCTCGGGGCGGGGGGGAGGTGGTAGGCGACACGCCGCCGCGCGAGCCCTGTCAGGCAGGTCTGGGCGCCCGTTGCTGGGCAACGGTCCGGCGGGCGGGAGCCCGGAGCGCCGGTGCCTGGAGCGCGGCGTTCCCGGCCCGGGCGTCTTCTCCCCCCCCCACCCCTCCCCAGCCTCTGCCCTCTCCTGTCATCTCCTCTGCCTTGCATATGTAGGGAACTGGCCTCCCTCCTCCCGATTTTTAGCTGCTCCTGTTCCCCAGGCTGAATGTTCTGTCTTTCACGCAGCGTTTACTGACTGTTGCAAGTCATCTCACCTTCAGCAAGATGTCCTGAACAGAGTAATATTCATGATCTGTTAATCAAGACTGACTGCCAGGTCATTCCGTTTTCTCTGGACTTGACAGTGAGGGACTTCGCTGTAGTCCAAAGAGCCAGATTTGGAGAACCTGCAGTCCTGTGCCTCATCTCCTTGAAGAGAGAAGAAGAAAAAATTGGCTTTCAACAGCTGTAAAATTTAGCAGCAAAAGTGCTAGAGTTATGCAGTAAGATAGAGCATGCGTGCCTTGAAAGATTTTGGAAGAGAGGAAACATTTTGAAAATTACGGGTACAAGATTCCCCTCCTCTTCACAGGCATGTTGCCTTCTATTTTATGGGGACAAGTTCATACATCTCTTAGCCAAACAGATTCTCGTAATCTTTGAGAATTATTGTTATTCAATGTATGCCTAACAAGGAAAGGAATGTCAGCAATGTGTGTGTGCTTTAATGTTGTTTCTGCTGATGTAGTTTATTTTTTTCTGTGAGATGCTTAGTATCTAGGCATTTAAAATTGTACAGATTAGATTTTGAGATGACAAACCTTCATTATTTTTTTTCTTCAAAAGCTAGGTATTTTTAACTTGTTGTTAACAATGTCCAAGAAGCTCCCACTGCCACCCAACAGGGAGAACAGCAGAAGTGGCAGACATACAAATGGGGAGCTGCTTGGTACAGTCAGTAATGCCCGCAGACCGAGGGAAAGGCTGGTTTGTTTGGCTCCCAAACAGCACCAAACTCTACTGCTCCGAAATTTGTGCATGATGCAGAACAAGGAAGAGACAGCAAGCTAGAAATTTGGAGCTCTTGCTGTTTGTGAGTCCAGTGCTCGGAACTAGAAGTCTGGGTTTCTGAATCGGTGCTGCCTAGGGGTTTAAGAGATCAGAGTAGCGGAGGCGTTCAGCATGCTCTTTTATTCTGAAGGTCATTGTGACCCATTAAGGGTGTCTCCAATGTGCAATATTATAGTCCTCAGGTCTATAGACCTTGTTACTGACACTTCAAGCTGTTTCAGCTGTGCTGAGGGGCTGAGAATCGGCTAAGGCAGCCTGCTCAAGAATTCACAGCACCTGGCAGTGTATAGGCTAATGAGAAGAAAACACTGTCAAAATGTTGTGCTGTAAGGGGAAAGGAAAGCGATTGGGGTCGTCTGCCCTTGGTAGCTCTGGGCATTGCAGAAACCTGTGTAAGACTTCTGCAACTAGGCTCTAAAGCTGCTCTGAGGCTAATGGCACAGCAGTAGAGTGCAGACCTGGCCTTTTGTACTTAATTGCAGTCTTCCAGATGTGACCTGATAGAACATCTTGGTAAGAGTAGGCCAAGCCTATATGATGCTTCCCGGTAATACTCTCTCTCCCAGCTGCCAGCAGTTCTTAGCTTGGGGGCTTTCTTCCTGAATCGGATGTGGGTTTTGCCTTCTTAGTAACGTCATGGATTTCTCTTCCACACGCCTGTTCAACTTCCACTTCAACCCTGGCCAACTTCTAGTGTCTGCAACGTGTTCTGGCCAGGATTTCCACAGATCTGCTTCTTCATAGCTGAAGAACCATGTCTTTTCTTTTCTTTTCTTTTTTTTTTTCCCTAGCCTGGCTCTTGATAGCTTCATGTGTCCTTGGAAACAGATGACCTGTTTTCCATGGAAGTTTTCACAAATAGTTTTACCTAGGGCAAAGAGACAATGCAGGCGATGCTCTGGCAACAGCATAGCGTAGACATACTGTACTTGCTGATACAGTGTCTAAAGGAGTGGCATTAGAAATTCAGCCGTAGGAGGTCAGCAGTTAGCAAGGATTGACTGTCGCAGTGTTTGCTTTAACTTCTTATTTTTCATTCTGAATTTGGATCTTGCTGCTACTGATACCCGAGCCTTACTGGACTCGCACTCGCAGCAGTACTCACACGGTGTTACCTCAGCTTTAGATATCTCCAAGGAAAAGATTTTTGTCAAACAAGTAAAATGGTAAAGTTATGAGTTACTGAAAAGAAATCTTTACAGTGGAAGAGTTAAACAACATTGACTGAGGCTGTCGGTATCAATTGCAGCTCCTTGTGTTTCCGCCATTTATAATGCTTCTTAACTGTCTCTCCTTCAATGGGATAATAAGATAGGCTGTTTTCTTCCTTTTGTTTTCTCTTCCCGATTTTCCATCGTTTAGCACAACCGTGAAGCAGTTGTTTTTAAGCTTTCCAAGGGAGAGCGTGTCTATTTAAAAAACTGATCATCTGGGGGTTTCATTTTGGACTACTTTGTTTTTAACTTTTACAAAAACAGTCTCCTTTGCCCTTGCCGTTCCCCAAATCTTTCTGCTCATTCCTCGCTTACGTAAAGCAGCAGTCTCTTTAGTGGCTCAGAATTTTGAATTGTCGCTGTAGATCTAGTCCTGTAGTGATCCACGGAACATGGGTTGTGGTCACATGCCGCTAAAATTCCTACAGGCCCTTCCAATAGAGGGGTCTGCCAGCACAAAGGATGGAGATGGTGCCAGGAGACCATCTTTTCTTTCCTCTAGCCCGCACTAAAAGTGTATCAGCATTGTAAGCAGACTGAATACCTATATCAGAAGAAAAGCAGCTCTTAGCTTGTGGGTTCCTGCAGGCATCAGCTGGTACAAGAAAATGGCCTGCTCCTTTGGAACTGCTGGCCCATTCTGCTCCTTTCAGTGAGCTTCCAGAAGCTTCAAGAGAAGAGCAGGTGACATACTTGAATCAAATCATTAACCATGCTGGATTCCCAGTATCTGTGTGAGTTCAGCATAGTTTTGCTGCAAGTAAGGAATACAGAATGAGGGATTTTGATGTGAAAGAATTAAGTTCCCCTTTGATAATTTTGAAGAAAGATATGGGAGGTAACCAGAGATGGAGAGAATATTTATTCTGAAGGAAGGGAGAGCTGTGAAATTTGATGATGGGGGCAGGACGGAGGGTGAAACGGAGGGTCCCAAGACTACAGATCATCAGGAGAAAGAGAGAGAAGAGCTCTAATAATTGATGGCCATGAACAGTGATCAGACTTCAATAACTACGGGGGATACGGCATTTGTTAGCTACACGCCCATGTCATTCTAACGTCTCCATTGAGAGCTGTATCCTACATTGATCCATATATCCCTTTTCTTAATAGATTCTTTCCCGCATTCTGAACAACTTATCTGGTCATTTCCCTGAGTGTGTATGTTTGTGGACAAATACTGATTTGCTAAATCTAAGGTGATTAAATCTAAAATCTTGCTGTTAGGGAGAGAGGGCAGGGCACAAAGATATGTTACGTACACTTATATTTCACCTTTTTCGTATGTACAGTGTGAATATAATTTTCATGTATAGCTTATATAACCTCTGTTGCATGTTTAGTGAAAGGCACGTGTCCTGTTAGGAAAACTCTGTGTTTGTTTTGGAGTCATTGGCTATGACTGCATCAAGACAAAAAGCTACTGTACTGTTAGTTTGAAAGGACTTATCCACACATGCAGTGGCGAAGTTAAATTCCTCCCTTTAACTCACTGGACACAAGAGTATTGGTATCATAAAAGAATTTCCAAGGTTTCTGTGTTTGCCATCTTTGGGAAACGGAAGCCATATGTTAATGGAGGACAAATGTCCATATCAAGAAAATTAGTGGCTGCCTAAAACTTTGCAGGAGACCCTTTTCATCCTTAACGCAGTATTTGCTGCTTCTTCAAAAGAAGTAGAACCTATTAATCTGGTCATGTAGGTTTTGTAAAAACAGATACAGATATGTTTGTTTCCTAAAGGTTAATCTACCTTTTTTTTTTTAAAAAAAAAAAAGGGCATATTTCTAGATGTGCACCTTTATCTTGAGACGTTACATTTATTGTTTGTCGGTCCCCGTGACCAGCACTGCTTAACATTCAAAACACGTGTTACCAAATGAGTGACATGCAGCTTTGTCATATTGAAAAAGGTTGCACATACGTGCTGAAAGAATTCAGATTCCCAGTTGACACAACTGTAGGAGATAACGAGTTGTCATTGCTTCAAAGCTCTGGAGTTTCCTATGTATTCTGCTAGTGTTTTGCTGTCGTAGTTGCACAGTGCATTCTTGTTTTTGAGTTGGACGATCTGTCTATTGGAATTCAGGGATCTTGCAAAAGCTGTTGTAAGAGGTGCTTGTGAGACCGCTCTGGCTGAATCTGGGTTCATTGCTGATGATTGCATGTGTGGAAAAGACGTTACGGGTACAGGAGGAGGCGGCTAAGCAGGCTGGAAGCGGCTGCTGTTTAGATAAAGCTTTAGAGTACACTTCTTCTTGATCCAGCGTTGCTCAAAATTCTCTTGCAACACTCTAATGTTTTTCAGTTATACTTGTTGAGAGTTTACAGTTTTGTAAAGCAAGGCATTTAGCTGCATATACCCAAAGCATATTAAATTCTTTGGGAAGAAAATAGTAACAACTGTGTGCGCTAGTCTGAAGGGGCTCCTTTTGCCCTTCTATTTCATCTGAGTTCTGTGTTACTGCTGCTATAGGAGGTGTAGGAAGAGTTTTTTGCGGGCTGCTGGATGAGTTTAATTTAGGAAATGGGAATGTTTGTAAGCTAAATTTCTTTGTTACTCGCTTCTCTCTCTCAGTTTTGTAATTGGAACGATCTGGACCTAAATGTCAAATGCTATCTGGAATTCTGTGCTATGGACTTTGAAGTCTGGGTCCATCCATATTTTTCTGTGTTTGACTTGTCTCCTATTTTTAATTAGTTTGTAAATGTGCGGACTGGGAGAGGCAGAAGGCATCCTCTCTAAATTGAAGTATTTATGTGACTGTGCTTGGTCACTGCAGGATCACCTGACGCCCATCAGAGAGCCTAAAGAATGAGAAGCTCTGCCTGAGAACTGAAGATTCTCTCTGGCTTTCATCCCTTCTAGGAAGGGGAGTTGGCTTAATGGTGGCTTCGAGCATTTGCTAGGCCTTGTCTCCTTGACAGAAAAAAACAGGCTAACATGATTACCAATAGCAGCTGCTTAGAAGGGGCTTTGAATAGTTCCTCCTCTTTTACTGACCTGAACCATGGCAATTCTAAGTTCTAGTAACTGTGGACTTACCACAGAACACAAGGCATACCTTCAAATGCTGTCACGCCTAGACACACAATTCAGGTATAAATGATGGAGAGAACGTAGCTTTTTTAGTGGTTACACTGTAAAAATGTAACAAGCTATTTCTGTGTCTCTAGCCTTGACTCTTGCATACATATTTGTTTACTTCTTACCAGGAGAATTCTGTGACTGCCTCTTAATTTTTTTGTGTTGGCAGATGGAATTTCCTCCCTGGTCTTGCCTTGGGAAGGACGGGGGAGTCGCAAGCAAGTTCAGTGCGGCTTGGGGCCACGTGGGGAAGGCAAGCTAAACTTGCGTCTTACCACAGCACAGCATTGCTGCGGTGGGCAGGCCCCCATGGCGCTCGTGGAGTCCAAGCCCCTGCCGAAAGGAGGGCCAGCTGCAGCAGGTTGCTCAGGGCCGTGTGCAGTCGGGTCTTGAATCCCTCCGAGGAAGGAGACTCCACAGCCACCCTGGGCAAGCTGCTCAGGTGTTCCACCACCCTCGCAGCAAAGCATGTTTTCTCTTCTTTGTTATGCTTCAGTGGAACTGGCTCCACTTCAGTGGGTGCCTGGCACCTCTTGTCCTTCTGCTGGGCACCACTGAGAAGAGTCTGGCTCCGTCTGCCTTCCTGTGCCCCCATCAGGTATTTAGACGCAGGCATCCAGTGCCTTGCTGCACCATCTCTTCTCCCGGCTGAGCAGGGAAAGCTCTCTGAGCCTCTGCTGGTATGAGAGATGCTGCAGGCCCTTGAAGATGCGGGCCCTGCGCTGCCCTTCCTGCCGTCAGTCCATGTCTCTGTTGTGCTGGGGAGCCCAGCACCGCACACGGCAGTGCAGATGGGGCCGGGCCAGGCCAGTGCTGAGTAGAGGGCAAGGATGCCCTTGCTCGACCTGCTGACTACGCTGCTCCTCATGCATGAGGAGCTGCTGTTGGCCTTGCTAGGTGCAAGGGCACCTTGCTGGCTCCCGGTCAACCTGTGCAGCAGGAGCAGAGAAGGCCCTCCTTGTTGCAGGGCATGCGGGGCAAGAGCATAAAGTCACCAGGCACCAGCAAGGGAAATGGGCAAGGAAAGACGACAAGCCCCCGCTGGTTCTGAGCTGGCTTCTCAGGGAGCTCTCAAGGCGCAGCAAGCTGAAGCGCCAGGAGGAGGAGTCACCAAGCCCTGTAGCCATGCGTGCCGGCGGGAGGGCATCAGCTGCCTGCTATTGCGTCCTGGCAGCGCAGCTAGGGTGCGCGTCTTAAAGCCAGCGGGTTTTGCATACGGCCTCATGATGAGCGCCAACGTGGAAGAGGCAAGCATCAGCAAGAAGCATGCTGTTACTGAGCAGCTTCAGTAAGGTTTTGCTGGCAAGTGCAGCCCTGGCAATGGGTTGCGGGCTGCCCTCCTAAGCAGGAGCTCTGCCCCGTCGGCAGCTGAGGGCTGCTAGCAGAGCAGCTGCAGAAAGACTCTGGGCACTGGGCGTTTGTTGCAAAAAGCTCCTTTATTGGGCTAGTGGCAGCAGTGCTGCTGCCCTGGGCAAGGGAGTTTCTGGCTGCAGGGCTCCGGATGCTTGGTGGCGTGAAGCCTGCCACTGCATCTCTGGGCAGGAAGACCTCTTTCAGCATGCTTAGTGCAAGAGGCTGCTTAGGGGTCCCTGCAGGTGCCCGGCGTCGCAGAGCCAGCACCTCGGCGACCGCCACAGGCACCCTCCTGTTGCCTGAGTGGAAGCCATGGAGGCATGTGTCCAGCAGGCAGCGATGCAGGCATGCGGGGATCTCAGAGAGATGCTGCCGCAGAGGCAGGAGCCTGCAGAGGTGTATCTCCAGCTCCTTCAAGCGGAAGGGGGAAAGCAGCGATGAGTGGAGGAGAGAGGCGAGGCGGCGCAGACGCTGGAGGTGGCATGTGCCCTGCAAGGCATGCGTGGTCGTGCGCCTCCAAAAGAGCCTGTGTGGCGCAGTGCACTTCTGCAGCAGCGCTGTACTTCTGGAGAGGTCAGCCTGGGCTCGCTAGCTGGCCAGAAAATGCCCAGGTTGCCTTGCTGCATGCCAAAGAGGATGTCGATGAGCAGGGTGCTCCCGGAGGCATTTCCCAGCTGGAGCTTGCAGGTGCGGGAGGAGGGCAGCACCATGAGCTGGCAGCAAAGACCAGCTCCTCCTGGCTGACGTTGCTCTGCTGCTGCTGCTGCATGAGGTGCTCAACCTCTTGCTGCAGCCGAGCCATCTCGTGCCTCAGGTGCTGCACGCGCCGCTGCACCCGCTCCTGCGTGCCCAGATCCACCTGGTCACTGACCTTGAGCGGGTGCTGGACGATGCCCAGCACAGCCAGGACGAGAACAAGACACACAGCCATGGCCTGTAGGAGATGGGAGAGCAGAGAGTGAGTGGGGCTGGCTGCGAGAGAGCAGGCAGCTTGGCAGCAGGAGCCGGCAGCACTTGCGCGAGCAGCTGCCAAGGCGGCCCCGTGGCCGGCCCAAGGCGCTGCTGTGCACAGCTCGGCCCTTGCGGGCGGGTGGGCGGGCGTGCGAGGAAGCCGCGGGGCTGGCGCTGGTGGCCCGGCCCTCGTGCAGCCCAGCCTCGCCCCCCGCGCCACTCACCTTGCCGAGGCTGCTGCAGCCTGCGCTGCCACCCGCCATTTCAGGCCGGCGGCGCGCACCACCCGCCATTTCAGGCGCCAACGGCACCGCCCGCGCTTTCGCACCGCTGCTCTTTCTCCTCAGGCGCTTGCGGGGCGGGGCTTGTTGCCCGGCAGCCCCAGAGGCTCCCATTGGCTGAGGAGAAAGGCGCGCGCGGGGCTCGGGGCGGGGGGGAGGTGGTAGGCGACACGCCGCCGCGCGAGCCCTGTCAGGCAGGTCTGGGCGCCCGTTGCTGGGCAACGGTCCGGCGGGCGGGAGCCCGGAGCGCCGGTGCCTGGAGCGCGGCGTTCCCGGCCCGGGCGTCTTCTCCCCCCCCCACCCCTCCCCAGCCTCTGCCCTCTCCTGTCATCTCCTCTGCCTTGCATATGTAGGGAACTGGCCTCCCTCCTCCCGATTTTTAGCTGCTCCTGTTCCCCAGGCTGAATGTTCTGTCTTTCACGCAGCGTTTACTGACTGTTGCAAGTCATCTCACCTTCAGCAAGATGTCCTGAACAGAGTAATATTCATGATCTGTTAATCAAGACTGACTGCCAGGTCATTCCGTTTTCTCTGGACTTGACAGTGAGGGACTTCGCTGTAGTCCAAAGAGCCAGATTTGGAGAACCTGCAGTCCTGTGCCTCATCTCCTTGAAGAGAGAAGAAGAAAAAATTGGCTTTCAACAGCTGTAAAATTTAGCAGCAAAAGTGCTAGAGTTATGCAGTAAGATAGAGCATGCGTGCCTTGAAAGATTTTGGAAGAGAGGAAACATTTTGAAAATTACGGGTACAAGATTCCCCTCCTCTTCACAGGCATGTTGCCTTCTATTTTATGGGGACAAGTTCATACATCTCTTAGCCAAACAGATTCTCGTAATCTTTGAGAATTATTGTTATTCAATGTATGCCTAACAAGGAAAGGAATGTCAGCAATGTGTGTGTGCTTTAATGTTGTTTCTGCTGATGTAGTTTATTTTTTTCTGTGAGATGCTTAGTATCTAGGCATTTAAAATTGTACAGATTAGATTTTGAGATGACAAACCTTCATTATTTTTTTTCTTCAAAAGCTAGGTATATTTAACTTGTTGTTAACAATGTCCAAGAAGCTCTCACTGCCACCCAACAGGGAGAACAGCAGAAAGTGGCAGACATACAAATGGGGAGCTGCTTGGTACAGTCAGTAATGCCCGCAGACCGAGGGAAAGGCTGGTTTGTTTGGCTCCCAAACAGCACCAAACTCTACTGCTCTGAAATTTGTGCATGATGCAGAACAAGGAAGAGACAGCAAGCTAGAAATTTGGAGCTCTTGCTGTTTGTGAGTCCAGTGCTCGGAACTAGAAGTCTGGGTTTCTGAATCGGTGCTGTCTAGGGGTTTAAGAGATCAGAGTAGCGGAGGCGTTCAGCATGCTCTTTTATTCTGAAGGTCATTGTGACCCATTAAGGGTGTCTCCAATGTGCAATATTATAGTCCTCAGGTCTATAGACCTTGTTACTGACACTTTAAGCTGTTTCAGCTGTGCTGAGGGGCTGAGAATCGGCTAAGGCAGCCTGCTCAAGAATTCACAGCACCTGGCAGTGTATAGGCTAATGAGAAGAAAACACTGTCAAAATGTTGTGCTGTAAGGGGAAAGGAAAGCGATTGGGGTCGTCTGCCCTTGGTAGCTCTGGGCATTGCAGAAACCTGTGTAAGACTTCTGCAACTAGGCTCTAAAGCTGCTCTGAGGCTAATGGCACAGCAGTAGAGTGCAGACCTGGCCTTTTGTACTTAATTGCAGTCTTCCAGATGTGACCTGATAGAACATCTTGGTAAGAGTAGGCCAAGCCTATATGATACTTCCCGGTAATACTCTCTCTCCCAGCTGCCAGCAGTTCTTAGCTTGGGGGCTTTCTTCCTGAATCGGATGTGGGTTTTACGTTCTTAGTAACGTCATGGATTTCTCTTCCACACGCCTGTTCAACTTCCACTTCAACCCTGGCCAACTTCTAGTGTCTGCAACGTGTTCTGGCCAGGATTTCCACAGATCTGCTTCTTCATAGCTGAAGAACCATGTCTTTTCTTTTCTTTTCTTTTTTTTTTCCCTAGCCTGGCTCTTGATAGCTTCATGTGTCCTTGGAAATAGATGACCTGTTTTCCATGGAAGTTTTCACAAATAGTTTTACCTAGGGCAAAGAGACAATGTAGGCGATGCTCTGACAACAGCATAGCGTAGACATACTGTACTTGCTGGTACAGTGTCTAAAGGAGTGGCATTAGAAATTCAGCCGTAGGAGGTCAGCAGTTAGCAAGGATTGACTGTCGCAGTGTTTGCTTTAACTTCTTATTTTTCATTCTGAATTTGGATCTTGCTGCTACTGATACCCGAGCCTTACTGGACTCGCACTCGCAGCAGTACTCACACGGTGTTACCTCAGCTTTAGATATCTCCAAGGAAAAGATTTTTGTCAAACAAGTAAAATGGTAAAGTTATGAGTTACTGAAAAGAAATCTTTACAGTGGAAGAGTTAAACAACATTGACTGAGGCTGTCAGTATCAATTGCAGCTCCTTGTGTTTCTGCCATTTATAATGCTTCTTAACTGTCTCTCCTTCAATGGGATAATAAGATAGGCTGTTTTCTTCCTTTTGTTTTCTCTTCCCGATTTTCCATCGTTTAGCACAACCGTGAAGCAGTTGTTTTTAAGCTTTCCAAGGGAGAGCGTGTCTATTTAAAAAACTGATCATCTGGGGGTTTCATTTTGGACTACTTTGTTTTTAACTTTTACAAAAACAGTCTCCTTTGCCCTTGCCGTTCCCCAAATCTTTCTGCTCATTCCTCGCTTACGTAAAGCAGCAGTCTCTTTAGTGGCTCAGAATTTTGAATTGTCGCTGTAGATCTAGTCCTGTAGTGATCCACGGAACATGGGTTGTGGTCACATGCTGCTAAAATTCCTACAGGCCCTTCCAATAGAGGGGTCTGCCAGCACAAAGGATGGAGATGGTGCCAGGAGACCATCTTTTCTTTCCTCTAGCCCGCACTAAAAGTGTATCAGCATTGTAAGCAGACTGAATACCTATATCAGAAGAAAAGCAGCTCTTAGCTTGTGGGTTCCTGCAGGCATCAGCTGGTACAAGAAAATGGCCTGCTCCTTTGGAACTGCTGGCCCATTCTGCTCCTTTCAGTGAGCTTCCAGAAGCTTCAAGAGAAGAGCAGGTGACATACTTGAATCAAATCATTAACCATGCTGGATTCCCAGTATCTGTGTGAGTTCAGCATAGTTTTGCTGCAAGTAAGGAATACAGAATGAGGGATTTTGATGTGAAAGAATTAAGTTCCCCTTTGACAATTTTGAAGAAAGATATGGGAGGTAACCAGAGATGGAGAGAATATTTATTTTGAAGGAAGGGAGAGCTGTGAAATTTGATGATGGGGGCAGGACGGAGGGTGAAACGGAGGGTCCCAAGACTACAGATCATCAGGAGAAAGAGAGAGAAGAGCTCTAATAATTGATGGCCATGAACACTGATCAGACTTCAATAACTACGGGGGATACGGCATTTGTTAGCTACACGCCCATGTCATTCTAACGTCTCCATTGAGAGCTGTATCCTACATTGATCCATATATCCCTTTTCTTAATAGATTCTTTCCCGCATTCTGAACAACTTATCTGGTCATTTCCCTGAGTGTGTATGTTTGTGGACAAATACTGATTTGCTAAATCTAAGGTGATTAAATCTAAAATCTTGCTGTTAGGGAGAGAGGGCAGGGCACAAAGATATGTTACGTACACTTATATTTCACCTTTTTCGTATGTACAGTGTGAATATAATTTTCATGTATAGCTTATATAACCTCTCTTGCATGTTTAGTGAAAGGCACGTGTCCTGTTAGGAAAACTCTATGTTTGTTTTGGAGTCATTGGCTATGACTGCATCAAGACAAAAAGCTACTGTACTGTTAGTTTGAAAGGACTTATCCACACATGCAGTGGCGAAGTTAAATTGCTCCCTTTAACTCAGTGGATACAAGAGTATTGGTATCATAAAAGAATTTCCAAGGTTTCTGTGTTTGCCATCTTTGGGAAACGGAAGCCATATGTTAATGGAAGACAAATGTCCATATCAAGAAAATTAGTGGCTGCCTAAAGCTTTGCAGGAGACCCTTTTCATCCTTAACGCACTATTTGCTGCTTCTTCAAAAGAAGTAGAACCTATTAATCTGGTCATGTAGGTTTTGTAAAAACAGATACAGATATGTTTGTTTCCTAAAGGTTAATCTACCTTTTTTTTTTTTTTTTTAAAAAAGGGCATATTTCTAGATGTGCACCTTTATCTTGAGACGTTACATTTATTGTTTGTCGGTCCCCGTGACCAGCACTGCTTAACATTCAAAACACGTGTTACCAAATGAGTGACATGCAGCTTTGTCATATTGAAAAAGGTTACACATACGTGCTGAAAGAATTCAGATTCCCAGCTGACACAACTGTAGGAGATAACGAGTTGTCATTGCTTCAAAGCTCTGGAGTTTCCTATGTATTCTGCTAGTGTTTTGCTGTCGTAGTTGCACAGTGCATTCTTGTTTTTGAGTTGGACGATCTGTCTATTGGAATTCAGGGATCTTGCAAAAGCTGTTGTAAGAGGTGCTTGTGAGACCGCTCTGGCTGAATCTGGGTTCATTGCTGATGATTGCATGTGTGGAAAAGACGTTACGGGTACAGGAGGAGGCGGCTAAGCAGGCTGGAAGCGGCTGCTGTTTAGATAAAGCTTTAGAGTACACTTCTTCTTGATCCAGCGTTGCTCAAAATTCTCTTGCAACACTCTAATGTTTTTCAGTTATACTTGTTGAGAGTTTACAGTTTTGTAAAGCAAGGCATTTAGCTGCATATACCCAAAGCATATTAAATTCTTTGGGAAGAAAATAGTAACAACTGTGTGCGCTAGTCTGAAGAGGCTCCTTTTGCCCTTCTATTTCATCTGAGTTCTGTGTTACTGCTGCTATAGGAGGTGTAGGAAGAGTTTTTTGCGGGCTGCTGGATGAGTTTAATTTAGGAAATGGGAATGTTTGTAAGCTAAATTTCTTTGTTACTCGCTTCTCTCTCTCAGTTTTGTAATTGGAACGATCTGGACCTAAATGTCAAATGCTATCTGGAATTCTGTGCTATGGACTTTGAAGTCTGGGTCCATCCATATTTTTCTGTGTTTGACTTGTCTCCTATTTTTAATTAGTTTGTAAATGTGCGGACTGGGAGAGGCAGAAGGCATCCTCTCTAAATTGAAGTATTTATGTGACTGTGCTTGGTCACTGCAGGATCACCTGACGCCCATCAGAGAGCCTAAAGAATGAGAAGCTCTGCCTGAGAACTGAAGATTCTCTCTGGCTTTCATCCCTTCTAGGAAGGGGAGTTGGCTTAATGGTGGCTTCGAGCATTTGCTAGGCCTTGTCTCCTTGACAGAAAAAAACAGGCTAACATGATTACCAATAGCAGCTGCTTAGAAGGGGCTTTGAATAGTTCCTCCTCTTTTACTGACCTGAACCATGGCAATTCTAAGTTCTAGTAACTGTGGACTTACCACAGAGCACAAGGCATACCTTCAAATGCTGTCATGCCTAGACACACAATTCAGGTATAAATGATGGAGAGAACGTAGCTTTTTTAGTGGTTACACTGTAAAAATGTAACAAGCTATTTCTGTGTCTCTAGCCTTGACTCTTGCATACATATTTGTTTACTTCTTACCAGGAGAATTCTGTGACTGCCTCTTAATTTTTTTGTGTTGGCAGATGGAATTTCCTCCCTGGTCTTGCCTTGGGAAGGACGGGGGAGTCGCAAGCAAGTTCAGTGCGGCTTGGGGCCACGTGGGGAAGGCAAGCTAAACTTGCGGCTTCCCCACAGCACAGCATTGCTGCGGCAGGCAGGCCCCCGTGGCGCTCGTGGAGTCCAAGCCCCTGCCGAAAGGAGGGCCAGCTGCAGCAGGTTGCTCAGGGCCGTGTGCAGTCGGGTCTTGAATCCCTCCGAGGAAGGAGACTCCACAGCCACCCTGGGCAAGCTGCTCAGGTGTTCCACCACCCTCGCAGCAAAGCATGTTTTCTCTTCTTTGTTATGCTTCAGTGGAACTGGCTCCACTTCAGTGGGTGCCTGGCGCCTCTTGTCCTTCTGCTGGGCACCACTGAGAAGAGTCTGGCTCCGTCTGCCTTCCTGTGCCCCCATCAGGTATTTAGACGCAGGCATCCGGTGCCTTGCTGCACCATCTCTTCTCCCGGCTGAGCAGGGAAAGCTCCCTGAGCCTCTGCTGGTATGAGAGATGCTACAGGCCCTTGAAGATGCGGGCCCTGCGCTGCCCTTCCTGCCATCAGTCCGTGTCTCTGTTGTGCTGGGGAGCCCAGCACCGCACACGGCAGTGCAGACGGCAGTGCACTGGCCAGGCCAGTGCTGAGTAGAGGGCAAGGATGCCCTTGCTCGACCTGCTGACTACGCTGCTCCTCATGCATGAGGAGCTGCTGTTGGCCTTGCTAGGTGCAAGGGCACCTTGCTGGCTCCCGGTCAACCTGTGCAGCAGGAGCAGAGAAGGCCCTCCTTGTTGCGGGGCATGCGGGGCAAGAGCATAAAGTCACCAGGCACCAGCAAGGGAAATGGGCAAGGAAAGACGACAAGCCCCCGCTGGTTCTGAGCTGGCTTCTCAGGGAGCTCTCAAGGCGCAGCAAGCTGAAGCGCCAGGAGGAGGAGTCACCAAGCCCTGTAGCCATGCGTGCCGGCGGGAGGGCATCAGCTGCCTGCTATTGCGTCCTGGCAGCGCAGCTAGGGTGCGCGTCTTAAAGCCAGCGGGTTTTGCATACGGCCTCATGATGAGCGCCAACGTGGAAGAGGCAAGCATCAGCAAGAAGCATGCTGTTACTGAGCAGCTTCAGTAAGGTTTTGCTGGCAAGTGCAGCCCTGGCAATGGGTTGCGGGCTGCCCTCCTAAGCAGGAGCTCTGCCCCGTCGGCAGCTGAGGGCTGCCAGCAGAGCAGCTGCAGAAAGACTCTGGGCACAGGGCGTTTGTTGCAAAAAGCTCCTTTATTGGGCTAGTGGCAGCAGTGCTGCTGCCCTGGGCAAGGGAGTTTCTGGCTGCAGGGCTCTGGATGCTCGGTGGCTGGCGGCGTGAAGCCTGCCACTGCATCTCTGGGCAGGAAGACCTCTTTCAGCATGCTTAGTGCAAGAGGCTGCTGAGGGGTCCCTGCAGGTGCCCGGCGTCGCAGAGCCAGCACCTCGGCGACCGCCACAGGCACCCTCCTGTTGCCTGAGTGGAAGCCATGGAGGCATGTGTCCAGCAGGCAGCGATGCAGGCATGCGGGGATCTCAGAGAGATGCTGCCGCAGAGGCAGGAGCCTGCAGAGGTGTATCTCCAGCTCCTTCAAGCGGAAGGGGGAAAGCAGCGATGCGTGGAGAAGAGAGGAGAGGCGGTGCAGACGCTGGAGGTGGCATGTGCCCTGCAGGGCATGCGTGGCACAGTGCGCTTCTTCAACAGCGCTGTACTTCTGGAGAGGCCAGCCTGGGCCCGCTGGCTGGCCAGAAGATGCTCAAGTTGCCTTGCTGCACGCCAAAGATGATGTCGACGAGCAGGGTGCTCCCGGAGGCGTTTGCCAGCTGGAGCTTGCAGGTGCAGGAGGAGGGCAGCACCACGAGCTGGCAGTGGTGGGATGGAGGCAAAAGGTGCCAGGCTTTTTGCACGACTTGCTGGAACCAGCGTGCGGTTTTCTGCACATTGAGGTAGGAGTGGGTGCAGAGGGTGCGTAGGAGGCAGGGGCCCTGCTTTGTGGCCAGCTGTGCCTGGGGCTGGTGCAGGAAGCACAGCACGTCGCCCAGCACCCGCTGCCTGGGGCACATGCACTGCAGCTCCACGCGGACGCGGCCGTGCTGCGGGGCGCCGGCCATCTCCAGGTGGAAGGCATGCCCGGGTGGTGGCCTCAGGGGCACCAGCAGGCTGTAGCTGCTGTTGTGCTGGCAAGGGCTCCAGCCTGCACAGGCCCTGCCCACGCGGATGCCTGGTGCCAGCCATGGGAAGAATGACTGGCAGGTGAGCACTTGGCAGGCCGCGAGCAGCTCGCCCACCAGCTCCTCCACCACCTTCCAGGTGTTGGCCGAGTCCTGCGCCGGCCACTGGAGGTGCTGCTGCAGAAACCTGCCCGGATGCCCGCATTGCTCTGCGCGGTCCTCCTTCTCCTCCTCTTGCTTGCTGCGGGAGGTGCTCGGCTGGCTCCTGCTCTCCGACTGCCCGTGGCGCTTCCTGGCCAGCCAGCGGTGCCCCAAGAGCAGCACAAGGGCTCCCGCAGGCTGCCACAGCTGCCACCAGGCGCAGGCAGCAAAGACCAGCTCCTCCTTGCTGACGTTGCTCTGCTGCTGCATGAGGTGCTCAACCTCTTGCTGCAGCCGAGCCATCTCGTGCCTCAGGTGCTGCACGCGCCGCTGCACCCGCTCCTGCGTGCCCAGATCCACCTGGTCACTGACCTTGAGCGGGTGCTGGACGATGCCCAGCACAGCCAGGACGAGAACAAGACACACAGCCATGGCCTGTAGGAGATGGGAGAGCAGAGAGTGAGTGGGGCTGGCTGCGAGAGAGCAGGCAGCTTGGCAGCAGGAGCCGGCAGCACTTGCGCGAGCAGCTGCCAAGGCGGCCCCGTGGCCGGCCCAAGGCGCTGCTGTGCACAGCTCGGCCCTTGCGGGCGGGTGGGCGGGCGTGCGAGGAAGCCGCGGGGCTGGCGCTGGTGGCCCGGCCCTCGTGCAGCCCAGCCTCGCCCCCCGCGCCACTCACCTTGCCGAGGCTGCTGCAGCCGGCGCTGTCCCAGGCTGCACTGCCGTGGGGGCGGCCGCGCTGCGGGACCAGCGCCTGCGGGCGCCGCGGTGACAGCCCCCTGCCTTTTTGACTCGTGCTCTGTGCTGTGGCGGGGGTGCTGGCAGCCCCTGTGCAGGGCCAGCGGCCAGCCCTGGCCGTCGTCGCCAGCCCTGTGGCTCTGCCGCACACCTGCCCTGGGCAGCCGCAGCCGCAGCCCCGGCCCCGGCCCCACACGGCACCACAGGGCCCCACAAGGCGCCCCAAGCCCGCGCAGCAGCAGCGCACAGTGCCCTGGGCTGCCCTTGCCAAGGCGGCAGAAGCAGCCCGGAGCCCTCAGCCCTGGCAAGAGAAAAACAGGAGCTGCCCAAGTGTCACCAGAATCGGGAATAAAACTCCCTAACACCAGTGTAGCATTAAGAAGCAGGCGTTCTCTTTATTACGGCGCCGGATGCACGGGGAATCGCTCCGCCCAGTGTGCATGCCGCATGTCGCATCATCCAAAGTTTATATTGCTCTGTCACATACATATGCATTAGATTTCCTGGAATGGGTATACATATTCATTCTATTTCCTGGAACCAATTATCATATTTTCATAGCCATTACGCATGCGGCCTGAGTCTCCGGGGGGCTTCTGTGGGGGGCTCTGGTGGTCCCTGGGGGTCTCTGGTGGTCCCTAGTGGTTGCTGAAGAGGTGCCTTTTCCATGAATTCCGAGCTCCTTTTCCATATATGGTCTCAGCTTGGCTCCTTTCTTTGTTTGAGAAAGCTGCCCCGTTGCTAGTCTTGGTTTCAAGGGGTTTCTGCTGGTTTTTCTGTACTCCTTTGGCATGTGTGAGTTACAGTTGCGAGAATTGTATCCTTGGGTGTGTTCTTTCCGAGGCTCCTGGTAACAGTTCCCCTGTTCCGCCCCTTTGAGACTCCTTCTTGTCTGAGGCCCCTGGTGACAGTTCCCCCCTTTGAGACTTCCAGAGTGGGAGCGAGCTCTTTGGGAGTCTCACCTAGACTGCATAATTCTGATAATACTTTTGACTTTCAGGTACACGCAATGGGGTACAACAGAATGTCATTAAAGGTAAACATTGGATCATAATACAGCCCAATATGCATACCACAACTCTGGCTATGATTATTACAAACAATTCTTTTAACCGGGTTAGGTTTGGTAGCCATGAAGTTAACCAATTCCGCCAGGAGGAAGAGGACTCCTTTTGTTTTTCCCACTGCTCTACTGCTTTTTTTTCAGCTGAGTTTATCCCTTTCTGTTGGGGCTCAAATCCATCACTTATGTATGTACGGCATTCTCGTCCTAGGAGAGCACATGTTCCTCCCTGACTAGCTAACAGATAATCTAGGGCCATACGATTTTGTAGAGTCACCACCCTGTCTTGAGCCATTTCATAAGATGTACTTATTTTCTGATTTTAAAAAAAGAAAAAAAACTCGACAAATAACTCAGCAACACTGCCGGGTTCCGGGTTTCCGATTATTTTCTGCGTTCTTATTTGAAGAGGATTTTTATCCGATGGAATGACTTTCCACTGAGGTTCTTTTGGCAGTGATGCTGGCTTAACTCGAGTGTAATGAACCCAAGGTTCGATTCCTTCCGCCTTGAGTGCGGTGTAAGTTGTCAGGAGTACCTGAAAGGGTCCCTTCCACCTCTCCTGTAAAGGTTCGGAGTTCCACGTTTTTATGTACACGAAATCTCTGGGCTGGCACTGATGGACAGGAGTGTCCAACGTGAGTGGTCCTGTCAAAACAATAGGCCGTCGGAGAGCCTCAAGGGCTTTCCCTAAAGAAATCAGATACACCTTTAAATCTGTTTCTCCTTTTACACGGATCTCCCCTGGAATCAGCGGCGCTTGCTATGGTTTCCCATATAATACCTCATAAGGACTAATCTTGCTCCTAGAGCTTGGCTGTCTTCTGATTCTCAAAAGAGCCAGTGGAAGGGCCTGTGGCCATCTTACAGAAGTTTCTTGACATATTTTACTAGTCTGCTGCTTTAAAGTTTGATTCATTCTTTCTACCTTCCCACTCGACTGAGGCCTCCATGGGGTATGTAAATCCCACTCGATACCAAGAAGTTTACTTAGCTGTTGGACTATATCTGCCACAAAATGCGGGCCCCGATCAGAGGACTTTCCTATCGGTACCCCGAATCTTGGTATTATTTCTTTGAGCAATAGTTTAGTCACTTGCCTAGCTTTGTTGGTGCGACAGGGAGAAGCTTCCGGCCATGCCGAGAAGGTGTCAGCCAATACCAGGAGATATCTATAAGCGTTTTGCCTTGGTAATTCAGAAAAATCCATTTGCCAGTAATCTCCGGGGGAGCTTCCTTGCTTAGTGGTCCCCGGGGGCGGTCTTTTCCTGTTCATAGGATTAATGTTTAAACAAACACAGGGCACTTTGCCATTACAGACTTTACTGTTCCAGTCATTCCTACACATATAATCGAATTCTGAAGACTAGAAATCATAGCCTCACTACCCCAGTGTGTTTCTTCGTGTTTCTTCTGCACAATTTCGGTCATTATCTGTGGTGGAACAATGACCTGTTTTGTAGGAGTTATTAACCAACCCTCTCCGTTTGGGGTTGCCTTTAACAGTAATGCTGATTGTTGATCTGCCTCACTGTAATTAGGACCAATGCAAGGATGCCTTGTCCAGCTGCCTCTTTGGCAGTTTTATCAGCTAATTGATTACCCACATTTACTGTGGTTTCTCCAGATTGGTGTGCCTTGCAATGCATTATTGCCACTTCCTCAGGTTTTTGAACATTCTGTAGAAGTTGGAGAATTTCTTCCTTGTATTTAATAGGTGATGCTCGAGCCATCAGCAATCCTCTCTCCTTCCAGATAGCCCCATGTGCATGGACTATCCCAAATGCATACTTTGAGTCGGTCCATATATTTACCTTTTTCCCTTCAGCTATCTTCAGGGCTTGTCCCAATGCTATCAATTCCGCCTTCTGGGCTGACGTGTTAGTGGGTAGGGCCCCAGCCTCTCTTGCCCACGTAGTTGCAACCACTGCATATCCTGCCCTCTGTTTCCCATCTCGTACAAAGCTGCTACCATCTGTAAACAGTTCCAGCTCAAGATTAGTTAACGGTTCATCTCTTGGATCTTGTCTGCTTGAATATACGTGTTCGATGGTTTGCAGACAATCATGGTGCAAGGGTTCGGGGTCCCTTACTTCTGAGTTCAGAAACATCACCGGGTTGATTGCTGTGGTGGTTTTGGGTTCCACATCATCCTGTTCCAACAAGATAACTTGATATTTGAGCATACGGCTTGGAGACAGCCAATGTGCCCCCTTTTGTTCTAAGGCAGAAATCACCATATGCGGAACATACGCTATGATTCTTTGTGCTATTGTTAATTTTCTAGCTTCTTGGATTAAAAGAACAGTTGCGGCTGCAGCATGCAAACACCCTGGCCATCCTTTACGCACACTGTCCAATAGTTTGGAGAAATATCCCACAGCTCTTCTCCACATTCCCAATTTCTGAGTCAGCACACCCAGGGCGAGATGTTGTCGTTCGTGGACAAATAGCTCAAAGGGTTTAGACAAATGGGGCAGTCCCGATGCAGGTGCTGACATCAGAGCCTTTTTAAAATCCCTAAAAGCTGCTTGGCATTTGGGGGTCCATAGGAGGACGTTCTCGTCTGACCCCGTCAAAATTTCATAAAGGAATTTTACTAATAGCCCGTAGTTGGGAATCCACAGTCTGCACCACCCGGCCATACCCAAGAATGCCCTCAGCTCTCGTGCAGTTCTTGCTTCTGCAGTTTGGCAGATGGCTTCTTTTCTGTCGGCTCCCAGTCTCCGCGGTCCTTGTGAAATCTCGAGACCTAAATAAATCACAGTCCCTTTCCCTACCTGAGCCTTCCTTTTGCATACACGATGTCCTCTTTGTCCTAGGAAATTCAACAGGCTTGTGCTCATCTGTAGACCCTCTCCCCTAGTCTCCGCAGCCAACAAATTGAATTCTTGGGAATTGAATTGAATTCATGGAAAAGGCACCTCTTCAGCAACCACTAGGGACCACCAGAGACCCCCAGGGACCACCAGAGCCCCCCACAGAAGCCCCCCGGAGACTCAGGCCGCATGCGTAATGGCTATGAAAATATGATAATTGGTTCCAGGAAATAGAATGAATATGTATACTAATTCCAGGAAATCTAATGCATATGTATGTGACAGAGCAATATAAACTTTGGATGATGCGACATGCGGCATGCACACTGGGCGGAGCGATTCCCCGTGCATCCTACGCCGTAATAAAGAGAACACCTGCTTCTTAATACTACACTGGTGTTAGGGAGTTTTATTCCCGATTCTGGTGACACTTGGGCAGCTCCTGTTTTTCTCTTGCCAGGGCTGAGGGCTCCGGGCTGCTTCTGCCGCCTTGGCAAGGGCAGCCCAGGGCACTGTGCGCTGCTGCTGTGCGGGCTTGGGGTGCCTTGTGGGGCCCTGTGGTGCCGTGTGGGGCCGGGGCCGGGGCTGCGGCTGCAGCTGCCCAGGGCAGGTGTGCGGCAGCGCCACAGGGCTGGCGACGACGGCCAGGGCTGGCCGCTGGCCCTGCACAGGGGCTGCCAGCACCCCTGCCACAGCACAGAGCACGAGTCACAAAGGCAGGGGGCTGTCACCGCGGCGCCCGCAGGCGCTGGTCCCGCAGCGCGGCCGCCCCCACGGCAGTGCAGCCTGGGACAGCGCCGGCTGCAGCAGCCTCGGCAAGGTGAGTGGCGCGGGGGGCGAGGCTGGGCTGCACGAGGGCCGGGCCACCAGCGCCAGCCCCGCGGCTTCCTCGCACGCCCGCCCAC
The DNA here is from genome assembly GCF_036417845.1 of Apteryx mantelli. NCBI lineage: Eukaryota > Metazoa > Chordata > Aves > Apterygiformes > Apterygidae > Apteryx > Apteryx mantelli. Next base: position 9,406,434 of record NC_090020.1, read on the forward strand.
CCGCCCGCAAGGGCCGAGCTGTGCACAGCAGCGCCTTGGGCCGGCCACGGGGCCGCCTTGGCAGCTGCTCGCGCAAGTGCTGCCGGCTCCTGCTGCCAAGCTGCCTGCTCTCTCGCAGCCAGCCCCACTCACTCTCTGCTCTCCCATCTCCTACAGGCCATGGCTGTGTGTCTTGTTCTCGTCCTGGCTGTGCTGGGCATCGTCCAGCACCCGCTCAAGGTCAGTGACCAGGTGGATCTGGGCACGCAGGAGCGGGTGCAGCGGCGCGTGCAGCACCTGAGGCACGAGATGGCTCGGCTGCAGCAAGAGGTTGAGCACCTCATGCAGCAGCAGAGCAACGTCAGCAAGGAGGAGCTGGTCTTTGCTGCCTGCGCCTGGTGGCAGCTGTGGCAGCCTGCGGGAGCCCTTGTGCTGCTCTTGGGGCACCGCTGGCTGGCCAGGAAGCGCCACGGGCAGTCGGAGAGCAGGAGCCAGCCGAGCACCTCCCGCAGCAAGCAAGAGGAGGAGAAGGAGGACCGCGCAGAGCAATGCGGGCATCCGGGCAGGTTTCTGCAGCAGCACCTCCAGTGGCCGGCGCAGGACTCGGCCAACACCTGGAAGGTGGTGGAGGAGCTGGTGGGCGAGCTGCTCGCGGCCTGCCAAGTGCTCACCTGCCAGTCATTCTTCCCACGGCTGGCACCAGGCATCCGCGTGGGCAGGGCCTGTGCAGGCTGGAGCCCTTGCCAGCACAACAGCAGCTACAGCCTGCTGGTGCCCCTGAGGCCACCACCCGGGCATGCCTTCCACCTGGAGATGGCCGGCGCCCCGCAGCACGGCCGCGTCCGCGTGGAGCTGCAGTGCATGTGCCCCAGGCAGCGGGTGCTGGGCGACGTGCTGTGCTTCCTGCACCAGCCCCAGGCACAGCTGGCCACAAAGCAGGGCCCCTGCCTCCTACGCACCCTCTGCACCCACTCCTACCTCAATGTGCAGAAAACTGCACGCTGGTTCCAGCAAGTCGTGCAAAAAGCCTGGCGCCTTTTGCCTCCATCCCACCACTGCCAGCTCGTGGTGCTGCCCTCCTCCTGCACCTGCAAGCTCCAGCTGGCAAACGCCTCCGGGAGCACCCTGCTCGTCGACATCATCTTTGGCGTGCAGCAAGGCAACTTGAGCATCTTCTGGCCAGCCAGCGGGCCCAGGCTGGCCTCTCCAGAAGTACAGCGCTGTTGAAGAAGCGCACTGTGCCACGCATGCCCTGCAGGGCACACGCCACCTCCAGCGTCTGCACCGCCTCTCCTCTCTTCTCCACGCATCGCTGCTTTCCCCCTTCCGCTTGAAGGAGCTGGAGATACACCTCTGCAGGCTCCTGCCTCTGCGGCAGCATCTCTCTGAGATCCCCGCATGCCTGCATCGCTGCCTGCTGGACACATGCCTCCATGGCTTCCACTCAGGCAACAGGAGGGTGCCTGTGGCGGTCGCCGAGGTGCTGGCTCTGCGACGCCGGGCACCTGCAGGGACCCCTCAGCAGCCTCTTGCACTAAGCATGCTGAAAGAGGTCTTCCTGCCCAGAGATGCAGTGGCAGGCTTCACGCCGCCAGCCACCGAGCATCCAGAGCCCTGCAGCCAGAAACTCCCTTGCCCAGGGCAGCAGCACTGCTGCCACTAGCCCAATAAAGGAGCTTTTTGCAACAAACGCCCTGTGCCCAGAGTCTTTCTGCAGCTGCTCTGCTAGCAGCCCTCAGCTGCCGACGGGGCAGAGCTCCTGCTTAGGAGGGCAGCCCGCAACCCACTGCCAGGGCTGCACTTGCCAGCAAAACCTTACTGAAGCTGCTCAGTAACAGCATGCTTCTTGCTGATGCTTGCCTCTTCCACGTTGGCGCTCATCATGAGGCCGTATGCAAAACCTGCTGGCTTTAAGACGCGCACCCTAGCTGCGCTGCCAGGACGCAATAGCAGGCAGCTGATGCCCTCCCGCCGGCACGCACGGCTACAGGGCTTGGTGACTCCTCCTCCTCGCGCTTCAGGTCACTGCGCCTTGAGAGCTCCCTGAGAAGCCAGCTCAGAACCAGCGGGGGCTTGTTGTCTTTCTTTGCCCATTTCCCTTGCTGGTGCCTGGTGACTTTATGCTCTTGCCCCGCATGCCCCGCAACAAGGAGGGCCTTCTCTGCTCCTGCTGCACAGGTTGACCGGGAGCCAGCAAGGTGCCCTTGCACCTAGCAAGGCCAACAGCAGCTCCTCATGCATGAGGAGCAGCGTAGTCAGCAGGTCGAGCAAGGGCATCCTTGCCCTCTACTCAGCACTGGCCTGGCCAGTGCACTGCCGTCTGCACTGCCGTGTGCGGTGCTGGGCTCCCCAGCACAACAGAGACACGGACTGATGGCAGGAAGGGCAGCGCAGGGCCCGCATCTTCAAGGGCCTGTAGCATCTCTCATACCAGCAGAGGCTCAGGGAGCTTTCCCTGCTCAGCCGGGAGAAGAGATGGTGCAGCAAGGCACCGGATGCCTGCGTCTAAATACCTGATGGGGGCACAGGAAGGCAGACGGAGCCAGACTCTTCTCAGTGGTGCCCAGCAGAAGGACAAGAGGCGCCAGGCACCCACTGAAGTGGAGCCAGTTCCACTGAAGCATAACAAAGAAGAGAAAACATGCTTTGCTGCGAGGGTGGTGGAACACCTGAGCAGCTTGCCCAGGGTGGCTGTGGAGTCTCCTTCCTCGGAGGGATTCAAGACCCGACTGCACACGGCCCTGAGCAACCTGCTGCAGCTGGCCCTCCTTTCGGCAGGGGCTTGGACTCCACGAGCGCCACGGGGGCCTGCCTGCCGCAGCAATGCTGTGCTGTGGGGAAGCCGCAAGTTTAGCTTGCCTTCCCCACGTGGCCCCAAGCCGCACTGAACTTGCTTGCGACTCCCCCGTCCTTCCCAAGGCAAGACCAGGGAGGAAATTCCATCTGCCAACACAAAAAAATTAAGAGGCAGTCACAGAATTCTCCTGGTAAGAAGTAAACAAATATGTATGCAAGAGTCAAGGCTAGAGACACAGAAATAGCTTGTTACATTTTTACAGTGTAACCACTAAAAAAGCTACGTTCTCTCCATCATTTATACCTGAATTGTGTGTCTAGGCATGACAGCATTTGAAGGTATGCCTTGTGCTCTGTGGTAAGTCCACAGTTACTAGAACTTAGAATTGCCATGGTTCAGGTCAGTAAAAGAGGAGGAACTATTCAAAGCCCCTTCTAAGCAGCTGCTATTGGTAATCATGTTAGCCTGTTTTTTTCTGTCAAGGAGACAAGGCCTAGCAAATGCTCGAAGCCACCATTAAGCCAACTCCCCTTCCTAGAAGGGATGAAAGCCAGAGAGAATCTTCAGTTCTCAGGCAGAGCTTCTCATTCTTTAGGCTCTCTGATGGGCGTCAGGTGATCCTGCAGTGACCAAGCACAGTCACATAAATACTTCAATTTAGAGAGGATGCCTTCTGCCTCTCCCAGTCCGCACATTTACAAACTAATTAAAAATAGGAGACAAGTCAAACACAGAAAAATATGGATGGACCCAGACTTCAAAGTCCATAGCACAGAATTCCAGATAGCATTTGACATTTAGGTCCAGATCGTTCCAATTACAAAACTGAGAGAGAGAAGCGAGTAACAAAGAAATTTAGCTTACAAACATTCCCATTTCCTAAATTAAACTCATCCAGCAGCCCGCAAAAAACTCTTCCTACACCTCCTATAGCAGCAGTAACACAGAACTCAGATGAAATAGAAGGGCAAAAGGAGCCTCTTCAGACTAGCGCACACAGTTGTTACTATTTTCTTCCCAAAGAATTTAATATGCTTTGGGTATATGCAGCTAAATGCCTTGCTTTACAAAACTGTAAACTCTCAACAAGTATAACTGAAAAACATTAGAGTGTTGCAAGAGAATTTTGAGCAACGCTGGATCAAGAAGAAGTGTACTCTAAAGCTTTATCTAAACAGCAGCCGCTTCCAGCCTGCTTAGCCGCCTCCTCCTGTACCCGTAACGTCTTTTCCACACATGCAATCATCAGCAATGAACCCAGATTCAGCCAGAGCGGTCTCACAAGCACCTCTTACAACAGCTTTTGCAAGATCCCTGAATTCCAATAGACAGATCGTCCAACTCAAAAACAAGAATGCACTGTGCAACTACGACAGCAAAACACTAGCAGAATACATAGGAAACTCCAGAGCTTTGAAGCAATGACAACTCGTTATCTCCTACAGTTGTGTCAGCTGGGAATCTGAATTCTTTCAGCACGTATGTGTAACCTTTTTCAATATGACAAAGCTGCATGTCACTCATTTGGTAACACGTGTTTTGAATGTTAAGCAGTGCTGGTCACGGGGACCGACAAACAATAAATGTAACGTCTCAAGATAAAGGTGCACATCTAGAAATATGCCCTTTTTTAAAAAAAAAAAAAAAAAGGTAGATTAACCTTTAGGAAACAAACATATCTGTATCTGTTTTTACAAAACCTACATGACCAGATTAATAGGTTCTACTTCTTTTGAAGAAGCAGCAAATAGTGCGTTAAGGATGAAAAGGGTCTCCTGCAAAGCTTTAGGCAGCCACTAATTTTCTTGATATGGACATTTGTCTTCCATTAACATATGGCTTCCGTTTCCCAAAGATGGCAAACACAGAAACCTTGGAAATTCTTTTATGATACCAATACTCTTGTATCCACTGAGTTAAAGGGAGCAATTTAACTTCGCCACTGCATGTGTGGATAAGTCCTTTCAAACTAACAGTACAGTAGCTTTTTGTCTTGATGCAGTCATAGCCAATGACTCCAAAACAAACATAGAGTTTTCCTAACAGGACACGTGCCTTTCACTAAACATGCAAGAGAGGTTATATAAGCTATACATGAAAATTATATTCACACTGTACATACGAAAAAGGTGAAATATAAGTGTACGTAACATATCTTTGTGCCCTGCCCTCTCTCCCTAACAGCAAGATTTTAGATTTAATCACCTTAGATTTAGCAAATCAGTATTTGTCCACAAACATACACACTCAGGGAAATGACCAGATAAGTTGTTCAGAATGCGGGAAAGAATCTATTAAGAAAAGGGATATATGGATCAATGTAGGATACAGCTCTCAATGGAGACGTTAGAATGACATGGGCGTGTAGCTAACAAATGCCGTATCCCCCGTAGTTATTGAAGTCTGATCAGTGTTCATGGCCATCAATTATTAGAGCTCTTCTCTCTCTTTCTCCTGATGATCTGTAGTCTTGGGACCCTCCGTTTCACCCTCCGTCCTGCCCCCATCATCAAATTTCACAGCTCTCCCTTCCTTCAAAATAAATATTCTCTCCATCTCTGGTTACCTCCCATATCTTTCTTCAAAATTGTCAAAGGGGAACTTAATTCTTTCACATCAAAATCCCTCATTCTGTATTCCTTACTTGCAGCAAAACTATGCTGAACTCACACAGATACTGGGAATCCAGCATGGTTAATGATTTGATTCAAGTATGTCACCTGCTCTTCTCTTGAAGCTTCTGGAAGCTCACTGAAAGGAGCAGAATGGGCCAGCAGTTCCAAAGGAGCAGGCCATTTTCTTGTACCAGCTGATGCCTGCAGGAACCCACAAGCTAAGAGCTGCTTTTCTTCTGATATAGGTATTCAGTCTGCTTACAATGCTGATACACTTTTAGTGCGGGCTAGAGGAAAGAAAAGATGGTCTCCTGGCACCATCTCCATCCTTTGTGCTGGCAGACCCCTCTATTGGAAGGGCCTGTAGGAATTTTAGCAGCATGTGACCACAACCCATGTTCCGTGGATCACTACAGGACTAGATCTACAGCGACAATTCAAAATTCTGAGCCACTAAAGAGACTGCTGCTTTACGTAAGCGAGGAATGAGCAGAAAGATTTGGGGAACGGCAAGGGCAAAGGAGACTGTTTTTGTAAAAGTTAAAAACAAAGTAGTCCAAAATGAAACCCCCAGATGATCAGTTTTTTAAATAGACACGCTCTCCCTTGGAAAGCTTAAAAACAACTGCTTCACGGTTGTGCTAAACGATGGAAAATCGGGAAGAGAAAACAAAAGGAAGAAAACAGCCTATCTTATTATCCCATTGAAGGAGAGACAGTTAAGAAGCATTATAAATGGCGGAAACACAAGGAGCTGCAATTGATACTGACAGCCTCAGTCAATGTTGTTTAACTCTTCCACTGTAAAGATTTCTTTTCAGTAACTCATAACTTTACCATTTTACTTGTTTGACAAAAATCTTTTCCTTGGAGATATCTAAAGCTGAGGTAACACCGTGTGAGTACTGCTGCGAGTGCGAGTCCAGTAAGGCTCGGGTATCAGTAGCAGCAAGATCCAAATTCAGAATGAAAAATAAGAAGTTAAAGCAAACACTGCGACAGTCAATCCTTGCTAACTGCTGACCTCCTACGGCTGAATTTCTAATGCCACTCCTTTAGACACTGTATCAGCAAGTACAGTATGTCTACGCTATGCTGTTGTCAGAGCATCGCCTACATTGTCTCTTTGCCCTAGGTAAAACTATTTGTGAAAACTTCCATTGAAAACAGGTCATCTATTTCCAAGGACACATGAAGCTATCAAGAGCCAAGCTAGGGAAAAAAAAAAGAAAAGAAAAGAAAAGACATGGTTCTTCAGCTATGAAGAAGCAGATCTGTGGAAATCCTGGCCAGAACACGTTGCAGACACTAGAAGTTGGCCAGGGTTGAAGTGGAAGTTGAACAGGCGTGTGGAAGAGAAATCCATGACGTTACTAAGAACGTAAAACCCACATCCGATTCAGGAAGAAAGCCCCCAAGCTAAGAACTGCTGGCAGCTGGGAGAGAGAGTATTACTGGGCAGTATCATATAGGCTTGGCCTACTCTTACCAAGATGTTCTATCAGGTCACATCTGGAAGACTGCAATTAAGTACAAAAGGCCAGGTCTGCACTCTACTGCTGTGCCATTAGCCTCAGAGCAGCTTTAGAGCCTAGTTGCAGAAGTCTTACACAGGTTTCTGCAATGCCCAGAGCTACCAAGGGCAGACGACCCCAATCGCTTTCCTTTCCCCTTACAGCACAACATTTTGACAGTGTTTTCTTCTCATTAGCCTATACACTGCCAGGTGCTGTGAATTCTTGAGCAGGCTGCCTTAGCCGATTCTCAGCCCCTCAGCACAGCTGAAACAGCTTGAAGTGTCAGTAACAAGGTCTATAGACCTGAGGACTATAATATTGCACATTGGAGACACCCTTAATGGGTCACAATGACCTTCAGAATAAAAGAGCATGCTGAACGCCTCCGCTACTCTGATCTCTTAAACCCCTAGACAGCACCGATTCAGAAACCCAGACTTCTAGTTCCGAGCACTGGACTCACAAACAGCAAGAGCTCCAAATTTCTAGCTTGCTGTCTCTTCCTTGTTCTGCATCATGCACAAATTTCAGAGCAGTAGAGTTTGGTGCTGTTTGGGAGCCAAACAAACCAGCCTTTCCCTCGGTCTGCGGGCATTACTGACTGTACCAAGCAGCTCCCCATTTGTATGTCTGCCACTTTCTGCTGTTCTCCCTGTTGGGTGGCAGTGAGAGCTTCTTGGACATTGTTAACAACAAGTTAAATATACCTAGCTTTTGAAGAAAAAAAATAATGAAGGTTTGTCATCTCAAAATCTAATCTGTACAATTTTAAATGCCTAGATACTAAGTATCTCACAGAAAAAAATAAACTACATCAGCAGAAACAACATTAAAGCACACACACATTGCTGACATTCCTTTCCTTGTTAGGCATGCATTGAATAACAATAATTCTCAAAGATTACGAGAATCTGTTTGGCTAAGAGATGTATGAACTTGTCCCCATAAAATAGAAGGCAACATGCCTGTGAAGAGGAGGGGAATCTTGTACCCGTAATTTTCAAAATGTTTCCTCTCTTCCAAAATCTTTCAAGGCACGCATGCTCTATCTTACTGCATAACTCTAGCACTTTTGCTGCTAAATTTTACAGCTGTTGAAAGCCAATTTTTTCTCCTTCTCTCTTCAAGCAGATGAAGCACAGGATTGCAGGTTCTCCAAATCTGGCTCTTTGGACTACAGCGAAGTCCCTCACTGTCAAGTCCGGAGAAAACGGAATGACCTGGCAGAGATGTCTGCCAAGTCAGTCGGTCTTGATTAATAGATCATGAATATTACTCTGTTCAGGACATCTTGCTGAAGGTGAGATGACTTGCAACAGTCAGTAAACGCTGCGTGAAAGACAGAACATTCAGCCTGGGGAACAGGAGCAGCTAAAAATCGGGAGGAGGGAGGCCAGTTCCCTACATATGCAAGGCAGAGGAGATGACAGGAGAGGGCAGAGGCTGGGGAGGGGTGGGGGGGGGAGAAGACGCCCGGGCCGGGAACGCCGCGCTCCAGGCACCGGCGCTCCGGGCTCCCGCCTGCCGGACCGTTGCCCAGCAACGGGCGCCCAGACCTGCCTGACAGGGCTCGCGCGGCGGCGTGTCGCCTACCACCTCCCCCCCGCCCCGAGCCACGCGCGCGCCTTTCTCCTCAGCCAATGGGAGCCTCTGGGGCTGCCGGGCAACAAGCCCCGCCCCGCAAGCGCCTGAGGAGAAAGAGCAGCGGTGCGAAAGCGCGGGCGGTGCCGTTGGCGCCTGAAATGGCGGGTGGTGCGCGCCGCCGGCCTGAAATGGCGGGTGGCAGCGCAGGCTGCAGCAGCCTCGGCAAGGTGAGTGGCGCGGGGGCGAGGCTGGGCTGCACGAGGGCCGGGCCACCAGCGCCAGCCCCGCGGCTTCCTCGCACGCCCGCACGCCCGCCCGCAAGGGCCGAGCTGTGCACAGCAGCGCCTTGGGCCGGCCACGGGGCCGCCTTGGCAGCTGCTCGCACAAGTGCTGCCGGCTCCTGCTGCCAAGCTGCCTGCTCTCTCGCAGCCAGCCCCACTCACTCTCTGCTCTCCCATCTCCTACAGGCCATGGCTGTGTGTCTTGTTCTCGTCCTGGCTGTGCTGGGCATCGTCCAGCACCCACTCAAGGTCAGTGACCAGGTGGATCTGGGCACGCAGGAGCGGGTGCAGCGGCGCGTGCAGCACCTGAGGCACGAGATGGCTCGGCTGCAGCAAGAGGTTGAGCACCTCATGCAGCAGCAGCAGCAGAGCAATGTCAGCCAGGAGGAGCTGGTCTTTGCTGCCAGCTCATGGTGCTGCCCTCCTCCCGCACCTGCAAGCTCCAGCTGGGAAATGCCTCCGGGAGCACCCTGCTCATCAACATCCTCTTTGGCATGCAGCAAGGCAACCTGGGCATTTTCTGGCCAGCTAGCGAGCCCAGGCTGACCTCTCCAGAAGTACAGCGCTGCTGCAGAAGTGCACTGCGCCACACAGGCTCTTTTGGAGGCGCACAGCCACGCATGCACTGCAGGGCACATGCCACCTCCAGCGTCTGCGCCGCCTCGCCTCTCTCCTCCACTCATCGCTGCTTTCCCCCTTCCGCTTGAAACAGCTGGAGATACACCTCTGCAGGCTCCTGCCTCTGCGGCAGCACCTCTCTGAGATCCCAACGTGCCTGCATCGCTGCCTGCTGGACACATGCCTCCGTGGCTTCCACTCAGGCAACAGGAGGGTGCCTGTGGCGGTCGCTGAGGTGCTGGCTCTGCGACGCCGGGCACCTGCAGGGACCCCTCAGCAGCCTCTTGCACTAAGCATGCTGAAAGAGGTCTTCCTGCCCAGAGATGCAGTGGCAGGCTTCACGCCACCAAGCATCCAGAGCCCTGCAGCCAGAAACTCCCTTGCCCAGGGCAGCAGCACTGCTGCCACTAGCCCAATAAAGGAGCTTTTTGCAACAAACGCCCTGTGCCCAGAGTCTTTCTGCAGCTGCTCTGCTAGCAGCCCTCAGCTGCCGACGGGGCAGAGCTCCTGCTTAGGAGGGCAGCCTGCAACCCATTGCCAGGGCTGCACTTGCCAGCAAAACCTTACTGAAGCTGCTCAGTAACAGCATGCTTCTTGCTGATGCTTGCCTCTTCCACGTTGGCGCTCATCATGAGGCCGTATGCAAAACCTGCTGGCTTTAAGACGCGCACCCTAGCTGCGCTGCCAGGACGCAATAGCAGGCCGCTGATGCCCTCCCGCCGGCACGCATGGCTACAGGGCTTGGTGACTCCTCCTCCTGGCGCTTCAGCTTGCTGCGCCTTGAGAGCTCCCTGGTCTCTTTTTAGGACTTACCTCTGCGTGCAGTCTAAACCTTGTCTGAATCCAGTCCTGGTCCCACTGAAGTTAAGGGGAGTTTTGTAACCAGTTTGACTAAGTCTTTGGATTTTATGCTACTGAGCACCTTCTCTTCTTAAGAAGGGAAGAGCTGTATTTTTTTTAAATGAAAACAGCTATTTTCACTTTCAGAAATGTATTGAAATGGTTGAAACGCATTGAATGATTTTCAAGAGGAAAATGTTCTTGATCTCCTTTAGAGATTTACCTTATTAGTGCTTTTTTGGGAATAAGAAACTGTAACTGCTGGCTGGACAGGCTGGCTATTAGAGCCTTATAGGTGTGAGGCTGAAATGGTGTTTTTCTGCTAAGAAAATATGACCAGCAGAAAAATTCTTAACTGTTTATTTTCTGTGCATCATTCTGTAAGACTTAAACATGCAAAATGATGTAAATTATTGTAGTCTTGTAGTCTAAGTTGTCAGTGTGACCAACTGTACATCCCGAAGTTCCAGTGTGTTACAAACAAAAGCAGGGACTGTGTTATCCTTCCGAAACATGGAGGCTTGTAAAGCTAATAAAGGATTTTTAAATGAGAAGCTGAAATTGCAACAATCCTGAATGATATTCAGGATCCTACACAAAGTGTGCTTTTATTACTCCCTAAAAAGGTCAGCTTTTTATGTGAAACGCGTTTGCCTTCAGCAACTCTGAGTTCTAACACTGAGTATTCCAGATGTGCAGGACTATGTCCTGTCATGCACGATTTCTGCACAGGGAAATGAGGATTGTCTCTTTAAAGCAGAGAGTATAACATGGTCCACATATTCCAGAAGCCCAGGGGCACAGGAAGCTGACGTCTACACGATGTTGCACTGGACCACACGTGTCCCTTGCACCCATATAATTCCTCATCAGCTTATACGAATCTGCAAAACATCTGCACCTTTCACCGCTGTACCCCCACTTTTCAGCTACCTAAAGTGGCAGAGGTATTGCAGAGATGTGTTCCCCCACTTCCCTTAACCGAGAGCTTTGCTCTCTTTCTTTGTAAGATATTTCTGTGCTTCTCCAGGAGCTGAACTAACAGCCCGGTGATTGATAGCAGCTAGTTATGATGTAACTCAGTTCGTGTGCAGTGCCACTTTGAGTGGTTAAAATACTGCCTTTTAAATACAGTGTAATCACTAATTCATCAAGGCCAACGCTCAGTTTTTCTGAGCAGCTTGTGAAGACACAAACTGCTTTTATAAATAATTCAGAGAGTTTGTTATTAGGTGCTTTTACCAGCTCTTTATATGTAAAAGTATGCACTTTTACAGACAGCTGCTAATACGGAGCAAAATGAATCTCTAATCAGGATGGTCTGTACATGCCCCCTTCTATAGGGATAGAGGGTTCTTTCTTTCTTTCTTTCTTTCTTTTTTTTTTTTAAGAAAAGCCCCAAGAACTGGTCAAGGGATGAGAAGAGAAAAAAATAAAGATGTTATTAGCAAGTTATCCGTAGCAGAGCCGTTCTGACAGGGCACTGCGAATGAACTCCCCCAGGATCACCCACTGCACCCACGTGGGGAAGTCACAGCGAGTCCGTCGTAACTAACATCACTCTCGCACGCTGCTGCCTTGTTCCAACAGAATTCATAACAATTTCTTACTTACTAAAACCTCCTCCAAGGCCTTTTGACAGGAAAGTTGGGGGTGGGGGGGGGAGAGCAGGGGGGAAGGACAGGAAATAAGCCAGAAGAGAAAAAAAAAAAATCCCTGCATCACTTTTTTCAGTCCTTTTGCAACTTTTTGCTTTGACAGCCTCATCCCAGCTTCGCCTGCACCACCGCTGGGAGCCCTGGCAGACATGCCCTTCTTGCTAGGGCGCTGCAGCCCTCCTTCCCAAATGCGTCCTAACACCAGCTCCAGCCAAGCACCAACCTGGGCTGCCGGTCGTGGCAAACGACCCCTCCTCATGGTTTCCTGGCACCGAGACTCCTCACCAACTTAACCTACAGGACCAAAGCTGACATGAAATGTAGGCTGGCCTGTTGTCATCATCTTTTAGTTTTAAAGAAAAAAAAAGAAAAAAAAGTCAAGCCTTCACTTTGCCACAGGGAAATAAGAATTAAGTTGAGCCACAAATCAAGTGTATTTAGGCCCAGCGATTTACCCAATGGGCTAACACCCTCTGCACTGGACAGCAAATCTGAGAATTATATTTGCGGCACCCTTGAATGGTGAAAACAACCACCCCTTTGCCCCCACATCTGCTCGTTCAGGCAGGTTTCTGTGCAAGCACAAGAGGCAGCATCAGTGTGGTCTTCAGACCTCTTGGTTTCCTTGCTCTGTGCAGCCCAGCAGCAGAGCCACCCTCTGGCCCTGAGGCTTTCAAAAGCCCAGCCAAGGCACAGCCAAGGGAAGGACAGAGCTTCCCCGCTGCCACCCCTCTGGGAAGGGAAGAGCTGAGCAGCACGGGGCACATCCACAGCAGGGGAGGCTGCAAGCGAGCTAACCAGCTTACAGACGTAAGCGATGAAGTCGCTCAACCTGGCTTGGTTTTCTTCAGCCTGTGCAAAACAGCTCGTCTTTGGCTCACTCACAGCGCAGGGTTGAACTCCACGCTCATTTCATGCTTCCTGTATCTCTGTGGTCTTAGCCCAGTCCTGGTGATCACCTTAGAGCACAACTGGTCATCTCTAGGAGCAAATCTTCGCTACTGTCCTTGGTTCACTTCCATGCAAGCAGGTGCTGTTCTTGCAGCAGCAATACCATTGGCAAGACAGTCTCAAAAAGCCCAATTCTGCTGCCAAGCTGCAATTTGTTTAATGTGAGCTAGTTAGACTGAGGTGACCTGGGTTTAGAGGTCTCTGTAGAGGGAAGAATCAAGGCTGGTATTTAAATATATGGAGTTTAAACTTTGGACCTTAACTCGGTAGAACTGATGTAATTGCACTGAACTGTGTAGAGCAAACTGGTTTACTTCGGAAAAACCCAGTCCGACACATGCTAGAAGTCCTGTGCCTTAATGGAGTGCCGTGTAAAGTCATGTGAATTTAGGTGGTCAGCGGAAGAGCTCTACCTTTGAACCTCATACAGGTTACCAGGCAAGCACCTGGTGTAAAAGTCAGATCACTGAGAGTCTTTCGCACCCTTAAGTGAAGGCTGAAGGCCACACTCACCCCAGTTCCCCGGATCCTCTGCGTTCCTGGGATGACACAGAGTTTAAAAGATTGCAAAGGATCTGGAAAAAGTCGAAAATAGAAAGAGATGAGAAAGGTTTGTGCCTGAACAAGTAGGTCTTTTCTTCTGTACTGGTTGAAAAGATGCCACACATGCACCTTGCAGAGAGGGGAAATTACTGTCCATGCCCATTATAGCCATTGCTATAACCTCTAAGGGCATGCACACCAGAGTCTGGTCACTCCAGCAAGCAATGCTAGCTGCCTGCTCAGGCATACAGACACACAGGGTCCCATGGGCAGGGACATGTCAACACATTTAAGACATGCAGGCAAAGTCCTAGACAAGTCTCCTGAGACGATCTGCTGTGTGTTACTGTCTGCTACAGCAACTTGCTGCACATGCATGCCCCTTGAGATCGACTTTTCATTTCAGTGAAGAAGGCTTCATGTTAACTCACTAATCTTATATGTACATTTACTGCTTTGCATTGCAGTAGGCACAGCTGTAACTCTGGGACTGGCCCAGGTCCTGTTCGTGAGATGTCGCTAGGCTCCAAGAAAGTTGGAGCTCTTTTCGTGCGCAGTAGCTGACAGTGATCTGGGCTACATCTTTCTGTGCTAACTGTTCCCAAATCTCACTAGGAAGAGTGAGAGGATCCAGGAGAAGCACCTGGGCCCCAACCTCACCAGGACCTATTGGTATAGTTGCCTATTGGAATAGTGCTCTGAGTTTGAGACTCCACAAAGGTAACAGTGCACAAGAAAGTAGCATTTGCATGGAGTTTGGGACAATGCCAGGTAGTGTCTGAGGAGCCTTCAGCCCAGGCTCAGCACGGGGGCCATCTGACCGTCTCAAAGCAGAAGTTCCCATTTCAGGTACAAGATTCAGTTTTTAAAGACAGCTCCAGACCTTTTTTTCTCCCTCTGGTCTGCTCTCCGAAGACTTGAGGGAAGAGGATGAGTTAGTGATGGCAGTAGCATATTGCATGATTTTGTCAGCAGCTGAAAACTTCTCCAAGCACAGAAAGATAATCTCCACTTAATATCTCCATGGTGCAGAGGGAACGGTGAACAGCATGTTTGCTTCTTGTGCCTGCGTGATGAAATGACTCTTCCCAGAGTCTGAGAGCATGGCTACTTCAATCACACAGCAGGGAATATTTTCCTCTAAGCCTGATGGCTGTAGTTTTCAAGGGGACATAAGTACCCCAAATCCATTCAATTTCACTGCACATCCTGAACCAAGGATTAGCACAGAGTTTTACTTGTTTGTCATAAGCATGGAGAGAGAGAGAGAGAGAGAGAGATAATGTCTCCCCAACTCTAGTATGCATTTAAAGTAGTTCTAAACAATTTGCACAGCTCCTAACGTGGTTGCCAGAGGATGCTCACTACACAGAGACCCTGTATAATCCAGTTAAGGAAGAGAGGAAAGAGTAATATCCATGGGAATAAAATAGGTAGAACGGAGGTTGTTGCTGGTTTGGAGTACACTCCTGAGCAAATCTGGCTTGCAGAAAAAGTGCTGCTTACCAAGTAATTTCTGCATTGAGGAAAGCAGCAAATGACAAGTCAGAGGTGAGAATCAGATGATGTGTCTGGAAATAACATTGTCTTCCCGCTCAGGGCTCATGACTAAGCCAGTAGTTTGCAATGGAAAGATAACCTGTAGTCAGCTGGATGACCTGCTATGAGTTGTGGTGCACAGAGCACTGAAATGGATGTCTGCAGTGCTTTTCACCTTCCAGAAAGTTGAGTGAGGACAGGTCAGTTACCAGTCCTCATTTCTCTCCTTAATGCAGGCTGGATTTGGACAAAGGATTTAGAGGAAAGGACAGATTTTAAGGAGAGCTCGTTTCCCTTTGAGGATGGTGAGGAGCTCACCCTTCCCGCCTCGTTCCCTGAGAGAGGTGTCAAGCCTTCCTTTCCATGCCACTGTCCAGGACAAGAGGGACCTCTGCCCACTCCCTTTGGCTGAATTCGCCATGGGAATTATGGGAATTATTAATAGCCGGTTCTTTGGAGGCTAACACAGCGACAGCTGGAAAGTCTGCTGCTGTTCAAATAACAGCCTAAAGCCACAGTTTGCAGGTGGGATTGACAAGACTGCACACCATCTTCCCTAAAGTTCAGCTGAGACTATGTGGGAAAGAGTCACTGGTCGCTTTGATCCCCACCATATCAAGAGAGAAAATAAAGCGGTAGATTGCAAAGCACAGCTGGGGTGAGAGAGGATCGCATCTATATAGAAACCTAGACTTGCAGAATAATTCAGCTGGAAGGGATCTCCAGAGGTCACCTGGTCCAAACCCCCTGCTCACAGCAGGGACAACTCAGTTCGGTTGCTCCTTGTGCAGTGAGATGAGAAGATCTCCAAGGATGGAGATGCTACAGCCTTGCTGAACCCTTCTCTCGGGAGGTGAGCACCCTCCTGAGAAAAAAATTCTCCATTGGTCCCCTGGCAATGCCCCGTGTTGTGACTTGTGTCTGTTTGGCGCTGTGCCTGTGCACCTCCTGGAGGAGTCTGGCTCCATCATCTCAGTGCCCTCTCACACGGGAGCTGGAGAGAGCTAGGGGAGCTCCCCTTCACCTTCTCGTTCCCAGGCTAAAACCAAAAGCGTTTCTGTCTGCCTCTCCTTGGACATGCCGTGCTCCAGGCCCCTCCTCGTCTCCATGGCCTCAGCTAGACTCACTCCACGAGACAGTGTCTGCCTCGTGCTGCCCTGAGGAGCCCCAGTGGGACACATGACTCCAGAAGTGGGGGGGCTCAGTGGGGCTGAATATAGGTTGTCCGTAAAGGAGGTTGCTGCTTAGTGTTTTCTTCTCCTCTGAGACAGGAGGTTTGGGGTGTGGCGGGAAGCAGCCTAATGTAGGGGTTCATATTGAGTTTCAGAAAATTCATTCCATAATTCTTAGCCATCTTGTGCCCTTTTCGGAGAAGAAATTCCTCATCTTGAGCCTGCAGGGTGGTGAAACACGGCATGTGAGATGACGGATTATTTCTCCCTGAATATCGTGCCACTTTAGAAAAGTCATCAGCACACTCAAATCTAGCCTGAGGAGGAGCGGCTGGAACAATAGGAAGAGGAAATAAAGAATGAAAGAAATAGTTGTTAGGTGGTTTGCAGTTGTCCGAGTTTCAAGTTGAGAGCTTCAGAGCTGGCAAACAGACAGCAACTTTGAATTAGACCCGTTCTTGTACAGGCATCACATACCATCGACAAAAGGGCCTAGGAATTTCAGGAAGTCAGAGACTCCTAGGCAACCCTGAAGGTGCTCCTCCAGGCGGGACAGAAGGAGTCCACATGCACGTGCACAGCCCAGACACACATGCTAGGAGCCAAATCACTGCACAGCTGTCACGGCTATCCATGTATTCCTAGGGCTCAGTTCCACTGTAGCCAGATAGAAAGCTAGTTAAAAAAACCCTCTCCAAGGTCAAAATGTATCTATGAATTCTCAGAGAAACAAAAGCCTGGTTTGCCCTTGGATCCCGGAAAGCACATCTTGTAAACAAAGGAAGGGGCTTGCCAAATCACACAGCTAAAGCCGTCTCTCACTGCTGCAGATTCACTCCACTGCAGCAGATTTGGGGTTGAAGGAGCCACAGGATATCCAGGAAATTTTCAGTAGTCCACCCTAGCTAAGGCTAGGACTAGAAAGCATTATTCATGCTGCTTTCATGATTACTTACTGAAAGCTTCAAGGTCCTCACAAACAACTGCAAAGCAGACCCTTGCCCTCCTCCCCAGTCCAGGCTCCTTCCGAGCTTTCCCATGGGCTTGATATTGGTGCTTGGGCTCATCCCTATGGGTTAAGTTGCCATGCAGTCGCTCTTCCCTGTTTCAGTTGGCAACACCTTCCCACCAAGCAGCTGTACGAGGTTTAGCCCAAGGGGGCTCTCACCCCCAGTGGGACCTTCCAGCTGATACCACAACACAAAGTTAAAGTATCTCACACATGCTAATTAATGGCAACTCCAGTCTAAAGAACTTGGTCAACGTATGCAAGGTACCCAGAATATCTGTGTCGATGGGAATTACAGCTAGGTTCTTCCAGCAGGCTTTCAAAGCTCAGGATTTATATTTCTGCACCAAATGAGGTTTTCTCCCTTTCTATCCTTCAACTCTGCCTTCAGCCGGTCGCTTCAAGGCAAAAGACATGCCTTTCTAAGGAAGCCAAGCAGCTACCCTGCAGCATACCCTCTGCAGCAGCGTTTTGTTCAAGGGCCAAGCTGAGTGCCAGCCAGTGATGACACCAGCCTTTCGGGGACAGGAGGGCATGCAAGAGAGCAGGCCAGACAGCATGGGGCCATTTTTCACTTTTCAGGCTCATTCGGATCTCTTACAGCAGCAAATGTCTCACACGTGCAGACATCTGCTCCTGAATCACAAGATGACAGTTTTACTCCACCTGGACACTTGGGACACCAATTTTGATTTGTTTGCACTGGCATAATTTCAGACCGTTATACTGGAGTTACCAAAGGTTTGATCCCAAGAGGCTAAAGTCAAGTCCAAATCAAGTTCTCCCATTGCCTGAAAGTGCCTTATTTTCACTGTGCTTCATTGCTCCTCTTGGTGAGGATCAGAGTCAGTCAGTCAATACCGGTTTGCCTGGCAGAGTACAGCAAGGAAAGCCATATGTTTCATACCCCCGCAGATTCCAGCAAAACCAGGACTCCAGGCTTGTACCTGAAGAAGAGGTAGTTGCTTCTGGCATCCTGAAAACAGGGGCAGATCAAAACTAACAAACACTCAGGCGTTATTAAGACCCCGTGACATTCAGAAACTGGGGGAAAAACAGCCCTTACTTCATGATACAGCTAATATTCAGCCACTAGATATGCACATAAGCTAATCTGCACTGAATCAGCCAAAACAAAGCACTTCTCACAATTGTGAGTGCCCTGCGTCAGGTATCTGCAGACACTTGTTTGACTGGCCACAAGTCTAATTTGCTCCGAGCCAGCGATTTCACTCATCAAGACCATCTTAAAAGCAGCTTCCATTTTCAGAGTGAAATAAATTCAGACTCCCTGCTGGGAATTTTCACGCCTGTATTTAGACTTCCCCTTGTCATTGAAGACCTAGACTACTACAGCCGCAGACTTCTTAGAGAAGTCCCTTGATTGCAGTCACTTGTGCTGCCCAAAACCTCCGGATTGGCACCAGCCAGCCAGCAGCACAGCACCTGCCACGCAGGCCAACAGCGCGTTAAGCCGGGCTCGGGAGAAGCTCAGCAGCGCTCCTTAAAACAGGGCTGAATGTGGTCCAGGGGAGTTTTAGGTAAGTTTTGCGCCCTGAGCAGGAAACCATTTCAGGTCTTGGGAAGGCGTCTATTCACATCTCCCAGCCCTCTCACCTTGCCCACGGGCAACAGCTGGGGCTCAGGTGACACCGAAGAGGGCGGAAGGTGCCACCGACGAATGAAGAACATTTCATTCTGAGTACTGTTGCTGCTGAGGATGGCTGTGCAGAACAACTTGCAGGTGGACAAGGCTGCCCTTCCAGAGACAAAAATGCATCCTTCAGGAAGCAGCCAACTCCAGGACAACCACCGCTGCAGCTGACTGTCATGAAGAGGAGGGGGAAAGATCACTGCAACACCTTTGGACACACTGGCTGGTTGGTTTCTGCGACACGGCCGTTTGGAGCATTTTCACTCTGACCTGACATCTGCATCGCCCCGAGCTGTTCAACGCTATCACATCTGCCTCAGGAACATCACATTGAGGCAAGGGTTTTGAGGCAAGGTCCCTCACCTGCGACTTGTGAAAAAAGGAATGGTTTTTTCTGCCTAGTAAAGGCAAGTCTGTGACGAAAGTATATTACCTAGGAGAACTGCGTTTGATTTTATGGTCTGTGCCATTTCATTTACTGCTGCTCCCCGCAAAATCCCAGCATAGCTGGCAAGGGTTGCTGTGACGTGTCTCAGCTAGGTGAGTCCCCCTCCGCTCCTCTGCTCCTCCATCTGCTGCTCCCATGCTGCTCTACGTCTAGTACTGTAGCACTTACACTCGTATTGTATGGAGCTAATGAAAAAAAGCAGTACACTAACAATACAGGTTTTTTCCCTTTCCGATTCTGTTCCAGAGCAATGAAGCAGTTTAGATAACTACTCTACATTGGAGAGGTATGCCAATGTTGGTAATAGCCTAACACACGTCTCTTCACCTCACACACATATATCCTTGTCTTTAAAACACCTGCACCAAGCCAGCAGGAACCACTGAAAAAATAATCCGTTCTTTCACTATGTAATGGCCTACATTCTCTTCTTAGCACGTTGTCATGTGCCTCAAGTCTCTGAGTTGAAACCTTTTGTCACATACCCTTTAATACCCATTTCTACTAGGAGTCCTTTAACTGGTACAATCAAACAGAAATGGCCAATATCAGGAAGATTAGATACAATTTGCCTAGGAAAATATGGCATTTCTTAGATTTCTCTGGGTACCTAATGAGTTTTGAGCGTAAGACGCAGAAACAATCTGCACAGTGAGAACCAAAGATTAGAATCGAAGATTATGCAGAAGGGAAGTAGATTAAAAAGAGGTTTTAAATGGGAGAAGTATTCAAATACCCAAACACACAAACATGCACCACACACACGGAGGCTTGAGGCAGCTGTTGCCGTGCCCTTGGTTCCCGTGCGAGTACTCTTCACCTAGTGTGATGGCATACGTTTTAAAGCCAAGGACGCTGAAAGAAATAATGCATTTGCAGCCCCAGACAAAAGCAACAACCCTGCACGTAAGAACAAAAGCAGATGGGACACATCTGTGTCTTTGGGGATTAAGTGACATATGGCAGTGAGATGCTTTACGTTCTCCGAAATCTGCAAAATACACAAACTAAGGTGAATGCTTTCTTATAGCTACCAAAGCAGTAAAGCACGCCACGTTTTGGTAAGAGATACTGCAATTTCAATTATTTATGCTGATGAAGTTGCCTGTGAAATAACCTGCATTTTCAGTGATATTACCCCTGTTACTTCCCCCCATAACTGCTTATTGCATATGCTGTTTATCTCTCTGTGACCATTCCACATGCATTCCCGAAGAAATAACTAAAATCCCTGTAAGAGTTCAGTGATAAGCTAAGCAGAGGTAAATAATAGAGGGTTAGTTACCTCATAAAAGTCTGCAGGTTTTTAGGAAAATATACGAGGTTCTAGGAGTTAGACAGCTCTGATACCCAAAGGTTTTCCTCATGCTTTTTTGCTGTGTAAATGTTCCAGTCATACTGAGATTGTAGGCATTCATTATACAACGAAACATAATAAGATCTATGAGTATAAGGACACTGGTTTTCAGAAAAGGCCAGAATTCCCCTCAATTTCCTTTAGGAAACAGTAATAAAAAAGAAAAGAGCAGCAGGAATGTGGCAAAAACAGTACAGAGAGAGAAACAAAGTATGCAGATGTGGTGGAGTATCTGCACAAAGTGCAAGGGGAGTGAATAAGTACCACAGCAATGATATCACAGGAACTGAGGAACACCATGAACAAGAGAAGGAATGATCAATAAGTACAGTTAATGTTGCTCAGAACATCTTGGGAATCCATGCCCTTCCACCCAACCCCCTGGTGACGTTTCCTTATTTAATAAATACTTGTGTGCAGCAAGCCATTTTGTGAGCCACACCAGTGACGCTCAGTCAAGGAGCAGACCACTGCTGGAACGAAACTGGGAAGCTGGCAAGAACTGGACTTTTGCCCCAGGGCCCAGGGAGGTTTTTATTAAAAAAAAAACAAAAAACAAAAAACAAACCAACAAAAAAAAAACACCGCAAAATTGATTTTCAGCTGTGCCGCCAGATCAGATACCTGAGTCGCATCAAGATCATCATGCCTAAGCAAGCCACAAAGCATGCAGGCCAATTGAGACAGCTCTCCTCACCATCACTGGCATCAGGGCATGGGGAGTTTGGTCCAGACTTGAGCTTGGGCACGCCCAGCTGCTGACTTGGAGCTGACATCAGCCAGCTCCAGCTTGACCTAATTAAACTGCACTGTCTCAGAGAATTCAAAACCCTTCATAGATAGCACGAAGGCTCAAAGTCACTGTGAAAAACTACCTGCGCAAGCCCCATCAGAGACACCTCTCTCCTTCTAGTTACTGATCCACACTTTACCCAAACAGCTGGATGCAAGTATTAACCTGCTTCCAGGTTTGCTCTAAGGAGGTCTCTGCAGCTCAGCTACCAAAGCTCTGCTGATTTTTTTTAAGACACAAAGATCCCACGTTTAACTCTTCCTCTCTTTGCCTAACCCTGGCTGGACATTGCAGCATGTCCGCATTTGACGAAGATGATGAAATCCCCTGTGCAGACCAGGCATGTGGAAGGAGAGACAGCCCAGACTGTAAGCTAACAGCAAGGTGGCTTGCTTTCTTTTCTGCCCAAATAATTCAAGACAGGCATGATGCAGGGGAATGAAGGAGGAGAAGGACAGCTATTCACAGGCGTGTAAAGCAGGAGATCCGCACCTCAGAAATAAGCCCACAGGGAAGCTGCCACCTCCTGCTTCCTTGTTACAAGTTCATCTTCCCTATCACAGGACTCCCTGATCCAGCAGAGGCCACAGCAGCATCCTCCCTGTGAAGTTCCCTGGTCTCACAGTAATACATTTGGAGGGGCCAAAATTTACCTGGTAGAGAGGAGAAAGTAGCATACTGCAATAGAGAAACAGTTCCTAGGAGGTTACCTTGCTGTGCTACTCACATCAACTCCGTGCTAGAAAGAAAGACACAATTCAATAATAGCACGTGTGCCCAAGAGATTTTGAGAGCAGTTTATCGATCATGTCGCTCAAACAGTGGGCATCACAGTGTGGGCTTCTTGCAGACTTCTTTGCGGGAGAGAGAGAAGAGATTCGAAGAGGTACCTAAGAAATCAGTCTGCTCCATGACTACCTCTACTGTTCATAAAGCTCTTCACACAGCTGTCTGGGGACCCCATGCCTGCCATGGATTAATTAATTGGCCTTGTGCCTTCCAGTTGTCTGCAAACTGTAGGAGCAGTTTAGGGGATCCACCACTCAGGTTAATCAGAGAGTAAAGCTGGAGGGACCTGATGCGCTGCCTATCTCAGGCCATTGCATGTCACCTAATCACCCCATAGCTAGTCCAGCAGCTTTTTGGTTTAAGCAAATTCTCAAGAAAGACATCCAGCAGCCCTGATGTGAGGACACCAAGATGGAGCAGCCCTTTTTCTAGATGTTTGCTACATTTTCTGCTAGAAATGAAATCTGTGCTTCATGTCCAGCTTTTTTTTTTTTTTTTTTTGATTTCAGCTCCGAGCCACAGATGGCTTTGATGCCCTTTCCACAAAAGTAGAGAGCCCTTTAGCATCCAAAGCACATTACTGCAGAGTTTGTCAATACTTGCTATTCTTCCCACTAGAAACAGAGCTCACCTCACTCTGTGACAGGAGGCCACTTTTGCACATGCTCATTACCTCTTAGACTTACTATAAGCAAACTCTCTGAGGATGCCCTCTGCCTTGGCACCACTGCAGCCACGCTGGCCATGTGTTATTCCGAGCACAGCTCCTTCCCCAGGCTCTCTCTGCCATCAGCAGGCTCATGCACCTTATGCTACCAGGTGTCCAAAAGGAGTACAGCAACAATCACCACCTTTGCCCAGAGAAAGATAACAGTAGGTAGAAGCCTTGATCAGACTAGATTTGTTCCTACTGAATGGCCTTCGCTGCTGTGATGTTCACAAGCATTATCCAAGAAAAAGATCTGTATTAACAGTCAGTTATTTCTTTATTTTAGGCAGAAGGTTACAGGATTGGGTTTCCACCCCGATGATGTTTTGCCAGGGGTCACTCTAGTTCTTCATCTTCTCTCTTTCAATTTCTCTTTACGTGCAACTTGTCAGACTTCAGTAAGCCAACGCTGATGAATCCCTCCACTGCAAGGCCAGGAACTCCAATGTGCAGAAGCACCAGAACTGAGGCGACTCCCATGGCATAAGGCTAGGAGACACCATCAAAAGAAAATTTTTACATAACCACAGATTGGCTGAGGTTGGAAGGCAATCCAAGGCTCTTCCAGAGATTGCCTAGTCCAAACGCCATGCTCCAAGCAGAGGCAGCACGAGCAGGTTGCCCAGGGCTGTGCCCAGTTGGATTTTGAATATCTCCAGGGATGGAGACCACAGAACCTCTCTGGACAACCTGTTTCAGTGTTTGATCACACCTACGATAAAAAAGCTTTCTTTTCCCTACGTTTAAATGGAATTTCTTGTGTTTTGATTCATGCCCATTGTCTCTTGTCACAAGCATCACTGAGAAGAGCCTTGTTCCATCTTCTTTATATTCCCCATCAGGTATTTATACACATGAATAAGTTCCCCCCTAGCCTTCTCTTCGCCAGCCTGAACAGTCCCAGCTCTTTCAGCCTCTCCTCGTATGACAGATGCTCCAGCTTCTTCACCATTTTCATGGCCTGTCACTGTGCTTGCTCTGCTATGTCCATATCTCTCCTGCACTGGGGAGACCAGCACTGGACACAGTACTCCAGATACGGCCTCACCAGTGCTGAGTAGAGGAGAAGGATCACCTCCCTTGACCCGCCGGCAATGCTCTGCCTAATGCAGCCCAGGATGCCATAGACCTTCTTTGCCATGACTGCACATTGCTGGTGCATATTCAACTTGTTTTCCCACCGGGACTCCCAGGGGGGCCCCCAGCAAGTACTGGTGCATGGGGTGATTTCTCCCCAGGTGCAGGACTCTGCACTTCCCTTTGCTGAACCGCATGAGGTTCCTCTCTGCCCATCTCTCCAGCCACCTGAGGTCCCTCTGAACGGCAGCACAGCCCTCTGGCGTACCAGCCACTCCTCTGGGTTTTGTGCCATCTGCAAATATGCTGAGGGTGCCCTCCGTCCCATCATCCAGATCACTGATTAAGACGTTAAACAGTATTGCCTCTAGTATCAGCCCCTGGGGGACACCACTAGTGACTGGCCTCCAGCTGGGCTTTGTGCTGCTGCTCACAACCCTCTGAGCTTGGGAGTTAGCCAGTTTTCATTCCACCTCACCACTGTCCATACTTCATCTGTTTGTCAATGAGGATGTTACGGCAGACGCTGTCAAAAGCCTTACTAACGTTAAGAGAAACAGCATCCACTCCTCTTCCCTGAATTTTTAATGAGATATAGTTTTTTTTTTCCTGCTGATTCAAAGCTAATTCAGCAATAAGGGGGGCACTGGCTGAAGCTGTGGGTCATAAGAGGCTCTCTGCTCCTCAGGGGCCTGCATCAAGCAAGCATTGCTTGCTAATGCCCACCAGCAGTTATCTGCAGGTAAAGACTCTCTCACAACAGACCTAGGCAGGTAAGTCTGGCATTGCTTTTGGGAGACTGACTTGGCAACCTTAAAAATTGGCTTCCAACTTCCAGCCTCGTTTAAAATTTCATATCAGGCACCAGGGAGCTCACAGTGCCAGGGACTGAGGTAGAGATTTCTGTGGCTGGGGGGTTGGCAGCAGTAATGCTTATCCTGTCGCTGCTCCCGAGAGGCCTCGGCTTCCCCATCACCAGCAAACACTCCACTTAGCACTCAGAGATGTAATGTCACAAAGCACTAGCACAGGCATTAGAGGGATAAAAAGCAGGAATCTCTCCGGAGTATGAAACACTAAGCATTTTAAGATTGAAAGAAGTTTATAAAAACACAGTTTTGACCTGTTGCCCTTCTCCATTCCTGCTCCAGAGCCACTGCAATGGGGATATAGCAGCCTGATTAGACAAGCGAAGCCTTTGCAACACCAACAGCTGCCCCGGCAATTTGCCAGGAGACCACAAAGGCTCCACCGCTTCTGAACCTACGCAATTTTGTAAACAAAACCAAAGAGCACACAAACATATGGCAACGAGCACCAGCTCAGCAGGCTCAGAACAGATCAGCTGGACTATGTTAACAGTTTCAGATACAAGAGGTCACCAAGTAACAGGACCACGCTGCAGAAGGGAGAAGTGAAGAAGGGGTGGAGGACCGGGTGCAAACATCTCGTGCTGGGTTACTTCAGCTCGCAAGGTTTATCGGGGCAAGGGGCCCGGTTACAGCACGGCTGGAGCACACAGCGCAAAGTCAGCTGCCCGGGGTACACAGCAAAGGGTTGTGCCCAAATCTCCCCCGTCAGCCCCCTGGGGTGGATGGTTTACTGCACATCGTCAGCGATGGTACCAGCTGCAGCGGCGACCTGAAGAGCCTGGCAAAGGGCACGTTTTGATAGTAAAAGCTGAGGTAGACTGTTTCAAAGGGAGGTTAAAGGTGAACACGACAGGAGTGCTAAGGATGAGGGATGGTGCAGGTGGTCATCCTTTCCCTGAAGCACAGCAACGTGACATGGTGCAGGGAGAGAGAGGGCAGCGCGTTGGCTCGGAGCATGGGCCCTCTTTCCAAAGGAAAATGTGATGTGATCTTCACCGGTCTCCTTCCCACACAAGGACCTTGCAAGGGAGGCAGGGGGTTACATACTAAAATTATAACAGAGGATCTAAATAATTTCCTAGCAGGGAAGTTTGCCAGAGCTGGTGGAGTAGAGAAACTGTGGCCAGGGCTTGTCTTCAAAGAGAGTGAAAATGTTGGAGCAGCTCTGTTACATCTGCTTCTCTGGTTCTCCATGACCATATAATATATTATTCAAAGGCATAAAAGGCCCATGAAGACGACATGTTGGTATAACTCACCAAAATAAATAAAAATACCCTCCCTCCTTGCTAACTAGGCACCGTCATACTGGAAAGCCACAAAGATCCCTCCAGCATCAGGAACACTGAAGGGAACACTAATTAAAGACATTTATAAACTGAATGATATTATTAATTTTAAAAGGCGTCGCTGCTGTGGTGGAGAGCAGCCTGCCCCAGGTTGCAGGGCTCGCTGAGCACATCAGGGGACCGGGGAAGGAGGAACTGGTTGTTACAGTTTGTGTGGATTGTCAAAAGCTATTCATCTCACCACTGTTAGAAGAGTCCCAGGGTCACTGTGAAAAGCTCTGCTCACGTGTTACAAAAAAGTCACACACAAGACTCTAGGAGCTGCAGCGCATTAGAAAAAAAAAAAAAAAAAAAAAAAAAAGCTTTGTTCCAAAGTAATAATAATACAAAGTGCAGATTCCTTGGCAGGGACAACTCAGGGAGTACACACTCGTGCTGGCAGGATGAATTTGGCCTCAGCGAACATGCAGCCTCTGAGCCTCACCCCGTTTGGTGCAGCTCTTAGGTAGAGCCCGGGTAGTCACAGCCCAGAGCATCTGCACCTGCACCCATTTTGGGGACAAACCCTTGCTTCCTGAACATGCACGGAGAAGGGCTCCAGGTACTAACAGGACCTGTCAGTGATGCTAGGTAAACACAGGGTATGTTCAGGTAATGACACCAGCTCCGGCTCCGTGGCAGCTGGTTTCTGGAAGCAGCAAATAAGAGCCCTCTGGCCGCTTTCCAAGAAGGTGCCCTTTGGCTTCAGAGCCTGGTCTCCCTGCACCATCAGCAGGAGGGTTCCCGGTTGAGTCCAGTTTTTCTGTGTGGCTGACGCACGACAGAAAAGCTCTGTCAGCACCCCTATGGGCAGAATTAGAGATCCTTACTTTTCAGGAAACCGGTTTCAAGTTAAAAAGACATTCAGAGACATTTTTTCAGGCAAACAAACAACATGGACTGTGTGACCATCTGAATGACAGATGTTTACCATCTTTCTTTTCCCTTAGTCTCTCAGCAGGGTGAAGGCCAGAGACGCTTGTACAGAGATCTGCTGAGAAACTACAGTCGTCTTGAACGACCTGTGGTGAACGACTCCCAACCTCTGGTAGTTGAGCTTCAGCTTTCTTTGCTGCAGATAATTGATGTGGTAAGTCCCTGGCAGTTCTGCTCTCTATTGCACCCATTCGGCGTAACAAATCTCATCTCTGGTGTAAAGACCACGCGTTTCCTCTTGGCCAGACTATCAGAGAGAAAAGCAGACTGGATTTAGCCAAGCATCCTCCCTAAGCGCTAGAGTACGTGCTTTGACACTTTGGAGGAGTCAATATCCTTCTAAACTCAAAGCCATCTCTGATACAACATGAGCTGCAAGCAGATTAATTATGTAGTTTTTCCATTCATTTTAAACAGAAGAAAACCCCCAAACCATTTCAATAAATTAGAAGCTATGTGTTACTACAAATTAGTAATGGCATGTTATTCCTAGAACCATCCAGGATGCAATAACTGGAGACTGCGGGCAGTCTTCAGAGCTACCAGCACTGCATTTGCACCTTTTCATTAGACATTACAATAGTGCTGTCCTCTTCATCCATCACACCTTTACCATGCACTGCGGTTGAAGGAGCCTGCCCTGAGATGAGGTTAGGAATCACAAGAGCGTGCACAGAGCAAAATCTGGAGGCACACCCTGACGATTGTCTTGACTGATGCCTCTGCAACATGCTTTTGCAGAACTGATGATCTGACCCAGGGAAAATTTTAACACAGTGATCCGAGCCAGGATCCCCTTTTCATCACAAAGAGGATTTTATATGACAACTCATTGTCTTTAATGGCATTTCATTCATATACATGCAAAAACCAATCCAGAAGAACAGGTTTGGCCACCTTTAGCTGTCAATACAACAAACTGCTGAACATCTCTTTCTCCATCTTACCATTCCTGCAATCAGTGGCGTAGGCTCTTTTCCCATGCAGTCTCACTGCCCAGGAGGGAAGAAGGAAGAGAGAGAATAACTTTCCAACTTTTGGACAGCTTCAACCCCATTTGACAGAGGACCCAAAGTTTTAAATTTCCTACAATCTTTCTGAAAGTCTGTAGGAGACCAGATGCTCTCCCCAGAGGGGAAAGCTGGCCCCTAAAAATGAAGCTCCCTAGCACTGGGTAGAGATGCCACGTGAGCACGAGTGGCAGGACCAGCTAGTTGTGGTTCTCCTGGCAGCAGGCAACAGCCACTCAGGCAGGACAAGAAGCTTTCTGCTTTGAAATATTAGATATCGCATGGAGCTGGAAGAGAGAAGAGTGCAGTAGTCCCAACCGAAGTCCCTCACATTCATGGCAGGAGCTCACAGTCCTCGACTTGAATGAAAGAGCAAAGAAACCCCCCAGCCAATTTTAGGTAAATTTCACTGGGTCATTCCAGGGTTAGCAGAGGCTAATCTTAAATCTCAGCTCAAAAGGTCTTCCTCCAAACTCACTGTGGCATTTTCCTTTTTTCCTGTTATCTTCATGCAATAATTTGAGGGCTGGAGTAGTGTGGAGGGCTTTTTACCATTAGAAACGGGACTATGCATTTTCAAAGTCAGTTAGGAGGAGGAAAGAGCTACATAAAACCCACTTTGGGGGGATGCTATGCTGGATCTACAGCTGGGTTTTCATGTTCCCGCATGAAATATTTCCTTTCAACAGACAGCATTTTTTAAGCTCTTTACCTCCTTTACGTCATGGTTGTCCGTTCCAAAGAATTAGATTTATCTTCTCCCTTTTGGTGATTCAGAGTAGGAAACAGGTCATCTAAATGGACATATGCACCTGCAACAATGCTTTGCTCCCCTCCACCTCTGCACACACCACGGATGCTAGAAGTTCATCAGCTCAAAGCGGTAATGACTCGTTCCAGACTCATGGTCTTGCATACTGCGGTCATGGTGTCTTTAAAAGCCAGCTGGAGTAACCTGGGGTGTATATCTTACACTATGTAAAAAAAGGTGCTTCTCTCCTCAGGGCAGTGACAGAAAATCCTTTGTATATGGGCTAAACTACAGCTTCCTCCTTCATGCCATACAATAGTAGTTTAATAAGGAGCCCATACCAGGGACACTTCCAGTCCAGCACAGGTTGTTCAGCATCACCTGAGCTATATGGGCACATTTACAGGGGAAGTGTAGTGTCCTGGACAGCTATCTGGTCTGGTGTGGGACATATTTTAGTTTGAGGCTAACCGAAGGACGCGTTCCCCTCTCTGCACAGGGTGTTGCACGGGCTCTTTCTCCTTGTTGCCATCCCAGCAGGTGCACCATGCACCAACTCCAGCAGTGGAAATGTTGTTCAGGACATTCGAGCCAGCGCTGCTGGCAGTCAGTAATCTCTATTAGCTGACAGACGGGGAGGGAAACCAGACGGACAAATTTTCAGACAGACACAGATCTGAGGCAGGAGCAGCAACCTGCGGGCTAAGTGTAGGTTGGGCAGAACTTTTCTGAATTTAACTTTATCAGAAGCAGGAACAAACAGAGTTATGATGAGGGTAATGGTTCAATGTGGAAACAAACTGCTATTGCCTGTCTAAGGAAGCACCTTCTCCAGATCCTACCGGTGTTCCCCAGCACTGCAGGAAGTCATGCAACTGGGGAATATTTCCTGGTGGTGCCAAGGAGAGCGTTACCTTGCAGCACCACAACAGCACAGGGTGCTGGGCAAGGTCCCAACCTTATGAGACTTCACGCACCATGCCCCCTGGGGAAGGAAAAAAGAATGCCACACTGAGGGGAATATGGATATTAAGGTCTAAAGAAGACATGATATTGTACAACGTTACTGCTGGACTCACGGGAATGTTTTACAAGTATTCACCATGACAGGTGCGAAAAAGTGAGGCCTGGACTATTTCCCTGTGAGAGGAACCAATATAAAGAAGAAAAACGTAAAGAAAAAAAGCAGTCCCTGCTTGCACAGAGGGACTCACTCTTTTCTCTTCACACAAACAATCACTCTTTACTCTTGCCAAGGCCTGAAATCACATCTACCGTACACAAATCTAGGACAGGCTCCATGAAGTGGCTCCATGAAGTCTGTTTCCTAACCATACTGTCTCATAACCTAATCAACTCTGAATTCATCTTCTGCAGCCAACCAGCTGAAAACAGCATTTATGACAATCCAGATTCCTTTTGCTGCACAGAGAGGGAAGGTACCTCTGAGGTCCCTGTAGTTTGCTGAATAGCAATATCTAGTGACATTACCTAAAATTCCACCTCCTCTTCTCCCCTCCATTCAAAGCAAATTTCCAAGCATGGCTTCCTTAGGTTACGTTTCCTGCTGGCACCTGCCTGTATTGGCCTGCATGGGATCCTTTTTTGCTTTTTAGTGCTCAAAGCCAGCCATCACACTCAAAACTTTGAGGAACAAGTTCTCTGCTTGTCAGATAGACCCTAGGCAAAAAGGGTAGATGAATGGTAGGTGTCATTAGAGGTAGAATTGTTTCCAAAATTGTCTTAATTCACAACTAGAGCCAAGACAGAGCTCTCACTTCCAGTAAGCTCAGGGAACAAATGAGCAGAAGGGGGGCCAGTATGACCAGCTCTGCCAGAACTCCCGTTTCCAATTCCTGCTAGATACCATGCTCCAGCTCTTGCTGGAGAGGTATGTTTTAGCCAAAGCGTGTGACAGTGCGAGACACTTGCATCCCATTGAATAGCCTTCATTGCTACAAGAACTCCTGCCAGGTCACAGAAGTGCAGAGGTGTGCTTTTTCCCCCCCATGCCTTAAGAAAGTATCTAGACAACGATCCTCCTTTTAAACCCCAGCGGCATATGGGAGCAGACACACAGAGAGCAGAAATGGCTTGTGGCAGTCACCCCACAGCAGGGCTCAGCGCAGTTTGCCTTGTCCTCTAAGCATAGGTCAGCTTTGTCTGGAGCTGTCTCACGCGTACACTGTTGCTGGGGGCCGTTTTTGCCTAAGGTTTGTGCCCTGCCCCTTCCTTGCCTGAGCAGGGATTTGCCTGGTGGTCCCTCCCAGAGAGCCCCATTGAGCCCTGATGGCCCCAGCAAGTGTGCAGCACCTCCAAGAGCACCAGGAATGGGACTCCTGTTCTTGCTTTGAGAGCCGAGCCAGGCCATCAGGCTGGAGTAGTCAAGAAACGAGGCATGACAGCAGGCCATTTTTCCTTGGCTCAGTGTGATAGCAGCCTGCTAGGTCGCAACCATTCGTCGTCATGAATGATGGCTTGTTTGCTCCTCCTGACATTTGTAGGGGAGCTTATCTGAATTGGTTTATATCCCTTATGTAGAATCACTAATGAGGAATTAAAAAAAAATACAGTTTTCATTTTCCAGCTTTCTTTCTTTTAGCGATATTATTCACTGTTACCTTTGGGTCAGTGCCTCAATAGACACCGCAACAACAGTCTTACTGCCCTTGATTCTCCACAGGAGAAAGTTTGATTAGTTTTCAAGGCCACAAGTCTCCCCAAACTGCAAGCTTAAATCTACAAAGAGAAAAAAAAAAAACCAACCAGCCAACCTACAGAAGAGTATCAAGAATAAAACCCCAGCCTGACTGTGAGTGTATCGCATGTTTTTAAAGACCCCTCTAAATAAAGAGCCTAATTTTAAGAAGATGGCTGCACCATGCTGCAGAGATAATAAATTCCTGAAAAGCCCTTTCCAAAAGCAAACACGTGGCTGAGGTTTCCAGTAATTGCTGCACTGTCAGTGTTGCAGAGACCATACTCTGACAAGCATGCTCGTTAGCCTGGTGCCCTCAGTGCTTGCAGAGTTCAGGGACGAGGGCAATGCCATCTCTGCCCAGCAGAGGTGGTGGCTCCAGGGCTTGCTGTGAGCCCAAGCACAGGTGACATCCCCCGCACCTCTGGCACCCGGCCCTTCACCCACGGCACCTCGGCACAAGCTGTGGCTGCCGGTGTCAAGAACCGCTCAGCCAGGCAGCGAATTCGGGCACAGGGTACCTTGGTGCCACCAGCGGCAGGAGCACCTCTGGTGCGGGAGCTGGACCTGCTCAGGGGTGGGAAATCTCCAAGGCTGAATGGTGGGGTGGGCAGAAGGGAGAGCTGAGGGCACAACTGGGAGAGGAAGAGAGAAGTATTGGCCTGACAAAATCATAGCAAAAAGGGGGCTGAGAGAGGCGACAGGCATCAGCAGGCGTCCAAGCGGATGCAAAGAAAAGGATTCTGCAGGTGAAGAGGGGACTGCACAGAGCTTATTGCAACCCAGAAAGCCCCTGAGCAACCTGAAACTGATCCAGGAAACAGGAACCCGCCTGCAGAGACACCGCGGGTGAGAGGAGAGTCATTCATAAACCCTTTCTATTTCTGTCCTCTCTCAGCTGGTCTCTTTGAGTTCTCTTTGGAAAGATTTATTCCAGTTTATATTCTATTGAGACCTGCTTCTTTGAGCTTGAAAGTCCTTTTGGTCTATTTTGCTCATGAGACGGAGGAGGCGTGGGCAGAGCCACCCCAGAGGTCAGGTTGTGCATCTCCCCTTGCACGGCTCAGTCCCGTAGCGCTCTTCTCCTTCCTGCTCACCTCCCACCCCGCTGTACCCCAGCGGGTGCCGGGCTGCCCAGGTACCTAACACACCATAGTCGTTCAGGCGCTTTTGTGGGAATTTCCTCCTGTTTCAGAGGGAATCACAGCTACAAAAAGGGACTGCAAGTCCCCAGCGGGAAGCCACAAGAATACCAGGGGGAAAAAAAAAACAAAAACCAGCCACCCACAGTAGGTCATTTTGCACTTCCAGAAACCAGAAAACCCCCATTATTTTACTGTAGCAACAACCCCAAGGCAAATGCTATATCTGGAAAATTCAGCGTGCACTGTTTTGCTTTGATTACACAGTGGGTAACATGATTGCACATCCTACTGACACTGGGATTATCCCAGATGTGATCACGTGCTTGCAAACAATCCCATTTAAACTGCAGAATTTGTCTCTGTGGTGCGTCAAAGCTCTTGAAAGGTTTGGAAAGCGGCAAGACAAACTCACGGAAGAGTTGACTGGGACAATGCAGAGCAAAGATTCGATCTATCTCCTGAAAACCAAGTCTTTGCATTGCCGTACGGGGAATCCAGCAAAAAAGATCTGCGCGTACTTGCCCTAAGCACGCAGGTGCGGTCATTACTGTTTTAAGCAGACTACAAGGTTAGCTGGTCTGACCCAGTGCAGCAGCCTTTATCTTCTCTACCAAGAACTTACCAAACTGCTGGGTTCAAGCTTTAGCTCACACTGTTTCTCCCTAAATCGGAAGCTACAGCTCAGCCTTGCAGGGTTTTTTTTCTTTCTTTTCTTTTTCTAAGGAAGCGATTATTGGGGGGACCATTTTTCACAGCAGGCAGCTCTCTTCGTCAGAGGCGCCTCACTTTGCCCGCTGGGCTTCCCAGGCGACGTGCTGCTCGGTTAGCAGGACCCTCGACCCCAGCCCGGGAGAGCTGGCGAGCAGCAGCCTCTCGGCTGGAGCTTGCACGATTTGAATGAAATTTGCCAACGCCGAGGGCTGCCGGTCGGCAGGCTCTGTGCTGTGGGCTATGGGCCTGCCCTCTCCTCGAAGGCGAGCTTAAGAGAGAGGTGAAAAAGCAGGGGGAAGCGCAGGCCACACGCGTGGTGCACACAGCCCCGGTAGCCCCAGACCACCCAGACCATCGCTGAGAAAAGAGAGAGGCAGAGGGAGAGCGAGATGGAGAAGGGTCCTGTTAAATTCAGCTGACTTTGGAAAGAAACCCGGCCTGTTCATCGGAAAATGGGTTTATTCGTTACGGAAAACATTAATACAGAGCAGGCACTGGGATCTCTTTTCAAAGTGTGGCTGCAGGTGAGAGCTACTGTACCGCTGCTGGGTATGTTTACGTACAACATTCACCCTCAAAACGATCCTGTTCCCTAGCACACGGGTGTTTTAGGGATGGTATGGCATGTGAATTGAATGACCAAAAATTTCAAGGGTTAAATTTTTGGCTCTAATTCTCCGTTCCGTTCCTAAACTGGCTTTACAGCAGCTAGGTCATCCTCCCCGCCGCCCCCTCGCCCCTGTGTCCTCACGTGTCCAGATCTCTGCACTGGACATCATGCAGCAAGCCCATGTCAACACACAAGTGATTCGGAGAAACAAATATAAATATGCCAGTACACACATGCAGCCGTTCACGTATTATTCCCAATATAGCATCACTATTCACTAGATTAAACCATAATCCTTATAGTACATCCTGTACAAATCTTTTCTGGATTGATAAGTTCCAAAACGTAAGCTTGACTGCTTAAGATTGAAATACACAAAGCATGTGAAAGAGACATAATAATGCGAGGATTATTCTTACAGTTATTCTATATTTTATGTATTTTTAAAGTATTGATGAGTGACAGGGAGATAAAACGACTCTTTCAGCCCCTCTGGATTAAAAGGATCTTTCATCCCACCCCCACCCTCCGTGGATGCCCCTGCATTTATTTGTGGGTTTACTGAATAGCCTTGGAAGGTATGTTTGCTCTGTTTCTCCTGGTATGGAACCGCCTCTACCAAAACACGTTTCTCTTTCCAGAAAGCTTTTCTCCACTTCTCTCCAATAGATGTTCTACAAGCTATACCTAAAAATTATATGCATACTGTACATACGATGTAAACTGATGGATAATGATTCTAATGGCTAATAAGGCGCAGAAGAAACGGAGACCGGAACGTTATTCTGCCCGTGATATTGGGAGAGGTTGTTTTAGACAGTTTGAGGAACCAGAGGAAGTGCAAATGTTAGTAGAAGTTGTATGAAGTAAGGCAAGGGGGCGATGAAGACCCCTCATCATTCTATGAAAGACTTTGTGAAAGTGCTAGGAAATGGACTGATTTGGATCCGGAGGATGAAGCCAACAGGAAAATGCTTCATATGTTGTTCATCGGGCACTCAGCACCAGACATTGGGAGAAAGCTACAGAAAGTGGATGGGGTAGGAGGTACGTTGATTTCACAATTAATAGAAATAGCATATAACAATAGGGAGGAAGTAGAGAAGAGAGAAAAGTTGAAAGAGAAACGGAAGGATCGAAGGTTACAGGCTTCTCTGCTAGCAGCTGCTATTGAAGGAAACACGTTGTTTTGCAGAAGGCTGGGAAAATGGGATGAAGTAATGTATGTAGATTTGTTTTTCGCATTAAGGGAGCACAGCACCCTGAGTGGCAGAAAGATTGTGGGATGATTGCAAGGGATCCAGTGGTAGTAGCACTAGAGAAAGAGGGGAAGGGTCGAAATCTGAAAAGGTGTTGTTCCGCTTGTAGTATTGGAAAAAGGTGTTTGAAGTGTGGACGGGAGGAGGAAGAAGATTTGGAATTGATGGTCGCTCCCCGACAGAGGCTGGGGCGGGGGGATTCCGAGGATCTCGGTGGAGCCGGAGGTGCAGAGGGACCAGGGGAGGGGAATTATGAACAGGGAGGACGATTTAGAGGGACAGAAGGATTTAGCCCGATTGCGGGGAGAACAAGAGGACGAAAAGGGGAAGCGGGGGAGGTTTTGCAGGCTCCCCTTCGGCAGGCGGTTGGAAATAATGGACCAGTAACAGTTAAACGGATTTAAGGTCCTGGAAGGAAATAGCAGGGAACTATAGGGAGGATCCAGAGAGAGTGGCTAAAGTGTTTGAAACTATAATTAGGACCCAGGATCCAGACTGGAATGATTTACGGGTAATATTAGACACGCTG
Source organism: Apteryx mantelli (assembly GCF_036417845.1). Lineage (NCBI taxonomy): Eukaryota > Metazoa > Chordata > Aves > Apterygiformes > Apterygidae > Apteryx > Apteryx mantelli. The sequence continues at coordinate 9,442,213 of NC_090020.1, forward strand.
CTAGACGATACTGAAAGGAAGATGGTATTAAACACTGCTCGGAAACAAGTGGAAGGAGCGCATGCTGGTGGGGATTTGCCGGGAACGATAGACCAGAATTCTCCTGCTGCAGACCCAGGGTGGGATCCTAACCAGCCGGGACCCCGGGGACTCTTAACAAGATATCAGAGATGGATACTGTTTGGCATAAGACACGCCATGCCAAAAGCGGCTAACTGGTCTAAGCTATATGAGGTCAGACAAGAGCCAAACGAATCCCCGTCTGCTTTTACGGAACGATTAAAGGCTACTGCCAGGAAAGATACCAGCCTGGATCCTGAAAAAGCAGAGGAAGCCCAGCAGCTAGCTTCAGTTTTTATGGGACAATCAGCCCCAGACATAAGAAAGAAAAAACTTCAGAAATGAGAAGAGATGGATTCAAAAGATTTAGGGAAAATGTTAGAAGTGGCATGGACGGCTTTTAATGATAGGCAGAAGGAAAAAGAGATGCGACGGGTTCGAAGGGAAACCCGAAGAGAAGGGAGATTGATTGCTGCTTTAACCAGGGCTCCTGGAGGAGCCTGTAGAGAAAGGGAAGGCACAGGAGGGGGTTACGGAGGCGTGAAAGGAAATAAGGGAACGGGAACGTCACCTGCTTTTGCGCAACCCCCTCTCGCGAAAGATCAGTGCGCAATCTGCAAAGAAAGGGGGCACTGGAAAAGGGAATGTGCTCAGGCTGGGAACTTAGACCCAGCCCTGCAAGCCATCCGACTAATGACATTAAACGATGAATCCTGAAGGGCACCGGCGAATCATCCCCAGCCGAACCCCGGGTTACACTAAGGCTGGGAAATGATGAAGTAGAATTTTTAGTTGATACAGGACTTAATACTCGTAAAGGAAACTTTAGCCGTGAGACTGTAAGCGTTGCTGGTGCTACAGGGAAACGAGAGAAGCGGCCCTTTTTGCAGCCCTTAAAATTTACATTGGGAAAACAATGGGTGACTCATCCATTTTTATATATGCCTGAATGTCCGATACCCTCGATGGGAAGGGATTTATTGAATAAGTTGAACGTGCAGATGACCTTTAAGAATGGAGAGGTGCAGCTACTAATACCTGAAGCAAAAGCTGTGGAAGCGAGAATTTTTATGTTACAGAACACGCAGAAACCAGAGCAAGAGATTCCTGCCGAAGTAGAAGATGCAGCAATACCAGTTGTATGGGCTAGCGGAATTCCAGGTCGGTCTAAATTGGCAAAACCGCTGAAGGCTGTTCTAAAATCTGGGACTAAACCGGTAAGACAAAAGCAGTATCCTATTCAGCGGGAGGCTAGAAAAGGGCTGGAAGAATTAATAACTAAATTTTTGAATGAGGGGTAATTGATAGAGTGTGAATCAGAATCTAACAGCCCAATATTATCAGTAAAGAAACAAAATGGCAAGGAATATAGGTGGCTTCAGGATTTAAGAGCCATGAATCGGATTGTTCGAGATGTTCACCCAGTAGTGGCTAACCCATATACCTTGCTGACATGCCTGAAGGAGAAGCACAAATGGTTTCCTGTACTTGATCTCCAGGAGAGGCCTTTTTCTGCCTACCTCTAGACAAAGACAGTCAGGCAATATTCGCCTTTGAATGGGAAAGCCCCACCACCAGACGCAAAACACAGCTTACCCGGACGGTGTTACCTCAGGGGCTCAGAAACAGTCCAACAATATTTGGCAATCAATTGGCCAAGGAGCTGGGATCATGGAAAAGGGAAAACCTGGAAGGAACAGTACTGCAGGATGCAGATGACGTTTTGTTGGCTGCAGAGACTAGGGGAGAGGGTCTACAGATGAGCACAAGCCTGTTGAATTTCCTAGGACAAAGAGGACATCGTGTATGCAAAAGGAAGGCTCAGGTAGGGAAAGACACTGTGATTTATTCAGGTCTCGAGATTTCACAAGGACCGCGGAGACTGGGAGCCGACAGAAAAGAAGCCATCTGCCAAGCTGCAGAAGCAAGAACTGCACGAGAGCTGAGGGCATTCTTGGGTATGGCCGGGTGGTGCAGACTGTGGATTCCCAACAACGGGCTATTAGTAAAATTCCTTTATGAAATTTTGACGGGGTCAGACGAGAACTTCCTCCTATGGACCCCCAAATGCCAAGCAGCTTTTAGGGATTTTAAAAAGGCTCTGATGTCAGCACCTGCATTGGGACTGCCCCAAAAACCTGAGGAAGTGGCAATAATGCATTGCAAGGCACATCAATTTGGAGAAACCACAGTAAATGTGGGTAATCAATTAGCTGATAAAACTGCCAAAGAGGCAGCTGGACAAGGCATCCTTGCATTGGTCCTAATTACAGTGAGGCAGATCAACAATTAGCATTACTGTTAAAGGCAACCCCAAATGGAGAGGGTTGGTTAATAACTCCTACAAAACAGGTCATTGTTCCACCGCAGATAATGACCGAAATTGTGCAGAAGAAACACGAAGAAACACGCTGGGGTAGTGAGGCTATGATTTCTAGTCTTCAGAATTCGATTATATGTGTAGGAATGACTGGAACAGTAAAGTCTGTAATGGCAAAGTGCCCTGTGTTTGTTTAAACATTAATCCTACGAACAGGAAAAGACCGCCCCCGAGGACCACTAAGCAAGGAAGCTCCCCCGGAGATTACTGGCAAATGGATTTTTCTGAATTACCAAGGCAAAACGCTTATAGATATCTCCTGGTATTGGCTGACACCTTCTCGGGATGGCCGGAAGCTTCTCCCTGTCGCACCAACAAAGCTAGGCAAGTGACTAAACTATTGCTCAAAGAAATAATACCAAGATTCGGGGTACCGATAGGAATGTCCTCTGATCGGGGCCCGCATTTTGTGGCAGATATAGTCCAACAGCTAAGTAAAATTCTTGGTATCCAGTGGGATTTACATACCCCATGGAGGCCTCAGTCGAGTGGGAAGGTAGAAAGAATGAATCAAACTTTAAAGCAGCAGACTAGTAAAACATGTCAAGAAACTTCTGTAAGATGGCCACAGGCCCTTCCACTGGCTCTTTTGAGAATCAGAAGACAGCCAAGCTCTAGGAGTAAGATTAGACCTTATGAGGTATTATATGGGAAACCATACCAAGCGCCGCTGATTCCAGGGGAGATCCGTGTAAAAGGAGAAACAGATTTAAAGGTATATCTGATTTCTTTAGGGAAAGCCCTTGCGGCTCTCCGACGGCCTATTGTTTTGACAGGACCACTCACGCTGGACACTCCTGTCCATCAGTGTCAGCCCGGAGATTTCGTGTACATAAAAACGTGGAACTCCGAACCTTTACAGGAGAGGTGGAAGGGACCCTTTCAGGTACTCCTGACAACTTACACCGCACTCAAGGTGGAAGGAATCGAACCTTGGGTTCATTACACTCGAGTTAAGCCAGCATCACTGCCAGAAGAACCTCAGTGGAAAGTCATTCCATCGGATAAAAATCCTCTTCAAATAAGAATGCAGAAAACAATCTGAAACCCGGAACCCGACAGTGTTGCTGAGTTATTTGTCGAGTTTTTTTGCTTTTTTTAAAATCAGAAAATAAGTACATCTTATGAAATGGCTCAAGACAGGGTGGTGACTCTACAAAATCGTATGGCCCTAGATTATCTGTTAGCTAGTCAGGGAGGAACATGTGCTCTCCTAGGACGAGAATGCCGTACATACATAAATGATGGATTTGAGCCCCAACAGAAAGGGATAAACTCAGCTGAAAAAAAAGCAGTAGAGCAGTGGGAAAAACAAAAGGAGTCCTCTTCCTCCTGGCGGAATTGGTTAACTTCATGGCTACCAAACCTAACCTGGTTAAAAGAATTGTTTGTAATAATCATAGCCAGAGTTGTGGTATGCATATTGGGCTGTATTATGATCCAATGTTTACCTTTAATGACATTCTGTTGTACCCCATTGCGTGTACCTGAAAGTCAAAAGTATTATCAGAATTATGCAGTCTAGGTGAGACTCCCAAAGAGCTCGCTCCCACTCTGGAAGTCTCAAAGGGGGGAACTGTCACCAGGGGCCTCAGACAAGAAGGAGTCTCAAAGGGGCGGAACAGGGGAACTGTTACCAGGAGCCTCGGAAAGAACACACCCAAGGATACAATTCTCGCAACTGTAACTCATACATCCCAAAGGAGTACAGAAAAACCAGCAGAAACCCCTTGAAACCAAGACTAGCAACGGGGCAGCTTTCTCAAACACAGAAAGGAGCCAAGCTGAGACCATATATGGAAAAGGAGCTCGGAATTCATGGAAAAGGCACCTCTTCAGCAACCACTGGGACCACCAGAGACCCCCAGGGACCACCAGAGCCCCCCACAGAAGCCCCCCGGAGACTCAGGCCGCATGCGTAATGGCTATGAAAATATGATAATTGGTTCCAGGAAATAGAATGAATATGTATACTCATTCCAGGAAATCTAATGCATATGTATGTGACAGAGCAATATAAACTTTGGATGATGCGACATGCGGCATGCACACTGGGCGGAGCGATTCCCCGTGCATCCGGCGCCGTAATAAAGAGAACGCCTACTTCTTAATGCTACACTGGTGTTAGGGAGTTTTATTCCCGATTCTGGTGACACTTGGGCAGCTCCTGTTTTTCTCTTGCCAGGGCTGAGGGCTCCGGGCTGCTTCTGCCGCCTTGGCAAGGGCAGCCCAGGGCACTGTGCGCTGCTGCTGCGCGGGCTTGGGGCGCCTTGTGGGGCCCTGTCGTGCCGTGTGGGGCCGGGGCCGGGGCCGGGGCCGGGGCTGCGGCTGCGGCTGCCCAGGGCAGGTGTGCGGCAGCGCCACAGGGCTGGCGACGACGGCCAGGGCTGGCCGCTGGCCCTGCACAGGGGCTGCCAGCGCCCCCGCCACAGCACAGAGCACGAGTCACAAAGGCAGGGGGCTGTCACCGCGGCGCCCGCAGGCGCTGGTCCCGCAGCGTGGCCGCACCCACGGCAGTGCAGCCTGGGCCAGCGCCAGCTGCAGCAGCCTCGGCCAGGTGAGTGGCGCTGGGAGCGAGGCTGGGCTGCACGAGGGCCGGGCCACCAGCGCCAGTCCCGCGGCTTCCTCGCACGCCCGCACGCCCGCCAGCAAGGGCCGAGCTGTGCACAGCAGCGCCTTGGGCCGGCCACGGGGCCGCCTTGGCAGCTGCTCGCACAAGTGCTGCTGGCTCCTGCTGCCAAGCTGCCTGCTCTCTCGCAGCCAGCCCCACTCACTCTCCCATCTCCCATCTCCTACAGGCCATGGCTGTGTGTCTTGTTCTCGTCCTGGCTGTGCTGGGCATCGTCCAGCACCCGCTCAAGGTCAGTGACCAGGTGGATCTGGGCACGCAGGAGCGGGTGCAGCGGCGCGTGCAGCACCTGAGGCACGAGATGGCTCGGCTGCAGCAAGAGGTTGAGCACCTCATGCAGCAGCAGAGCAACGTCAGCAAGGAGGAGCTGGTCTTTGCTGCCTGCGCCTGGTGGCAGCTTTGGCAGCCTGCGGGAGCCCTTGTGCTGCTCTTGGGGCACCGCTGGCTGGCCAGGAAGCGCCACGGGCAGTCGGAGAGCAGGAGCCAGCCAAGCACCTCCCGCAGCAAGCAAGAGGAGGAGAAGGAGGACCGCGCAGAGCAATGCGGGCATCCGGGCAGGTTTCTGCAGCAGCACCTCCAGTGGCCGGCGCAGGACTCGGCCAACACCTGGAAGGTGGTGGAGGAGCTGGTGGGCGAGCTGCTCGCGGCCTGCCAAGTGCTCACCTGCCAGTCATTCTTCCCACGGCTGGCACCAGGCATCCGCGTGGGCAGGGCCTGTGCAGGCTGGAGCCCTTGCCAGCACAACAGCAGCTACAGCCTGCTGGTGCCCCTGAGGCCACCACCTGGGCATGCCTTCCACCTGGAGGTGGCCAGCGCCCCGCAGCAATCACCGTGGCACAGCCGCGTCCGCGTGGAGCTGCAGTGCATGTGCCCCAGGCAGCGGGTGCTGGGCGACGTGCTGTGCTTCCTGCACCAGCCCCAGGCACAGCTGGCCACAAAGCAGGGCCCCTGCCTCCTACGCACCCTCTGCACCCACTCCTACCTCAACGTGCAGAAAACCGCACGCTGGTTCCAGCAAGTCGTGCAAAAAGCCTGGCGCCTTTTGCCTCCATCCCACCACTGCCGGCTCGTGGTGCTGCCCTCCTCCTGCACCTGCAAGCTCCAGCTGGCAAACGCCTCCGGGAGCACCCTGCTCGTCGACATCATCTTTGGCGTGCAGCAAGGCAACTTGAGCATCTTCTGGCCAGCCAGCGGGCCCAGGCTGGCCTCTCCAGAAGTACAGCGCTGTTGGAGAAGCGCACTGTGCCACGCATGCCCTGCAGGGCACACGCCACCTCCAGCGTCTGCACCGCCTCGCCTCTCTTCTCCACGCATCGCTGCTTTCCCCCTTCCGCTTGAAACAGCTGGAGATACACCTCTGCAGGCTCCTGCCTCTGCGGCAGCATCTCTCTGAGATCCCCGCATGCCTGCATCGCTGCCTGCTGGACACATGCCTCCATGGCTTCCACTCAGGCAACAGGAGGGTGCCTGTGGCGGTCGCCGAGGTGCTGGCTCTGCGACGCCGGGCACCTGCAGGGACCCCTCAGCAGCCTCTTGCACTAAGCATGCTGAAAGAGGTCTTCCTGCCCAGAGATGCAGTGGCAGGCTTCACGCCGCCAGCCACCGAGCATCCAGAGCCCTGCAGCCAGAAACTCCCTTGCCCAGGGCAGCAGCACTGCTGCCACTAGCCCAATAAAGGAGCTTTTTGCAACAAACACCCTGTGCCCAGAGTCTTTCTGCAGCTGCTCTGCTAGCAGCCCTCAGCTGCCGACGGGGCAGAGCTCCTGCTTAGGAGGGCAGCCCGCAACCCACTGCCAGGGCTGCACTTGCCAGCAAAACCTTACTGAAGCTGCTCAGTAACAGCATGCTTCTTGCTGATGCTTGCCTCTTCCATGTTGGCGCTCATCATGAGGCCGTATGCAAAACCTGCTGGCTTTAAGACGCGCACCCTAGCTGCGCTGCCAGGACGCAATAGCAGGCAGCTGATGCCCTCCCGCCGGCACGCATGGCTACAGGGCTTGGTGACTCCTCCTCCTGGCGCTTCAGCTTGCTGCGCCTTGAGAGCTCCCTGAGAAGCCAGCCCAGAACCAGCGGGGGCTTGTCGTCTTTCCTTGCCCATTTCCCTTGCTGGTGCCTGGTGACTTTATGCTCTTGCCCTGCATGCCCCGCAAGAAGCAGGGCCTTCTCTGCTCCTGCTGCACAGGTTGACCGGGAGCCAGCAAGGTGCCCTTGCACCTAGCAAGGCCAACAGCAGCTCCTCATGCATGAGGAGCAGCGCAGTCAGCAGGCCGAGCAAGGGCATCCTTGCCCTCTACTCAGCACTGGCCTGGCCCGGCCCCATCTGCACTGCCGTGTGCGGTGCTGGGCTCCCCAGCACAACAGAGACACGGACTGATGGCAGGAAGGGCAGCACAGGGCCCGCATCTTCAAGGGCCTGTAGCATCTCTCATACCAGCAGAGGCTCAGGGAGCTTTCCCTGCTCAGCCGGGAGAAGAGATGGTGCAGCAAGGCACCGGATGCCTGCGTCTAAATACCTGATGGGGGCACAGGAAGGCAGACGGAGCCAGACTCTTCTCAGTGGTGCCCAGCAGAAGGACAAGAGGCGCCAGGCACCCACTGAAGTGGAGCCAGTTCCACTGAAGCATAACAAAGAAGAGAAAACATGCTTTGCTGCGAGGGTGGTGGAACACCTGAGCAGCTTGCCCAGGGTGGCTGTGGAGTCTCCTTCCTCGGAGGGATTCAAGACCCGACTGCACACGGCCCTGAGCAACCTGCTGCAGCTGGCCCTCCTTTCGGCAGGGGCTTGGACTCCACGAGCGCCACGGGGGCCTGCCTGCCGCAGCAATGCTGTGCTGTGGGGAAGCCGCAAGTTTAGCTTGCCTTCCCCACGTGGCCCCAAGCCGCACTGAACTTGCTTGCGACTCCCCCGTCCTTCCCAAGGCAAGACCAGGGAGGAAATTCCATCTGCCAACACAAAAAAATTAAGAGGCAGTCACAGAATTCTCCTGGTAAGAAGTAAACAAATATGTATGCAAGAGTCAAGGCTAGAGACACAGAAATAGCTTGTTACATTTTTACAGTGTAACCACTAAAAAAGCTACGTTCTCTCCATCATTTATACCTGAATTGTGTGTCTAGGCATGACAGCATTTGAAGGTATGCCTTGTGTTCTGTGGTAAGTCCACAGTTACTAGAACTTAGAATTGCCATGGTTCAGGTCAGTAAAAGAGGAGGAACTATTCAAAGCCCCTTCTAAGCAGCTGCTATTGGTAATCATGTTAGCCTGCTTTTTTCTGTCAAGGAGACAAGGCCTAGCAAATGCTCGAAGCCACCATTAAGCCAACTCCCCTTCCTAGAAGGGATGAAAGCCAGAGAGAATCTTCAGTTCTCAGGCAGAGCTTCTCATTCTTTAGGCTCTCTGATGGGCGTCAGGTGATCCTGCAGTGACCAAGCACAGTCACATAAATACTTCAATTTAGAGAGGATGCCTTCTGCCTCTCCCAGTCCGCACATTTACAAACTAATTAAAAATAGGAGACAAGTCAAACACAGAAAAATATGGATGGACCCAGACTTCAAAGTCCATAGCACAGAATTCCAGATAGCATTTGACATTTAGGTCCAGATCGTTCCAATTACAAAACTGAGAGAGAGAAGCGAGTAACAAAGAAATTTAGCTTACAAACATTCCCATTTCCTAAATTAAACTCATCCAGCAGCCCGCAAAAAACTCTTCCTACACCTCCTATAGCAGCAGTAACACAGAACTCAGATGAAATAGAAGGGCAGAAGGAGCCTCTTCAGACTAGCGCACACAGTTGTTACTATTTTCTTCCCAAAGAATTTAATATGCTTTGGGTATATGCAGCTAAATGCCTTGCTTTACAAAACTGTAAACTCTCAACAAGTATAACTGAAAAACATTAGAGTGTTGCAAGAGAATTTTGAGCAACCCTGGATCAAGAAGAAGTGTACTCTAAAGCTTTATCTAAACAGCAGCCGCTTCCAGCCTGCTTAGCCGCCTCCTCCTGTACCCGTAACGTCTTTTCCACACATGCAGTCATCAGCAATGAACCCAGATTCAGCCAGAGCTGTCTCACAAGCCCTTCTTACAACAGCTTTTGCAAGATCCCTGAATGCCAATAGACAGATCGTCCAACTCAAAAACAAGAATGCACTGTGCAACTATGACAGCAAAACACTAGCAGAATACATAGGAAACTCCAGAGCTTTGAAGCAAAGACAACTCGTTATCTCCTACAGTTGTGTCAACTGGGAATCTGAATTCTTTCAGCACGTATGTGCAACCTTTTTCAATATGACAAAGCTGCATGTCACTCATTTGGTAACACGTGTTTTGAATGTTAAGCAGTGCTGGTCACGGGGACCGACAAACAATAAATGTAACGTCTCAAGATAAAGGTGCACATCTAGAAATATGCCCTTTTTAAAAAAAAAAAAAAAAAAAGGTAGATTAACCTTTAGGAAACAAACATATCTGTATCTGTTTTTACAAAACCTACATGACCAGATTAATAGGTTCTACTTCTTTTGAAGAAGCAGCAAATAGTGCGTTAAGGATGAAAAGGGTCTCCTGCAAAGCTTTAGGCAGCCACTAATTTTCTTGATCCGGACATTTGTCCTCCATTAACATATGGCTTCCGTTTCCCAAAGATGGCAAACACAGAAACCTTGGAAATTCTTTTATGATACCAATACTCTTGTATCCACTGAGGTAAAGGGAGGAATTTAACTTCGCCACTGCATGTGTGGATAACTCCTTTCAAACTAACAGTACAGTAGCTTTTTGTCTTGATGCAGTCATAGCCAATGACTCCAAAACAAACATAGAGTTTTCCTAACAGGACACGTGCCTTTCACTAAACATGCAAGAGAGGTTATATAAGCTATACATGAAAATTATATTCACACTGTACATACGAAAAAGGTGAAATATAAGTGTACGTAACATATCTTTGTGCCCTGCCCTCTCTCCCTAACAGCAAGATTTTAGATTTAATCACCTTAGATTTAGCAAATCAGTATTTGTCCACAAACATACACACTCAGGGAAATGACCAGATAAGTTGTTCAGAATGCGGGAAAGAATCTATTAAGAAAAGGGATATATGGATCAATGTAGGATACAGCTCTCAATGGAGACGTTAGAATGACATGGGCGTGTAGCTAACAAATGCCGTATCCCCCGTAGTTATTGAAGTCTGATCACTGTTCATGGCCATCAATTATTAGAGCTCTTCTCTCTCTTTCTCCTGATGATCTGTAGTCTTGGGACCCTCCGTTTCACCCTCCGTCCTGCCCCCATCATCAAATTTCACAGCTCTCCCTTCCTTCAGAATAAATATTCTCTCCATCTCTGGTTACCTCCCATATCTTTCTTCAAAATTATCAAAGGGGAACTTAATTCTTTCACATCAAAATCCCTCATTCTGTATTCCTTACTTGCAGCAAAACTATGCTGAACTCACACAGATACTGGGAATCCAGCATGGTTAATGATTTGATTCAAGTATGTCACCTGCTCTTCTCTTGAAGCTTCTGGAAGCTCACTGAAAGGAGCAGAATGGGCCAGCAGTTCCAAAGGAGCAGGCCATTTTCTTGTACCAGCTGATGCCTGCAGGAACCCACAAGCTAAGAGCTGCTTTTCTTCTGATATAGGTATTCAGTCTGCTTACAATGCTGATACACTTTTAGTGCGGGCTAGAGGAAAGAAAAGATGGTCTCCTGGCACCATCTCCATCCTTTGTGCTGGCAGACCCCTCTATTGGAAGGGCCTGTAGGAATTTTAGCAGCATGTGACCACAACCCATGTTCCGTGGATCACTACAGGACTAGATCTACAGCGACAATTCAAAATTCTGAGCCACTAAAGAGACTGCTGCTTTACGTAAGCGAGGAATGAGCAGAAAGATTTGGGGAACGGCAAGGGCAAAGGAGACTGTTTTTGTAAAAGTTAAAAACAAAGTAGTCCAAAATGAAACCCCCAGATGATCAGTTTTTTAAATAGACACGCTCTCCCTTGGAAAGCTTAAAAACAACTGCTTCACGGTTGTGCTAAACGATGGAAAATCGGGAAGAGAAAACAAAAGGAAGAAAACAGCCTATCTTATTATCCCATTGAAGGAGAGACAGTTAAGAAGCATTATAAATGGCGGAAACACAAGGAGCTGCAATTGATACTGACAGCCTCAGTCAATGTTGTTTAACTCTTCCACTGTAAAGATTTCTTTTCAGTAACTCATAACTTTACCATTTTACTTGTTTGACAAAAATCTTTTCCTTGGAGATATCTAAAGCTGAGGTAACACCGTGTGAGTACTGCTGCGAGTGCGAGTCCAGTAAGGCTCGGGTATCAGTAGCAGCAAGATCCAAATTCAGAATGAAAAATAAGAAGTTAAAGCAAACACTGCGACAGTCAATCCTTGCTAACTGCTGACCTCCTACGGCTGAATTTCTAATGCCACTCCTTTAGACACTGTATCAGCAAGTACAGTATGTCTACGCTATGCTGTTGTCAGAGCATCGCCTACATTGTCTCTTTGCCCTAGGTAAAACTATTTGTGAAAACTTCCATTGAAAACAGGTCATCTATTTCCAAGGACACATGAAGCTATCAAGAGCCAAGCTAGGGAAAAAAAAAAGAAAAGAAAAGAAAAGACATGGTTCTTCAGCTATGAAGAAGCAGATCTGTGGAAATCCTGGCCAGAACACGTTGCAGACACTAGAAGTTGGCCAGGGTTGAAGTGGAAGTTGAACAGGCGTGTGGAAGAGAAATCCATGACGTTACTAAGAACGTAAAACCCACATCCGATTCAGGAAGAAAGCCCCCAAGCTAAGAACTGCTGGCAGCTGGGAGAGAGAGTATTACTGGGCAGTATCATATAGGCTTGGCCTACTCTTACCAAGATGTTCTATCAGGTCACATCTGGAAGACTGCAATTAAGTACAAAAGGCCAGGTCTGCACTCTACTGCTGTGCCATTAGCCTCAGAGCAGCTTTAGAGCCTAGTTGCAGAAGTCTTACACAGGTTTCTGCAATGCCCAGAGCTACCAAGGGCAGACGACCCCGATCGCTTTCCTTTCCCCTTACAGCACAACATTTTGACAGTGTTTTCTTCTCATTAGCCTATACACTGCCAGGTGCTGTGAATTCTTGAGCAGGCTGCCTTAGCCGATTCTCAGCCCCTCAGCACAGCTGAAACAGCTTGAAGTGTCAGTAACAAGGTCTATAGACCTGAGGACTATAATATTGCACATTGGAGACACCCTTAATGGGTCACAATGACCTTCAGAATAAAAGAGCATGCTGAACGCCTCCGCTACTCTGATCTCTTAAACCCCTAGACAGCACCGATTCAGAAACCCAGACTTCTAGTTCCGAGCACTGGACTCACAAACAGCAAGAGCTCCAAATTTCTAGCTTGCTGTCTCTTCCTTGTTCTGCATCATGCACAAATTTCAGAGCAGTAGAGTTTGGTGCTGTTTGGGAGCCAAACAAACCAGCCTTTCCCTCGGTCTGCGGGCATTACTGACTGTACCAAGCAGCTCCCCATTTGTATGTCTGCCACTTTCTGCTGTTCTCCCTGTTGGGTGGCAGTGAGAGCTTCTTGGACATTGTTAACAACAAGTTAAATATACCTAGCTTTTGAAGAAAAAAAATAATGAAGGTTTGTCATCTCAAAATCTAATCTGTACAATTTTAAATGCCTAGATACTAAGTATCTCACAGAAAAAAATAAACTACATCAGCAGAAACAACATTAAAGCACACACACATTGCTGACATTCCTTTCCTTGTTAGGCATGCATTGAATAACAATAATTCTCAAAGATTACGAGAATCTGTTTGGCTAAGAGATGTATGAACTTGTCCCCATAAAATAGAAGGCAACATGCCTGTGAAGAGGAGGGGAATCTTGTACCCGTAATTTTCAAAATGTTTCCTCTCTTCCAAAATCTTTCAAGGCACGCATGCTCTATCTTACTGCATAACTCTAGCACTTTTGCTGCTAAATTTTACAGCTGTTGAAAGCCAATTTTTTCTCCTTCTCTCTTCAAGCAGATGAAGCACAGGATTGCAGGTTCTCCAAATCTGGCTCTTTGGACTACAGCGAAGTCCCTCACTGTCAAGTCCGGAGAAAACGGAATGACCTGGCAGAGATGTCTGCCAAGTCAGTCGGTCTTGATTAATAGATCATGAATATTACTCTGTTCAGGACATCTTGCTGAAGGTGAGATGACTTGCAACAGTCAGTAAACGCTGCGTGAAAGACAGAACATTCAGCCTGGGGAACAGGAGCAGCTAAAAATCGGGAGGAGGGAGGCCAGTTCCCTACATATGCAAGGCAGAGGAGATGACAGGAGAGGGCAGAGGCTGGGGAGGGGTGGGGGGGGGAGAAGACGCCCGGGCCGGGAACGCCGCGCTCCAGGCACCGGCGCTCCGGGCTCCCGCCTGCCGGACCGTTGCCCAGCAACGGGCGCCCAGACCTGCCTGACAGGGCTCGCGCGGCGGCGTGTCGCCTACCACCTCCCCCCCGCCCCGAGCCACGCGCGCGCCTTTCTCCTCAGCCAATGGGAGCCTCTGGGGCTGCCGGGCAACAAGCCCCGCCCCGCAAGCGCCTGAGGAGAAAGAGCAGCGGTGCGAAAGCGCGGGCGGTGCCGTTGGCGCCTGAAATGGCGGGTGGTGCGCGCCGCCGGCCTGAAATGGCGGGTGGCAGCGCAGGCTGCAGCAGCCTCGGCAAGGTGAGTGGCGCGGGGGCGAGGCTGGGCTGCACGAGGGCCGGGCCACCAGCGCCAGCCCCGCGCCTTCCTCGCACGCCCGCCCGCCCGCCCGCAAGGGACGAGCTGTGCACAGCAGCGCCTTGGGCCGGCCACGGGGCCGCCTTGGCAGCTGCTCGCGCAAGTGCTGCCGGCTCCTGCTGCCAAGCTGCCTGCTCTCTCGCAGCCAGCCCCGCTCACTCTCTGCTCTCCCATCTCCTACAGGCCATGGCTGTGTGTCTTGTTCTCGTCCTGGCTGTGCTGGGCATCGTTCAGCACCCGCTCAAGGTCAGTGACCAGGTGGATCTGGGCACGCAGGAGCGGGTGCAGCGGCGCGTGCAGCACCTGAGGCACGAGATGGCTCGGCTGCAGCAAGAGGTTGAGCACCTCATGCAGCAGTAGCAGCAGCAGCAGAGCAACGTCAGCAAGGAGGAGCTGGTCTTTGCTGCCTGCGCCTGGTGGCAGCTGTGGCAGCCTGCGGGAGCCCTTGTGCTGCTCTTGGGGCACCTCTGGCTGGCCAGGAAGCGCCACGGGCAGTCGGAGAGCAGGAGCCAGCCGAGCACCGCCTGCAGCAAGCAAGAAGAGGTGAAGGAGGACCGCGCAGAGCAATGCGGGCATCCGGGCAGGTTTCTGCAGCAGCACCTCCAGTGGCCGGCGCAGGACTCGGCCAACGCCTGGAAGGTGGTGGAGGAGCTGGTGGGCGAGCTGCTCGCGGCCTGCCAAGTGCTCACCTGCCAGTCATTCTTCCCACGGCTGGCACCAGGCATCCGCGTGGGCAGGGCCTGTGCAGGCTGGAGCCCTTGCCAGCACAACAGCAGCTACAGCCTGCTGGTGCCCCTGAGGCCACCACCCGGGCATGCCTTCCACCTGGAGGTGGCCAGCGCCCCGCAGCAATCACCATGGCACGGCCGCGTCTGCGCAGAGCTGCAGTGCACATACACCGGGCAGTGGGTGCTGGGCGACGTGCTGTGCTTCCTGCACCAGCTCCACTCACAGCTGGGCACAAAGCAGGGTCCCTGAATCCAGATTCAGTCAGAGAAGTGTCACAAGCTCTTCTTACAATATCTTTTGCAAGATCCCTGAATTCCAATAGGCAGATTGTCCAACTCAAAAACAATAATGCACTGTGCAGCTATGATATCAAAACACTAACAGAATACATAGGAAACTCCAGAGCTTTGAAGCAATGACTGTCACCGAAATCGGGAATAAAACTCCTTAACACCAATGTAGTATTAAGAAGCAGGCGTTCTCTTTATTATGGCGCCGGATGCACGGGGAATCGCTCCGCCCAGTGTGCATGCCCCAGTCGCATCATCCAAAGTTCATATTGCTCTGTCACATACATATGCATTAGATTTCCTGGAATGAGTATACATATTCATTCTATTTCCTGGAACTAATTATCATATCTTCATAGCCATTACGCATGCGGCCTGAGTCTCCGGGGGGCTTCTGTTGGGGTCTCTGGTGCAGCTGCACACATAGGACAGAGTGTAAAGGAAAACCTTCGTCCTTCCGGTATGACAGGTTTATTTCTTAATTTTAATTTTCTCTCTCTTTTCCGACGTGGTCGTCCTGATGGAGGTGGTTGTACCACTCTAAAGAGGGGCATTAACAGACCTAGCTAACAAGGTCCATACCATCCTCCAGGTAGCCAGTTGTATGCTTTTTTCCACAGATCCAATATGTGCCATTAACGTGGCCTTCCCAGATGGTTGATTTGTTTGCAGTTGCCTCCCAGGCTTGATTTGAATACCACCAGGTGAGGTTACCTCCCACCGTACCGTTTGGGTGCTGTAAGGGAAGAGCGACATTGCGGGAAGGGGTTAGGTAATATCTGCACTTCCTTTCTCCTGCCTTGAACCCACCCGTTTTGTTCATTTTGTAACAAAGAAAGCCGTCCTCCACGTAACCTAATTTTATAGCTTCAGGTTTAGGTTTATTTCCACTATCATTCGGTAGAGATGGCTGTTTCGGCCACTCAGCCGACACCATGCTATTATTAGTTTCAGCAGTAGAGTTGGCGGCTAGGGAGTCCGCGTAGGTATAGCTTGTTGCTTTTCATCGTGCCTGATTATTCCAATTGTGTAAAACACAATATTCTGACCATGCTAGAGGGGTGGGTTTAAAAGGAAATCCTGTTCCCCCCAACATTACCTGCGAACATATCCAGCAGTTTGCCACGTTGCATTTCTCTGCCGATCGTATTTTTGCCTCCTCGTAAAGATTTTCATGGTTCGTTCCCTGATTGACTGAGCAGTCAGTTAATGTCATGGCTACGCCAGCTGAAATACTAATAATCTGTTGATTAGTTCTCATGCTGGATTAATTAATCAACTCTTAATTTTCTGATTTTAAAAAAAGCAAAAAAACTCGACAAATAACTCAGCAACACTGCCGGGTTCCGGGTTTCCGATTATTTTCTGCATTCTTATTTGAAGAGGATTTTTATCCGATGGAATGACTTTCCACTGAGGTTCTTTTGGCAGTGATGCTGGCTTAACTCGAGTGTAATGAACCCAAGGTTCGATTCCTTCCGCCTTGAGTGCGGTGTAAGTTGTCAGGAGTACCTGAAAGGGTCCCTTCCACCTCTCCTGTAAAGGTTCGGAGTTCCACGTTTTTATGTACACGAAATCTCCGGGCTGACACTGATGGACAGGAGTGTCCAGCGTGAGTGGTCCTGTCAAAACAATAGGCCGTCGGAGAGCCGCAAGGGCTTTCCCTAAAGAAATCAGATATACCTTTAAATCTGTTTCTCCTTTTACACGGATCTCCCCTGGAATCAGCGGCACTTGGTATGGTTTCCCATATAATACCTCATAAGGACTAATCTTACTCCTAGAGCTTGGCTGTCTTCTGATTCTCAAAAGAGCCAGTGGAAGGGCCTGTGGCCATCTTACAGAAGTTTCTTGACATGTTTTACTAGTCTGCTGCTTTAAAGTTTGATTCATTCTTTCTACCTTCCCACTCGACTGAGGCCTCCATGGGGTATGTAAATCCCACTGGATACCAAGAATTTTACTTAGCTGTTGGACTATATCTGCCACAAAATGCGGGCCCCGATCAGAGGACATTCCTATCGGTACCCCGAATCTTGGTATTATTTCTTTGAGCAATAGTTTAGTCACTTGCCTAGCTTTGTTGGTGCGACAGGGAGAAGCTTCCGGCCATCCCGAGAAGGTGTCAGCCAATACCAGGAGATATCTATAAGCGTTTTGCCTTGGTAATTCAGAAAAATCCATTTGCCAGTAATCTCCGGGGGAGCTTCCTTGCTTAGTGGTCCTCGGGGGCGGTCTTTTCCTGTTCGTAGGATTAATGTTTAAACAAACACAGGGCACTTTGCCATTACAGACTTTACTGTTCCAGTCATTCCTACACATATAATCGAATTCTGAAGACTAGAAATCATAGCCTCACTACCCCAGCGTGTTTCTTCGTGTTTCTTCTGCACAATTTCGGTCATTATCTGCGGTGGAACAATGACCTGTTTTGTAGGAGTTATTAACCAACCCTCTCCATTTGGGGTTGCCTTTAACAGTAATGCTAATTGTTGATCTGCCTCACTGTAATTAGGACCAATGCAAGGATGCCTTGTCCAGCTGCCTCTTTGGCAGTTTTATCAGCTAATTGATTACCCACATTTACTGTGGTTTCTCCAAATTGATGTGCCTTGCAATGCATTATTGCCACTTCCTCAGGTTTTTGGGGCAGTCCCAATGCAGGTGCTGACATCAGAGCCTTTTTAAAATCCCTAAAAGCTGCTTGGCATTTGGGGGTCCATAGGAGGAAGTTCTCGTCTGACCCCGTCAAAATTTCATAAAGGAATTTTACTAATAGCCCGTTGTTGGGAATCCACAGTCTGCACCACCCGGCCATACCCAAGAATGCCCTCAGCTCTCGTGCAGTTCTTGCTTCTGCAGCTTGGCAGATGGCTTCTTTTCTGTCGGCTCCCAGTCTCCGCGGTCCTTGTGAAATCTCGAGACCTGAATAAATCACAGTGTCTTTCCCTACCTGAGCCTTCCTTTTGCATACACGATGTCCTCTTTGTCCTAGGAAATTCAACAGGCTTGTGCTCATCTGTAGACCCTCTCCCCTAGTCTCCGCAGCCAACAAAACGTCATCTGCATCCTGCAGTACTGTTCCTTCCAGGTTTTCCCTTTTCCATGATCCCAGCTCCTTGGCCAATTGATTGCCAAATATTGTTGGACTGTTTCTGAGCCCCTGAGGTAACACCGTCCGGGTAAGCTGTGTTTTGCGTCTGGTGGTGGGGCTTTCCCATTCAAAGGCGAATATTGCCTGACTGTCTTTGTCTAGAGGTAGGCAGAAAAAGGCCTCTCCTGGAGATCAAGTACAGGAAACCATTTGTGCTTCTCCTTCAGGCATGTCAGCAAGGTATATGGGTTAGCCACTACTGGGTGAACATCTCGAACAATCCGATTCATGGCTCTTAAATCCTGAAGCCACCTATATTCCTTGCCATTTTGTTTCTTTACTGATAATATTGGGCTGTTAGATTCTGATTCACACTCTATCAATTACCCCTCATTCAAAAATTTAGTTATTAATTCTTCCAGCCCTTTTCTAGCCTCCCGCTGAATAGGATACTGCTTTTGTCTTACCGGTTTAGTCCCAGATTTTAGAACAGCCTTCAGCGGTTTTGCCAATTTAGACCGACCTGGAATTCCGCTAGCCCATACAACTGGTATTGCTGCATCTTCTACTTCGGCAGGAATCTCTTCCTCTGGTTTCTGCGTGTTCTGTAACATAAAAATTCTCGCTTCCACAGCTTTTGCTTCAGGTATTAGTAGCTGCACCTCTCCATTCTTAAAGGTCATCTGCACGTTCAACTTATTCAATAAATCCCTTCCCATCGAGGGTATCGGACATTCAGGCATATATAAAAATGGATGAGTCACCCATTGTTTTCCCAATGTAAATTTTAAGGGCTGCAAAAAGGGCCGCTTCTCTCGTTTCCCTGTAGCACCAGCAACGCTTACAGTCTCACGGCTAAAGTTTCCTTTACGAGTATTAAGTCCTGTATCAACTAAAAATTCTACTTCATCATTTCCCAGCCTTAGTGTAACCCGGGGTTCGGCTGGGGATGATTCGCCGGTGCCCTTCAGGATTCATCGTTTAATGTCATTAGTCGGATGGCTTGCAGGGCTGGGTCTAAGTTCCCAGCCTGAGCACATTCCCTTTTCCAGTGCCCCCTTTCTTTGCAGATTGCGCACTGATCTTTCGCGAGAGGGGGTTGCGCAAAAGCAGGTGACGTTCCCGTTCCCTTATTTCCTTTCACGCCTCCGTAACCCCCTCCTGTGCCTTCCCTTTCTCTACAGGCTCCTCCAGGAGCCCTGGTTAAAGCAGCAATCAATCTCCCTTCTCTTCGGGTTTCCCTTCGAACCCGTCGCATCTCTTTTTCCTTCTGCCTATCATTAAAAGCCGTCCATGCCACTTCTAACATTTTCCCTAAATCTTTTGAATCCATCTCTTCTCATTTCTGAAGTTTTTTCTTTCTTATGTCTGGGGCTGATTGTCCCATAAAAACTGAAGCTAGCTGCTGGGCTTCCTCTGCTTTTTCAGGATCCAGGCTGGTATCTTTCCTGGCAGTAGCCTTTAATCGTTCCGTAAAAGCAGACGGGGATTCGTTTGGCTCTTGTCTGACCTCATATAGCTTAGACCAGTTAGCCGCTTTTGGCATGGCGTGTCTTATGCCAAACAGTATCCATCTCTGATATCTTGTTAAGAGTCCCCGGGGTCCCGGCTGGTTAGGATCCCACCCTGGGTCTGCAGCAGGAGAATTCTGGTCTATCGTTCCCGGCAAATCCCCACCAGCATGCGCTCCTTCCACTTGTTTCCGAGCAGTGTTTAATACCATCTTCCTTTCAGTATCGTCTAGCAGCGTGTCTAATATTACCCGTAAATCATTCCAGTCTGGATCCTGGGTCCTAATTATAGTTTCAAACACTTTAGCCACTCTCTCTGGATCCTCCCTATAGTTCCCTGCTATTTCCTTCCAGGACCTTAAATCCGTTTAACTGTTACTGGTCCATTATTTCCAACCGCCTGCCGAAGGGGAGCCTGCAAAACCTCCCCCGCTTCCCCTTTTCGTCCTCTTGTTCTCCCCGCAATCGGGCTAAATCCTTCTGTCCCTCTAAATCGTCCTCCCTGTTCATAATTCCCCTCCCCTGGTCCCTCTGCACCTCCGGCTCCACCGAGATCCTCGGAATCCCCCCGCCCCAGCCTCTGTCGGGGAGCGACCATCAATTCCAAATCTTCTTCCTCCTCCCGTCCACACTTCAAACACCTTTTTCCAATACTACAAGCGGAACAACACCTTTTCAGATTTCGACCCTTCCCCTCTTTCTCTAGTGCTACTACCACTGGATCCCTTGCAATCATCCCACAATCTTTCTGCCACTCAGGGTGCTGTGCTCCCTTAATGCGAAAAACAAATCTACATACATTACTTCATCCCATTTTCCCAGCCTTCTGCAAAACAACGTGTTTCCTGCAATAGCAGCTGCTAGCAGAGAAGCCTGTAACCTTCGATCCTTCCGTTTCTCTTTCAACTTTTCTCTCTTCTCTACTTCCTCCCTATTGTTATATGCTATTTCTATTAATTGTGAAATCAACGTACCTCCTACCCCATCCACTTTCTGTAGCTTTCTCCCAATGTCTGGTGCTGAGTGCCCGATGAACAACATATGAAGCATTTTCCTGTTGGCTTCATCCTCCGGATCCAAATCAGTCCATTTCCTAGCACTTTCACAAAGTCTTTCATAGAATGATGAGGGGTCTTCATCGCCCCCTTGCCTTACTTCATACAACTTCTACTAACATTTGCACTTCCTCTGGTTCCTCAAACTGTCTAAAACAACCTCTCCCAATATCACGGGCAGAATAACGTTCCGGTCTCCGTTTCTTCTGCGCCTTATTAGCCATTAGAATCATTATCCATCAGTTTACATCGTATGTACAGTATGCATATAATTTTTAGGTATAGCTTGTAGAACATCTATTGGAGAGAAGTGGAGAAAAGCTTTCTGGAAAGAGAAACGTGTTTTGGTAGAGGCGGTTCCATACCAGGAGAAACAGAGCAAACATACCTTCCAAGGCTATTCAGTAAACCCACAAATAAATGCAGGGGCATCCACGGAGGGTGGGGGTGGGATGAAAGATCCTTTTAATCCAGAGGGGCTGAAAGAGTCGTTTTATCTCCCTGTCACTCATCAATACTTTAAAAATACATAAAATATAGAATAACTGTAAGAATAATCCTCGCATTATTATGTCTCTTTCACATGCTTTGTGTATTTCAATCTTAAGCAGTCAAGCTTACGTTTTGGAACTTATCAATCCAGAAAAGATTTGTACAGGATGTACTATAAGGATTATGGTTTAATCTAGTGAATAGTGATGCTATATTGGGAATAATACGTGAACGGCTGCATGTGTGTACTGGCATATTTATATTTGTTTCTCCGAATCACTTGTGTGTTGACATGGGCTTGCTGCATGATGTCCAGTGCAGAGATCTGGACACGTGAGGACACAGGGGCGAGGGGGCGGCGGGGAGGATGACCTAGCTGCTGTAAAGCCAGTTTAGGAACGGAACGGAGAATTAGAGCCAAAAATTTAACCCTTGAAATTTTTGGTCATTCAATTCACATGCCATACCATCCCTAAAACACCCGTGTGCTAGGGAACAGGATCGTTTTGAGGGTGAATGTTGTACGTAAACATACCCAGCAGCGGTACAGTAGCTCTCACCTGCAGCCACACTTTGAAAAGAGATCCCAGTGCCTGCTCTGTATTAATGTTTTCCGTAACGAATAAACCCATTTTCCGATGAACAGGCCGGGTTTCTTTCCAAAGTCAGCTGAATTTAACAGGACCCTTCTCCATCTCGCTCTCCCTCTACCTCTCTCTTTTCTCAGCGATGGTCTGGGTGGTCTGGGGCTACCGGGGCTGTGTGCACCACGCGTGTGGCCTGCGCTTCCCCCTGCTTTTTCACCTCTCTCTTAAGCTCGCCTTCGAGGAGAGGGCAGGCCCATAGCCCACAGCACAGAGCCTGCCGACCGGCAGCCCTCGGCGTTGGCAAATTTCGTTCAAACCGTGCAAGCTCCAGCCAAGAGGCTGCTGCTCGCCAGCTCTCCCGGGCTGGGGTCGAGGGTCCTGCTAACCGAGCAGCACGTCGCCTGGGAAGCCCAGCGGGCAAAGTGAGGCGCCTCTGACGAAGAGAGCTGCCTGCTGTGAAAAATGGTCCCCCCAATAATCGCTTCCTTAGAAAAAGAAAAGAAAGAAAAAAAACCCTGCAAGGCTGAGCTGTAGCTTCCGATTTAGGGAGAAACAGTGTGAGCTAAAGCTTGAACCCAGCAGTTTGGTAAGTTCTTGGTAGAGAAGATAAAGGCTGCTGCACTGGGTCAGACCAGCTAACCTTGTAGTCTGCTTAAAACAGTAATGACCGCACCTGCGTGCTTAGGGCAAGTACGCGCAGATCTTTTTTGCTGGATTCCCCGTACGGCAATGCAAAGACTTGGTTTTCAGGAGATAGATCGAATCTTTGCTCTGCATTGTCCCAGTCAACTCTTCCGTGAGTTTGTCTTGCCGCTTTCCAAACCTTTCAAGAGCTTTGACGCACCACAGAGACAAATTCTGCAGTTTAAATGGGATTGTTTGCAAGCATGTGATCACATCTGGGATAATCCCAGTGTCAGTAGGATGTGCAATCATGTTACCCACTGTGTAATCAAAGCAAAACAGTGCACGCTGAATTTTCCAGATATAGCATTTGCCTTGGGGTTGTTGCTACAGTAAAATAATGGGGGTTTTCTGGTTTCTGGAAGTGCAAAATGACCTACTGTGGGTGGCTGGTTTTTGTTTTTTTTTTCCCCCTGGTATTCTTGTGGCTTCCCGCTGGGGACTTGCAGTCCCTTTTTGTAGCTGTGATTCCCTCTGAAACAGGAGGAAATTCCCACAAAAGCGCCTGAACGACTATGGTGTGTTAGGTACCTGGGCAGCCCGGCACCCGCTGGGGTACAGCGGGGTGGGAGGTGAGCAGGAAGGAGAAGAGCGCTACGGGACTGAGCCGTGCAAGGGGAGATGCACAACCTGACCTCTGGGGTGGCTCTGCCCACGCCTCCTCCGTCTCATGAGCAAAATAGACCAAAAGGACTTTCAAGCTCAAAGAAGCAGGTCTCAATAGAATATAAACTGGAATAAATCTTTCCAAAGAGAACTCAAAGAGACCAGCTGAGAGAGGACAGAAATAGAAAGGGTTTATGAATGACTCTCCTCTCACCCGCGGTGTCTCTGCAGGCGGGTTCCTGTTTCCTGGATCAGTTTCAGGTTGCTCAGGGGCTTTCTGGGTTGCAATAAGCTCTGTGCAGTCCCCTCTTCACCTGCAGAATCCTTTTCTTTGCATCCGCTTGGACGCCTGCTGATGCCTGTCGCCTCTCTCAGCCCCCTTTTTGCTATGATTTTGTCAGGCCAATACTTCTCTCTTCCTCTCCCAGTTGTGCCCTCAGCTCTCCCTTCTGCCCACCCCACCATTCAGCCTTGGAGATTTCCCACCCCTGAGCAGGTCCAGCTCCCGCACCAGAGGTGCTCCTGCCGCTGGTGGCACCAAGGTACCCTGTGCCCGAATTCGCTGCCTGGCTGAGCGGTTCTTGACACCGGCAGCCACAGCTTGTGCCGAGGTGCCGTGGGTGAAGGGCCGGGTGCCAGAGGTGCGGGGGATGTCACCTGTGCTTGGGCTCACAGCAAGCCCTGGAGCCACCACCTCTGCTGGGCAGAGATGGCATTGCCCTCGTCCCTGAACTCTGCAAGCACTGAGGGCACCAGGCTAACGAGCATGCTTGTCAGAGTATGGTCTCTGCAACACTGACAGTGCAGCAATTACTGGAAACCTCAGCCACGTGTTTGCTTTTGGAAAGGGCTTTTCAGGAATTTATTATCTCTGCAGCATGGTGCAGCCATCTTCTTAAAATTAGGCTCTTTATTTAGAGGGGTCTTTAAAAACATGCGATACACTCACAGTCAGGCTGGGGTTTTATTCTTGATACTCTTCTGTAGGTTGGCTGGTTGGTTTTTTTTTTTTCTCTTTGTAGATTTAAGCTTGCAGTTTGGGGAGACTTGTGGCCTTGAAAACTAATCAAACTTTCTCCTGTGGAGAATCAAGGGCAGTAAGACTGTTGTTGCGGTGTCTATTGAGGCACTGACCCAAAGGTAACAGTGAATAATATCGCTAAAAGAAAGAAAGCTGGAAAATGAAAACTGTATTTTTTTTTAATTCCTCATTAGTGATTCTACATAAGGGATATAAACCAATTCAGATAAGCTCCCCTACAAATGTCAGGAGGAGCAAACAAGCCATCATTCATGACGACGAATGGTTGCGACCTAGCAGGCTGCTATCACACTGAGCCAAGGAAAAATGGCCTGCTGTCATGCCTCGTTTCTTGACTACTCCAGCCTGATGGCCTGGCTCGGCTCTCAAAGCAAGAACAGGAGTCCCATTCCTGGTGCTCTTGGAGGTGCTGCACACTTGCTGGGGCCATCAGGGCTCAATGGGGCTCTCTGGGAGGGACCACCAGGCAAATCCCTGCTCAGGCAAGGAAGGGGCAGGGCACAAACCTTAGGCAAAAACGGCCCCCAGCAACAGTGTACGCGTGAGACAGCTCCAGACAAAGCTGACCTATGCTTAGAGGACAAGGCAAACTGCGCTGAGCCCTGCTGTGGGGTGACTGCCACAAGCCATTTCTGCTCTCTGTGTGTCTGCTCCCATATGCCGCTGGGGTTTAAAAGGAGGATCGTTGTCTAGATACTTTCTTAAGGCATGGGGGGGAAAAAGCACACCTCTGCACTTCTGTGACCTGGCAGGAGTTCTTGTAGCAATGAAGGCTATTCAATGGGATGCAAGTGTCTCGCACTGTCACACGCTTTGGCTAAAACATACCTCTCCAGCAAGAGCTGGAGCATGGTATCTAGCAGGAATTGGAAACGGGAGTTCTGGCAGAGCTGGTCATACTGGCCCCCCTTCTGCTCATTTGTTCCCTGAGCTTACTGGAAGTGAGAGCTCTGTCTTGGCTCTAGTTGTGAATTAAGACAATTTTGGAAACAATTCTACCTCTAATGACACCTACCATTCATCTACCCTTTTTGCCTAGGGTCTATCTGACAAGCAGAGAACTTGTTCCTCAAAGTTTTGAGTGTGATGGCTGGCTTTGAGCACTAAAAAGCAAAAAAGGATCCCATGCAGGCCAATACAGGCAGGTGCCAGCAGGAAACGTAACCTAAGGAAGCCATGCTTGGAAATTTGCTTTGAATGGAGGGGAGAAGAGGAGGTGGAATTTTAGGTAATGTCACTAGATATTGCTATTCAGCAAACTACAGGGACCTCAGAGGTACCTTCCCTCTCTGTGCAGCAAAAGGAATCTGGATTGTCATAAATGCTGTTTTCAGCTGGTTGGCTGCAGAAGATGAATTCAGAGTTGATTAGGTTATGAGACAGTATGGTTAGGAAACAGACTTCATGGAGCCACTTCATGGAGCCTGTCCTAGATTTGTGTACGGTAGATGTGATTTCAGGCCTTGGCAAGAGTAAAGAGTGATTGTTTGTGTGAAGAGAAAAGAGTGAGTCCCTCTGTGCAAGCAGGGACTGCTTTTTTTCTTTACGTTTTTCTTCTTTATATTGGTTCCTCTCACAGGGAAATAGTCCAGGCCTCACTTTTTCGCACCTGTCATGGTGAATACTTGTAAAACATTCCCGTGAGTCCAGCAGTAACGTTGTACAATATCATGTCTTCTTTAGACCTTAATATCCATATTCCCCTCAGTGTGGCATTCTTTTTTCCTTCCCCAGGGGGCATGGTGCGTGAAGTCTCATAAGGTTGGGACCTTGCCCAGCACCCTGTGCTGTTGTGGTGCTGCAAGGTAACGCTCTCCTTGGCACCACCAGGAAATATTCCCCAGTTGCATGACTTCCTGCAGTGCTGGGGAACACCGGTAGGATCTGGAGAAGGTGCTTCCTTAGACAGGCAATAGCAGTTTGTTTCCACATTGAACCATTACCCTCATCATAACTCTGTTTGTTCCTGCTTCTGATAAAGTTAAATTCAGAAAAGTTCTGCCCAACCTACACTTAGCCCGCAGGTTGCTGCTCCTGCCTCAGATCTGTGTCTGTCTGAAAATTTGTCCGTCTGGTTTCCCTCCCCGTCTGTCAGCTAATAGAGATTACTGACTGCCAGCAGCGCTGGCTCGAATGTCCTGAACAACATTTCCACTGCTGGAGTTGGTGCATGGTGCACCTGCTGGGATGGCAACAAGGAGAAAGAGCCCGTGCAACACCCTGTGCAGAGAGGGGAACGCGTCCTTCGGTTAGCCTCAAACTAAAATATGTCCCACACCAGACCAGATAGCTGTCCAGGACACTACACTTCCCCTGTAAATGTGCCCATATAGCTCAGGTGATGCTGAACAACCTGTGCTGGACTGGAAGTGTCCCTGGTATGGGCTCCTTATTAAACTACTATTGTATGGCATGAAGGAGGAAGCTGTAGTTTAGCCCATATACAAAGGATTTTCTGTCACTGCCCTGAGGAGAGAAGCACCTTTTTTTACATAGTGTAAGATATACACCCCAGGTTACTCCAGCTGGCTTTTAAAGACACCATGACCGCAGTATGCAAGACCATGAGTCTGGAACGAGTCATTACCGCTTTGAGCTGATGAACTTCTAGCATCCGTGGTGTGTGCAGAGGTGGAGGGGAGCAAAGCATTGTTGCAGGTGCATATGTCCATTTAGATGACCTGTTTCCTACTCTGAATCACCAAAAGGGAGAAGATAAATCTAATTCTTTGGAACGGACAACCATGACGTAAAGGAGGTAAAGAGCTTAAAAAATGCTGTCTGTTGAAAGGAAATATTTCATGCGGGAACATGAAAACCCAGCTGTAGATCCAGCATAGCATCCCCCCCAAAGTGGGTTTTATGTAGCTCTTTCCTCCTCCTAACTGACTTTGAAAATGCATAGTCCCGTTTCTAATGGTAAAAAGCCCTCCACACTACTCCAGCCCTCAAATTATTGCATGAAGATAACAGCAAAAAAGGAAAATGCCACAGTGAGTTTGGAGGAAGACCTTTTGAGCTGAGATTTAAGATTAGCCTCTGCTAACCCTGGAATGACCCAGTGAAATTTACCTAAAATTGGCTGGGGGGTTTCTTTGCTCTTTCATTCAAGTCGAGGACTGTGAGCTCCTGCCATGAATGTGAGGGACTTCGGTTGGGACTACTGCACTCTTCTCTCTTCCAGCTCCATGCGATATCTAATATTTCAAAGCAGAAAGCTTCTTGTCCTGCCTGAGTGGCTGTTGCCTGCTGCCAGGAGAACCACAACTAGCTGGTCCTGCCACTCGTGCTCACATGGCATCTCTACCCAGTGCTAGGGAGCTTCATTTTTAGGGGCCAGCTTTCCCCTCTGGGGAGAGCATCTGGTCTCCTACAGACTTTCAGAAAGATTGTAGGAAATTTAAAACTTTGGGTCCTCTGTCAAATGGGGTTGAAGCTGTCCAAAAGTTTGAAAGTTATTCTCTCTCTTCCTTCTTCCCTCCTGGGCAGTGAGACTGCATGGGAAAAGAGCCTACGCCACTGATTGCAGGAATGGTAAGATGGAGAAAGAGATGTTCAGCAGTTTGTTGTATTGACAGCTAAAGGTGGCCAAACCTGTTCTTCTGGATTGGTTTTTGCATGTATATGAATGAAATGCCATTAAAGATAATGAGTTGTCATATAAAATCCTCTTTGTGATGAAAAGGGGATCCTGGCTCGGATCACTGTGTTAAAATTTTCCCTGGGTCAGATCATCAGTTCTGCAAAAGCATGTTGCAGAGGCATCAGTCAAGACAATTGTCAGGGTGTGCCTCCAGATTTTGCTCTGTGCACGCTCTTGTGATTCCTAACCTCATCTCAGGGCAGGCTCCTTCAACCGCAGTGCATGGTAAAGGTGTGATGGATGAAGAGGACAGCACTATTATAATGTCTAATGAAAAGGTGCAAATGCAGTGCTGGTAGCTCTGAAGACTGCCCGCAGTCTCCAGTTATTGCATCCTGGATGGTTCTAGGAATAACATGCCATTACTAATTTGTAGTAACACATAGCTTCTAATTTATTGAAATGGTTTGGGGGTTTTCTTCTGTTTAAAATGAATGGAAAAACTACATAATTAATCTGCTTGCAGCTCATGTTGTATCAGAGATGGCTTTGAGTTTAGAAGGATATTCACTCCTCCAAAGTGTCAAAGCACGTACTCTAGCGCTTAGGGAGGATGCTTGGCTAAATCCAGTCTGCTTTTCTCTCTGATAGTCTGGCCAAGAGGAAACGCGTGGTCTTTACACCAGAGATGAGATTTGTTACGCCGAATGGGTGCAATAGAGAGCAGAACTGCCAGGGACTTACCACATCAATTATCTGCAGCAAAGAAAGCTGAAGCTCAACTACCAGAGGTTGGGAGTCGTTCACCACAGGTCGTTCAAGACGACTGTAGTTTCTCAGCAGATCTCTGTACAAGCGTCTCTGGCCTTCACCCTGCTGAGAGACTAAGGGAAAAGAAAGATGGTTAACATCTGTCATTCAGATGGTCACACAGTCCATGTTGTTTGTTTGCTTGAAAAAATGTCTCTGAATGTCTTTTTAACTTGAAACCGGTTTCCTGAAAAGTAAGGATCTCTAATTCTGCCCATAGGGGTGCTGACAGAGCTTTTCTGTCGTGCGTCAGCCACACAGAAAAACTGGACTCAACCGGGAACCCTCCTGCTGATGGTGCAGGGAGACCAGGCTCTGAAGCCAAAGGGCACCTTCTTGGAAAGCGGCCAGAGGGCTCTTATTTGCTGCTTCCAGAAACCAGCTGCCACGGAGCCGGAGCTGGTGTCATTACCTGAACATACCCTGTGTTTACCTAGCATCACTGACAGGTCCTGTTAGTACCTGGAGCCCTTCTCCGTGCATGTTCAGGAAGCAAGGGTTTGTCCCCAAAATGGGTGCAGGTGCAGATGCTCTGGGCTGTGACTACCCGGGCTCTACCTAAGAGCTGCACCAAACGGGGTGAGGCTCAGAGGCTGCATGTTCGCTGAGGCCAAATTCATCCTGCCAGCACGAGTGTGTACTCCCTGAGTTGTCCCTGCCAAGGAATCTGCACTTTGTATTATTATTACTTTGGAACAAAGCTTTTTTTTTTTTTTTTTTTTTTTTTTCTAATGCGCTGCAGCTCCTAGAGTCTTGTGTGTGACTTTTTTGTAACACGTGAGCAGAGCTTTTCACAGTGACCCTGGGACTCTTCTAACAGTGGTGAGATGAATAGCTTTTGACAATCCACACAAACTGTAACAACCAGTTCCTCCTTCCCCGGTCCCCTGATGTGCTCAGCGAGCCCTGCAACCTGGGGCAGGCTGCTCTCCACCACAGCAGCGACGCCTTTTAAAATTAATAATATCATTCAGTTTATAAATGTCTTTAATTAGTGTTCCCTTCAGTGTTCCTGATGCTGGAGGGATCTTTGTGGCTTTCCAGTATGACGGTGCCTAGTTAGCAAGGAGGGAGGGTATTTTTATTTATTTTGGTGAGTTATACCAACATGT
Source organism: Apteryx mantelli (assembly GCF_036417845.1). Taxonomy (NCBI): domain Eukaryota; kingdom Metazoa; phylum Chordata; class Aves; order Apterygiformes; family Apterygidae; genus Apteryx; species Apteryx mantelli. The sequence continues at coordinate 9,471,675 of NC_090020.1, forward strand.
CATCTTCATGGGCCTTTTATGCCTTTGAATAATATATTATATGGTCATGGAGAACCAGAGAAGCAGATGTAACAGAGCTGCTCCAACATTTTCACTCTCTTTGAAGACAAGCCCTGGCCACAGTTTCTCTACTCCACCAGCTCTGGCAAACTTCCCTGCTAGGAAATTATTTAGATCCTCTGTTATAATTTTAGTATGTAACCCCCTGCCTCCCTTGCAAGGTCCTTGTGTGGGAAGGAGACCGGTGAAGATCACATCACATTTTCCTTTGGAAAGAGGGCCCATGCTCCGAGCCAACGCGCTGCCCTCTCTCTCCCTGCACCATGTCACGTTGCTGTGCTTCAGGGAAAGGATGACCACCTGCACCATCCCTCATCCTTAGCACTCCTGTCGTGTTCACCTTTAACCTCCCTTTGAAACAGTCTACCTCAGCTTTTACTATCAAAACGTGCCCTTTGCCAGGCTCTTCAGGTCGCCGCTGCAGCTGGTACCATCGCTGACGATGTGCAGTAAACCATCCACCCCAGGGGGCTGACGGGGGAGATTTGGGCACAACCCTTTGCTGTGTACCCCGGGCAGCTGACTTTGCGCTGTGTGCTCCAGCCGTGCTGTAACCGGGCCCCTTGCCCCGATAAACCTTGCGAGCTGAAGTAACCCAGCACGAGATGTTTGCACCCGGTCCTCCACCCCTTCTTCACTTCTCCCTTCTGCAGCGTGGTCCTGTTACTTGGTGACCTCTTGTATCTGAAACTGTTAACATAGTCCAGCTGATCTGTTCTGAGCCTGCTGAGCTGGTGCTCGTTGCCATATGTTTGTGTGCTCTTTGGTTTTGTTTACAAAATTGCGTAGGTTCAGAAGCGGTGGAGCCTTTGTGGTCTCCTGGCAAATTGCCGGGGCAGCTGTTGGTGTTGCAAAGGCTTCGCTTGTCTAATCAGGCTGCTATATCCCCATTGCAGTGGCTCTGGAGCAGGAATGGAGAAGGGCAACAGGTCAAAACTGTGTTTTTATAAACTTCTTTCAATCTTAAAATGCTTAGTGTTTCATACTCCGGAGAGATTCCTGCTTTTTATCCCTCTAATGCCTGTGCTAGTGCTTTGTGACATTACATCTCTGAGTGCTAAGTGGAGTGTTTGCTGGTGATGGGGAAGCCGAGGCCTCTCGGGAGCAGCGACAGGATAAGCATTACTGCTGCCAACCCCCCAGCCACAGAAATCTCTACCTCAGTCCCTGGCACTGTGAGCTCCCTGGTGCCTGATATGAAATTTTAAACGAGGCTGGAAGTTGGAAGCCAATTTTTAAGGTTGCCAAGTCAGTCTCCCAAAAGCAATGCCAGACTTACCTGCCTAGGTCTGTTGTGAGAGAGTCTTTACCTGCAGATAACTGCTGGTGGGCATTAGCAAGCAATGCTTGCTTGATGCAGGCCCCTGAGGAGCAGAGAGCCTCTTATGACCCACAGCTTCAGCCAGTGCCCCCCTTATTGCTGAATTAGCTTTGAATCAGCAGGAAAAAAAAAACTATATCTCATTAAAAATTCAGGGAAGAGGAGTGGATGCTGTTTCTCTTAACTTTAGTAAGGCTTTTGACAGTGTCTGCCGTAACATCCTCATTGACAAAGAGATGAAGTATGGACAGTGGTGAGGTGGAATGAAAACTGGCTAACTCCCAAGCTCAGAGGGTTGTGAGCAGCAGCACAAAGCCCAGCTGGAGGCCAGTCACTAGTGGTGTCCCCCAGGGGCTGATACTAGAGGCAATACTGTTTAACGTCTTAATCAGTGATCTGGATGATGGGACGGAGGGCACCCTCAGCATATTTGCAGATGGCACAAAACCCAGAGGAGTGGCTGGTACGCCAGAGGGCTGTGCTGCCGTTCAGAGGGACCTCAGGTGGCTGGAGAGATGGGCAGAGAGGAACCTCATGCGGTTCAGCAAAGGGAAGTGCAGAGTCCTGCACCTGGGGAGAAATCACCCCATGCACCAGTACTTGCTGGGGGCCCCCCTGGGAGTCCCGGTGGGAAAACAAGTTGAATATGCACCAGCAATGTGCAGTCATGGCAAAGAAGGTCTATGGCATCCTGGGCTGCATTAGGCAGAGCATTGCCGGCGGGTCAAGGGAGGTGATCCTTCTCCTCTACTCAGCACTGGTGAGGCCGTATCTGGAGTACTGTGTCCAGTGCTGGTCTCCCCAGTGCAGGAGAGATATGGACATAGCAGAGCAAGCACAGTGACAGGCCATGAAAATGGTGAAGAGGCTGGAGCATCTGTCATATGAGGAGAGGCTGAAAGAGCTGGGACTGTTCAGCCTGGCGAAGAGAAGGCTAGGGGGGAACTTATTCATGTGTATAAATACCTGATGGGGAATATAAAGAAGATGGAACAAGGCTCTTCTCAGTGATGCTTGTGACAAGAGACAATGGGCATGAATCAAAACACAAGAAATTCCATTTAAACGTAGGGAAAAGAAAGCTTTTTTATCGTAGGTGTGATCAAACACTGAAACAGGTTGTCCAGAGAGGTTCTGTGGTCTCCATCCCTGGAGATATTCAAAATCCAACTGGGCACAGCCCTGGGCAACCTGCTCGTGCTGCCTCTGCTTGGAGCATGGCGTTTGGACTAGGCAATCTCTGGAAGAGCCTTGGATTGCCTTCCAACCTCAGCCAATCTGTGGTTATGTAAAAATTTTCTTTTGATGGTGTCTCCTAGCCTTATGCCATGGGAGTCGCCTCAGTTCTGGTGCTTCTGCACATTGGAGTTCCTGGCCTTGCAGTGGAGGGATTCATCAGCGTTGGCTTACTGAAGTCTGACAAGTTGCACGTAAAGAGAAATTGAAAGAGAGAAGATGAAGAACTAGAGTGACCCCTGGCAAAACATCATCGGGGTGGAAACCCAATCCTGTAACCTTCTGCCTAAAATAAAGAAATAACTGACTGTTAATACAGATCTTTTTCTTGGATAATGCTTGTGAACATCGCAGCAGCGAAGGCCATTCAGTAGGAACAAATCTAGTCTGATCAAGGCTTCTACCTACTGTTATCTTTCTCTGGGCAAAGGTGGTGATTGTTGCTGTACTCCTTTTGGACACCTGGTAGCATAAGGTGCATGAGCCTGCTGATGGCAGAGAGAGCCTGGGGAAGGAGCTGTGCTCGGAATAACACATGGCCGGCGTGGCTGCAGTGGTGCCAAGGCAGAGGGCATCCTCAGAGAGTTTGCTTATAGTAAGTCTAAGAGGTAATGAGCATGTGCAAAAGTGGCCTCCTGTCACAGAGTGAGGTGAGCTCTGTTTCTAGTGGGAAGAATAGCAAGTATTGACAGACTCTGCAGTAATGTGCTTTGGATGCTAAAGGGCTCTCTACTTTTGTGGAAAGGGCATCAAAGCCATCTGTGGCTCGGAGCTGAAATCAAAAAAAAAAGAAAAAAAAGAAGCTGGACATGAAGCACAGATTTCATTTCTAGCAGAAAATGTAGCAAACATCTAGAAAAAGGGCTGCTCCGTCTTGGTGTCCTCACATCAGGGCTGCTGGATGTCTTTCTTGAGAATTTGCTTAAACCAAAAAGCTGCTGGACTAGCTATGGGGTGATTAGGTGACATGCAATGGCCTGAGATAGGCAGCGCATCAGGTCCCTCCAGCTTTACTCTCTGATTAACCTGAGTGGTGGATCCCCTAAACTGCTCCTACAGTTTGCAGACAACTGGAAGGCACAAGGCCAATTAATTAATCCATGGCAGGCATGGGGTCCCCAGACAGCTGTGTGAAGAGCTTTATGAACAGTAGAGGTAGTCATGGAGCAGACTGATTTCTTAGGTACCTCTTCGAATCTCTTCTCTCTCTCCCGCAAAGAAGTCTGCAAGAAGCCCACACTGTGATGCCCACTGTTTGAGCGACATGATCGATAAACTGCTCTCAAAATCTCTTGGGCACACGTGCTATTATTGAATTGTGTCTTTCTTTCTAGCACGGAGTTGATGTGAGTAGCACAGCAAGGTAACCTCCTAGGAACTGTTTCTCTATTGCAGTATGCTACTTTCTCCTCTCTACCAGGTAAATTTTGGCCCCTCCAAATGTATTACTGTGAGACCAGGGAACTTCACAGGGAGGATGCTGCTGTGGCCTCTGCTGGATCAGGGAGTCCTGTGATAGGGAAGATGAACTTGTAACAAGGAAGCAGGAGGTGGCAGCTTCCCTGTGGGCTTATTTCTGAGGTGCGGATCTCCTGCTTTACACGCCTGTGAATAGCTGTCCTTCTCCTCCTTCATTCCCCTGCATCATGCCTGTCTTGAATTATTTGGGCAGAAAAGAAAGCAAGCCACCTTGCTGTTAGCTTACAGTCTGGGCTGTCTCTCCTTCCACATGCCTGGTCTGCACAGGGGATTTCATCATCTTCGTCAAATGCGGACATGCTGCAATGTCCAGCCAGGGTTAGGCAAAGAGAGGAAGAGTTAAACATGGGATCTTTGTGTCTTAAAAAAAATCAGCAGAGCTTTGGTAGCTGAGCTGCAGAGACCTCCTTAGAGCAAACCTGGAAGCAGGTTAATACTTGCATCCAGCTGTTTGGGTAAAGTGTGGATCAGTAACTAGAAGGAGAGAGGTGTCTCTGATGGGGCTTGCACAGGTAGTTTTTCACAGTGACTTTGAGCCTTCGTGCTATCTATGAAGGGTTTTGAATTCTCTGAGACAGTGCAGTTTAATTAGGTCAAGCTGGAGCTGGCTGATGTCAGCTCCAAGTCAGCAGCTGGGCATGCCCAAGCTCAAGTCTGGACCAAACTCCCCATGCCCTGATGCCAGTGATGGTGAGGAGAGCTGTCTCAATTGGCCTGCATGCTTTGTGGCTTGCTTAGGCATGATGATCTTGATGCAACTCAGATATCTGATCTGGCGGCACAGCTGAAAATCAATTTTGGGGTGGTTTTTTTTTGTTGGTTTGTTTTTTTTTTTTTGTTTTTTTTTTAATAAAAACCTCCCTGGGCCCTGGGGCAAAAGTCCAGTTCTTGCCAGCTTCCCAGTTTCGTTCCAGAAGTGGTCTGCTCCTTGACTGAGCGTCACTGGTGTGGCTCACAAAATGGCTTGCTGCACACAAGTATTTATTAAATAAGGCAACGTCACCAGGGGGTTGGGTGGAAGGGCATGGATTCCCAAGATGTTCTGAGCAACATTAACTGTACTTATTGATCATTCCTTCTCTTGTTCATGGTGTTCCTCAGTTCCTGTGATATCATTGTTGTGGTACTTATTCACTCCCCTTGCACTTTGTGCAGATACTCCACCACATCTGCATACTTTGTTTCTCTCTCTGTACTGTTCTTTTGCCACATTCCTGCTGCTCTTTTCTTTTTTATTACTGTTTCCTAAAGGAAATTGAGGGGAATTCTGGCCTTTTCTGAAAACCAGTGTCCTTATACTCATAGATCTTATTATGTTTCGTTGTATAATGAATGCCTACAATCTCAGTATGACTGGAACATTTACACAGCAAAAAAGCATGAGGAAAACCTTTGGGTATCAGAGCTGTCTAACTCCTAGAGCCTCATATATTTTCCTAAAAACCTGCAGACTTTTATGAGGTAACTAACCCTCTATTATTTACCTCTGCTTAGCTTATCACTGAACTCTTACAGGGATTTTAGTTATTTCTTCGGGAATGCATGTGGAATGGTCACAGAGAGATAAACAGCATATGCAATAAGCAGTTATGGGGGGAAGTAACAGGGGTAATATCACTGAAAATGCAGGTTATTTCACAGGCAACTTCATCAGCATAAATAATTGAAATTGCAGTATCTCTTACCAAAACGTGGCGTGCTTTACTGCTTTGGTAGCTATAAGAAAGCATTCACCTTAGTTTGTGTATTTTGCAGATTTCGGAGAACGTAAAGCATCTCACTGCCATATGTCACTTAATCCCCAAAGACACAGATGTGTCCCATCTGCTTTTGTTCTTACGTGCAGGGTTGTTGCTTTTGTCTGGGGCTGCAAATGCATTATTTCTTTCAGCGTCCTTGGCTTTAAAACGTATGCCATCACACTAGGTGAAGAGTACTCGCACGGGAACCAAGGGCACGGCAACAGCTGCCTCAAGCCTCCGTGTGTGTGGTGCATGTTTGTGTGTTTGGGTATTTGAATACTTCTCCCATTTAAAACCTCTTTTTAATCTACTTCCCTTCTGCATAATCTTCGATTCTAATCTTTGGTTCTCACTGTGCAGATTGTTTCTGCGTCTTACGCTCAAAACTCATTAGGTACCCAGAGAAATCTAAGAAATGCCATATTTTCCTAGGCAAATTGTATCTAATCTTCCTGATATTGGCCATTTCTGTTTGATTGTACCAGTTAAAGGACTCCTAGTAGAAATGGGTATTAAAGGGTATGTGACAAAAGGTTTCAACTCAGAGACTTGAGGCACATGACAACGTGCTAAGAAGAGAATGTAGGCCATTACATAGTGAAAGAACGGATTATTTTTTCAGTGGTTCCTGCTGGCTTGGTGCAGGTGTTTTAAAGACAAGGATATATGTGTGTGAGGTGAAGAGACGTGTGTTAGGCTATTACCAACATTGGCATACCTCTCCAATGTAGAGTAGTTATCTAAACTGCTTCATTGCTCTGGAACAGAATCGGAAAGGGAAAAAACCTGTATTGTTAGTGTACTGCTTTTTTTCATTAGCTCCATACAATACGAGTGTAAGTGCTACAGTACTAGACGTAGAGCAGCATGGGAGCAGCAGATGGAGGAGCAGAGGAGCGGAGGGGGACTCACCTAGCTGAGACACGTCACAGCAACCCTTGCCAGCTATGCTGGGATTTTGCGGGGAGCAGCAGTAAATGAAATGGCACAGACCATAAAATCAAACGCAGTTCTCCTAGGTAATATACTTTCGTCACAGACTTGCCTTTACTAGGCAGAAAAAACCATTCCTTTTTTCACAAGTCGCAGGTGAGGGACCTTGCCTCAAAACCCTTGCCTCAATGTGATGTTCCTGAGGCAGATGTGATAGCGTTGAACAGCTCGGGGCGATGCAGATGTCAGGTCAGAGTGAAAATGCTCCAAACGGCCGTGTCGCAGAAACCAACCAGCCAGTGTGTCCAAAGGTGTTGCAGTGATCTTTCCCCCTCCTCTTCATGACAGTCAGCTGCAGCGGTGGTTGTCCTGGAGTTGGCTGCTTCCTGAAGGATGCATTTTTGTCTCTGGAAGGGCAGCCTTGTCCACCTGCAAGTTGTTCTGCACAGCCATCCTCAGCAGCAACAGTACTCAGAATGAAATGTTCTTCATTCGTCGGTGGCACCTTCCGCCCTCTTCGGTGTCACCTGAGCCCCAGCTGTTGCCCGTGGGCAAGGTGAGAGGGCTGGGAGATGTGAATAGACGCCTTCCCAAGACCTGAAATGGTTTCCTGCTCAGGGCGCAAAACTTACCTAAAACTCCCCTGGACCACATTCAGCCCTGTTTTAAGGAGCGCTGCTGAGCTTCTCCCGAGCCCGGCTTAACGCGCTGTTGGCCTGCGTGGCAGGTGCTGTGCTGCTGGCTGGCTGGTGCCAATCCGGAGGTTTTGGGCAGCACAAGTGACTGCAATCAAGGGACTTCTCTAAGAAGTCTGCGGCTGTAGTAGTCTAGGTCTTCAATGACAAGGGGAAGTCTAAATACAGGCGTGAAAATTCCCAGCAGGGAGTCTGAATTTATTTCACTCTGAAAATGGAAGCTGCTTTTAAGATGGTCTTGATGAGTGAAATCGCTGGCTCGGAGCAAATTAGACTTGTGGCCAGTCAAACAAGTGTCTGCAGATACCTGACGCAGGGCACTCACAATTGTGAGAAGTGCTTTGTTTTGGCTGATTCAGTGCAGATTAGCTTATGTGCATATCTAGTGGCTGAATATTAGCTGTATCATGAAGTAAGGGCTGTTTTTCCCCCAGTTTCTGAATGTCACGGGGTCTTAATAACGCCTGAGTGTTTGTTAGTTTTGATCTGCCCCTGTTTTCAGGATGCCAGAAGCAACTACCTCTTCTTCAGGTACAAGCCTGGAGTCCTGGTTTTGCTGGAATCTGCGGGGGTATGAAACATATGGCTTTCCTTGCTGTACTCTGCCAGGCAAACCGGTATTGACTGACTGACTCTGATCCTCACCAAGAGGAGCAATGAAGCACAGTGAAAATAAGGCACTTTCAGGCAATGGGAGAACTTGATTTGGACTTGACTTTAGCCTCTTGGGATCAAACCTTTGGTAACTCCAGTATAACGGTCTGAAATTATGCCAGTGCAAACAAATCAAAATTGGTGTCCCAAGTGTCCAGGTGGAGTAAAACTGTCATCTTGTGATTCAGGAGCAGATGTCTGCACGTGTGAGACATTTGCTGCTGTAAGAGATCCGAATGAGCCTGAAAAGTGAAAAATGGCCCCATGCTGTCTGGCCTGCTCTCTTGCATGCCCTCCTGTCCCCGAAAGGCTGGTGTCATCACTGGCTGGCAGTCAGCTTGGCCCTTGAACAAAACGCTGCTGCAGAGGGTATGCTGCAGGGTAGCTGCTTGGCTTCCTTAGAAAGGCATGTCTTTTGCCTTGAAGCGACCGGCTGAAGGCAGAGTTGAAGGATAGAAAGGGAGAAAACCTCATTTGGTGCAGAAATATAAATCCTGAGCTTTGAAAGCCTGCTGGAAGAACCTAGCTGTAATTCCCATCGACACAGATATTCTGGGTACCTTGCATACGTTGACCAAGTTCTTTAGACTGGAGTTGCCATTAATTAGCATGTGTGAGATACTTTAACTTTGTGTTGTGGTATCAGCTGGAAGGTCCCACTGGGGGTGAGAGCCCCCTTGGGCTAAACCTCGTACAGCTGCTTGGTGGGAAGGTGTTGCCAACTGAAACAGGGAAGAGCGACTGCATGGCAACTTAACCCATAGGGATGAGCCCAAGCACCAATATCAAGCCCATGGGAAAGCTCGGAAGGAGCCTGGACTGGGGAGGAGGGCAAGGGTCTGCTTTGCAGTTGTTTGTGAGGACCTTGAAGCTTTCAATAAGTAATCATGAAAGCAGCATGAATAATGCTTTCTAGTCCTAGCCTTAGCTAGGGTGGACTACTGAAAATTTCCTGGATATCCTGTGGCTCCTTCAACCCCAAATCTGCTGCAGTGGAGTGAATCTGCAGCAGTGAGAGACGGCTTTAGCTGTGTGATTTGGCAAGCCCCTTCCTTTGTTTACAAGATGTGCTTTCCGGGATCCAAGGGCAAACCAGGCTTTTGTTTCTCTGAGAATTCATAGATACATTTTGACCTTGGAGAGGGTTTTTTTAACTAGCTTTCTATCTGGCTACAGTGGAACTGAGCCCTAGGAATACATGGATAGCCGTGACAGCTGTGCAGTGATTTGGCTCCTAGCATGTGTGTCTGGGCTGTGCACGTGCATGTGGACTCCTTCTGTCCCGCCTGGAGGAGCACCTTCAGGGTTGCCTAGGAGTCTCTGACTTCCTGAAATTCCTAGGCCCTTTTGTCGATGGTATGTGATGCCTGTACAAGAACGGGTCTAATTCAAAGTTGCTGTCTGTTTGCCAGCTCTGAAGCTCTCAACTTGAAACTCGGACAACTGCAAACCACCTAACAACTATTTCTTTCATTCTTTATTTCCTCTTCCTATTGTTCCAGCCGCTCCTCCTCAGGCTAGATTTGAGTGTGCTGATGACTTTTCTAAAGTGGCACGATATTCAGGGAGAAATAATCCGTCATCTCACATGCCGTGTTTCACCACCCTGCAGGCTCAAGATGAGGAATTTCTTCTCCGAAAAGGGCACAAGATGGCTAAGAATTATGGAATGAATTTTCTGAAACTCAATATGAACCCCTACATTAGGCTGCTTCCCGCCTCACCCCAAACCTCCTGTCTCAGAGGAGAAGAAAACACTAAGCAGCAACCTCCTTTACGGACAACCTATATTCAGCCCCACTGAGCCCCCCCACTTCTGGAGTCATGTGTCCCACTGGGGCTCCTCAGGGCAGCACGAGGCAGACACTGTCTCGTGGAGTGAGTCTAGCTGAGGCCATGGAGACGAGGAGGGGCCTGGAGCACGGCATGTCCAAGGAGAGGCAGACAGAAACGCTTTTGGTTTTAGCCTGGGAACGAGAAGGTGAAGGGGAGCTCCCCTAGCTCTCTCCAGCTCCCGTGTGAGAGGGCACTGAGATGATGGAGCCAGACTCCTCCAGGAGGTGCACAGGCACAGCGCCAAACAGACACAAGTCACAACACGGGGCATTGCCAGGGGACCAATGGAGAATTTTTTTCTCAGGAGGGTGCTCACCTCCCGAGAGAAGGGTTCAGCAAGGCTGTAGCATCTCCATCCTTGGAGATCTTCTCATCTCACTGCACAAGGAGCAACCGAACTGAGTTGTCCCTGCTGTGAGCAGGGGGTTTGGACCAGGTGACCTCTGGAGATCCCTTCCAGCTGAATTATTCTACAAGTCTAGGTTTCTATATAGATGCGATCCTCTCTCACCCCAGCTGTGCTTTGCAATCTACCGCTTTATTTTCTCTCTTGATATGGTGGGGATCAAAGCGACCAGTGACTCTTTCCCACATAGTCTCAGCTGAACTTTAGGGAAGATGGTGTGCAGTCTTGTCAATCCCACCTGCAAACTGTGGCTTTAGGCTGTTATTTGAACAGCAGCAGACTTTCCAGCTGTCGCTGTGTTAGCCTCCGGCTATTAATAATTCCCATAATTCCCATGGCAAATTCAGCCAAAGGGAGTGGGCAGAGGTCCCTCTTGTCCTGGACAGTGGCATGGAAAGGAAGGCTTGACACCTCTCTCAGGGAACGAGGCGGGAAGGGTGAGCTCCTCACCATCCTCAAAGGGAAACGAGCTCTCCTTAAAATCTGTCCTTTCCTCTAAATCCTTTGTCCAAATCCAGCCTGCATTAAGGAGAGAAATGAGGACTGGTAACTGACCTGTCCTCACTCAACTTTCTGGAAGGTGAAAAGCACTGCAGACATCCATTTCAGTGCTCTGTGCACCACAACTCATAGCAGGTCATCCAGCTGACTACAGGTTATCTTTCCATTGCAAACTACTGGCTTAGTCATGAGCCCTGAGCGGGAAGACAATGTTATTTCCAGACACATCATCTGATTCTCACCTCTGACTTGTCATTTGCTGCTTTCCTCAATGCAGAAATTACTTGGTAAGCAGCACTTTTTCTGCAAGCCAGATTTGCTCAGGAGTGTACTCCAAACCAGCAACAACCTCCGTTCTACCTATTTTATTCCCATGGATATTACTCTTTCCTCTCTTCCTTAACTGGATTATACAGGGTCTCTGTGTAGTGAGCATCCTCTGGCAACCATGTTAGGAGCTGTGCAAATTGTTTAGAACTACTTTAAATGCATACTAGAGTTGGGGAGACATTATCTCTCTCTCTCTCTCTCTCTCTCCATGCTTATGACAAACAAGTAAAACTCTGTGCTAATCCTTGGTTCAGGATGTGCAGTGAAATTGAATGGATTTGGGGTACTTATGTCCCCTTGAAAACTACAGCCATCAGGCTTAGAGGAAAATATTCCCTGCTGTGTGATTGAAGTAGCCATGCTCTCAGACTCTGGGAAGAGTCATTTCATCACGCAGGCACAAGAAGCAAACATGCTGTTCACCGTTCCCTCTGCACCATGGAGATATTAAGTGGAGATTATCTTTCTGTGCTTGGAGAAGTTTTCAGCTGCTGACAAAATCATGCAATATGCTACTGCCATCACTAACTCATCCTCTTCCCTCAAGTCTTCGGAGAGCAGACCAGAGGGAGAAAAAAAGGTCTGGAGCTGTCTTTAAAAACTGAATCTTGTACCTGAAATGGGAACTTCTGCTTTGAGACGGTCAGATGGCCCCCGTGCTGAGCCTGGGCTGAAGGCTCCTCAGACACTACCTGGCATTGTCCCAAACTCCATGCAAATGCTACTTTCTTGTGCACTGTTACCTTTGTGGAGTCTCAAACTCAGAGCACTATTCCAATAGGCAACTATACCAATAGGTCCTGGTGAGGTTGGGGCCCAGGTGCTTCTCCTGGATCCTCTCACTCTTCCTAGTGAGATTTGGGAACAGTTAGCACAGAAAGATGTAGCCCAGATCACTGTCAGCTACTGCGCATGAAAAGAGCTCCAACTTTCTTGGAGCCTGGCGACTTCTCACGAACAGGACCTGGGCCAGTCCCAGAGTTACAGCTGTGCCTACTGCAATGCAAAGCAGTAAATGTACATATAAGATTAGTGAGTTAACATGAAGCCTTCTTCACTGAAATGAAAAGTCGATCTCAAGGGGCATGCATGTGCAGCAAGTTGCTGTAGCAGACAGTAACACACAGCAGATCGTCTCAGGAGACTTGTCTAGGACTTTGCCTGCATGTCTTAAATGTGTTGACATGTCCCTGCCCATGGGACCCTGTGTGTCTGTATGCCTGAGCAGGCAGCTAGCATTGCTTGCTGGAGTGACCAGACTCTGGTGTGCATGCCCTTAGAGGTTATAGCAATGGCTATAATGGGCATGGACAGTAATTTCCCCTCTCTGCAAGGTGCATGTGTGGCATCTTTTCAACCAGTACAGAAGAAAAGACCTACTTGTTCAGGCACAAACCTTTCTCATCTCTTTCTATTTTCGACTTTTTCCAGATCCTTTGCAATCTTTTAAACTCTGTGTCATCCCAGGAACGCAGAGGATCCGGGGAACTGGGGTGAGTGTGGCCTTCAGCCTTCACTTAAGGGTGCGAAAGACTCTCAGTGATCTGACTTTTACACCAGGTGCTTGCCTGGTAACCTGTATGAGGTTCAAAGGTAGAGCTCTTCCGCTGACCACCTAAATTCACATGACTTTACACGGCACTCCATTAAGGCACAGGACTTCTAGCATGTGTCGGACTGGGTTTTTCCGAAGTAAACCAGTTTGCTCTACACAGTTCAGTGCAATTACATCAGTTCTACCGAGTTAAGGTCCAAAGTTTAAACTCCATATATTTAAATACCAGCCTTGATTCTTCCCTCTACAGAGACCTCTAAACCCAGGTCACCTCAGTCTAACTAGCTCACATTAAACAAATTGCAGCTTGGCAGCAGAATTGGGCTTTTTGAGACTGTCTTGCCAATGGTATTGCTGCTGCAAGAACAGCACCTGCTTGCATGGAAGTGAACCAAGGACAGTAGCGAAGATTTGCTCCTAGAGATGACCAGTTGTGCTCTAAGGTGATCACCAGGACTGGGCTAAGACCACAGAGATACAGGAAGCATGAAATGAGCGTGGAGTTCAACCCTGCGCTGTGAGTGAGCCAAAGACGAGCTGTTTTGCACAGGCTGAAGAAAACCAAGCCAGGCTGAGCGACTTCATCGCTTACGTCTGTAAGCTGGTTAGCTCGCTTGCAGCCTCCCCTGCTGTGGATGTGCCCCGTGCTGCTCAGCTCTTCCCTTCCCAGAGGGGTGGCAGCGGGGAAGCTCTGTCCTTCCCTTGGCTGTGCCTTGGCTGGGCTTTTGAAAGCCTCAGGGCCAGAGGGTGGCTCTGCTGCTGGGCTGCACAGAGCAAGGAAACCAAGAGGTCTGAAGACCACACTGATGCTGCCTCTTGTGCTTGCACAGAAACCTGCCTGAACGAGCAGATGTGGGGGCAAAGGGGTGGTTGTTTTCACCATTCAAGGGTGCCGCAAATATAATTCTCAGATTTGCTGTCCAGTGCAGAGGGTGTTAGCCCATTGGGTAAATCGCTGGGCCTAAATACACTTGATTTGTGGCTCAACTTAATTCTTATTTCCCTGTGGCAAAGTGAAGGCTTGACTTTTTTTTTCTTTTTTTTTCTTTAAAACTAAAAGATGATGACAACAGGCCAGCCTACATTTCATGTCAGCTTTGGTCCTGTAGGTTAAGTTGGTGAGGAGTCTCGGTGCCAGGAAACCATGAGGAGGGGTCGTTTGCCACGACCGGCAGCCCAGGTTGGTGCTTGGCTGGAGCTGGTGTTAGGACGCATTTGGGAAGGAGGGCTGCAGCGCCCTAGCAAGAAGGGCATGTCTGCCAGGGCTCCCAGCGGTGGTGCAGGCGAAGCTGGGATGAGGCTGTCAAAGCAAAAAGTTGCAAAAGGACTGAAAAAAGTGATGCAGGGATTTTTTTTTTTTTCTCTTCTGGCTTATTTCCTGTCCTTCCCCCCTGCTCTCCCCCCCCCCACCCCCAACTTTCCTGTCAAAAGGCCTTGGAGGAGGTTTTAGTAAGTAAGAAATTGTTATGAATTCTGTTGGAACAAGGCAGCAGCGTGCGAGAGTGATGTTAGTCACGACGGACTCGCTGTGACTTCCCCACGTGGGTGCAGTGGGTGATCCTGGGGGAGTTCATTCGCAGTGCCCTGTCAGAACGGCTCTGCTACGGATAACTTGCTAATAACATCTTTATTTTTTTCTCTTCTCATCCCTTGACCAGTTCTTGGGGCTTTTCTTAAAAAAAAAAAAAAGAAAGAAAGAAAGAAAGAAAGAGAAAACCCTCTATCCCTATAGAAGGGGGCATGTACAGACCATCCTGATTAGAGATTCATTTTGCTCCGTGTTAGCAGCTGTCTGTAAAAGTGCATACTTTTACATATAAAGAGCTGGTAAAAGCACCTAATAACAAACTGTCTGAATTATTTATAAAAGCAGTTTGTGTCTTCACAAGCTGCTCAGAAAAACTGAGCGTTGGCCTTGATGAATTAGTGATTACACTGTATTTAAAAGGCAGTATTTTAACCACTCAAAGTGGCACTGCACACGAACTGAGTTACATCATAACTAGCTGCTATCAATCACCGGGCTGTTAGTTCAGCTCCTGGAGAAGCACAGAAATATCTTACAAAGAAAGAGAGCAAAGCTCTCGGTTAAGGGAAGTGGGGGAACACATCTCTGCAATACCTCTGCCACTTTAGGTAGCTGAAAAGTGGGGGTACGGCGGTGAAAGGTGCAGATGTTTTGCAGATTCGTATAAGCTGATGAGGAATTATATGGGTGCAAGGGACACGTGTGGTCCAGTGCAACATCATGTAGACGTCAGCTTCCTGTGCCCCTGGGCTTCTGGAATATGTGGACCATGTTATACTCTCTGCTTTAAAGAGACAATCCTCATTTCCCTGTGCAGAAATCGTGCATGACAGGACATAGTCCTGCACATCTGGAATACTCAGTGTTAGAACTCAGAGTTGCTGAAGGCAAACGCGTTTCACATAAAAAGCTGACCTTTTTAGGGAGTAATAAAAGCACACTTTGTGTAGGATCCTGAATATCATTCAGGATTGTTGCAATTTCAGCTTCTCATTTAAAAATCCTTTATTAGCTTTACAAGCCTCCATGTTTCGGAAGGATAACACAGTCCCTGCTTTTGTTTGTAACACACTGGAACTTCGGGATGTACAGTTGGTCACACTGACAACTTAGACTACAAGACTACAATAATTTACATCATTTTGCATGTTTAAGTCTTACAGAATGATGCACAGAAAATAAACAGTTAAGAATTTTTCTTCTGGTCATATTTTCTTAGCAGAAAAACACCATTTCAGCCTCACACCTATAAGGCTCTAATAGCCAGCCTGTCCAGCCAGCAGTTACAGTTTCTTATTCCCAAAAAAGCACTAATAAGGTAAATCTCTAAAGGAGATCAAGAACATTTTCCTCTTGAAAATCATTCAATGCGTTTCAACCATTTCAATACATTTCTGAAAGTGAAAATAGCTGTTTTCATTTAAAAAAAATACAGCTCTTCCCTTCTTAAGATGAGAAGGTGCTCAGTAGCATAAAATCCAAAGGCTTAGTCAAACTGGTTACAAAACTCCCCTTAACTTCAGTGGGACCAGGACTGGATTCAGACAAGGTTTAGACTGCACGCAGAGGTAAGTCCTAAAAAGAGAGCAGGGAGCTCTCAAGGCGCAGCAAGCTGAAGCGCCAGGAGGAGGAGTCACCAAGCCCTGTAGCCATGCGTGCCAGCGGGAGGGCATCAGCGGCCTGCTATTGCGTCCTGGCAGCGCAGCTAGGGTGCGCGTCTTAAAGCCAGCGGGTTTTGCATACGGCCTCATGATGAGCGCCAACGTGGAAGAGGCAAGCATCAGCAAGAAGCATGCTGTTACTGAGCAGCTTCAGTAAGGTTTTGCTGGCAAGTGCAGCCCTGGCAATGGGTTGCGGGCTGCCCTCCTAAGCAGGAGCTCTGCCCCGTCGGCAGCTGAGGGCTGCTAGCAGAGCAGCTGCAGAAAGACTCTGGGCACAGGGCGTTTGTTGCAAAAAGCTCCTTTATTGGGCTAGTGGCAGCAGTGCTGCTGCCCTGGGCAAGGGAGTTTCTGGCTGCAGGGCTCTGGATGCTCGGTGGCTGGCGGCGTGAAGCCTGCCACTGCATCTCTGGGCAGGAAGACCTCTTTCAGCATGCTTAGTGCAAGAGGCTGCTGAGGGGTCCCTGCAGGTGCCCGGCGTCGCAGAGTCAGCACCTCGGCGACCGCCACAGGCACCCTCCTGTTGCCTGAGTGGAAGCCATGGAGGCATGTGTCCAGCAGGCAGCGATGCAGGCATGCGGGGATCTCAGAGAGGTGCTGCTGCAGAGGCAGGAGCCTGCAGAGGTGTATCTCCAGCTGTTTCAAGCGGAAGGGGGAAAGCAGCGATGCGTGGAGGAGAGAGGCGAGGCGGCGCAGACGCTGGAGGTGGCATGTGCCCTGCAGGGCATGCGTGGCCGTGCGCCTCCAAAAGAGCCTGTGTGGCGCAGTGCACTTCTGCAGCAGCGCTGTACTTCTGGAGAGGCCAGCCTGGGCTCACTGGCTGGCCAGAAAATGCCCAGGTTGCCTTGCTGCATGCCAAAGAGGATGTTGATGAGCAGGGTGCTCCCGGAGGCGTTTGCCAGCCGGAGCTTGCAGGTGCGGGAGGAGGGCAGCACCATGAGCTGGCAGCAAAGACCAGCTCCTCCTGGCTGACGTTGCTCTGCTGCTGCTGCTGCTGCATGAGGTGCTCAACCTCTTGCTGCAGCCGAGCCATCTCGTGCCTCAGGTGCTGCACGCGCCGCTGCACCCGCTCCTGCGTGCCCAGATCCACCTGGTCACTGACCTTGAGCGGGTGCTGGACGATGCCCAGCACAGCCAGGACGAGAACAAGACACACAGCCATGGCCTGTAGGAGATGGGAGAGCAGCGAGTGAGCGGGGCTGGCTGCGAGAGAGCAGGCAGCTTGGCAGCAGGAGCCGGCAGCACTTGTGCGAGCAGCTGCCAAGGCGGCCCCGTGGCCGGCCAAAATTTGATGATGGGGGCAGGATGGAGGGTGAAACGGAGGGTCCCAAGACTACACATCAGCAGGAGAAAGAGAGAGAAGAGCTCTAATCATTTATGGCCATGAACACTGATCAGACTTCCATAACTACAGGGGATACTGCATTTGTTCTGTAGGCGCCCACGTCAGTGGATCAACTGACTGCATCCCAGTTGAGTGGATCAGCTGGTGTACGTGTTTCTCCCTGAGTTCATCAAAAGAGCGTGACTGTCTCCCAGAGTTAGACCAACATGGGGGGAAGCGTATACGTGGCTCAGCCCAACGTAGAGTATAAAACGTGAACAACTCGCAGAGGAATTTTGACGAGAGCAACGGGCTTGAGCTGGCTTCAACCCACGTCGTCCTTCCCAGGGACTGGGGACACGCAGCGTCATGACGGTGAACATATTATAGAGACTGGTAATGGGAATCCCATTAGCATATTGCAATTGCTATATTTTGCTAAGTGTAGCTTACACTTGTATGGTGATTTCAGTAGCTTGCTTTATCACTCTGCTAAATCAAAAATCCCAGGTGGCATCAAATTTCTTCAACAAAATAAATTTTGATATTAAACATTACACTCTGCATGTGTGGAATATCTAGAAGAACTTGGCCAGAGGGTATCGGACTCTGACACTTGGATTGCTTTGCATGACTCCCGCTGTGCATAAGCCGTCAATTCAATAGGATACGTTCAACCTGAAATACGTTATTTTTTAAGTCGCATGTTCTCTTTCTACATCTTAGTTTGTGTGTTGCAGTTCTTAATCTCAAGCACTGCTGTCCACCCTGGAGCTAACTGCCTTGCTAAAAATGACATAAAACTTGGTGTGTGGTTTATTGCTCGGTTACTCTCCTCATATCTTATTTTAGCTCTATGAGCTAGCTAGGATTATGGAAATACTGTGTATTGGAAAAGATTTTGGACATAGCCGTAGTAGAAGAGGAAGAAAAAGCCAGAACTACAGTCTTCAGAGAGAACCCAAGGCTTGTTATTGCTTAAAGAAATTTGTAGCTCTTTCAGGACTTCAGAAGCACAAGGCCCAATGAAATCGTTTTTTTAATGAAACCTGGCCACAGATTGCTTTATATATTGGTCCAAACCTGCCCAAGCGTATGGACAGGAAGATTAAAGGAAACCTGGAAAACAAAGGAAACAGATAAAAGCATAGAGGAGAAAATCGGGCCAGTTTATACTGTCCTAGTGGCAGTATGTACTTTCTAGGCCTTTTGTTCTCTGGCTCCTTAAGCTGCAGCGCTACAGATTTCAGCCATGGCCTTGTTTGTGTGGTAGAGAGGCTTTCTGCCTACGGAAAATTGCAGTTGTGGTCTAATGTTTTGGGGAAAGACTGTTAGCCAGGTTTCTTCCAGCTGTTGGTGGGATCTCTGCGACGTTGTGCCTTCAGAGCTTTTTCTTCTGCTTTAAAGAAAATTAAGGGAAATGCTGTATTCTTCCTAGACCTTTCTGTCAGAAGTCAGAGGAAAAATGCTTCCTCTCTTTCGTCCACTGTATATGACCGCTAAAACAAAATGAACCAAGCGGTCTCTCTTCAGGTTTGTCAGCTGGCAGAAGAGCCCTGTAGTCAGCAGATGTACTTCTGGCGTAAGCCTGCAATCTCGGCACAAACTGCGATTCTAGAGAATAGAGTCATTGCCCATACTAACAGGAAAGGACAGAAACTCAACGTTGTAGAGTGTTACAAACGTGTGAAAATAGTACTACTATTGCCTCCACCCAAGTTGCCTCATCTGACAAATCCAGGCTTATTCCAAATTAGTGATATCCGCAGACATTGTGTCCTAACCTGCCTCTCTTATGCTGTCTCTTGAAGAGTTACAGTGGTGACCTACTGGAGTGGAAAGCCTGCTTGAAACCTGAGGGCTGAAAAGATGATTAAATCTAAAATCTTGCTGTTAGGGAGAGAGGGCAGGGCACAAACATATGTTACGTACACTTATATTTCACCTTTTTCGTAAGTACAGTATGTATATAATTTTTATATGTAGCTTATAGAACATCTACTGCATGTTTAATGAATGGCATGTGTCCTCTTAGGAAAACTTCATGTTTGTTTTGGAGTCGCTGGTTATGACTGCATCAAAAAGACAAAAAACTACTGTGCTATTAGTTTGAAAGGACTTATCCACACATTCAGTGGCAAAGTTAAATTGCTCCCTTTAACTCACTGGACACAAGAGTATTGGTATCATAAAAGAATTACCAAGATTTCTGTGTTTGCCATCTTTGGGAAATGGAAGCCATATGTTAACGGAGGACAAATGTCCGTATCAAGAAAATTAGTGGCTGTGTAAAGCTTTGCAGGAGACCCTTTTCATCCTTAACGCGCTATTTGGTGCTTCTTCAAAAGATGGTATTTCAGAAGAAGTAGAACCTATTAATCTGGTCATGTAGGTTTTGTAAAAACAGATGCGGATATGTTTGTTTCCTAAAAGCTAATCTAACCTTTTTTCTAAAAAAACAACAAAAAAAGGGGGGGCATATTTCTAAATGTGTACCTTTATCTTGAAAGATTACATTTATTGCTTGGCAGTCCTTGTGACCAGCACTGCTTAACATTCAAAATATGTGTTACCAAATCAGTGACATGCAGCTTTGTCATGTTGAAAAAGGTTACACATACATCCTGAAAGAATGCAGATTCCCAGCTGACACAACTGTAGGAGATAACGAGTTGTCATTGCTTCAAAGCTCTGGAGTTTCCTATGTATTCTGCTAGTGTTTTGCTGTCGTACTTGCACAGTGCATTCTTGTTTTTGAGTTGGACGATCTGTCTACTGGAATTCAGGGATCTTGCAAAAGCTGTTGTAAGAGGTGCTTGTGAGACTGCTCTGGCTGAATCTGGGTTCATTCCTGATGACTGCATGTGTGGAAAAGACGTTGCAGGTACAGGAGGAGGCTAAAGAGGCTGCAAGTGGCTGCTCTTTAGATAAGGCTTTAGAGTACACTTCTTCTTGATCCAGCGTTGCTCAAAATTCTCTTGAAACGCTCTAATATTTTTCAGCTCCGTCTTCCTTCCTGTGCCCCCATCAGGTATTTAGACGCAGGCATCCGGTGCCTTGCTGCACCGTCTCTTCTCCCGGCTGAGCTGAGCAGGGAAAGCTCTCCGAGCCTCTGCTGCTATGAGAGACACTGCAGGCCCTTGAAGATGTGGGCCCTGCGCTGCCCTTCCTGCAGTCAGTGCATGTCTCTGTTGCACTGGGGAGTCCAGCACCGCGCACGGCAGCGCAGATGGGGCCAGGCCAGTGCTGAGCAGAGGGTAAGGATGCCCTTGCTTGACCTGCTGACTACGCTGCTCCTCATGCATGAGGAGCTGCTGTTGGCCTTGCTAGGTGCAAGGGCACCTTGCTGGCTCCCGGTCAACCTGTGCAGCAGGAGCAGAGAAGGCCCTCCTTGTTGCGGGGCATGCAGGGCAAGAGCATGAAGTCACCAGGCACCAGCAAGGGAAATGGGCAAAGAAAGACGACAAGCAATGGAGGCATGTGTCCAGCAGGCAGCGATGCAGGCATGCGGGGATCTCAGAGAGATGCTGCCGCAGAGGCAGGAGCCTGCAGAGGTGTATCTCCAGCTGTTTCAAGCGGAAGGGGGAAAGCAGCGATGCGTGGAGAAGAGAGGCGAGGCGGTGCAGACGCTGGAGGTGGCGTGTGCCCTGCAGGGCATGCGTGGCACAGTGCGCTTCTCCAACAGCGCTGTACTTCTGGAGAGGCCAGCCTGGGCCCGCTGGCTGGCCAGAAGATGCTCAAGTTGCCTTGCTGCACGCCAAAGATGATGTCGACGAGCAGGGTGCTCCCGGAGGCGTTTGCCAGCTGGAGCTTGCAGGTGCAGGAGGAGGGCAGCACCACGAGCCGGCAGTGGTGGGATGGAGGCAAAAGGCGCCAGGCTTTTTGCACGACTTGCTGGAACCAGCGTGCGGTTTTCTGCACGTTGAGGTAGGAGTGGGTGCAGAGGGTGCGTAGGAGGCAGGGGCCCTGCTTTGTGGCCAGCTGTGCCTGGGGCTGGTGCAGGAAGCACAGCACGTCGCCCAGCACCCGCTGCCTGGGGCACATGCACTGCAGCTCCACGCGGACGCGGCCGTGCTGCGGGGCGCCGGCCATCTCCAGGTGGAAGGCATGCCCGGGTGGTGGCCTCAGGGGCACCAGCAGGCTGTAGCTGTTGTTGTGCTGGCAAGGGCTCCAGCCTGCACAGGCCCTGCCCACGCGGATGCCTGGTGCCAGCCGTGGGAAGAATGACTGGCAGGTGAGCACTTGGCAGGCCGCGAGCAGGTCGCCCACCAGCTCCTCCACCACCTTCCAGGCGTTGGCCGAGTCCTGCGCCGGCCACTGGAGGTGCTGCTGCAGAAACCTGCCCGGATGCCCGCATTGCTCTGCGCGGTCCTCCTTCTCCTCCTCTTGCTTGCTGCGGGAGGTACTCGGCTGGCTCCTGCTCTCCGACTGCCCGTGGCGCTTCCTGGCCAGCCAGAGGTGCCCCAAGAGCAGCACAAGGGCTCCCGCAGGCTGCCACAGCTGCCACCAGGCGCAGGCAGCAAAGACCAGCTCCTCCTTGCTGACGTTGCTCTGCTGCTGCATGAGGTGCTCAACCTCTTGCTGCAGCCGAGCCATCTCGTGCCTCAGGTGCTGCACGCGCCGCTGCACCCGCTCCTGCGTGCCCAGATCCACCTGGTCACTGACCTTGAGCGGGTGCTGGACGATGCCCAGCACAGCCAGGACGAGAACAAGACACACAGCCATGGCCTGTAGGAGATGGGAGATGGGAGAGTGAGCGGGGCTGGCTGCGAGAGAGCAGGCAGCTTGGCAGCAGGAGCCGGCAGCACTTGTGCGAGCAGCTGCCAAGGCGGCCCCGTGGCCGGCCCAAGGCACTGCTGTGCACAGCTCGGCCCTTGCGGGCGGGCGTGCGGGCGTGCGAGGAAGGCGTGGGACTGGCGCTGGTGGCCCGGCCCTCGTGCAGCCCAGCCTCGCCCCCGCGCCACTCACCTGGCCGAGGCTGCTGCAGCCGGCGCTGTCCCAGGCTGCACTGCCGTGGGGGCGGCTGCGCTGCGGGACCAGCGCCTGCGGGCGCCGCGGTGACAGCCCCCTGCCTTTGTGACTCGTGCTCTGTGCTGTGGCGGGGGCGCTGGCAGCCCCTGTGCAGGGCCAGCGGCCAGCCCTGGCCGTCGTCGCCAGCCCTGTGGCGCTGCCGCACACCTGCCCTGGGCAGCCGCAGCCGCAGCCCCGGCCCCGGCCCCACACGGCACCACAGGGCCCCACAAGGCACCCCAAGCCCGCGCAGCAGCAGCGCACAGTGCCCTGGGCTGCCCTTGCCAAGGCGGCAGAAGCAGCCCGGAGCCCTCAGCCCTGGCAAGAGAAAAACAGGAGCTGCCCAAGTGTCACCAGAATCGGGAATAAAACTCCCTAACACCAGTGTAGCATTAAGAAGTAGGCGTTCTCTTTATTACGGCGCCGGATGCACGGGGAATCGCTCCGCCCAGTGTGCATGCCGCATGTCGCATCATCCAAAGTTTATATTGCTCTGTTACATACATATGCATTAGATTTCCTGGAATGAGTATACATATTCATTCTATTTCCTGGAACCAGTTACCATATTTTCATAGCCATTACGCATGCGGCCTGAGTCTCCGGGGGGCTTCTGTGGGGGGCTCTGGTGGTCCCTGGGGGTCTCTGGTGGTCCCAGTGGTTGCTGAAGAGGTGCCTTTTCCATGAATTCCGAGCTCCTTTTCCATATATGGTCTCAGCTTGGCTCCTTTCTGTGTTTGAGAAAGCTGCCCCGTTGCTACTCTTGGTTTCAAGGGGTTTCTGCTGGTTTTTCTGTACTCCTTTGGGATGTATGAGTTACAGTTGCGAGAATTGTATCCTTGGGTGTGTTCTTTCCGAGGCTCCTGGTAACAGTTCCCCTGTTCCGCCCCTTTGAGACTCCTTCTTGTCTGAGGCCCCTGGTGACAGTTCCCCCCTTTGAGACTTCCAGAGTGGGAGCGAGCTCTTTGGGAGTCTCACCTAGACTGCATAATTCTGATAATACTTTTGACTTTCAGGTACACGCAATGGGGTACAACAGAATGTCATTAAAGGTAAACATTGGATCATAATACAGCCCAATATGCATACCACAACTCTGGCTATGATTATTACAAACAATTCTTTTAACCAGGTTAGGTTTGGTAGCCATGAAGTTAACCAATTCCGCCAGGAGGAAGAGGACTCCTTTTGTTTTTCCCACTGCTCTACTGCTTTTTTTTCAGCTGAGTTTATCCCTTTCTGTTGGGGCTCAAATCCATCATTTATGTATGTACGGCATTCTCGTCCTAGGAGAGCACATGTTCCTCCCTGACTAGCTAACAGATAATCTAGGGCCATACGATTTTGTAGAGTCACCACCCTGTCTTGAGCCATTTCATAAGATGTACTTATTTTCTGATTTTAAAAAAAGCAAAAAAACTCGACAAATAACTCAGCAACACTGTCGGGTTCCGGGTTTCAGATTGTTTTCTGCATTCTTATTTGAAGAGGATTTTTATCCGATGGAATGACTTTCCACTGAGGTTCTTCTGGCAGTGATGCTGGCTTAACTCGAGTGTAATGAACCCAAGGTTCGATTCCTTCCGCCTTGAGTGCGGTGTAAGTTGTCAGGAGTACCTGAAAGGGTCCCTTCCACCTCTCCTGTAAAGGTTCGGAGTTCCACGTTTTTATGTACACGAAATCTCCGGGCTGACACTGATGGACAGGAGTGTCCAGCGTGAGTGGTCCTGTCAAAACAATAGGCCGTCGGAGAGCCGCAAGGGCTTTCCCTAAAGAAATCAGATATACCTTTAAATCTGTTTCTCCTTTTACACGGATCTCCCCTGGAATCAGCGGCGCTTGGTATGGTTTCCCATATAATACCTCATAAGGTCTAATCTTACTCCTAGAGCTTGGCTGTCTTCTGATTCTCAAAAGAGCCAGTGGAAGGGCCTGTGGCCATCTTACAGAAGTTTCTTGACATGTTTTACTAGTCTGCTGCTTTAAAGTTTGATTCATTCTTTCTACCTTCCCACTCGACTGAGGCCTCCATGGGGTATGTAAATCCCACTCGATACCAAGAATTTTACTTAGCTGTTGGACTATATCTGCCACAAAATGCGGGCCCCGATCAGAGGACATTCCTATCGGTACCCCGAATCTTGGTATTATTTCTTTGAGCAATAGTTTAGTCACTTGCCTAGCTTTGTTGGTGCGACAGGGAGAAGCTTCCGGCCATCCCGAGAAGGTGTCAGCCAATACCAGGAGATATCTATAAGCGTTTTGCCTTGGTAATTCAGAAAAATCCATTTGCCAGTAATCTCCGGGGGAGCTTCCTTGCTTAGTGGTCCCCGGGGGCGGTCTTTTCCTGTTCGTAGGATTAATGTTTAAACAAACACAGGGCACTTTGCCATTACAGACTTTACTGTTCCAGTCATTCCTACACATATAATCGAATTCTGAAGACTAGAAATCATAGCCTCACTACCCCAGCGTGTTTCTTCGTGTTTCTTCTGCACAATTTCGGTCATTATCTGCGGTGGAACAATGACCTGTTTTGTAGGAGTTATTAACCAACCCTCTCCGTTTGGGGTTGCCTTTAACAGTAATGCTGATTGTTGATCTGCCTCACTGTAATTAGGACCAATGCAAGGATGCCTTGTCCAGCTGCCTCTTTGGCAGTTTTATCAGCTAATTGATTACCCACATTTACTGTGGTTTCTCCAGATTGGTGTGCCTTGCAATGCATTATTGCCACTTCCTTAGGTTTTTGGGGCAGTCCCGATGCAGGTGCTGACATCAGAGCCTTTTTAAAATCCCTAAAAGCTGCTTGGCATTTGGGGGTCCATAGGAGGAAGTTCTCGTCTGACCCCGTCAAAATTTCATAAAGGAATTTTACTAGTAGCCCGTTGTTGGGAATCCACAGTCTGCACCACCCAGCCACACCCAAGAATGCCCTCAGCTCTCGTGCAGTTCTTGCTTCTGCAGTTTGGCAGATGGCTTCTTTTCTGTCGGCTCCCAGTCTCCGTGGTCCTTGTGGAATCTCGAGACCTAAATAAATCACAGTCCCTTTCCCTACCTGAGCCTTCCTTTTGCATACACGATGTCCTCTTTGTCCTAGGAAATTCAACAGGCTTGTGCTCATCTGTAGACCCTCTCCCCTCGTCTCCGCAGCCAACAAATTGAATTCTTGGAAATTGAATTGAATTCATGGAAAAGGCACCTCTTCAGCAACCACTAGGGACCACCAGAGACCCCCAGGGACCACCAGAGCCCCCCACAGAAGCCCCCCGGAGACTCACACCGTATGCGTAATGGCTATGAAAATATGGTAACTGGTTCCAGGAAATAGAATGAATATGTATACTCATTCCAGGAAATCTAATGCATATGTATGTGACAGAGCAATATAAACTTTGGATGATGCGACATGCGGCATGCACACTGGGCGGAGCGATTCCCCGTGCATCCGGCGCCGTAATAAAGAGAACGCCTGCTTCTTAATGCTACACTGGTGTTAGGGAGTTTTATTCCCGATTCTGGTGACACTTGGGCAGCTCCTGTTTTTCTCTTGCCAGGGCTGAGGGCTCCGGGCTGCTTCTGCCGCCTTGGCAAGGGCAGCCCAGGGCACTGTGCGCTGCTGCTGCGCGGGCTTGGGGTGCCTTGTGGGGCCCTGTGGTGCCGTGTGGGGCCGGGGCCGGGGCTGCGGCTGCGGCTGCCCAGGGCAGGTGTGCGGCAGCGCCACAGGGCTGGCGACGACGGCCAGGGCTGGCCGCTGGCCCTGCACAGGGGCTGCCAGCGCCCCCGCCACAGCACAGAGCACGAGTCACAAAGGCAGGGGGCTGTCACCGCGGCGCCCGCAGGCGCTGGTCCCGCAGCGCGGCCGCCCCCACGGCAGTGCAGCCTGGGACAGCGCCGGCTGCAGCAGCCTCGGCCAGGTGAGTGGCGCGGGGGGCGAGGCTGGGCTGCACAAGGGCCGGGCCACCAGCGCCAGCCCCGCGCCTTCCTCGCACGCCCGCACGCCCGCCCGCAAGGGCCGAGCTGTGCACAGCAGCGCCTTGGGCCGGCCACGGGGCCGCCTTGGCAGCTGCTCGCGCAAGTGCTGCCGGCTCCTGCTGCCAAGCTGCCTGCTCTCTCGCAGCCAGCCCCGCTCACTCTCCCATCTCCCATCTCCTACAGGCCATGGCTGTGTGTCTTGTTCTCGTCCTGGCTGTGCTGGGCATCGTCCAGCACCCGCTCAAGGTCAGTGACCAGGTGGATCTGGGCACGCAGGAGCGGGTGCAGCGGCGCGTGCAGCACCTGAGGCACGAGATGGCTCGGCTGCAGCAAGAGGTTGAGCACCTCATGCAGCAGCAGAGCAACGTCAGCAAGGAGGAGCTGGTCTTTGCTGCCTGCGCCTGGTGGCAGCTGTGGCAGCCTGCGGGAGCCCTTGTGCTGCTCTTGGGGCACCTCTGGCTGGCCAGGAAGCGCCACGGGCAGTCGGAGAGCAGGAGCCAGCCGAGTACCTCCCGCAGCAAGCAAGAGGAGGAGAAGGAGGACCGCGCAGAGCAATGCGGGCATCCGGGCAGGTTTCTGCAGCAGCACCTCCAGTGGCCGGCGCAGGACTCGGCCAACGCCTGGAAGGTGGTGGAGGAGCTGGTGGGCGACCTGCTCGCGGCCTGCCAAGTGCTCACCTGCCAGTCATTCTTCCCACGGCTGGCACCAGGCATCCGCGTGGGCAGGGCCTGTGCAGGCTGGAGCCCTTGCCAGCACAACAACAGCTACAGCCTGCTGGTGCCCCTGAGGCCACCACCCGGGCATGCCTTCCACCTGGAGATGGCCGGCGCCCCGCAGCATGGCCGCGTCCGCGTGGAGCTGCAGTGCATGTGCCCCAGGCAGCGGGTGCTGGGCGACGTGCTGTGCTTCCTGCACCAGCCCCAGGCACAGCTGGCCACAAAGCAGGGCCCCTGCCTCCTACACACCCTCTGCACCCACTCCTACCTCAACGTGCAGAAAACCGCACGCTGGTTCCAGCAAGTCGTGCAAAAAGCCTGGCGCCTTTTGCCTCCCTCCCACCACTGCCAGCTCGTGGTGCTGCCCTCCTCCTGCACCTGCAAGCTCCAGCTGGCAAACGCCTCCGGGAGCACCCTGCTCGTCGACATCATCTTTGGCGTGCAGCAAGGCAACTTGAGCATCTTCTGGCCAGCCAGCGGGCCCAGGCTGGCCTCTCCAGAAGTACAGCGCTGTTGGAGAAGCGCACTGTGCCACGCATGCCCTGCAGGGCACACGCCACCTCCAGCGTCTGCACCGCCTCGCCTCTCTTCTCCACGCATCGCTGCTTTCCCCCTTCCGCTTGAAACAGCTGGAGATACACCTCTGCAGGCTCCTGCCTCTGCGGCAGCATCTCTCTGAGATCCCCGCATGCCTGCATCGCTGCCTGCTGGACACATGCCTCCATTGCTTGTCGTCTTTCTTTGCCCATTTCCCTTGCTGGTGCCTGGTGACTTCATGCTCTTGCCCTGCATGCCCCGCAACAAGGAGGGCCTTCTCTGCTCCTGCTGCACAGGTTGACCGGGAGCCAGCAAGGTGCCCTTGCACCTAGCAAGGCCAACAGCAGCTCCTCATGCATGAGGAGCAGCGTAGTCAGCAGGTCAAGCAAGGGCATCCTTACCCTCTGCTCAGCACTGGCCTGGCCCCATCTGCGCTGCCGTGTGCGGTGCTGGACTCCCCAGCGCAACAGAGACATGGACTGATGGCAGGAAGGGCAGCGCAGGGCCCACATCTTCAAGGGCCTGCAGTGTCTCTCATAGCAGCAGAGGCTCGGAGAGCTTTCCCTGCTCAGCTCAGCCGGGAGAAGAGACGGTGCAGCAAGGCACCGGATGCCTGCGTCTAAATACCTGATGGGGGCACAGGAAGGAAGACGGAGCTGAAAAATATTAGAGCGTTTCAAGAGAATTTTGAGCAACGCTGGATCAAGAAGAAGTGTACTCTAAAGCTTTATCTAAAGAGCAGCCACTTGCAGCCTCTTTAGCCTCCTCCTGTACCTGCAACGTCTTTTCCACACATGCAGTCATCAGGAATGAACCCAGATTCAGCCAGAGCAGTCTCACAAGCACCTCTTACAACAGCTTTTGCAAGATCCCTGAATTCCAGTAGACAGATCGTCCAACTCAAAAACAAGAATGCACTGTGCAAGTACGACAGCAAAACACTAGCAGAATACATAGGAAATTCCAGAGCTTTGAAGCAATGACAACTCGTTATCTCCTACAGTTGTGTCAGCTGGGAATCTGCATTCTTTCAGGATGTATGTGTAACCTTTTTCAACATGACAAAGCTGCATGTCACTGATTTGGTAACACATATTTTGAATGTTAAGCAGTGCTGGTCACAAGGACTGCCAAGCAATAAATGTAATCTTTCAAGATAAAGGTACACATTTAGAAATATGCCCCCCCTTTTTTTGTTGTTTTTTTAGAAAAAAGGTTAGATTAGCTTTTAGGAAACAAACATATCCGCATCTGTTTTTACAAAACCTACATGACCAGATTAATAGGTTCTACTTCTTCTGAAATACCATCTTTTGAAGAAGCACCAAATAGCGCGTTAAGGATGAAAAGGGTCTTCTGCAAAGCTTTACACAGCCACTAATTTTCTTGATACGGACATTTGTCCTCCGTTAACATATGGCTTCCATTTCCCAAAGATGGCAAACACAGAAATCTTGGTAATTCTTTTATGATACCAATACTCTTGTGTCCAGTGAGTTAAAGGGAGCAATTTAACTTTGCCACTGAATGTGTGGATAAGTCCTTTCAAACTAATAGCACAGTAGTTTTTTGTCTTTTTGATGCAGTCATAACCAGCGACTCCAAAACAAACATGAAGTTTTCCTAAGAGGACACATGCCATTCATTAAACATGCAGTAGATGTTCTATAAGCTACATATAAAAATTATATACATACTGTACTTACGAAAAAGGTGAAATATAAGTGTACGTAACATATGTTTGTGCCCTGCCCTCTCTCCCTAACAGCAAGATTTTAGATTTAATCATCTTTTCAGCCCTCAGGTTTCAAGCAGGCTTTCCACTCCAGTAGGTCACCACTGTAACTCTTCAAGAGACAGCATAAGAGAGGCAGGTTAGGACACAATGTCTGCGGATATCACTAATTTGGAATAAGCCTGGATTTGTCAGATGAGGCAACTTGGGTGGAGGCAATAGTAGTACTATTTTCACACGTTTGTAACACTCTACAACGTTGAGTTTCTGTCCTTTCCTGTTAGTATGGGCAATGACTCTATTCTCTAGAATCGCAGTTTGTGCCGAGATTGCAGGCTTACGCCAGAAGTACATCTGCTGACTACAGGGCTCTTCTGCCAGCTGACAAACCTGAAGAGAGACCGCTTGGTTCATTTTGTTTTAGCGGTCATATACAGTGGACGAAAGGGAGGAAGCATTTTTCCTCTGACTTCTGACAGAAAGGTCTAGGAAGAATACAGCATTTCCCTTAATTTTCTTTAAAGCAGAAGAAAAAGCTCTGAAGGCACAACGTCACAGAGATCCCACCAACAGCTGGAAGAAACCTGGCTAACAGTCTTTCCCCAAAACATTAGACCACAACTGCAATTTTCCGTAGGCAGAAAGCCTCTCTACCACACAAACAAGGCCATGGCTGAAATCTGTAGCGCTGCAGCTTAAGGAGCCAGAGAACAAAAGGCCTAGAAAGTACATACTGCCACTAGGACAGTATAAACTGGCCTGATTTTCTCCTCTATGCTTTTATCTGTTTCCTTTGTTTTCCAGGTTTCCTTTAATCTTCCTGTCCATACGCTTGGGCAGGTTTGGACCAATATATAAAGCAATCTGTGGCCAGGTTTCATTAAAAAAACGATTTCATTGGGCCTTGTGCTTCTGAAGTCCTGAAAGAGCTACAAATTTCTTTAAGCAATAACAAGCCTTGGGTTCTCTCTGAAGACTGTAGTTCTGGCTTTTTCTTCCTCTTCTACTACGGCTATGTCCAAAATCTTTTCCAATACACAGTATTTCCATAATCCTAGCTAGCTCATAGAGCTAAAATAAGATATGAGGAGAGTAACCGAGCAATAAACCACACACCAAGTTTTATGTCATTTTTAGCAAGGCAGTTAGCTCCAGGGTGGACAGCAGTGCTTGAGATTAAGAACTGCAACACACAAACTAAGATGTAGAAAGAGAACATGCGACTTAAAAAATAACGTATTTCAGGTTGAACGTATCCTATTGAATTGACGGCTTATGCACAGCGGGAGTCATGCAAAGCAATCCAAGTGTCAGAGTCCGATACCCTCTGGCCAAGTTCTTCTAGATATTCCACACATGCAGAGTGTAATGTTTAATATCAAAATTTATTTTGTTGAAGAAATTTGATGCCACCTGGGATTTTTGATTTAGCAGAGTGATAAAGCAAGCTACTGAAATCACCATACAAGTGTAAGCTACACTTAGCAAAATATAGCAATTGCAATATGCTAATGGGATTCCCATTACCAGTCTCTATAATATGTTCACCGTCATGACGCTGCGTGTCCCCAGTCCCTGGGAAGGACGACGTGGGTTGAAGCCAGCTCAAGCCCGTTGCTCTCGTCAAAATTCCTCTGCGAGTTGTTCACGTTTTATACTCTACGTTGGGCTGAGCCACATATACGCTTCCCCCCATGTTGGTCTAACTCTGGGAGACAGTCACGCTCTTTTGATGAACTCAGGGAGAAACACGTACACCAGCTGATCCACTCAACTGGGATGCAGTCAGTTGATCCACTGACGTGGGCGCCTACAGAACAAATGCAGTATCCCCTGTAGTTATGGAAGTCTGATCAGTGTTCATGGCCATAAATGATTAGAGCTCTTCTCTCTCTTTCTCCTGCTGATGTGTAGTCTTGGGACCCTCCGTTTCACCCTCCATCCTGCCCCCATCATCAAATTTTGGCCGGCCACGGGGCCGCCTTGGCAGCTGCTCGCACAAGTGCTGCCGGCTCCTGCTGCCAAGCTGCCTGCTCTCTCGCAGCCAGCCCCGCTCACTCGCTGCTCTCCCATCTCCTACAGGCCATGGCTGTGTGTCTTGTTCTCGTCCTGGCTGTGCTGGGCATCGTCCAGCACCCGCTCAAGGTCAGTGACCAGGTGGATCTGGGCACGCAGGAGCGGGTGCAGCGGCGCGTGCAGCACCTGAGGCACGAGATGGCTCGGCTGCAGCAAGAGGTTGAGCACCTCATGCAGCAGCAGCAGCAGCAGAGCAACGTCAGCCAGGAGGAGCTGGTCTTTGCTGCCAGCTCATGGTGCTGCCCTCCTCCCGCACCTGCAAGCTCCGGCTGGCAAACGCCTCCGGGAGCACCCT
The DNA here is from genome assembly GCF_036417845.1 of Apteryx mantelli. Lineage (NCBI taxonomy): Eukaryota > Metazoa > Chordata > Aves > Apterygiformes > Apterygidae > Apteryx > Apteryx mantelli. Next base: position 9,503,277 of record NC_090020.1, read on the forward strand.
GCTCATCAACATCCTCTTTGGCATGCAGCAAGGCAACCTGGGCATTTTCTGGCCAGCCAGTGAGCCCAGGCTGGCCTCTCCAGAAGTACAGCGCTGCTGCAGAAGTGCACTGCGCCACACAGGCTCTTTTGGAGGCGCACGGCCACGCATGCCCTGCAGGGCACATGCCACCTCCAGCGTCTGCGCCGCCTCGCCTCTCTCCTCCACGCATCGCTGCTTTCCCCCTTCCGCTTGAAACAGCTGGAGATACACCTCTGCAGGCTCCTGCCTCTGCGGCAGCACCTCTCTGAGATCCCCGCATGCCTGCATCGCTGCCTGCTGGACACATGCCTCCATGGCTTCCACTCAGGCAACAGGAGGGTGCCTGTGGCGGTCGCCGAGGTGCTGGCTCTGCGACGCCGGGCACCTGCAGGGACCCCTCAGCAGCCTCTTGCACTAAGCATGCTGAAAGAGGTCTTCCTGCCCAGAGATGCAGTGGCAGGCTTCACGCCGCCAGCCACCGAGCATCCAGAGCCCTGCAGCCAGAAACTCCCTTGCCCAGGGCAGCAGCACTGCTGCCACTAGCCCAATAAAGGAGCTTTTTGCAACAAACGCCCTGTGCCCAGAGTCTTTCTGCAGCTGCTCTGCTAGCAGCCCTCAGCTGCCGACGGGGCAGAGCTCCTGCTTAGGAGGGCAGCCCGCAACCCATTGCCAGGGCTGCACTTGCCAGCAAAACCTTACTGAAGCTGCTCAGTAACAGCATGCTTCTTGCTGATGCTTGCCTCTTCCACGTTGGCGCTCATCATGAGGCCGTATGCAAAACCCGCTGGCTTTAAGACGCGCACCCTAGCTGCGCTGCCAGGACGCAATAGCAGGCCGCTGATGCCCTCCCGCTGGCACGCATGGCTACAGGGCTTGGTGACTCCTCCTCCTGGCGCTTCAGCTTGCTGCGCCTTGAGAGCTCCCTGCTCTCTTTTTAGGACTTACCTCTGCGTGCAGTCTAAACCTTGTCTGAATCCAGTCCTGGTCCCACTGAAGTTAAGGGGAGTTTTGTAACCAGTTTGACTAAGTCTTTGGATTTTATGCTACTGAGCACCTTCTCTTCTTAAGAAGGGAAGAGCTGTATTTTTTTTAAATGAAAACAGCTATTTTCACTTTCAGAAATGTATTGAAATGGTTGAAACGCATTGAATGATTTTCAAGAGGAAAATGTTCTTGATCTCCTTTAGAGATTTACCTTATTAGTGCTTTTTTGGGAATAAGAAACTGTAACTGCTGGCTGGACAGGCTGGCTATTAGAGCCTTTTAGGCGAGAGGCTGAAATGGTGTTTTTCTACTGAGAAAATATGACCAGAAGAAAAATTCTTAACTGTTTATTTTCTGTGCATCATTCTGTAAGACTTAAACATGCAAAATGATGTAAATTATTGTAGTCTTGTAGTCTAAGTTGTCAGTGTGACCAACTGTACATCCCGAAGTTCCAGTGTGTTACAAACAAAAGCAGGGACTGTGTTATCCTTCCAAAACATGGAGGCTTGTAAAGCTAATGAAGGATTTTTAAATGAGAAGCTGAAATTGCAACAATCCTGAATGATATTCAGGATCCTACACAAAGTGTGCTTTTATTACTCCCTAAAAAGGTCAGCTTTTTATGTGAAACGCGTTTGCCTTCAGCAACTCTGAGTTCTAACACTGAGTATTCCAGATGTGCAGGACTATGTCCTGTCATGCACGATTTCTGCACAGGGAAATGAGGATTGTCTCTTTAAAGCAGAGAGTATAACATGGTCCACATATTCCAGAAGCCCAGGGGCACAGGAAGCTGACGTCTACACGATGTTGCACTGGACCACACGTGTCCCTTGCACCCATATAATTCCTCATCAGCTTATACGAATCTGCAAAACATCTGCACCTTTCACCGCCGTACCCCCACTTTTCAGCTACCTAAAGTGGCAGAGGTATTGCAGAGATGTGTTCCCCCACTTCCCTTAACCGAGAGCTTTGCTCTCTTTCTTTGTAAGATATTTCTGTGCTTCTCCAGGAGCTGAACTAACAGCCCGGTGATTGATAGCAGCTAGTTATGATGTAACTCAGTTCGTGTGCAGTGCCACTTTGAGTGGTTAAAATACTGCCTTTTAAATACAGTGTAATCACTAATTCATCAAGGCCAACGCTCAGTTTTTCTGAGCAGCTTGTGAAGACACAAACTGCTTTTATAAATAATTCAGACAGTTTGTTATTAGGTGCTTTTACCAGCTCTTTATATGTAAAAGTATGCACTTTTACAGACAGCTGCTAACACGGAGCAAAATGAATCTCTAATCAGGATGGTCTGTACATGCCCCCTTCTATAGGGATAGAGGGTTCTTTCTTTCTTTCTTTCTTTCTTTCTTTTTTTTAAGAAAAGCCCCAAGAACTGGTCAAGGGATGAGAAGAGAAAAAAATAAAGATGTTATTAGCAAGTTATCCGTAGCAGAGCCGTTCTGACAGGGCACTGCGAATGAACTCCCCCAGGATCACCCACTGCACCCACGTGGGGAAGTCACAGCGAGTCCGTCGTGACTAACATCACTCTCGCACGCTGCTGCCTTGTTCCAACAGAATTCATAACAATTTCTTACTTACTAAAACCTCCTCCAAGGCCTTTTGACAGGAAAGTTGGGGGTGGGGGGGGGGGAGAGCAGGGGGGAAGGACAGGAAATAAGCCAGAAGAGAAAAAAAAAAAAATCCCTGCATCACTTTTTTCAGTCCTTTCGCAACTTTTTGCTTTGACAGCCTCATCCCAGCTTCGCCTGCACCACCGCTGGGAGCCCTGGCAGACATGCCCTTCTTGCTAGGGCGCTGCAGCCCTCCTTCCCAAATGCGCCCTAACACCAGCTCCAGCCAAGCACCAACCTGGGCTGCCGGTCGTGGCAAACGACCCCTCCTCATGGTTTCCTGGCACCGAGACTCCTCACCAACTTAACCTACAGGACCAAAGCTGACATGAAATGTAGGCTGGCCTGTTGTCATCATCTTTTAGTTTTAAAGAAAAAAAAAGAAAAAAAAAGTCAAGCCTTCACTTTGCCACAGGGAAATAAGAATTAAGTTGAGCCACAAATCAAGTGTATTTAGGCCCAGCGATTTACCCAATGGGCTAACACCCTCTGCACTGGACAGCAAATCTGAGAATTATATTTGCGGCACCCTTGAATGGTGAAAACAACCACCCCTTTGCCCCCACATCTGCTCGTTCAGGCAGGTTTCTGTGCAAGCACAAGAGGCAGCATCAGTGTGGTCTTCAGACCTCTTGGTTTCCTTGCTCTGTGCAGCCCAGCAGCAGAGCCACCCTCTGGCCCTGAGGCTTTCAAAAGCCCAGCCAAGGCACAGCCAAGGGAAGGACAGAGCTTCCCCGCTGCCACCCCTCTGGGAAGGGAAGAGCTGAGCAGCACGGGGCACATCCACAGCAGGGGAGGCTGCAAGCGAGCTAACCAGCTTACAGACGTAAGCGATGAAGTCGCTCAACCTGGCTTGGTTTTCTTCAGCCTGTGCAAAACAGCTCGTCTTTGGCTCACTCACAGCGCAGGGTTGAACTCCACGCTCATTTCATGCTTCCTGTATCTCTGTGGTCTTAGCCCAGTCCTGGTGATCACCTTAGAGCACAACTGGTCATCTCTAGGAGCAAATCTTCGCTACTGTCCTTGGTTCACTTCCATGCAAGCAGGTGCTGTTCTTGCAGCAGCAATACCATTGGCAAGACAGTCTCAAAAAGCCCAATTCTGCTGCCAAGCTGCAATTTGTTTAATGTGAGCTAGTTAGACTGAGGTGACCTGGGTTTAGAGGTCTCTGTAGAGGGAAGAATCAAGGCTGGTATTTAAATATATGGAGTTTAAACTTTGGACCTTAACTCGGTAGAACTGATGTAATTGCACTGAACTGTGTAGAGCAAACTGGTTTACTTCGGAAAAACCCAGTCCGACACATGCTAGAAGTCCTGTGCCTTAATGGAGTGCCGTGTAAAGTCATGTGAATTTAGGTGGTCAGCGGAAGAGCTCTACCTTTGAACCTCATACAGGTTACCAGGCAAGCACCTGGTGTAAAAGTCAGATCACTGAGAGTCTTTCGCACCCTTAAGTGAAGGCTGAAGGCCACACTCACCCCAGTTCCCCGGATCCTCTGCGTTCCTGGGATGACACAGAGTTTAAAAGATTGCAAAGGATCTGGAAAAAGTCGAAAATAGAAAGAGATGAGAAAGGTTTGTGCCTGAACAAGTAGGTCTTTTCTTCTGTACTGGTTGAAAAGATGCCACACATGCACCTTGCAGAGAGGGGAAATTACTGTCCATGCCCATTATAGCCATTGCTATAACCTCTAAGGGCATGCACACCAGAGTCTGGTCACTCCAGCAAGCAATGCTAGCTGCCTGCTCAGGCATACAGACACACAGGGTCCCATGGGCAGGGACATGTCAACACATTTAAGACATGCAGGCAAAGTCCTAGACAAGTCTCCTGAGATGATCTGCTGTGTGTTACTGTCTGCTACAGCAACTTGCTGCACATGCATGCCCCTTGAGATCGACTTTTCATTTCAGTGAAGAAGGCTTCATGTTAACTCACTAATCTTATATGTACATTTACTGCTTTGCATTGCAGTAGGCACAGCTGTAACTCTGGGACTGGCCCAGGTCCTGTTCGTGAGAAGTCGCCAGGCTCCAAGAAAGTTGGAGCTCTTTTCATGCGCAGTAGCTGACAGTGATCTGGGCTACATCTTTCTGTGCTAACTGTTCCCAAATCTCACTAGGAAGAGTGAGAGGATCCAGGAGAAGCACCTGGGCCCCAACCTCACCAGGACCTATTGGTATAGTTGCCTGTTGGAATAGTGCTCTGAGTTTGAGACTCCACAAAGGTAACAGTGCACAAGAAAGTAGCATTTGCATGGAGTTTGGGACAATGCCAGGCAGTGTCTGAGGAGCCTTCAGCCCAGGCTCAGCACGGGGGCCATCTGACCGTCTCAAAGCAGAAGTTCCCATTTCAGGTACAAGATTCAGTTTTTAAAGACAGCTCCAGACCTTTTTTTCTCCCTCTGGTCTGCTCTCCTAAGACATGAGGGAAGAGGATGAGTTAGTGATGGCAGTAGCATACTGCATGATTTTGTCAGCAGCTGAAAACTTCTCCAAGCACAGAAAGATAATCTCCACTTAATATCTCCATGGTGCAGAGGGAACGGTGAACAGCATGTTTGCTTCTTGAGCCTGTGCGATGAAATGACTCTTCCCAGAGTCTGAGAGCGTGGCTACTTCAATCACACAGCAGGGAATATTTTCATCTAAGCCTGATGGCTGTAGTTTTCAAGGGGACATAAGTACCCCAAATCCATTCAATTTCACTGCACATCCTGAACCAAGGATTAGCACAGTGTTTTACTTGTTTGTCATAAGCATGGAGAGAGAGAGAGAGAGATAATGTCTCCCCAACTCTAGTATGCATTTAAAGTAGTTCTAAACAATTTGCACAGCTCCTAACATGGTTGCCAGAGGATGCTCACTACACAGAGACCCTGTATAATCCAGTTAAGGAAGAGAGGAAAGAGTAATATCCATGGGAATAAAATAGGTAGAACGGAGGTTGTTGCTGGTTTGGAGTACACTCCTGAGCAAATCTGGCTTGCAGAAAAAGTGCTGCTTACCAAGTAATTTCTGCATTGAGGAAAGCAGCAAATGACAAGTCAGAGGTGAGAATCAGATGATGTGTCTGGAAATAACATTGTCTTCCCGCTCAGGGCTCATGACTAAGCCAGTAGTTTGCAATGGAAAGATAACCTGTAGTCAGCTGGATGACCTGCTATGAGTTGTGGTGCACAGAGCACTGAAATGGATGTCTGCAGTGCTTTTCACCTTCCAGAAAGTTGAGTGAGGACAGGTCAGTTACCAGTCCTCATTTCTCTCCTTAATGCAGGCTGGATTTGGACAAAGGATTTAGAGGAAAGGACAGATTTTAAGGAGAGCTCGTTTCCCTTTGAGGATGGTGAGGAGCTCACCCTTCCCGCCTCGTTCCCTGAGAGAGGTGTCAAGCCTTCCTTTCCATGCCACTGTCCAGGACAAGAGGGACCTCTGCCCACTCCCTTTGGCTGAATTTGCCATGGGAATTATGGGAATTATTAATAGCCGGAGGCTAACACAGCGACAGCTGGAAAGTCTGCTGCTGTTCAAATAACAGCCTAAAGCCACAGTTTGCAGGTGGGATTGACAAGACTGCACACCATCTTCCCTAAAGTTCAGCTGAGACTATGTGGGAAAGAGTCACTGGTCGCTTTGATCCCCACCATATCAAGAGAGAAAATAAAGCGGTAGATTGCAAAGCACAGCTGGGGTGAGAGAGGATCGCATCTATATAGAAACCTAGACTTGTAGAATAATTCAGCTGGAAGGGATCTCCAGAGGTCACCTGGTCCAAACCCCCTGCTCACAGCAGGGACAACTCAGTTCGGTTGCTCCTTGTGCAGTGAGATGAGAAGATCTCCAAGGATGGAGATGCTACAGCCTTGCTGAACCCTTCTCTCGGGAGGTGAGCACCCTCCTGAGAAAAAAATTCTCCATTGGTCCCCTGGCAATGCCCCGTGTTGTGACTTGTGTCTGTTTGGCGCTGTGCCTGTGCACCTCCTGGAGGAGTCTGGCTCCATCATCTCAGTGCCCTCTCACACGGGAGCTGGAGAGAGCTAGGGGAGCTCCCCTTCACCTTCTCGTTCCCAGGCTAAAACCAAAAGCGTTTCTGTCTGCCTCTCCTTGGACATGCCGTGCTCCAGGCCCCTCCTCGTCTCCATGGCCTCAGCTAGACTCACTCCACGAGACAGTGTCTGCCTCGTGCTGCCCTGAGGAGCCCCAGTGGGACACATGACTCCAGAAGTGGGGGGGCTCAGTGGGGCTGAATATAGGTTGTCCGTAAAGGAGGTTGCTGCTTAGTGTTTTCTTCTCCTCTGAGACAGGAGGTTTGGGGTGAGGCGGGAAGCAGCCTAATGTAGGGGTTCATATTGAGTTTCAGAAAATTCATTCCATAATTCTTAGCCATCTTGTGCCCTTTTCGGAGAAGAAATTCCTCATCTTGAGCCTGCAGGGTGGTGAAACACGGCATGTCAGATGACGGATTATTTCTCCCTGAATATCGTGCCACTTTAGAAAAGTCATCAGCACACTCAAATCTAGCCTGAGGAGGAGCGGCTGGAACAATAGGAAGAGGAAATAAAGAATGAAAGAAATAGTTGTTAGGTGGTTTGCAGTTGTCCGAGTTTCAAGTTGAGAGCTTCAGAGCTGGCAAACAGACAGCAACTTTGAATTAGACCCGTTCTTGTACAGGCATCACATACCATCGACAAAAGGGCCTAGGAATTTCAGGAAGTCAGAGACTCCTAGGCAACCCTGAAGGTGCTCCTCCAGGCGGGACAGAAGGAGTCCACATGCACGTGCACAGCCCAGACACACATGCTAGGAGCCAAATCACTGCACAGCTGTCACGGCTATCCATGTATTCCTAGGGCTCAGTTCCACTGTAGCCAGATAGAAAGCTAGTTAAAAAAACCCTCTCCAAGGTCAAAATGTATCTATGAATTCTCAGAGAAACAAAAGCCTGGTTTGCCCTTGGATCCCGGAAAGCACATCTTGTAAACAAAGGAAGGGGCTTGCCAAATCACACAGCTAAAGCCGTCTCTCACTGCTGCAGATTCACTCCACTGCAGCAGATTTGGGGTTGAAGGAGCCACAGGATATCCAGGAAATTTTCAGTAGTCCACCCTAGCTAAGGCTAGGACTAGAAAGCATTATTCATGCTGCTTTCATGATTACTTACTGAAAGCTTCAAGGTCCTCACAAACAACTGCAAAGCAGACCCTTGCCCTCCTCCCCAGTCCAGGCTCCTTCCGAGCTTTCCCATGGGCTTGATATTGGTGCTTGGGCTCATCCCTATGGGTTAAGTTGCCATGCAGTCGCTCTTCCCTGTTTCAGTTGGCAACACCTTCCCACCAAGCAGCTGTACGAGGTTTAGCCCAAGGGGGCTCTCACCCCCAGTGGGACCTTCCAGCTGATACCACAACACAAAGTTAAAGTATCTCACACATGCTAATTAATGGCAACTCCAGTCTAAAGAACTTGGTCAACGTATGCAAGGTACCCAGAATATCTGTGTCGATGGGAATTACAGCTAGGTTCTTCCAGCAGGCTTTCAAAGCTCAGGATTTATATTTCTGCACCAAATGAGGTTTTCTCCCTTTCTATCCTTCAACTCTGCCTTCAGCTGGTCGCTTCAAGGCAAAAGACATGCCTTTCTAAGGAAGCCAAGCAGCTACCCTGCAGCATACCCTCTGCAGCAGCGTTTTGTTCAAGGGCCAAGCTGAGTGCCAGCCAGTGATGACACCAGCCTTTCGGGGACAGGAGGGCATGCAAGAGAGCAGGCCAGACAGCATGGGGCCATTTTTCACTTTTCAGGCTCATTCGGATCTCTTACAGCAGCAAATGTCTCACACGTGCAGACATCTGCTCCTGAATCACAAGATGACAGTTTTACTCCACCTGGACACTTGGGACACCAGTTTTGTTTTGTTTGCACTGGCATAATTTCAGACCGTTATACTGGAGTTACCAAAGGTTTGATCCCAAGAGGCTAAAGTCAAGTCCAAATCAAGTTCTCCCATTGCCTGAAAGTGCCTTATTTTCACTGTGCTTCATTGCTCCTCTTGGTGAGGATCAGAGTCAGTCAGTCAATACCGGTTTGCCTGGCAGAGTACAGCAAGGAAAGCCATATGTTTCATACCCCCACAGATTCCAGCAAAACCAGGACTCCAGGCTTGTACCTGAAGAAGAGGTAGTTGCTTCTGGCATCCTGAAAACAGGGGCAGATCAAAACTAACAAACACTCAGGCGTTATTAAGACCCCGTGACATTCAGAAACTGGGGAAAAAACAGCCCTTACTTCATGATACAGCTAATATTCAGCCACTAGATATGCACATAAGCTAATCTGCGCTGAATCAGCCAAAACAAAGCACTTCTCACAATTGTGAGTGCCCTGCGTCAGGTATCTGCAGACACTTGTTTGACTGGCCACAAGTCTAATTTGCTCCGAGCCAGCGATTTCACTCATCAAGACCATCTTAAAAGCAGCTTCCATTTTCAGAGTGAAATAAATTCAGACTCCCTGCTGGGAATTTTCACGCCTGTATTTAGACTTCCCCTTGTCATTGAAGACCTAGACTACTACAGCCGCAGACTTCTTAGAGAAGTCCCTTGATTGCAGTCACTTGTGCTGCCCAAAACCTCCGGATTGGCACCAGCCAGCCAGCAGCACAGCACCTGCCACGCAGGCCAACAGCGCGTTAAGCCGGGCTCGGGAGAAGCTCAGCAGCGCTCCTTAAAACAGGGCTGAATGTGGTCCAGGGGAGTTTTAGGTAAGTTTTGCGCCCTGAGCAGGAAACCATTTCAGGTCTTGGGAAGGCGTCTATTCACATCTCCCAGCCCTCTCACCTTGCCCACGGGCAACAGCTGGGGCTCAGGTGACACCGAAGAGGGCGGAAGGTGCCACCGACGAATGAAGAACATTTCATTCTGAGTACTGTTGCTGCTGAGGATGGCTGTGCAGAACAACTTGCAGGTGGACAAGGCTGCCCTTCCAGAGACAAAAATGCATCCTTCAGGAAGCAGCCAACTCCAGGACAACCACCGCTGCAGCTGACTGTCATGAAGAGGAGGGGGAAAGATCACTGCAACACCTTTGGACACACTGGCTGGTTGGTTTCTGCGACACGGCCGTTTGGAGCATTTTCACTCTGACCTGACATCTGCATCGCCCCGAGCTGTTCAACGCTATCACATCTGCCTCAGGAACATCACATTGAGGCAAGGGTTTTGAGGCAAGGTCCCTCACCTGCGACTTGTGAAAAAAGGAATGGTTTTTTCTGCCTAGTAAAGGCAAGTCTGTGACGAAAGTATATTACCTAGGAGAACTGCGTTTGATTTTATGGTCTGTGCCATTTCATTTACTGCTGCTCCCCGCAAAATCCCAGCATAGCTGGCAAGGGTTGCTGTGACGTGTCTCAGCTAGGTGAGTCCCCCTCCGCTCCTCTGCTCCTCCATCTGCTGCTCCCATGCTGCTCTACGTCTAGTACTGTAGCACTTACACTCGTATTGTATGGAGCTAATGAAAAAAAGCAGTACACTAACAATACAGGTTTTTTCCCTTTCCGATTCTGTTCCAGAGCAATGAAGCAGTTTAGATAACTACTCTACATTGGAGAGGTATGCCAATGTTGGTAATAGCCTAACACACGTCTCTTCACCTCACACACATATATCCTTGTCTTTAAAACACCTGCACCAAGCCAGCAGGAACCACTGAAAAAATAATCCGTTCTTTCACTATGTAATGGCCTACATTCTCTTCTTAGCACGTTGTCATGTGCCTCAAGTCTCTGAGTTGAAACCTTTTGTCACATACCCTTTAATACCCATTTCTACTAGGAGTCCTTTAACTGGTACAATCAAACAGAAATGGCCAATATCAGGAAGATTAGATACAATTTGCCTAGGAAAATATGGCATTTCTTAGATTTCTCTGGGTACCTAATGAGTTTTGAGCGTAAGACGCAGAAACAATCTGCACAGTGAGAACCAAAGATTAGAATCGAAGATTATGCAGAAGGGAAGTAGATTAAAAAGAGGTTTTAAATGGGAGAAGTATTCAAATACCCAAACACACAAACATGCACCACACACACGGAGGCTTGAGGCAGCTGTTGCCGTGCCCTTGGTTCCCGTGCGAGTACTCTTCACCTAGTGTGATGGCATACGTTTCAAAGCCAAGGACGCTGAAAGAAATAATGCATTTGCAGCCCCAGACAAAAGCAACAACCCTGCACGTAAGAACAAAAGCAGATGGGACACATCTGTGTCTTTGGGGATTAAGTGACATATGGCAGTGAGATGCTTTACGTTCTCCAAAATCTGCAAAATACACAAACTAAGGTGAATGCTTTCTTATAGCTACCAAAGCAGTAAAGCACGCCACGTTTTGGTAAGAGATACTGCAATTTCAACTATTAATGCTGATGAAGTTGCCTGTGAAATAACCTGCATTTTCAGTGATATTACCCCTGTTACTTCCCCCCATAACTGCTTATTGCATATGCTGTTTATCTCTCTGTGACCATTCCACATGCATTCCCGAAGAAATAACTAAAATCCCTGTAAGAGTTCAGTGATAAGCTAAGCAGAGGTAAATAATAGAGGGTTAGTTACCTCATAAAAGTCTGCAGGTTTTTAGGAAAATATATGAGGCTCTAGGAGTTAGACAGCTCTGATACCCAAAGGTTTTCCTCATGCTTTTTTGCTGTGTAAATGTTCCAGTCATACTGAGATTGTAGGCATTCATTATACAACGAAACATAATAAGATCTATGAGTATAAGGACACTGGTTTTCAGAAAAGGCCAGAATTCCCCTCAATTTCCTTTAGGAAACAGTAATAAAAAAGAAAAGAGCAGCAGGAATGTGGCAAAAACAGTACAGAGAGAGAAACAAAGTATGCAGATGTGGTGGAGTATCTGCACAAAGTGCAAGGGGAGTGAATAAGTACCACAGCAATGATATCACAGGAACTGAGGAACACCATGAACAAGAGAAGGAATGATCAATAAGTACAGTTAATGTTGCTCAGAACATCTTGGGAATCCATGCCCTTCCACCCAACCCCCTGGTGACGTTTCCTTATTTAATAAATACTTGTGTGCAGCAAGCCATTTTGTGAGCCACACCAGTGACGCTCAGTCAAGGAGCAGACCACTTCTGGAACGAAACTGGGAAGCTGGCAAGAACTGGACTTTTGCCCCAGGGCCCAGGGAGGTTTTTATTAAAAAAAAAAACAAAAAACAAAAAACAAACCAACAAAAAAAAACCGCCCCAAAATTGATTTTCAGCTGTGCCGCCAGATCAGATATCTGAGTCGCATCAAGATCATCATGCCTAAGCAAGCCACAAAGCATGCAGGCCAATTGAGACAGCTCTCCTCACCATCACTGGCATCAGGGCATGGGGAGTTTGGTCCAGACTTGAGCTTGGGCATGCCCAGCTGCTGACTTGGAGCTGACATCAGCCAGCTCCAGCTTGACCTAATTAAACTGCACTGTCTCAGAGAATTCAAAATCCTTCATAGACAGCACGAAGGCTCAAAGTCACTGTGAAAAACTACCTGCGCAAGCCCCATCAGAGACACCTCTCTCCTTCTAGTTACTGATCCACACTTTACCCAAATAGCTGGATGCAAGTATTAACCTGCTTCCAGGTTTGCTCTAAGGAGGTCTCTGCAGCTCAGCTACCAAAGCTCTGCTGATTTTTTTTAAGACACAAAGATCCCATGTTTAACTCTTCCTCTCTTTGCCTAACCCTGGCTGGACATTACAGCATGTCCGCATTTGACGAAGATGATGAAATCCCCTGTGCAGACCAGGCATGTGGAAGGAGAGACAGCCCAGACTGTAAGCTAACAGCAAGGTGGCTTGCTTTCTTTTCTGCCCAAATAATTCAAGACAGGCATGATGCAGGGGAATGAAGGAGGAGAAGGACAGCTATTCACAGGCGTGTAAAGCAGGAGATCTGCACCTCAGAAATAAGCCCACAGGGAAGCTGCCACCTCCTGCTTCCTTGTTACAAGTTCATCTTCCCTATCACAGGACTCCCTGATCCAGCAGAGGCCACAGCAGCATCCTCCCTGTGAAGTTCCCTGGTCTCACAGTAATACATTTGGAGGGGCCAAAATTTACCTGGTAGAGAGGAGAAGGTAGCATACTGCAATAGAGAAACAGTTCCTAGGAGGTTACCTTGCTGTGCTACTCACATCAACTCCGTGCTAGAAAGAAAGACACAATTCAATAATAGCACGTGTGCCCAAGAGATTTTGAGAGCAGTTTATCGATCATGTCGCTCAAACAGTGGGCATCACAGTGTGGGCTTCTTGCAGACTTCTTTGCAGGAGAGAGAGAAGAGATTCGAAGAGGTACCTAAGAAATCAGTCTGCTCCATGACTACCTCTACTGTTCATAAAGCTCTTCACACAGCTGTCTGGGGACCCCATTCCTGCCATGGATTAATTAATTGGCCTTGTGCCTTCCAGGTGTCTGCAAACTGTAGGAGCAGTTTAGGGGATCCAACACTCAGGTTAATCAGAGAGTAAAGCTAGAGGGACCTGATGCGCTGCCTATCTCAGGCCATTGCATGTCACCTAATCACCCCATAGCTAGTCCAGCAGCTTTTTGGTTTAAGCAAATTCTCAAGAAAGACATCCAGCAGCCCTGATGTGAGGACACCAAGACGGAGCAGCCCTTTTTCTAGATGTTTGCTACATTTTCTGCTAGAAATGAAATCTGTGCTTCATGTCCAGCTTCTTTTTTTTCTTTTTTTTTTGATTTCAGCTCCGAGCCACAGATGGCTTTGATGCCCTTTCCACAAAAGTAGAGAGCCCTTTAGCATCCAAAGCACATTACTGCAGAGTCTGTCAATACTTGCTATTCTTCCCACTAGAAACAGAGCTCACCTCACTCTGTGACAGGAGGCCACTTTTGCACATGCTCATTACCTCTTAGACTTACTATAAGCAAACTCTCTGAGGATGCCCTCTGCCTTGGCACCACTGCAGCCACGCCGGCCATGTGTTATTCCGAGCACAGCTCCTTCCCCAGGCTCTCTCTGCCATCAGCAGGCTCATGCACCTTATGCTACCAGGTGTCCAAAAGGAGTACAGCAACAATCACCACCTTTGCCCAGAGAAAGATAACAGTAGGTAGAAGCCTTGATCAGACTAGATTTGTTCCTACTGAATGGCCTTCGCTGCTGCGATGTTCACAAGCATTATCCAAGAAAAAGATCTGTATTAACAGTCAGTTATTTCTTTATTTTAGGCAGAAGGTTACAGGATTGGGTTTCCACCCCGATGATGTTTTGCCAGGGGTCACTCTAGTTCTTCATCTTCTCTCTTTCAATTTCTCTTTACGTGCAACTTGTCAGACTTCAGTAAGCCAACGCTGATGAATCCCTCCACTGCAAGGCCAGGAACTCCAATGTGCAGAAGCACCAGAACTGAGGCGACTCCCATGGCATAAGGCTAGGAGACACCATCAAAAGAAAATTTTTACATAACCACAGATTGGCTGAGGTTGGAAGGCAATCCAAGGCTCTTCCAGAGATTGCCTAGTCCAAACGCCATGCTCCAAGCAGAGGCAGCACGAGCAGGTTGCCCAGGGCTGTGCCCAGTTGGATTTTGAATATCTCCAGGGATGGAGACCACAGAACCTCTCTGGACAACCTGTTTCAGTGTTTGATCACACCTACGATAAAAAAGCTTTCTTTTCCCTACGTTTAAATGGAATTTCTTGTGTTTTGATTCATGCCCATTGTCTCTTGTCACAAGCATCACTGAGAAGAGCCTTGTTCCATCTTCTTTATATTCCCCATCAGGTATTTATACACATGAATAAGTTCCCCCCTAGCCTTCTCTTCGCCAGGCTGAACAGTCCCAGCTCTTTCAGCCTCTCCTCATATGACAGATGCTCCAGCCTCTTCACCATTTTCATGGCCTGTCACTGTGCTTGCTCTGCTATGTCCATATCTCTCCTGCACTGGGGAGACCAGCACTGGACACAGTACTCCAGATACGGCCTCACCAGTGCTGAGTAGAGGAGAAGGATCACCTCCCTTGACCCGCCGGCAATGCTCTGCCTAATGCAGCCCAGGATGCCATAGACCTTCTTTGCCATGACTGCACATTGCTGGTGCATATTCAACTTGTTTTCCCACCGGGACTCCCAGGGGGGCCCCCAGCAAGTACTGGTGCATGGGGTGATTTCTCCCCAGGTGCAGGACTCTGCACTTCCCTTTGCTGAACCGCATGAGGTTCCTCTCTGCCCATCTCTCCAGCCACCTGAGGTCCCTCTGAACGGCAGCACAGCCCTCTGGTGTACCAGCCACTCCTCTGGGTTTTGTGCCATCTGCAAATATGCTGAGGGTGCCCTCCGTCCCATCATCCAGATCACTGATTAAGACGTTAAACAGTATTGCCTCTAGTATCAGCCCCTGGGGGACACCACTAGTGACTGGCCTCCAGCTGGGCTTTGTGCTGCTGCTCACAACCCTCTGAGCTTGGGAGTTAGCCAGTTTTCATTCCACCTCACCACTGTCCATACTTCATCTGTTTGTCAATGAGGATGTTACGGCAGACGCTGTCAAAAGCCTTACTAACGTTAAGAGAAACAGCATCCACTCCTCTTCCCTGAATTTTTAATGAGATATAGTTTTTTTTTTCCTGCTGATTCAAAGCTAATTCAGCAATAAGGGGGGCACTGGCTGAAGCTGTGGGTCATAAGAGGCTCTCTGCTCCTCAGGGGCCTGCATCAAGCAAGCATTGCTTGCTAATGCCCACCAGCAGTTATCTGCAGGTAAAGACTCTCTCACAACAGACCTAGGCAGGTAAGTCTGGCATTGCTTTTGGGAGACTGACTTGGCAACCTTAAAAATTGGCTTCCAACTTCCAGCCTCGTTTAAAATTTCATATCAGGCACCAGGGAGCTCACAGTGCCAGGGACTGAGGTAGAGATTTCTGTGGCTGGGGGGTTGGCAGCAGTAATGCTTATCCTGTCGCTGCTCCCGAGAGGCCTCGGCTTCCCCATCACCAGCAAACACTCCACTTAGCACTCAGAGATGTAATGTCACAAAGCACTAGCACAGGCATTAGAGGGATAAAAAGCAGGAATCTCTCCGGAGTATGAAACACTAAGCATTTTAAGATTGAAAGAAGTTTATAAAAACACAGTTTTGACCTGTTGCCCTTCTCCATTCCTGCTCCAGAGCCACTGCAATGGGGATATAGCAGCCTGATTAGACAAGCGAAGCCTTTGCAACACCAACAGCTGCCCCGGCAATTTGCCAGGAGACCACAAAGGCTCCACCGCTTCTGAACCTACGCAATTTTGTAAACAAAACCAAAGAGCACACAAACATATGGCAACGAGCACCAGCTCAGCAGGCTCAGAACAGATCAGCTGGACTATGTTAACAGTTTCAGATACAAGAGGTCACCAAGTAACAGGACCACGCTGCAGAAGGGAGAAGTGAAGAAGGGGTGGAGGACCGGGTGCAAACATCTCGTGCTGGGTTACTTCAGCTCGCAAGGTTTATCGGGGCAAGGGGCCCGGTTACAGCACGGCTGGAGCACACAGCGCAAAGTCAGCTGCCCGGGGTACACAGCAAAGGGTTGTGCCCAAATCTCCCCCGTCAGCCCCCTGGGGTGGATGGTTTACTGCACATCGTCAGCGATGGTACCAGCTGCAGCGGCGACCTGAAGAGCCTGGCAAAGGGCACGTTTTGATAGTAAAAGCTGAGGTAGACTGTTTCAAAGGGAGGTTAAAGGTGAACACGACAGGAGTGCTAAGGATGAGGCATGGTGCAGGTGGTCATCCTTTCCCTGAAGCACAGCAACGTGACATGGTGCAGGGAGAGAGAGGGCAGCGCGTTGGCTCGGAGCACGGGCCCTCTTTCCAAAGGAAAATGTGATGTGATCTTCACCGGTCTCCTTCCCACACAAGGACCTTGCAAGGGAGGCAGGGGGTTACATACTAAAATTATAACAGAGGATCTAAATAATTTCCTAGCAGGGAAGTTTGCCAGAGCTGGTGGAGTAGAGAAACTGTGGCCAGGGCTTGTCTTCAAAGAGAGTGAAAATGTTGGAGCAGCTCTGTTACATCTGCTTCTCTGGTTCTCCATGACCATATAATATATTATTCAAAGGCATAAAAGGCCCATGAAGATGACATGTTGGTATAACTCACCAAAATAAATAAAAATACCCTCCCTCCTTGCTAACTAGGCACCGTCATACTCGAAAGCCACAAAGATCCCTCCAGCATCAGGAACACTGAAGGGAACACTAATTAAAGACATTTATAAACTGAATGATATTATTAATTTTAAAAGGCGTCGCTGCTGTGGTGGAGAGCAGCCTGCCCCAGGCTTGCAGGGCTCGCTGAGCACATCAGGGGACCGGGGAAGGAGGAACTGGTTGTTACAGTTTGTGTGGATTGTCAAAAGCTATTCATCTCACCACTGTTAGAAGAGTCCCAGGGTCACTGTGAAAAGCTCTGCTCACGTGTTACAAAAAAGTCACACACAAGACTCTAGGAGCTGCAGTGCATTAAAAAAAAAAAAAAAAAAAAAAAAAAAAAGCTTTGTTCCAAAGTAATAATAATACAAAGTGCAGATTCCTTGGCAGGGACAACTCAGGGAGTACACACTCGTGCTGGCAGGATGAATTTGGCCTCAGCGAACATGCAGCCTCTGAGCCTCACCCCGTTTGGTGCAGCTCTTAGGTAGAGCCCGGGTAGTCACAGCCCAGAGCATCTACACCTGCACCCATTTTGGGGACAAACCCTTGCTTCCTGAACGTGCACGGAGAAGGGCTCCAGGTACTAACAGGACCTGTCAGTGATGCTAGGTAAACACAGGGTATGTTCAGGTAATGACACCAGCTCCGGCTCCGTGGCAGCTGGTTTCTGGAAGCAGCAAATAAGAGCCCTCTGGCCGCTTTCCAAGAAGGTGCCCTTTGGCTTCAGAGCCTGGTCTCCCTGCACCATCTGCAGGAGGGTTCCCGGTTGAGTCCAGTTTTTCTGTGTGGCTGACGCACGACAGAAAAGCTCTGTCAGCACCCCTATGGGCAGAATTAGAGATCCTTACTTTTCAGGAAACCGGTTTCAAGTTAAAAAGACATTCAGAGACATTTTTTCAAGCAAACAAACAACATGGACTGTGTGACCATCTGAATGACAGATGTTAATCATCTTTCTTTTCCCTTAGTCTCTCAGCAGGGTGAAGGCCAGAGACGCTTGTACAGAGATCTGCTGAGAAACTACAGTCGTCTTGAACGACCTGTGGTGAACGACTCCCAACCTCTGGTAGTTGAGCTTCAGCTTTCTTTGCTGCAGATAATTGATGTGGTAAGTCCCTGGCAGTTCTGCTCTCTATTGCACCCATTCGGCGTAACAAATCTCATCTCTGGTGTAAAGACCACGCGTTTCCTCTTGGCCAGACTATCAGAGAGAAAAGCAGACTGGATTTAGCCAAGCATCCTCCCTAAGCGCTAGAGTACGTGCTTTGACACTTTGGAGGAGTCAATATCCTTCTAAACTCAAAGCCATCTCTGATACAACATGAGCTGCAAGCAGATTAATTATGTAGTTTTTCCATTCATTTTAAACAGAAGAAAACCCCCAAACCATTTCAAAATGGTTATTAGAAGCTATGTGTTACTACAAATTAGTAATGGCATGTTATTCCTAGAACCATCCAGGATGCAATAACTGGAGACTGCAGGCAGTCTTCAGAGCTACCAGCACTGCATTTGCACCTTTTCATTAGACATTACAATAGTGCTGTCCTCTTCATCCATCACACCTTTACCATGCACTGCGGTTGAAGGAGCCTGCCCTGAGATGAGGTTAGGAATCACAAGAGCGTGCACAGAGCAAAATCTGGAGGCACACCCTGACGATTGTCTTGACTGATGCCTCTGCAACATGCTTTTGCAGAACTGATGATCTGACCCAGGGAAAATTTTAACACAGTGATCCGAGCCAGGATCCCCTTTTCATCACAAAGAGGATTCTATATGACAACTCAGTATCTTTAATGGCATTTCATTCATATACATGCAAAAAACAATCCAGAAGAACAGGTTTGGCCACCTTTAGCTGTCAATACAACAAACTGCTGAACATCTCTTTCTCCATCTTACCATTCCTGCAATCAGTGGCGTAGGCTCTTTTCCCATGCAGTCTCACTGCCCAGGAGGGAAGAAGGAAGAGAGAGAATAACTTTCAAACTTTTGGACAGCTTCAACCCCATTTGACAGAGGACCCAAAGTTTTAAATTTCCTACAATCTTTCTGAAAGTCTGTAGGAGACCAGATGCTCTCCCCAGAGGGGAAAGCTGGCCCCTAAAAATGAAGCTCCCTAGCACTGGGTAGAGATGCCACGTGAGCACGAGTGGCAGGACCAGCTAGTTGTGGTTCTCCTGGCAGCAGGCAACAGCCACTCAGGCAGGACAAGAAGCTTTCTGCTTTGAAATATTAGATATCGCATGGAGCTGGAAGAGAGAAGAGTGCAGTAGTCCCAACCGAAGTCCCTCACATTCACGGCAGGAGCTCACAGTCCTCGACTTGAATGAAAGAACAAAGAAACCCCCCAGCCAATTTTAGGTAAATTTCACTGGGTCATTCCAGGGTTAGCAGAGGCTAATCTTAAATCTCAGCTCAAAAGGTCTTCCTCCAAACTCACTGTGGCATTTTCCTTTTTTGCTGTTATCTTCATGCAATAATTTGAGGGCTGGAGTAGTGTGGAGGGCTTTTTACCATTAGAAACGGGACTATGCATTTTCAAAGTCAGTTAGGAGGAGGAAAGAGCTACATAAAACCCACTTTGGGGGGATGCTATGCTGGATCTACAGCTGGGTTTTCATGTTCCCGCATGAAATATTTCCTTTCAACAGACAGCATTTTTTAAGCTCTTTACCTCCTTTACGTCACGGTTGTCCGTTCCAAAGAATTAGATTTATCTTCTCCCTTTTGGTGATTCAGAGTAGGAAACAGGTCATCTAAATGGACATATGCACCTGCAACAATGCTTTGCTCCCCTCCACCTCTGCACACACCACGGATGCTAGAAGTTCATCAGCTCAAAGCGGTAATGACTCGTTCCAGACTCGTGGTCTTGCATACTGCGGTCATGGTGTCTTTAAAAGCCAGCTGGAGTAACCTGGGGTGTATATCTTACACTATGTAAAAAAAGGTGCTTCTCTCCTCAGGGCAGTGACAGAAAATCCTTTGTATATGGGCTAAACTACAGCTTCCTCCTTCATGCCATACAATAGTAGTTTAATAAGGAGCCCATACCAGGGACACTTCCAGTCCAGCACAGGTTGTTCAGCATCACCTGAGCTATATGGGCACATTTACAGGGGAAGTGTAGTGTCCTGGACAGCTATCTGGTCTGGTGTGGGACATATTTTAGTTTGAGGCTAACCGAAGGACGCGTTCCCCTCTCTGCACAGGGTGTTGCACGGGCTCTTTCTCCTTGTTGCCATCCCAGCAGGTGCACCATGCACCAACTCCAGCAGTGGAAATGTTGTTCAGGACATTCGAGCCAGCGCTGCTGGCAGTCAGTAATCTCTACTAGCTGACAGACGGGGAGGGAAACCAGACGGACAAATTTTCAGACAGACACAGATCTGAGGCAGGAACAGCAGCCTGCGGGCTAAGTGTAGGTTGGGCAGAACTTTTCTGAATTTAACTTTATCAGAAGCAGGAACAAACAGAGTTATGATGAGGGTAATGGTTCAATGTGGAAACAAACTGCTATTGCCTGTCTAAGGAGGCACCTTCTCCAGATCCTACCTGTGTTCCCCAGCACTGCAGGAAGTCATGCAACTGGGGAATATTTCCTGGTGGTGCCAAGGAGAGCGTTACCTTGCAGCACCACAACAGCACAGGGTGCTGGGCAAGGTCCCAACCTTATGGGACTTCACGCACCATGCCCCCTGGGGAAGGAAAAAAGAATGCCACACTGAGGGGAATATGGATATTAAGGTCTAAAGAAGACATGATATTGTACAACGTTACTGCTGGACTCACGGGAATGTTTTACAAGTACTCACCATGACAGGTGCGAAAAAGTGAGGCCTGGACTATTTCCCTGTGAGAGGAACCAATATAAAGAAGAAAAACGTAAAGAAAAAAAGCAGTCCCTGCTTGCACAGAGGGACTCACTCTTTTCTCTTCACACAAACAATCACTCTTTACTCTTGCCAAGGCCTGAAATCACATCTACCGTACACAAATCTAGGACAGGCTCCATGAAGTGGCTCCATGAAGTCTGTTTCCTAAGCATACTGTCTCATAACCTAATCAACTCTGAATTCATCTTCTGCAGCCAACCAGCTGAAAACAGCATTTATGACAATCCAGATTCCTTTTGCTGCACAGAGAGGGAAGGTACCTCTGAGGTCCCTGTAGTTTGCTGAATAGCAATATCTAGTGACATTACCTAAAATTCCACCTCCTCTTCTCCCCTCCATTCAAAGCAAATTTCCAAGCATGCCTTCCTTAGGTTACGTTTCCTGCTGGCACCTGCCTGTATTGGCCTGCATGGGATCCTTTTTTGCTTTTTAGTGCTCAAAGCCAGCCATCACACTCAAAACTTTGAGGAACAAGTTCTCTGCTTGTCAGATAGACCCTAGGCAAAAAGGGTAGATGAATGGTAGGTGTCATTAGAGGTAGAATTGTTTCCAAAATTGTCTTAATTCACAACTAGAGCCAAGACAGAGCTCTCACTTCCAGTAAGCTCAGGGAACAAATGAGCAGAAGGGGGGCCAGTATGACCAGCTCTGCCAGAACTCCCGTTTCCAATTCCTGCTAGATACCATGCTCCAGCTCTTGCTGGAGAGGTATGTTTTAGCCAAAGCGTGTGACAGTGCGAGACACTTGCATCCCATTGAATAGCCTTCATTGCTACAAGAACTCCTGCCAGGTCACAGAAGTGCAGAGGTGTGCTTTTTCCCCCCCATGCCTTAAGAAAGTATCTAGACAACGATCCTCCTTTTAAACCCCAGCGGCATATGGGAGCAGACACACAGAGAGCAGAAATGGCTTGTGGCAGTCACCCCACAGCAGGGCTCAGCGCAGTTTGCCTTGTCCTCTAAGCATAGGTCAGCTTTGTCTGGAGCTGTCTCACGCGTACACTGTTGCTGGGGGCCGTTTTTGCCTAAGGTTTGTGCCCTGCCCCTTCCTTGCCTGAGCAGGGATTTGCCTGGTGGTCCCTCCCAGAGAGCCCCATTGAGCCCTGATGGCCCCAGCAAGTGTGCAGCACCTCCAAGAGCACCAGGAATGGGACTCCTGTTCTTGCTTTGAGAGCCGAGCCAGGCCATCAGGCTGGAGTAGTCAAGAAACGAGGCATGACAGCAGGCCATTTTTCCTTGGCTCAGTGTGATAGCAGCCTGCTAGGTAGCAACCATTCGTCGTCATGAATGATGGCTTGTTTGCTCCTCCTGACATTTGTAGGGGAGCTTATCTGAATTGGTTTATATCCCTTATGTAGAATCACTAATGAGGAATTAAAAAAAAATACAGTTTTCATTTTCCAGCTTTCTTTCTTTTAGCGATATTATTCACTGTTACCTTTGGGTCAGTGCCTCAATAGACACCGCAACAACAGTCTTACTGCCCTTGATTCTCCACAGGAGAAAGTTTGATTAGTTTTCAAGGCCACAAGTCTCCCCAAACTGCAAGCTTAAATCTACAAAGAGAAAAAAAAAAAACCAACCAGCCAACCTACAGAAGAGTATCAAGAATAAAACCCCAGCCTGACTGTGAGTGTATCGCATGTTTTTAAAGACCCCTCTAAATAAAGAGCCTAATTTTAAGAAGATGGCTGCACCATGCTGCAGAGATAATAAATTCCTGAAAAGCCCTTTCCAAAAGCAAACACGTGGCTGAGGTTTCCAGTAATTGCTGCACTGTCAGTGTTGCAGAGACCATACTCTGACAAGCATGCTCGTTAGCCTGGTGCCCTCAGTGCTTGCAGAGTTCAGGGACGAGGGCAATGCCATCTCTGCCCAGCAGAGGTGGTGGCTCCAGGGCTTGCTGTGAGCCCAAGCACAGGTGACATCCCCCGCACCTCTGGCACCCGGCCCTTCACCCACGGCACCTCGGCACAAGCTGTGGCTGCCGGTGTCAAGAACCGCTCAGCCAGGCAGCGAATTCGGGCACAGGGTACCTTGGTGCCACCAGCGGCAGGAGCACCTCTGGTGCGGGAGCTGGACCTGCTCAGGGGTGGGAAATCTCCAAGGCTGAATGGTGGGGTGGGCAGAAGGGAGAGCTGAGGGCACAACTGGGAGAGGAAGAGAGAAGTATTGGCCTGACAAAATCATAGCAAAAAGGGGGCTGAGAGAGGCGACAGGCATCAGCAGGCGTCCAAGCGGATGCAAAGAAAAGGATTCTGCAGGTGAAGAGGGGACTGCACAGAGCTTATTGCAACCCAGAAAGCCCCTGAGCAACCTGAAACTGATCCAGGAAACAGGAACCCGCCTGCAGAGACACCGCGGGTGACAGGAGAGTCATTCATAAACCCTTTCTATTTCTGTCCTCTCTCAGCTGGTCTCTTTGAGTTCTCTTTGGAAAGATTTATTCCAGTTTATATTCTATTGAGACCTGCTTCTTTGAGCTTGAAAGTCCTTTTGGTCTATTTTGCTCATGAGACGGAGGAGGCGTGGGCAGAGCCACCCCAGAGGTCAGGTTGTGCATCTCCCCTTGCACGGCTCAGTCCCGTAGCGCTCTTCTCCTTCCTGCTCACCTCCCACCCCGCTGTACCCCAGCGGGTGCCGGGCTGCCCAGGTACCTAACACACCATAGTCGTTCAGGCGCTTTTGTGGGAATTTCCTCCTGTTTCAGAGGGAATCACAGCTACAAAAAGGGACTGCAAGTCCCCAGTGGGAAGCCACAAGAATACCAGGGGGAAAAAAAAAACAAAAACCAGCCACCCACAGTAGGTCATTTTGCACTTCCAGAAGCCAAAAAAAACCCATTATTTTTCTGTAGCAACAACCCCAAGGCAAATGCTATATCTGGAAAATTCAGCGTGCACTGTTTTGCTTTGATTACACAGTGGGTAACATGATTGCACATCCTACTGACACTGGGATTATCCCAGATGTGATCACATGCTTGCAAACAATCCCATTTAAACTGCAGAATTTGTCTCTGTGGTGCGTCAAAGCTCTTGAAAGGTTTGGAAAGCGGCAAGACAAACTCACGGAAGAGTTGACTGGGACAATGCAGAGCAAAGATTCGATCTATCTCCTGAAAACCAAGTCTTTGCATTGCCGTACGGGGAATCCAGCAAAAAAGATCTGCGCGTACTTGCCCTAAGCACGCAGGTGCGGTCATTACTGTTTTAAGCAGACTACAAGGTTAGCTGGTCTGACCCAGTGCAGCAGCCTTTATCTTCTCTACCAAGAACTTACCAAACTGCTGGGTTCAAGCTTTAGCTCACACTGTTTCTCCCTAAATCGGAAGCTACAGCTCAGCCTTGCAGGGTTTTTTTTCTTTCTTTTCTTTTTCTAAGGAAGCGATTATTGGGGGGACCATTTTTCACAGCAGGCAGCTCTCTTCGTCAGAGGCGCCTCACTTTGCCCGCTGGGCTTCCCAGGCGACGTGCTGCTCGGTTAGCAGGACCCTCGACCCCAGCCCGGGAGAGCTGGCGAGCAGCAGCCTCTTGGCTGGAGCTTGCACGGTTTGAACGAAATTTGCCAACGCCGAGGGCTGCCGGTCGGCAGGCTCTGTGCTGTGGGCTATGGGCCTGCCCTCTCCTCGAAGGCGAGCTTAAGAGAGAGGTGAAAAAGCAGGGGGAAGCGCAGGCCACACGCGTGGTGCACACAGCCCCGGTAGCCCCAGACCACCCAGACCATCGCTGAGAAAAGAGAGAGGTAGAGGGAGAGCGAGATGGAGAAGGGTCCTGTTAAATTCAGCTGACTTTGGAAAGAAACCCGGCCTGTTCATCGGAAAATGGGTTTATTCGTTACGGAAAACATTAATACAGAGCAGGCACTGGGATCTCTTTTCAAAGTGTGGCTGCAGGTGAGAGCTACTGTACCGCTGCTGGGTATGTTTACGTACAACATTCACCCTCAAAACGATCCTGTTCCCTAGCACACGGGTGTTTTAGGGATGGTATGGCATGTGAATTGAATGACCAAAAATTTCAAGGGTTAAATTTTTGGCTCTAATTCTCCGTTCCGTTCCTAAACTGGCTTTACAGCAGCTAGGTCATCCTCCCCGCCGCCCCCTCGCCCCTGTGTCCTCACGTGTCCAGATCTCTGCACTGGACATCATGCAGCAAGCCCATGTCAACACACAAGTGATTCGGAGAAACAAATATAAATATGCCAGTACACACATGCAGCCGTTCACGTATTATTCCCAATATAGCATCACTATTCACTAGATTAAACCATAATCCTTATAGTACATCCTGTACAAATCTTTTCTGGATTGATAACTTCCAAAACGTAAGCTTGACTGCTTAAGATTGAAATACACAAAGCATGTGAAAGAGACATAATAATGCGAGGATTATTCTTACAGTTATTCTATATTTTATGTATTTTTAAAGTATTGATGAGTGACAGGGAGATAAAACGACTCTTTCAGCCCCTCTGGATTAAAAGGATCTTTCATCCCACCCCCACCCTCCATGGATGCCCCTGCATTTATTTGTGGGTTTACTGAATAGCCTTGGAAGGTATGTTTGCTCTGTTTCTCCTGGTATGGAACCGCCTCTACCAAAACACGTTTCTCTTTCCAGAAAGCTCTTCTCCACCAGGCATTGCGGTCTTATCCTGCTATAAAGCAAGAGCAAATTCGCTGAGACCAGAGCAATGAAACTGATGCAAACCGAGATGGGAACTGAGATGGGAATCAGGCTGAATATCATTACATATTCTGAAAATCAGTAATTAGTGATCACTAGAAATAGTTATTAAAATTTCAAGCAGAAAAATTACAGAAAGGTTGACAGACCAGTAGATTCATCAAAGCTAAATCCCAAACTCTCTCTCCCTCTCATAAAGTTCGCTTACTGTGACCGATTTGGAACTCTGGGAAAAAAAATTTAAACCAATTGGTCCCTTCATTAGCATGGAAGCAGCTTGGAAAATGGGAATGCTGGCGCTGACTGAGTCATGAATTATTATTTTGGCTGCCTTCCAAGTGTCAGTGTTATCAAATTTCAGACCCCCTAATAGCTACAATGTCTCAAAGAAAAGGTCACTGGAATTTTTAAATTTGTATGAATGTGGATCACCCTTAGGTGAAAAGCACTTATGAGAAATTGCCTACAGCCCTTCATAGCAGAAAAAGCCCAAAGCAACAAAATGCGAAAAGTGGGAAGGAGTTGGTGTTCAGCCATGAGCTCTTAACTAGACCCCTTAACTTGACCAAACCAGCCCCTCCACATCTCTGTCCTGATGGGTACAGAAATACTCCACAGATATCAGTGGATGTTTGCTTATCCTTTTTTATGTCTGTATCTTTACCAGTCCCTTTGCCTGCTCTCTAGGCTATCCCCTCTGATTCCCTTTTTCCTCCTGAAGGTGCTTTGTTAACGGTAGTGAGATGAAATGCTTTAACATCAGGTATCTCTTCAAAGTTGATGTTGCTATGGAAGCATGCATTCCAACTTTTTAGACTCTTTCAGGCAGCAAAGCCGTAAACATAAGAGTATTCATATTTAATGAGACCCCTGAAATATAAAGGCTGTCCAGCCATGCTGACTAACTGTTACCAGGGCAACCCAGGTTTTTCTGAAGATCTCTGGTTTTGTGGAACTTCAACCACACGATGCATTAAAGCTGAGTCGTCCCTAAATATTTAAGTCCTTTGGGTCAGGGGAATGTTTTAGTTGCTCAGCTCCAGGCTGTGGCCAGATGGGTGCTTCAGCAAAGGAAAGGACTGCATGATGCAGACACAGACTGATTCTGCAAGTATTTCAAAGCCTCACCCATTGCTTTTGATTTCCTTGAGCAAAATCCAGTGCAGAGACTAGTGTCTCTGCCAGCAAATCTTCCCGAGAGAAAACCTCCAAGTCAATGCAACCTCTCTCTTGTACAGCAGAAACCTTGAGATATCCCTTCTATATGTTCAGGCACATTGGTAGGGTAAAAAAACAAATAAACAGAAAAGCAAAACGGAGTAACCACAGATGGCCTTTGGTGACCTATGATAGTCATCTGTCCAGTCTGGGACTTTTCAGCTGAATATCTTCCAATAAGTCGGTGACTAAGTCAGCTTCCAAGGCTATAGCTCTGCAAGAGGGCAAGGATTAATGATGTCGGTCAGTCACCTGTTCACAGGTCCCATGTTACCGCGATGACACGTTACCATATGATGTGACTACTGAACCAGCAAGGGCTTTGTTTCTTTTTGTCCGTGTATTATGGACCCAGATATTTATGTGGCCAAGGGCAGTCGTATTTTATCTGGATGGTGGTGCAAGCAAGGGGAGAGTCCACTGGCAGAGCCTGGTGCAAAAGGAAGGTGGACCTGCGCACACTGTAAGCTTTGGACTGACAGTAGGGAAAATAGAACAAAACAAAAATATTCACATGTTCCAGCATGTGCACTGGCTTCTCAGCTGGAACAAGCCGGAGTAAGTTTCTTGCTCTCCATGGGTCAAGGGTGGCTGTAGGAATAGGCAGATGTCCAGGGCAGAGGATTAACTGGGGTGAGGATGGAGACAGAAAGGGGAGAAGGTGACCAAGATAAGGAAAGGAAGGATTTAGAGGACAACCGTTGCACTCGCTACTGACAACAGCACTAGCTTTTCCAGCTTTTGTAAATACCAGCAGCAAACTGATTCGTTTGGGCTGAACATTTACAGCCCGAGGGAACTGCCAGGGGAGTGCTGGGAAAGCGGCTCCGGGGAGCTTGCTGTCTCCAGTCTCCAGCCTCAGCTGGGATCCTGGCGGGGACGGCTGCATGCTGCAGTGAGGGGAGGGGTTGGAGAGGGCCTGCCCGACGCCGAGGGAAGATCATCCTGAAGCAAAGTGCGACAGAGAACTGGTAACAAAACACACAGTGCTGCGATTATTCAAGCTTTCTGCTGGGAAGAAAGGTATCCTGATGACTGACCTTAAATCCCTCCATATGAACCCAGGACACACAACGAGGGAACCTCCTCCAGTGCTTCCCAAGCTGGAAAATTAGCTTTTATCTAGGCAAAGCAGTACTTTTATCTAGGCAACCAGTGACTTCTTGGGACTGGGTAAGGCAGATCTGCTCTCAGGGTTGTCTGGAAGTACTTCTGTAAGAGACAAATACAGCCCACTAAGCTGCCCACATCATGCCCAGGTGTCTCAGAGATGCTGATGGCCCACAGCTCCTGATAAAGAGAGCAAGAACTGTGATTCCTCTGCAGCTCTGAAAAGGACAGGCAACCAGCCCCTTCCTTCCAGACCAAACCATTTCTTTACAGGATGCAAAGCTATATGGCTCAGTAAATCACCAAACCTCCAGAAATGAGAAGCTCCATAAGCACATGAGCCCTTAGAAGGCCCTTGCACTAGAAGGCAACGGATTTCCTTCTCTGTGAATCTCATATTTACTATCCTTAGCTATGCTAAAGGCCTTTAGCGCAGACCACAGACTTGGGAGAGTACAGTATAAAGTGTGCTTTGCTCTTCCTGCAAATCAGGCACTCCGGGCAAACTCAAATCCTTCATGGGAAAACTTTCTGTTTCACCTTGCAATAGGAAGGACCCAGCAGGCTGCATCTGTGCTGTCATCTGTGTGTTGATTGGTGCTGAATATAGAAATAACATTTTCTGGGCCTTGCTGTCCGTAAAGCCAACTCCCTTTGAAAGCTCAGCAGCCTGCAGGCAGGAATGAGAATAGACTCTGGATAGCCATGAAAGCAGCCTGAAGTGACATTTCTTTCCCCGCAAGGCTGAGAAGATGTAAGAAGCCCAAAGCCCTGCTTAGACTTCGTGTTCTTGCTGACTGCTGTTATTAAAAGGAAGGCAGAAAGACCACGTAGGGCATGGCTACACTGCAGATAAACCTGTGGCAACCCTAATAGAAAAGTTCACCTTCGACTGCAAAACGTACCTAAGAAGCAGGACAAACATGGTGGGTCTGAGCACAAGAGTGCTGTGACAAGGAGCCAAATAGTACCAAAGACAATGTGTTTAAGCTACCTGAAATATCCATATGCTCTGTAGTGACTGATGAATTGTTTGCAGTGAAAGCTGATTATCAGGGTCATTAGTTTCTGAGTTTGAGCAAGGAGCTCCTAGAAGTATAATGGGTGAGCAGTTTAGGGCAATAGACTGTTTTGTGAACTACAGAAGTCAGTCTTAGGTGTTTTTATTTGCAGGCATGGAATCTGTCAAGTATAAAATGCTTATGTGGGGTAAAAAAGGGGTTTTCCTTGGAAAACAGAGCCATGAGTAAAAGGCTGCTGACCAGAGGCCTCTCCACATGCAGGAAAGCCATGAGCCTTCCAGGTGTACATTGCACTTTAATGGATCCCCCAGAGACTCTCAGGTAGCCAAAGAAAAGGGAAAGGTCCCCTCCTCCCCTTCCCCATGAGGTGCAGTGAAGCTGGGGAGAATCCTTCCTTTTGCAGACCTCAGAGAGAGGAAAGACCTAAGTGTCACAGCTCCTCTTTTGGGTCACCTGCGGCTCCAGCAAGCCAGGGAGCTACCTGGGAGGGAGCATGCCACAGACAAGCTTCATGCTCGTTCAGCAGTACCAATGATCCAGCGTCCTCCTTGTCAGGG
The DNA here is from genome assembly GCF_036417845.1 of Apteryx mantelli. NCBI lineage: Eukaryota > Metazoa > Chordata > Aves > Apterygiformes > Apterygidae > Apteryx > Apteryx mantelli. Next base: position 9,532,644 of record NC_090020.1, read on the forward strand.
AACTGGTAATTAAGAGGCTTCCCCAGACAGCTCTGCTTCATCCATTAGCCTTGGAGTCTGCAGTCATGCAGTGGTTTCTGCATGGCATGCACAAGAAGTAAACCCACAGGCCTCACAAAAGAAAACACTCATCCAGTGACGGAGCTGAGCGTGAGATAAGGCAGTCTGCTTTTGAGCAGCTCACATCTTCCCTGGTGATTAATGGGTAGCTGCTTTGCCTATCTGCTGTGGGGGTAGCGCTGGAGGGGGAGAGAGAGGGGAGACCATGAATGCAGCTTGAGGTGGCTAGACCGACAATTTTTCCAAAATGAATAAAGCAGTTCTGGCTTCACTCCTTCTGTTAACCAGCAAATACTGCAAAAAGTAATATAATTAAAGGTCAGACCAATCCAAAAGCCCAGACTACTTCAGGGATGTAGTTTATCTTGTGCTTGTGGAGGCTAGGCTTTTTGGATGTTGAGCACTAATGAAGAGTACAGGCGGCATGGACTCTAGGGGAGCAGGACAGATGGTGGTGTAACATACAGCTTTGCATACAGGACTCTGGCAACCACATGTACACTTATTTTTTACATGTCTCCAGTAAGCTCAGTCAGCCTCTGCAAGCTCCAGAGTATCAGAAAGAGCCTCTGGAGCTCTTTGACTGTCTCTAGACTCTCAGATCCAGTCACCTACTGGGTCAAGGAAATGTCAGCCAGCTCTAGGAAGACCCCGTCAAAAATGGAGGCATGCCTTGAGCTGGGGCCAACAGGAATGGAGCCCACAGATACAACAGGCAGGCTGGTGTCCAAGCTCAAGTGGGTGCTCTAAGCACCCAGTAGCAGCAAACAGAGCTTGCTGGAGATACTACTGATCAAGAGCTAGTCTGGCAGTTGACTGAGACTTTGATAGCCCTACCTACCTGCAGGACTTGACAGATGCCTCTGAATATGACTGCAGAGCGCTTACATGCCCAGGGTGCTCTGTAGAGTTTAAATACCTGCCAGTCTTCAATGCAGTGTCTGCCACCTCAGACACTGCAGAGGACCAGATGTTCCTAAGAGCAAACACATACAGACTCAGAGGACTAGGGCAGCTAGGAACCAGCATGACAGGACGATCACCATATACCTCTGGAAAGTAACTTCATCAGGTGAAAGCCTGGACCCAAGGAAGTCAGAAGAGATCTTCCTAAGAAATTCTATAGGCCATTCATGTCTCGGTGAAGCTCTCTGCCTGACAGTTCTTCCTGTACTCCTGTTATGAGTGCTAGCTACTGCATCCCGTTGGTGACTCCAACTTCCGTGCACTGATATATTTTTGCGTTGGAGCCTGAGGTTTGATTGCTGCAGCTCACAGTGTTTGCCACAGAGTTTCACAGCAGCTTTGTCTGGTGCTAAAACATAACTCTCTGCTTCAGTGATCTCTGCATCTTCCCTGTAATGAAACTAACCCCTCTGTTCTCTGCATGAGCTCTGTGTTTGATGCTTCTCTTTGGCTGCAGGAGAATGGGAAGAAAACAATGGAACATAAAGATTGTCTCTAATTAAAAAATAGTAGATTTCAGGGGGCAAGAAGGTAGTTTATTCCAACGTATCGGTAGGAAGGGGAGTCAAGCCAGCGTGCAATGGGGTAGTGGTCTGAGGACCGCAGGTAGAAGGTATATGCCTTTGCTGTGGACAAGTGATTTCCTGCCTTAGCGGTGCCTTCCAGCAAGTGCCCAAGAGAGCTGAGCTGAGGTAGAGGTGGAAACTGCCTCTTTTTGGGCCTTTTAGCCAAGAATCCGGTTTTCCCAGAGTGTGGCTGCATTGACCAGGCCTGCCCCTAGCTGCGGCATCAGGCCCAAGCATGAGGATCCACTTCTGCCCAGACTGCATTTCTCTCTGGAGAGGGAGGTGGATCTCACCACATTAATCACATTGTCCCACCACAGTAGCTGGGCAAGGCTGCTGTTTCCATCTCTGCTGCTGTGGTCACTCTCCACCTGCAGGCTGACGGCAACACAGCCAGGCCCCACAGCCATCCCCGCATCTTCCCCCAAACTGCTCTGAGACCAACGAGGTGAGGGCTTCTTCATTTCTGGCACCAGTCAGAGCCACTTCACTGCAGCCTCCACATGCTGGTGTCTGAACCTTCAAAGCTCCTGCTCTGTACAGAGCCAAGGCGTCTACATGAGCTCCCATCAGACAGTGTTTGCAGTCTGCTGCCATATACTAGCTTTTGCCCAAGACCAGCCTTTCCTTTTCAGCATGAGCTAAGTTACATAATGCCGAGACTCTAAAGGAACAGCACCTTCAGCATCCTTTCACTATTGTTTTGCAGCGGTAGCCAAGACAGTGGAAACGCTCTCCTATTACTGTATGCTGCATAGTACTGGAAATCATCTTGTTTTGCCCATCTAATGAAAAAGAAAATCTTGTGCATTTGGTAAGGAGTCTCCAGCAAAATAACAGCCATTATCTATTATTTTCACTTCTGATGTTGCTCAGTTACAACAAATGCAGGAGGTTTGTAAGATTTAAGGATCAAAGAGAGCGATAATTGTCTGGGTCATGTGGCACAATTCAGTGATTTTGCACTGACCTCACAGTCTACTCAATAGAGTTTGCATGCATTTTCTCCAAGAATCAGGGTTTTGAAGGGAACAGAGCTGTGATGCGTCCACCTGTGATTAAACTGTATTTTGAGGCTCATCTCTTTTTCTCTTCTCTCCCCTTCTCCCTTTTGTTTAAAGGATGAGAAGAATCAGGTGTTGATCACAAATGCTTGGCTGCAGATGGTGAGTAACCCGTGTCAATAAAGAGCAAAAAACCTCCTTAACAGTAAGTCTGCCGCTGGCCCTGTGTGGTTACAAGTATGGTCTACTCTTGTGGGGGCATGAACTGATCTCCTGAGCGACTTATGCTCTGTAAAGACGTAACTCAGGAGCAAAAAGCTTGTGGGAGACTTGAATGACTGAGTTAATTCTGCTATGACATTAGCAGCCAAACATTGCATCATGTTAATGGGCACAGCAGAATGGGCTGCTTCTTCCTCAGCGATCTGCTGGGATTTGCAACAGAAATGAGCTTTCCTACTGCAAAAATCCAGAATTCAGACAATCCTGCAGGACTACAGGACTCTGGGTGTCCTGTCCCTAGGAGAGGCTGGCTATGGTTATAGCACCAGTGACTGTTTCCCTGGTAGCCCTGCCACAGAGGTTTGCTGCAAGTCACAAGGTTCAGCACAAAACTTGTACCTGTACCTTTCTTGAACTAAGTGTGTGTGTTGGTGTAGGGGGGAAGGGGGATCAGAAGCAAGCCCTTGAGATACAAAGTCCGCTTGCTTGCCTGTCATAGCGAGGTGGTTATTAACCCCCCGTTCCCAAATCTTTGTAACAAATTGAATTATTTCCATCAGAGATTGCCAGACAGTGGTCCACATACCACTAATGATACCCAAGTTATTTCAGACCAGGTTGGTTCACCAGCCTACTACCAGAGTTTCTGTCAATCCATCAAGAAAAGGTTTGAAATATCTGTATTCAGGTCTTACGGTGGTGGGGTTAGACAGTAAATTACAATATAATGGCACACAACATCCAGTCATCACTTTGTAAATTCTTCAGGATACATGCCAGCCTTCTTTAATTGTTAAAGCCTATCACTATAAGCTATGTAACTATTATCACATTACTGCATTACTATTGGTAACAGCCATTCTGTTCCCCTAATATTAAAAAATAGGTTAGAAGATTTTTCCCAGCTCATATATCTCATATATGTATTTTCCAACAGTACTGGGTTGATGTTTACCTGTCTTGGGATCAGTATGAATACCCAGGGGTGCAGAACTTGCGATTTCCAGCTGATCAGATTTGGGTGCCAGATATTCTTCTGTATAACAGGTAAGCAGGATATGTGACAGCCTACAGAGACATGGAACTACAGCACTAGATGCTGGAAATCAGCCACGCTCCACTAATACTCGGGCTTTTCCTACCTGGGGATTTTGCCTCCTTCTCTTGAAGCAATTAAAAGAAAAGAAAACAAGTGCCAGATAATAGTTTTTTTTCTAATACCCAAACTAAATCTCCTTTGCTATAGTTTTGTGGAAGTCTTCCTTCCATTTTCACAGTGGATACAGAGAACAACGAACCCATATTCTTCCTGTAATTACTGTGTCTCTCCTGGAAAATTATTATCATGTTTCTGCCTTAGTCTTCCTGCCTGGACTAAACAAGGCCAGTTTCTTTGTGCTTCCCTCATCATCCACATTTTCTAAATCTCTTTCCATTACCGCTGTTCTCCTCTAAACAGTCCAATTTGTTTTTTCGCCAAGATTGGATTCAGCACTCTAGCCGAGACTTCTGCAGTGTGCAATGGAGTGATATACTAATCTCCACACCTGCTCACACGTTTCCTTTAACATGTTCCTGAAGGAGGGTTTTCTGCTTGTATGCTCACTAACATCTAATTTCTGGGCTTATTTTTTGATCCATCATAAACTCCAGACCTTGTCCTTCAGACTTGCTGCCTTACCAGGTTTTCCTATGTCTGTCTGTCTCTGACAGTTTTAAGGGGAATACTTCACAGTCATCCGGATTGAATTTCATTCTGTTGGTCTCTCCAGTTTGCCAAGGTCCATTTTCTGTTCCAAGCCCTCACTCCAAGGTGTCTGAAGGAAACTTGCAGTCACCTGGAAATTGTATAACGGTTATTCTTTACGTCAGCTTTACTGCTCACCGTTCAGCTATGAGCCCATGATAACAACTCAGCAAGATTCAGTCTCTAACCAGCAGGCATTTAATCTGTTCCCTATTTCTTTAGTTTGTTTATAAGAACATTATGTGGCAAAGGCTTTCTGAAGTCCAGACATATCTCCTGCCTCCTCTTAATCAGTAAGTCAGTCCTGACAAAGAAGAAAATTAGTCTGATTTGATGCAACTGGCCCTTGACAAATCCATGCCAGCTGTTATCACCTTGTTATCTTTGAAGTTAGGCTGATGTGTCTATAACTTCACCCTTTAAAAAAGATCATCTGAATATTCTTTGATCATCTCAAGTTCACTACGCCCTTTCTTATTTTCCATGAGCTCTCACAGATAATTGTTAATGCTTCAGGGAGTATTTTGGCCAGTTCCTTCACTACTCCAGAGTAAATTTCATCAGCTGTGGCAATGGGAGTCTGTTGTATGCACACTTCTTTAACCTGTTCATCCCCTGTTCTGACTTGCACTCATGCCATTGTGTCTTGCCGCCTTTTATGTCTCTAGCTAGTTATCACCTCAGCTTTTTCAATTTTATGCCCATTTGTTTGTGCTGTTTCTTTTATGCTCGTCTTGAGTCATGTGCTCTTTTCCCCATATTTTTGTGATTCGATTTTGTTTTTCAAGCCCACAGAAAGCTCCTGACAGAACTGTCATTGTGCTTCACTCTTTTACATTAGAGTAGCTTAGCACTGTGCCCTGAGTATAGTTTCCTTCTCCTACACTTCTTTTTCTCTTTAGGCCAGGAGCGTCTACACCAGCAGGCCATTTTCCGCTCACCAGCACAGTTTGCCTCACTTTCAGCCTGCCCCCATTACTGTCATGTGCAAGGACTCCTTGGACATGAATAAAGAGCAGGTCACAGGGGGAACAAAGGGTCCAAATTTTCCACGCTGCTGTGTGACATCTCCTGGGAGCCCCAGGAGTGGGCTACATCTATGCCCAGCCACGTGATGGACTCATGTCTGGCTGTGACACAGGACGTGCCCAGTAAAACGTTGGAGTCATGCTCAAACATGACCGACCTGCATATAGCCGTGATAAGCAAGGGGCTACTGTGTAAAGCCTTTTTACAGGCTATAGGAATGCTCTGCATTTAACCTCTTCCCAAGAGACCCTCTGGAGCGAGCCCCCACGCTTGCTCCCTTGAAGATGGCTTCTTTACCTCAGAATTGCTGGAATCTAAAGAAATGTTTTTTCTTGGTCCCTTTCACCTGGTTTCTGCTCTTACAGTCTCAGTCAGTCTCCCCATATAAGCCCCAGATCCAAAACAGCTTCTTGCCAGTGCTTTCATCCATTGCGTGAAGCAAAGTGCTGGCCCCACGCATCCCGAAAGACTGCAGGACTGTTCCCGCAGACCTGGGTAACAAATAGCTTAATTTACACTGTGAGCTGCCCGATTCTGACAGAAGTCCCAGAAAAGATTCGTCCTCCCGACTGTCTGGTCTTTGGAGACTCCTGGCGGGACACTACCCCCGCTCCCTTCCCTTCTGCCTTTGCCCTGAGACATCACCAGCTCTGCCTCTCCCTTCCTCAAGGACGTTAGGGCAAGCATCCAGTGTACCCAGGCACAGGCCAACAACGTCTATGAGAAGGTGAGCTACTGATGGGGGTGGGCCCTTTGCCTAGGCGTAAGACAGCCCTTAATTCAGACATCCTGTACATTAAATTCTGACAAAAGAGTATTGTTCTGTTGAGAGCTACTACATCCAAAGTCATACGTCTGTTGGCTCTCTCTTGGTTTTGTTTTGTTCTCATTGTGTTGCAGCGCTGATGAAAGATTTGATGCAACATTTCACACAAATGTGCTGGTGAATTACTCTGGATCCTGTCAATATATTCCTCCAGGTATGCAGAACACGTTTGTTTGCTTTAAATCAATGTGTATCTTTGAATAATTACAAACAGTTTTCCTTTATGAATGAAATCCAAGCATTTGGAAGCAGTCTGTGGGTAGAAATTTTGCAAGCCATCTATTATGGGACAGACCTGCTGAAGTGATTTAGGTCCATTATTAGTGGCAGATTTCCACTTCATAAACGAATAAATGTATTTCCTGAGCAGTTTGCTTCCAACATTCAGAGCCCAGCAGAGGTACCATCTAAAGCAAGGTGGTGTGCACCCTCACGGCACATTATCACAGGGGGAGGTTTTACGTGCAACCCGGTTAGCTCTTTCTTGCGAGTGAAGAGAGGTGTGACTACAGAATGAGTCACAGGAGCAGCACTGCTCTCCCACCAAAGCCCTCTGTGTACTGCAGTCTTAGGCTGAGCCCAGTCCAGAACTGGCCAGACTCTGGTCCTCGCCTGCTTTCCAGGCATATTGCTGACTCCAGTGCTCGCAGGGTCCTGGCAGGTGTGACCTACCAGCAAACACCCAGGCTATTCCCACAGTTGCTTGCTGTGGTGGACAAGAAACACCCAAGCTTTTTGAGGTAGCTGTTGGCAGACCGACTCCAAGCATATCCACAGGTTCATTGGTGATCCCTATCCCTGAGATGACTTAAAGCACTCATGTGGTTTCTCTGGGACAGATCTGCAGGTAAGGCTGTTCTCCAGGGAGCAAAAGACAACATGAAAAAGTTGGCATTCACGAGGGCAGAGCCTTTTCCATCCCCCCAGGGTCTGTTTAGGTAGATCATGCAGGTGGTGCCTGTATTAGGCAGATCTGGTGCCCTGCTAGTCTCTTTTCTGTCGATGGAGTAGAAGCGGTACCACGTATGCAGACTGCATCCAGAGTGAGCTGCAAACTCCATGGTGGAGAACTGCTTACTTAAGACCCCAAAGAAAGAGAAGCTAAGGAATAAGCAGTAAAGGAAATCTGTTATGCAAAGCACAGGAAATCTTTACTTACAAGAATTTAACTGCTGGTAAAATAATTTGTCCAATCCATTTTTGAAGGAAAATGTTCATAATCAGCCTACTTAACAGCACCAAGAGCTCGCAGAAGCAGCTAGAATAATTGAGACATGGGAAAATACTGCAGAAGGGAAAAGAGTGTTCCCAAAGCTTCATGAAAGTTTTATTTCCCTTGACTCCAAGAGGAGGCTGTACTCACTGTTGCTGTCCATTAGAGAAACAAGCTCCAGTACATATGGCTAGGCGGAGAAGCGGAGATGACGAACAAGAATGGGACAGCAGTCTGTTGTTAAGGAAGGGAGCGGAGCCGAGATTCATGAGAAAATGGGAGAAAAGACTCCCTGTAGCCAGTCCAAAAAGGGCCATGACAGCAGGAGGGAAACCCACCTGAGCATAAAGGAACAAACCAAAGGAATCCAGCCACCCCAGAACAGCACTGTTTGTGCAGGGAAGCAATCATGAACGACATCCTCAGCCTTTGCAACAGTAGACGGAGACAATAACAAAGGACTCTCTGCTTTGGAGATTTAATTTTCAAAAGGCACAGCTTGAGCACTTACTGAGGAGCACGAAACTCTGTTCAGTTATATGACTTAAAAGTGGGATTCACATTAGTTGGTGTTTTAGGGAGCAGGCAGAAACAGTTATTCCAAACAAGTAGGGTCAGCTCGACATTTGAGATAGTTTTCTGATGAAGCAGAACTGCCTCTTCTCTGAGCTTGGCAAGGCATGGTGAGCATGTGAGGTGAGGTGGAGGCTGCGGAGCAGCAGGCCCACGAGTGAACCAGACACATCCAGAGTTAAAACAAAGGCCCAGATTAGCGTGTAGAAGATAAAGGCCGCCAGTGAGCAAGGTTTAGCATAAAAACACATGTTCAAAGGGATTGTAGGTCTAATTCAGGGCTTTTGAGCATGTCAGAAATTGAGCAAGCCTTAAGGAGGAACCCCTTTAGAAAGCCTGTCCAGGTACACCCAGCAGCACCACTTGGACACCCATGTACTCTGTACCCCTACCCTGTCCTCCCCATTTGATGGGCTGCACCCTGCACACATTTGATTCCACATATTTCTATCTACAGGCATTTTGAAGAGCACGTGTTACATTGACGTCCGCTGGTTCCCTTTTGATGTGCAGAAGTGTGATTTGAAGTTTGGCTCCTGGACCCACAGTGGCTGGTTACTTGATCTGCAGATGCTTGAGGCTGATATTTCTAACTACATTTCAAATGGAGAATGGGATTTAGTGGGTAAATTGACGGGCTAAAATCTTCCATAGTCTAATTTTCAAAGGCAAAACCCAAGTACAGAGAAATGAGCAATCCAATTGGGAAGTTTGAAATACAGGTGTTAAACGCTCTTATGTAAAAGTCAGCAAAAAAAAAAAAAAAAAAAATCACTGATCAGAGAGAATTTTTCAAACACATTCATTCAAATGTGTCTGAAAACACTGTGTTCTGCAGCAGCAGCATGAAACTCAGGGGAACCTGTACGTAAATGGAATCTGTTGGTCCTGACATGTTTGAGCAGTTTGTCAGTACTAAATTTGGATCTGTGTCTCATACAGACACACTGAGCATAATGTCACATCTATTCTAGCACATCAGCCAAAAATTGATTGGGTTTAAAAACACTATTTCAGCGAAATTGGAATGAGCTTTTACAGAAATGAATTCCTCTCGCCCAGAAAATGATCAAAGTGTCTATCAGTTCCTGCAAATAACTGCAGCTCAAGATATCTCTGTTCTCTTCTGTGCTTCAGAAGACACCTGTGTTTTTAAAAAGAGGATCCTATGCCCAGAATGAGTTATTCAGAGCTAGCTCCTAGTGCCTTATTATGAACTCACTGATGTAAGTCTAAATCAGAAGCAATGCTATGGAAATCAACAGAGCTTAGACCACCCTACAGAGAACTCAGAGACAGGATCTTTCATCTGCTAGTCCAAACGCGTAGTCAAGGAGACCTCCTAAAATCAGTCCATTTCAGAGCAGTCCTGGCTTTCACATACTCCTTTATAGTGGCTATTTCTGTCCGGTAGCTTTGTGTATCTGATGAAGAGACTGGCTTTGGATTTATCTGTCTTCCTCCCAGATAAGGCACGGACAGAGCTGACCCTTAACTAGCCCATACAACTATAGTGATAGTTAACACCATAAGCCAGCCACGGCCATATCCTTTATGGAGCTTTTGCCACACTCCTGCCAGAACAAACACGCCATAGCATCTTCTGTCATGTGGGCAGAAACAAAAAGGAGGTAAGCAATGGTGGCAGGAAAGGTACAAGATGCTGAGCTCTTCCAACTTCCCCTGACATTTCCTGTGCTGTTGCTGTCCCTGCCAAGCAGAGTCTTAGATGTCCCTGCCAAGCAGGGTCTTCTGCAACCTGGTCACTTTGGCCAATCCACAGTACAGCTGTGCTGGACAGCTATGTTTCTTAACCCTCAGAGGTGACAGACTTTAAGCTTAACTCGACACCCCTTTTGAAAACGGAAGTCATATCATATTTGTTTTTCCTGATGAAACAAAGCAAGTACTATATAAGAGAATGACAGAAAAATAACCACTAGCGGCACCTGTCCTGCAGAAAATCTGCTGCATGGGCTAGTGAATATGACATCCTCCCTTTGTCACCATTTGCTTTCTGCAGGGAGGCAGAAGGTATGTTTTGCTGCATTATACTTTGGCCACTGTTTGCAAATCTTTCCTTGTTGGGACTGGGATGGTCAGAACTGTGTTTATTCAGCCCAAATGAGTCTCTGTGGCTAAGCCAGGTTCTGAGTACTCAAAAGGCATGAAAAAAACCCTCAGAAAATGCAGAAGCAGGATTAGGAACAGCAGGAATCTTGCACAGCTGCCTCAGAGGTTGCTGAAGACACTGACATACTAAGAGTTACAACAGCTGGTTTAACCCTGTAGTGATGTATTTCAGCTTTCAAACAACTTCGAGCTGAGGAAAAAAGACATATTTTGTCCCTTCTGCCCCTTAATCTGTTCACCATGTTTTCATCCTTGTGGCCATAGTGTTAGAAAATGACTTTTGCCTGGTAACAGCCTTAGGGGTTTCTCTTCTCCCTTCTCAGTTGCCACAAGACACTTCAAAGCACTCCTGGGTCTGATATTTGGAAGTATTGAGCAGTAAGAGACCCCACAGAGGTTGGGGTGGGGAGAAATCCCTTCCATTTCCCTCAGACTGAACCTCAGGAGTCAGACGAGATGCCCGCTCAGGTCTGAACCTAGACTGTCTGGAGGTAGTTGTAGCGTGCTCACACCCCTACACTAGATCCTCTGTGAGGGAACAACTGGTTCAGTGGTCAAGACAGGGCTCAGTTTGTCTCCTTTTTCTCACCCCATTGCTGGCTTACGACTTAAAGCAAAAAATACTGAAGCACCAAGGTGGCTGTTGCTGCCTGTGCCAGGAATATCCTCTGTAGGGCTGGATCTGTTTGTGGTCAGGATAGACCACGTGGTCCCTGGAGGTCCTTCAGCTCTGGTGAGAGACCACGTGATTAGAGGTGCCATAAACCATCATGTGCTTGGCCCCTTTCCAGGGATACCTCTCCCCACTGCTCTGATCTCCCCTCTCTACAGGTGTCCCAGGAAAGAGGAATGAGATGTATTATGAATGCTGTAAAGAACCATATCCAGATGTGACATATACCGTCACCATGCGCCGACGCACACTCTACTATGGCTTGAACCTGCTGATTCCATGTGTTCTGATATCTGCCTTGGCATTGCTTGTTTTCCTCTTGCCAGCTGATTCAGGAGAGAAGATTTCTTTAGGTAAGTGCTAAAAAATTCATTTCCTTTCTAAGTCTTCTCCATAAAATGGGAAATAAATGGTGCTTGATAAAAAAGATTTCCCTGGAGGAGCAGCTGAAGCACTTGTTTGGTTGGAGAAACCAGGGTAACAGCTTTCTGTAAGACATTCACACATACTGTGCTACGTACTTCTACTGACATCATCCTTTTGATTTTATCCTGGGATGAGGCAAAACTTTTCGCTGGCACAGGCAGCAACGATAACACTCTCTCTCCTGTCGCTCTTTTCCTTAGTGCATCTCAATGCATTTCACAGCTGATTAGCTCCATTTTTCAGCTAGGATGTACTAAGTTACGGAGAGGTGGAGTGGCTCTCTGAAGGGTCATGAGCAGCAGTGACTGGGCATTGGATTCTCATCTTCCATGTCCTCAAGTCCCCAAACCACCAAGCTATGAGTTCCCCATAAATGCAAAGAAGTGACAGTCAAAGAAGAGTTAAATGTGATTTACTATTATATGTGCTTCCAAGAGTAGAAGACAGGGGAAAGCAGGAAACACACAAAACTGGCCCAGGTGAGATCTTAATTTTTATATTGTGCACAAAACTGGTCAGGGCAAAGACATTCAGAAAGGAACAAGCGCACTGAGGGTCCGTAGAGCAGTTGGAAAATTGAGTGGCCTGGCTTCCGTGAAGCAAAACAAGAACTAAGGGGAATAGGACTGCTGTCTATAAAGAAGAGGGGGAAGTCAAGAAAAAGAATTATTTGAGCTAAAAGGCGATGCTGACACAAAAAATAGGGCATAATGTTCGTGCAGGCTGTGAAACAGAAGGTGATTTCTCAGCACCAGAACGGCGAGTTTTTGCAACAGCCTTTCCAGAGGGAGCAAATAAACAAAGAGCTACGTTTAAATCAGGTTGCAGCTGTACGGAGGGCATTATACAATGAGCAACAGCCAAAGATTACTTGTGACTGTGAAGTCTCTGGAAGCTCTTAAAAACTGGCTGGGCTTTGCTTGAGCCCAGTTTTGCAAGAACAGCACAGTTTACAAGTTCTGCAAGCTTCATTTCATTCAGCAGCAAAGACTTCTCCATCACTTTAAGAGGAACAAGGTTTTGGGAGTAATTGAGACAAGGGGAAAGAGAGCGGCTAAAGATGCATCCAAAGATACTCTCACTTGGCAGAAGCTCTCATTTGTCTTGACAAGCACAAAGCCATGCATTTGGCTTAGCTGTAGATCAGGACAAGGTTATATTTATCAGCACAGACATCGTAAGAGGAGCTGCAGAGATCACGTTCCTCATCCTTCCTCTCTATTTTCATTCCCTGCAGGTATCACTGTCCTGCTGTCCCTGACTGTATTCATGCTGCTCGTGGCTGAGATCATGCCTGCAACTTCTGACTCAGTCCCACTGATAGGTAGGTTGCTTTTGTCGCTCTGTGCACACCCTATGATACTTCCTAAGAGCTGTGCAAAGCCGGTTTGAGGACTGAATCTTTTTTTAATAGAGTTTTGCATTTCAGCAGTGTCAGGAGTAAATCTTTGTCTGGGCCTTCACTGTTTGGGCATATGAAGAGAGCCTACATGAGGGTTGCAAAGGGGCTTTGAAAACATCAGATAAGCTGGTAACTGCAAGGTGCAGAGGACATAGGACTAACACAAAACCTGGAGGTTTAGGTGGGCAAAGCTGAAGACCCAGCACCTTCAGGGCACAGGCACGGAGTGAATACTGGAATAATACTCAGCCCTGGCTCTGGATTCGTTGCGCCTGGCTGTAAAGTTGCTTCGGCAGCTTTTTGAATGAAGCAGGTCCCACACAGAGCTTTTGAAAATCTCAGTGTTGCTGGCTGGAAAAAATTCTTTCCTTGCCCACGTGACCTGCCTTCCCTCCTTTTATGCATCTCTCCCTGCCAGTTCTCCTCCTCCTCTCTTCTGTCTACCCCAAGAGCAATTCAAGAGATTGCAGTCGAAATCCAAATACATCACTGGTGTGGTGGTGATTTCTAACATTTGATGAAAGCTATTGACCGCATTATCTTCTTGGTGACTTCCACTGTAACTGCCCTGGAAGACAATATAAGAAATCCAAGCTTATGCCATATAAGCCTTTTTATTATAGCCTAAGAAGCAGTCATGGAAACATCTAAAAGACCTTACCTGGACTCAGAATGGTGGATTATTACTTTTATTTTTACCGTGGTGGTATCAGAAGGCTCCAGGTGAAGGCCCATAATACCAAGTGCTGAACACACACATGCCCACACAGTAAAGGACTGTGTTTGCCCCAGAAAGCTTGCAGATTGAGCAGATAAAGCAGACATGGATGGGAAGGGTAGAGAAGGAGCTGGAAGAAATATCATTCTTCCCTTTTTCTAGGCAAGGAATGAAGCTGTGAAGGATTAAATGATTTTCCCAAAGTCATATGGGAAAGACAGAGTGCTCTAATCATGTGCTTCATTAGTTTGTTCTTTCTGGAGGGTCAGATAATGAGGCAGATGAGGGATTCACTCTTGTTCCACAAGATAAACTGAGGCATCAGGAGAGACTGATTGCCTGTTATGGGGCTGTCATACCAATAAGCTGGCCCACAAAGATGCTGGCTGGGTATTATGAACACTGCCAGGCACAGTGAAAATGCAGGTCTTGCTTTCATGTTGTTTTTGAGGTTCAGTGTGATACAAACTGCAGAAGGGGAAGGTCACCTCTGTGTGCAATACATACACAGCTCTGCAAGTCCACAGCAGCATGACAGGAGCGAGGAGAGATCTCAGGCTGCAGTCCCATCGGCGATGCACGTCAATGACTCCAGCCTCTGCCACATGAAATTCCTGAAACTGCTGTCTGAGAAGGATAGGGAGAAGTGAAAGGACCAAGGCAGGTCAGACTGCCAGCAGCTGCAGGTGACTCCCCACCTCTTCTGGCCTGAGGATGCACAAACCCTTCAGAGTTGGGACAGCTAAACAGGGGAGAAGGGGAAGGCCAAGCGGCAAGATGTGATCAGTAAAGGCACAGGCCTGTACGCTGCCTTCGTGTTGCTTGCAAGTGGGGCTGAGTGCAGAGCCTGAATTAGCATTGGCATATTCTTTAAGGAGAAGCCACAGATAAGCATGTCATGTTGGCGGGAGCAAAGCCAAGGATGACGGTCTCTTTCATCAGGACTAAGGGGGCCTGCGCTTGAACTGGGGAAAGGATCATTCCCTGGCCTCATAGCAGGGTAAGGAAAGTAAACCTGTTCTGGTTTGAAGAGTAAGCAAGAATGAACACCATAGGAAAAACTAGGAACTGAAAAATTATATTATCTCCTGAGCTAATGCCAATATTTTTGTTCAAATCATGACTAAGATACACACAGAGGACAGTAGAAATAAAAAATATATATATTCAACAACATATCTAGGTGCCGATGGAGGGTGTGCTTCATCATTGCATAACTAAAGCCTAGCATGAGGCATACCACAAAAAGAGCAAAATGACACTTAGTCGCACAACCTCATTATCTAACTTCAGGGAGTTAGATAGACCTAACAGTCGGGAAGGATGGTGACTCACAGGGCTATGCAGCATGCCCCTAAGCAAGAGTTTCTGAAAGCCTCCAAATAAATTGGGCACCTTGCTGAAAGTCAGCATGACTCTTTTACCAAGTAAGATGGGCTTCCAAAAAGCTAACAAGGCCCCTGCCATACATGTATCTAGGACTCCACAGGGGCAGCTACAGTTTCAGAGAAACTTGCTGTGTGGGGAGGAGAGACAAGGCATCTGACAGATCTTTACATAATTTTGCTTCACATAATATGTAACAAAAGCCAGCTGGAATTACTAAACGGATACGCTTGCCTATGTCCAGTGCAGTAGCTTTACTTAGACCAATTCCTCCTAATATAGGTCCCTACTAGAGATGATAAAAAGATTTGGACCAAAAAAAGCTATGAAGAGTTATGTATTATTACAGATTTTCATGCTGGAATAACAAGTTTCAGCAAATTACTACCTAATCTATTGCAGATGTGTGGACATCAAATATCAGCAGGGTGGTGGGGAGGTCTGTTGGGTCAAGTCCTCTTCTTCAGGTGACTGTTGGCTGCTCAAGTATTAGGACCTCTCACACCTTTTCATCATTTTTGGATCACAAAGCCAAGAATATGATAAGGGACTCTCTTCTCACCACTAGTGTATTAAATATGCCTTCTTGGCAGCCTGTATTATTGCAAGTTTTTTCATAATTCAGAAATAATTGGAGCATATCAAATGTATTAGAAATGCACCTATCAAAGTTGTCATGTAGGTCAAAGACAGTTTGTTCCTCTCATCTGTTCATTAAACAAATTTCACACTGTAAAACACTGTAAAAGAAAAATTATAATACATGGATGGTCTATTAGACCCTGGAGACTGACTTGAGCTATCCAGAAAAGGGATGTCTAAAGCAAACCCCTGGCTACTCTCACCTGACGCTCTCCTGTTACAGCCCAAAAGCACACTGAGCCTTGACTGGGGTCCACTGTGCAACCAGGCAGTCTGGGCTGGCGTGCTCTGAAACTTGGCAATCCTCCTTTAATGGGAGCTCCTGCTTCACAGGATCACAAGATAACTCATGTTGGAAGGGATCAGGGGAGGTGTCTAGCCCAAACCCTGCTCAGGGCAGGGTCAGCCATGGGGTCAGACCAGGTTGCTCAGGGTTATTTCCAGTCAAGACATTGTCCCCTTTCATTTTATTATAGAAGACAATCAAGTTGGTCAGGCCTGATTTATCCTTGATAATTCCTGGCTGACTGTTCCCAGTTACCATCTTCTGCCTTAAGTGCCCAGAAATGTTCTCCAGGGACTCGCTCCCTGATTTTCCCAGGGATCGAAGGGAGGCTGACCTGCTTGTAGGTCCCCAGATTGTTCCTTTGGCTTTTCCCAAAGGCGGGTGCAACAACTGCCTTTCTCCAGTTCTCAGGGATCTTCCCCAGTCTCTGTGGCCTTGCAAGGATACCAGCCAGCCCTCTCAGCACCCGTGGTGCAGCCTGTCTGGTCCCACGGACTTGTAGGGGTTGTATGGGTTGAGACCTGACAAGTAATCCCTGACTTGATCCTAATCCACTGCTGGTAGTTCTCTTTCTCCTTGAACTCTGTCTGTAAGCACAGAGACCTGGGAGACCTTGACAGTGAAGAATGAGACGAAGACAGCACTGAGCACCTTGGCCTTATTTCTGTCTGCTCTCACTAAATCATCCACCCCATTCACCAGTGGGCCCATGTTTTCCTTTTTGAGCTTTTTGATGTTATTGTAGCAGTAGAAGCTCTTCTTGTTGCCCTTGATGTCCCTCGGCAATCTCAGCTGCTGAGCTTTAACTTTCCTAACACCAGTCCTGCACGCCCAGACAATGTTCCTAAATTCCTCCTTTGCAGTCTATCCCTACTTTCACCCCCATCCCCCATATGCTGCCTTTTCGCATTGGAGCTCTGCCATGAGTTCCCTGCTTAGCCATGCTGGTCTCCTGATGTGTCTGCTTGTTTCTATGACTAGCGAGAAAGATCTTTCTTGCACCTGGAGACTGCTGTCCTTAAAGCCCTGGCAGCTTTCCTGAGCTGCTTTAGCCTTCAGAGCTGCCTCCTATGGGATCCCACTTAGAAAATCCCTGAAAAAAGTGAAATCTTCTCACCTGAAGTCCAGGGTATTTACTTTGCTGCTTTTCTCCCTCAATCCTATCAGGATCTTGAACTCTATTATTTCACTGTCACTACAGCCCAGGCTGCCACCAGTTATCATGTCCCCAGCCAGTTCGTCCTCGGTAGTATTAGCAGATCCAGCTGTGCACTAGTTCTGGTTGACCCATCTTGTTCCTCCATCCAGAAGCTACTCCTGGCACTCTCCAGAAATCCTCTTGACAGCTTGCATTCCACTCAGCTGCTCTCTCAGCAGATGACAGGGAAGTCCAGGTCACCTGTGAGAACCAGGGTCTGCAACGCAGAGGTATCCCTGCATTGCCTAAAAAGGACCCCATCCACTTGCCCACAGTGATCAGGTGGTCTGTAACAGGCTCCCACCACAGTGTCACCCTCACTGGCCTCTCATCTGACCCCAACCCACAAGCTTTCCACCAGCTGTCACCTGTCCCGTAGATACCCACCATAGGAGCTGCTCCTGCATGTAGAGGGCAATGCACATCGTCTTCCCTGAAGGGCTTGTACCTCTCCATCAGAGGACTCCAGCAGTGTGAGCGTCTGGTGATCTCCACGTCTCAGTTATCCCAGTTATGCTGAATTTTTGTGACTGTACACAGGACTCCAGTTGCTCCTGCCTGTTTCCCAGGCTGTGCGAATTTGTGCACACACTCTGGAGGTGGGCCCCCTCCGCTCTATGCTACCATTGCTGAGGCCTTTCTTGTTCAGCCCTCCGTGCACCATTTTCCTTCCACCCCTCTCCACTATTCCCCCACTTAGATGTGGGTTGTCATCTCTGTCCCAGAGCGTGCTTAGTTTAAATCCCTACTCCTAACTCCTAGCTCTACTCCAGACACCAGCCCAGACAAACAGGGCAAGACCGCCTGCCCATTTGGCTGCTGGATCTAAATAGCCCTTGTTCAGCAAGTACTCACTGTTGGGCTGTATGGTATAGACAGACCTTGAGCTCTGAAAGCCTTTTCCCTACTCCAATGG
This sequence comes from Apteryx mantelli, assembly GCF_036417845.1. Lineage (NCBI taxonomy): Eukaryota > Metazoa > Chordata > Aves > Apterygiformes > Apterygidae > Apteryx > Apteryx mantelli. Next base: position 9,550,630 of record NC_090020.1, read on the forward strand.
GGAAGCGCAGAATAATCTTCCCACAATGATATTGCAGGCGATCCCAGAAGGGGTATAGCAGGTAATAATTGCAGTTCTTCAGCATGATCCAATTCCAGCTGAAAATCCCTAGGGAGGAAGTGGTGGACCCTTGGACAGCTTGTTCAGTTCTTGGAGAATCGCCATGATTAGCACCAGGTTACAGGAATAAATGAATCTTCTAAAGCATGCGGTTTAAAAAAGGATGCAAGCAATTCGATCCTGAAATAGAAAGACCAACTGCTGGACTGCAGGAGAAGTCACTGTTGCTCGTCTTCATGTCTGTGGGAGCAGAGATGCTCTGACCCATACACTCTGAAAAATCTGCTTTGTATTGTTAGGATTTGGGTTTTTTAAAATTAAACGTGCATCCACAGCCACCTGGACCCATATGAATAGTCCCACCTTTTGCCAGTCCAACAACACTGGTCCCTAACATGCTGTATATCTTACTTTTCTCTGCCTTTTGGCCTCAGTTTTAACTATTTAACCATGAGAACGTGAGAAATTCTCAGAGCTGCTGCTTGCAGTCACTCTGTTAAGGGGGCACAGGAAAGCTGCTCTGATATAACATGAGGAAAAGAACCGGCTTCTCATGTCTGATCTGTTTGCAAAGAAATGAGGAAATGGTATCTTGATTCTTCTTAACTGAGGCTAGTCTCTCTTGACCTCGACTAATATTTACAATAAATGAGGCACTTTGCAGCCTAAGTAAGCACAGGGAAGCAGGTGGGGCAGGATGCCTGCTTTTTCCTGTTGTAACCTGTCTGCAAAATATCTCCCTCCCTTCCTTGGCACATCCTTTGTACTCTGTTCATAAAGCTGCCCAGAGTGGACTTTCTCTTCCCCCACCACGTGCAACTTCTCACATGATGGACTCCGGTTTTCTAAGCAGCCCAATAGATGCTGTGTTAATACACAATAACAACAAGCAGACTTTTTTCATCTGTAAAGAGCAAGTGGCAAAGCTTGGCCTAGAAATCAGAGGCAGGTTGCTCAATGCCTTTTAACACTGGGACTCTTCTGCTTCAACACACTGCGGGGTGATGTGTACTGAAGCTTTTTCCTCCCCAGTGAGCCAGGCCCTTTCTGTGCCAAGAAATGTTCCAGCTAGGAGTCTGGGTGACTGCATTTGTCCCCCTGCTCCTGTTCTCCAGAAATTTCCCCCTGTTTGGGGGAACAAGATATTTCCAGAGCCCACTTTTCAGCAGCATTGCAAATGTGCCACACAAGGCATTGAGATCTTTCAAAAATTAAAGGGCTGCTCTTCTGCAAACTCATCCGTGATGCTGAAGAAAGGAAAAGTCCAGGAACCAGAGCAAGGATGCCTCTGTTTATGTTTAAAAAATTAAACACCCATAGCAACAGAAACCAGCTCAGTCATTTGGATCAAGAGTATTTACGTCCCATGGCATTCACAAACACAACGGTTCGGCCAGAATTCAACACAAGTTGACTATACGAGCAAGGCTTGCTTCACTGCTGGGCCCTGGAGGTCCCTCCTGGCACTGAAAGCTCTGGACTGTGGCTCCTGAACAGACTTTCAGACCATGATTACACGGCAGCAACTGTGTCCTAAACTTACGCACCCCGGGAACGGCTTCATCCTGCCTCACCGGCAGTGTGTCTGGCTGCACTCATGATTTGACCTACTTTTAATTTCTCTCTTTAAAAAAGTTTTTATAAAGAGCCTGTGTAGCTAGACAGCTGGAGATCATCTCATGAGGAAAAAACACAGAGAAATGCACAGAACTCCAGACGTGTTACACACCTGAAATTACTGGGCTGGCTGCACTATCACTGGGTGAAATCCTAAAGCCTGTGTCATACAGCTCAGGTGTATGGTAACAACTGCCCTTTACGTTTCTATAAGCCTATTAACTTACAGACAGATTTGTCTCTCACTTGAAAAGCCAGCAATTCCATGGAGATAGCCTGCTCCTAATACATAGTACACTTGTGCACCAGCTGAGGGCATTATATGAGGAGGGAGATCCATGTGGATGTGTAACAATCCCAGTTCAGTGACCAAACTGAAATTACACAATAACATAATGAAATAGAGTTTCTGTAGAAGTTCTGGATCTGTCCATTCAAACTAGAGGGTCATGTAATTCATCTGAGAACTACATCTGAGACATCCAGTCATAAACTGCAAGGGCTTTTTTATTTTGATAAAGACAGCATGAAACATATAAACAGTACTGGATAATCAAGTCCATTTTGGCTAATGGTTTTGTGACCATCTCTGAAGAAAGGATCAATCCATTCCTTAGGCAATAGGCATACGCCTGAATTCTCTTTTCTAAAGAGCATTGTGCCTCCCTATTTGCAGACTCCATATCCCTGACCTCTTTCATTAAACTCTATCATTCATTTGAAAGCAACCTTGCAATTAAGGGTAGCAAATCATGCATTAAGAAGTAACTAGGAAGGAAGCTTCCCCAGATCAAGTCAGATTCCTAACTGTAACTCTGCCCCTTCACAATTATCCTTTAAGTAGAGCCTCCTTAAGATTATACAGCTGGTGGGCATGCTTACGCACTTCCAACAGTACCTGATAAAGCAATCACCAGGATCTCATTAATCTTGCATTGCTATAGGCATGTTTTCAAGAATCAATGTCTCAGGATGGGCTGCTGGGTTGGACTCACGGACTAAATACCTTAAAAAATTCAGCTCCTAATGTAATGTTTAGTTACCTAGCAAAAATCAACCTGTTTTTCAGAAAGACAGATCAATCCACAGCCCATTGTAGTCAGATATGGCCAAAAGCAACGGCCCTGGAAAGTTCAAGGCAATGCAGTTACGGGCATAGCTGGCACTGCTTCCCCACCCTCATATTCCGCTGCCTGCGATATCATCTCGGGGGCAAAAACACTTTGGGCCACACGGCATGGCATGGAAAGGGTTCAGAGGGCTCTGCTCTTCCTTCCTCCTCTGTGATCCTGGCTGCTTCCAGCCTCAGATGATTCAGCCTATTTCAGATGTTTTATTCTTAAAGAAACACCACCAAATCCCTGCCTGGCCCTAGTCAGGGCAGGTTTGCCTCTCCTCCCAGCGCAGCGTGACACGGGCTCTGGGATCCCCGTCCACCCTCCTGCATCCACCTTGACTGCATCTCCACTTTAGCAGTCCCATGACTGCAAGAAAAGGGCGATAGAGTGCAGAAGTGACCCTAAAATGTTTACTTAGCGAACCTCGCCTGGCTGTTTCTTCCTCTCGTCTTGATCCAAAGCTCACTGCAGACACGAGTCCTTCAGATCAGGCCCCAGGTGGCAGAGAAAGTACAGCCACACAGCGAAACAGCCAGGAGCACCCGCAGCAGGCAGATTCCAGCTTGCGGCCAAGGCTACAGCAAGCTGAGAGCTGGCTGCTCTCCCTCCGCCCCAGCCGGTGCTCACAGGAAATATTGCTTTCAAAGTACTTTGTCAGATCAGATAAGGCATGCTTCTGCCCATAAGCCAAATCCTAAATTGAAATGTTCAGACCTCTCAAACCAGTCAGATGATTTGTTTCTCCCACAAACACTCTTCCGGCCCGGAACTTCAAGGCGTCCTGCTGAACATGGGAAGCGCTCAACCATTTTGGATTTACCATGCGCTATATTTCAGTGCAGAATGTCTGCGGGGAAGACAAATGATTTTTTTTTTTTTTTTCCTCCCACGTACCCAAGTAAACGCCAAGGCAGTGCAAATCATTATTTCCTGCCAGCTCTCTTCAGAACAGTACCATCACTTTTGGGTCTAGAACCTGTATTTTGCTCTAAAAGGTGTTTTATTGCAGAAAGTGTGGACCACTTGAAAAATGGTATGTTCACAGAGTGTATGAAAAACAAAACTTGGGACTCATAAGTACAAGGAACTGTCACTTCCTCAGTCCATATTAACATCCACACGATGCTTGATGCCTTGGCTGGACATATCAAATGCCATGCAGTAAAATTGAGTTATCGTCGCCTCTAGGTAATATAAACTGCATTTCCCTCTGTCCCCTTCTTTCACTGTGCTCACCTGCTTGCCTGTTCTTAATGCACAATAAGTACTTGCTACTCAGGGCTCTACTAGCCTAACATATTTACAGCCTTGTCTCCTTCTTGCTCTTCTTTACCATGCTTATTTTATTTCAGTAAAGAAGAAGGGTGTAAGCTGTGAATAAATATGTTTGCACCAGATGCTCGGGGTGATTTCTTGCAGTTCAGTCATACAGCAAACAAGGCTGCAAATTGCTGAGACAAGGAAGCAGCACAGTGCTTTAACAGCTCCAAGAATTACAGATTGTTCTAAGTTAAGAGCAGAAGCCATTAGTGGTTCTGACTAGATGGAGAAAACGAGATTAATCTCCTATTACATTTTCTGTCATGTGCCTGTATCTCTTCAGCTGCTGCCACTCTAGCATCTGCCCTTTCATTTTTCTCTGTCTCTTTTTGATTTTGCTGAGTGCTTTCCCCCCGCCCTTCGATGCTCCTGCCTGGCAGCTTGCTGACTCCAGGCCTCTGCTCAGCTTCTTCCATGCAATGGAAATTCTCAGTCTCAGCAGCTCTTTGCAGTTTTGGGCTCCGTGGTCAATGGTGCTGTTCCCAAAGTCTCAAGCTTTGCAACTTTCTTTATGAAAAAAATACAGCTGTTCTTCTTCTCAAATACCTTGTTCTACTCCTCAAAAGCGTGTGGGAGAAGAGCTTGAAAACACTGACCCTATGCCCTCTACAAGTATCATAACCAAAAGGTAAACATAGAGTCTAATCCTTAGATTTCTCACTCTCTGAAGACATTTTCTGTTTATGAGGCATCAGCTCACAGTTCAGGAACATGACGATGCTCTTTGCTCTCTAACATCAGTGAGAGGTAATGGATGACACATGGTGGCCCAGCTAGAGCAGATCTCATCAGTAATGGACATAATTTTCCTGCCCACATCCTTTTCCTTGTTTCTTTGCTTTCTGTGTACAAGGGTAAATCAGCTAGGAAGGGAATCCCTCCTTCACCTTTCGGTGCGCTGGTCTCTGAGAAACTCTGCACAAATGGTGGGCCATCAGCTGTTGTGTACTGGGACCCTGTCTGCCTGGCACTGGCCCCAGTCTCTGCCATAGGAGGAGAGAAACAGGACGGCTGGAAGCCCCTGGGATGGTCTCTGAGGTCTCCTGAGTCCTCCACAGGCTGCAACTTATGAACTGGAAGCATTTCCAGAGGTGCAGTGGTGCACAGCTCATTTGGTGCATGTTTTGAGACATTTCTCCCATTTCCTGAGAGTTCAGTGGAGGCATTCAACACCAAATGGTTGACATGACCTGACTAGTAGCAGCTGTAAACCACTCCAGCATTTCAGGTGCAGTTACTGACGCTTTCTGCGGAGAAGGAACACAGACTCCAGTGGGATGCATCCAGTTCAACCACTGTGAATACCTGAGTATGACATTCCCCTTCCTCCTCCTCCATTTCATAATAAAACCAGGACTGTAACTTGCCGCAGTGGGGAAGCTCTGTCTTTCCATGATTAACTGGGTTAATAAATCTGGATAATACACTGATTTTCCTGTCAGTATTCAGTAATAATTTTAACAAAGCAACGCATCACTCTGGGATCTTCTTGCCTTTCTTAGGGTTTCTGTTTTATTTTCTTTGTTCTATTAATTAGTCTTAAAGTTAAAGTTAATCCAGTTCCACTCCAAAACATTTCTAAAATAATCTTAAGGTGCTTCCCTGATGCTGGGTGCTGTCACAGAATGTCCTAAAATGGTGCTGGAAACTCCTGAAGTTTTGGATTGCAAGTCAAGGCCATCCTTTTGATACAGGTTTTACTCTTTAATGTCAGAGGATGTCTGCAAGAACAAATAGCTATTGTCATCGCTGATCATTTAAAAAGACTTACTGGGTCTCTGTGGCTGTGTCAGATCAGTATTTGTTGTGATTACAGCACCTGGTCATCTTCTAATGGTGCTGAGACTGAGCCTGACAGCTCCCGATGTTAAAGCAGCTGTCCAGGTAGCGTGTTACATCATGCCCCCTCTGGCAAAGAGAGGGAAGAAAATCAACAATGAAAGAGCAGACACCTCATGCCTGAAAGAGATCAGCTCCTGTGCACAAGCAGCAGCTGTTTCATTGACACATGACTGCTGAAGAAAGCAGCATGCAGCTTTGAAGTCACATGAAGAACAGCTAATAGCGACCAGTGCAGACCTCCGCATCCCTGGGGAGCATCGCTATGCAAGGCAGGAGCATACGGGGGCTCCAAACGCTGGTGTCCCAGTCCCTTTTCCTGCCCTGTGGCAGCTGTCCAGGACAGAAGAAGAAAATGGGAGCAGTTCTCTTCCAGAGCATGGTAATCGCATCCCAGCTCTGCCTCAGAGCAACTCACAGCCAGCACCCAGGCCCACGCTCTTCCCAGTGCACTCTGGACTGGGCTGGCTGCTCCTTCACTGGGGGCTGACACTGCCTGTGGCTGGGACATTTATTAAAGCCTCCACGCAGACCCATTTAGCCTAGAAAAGATCTTGGTAACCAGGAGCTCCAGGGTAAGATAAGACAATAACATGCTCAGTGACAGATATTGAGTATTCTCCTCGAGGTGTTTAAATGAAATGGGCTGAGCTTCTTTGTAAAATCAGGTTCACATTTGCCCGCTGCCGACAGATACACTTGGAAGGGAGAGACTTTGTGGGAGTCTCAAAGCCCTAATTGCACCTGTGCTGTGGGCTTTAGGATGGACTCTGAAATACTGGGGCAGGGGGGAGGGAAGAGGACAATCCTGTGGCTGGATTGCAGCTGTTGAAGCTCAGTTCTTACTCTGTTGCTTGTTCCCTGTACCACATCTGACGGATCAGCATCTCTGTTCCTGTGGCTGTGCTTGGCAATATCAAGAGAAGCCCAGGAGTGGAGTTGGTTGATCATGTGGGGCCAAAGTAGGGTGAGTGGAGATGGCAGTGCCATGGCTCCAAGGAAAGTGGTACCTACGTGCCTTGCAGGTTGGTCCTCTCAGCAGCTCTGCTCACAGGGTTGCTGGAGGAGGATAAGAGAGCAGTGGTCATGGCAGAGGGGGTGGTGGAGGTGACAAGGGACCGCGGCCCTTGAAGCTTTCGTCAAATGATGGGTTTGATCTGGCTGGGGTGAGGGCTAAAGACTGCCAGGGACAGAGGTGCCAGGCCAGCAGACTGGAGGAGGATTAAGCCACGCTCTTGGGGAGGTGTGTGAGAGACAGCACGAGAGTCTTTCCCACCAGAGCTCTCTTGAGAGCTGCAGGAGGAGAATATTCTTCTGCTGCAGGGAAAGAGGAGATGTAGGATTAAGCCATGGAAGGGAAGACCAGGAAATATTTGAGGGGGTAAAGCTACTGTTTCAGAGTCAGCATCAGTTTGCCTCACTCCTGAACCTGCTCAGGACTGGAGGTTTTCCGTCCCTTACAGGTGAACTGTCACTGATCCCAGGCCTGGCTCGGTCTCAGCCACCCCTGCCCGTGGCTCTGCCCTGACGCAGGATCCGTAATGCGAGCACAGAGCCGTGTTTTGGAACCAAGAGACCCATGGGCAGAAGCTCTAGTAATTACTTTATCAACAGTGGCTCTCAGGTCCACCCTATCTTGCCACAGGAGAGTGGGCAGCAGCCTCATCATATCTCCTCCTAGCTGGACTACCTGCCAGTTTTCATTTCACAGATACACTTGTGACTTTTTATCGCCTGAAACTGATAACACAGCTGAAGCACTATGCCCTCTGTTCTCCATCCTTACTCTCCAACTTAAAACTTAACAGTACCTTGGCCAGAAGGACCCAAATAGAAATGCAAGTGATGCACACCCAGCCATTTCTTCCTTGCCCACCATCAGGCAAGAACAGATAGCATTTTTCTTTATGGCACCACAGGTCCCCTACAGTTGCCAGTCTCGGCTTGAGAGAACTGTTTTCCCTGTTTACTCCAGACCTCCATAGCAATTTCCTGCCCTCTGTTCTTGGGATTACAGCACAAGAAACTAAGAATGTGAATTCCTCAGCTAATCCTTGGCTGGGATTTTCAAGAGTCAGGTAATACCAAGTTCCTTTCAAATTCAACTGAGAGGTTAATTTTCCAAGGGTCTATGAAAAATCCTAACCAAAGCCATTTTTAATTGATCACTTCAGGCCTGGAAGTCTTATTGGTGGCATCTAAATGCATAGAATTTGCTGCAGGGTTTAGTGACTTATGGCACTAATTATTCTAGTGGTGTCAACATGCCTGTATTCCTATTATATGACTCATTTTGGAGTCAGATCAGCCACCTTCTCTGAAGCCTGAGTTCATGGTTTGTTCTGTTTTTGCACCACCGTTGCCTTTATTCTTTCATGAGTAAGTGTAACAGAGATCTTTCAATTCACCTTGCCCTCAGGAGTATTCTTCTAGTCCAGCTGCATAATTCATTTGGCCGTGGAAAGCTATGCCTGCCTCTTGAAGCAATTCTAGCGTTGGTTTCAGGAAGGCATCAGAACCTCATTATTATGAATACGCTCTTTGCCGCTAAGGCAACAAAAAGAGGTGTTAGGAAACTGAGCCTGGCACAGAACTTGCCTTGGAGTCCTTATTAAAATCCTTGACTTTTCCTGCAAGCTTCGGCAGGGAGGGGTGGGCATAGGAAGAGGTTATAAGCTCTGGCAGTGTCACGCGTTGCCCCATGTTGCTCCCTGTTATCTGACTGTCACACTCCCTAGTATTTTGCCATAGCAAACGTCACTAGCTCTGTGGGCATTTCTTTTTCACACTCCAGTGCCTCAACCTAACTCCCGGCATGAGGAGGCTGTGCTGGGCCTTAGACTGGTTTCAGGTCCCTGCTCTGGCTTCAAGGATCTCGATTTCTGTCCTGCGTGGCAGGCTTAGATTTAGCAGTAAGGCGGAAGCACAGCTAGGAGCCAGAGGAGGTGGGCTTGAGGGCTGAGGAGGGTGCTGAAGAAGATGCCTAACCCCTGTGGGCAGTGATGGGGAGAACAGGCGAGAAATGGTGCCGTGGTCACACTTTGCTGAGGGGTCCAGTGACCCAACGAACAAAGCATGTGCCTTTGGCACTGCTGCCGGTACCACCAGGAGGCTCCCAGGACCGGGGCCTCGTGACCAGCATCCTCATCAGCTCCACAGGCACCATGCCGTCCCTGCAGCGGGAATAAAAGCAAAGCAAATACGCCTTTCACTGGTTCTAGCCCTCCCCTAGGTGGAGGCGAAAGGGCTGAGCAGATGTACTGAAAACCGCAGGCCTCAAGCAGTGTATAGTGTGGATGGCCAGAGGAGAGGATGTTTGGATGTGACACAGGACTGCTCTCAGGGCCTGGCTGAGGAATGTTATTTGCCTTTTCTTTTTTTCCTCTCCTAACCAAATCCTCCTTTCAATTGCAGCTCAATATTTCGCAAGCATCATGGTCATTGTTGGTCTGTCTGTGGTGGTAACGGTGCTGGTTTTACAGTTTCACCATCATGACCCTCAAGCAGGAAAGATGCCCAAATGGGTAAGCAGCTTTGGCGGTAAATATTCAACAACCTGCTAAAAAAAAAATTACAATTTATAGTGAACTAATGAGGGGCAGAAGTTGTTCTCAATTAATCCCAAGTGCCAGCTACAGACAGTATGTGTGACACTGCTGTGTTTGCTGCCAGCGTAAAAGAACGAATATACTAAATTTGGGTTTCCATTAAAACCAGCATATATTATTTGGGTTTTCTCTTTAAACTTAAACCAGGAGACAGCTTACTCTGCACCCACTTTGCAAGTGCTGACCCCAAAGGCAACAGCCTTGATTTCTTATCCAGCAGTCGCTGGTGCTGATAAAACTTGGCGTTTCAAAGCACTAAGCAAACACCTACTAGTCTCTGCTGGGCAGTTTGTCCGGCATGTTGCCTTGTAGAGGTTCATACTGCAGTCACTGGCAGAGCTGTAATCTCCCAAAACAAGGACAGGAGGTCCAGAATTCAACGCTGGAGGCAGTCTGCATTTCCACTCTTGCAACTGTCCCAGCTGTGAATGGCTCTCTGAGTTGCTGGAAGACAGTACCCACCACCGCAGGGCACCAAGGGTCCTGGATATCAACTCAGCTGTGCTTCTTGCAGCTTGCAGGGTGGCTGACTGCTTTTCTGCATCATCAGCAGATGGAGTCAGGCTCAGTCTGGGCTCAGTCTGGCTGTGCTGAGGGACCCCTGGACTTTGCTGGGAAATCTGCCCTCTGCTGAAACCATATCCACTTGTCTGCCTGGAGAAACAATTTTGTCTGCTGGCATCTGATGACTTCTCAGTGCCATAGTCTGTGGACACTCTTTTCTCTACAACAGAAGAGTCTGTTACGCCAGTGAGGTCCAGTACCAGCCCCAGTTAGCTTTCAGGAGGAATGTGTTTATTTTAGATTTTCATGTTAAAAACAAAAGCATACTTTTTTCTCTCTCACCTTCCCAAGAGTGGGTTTTAGAATAAGCAGGGAACACATTGCTGCTACAAAAGGAAAAGTAATGAAAGCTAAAGCAGATACCAATAGTCGCAGTCATCTGCTCACCCTGGTTTCTAAGAAGTCTGCTTTTGCAGCGTCCTCTATTATCTCATTCACTTTATTTGTCATGCTGGACAATTATCGTGATGTGATGTGAAATTTCACATGGCTACCAATGTCAGCTTGAGAAACAGAACTGATTTCTAGTTTATCTTCTCTAAAAATAAGTTGCAGAGTCAATGCAAATTAAAAAAAAATAGATGAGTAGATATTAAGCATAGCTAACAATCACTTCTTAAAATGCTGTATAAATTAAGATCAGCTTAGTTTCAAGACAGCACAGCAGGTGAATTCTAGACGAACCTCTATGTCAGCAAGACTTGAGGACACCAGTCTGGATAAACATGCTTCAGATGTCCAAATGGATAGAGTATGCAGCAGCACAACAGCCCCTTGGGCAATTGTACTGTGTCTTCTGCCTTCTGAGGAGTCTGGGCGTGGGCTGAGGTGTCCTGTTAAATATGCTCACAGACCCTGCCAGTCAATTCTTGCTCCTTGCCAGCCCATCAAGATACTCTCTGAGGCCACGTCAAATATTTTTGCTAAGGAAACTTCACTATGATGATGAGACATTAGAGGAAATTATCATTCGTGATTCTTTTTGAAGTTTCCTGGGAAAGAGGACAAGCCTAAGAGAACAGTTCTGCAAAGCCCTGTAACAACTGAATGTTACATGTTAAGACAGGACTTCTATAGCTGCTTCTACAGTACGTCCAGATTTAGCATTAGGCCTAACCAGACACATGAAACCAGCCCATTACCACACGAATCATCCATTCTGCAAGACAAAGCAAGCCCTGAAGAACTGTGCTCTTCTGTAACAAGCTATCAGACCTGGCTTGTTGCTCACTCTCTCAAACCTCAGAACACAGAAATGGCATATCTGAAAACTATTGGACAAAGGATTTTCTTCTTTCATATCGGTCATCTGGAGCTCCCCGGAGCTCCTGCAAGACTTGGAGCAACCCGACACACTCCCATTCACATCCTGGAGAGCTGAGAGGACTTCCCTCCCGATGAGTGAATCCAAGGGACCCATAGCGAAAAATGCAGTAACAAATTAAAAAAGGGTTGAGCAATCACGGGATCTGGAGAACATCCATTTCCCCGTAATATGTTTGGGAGAGGTACACACTTTGTTCCACTTCTGGAGCAGTTGTAGAAAGAGTGGATTTTCTTTTGCCATTGGCAAGAAAATTTGTAGGAACATATTTGGCAAGAGATTCCTGGCTAGATGTAGAGCAAAATAGGGATTGGTTGTGGGAAGAAATGAATGGAAGTATCTAGACCTGTGTATTGAAGCATGCTGCTGGGAACTTGTTCCCCCAGCACAGACCTGCTGCTGTTTCACTCAGAACCACAGAATCACAGAATGGTTGAGGTTGGAATGGACCTCTGGAGATCATCTAATTCAACCCCCCTGCTCAAGCAGGGTCACCTAGAGCATGTTGCCCATGAGCATATCCAGATGGCTTTTGAATATCTCCACGGAAGGGGGCTCCACAACCTCTCTGGGCAACCTGGTCCAGTGCTCTGCCACCCTCACAGGAGAGTTTTTCCTTATGTTCAGACAGACCTTCCTGTGTTTTAGTTTGTGCCCATTGCCTCTTGTCCTGTCACTGGGCACCACTGAAAAGAGTCTGGCTCCATCCTCTTGACACCCTCCCTTCAGATACTTGTACACATTGATAAGATCCCCCCTCAGTCTTCTCTCCTCCAGGCGGAACAGGCCCAGCTCTCTCAGCCTTTCCTCATATGAGAGATGCTCCAGTCCCTTACTCATCTTAGTAGCCCTTTGCTGGACTTGCTCCAGTAGTGCCATGTCTCTCACATTGGGAAGCCCAGAACTGGACACAGCACTCCAGATGTGGCCTCACCAGGGCTGAGTAGAGGGGGAGGATCACTTCCCTCGACCTGCTGGCAACACTCTTCCTGATGCACCCCAGGATACCATTGGCCTTCTTGGCCACAAGGGCACATTGCTGCCTCATGCTTAACTTGGTGTCCACCAGCACTCCCAGGTCCTTCTCCGCAGAGCTGCTTTCCAGCAGGTCAACCTCCAGCCTGTACTTGTGACTGGCATTATTCCTCCCTAGGTGCAGGACCCTGCACTTCCCTTGGTTGAACTTCATGAGGTTCCTCTCTGCCCAGCTCTCCAGCCTGTCCAGGTCTCTCTCAATGGCAGCACAGCCCTCTGGCGTATCAGCCACTCCTCCCGGTTTTGTATCGTCAGCAAACTTGCTGAGGGTGCACTCTGTCCCTTCATCCAAGTCATTGATGAATAATGATGAATATATTGATGAATAAAACCCCCATACGGTCTGTATTTGACAACATCTGGACAAAGAATGACAAGGTAGAAACTACAGATAAGAAAGACCTATCTGAGTACTCTGGGTTCTTGCCACAGACCTGCTGAGGTCCACTATTTTTTGGCTGAAAACGTTGTGTGCAGGGGGTCGTCATCCTTGAACAACAAGGTTCAATGGCCTGCCAGCTGAACTGCCATACACTTAAAAAAAATTACTATCAGGAAGCAAAGACTGTAGAAGGCATTACTGGAGAGTGCAGATGATATACTGTGACAGCTGTAGCACAGGCAAGCAGGCAGGGCTGAGCGATCTCGAGACAAAAGGGGCAAATGCCAGTTGTGTGGGAAGAGGCTGGCAGCCCAAGAGCGGTCAGTACACAAGTTCTCTGCAAGTCATAGCCATTGCTCAGTCATTAGGATTTATGGCACAATCCCCATTGATTTTTTCCTGCCAGCATCTTTCCGGGCCCGTTTACCTTTTTTTTCAGAGACATCCATACAGCTTTTTGCTGAATAAAAACAGGAACCTATTAAGATGGCTATCTGCAGAGAGGAGGAAATTGCTTACCTGAAATTTGTTCTCTGCAATCCCAGTCTCAGCAGATCCTCCTAGAACTACTCACTCCCCACACACCCCTCCCCCTGGCAGAGCCAGACATCCAGGCATCGCAAAGCTCTACCCCTAATTAATTGTTAGGGGATGTTTTTCCACCTTTGATGGAATTGGCTGCTGGAGCGAGTTCCAGGGGAAGGCGTGGGCTTTCCTTGGGAGCACCTCCAAGGTAGAGGCAGAAGCCCTCCGGCTCTCTGCTGTGCCTACATCAGGTTGTTTAGTTTCAGGCTTCCCTTTGGATATAATCCTGGGCTGGCTGATGCCGTCGGGCTGGGGCGTGCAGGTTTGCCGGGGAGCTGGTGCTCCTCACAGAGCGCTGTAGCTACAGCCTTGTCCGTGGGCTAAGCGGTGGGCAGGGGTTCACACCCGGGCTGTTTCTAGACAACCTCAACCAATTGGCATGCCAGGAAGAGACTGATGCCTGAACGTCTGTGCTTTCTAGGAAATATGGCATTAGTCCAAACACATGAAAAGCTGCGGTGTTGTCTTGCATGTATTTAATTGTCTGTAGGAAATGGGCTTGTCTGTATCTGAAATTATAAATGTAAATTCTCCAAAGAATAAGCACACCATCTTGAAAGAAAAAGTAACATTTCTGCAGAACAGAGCTTTTCCCCTTACATCTCCTTGAAGACCCAGGGCAGACATATCAACATTTTCTAATAAAGTTTGCCTGGCCTAGTATTTTGGAATTTCACATTATGTGAGAATGAATTTCTCTCTACCCTTGCCACTGACACTGCTGAAATATTGTCAGCAATTAAAGCCTTTATATTGTTCCATGATAATATGCAATCATTGTGTCCATAAGCAGTCAGAGGACATTTTAATTAAGGAAGTTCAATTAAATCCAGGATGGATTTTTTAACCTGCTACATTATAGTTTTGTGTTTGTCTGTGGTGACCAGGGAGGAAATAATGAAACATTTAAAGCCACTAATGAAAGCAGAATAATTTGAAACTCAGGAAAATAGCTTTTCAGGGTGAGGAATAAAAGATTCATTAGAGGGAGTGAAGCAGAATGGCCCACAGGGCTGCGAGCCAGAAGAACTCTCACTGTAAAACTTAAAAATTGTATTACCATCTTCCACTCGTCTTGGCTTTGGGGTTTTACTATTATTACTCCCTGCTGTGGTAATTAGCGTCTCCTCCTTTCTGAAATTACGCTTGTCATTACAGCAGCCACGCAAAGCGCGAGCTGTAATTCGCCCACCTGCGCATCTGCCCTGTGCAAACGCAGGAGATGACTCCACCCGTATCTGAAACCACCCTACGGACGAGGGGTGGCCCTGAGGCATACAGGGCCAAACCGACAGGAGCAGCATCCTTCAGGCGGTCCTGGGCACAGGGGTGAAACCAGAGGTCAGTTCTGCTTTTTCTGCAAGCAGAGCGAACCAGTAATTGAAGAGGCCACCTATCTTCCAAGAGCGACTCTCACCAGCTCCTTGCGAATGTCCGTTCCTCTATACATACTACTTGAAGGACTCTACGGTTACAAGATTTTACTGACTGAGTTTGCTGCTGTCTGCCTTCCACAGCAATCGGTACTAAAAATGGGAAATCTGGCAGGCTCAGAGTTCAGACAAGGGATCTGAAGATCAGTTCACAGGGAAAAAAATGCTGGATGTACCCTCCTGAGTTAGCTCACCTGACAGCCTTAATAGGAAATATTTGCCCCACAAACGTCCATAGGCAGGTTAGAAAGCTCTCGCGAACTGTCGGAGCAGTTTTATACCAGAGCATGAGGAAACGACAGCTGATAATAGCAACATTCAGATTTCGAACTGCCCAATTTAACTGATCAGCTGCTGTTGTTTTGAGAGAAGGCCTGCTGTGTTATGTGGCTGAACTCTTCACCAAGGATTAAAACAGGATTGCAACAGCTTTCAAGTAAAACAACACAAGGCTGTTTATATAGACTTAAACAGCAGGGGTTGCGGGGAGGGTATATGCTAAAAACTTCAGTTAGTCTGTCCTATAGTCTAATTCAGCACAATCTAAACATGCCCCCCAAATCTTTAAGAGTATCTCTCTCCATATTAACTGAGAAATGGTTGTAAAAGAATGCAGCCAACTTTGTGCCTTCCGCTCAACCACAGAGATCCAGGATTGTTTGCAAAATAGGGGAGTTCGAGAATTGTTCTGTAAAGTGAAGATCTTAAATCTCCTTTGCTCTCTAAGCTGGGTGGACATGGAACACCTGTATGTTCAAAACATGTCTGAAAAATGTCATTTTTGGGAAGGGCCCAGATCCTGAAAAACTCCACTTAAAATCAGATAGTTGGAGAACATAGCAAACAGCCAGGCTTTCTAATTGAACATAAGGACTGATGACAGTAGCCACCAAATGCTTCAGAAACAGTATATTAAAATGCTCAAAGGCTCCCTTTATTCATATTCTGATCACTCTCTTTCAGGTCCGTGTCATCCTGCTGCACTGGTGCGCTTGGTTTCTGCGAATGAAGAAACCTGGGGAAAACATAAGGCCCCTCTCTTGCAAATACAGCTATCCCAAGCACCCTCCGAGCGTCAACAGCGCTGAGTTGAACGTCCTGCCCGGGCACCAGTCCAGCAACGGCAACGTGGTCTACAGCTACCACGCCATGGAGAGCCCACGCTGCCGCCAGAGCAACGATCTGGGTAGCAAGAGCGGAAAGGTTACTTGCCCCTCGCCAGAGGATATCGAGCTCGCTCAGAAGAAAGCTTTCGTGGATCACCTCCCAGTGATCGTGAAGATCCTGGAGGAGGTTCAGTTCATCGCAACGCGCTTCAGAAAACAAGATGAGGGTGAGGAAATCTGCAGCGAGTGGAAGTTTGCAGCTGCTGTAATAGACAGATTGTGCCTGGTTGCATTTACCCTTTTTGCCATCATCTGCACATTTACAATACTCACGTCTGCTCCAAATTTCATAGAAGCTGTTTCAAAGGATTTTGCATGAAGCTTTCAAAGATGAAAACAGTAAGGAGAAAGGTAATTTAAAAGTCAAGGTTTCCAGTAATTTTGCTAGGTAATTTAACTCAAAAGAGAGAAGTGTACTTTTCTGTGCTAACATACGCAGAAGGAACCGAAATTAGTTTCAAGAGCTAATTTATTCCTGATGTTTGTGACTGTAATTACTGAATAGCACACATGTTGAGTATACGTGTTGTTATTTATTTCTTAGACTACTTCTACATGTAATTATGTCATGATCTTGTGACCATCAGATAGACAAGATAGACAAGAATTCAAATCTACAATATATTTGTTACAAGCTAACACTAGTATCAATACATTACAAAGCATCTGTGAACCTTTAACTATTTTTATGTGGCTCGCTATAAGCTCTTCAGTACTTTACTGTTTTCAGTATCTTTATGTTTTGGGGATTTTTTGTGGCTCTGATACTCACTTCTCAGGTTCGACACATATCTCTTCGCAGTCTTATGACGCTGTATTGCATTTAACAAAATAAACTGTCATCGTGTTAGCTCTTACTAGTGCAGTGACCGGAATGTTTTCTCAGTGAATATGTTAGCAGAATGTATTTTTGCCAGAATGTAACTTTTTAGTTTTCATGTAGGAAATATTGGTTGTTGAGGAATGAAAGAAAATTCATCCTCCAAAATGGCAATCACACGTACTGTTAATGGCGCCTCCTTAGCTCTCCTGCTGCATCACCGTTGCTGTCATGTTCTAGCTCTGCTTAATATGAAACATCTCTGATCGCTTGGATCACAGCTGCCAAACTAATAATGATGCATTCTGTGTAACTAGGGCAAAAATCTTGGTTCCACACAGCCTGTAGAATTTTTGTCACTGATTTCACTGGGGCCAGATTTCACATTTAGAGTCCACAGCTTACACAACAGCACTGAAGTAGGGTTTTTTTTGTGCTAAATTCTGTTAGCATAGTCCACTTTCAAACTTGGACAATGTGGCTTGGTTAAAAGAGTTGTGTAAAAGAATATTTTTGTTTTGGTAAATTTTAATGTAGCAATATTTAATCTCCATTTGTACCATTTTGTTGTCCACAAATACAGTAATGTAATGTCTATATATTAATAAACAATAATCCTATTATGCCACTTCCCTGGAAGAGAATGTCAGAAAAGCCCCCTTCTCAAAAGCACCTCCTTTCCATTAACTATGCGAGTGGAAACCACGCCTTTCTCAGTGTGATTTTATTTTGCCAGCTGATCACAACAGACCTACAAAAGGCTGTGATGTGAGGTAGGCATCTTTCCTCTCTGGGTATCACAGCACATTTCTGAATGTCTTCTAAAAGAAAACACCACCACCTTATCTTCTCTGACTGTCTTCCAGCTTGATTTTCTTCCAGTCAGTGCTAATGTACCAAAATTAATGTTTCCCGTATCTGCTTGATGGATCCCTCCCATCATCACTCCTGGAGAGGAAGAAGCAGATCATGGAGCTATTATTTACGGGAAAGCATTTTCATTTAAAAAGTGATGGTGAAGCTGGTAGCTCCACAGCCTGAAGAACCAAGCAGCTGTTTCTTTTAGGAGAAGCTGTGGGAGCTTTTTCGCTATTGCTCTTCGTTAGGAGGTGGTGGGTCCCTTTAGAGAGAGACTTCACTATAATGAACCTTACCTCTACAGCTTTGAGATCAGATCATCACACTAGTGTTTCCTACTTGAAGTTATGTCCAGAAAGCACCCGAAAGCTCTTGGTAGTCCTGACTATAGTGACCTGTTTTGTATTTATCATAGCTTTTGTGCTCTGCGCTACTTGTTATTTCTTCAGTTCAGCTCAAAGTGGCAACAGTAAAAGACCACCATAACGAATATTCATTGTATTTTTTTCTGAGAGATCTTGCTGCCCATCTCAGTGTGCTAGTGCTCTAGGTAGCTTTTGCTGCACCAGCAGCAGAAAACTGCCAGGAGCTCTGCTTCTGTCCCTTGCCCATTTTGCTGCTTCTGCTCATGGAGCTGGCCTTGCTGAGGTGCAGGATGCAATTCAAGAGTGGTTTGCCCTACACAAACTCCCAACTGAGCTGCAGGACTGCTCTTGGGGCTCAGGTCAGTGATCAGCAGGCTCCGCTCCTGGGACGCAGCAGAAGTGCTCACTCTAAATTATTGCTTTGGTTATGGGGACAACAGATGTAGAAAATGTCTAAATATCCATTTATTTCTGCAGTTTGTGATGCACGATGCTATATGACCTTTAGAACGCTTGCTCAAGGACCACTAATATTTTTGCTTGAAAGTCTCCATTTTTGAAAGTAGTCTCCAGTGACAGGATAAAAGGATAAAAGCTAATGTTAAACCGTACAGTCACAGTAACTTAACATCCTAATGCAAAGCATGTTTCTTTACATGAAACACAGTTATTATATGAGAGTATTTTTAACTGGAGCAGGGATGCATAAATCTTAGGACCAGAAGGACGACAGAAACTGTCCAAAAACAACAATGGAAAAATAACCTCAATCAAATATTTAGTTTATGAAGTCCAGTAAAACTAAAAATTCCATTTACAGATTACCATTTTTTACTTCTATGCCGCCAAGGGATGGGTCCTCTCTTATAGAGCTATCCTAAGACTCAAATTGTGTTAATGCTATGCAGTTCACAAAACCTTGTACTGGACTGAAATTGCGTTCTGGTTACTTGTTCAACTGGCAAAGCGAGGCAGATCCTTTTGACATCTGGTAGTCACTTGGCCTTTTGGAAGGTAATAACACTGCTACCACAAAAATTCTGGAATGACCTAGTTTGGAGTGAAAGAGGAAAAACGGCCACTGTACAGACAGAACAGTGCAGAATAAAGCCCCGATGCATTCAGGGCTTTCCCGAGAACCGCAGCGCAATTGGAAAGGCTGATGCGTCATCCCACATATATACCAAATCGCAGCCTTTTGTCGCACCACTAGTTAGTGTCACACAACGTCTGTCAAGGTATTGCGTAATTCCAAAAGACAGAAAGTTTCCAAAAACAATCAGAACGGCCAAATGGCAACAATGAACTAACCCACAACATCCGTCTTTTACAAAATCCGTGCACTTAAGCAGACGTTCCGTTAAGAGTCATGGCCATCTTATCCTCCGCAGGCAATGTGAACATCCTAGTAAAAATCCCGGTACTCTCTCTCTTGCTGAGGAGCGCCGTATTTCCCGGGAGGCACGTCAGATCTCTGGTGTGGAGGTATTCAGCGTGGGCTGTCGGCACCCTGCCCCTGCAGATTTTTGTTGAATGTAGAAAATTGGTGAAGAACTTCCTAAATAAAATACAGTTACAAAACTGATCTCATAGGCTTGTCTGACAAAAAGAAAATACTTTGGGAAGACCAATGTTTAAATGAAGGTAAATGCAAATACAATGATAATGTACAAGGAGGACATAATACTAGAAAAAAAAACCAAGCAGTCATTCCCACGGTAAACTCTAAAAAGAGCTGTTTTTGCACAAAAGAGGACTTTCAAAGATTAGCATCTGCAGGATGCACAGTTATTTCATACAATCATTATATCTTTTTTAAAAAATTCATTTATCAGGGAAAGCAGGATCTAAATTTCAGACCAAGGACAGGAATACAGCAGTATGGTTTTGGTAGTATCTGTTTATATAGAAAATCAGTTTTGTCAAAATAATTTGCATGGTTGTGCAATAGACAAAGAATGAATGTATACACAGTATAATACAGTGAAGACATGTCCACAGAATTCTAATCAAAGTAAAATTTAAGGCCATATTTGTGGCATTCTCTCCTTTTACTAACATTGCACTCCGAACATTTCAAGGTACAACCATGACTTTTATTCAATGATAGAACATGCGTAATGAAAGGAAGGAGCACTTGGGAATCACAGTATCTTCTAACTGCCCACAATACATCAAGGCATAAAATAAATTTAAAATAAAGTAAAGATGCATATTCAGCTATTTCTGCAAGAATCAGTTATTTTTCAGTTAAAAGCCAACAAATAACACCCTTTCTCAGAACATCCCCCCCCCCCCCCGGCCAAAATAATGTTACCTTGTAATATTTTGTGTAACTTCTGAAAACAGGAAATCAGGATCTAAGGTATTTCAGGCCGAGATTTCTGAGATCTATGAAGTACAGAGTTACAATACACATAGATGGAACCATAACTCTGCCCTCTTTCAGTAAGTCCTCAAAGCAACTATAATACCGTTTCCATCCTTTTAAACAAGTGTTCTGCTTGGCCCATAGGTCCATGCTAAGGACTACATTGAATACTACAGTAAAATTAAACCACGTTTACACTCATTTGTGCTTAAAAACACACTTCTGTCTAACACAAACTTTCTTTTATCATCCAATAAATTCGGGGGTTCCACTTTTTTTCCACCTTGCTGCTGACCAGACCCCTGTGCACCTCCCAGTACAGCTCATGTGGAAAAGGTCTGCAGATTTTCCTCAGTTTCGCACAGCAGAGTTTCATCAAACCCAGGGTTAAAGGAAAAGCGTAAAGCCTCAGTGCGTTCGTCGTGTGGTAATTAAGTTTTGTCCCCGAATTATTTGCTTAGAACAAATCATTTCAGGGAAAACAGATCCCAAAATTGGAAATTGTCTGCACCCTTCTCTGTGCTTCTGGAAAGCCTAATGACTTGCATCCGTAAACATCCCGTGAACCACTACCCTGTCGGCAGGAGGTGGCAGCTGACAAGAACATCAGAAAGTGAAAACAGTGGCTAAAATGTCACAGATCAGAAAAACTTCTGCTCAACATGAAATACTTAGGTTCATCAAAGCAGAGAACAAGCCAAAGGCCGAGGAAACCCTAGAAGTAGACTGTTTAGAATTTTTCTAAATTTCATTTGTGTTAAAAAAATTCTGATGAAAAGCCTTCCATGTTTTTTACCAGCTCTAAAGAAGATACACATCCTGAAGTTAAGAATATATTTTTTATTGATTAGTATTGTAAGCTTTATTTTGTTTAGAATAAATTACTTTTTGATATAAAGACTCTTTCTTCTGTCAGTAATAAATGCCAAAAGTACCTCCAAACCCAGACGCCATTCTTGTCCAAACTGGCATATTTTTAATGCTTCGGTAATGTGTGCTTGGTCTTGATATACCGGGAAGACTTTGTAGCTAAAATGAAGCTCATGAATTGGCAGGTTGTAAATTTTGAGGATGATTTTGAGGATTTAGAGTCCCTAGTTAAAAATAATTAAAAAAAAAAATTTTAAACACAAATTAAAAGAGAATTTAGCTGGATTTTACAGGTTTTATAATTAAGGTTGATTTACAATTTTCCATCTAAATGGTTATTTTGTGAAGAAGAAAATTTCTAAAAATGTAATCTCTATTAGAGTTATTTCGATTTCATGCAAACTTTTCAAATTTCCACAGGGAAATCAAAACAAAATAGCACAGATATAATCGCAGCTCAATCTAACTCTGACTGAATTGGATTGGTTTGCTGAACTGACTGACAAATTTTTTGAGTTTAACGTTAAAATGTGCTTTCAAGGGGATCCCCAAGAGAGCTGTGGTGTGAGAGTGCGATCGTTGCTTTGGCAGCTAGTACCCCTCATGCTGTGCAATGCGCACGTGCGTCCAACTGAACTGCAGGGCGCATGACAAGAATCAAGACCACTGATTCATCATAGGAACTTAGTCTTTCCTAACCTACATAGAAAAATTGGGATAACAGAATGGGAAATCGAACAGCAACTCCCTGGAGGCAACCTATGGCCCCACACTGGAAGAGGGAATTAAACGCTAAACTTCAATTTTGCCAGGTGACATTTTTCAGAACTTTATGATCAGTGCAGTGTTCTGTTACGCCAACCTTGTATCTTGCACAAGCGTTACCGCACTTGATATTGCCATGGGAAGGAAAACCTGGTTTCATGTATCACTAAAACCCCCAAACTGGTACATCAGGTCAGATCAAAAATCCATCTGGCACTTCATCTTATCTTTGACAGAGATCACACATAATTGTTCAAGAAGGAGTCTGGTAAACAGGCATGCCTGGAATGATCCCTCTCCTTGTACATCCTCCTAGCCTAAAACAATAATTGATATAAAGTGTACCTGCACTTAGATCTCCGTATTTAATAGATAGTACTGGAACAAGCCAAAGATTATACTGTGGCATCACGATTAGCTCGGATTAGTGCATGAAACGTACTGAATTCTGGCAGCATATCATTTTGCACACAGTTACAACAAACCCTGCAGCTTTAGTGACAGAAATGGAGATAGAGAATTCTCAAACATGACTATAACCAATGCTACTCTGCAATAAACAAAGACAACAGTTGTTGTGCTTTCAACAACGTTTACTGACTAGGATGATCATCATGCTCCTTGCAGGCTCTCTTTGGCTACTTAGTCTAATGCAACCAAATTGTAGTTATTTACACAGACTTTCTCTGCTTGCTGATACTTTATTCAAATACTACTGGGATTCTGCTGGAGAGGAAAACAGATGAGGCAAGGCTCTCTTGCAACCTTGGCTGCATGCCAGCGAGGGGAGACTTGGCTGTTGTGGGTGGCTCTTCTTTCTGAAGGGTGAGGCATGCAAAGACCACTGCTGTCTGCATGTCTCAGCTAAGGAAGGTGAAAGAAGAACCAAAAGAAAGGGATAGGAAAAACTGCAGATGCATATTTTTCCTGTGAAAATGCTCCTCTTAATTTCTGTGCAAAAAACCAAGGCTTCTTTCTTAATATTTTTGTTCAATAGAATAGTGGTACAAAATAGTCTTCACATCTCTGAAGAGTCTGCTACACCAGAAGGAGGATCCAAAACCCCAGCTGTTGGTTTTCTAGTATTATTTTCCTTAGGTAGGGGCAGTGAAAAAGAAGTATCCCATCAAAAGAACAATGCAGACACATAGCACCACGACCTGGTAACTCTGTGGCAAACAAATACGCTTCCACATAGAGTCTTTTTTTGTTTTTTTTCCTTTTCACCCGTCAGAAATCCAAGTGGGAAAAGGAAATTTGATATCCTGAAAGACCTTGGCTGACCTCTTTTGATCCAAGACTAAAACCAGAATATTTTTGTGAATGTTATTTATGAAGTTTAACAGAGTCTAGCCAAATCTTATTCTCCTAACTTAGAAGTCAATGACTAAATTCAGCCCAGCTGAAGAACTTCCTAAATGGCCATAGTGCACTGGGTGACCTCCAGCTGGGTATCAAGTCTCTGAGAGGATCAGTAATGATCTGAATATGACCTTAAACTGCATTTTAGGGGTTTCCTTAGCTGAAATTTGTATCCACAGCTTTGCAACTAATAGTCCTTAATGAATTAACAGGCCTCACAAAATGTATTGAGAAGTACTGTGGATACAAAACATGTTTATGGGTAATGTGATCAGCTTTGCATGTGACCAGAGCGTTTCTGTATTTGGTTTTCTTAGCAGTCTAAATCCTAAACACCTTCACTTCACTAGGAAATTAGAGAAAAGGTATGAAGTTTTTTGCTAGTTCTGGAAGCCTCCAGCTTTATAATTATGCGCAAAACCCAGCTAAATTTTCATTGCTGAAAAGCGAGCCCACTCTTAAGTAGCACAGGCACATACCAATAAGCAGAATAAAGTGGAAGAGGCCAAAGAGAAGTTCCTACATCAGTGGCAGGGAGGAGAGCATCCTGAGAAGAAGTCAAGATCTTAGGACTATGTAGCATCCAAAATCTCAAATACTCGCTCAGCTCCAAACCAAACCTTTGAAATTCCCTGTCTCTCAAAGTCCCTTGGCTATCTTTGAAGATACTGTCACTAGACACTGCTGCCCTACCAAACTTTCTGCTAAATGCCTGCTGCTACTGATCTTAACCTGAATGTGCTTTGGGATTAAATGACCCAGCATACTCTAGTGCAAACAGATTTAACATCTGCAGAACGACTACCAGAGTTTCAGGTTCTCAGTAGGGGCTGAAAGGCAAGTGCTGCGTGCGGGAGCGAAGAGGGCTGTAATGAGGCTTAGGGCTCCCTAACTGTCCTAAAGTGACTTCAATTAAAAACGGAGTGCTGCTGCCAGAAACAGGCTAGACAACGTGCCTAGGAAAGTACCATTAAGTATCAGTACACCCTACTGAGACGTTGTGCTGGACACGACCAGGAGTCCCAGACGGATCAGGACAACGACCTGATTTCAGAAATCTGTGCAGTGAAAAGTCCTGGGGGGCTCCAGCCGTGGAGGCAGTGGCTGCACCATTTCAAATGTGCCACAAGACTCATTCTTCAGCACCACCTTACCGTTGCCCAGAAGTACGGTGCCCTTGCTATGAAGTACCTTTCCCTTGAAGAATACCAGCAGATTGAAACCAAGTGTCCAGAAACGAACTTGACCAACATAACGGTAATAACTAATAGCAGACTTTTCAGCAGCTGTGCTGTGTGAAATTTACATTTTAATTCCCAATGACCTTTGGAGAAGGGATTACGCAGTAAATTCGGGCCAAATGCTTCCTTCACATCTCTAAGTAACTCCCACAGCTACAACTGAGAAGGACCAAGTTCAGCATGAAATTCCCTTATCCTTAACTAAAAAAAGCAGGATATTTACATCTACAAAGACTATCCTAAGGACAAGATCTTCTACCCTGCTTCCTAAAAGCTTCGGAGAAGGATATGTTGCATTGGCCCACAGAGCAGGACTCTGATGGTTTAGAAAACTACTGTAGATTTTCTCCATCTCCTCTGACATCACCAAAAAAACAGCAATAGCTTTTTTGAGTGTTTCCAGAGTCTCTAAACTCAAAAATTAAAAAAAAGTCACAGAATCAAAGTGAACCACACACACCTTATTCATAGCTTCTTTTTGTAAAGGTTGCTTCTAGCGGATAAGAATAACACGCTTTTCATGTAAAAAAGAGTTTTGACTTCAGGTATCGGGGTATTTGCTGGAGGATGAGTTGGCATGGCAAGAAACAGCCAGATTCACTTCATCATGGGCAACAAAGACCGCCAAGTTAAAACCTGGGTTTTTAGGGAGCGAAATGGCTGAAAAGGAGCCTCTGCATAGCACTGAAGACCCCTGTGAACCTTGCAGAGTCCACAAGGCAGAGAGTAGGAGGCCTGTTTGGCAGGAGATGTGTCTGCCACAAAGTTCCTGGGGATGCAGGTTGTGAGGAAAGAGTCACTGAGCTTCCAAAACTGGATGAGACAGAAAATCAGCAGTACATCCGCCCACCTTTTTTCTTCTGTGGCTGCTGGAAGAGAAAAGCAGTAGGCATTGCAGATGGTCAGTTTCAGACAGTAACAGCTGTATTTGTTATTTTTTACAGTTTTCAATGCAAAAATACCATATAGTGACTTTTGTCATTACTTTTGATATTAATTTTGGACACGTGCTTCCTTCGCACAGACATGTCAAGAGAACCTGGCTTTTATCTCGCTGACTGACCATCAAAAACCAATTCTAGCTTTTTGTGTTCAGTGACTGTGCATTTTCTACCATATATTAGTAAAATGTTCTTGGCAGAATGACAAGGGGGTTTGCTGTCAGACAGCCTGTATAGTCCCTCTTAGCTGAAATATTTTTCCAGATGTCACAGCTGAAGTCTATCTAATGGAATTCCCAAACAGATAAACATAAAAAAATAAAAGTAGGTGTCACAACCACCTGCTTGGGGTTCAGGGTTCATTATGTGCAGCATTCTGTGATGCTATTCACCAGTTTCAAAGGATAGAGAGCAAATAGCTTATTACATCTTTTCAGGGGTTCAGCATGTTAACTCCCTTGCAAATACTCCCTGTTGTGTTCCTGACGTTCTCCTCTGCATCTGGAGGAAACCTCACTCACAGCTCCGCATTATCCTGAGTGCAGAGCTAAGGTGCTGGCAGGTGCCTGGCAGGGGAGCCCTGATCTGCTGCGCAGTGAACATCATAAGGACAGGGGCACATCTACTGAATATTTAGGAGCAAACGTTGGACTGAGTCGTTCACTTTGCTCACAAAACTCTGCACCCATTGAGGCAGTGATAAGCTCTCTTGGCTGACATCAGAGCTTGTCCATAACCAAGCTTGACACCAGTATCACCAAGTGTCTGCAAATTTTTTGAGGAGGAAAGGCGAGATCTTCCTGACAGGAAAATCCATTAAGAAGCTACATGTCTCTAGAAAGGGTGAGCTGTGATTAAATCTGCTTTCCCATTCAGCCGTCCTGCTTACCCCTTCACTGAGTTTATGAAATATTCTCAGGAGTAAGTCTAATGAAGACCAGGGGTGGCTCTAATTTTTTTTTTAGCTGGGTGCGGGATTCCCCTTCCCATATCATGCACAAAGAAAGGTAGTGCACAAGTAGGGCATATTTCTTCTGTGATTGCAGCACAGGATTTGGGGCTGGCATGTATGCTGCTATGTCTGTACTTAGCATGAAGAAAGTAACTCAGAAAGACTCTAGCAAGGTGACCCTTGGTAAAGTACTGATGTGGACAGACCCATCTGCCCCCAGAGCCACCTGATACAGACTGATTAATATCAATAAGCCTTCTATTCAGTGATAGACAATACAAGAAAACTGCAGCTAAGAAATCTGCAAAAAATTGGCATATACTGGATGGTCAAAAAACAGTCAGATGGCCAAGAAATTGTAGGTCCAGACTGTCCTTTTCCCAGCTGAAGTAACTGGTGCTGAAGTAATGAAAATCATGAGTAGGCTCTCTTGAGCTGTACTGTCTCAGAGAAGGAGGACATAGACAAAGCTCAGGCTCCAGACTGTAAGTGGTCCCTGCAGATCTTGAAGGCAGATCTAAAGCTTTGCAAGTCTAGCATGTGTCACCAGGGTGTCTTCAAGGCTAACAACAACCTTTCTTGCTGCTGGCTGATGTTCCAGGTAAGCACAAAAGCAGAAATCCCAGAGGAGCAAGCAAAGTAATTTCAAGCTCCTTGGCTTTCCCAACAGGGTCTTCTCTGACTGCCAGGCTAAACAGGAACTGTCCTTCCCCTCTGATTCCCCCACCACCTGCAGATGCCAGCTTTTCAGGGCTGCTGTTGCTGGCCTCCAGAAAAGGGAAGGGCAGTCGATAGCTGCTGACTCCTCTCTGCTGCATCTGAAGATTTTGCATGGAAGATAGGTGCTACATCCATGGATTTGATGCTTTTGGCTGCTCCTGCATAGTACAACAGTGGAGAGGGTAAATACAAGGTAAAGGGAGACAGTGCTGTCTATGCTCAAGGCAGAATCAGACCTTATCTCAGCAAAAACAATATACTACAAGTGTTACTTTTGCTTACTGACTGAAGTAAGGACAAAAAAGTGAGTGACTTGCACAGTGAAAAACTCTTAAGCTTGTAATATCAGCTAGTTTATACCTGTACTTTTCAGTTATAAGAAATCTTAATGGCACATCTTCTCTGTGATTACTACTGATTGTGCAGATGTAGTGAAAACTTGATGGTTTTAGTGTTTATAAGCAGCATAGCTAAAGCGGCCTTGAGATCAAGGACTAGCTCCCAAAGCATAAATGTACCCTGAGTGAAAGGTGAGTCCTTGCTTTTCTTCCTCACGGGTGTCAAAAGTGTGATTTCAAATGGGGACCCTCAGGTCAGATGTCTACATTCACACTTCAGCACCTAAATGCAGATGTGCTTGTTATGAACTGTCCGCAGAACCCTTGCTTTCCACAGATCTAAACTAATGCTGCAAGTAGTTGGGCCTCCAAAACATGTGCTAGGATCCAATTTACAGGTCTGCACAGATATATTCATCTTGCTTTTGCAACAGCAACTTATGGACCCAGTGCAAGCTCACACTAATAAAATTAACCTGGTCCATCCAGTGAGTCACTGCAAAGCACAAATGAAGCGATAGCTGCGTGGTTTGCAAGCAGCAGGCTGAAAGCTTGCTGCACTCATGGAGACGGGATGAAGGACCTCTTGGGCACAGCAATCAGGCACAGAAGCCGCCAAGAGAATGAGTTCGAATGACTGCCAGTAGCAGAAAGCTGTGTATAATGGCAAAATAATATAAAAGTGTCTTCCTCATTCAGTTTTACTTTTCATATATTTGAAAGTCATATTAAAAGCAACAAATACTCAAATACTCAAAGGACTTCTCTTCAAGAGATGAGTTAAAACGACTGGCTCACAGTTCAGATTTTCATTTTGGTGTAGTATGAATTTCTAAAATAATGTTTTAGGGAAAATGATTAACTTTTTGATGAAGGGCAAATAGGCATAAGCAAATTTCACAGGTCATTATTTGCAATTCAAAACCAGGATTTGCCAAATATTATCTTCGGAGTATGACGCCTCCACCAACTCTGCCACCCAATGCAGAATGAGCTAGTTTAGTGCCATACTTTTAGTAGTTTAAGCAGACTATTGAACCTGTTGCTGCCCAAGCACAGTAGTTGGTGTCTAGTTGTCCTTTGTCATCCTTGATGAAAAGACTTTCTGAAGCAAGTTCCACATCCAGTTTTCCTATTTACTTTTCGGAAAGATTTATGACTAATTTACTATAAAAAAGCATTTATCTGTGCTCTCAGGACACTGGTGTCACTATTGGCCTTGAAAAGAAGAAAGGAAGGGTCCACTCACTAGCAAACTGTAAGCTTCCCAGTTTGATTAATGCCCAGGTTAACATGGGCTGGGATATCCCTCATGGACTTGCAGGAAAAATTTGATGTTCTTTTCCAGGCAGACTACCTGCATACAGTAGGGACTTGGTTCCCATGAGGCTACCCAAAACTATATTGTTGTAAGGAGGAAAAATCTCCCTTGAGAGGTAGAGGTCTCTCTCATATCATGTACAATTAGACAAAAAGGCCCCAAACCAGACCACTCAGCCTGTGTCAGCCAGCTCATGGAATTGTACCAATTTGCATCAGTGGATGACCTGGCCATTCTTAGTCTGCATTTAACGCTTTACGTGTTATACTGTAAGCATGAAAATAGTTTACTAACTAGAGAACTGGCATAAATAATTTCCTTTAAAAATACAAGACATCTATGAGAGAGCAAGGGTACCTAAAGAAGTCTTAAAAGCTTCATCACAGTCTAAGTAGAAAGCACTGAACTATTAAGATTACACTCTTTCAAACATATTACAAAACAGGAACAAATTAAACACCTTCAAAATGGTGGTGAAGCCAATAATTGTATTGCTATAGGCAAGAGTGGCAAGGTGTTTATGAGAAATATGTGACATGAGAGTGACTGTACCTGACTTGTTTCTGTATTGACTGCACAGAAGTTCCTGCCTGGGGAAAGAGAGCAGCATTTTAGATGGATCTGAAGTGATTAGAAAAATCTATCTTGACCAAATAAATTTTCATGACAAGGTACTGTAGCAATAATACACATCCTTTGTCGCACTAAGGGAAATTTCATTCCTTTCCGGTGAACAGATTTAATGACATATTCCTTTATCTCTTATTTTCATTTATTTTCTGGAAGAAAATTTTAACCTTCAGTTTATCTAAGATGCATAAACCTCACAGCAGTTTACGTGCTCACCCAGCAATCAGGATTACTTGGGTAAAATGTTCCTCGATTTTGCCAGCATCCACTCCCACTGAGTTCAGTGAGAAGTTTTGCAAGCACTGTTGTTCCCCGCCTGGCTTGAATGCAGAACTGAGGCTTTTACCAGCGTACCATAAAATGTGCTTTTTTCTCTCTGGCCCCAGGAGTCAGCTCCCACTTCTCTCTTCCCATACAATTAGCGGGCCCACCCAAAAATGGCTTCTGGAGCTCAGAAGAGATTGGAAGATCTCAGCTGGACCCCAGAGAAGGGGTTCAGCCCCGAGCTAACCATATTTTTCACTGACTTTCTTTTCCAAAGAACCGCGTTCTTGAATACAAGGACACTTCCCTGACTAAGCAAACTGAGGAAATCCCCAAAGCAGGTGCTTAATGAACTGAATGTAACTCACATTTGAACGCCCTGCTGATGCTCTCCTGAGCTGTGCTCTGCTGCTGATTACATCCTCCCCATCGTGCCTCCAAGCGCAGCAGGACAACAGGAACCGCCACGCTGGGTTATCCCACCACCCTGCCTAGCCAGATATCCTGATTACAACATTGGTGGGAGTGGGGTGCTTTGAAAGGGGCTTTCAGAGCTATAATTTGTTCCGATAACATAGCTTCAATCATCGTCCCAAACACTGATGGCTACTTAGAGGTCAGGACTGTTACTCCCAAATGTTCATGCTATGTGGTAGCTGCTAATGTTTAGTAGAAAAATATTTTGTTTAAATGAAAACATCTGGCTGTTTTCATTACTCTTGCCTGATTTACAGTCACCGGCCAAAATACCTTTGGGAAGATTTTCAGAAACACAAATGAGAATTTGCTTCCCAAAGATTCTTTATGCAACAGCTTCCATGGGCTGGCTGTCAATTATGGTCGGTTTTCTCCCTTTTTATCATTTGAAGTACAGAAAAAGATAATGAGCATTAAAAGCTTCTGCTAACATATAATTACATGTATATCTACTGTTTCATTG
This sequence comes from Apteryx mantelli, assembly GCF_036417845.1. Classification (NCBI taxonomy): domain Eukaryota; kingdom Metazoa; phylum Chordata; class Aves; order Apterygiformes; family Apterygidae; genus Apteryx; species Apteryx mantelli. The sequence continues at coordinate 9,581,439 of NC_090020.1, forward strand.
TGAAAATCTGGCATAACCACAAATACACTTTTCCTAGAAGTGGGTTCATTGAAGACTGAACCAATTTTTACTCTTTTTAACCACCAAACACTATCATATAGAAAAATAGCACTAAGAACGACATAAGTAACAATGTCATATCAGGGACTTTGGACAAGATGGTGCTAGCAAACCCTTGAAAAATTTCATCACTGCTTTTTCCTGATCCTTGCGCTATTGATCATGGCTGCCCCTGAAGCATTGTCGTAATTGAAGTATTTGTCTCTTTATGCTGAAAAGAGCGGGGAGTGAATAGAAAAACAGGGCTTCTTTAAAACACTTTCCACTGCAAGTCTCTTCTTTTCTTCTTTCTTCTTTGTTGCCAGAAAGTACTTTCCAGTACTAGGGATGATGGTCTTATTTAAATGGCTTGCTTCAAAATTTGGTTCAGCTTTAACTTTCTACTTGCTCACAGTTATTGTACTATGGAAGAGGTTTCAGTGACCATGGAATGTGTATTTTAAGTACTGCATTTAGTACAAAAATAACTTCCAAGAAATAAATACATGTCATAAATTTTGTTCTGAGGAATTTATATACACATATTTTTAATTCTGCACAGCACCTATTAGTCTGAATAGAATTCTAGACCAGGAATATTATTTAAATTCAAGATAAATGTTTAAAGTTGGATTAGAGTGTATATTAATAGTTTATGAAGATCATTCTAAAGACAATTTTCACTGTTTCCTACATAAAGAAGCTTATTCTTCTCAATATGTTTCTAAATTTGCCATTAAATTCCTTACATATATTACTGAATAAAACTTTAAACATAAGGAAATGAGCTACAATTTTAATGCTTTTACTTAATTATCTTAGTATTGGATGTTATGAAATCCTTGTTTCAATCCCTGAGGAACAAAGCTTATTAAAAATTGCGCAGTTTATCTTCGCTATTTTCTAGGAGGTGCGACATCCTCCTTTATTGCATTAGGACTTGAGTTTACTGCTCTAGTAGTCTATTTTTTATAATTAATATTATACTACAGACACAAGTGGAAACTTTTTTCCTTAACCGAAAGCTATGATGTAAGTAAATTGATGAGGTTCAAAAAGTGCTTCTAAAAGCTGAAGTTGATACCATCTTCAAAAAGGTATTGATACACGTTTTGATGCTTAATCGTTTGAGAATAGAAACAGAGAATTAGAAATATTGTAGAAACTGGCAGCTAAGCAGTAAAAGTGTGATGTGTAGGTCAGGTTTTCCAAAATGAGACAGGGAATATGGGCATACACGTACTTTTAAACTTCTGGGTGGTCATTACTGAACATGCAGAAGCGGCCTGAGAAACCACCCAGAACCATTTTCCTATGTGTTTGGCATTGTGCTAGCAACCTGAAGGGCTTTCAAATTGAATAGACATAGGAAGAGAAGAAAGAAGCATTTCATTCGCATTCTGCAAACAGGAAGCAAAGATAAAGAGAGATCAAATGACTTGCCCCTGCCTACCCAGGGGATCTGTGGCTCAGTCAAGAACTGAACAAAGTCACTGCAGCTCTCCTCCAAAATCTCAAGCATTTTCCTTCCTGTATGCACATAGGTAAGTCTGTTTTGAAAGTCTCAAACTTATTTACCGTGTTGGTAAGCACATAATATTATTATTTTGGTTCAGCTGCTATAAACGACCTGCTTAAGAAGATTTCAGAGGATTACTGGGGTCCCTCTAGGAAAAATGAATGTGATTTAACTAATACAATACCGAGAACTTGGACATGAACAGCTTCTTAGTATTCCTTTAAAGTACTCCTCTGTGTAGTCAGAAAGTAGAAGACCATTAGCCCACAAAAAATGATTGATTTGTGCAAAACCATGTGTATTTTATATGTTAGTATATAACATATACTTTATAAGTAAGAGTAAGCAATTAATTAAAATACTATTTAATAGGAAATGTGTTAAAGAAAACATCCTGGAATCCTCTGCGCTACAGCCATGTGGGAAAAGCTAAATATAATGAATAGCATAGCCTTTCCTCCTTGTTATTTCTGCTTAACAAACTGTGATTGCTAAATCAAATTTGCCCTCTAAGCTACAAGGTATAATTCATTTAACACAAAAAAAGCAGAGATGTGTTTAAGAGAAAAACCCACAAACCTGAAATACTAAATTGGCTTTTCCATGCATTCCAAAGATTTCCAGATCATCAGTCAGAGGAAAGTTTTCCATATATCCTTTAAAATCTTGCAAACTGTCAGACATAGAAACAAAATATATACCTGTTACACAAATATATATATGCTGAACATAGTAAAATGTGTTCTTGTGACTTAAATGGATGAAAATGAAGAATTGGGCTATACATATTACATACCGTGACTATAACGGTGCGCAGGAGACGTGGTTTCAGCAGCCAAGCCAGACAACAGAGTTCCCACCTCGACCATCTCTGACTGCTCATTCTCTCCCTCTTCTTGAGTCTTCCCATACCGCAGTTTGCTGCTTTATCTGTTGTGCCAGTACAGCTGCGCTACAATTAAAGCATGGACTCCTAAAAAAAAAAAAAAAAAAAAAAAAAAAGGCACCAGCTCTCCAGGCAGTAAGCAGCAGTGTTTCAGTGACGGTTACACAAGCATCTGGGCCATCCCTGCAGCCGGCATTCCTGTTAGCAGATATCGCCATGGGCCGGGCAGAGAGCTGCTGGCAGGAAGCAGCACAGCTCTCCCCAAACCCTCCATAACCTTCATGATCCAGAAGTCCTGTTTTCATGTTCTGGCATGTTTTTCAGGCAGGGAAAGTCAATAACGTGCAGTGACTGCAGCTCAGCCCTAGGCAGTGGGATCCACCTCAGCTGCCTGTTGAACAGGGTGGTTTATATCATGCTGGTGTTTTGTGGGGCCCTGACACTCTGGAGCTATCATTGCTCTCCAAAGTTGGCCAAGCCTAAAGAATGTATTGAACTGGCAGGAGAATTCAGGGAATTCTCGAACCTTTTAGGAATATGTAAATTGTTATAGTTGTGCTAAATGTAGCAGGATCTCTACGATTTGAACAGAATGCACAATAGTATACAGTCATCTCTTTAGTACCCTATTCATAAAGCCTAAAGATGTGTTAACTTGCTTCAGCAAACCAGCTCAGCTAGGACCTCTCTGATCTGGAAAGTTACTCTGTAAAATTATCAGTGGAGTCTCATACCAGTCCCATATCCTTGAGAGCTTGCTAGAAGAGACATTCTCACCGTGTTCTGAAATGAAGGTTTTTGTTCCCATTCTCGACTCCACAGCTGAAGAATGCAATCCCACAGTGCAGGTGAGCCAAATTCACCATTTGCTATCACTGAAAAGGAAAGGGCTCACTTATTCCTCCTCCACTCCCTGACACGAAGAAAGAGTTAGGTAAAACAGTCAGATCTGTTTAGCTAAATGCAGAAAATACTTTAGAAAATGACATTGAAAGAATCTACAAGCAAGATTTGCAATACAAGATTACTAAATATTGCAGAGTTTAACTCAAGAGTGCCTCCTTACAGCTCTGCCTATTGATCAGAAAGCTTTGTGCGTGGGAATGGAGAGACGCTGCCACTACTGTTTGCTGAGAGGGAAATAAGAGTTTTCGCCATAAATACATATAAAGACTCGCACTGAATTTTAGCATATTTCTTACATGCATGGAATGAGGTGGACCCTAACGAAAGTTTACCGTTTCTGTGCATTGCACAAAATACACATGAAAATATACAATCATTCATATTTGTGGTAGACAAATATACTACCAGAGACTGAATACATTCTTCTGCTCAGATTTTCATCCAAGTAAAAGAAATTCATCCTTACTTGGAAATATATTTACATGATTCTGAATATTTATAGTCCTCTTTCAATGTGATGGGGCAAAAAGAAATCTCTTTAAGACTATGCAGACATCTCTGACCCCAGCTATCAGTAAATCATGCTTCACAGGTAATTTCCTCTACAATATTGACATATTAATACTGAACATTAGAAATCACAAAGAAGTAATATTTTATTATTTCCAAATCTCTAGTCTCTAGAGCCTAGAACAGAATGATTTTTGTTGTTGTGTACATTGAAATGGGAGTGTTTATGTATCATAATCTGCTCCTTTTAGTTGTTAAGTAAGAAATAGTAAAAAGTAGTACTAGCATGTATCTATGTCAAGCAGTAAAAATCATGAAAATACTGAATTTTCAACATCATACGTAAGCAATTACATACCTGATTTGACTATGGTCATTGCTGCAGGTGTAAATATGCATAATGTACTGCATATCCTTTGCCTAATTAGCCATCTGCACGAACAACTAATCTCACCCATCTCTATGCACAAGTGCTATAATTGCTGTGTAAACAGAGTAACAGCACATGTAAACCAAACAATTGTCCTCACACTTTACACTTGTAATTTCAACCTCTGGTCCTTAGTGCGATCATCAAAATTCTTTAACCGTTTTTGTCCTAATCTCAGGTAATGAGCATAGAGAAAAGCATTTCAAAGGCAATGCAGCAATACTAGTTTTTTACTAGTAGATATATAAGATTTATAGATGGCAGATGTATAAAGCTTATAAAACGAATACTACATTCATGGCAGTTTAATTATGAATGCGTACCTGAAAGGACTCTGTCAAAGAGGCCAAAAAGGATTTCCATTTATCTTGCCAAATTAAAATCAGAGAACTTTTCAGGGAAAAGAGAAAAACTGAAACAGGTATTTTTCTGTGCTCTGACTTTTATGTCAAAGTGCAAATGTCCGTCTGCGACACAGCAGTAAGCAAAAAGGAACGGCTAATGAAGAAGTGAATAGCAGGAGGCTAAAAGCGCGTTACATCTCCTAAACTTGACAGAATTAATCTATTTTTAAGACCAGTGCTAGAAGCAGAATGAAAACCAAGCCAAGGAAATCCTCGTGTGGCTTGCAGTGAATGAAGAAGCAGGCGCTTTGCAGAGTTTGTCTTCGGGGGCGGATGTGTCTGCTGCGTCGGAGTTGGCTCCGCGCTGCCTCCTGGGCTTGCCGTCCCACCCAGCCACTGGTCCCGGTGGCGTGACTGGCTGCTGTTGCTTTTGGAGCCTGGCACTTACCGTAAAAGCAGATTGACAGAGTTTATGTTCTTATGGATTGAGCATATCTTTGAAATCCTTGGGCAATGCCTAAGAACAAACGCTGTCCTTTTTCTCTAAGATATCTTAGGAGATGGGATTACAGAACACCAGGGTAACGTGACTGGCTATTTAATGCTAAGTTATATTTCAGAAGGGAAAGCTATAGACTGAAAGGAAAAGGAGAGAAAAAGAAGAAAGAGTGCTAGCATTTAAAATTTGAACTGAGGCAACAATTCATTCTGCACAGAGAAAATCATTAGAAAAATCAAATATTCTTGCATTCACCCTCTCTAATACAGCAAGAAAGAATGTCTAATATAATAATAAAGAATGTCAAAGGCAGCCGGAGCTTGGGGGAATATTGTATGAATTTGGTCCCATGCAGCTTTTAAGTAACCTTTGCATTGTTGATGTTAAACCAAAATCAGTCATCTGCAAACAACCATTTACTAGATGCTGATGGATGAACATTTCTTTACAACTCTCATGGACAGAGAATTTTGAGGTACAGTTTTCAGAACAAAAAAGATTTCACTTAGGAGAGATGCTTGAAAGCTCTTGTTTTTATTTCAGCAAATTTATAGGAGTTTTCAACTTCAGCTTGGCAAAACAGTTCAGAATAACATGCCTATTTTTCATTTGTATTGCAGAATAATTTTTTAGTGTACACAGAAAGGAGCTAATAAAAAATATTTAAGACTGGGCAGACAGAGAACCTTAAGTGTCATATTTCTGTATCTACCTTGTAAGGTATTTTTGTTATGATAAAAGCAATTTCAGTACAATGGAATACCGGAGATAAATTACAGGGCTTCTGATAAGTACAAGATTGTATAGAAAGCTATAAAACATGGCAAAGAAGATTTGCACACCGTCTTTTCATACTTCAACAGAAATCCAGGAGACGTGTTAGAGTAAAAGATCTGCCTCACCAGACAAATGTGCATTGCCCGTAATCTTTACAACTGTGTTTCTGTCTGTTATAATAAACTCCATTTTGAAGAAATGCCCTTTATAAAATATTTTATTTCCTTTATACCACACACTACTCTCCTCTTATCACGCACCACCACTTTAGTTTCCTGTATAGATAATAATACAAACCCAAATCTATTAATTACAGCAAATCAGGATGGTAAAAACAAGTGAAACATAAGGGAAAGCATAATTAACCCAAAATATATAAAAATTCCGTTCCATTCACTTTTGGCTTGCGATTACCTGATATTCTCCATTTGACAAAGCCAGGAGCACACGGTTCATTACTCTATTCTTGGACATGGGGACTATACACAACTGTGTTACTACAGTTTCACACCATTGTGACTACAGCGAAATCCATGTAATTATTGAGGGGAGATCCAGGACTCTATGAATTACTGCAAAGTTGTACAGAACTAGAAAGAATGGCACCAAAGAGAGGATTTGGTAGCACATTCACTATTTTATAAGTTAATAAATAACAGCAATGTGAAAAGATTGACTGTTTTCTCCATTGTTAAGGAAGAGCTTGAAAACTTTTATCTCACTGGGTGATATACAAAAGCTTATAAAATAATGTCAAAGGAAGTATAACAGTGGCTAAAAATGTGGCCTGCAGTGAATTGTACAACTGACAAGGGAGAAAAAAATCCTTTTACACACTCAGCAAAGCTCCATAGTGAATAAAAATGAAAGTGTAAAAAGTAGGTTTGTATTAGAAAAAAAACATTCTGCAAACCAATGGTGAATTGATTAATAACAACTGGAGGGACAATTTTGAACGAATTATGAATAATGAAAGCTGAGAGAGAAATTAGGAGCAAGAACGCTGAAAAGAGGTATAGGTGATTCCTGCAAATGGAAGAGTTTGCAGGAACGCTTATTAAAATAAGAAGGCAAAACAGCCTTTGGCCAGGTAAGATGTCAGGAGATGCGCTGAAGGTTGGTGAAGAAACAGTGTCAAGCATTTCATCAATTCTACAATGCTTTTCGAGTGGGAAAAATTGGGGGTGAATGGGGTGAAGGCTTTGAGATGTCTGTTTCTGAACACGTAGGAGGTATCATAATGAACATTAATTATCATTCAGGGAAGGTACGATCTCAGACTATTCAGAAATTGTTAAAAATGTTCTCAGTGGAACTGCTGAAATTCAAAAGGGCTGAAGGGTTTCATCCTGGGCCATGAGCACCTTAAACGCACTATACACTCCTGCTGGGAAAATTCCCAGACAGAAGGCTGCAGCTGGTTAATGCTACGGCACACCTGACAAAGGCACACAAATATGAACTTAGAAAGCTGGACTAATGTAATGGAAGAATAGATCCATCTTTGCCCTGGTACGTAAGACAAAAAGCAGTGTCCATGTCAGAAGTACATGGGGCTACACCAGAAACTGTACAGTAAATGAAGATATATTCTTGAAGTCAGCAATGACTCCTTCTGTAGTTTTCATGAATGTTGTGAGAGGGATTACCGTTACCCGGAGGTACGAGTTTCCCTTGTCATTGCTATTACAGGTGGAAGCTGTGAGTGTTACAGAGGAATTTCGTAGATGAGCAATGCAATTTTGAGCAGGCTGAAGTTGGTGTGAAAGTTGGCAGTTATGAAGACTATGATAGCTGGGGGAAGTAACACCCTACCAATCCTAAAGCAGAATATAGGAAAGGTGTTTAGAAGAGCTAGGAAATGTAATAACTTTGCAGAAGTGACTGCTGCATTATTAGAACCTTCTTCAGTGACTTGCAGCACCAGATTTGACTGAGTGGTTACAGATTTTTTTCTGGAGTGAAAAGATGATGAAATACATTGTGCAAATCTGTACGTTGAGTCTGTCTTAGAACATGGAACAGCTGCTTGGTCATCCATGGGGAAAAAAAAAATATAGTATTTTCTCCACTACAGACAAGGAAGTGTTGAGGCACACAAATATGTGGCTAGCACTTCACTGACAGCAAATGCAGTGGGGGAAGGAAGCGAGGTGGCTGTGGGTTGCTCTGGCTGCAGTGGGTTCAGCACAGGTCTGAGGTTCTGAGGTTGATGATCCGAGAGGATTAGCTCAGACTAGACCTTTAACTTTAAAGCAGATAATCACGGACACCAGCATGCCAGTACTGTACCTGTTATGTACGTGAGGTCATCGCAAAGTATCCCTCCTTCTTGACAATAAAGGTCTAAATTCACCATCACTGTCATTAAGTTCAAAGGAGATGTTCCAACCAAGAGGTCCAAACTTCTTCCTCGCCTTGAATATTTACTGTAAAATGTAGTAAGTTGTTCTGTGGATTTGTTTCCATGCAACAATTCTAAAAGCATATAGTGACAAGAAGACAGATTATGCCTTGTCCCCTAAGCCAGAAAGTGGTATATCTGATGACCTCTTCACGTGCAGAAGCTGAAGACACTGGTGCTCAGAAAATTTCCTCTGAATTACACATCCCCATTCAGTCTTGATAAAGCTAAAGCTGACAGTTCACCACCAGGAAAACTGCAACACCTGCTTAAATGCAGCAACTGAACTCTGGAGCCCTCAAATCTTTACCTGCTCTTGTACATCAATAGCTAAGTTATGAATTTTGGTCACTGGGACTGGATTCTGAGATAATCTTTGAGGATTCTTAATAATTGATTTTTCGCATAATTTTGCATCGTTGTTGAAAAAATTTCTGTAAATCTATATCATACATTTTTTTTCAAAATAGATTCTTTAATTCATGAGTAATCATTCATAAATAATCTGACAGCAGTAACCTTCCTAAGAAAACATACAAAAATTCAGAAAGGAAACATATTTTTGCTTTGGGCTTTTAAAGGCTTCAGTACAGTGAGTTAAGCAATGGGAAATGTTTTGAAAGAAAGAACAAAATTTAGGCTGAAGACAAGGTTTTTTAGTATTTATTTTCTGTCTTAAAACTGGCATTTTAGTTTAGTGAGATTTCATTACATCACTGAAGAAATATAATTTTGTAACTATGAGAATGATTATATACGATGCCAGTATAGGATGAACCTTAGTAAAACTACATTTGATTCTTTCACAAGAAAAATCCTGCTGGCTTTAATGGAAATTTTTATAAGTGATGACTTACCGCAAAGTCAGTAAAGGCACATTTGTTAAATTCTTATTTATACAATACTTTCAACAACCAAGATGAAAACAGAATAATTAGAGAAGCTTATATGACCGTGTGTTCACTCACAATCCGTCAGCTCAAACCTGAAATATGAAGTTACTCATTGAACTGCTTGCAAACACAGGAGTGACATTTTCCATGCATGAAATGTTTGTACTGACAAAAGTTGCAGGAGATAAGCTTACATTCCTCTAATTTATATGAAACAGATGCTGAAAGTTAGCTTTAAGTTGGAACAAGCAAGTGGTAAGTTTTGCATGGACCTTTCTGACGAATCATAATTAATCCAACTGATGAGAAGCTTTGTAGTAACAAAATAAATACAGTTCTGATTCTTTTAAATTAATGGCTAAATAAGCTTTGCAGAAAATGCTCTGAAACACTTATTAAAGAAATATCCTCAAAATGTAATGCAGACACAACAACTATTTTGTGTAATTGCTTTTCAGTTTCTCTTCTATGCACCCCAGTACCACCAGATATACCTGGATGACAGCATGAAAGAAGCAAATCCAAAAATGATTTTTCTCCATGTTTTGTCCAGGATATTTTCTCCAAAAAATGTAGCGGTCATCTCTGCGAATGCTTGCTTGCTGTTTGCACAAAGTTCTTTTAGAGATTCGTTAATTACCTGAATTAAAAAAAAAAAAGCCCACACTGCTAGTTATATACTTAGATCTGCTTTCTGTTTTTTGCTGCAGTGCTGTGAAGTTAACAGATAGAGTCTACCGGCATGTAAACTGTATTTTCCACATGGAAGAAATTAATCTACAAGAAGCTTTAGTTTTTGTCAGATGAACACACTGATTATATAACCAAAGAAACTTGGGGAAATGAAAAAAATAGTGAAATATGAATATGAAAATGAAGAACAATGAAAATTATAAAAAATGGACTTGCAAAAATGATTATAAATGTGCAATAGATTACCTGGAAGGTGACTGAGTACAGTGTATTGCAGTTTAGCTGCTTTATTTAGATATTAAAAAATCCCATTTTTGAGTGCTGGTTAAGCAGCAGTTTCTGATACTCGTGACCAGTCAGGAGAGGCCAGTATCTTGATTAAAATAATAAGGGTTACAAAGATAAGCATGCACAATAAGTGTGAAGAAAGAGTACAGTACCATGGAGATCACGTTTGCTCCTCAGAATATTCTTCCAGGTTCCCATGATTTGTGGCTTATGATTTCTTAAACCAGAGGTGGTTTTGTAAATGGACATTTTTAGGCAGGAATTTGTGCAATTGCTTTTTGAAGCCATGTATACTTTTAGCCTTTATAATGTTACGAGATAAGAACCTCCCTTGCCTTTTGTTTGGAATTTGCCAGCTGCTAGCTTAATGTGAGGTCCATATGCCGTTTTGGGGAGAAGAGTATTCCTCACTTCATGCACTCCACTATTTCTATTATGATTCTCATGATTCTCCTGATTTTCTCATGATAACCCCTGTTATTCCCTTCACAGCCATCTCTTCCATGATGAAGCTTCTTAGTCTATTTAGTTATCCCACATAAAAGATGTAAGAAATGTTACATTTCACAGAAATGTAAGTCACAACACTGACATCTCCTTCATGAATAGCAGTTAAGATCAGACTGCTTTATAGTTAAAGTCACGATTTTTTCCCATGTGCATTACTTTATATTTATCTATACAGATTTGCGCCTGCCATTCTATTACCCGCTGGGCTGCATGAGATTCTTCAGCGGTTCAGTTCGCTTTTGGTTTTAGTTCTCTGAATACCTTCAGTAATGTTACCTCATTGATGATCCCTTTTACAGAACATTTACAGGTGTATTAAACAGCACAGAATGCAGCAAAGAGATCCACGGGATTTTACGAGTGATCTCTCATCACTACGAATACTCACCATTTACTTCTGCCCTTGGTGTCCAGCCTTCAACCAAGTGCAGACATTCTTACTCTCTTACTCACTGGAAAATTTCTTTCTTTGCAGCTCTTGAGTGGAAGACTTTGCCAAATATTCTGAATTACAGTCCAACTGCTCTTGTTCACCTGCTGACTCTTTCAAAGATCTCCCCTGACTTCTCTTCACAAAAGCCACCATGACTCTTCCGCACCAGACTCTATTTACCCATTTTTCCACTAATTTTATTCCTCAGAATAATTTCTTCAAATTCTCTCCGTATGAGCATCAAAAATTGACCCGTATTTCTCCCAAACTCCCCTTGAATCCTTTTAGAAATTGGAATCACGCTTGCCACACACCAAATTGCTGATACCAAGGCAGTTCAAAGTGAGCCATTAACACAAGAGTGAGTGGTTCAGCTATTTCATCCTTGACTTCCTCTACAATATTTGGGTGAACACTATCTATCCTTGCTACTCGTGACTGTCAAGTATACCAGCGTGATCTATCCACATCACTTCTGCCAATATTACTGTTCGAGACAGATCACCTCATGCAACTGCAGAAGAGGTTTCGCGGTGGGAACTGCTCAGCATTTATCCACCATAAACAGAAATGCAAAATCCATTTTCTTTTTCCTGTCATGGCTTTATCTCTTCTTTTATCCTTTTATATCTGTTGGACTAAGTCGTCGGTTTCTGGCGCCTGATGCATTTGTAAAAGGATTTATTAGTAATTTTTGCGCCTTTGCAACTTATTCTGTGGTACCTGGTCTGCGAAAAGCAAAGGCTGATAGAGGTCATTCCCTTTGTTTATTCTGCATTTCCTCAGAATATGCACTTCCACTCCATAGATTGGATGCTGGTGGCTGCTAAATAGTTGTATTTACTGGTACCAGCATATAAAGGAGACAAAGAATCTGGGAAATGTAGTGACTTGTTGAGACTTTGGATTCCTCAAGTCTTCACTGCCAGCAATGCTATCAGTCAGTTAATTCTGTTCATGTATTTGGTGAATAGGCTCTAGAATAGCTTTTTTTTATTAGAATAGTGCGTCACAAAAAAAGGAAAAAGAACCAAAGACACAAACATTCCAGTGTGAAATCAATACACACATCCAGTGTGAATCCAATGCAATCAATATCCAAAAGTATATTAATTAGATAAGACACTGCAAATATTTGAATTGGAAGATTCTATGATGAATTTGTTTTGTATTTTTGTTGTGTATTTGCCAAATGTATTACCTTGGCAGGGTTTTGAAGCACAGTGACAGACAATTTTTCACAAGTCATAGAACTTAGAGTCAAAAGTTCTCATGAACAAAAATATCTGAAAAACAAATAGTGTGGATATTTATTGCTCTCTTGTTAAGTTCAGTTTAGTAACTAACCAAATTTTAAGCAACATGCTGTTATGAAATTTACTTTATTAAATGATTATAGTACTTCAGTAAGATATAGTAATTTCTCTGCTTGAGATCTGGAAGGGAGAAAGAGCAGTATTGTAATTGCACTTTGAAATGACACTTTGGATTGATTCAAGCTCCAGGGGAAATAACAAAGGATACAAAGAAACGGAGAAAACCTGGGGGAGAAGACAGGAATTAAATCTAAAATCAGGAAACAATTAGTCAGAATAACAAAGACGGTAAATAGGGGCTGTATGTATAAGTAGCATAAACAATCTTCCTTTTGTACGTGACTATATCACCACAGCTTGAATACTGACATCCCTTTTAGATGTCACTGAAGGTTAAAAAAAAACTGAAGAGAGTGCAAAAATATGCACATAATAACAAAAGAGATTTGGATGTATAAGCAAGATGAGCTTGTGAGAGCAGGCAAAACAGCACTTGCTACAGTAGTGACAAATGAGTACTGGCAGAAGAATGGATTTTGCAAAAATGACAATTTGGTATTTGTGAAGTAAGCCTTCCTATATTTCAGTTCCTCATCTTCAAAATGGGATAAAATTTCCTAGCTTTTCAGTGCCTTGCCATTCATTCTTTAATAAAAGAACCACAGGTACGTGAAGTGGTAAATCCTTAAAAAAGGTAAAAACGGCAATGAGCCAAAGGCCTCTACAGTGTGGGTGATAGTTTGCATAACAATATAGCAAACAATAGCAAATTCTTAATTCTAAAGCATCTTTTTCTACATTGCATACTATAAATAACACCTGCAAAAGCACAACTCTGATCTGGCACCAACTTCTTGAAAACATATTGTACTGCAGAATGAAAATTATATACTTGGCTCTGTAAAACTTTTTACAAGCTCTTCCAGAGCTAACATCCATGAAACTGCTAGGTGACAGTTTTGCAGAAATACCCAATTTCCCAGTTTTACTGCATCCTTTATCATCTTTTCTGCAATAGATCCTTGGCCTTGCCCTGGTGAAACTGATTCCACTCTGAAATACAGAGTAAATTTTGTAAGTATTCTTTTGAAGTATAATTTAATATGCAGGCACTTTTTAAATGGTAGAAGCTTTGGGATTTGCTAGTTTAAAAAAAAGCATTGACCAAAATTTTTGAGTTTAAGTGTTGAAATCAGGTTTCTTAGTCTCATATTTAGTCCCAAAATGAAAACGACTTAATTTTCTGAAGAGCTAATTGTCACTGAATCTATAAGCTCATCTTCTTACCTGTATTGGTATAAAGGCCAGAAACCACTGCATTGTTAGGCATTTAATTGTCATATGTTTGCTTAGGAGTACAGTTGGAAAACTTTCACTATTAATACAAATATAAAGAAGTACAAAGCACACATGAGCTGGAGTAGGAAGTAAATATCTACAGTTATATTATGCAGACAGACTGAATCTCAGCTTCATCTAAGTCAACAGTAAAATCTCGTCAGTTGTTATGGGGCTACGATTTTGTGTACAGGCAACTTGTTGTATTATATAATTTAACGGCATAAAGATAGGTCTACAAGAGACTGGTATTTCAAAAGGGCCTACAGTAATTCTTTCTCAAATAAGCCTAAGGAATTTATTACCCAGCTATGCAGATATGCACAGCCAAATGGCATGTGCAGTGAGACAGTGCAATCCATACTGTCCTGAATATCCTTGCTCTTTTGCAAACTGCCAAAAAGCTCCTGTTAGCTCAGAGCCTGTGTTTAAGAGAAACAGTAGCAGCGCTGAGGCAGATATGTCTTGAAATAGGGTTCCAAAGTCAAGTGGGTTTCATAGGGAACTTTGGGTCCCTATGAATCGTTTTCCAAGACACTCTATTACTAACTTGTTAAGTGCAGATACCACCTGAAGATATAAAGACGTAGCAATGCATGTATATGCAAAAGCACAGAGAAGCGTGCGCTATACATCAGCAGCAACTCCAGGCCACTGCTGCTCGTACAATATCTGACACAATCAGACCCCTCCTATTCTTCCATAGGGATACAAATAATAAAAATTCACTAATGAAAGAAATATCAGTCTCCTAGGGGACTCATCTGAAAATTTTTGATATTTAGAAGCAACTGCCTCCCTGTAACCACAAGCAGAAGTAAGAGCTCTCTGCAAGCTACTAAATCTAAGAAGCTTAATATTACGCTAGGACCACTTGCAAAAACTGGAGTCAGCTTCTAGAAGTCAGAACATTTCCTTAACACATGATCAAATGGCAACAGACCAGTCTTTCCAAGTATTCTCAAAATTCCCACCTCATTCACAGCAAAAGACTGTAAATGGCACTAGCAGCATTTGAACCTGCAAAAAGCCCAATCACGTCCCTGCACAGAAAGTACAGGCAGGAAGCAGGCTACAGACGCACACTGCTTCGTACCAGCCATGAAGCCTCAGCCTAGTCCAGCCCTCCCCTCCACCCAACTTGAGCTGCCTGGTGGGGAGCTGGTGTTTGCACTGCCTACGTCAGCACCCGGAAATGACTCCTCTCACAGAGAATTCTTGCCATTTTAGAGCACCTGGGACACAAACCTTTTCTTCCATATAGCTCTTCACCACAATTTCTGAAGCATGGTCAGTCTTGTGTCCCTGGGAGCTTTTGTTACGTTTTCAGTTTTTTTCTTACTCATTTTGCTCCCTGCTCATCTAAAGGAGATATGAACCAGATTGTCATCTGATTCAAGGCCCTTTCCTGCTTTCTGCTACCGGAAATCTTGTGTGGGGGACAGCGTGCTCCAACAGGCTTCATGGGTCCAGGCCACAAACACTGTTATGGGACTGAGCTGAACAGAAGGAACAGGAAAGTACGGGAAGGGGGAGGAGGCGAGAAGCCCTCGCCTTGCTTTTCCTATTGATCCTCTTGAGGCAGAGGAGGAGGCTCAGACTGTCCCAGCAAAGTGTACAGCAAGAGCCTTACACCCAGGTGGAGAAAATAAAGAGAAATACTTGTTACTACACCACCTGCAGACAGAGCTGAGCTGCTGCTTTTGAAGCGGCAAGAATAGATTCAATGAAATGAAGCAGTATCGGCACAAAAAAAATCCACTTTGAAACAGTGGATTGGTGGTCATGAAAGAGTCTTTCCAGTGTAACGTCTAACTTTGCTTGTTACCTAATTTAATGAATCACAGAACCACAGAATCGCTGAGGTTGGAAGGGACCTCTGGAGATCATCTAGTCCAACCCCCCTGCTCAAGCAGAGTCACCTAGAGCACATTGCACAGGATCGCATCCAGGCAGGTCCTGAATACCTCCAGAGAAGGAGACTCCACAACTGTTGGGGCCCTTGCAGTGCTTCACAACAATAATCTGTGAGGATCCCTGCGGCTATGTGAATTGTCCTTGAGCATTCCTAGACCATTACGGAAGGGGAAGATAAGTAGTGGTAAATAAGTAAAGGAGGGGGCTGATAAGCCTCTCCACGTGAACAGCAACTTTGCACCGATCGTGTATTCGCTTTAGGCGCGTGAACAGAAACTGTAAACCAATCATATTAAGGCAAACGCCGCGTGCTTCATAGCAGCTAACCAATCATAGTGGCCAAGGCGCCGCGTGCCTGCATGCCACGACTGCACAAACATATATAAGATGGGCACATTGCTGAATAAAGTTGGAGCTGAATCTGCATTCTGTGACTGCGTATGATTCTTTCCCACTACTCCTGCGGACCGCAACACACAACCTCTCTGGGCAACCTGTTCCAGTGCTCTGTCACCCTCACAGAGAAGAAGTTTTTCCTCATGTTCACATGGAACTGTCTGCATTTCAGTTTGTGCCTGTTGCCTCGTGTCCTGTCACTGGGCACCACTGAAAAGAGTCTGGTCCCATCCTCTTGACACCCTCCCTTCAGATACTTGTACACGTTGATAAGATCTCCTCTCAGCCTTCTCTTCTCCAAGCTAAACGGGCCCAGCTCTCTCAGCCTTTCCTCATAAGAGAGATGCTCCAGTCCCCTAATCATCTTTGTAGCCCTTCGCTGGACTTGCTCCAGTAGTGCCACATCCCTCTTGTACTGGGGAGCCCAGAACTGGACGCAGCACTCCAGATGTGGCCTCAGCAGGGCTGAGTAGAGGGGGAGAATCACCTCCCTCGACCTGCTGGCAACACTCTTCCTAATGCACCCCAGGATACCATTGGCCTTCTTGGCCACAAGGGCACATTGCTGCCTCATGCTTAACTTGGTGTCCACCAGCACTCCCAGGTCCTTCTCCACAGAGCTGCTTTCCAGCAGGTCAACCCCCAACCTGTACTGGTGCATGGGGTTATTCCTCCCTAGGTGCAGGACCCTGCACTTCCCTTGGTTGAACTTCATGAGGTTCCTCTCTGCCCATCTCTCCAGCCTGTCCAGGTCCCTCTGAATGGCAGCACAGCCCTCTGGTGTAGCAGCCACTCCTCCCAGTCTTGGATCATCAGCAAACTTGCTGAGGGTGCACTCTGTCCCTTCATCCAGGTCATTGATGAAGAAGTTGAACAGTACTGGACCCAGTCCTGACCCCTGGGGGACACCGCTAGCTACAGGCCTCCAGCTAGACTCTGCACCACTGATCACAACTCTCTGAGCTCTGCCATTCAGCCAGTTCTCAATCCACCTCACTGTCCACTCATCTAACCCACACTTCCTGATCTTCCCTATGAGGATGTTATGGGAGACAGTGTCAAAAGCCTTGCTGAAGTCAAGGTAGACAACATCCACTGCTCTCCCCTCATCTACCCAGCCAGTCATTCCATCATAGAAGGCTATCAGATTGGTTAAGCATGATTTCCCCTTGGTGAAGCCATGCTGACTACTCCTGATCACCTTCTTTTCCTCCACATGCTTAGAGATGGCCTCCGGGATGAGCTGTTCCATCACCTTTCCAGGGATGGAAGTGAGGCTGACTGGCCTTAGTTCCCTGGGTGCTCCTTCTTGCCCTTTTTGAAGACTGGGGTGACATTGGCTTTCTTCCAGTCCTCAGGCACCTCTCCTGGTCTCCATGACCTTTCAAAGATGATGGAGAGTGGCCTAGCAATAATGTCCGCCAGCTCCCTCAGCACTCGTGGGCGCATCCCATCGGGGACCATGGATTTGTGGGTGTCAAGTTTGCTTAAATGATCTCTAACCTGATCCTCCTTGACCAAGGGAAAGTCTTCCTCTCTCCAGACTTTCTCTCTTGCCTCCTGAGGGCTGGCCTGAGCAGTAAAGACTGAAGCAAAGAAGGCATTCAGTATCTCGGCCTTCTCTGCATCCTTCGTCACCAGGGCACCCACCCCATTCAGCAGCGGGCCCACATTTTCCCTAGTCTTCCTCTTGCTACTGATGTGTTTGAAGAAGCCCTTCTTGCTGTCCTTGACATCTCTTGCCAGATTTAATTCCAAACGGGCCTTAGCCTTCCTCGTCGCATCCCTGTGTAATCTGACAACGTTCCTGTATTCCTCCCAAGTGGCCTGTCCCCCTTTCCACTTTCTGTATACTTCCTTCTTCTGGCTGAGTTTTGCCAGGAGCTCCTTGCTCATCCGTGCAGGTCTCCTGCCTCCTTTGCTTGACTTCCTACTCATAGGGACGCACCGCTCTTGAGCCTGGAGGAAGTGATGTTTGAATATTAACCAGCTCTCTTGAACACTCCTTCCTTCTAGGGCCCTCACCCATGGGATTCCTCCAAGTAGGTCCCTGAAGAGGCCAAAGTTTGCTCTCCTGAAGTCCAGGGCTGCGATCCTACTTGGTGCCCTGCTGCCTCCTCGCAGGATCCTGAACTCCACCATCTCATGGTCACTGCAGCCAAGGCAGTCCCCAACCTTCACATCTTCCACCAGTCCTTCTTTGTTTGTTAGTACGAGGTCCAGCAGCACACCTCTCCTTGTTGGCTCCTCCACCACCTGTGTGAAGAAGTTGTCACCAATGCTCTGCAGGAACCTCCGGGACTGTTTGTGCCTGGCTGTGTTGTCTCTCCAGCAGATATCAGGGTGGCTGAAGACCCCCATGAGAACCAGGTCCCGGGATCGTGAGGCTACTTCCAGCTGACTGGTAAGTCACAGATGTGGAAATTATGTCCTTTTGAATTCCATTGAGAGCTGGGAGTGCTTCTCCTAAATCATAGCACATAAACCACATGGTGTCTTGAAGGCATGGAACATTAGCCTTAACAGGATGTTGCTAGTGAGTAGAGGAAAATAAAATTATGAGAAGAAGGTAAGAAAAACTCAGGAAACTTATGACTTTGAGTAGGCAACATACAAGAGCTATAAAACAAACAACATTGTGCTATTCATAGCATAGGATTAATAGCATGGAATAGGATGAATAGCATCCTATTTCAGAAAGGCATGTAAGCATATTCTTAAATTAACCTCTGCTCAAGAGACCATTTAAGCATATCTATAAACATTTTCTTAAACTCCACTGACATGTTGAAGTGCTAATCTGAATATACTTTTCCTGGACTCAGGCCAATACACAGCAAATAGCTTAAAATCACTCATGCCTTAGAGGATACCACATCTTGAAATATATTAATTGTGATCACGTCTATCAATATTTTAAAGGCTAAAATCTAGAAAACAACCCTCTTTCCCCTATATACAAGTACTACTGTAAACCTCAAATATTCATCTCTTATGTTTTCTTTGACAAGAATCTATTCCCATAAAGGTGCCTGATCGAAGCCAGCAGATCCCTGGAGGAAGAAATTTCATTCTGCATCTGTAAGGGCTCCTCTCTGTCACAGGATTTCAGTGCACAGCATGAAGCTATCCATGAGCTGTGTCACTCAAAAAGGCCTCGAGAAACATTGGTGTGTGTTGCATAGAGAGTCTGACTAAGCAGAATTGCCAAATGCTGCTCCAAATTATCATTCTTTTCAGAAGTCTCAAAAGTTTTATTAAATAGCTGCAAGAAGAAGAGATGAGTTTTAGATGAGTTCATTAACTTAATAATAGCAAAATTCAGGGCTCATTTTGGGGTCTAGTCAATAGATTGACTAGAATCACTGTTCTCACTTGATTTCATATGATGGATTACAGCTTAAACTAAAGATCGTGTATGTCCTCACAAATTCCCTCTAGTGACTCCCTTACTCTCTGCAGAAGCAGTAGTGCATTAGATGCCAAACTCTTGCAAGAAAAGCATTAAGAAGACAACATGACAAGGAAATTAACTTGTTTTACTACGATGGGGACAGCTGCAAGGTTGTGTATGTCTGTTTTTGTTTTGATGGGGATGACTTGCTACCACACCAGAGAGAAACGCTGTGAAACGCTGTGAAACGCTCCGTGGAAGAGCAGGGATCCATGAACCTCTATGGTAGAGCCACACATGAGCAAGAGTTGTGTCCTGTCTGGGTCTCAGGTTCAACACAGGAAAATCAGAGCAGAAGGACCTTGTCTCTTCCACAGTTTTTGTTTGACCTTGGAGAAAGTTGGTTTAGTTAAATATTGCTTGATCCTTGGTTGCTTAAATTCAGCCACCTCACAGTATAAATGACCTGATTTTATTAGGTGATGAATATTAATCAGGGATTGCAATAGGTGGTGTAAGTAACTTGCAGAATTTCTGTCACTGGAGATTTTATATAACAGCTTAAGCAAACGCCTGTTAGGAGACACCTAGGCATTGCTGACCCTGCTGTGGAACAGGGAGGTGCACTCAACTTCCAGACCTGTTTTCTAAGATTTATTTAAGTACATTCACCCTAAAAGGACATCGACATCTACATATGCTTTGGAAATGAGGCAATCTTTCTCTGCCACCTAAACGTGAGACTCAGTATCAAATGTGCACTTGGAATAATGCATAAATATTTTTATGACTTTACAGATTGCTATGAAATCCTTGCAATGCATTTACAAATAGAATGAATGCTCTCATTAGGTATAAAAGAAAATAATTTTGGTCTACATTTCAGTGGAAATTCAAAAGGTGCATAACAATCCCGTCTTTTGAGAAATACTTTTAACATTTTTCCTACCAATATTCTAGTTTGTGAGTGTTAAACTGTAAGTGTATAGTTTATAAATATTATACTATATAATATTATATAGTGCACATTAGACATATATGAATAATACAAAATGGTATTTTCTTAAAAGATATATTCAACTAGCCTACTTAAAATACTTCAAAGAAAACTGATTCATGGGACTTCTCTCTGACAGACTTGCAATTACAAAGTACATGACAGATCCTTGAGTAGCAACAGGTTGGTACTTTTCATGAGCAGTTTTTATTTTCTCTTCACTTGCTTCTGCTTCTTGCAGCCTTGTTGTAATGGCGCCTAAAAGAAAAACATTTTTAATAGCATTTTTGATCAGCATTTCTGCAACCGGGAACTCAATACTGGCAACAATGAAGAAAACTTCTTTCAGTCAAGGCGCCAGTGGTTGCAAGGACAGCTGCTCTGGGGCTTAACTCTTTGGTGATATGTAGATGCTATCTCATCCTGAAGGGGACATTACTCCATTTCAAGAGCTATATAGCAGTTCTGTTTGCCACAGACAGGAAGCTCAACATTGAGAGATACTTCTGGTCTAACATACTGTGTGCTTTAACACAGAATAAAAATATAAACCTAAACCCTAGAAGAACTGTGCAGCATTTTGTGACTTTACTCCCAAGAAAAGGGAGTACATTACACAGACACTATCCCAGAAGATCATGAAAACTGAGTCTGACTCTTGGATTAAGAATTCTGACTAGAAAAAAGGAAAGCGTACAGTATGTTCGGAATGTTTGGAAAATAGTTAATTGATGACTGTTATTCAAGCAAAACAACTTGTAATCTTTGTTTTCTGAGTGGTGCGGAGATCTCAAGGTTTTTGTCACAGCAGAGGGGCAGCCTAAGTTCTCAAGGATTTTAGGAATGCAAATGTCAGTTGAATTATGCCAGGTTATACCAGCTGAGAAATGCTTTCCATGGAGAAGTCTGCTCACAGCTGTATGCAAATAACTGTATAAGTGATTTTCTGAGAGAGAGAAAGGTACTTAATTCTTTAGGGCTCCCTTAGTTATGTGGAGACCACATACAAAATGTCTTTCTTTCATAGTTGGGATGATGTATTTTACAATGCAGACCTTGGTCTGTTAAGATGTAGGTCACTGTAAGAATTTTACAACAAAAAGAATACAGCTGTATATGATGAGTATCACAATAGTTTCACATTTACCCTTATTTTGACAAAAGCCCTGTTTGACCAATAAAATGCAGCTGATTGCGAACAAGCATGGCAAGCATAATACTTACTAAGCCAAATGGGGCCACAGAGTAAACATTGCCATTAATAGAGATAAATAAATAATGTAAAATTGCAAGTTAGATAGAATGACAATACAGAAAGTTTTCATTTTCTAACAGGCTCTAGACAATTATTCTTTTCTCTGGTCCAAGGTGAAGTTGTCCTGCTGCCTATTACAAGCTTCTGCAGGTACTGACAAATACTGATTTCAATAACAACCACTGGAACAAAGTTTTTTAAACCTTGAATATTAAAATGGCTTGAAAACACTAATAAAATACACCATGGGAAGACTCGTGAGTAATTCGTTTCATTTTTTTAAAACAGTTTTATTCTAGTTTAGGCTATTTCAGTATTAATCCAGATTTTCAAAAGCTGGATGCTACTTAAATTAATCTGTAGAAGTAATTCTATCCAGGTGAAGCATAAAACCAAAAATCTTTCTGCAACATCCTGCACAGATTTATGCCAGTCATTTCTTCTGGTGTCTTGCAAGGAACTGCAAGCATGTTTCCC
This sequence comes from Apteryx mantelli, assembly GCF_036417845.1. Taxonomy (NCBI): domain Eukaryota; kingdom Metazoa; phylum Chordata; class Aves; order Apterygiformes; family Apterygidae; genus Apteryx; species Apteryx mantelli. The sequence goes on from NC_090020.1 coordinate 9,603,660, forward strand.
GCCTTTGCTTCCTGCAGTGTGTTGATGAGTTCTTCACTCTCCAGGACATTTTCCTGAGAAGCAAGTAACGCTCTGAGACTTTTGTTTCCAATGGCCATCATCTGCGTTTTTAATCAGCACTGATGCACACAGTGAGGTGAAGTCTTTGATCTTCATGCTTTGGTTTCTCCAGGCACACAACGTCACCGGCAAAGATTTGAATTTCCGGTTGGCTGCTCTGTCACTTGTGCCCATTGCTCTTCGCTCACTTTGTTCAGCGCTCCAGCAGTTCCTGCTCACTCCCATAAGAACTAAGCCAGATTCTGGTTCGCCTCTCCCCCGTTTTGCGCATCTTCAGTGGCATGAAGGCGCTGCTCCGATAAGTAAAGGTGGACTCTTCAAGGGGCAGAGGTATGAGTACCCGACAGGCAAGGTGAGGGACCATGTCCTCAGTGTCCAAATTAGAGGCTTGGTTCTTGGGGTAGGGGAAATCTGGTCAGAGGTGCTGACCCTTCTTTGGCTGATCTACATAATATCGGGGCTTGTAAGGGCTCCTGTCTTGACCGAGTCTCTGCTTCCCCTTTCAGCCCACATGATAAACACAGATGAGCTGGGGAGATGAAGTTCTGCATCTTCAAGAAACTACACGGGTTCTGAAACCTTAAAATAGCCAAGGATTCAGACAGCAAAGTCTTCTTTAGCTTCTTGGAGGGAGTCCACAAAAGCAGATACTAAAATATCACATTTGGCTAATTGTTACACCTAGCTGATATAAATTATGAGGTAATTACAATGTTTCCCCTGTTTATGGCTAGGAACAGGGCAACCTTTGCAGGTGCGCAGGGAACACAAACTAGAGCACAGATCCAGAAAGGACATTCAATATATATTTAAAAACAACTACAGGACTACTCCCATTTTTTTCCAGGAGTTTAACAAGTATGTTAACAAGTACGCATAAAGTTAAGAAAATTTTTATCTCATGAACTGAGGGCTTTAGAGATTGTGTATGAAAGACTAACACTTTCTGTTAATCCCATGTTATTGTTACAAATGTATTTGATATTGTGATATTAAAAAGTAAGATGTAAGTGACACATTTTAAAAATAAGTAGTATGAATTTAAAGTGATGAAATACTCTTCAAATCACCTAATATAGGCCTTATATTATGAGGTGAGAGTCTTGCGCTATTATAACACTGACTGAGGACAATCTCCTTCCATCTTCTTCTGCGATGAACACATATTTAGGACATATCCTTTATTATATATGTGTAACAATATTGACTGCACAAGGTCTGGAGAAACCAGATGGTGTTTGGAGCAACCAGTTGGAGAGGCCCCTGCTGTGAGTAGGGGCCTGGACGAGATGACCCTTGCAGGTCCTCAGCACAGCGGGTCCTGTTTGTTCCACACTCTTCAAACTAAGTCCAGTTCTCCTGAAGTTGAACTGTCAGCAGTTCATCATCATCATTAAACACAGTGGTGGAAAATATCTACACGTTCAGAGTTGTAGAAAAACACTTTAAGAGGAAGAAATAAAGGTTCTTGAGGTTGTTAATATTTCTCGTGAGCTGGCAGTTCATGTCTTTTTTTATACTGTGTCAAATTAAATTCAAAAAGAACTACTGGAACGGTTTGAAAGCCACAGATCTCATCACTCAGTCTTCTAGGCCAGATCTGGTTACAGTGAAACTGATTATAGTAACTTGAATGCACCCTTGTATCACCTGAGATAATTTCGAAACTTCCTCCCTGCTGACTAATGCAAGCAAACAGTGATTAATTATGGTAATTATAAATGAGTGCTACATGCAGTAAGAGTTTTAGTTGAGAAGGGATTTTCCATCTTAACTAAAAGTAGAAAATTTCATAACATATTCACAATTTTTCATTTAGTTTGAAATTTCATGTGCTTATTTCTTTCCAAAAATAAACTGGCGAAGTTCAAAGAAACCTTTGAAGTAACACAAAGTCAGAAAAGCAAATCTATGTTTAAAATAAGTCAAATGCATCTCTAAGTAAACTCACAGAAAGAGGATAAAGGGAATTGCTTAGAAATAAACCTGTTTAACTCCTGGATTCTTGCACTGCTAACCATACTTTCTAAGCATTCTTGCTGAATTCTTTCTCTAACTGTCAGTATAACATTTCCTGTAACAGATACTTTTATTTTTCATTTATTTAAAGAACTAAGAATTCTTTCTCTTTCCTCATTCTTTATGTTTCCTCTGTTTGTAATTTAAAATGTATAAAAAAGGTTCGCAGTAACATGGATCAGCAGAATCAGAAAGACCTCCATGTCCTTTTAATAAAGACAGATGAAAATGATGAGACCAGGACACATTCAAGGAACAATACCACATGATACCTCAGGAAAGTAGTGTGGATTTGGTAAGTCAGATGTGATGTAGAAACTGAAGTTTTAACCATAATCAGCATCAGAATCTCCAAAGCGATTCCAATCGCCAAAGCAATTACAAATCTGCAAAACTTTTTCAATGTGAAATAAAAGTCAGTATTATAAAAAGAGGTTTAAAGGCAGGTTAAACTTTAGAAATAGAACTTGGTTAAAGTTTAAACTTCGTTAAACTTTAGAAATAGAAAGCAAGTCAAAATGGAAATGCAAGAAAAGAAAAGTTGCTGTTAAAACAAAATTAATTTAACACAGTTCTCTACACAGTAAAAATAATATCTTCATGTTCCCCTATTCTTTTCTGTATTTTAACTCTACTTTAGCCCTTCTGCATTTTTCATAGAATGGTCTACATGTTAACAAAAGAAATTATCCTTGGATTAAACACATTGTGTTGTGTAAGTAGGAAACACTATCCACAGAGAGGAGAAAGAATTCTTTACTAACTTGACACTGAAAGATAAAGCAAGGTATTCATCCCTTGGGGACTTAGACCAAAAGTAATTCAAACACCTACTATGCAGAGAAATATTCATGCTGAAGTTAATAGAATAGGTAGGTGCTAAAAATTCTGTATATATTTAGGTCTTTGCTGGAGTAGGATTATTTTCCCAGTTGCATAATTCCAAAGTGCAATTTTAACGCTGACCCTTATGAGGCAGGGATTTAAAGAAAGTCTGAAGATGAAGAGAAAATACACACTATGGGCCTGAGGCATTGGCAGTCTGACCACATGAAGCAGCAAAGCAGCCTCTGGCCAAAGAAAGACACAGGTTGGGAAGAAGGCATGCAAGAAGGAGGCGAGAGCAAGTGCATGATGCTCCCCTTAGGCACCTGGTGCCTAGGACAGCCCGGAGCGGAACTCATGCTCTTCCACCACGTGTCCAGGAGGTGGCATCAGGAGCACATCAATCAGCTCTGGCTTCTAGCAGAATGGAGTGTCTCTGTGCTGAAGACGTCACGCCCAGCACACTGGAAGAGGCAGGAAGCCCTTCAAGGCGGGATGAGTGAAGCTGTAGTAGAAGAGGCCCCTAATGCTCACCTTGCACTCGCTGTCTGCACAGAGCTGGGCGAGGGAGGGAGGAGAGGCTTGTGCTTGCAGAGCAGGGACTTCTTCCCCACACACTGCAGGGATCAAAGCCACAAAGTGTTGTCCAGAGGCTCCAAAAGCACCACAGTCTGCCACACCACTTGGCTCCTTTGCCAGGAGCTGTCATGTTCAGCTACCCTCTCAGCAACGGACACCTCCAAAATCAGAAAGAAAGCCTTTGGATCCTCAGAGGGATTTCTCTCCCTGAACTGTCAGCTTGTGAAAGGACACCCACAGCTGGCAATAGGGGCTGTGGCTGAAAATGCAGTACCAAGAATGGAGTTAGGTGCCAGCCTGGCATCAGCGCCGTCCTCTGAGTTCTCCCTAGCCCTCATGTCATGGGCAGAGAAGCTGCTTGGCAAGAGAAAGGAAAAGAAAACTGCTGGGAGGGCAACAGAAACGCCAAAGCATAGCTCCTGCTCTTTTGCAAACACGCAAGAAGTGCTGACTCCGTCAGCCTCTTGCTCTTGGCTTAGGTGCTCCTAGCAAAAGGCTCCAAAGGAACCCCTCCATGCTAGCAAGGGCAAGCGGGCCTGTCTTTACGTTGCCCCTGGCCAAAGGCTCCTCCTTGGTGCTTGGAAGACACTTTGGAGGCCAGCCGCCTGACTTAGCAACGATTGACCTTCCCTTGCTCAGGCGAGGACATGCTTGGGCAGCTCCTGTTTTTCTCTTGCCAGGGCTGAGAGCTCTGGGCTGCTTCTGCCGCCTTGGCAAGGGCAGCCCGGGGCACTGTGTGCTGCTGCTGCGCGGGCTTGGGGTGCCTTGTGGGGCCCTGTGGTGCTGTGTGGGGCCGGGGCCAGGGCTGGGGCTGCGGCTGCCCAGGGCAGGCGTGTGGCAGCGCCACAGGGCTGGGTACGAGGGCCAGGGCTGGCCGCTGGCCCTGCACAGGGGCTGCCAGCGCCCCCGCCACAGCACAGAGCACGAGTCACAAAGGCAGGGGGCTGTCACCGCGGCGCCCGCAGGCGCTGGTCCCACAGCGCGGCCGCCCCCACGGCAGTGCAGCCTGGGACAGCGCCGGCTGCAGCAGCCTCGGCAAGGTGAGTGGCGCGGGGGGCGAGGCTGGGCTGCACAAGGGCCGGGCCACCAGCGCCAGCCCCGCGGCTTCCTCGCCCGCCCGCCCGCCCGCCCGCCCGCAAGGGCCGAGCTGTGCACAGCAGCGCCTTGGGCCGGCCACGGGGCCGCCTTGGCAGCTGCTCGCACAAGTGCTGCCGGCTCCTGCTGCCAAGCTGCCTGCTCTCTCGCAGCCAGCCCCGCTCACTCTCTGCTCTCCCATCTCCTACAGGCCATGGCTGTGTGTCTTGTTCTCGTCCTGGCTGTGCTGGGCATCGTCCAGCACCCGCTCAAGGTCAGTGACCAGGTGGATCTGGGCACGCAGGAGCGGGTGCAGCGGCGCGTGCAGCACCTGAGGCACGAGATGGCTCGGCTGCAGCAAGAGGTTGAGCACCTCATGCAGCAGCAGCAGCAGAGCAATGTCAGCCAGGAGGAGCGCATCTTTGCTGCCTGCGCCTGGTGGCAGCTGTGGCAGCCTGCGGGAGCCCTTGTGCTGCTCTTGGGGCACCGCTGGCTGGCCAGGAAGCGCCACGGGCAGTCGGAGAGCAGGAGCCAGCCGAGCACCTCCCGCAGCAAGCAAGAGGAGGAGAAGGAGGACCGCGCAGAGCAATGCGGGCATCCGGGCAGGTTTCTGCAGCAGCACCTCCAGTGGCCGGCGCAGGACTCGGCCAACACCTGGAAGGTGGTGGAGGAGCTGGTGGGCGAGCTGCTCGCGGCCTGCCAAGTGCTCACCTGCCAGTCATTCTTCCCACAGCTGGCACCAGGCATCCGCGTGGGCAGGGCCTGTGCAGGCTGGAGCCCTTGCCAGCACAACAGCAGCTACAGGCTGCTGGTGCCCCTGAGGCCACCACCCGGGCATGCCTTCCACCTGGAGGTGGCCAGCGCCCCGCAGCAATCACCGTGGCACAGCCGCGTCCGCGTGGAGCTGCAGTGCATGTGCCCCAGGCAGCGGGTGCTGGGCGACGTGCTGTGCTTCCTGCACCAGCCCCAGGCACAGCTGGCCACAAAGCAGGGCCCCTGCCTCCTACGCACCCTCTGCACCCACTCCTACCTCAACGTGCAGAAAACCGCACGCTGGTTCCAGCAAGTCGTGCAAAAAGCCTGGCACCTTTTGCCTCCCTCCCACCACTGCCAGCTCGTGGTGCTGCCCTCCTCCTGCACCTGCAAGCTCCAGCTGGCAAACGCCTCCGGGAGCACCCTGCTCGTCGACATCATCTTTGGCGTGCAGCAAGGCAACTTGAGCATCTTCTGGCCAGCCAGCGGGCCCAGGCTGGCCTCTCCAGAAGTACAGCGCTGTTGAAGAAGCGCACTGTGCCACGCATGCCCTGCAGGGCACACGCCACCTCCAGCGTCTGCACCGCCTCTCCTCTCTTCTCCACGCATCGCTGCTTTCCCCCTTCCGCTTGAAGGAGCTGGAGATACACCTCTGCAGGCTCCTGCATCTGCGGCAGCATCTCTCTGAGATCCCCGCATGCCTGCATCGCTGCCTGCTGGACACATGCCTCCATTGCTTGTCGTCTTTCTTTGCCTATTTCCCTTGCTGGTGCCTGGTGACTTCATGCTCTTGCCCCGCATGCCCCGCAACAAGGAGGGCCTTCTCTGCTCCTGCTGCACAGGTTGACCAGGAGCCAGCAAGGTGCCCTTGCACCTAGCAAGGCCAACAGCAGCTCCTCATGCATGAGGAGCAGCGTAGTCAGCAGGTCAAGCAAGGGCATCCTTACCCTCTGCTCAGCACTGGCCTGGCCCCATCTGCGCTGCCGTGTGCAGTGCTGGACTCCCCAGTGCAACAGAGACATGCACTGACTGCAGGAAGGGCAGCGCAGGGCCCACATCTTCAAGGGCCTGCAGTGTCTCTCATAGCAGCAGAGGCTCGGAGAGCTTTCCCTGCTCAGCTCAGCCGGGAGAAGAGATGGTGCAGCAAGGCACCGGATGCCTGCGTCTAAATACCTGATGGGGGCACAGGAAGGAAGACGGAGCTGAAAAATATTAGAGCGTTTCAAGAGAATTTTGAGCAACGCTGGATCAAGAAGAAGCGTACTCTAAAGCTTTATCTAAAGAGCAGCCACTTGCAGCCTCTTTAGCCTCCTCCTGTACCTGCAACGTCTTTTCCACACATGCAGTCATCAGGAATGAATCCAGATTCAGCCAGAGCAGTCTCACAAGCACCTCTTACAACAGCTTTTGCAAGATCCCTGAATTCCAATAGACAGCTCGTCCAACTCAAAAACAAGAATGCACTGTGCAACTACGACAGCAAAACACTAACAGAATACATAGGAAACTCCAGAGCTTTGAAGCAATGACAACTCGTTATCTCCTACAGTTGTGTCAGCTGGGAATCTGCATTCTTTCAGGATGTATGTGTAACCTTTTTCAACATGACAAAGCTGCATGTCACTGATTTGGTAACACATATTTTGAATGTTAAGCAGTGCTGGTCACAAGGACTGCCAAGCAATAAATGTAATCTTTCAAGATAAAGGTACACATTTAGAAATATGCCCCCCCTTTTTTTGTTGTTTTTTTAGAAAAAAGGTTAGATTAGCTTTTAGGAAACAAACATATCCGCATCTGTTTTTACAAAACCTACATGACCAGATTAATAGGTTCTACTTCTTCTGAAATACCATCTTTTGAAGAAGCACCAAATAGTGCGTTAAGGATGAAAAGGGTCTCCTGCAAAGCTTTACACAGCCACTAATTTTCTTGATACGGACATTTGTCCTCCGTTAACATATGGCTTCCATTTCCCAAAGATGGCAAACACAGAAATCTTGGTAATTCTTTTATGATACCAATACTCTTGTGTCCAGTGAGTTAAAGGGAGCAATTTAACTTTGCCACTGAATGTGTGGATAAGTCCTTTCAAACTAATAGCACAGTAGTTTTTTGTCTTTTTGATGCAGTCATAGCCAGTGACTCCAAAACAAACATGAAGTTTTCCTAATAGGACACATGCCATTCATTAAACATGCAGTAGATGTTCTATAAGCTACATATAAAAATTATATACATACTGTACTTACGAAAAAGGTGAACTATCAGTCTATTTAACATATGTTTGTGCCCTGCCCTCTCTCCCTAACAGCAAGATTTTAGATTTAATCATCTTTTCAGCCCTCAGGTTTCAAGCAGGCTTTCCACTCCAGTAGGTCACCACTGTAACTCTTCAAGAGACAGCGAAAGAGAGGCAGGTTAGGACACAATGTCTGCGGATATCACTAATTTGGAATAAGCCTGGATTTGTCAGATGAGGCAACTTGGGTGAGGCAATAGTAGTACTATTTTCACACGTTTGTAACACTCTACAACGTTGAGTTTCTGTCCTTTCCTGTTAGTATGGGCAATGACTCTATTCTCTAGAATCGCAGTTTGTGCCGAGATTGCAGGCTTACGCCAGAAGTACATCTGCTGACTACAGGGCTCTTCTGCCAGCTGACAAACCTGAAGAGAGACCGCTTGGTTCATTTTGTTTTAGCGGTCATATACAGTGGACGAAAGGGAGGAAGCATTTTTCCTCTGACTTCTGACAGAAAGGTCTAGGAAGAATATAGCATTTCCCTTAATTTTCTTTAAAGCAGAAGAAAAAGCTCTGAAGGCACAACGTCGCAGAGATCCCACCAACAGCTGGAAGAAACCTGGCTAACAGTCTTTCCCCAAAACATTAGACCACAACTGCAATTTTCCATAGGCAGAAAGCCTCTCTACCACACAAACAAGGCCATGGCTGAAATCTGTAGCGCTGCAGCTTAAGGAGCCAGAGAACAAAAGGCCTAGAAAGTACATACTGCCACTAGGACAGTATAAACTGGCCCGATTTTCTCCTCTATGCTTTTATCTGTTTCCTTTGTTTTCCAGGTTTCCTTTAATCTTTCTGTCCATACGCTTGGGCAGGTTTGGACCAATATATAAAGCAATCTGTGGCCAGGTTTCATTAAAAAAACGATTTCATTGGGCCTTGTGCTTCTGAAGTCCTGAAAGAGCTACAAATTTCTTTAAGCAATAACAAGCCTTGGGTTCTCTCTGAAGACTGTAGTTCTGGCTTTTTCTTCCTCTTCTACTACGGCTATGTCCAAAATCTTTTCCAATACACAGTATTTCCATAATACTAGCTAGCTCATAGAGCTAAAATAAGATATGAGGAGAGTAACCGAGCAATAAACCACACACCAAGTTTTATGTCATTTTTAGCAAGGCAGTTAGCTCCAGGGAGGACAGCAGCGCTTGAGATTAAGAACTGCAACACACAAACTAAGATGTAGAAAGAGAACATGCGACTTAAAAAATAACGTATTTCAGGTTGAACGTATCCTATTGAATTGACGGCTTATGCACAGCGGGAGTCATGCAAAGCAATCCAAGTGTCAGAGTCCGATACCCTCTGGCCAAGTTCTTCTAGATATTCCACACATGCAGAGTGTAATGTTTAATATCAAAATTTATTTTGTTGAAGAAATTTGATGCCACCTGGGATTTTTGATTTAGCAGAGTGATAAAGCAAGCTACTGAAATCACCATACAAGCGTAAGCTACACTTAGCAAAATATAGCAATTGCAATATGCTAATGGGATTCCCATTACCAGTCTCTATAATATGTTCACCGTCATGACGCTGCGTGTCCCCAGTCCCTGGGAAGGACGACGTGGGTTGAAGCCAGCTCAAGCCCGTTGCTCTCGTCAAAATTCCTCTGCGAGTTGTTCACGTTTTATACTCTACGTTGGGCTGAGCCACATATACGCTTCCCCCCATGTTGGTCTAACTCTGGGAGACAGTCACGCTCTTTTGATGAACTCAGGGAGAAACACGTACACCAGCTGATCCACTCAACTGGGATGCAGTCAGTTGATCCACTGATGTGGGCGCCTACAGAACAAATGCAGTATCCCCTGTAGTTATGGAAGTCTGATCAGTGTTCATGGCCATAAATGATTAGAGCTCTTCTCTCTCTTTCTCCCGCTGATGTGTAGTCTTGGGACCCTCCGTTTCACCCTCCATCCTGCCCCCATCATCAAATTTTGGCCGGCCACGGGGCCGCCTTGGCAGCTGCTCGCACAAGTGCTGCCGGCTCCTGCTGCCAAGCTGCCTGCTCTCTCGCAGCCAGCCCCGCTCACTCGCTGCTCTCCCATCTCCTACAGGCCATGGCTGTGTGTCTTGTTCTCGTCCTGGCTGTGCTGGGCATCGTCCAGCACCCGCTCAAGGTCAGTGACCAGGTGGATCTGGGCACGCAGGAGCGGGTGCAGCGGCGCGTGCAGCACCTGAGGCACGAGATGGCTCGGCTGCAGCAAGAGGTTGAGCACCTCATGCAGCAGCAGCAGCAGAGCAACGTCAGCAAGGAGGAGCTGGTCTTTGCTGCCAGCTCATGGTGCTGCCCTCCTCCCGCACCTGCAAGCTCCAGCTGGCAAACGCCTCCGAGAGCACCCTGCTCATCGACATCCTCTTTGGCATGCAGCAAGGCAACCTGGGCATTTTCTGGCCAGCTAGCGAGCCCAGGCTGACCTCTCCAGAAGTACAGCGCTGCTGCAGAAGTGCACTGCGCCACACAGGCTCTTTTGGAGGCGCACGGCCACGCATGCCCTGCAGGGCACATGCCACCTCCAGCGTCTGCGCCGCCTCGCCTCTCTCCTCCACGCATCGCTGCTTTCCCCCTTCCGCTTGAAACAGCTGGAGATACACCTCTGCAGGCTCCTGCCTCTGCGGCAGCACCTCTCTGAGATCCCCGCATGCCTGCATCGCTGCCTGCTGGACACATGCCTCCATGGCTTCCACTCAGGCAACAGGAGGGTGCCTGTGGCGGTCGCCGAGGTGCTGGCTCTGCGACGCCGGGCACCTGCAGGGACCCCTCAGCAGCCTCTTGCACTAAGCATGCTGAAAGAGGTCTTCCTGCCCAGAGATGCAGTGGCAGGCTTCACGCCGCCAGCCACCGAGCATCCAGAGCCCTGCAGCCAGAAACTCCCTTGCCCAGGGCAGCAGCACTGCTGCCACTAGCCCAATAAAGGAGCTTTTTGCAACAAACGCCCTGTGCCCAGAGTCTTTCTGCAGCTGCTCTGCTAGCAGCCCTCAGCTGCCGACGGGGCAGAGCTCCTGCTTAGGAGGGCAGCCCGCAACCCATTGCCAGGGCTGCACTTGCCAGCAAAACCTTACTGAAGCTGCTCAGTAACAGCATGCTTCTTGCTGATGCTTGCCTCTTCCACGTTGGCGCTCATCATGAGGCCGTATGCAAAACCTGCTGGCTTTAAGACGCGCACCCTAGCTGCGCTGCCAGGACGCAATAGCAGGCAGCTGATGCCCTCCCGCCGGCACGCACGGCTACAGGGCTTGGTGACTCCTCCTCCTGGCGCTTCAGCTTGCTGCGCCTTGAGAGCTCCCTGAGAAGCCAGCTCAGAACCAGCGGGGGCTTGTTGTCTTTCTTTGCCCATTTCCCTTGCTGGTGCCTGGTGACTTCATGCTCTTGCCCCGCATGCCCCGCAACAAGGAGGGCCTTCTCTGCTCCTGCTGCACAGGTTGACCAGGAGCCAGCAAGGTGCCCTTGCACCTAGCAAGGCCAACAGCAGCTCCTCATGCATGAGGAGCAGCGTAGTCAGCAGGTCGAGCAAGGGCATCCTTGCCCTCTACTCAGCACTGGCCTGGCCAGTGCACTGCTGTCTGCACTGCCGTGTGCGGTGCTGGGCTCCCCAGCACAACAGAGACACGGACTGATGGCAGGAAGGGCAGCGCAGGTCCCGCATCTTCAAGGGCCTGCAGCATCTCTCATACCAGCAGAGGCTCAGGGAGCTTTCCCTGCTCAGCCGGGAGAAGAGATGGTGCAGCAAGGCACTGGATGCCTGCGTCTAAATACCTGATGGGGGCACAGGAAGGCAGACAGAGCCAGACTCTTCTCAGTGGTGCCCAGCAGAAGGACAAGAGGCGCCAGGCACCCACTGAAGTGGAGCCAGTTCCACTGAAGCATAACAAAGAAGAGAAAACATGCTTTGCTGCGAGGGTGGTGGAACACCTGAGCAGCTTGCCCAGGGTGGCTGTGGAGTCTCCTTCCTCGGAGGGATTCAAGACCCGACTGCACACGGCCCTGAGCAACCTGCTGCAGCTGGCCCTCCTTTCGGCAGGGGCTTGGACTCCACGAGCGCCACGGGGGCCTGCCAGCCGCAGCAATGCTGTGCTGTGGGGAAGCCGCAAGTTTAGCTTGCCTTCCCCACGTGGCCCCAAGCCGCACTGAACTTGCTTGCGACTCCCCCGTCCTTCCCAAGGCAAGACCAGGGAGGAAATTCCATCTGCCAACACAAAAAAATTAAGAGGCAGTCACAGAATTCTCCTGGTAAGAAGTAAACAAATATGTATGCAAGAGTCAAGGCTAGAGACACAGAAATAGCTTGTTACATTTTTACAGTGTAACCACTAAAAAAGCTACGTTCTCTCCATCATTTATACCTGAATTGTGTGTCTAGGCATGACAGCATTTGAAGGTATGCCTTGTGCTCTGTGGTAAGTCCACAGTTACTAGAACTTAGAATTGCCATGGTTCAGGTCAGTAAAAGAGGAGGAACTATTCAAAGCCCCTTCTAAGCAGCTGCTATTGGTAATCATGTTAGCCTGTTTTTTTCTGTCAAGGAGACAAGGCCTAGCAAATGCTCGAAGCCACCATTAAGCCAACTCCCCTTCCTAGAAGGGATGAAAGCCAGAGAGAATCTTCAGTTCTCAGGCAGAGCTTCTCATTCTTTAGGCTCTCTGATGGGCGTCAGGTGATCCTGCAGTGACCAAGCACAGTCACATAAATACTTCAATTTAGAGAGGATGCCTTCTGCCTCTCCCAGTCCGCACATTTACAAACTAATTAAAAATAGGAGACAAGTCAAACACAGAAAAATATGGATGGACCCAGACTTCAAAGTCCATAGCACAGAATTCCAGATAGCATTTGACATTTAGGTCCAGATCGTTCCAATTACAAAACTGAGAGAGAGAAGCGAGTAACAAAGAAATTTAGCTTACAAACATTCCCATTTCCTAAATTAAACTCATCCAGCAGCCCGCAAAAAACTCTTCCTACACCTCCTATAGCAGCAGTAACACAGAACTCAGATGAAATAGAAGGACAAAAGGAGCCTCTTCAGACTAGCGCACACAGTTGTTACTATTTTCTTCCCAAAGAATTTAATATGCTTTGGGTATATGCAGCTAAATGCCTTGCTTTACAAAACTGTAAACTCTCAACAAGTATAACTGAAAAACATTAGAGTGTTGCAAGAGAATTTTGAGCAACCCTGGATCAAGAAGAAGTGTACTCTAAAGCTTTATCTAAAGAGCAGCCGCTTCCAGCCTGCTTAGCCGCCTCCTCCTGTACCCGTAACGTCTTTTCCACACATGCAATCATCAGCAATGAACCCAGATTCAGCCAGAGCAGTCTCACAAGCACCTCTTACAACAGCTTTTGCAAGATCCCTGAATTCCAATAGACAGCTCGTCCAACTCAAAAACAAGAATGCACTGTGCAACTACGACAGCAAAACACTAACAGAATACATAGGAAACTCCAGAGCTTTGAAGCAATGACAACTCGTTATCTCCTACAGTTGTGTCAGCTGGGAATCTGCATTCTTTCAGGATGTATGTGTAACCTTTTTCAACATGACAAAGCTGCATGTCACTCATTTGGTAACACGTGTTTTGAATGTTAAGCAGTGCTGGTCACGGGGACCGACAAACAATAAATGTAATCTTTCAAGATAAAGGTACACATTTAGAAATATGCCCTTTTTTTTTTTTTAAAAAAAAAAGGTAGATTAACCTTTAGGAAACAAACATATCTGTATCTGTTTTTACAAAACCTACATGACCAGATTAATAGGTTCTACTTCTTTTGAAGAAGCACCAAATAGTGCGTTAAGGATGAAAAGGGTCTCCTGCAAAGCTTTAGGCAGCCACTAATTTTCTTGATACGGACATTTGTCCTCCGTTAACATATGGCTTCCATTTCCCAAAGATGGCAAACACAGAAACCTTGGAAATTCTTTTATGATACCAATACTCTTGTATCCACTGAGGTAAAGGGAGGAATTTAACTTTGCCACTGCATGTGTGGATAACTCCTTTCAAACTAACAGTACAGTAGCTTTTTGTCTTGATGCAGTCATAGCCAATGACTCCAAAACAAACATAAAGTTTTCCTAAAAGGACACATGCCTTTCACTAAACATGCAACAGAGGTTATATAAGCTATACATGAAAATTATATTCACACTGTACATACGAAAAAGGTGAAATATAAGTGTACGTAACATATCTTTGTGCCCTGCCCTCTCTCCCTAACAGCAAGATTTTAGATTTAATCACCTTAGATTTAGCAAATCAGTATTTGTCCACAAACATACACACTCAGGGAAATGACCAGATAAGTTGTGCAGAATGCAGGAAAGAATCTATTAAGAAAAGGGATATATGGATCAATGCAGGATACAGCTCTCAATGGAGACGTTAGAATGACATGGGCGTGTAGCTAACAAATGCCGTATCCCCCGTAGTTATTGAAGTCTGATCACTGTTCATGGCCATCAATTATTAGAGCTCTTCTCTCTCTTTCTCCTGATGATCTGTAGTCTTGGGACCCTCCGTTTCACCCTCCGTCCTGCCCCCATCATCAAATTTCACAGCTCTCCCTTCCTTCAAAATAAATATTCTCTCCATCTCTGGTTACCTCCCATATCTTTCTTCAAAATTGTCAAAGGGGAACTTAATTCTTTCACATCAAAATCCCTCATTCTGTATTCCTTACTTGCAGCAAAACTATGCTGAACTCACACAGATACTGGGAATCCAGCATGGTTAATGATTTGATTCAAGTATGTCACCTGCTCTTCTCTTGAAGCTTCTGGAAGCTCACTGAAAGGAGCAGAATGGGCCAGCAGTTCCAAAGGAGCAGGCCATTTTCTTGTACCAGCTGATGCCTGCAGGAACCCACAAGCTAAGAGCTGCTTTTCTTCTGATATAGGTATTCAGTCTGCTTACAATGCTGATACACTTTTAGTGCGGGCTAGAGGAAAGAAAAGATGGTCTCCTGGCACCATCTCCATCCTTTGTGCTGGCAGACCCCTCTATTGGAAGGGCCTGTAGGAATTTTAGCGGCATGTGACCACAACCCATGTTCCGTGGATCACTACAGGACTAGATCTACAGCGACAATTCAAAATTCTGAGCCACTAAAGAGACTGCTGCTTTACGTAAGCGAGGAATGAGCAGAAAGATTTGGGGAACGGCAAGGGCAAAGGAGACTGTTTTTGTAAAAGTTAAAAACAAAGTAGTCCAAAATGAAACCCCCAGATGATCAGTTTTTTAAATAGACACGCTCTCCCTTGGAAAGCTTAAAAACAACTGCTTCACGGTTGTGCTAAACGATGGAAAATCGGGAAGAGAAAACAAAAGGAAGAAAACAGCCTATCTTATTATCCCATTGAAGGAGAGACAGTTAAGAAGCATTATAAATGGTGGAAACACAAGGAGCTGCAATTGATACTGACAGCCTCAGTCAATGTTGTTTAACTCTTCCACTGTAAAGATTTCTTTTCAGTAACTCATAACTTTACCATTTTACTTGTTTGACAAAAATCTTTTCCTTGGAGATATCTAAAGCTGAGGTAACACCGTGTGAGTACTGCTGCGAGTGCGAGTCCAGTAAGGCTCGGGTATCAGTAGCAGCAAGATCCAAATTCAGAATGAAAAATAAGAAGTTAAAGCAAACACTGCGACAGTCAATCCTTGCTAACTGCTGACCTCCTACGGCTGAATTTCTAATGCCACTCCTTTAGACACTGTATCAGCAAGTACAGTATGTCTACACTATGCTGTTGTCAGAGCATCGCCTACATTGTCTCTTTGCCCTAGGTAAAACTATTTGTGAAAACTTCCATTAAAAACAGGTCATCTGTTTCCAAGGACACATGAAGCTATCAAGAGCCAAGCTAGGGAAAAAAAAAAGAAAAGAAAAGAAAAGACATGGTTCTTCAGCTATGAAGAAGCAGATCTGTGGAAATCCTGGCCAGAACATGTTGCAGACACTAGAAGTTGGCCAGGGTTGAAGTGGAAGTTGAACAGGCGTGTGGAAGAGAAATCCATGACGTTACTAAGAACGTAAAACCCACATCCGATTCAGGAAGAAAGCCCCCAAGATAAGAACTGCTGGCAGCTGGGAGAGAGAGTATTACCGGGAAGTATCATATAGGCTTGGCCTACTCTTACCAAGATGTTCTATCAGGTCACATCTGGAAGACTGCAATTAAGTACAAAAGGCCAGGTCTGCACTCTACTGCTGTGCCATTAGCCTCAGAGCAGCTTTAGAGCCTAGTTGCAGAAGTCTTACACAGGTTTCTGCAATGCCCAGAGCTACCAAGGGCAGACGACCCCGATCGCTTTCCTTTCCCCTTACAGCACAACATTTTGACAGTGTTTTCTTCTCATTAGCCTATACACTGCCAGGTGCTGTGAATTCTTGAGCAGGCTGCCTTAGCCGATTCTCAGCCCCTCAGCACAGCTGAAACAGCTTGAAGTGTCAGTAACAAGGTCTATAGACCTGAGGACTATAATATTGCACATTGGAGACACCCTTAATGGGTCACAATGACCTTCAGAATAAAAGAGCATGCTGAACGCCTCCGCTACTCTGATCTCTTAAACCCCTAGGCAGCACCGATTCAGAAACCCAGATTTCTAGTTCCGAGCACTGGACTCACAAACAGCAAGAGCTCCAAATTTCTAGCTTGCTGTCTCTTCCTTGTTCTGCATCATGCACAAATTTCAGAGCAGTAGAGTTTGGTGCTGTTTGGGAGCCAAACAAACCGGCCTTTCCCTCGGTCTGCGGGCATTACTGACTGTACCAAGCAGCTCCCCATTTGTATGTCTGCCACTTCTGCTGTTCTCCCTGTTGGGTGGCAGTGAGAGCTTCTTGGACATTGTTAACAACAAGTTAAATATACCTAGCTTTTGAAGAAAAAAAATAATGAAGGTTTGTCATCTCAAAATCTAATCTGTACAATTTTAAATGCCTAGATACTAAGTATCTCACAGAAAAAAATAAACTACATCAGCAGAAACAACATTAAAGCACACACACATTGCTGACATTCCTTTCCTTGTTAGGCATACATTGAATAACAATAATTCTCAAAGATTACGAGAATCTGTTTGGCTAAGAGATGTATGAACTTGTCCCCATAAAATAGAAGGCAACATGCCTGTGAAGAGGAGGGGAATCTTGTACCCGTAATTTTCAAAATGTTTCCTCTCTTCCAAAATCTTTCAAGGCACGCATGCTCTATCTTACTGCATAACTCTAGCACTTTTGCTGCTAAATTTTACAGCTGTTGAAAGCCATTTTTTTCTCCTTCTCTCTTCAAGCAGATGAAGCACAGGATTGCAGGTTCTCCAAATCTGGCTCCACTGTCAAGTCCAGAGAAAACGGAATGACCTGGCAGAGATGTCTGCCAAGTCAGTCAGTCTTGATTAACAGATCATGAATATTACTCTGTTCAGGACATCTTGCTGAAGGTGAGATGACTTGCAACAGTCAGTAAACGCTGCGTGAAAGACAGAACATTCAGCCTGGGGAACAGGAGCAGCTAAAAATCGGGAGGAGGGAGGCCAGTTCCCTACATATGCAAGGCAGAGGAGATGACAGGAGAGGGCAGAGGCTGGGGAGGGGTGGGGGGGGGAGAAGACGCCCGGGCCGGGAACGCCGCGCTCCAGTCACCGGCGCTCCGGGCTCCTGCCCGCCGGACCGTTGCCCAGCAACGGGCGCCCAGACCTGCCTGACAGGGCTCGCGCGGCGGCGTGTCGCCTACCACCTCCCCCCCGCCCCGAGCCCCGCGCGCGCCTTTCTCCTCAGCCAATGGGAGCCTCTGGGGCTGCCGGGCAACAAGCCCCGCCCCGCAAGCGCCTGAGGAGAAAGAGCAGCGGTGCGAAAGCGCGGGCGGTGCCGTTGGCGCCTGAAATGGCGGGTGGTGCGCGCCGCCGGCCTGAAATGGCGGATGGCAGCGCAGGCTGCAGCAGCCTCGGCAAGGTGAGTGGCACGGGGGGCGAGGCTGGGCTGCACAAGGGCCGGGCCACCAGCGCCAGCCCCGCGCCTTCCTCGCACGCCCGCCCGCCCGCCCGCAAGGGCCGAGCTGTGCACAGCAGCGCCTTGGGCCGGCCACGGGGCCGCCTTGGCAGCTGCTCGCGCAAGTGCTGCCGGCTCCTGCTGCCAAGCTGCCTGCTCTCTCGCAGCCAGCCCCGCTCACTCGCTGCTCTCCCATCTCCTCCAGGCCATGGCTGTGTGTCTTGTTCTCGTCCTGGCTGTGCTGGGCATCGTCCAGCACCCGCTCCAGGTCAGTGACCAGGTGGATCTGGCCACGCAGGAGCAGGTGCAGCGGCGCGTGCAGCACCTGAGGCACGAGATGGCTCGGCTGCAGCAAGAGGTTGAGCACCTCATGCAGCAGCAGCAGCAGCAGAGCATCGTCAGCCAGGAGGAGCGCATCTTTGCTGCCTGCGCCTGGTGGCGGCTCTGGCAGCCTGCGGGAGCCCTTGTGCTGCTCTTGGGGCACCTCTGGCTGGCCAGGAAGCGCCACGGGCAGTCGGAGAGCAGGAGCCAGCCGAGCACCTCCCGCAGCAAGCAAGAGGAGGAGAAGGAGGACCACGCAAAGCAATGCAGGCATCCGGGCAGGTTTCTGCAGCAGCACCTCCAGTGGCCGGCGCAGGACTCAGCGAACACCTGGAAGGTGGTGGAGGAGCTGGTGGGCGAGCTGCTCGCGGCCTGCCAAGTGCTCACCTGCCAGTCTTTCTTCCCACGGCTGGCACCAGGCATCCGCGTGGGCAGGGCCTGTGCAGGCTGGAGCCCTTGCCAGCACAACAACAGCTACAGCCTGCTGGTGCCCCTAAGGCCACCACCCGGGCATGCCTTCCACCTGGAGGTGGCCAGCGCCCCGCAGCCATCACCGTGGCACAGCCGCGTCTGCGCAGAGCTGCAGTGCACATACACCGGGCAGCGGGTGCTGGGCGACGTGCTGTGCTTCCTGCACCAGCTCCAGGCACAGCTGGGCACAAAGCAGGGTCCCTGAATCCAGATTCAGTCAGAGAAATGTCACAAGCTCTTCTTACAATATCTTTTGCAAGATCCCTGAATTCCAATAGGCAGATTGTCCAACTCAAAAACAATAATGCACTGTGCAGCTATGATATCAAAACACTAACAGAATACATAGGAAACTCCAGAGCTTTGAAGCAATGACTGTCACCGAAATCGGGAATAAAACTCCTTAACACCAATGTAGTATTAAGAAGCAGGCATTCTCTTTATTATGGCGCCAGATGCACGGGGAATCGCTCCGCCCAGTGTGCATGCCCCAGTCACATCATCCAAAGTTCATATTGCTCTGTCACATACATATGCATTAGATTTCCTGGAATGAGTATACATATTCATTCTATTTCCTGGAACCAATTATCATATCTTCATAGCCATTACGCATGCGGTGTGAGTCTCCGGGGGGCTTCTGTTGGGGTCTCTGGTGCAGCTGCACACATAGGACAGAGTGTAAAGGAAAACCTTCGTCCTTCCGGTATGACAGGTTTATTTCTTAATTTTAATTTTCTCTCTCTTTTCCGACGTGGTCGTCCTGATGGAGGTGGTTGTACCACTCTAAAGAGGGGCATTAACAGACCTAGCTAACAAGGTCCATACCGTCCTCCAGGTAGCCAGCTGTATGCTTTTTTCCACAGATCCAATATGTGCCATTAACGTGGCCTTCCCAGATGGTTGATTTGTTTGCAGTTGCCTCCCAGGCTTGATTTGAATACCAGCAGGTGAGGTTACCTCCCACCGTACCGTTTGGGTGCTGTAAGGGAAGAGCGACATTGCGGGAAGGGGTTAGGTAATATCTGCACTTCCTTTCTCCTGCCTTGAACCCACCCGTTTTGTTCATTTTGTAACAAAGAAAGCCGTCCTCCACGTAACCTAATTTTATAGCTTCAGGTTTAGGTTTATTTCCACTATCATTCGGTAGAGATGACTGTTTCGGCCACTCAGCCGACACCATGCTATTATTAGTTTCAGCAGTAGAGTTGGCGGCTAGGGAGTCCGCATAGGTATAGCTTGTTGCTTTTCATCGTGCCTGATTATTCCAATTGTGTAAAACACAATATTCTGACCATGCTAGAGGGGTGGGTTTAAAAGGAAATCCTGTTCCCCCCAACATTACCTGCGAACATATCCAGCAGTTTGCCACGTTGCATTTCTCTGCCGATCGTATTTTTGCCTCCTCGTAAAGATTTTCATGGTTCGTTCCCTGATTGACTGAGCAGTCAGTTAATGTCATGGCTACGCCAGCTGAAATACTAATAATCTGTTGATTAGTTCTCATGCTGGATTAATTAATCAACTCTTAATTTTCTGATTTTAAAAAAAGCAAAAAAACTCGACAAATAACTCAGCAACACTGCCGGGTTCCGGGTTTCAGATTGTTTTCTGCATTCTTATTTGAAGAGGATTTTTATCCGATGGAATGACTTTCCACTGAGGTTCTTTTGGCAGTGATGCTGGCTTAACTCGAGTGTAATGAACCCAAGGTTCGATTCCTTCCGCCTTGAGTGCGGTGTAAGTTGTCAGGAGTACCTGAAAGGGTCCCTTCCACCTCTCCTGTAAAGGTTCGGAGTTCCACGTTTTTATGTACACGAAATCTCCGGGCTGACACTGATGGACAGGAGTGTCCAGCGTGAGTGGTCCTGTCAAAACAATAGGCCGTCGGAGAGCCGCAAGGGCTTTCCCTAAAGAAATCAGATATACCTTTAAATCTGTTTCTCCTTTTACACGGATCTCCCCTGGAATCAGCGGCGCTTGGTATGGTTTCCCATATAATACCTCATAAGGACTAATCTTACTCCTAGAGCTTGGCTGTCTTCTGATTCTCAAAAGAGCCAGTGGAAGGGCCTGTGGCCATCTTACAGAAGTTTCTTGACATGTTTTACTAGTCTGCTGCTTTAAAGTTTGATTCATTCTTTCTACCTTCCCACTCGACTGAGGCCTCCATGGGGTATGTAAATCCCACTCGATACCAAGAAGTTTACTTAGCTGTTGGACTATATCTGCCACAAAATGCGGGCCCCGATCAGAGGACATTCCTATCGGTACCCCGAATCTTGGTATTATTTCTTTGAGCAATAGTTTAGTCACTTGCCTAGCTTTGTTGGTGCGACAGGGAGAAGCTTCTGGCCATCCCGAGAAGGTGTCAGCCAATACCAGGAGATATCTATAAGCGTTTTGCCTTGGTAATTCAGAAAAATCCATTTGCCAGTAATCTCCGGGGGAGCTTCCTTGCTTAGTGGTCCCCGGGGGCGGTCTTTTCCTGTTCGTAGGATTAATGTTTAAACAAACACAGGGCACTTTGCCATTACAGACTTTACTGTTCCAGTCATTCCTACACATATAATCGAATTCTGAAGACTAGAAATCATAGCCTCACTACCCCAGCATGTTTCTTCGTGTTTCTTCTGCACAATTTCGGTCATTATCTGCGGTGGAACAATGACCTGTTTTGTAGGAGTTATTAACCAACCCTCTCCGTTTGGGGTTGCCTTTAACAGTAATGCTGATTGTTGATCTGCCTCACTGTAATTAGGACCAATGCAAGGATGCCTTGTCCAGCTGCCTCTTTGGCAGTTTTATCAGCTAATTGATTACCCACATTTACTGTGGTTTGTCCAAATTGATGTGCCTTGCAATGCATTATTGCCACTTCCTTAGGTTTTTGGGGCAGTCCCGATGCAGGTGCTGACATCAGAGCCTTTTTAAAATCCCTAAAAGCTGCTTGGCATTTGGGGGTCCATAGGAGGAAGTTCTCGTCTGACCCCGTCAAAATTTCGTAAAGGAATTTTACTAATAGCCCGTTGTTGGGAATCCACAGTCTGCACCACCCGGCCATACCCAAGAATGCCCTCAGCTCTCGTGCAGTTCTTGCTTCTGCAGTTTGGCAGATGGCTTCTTTTCTGTCGGCTCCCAGTCTCCGTGGTCCTTGTGGAATCTCGAGACCTAAATAAATCACAGTCCTTTTCCCTACCTGAGCCTTCCTTTTGCATACACGATGTCCTCTTTGTCCTAGGAAATTCAACAGGCTTGTGCTCATCTGTAGACCCTCTCCCCTAGTCTCCACAGCCAACAAAACGTCATCTACATGCTGCAGTACTGTTCCTTCCAGGTTTTCCCTTTTCCATGATCCCAGCTCCTTGGCCAATTGATTGCCAAATATTGTTGGACTGTTTTTGAGCCCCTGAGGTAACACCGTCCGGGTAAGCTGTGTTTTGCGTCTGGTGGTGGGGCTTTCCCATTCAAAGGCGAATATTGCCTGACTGTCTTTGTCTAGAGGTAGGCAGAAAAAGGCCTCTCCTGGAGATCAAGTACAGGAAACCATTTGTGCTTCTCCTTCAGGCATGTCAGCAAGGTATATGGGTTAGCCACTACTGGGTGAACATCTCGAACAATCCGATTCACGGCTCTTAAATCCTGAAGCCACCTATATTCCTTGCCATTTTGTTTCTTTACTGATAATATTGGGCTGTTAGATTCTGATTCACACTCTATCAATAACCCCTCATTCAAAAATTTAGTTGTTAATTCTTCCAGCCCTTTTCTAGCCTCCCGCTGAATAGGATACTGCTTTTGTCTTACCGGTTTAGTCCCAGATTTTAGAACAGCCTTCAGCGGTTTTGCCAATTTAGACCGACCTGGAATTCCGCTAGCCCATACAACTGGTATTGCTGCATCTTCTACTTCGGCAGGAATCTCTTCCTCTGGTTTCTGCGTGTTCTGTAACATAAAAATTCTCGCTTCCACAGCTTTTGCTTCAGGTATTAGTAGCTGCACCTCTCCATTCTTAAAGGTCATCTGCACGTTCAACTTATTCAATAAATCCCTTCCCATCGAGGGTATCGGACATTCAGGCATATATAAAAATGGATGAGTCACCCATTGTTTTCCCAATGTAAATTTTAAGGGCTGCAAAAAGGGCCGCTTCTCTCGTTTCCCTGTAGCACCAGCAACGCTTACAGTCTCACGGCTAAAGTTTCCTTTACGAGTATTAAGTCCTGTATCAACTAAAAATTCTACTTCATCATTTCCCAGCCTTAGTGTAACCCGGGGTTCGGCTGGGGATGATTCGCCGGTGCCCTTCAGGATTCATCGTTTAATGTCATTAGTCGGATGGCTTGCAGGGCTGGGTCTAAGTTCCCAGCCTGAGCACATTCCCTTTTCCAGTGCCCCCTTTCTTTGCAGATTGCGCACTGATCTTTCGCGAGAGGGGGTTGCGCAAAAGCAGGTGACGTTCCCGTTCCCTTATTTCCTTTCACGCCTCCGTAACCCCCTCCTGTGCCTTCCCTTTCTCTACAGGCTCCTCCAGGAGCCCTGGTTAAAGCAGCAATCAATCTCCCTTCTCTTCGGGTTTCCCTTCGAACCCGTCGCATCTCTTTTTCCTTCTGCCTATCATTAAAAGCCGTCCATGCCACTTCTAACATTTTCCCTAAATCTTTTGAATCCATCTCTTCTCATTTCTGAAGTTTTTTCTTTCTTATGTCTGGGGCTGATTGTCCCATAAAAACTGAAGCTAGCTGCTGGGCTTCCTCTGCTTTTTCAGGATCCAGGCTGGTATCTTTCCTGGCAGTAGCCTTTAATCGTTCCGTAAAAGCAGACGGGGATTCGTTTGGCTCTTGTCTGACCTCATATAGCTTAGACCAGTTAGCCGCTTTTGGCATGGCATGTCTTATGCCAAACAGTATCCATCTCTGACATCTTGTTAAGAGTCCCCGGGGTCCCGGCTGGTTAGGATCCCACCCTGGGTCTGCAGCAGGAGAATTCTGGTCTATCGTTCCCGGCAAATCCCCACCAGCATGCACTCCTTCCACTTGTTTCTGAGCAGTGTTTAATACCATCTTCTTTTCAGTATCGTCTAGCAGTGTGTCTAATATTACCCGTAAATCATTCCAGTCTGGATCCTGGGTCCTAATTATAGTTTCAAACACTTTAGCCACTCTCTCTGGATCCTCCCTATAGTTCCCTGCTATTTCCTTCCAGGACCTTAAATCCGTTTAACTGTTACTGGTCCATTATTTCCAACCGCCTGCCGAAGGGGAGCCTGCAAAACCTCCCCCGCTTCCCCTTGTCGCCCTCTTGTTCTCCCCGCAATCGGGCTAAATCCTTCTGTCCCTCTAAATCGTCCTCCCTGTTCATAATTCCCCTCCCCTGGTCCCTCTGCACCTCCGGCTCCACCGAGATCCTCGGAATCGCCCCGCCCCAGCCTCTGTCGGGGAGCGACCATCAATTCCAAATCTTCTTCCTCCTCCCGTCCACACTTCAAACACCTTTTTCCAATACTACAAGCGGAACAACACCTTTTCAGATTTCGACCCTTCCCCTCTTTCTCTAGTGCTACTACCACTGGATCCCTTGCAATCATCCCACAATCTTTCTGCCACTCAGGGTGCTGTGCTCCCTTAATGCGAAAAACAAATCTACATACATTACTTCATCCCATTTTCCCAGCCTTCTGCAAAACAACGTATTTCCTGCAATAGCAGCTGCTAGCAGAGAAGCCTGTAACCTTCGATCCTTCCGTTTCTCTTTCAACTTTTCTCTCTTCTCTACTTCCTCCCTATTGTTATATGCTATTTCTATTAATTGTGAAATCAACGTACCTCCTACCCCATCCACTTTCTGTAGCTTTCTCCCAATGTCTGGTGCTGAGTGCCCGATGAACAACATATTAAGCGTTTTCCTGTTGGCTTCATCCTCCGGATCCAAATCAGTCCATTTCCTAGCACTTTCACAAAGTCTTTCATAGAATGATGAGGGGTCTTCATCGCCCCCTTGCCTTACTTCATACAACTTCTACTAACATTTGCACTTCCTCTGGTTCCTCAAACTGTTTAAAACAACCTCTCCCAATATCACGGGCAGAATAACGTTCCGGTCTCCGTCTCTTCTGCGCCTTATTAGCCATTAGAATCATTATCCATCAGTTTACATCGTATGTACAGTATGCATATAATTTTTAGGTATAGCTTGTAGAACATCTATTGGAGAGAAGTGGAGAAAAGCTTTCTGGAAAGAGAAACGTGTTTTGGTAGAGGCGGTTCCATACCAGGAGAAACAGAGCAAACATACCTTCCAGGGCTATTCAGTAAACCCACAAATAAATGCAGGGGCATCCACGGAGGGTGGGGGTGGGATGAAAGATCCTTTTAATCCAGAAGGGCTGAAAGAGTCGTTTTATCTCCCTGTCACTCATCAATACTTTAAAAATACATAAAATATAGAATAACTATAAGAATAATCCTCGCATTATTATGTCTCTTTCACATGCTTTGTGTATTTCAATCTTAAGCAGTCAAGCTTACGTTTTGGAAGTTATCAATCCAGAAGAGATTTGTACAGGATGTACTATAAGGATTATGGTTTAATCTAGTGAATAGTGATGCTATATTGGGAATAATACGTGAACGGCTGCATGTGTGTACTGGCATATTTATATTTGTTTCTCCGAATCACTTGTGTGTTGACATGGGCTTGCTGCATGATGTCCAGTGCAGAGATCTGGACACGTGAGGACACAGGGGCGAGGGGGCGGCGGGGAGGATGACCTAGCTGCTGTAAAGCCAGTTTAGGAACGGAACGGAGAATTAGAGCCAAAAATTTAACCCTTGAAATTTTTGGTCATTCAATTCACATGCCATACCATCCCTAAAACACCCGTGTGCTAGGGAACGGGATCGTTTTGAGGGTGAATGTTGTACGTAAACATACCCAGCAGCGGTACAGTAGCTCTCAGCTGCAGCCACACTTTGAAAAGAGATCCCAGTGCCTGCTCTGTATTAATGTTTTCCGTAACGAATAAACCCATTTTCCGATGAACAGGCCGGGTTTCTTTCCAAAGTCAGCTGAATTTAACAGGACCCTTCTCCATCTCGCTCTCCCTCTACCTCTCTCTTTTCTCAGCGATGGTCTGGGTGGTCTGGGGCTACCGGGGCTGTGTGCACCACGCGTCTGGCCTGCGCTTCCCCCTGCTTTTTCACCTCTCTCTTAAGCTCGCCTTCGAGGAGAGGGCAGGCCCATAGCCCACAGCACAGAGCCTGCCGACCGGCAGCCCTCGGCGTTGGCAAATTTCGTTCAAATCGTGCAAGCTCCAGCCAAGAGGCTGCTGCTCGCCAGCTCTCCCGGGCTGGGGTCGAGGGTCCTGCTAACCGAGCAGCGCGTCGCCTGGGAAGCCCAGCGGGCAAAGTGAGGCGCCTCTGACGAAGAGAGCTGCCTGCTGTGAAAAATGGTCCCCCCAATAATCGCTTCCTTAGAAAAAGAACAGAAAGAAAAAAAACCCTGCAAGGCTGAGCTGTAGCTTCCGATTTAGGGAGAAACAGTGTGAGCTAAAGCTTGAACCCAGCAGTTTGGTAAGTTCTTGGTAGAGAAGATAAAGGTTGCTGCACTGGGTCAGACCAGCTAACCTTGTAGTCTGCTTAAAACAGTAATGACCGCACCTGCGTGCTTAGGGCAAGTACGCGCAGATCTTTTTTGCTGGATTCCCCGTACGGCAATGCAAAGACTTGGTTTTCAGGAGATAGATCGAATCTTTGCTCTGCATTGTCCCAGTCAACTCTTCCGTGAGTTTGTCTTGCCGCTTTCCAAACCTTTCAAGAGCTTTGACGCACCACAGAGACAAATTCTGCAGTTTAAATGGGATTGTTTGCAAGCATGTGATCACATCTGGGATAATCCCAGTGTCAGTAGGATGTGCAATCATGTTACCCACTGTGTAATCAAAGCAAAACAGTGCACGCTGAATTTTCCAGATATAGCATTTGCCTTGGGGTTGTTGCTACAGTAAAATAATGGGGGGGTTTTGGGCTTCTAGAAGTGCAAAATGACCTACTGTGGGTGGCTGTTTTTTGTTGTTGTTTTTTTCCCCCTGGTATTCTTGTGGCTTCCCACTGGGGACTTGCAGTCCCTTTTTGTAGTTGTGATTCCCTCTGAAACAGGAGGAAATTCCCACAAAAGCACCTGAACGACTATGGTGTGTTAGGTACCTGGGCAGCCCGGCACCCGCTGGGGTACAGCGGGGTGGGAGGTGAGCAGGAAGGAGAAGAGCGCTACGGGACTGAGCCGTGCAAGGGGAGATGCACAACCTGACCTCTGGGGTGGCTCTGCCCACGCCTCCTCCGTCTCATGAGCAAAATAGACCAAAAGGACTTTCAAGCTCAAAGAAGCAGGTCTCAATAGAATATAAACTGGAATAAATCTTTCCAAAGAGAACTCAAAGAGACCAGCTGAGAGAGGACAGAAATAGAAAGGGTTTATGAATGAATCTCCCCTCACCCGCGGTGTCTCTGCAGGCGGGTTCGTGTTTCCTGGATCAGTTTCAGGTTGCTCAGGGGCTTTCGGGGTTGCAATAAGCTCTGTGCAGTCCCCTCTTCACCTGCAGAATCCTTTTCTTTGCATCCGCTTGGACGCCTGCTGATGCCTGTCGCCTCTCTCAGCCCCCTTTTTGCTATGATTTTGTCAGGCCAATACTTCTCTCTTCCTCTCCCAGTTGTGCCCTCAGCTCTCCCTTCTGCCCACCCCACTTTTCAGCCTTGGAGATTTCCCACCCCTGAGCAGGTCCAGCTCCCGCACCAGAGGTGCTCCTGCCGCTGGTGGCACCAAGGTACCCTGTGCCCGAATTCGCTGCCTGGCTGAGCGGTTCTTGACACCGGCAGCCACAGCTTGTGCCGAGGTGCCGTGGGTGAAGGGCCGGCTGCCAGAGGTGCGGGGGATGTCACCTGTGCTTGGGCTCACAGCAAGCCCTGGAGCCACCACCTCTGCTGGGCAGAGATGGCGTTGCCCTCGTCCCTGAACTCTGCAAGCACTGAGGGCACCAGGCTAACGAGCATGCTTGTCAGAGTATGGTCTCTGCAACACTGACAGTGCAGCAATTACTGGAAACCTCAGCCACGTGTTTGCTTTTGGAAAGGGCTTTTCAGGAATTTATTATCTCTGCAGCATGGTGCAGCCATCTTCTTAAAATTAGGCTCTTTATTTAGAGGGGTCTTTAAAAACATGCGATACACTCACAGTCAGGCTGGGGTTTTATTCTTGATACTCTTCTGTAGGTTGGCTGGTTGTTTTTTTTTTTTTCTCTTTGTAGATTTAAGCTTGCAGTTTGGGGAGACTTGTGGCCTTGAAAACTAATCAAACTTTCTCCTGCGGAGAATCAAGGGCAGTAAGACTGTTGTTGCGGTGTCTATTGAGGCACTGACCCAAAGGTAACAGTGAATAATATCGCTAAAAGAAAGAAAGCTGGAAAATGGAAACTGTATTTTTTTTTAATTCCTCATTAGTGATTCTACATAAAGGATATAAACCAGTTCGGATAAGCTCCCCTACAAATGTCAGGAGGAGCAAACAAGCCATCATTCATGACGACGAATGGTTGCTACCTAGCAGGCTGCTATCACACTGAGCCAAGGAAAAATGGCCTGCTGTCATGCCTCGTTTCTTGACTACTGCAGCCTGATGGCCTGGCTCGGCTCTCAAAGCAAGAACAGGAGTCCCATTCCTGGTGCTCTTGGAGGTGCTGCACACTTGCTGGGGCCATCAGGGCTCAATGGGGCTCTCTGGGAGGGACCACCAGGCAAATCCCTGCTCAGGCAAGGAAGGGGCAGGGCACAAACCTTAGGCAAAAACGGCCCCCAGCAACAGTGTACGCGTGAGACAGCTCCAGACAAAGCTGACCTATGCTTAGAGGACAAGGCAAACTGCGCTGAGCCCTGCTGTGGGGTGACTGCCACAAGCCATTTCTGCTCTCTGTGTGTCTGCTCCCATATGCCGCTGGGGTTTAAAAGGAGGATCGTTGTCTAGATACTTTCTTAAGGCATGGGGGGGAAAAAGCACACCTCTGCACTTCTGTGACCTGGCAGGAGTTCTTGTAGCAATGAAGGCTATTCAATGGGATGCAAGTGTCTCACACTGTCACACGCTTTGGCTAAAACATACCTCTCCAGCAAGAGCTGGAGCATGGTATCTAGCAGGAATTGGAAACGGGAGTTCTGGCAGAGCTGGTCATACTGGCCCCCCTTCTGCTCATTTGTTCCCTGAGCTTACTGGAAGTGAGAGCTCTGTCTTGGCTCTAGTTGTGAATTAAGACAATTTTGGAAACAATTCTACCTCTAATGACACCTACCATTCATCTACCCTTTTTGCCTAGGGTCTATCTGACAAGCAGAGAACTTGTTCCTCAAAGTTTTGAGTGTGATGGCTGGCTTTGAGCACTAAAAAGCAAAAAAGGATCCCATGCAGGCCAATACAGGCAGGTACCGGCAGGAAACGTAACCTAAGGAAGCCATGCTTGGAAATTTGCTTTGAATGGAGGGGAGAAGAGGAGGTGGAATTTTAGGTAATGTCACTAGATATTGCTATTCAGCAAACTACAGGGACCTCAGAGGTACCTTCCCTCTCTGTGCAGCAAAAGGAATCTGGATTGTCATAAATGCTGTTTTCAGCTGGTTGGCTGCAGAAGATGAATTCAGAGTTGATTAGGTTATGAGACAGTATGGTTAGGAAACAGACTTCTTGGAGCCACTTCATGGAGCCTGTCCTAGATTTGTGTACGGTAGATGTGATTTCAGACTTTGGCAAGAGTAAAGAGTGACTGTTTGTGTGAAGAGAAAAGAGAGAGTCCCTCTGTGCAAGCAGGGACTGCTTTTTTTCTTTACGTTTTTCTTCTTTATATTGGTTCCTCTCACAGGGAAATAGTCCAGGCCTCACTTTTTCGCACCTGTCATGGTGAGTACTTGTAAAACATTCCCATGAGTCCAGCAGTAACGTTGTACAATATCATGTCTTCTTTAGACCTTAATATCCATATTCCCCTCAGTGTGGCATTCTTTTTTCCTTCCCCAGGGAGCATGGTGCGTGAAGTCCCATAAGGTTGGGACCTTGCCCAGCACCCTGTTGTGGTGCTGCAAGGTAACGCTCTCCTTGGCACCACCAGGAAATATTCCCCAGTTGCATGACTTCCTGCAGTGCTGGGGAACACAGGTAGGATCTGGAGAAGGTGCCTCCTTAGACAGGCAATAGCAGTTTGTTTCCACTTTGAACCATTACCCTCATCATAACTCTGTTTGTTCCTGTTTCTGATAAAGTTAAATTCAGAAAAGTTCTGCCCAACCTACACTTAGCCCGCAGGCTGCTGTTCCTGCCTCAGATCTGTGTCTGTCTGAAAATTTGTCCGTCTGGTTTCCCTCCCCGTCTGTCAGCTAGTAGAGATTACTGACTGCCAGCAGCGCTGGCTCGAATGTCCTGAACAACATTTCCACTGCTGGAGTTGGTGCATGGTGCACCTGCTGGGATGGCAACAAGGAGAAAGAGCCCGTGCAACACCCTGTGCAGAGAGAGGAACGTGTCCTTCAGTTAGCCTCAAACTAAAATATGTCCCACACCAGACCAGATAGCTGTCCAGGACACTACACTTCCCCTGTAAATGTGCCCATATAGCTCAGGTGATGCTGAACAACCTGTGCTGGACTGGAAGTGTCCCTGGTATGGGCTCCTTATTAAACCACTATTGTATGGCATGAAGGAGGAAGCTGTAGTTTAGCCCATATACAAAGGATTTTCTGTCACTGCCCTGAGGAGAGAAGCACCTTTTTTTACATAGTGTAAGATATACACCCCAGGTTACTCCAGCTGGCTTTTAAAGACACCATGACCGCAGTATGCAAGACCATGAGTCTGGAACGAGTCATTACCGCTTTGAGCTGATGAACTTCTAGCATCCGTGGTGTGTGCAGAGGTGGAGGGGAGCAAAGCATTGTTGCAGGTGCATATGTCCATTTAGATGACCTGTTTCCTACTCTGAATCACCAAAAGGGAGAAGATATATCTAATTCTTTGGAACGGACAACCGTGACGTAAAGGAAGTAAAGAGCTTAAAAAATGCTGTCTGTTGAAAGGAAATATTTCATGCGGGAACATGAAAACCCAGCTGTAGATCCAGCATAGCATCCCCCCCAAAGTGGGTTTTATGTAGCTCTTTCCTCCTCCTAACTGACTTTGAAAATGCATAGTCCCGTTTCTAATGGTAAAAAGCCCTCCACACTACTCCAGCCCTCAAATTATTGCATGAAGATAACAGCAAAAAAGGAAAATGCCACAGTGAGTTTGGAGGAAGACCTTTTGAGCTGAGATTTAAGATTAGCCTCTGCTAACCCTGGAATGACCCAGTGAAATTTACCTAAAATTGGCTGGGGGGTTTCTTTGCTCTTTCATTCAAGTCGAGGACTGTGAGCTCCTGCCATGAATGTGAGGGACTTCGGTTGGGACTACTGCACTCTTCTCTCTTCCAGCTCCATGCGATATCTAATATTTCAAAGCAGAAAGCTTCTTGTCCTGCCTGAGTGGCTGTTGCCTGCTGCCAGGAGAACCACAACTAGCTGGTCCTGCCACTCGTGCTCACGTGGCATCTCTACCCAGTGCTAGGGAGCTTCATTTTTAGGGGCCAGCTTTCCCCTCTGGGGAGAGCATCTGGTCTCCTACAGACTTTCAGAAAGATTGTAGGAAATTTAAAACTTTGGGTCCTCTGTCAAATGGGGTTGAAGCTGTCCAAAAGTTTGAAAGTTATTCTCCCTCTTCCTTCTTCC
Source organism: Apteryx mantelli (assembly GCF_036417845.1). NCBI lineage: Eukaryota > Metazoa > Chordata > Aves > Apterygiformes > Apterygidae > Apteryx > Apteryx mantelli. Next base: position 9,634,858 of record NC_090020.1, read on the forward strand.
CTCCTTGGCAGTGAGACTGCATGGGAAAAGAGCCTACGCCACTGATTGCAGGAATGGTAAGATGGAGAAAGAGATGTTCAGCAGTTTGTTGTATTGACAGCTAAAGGTGGCCAAACCTGTTCTTCTGGATTGTTTTTTGCATGTATATGAATGAAATGCCATTAAAGATACTGAGTTGTCATATAGAATCCTCTTTGTGATGAAAAGGGGATCCTGGCTTGGATCACTGTGTTAAAATTTTCCCTGGGTCAGATCATCAGTTCTGCAAAAGCATGTTGCAGAGGCATCAGTCAAGACAATCGTCGGGGTGTGCCTCCAGATTTTGCTCTGTGCACGCTCTTGTGATTCCTAACCTCATCTCAGGGCAGGCTCCTTCAACCGCAGTGCATGGTAAAGGTGTGATGGATGAAGAGGACAGCACTATTGTAATGTCTAATGAAAAGGTGCAAATGCAGTGCTGGTAGCTCTGAAGACTGCCCGCAGTCTCCAGTTATTGCATCCTGGACGGTTCTAGGAATAACATGCCATTACTAATTTGTAGTAACACATAGCTTCTAATTTATTGAAATGGTTTGGGGGTTTTCTTCTGTTTAAAACGAATGGAAAAACTACATAATTAATCTGCTTGCAGCTCATGTTGTATCAGAGATGGCTTTGAGTTTAGAAGGATATTGACTCCTCCAAAGTGTCAAAGCACGTACTCTAGCGCTTAGGGAGGATGCTTGGCTAAATCCAGTCTGCTTTTCTCTCTGATAGTCTGGCCAAGAGGAAACGCGTGGTCTTTACACCAGAGATGAGATTTGTTACGCCGAATGGGTGCAATAGAGAGTGGAACTGCCAGGGACTTACCACATCAATTATCTGCAGCAAAGAAAGCTGAAGCTCAACTACCAGAGGTTGGGAGTCGTTCACCACAGGTCGTTCAAGACGACTGTAGTTTCTCAGCAGATCTCTGTACAAGCGTCTCTGGCCTTCACCCTGCTGAGAGACTAAGGGAAAAGAAAGATGGTTAACATCTGTCATTCAGATGGTCACACAGTCCATGTTGTTTGTTTGCTTGAAAAAATGTCTCTGAATGTCTTTTTAACTTGAAACCGGTTTCCTGAAAAGTAAGGATCTCTAATTCTGCCCATAGGGGTGCTGACAGAGCTTTTCTGTCGTGCGTCAGTCACACAGAAAAACTGGACTCAACCGGGAACCCTCCTGCTGATGGTGCAGGGAGACCAGGCTCTGAAGCCAAAGGGCACCTTCTTGGAAAGCGGCCAGAGGGCTCTTATTTGCTGCTTCCAGAAACCAGCTGCCACGGAGCCGGAGCTGGTGTCATTACCTGAACATACCCTGTGTTTACCTAGCATCACTGACAGGTCCTGTTAGTACCTGGAGCCCTTCTCCGTGCATGTTCAGGAAGCAAGGGTTTGTCCCCAAAATGGGTGCAGGTGCAGATGCTCTGGGCTGTGACTACCCGGGCTCTACCTAAGAGCTGCACCAAACGGGGTGAGGCTCAGAGGCTGCATGTTCGCTGAGGCCAAATTCATCCTGCCAGCACGAGTGTGTACTCCCTGAGTTGTCCCTGCCAAGGAATCTGCACTTTGTATTATTATTACTTTGGAACAAAGCTTTTTTCTTTTTTTTTTTTTTTCTTATGCGCTGCAGCTCCTAGAGTCTTGTGTGTGACTTTTTTGTAACACGTGAGCAGAGCTTTTCACAGTGACCCTGGGACTCTTCTAACAGTGGTGAGATGAATAGCTTTTGACAAGCCACACAAACTGTAACAACCAGTTCCTCCTTCCCCGGTCCCCTGATGCGCTCAGCGAACCCTGCAAGCCTGGGGCAGGCTGCTTTCCACCACAGCAGCGACGCCTTTTAAAATTAATAATATCATTCAGTTTATAAATGTCTTTAATTAGTGTTCCCTTCAGTGTTCCTGATGCTGGAGGGATCTTTGTGGCTTTCGAGTATGACGGTGCCTAGTTAGCAAGGAGGGAGGGTATTTTTATTTATTTTGGTGAGTTATACCAACATGTCATCTTCATGGGCCTTTTATGCCTTTGAATAATATATTATATGGTCATGGAGAACCAGAGAAGCAGATGTAACAGAGCTGCTCCAACATTTTCACTCTCTTTGAAGACAAGCCCTGGCCACAGTTTCTCTACTCCACCAGCTCTGGCAAACTTCCCTGCTAGGAAATTATTTAGATCCTCTGTTATAATTTTAGTATGTAACCCCCTGCCTCCCTTGCAAGGTCCTTGTGTGGGAAGGAGACCGGTGAAGATCACATCACATTTTCCTTTGGAAAGAGGGCCCATGCTCCGAGCCAACGCGCTGCCCTCTCTCTCCCTGCACCATGTCACGTTGCTGTGCTTCAGGGAAAGGATGACCACCTGCACCATGCCTCATCCTTAGCACTCCTGTCGTGTTCACCTTTAACCTCCCTTTGAAACAGTCTACCTCAGCTTTTACTATCAAAACGTGCCCTTTGCCAGGCTCTTCAGGTCGCCGCTGCAGCTGGTACCATCGCTGACGATGTGCAGTAAACCATCCACCCCAGGGGGCTGACGGGGGAGATTTGGGCACAACCCTTTGCTGTGTACCCCGGGCAGCTGACTTTGCGCTGTGTGCTCCAGCCGTGCTGTAACCGGGCCCCTTGCCCCGATAAACCTTGCGAGCTGAAGTAACCCAGCACGAGATGTTTGCACCCGGTCCTCCACCCCTTCTTCACTTCTCCCTTCTGCAGCGTGGTCCTGTTACTTGGTGACCTCTTGTATCTGCAACTGTTAACATAGCCCAGCTGATCTGTTCTGAGCCTGCTGAGCTGGTGCTCGTTGCCATATGTTTGTGTGCTCTTTGGTTTTGTTTACAAAATTGCGTAGGTTCAGAAGCGGTGGAGCCTTTGTGGTCTCCTGGCAAATTGCCGGGGCGGCTGTTGGTGTTGCAAAGGCTTCGCTTGTCTAATCAGGCTGCTATATCCCCATTGCAGTGGCTCTGGAGCAGGAATGGAGAAGGGCAACAGGTCAAAACTGTGTTTTTATAAACTTCTTTCAATCTTAAAATGCTTAGTGTTTCATACTCCGGAGAGATTCCTGCTTTTTATCCCTCTAATGCCTGTGCTAGTGCTTTGTGACATTACATCTCTGAGTGCTAAGTGGAGTGTTTGCTGGTGATGGGGAAGCCGAGGCCTCTCGGGAGCAGCGACAGGATAAGCATTACTGCTGCCAACCCCCCAGCCACAGAAATCTCTACCTCAGTCCCTGGCACTGTGAGCTCCCTGGTGCCTGATATGAAATTTTAAACGAGGCTGGAAGTTGGAAGCCAATTTTTAAGGTTGCCAAGTCAGTCTCCCAAAAGCAATGCCAGACTTACCTGCCTAGGTCTGTTGTGAGAGAGTCCTTACCTGCAAATAACTGCTGGTGGGCATTAGCAAGCAATGCTTGCTTGATGCAGGCCCCTGAGGAGCAGAGAGCCTCTTATGACCCACAGCTTCAGCCAGTGCCCCCCTTATTGCTGAATTAGCTTTGAATCAGCAGGAAAAAAAAAACTATATCTCATTAAAAATTCAGGGAAGAGGAGTGGATGCTGTTTCTCTTAACTTTAGTAAGGCTTTTGACAGTGTCTGCCGTAACATCCTCATTGACAAAGAGATGAAGTATGGACAGTGGTGAGGTGGAATGAAAACTGGCTAACTCTCAAGCTCAGAGGGTTGTGAGCAGCAGCACAAAGCCCAGCTGGAGGCCAGTCACTAGTGGTGTCCCCCAGGGGCTGATACTAGAGGCAATACTGTTTAACGTCTTAATCAGTGATCTGGATGATGGGACGGAGGGCACCCTCAGCATATTTGCAGATGGCACAAAACCCAGAGGAGTGGCTGGTACGCCAGAGGGCTGTGCTGCCGTTCAGAGGGACCTCAGCTGGCTGGAGAGATGGGCAGAGAGGAACCTCATGCGGTTCAGCAAAGGGAAGTGCAGAGTCCTGCACCTGGGGAGAAATCACCCCATGCACCAGTACTTGCTGGGGGCCCCCCTGGGAGTCCCGGTGGGAAATAAGTTGAATATGCACCAGCAATGTGCAGTCATGGCAAAGAAGGTCTATGGCATCCTGGGCTGCATTAGGCAGAGCATTGCCGGCGGGTCAAGGGAGGTGATCCTTCTCCTCTACTCAGCACTGGTGAGGCCGTATCTGGAGTACTGTGTCCAGTGCTGGTCTCCTCAGTGCAGGAGAGATACGGACATAGCAGAGCAAGCACAGTGACAGGCCATGAAAATGGTGAAGAGGCTGGAGCATCTGTCATATGAGGAGAGGCTGAAAGAGCTGGGACTGTTCAGGCTGGCGAAGAGAAGGCTAGGGGGGAACTTATTCATGTGTATAAATACCTGATGGGGAATATAAAGAAGATGGAACAAGGCTCTTCTCAGTGATGCTTGTGACAAGAGACAATGGGCATGAATCAAAACACAAGAAATTCCATTTAAACGTAGGGAAAAGAAAGCTTTTTTATCGTAGGTGTGATCAAACACTGAAACAGGTTGTCCAGAGAGGTTCTGTGGTCTCCATCCCTGGAGATATTCAAAATCCAACTGGGCACAGCCCTGGGCAACCTGCTCGTGCTGCCTCTGCTTGGAGCATGGCGTTTGGACTAGGCAATCTCTGGAAGAGCCTTGGATTGCCTTCCAACCTCAGCCAATCTGTGGTTATGTAAAAATTTTCTTTTGATGGTGTCTCCTAGCCTTATGCCATGGGAGTCGCCTCAGTTCTGGTGCTTCTGCACATTGGAGTTCCTGGCCTTGCAGTGGAGGGATTCATCAGCGTTGGCTTACTGAAGTCTGAAAAGTTGCACGTAAAGAGAAATTGAAAGAGAGAAGATGAAGAACTAGAGTGACCCCTGGCAAAACATCATCGGGGTGGAAACCCAATCCTGTAACCTTCTACCTAAAATAAAGAAATAACTGACTGTTAATACAGATCTTTTTCTTGGATAATGCTTGTGAACATCGCAGCAGCGAAGGCCATTCAGTAGGAACAAATCTAGTCTGATCAAGGCTTCTACCTACTGTTATCTTTCTCTGGGCAAAGGTGGTGATTGTTGCTGTACTCCTTTTGGACACCTGGTAGCATAAGGTGCATGAGCCTGCTGATGGCAGAGAGAGCCTGGGGAAGGAGCTGTGCTCGGAATAACACATGGCCGGCGTGGCTGCAGTGGTGCCAAGGCAGAGGGCATCCTCAGAGAGTTTGCTTATAGTAAGTCTAAGAGGTAATGAGCATGTGCAAAAGTGGCCTCCTGTCACAGAGTGAGGTGAGCTCTGTTTCTAGTGGGAAGAATAGCAAGTATTGACAGACTCTGCAGTAATGTGCTTTGGATGCTAAAGGGCTCTCTACTTTTGTGGAAAGGGCATCAAAGCCATCTGTGGCTCGGAGCTGAAATAAAAAAAAAAAAAAAAAGCTGGACATGAAGCACAGATTTCATTTCTAGCAGAAAATGTAGCAAACATCTAGAAAAAGGGCTGCTCCGTCTTGGTGTCCTCACATCAGGGCTGCTGGATGTCTTTCTTGAGAATTTGCTTAAACCAAAAAGCTGCTGGACTAGATATGGGGTGATTAGGTGACATGCAATGGCCTGAGATAGGCAGCGCATCAGGTCCCTCTAGCTTTACTCTCTGATTAACCTGAGTGGTGGATCCCCTAAACTGCTCCTACAGTTTGCAGACACCTGGAAGGCACAAGGCCAATTAATTAATCCATGGCAGGAATGGGGTCCCCAGACAGCTGTGTGAAGAGCTTTATGAACAGTAGAGGTAGTCATGGAGCAGACTGATTTCTTAGGTACCTCTTCGAATCTCTTCTCTCTCTCCCGCAAAGAAGTCTGCAAGAAGCCCACACTGTGATGCCCACTGTTTGAGCGACATGATCGATAAACTGCTCTCAAAATCTCTTGGGCACACGTGCTATTATCGAATTGTGTCTTTCTTTCTAGCACGGAGTTGATGTGAGTAGCACAGCAAGGTAACCTCCTAGGAACTGTTTCTCTATTGCAGTATGCTACCTTCTCCTCTCTACCAGGTAAATTTTGGCCCCTCCAAATGTATTACTGTGAGACCAGGGAACTTCGCAGGGAGGATGCTGCTGTGGCCTCTGCTGGATCAGGGAGTCCTGTGATAGGGAAGATGAACTTGTAACAAGGAAGCAGGAGGTGGCAGCTTCCCTGTGGGCTTATTTCTGAGGTGCAGATCTCCTGCTTTACACGCCTGTGAATAGCTGTCCTTCTCCTCCTTCATTCCCCTGCATCATGCCTGTCTTGAATTATTTGGGCAGAAAAGAAAGCAAGCCACCTTGCTGTTAGCTTACAGTCTGGGCTGTCTCTCCTTCCACATGCCTGGTCTGCACAGGGGATTTCATCATCTTCGTCAAATGCGGACATGCTGCAATGTCCAGCCAGGGTTAGGCAAAGAGAGGAAGAGTTAAACATGGGATCTTTGTGTCTTAAAAAAAATCAGCAGAGCTTTGGTAGCTGAGCTGCAGAGACCTCCTTAGAGCAAACCTGGAAGCAGGTTAATACTTGCATCCAGCTGTTTGGGTAAAGTGTGGATCAGTAACTAGAAGGAGAGAGGTGTCTCTGATGGGGCTTGCACAGGTAGTTTTTCACAGTGACTTTGAGCCTTCGTGCTATCTATGAAGGGTTTTGAATTCTCTGAGACAGTGCAGTTTAATTAGGTCAAGCTGGAGCTGGCTGATGTCAGCTCCAAGTCAGCAGCTGGGCATGCCCAAGCTCAAGTCTGGACCAAACTCCCCATGCCCTGATGCCAGTGATGGTGAGGAGAGCTGTCTCAATTGGCCTGCATGCTTTGTGGCTTGCTTAGGCATGATGATCTTGATGCGACTCAGGTATCTGATCTGGCGGCACAGCTGAAAATCAATTTTGCGGTGTTTTTTTTCTGTTGGTTTGTTTTTTGTTTTTTGTTTTTTTTTTTAATAAAAACCTCCCTGGGCCCTGGGGCAAAAGTCCAGTTCTTGCCAGCTTCCCAGTTTCGTTCCAGAAGTGGTCTGCTCCTTGACTGAGCGTCACTGGTGTGGCTCACAAAATGGCTTGCTGCACACAAGTATTTATTAAATAAGGCAACGTCACCAGGGGGTTGGGTGGAAGGGCATGGATTCCCAAGATGTTCTGAGCAACATTAACTGTACTTGTTGATCATTCCTTCTCTTGTTCATGGTGTTCCTCAGTTCCTGTGATACCGTTGTTGTGGTACTTATTCACTCCCCCTGCACTTTGTGCAGATACTCCACCACATCTGCATACTTTGTTTCTCTCTCTGTACTGTTCTTTTGCCACATTCCTGCTGCTCTTTTCTTTTTTATTACTGTTTCCTAAAGGAAATTGAGGGGAATTCTGGCCTTTTCTGAAAACCAGTGTCCTTATACTCATAGATCTTATTATGTTTCGTTGTATAATGAATGCCTGCAATCTCAGTATGACTGGAACATTTACACAGCAAAAAAGCATGAGGAAAACCTTTGGGTATCAGAGCTGTCTAACTCCTAGAACCTCGTATATTTTCCTAAAAACCTGCAGACTTTTATGAGGTAACTAACCCTCTATTATTTACCTCTGCTTAGCTTATCACTGAACTCTTACAGGGATTTTAGTTATTTCTTCGGGAATGCATGTGGAATGGTCACAGAGAGATAAACAGCATATGCAATAAGCAATTATGGGGGGAAGTAACAGGGGTAATATCACTGAAAATGCAGGTTATTTCACAGGCAACTTCATCAGCATAAATAATTGAAATTGCAGTATCTCTTACCAAAACGTGGCGTGCTTTACTGCTTTGGTAGCTATAAGAAAGCATTCACCTTAGTTTGTGTATTTTGCAGATTTCGGAGAACGTAAAGCATCTCACTGCCATATGTCACTTAATCCCCAAAGACACAGATGTGTCCCATCTGCTTTTGTTCTTACGTGCAGGGTTGTTGCTTTTGTCTGGGGCTGCAAATGCATTATTTCTTTCAGCGTCCTTGGCTTTAAAACGTATGCCATCACACTAGGTGAAGAGTACTCGCACGGGAACCAAGGGCACGGCAACAGCTGCCTCAAGCCTTCGTGTGTGTGGTGCATGTTTGTGTGTTTGTGTATTTGAATACTTCTCCCATTTAAAACCTCTTTTTAATCTACTTCCCTTCTGCATAATCTTCGATTCTAATCTTTGGTTCTCACTGTGCAGATTGTTTCTGCGTCTTACGCTCAAAACTCATTAGGTACCCAGAGAAATCTAAGAAATGCCATATTTTCCTAGGCAAATTGTATCTAATCTTCCTGATATTGGCCATTTCTGTTTGATTATACCAGTTAAAGGACTCCTAGTAGAAATGGGTATTAAAGGGTATGTGACAAAAGGTTTCAACTCAGAGACTTGAGGCACATGACAACGTGCTAAAAAGAGAATGTAGGCCATTACATAGTGAAAGAACGGATTATTTTTTCAGTGGTTCCTGCTGGCTTGGTGCAGGTGTTTTAAAGACAAGGATATGTGTGTGAGGTGAAGAGACGTGTGTTAGGCTATTACCAACATTGGCATACCTCTCCAATGTAGAGCAGTTATCTGAACTGCTTCATTGCTCTGGAACAGAATCGGAAAGGGAAAAAACCTGTATTGTTAGTGTACTGCTTTTTTTCATTAGCTCCGTACAATACGAATGTAAGTGCTACAGTACTAGACGTAGAGCAGCATGGGAGCAGCAGATGGAGGAGCAGAGGAGCGGAGGGGGACTCACCTAGCTGAGACACGTCACAGCAACCCTTGCCAGCTATGCTGGGATTTTGCGGGGAGGAGCAGTAAATGAAATGGCACAGACCATAAAATCAAACGCACTTCTCCTAGGTAATATACTTTCGTCACAGACTTGCCTTTACTAGGCAGAAAAAAACATTCCTTTTTTCACAAGTCGCAGGTGAGGGACCTTGCCTCAAAACCCTTGCCTCAACGTGATGTTCCTGAGGCAGATGTGATAGCGTTGAACAGCTCGGGGCGATGCAGATGACAGGTCAGAGTGAAAATGCTCCAAACGGCTGTGTCGCAGAAACCAACCAGCCAGTGTGTCCAAAGGTGTTGCAGTGATCTTTCCCCCTCCTCTTCATGACAGTCAGCTGCAGCGGTGGTTGTCCTGGAGTTGGCTGCTTCCTGAAGGATGCATTTTTGTCTCTGGAAGGGCAGCCTTGTCCACCTGCAAGTTGTTCTGCACAGCCATCCTCAGCAGCAACAGTACTCAGAATGAAATGTTCTTCATTCGTCGGTGGCACCTTCCGCCCTCTTCGGCGTCACCTGAGCCCCAGCTGTTGCCCGTGGGCAAGGTGAGAGGGCTGGGAGATGTGAATAGACGCCTTCCCAAGACCTGAAATGGTTTCCTGCTCAGGGCGCAAAACTTACATAAAACTCCCCTGGACCACATTCAGCCCTGTTTTAAGGAGCGCTGCTGAGCTTCTCCCGAGCCCGGCTTAACGCGCTGTTGGCCTGCGTGGCAGGTGCTGTGCTGCTGGCTGGCTGGTGCCAATCCGGAGGTTTTGGGCAGCACAAGTGACTGCAATCAAGGGACTTCTCTAAGAAGTCTGCGGCTGTAGTAGTCTAGGTCTTCAATGACAAGGGGAAGTCTAAATACAGGCGTGAAAATTCCCAGCAGGGAGTCTGAATTTATTTCACTCTGAAAATGGAAGCTGCTTTTAAGATGGTCTTGATGAGTGAAATCGCTGGCTCGGAGCAAATTAGACTTGTGGCCAGTCAAACAAGTGTCTGCAGATACCTGACGCAGGGCACTCACAATTGTGAGAAGTGCTTTGTTTTGGCTGATTCAGTGCAGATTAGCTTATGTGCATATCTAGTGGCTGAATATTAGCTGTATCATGAAGTAAGGGCTGTTTTTCCCCCAGTTTCTGAATGTCACGGGGTCTTAATAATGCCTGAGTGTTTGTTAGTTTTGATCTGCCCCTGTTTTCAGGATGCCAGAAGCAACTACCTCTTCTTCAGGTACAAGCCTGGAGTCCTGGTTTTGCTGGAATCTGCGGGGGTATGAAACATATGGCTTTCCTTGCTGTACTCTGCCAGGCAAACCTGTATTGACGGACTGACTCTGATCCTCACCAAGAGGAGCAATGAAGCACAGTGAAAATAAGGCACTTTCAGGCAATGGGAGAACTTGATTTGGACTTGACTTTAGCCTCTTGGGATCAAACCTTCGGTAACTCCAGTATAACAGTCTGAAATTATGCCAGTGCAAACAAATCAAAATTGGTGTCCCAAGTGTCCAGGTGGAGTAAAACTGTCATCTTGTGATTCAGGAGCAGATGTCTGCACGTGTGAGACATTTGCTGCTGTAAGAGATCCGAATGAGCCTGAAAAGTGAAAAATGGCCCCATGCTGTCTGGCCTGCTCTCTTGCATGCCCTCCTGTCCCCGAAAGGCTGGTGTCATTACTGGCTGGCAGTCAGCTTGGCCCTTGAACAAAACGCTGCTGCAGAGGGTATGCTGCAGGGTAGCTGCTTGGCTTCCTTAGAAAGGCATGTCTTTTGCCTTGAAGCGACCGGCTGAAGGCAGAGTTGAAGGATAGAAAGGGAGAAAACCTCATTTGGTGCAGAAATATAAATCCTGAGCTTTGAAAGCCTGCTGGAAGAACCTAGCTGTAATTCCCATCGACACAGATATTCCGGGTACCTTGCATACGTTGACCAAGTTCTTTAGACTGGAGTTGCCATTAATTAGCATGTGTGAGATACTTTAACTTTGTGTTGTGGTATCAGCTGGAAGGTCCCACTGGGGGTGAGAGCCCCCTTGGGCTAAACCTCGTACAGCTGCTTGGTGGGAAGGTGTTGCCAACTGAAACAGGGAAGAGCGACTGCATGGCAACTTAACCCATAGGGATGAGCCCAAGCACCAATATCAAGCCCATGGGAAAGCTCGGAAGGAGCCTGGACTGGGGAGGAGGGGAAGGGTCTGCTTCGCAGTTGTTTGTGAGGACCTTGAAGCTTTCAATAAGTAATCATGAAAGCAGCATGAATAATGCTTTCTAGTCCTAGCCTTAGCTAGGGTGGACTACTGAAAATTTCCTGGATATCCTGTGGCTCCTTCAACCCCAAATCTGCTGCAGTGGAGTGAATCTGCAGCAGTGAGAGACGGTTTTAGCTGTGTGATTTGGCAAGCCCCTTCCTTTGTTTACAAGATGTGCTTTCCGGGATCCAAGGGCAAACCAGGCTTTTGTTTCTCTGAGAATTCATAGATACATTTTGACCTTGGAGAGGGTTTTTTTAATTAGCTTTCTATCTGGCTACAGTGGAACTGAGCCCTAGGAATACATGGATAGCCGTGACAGCTGTGCAGTGATTTGGCTCCTAGCACGTGTGTCTGGGCTGTGCACGTGCATGTGGACTCCTTCTGTCCCGCCTGGAGGAGCACCTTCAGGGTTGCCTAGGAGTCTCTGACTTCCTGAAATTCCTAGGCCCTTTTGTCGATGGTATGTGATGCCTGTACAAGAACGGGTCTAATTCAAAGTTGCTGCCTGTTTGCCAGCTCTGAAGCTCTCAACTTGAAACTCGGACAACTGCAAACCACCTAACAACTATTTCTTTCATTCTTTATTTCCTCTTCCTATTGTTCCAGCCGCTCCTCCTCAGGCTAGATTTGAGTGTGCTGATGACTTTTCTAAAGTGGCACGATATTCAGGGAGAAATAATCCGTCATCTCACATGCCGTGTTTCACCACCCTGCAGGCTCAAGATGAGGAATTTCTTCTCCGAAAAGGGCACAAGATGGCTAAGAATTATGGAATGAATTTTCTGAAACTCAATATGAACCCCTACATTAGGCTGCTTCCCGCCACACCCCAAACCTCCTGTCTCAGAGGAGAAGAAAACACTAAGCAGCAACCTCCTTTACGGACAACCTATATTCAGCCCCACTGAGCCCCCCCACTTCTGGAGTCATGTGTCCCACTGGGGCTCCTCAGGGCAGCACGAGGCAGACACTGTCTCGTGGAGTGAGTCTAGCTGAGGCCATGGAGACGAGGAGGGGCCTGGAGCACGGCATGTCCAAGGAGAGGCAGACAGAAACGCTTTTGGTTTTAGCCTGGGAACGAGAAGGTGAAGGGGAGCTCCCCTAGCTCTCTCCAGCTCCCGTGTGAGAGGGCACTGAGATGATGGAGCCAGACTCCTCCAGGAGGTGCACAGGGACAGCGACAAACAGACACAAGTCACAACACGGGGCATTGCCAGGGGACCAGTGGAGAATTTTTTTCTCAGGAGGGTGGCTCACCTCCCGAGAGAAGGGTTCAGCAAGGCTGTAGCATCTCCATCCTTGGAGATCTTCTCATCTCACTGCACAAGGAGCAACCGAACTGAGTTGTCCCTGCTGTGAGCAGGGGGTTTGGACCAGGTGACCTCTGGAGATCCCTTCCAGCTGAATTATTCTGCAAGTCTAGGTTTCTACATAGATGCGATCCTCTCTCACCCCAGCTGTGCTTTGCAATCTACCGCTTTATTTTCTCTCTTGATATGGTGGGGATCAAAGCGACCAGTGACTCTTTCCCACATAGTCTCAGCTGAACTTTAGGGAAGATGGTGTGCAGTCTTGTCAATCCCACCTGCAAACTGTGGCTTTAGGCTGTTATTTGAACAGCAGCAGACTTTCCAGCTGTCGCTGTGTTAGCCTCCAGCTATTAATAATTCCCATAATTCCCATGGCGAATTCAGCCAAAGGGAGTGGGCAGAGGTCCCTCTTGTCCTGGACAGTGGCATGGAAAGGAAGGCTTGACACCTCTCTCAGGGAACGAGGCGGGAAGGGTGAGCTCCTCACCATCCTCAAAGGGAAACGAGCTCTCCTTAAAATCTGTCCTTTCCTCTAAATCCTTTGTCCAAATCCAGCCTGCATTAAGGAGAGAAATGAGGACTGGTAACTGACCTGTCCTCACTCAACTTTCTGGAAGGTGAAAAGCACTGCAGACATCCATTTCAGTGCTCTGTGCACCACAACTCATAGCAGGTCATCCAGCTGACTACAGGTTATCTTTCCATTGCAAACTACTGGCTTAGTCATGAGCCCTGAGCGGGAAGACAATGTTATTTCCAGACACATCATCTGATTCTCACCTCTGACTTGTCATTTGCTGCTTTCCTCAATGCAGAAATTACTTGGTAAGCAGCACTTTTTCTGCAAGCCAGATTTGCTCAGGAGTGTACTCCAAACCAGCAACAACCTCCGTTCTACCTATTTTATTCCCATGGATATTACTCTTTCCTCTCTTCCTTAACTGGATTATACAGGGTCTCTGTGTAGTGAGCATCCTCTGGCAACCATGTTAGGAGCTGTGCAAATTGTTTAGAACTACTTTAAATGCATACTAGAGTTGGGGAGACATTATCTCTCTCTCTCTCTCTCCATGCTTATGACAAACAAGTAAAACTCTGTGCTAATCCTTGGTTCAGGATGTGCAGTGAAATTGAATGGATTTGGGGTACTTATGTCCCCTTGAAAACTACAGCCATCAGGCTTAGATGAGAATATTCCCTGCTGTGTGATTGAAGTAGCCACGCTCTCAGACTCTGGGAAGAGTCATTTCATCACGCCGGCACAAGAAGCAAACATGCTGTTCACCGTTCCCTCTGCACCATGGAGATATTAAATGGAGATTATCTTTCTGTGCTTGGAGAAGTTTTCAGCTGCTGACAAAATCATGCAATATGCTACTGCCATCACTAACTCATCCTCTTCCCTCAAGTCTTCGGAGAGCAGACCAGAGGGAGAAAAAAAGGTCTGGAGCTGTCTTTAAAAACTGAATCTTGTACCTGAAATGGGAACTTCTGCTTTGAGACGGTCAGATGGCCCCCGTGCTGAGCCTGGGCTGAAGGCTCCTCAGACACTACCTGGCATTGTCCCAAACTCCATGCAAATGCTACTTTCTTGTGCACTGTTACCTTTGTGGACTCTCAAACTCAGAGCACTATTCCAATAGGCAACTATACCAATAGGTCCTGGTGAGGTTGGGGCCCAGGTGCTTTTCCTGGATCCTCTCACTCTTCCTAGCGAGATTTGGGAACAGTTAGCACAGAAAGATGTAGCCCAGATCACTGTCAGCTACTGCGCATGAAAAGAGCTCCAACTTTCTTGGAGCCTAGCGACATCTCACGAACAGGACCTGGGCCAGTCCCAGAGTTACAGCTGTGCCTACTGCAATGCAAAGCAGTAAATGTACATATAAGATTAGTGAGTTAACATGAAGTCTTCTTCACTGAAATGAAAAGTCGATCTCAAGGGGCATGCATGTGCAGCAAGTTGCTGTAGCAGACAGTAACACACAGCAGATCGTCTCAGGAGACTTGCCTAGGACTTTGCCTGCATGTCTTAAATGTGTTGACGTGTCCCTGCCCATGGGACCCTGTGTGTCTGTATGCCTGAGCAGGCAGCTAGCATTGCTTGCTGGAGTGACCAGACTCTGGTGTGCATGCCCTTAGAGGTTATAGCAATGGCTATAATGGGCATGGACAGTAATTTCCCCTCTCTGCAAGGTGCATGTGTGGCATCTTTTCAACCAGTACAGAAGAAAAGACCTACTTGTTCAGGCACAAACCTTTCTCATCTCTTTCTATTTTCGACTTTTTCCAGATCCTTTGCAATCTTTTAAACTCTGTGTCATCCCAGGAACGCAGAGGATCCGGGGAACTGGGGTGAGTGTGGCCTTCAGCCTTCACTTAAGGGTGTGAAAGACTCTCAGTGATCTGACTTTTGCACCAGGTGCTTGCCTGGTAACCTGTATGAGGTTCAAAGGTAGAGCTCTTCCGCTGACCACCTAAATTCACATGACTTTACATGGCACTCCATTAAGGCACAGGACTTCTAGCATCTGTCGGACTGGGTTTTTCCGAAGTAAACCAGTTTGCTCTACACAGTTCAGTGCAATTACATCAGTTCTACCGAGTTAAGGTCCAAAGTTTAAACTCCATATATTTAAATACCAGCCTTGATTCTTCCCTCTACAGAGACCTCTAAACCCAGGTCACCTCAGTCTAACTAGCTCACATTAAACAAATTGCAGCTTGGCAGCAGAATTGGGCTTTTTGAGACTGTCTTGCCAATGGTATTGCTGCTGCAAGAACAGCACCTGCTTGCATGGAAGTGAACCAAGGACAGTAACGAAGATTTGCTCCTTGAGCTGACCAGTTGTGCTCTAAGGTGATCACCAGGACTGGGCTAAGACCACAGAGATACAGGAAGCATGAAATGAGCGTGGAGTTCAACCCTGCGCTGTGAGTGAGCCAAAGACGAGCTGTTTTGCACAGGCTGAAGAAAACCAAGCCAGGCTGAGCGACTTCATCGCTTACGTCTGTAAGCTGGTTAGCTCGCTTGCAGCCTCGCCTGCTGTGGATGTGCCCCGTGCTGCTCAGCTCTTCCCTTCCCAGAGGGGTGGCAGCGGGGAAGCTCTGTCCTTCCCTTGGCTGTGCCTTGGCTGGGCTTTTGAAAGCCTCATGGCCAGAGGGTGGCTCTGCTGCTGGGCTGCACAGAGCAAGGAAACCAAGAGGTCTGAAGACCACACTGATGCTGCCTCTTGTGCTTGCACAGAAACCTGCCTGAACGAGCAGATGTGGGGGCAAAGGGGTGGTTGTTTTCACCATTCAAGGGTGCCGCAAATATAATTCTCAGATTTGCTGTCCAGTGCAGAGGGTGTTAGCCCATTGGGTAAATCGCTGGGCCTAAATACACTTGATTTGTGGCTCAACTTAATTCTTATTTCCCTGTGGCAAAGTGAAGGCTTGACTTTTTTTTTCTTTTTTTTTCTTTAAAACTAAAAGATGATGACAACAGGCCAGCCTACATTTCATGTCAGCTTTGGTCCTGTAGGTTAAGTTGGTGAGGAGTCTCGGTGCCAGGAAACCGTGAGGAGGGGTCGTTTGCCATGACCGGCAGCCCAAGTTGGTGCTTGGCTGGAGCTGGTGTTAGGACGCATTTGGGAAGGAGGGCTGCAGCGCCCTAGCAAGAAGGGCATGTCTGCCAGGGCTCCCAGCGGTGGTGCAAGCGAAGCTGGGATGAGGCTGCCAAAGCAAAAAGTTGCGAAAGGACTGAAAAAAGTGATGCAGGGATTTTTTTTTTTTCTCTTCTGGCTTATTTCCTGTCCTTCCCCCCTGCTCTCCCCCCCCCCCCAACTTTCCTGTCTAAAGGCCTTGGAGGAGGTTTTAGTAAGTAAGAAATTGTTATGAATTCTGTTGGAACAAGGCAGCAGCGTGCGAGAGTGATGTTAGTTACGACGGAGTCGCTGTGACTTCCCCACGTGGGTGCAGTGGGTGATCCTGGGGGAGTTCATTCGCAGTGCCCTGTCAGAACGGCTCTGCTACGGATAACTTGCTAATAACATCTTTATTTTTTTCTCTTCTCATCCCTTGACCAGTTCTTGGGGCTTTTCTTAAAAAAAAAAGAAAGAAAGAAAGAAAGAAAGAAAGAAAGAAAGAAAGAACCCTCTATCCCTATAGAAGGGGGCATGTACAGACCATCCTGATTAGAGATTCATTTTGCTCCGTGTTAGCAGCTGTCTGTAAAAGTGCATACTTTTACATATAAACAGCTGGTAAAAGCACCTAATAACAAACTGTCTGAATTATTTATAAAAGCAGTTTGTGTCTTCACAAGCTGCTCAGAAAAACCGAGCGTTGGCCTTGATGAATTAGTGATTACACTGTATTTAAAAGGCAGTATTTTAACCACTCAAAGTGGCACTGCACACGAACTGAGTTACATCATAACTAGCTGCTATCAATCACCGGGCTGTTAGTTCAGCTCCTGGAGAAGCACAGAAATATCTTACAAAGAAAGAGAGCAAAGCTCTCGGTTAAGGGAAGTGGGGGAACACATCTCTGCAATACCTCTGCCACTTTAGGTAGCTGAAAAGTGGGGGTACGGCGGTGAAAGGTGCAGATGTTTTGCAGATTCGTATAAGCTGATGAGGAATTATATGGGTGCAAGGGACACGTGTGGTCCAGTGCAACATCATGTAGACGTCAGCTTCCTGTGCCCCTGGGCTTCTGGAATATGTGGACCATGTTATACTCTCTGCTTTAAAGAGACAATCCTCATTTCCCTGTGCAGAAATCGTGCATGACAGGACATAGTCCTGCACATCTGGAATACTCAGTGTTAGAACTCAGAGTTGCTGAAGGCAAACGCGTTTCACATAAAAAGCTGACCTTTTTAGGGAGTAATAAAAGCACACTTTGTGTAGGATCCTGAATATCATTCAGGATTGTTGCAATTTCAGCTTCTCATTTAAAAATCCTTTATTAGCTTTACAAGCCTCCATGTTTCGGAAGGATAACACAGTCCCTGCTTTTGTTTGTAACACACTGGAACTTCGGGATGTACAGTTGGTCACACTGACAACTTAGACTACAAGACTACAATAATTTACATCATTTTGCATGTTTAAGTCTTACAGAATGATGCACAGAAAATAAACAGTTAAGAATTTTTCTTCTGGTCATATTTTCTTAGCAGAAAAACACCATTTCAGCCTCACACCTATAAGGCTCTAATAGCCAGCCTGTCCAGCCAGCAGTTACAGTTTCTTATTCCCAAAAAAGCACTAATAAGGTAAATCTCTAAAGGAGATCAAGAACATTTTCCTCTTGAAAATCATTCAATGCGTTTCAACCATTTCAATACATTTCTGAAAGTGAAAATAGCTGTTTTCATTTAAAAAAAATACAGCTCTTCCCTTCTTAAGATGAGAAGGTGCTCAGTAGCATAAAATCCAAAGACTTAGTCAAACTGGTTACAAAACTCCCCTTAACTTCAGTGGGACCAGGACTGGATTCAGACAAGGTTTAGACTGCACGCAGAGGTAAGTCCTAAAAAGAGAGCAGGGAGCTCTCAAGGCGCAGCAAGCTGAAGCGCCAGGAGGAGGAGTCACCAAGCCCTGTAGCCATGCGTGCCGGCGGGAGGGCATCAGCGGCCTGCTATTGCGTCCTGGCAGCGCAGCTAGGGTGCGCGTCTTAAAGCCAGCGGGTTTTGCATACGGCCTCATGATGAGCGCCAACGTGGAAGAGGCAAGCATCAGCAAGAAGCATGCTGTTACTGAGCAGCTTCAGTAAGGTTTTGCTGGCAAGTGCAGCCCTGGCAATGGGTTGCGGGCTGCCCTCCTAAGCAGGAGCTCTGCCCCGTCGGCAGCTGAGGGCTGCTAGCAGAGCAGCTGCAGAAAGACTCTGGGCACAGGGCGTTTGTTGCAAAAAGCTCCTTTATTGGGCTAGTGGCAGCAGTGCTGCTGCCCTGGGCAAGGGAGTTTCTGGCTGCAGGGCTCTGGATGCTCGGTGGCTGGCGGCGTGAAGCCTGCCACTGCATCTCTGGGCAGGAAGACCTCTTTCAGCACGTTTAGTGCAAGAGGCTGCTGAGGGGTCCCTGCAGGTGCCCGGCGTCGCAGAGCCAGCACCTCGGCGACCGCCACAGGCACCCTCCTGTTGCCTGAGTGGAAGCCATGGAGGCATGTGTCCAGCAGGCAGCGATGCAGGCACGTGGGGATCTCAGAGAGGTGCTGCCGCAGAGGCAGGAGCCTGCGGAGGTGTATCTCCAGCTGTTTCAAGCGGAAGGGGGAAAGCAGCGATGTGTGGAGGAGAGAGGCGAGGCGGTGCAGACGCTGGAGGTGGCGTGTGCCCTGCAGGGCATGCGTGGCACAGTGCACTTCTGCAGCAGCGCTGTACTTCTGGAGAGGCCAGCCCGGGCTCGCTGGCTGGCCAGAAAATGCCCAGGTTGCCTTGCTGCATGCCAAAGAGGATGTTGATGAGCAGGGTGCTCTCGGAGGCGTTTGCCAGCTGGAGCTTGCAGGTGCGGGAGGAGGGCAGCACCATGAGCTGGCAGCAAAGACCAGCTCCTCCTGGCTGACGTTGCTCTGCTGCTGCTGCTGCTGCATGAGGTGCTCAACCTCTTGCTGCAGCCGAGCCATCTCGTGCCTCAGGTGCTGCACGCGCCGCTGCACCCGCTCCTGCGTGCCCAGATCCACCTGGTCACTGACCTGGAGCGGGTGCTGGACGATGCCCAGCACAGCCAGGACGAGAACAAGACACACAGCCATGGCCTGTAGGAGATGGGAGAGCAGCGAGTGAGCGGGGCTGGCTGCGAGAGAGCAGGCAGCTTGGCAGCAGGAGCCGGCAGCACTTGTGCGAGCAGCTGCCAAGGCGGCCCCGTGGCCGGCCAAAATTTGTTGATGGGGGCAGGATGGAGGGTGAAACGGAGGGTCCCAAGACTACACATCAGCAGGAGAAAGAGAGAGAAGAGCTCTAATCATTTATGGCCATGAACACTGATCAGACTTCAATAACTACAGGGGATACTGCATTTGTTCTGTAGGCGCCCACGTCAGTGGATCAACTGACTGCATCCCAGTTGAGTGGATCAGCTGGTGTACGTGTTTCTCCCCGAGTTCATCCAAAGAGCGTGACTGTCTCCCAGAGTTAGACCAACATGGGGGGAAGCGTATACGTGGCTCAGCCCAACGTAGAGTATAAAACGTGAACAACTCGCAGAGGAATTTTGACGAGAGCAACGGGCTTGAGCTGGCTTCAACCCACGTCGTCCTTCCCAGGGACTGGGGACACGCAGCGTCATGACGGTGAACATATTATAGAGACTGGTAATGGGAATCCCATTAGCATATTGCAATTGCTATATTTTGCTAAGTGTAGCTTACACTTGTATGGTGATTTCAGTAGCTTGCTTTATCACTCCGCTAAATCAAAAATCCCAGGTGGCATCAAATTTCTTCAACGAAATAAATTTTGATATTAAACATTACACTCTGCATGTGTGGAATATCTAAAAGAACTTGGCCAGAGGGTATCGGACTCTGACACTTGGATTGCTTTGCATGACTCCCGCTGTGCATAAGCCGTCAATTCAATAGGATACGTTCAACCTGAAATACGTTATTTTTTAAGTCGCATGTTCTCTTTCTACATCTTAGTTTGTGTGTTGCAGTTCTTAATCTCAAGCGCTGCTGTCCACCCTGGAGCTAACTGCCTTGCTAAAAATGACATAAAACTTGGTGTGTGGTTTATTGCTCGGTTACTCTCCTCATATCTTATTTTAGCTCTATGAGCTAGCTAGGATTATGGAAATACTGTGTATTGGAAAAGATTTTGGACATAGCCGTAGTAGAATAGGAAGAAAAAGCCAGAACTACAGTCTTCAGAGAGAACCCAAGGCTTGTTATTGCTTAAAGAAATTTGTAGCTCTTTCAGGACTTCAGAAGCACAAGGCCCAATGAAATCGTTTTTTTAATGAAACCTGGCCACAGATTGCTTTATATATTGGTCCAAACCTGCCCAAGCGTATGGACAGAAAGATTAAAGGAAACCTGGAAAACAAAGGAAACAGATAAAAGCATAGAGGAGAAAATCGGGCCAGTTTATACTGTCCTAGTGGCAGTATGTACTTTCTAGGCCTTTTGTTCTCTGGCTCCTTAAGCTGCAGCGCTACAGATTTCAGCCATGGCCTTGTTTGTGTGGTAGAGAGGCTTTCTGTCTACGGAAAATTGCAGTTGTGGTCTAATGTTTTGGGGAAAGACTGTTAGCCAGGTTTCTTCCAGCTGTTGGTGGGATCTCTGCGACGTTGTGCCTTCAGAGCTTTTTCTTCTGCTTTAAAGAAAATTAAGGGAAATGCTATATTCTTCCTAGACCTTTCTGTCAGAAGTCAGAGGAAAAATGCTTCCTCCCTTTCGTCCACTGTATATGACCGCTAAAACAAAATGAACCAAGCGGTCTCTCTTCAGGTTTGTCAGCTGGCAGAAGAGCCCTGTAGTCAGCAGATGTACTTCTGGCGTAAGCCTGCAATCTCGGCACAAACTGCGATTCTAGAGAATAGAGTCATTGCCCATACTAACAGGAAAGGACAGAAACTCAACGTTGTAGAGTGTTACAAACGTGTGAAAATAGTACTACTATTGCCTCACCCAAGTTGCCTCATCTGACAAATCCAGGCTTATTCCAAATTAGTGATATCCGCAGACATTGTGTCCTAACCTGCCTCTCTTTCGCTGTCTCTTGAAGAGTTACAGTGGTGACCTACTGGAGTGGAAAGCCTGCTTGAAACCTGAGGGCTGAAAAGATGATTAAATCTAAAATCTTGCTGTTAGGGAGAGAGGGCAGGGCACAAACATATGTTAAATAGACTGATAGTTCACCTTTTTCGTAAGTACAGTATGTATATAATTTTTATATGTAGCTTATAGAACATCTACTGCATGTTTAATGAATGGCATGTGTCCTATTAGGAAAACTTCATGTTTGTTTTGGAGTCACTGGCTATGACTGCATCAAAAAGACAAAAAACTACTGTGCTATTAGTTTGAAAGGACTTATCCACACATTCAGTGGCAAAGTTAAATTGCTCCCTTTAACTCACTGGACACAAGAGTATTGGTATCATAAAAGAATTACCAAGATTTCTGTGTTTGCCATCTTTGGGAAATGGAAGCCATATGTTAACGGAGGACAAATGTCCGTATCAAGAAAATTAGTGGCTGTGTAAAGCTTTGCAGGAGACCCTTTTCATCCTTAACGCACTATTTGGTGCTTCTTCAAAAGATGGTATTTCAGAAGAAGTAGAACCTATTAATCTGGTCATGTAGGTTTTGTAAAAACAGATGCGGATATGTTTGTTTCCTGAAAGCTAATCTAACCTTTTTTCTAAAAAAACAACAAAAAAAGGGGGGGCATATTTCTAAATGTGTACCTTTATCTTGAAAGATTACATTTATTGCTTGGCAGTCCTTGTGACCAGCACTGCTTAACATTCAAAATATGTGTTACCAAATCAGTGACATGCAGCTTTGTCATGTTGAAAAAGGTTACACATACATCCTGAAAGAATGCAGATTCCCAGCTGGCACAACTGTAGGAGATAACGAGTTGTCATTGCTTCAAAGCTCTGGAGTTTCCTATGTATTCTGCTAGTGTTTTGCGGTCGTAGTTGCACAGTGCATTCTTGTTTTTGAGTTGGACAATCTGTCTATTGGAATTCAGGGATCTTGCAAAAGCTGTTGTAAGAGGTGCTTGTGAGACTGCTCTGGCTGAATCTGGATTCATTCCTGATGACTGCATGTGTGGAAAAGACGTTGCAGGTACAGGAGGAGGCTAAAGAGGCTGCAAGTGGCTGCTGTTTAGATAAAGCTTTAGAGTACGCTTCTTCTTGATCCAGCGTTGCTCAAAATTCTCTTGAAACGCTCTAATATTTTTCAGCTCCGTCTTCCTTCCTGTGCCCCCATCAGGTATTTAGACGCAGGCATCTGGTGCCTTGCTGCACCATCTCTTCTCCCGGCTGAGCTGAGCAGGGAAAGCTCTCCGAGCCTCTGCTGCTATGAGAGACACTGCAGGCCCTTGAAGATGTGGGCCCTGCGCTGCCCTTCCTGCAGTCAGTGCATGTCTCTGTTGCACTGGGGAGTCCAGCACCGCGCATGGCAGCGCAGATGGGGCCAGGCCAGTGCTGAGCAGAGGGTAAGGATGCCCTTGCTTGACCTGCTGACTACGCTGCTCCTCATGCATGAGGAGCTGCTGTTGGCCTTGCTAGGTGCAAGGGCACCTTGCTGGCTCCTGGTCAACCTGTGCAGCAGGAGCAGAGAAGGCCCTCCTTGTTGCGGGGCATGCAGGGCAAGAGCATGAAGTCACCAGGCACCAGCAAGGGAAATGGGCAAAGAAAGACGACAAGCAATGGAGGCATGTGTCCAGCAGGCAGCGATGCAGGCATGCGGGGATCTCAGAGAGATGCTGCCGCAGAGGCAGGAGCCTGCAGAGGTGTATCTCCAGCTCCTTCAAGCGGAAGGGAGAAAGCAGCGATGCGTGGAGAAGAGAGGAGAGGCGGTGCAGACGCTGGAGGTGGCGTGTGCCCTGCAGGGCATGCGTGGCACAGTGCGCTTCTTCAACAGCGCTGTACTTCTGGAGAGGCCAGCCTGGGCCCGCTGGCTGGCCAGAAGATGCTCAAGTTGCCTTGCTGCACGCCAAAGATGATGTCGACGAGCAGGGTGCTCCCGGAGGCGTTTGCCAGCTGGAGCTTGCAGGTGCAGGAGGAGGGCAGCACCACGAGCTGGCAGTGGTGGGATGGAGGCAAAAGGCGCCAGGCTTTTTGCACGACTTGCTGGAACCAGCGTGCGGTTTTCTGCACGTTGAGGTAGGAGAGGGTGCAGAGGGTGCGTAGGAGGCAGGGGCCCTGCTTTGTGGCCAGCTGTGCCTGGGGCTGGTGCAGGAAGCACAGCACGTCGCCCAGCACCCGCTGCCTGGGGCACATGCACTGCAGCTCCACGCGGACACAGCCGTGCTGCGGGGCGCCGGCCACCTCCAGGTGGAAGGCATGCCCGGGTGGTGGCCTCAGGGGCACCAGCAGCCTGTAGCTGCTGTTGTCCTGGCAAGGGCTCCAGCCTGCACAGGCCCTGCCCACGCGGATGCCTGGTGCCAGCCGTGGGAAGAATGACTGGCAGGTGAGCACTTGGCAGGCCGCGAGCAGCTCGCCCACCAGCTCCTCCACCACCTTCCAGGTGTTGGCCGAGTCCTGCGCCGGCCACTGGAGGTGCTGCTGCAGAAACCTGCCCGGATGCCCGCATTGCTCTGCGCGGTCCTCCTTCTCCTCCTCTTGCTTGCTGCGGGAGGTGCTCGGCTGGCTCCTGCTCTCCGACTGCCCGTGGCGCTTCCTGGCCAGCCAGCGGTGCCCCAAGAGCAGCACAAGGGCTCCCGCAGGCTGCCAGAGCCGCCACCAGGCGCAGGCAGCAAAGACCAGCTCCTCCTTGCTGACGTTGCTCTGCTGCTGCATGAGGTGCTCAACCTCTTGCTGCAGCCGAGCCATCTCGTGCCTCAGGTGCTGCACGCGCCGCTGCACCCGCTCCTGCGTGCCCAGATCCACCTGGTCACTGACCTGGAGCGGGTGCTGGACGATGCCCAGCACAGCCAGGACGAGAACAAGACACACAGCCATGGCCTGTAGGAGATGGGAGAGCAGCGAGTGAGCGGGGCTGGCTGCGAGAGAGCAGGCAGCTTGGCAGCAGGAGCCGGCAGCACTTGTGCGAGCAGCTGCCAAGGCGGCCCCGTGGCCGGCCCAAGGCGCTGCTGTGCACAGCTCGGCCCTTGCAGCCGGGCGGGCGGGCGGGCGTGCGAGGAAGCCGCGGGGCTGGCGCTGGTGGCCCGGCCCTCGTGCAGCCCAGCCTCGCCCCCCGCGCCACTCACCCTGCCAAGGTTGCTGCAGCCGGCGCTGTCCCAGGCTGCACTGCCGTGGGGGCAGCCGCGCTGCGGGACCAGCGCCTGCGGGCGCCGCGGTGACAGCCCCCTGCCTTTGTGACTCGTGCTCTGTGCTGTGGCGGGGGTGCTGGCAGCCCCTGTGCAGGGCCAGCAGCCAGCCCTGGCCGTCGTCGCCAGCCCTGTGGCGCTGCCGCACACCTGCCCTGGGCAGCCGCAGCCGCAGCCCCGGCCCCGGCCCCACACGGCACCACAGGGCCCCACAAGGCGCCCCAAGCCCGCGCAGCAGCAGCGCACAGTGCCCTGGGCTGCCCTTGCCAAGGCGGCAGAAGCAGCCCGGAGCCCTCAGCCCTGGCAAGAGAAAAACAGGAGCTGCCCAAGTGTCACCAGAATCGGGAATAAAACTCCCTAACACCAGTGTAGCATTAAGAAGCAGGCGTTCTCTTTATTACGGCGTCGGATGCATGGGGAATCGCTCCGCCCAGTGTGCATGCCGCATGTCGCATCATCCAAAGTTTATATTGCTCTGTTACATACATATGCATTAGATTTCCTGGAATGAGTATACATATTCATTCTATTTCCTGGAACCAATTATCATATTTTCACAGCCATTACGCATGCGGCCTGAGTCTCCGGGGGGCTTCTGTGGGGGGCTCTGGTGGTCCCTGAGGGTCTCTGGTGGTCCCTAGTGGTTGCTGAAGAGGTGCCTTTTCCATGAATTCAATTCAATTTCCAAGAATTCAATTTGTTGGCTGCGGAGACGAGGGGAGAGGGTCTACAGATGAGCACAAGCCTGTTGAATTTCCTAGGACCAAGAGGACATCGTGTATGCAAAAGGAAGGCTCAGGTAGGGAAAGACACTGTGATTTATTCAGGTCTCGAGATTTCACAAGGACCGCGGAGACTGGGAGCCGACAGAAAAGAAGCCATCTGCCAAACTGCAGAAGCAAGAACTGCACGAGAGCTGAGGGCATTCTTGGGTATGGCCGGGTGGTGCAGACTGTGGATTCCCAACTACGGGCTATTAGTAAAATTCCTTTATGAAATTTTGACGGGGTCAGACGAGAACTTCCTCCTATGGACCCCCAAATGCCAAGCAGCTTTTAGGGATTTTAAAAAGGCTCTGATGTCAGCACCTGCATCGGGACTGCCCCATTTGTCTAAACCCTTTGAGCTATTTGTCCACGAACGACAACATCTCGCCCTGGGTGTGCTGACTCAGAAATTGGGAATGTGGAGAAGAGCTGTGGGATATTTCTCCAAACTATTGGAGAGTGTGCGTAAAGGATGGCCAGGGTGTTTGCATGCTGCAGCCGCAACTGTTCTTTTAATCCAAGAAGCTAGAAAATTAACAATAGCACAAAGAATCATAGCGTATGTTCCGCATATGGTGATTTCTGCCTTAGAACAAAAGGGGGCACATTGGCTGTCTCCAAGCCGTATGCTCAAATATCAAGTTATCTTGTTGGAACAGGATGATGTGGAACCCAAAACCACCACAGCAATCAACCCGGTGATGTTTCTGAACTCAGAAGTAAGGGACCCCGAACCCTTGCACCATGATTGTCTGCAAACCATCGAACACGTATATTCAAGCAGACAAGATCCAAGAGATGAACCGTTAACTAATCTTGAGCTGGAACTGTTTACAGATGGTAGCAGCTTTGTACGAGATGGGAAACAGAGGGCAGGATATGCAGTGGTTGCAACTACGTGGGCAAGAGAGGCTGGGGCCCTACCCACTAACACGTCAGCCCAGAAGGCGGAATTGATAGCATTGGGACAAGCCCTGAAGACAGCTGAAGGGAAAAAGGTAAATATATGGACTGACTCAAAGTATGCATTTGGGATAGTCCATGCACATGGGGCTATCTGGAAGGAGAGAGGATTGCTGATGGCTCGAGCATCACCTATTAAATACAAGGAAGAAATTCTCCAACTTCTACAGAATGTTCAAAAACCTGAGGAAGTGGCAATAATGCATTGCAAGGCACACCAATCTGGAGAAACCACAGTAAATGTGGGTAATCAATTAGCTGATAAAACTGCCAAAGAGGCAGCTGGACAAGGCATCCTTGCATTGGTCCTAATTACAGTGAGGCAGATCAACAATCAGCATTACTGTTAAAGGCAACCCCAAACGGAGAGGGTTGGTTAATAACTCCTACAAAACAGGTCATTGTTCCACCGCAGATAATGACCGAAATTGTGCAGAAGAAACACGAAGAAACACGCTGGGGTAGTGAGGCTATGATTTCTAGTCTTCAGAATTCGATTATATGTGTAGGAATGACTGGAACAGTAAAGTCTGTAATGGCAAAGTGCCCTGTGTTTGTTTAAACATTAATCCTACGAACAGGAAAAGACCGCCCCCGGGGACCACTAAGCAAGGAAGCTCCCCCGGAGATTACTGGCAAATGGATTTTTCTGAATTACCAAGGCAAAACGCTTATAGATATCTCCTGGTATTGGCTGACACCTTCTCGGGATGGCCAGAAGCTTCTCCCTGTCGCACCAACAAAGCTAGGCAAGTGACTAAACTATTGCTCAAAGAAATAATACCAAGATTCGGGGTACCGATAGGAATGTCCTCTGATCGGGGCCCGCATTTTGTGGCAGATATAGTCCAACAGCTAAGTAAAATTCTTGGTATCGAGTGGGATTTACATACCCCATGGAGGCCTCAGTCGAGTGGGAAGGTAGAAAGAATGAATCAAACTTTAAAGCAGCAGACTAGTAAAACATGTCAAGAAACTTCTGTAAGATGGCCACAGGCCCTTCCACTGGCTCTTTTGAGAATCAGAAGACAGCCAAGCTCTAGGAGTAAGATTAGTCCTTATGAGGTATTATATGGGAAACCATACCAAGCGCCGCTGATTCCAGGGGAGATCCGTGTAAAAGGAGAAACAGATTTAAAGGTATATCTGACTTCTTTAGGGAAAGCCCTTGCGGCTCTCCGACGGCCTATTGTTTTGACAGGACCACTCACGTTGGACACTCCTGTCCATCAGTGTCAGCCCGGAGATTTCGTGTACATAAAAACGTGGAACTCCGAACCTTTACAGGAGAGGTGGAAGGGACCCTTTCAGGTACTCCTGACAACTTACACCGCACTCAAGGCGGAAGGAATCGAACCTTGGGTTCATTACACTCGAGTTAAGCCAGCATCACTGCCAAAAGAACCTCAGTGGAAAGTCATTCCATCGGATAAAAATCCTCTTCAAATAAGAATGCAGAAAACAATCTGAAACCTGGAACCCGGCAGTGTTGCTGAGTTATTTGTCGAGTTTTTTTGCTTTTTTTAAAATCAGAAAATAAGTACATCTTATGAAATGGCTCAAGACAGGGTGGTGACTCTACAAAATCGTATGGCCCTAGATTATCTGTTAGCTAGTCAGGGAGGAACATGTGCTCTCCTAGGACGAGAATGCCGTACATACATAAATGATGGATTTGAGCCCCAACAGAAAGGGATAAACTCAGCTGAAAGAAAAGCAGTAGAGCAGTGGGAAAAACAAAAGGAGTCCTCTTCCTCCTGGCGGAATCGGTTAACTTCATGGCTACCAAACCTAACCCGGTTAAAAGAATTGTTTGTAATAATCATAGCCAGAGTTGTGGTATGCATATTGGGCTGTATTATGATCCAATGTTTACCTTTAATGACATTCTGTTGTACCCCATTGCGTGTACCTGAAAGTCAAAAGTATTATCAGAATTATGCAGTCTAGGTGAGACTCCCAAAGAGCTCGCTCCCACTCTGGAAGTCTCAAAGGGGGGAACTGTCACCAGGGGCCTCAGACAAGAAGGAGTCTCAA
The DNA here is from genome assembly GCF_036417845.1 of Apteryx mantelli. Taxonomy (NCBI): domain Eukaryota; kingdom Metazoa; phylum Chordata; class Aves; order Apterygiformes; family Apterygidae; genus Apteryx; species Apteryx mantelli. The sequence continues at coordinate 9,662,901 of NC_090020.1, forward strand.
AGGGGCGGAACAGGGGAACTGTTACCAGGAGCCTCGGAAAGAACACACCCAAGGATACAATTCTCGCAACTGTAACTCATACATCCCAAAGGAGTACAGAAAAACCAGCAGAAACCCCTTGAAACCAAGAGTAGCAACGGGGCAGCTTTCTCAAACACAGAAAGGAGCCAAGCTGAGACCATATATGGAAAAGGAGCTCGGAATTCATGGAAAAGGCACCTCTTCAGCAACCACTGGGACCACCAGAGACCCTCAGGGACCACCAGAGCCCCCCACAGAAGCCCCCCGGAGACTCAGGCCGCATGCGTAATGGCTATGAAAATATGATAATTGGTTCCAGGAAATAGAATGAATATGTATACTCATTCCAGGAAATCTAATGCATATGTATGTAACAGAGCAATATAAACTTTGGATGATGCGACATGCGGCATGCACACTGGGCGGAGCGATTCCCCGTGCATCCGGCGCCGTAATAAAGAGAACGCCTGCTTCTTAATGCTACGCTGGTGTTAGGGAGTTTTATTCCCGATTCTGGTGACACTTGGGCAGCTCCTGTTTTTCTCTTGCCAGGGCTGAGGGCTCCGGGCTGCTTCTGCCGCCTTGGCAAGGGCAGCCCAGGGCACTGTGCGCTGCTGCTGCGCGGGCTTGGGGCGCCTTGTGGGGCCCTGTGGTGCCGTGTGGGGCCGGGGCCGGGGCTGCGGCTGCGGCTGCCCAGGGCAGGTGTGCGGCAGCGCCACAGGGCTGGCGACGACGGCCAGGGCTGGCTGCTGGCCCTGCACAGGGGCTGCCAGCACCCCCGCCACAGCACAGAGCACGAGTCACAAAGGCAGGGGGCTGTCACCGCGGCGCCCGCAGGCGCTGGTCCCGCAGCGCGGCCGCCCCCACGGCAGTGCAGCCTGGGACAGCGCCGGCTGCAGCAGCCTTGGCAAGGTGAGTGGCGCGGGGGGCGAGGCTGGGCTGCACGAGGGCCGAGCCACCAGCGCCAGCCCCGCGGCTTCCTCGCACGCCCGCCCGCCCGCCCGGCTGCAAGGGCCGAGCTGTGCACAGCAGCGCCTTGGGCCGGCCACGGGGCCGCCTTGGCAGCTGCTCGCACAAGTGCTGCCGGCTCCTGCTGCCAAGCTGCCTGCTCTCTCGCAGCCAGCCCCACTCACTCTCTGCTCTCCCATCTCCTACAGGCCATGGCTGTGTGTCTTGTTCTCGTCCTGGCTGTGCTGGGCATCGTCCAGCACCCGCTCAAGGTCAGTGACCAGGTGGATCTGGGCACGCAGGAGCGGGTGCAGCGGCGCGTGCAGCACCTGAGGCACGAGATGGCTCGGCTGCAGCAAGAGGTTGAGCACCTCATGCAGCAGCAGAGCAACGTCAGCCAGGAGGAGCTGGTCTTTGCTGCCTGCGCCTGGTGGCAGCTGTGGCAGCCTGCGGGAGCCCTTGTGCTGCTGTTGGGGCACCGCTGGCTGGCCAGGAAGCGCCACGGGCAGTCGGAGAGCAGGAGCCAGCCGAGCACCTCCCGCAGCAAGCAAGAGGAGGAGAAGGAGGACCGCGCAGAGCAATGCGGGCATCCGGGCAGGTTTCTGCAGCAGCACCTCCAGTGGCCGGCGCAGGACTCGGCCAACACCTGGAAGGTGGTGGAGGAGCTGGTGGGCGAGCTGCTTGCGGCCTGCCAAGTGCTCACCTGCCAGTCATTCTTCCCACGGCTGGCACCAGGCATCCGCGTGGGCAGGGCCTGTGCAGGCTGGAGCCCTTGCCAGGACAACAGCAGCTACAGGCTGCTGGTGCCCCTGAGGCCACCACCCGGGCATGCCTTCCACCTGGAGGTGGCCGGCGCCCCGCAGCACGGCCGTGTCCGCGTGGAGCTGCAGTGCATGTGCCCCAGGCAGCGGGTGCTGGGCGACGTGCTGTGCTTCCTGCACCAGCCCCAGGCACAGCTGGCCACAAAGCAGGGCCCCTGCCTCCTACGCACCCTCTGCACCCTCTCCTACCTCAACGTGCAGAAAACCGCACGCTGGTTCCAGCAAGTCGTGCAAAAAGCCTGGCGCCTTTTGCCTCCATCCCACCACTGCCAGCTCGTGGTGCTGCCCTCCTCCTGCACCTGCAAGCTCCAGCTGGCAAACGCCTCCGGGAGCACCCTGCTCGTCGACATCATCTTTGGCGTGCAGCAAGGCAACTTGAGCATCTTCTGGCCAGCCAGCGGGCCCAGGCTGGCCTCTCCAGAAGTACAGCGCTGTTGAAGAAGCGCACTGTGCCACGCATGCCCTGCAGGGCACACGCCACCTCCAGCGTCTGCACCGCCTCTCCTCTCTTCTCCACGCATCGCTGCTTTCTCCCTTCCGCTTGAAGGAGCTGGAGATACACCTCTGCAGGCTCCTGCCTCTGCGGCAGCACCTCTCTGAGATCCCCGCATGCCTGCATCGCTGCCTGCTGGACACATGCCTCCATGGCTTCCACTCAGGCAACAGGAGGGTGCCTGTGGCGGTCGCCGAGGTGCTGGCTCTGCGACGCTGGGCACCTGCAGGGACCCCTCAGCAGCCTCTTGCGCTAAGCATGCTGAAAGAGGTCTTCCTGCCCAGAGATGCAGTGGCAGGCTTCACGCCGCCAGCCACCGAGCATCCAGAGCCCTGCAGCCAGAAACTCCCTTGCCCAGGGCAGCAGCACTGCTGCCACTAGCCCAATAAAGGAGCTTTTTGCAACAAACGCCCTGTGCCCAGAGTCTTTCTGCAGCTGCTCTGCTAGCAGCCCTCAGCTGCCGACGGGGCAGAGCTCCTGCTTAGGAGGGCAGCCCGCAACCCATTGCCAGGGCTGCACTTGCCAGCAAAACCTTACTGAAGCTGCTCAGTAACAGCATGCTTCTTGCTGATGCTTGCCTCTTCCACGTTGGCGCTCATCATGAGGCCGTATGCAAAACCCGCTGGCTTTAAGACGCGCACCCTAGCTGCGCTGCCAGGACGCAATAGCAGGCAGCTGATGCCCTCCCGCCGGCACGCATGGCTACAGGGCTTGGTGACTCCTCCTCCTGGCGCTTCAGCTTGCTGCGCCTTGAGAGCTCCCTGCTCTCTTTTTAGGACTTACCTCTGCGTGCAGTCTAAACCTTGTCTGAATCCAGTCCTGGTCCCACTGAAGTTAAGGGGAGTTTTGTAACCAGTTTGACTAAGCCTTTGGATTTTATGCTACTGAGCACCTTCTCATCTTAAGAAGGGAAGAGCTGTATTTTTTTTAAATGAAAACAGCTGTTTTCACTTTCAGAAATGTATTGAAATGGTTGAAACGCATTGAATGATTTTCAAGAGGAAAATGTTCTTGATCTCCTTTAGAGATTTACCTTATTAGTGCTTTTTTGGGAATAAGAAACTGTAACTGCTGGCTGGACAGGCTGGCTATTAGAGCCTTATAGGTGTGAGGCTGAAATGGTGTTTTTCTGCTAAGAAAATATGACCAGAAGAAAAATTCTTAACTGTTTATTTTCTGTGCATCATTCTGTAAGACTTAAACATGCAAAATGATGTAAATTATTGTAGTCTTGTAGTCTAAGTTGTCAGTGTGACCAACTGTACATCCCGAAGTTCCAGTGTGTTACAAACAAAAGCAGGGACTGTGTTATCCTTCCGAAACATGGAGGCTTGTAAAGCTAATAAAGGATTTTTAAATGAGAAGCTGAAATTGCAACAATCCTGAATGGTATTCAGGATCCTACACAAAGTGTGCTTTTATTACTCCCTAAAAAGGTCAGCTTTTTATGTGAAACGCGTTTGCCTTCAGCAACTCTGAGTTCTAACACTGAGTATTCCAGATGTGCAGGACTATGTCCTGTCATGCACGATTTCTGCACAGGGAAATGAGGATTGTCTCTTTAAAGCAGAGAGTATAACATGGTCCACATATTCCAGAAGCCCAGGGGCACAGGAAGCTGACGTCTACATGATGTTGCACTGGACCACACGTGTCCCTTGCACCCATATAATTCCTCATCAGCTTATACGAATCTGCAAAACATCTGCACCTTTCACCGCCGTACCCCCACTTTTCAGCTACCTAAAGTGGCAGAGGTATTGCAGAGATGTGTTCCCCCACTTCCCTTAACCGAGAGCTTTGCTCTCTTTCTTTGTAAGATATTTCTGTGCTTCTCCAGGAGCTGAACTAACAGCCCGGTGATTGATAGCAGCTAGTTATGATGTAACTCAGTTCGTGTGCAGTGCCACTTTGAGTGGTTAAAATACTGCCTTTTAAATACAGTGTAATCACTAATTCATCAAGGCCAACGCTCGGTTTTTCTGAGCAGCTTGTGAAGACACAAACTGCTTTTATAAATAATTCAGACAGTTTGTTATTAGGTGCTTTTACCAGCTGTTTATATGTAAAAGTATGCACTTTTACAGACAGCTGCTAACACGGAGCAAAATGAATCTCTAATCAGGATGGTCTGTACATGCCCCCTTCTATAGGGATAGAGGGTTCTTTCTTTCTTTCTTTCTTTCTTTCTTTCTTTCTTTCTTTTTTTTTTAAGAAAAGCCCCAAGAACTGGTCAAGGGATGAGAAGAGAAAAAAATAAAGATGTTATTAGCAAGTTATCCGTAGCAGAGCCGTTCTGACAGGGCACTGCGAATGAACTCCCCCAGGATCACCCACTGCACCCACGTGGGGAAGTCACAGCGACTCCGTCGTAACTAACATCACTCTCGCACGCTGCTGCCTTGTTCCAACAGAATTCATAACAATTTCTTACTTACTAAAACCTCCTCCAAGGCCTTTAGACAGGAAAGTTGGGGGGGGGGGGGAGAGCAGGGGGGAAGGACAGGAAATAAGCCAGAAGAGAAAAAAAAAAAATCCCTGCATCACTTTTTTCAGTCCTTTCGCAACTTTTTGCTTTGGCAGCCTCATCCCAGCTTCGCTTGCACCACCGCTGGGAGCCCTGGCAGACATGCCCTTCTTGCTAGGGCGCTGCAGCCCTCCTTCCCAAATGCGTCCTAACACCAGCTCCAGCCAAGCACCAACTTGGGCTGCCGGTCGTGGCAAACGACCCCTCCTCACGGTTTCCTGGCACCGAGACTCCTCACCAACTTAACCTACAGGACCAAAGCTGACATGAAATGTAGGCTGGCCTGTTGTCATCATCTTTTAGTTTTAAAGAAAAAAAAAGAAAAAAAAAGTCAAGCCTTCACTTTGCCACAGGGAAATAAGAATTAAGTTGAGCCACAAATCAAGTGTATTTAGGCCCAGCGATTTACCCAATGGGCTAACACCCTCTGCACTGGACAGCAAATCTGAGAATTATATTTGCGGCACCCTTGAATGGTGAAAACAACCACCCCTTTGCCCCCACATCTGCTCGTTCAGGCAGGTTTCTGTGCAAGCACAAGAGGCAGCATCAGTGTGGTCTTCAGACCTCTTGGTTTCCTTGCTCTGTGCAGCCCAGCAGCAGAGCCACCCTCTGGCCATGAGGCTTTCAAAAGCCCAGCCAAGGCACAGCCAAGGGAAGGACAGAGCTTCCCCGCTGCCACCCCTCTGGGAAGGGAAGAGCTGAGCAGCACGGGGCACATCCACAGCAGGGGAGGCTGCAAGCGAGCTAACCAGCTTACAGACGTAAGCGATGAAGTCGCTCAGCCTGGCTTGGTTTTCTTCAGCCTGTGCAAAACAGCTCGTCTTTGGCTCACTCACAGCGCAGGGTTGAACTCCACGCTCATTTCATGCTTCCTGTATCTCTGTGGTCTTAGCCCAGTCCTGGTGATCACCTTAGAGCACAACTGGTCAGCTCAAGGAGCAAATCTTCGCTACTGTCCTTGGTTCACTTCCATGCAAGCAGGTGCTGTTCTTGCAGCAGCAATACCATTGGCAAGACAGTCTCAAAAAGCCCAATTCTGCTGCCAAGCTGCAATTTGTTTAATGTGAGCTAGTTAGACTGAGGTGACCTGGGTTTAGAGGTCTCTGTAGAGGGAAGAATCAAGGCTGGTATTTAAATATATGGAGTTTAAACTTTGGACCTTAACTCGGTAGAACTGATGTAATTGCACTGAACTGTGTAGAGCAAACTGGTTTACTTCGGAAAAACCCAGTCCGACAGATGCTAGAAGTCCTGTGCCTTAATGGAGTGCCATGTAAAGTCATGTGAATTTAGGTGGTCAGCGGAAGAGCTCTACCTTTGAACCTCATACAGGTTACCAGGCAAGCACCTGGTGCAAAAGTCAGATCACTGAGAGTCTTTCACACCCTTAAGTGAAGGCTGAAGGCCACACTCACCCCAGTTCCCCGGATCCTCTGCGTTCCTGGGATGACACAGAGTTTAAAAGATTGCAAAGGATCTGGAAAAAGTCGAAAATAGAAAGAGATGAGAAAGGTTTGTGCCTGAACAAGTAGGTCTTTTCTTCTGTACTGGTTGAAAAGATGCCACACATGCACCTTGCAGAGAGGGGAAATTACTGTCCATGCCCATTATAGCCATTGCTATAACCTCTAAGGGCATGCACACCAGAGTCTGGTCACTCCAGCAAGCAATGCTAGCTGCCTGCTCAGGCATACAGACACACAGGGTCCCATGGGCAGGGACACGTCAACACATTTAAGACATGCAGGCAAAGTCCTAGGCAAGTCTCCTGAGACGATCTGCTGTGTGTTACTGTCTGCTACAGCAACTTGCTGCACATGCATGCCCCTTGAGATCGACTTTTCATTTCAGTGAAGAAGACTTCATGTTAACTCACTAATCTTATATGTACATTTACTGCTTTGCATTGCAGTAGGCACAGCTGTAACTCTGGCACTGGCCCAGGTCCTGTTCGTGAGAAGTCGCCAGGCTCCAAGAAAGTTGGAGCTCTTTCCATGCGCAGTAGCTGACAGTGATCTGGGCTACATCTTTCTGTGCTAACTGTTCCCAAATCTCGCTAGGAAGAGTGAGAGGATCCAGGAAAAGCACCTGGGCCCCAACCTCACCAGGACCTATTGGTATAGTTGCCTATTGGAATAGTGCTCTGAGTTTGAGAGTCCACAAAGGTAACAGTGCACAAGAAAGTAGCATTTGCATGGAGTTTGGGACAATGCCAGGTAGTGTCTGAGGAGCCTTCAGCCCAGGCTCAGCACGGGGGCCATCTGACCGTCTCAAAGCAGAAGTTCCCATTTCAGGTACAAGATTCAGTTTTTAAAGACAGCTCCAGACCTTTTTTTCTCCCTCTGGTCTGCTCTCCGAAGACTTGAGGGAAGAGGATGAGTTAGTGATGGCAGTAGCATATTGCATGATTTTCTCAGCAGCTGAAAACTTCTCCAAGCACAGAAAGATAATCTCCACTTAATATCTCCATGGTGCAGAGGGAACGGTGAACAGCATGTTTGCTTCTTGTGCCTGCGTGATGAAATGACTCTTCCCAGAGTCTGAGAGCGTGGCTACTTCAGTCACACAGCAGGGAATATTTTCATCTAAGCCTGATGGCTGTAGTTTTCAAGGGGACATAAGTACCCCAAATCCATTCAATTTCACTGCACATCCTGAACCAAGGATTAGCACAGAGTTTTACTTGTTTGTCATAAGCATGGAGAGAGAGAGAGAGAGATAATGTCTCCCCAACTCTAGTATGCATTTAAAGTAGTTCTAAACAATTTGCACAGCTCCTAACATGGTTGCCAGAGGATGCTCACTACACAGAGACCCTGTATAATCCAGTTAAGGAAGAGAGGAAAGAGTAATATCCATGGGAATAAAATAGGTAGAACGGAGGTTGTTGCTGGTTTGGAGTACACTCCTGAGCAAATCTGGCTTGCAGAAAAAGTGCTGCTTACCAAGTAATTTCTGCATTGAGGAAAGCAGCAAATGACAAGTCAGAGGTGAGAATCAGATGATGTGTCTGGAAATAACATTGTCTTCCCGCTCAGGGCTCATGACTAAGCCAGTAGTTTGCAATGGAAAGATAACCTGTAGTCAGCTGGATGACCTGCTATGAGTTGTGGTGCACAGAGCACTGAAATGGATGTCTGCAGTGCTTTTCACCTTCCAGAAAGTTGAGTGAGGACAGGTCAGTTACCAGTCCTCATTTCTCTCCTTAATGCAGGCTGGATTTGGACAAAGGATTTAGAGGAAAGGACAGATTTTAAGGAGAGCTCGTTTCCCTTTGAGGATGGTGAGGAGCTCACCCTTCCCGCCTCGTTCCCTGAGAGAGGTGTCAAGCCTTCCTTTCCATGCCACTGTCCAGGACAAGAGGGACCTCTGCCCACTCCCTTTGGCTGAATTCGCCATGGGAATTATGGGAATTATTAATAGCTGGAGGCTAACACAGCGACAGCTGGAAAGTCTGCTGCTGTTCAAATAACAGCCTAAAGCCACAGTTTGCAGGTGGGATTGACAAGACTGCACACCATCTTCCCTAAAGTTCAGCTGAGACTATGTGGGAAAGAGTCACTGGTCGCTTTGATCCCCACCATATCAAGAGAGAAAATAAAGCGGTAGATTGCAAAGCACAGCTGGGGTGAGAGAGGATCGCATCTATGTAGAAACCTAGACCTGCAGAATAATTCAGCTGGAAGGGATCTCCAGAGGTCACCTGGTCCAAACCCCCTGCTCACAGCAGGGACAACTCAGTTCGGTTGCTCCTTGTGCAGTGAGATGAGAAGATCTCCAAGGATGGAGATGCTACAGCCTTGCTGAACCCTTCTCTCGGGAGGTGAGCCACCCTCCTGAGAAAAAAATTCTCCACTGGTCCCCTGGCAATGCCCCGTGTTGTGACTTGTGTCTGTTTGTCGCTGTCCCTGTGCACCTCCTGGAGGAGTCTGGCTCCATCATCTCAGTGCCCTCTCACACGGGAGCTGGAGAGAGCTAGGGGAGCTCCCCTTCACCTTCTCGTTCCCAGGCTAAAACCAAAAGCGTTTCTGTCTGCCTCTCCTTGGACATGCCGTGCTCCAGGCCCCTCCTCGTCTCCATGGCCTCAGCTAGACTCACTCCACGAGACAGTGTCTGCCTCGTGCTGCCCTGAGGAGCCCCAGTGGGACACATGACTCCAGAAGTGGGGGGGCTCAGTGGGGCTGAATATAGGTTGTCCGTAAAGGAGGTTGCTGCTTAGTGTTTTCTTCTCCTCTGAGACAGGAGGTTTGGGGTGTGGCGGGAAGCAGCCTAATGTAGGGGTTCATATTGAGTTTCAGAAAATTCATTCCATAATTCTTAGCCATCTTGTGCCCTTTTCGGAGAAGAAATTCCTCATCTTGAGCCTGCAGGGTGGTGAAACACGGCATGTGAGATGACGGATTATTTCTCCCTGAATATCGTGCCACTTTAGAAAAGTCATCAGCACACTCAAATCTAGCCTGAGGAGGAGCGGCTGGAACAATAGGAAGAGGAAATAAAGAATGAAAGAAATAGTTGTTAGGTGGTTTGCAGTTGTCCGAGTTTCAAGTTGAGAGCTTCAGAGCTGGCAAACAGGCAGCAACTTTGAATTAGACCCGTTCTTGTACAGGCATCACATACCATCGACAAAAGGGCCTAGGAATTTCAGGAAGTCAGAGACTCCTAGGCAACCCTGAAGGTGCTCCTCCAGGCGGGACAGAAGGAGTCCACATGCACGTGCACAGCCCAGACACACGTGCTAGGAGCCAAATCACTGCACAGCTGTCACGGCTATCCATGTATTCCTAGGGCTCAGTTCCACTGTAGCCAGATAGAAAGCTAATTAAAAAAACCCTCTCCAAGGTCAAAATGTATCTATGAATTCTCAGAGAAACAAAAGCCTGGTTTGCCCTTGGATCCCGGAAAGCACATCTTGTAAACAAAGGAAGGGGCTTGCCAAATCACACAGCTAAAACCGTCTCTCACTGCTGCAGATTCACTCCACTGCAGCAGATTTGGGGTTGAAGGAGCCACAGGATATCCAGGAAATTTTCAGTAGTCCACCCTAGCTAAGGCTAGGACTAGAAAGCATTATTCATGGTGCTTTCATGATTGCTTATTGAAAGCTTCAAGGTCCTCACAAACAACTGCGAAGCAGACCCTTCCCCTCCTCCCCAGTCCAGGCTCCTTCCGAGCTTTCCCATGGGCTTGATATTGGTGCTTGGGCTCATCCCTATGGGTTAAGTTGCCATGCAGTCGCTCTTCCCTGTTTCAGTTGGCAACACCTTCCCACCAAGCAGCTGTACGAGGTTTAGCCCAAGGGGGCTCTCACCCCCAGTGGGACCTTCCAGCTGATACCACAACACAAAGTTAAAGTATCTCACACATGCTAATTAATGGCAACTCCAGTCTAAAGAACTTGGTCAACGTATGCAAGGTACCCGGAATATCTGTGTCGATGGGAATTACAGCTAGGTTCTTCCAGCAGGCTTTCAAAGCTCAGGATTTATATTTCTGCACCAAATGAGGTTTTCTCCCTTTCTATCCTTCAACTCTGCCTTCAGCCGGTCGCTTCAAGGCAAAAGACATGCCTTTCTAAGGAAGCCAAGCAGCTACCCTGCAGCATACCCTCTGCAGCAGCGTTTTGTTCAAGGGCCAAGCTGACTGCCAGCCAGTAATGACACCAGCCTTTCGGGGACAGGAGGGCATGCAAGAGAGCAGGCCAGACAGCATGGGGCCATTTTTCACTTTTCAGGCTCATTCGGATCTCTTACAGCAGCAAATGTCTCACACGTGCAGACATCTGCTCCTGAATCACAAGATGACAGTTTTACTCCACCTGGACACTTGGGACACCAATTTTGTTTTGTTTGCACTGGCATAATTTCAGACCATTATACTGGAGTTACCAAAGGTTTGATCCCAAGAGGCTAAAGTCAAGTCCAAATCAAGTTCTCCCATTGCCTGAAAGTGCCTTATTTTCACTGTGCTTCATTGCTCCTCTTGGTGAGGATCAGAGTCAGTCAGTCAATACCGGTTTGCCTGGCAGAGTACAGCAAGGAAAGCCATATGTTTCATACCCCCGCAGATTCCAGCAAAACCAGGGCTCCAGGCTTGTACCTGAAGAAGAGGTAGTTGCTTCTGGCATCCTGAAAACAGGGGCAGATCAAAACTAACAAACACTCAGGCGTTATTAAGACCCCGTGACATTCAGAAACTGGGGGAAAAACAGCCCTTACTTCATGATACAGCTAATATTCAGCCACTAGATATGCACATAAGCTAATCTGCGCTGAATCAGCCAAAACAAAGCACTTCTCACAATTGTGAGTGCCCTGCGTCAGGTATCTGCAGACACTTGTTTGACTGGCCACAAGTCTAATTTGCTCCGAGCCAGCGATTTCACTCATCAAGACCATCTTAAAAGCAGCTTCCATTTTCAGAGTGAAATAAATTCAGACTCCCTGCTGGGAATTTTCACGCCTGTATTTAGACTTCCCCTTGTCATTGAAGACCTAGACTACTACAGCCGCAGACTTCTTAGAGAAGTCCCTTGATTGCAGTCACTTGTGCTGCCCAAAACCTCCGGATTGGCACCAGCCAGCCAGCAGCACAGCACCTGCCACGCAGGCCAACAGCGCGTTAAGCCGGGCTCGGGAGAAGCTCAGCAGCGCTCCTTAAAACAGGGCTGAATGTGGTCCAGGGGAGTTTTATGTAAGTTTTGCGCCCTGAGCAGGAAACCATTTCAGGTCTTGGGAAGGCGTCTATTCACATCTCCCAGCCCTCTCACCTTGCCCACGGGCAACAGCTGGGGCTCAGGTGACGCCGAAGAGGGCGGAAGGTGCCACCGACGAATGAAGAACATTTCATTCTGAGTACTGTTGCTGCTGAGGATGGCTGTGCAGAACAACTTGCAGGTGGACAAGGCTGCCCTTCCAGAGACAAAAATGCATCCTTCAGGAAGCAGCCAACTCCAGGACAACCACCGCTGCAGCTGACTGTCATGAAGAGGAGGGGGAAAGATCACTGCAACACCTTTGGACACACTGGCTGGTTGGTTTCTGCGACACAGCCGTTTGGAGCATTTTCACTCTGACCTGTCATCTGCATCGCCCCGAGCTGTTCAACGCTATCACATCTGCCTCAGGAACATCACGTTGAGGCAAGGGTTTTGAGGCAAGGTCCCTCACCTGCGACTTGTGAAAAAAGGAATGTTTTTTTCTGCCTAGTAAAGGCAAGTCTGTGACGAAAGTATATTACCTAGGAGAACTGCGTTTGATTTTATGGTCTGTGCCATTTCATTTACTGCTCCTCCCCGCAAAATCCCAGCATAGCTGGCAAGGGTTGCTGTGACGTGTCTCAGCTAGGTGAGTCCCCCTCCGCTCCTCTGCTCCTCCATCTGCTGCTCCCATGCTGCTCTACGTCTAGTACTGTAGCACTTACATTCGTATTGTACGGAGCTAATGAAAAAAAGCAGTACACTAACAATACAGGTTTTTTCCCTTTCCGATTCTGTTCCAGAGCAATGAAGCAGTTCAGATAACTGCTCTACATTGGAGAGGTATGCCAATGTTGGTAATAGCCTAACACACGTCTCTTCACCTCACACACATATCCTTGTCTTTAAAACACCTGCACCAAGCCAGCAGGAACCACTGAAAAAATAATCCGTTCTTTCACTATGTAATGGCCTACATTCTCTTTTTAGCACGTTGTCATGTGCCTCAAGTCTCTGAGTTGAAACCTTTTGTCACATACCCTTTAATACCCATTTCTACTAGGAGTCCTTTAACTGGTATAATCAAACAGAAATGGCCAATATCAGGAAGATTAGATACAATTTGCCTAGGAAAATATGGCATTTCTTAGATTTCTCTGGGTACCTAATGAGTTTTGAGCGTAAGACGCAGAAACAATCTGCACAGTGAGAACCAAAGATTAGAATCGAAGATTATGCAGAAGGGAAGTAGATTAAAAAGAGGTTTTAAATGGGAGAAGTATTCAAATACACAAACACACAAACATGCACCACACACACGGAGGCTTGAGGCAGCTGTTGCCGTGCCCTTGGTTCCCGTGCGAGTACTCTTCACCTAGTGTGATGGCATACGTTTTAAAGCCAAGGACGCTGAAAGAAATAATGCATTTGCAGCCCCAGACAAAAGCAACAACCCTGCACGTAAGAACAAAAGCAGATGGGACACATCTGTGTCTTTGGGGATTAAGTGACATATGGCAGTGAGATGCTTTACGTTCTCCGAAATCTGCAAAATACACAAACTAAGGTGAATGCTTTCTTATAGCTACCAAAGCAGTAAAGCACGCCACGTTTTGGTAAGAGATACTGCAATTTCAATTATTTATGCTGATGAAGTTGCCTGTGAAATAACCTGCATTTTCAGTGATATTACCCCTGTTACTTCCCCCCATAATTGCTTATTGCATATGCTGTTTATCTCTCTGTGACCATTCCACATGCATTCCCGAAGAAATAACTAAAATCCCTGTAAGAGTTCAGTGATAAGCTAAGCAGAGGTAAATAATAGAGGGTTAGTTACCTCATAAAAGTCTGCAGGTTTTTAGGAAAATATACGAGGTTCTAGGAGTTAGACAGCTCTGATACCCAAAGGTTTTCCTCATGCTTTTTTGCTGTGTAAATGTTCCAGTCATACTGAGATTGCAGGCATTCATTATACAACGAAACATAATAAGATCTATGAGTATAAGGACACTGGTTTTCAGAAAAGGCCAGAATTCCCCTCAATTTCCTTTAGGAAACAGTAATAAAAAAGAAAAGAGCAGCAGGAATGTGGCAAAAGAACAGTACAGAGAGAGAAACAAAGTATGCAGATGTGGTGGAGTATCTGCACAAAGTGCAGGGGGAGTGAATAAGTACCACAACAATGATATCACAGGAACTGAGGAACACCATGAACAAGAGAAGGAATGATCAACAAGTACAGTTAATGTTGCTCAGAACATCTTGGGAATCCATGCCCTTCCACCCAACCCCCTGGTGACGTTGCCTTATTTAATAAATACTTGTGTGCAGCAAGCCATTTTGTGAGCCACACCAGTGACGCTCAGTCAAGGAGCAGACCACTTCTGGAACGAAACTGGGAAGCTGGCAAGAACTGGACTTTTGCCCCAGGGCCCAGGGAGGTTTTTATTAAAACAAAAAACAAAAAACAAAAAACAAACCAACAGAAAAAAAACACCGCAAAATTGATTTTCAGCTGTGCCGCCAGATCGGATATCTGAGTCGCATCAAGATCATCATGCCTAAGCAAGCCACAAAGCATGCAGGCCAATTGAGACAGCTCTCCTCACCATCACTGGCATCAGGGCATGGGGAGTTTGGTCCAGACTTGAGCTTGGGCATGCCCAGCTGCTGACTTGGAGCTGACATCAGCCAGCTCCAGCTTGACCTAATTAAACTGCACTGTCTCAGAGAATTCAAAACCCTTCATAGATAGCACGAAGGCTCAAAGTCACTGTGAAAAACTACCTGTGCAAGCCCCATCAGAGACACCTCTCTCCTTCTAGTTACTGATCCACACTTTACCCAAATAGCTGGATGCAAGTATTAACCTGCTTCCAGGTTTGCTCTAAGGAGGTCTCTGCAGCTCAGCTACCAAAGCTCTGCTGATTTTTTTTAAGACACAAAGATCCCACGTTTAACTCTTCCTCTCTTTGCCTAACCCTGGCTGGACATTGCAGCATGTCCGCATTTGACGAAGATGATGAAATCCCCTGTGCAGACCAGGCATGTGGAAGGAGAGACAGCCCAGACTGTAAGCTAACAGCAAGGTGGCTTGCTTTCTTTTCTGCCCAAATAATTCAAGACAGGCATGATGCAGGGGAATGAAGGAGGAGAAGGACAGCTATTCACAGGCGTGTAAAGCAGGAGATCTGCACCTCAGAAATAAGCCCACAGGGAAGCTGCCACCTCCTGCTTCCTTGTTACAAGTTCATCTTCCCTATCACAGGACTCCCTGATCCAGCAGAGGCCACAGCAGCATCCTCCCTGCGAAGTTCCCTGGTCTCACAGTAATACATTTGGAGGGGCCAAAATTTACCTGGTAGAGAGGAGAAGGTAGCATACTGCAATAGAGAAACAGTTCCTAGGAGGTTACCTTGCTGTGCTACTCACATCAACTCCGTGCTAGAAAGAAAGACACAATTCGATAATAGCACGTGTGCCCAAGAGATTTTGAGAGCAGTTTATCGATCATGTCGCTCAAACAGTGGGCATCACAGTGTGGGCTTCTTGCAGACTTCTTTGCGGGAGAGAGAGAAGAGATTCGAAGAGGTACCTAAGAAATCAGTCTGCTCCATGACTACCTCTACTGTTCATAAAGCTCTTCACACAGCTGTCTGGGGACCCCATTCCTGCCATGGATTAATTAATTGGCCTTGTGCCTTCCAGGTGTCTGCAAACTGTAGGAGCAGTTTAGGGGATCCACCACTCAGGTTAATCAGAGAGTAAAGCTAGAGGGACCTGATGCGCTGCCTATCTCAGGCCATTGCATGTCACCTAATCACCCCATATCTAGTCCAGCAGCTTTTTGGTTTAAGCAAATTCTCAAGAAAGACATCCAGCAGCCCTGATGTGAGGACACCAAGACGGAGCAGCCCTTTTTCTAGATGTTTGCTACATTTTCTGCTAGAAATGAAATCTGTGCTTCATGTCCAGCTTTTTTTTTTTTTTTTTATTTCAGCTCCGAGCCACAGATGGCTTTGATGCCCTTTCCACAAAAGTAGAGAGCCCTTTAGCATCCAAAGCACATTACTGCAGAGTCTGTCAATACTTGCTATTCTTCCCACTAGAAACAGAGCTCACCTCACTCTGTGACAGGAGGCCACTTTTGCACATGCTCATTACCTCTTAGACTTACTATAAGCAAACTCTCTGAGGATGCCCTCTGCCTTGGCACCACTGCAGCCACGCCGGCCATGTGTTATTCCGAGCACAGCTCCTTCCCCAGGCTCTCTCTGCCATCAGCAGGCTCATGCACCTTATGCTACCAGGTGTCCAAAAGGAGTACAGCAACAATCACCACCTTTGCCCAGAGAAAGATAACAGTAGGTAGAAGCCTTGATCAGACTAGATTTGTTCCTACTGAATGGCCTTCGCTGCTGCGATGTTCACAAGCATTATCCAAGAAAAAGATCTGTATTAACAGTCAGTTATTTCTTTATTTTAGGTAGAAGGTTACAGGATTGGGTTTCCACCCCGATGATGTTTTGCCAGGGGTCACTCTAGTTCTTCATCTTCTCTCTTTCAATTTCTCTTTACGTGCAACTTGTCAGACTTCAGTAAGCCAACGCTGATGAATCCCTCCACTGCAAGGCCAGGAACTCCAATGTGCAGAAGCACCAGAACTGAGGCGACTCCCATGGCATAAGGCTAGGAGACACCATCAAAAGAAAATTTTTACATAACCACAGATTGGCTGAGGTTGGAAGGCAATCCAAGGCTCTTCCAGAGATTGCCTAGTCCAAACGCCATGCTCCAAGCAGAGGCAGCACGAGCAGGTTGCCCAGGGCTGTGCCCAGTTGGATTTTGAATATCTCCAGGGATGGAGACCACAGAACCTCTCTGGACAACCTGTTTCAGTGTTTGATCACACCTACGATAAAAAAGCTTTCTTTTCCCTACGTTTAAATGGAATTTCTTGTGTTTTGATTCATGCCCATTGTCTCTTGTCACAAGCATCACTGAGAAGAGCCTTGTTCCATCTTCTTTATATTCCCCATCAGGTATTTATACACATGAATAAGTTCCCCCCTAGCCTTCTCTTCGCCAGCCTGAACAGTCCCAGCTCTTTCAGCCTCTCCTCATATGACAGATGCTCCAGCCTCTTCACCATTTTCATGGCCTGTCACTGTGCTTGCTCTGCTGTGTCCGTATCTCTCCTGCACTGAGGAGACCAGCACTGGACACAGTACTCCAGATACGGCCTCACCAGTGCTGAGTAGAGGAGAAGGATCACCTCCCTTGACCTGCCGGCAATGCTCTGCCTAATGCAGCCCAGGATGCCATAGACCTTCTTTGCCATGACTGCACATTGCTGGTGCATATTCAACTTGTTTTCCCACCGGGACTCCCAGGGGGGCCCCCAGCAAGTACTGGTGCATGGGGTGATTTCTCCCCAGGTGCAGGACTCTGCACTTCCCTTTGCTGAACCGCATGAGGTTCCTCTCTGCCCATCTCTCCAGCCAGCTGAGGTCCCTCTGAACGGCAGCACAGCCCTCTGGCGTACCAGCCACTCCTCTGGGTTTTGTGCCATCTGCAAATATGCTGAGGGTGCCCTCCGTCCCATCATCCAGATCACTGATTAAGACGTTAAACAGTATTGCCTCTAGTATCAGCCCCTGGGGGACACCACTAGTGACTGGCCTCCAGCTGGGCTTTGTGCTGCTGCTCACAACCCTCTGAGCTTGGGAGTTAGCCAGTTTTCATTCCACCTCACCACTGTCCATACTTCATCTCTTTGTCAATGAGGATGTTACGGCAGACACTGTCAAAAGCCTTACTAACGTTAAGAGAAACAGCATCCACTCCTCTTCCCTGAATTTTTAATGAGATATAGTTTTTTTTTCCTGCTGATTCAAAGCTAATTCAGCAATAAGGGGGGCACTGGCTGAAGCTGTGGGTCATAAGAGGCTCTCTGCTCCTCAGGGGCCTGCATCAAGCAAGCATTGCTTGCTAATGCCCACCAGCAGTTATTTGCAGGTAAAGACTCTCTCACAACAGACCTAGGCAGGTAAGTCTGGCATTGCTTTTGGGAGACTGACTTGGCAACCTTAAAAATTGGCTTCCAACTTCCAGCCTCGTTTAAAATTTCATATCAGGCACCAGGGAGCTCACAGTGCCAGGGACTGAGGTAGAGATTTCTGTGGCTGGGGGGTTGGCAGCAGTAATGCTTATCCTGTCGCTGCTCCCGAGAGGCCTCGGCTTCCCCATCACCAGCAAACACTCCACTTAGCACTCAGAGATGTAATGTCACAAAGCACTAGCACAGGCATTAGAGGGATAAAAAGCAGGAATCTCTCCGGAGTATGAAACACTAAGCATTTTAAGATTGAAAGAAGTTTATAAAAACACAGTTTTGACCTGTTGCCCTTCTCCATTCCTGCTCCAGAGCCACTGCAATGGGGATATAGCAGCCTGATTAGACAAGCGAAGCCTTTGCAACACCAACAGCTGCCCCGGCAATTTGCCAGGAGACCACAAAGGCTCCACCGCTTCTGAACCTACGCAATTTTGTAAACAAAACCAAAGAGCACACAAACATATGGCAACGAGCACCAGCTCAGCAGGCTCAGAACAGATCAGCTGGGCTATGTTAACAGTTTCAGATACAAGAGGTCACCAAGTAACAGGACCATGCTGCAGAAGGGAGAAGTGAAGAAGGGGTGGAGGACCGGGTGCAAACATCTCGTGCTGGGTTACTTCAGCTCGCAAGGTTTATCGGGGCAAGGGGCCCGGTTACAGCACGGCTGGAGCACACAGCGCAAAGTCAGCTGCCCGGGGTACACAGCAAAGGGTTGTGCCCAAATCTCCCCCGTCAGCCCCCTGGGGTGGATGGTTTACTGCACATCGTCAGCGATGGTACCAGCTGCAGCGGCGACCTGAAGAGCCTGGCAAAGGGCACGTTTTGATAGTAAAAGCTGAGGTAGACTGTTTCAAAGGGAGGTTAAAGGTGAACACGACAGGAGTGCTAAGGATGAGGCATGGTGCAGGTGGTCATCCTTTCCCTGAAGCACAGCAACGTGACATGCTGCAGGGAGAGAGAGGGCAGCGCGTTGGCTCGGAGCATGGGCCCTCTTTCCAAAGGAAAATGTGATGTGATCTTCACCGGTCTCCTTCCCACACAAGGACCTTGCAAGGGAGGCAGGGGGTTACATACTAAAATTATAACAGAGGATCTAAATAATTTCCTAGCAGGGAAGTTTGCCAGAGCTGGTGGAGTAGAGAAACTGTGGCCAGGGCTTGTCTTCAAAGAGAGTGAAAATGTTGGAGCAGCTCTGTTACATCTGCTTCTCTGGTTCTCCATGACCATATAATATATTATTCAAAGGCATAAAAGGCCCATGAAGATGACATGTTGGTATAACTCACCAAAATAAATAAAAATACCCTCCCTCCTTGCTAACTAGGCACCGTCATACTCGACAGCCACAAAGATCCCTCCAGCATCAGGAACACTGAAGGGAACACTAATTAAAGACATTTATAAACTGAATGATATTACTAATTTTAAAAGGCGTCGCTGCTGTGGTGGAGAGCAGCCTGCCCCAGGCTTGCAGGGTTCGCTGAGCGCATCAGGGGACCGGGGAAGGAGGAACTGGTTGTTACAGTTTGTGTGGCTTGTCAAAAGCTATTCATCTCACCACTGTTAGAAGAGTCCCAGGGTCACTGTGAAAAGCTCTGCTCACGTGTTACAAAAAAGTCACACACAAGACTCTAGGAGCTGCAGCGCATAAGAAAAAAAAAAAAAAAGAAAAAAGCTTTGTTCCAAAGTAATAATAATACAAAGTGCAGATTCCTTGGCAGGGACAACTCAGGGAGTACACACTCGTGCTGGCAGGATGAATTTGGCCTCAGCGAACATGCAGCCTCTGAGCCTCACCCCGTTTGGTGCAGCTCTTAGGTAGAGCCCGGGTAGTCACAGCCCAGAGCATCTGCACCTGCACCCATTTTGGGGACAAACCCTTGCTTCCTGAACATGCACGGAGAAGGGCTCCAGGTACTAACAGGACCTGTCAGTGATGCTAGGTAAACACAGGGTATGTTCAGGTAATGACACCAGCTCCGGCTCCGTGGCAGCTGGTTTCTGGAAGCAGCAAATAAGAGCCCTCTGGCCGCTTTCCAAGAAGGTGCCCTTTGGCTTCAGAGCCTGGTCTCCCTGCACCATCAGCAGGAGGGTTCCTAGTTGAGTCCAGTTTTTCTGTGTGACTGACGCACGACAGAAAAGCTCTGTCAGCACCCCTATGGGCAGAATTAGAGATCCTTACTTTTCAGGAAACCGGTTTCAAGTTAAAAAGACATTCAGAGACATTTTTTCAAGCAAACAAACAACATGGACTGTGTGACCATCTGAATGACAGATGTTAACCATCTTTCTTTTCCCTTAGTCTCTCAGCAGGGTGAAGGCCAGAGACGCTTGTACAGAGATCTGCTGAGAAACTACAGTCGTCTTGAACGACCTGTGGTGAACGACTCCCAACCTCTGGTAGTTGAGCTTCAGCTTTCTTTGCTGCAGATAATTGATGTGGTAAGTCCCTGGCAGTTCCACTCTCTATTGCACCCATTCGGCGTAACAAATCTCATCTCTGGTGTAAAGACCACGCGTTTCCTCTTGGCCAGACTATCAGAGAGAAAAGCAGACTGGATTTAGCCAAGCATCCTCCCTAAGCGCTAGAGTACGTGCTTTGACACTTTGGAGGAGTCAATATCCTTCTAAACTCAAAGCCATCTCTGATACAACATGAGCTGCAAGCAGATTAATTATGTAGTTTTTCCATTCATTTTAAACAGAAGAAAACCCCCAAACCATTTCAATAAATTAGAAGCTATGTGTTACTACAAATTAGTAATGGCATGTTATTCCTAGAACCGTCCAGGATGCAATAACTGGAGACTGCGGGCAGTCTTCAGAGCTACCAGCACTGCATTTGCACCTTTTCATTAGACATTACAATAGTGCTGTCCTCTTCATCCATCACACCTTTACCATGCACTGCGGTTGAAGGAGCCTGCCCTGAGATGAGGTTAGGAATCACAAGAGCGTGCACAGAGCAAAATCTGGAGGCACACCCCGACGATTGTCTTGACTGATGCCTCTGCAACATGCTTTTGCAGAACTGATGATCTGACCCAGGGAAAATTTTAACACAGTGATCCAAGCCAGGATCCCCTTTTCATCACAAAGAGGATTCTATATGACAACTCAGTATCTTTAATGGCATTTCATTCATATACATGCAAAAAACAATCCAGAAGAACAGGTTTGGCCACCTTTAGCTGTCAATACAACAAACTGCTGAACATCTCTTTCTCCATCTTACCATTCCTGCAATCAGTGGCGTAGGCTCTTTTCCCATGCAGTCTCACTGCCCAGGAGGGAAGAAGGAAGAGGGAGAATAACTTTCCAACTTTTGGACAGCTTCAACCCCATTTGACAGAGGACCCAAAGTTTTAAATTTCCTACAATCTTTCTGAAAGTCTGTAGGAGACCAGATGCTCTCCCCAGAGGGGAAAGCTGGCCCCTAAAAATGAAGCTCCCTAGCACTGGGTAGAGATGCCACGTGAGCACGAGTGGCAGGACCAGCTAGTTGTGGTTCTCCTGGCAGCAGGCAACAGCCACTCAGGCAGGACAAGAAGCTTTCTGCTTTGAAATATTAGATATCGCATGGAGCTGGAAGAGAGAAGAGTGCAGTAGTCCCAACCGAAGTCCCTCACATTCATGGCAGGAGCTCACAGTCCTCGACTTGAATGAAAGAGCAAAGAAACCCCCCAGCCAATTTTAGGTAAATTTCACTGGGTCATTCCAGGGTTAGCAGAGGCTAATCTTAAATCTCAGCTCAAAAGGTCTTCCTCCAAACTCACTGTGGCATTTTCCTTTTTTGCTGTTATCTTCATGCAATAATTTGAGGGCTGGAGTAGTGTGGAGGGCTTTTTACCATTAGAAACGGGACTATGCATTTTCAAAGTCAGTTAGGAGGAGGAAAGAGCTACATAAAACCCACTTTGGGGGGGATGCTATGCTGGATCTACAGCTGGGTTTTCATGTTCCCGCATGAAATATTTCCTTTCAACAGACAGCATTTTTTAAGCTCTTTACTTCCTTTACGTCACGGTTGTCCGTTCCAAAGAATTAGATATATCTTCTCCCTTTTGGTGATTCAGAGTAGGAAACAGGTCATCTAAATGGACATATGCACCTGCAACAATGCTTTGCTCCCCTCCACCTCTGCACACACCACGGATGCTAGAAGTTCATCAGCTCAAAGCGGTAATGACTCGTTCCAGACTCATGGTCTTGCATACTGCGGTCATGGTGTCTTTAAAAGCCAGCTGGAGTAACCTGGGGTGTATATCTTACACTATGTAAAAAAAGGTGCTTCTCTCCTCAGGGCAGTGACAGAAAATCCTTTGTATATGGGCTAAACTACAGCTTCCTCCTTCATGCCATACAATAGTAGTTTAATAAGGAGCCCATACCAGGGACACTTCCAGTCCAGCGCAGGTTGTTCAGCATCACCTGAGCTATATGGGCACATTTACAGGGGAAGTGTAGTGTCCTGGACAGCTGTCTGGTCTGGTGTGGGACATATTTTAGTTTGAGGCTAACTGAAGGACACGTTCCTCTCTCTGCACAGGGTGTTGCACGGGCTCTTTCTCCTTGTTGCCATCCCAGCAGGTGCACCATGCACCAACTCCAGCAGTGGAAATGTTGTTCAGGACATTCGAGCCAGCGCTGCTGGCAGTCAGTAATCTCTATTAGCTGACAGACGGGGAGGGAAACCAGACGGACAAATTTTCAGACAGACACAGATCTGAGGCAGGAGCAGCAACCTGCGGGCTAAGTGTAGGCTGGGCAGAGCTTTTCTCTTCTCCCCTCCATTCAAAGCAAATTTCCAAGCATGCCTTCCTTAGGTTACGTTTCCTGCTGGTACCTGCCTGTATTGGCCTGCATGGGATCCTTTTTTGCTTTTTAGTGCTCAAAGCCAGCCATCACACTCAAAACTTTGAGGAACAAGTTCTCTGCTTGTCAGATAGACCCTAGGCAAAAAGGGTAGATGAATGGTAGGTGTCATTAGAGGTAGAATTGTTTCCAAAATTGTCTTAATTCACAACTAGAGCCAAGACAGAGCTCTCACTTCCAGTAAACTCAGGGAACAAACGAGCAGAAGGGGGGCCAGTATGATCAGCTCTGCCAGAACTCCCGTTTCCAATTCCTGCTAGATACCATGCTCCAGCTCTTGCTGGAGAGGTATGTTTTAGCCAAAGCGTGTGACAGTGTGAGACACTTGCATCCCATTGAATAGCCTTCATTGCTACAAGAACTCCTGCCAGGTCACAGAAGTGCAGAGGTGTGCTTTTTCCCCCCCATGCCTTAAGAAAGTATCTAGACAACGATCCTCCTTTTAAACCCCAGCGGCATATGGGAGCAGACACACAGAGAGCAGAAATGGCTTGTGGCAGTCACCCCACAGCAGGGCTCAGCGCAGTTTGCCTTGTCCTCTAAGCATAGGTCAGCTTTGTCTGGAGCTGTCTCACGCGTACACTGTTGCTGGGGGCCGTTTTTGCCTAAGGTTTGTGCCCTGCCCCTTCCTTGCCTGAGCAGGGATTTGCCTGGTGGTCCCTCCCAGAGAGCCCCATTGAGCCCTGATGGCCCCAGCAAGTGTGCAGCACCTCCAAGAGCACCAGGAATGGGACTCCTGTTCTTGCTTTGAGAGCCGAGCCAGGCCATCAGGCTGCAGTAGTCAAGAAACGAGGCATGACAGCAGGCCATTTTTCCTTGGCTCAGTGTGATAGCAGCCTGCTAGGTAGCAACCATTCGTCGTCATGAATGATGGCTTGTTTGCTCCTCCTGACATTTGTAGGGGAGCTTATCCGAACTGGTTTATATCCTTTATGTAGAATCACTAATGAGGAATTAAAAAAAAATACAGTTTTCATTTTCCAGCTTTCTTTCTTTTAGGGATATTATTCACTGTTACCTTTGGGTCAGTGCCTCAATAGACACCGCAACAACAGTCTTACTGCCCTTGATTCTCCGCAGGAGAAAGTTTGACTAGTTTTCAAGGCCACAAGTCTCCCCAAACTGCAAGCTTAAATCTACAAAGAGAAAAAAAAAAAGCCAACCAGCCAACCTACAGAAGAGTATCAAGAATAAAACCCCAGCCTGACTGTGAGTGTATCGCATGTTTTTAAAGACCCCTCTAAATAAAGAGCCTAATTTTAAGAAGATGGCTGCACCATGCTGCAGAGATAGTAAATTCCTGAAAAGCCCTTTCCAAAAGCAAACACGTGGCTGAGGTTTCCAGTAATTGCTGCACTGTCAGTGTTGCAGAGACCATACTCTGACAAGCATGCTCGTTAGCCTGGTGCCCTCAGTGCTTGCAGAGTTCAGGGACGAGGGCAACGCCATCTCTGCCCAGCAGAGGTGGTGGCTCCAGGGCTTGCTGTGAGCCCAAGCACAGGTGACATCCCCCGCACCTCTGGCAGCCGGCCCTTCACCCACGGCACCTCGGCACAAGCTGTGGCTGCCGGTGTCAAGAACCGCTCAGCCAGGCAGCGAATTCGGGCACAGGGTACCTTGGTGCCACCAGCGGCAGGAGCACCTCTGGTGCGGGAGCTGGACCTGCTCAGGGGTGGGAAATCTCCGAGGCTGAAAAGTGGGGTGGGCAGAAGGGAGAGCTGAGGGCACAACTGGGAGAGGAAGAGAGAAGTATTGGCCTGACAAAATCATAGCAAAAAGGGGGCTGAGAGAGGCGACAGGCATCAGCAGGCGTCCAAGCGGATGCAAAGAAAAGGATTCTGCAGGTGAAGAGGGGACTGCACAGAGCTTATTGCAACCCCGAAAGCCCCTGAGCAACCTGAAACTGATCCAGGAAACACGAACCCGCCTGCAGAGACACCGCGGGTGAGGGGAGATTCATTCATAAACCCTTTCTATTTCTGTCCTCTCTCAGCTGGTCTCTTTGAGTTCTCTTTGGAAAGATTTATTCCAGTTTATATTCTATTGAGACCTGCTTCTTTGAGCTTGAAAGTCCTTTTGGTCTATTTTGCTCATGAGACGGAGGAGGCGTGGGCAGAGCCACCCCAGAGGTCAGGTTGTGCATCTCCCCTTGCACGGCTCAGTCCCGTAGCGCTCTTCTCCTTCCTGCTCACCTCCCACCCCGCTGTACCCCAGCGGGTGCCGGGCTGCCCAGGTACCTAACACACCATAGTCGTTCAGGCGCTTTTGTGGGAATTTCCTCCTGTTTCAGAGGGAATCACAACTACAAAAAGGGACTGCAAGTCCCCAGTGGGAAGCCACAAGAATACCAGGGGGAAAAAAAAAAAACAAAAACAGCCACCCACAGTAGGTCATTTTGCACTTCTAGAAGCCCAAAAACCCCCCATTATTTTACTGCAGCGACAACCCCAAGGCAAATGCTATATCTGGAAAATTCAGCGTGCACTGTTTTGCTTTGATTACACAGTGGGTAACATGATTGCACATCCTACTGACACTGGGATTATCCCAGATGTGATCACATGCTTGCAAACAATCCCATTTAAACTGCAGAATTTGTCTCTGTGGTGCGTCAAAGCTCTTGAAAGGTTTGGAAAGCGGCAAGACAAACTCACGGAAGAGTTGACTGGGACAATGCAGAGCAAAGATTCGATCTATCTCCTGAAAACCAAGTCTTTGCATTGCCGTACAGGGAATCCAGCAAAAAAGATCTGCGCGTACTTGCCCTAAGCACGCAGGTGCGGTCATTACTGTTTTAAGCAGACTACAAGGTTAGCTGGTCTGACCCAGTGCAGCAGCCTTTATCTTCTCTACCAAGAACTTACCAAACTGCTGGGTTCAAGCTTTAGCTCACACTGTTTCTCCCTAAATCGGAAGCTACATCTCAGCCTTGCAGGGTTTTTTTTCTTTCTTTTCTTTTTCTAAGGAAGCGATTATTGGGGGGACCATTTTTCACAGCAGGCAGCTCTCTTCGTCAGAGGCGCCTCACTTTGCCCGCTGGGCTTCCCAGGCGATGTGCTGCTCGGTTAGCAGGACCCTCGACCCCAGCCCGGGAGAGCTGGCGAGCAGCAGCCTCTCGGCTGGAGCTTGCACG
This sequence comes from Apteryx mantelli, assembly GCF_036417845.1. Taxonomy (NCBI): domain Eukaryota; kingdom Metazoa; phylum Chordata; class Aves; order Apterygiformes; family Apterygidae; genus Apteryx; species Apteryx mantelli. The sequence goes on from NC_090020.1 coordinate 9,688,543, forward strand.
ATTTGAATGAAATTTGCCAACGCCGAGGGCTGCCGGTCGGCAGGCTCTGTGCTGTGGGCTATGGGCCTGCCCTCTCCTCGAAGGCGAGCTTAAGAGAGAGGTGAAAAAGCAGGGGGAAGCGCAGGCCAGACGCGTGGTGCACACAGCCCCGGTAGCCCCAGACCACCCAGACCATCGCTGAGAAAAGAGAGAGGTAGAGGGAGAGCGAGATGGAGAAGGGTCCTGTTAAATTCAGCTGACTTTGGAAAGAAACCCGGCCTGTTCATCGGAAAATGGGTTTATTCGTTACGGAAAACATTAATACAGAGCAGGCACTGGGATCTCTTTTCAAAGTGTGGCTGCAGCTGAGAGCTACTGTACCGCTGCTGGGTATGTTTACGTACAACATTCACCCTCAAAACGATCCCGTTCCCTAGCACACGGGTGTTTTAGGGATGGTATGGCATGTGAATTGAATGACCAAAAATTTCAAGGGTTAAATTTTTGGCTCTAATTCTCCGTTCCGTTCCTAAACTGGCTTTACAGCAGCTAGGTCATCCTCCCCGCCGCCCCCTCGCCCCTGTGTCCTCACGTGTCCAGATCTCTGCACTGGACATCATGCAGCAAGCCCATGTCAACACACAAGTGATTCGGAGAAACAAATATAAATATGCCAGTACACACATGCAGCCGTTCACGTATTATTCCCAATATAGCATCACTATTCACTAGATTAAACCATAATCCTTATAGTACATCTTGTACAAATCTTTTCTGGATTGATAACTTCCAAAACGTAAGCTTGACTGCTTAAGATTGAAATACACAAAGCATGTGAAAGAGACATAATAATGCGAGGATTATTCTTACAGTTATTCTATATTTTATGTATTTTTAAAGTATTGATGAGTGACAGGGAGATAAAACGACTCTTTCAGCCCCTCTGGATTAAAAGGATCTTTCATCCCACCCCCACCCTCCGTGGATGCCCCTGCATTTATTTGTGGGTTTACTGAATAGCCTTGGAAGGTATGTTTGCTCTGTTCCTCCTGGTATGGAACCGCCTCTACCAAAACACGTTTCTCTTTCCAGAAAGCTTTTCTCCACTTCTCTCCAATAGATGTTCTACAAGCTATACCTAAAAATTATATGCATACTGTACATACGATGTAAACTGATGGATAATGATTCTAATGGCTAATAAGGCGCAGAAGAGACGGAGACCGGAACGTTATTCTGCCCGTGATATTGGGAGAGGTTGTTTTAAACAGTTTGAGGAACCAGAGGAAGTGCAAATGTTAGTAGAAGTTGTATGAAGTAAGGCAAGGGGGCGATGAAGACCCCTCATCATTCTATGAAAGACTTTGTGAAAGTGCTAGGAAATGGACTGATTTGGATCCGGAGGATGAAGCCAACAGGAAAACGCTTAATATGTTGTTCATCGGGCACTCAGCACCAGACATTGGGAGAAAGCTACAGAAAGTGGATGGGGTAGGAGGTACGTTGATTTCACAATTAATAGAAATAGCATACAACAATAGGGAGGAAGTAGAGAAGAGAGAAAAGTTGAAAGAGAAACGGAAGGATCGAAGGTTACAGGCTTCTCTGCTAGCAGCTGCTATTGCAGGAAATACGTTGTTTTGCAGAAGGCTGGGAAAATGGGATGAAGTAATGTATGTAGATTTGTTTTTCGCATTAAGGGAGCACAGCACCCTGAGTGGCAGAAAGATTGTGGGATGATTGCAAGGGATCCAGTGGTAGTAGCACTAGAGAAAGAGGGGAAGGGTCGAAATCTGAAAAGGTGTTGTTCCGCTTGTAGTATTGGAAAAAGGTGTTTGAAGTGTGGACGGGAGGAGGAAGAAGATTTGGAATTGATGGTCGCTCCCCGACAGAGGCTGGGGCAGGGCGATTCCGAGGATCTCGGTGGAGCTGGAGGTGCAGAGGGACCAGGGGAGGGGAATTATGAACAGGGAGGACGATTTAGAGGGACAGAAGGATTTAGCCCGATTGCGGGGAGAGCAAGAGGGCGACAAGGGGAAGCGGGGGAGGTTTTGCAGGCTCCCCTTCGGCAGGCGGTTGGAAATAATGGACCAGTAACAGTTAAACGGATTTAAGGTCCTGGAAGGAAATAGCAGGGAACTATAGGGAGGATCCAGAGAGAGTGGCTAAAGTGTTTGAAACTATAATTAGGACCCAGGATCCAGACTGGAATGATTTACGGGTAATATTAGACACACTGCTAGACGATACTGAAAAGAAGATGGTATTAAACACTGCTCGGAAACAAGTGGAAGGAGCGCATGCTGGTGGGGATTTGCCGGGAACGATAGACCAGAATTCTCCTGCTGCAGACCCAGGATGGGATCCTAACCAGCCGGGACCCCGGGGACTCTTAACAAGATATCAGAGATGGATACTGTTTGGCATAAGACATGCCATGCCAAAAGCGGCTAACTGGTCTAAGCTATATGAGGTCAGACAAGAGCCAAACGAATCCCCGTCTGCTTTTACGGAACGATTAAAGGCTACTGCCAGGAAAGATACCAGCCTGGATCCTGAAAAAGCAGAGGAAGCCCAGCAGCTAGCTTCAGTTTTTATGGGACAATCAGCCCCAGACATAAGAAAGAAAAAACTTCAGAAATGAGAAGAGATGGATTCAAAAGATTTAGGGAAAATGTTAGAAGTGGCATGGACGGCTTTTAATGATAGGCAGAAGGAAAAAGAGATGCGACGGGTTCGAAGGGAAACCCGAAGAGAAGGGAGATTGATTGCTGCTTTAACCAGGGCTCCTGGAGGAGCCTATAGAGAAAGGGAAGGCACAGGAGGGGGTTACGGAGGCGTGAAAGGAAATAAGGGAACGGGAACGTCACCTGCTTTTGCGCAACCCCCTCTCGCGAAAGATCAGTGCGCAATCTGCAAAGAAAGGGGGCACTGGAAAAGGGAATGTGCTCAGGCTGGGAACTTAGACCCAGCCCTGCAAGCCATCCGACTAATGACATTAAACGATGAATCCTGAAGGGCACCGGCGAATCATCCCCAGCCGAACCCCGGGTTACACTAAGGCTGGGAAATGATGAAGTAGAATTTTTAGTTGATACAGGACTTAATACTCGTAAAGGAAACTTTAGCCGTGAGACTGTAAGCGTTGCTGGTGCTACAGGGAAACGAGAGAAGCGGCCCTTTTTGCAGCCCTTAAAATTTACATTGGGAAAACAATGGGTGACTCATCCATTTTTATATATGCCTGAATGTCCGATACCCTCGATGGGAAGGGATTTATTGAATAAGTTGAACGTGCAGATGACCTTTAAGAATGGAGAGGTGCAGCTACTAATACCTGAAGCAAAAGCTGTGGAAGCGAGAATTTTTATGTTACAGAACACGCAGAAACCAGAGGAAGAGATTCCTGCCGAAGTAGAAGATGCAGCAATACCAGTTGTATGGGCTAGCGGAATTCCAGGTCGGTCTAAATTGGCAAAACCGCTGAAGGCTGTTCTAAAATCTGGGACCAAACCAGTAAGACAAAAGCAGTATCCTATTCAGCGGGAGGCTAGAAAAGGGCTGGAAGAATTAATAACTAAATTTTTGAATGAGGGGTTATTGATAGAGTGTGAATCAGAATCTAACAGCCCAATATTATCAGTAAAGAAACAAAACAGCAAGGAATATAGGTGGCTTCAGGATTTAAGAGCCGTAATAAAACATAAAAACGTGGAACTCCGAACCTTTACAGGAGAGGTGGAAGGGACCCTTTCAGGTACTCCTGACAACTTACACCGCACTCAAGGCGGAAGGAATCGAACCTTGGGTTCATTACACTCGAGTTAAGCCAGCATCACTGCCAAAAGAACCTCAGTGGAAAGTCATTCCATCGGATAAAAATCCTCTTCAAATAAGAACGCAGAAAATAATCTGAAACCCGGAACCCGGCAGTGTTGCTGAGTTATTTGTTGAGTTTTTTTGCTTTTTTTAAAATCAGAAAATTAAGAGTTGATTAATTAATCCAGCATGAGAACTAATCAACAGATTATTAGTATTTCAGCTGGCGTAGCCATGACATTAACTGACTGCTCAGTCAATCAGGGAACGAACCATGAAAATCTTTACGAGGAAGCAAAAATACGATCGGCAGAGAAATGCAACGTGGCAAACTGCTGGATATGTTCGCAGGTAATGTTGGGGGGAACAGGATTTCCTTTTAAACCCACCCCTCTAGCATGGCCAGAATATTGTGTTTTACACAATTGGAATAATCAGGCACGATGAAAAGCAACAAGCTATACCTATGCGGACTCCCTAGCCGCCAACTCTACTGCTGAAACTAATAATAGCATGGTGTCGGCTGAGTGGCCGAAACAGCCATCTCTACCGAATGATAGTGGAAATAAACCTAAACCTGAAGCTATAAAATTAGGTTACGTGGAGGACGGCTTTCTTTGTTACAAAATGAACAAAACGGGTGGGTTCAAGGCAGGAGAAAGGAAGCACAGATATTACCTAACCCCTTCCCGCAATGTCGCTCTTCCCTTACAGCACCCAAACGGTACGGTGGGAGGTAACCTCACCTGCTGGTATTCAAATCAAGCCTGGGAGGCAACTGCAAACAAATCAACCATCTGGGAAGGCCACGTTAATGGCACATATTGGATCTGTGGAAAAAAGCATACAGCTGGCTACCTGGAGGATGGTATGGACCTTGTTAGCTAGGTCTGTTAATGCCCCTCTTTAGAGTGGTACAACCACCTCCATCAGGACGACCACGTCGGAAAAGAGAGAGAAAATTAAAATTAAGAAATAAACCTGTCATACCGGAAGGACGAAGGTTTTTCTTTACACTCTGTCCTTTGTGTGCAGCTGCACCAGAGACCCCAACAGAAGCCCCCCGGAGACTCACACCGCATGCGTAATGGCTATGAAGATATGATAATTGGTTCCAGGAAATAGAATGAATATGTATACTCATTCCAGGAAATCTAATGCATATGTATGTAACAGAGCAATATAAACTTTGGATGATGCGACATGCGGCATGCACATTGGGCGGAGCGATTCCCGTGCATCCGGCGCCGTAATAAAGAGAACGCCTGCTTCTTAATACTACATTGGTGTTAAGGAGTTTTATTCCCGATTTCGGTGACAGTCATTGCTTCAAAGCTCTGGAGTTTCCTATGTATTCTGTTAGTGTTTTAATATCATAGCTGCACAGTGCATTATTGTTTTTGAGTTGGACAATCTGCCTATTGGAATTCAGGGATCTTGCAAAAGATGTTGTAAGAAGAGCTTGTGACACTTCTCTGACTGAATCTGGATTCAGGGACCCTGCTTTGTGCCCAGCTGTGCCTGGAGCTGGTGCAGGAAGCACAGCACGTCGCCCAGCACCCGCTGCCCGGTGTATGTGCACTGCAGCTCTGCGCAGACACGGCCGTGCCACGGTGATTGCTGCGGGGCGCTGGCCACCTCCAGGTGGAAGGCATGCCCGGGTGGTGGCCTCAGGGGCACCAGCAGCCTGTAGCTGTTGTTGTCCTGGCAAGGGCTCCAGCCTGCACAGGCCCTGCCCACGCGGATGCCTGGTGCCAGCCATGGGAAGAAAGACTGGCAGGTGAGCACCTGGCAGGCCGCGAGCAGGTCACCCACCAGCTCCTCCATCACCTTCCAGGTGTTGGCCGAGTCCTGCGCCGGCCACTGGAGGTGCTGCTGCAGAAACCTGCCCGGATGCCCGCATTGCTCTGCGCGGTCCTCCTTCACCTCTTCTTGCTTGCTGCGGGCGGTGCTCAGCTGGCTCCTGCTCTCCGACTGCCCGTGGCGCTTCCTGGCCAGCCAGCGGTGCCCCAACAGCAGCACAAGGGCTCCCGCAGGCTGCCAGAGCCGCCACCAGGCGCAGGCAGCAAAGATGCGCTCCTCCTTGCTGACGTTGCTCTGCTGCTGCTGCTGCATGAGGTGCTCAACCTCTTGCTGCAGCCGAGCCATCTCGTGCCTCAGGTGCTGCACGCGCCACTGCACCCGCTCCTGCGTGCCCAGATCCACCTGGTCACTGACCTGGAGCGGGTGCTGGACGATGCCCAGCACAGCCAGGACGAGAACAAGACACACAGCCATGGCCTGTAGGAGATGGGAGAGCAGAGAGTGAGTGGGGCTGGCTGCGAGAGAGCAGGCAGCTTGGCAACAGGAGCCAGCAGCACTTGCGCGAGCAGCTGCCAAGGCGGCCCCGTGGCCGGCCCAAGGCGCTGCTGTGCCCAGCTCGGCCCTTGCGGCCGGGCGGGCGGGCGGGCGAGGAAGCCGCGGGGCTGGCGCTGGTGGCCCGGCCCTCGTGCAGCCCAGCCTCGCCCCCCGCGCCACTCACCTTGCCGAGGCTGCTGCAGCCTGCGCTGCCACCCGCCATTTCAGGCCGGCGGCGCGCACCACCCGCCATTTCAGGCGCCAACGGCACCGCCCGCGCTTTCGCACCGCTGCTCTTTCTCCTCAGGCGCTTGCGGGGCGGGGCTTGTTGCCCGGCAGCCCCAGAGGCTCCCATTGGCTGAGGAGAAAGGCGCGCGCGGGGCTCGGGGCGGGGGGGAGGTGGTAGGCGACACGCCGCCGCGCGAGCCCTGTCAGGCAGGTCTGGGCGCCCGTTGCTGGGCAACGGTCCGGCGGGCGGGAGCCCGGAGCGCCGGTGCCTGGAGCGCGGCGTTCCCGGCCCGGGCGTCTTCTCCCCCCCCCACCCCTCCCCAGCCTCTGCCCTCTCCTGTCATCTCCTCTGCCTTGCATATGTAGGGAACTGGCCTCCCTCCTCCCGATTTTTAGCTGCTCCTGTTCCCCAGGCTGAATGTTCTGTCTTTCACGCAGCGTTTACTGACTGTTGCGAGTCATCTCACCTTCAGCAAGATGTCCTGAACAGAGTAATATTCATGATCTGTTAATCAAGACTGACTGACTTGGCAGACATCTCTGCCAGGTCATTCCGTTTTCTCTGGACTTGACAGTGAGGGACTTCGCTGTAGTCCAAAGAGCCAGATTTGGAGAACCTGCAATCCTGTGCTTCATCTGCTTGAAGAGAGAAGGAGAAAAAAATGGCTTTCAACAGCTGTAAAATTTAGCAGCAAAAGTGCTAGAGTTATGCAGTAAGATAGAGCATGCGTGCCTTGAAAGATTTTGGAAGAGAGGAAACATTTTGAAAATTACGGGTACAAGATTCCCCTCCTCTTCACAGGCATGTTGCCTTCTATTTTATGGGGACAAGTTCATACATCTCTTAGCCAAACAGATTCTCGTAATCTTTGAGAATTATTGTTATTCAATGTATGCCTAACAAGGAAAGGAATGTCAGCAATGTGTGTGTGCTTTAATGTTGTTTCTGCTGATGTAGTTTATTTTTTTCTGTGAGATGCTTAGTATCTAGGCATTTAAAATTGTACAGATTAGATTTTGAGATGACAAACCTTCATTATTTTTTTTCTTCAAAAGCTAGGTATTTTTAACTTGTTGTTAACAATGTCCAAGAAGCTCCCACTGCCACCCAACAGGGAGAACAGCAGAAGTGGCAGACATACAAATGGGGAGCTGCTTGGTACAGTCAGTAATGCCCGCAGACCGAGGGAAAGGCCGGTTTGTTTGGCTCCCAAACAGCACCAAACTCTACTGCTCTGAAATTTGTGCATGATGCAGAACAAGGAAGAGACAGCAAGCTAGAAATTTGGAGCTCTTGCTGTTTGTGAGTCCAGTGCTCGGAACTAGAAGTCTGGGTTTCTGAATCGGTGCTGCCTAGGGGTTTAAGAGATCAGAGTAGCGGAGGCGTTCAGCATGCTCTTTTATTCTGAAGGTCATTGTGACCCATTAAGGGTGTCTCCAATGTGCAATATTATAGTCCTCAGGTCTATAGACTTTGTTACTGACACTTCAAGCTGTTTCAGCTGTGCTGAGGGGCTGAGAATCGGCTAAGGCAGCCTGCTCAAGAATTCACAGCACCTGGCAGTGTATAGGCTAATGAGAAGAAAACACTGTCAAAATGTTGTGCTGTAAGGGGAAAGGAAAGCGATTGGGGTCGTCTGCCCTTGGTAGCTCTGGGCATTGCAGAAACCTGTGTAAGACTTCTGCAACTAGGCTCTAAAGCTGCTCTGAGGCTAATGGCACAGCAGTAGAGTGCAGACCTGGCATTTTGTACTTAATTGCAGTCTTCCAGATGTGACCTGATAGAACATCTTGGTAAGAGTAGGCCAAGCCTATATGATGCTTCCCGGTAATACTCTCTCTCCCAGCTGCCAGCAGTTCTTAGCTTGGGGGCTTTCTTCCTGAATCGGATGTGGGTTTTGCCTTCTTAGTAACGTCATGGATTTCTCTTCCACACGCCTGTTCAACTTCCACTTCAACCCTGGCCAACTTCTAGTGTCTGCAACGTGTTCTGGCCAGGATTTCCACAGATCTGCTTCTTCATAGCTGAAGAACCATGTCTTTTCTTTTCTTTTCTTTTTTTTTTTCCCTAGCCTGGCTCTTGATAGCTTCATGTGTCCTTGGAAACAGATGACCTGTTTTCCATGGAAGTTTTCACAAATAGTTTTACCTAGGGCAAAGAGACAATGCAGGCGATGCTCTGACAACAGCATAGCGTAGACATACTGTACTTGCTGATACAGTGTCTAAAGGAGTGGCATTAGAAATTCAGCCGTAGGAGGTCAGCAGTTAGCAAGGATTGACTGTCGCAGTGTTTGCTTTAACTTCTTATTTTTCATTCTGAATTTGGATCTTGCTGCTACTGATACCCGAGCCTTACTGGACTCGCACTCGCAGCAGTACTCACACGGTGTTACCTCAACTTTAGATATCTCCAAGGAAAAGATTTTTGTCAAACAAGTAAAATGGTAAAGTTATGAGTTACTGAAAAGAAATCTTTACAGTGGAAGAGTTAAACAACATTGACTGAGGCTGTCGGTATCAATTGCAGCTCCTTGTGTTTCCGCCATTTATAATGCTTCTTAACTGTCTCTCCTTCAATGGGATAATAAGATAGGCTGTTTTCTTCCTTTTGTTTTCTCTTCCCGATTTTCCATCGTTTAGCACAACCGTGAAGCAGTTGTTTTTAAGCTTTCCAAGGGAGAGCGTGTCTATTTAAAAAACTGATCATCTGGGGGTTTCATTTTGGACTACTTTGTTTTTAACTTTTACAAAAACAGTCTCCTTTGCCCTTGCCGTTCCCCAAATCTTTCTGCTCATTCCTCGCTTACGTAAAGCAGCAGTCTCTTTAGTGGCTCAGAATTTTGAATTGTCGCTGTAGATCTAGTCCTGTAGTGATCCACGGAACATGGGTTGTGGTCACATGCCGCTAAAATTCCTACAGGCCCTTCCAATAGAGGGGTCTGCCAGCACAAAGGATGGAGATGGTGCCAGGAGACCATCTTTTCTTTCCTCTAGCCCGCACTAAAAGTGTATCAGCATTGTAAGCAGACTGAATACCTATATCAGAAGAAAAGCAGCTCTTAGCTTGTGGGTTCCTGCAGGCATCAGCTGGTACAAGAAAATGGCCTGCTCCTTTGGAACTGCTGGCCCATTCTGCTCCTTTCAGTGAGCTTCCAGAAGCTTCAAGAGAAGAGCAGGTGACATACTTGAATCAAATCATTAACCATGCTGGATTCCCAGTATCTGTGTGAGTTCAGCATAGTTTTGCTGCAAGTAAGGAATACAGAATGAGGGATTTTGATGTGAAAGAATTAAGTTCCCCTTTGATAATTTTGAAGAAAGATATGGGAGGTAACCAGAGATGGAGAGAATATTTATTCTGAAGGAAGGGAGAGCTGTGAAATTTGATGATGGGGGCAGGACGGAGGGTGAAACGGAGGGTCCCAAGACTACAGATCATCAGGAGAAAGAGAGAGAAGAGCTCTAATAATTGATGGCCATGAACACTGATCAGACTTCAATAACTACGGGGGATACGGCATTTGTTAGCTACTCGCCCATGTCATTCTAACGTCTCCATTGAGAGCTGTATCCTACATTGATCCATATATCCCTTTTCTTAATAGATTCTTTCCCGCATTCTGAACAACTTATCTGGTCATTTCCCTGAGTGTGTATGTTTGTGGACAAATACTGATTTGCTAAATCTAAGGTGATTAAATCTAAAATCTTGCTGTTAGGGAGAGAGGGCAGGGCACAAAGATATGTTACGTACACTTATATTTCACCTTTTTCGTATGTACAGTGTGAATATAATTTTCATGTATAGCTTATATAACCTCTGTTGCATGTTTAGTGAAAGGCACGTGTCCTGTTAGGAAAACTCTGTGTTTGTTTTGGAGTCATTGGCTATGACTGCATCAAGACAAAAAGCTACTGTACTGTTAGTTTGAAAGGACTTATCCACACATGCAGTGGCGAAGTTAAATTCCTCCCTTTAACTCACTGGACACAAGAGTATTGGTATCATAAAAGAATTTCCAAGGTTTCTGTGTTTGCCATCTTTGGGAAACGGAAGCCATATGTTAATGGAGGACAAATGTCCATATCAAGAAAATTAGTGGCTGCCTAAAACTTTGCAGGAGACCCTTTTCATCCTTAACGCAGTATTTGCTGCTTCTTCAAAAGAAGTAGAACCTATTAATCTGGTCATGTAGGTTTTGTAAAAACAGATACAGATATGTTTGTTTCCTAAAGGTTAATCTACCTTTTTTTTTTTTAAAAAAAAAAGGGCATATTTCTAGATGTGCACCTTTATCTTGAGACGTTACATTTATTGTTTGTCGGTCCCCGTGACCAGCACTGCTTAACATTCAAAACACGTGTTACCAAATGAGTGACATGCAGCTTTGTCATATTGAAAAAGGTTACACATACGTGCTGAAAGAATTCAGATTCCCAGTTGACACAACTGTAGGAGATAACGAGTTGTCATTGCTTCAAAGCTCTGGAGTTTCCTATGTATTCTGCTAGTGTTTTGCTGTCGTAGTTGCACAGTGCATTCTTGTTTTTCAGTTGGACGATCTGTCTATTGGAATTCAGGGATCTTGCAAAAGCTGTTGTAAGAGGTGCTTGTGAGACTGCTCTGGCTGAATCTGGGTTCATTGCTGATGATTGCATGTGTGGAAAAGACGTTACGGGTACAGGAGGAGGCGGCTAAACAGGCTGGAAGCGGCTGCTGTTTAGATAAAGCTTTAGAGTACACTTCTTCTTGATCCAGCGTTGCTCAAAATTCTCTTGCAACACTCTAATGTTTTTCAGTTATACTTGTTGAGAGTTTACAGTTTTGTAAAGCAAGGCATTTAGCTGCATATACCCAAAGCATATTAAATTCTTTGGGAAGAAAATAGTAACAACTGTGTGCGCTAGTCTGAAGAGGCTCCTTTTGCCCTTCTATTTCATCTGAGTTCTGTGTTACTGCTGCTATAGGAGGTGTAGGAAGAGTTTTTTGCGGGCTGCTGGATGAGTTTAATTTAGGAAATGGGAATGTTTGTAAGCTAAATTTCTTTGTTACTCGCTTCTCTCTCTCAGTTTTGTAATTGGAACGATCTGGACCTAAATGTCAAATGCTATCTGGAATTCTGTGCTATGGACTTTGAAGTCTGGGTCCATCCATATTTTTCTGTGTTTGACTTGTCTCCTATTTTTAATTAGTTTGTAAATGTGCGGACTGGGAGAGGCAGAAGGCATCCTCTCTAAATTGAAGTATTTATGTGACTGTGCTTGGTCACTGCAGGATCACCTGACGCCCATCAGAGAGCCTAAAGAATGAGAAGCTCTGCCTGAGAACTGAAGATTCTCTCTGGCTTTCATCCCTTCTAGGAAGGGGAGTTGGCTTAATGGTGGCTTCGAGCATTTGCTAGGCCTTGTCTCCTTGACAGAAAAAAACAGGCTAACATGATTACCAATAGCAGCTGCTTAGAAGGGGCTTTGAATAGTTCCTCCTCTTTTACTGACCTGAACCATGGCAATTCTAAGTTCTAGTAACTGTGGACTTACCACAGAACACAAGGCATACCTTCAAATGCTGTCACGCCTAGACACACAATTCAGGTATAAATGATGGAGAGAACGTAGCTTTTTTAGTGGTTACACTGTAAAAATGTAACAAGCTATTTCTGTGTCTCTAGCCTTGACTCTTGCATACATATTTGTTTACTTCTTACCAGGAGAATTCTGTGACTGCCTCTTAATTTTTTTGTGTTGGCAGATGGAATTTCCTCCCTGGTCTTGCCTTGGGAAGGACAGGGGAGTCGCAAGCAAGTTCAGTGCGGCTTGGGGCCACGTGGGGAAGGCAAGCTAAACTTGCGGCTTCCCCACAGCACAGCATTGCTGCGGCTGGCAGGCCCCCGTGGCGCTCGTGGAGTCCAAGCCCCTGCCGAAAGGAGGGCCAGCTGCAGCAGGTTGCTCAGGGCCGTGTGCAGTCGGGTCTTGAATCCCTCCGAGGAAGGAGACTCCACAGCCACCCTGGGCAAGCTGCTCAGGTGTTCCACCACCCTCGCAGCAAAGCATGTTTTCTCTTCTTTGTTATGCTTCAGTGGAACTGGCTCCACTTCAGTGGGTGCCTGGCACCTCTTGTCCTTCTGCTGGGCACCACTGAGAAGAGTCTGGCTCCGTCTGCCTTCCTGTGCCCCCATCAGGTATTTAGATGCAGGCATCCGGTGCCTTGCTGCACCATCTCTTCTCCCGGCTGAGCTGAGCAGGGAAAGCTCTCCGAGCCTCTGCTGCTATGAGAGACACTGCAGGCCCTTGAAGACGCAGGCCCTGCGCTGCCCTTCCTGCCATCAGTCCATGTCTCTGTTGTGCTGGGGAGCCCAGCACCGCACACGACAGTGCAGATGGGGCCGGGCCAGGCCAGTGCTGAGCAGAGGGTAAGGATGCCCTTGCTCGGCCTGCTGACTGCGCTGCTCCTCATGCATGAGGAGCTGCTGTTGGCCTTGCTAGGTGCAAGGGCACCTTGCTGGCTCTCGGTCAACCTGTGCAGCAGGAGCAGAGAAGGCCCTGCTTCTTGCGGGGCATGCGGGGCAAGAGCATAAAGTCACCAGGCACCAGCAAGGGAAATGGGCAAGGAAAGACGACAAGCCCCCGCTGGTTCTGAGCTGGCTTCTCAGGGAGCTCTCAAGGCGCAGCAAGCTGAAGCGCCAGGAGGAGGAGTCACCAAGCCCTGTAGCCATGCGTGCCGGCGGGAGGGCATCAGCGGCCTGCTATTGCGTCCTGGCAGCGCAGCTAGGGTGCGCGTCTTAAAGCCAGCGGGTTTTGCATACGGCCTCATGATGAGCGCCAACGTGGAAGAGGCAAGCATCAGCAAGAAGCATGCTGTTACTGAGCAGCTTCAGTAAGGTTTTGCTGGCAAGTGCAGCCCTGGCAATGGGTTGCGGGCTGCCCTGCTAAGCAGGAGCTCTGCCCCGTCGGCAGCTGAGGGCTGCCAGCAGAGCAGCTGCAGGAAGACTCTGGGCACAGGGCGTTTGTTGCAAAAAGCTCCTTTATTGGGCTAGTGGCAGCAGTGCTGCTGCCCTGGGCAAGGGAGTTTCTGGCTGCAGGGCTCTGGATGCTCGGTGGCTGGCGGCGTGAAGCCTGCCACTGCATCTCTGGGCAGGAAGACCTCTTTCAGCATGCTTAGTGCAAGAGGCTGCTGAGGGGTCCCTGCAGGTGCCCGGCGTCGCAGAGCCAGCACCTCGGCGACCGCCACAGGCACCCTCCTGTTGCCTGAGTGGAAGCCATGGAGGCATGTGTCCAGCAGGCAGCGATGCAGGCATGCGGGGATCTCAGAGAGGTGCTGCCGCAGAGGCAGGAGCCTGCAGAGGTGTATCTCCAGCTGTTTCAAGCGGAAGGGGGAAAGCAGCGATGCGTGGAGGAGAGAGGAGAGGCGGTGCAGACGCTGGAGGTGGCATGTGCCCTGCAGGGCATGCGTGGCACAGTGCGCTTCTCCAACAGCGCTGTACTTCTGGAGAGGCCAGCCTGGGCCCGCTGGCTGGCCAGAAGATGCTCAAGTTGCCTTGCTGCACGCCAAAGATGATGTCGACGAGCAGGGTGCTCCCGGAGGCGTTTGCCAGCTGGAGCTTGCAGGTGCAGGAGGAGGGCAGCACCACGAGCTGGCAGTGGTGGGATGGAGGCAAAAGGCGCCAGGCTTTTTGCACGACTTGCTGGAACCAGCGTGCGGTTTTCTGCACGTTGAGGTAGGAGAGGGTGCAGAGGGTGCGTAGGAGGCAGGGGCCCTGCTTTGTGGCCAGCTGTGCCTGGGGCTGGTGCAGGAAGCACAGCACGTCGCCCAGCACCCGCTGCCTGGGGCACATGCACTGCAGCTCCACGCGGATGCGGCCGTGCTGCGGGGCGCCGGCCACCTCCAGGTGGAAGGCATGCCCAGGTGGTGGCCTCAGGGGCACCAGCAGGCTGTAGCTGTTGTTGTGCTGGCAAGGGCTCCAGCCTGCACAGGCCCTGCCCACGCGGATGCCTGGTGCCAGCCGTGGGAAGAATGACTGGCAGGTGAGCACTTGGCAGGCCGCGAGCAGCTCGCCCACCAGCTCCTCCACCACCTTCCAGGTGTTGGCCGAGTCCTGCGCCGGCCACTGGAGGTGCTGCTGCAGAAACCTGCCCGGATGCCCGCATTGCTCTGCGCGGTCCTCCTTCTCCTCTTCTTGCTTGCTGCGGGAGGTGCTCGGCTGGCTCCTGCTCTCCGACTGCCCGTGGCACTTCCTGGCCAGCCAGCGGTGCCTCAAGAGCAGCACAAGGGCTCCTGCAGGCTGCCACAGCTGCCACCAGGCGCAGGCAGCAAAGACGCGCTCCTCCTTGCTGACGTTGCTCTGCTGCTGCATGAGGTGCTCAGCCTCTTGCTGCAGCCGAGCCATCTCGTGCCTCAGGTGCTGCACGCGCCGCTGCACCCGCTCCTGCGTGCCCAGATCCACCTGGTCACTGACCTGGAGCGGGTGCTGGACGATGCCCAGCACAGCCAGGACGAGAACAAGACACACAGCCATGGCCTGTAGGAGATGGGAGAGCAGAGAGTGAGCGGGGCTGGCTGCGAGAGAGCAGGCAGCTTGGCAGCAGGAGCCGGCAGCACTTGTGCGAGCAGCTGCCAAGGCGGCCCCGTGGCCGGCCCAAGGCGCTGCTGTGCACAGCTCGGCCCTTGCGGGCGGGCGGGCGGGCGGGCGTGCAAGGAAGCCGCGGGGCTGGCGCTGGTGGCCCGGTCCTCGTGCAGCCCAGCCTCGCCCCCCGCGCCACTCACCTTGCCGAGGCTGCTGCAGCCGGCGCTGTCCCAGGCTGCACTGCCGTGGGGGCGGCCGCGCTGCGGGACCAGCGCCTGCGGGCACCGCGGTGACAGCCCCCTGCCTTTGTGACTCGTGCTCTGTGCTGTGGCGGGGGCGCTGGCAGCCCCTGTGCAGGGCCAGCGGCCAGCCCTGGCTGTCGTCGCCAGCCCTGTGGCTCTGCCGCACACCTGCCCTGGGCAGCCGCAGCCCCGGCCCCGGCCCCACACGGCACCACAGGGCCCCACAAGGCGCCCCAAGCCCGCGCAGCAGCAGCGCACAGTGCCCTGGGCTGCCCTTGCCAAGGCGGCAGAAGCAGCCCGGAGCCCTCAGCCCTGGCAAGAAAAAAACAGGAGCTGCCCAAGTGTCACCAGAATCGGGAATAAAACTCCCTAACACCAGCGTAGCATTAAGAAGCAGGCGTTCTCTTTATTACGGCGCCGGATGCACGGGGAATCGCTCCGCCCAGTGTGCATGCCACATGTCGCATCATCCAAATTTTATATTGCTCTGTTACATACATATGCATTAGATTTCCTGGAATGAGTATACATATTCATTCTATTTCCTGGAACCAATTATCATATTTTCATAGCCATTATGCATGCGGTGTGAGTCTCCGGGGGGCTTCTGTGGGAGGCTCTGGTGGTCCCTGGGGGTCTCTGGTGGTCCCAGTGGTTGCTGAAGAGGTGCCTTTTCCATGAATTCCGAGCTCCTTTTCCATATATGGTCTCAGCTTGGCTCCTTTCTTTGTTTGAGAAAGCTGCCTCGTTGCTACTCTTGGTTTCAAGGGGTTTCTGCTGGTTTTTCTGTACTCCTTTGGGATGTATGAGTTACAGTTGCGAGAATTGTATCCTTGGGTGTGTTCTTTCCGAGGCTCCTGGTAACAGTTCCCCTGTTCCGCCCCTTTGAGACTCCTTCTTGTCTGAGGCCCCTGGTGACAGTTCCCCCCTTTGAGACTTCCAGAGTGGGAGCGAGCTCTTTGGGAGTCTCACCTAGACTGCATAATTCTGATAATACTTTTGACTTTCAGGTACACGCAATGGGGTACAACAGAATGTCATTAAAGGTAAACATTGGATCATAATACAGCCCAATATGCATACCACAACTCTGGCTATGATTATTACAAACAATTCTTTTAACCGGGTTAGGTTTGGTAGCCATGAAGTTAACCAATTCCGCCAGGAGGAAGAGGACTCCTTTTGTTTTTCCCACTGCTCTACTGCTTTTTTTTCAGCTGAGTTTATCCCTTTCTGTTGGGGCTCAAATCCATCATTTATGTATGTACGGCATTCTCGTCCTAGGAGAGCACATGTTCCTCCCTGACTAGCTAACAGATAATCTAGGGCCATACGATTTTGTAGAGTCACCACCCTGTCTTGAGCCATTTCATAAGATGTACTTATTTTCTGATTTTAAAAAAAGCAAAAAAACTCGACAAATAACTCAGCAACACTGCCGGGTTCCAGGTTTCAGATTGTTTTCTGCATTCTTATTTGAAGAGGATTTTTATCCGATGGAATGACTTTCCACTGAGGTTCTTTTGGCAGTGATGCTGGCTTAACTCGAGTGTAATGAACCCAAGGTTCGATTCCTTCCGCCTTGAGTGCGGTGTAAGTTGTCAGGAGTACCTGAAAGGGTCCCTTCCACCTCTCCTGTAAAGGTTCGGAGTTCCACGTTTTTATGTACACGAAATCTCCGGGCTGACACTGATGGACAGGAGTGTCCAACGTGAGTGGTCCTGTCAAAACAATAGGCCGTCGGAGAGCCGCAAGGGCTTTCCCTAAAGAAGTCAGATATACCTTTAAATCTGTTTCTCCTTTTACACGGATCTCCCCTGGAATCAGCGGCGCTTGGTATGGTTTCCCATATAATACCTCATAAGGACTAATCTTACTCCTAGAGCTTGGCTGTCTTCTGATTCTCAAAAGAGCCAGTGGAAGGGCCTGTGGCCATCTTACAGAAGTTTCTTGACATATTTTACTAGTCTGCTGCTTTAAAGTTTGATTCATTCTTTCTACCTTCCCACTCGACTGAGGCCTCCATGGGGTATGTAAATCCCACTCGATACCAAGAAGTTTACTTAGCTGTTGGACTATATCTGCCACAAAATGCGGGCCCCGATCAGAGGACATTCCTATCGGTACCCCGAATCTTGGTATTATTTCTTTGAGCAATAGTTTAGTCACTTGCCTAGCTTTGTTGGTGCGACAGGGAGAAGCTTCCGGCCATCCCGAGAAGGTGTCAGCCAATACCAGGAGATATCTATAAGCGTTTTGCCTTGGTAATTCAGAAAAATCCATTTGCCAGTAATCTCCGGGGGAGCTTCCTTGCTTAGTGGTCCCCGGGGGCGGTCTTTTCCTGTTCATAGGATTAATGTTTAAACAAACACAGGGCACTTTGCCATTACAGACTTTACTGTTCCAGTCATTCCTACACATATAATCGAATTCTGAAGACTAGAAATCATAGCCTCACTACCCCAGCGTGTTTCTTCGTGTTTCTTCTGCACAATTTCGGTCATTATCTGCGGTGGAACAATGACCTGTTTTGTAGGAGTTATTAACCAACCCTCTCCGTTTGGGGTTGCCTTTAACAGTAATGCTGATTGTTGATCTGCCTCACTGTAATTAGGACCAATGCAAGGATGCCTTGTCCAGCTGCCTCTTTGGCAGTTTTATCAGCTAATTGATTACCCACATTTACTGTGGTTTCTCCAGATTGGTGTGCCTTGCAATGCATTATTGCCACTTCCTCAGGTTTTTGGGGCAGTCCCGATGCAGGTGCTGACATCAGAGCCTTTTTAAAATCCCTAAAAGCTGCTTGGCATTTGGGGGTCCATAGGAGGAAGTTCTCGTCTGACCCCGTCAAAATTTCATAAAGGAATTTTACTAATAGCCCGTAGTTGGGAATCCACAGTCTGCACCACCCGGCCATACCCAAGAATGCCCTCAGCTCTCGTGCAGTTCTTGCTTCTGCAGTTTGGCAGATGGCTTCTTTTCTGTCGGCTCCCAGTCTCCGTGGTCCTTGTGGAATCTCGAGACCTAAATAAATCACAGTCCCTTTCCCTACCTGAGCCTTCCTTTTGCATACACGATGTCCTCTTTGTCCTAGGAAATTCAACAGGCTTGTGCTCATCTGTAGACCCTCTCCCCTAGTCTCCGCAGCCAACAAAACGTCATCTGCATCCTGCAGTACTGTTCCTTCCAGGTTTTCCCTTTTCCATGATCCCAGCTCCTTGGCCAATTGGTTGCCAAATATTGTTGGACTGTTTCTGAGCCCCTGAGGTAACACCGTCCGGGTAAGCTGTGTTTTGCGTCTGGTGGTGGGGCTTTCCCATTCAAAGGCGAATATTGCCTGACTGTCTTTGTCTAGAGGTAGGCAGAAAAAGGCCTCTCCTGGAGATCAAGTACAGGAAACCATTTATGCTTCTCCTTCAGGCATGTCAGCAAGGTATATGGGTTAGCCACTACTGGGTGAACATCTCGAACAATCCGATTCACGGCTCTTAAATCCTGAAGCCACCTATATTCCTTGCCATTTTGTTTCTTTACTGATAATATTGGGCTGTTAGATTCTGATTCACACTCTATCAATAACCCCTCATTCAAAAATTTAGTTGTTAATTCTTCCAGCCCTTTTCTAGCCTCCCGCTGAATAGGATACTGCTTTTGTCTTACCGGTTTAGTCCCAGATTTTAGAACAGCCTTCAGCGGTTTTGCCAATTTAGACCGACCTGGAATTCCGCTAGCCCATACAACTGGTATTACTGCATCTTCTACTTCGGCAGGAATCTCTTCCTCTGGTTTCTGCGTGTTCTGTAACATAAAAATTCTCGCTTCCACAGCTTTTGCTTCAGGTATTAGTAGCTGCACCTCTCCATTCTTAAAGGTCATCTGCACGTTCAACTTATTCAATAAATCCCTTCCCATCGAGGGTATCGGACATTCAGGCATATATAAAAATGGATGAGTCACCCATTGTTTTCCCAATGTAAATTTTAAGGGCTGCAAAAAGGGCCGCTTCTCTCGTTTCCCTGTAGCACCAGCAACGCTTACAGTCTCACGGCTAAAGTTTCCTTTACGAGTATTAAGTCCTGTATCAACTAAAAATTCTACTTCATCATTTCCCAGCCTTAGTGTAACCCGGGGTTCGGCTGGGGATGATTCGCCGGTGCCCTTCAGGATTCATCGTTTAATGTCATTAGTCGGATGGCTTGCAGGGCTGGGTCTAAGTTCCCAGCCTGAGCACATTCCCTTTTCCAGTGCCCCCTTTCTTTGCAGATTGCGCACTGATCTTTCGCGAGAGGGGGTTGCGCAAAAGCAGGTGACGTTCCCGTTCCCTTATTTCCTTTCACGCCTCCGTAACCCCCTCCTGTGCCTTCCCTTTCTCTATAGGCTCCTCCAGGAGCCCTGGTTAAAGCAGCAATCAATCTCCCTTCTCTTCGGGTTTCCCTTCGAACCCGTCGCATCTCTTTTTCCTTCTGCCTATCATTAAAAGCCGTCCATGCCACTTCTAACATTTTCCCTAAATCTTTTGAATCCATCTCTTCTCATTTCTGAAGTTTTTTCTTTCTTATGTCTGGGGCTGATTGTCCCATAAAAACTGAAGCTAGCTGCTGGGCTTCCTCTGCTTTTTCAGGATCCAGGCTGGTATCTTTCCTGGCAGTAGCCTTTAATCGTTCCGTAAAAGCAGACGGGGATTCGTTTGGCTCTTGTCTGACCTCATATAGCTTAGACCAGTTAGCCGCTTTTGGCATGGCATGTCTTATGCCAAACAGTATCCATCTCTGACATCTTGTTAAGAGTCCCCGGGGTCCCGGCTGGTTAGGATCCCACCCTGGGTCTGCAGCAGGAGAATTCTGGTCTATCATTCCCGGCAAATCCCCACCAGCATGCACTCCTTCCACTTGTTTCCGAGCAGTGTTTAATACCATCTTCTTTTCAGTATCGTCTAGCAGTGTGTCTAATATTACCCGTAAATCATTCCAGTCTGGATCCTGGGTCCTAATTATAGTTTCAAACACTTTAGCCACTCTCTCTGGATCCTCCCTATAGTTCCCTGCTATTTCCTTCCAGGACCTTAAATCCGTTTAACTGTTACTGGTCCGTTATTTCCAACCGCCTGCCGAAGGGGAGCCTGCAAAACCTCCCCCGCTTCCCCTTGTCGCCCTCTTGTTCTCCCCGCAATCGGGCTAAATCCTTCTGTCCCTCTAAATCATCCTCCCTGTTCATAATTCCCCTCCCCTGGTCCCTCTGCACCTCCGGCTCCACCGAGATCCTCGGAATCGCCCCGCCCCAGCCTCTGTCGGGGAGCGACCATCAATTCCAAATCTTCTTCCTCCTCCCGTCCACACTTCAAACACCTTTTTCCAATACTACAAGCGGAACAACACCTTTTCAGATTTCGACCCTTCCCCTCTTTCTCTAGTGCTACTACCACTGGATCCCTTGCAATCATCCCACAATCTTTCTGCCACTCAGGGTGCTGTGCTCCCTTAATGCGAAAAACAAATCTACATACATTACTTCATCCCATTTTCCCAGCCTTCTGCAAAACAACGTATTTCCTGCAATAGCAGCTGCTAGCAGAGAAGCCTGTAACCTTCGATCCTTCCGTTTCTCTTTCAACTTTTCTCTCTTCTCTACTTCCTCCCTATTGTTATATGCTATTTCTATTAATTGTGAAATCAACGTACCTCCTACCCCATCCACTTTCTGTAGCTTTCTCCCAATGTCTGGTGCTGAGTGCCCGATGAACAACATATGAAGCATTTTCCTGTTGGCTTCATCCTCCGGATCCAAATCAGTCCATTTCCTAGCACTTTCACAAAGTCTTTCATAGAATGATGAGGGGTCTTCATCGCCCCCTTGCCTTACTTCATACAACTTCTACTAACATTTGCGCTTCCTCTGGTTCCTCAAACTGTCTAAAACAACCTCTCCCAATATCACGGGCAGAATAACGTTCCGGTCTCCGTTTCTTCTGCGCCTTATTAGCCATTAGAATCATTATCCATCAGTTTACATCGTATGTACAGTATGCATATAATTTTTAGGTATAGCTTGTAGAACATCTATTGGAGAGAAGTGGAGAAAAGCTTTCTGGAAAGAGAAACGTGTTTTGGTAGAGGCGGTTCCATACCAGGAGAAACAGAGCAAACATACCTTCCAAGGCTATTCAGTAAACCCACAAATAAATGCAGGGGCATCCACGGAGGGTGGGGGTGGGATGAAAGATCCTTTTAATCCAGAGGGGCTGAAAGAGTCGTTTTATCTCCCTGTCACTCATCAATACTTTAAAAATACATAAAATATAGAATAACTATAAGAATAATCCTCGCATTATTATGTCTCTTTCACATGCTTTGTGTATTTCAATCTTAAGCAGTCAAGCTTACGTTTTGGAAGTTATCAATCCAGAAAAGATTTGTACAGGATGTACTATAAGGATTATGGTTTAATCTAGTGAATAGTGATGCTATATTGGGAATAATACGTGAACGGCTGCATGTGTGTACTGGCATATTTATATTTGTTTCTCCGAATCACTTGTGTGTTGACATGGGCTTGCTGCATGATGTCCAGTGCAGAGATCTGGACACGTGAGGACACAGGGGCAAGGGGGCGGCGGGGAGGATGACCTAGCTGCTGTAAAGCCAGTTTAGGAACGGAACGGAGAATTAGAGCCAAAAATTTAACCCTTGAAATTTTTGGTCATTCAATTCACATGCCATACCATCCCTAAAACACCCGTGTGCTAGGGAACAGGATCGTTTTGAGGGTGAATGTTGTACGTAAACATACCCAGCAGCGGTACAGTAGCTCTCAGCTGCAGCCACACTTTGAAAAGAGATCCCAGTGCCTGCTCTGTATTAATGTTTTCCGTAACGAATAAACCCATTTTCCGATGAACAGGCCGGGTTTCTTTCCAAAGTCAGCTGAATTTAACAGGACCCTTCTCCATCTCGCTCTCCCTCTGCCTCTCTCTTTTCTCAGCGATGGTCTGGGTGGTCTGGGGCTACCGGGGCTGTGTGCACCACGCGTCTGGCCTGCGCTTCCCCCTGCTTTTTCACCTCTCTCTTAAGCTCGCCTTCGAGGAGAGGGCAGGCCCATAGCCCACAGCACGGAGCCTGCCGACCGGCAGCCCTCGGCGTTGGCAAATTTCGTTCAAATCGTGCAAGCTCCAGCCGAGAGGCTGCTGCTCGCCAGCTCTCCCGGGCTGGGGTCGAGGGTCCTGCTAACCGAGCAGCACATCGCCTGGGAAGCCCAGCGGGCAAAGTGAGGCGCCTCTGACGAAGAGAGCTGCCTGCTGTGAAAAATGGTCCCCCCAATAATCGCTTCCTTAGAAAAAGAACAGAAAGAAAAAAAACCCTGCAAGGCTGAGCTGTAGCTTCCGATTTAGGGAGAAACAGTGTGAGCTAAAGCTTGAACCCAGCAGTTTGGTAAGTTCTTGGTAGAGAAGATAAAGGCTGCTGCACTGGGTCAGACCAGCTAACCTTGTAGTCTGCTTAAAACAGTAATGACCGCACCTGCGTGCTTAGGGCAAGTACGCGCGGATCTTTTTTGCTGGATTCCCCGTACGGCAATGCAAAGACTTGGTTTTCAGGAGATAGATCGAATCTTTGCTCTGCATTGTCCCAGTCAACTCTTCCGTGAGTTTGTCTTGCCGCTTTCCAAACCTTTCAAGAGCTTTGACGCACCACAGAGACAAATTCTGCAGTTTAAATGGGATTGTTTGCAAGCATGTGATCACATCTGGGATAATCCCAGTGTCAGTAGGATGTGCAATCATGTTACCCACTGTGTAATCAAAGCAAAACAGTGCACGCTGAATTTTCCAGATATAGCATTTGCCTTGGGGTTGTCGCTGCAGTAAAATAATGGGGGGATTTTGGGCTTCTAGAAGTGCAAAATGACCTACTGTGGGTGGCTGTTTTTTGGTTTTTTTTTTCCCCCTGGTATTCTTGTGGCTTCCCACTGGGGACTTGCAGTCCCTTTTTGTAGTTGTGATTCCCTCTGAAACAGGAGGAAATTCCCACAAAAGCGCCTGAACGACTATGGTGTGTTAGGTACCTGGGCAGCCCGGCACCCGCTGGGGTACAGCGGGGTGGGAGGTGAGCAGGAAGGAGAAGAGCGCTACGGGACTGAGCCGTGCAAGGGGAGATGCACAACCTGACCTCTGGGGTGGCTCTGCCCACGCCTCCTCTGTCTCATGAGCAAAATAGACCAAAAGGACTTTCAAGCTCAAAGAAGCAGGTCTCAATAGAATATAAACTGGAATAAATCTTTCCAAAGAGAACTCAAAGAGACCAGCTGAGAGAGGACAGAAATAGAAAGGTTTATGAATGAATCTCCTCTCACCCGCGGTGTCTCTGCAGGCGGGTTCCTGTTTCCTGGATCAGTTTCAGGTTGCTCAGGGGCTTTCTGGGTTGCAATAAGCTCTGTGCAGTCCCCTCTTCACCTGCAGAATCCTTTTCTTTGCATCCGCTTGGACGCCTGCTGATGCCTGTCGCCTCTCTCAGCCCCCTTTTTGCTATGATTTTGTCAGGCCAATACTTCTCTCTTCCTCTCCCAGTTGTGCCCTCAGCTCTCCCTTCTGCCCACCCCACTTTTCAGCCTCGGAGATTTCCCACCCCTGAGCAGGTCCAGCTCCCGCACCAGAGGTGCTCCTGCCGCTGGTGGCACCAAGGTACCCTGTGCCCGAATTCGCTGCCTGGCTGAGCGGTTCTTGACACCGGCAGCCACAGCTTGTGCCGAGGTGCCGTGGGTGAAGGGCCGGCTGCCAGAGGTGCGGGGGATGTCACCTGTGCTTGGGCTCACAGCAAGCCCTGGAGCCACCACCTCTGCTGGGCAGAGATGGCGTTGCCCTCGTCCCTGAACTCTGCAAGCACTGAGGGCACCAGGCTAACGAGCATGCTTGTCAGAGTATGGTCTCTGCAACACTGACAGTGCAGCAATTACTGGAAACCTCAGCCACGTGTTTGCTTTTGGAAAGGGCTTTTCAGGAATTTACTATCTCTGCAGCATGGTGCAGCCATCTTCTTAAAATTAGGCTCTTTATTTAGAGGGGTCTTTAAAAACATGCGATACACTCACAGTCAGGCTGGGGTTTTATTCTTGATACTCTTCTGTAGGTTGGCTGGTTGGCTTTTTTTTTTTCTCTTTGTAGATTTAAGCTTGCAGTTTGGGGAGACTTGTGGCCTTGAAAACTAGTCAAACTTTCTCCTGCGGAGAATCAAGGGCAGTAAGACTGTTGTTGCGGTGTCTATTGAGGCACTGACCCAAAGGTAACAGTGAATAATATCCCTAAAAGAAAGAAAGCTGGAAAATGAAAACTGTATTTTTTTTTAATTCCTCATTAGTGATTCTACATAAAGGATATAAACCAGTTCGGATAAGCTCCCCTACAAATGTCAGGAGGAGCAAACAAGCCATCATTCATGACGACGAATGGTTGCTACCTAGCAGGCTGCTATCACACTGAGCCAAGGAAAAATGGCCTGCTGTCATGCCTCGTTTCTTGACTACTGCAGCCTGATGGCCTGGCTCGGCTCTCAAAGCAAAAACAGGAGTCCCATTCCTGGTGCTCTTGGAGGTGCTGCACACTTGCTGGGGCCATCAGGGCTCAATGGGGCTCTCTGGGAGGGACCACCAGGCAAATCCCTGCTCAGGCAAGGAAGGGGCAGGGCACAAACCTTAGGCAAAAACGGCCCCCAGCAACAGTGTACGCGTGAGACAGCTCCAGACAAAGCTGACCTATGCTTAGAGGACAAGGCAAACTGCGCTGAGCCCTGCTGTGGGGTGACTGCCACAAGCCATTTCTGCTCTCTGTGTGTCTGCTCCCATATGCCGCTGGGGTTTAAAAGGAGGATCGTTGTCTAGATACTTTCTTAAGGCATGGGGGGGAAAAAGCACACCTCTGCACTTCTGTGACCTGGCAGGAGTTCTTGTAGCAATGAAGGCTATTCAATGGGATGCAAGTGTCTCACACTGTCACACGCTTTGGCTAAAACATACCTCTCCAGCAAGAGCTGGAGCATGGTATCTAGCAGGAATTGGAAACGGGAGTTCTGGCAGAGCTGATCATACTGGCCCCCCTTCTGCTCGTTTGTTCCCTGAGTTTACTGGAAGTGAGAGCTCTGTCTTGGCTCTAGTTGTGAATTAAGACAATTTTGGAAACAATTCTACCTCTAATGACACCTACCATTCATCTACCCTTTTTGCCTAGGGTCTATCTGACAAGCAGAGAACTTGTTCCTCAAAGTTTTGAGTGTGATGGCTGGCTTTGAGCACTAAAAAGCAAAAAAGGATCCCATGCAGGCCAATACAGGCAGGTACCAGCAGGAAACGTAACCTAAGGAAGGCATGCTTGGAAATTTGCTTTGAATGGAGGGGAGAAGAGAAAAGCTCTGCCCAGCCTACACTTAGCCCGCAGGTTGCTGCTCCTGCCTCAGATCTGTGTCTGTCTGAAAATTTGTCCGTCTGGTTTCCCTCCCCGTCTGTCAGCTAATAGAGATTACTGACTGCCAGCAGCGCTGGCTCGAATGTCCTGAACAACATTTCCACTGCTGGAGTTGGTGCATGGTGCACCTGCTGGGATGGCAACAAGGAGAAAGAGCCCGTGCAACACCCTGTGCAGAGAGAGGAACGTGTCCTTCAGTTAGCCTCAAACTAAAATATGTCCCACACCAGACCAGACAGCTGTCCAGGACACTACACTTCCCCTGTAAATGTGCCCATATAGCTCAGGTGATGCTGAACAACCTGCGCTGGACTGGAAGTGTCCCTGGTATGGGCTCCTTATTAAACTACTATTGTATGGCATGAAGGAGGAAGCTGTAGTTTAGCCCATATACAAAGGATTTTCTGTCACTGCCCTGAGGAGAGAAGCACCTTTTTTTACATAGTGTAAGATATACACCCCAGGTTACTCCAGCTGGCTTTTAAAGACACCATGACCGCAGTATGCAAGACCATGAGTCTGGAACGAGTCATTACCGCTTTGAGCTGATGAACTTCTAGCATCCGTGGTGTGTGCAGAGGTGGAGGGGAGCAAAGCATTGTTGCAGGTGCATATGTCCATTTAGATGACCTGTTTCCTACTCTGAATCACCAAAAGGGAGAAGATATATCTAATTCTTTGGAACGGACAACCGTGACGTAAAGGAAGTAAAGAGCTTAAAAAATGCTGTCTGTTGAAAGGAAATATTTCATGCGGGAACATGAAAACCCAGCTGTAGATCCAGCATAGCATCCCCCCCAAAGTGGGTTTTATGTAGCTCTTTCCTCCTCCTAACTGACTTTGAAAATGCATAGTCCCGTTTCTAATGGTAAAAAGCCCTCCACACTACTCCAGCCCTCAAATTATTGCATGAAGATAACAGCAAAAAAGGAAAATGCCACAGTGAGTTTGGAGGAAGACCTTTTGAGCTGAGATTTAAGATTAGCCTCTGCTAACCCTGGAATGACCCAGTGAAATTTACCTAAAATTGGCTGGGGGGTTTCTTTGCTCTTTCATTCAAGTCGAGGACTGTGAGCTCCTGCCATGAATGTGAGGGACTTCGGTTGGGACTACTGCACTCTTCTCTCTTCCAGCTCCATGCGATATCTAATATTTCAAAGCAGAAAGCTTCTTGTCCTGCCTGAGTGGCTGTTGCCTGCTGCCAGGAGAACCACAACTAGCTGGTCCTGCCACTCGTGCTCACGTGGCATCTCTACCCAGTGCTAGGGAGCTTCATTTTTAGGGGCCAGCTTTCCCCTCTGGGGAGAGCATCTGGTCTCCTACAGACTTTCAGAAAGATTGTAGGAAATTTAAAACTTTGGGTCCTCTGTCAAATGGGGTTGAAGCTGTCCAAAAGTTGGAAAGTTATTCTCCCTCTTCCTTCTTCCCTCCTGGGCAGTGAGACTGCATGGGAAAAGAGCCTACGCCACTGATTGCAGGAATGGTAAGATGGAGAAAGAGATGTTCAGCAGTTTGTTGTATTGACAGCTAAAGGTGGCCAAACCTGTTCTTCTGGATTGTTTTTTGCATGTATATGAATGAAATGCCATTAAAGATACTGAGTTGTCATATAGAATCCTCTTTGTGATGAAAAGGGGATCCTGGCTTGGATCACTGTGTTAAAATTTTCCCTGGGTCAGATCATCAGTTCTGCAAAAGCATGTTGCAGAGGCATCAGTCAAGACAATCGTCGGGGTGTGCCTCCAGATTTTGCTCTGTGCACGCTCTTGTGATTCCTAACCTCATCTCAGGGCAGGCTCCTTCAACCGCAGTGCATGGTAAAGGTGTGATGGATGAAGAGGACAGCACTATTGTAATGTCTAATGAAAAGGTGCAAATGCAGTGCTGGTAGCTCTGAAGACTGCCCGCAGTCTCCAGTTATTGCATCCTGGACGGTTCTAGGAATAACATGCCATTACTAATTTGTAGTAACACATAGCTTCTAATTTATTGAAATGGTTTGGGGGTTTTCTTCTGTTTAAAATGAATGGAAAAACTACATAATTAATCTGCTTGCAGCTCATGTTGTATCAGAGATGGCTTTGAGTTTAGAAGGATATTGACTCCTCCAAAGTGTCAAAGCACGTACTCTAGCGCTTAGGGAGGATGCTTGGCTAAATCCAGTCTGCTTTTCTCTCTGATAGTCTGGCCAAGAGGAAACGCGTGGTCTTTACACCAGAGATGAGATTTGTTACGCCGAATGGGTGCAATAGAGAGTGGAACTGCCAGGGACTTACCACATCAATTATCTGCAGCAAAGAAAGCTGAAGCTCAACTACCAGAGGTTGGGAGTCGTTCACCACAGGTCGTTCAAGACGACTGTAGTTTCTCAGCAGATCTCTGTACAAGCGTCTCTGGCCTTCACCCTGCTGAGAGACTAAGGGAAAAGAAAGATGGTTAACATCTGTCATTCAGATGGTCACACAGTCCATGTTGTTTGTTTGCTTGAAAAAATGTCTCTGAATGTCTTTTTAACTTGAAACCGGTTTCCTGAAAAGTAAGGATCTCTAATTCTGCCCATAGGGGTGCTGACAGAGCTTTTCTGTCGTGCGTCAGTCACACAGAAAAACTGGACTCAACCGGGAACCCTCCTGCTGATGGTGCAGGGAGACCAGGCTCTGAAGCCAAAGGGCACCTTCTTGGAAAGCGGCCAGAGGGCTCTTATTTGCTGCTTCCAGAAACCAGCTGCCACGGAGCCGGAGCTGGTGTCATTACCTGAACATACCCTGTGTTTACCTAGCATCACTGACAGGTCCTGTTAGTACCTGGAGCCCTTCTCCGTGCATGTTCAGGAAGCAAGGGTTTGTCCCCAAAATGGGTGCAGGTGCAGATGCTCTGGGCTGTGACTACCCGGGCTCTACCTAAGAGCTGCACCAAACGGGGTGAGGCTCAGAGGCTGCATGTTCGCTGAGGCCAAATTCATCCTGCCAGCACGAGTGTGTACTCCCTGAGTTGTCCCTGCCAAGGAATCTGCACTTTGTATTATTATTACTTTGGAACAAAGCTTTTTTCTTTTTTTTTTTTTTTCTTATGCGCTGCAGCTCCTAGAGTCTTGTGTGTGACTTTTTTGTAACACGTGAGCAGAGCTTTTCACAGTGACCCTGGGACTCTTCTAACAGTGGTGAGATGAATAGCTTTTGACAAGCCACACAAACTGTAACAACCAGTTCCTCCTTCCCCGGTCCCCTGATGCGCTCAGCGAACCCTGCAAGCCTGGGGCAGGCTGCTCTCCACCACAGCAGCGACGCCTTTTAAAATTAATAATATCATTCAGTTTATAAATGTCTTTAATTAGTGTTCCCTTCAGTGTTCCTGATGCTGGAGGGATCTTTGTGGCTTTCGAGTATGACGGTGCCTAGTTAGCAAGGAGGGAGGGTATTTTTATTTATTTTGGTGAGTTATACCAACATGTCATCTTCATGGGCCTTTTATGCCTTTGAATAATATATTATATGGTCATGGAGAACCAGAGAAGCAGATGTAACAGAGCTGCTCCAACATTTTCACTCTCTTTGAAGACAAGCCCTGGCCACAGTTTCTCTACTCCACCAGCTCTGGCAAACTTCCCTGCTAGGAAATTATTTAGATCCTCTGTTATAATTTTAGTATGTAACCCCCTGCCTCCCTTGCAAGGTCCTTGTGTGGGAAGGAGACCGGTGAAGATCACATCACATTTTCCTTTGGAAAGAGGGCCCATGCTCCGAGCCAACGCGCTGCCCTCTCTCTCCCTGCAGCATGTCACGTTGCTGTGCTTCAGGGAAAGGATGACCACCTGCACCATGCCTCATCCTTAGCACTCCTGTCGTGTTCACCTTTAACCTCCCTTTGAAACAGTCTACCTCAGCTTTTACTATCAAAACGTGCCCTTTGCCAGGCTCTTCAGGTCGCCGCTGCAGCTGGTACCATCGCTGACGATGTGCAGTAAACCATCCACCCCAGGGGGCTGACGGGGGAGATTTGGGCACAACCCTTTGCTGTGTACCCCGGGCAGCTGACTTTGCGCTGTGTGCTCCAGCCGTGCTGTAACCGGGCCCCTTGCCCCGATAAACCTTGCGAGCTGAAGTAACCCAGCACGAGATGTTTGCACCCGGTCCTCCACCCCTTCTTCACTTCTCCCTTCTGCAGCGTGGTCCTGTTACTTGGTGACCTCTTGTATCTGAAACTGTTAACATAGCCCAGCTGATCTGTTCTGAGCCTGCTGAGCTGGTGCTCGTTGCCATATGTTTGTGTGCTCTTTGGTTTTGTTTACAAAATTGCGTAGGTTCAGAAGCGGTGGAGCCTTTGTGGTCTCCTGGCAAATTGCCGGGGCAGCTGTTGGTGTTGCAAAGGCTTCGCTTGTCTAATCAGGCTGCTATATCCCCATTGCAGTGGCTCTGGAGCAGGAATGGAGAAGGGCAACAGGTCAAAACTGTGTTTTTATAAACTTCTTTCAATCTTAAAATGCTTAGTGTTTCATACTCCGGAGAGATTCCTGCTTTTTATCCCTCTAATGCCTGTGCTAGTGCTTTGTGACATTACATCTCTGAGTGCTAAGTGGAGTGTTTGCTGGTGATGGGGAAGCCGAGGCCTCTCGGGAGCAGCGACAGGATAAGCATTACTGCTGCCAACCCCCCAGCCACAGAAATCTCTACCTCAGTCCCTGGCACTGTGAGCTCCCTGGTGCCTGATATGAAATTTTAAACGAGGCTGGAAGTTGGAAGCCAATTTTTAAGGTTGCCAAGTCAGTCTCCCAAAAGCAATGCCAGACTTACCTGCCTAGGTCTGTTGTGAGAGAGTCTTTACCTGCAAATAACTGCTGGTGGGCATTAGCAAGCAATGCTTGCTTGATGCAGGCCCCTGAGGAGCAGAGAGCCTCTTATGACCCACAGCTTCAGCCAGTGCCCCCCTTATTGCTGAATTAGCTTTGAATCAGCAGGAAAAAAAAACTATATCTCATTAAAAATTCAGGGAAGAGGAGTGGATGCTGTTTCTCTTAACGTTAGTAAGGCTTTTGACAGTGTCTGCCGTAACATCCTCATTGACAAACAGATGAAGTATGGACAGTGGTGAGGTGGAATGAAAACTGGCTAACTCCCAAGCTCAGAGGGTTGTGAGCAGCAGCACAAAGCCCAGCTGGAGGCCAGTCACTAGTGGTGTCCCCCAGGGGCTGATACTAGAGGCAATACTGTTTAACGTCTTAATCAGTGATCTGGATGATGGGACGGAGGGCACCCTCAGCATATTTGCAGATGGCACAAAACCCAGAGGAGTGGCTGGTACGCCAGAGGGCTGTGCTGCCGTTCAGAGGGACCTCAGCTGGCTGGAGAGATGGGCAGAGAGGAACCTCATGCGGTTCAGCAAAGGGAAGTGCAGAGTCCTGCACCTGGGGAGAAATCACCCCATGCACCAGTACTTGCTGGGGGCCCCCCTGGGAGTCCCGGTGGGAAAACAAGTTGAATATGCACCAGCAATGTGCAGTCATGGCAAAGAAGGTCTATGGCATCCTGGGCTGCATTAGGCAGAGCATTGCCGGCAGGTCAAGGGAGGTGATCCTTCTCCTCTACTCAGCACTGGTGAGGCCGTATCTGGAGTACTGTGTCCAGTGCTGGTCTCCTCAGTGCAGGAGAGATACGGACACAGCAGAGCAAGCACAGTGACAGGCCATGAAAATGGTGAAGAGGCTGGAGCATCTGTCATATGAGGAGAGGCTGAAAGAGCTGGGACTGTTCAGGCTGGCGAAGAGAAGGCTAGGGGGGAACTTATTCATGTGTATAAATACCTGATGGGGAATATAAAGAAGATGGAACAAGGCTCTTCTCAGTGATGCTTGTGACAAGAGACAATGGGCATGAATCAAAACACAAGAAATTCCATTTAAACGTAGGGAAAAGAAAGCTTTTTTATCGTAGGTGTGATCAAACACTGAAACAGGTTGTCCAGAGAGGTTCTGTGGTCTCCATCCCTGGAGATATTCAAAATCCAACTGGGCACAGCCCTGGGCAACCTGCTCGTGCTGCCTCTGCTTGGAGCATGGCGTTTGGACTAGGCAATCTCTGGAAGAGCCTTGGATTGCCTTCCAACCTCAGCCAATCTGTGGTTATGTAAAAATTTTCTTTTGATGGTGTCTCCTAGCCTTATGCCATGGGAGTCGCCTCAGTTCTGGTGCTTCTGCACATTGGAGTTCCTGGCCTTGCAGTGGAGGGATTCATCAGCGTTGGCTTACTGAAGTCTGACAAGTTGCACGTAAAGAGAAATTGAAAGAGAGAAGATGAAGAACTAGAGTGACCCCTGGCAAAACATCATCGGGGTGGAAACCCAATCCTGTAACCTTCTACCTAAAATAAAGAAATAACTGACTGTTAATACAGATCTTTTTCTTGGATAATGCTTGTGAACATCGCAGCAGCGAAGGCCATTCAGTAGGAACAAATCTAGTCTGATCAAGGCTTCTACCTACTGTTATCTTTCTCTGGGCAAAGGTGGTGATTGTTGCTGTACTCCTTTTGGACACCTGGTAGCATAAGGTGCATGAGCCTGCTGATGGCAGAGAGAGCCTGGGGAAGGAGCTGTGCTCGGAATAACACATGGCCGGCGTGGCTGCAGTGGTGCCAAGGCAGAGGGCATCCTCAGAGAGTTTGCTTATAGTAAGTCTAAGAGGTAATGAGCATGTGCAAAAGTGGCCTCCTGTCACAGAGTGAGGTGAGCTCTGTTTCTAGTGGGAAGAATAGCAAGTATTGACAGACTCTGCAGTAATGTGCTTTGGATGCTAAAGGGCTCTCTACTTTTGTGGAAAGGGCATCAAAGCCATCTGTGGCTCGGAGCTGAAATAAAAAAAAAAAAAAAAAGCTGGACATGAAGCACAGATTTCATTTCTAGCAGAAAATGTAGCAAACATCTAGAAAAAGGGCTGCTCCGTCTTGGTGTCCTCACATCAGGGCTGCTGGATGTCTTTCTTGAGAATTTGCTTAAACCAAAAAGCTGCTGGACTAGATATGGGGTGATTAGGTGACATGCAATGGCCTGAGATAGGCAGCGCATCAGGTCCCTCTAGCTTTACTCTCTGATTAACCTGAGTGGTGGATCCCCTAAACTGCTCCTACAGTTTGCAGACACCTGGAAGGCACAAGGCCAATTAATTAATCCATGGCAGGAATGGGGTCCCCAGACAGCTGTGTGAAGAGCTTTATGAACAGTAGAGGTAGTCATGGAGCAGACTGATTTCTTAGGTACCTCTTCGAATCTCTTCTCTCTCTCCCGCAAAGAAGTCTGCAAGAAGCCCACACTGTGATGCCCACTGTTTGAGCGACATGATCGATAAACTGCTCTCAAAATCTCTTGGGCACACGTGCTATTATCGAATTGTGTCTTTCTTTCTAGCACGGAGTTGATGTGAGTAGCACAGCAAGGTAACCTCCTAGGAACTGTTTCTCTATTGCAGTATGCTACCTTCTCCTCTCTACCAGGTAAATTTTGGCCCCTCCAAATGTATTACTGTGAGACCAGGGAACTTCGCAGGGAGGATGCTGCTGTGGCCTCTGCTGGATCAGGGAGTCCTGTGATAGGGAAGATGAACTTGTAACAAGGAAGCAGGAGGTGGCAGCTTCCCTGTGGGCTTATTTCTGAGGTGCAGATCTCCTGCTTTACACGCCTGTGAATAGCTGTCCTTCTCCTCCTTCATTCCCCTGCATCATGCCTGTCTTGAATTATTTGGGCAGAAAAGAAAGCAAGCCACCTTGCTGTTAGCTTACAGTCTGGGCTGTCTCTCCTTCCACATGCCTGGTCTGCACAGGGGATTTCATCATCTTCGTCAAATGCGGACATGCTGCAATGTCCAGCCAGGGTTAGGCAAAGAGAGGAAGAGTTAAACATGGGATCTTTGTGTCTTAAAAAAAATCAGCAGAGCTTTGGTAGCTGAGCTGCAGAGACCTCCTTAGAGCAAACCTGGAAGCAGGTTAATACTTGCATCCAGCTGTTTGGGTAAAGTGTGGATCAGTAACTAGAAGGAGAGAGGTGTCTCTGATGGGGCTTGCACAGGTAGTTTTTCACAGTGACTTTGAGCCTTCGTGCTATCTATGAAGGGTTTTGAATTCTCTGAGACAGTGCAGTTTAATTAGGTCAAGCTGGAGCTGGCTGATGTCAGCTCCAAGTCAGCAGCTGGGCATGCCCAAGCTCAAGTCTGGACCAAACTCCCCATGCCCTGATGCCAGTGATGGTGAGGAGAGCTGTCTCAATTGGCCTGCATGCTTTGTGGCTTGCTTAGGCATGATGATCTTGATGCGACTCAGGTATCTGATCTGGCGGCACAGCTGAAAATCAATTTTGCGGTGTTTTTTTTCTGTTGGTTTGTTTTTTGTTTTTTGTTTTTTTTTTTAATAAAAACCTCCCTGGGCCCTGGGGCAAAAGTCCAGTTCTTGCCAGCTTCCCAGTTTCGTTCCAGAAGTGGTCTGCTCCTTGACTGAGCGTCACTGGTGTGGCTCACAAAATGGCTTGCTGCACACAAGTATTTATTAAATAAGGCAACGTCACCAGGGGGTTGGGTGGAAGGGCATGGATTCCCAAGATGTTCTGAGCAACATTAACTGTACTTATTGATCATTCCTTCTCTTGTTCATGGTGTTCCTCAGTTCCTGTGATATCATTGTTGTGGTACTTATTCACTCCCCTTGCACTTTGTGCAGATACTCCACCACATCTGCATACTTTGTTTCTCTCTCTGTACTGTTCTTTTGCCACATTCCTGCTGCTCTTTTCTTTTTTATTACTGTTTCCTAAAGGAAATTGAGGGGAATTCTGGCCTTTTCTGAAAACCAGTGTCCTTATACTCATAGATCTTATTATGTTTCGTTGTATAATGAATGCCTGCAATCTCAGTATGACTGGAACATTTACACAGCAAAAAAGCATGAGGAAAACCTTTGGGTATCAGAGCTGTCTAACTCCTAGAACCTCGTATATTTTCCTAAAAACCTGCAGACTTTTATGAGGTAACTAACCCTCTATTATTTACCTCTGCTTAGCTTATCACTGAACTCTTACAGGGATTTTAGTTATTTCTTCCGGAATGCATGTGGAATGGTCACAGAGAGATAAACAGCATATGCAATAAGCAATTATGGGGGGAAGTAACAGGGGTAATATCACTGAAAATGCAGGTTATTTCACAGGCAACTTCATCAGCATAAATAATTGAAATTGCAGTATCTCTTACCAAAACGTGGCGTGCTTTACTGCTTTGGTAGCTATAAGAAAGCATTCACCTTAGTTTGTGTATTTTGCAGATTTCGGAGAACGTAAAGCATCTCACTGCCATATGTCACTTAATCCCCAAAGACACAGATGTGTCCCATCTGCTTTTGTTCTTACGTGCAGGGTTGTTGCTTTTGTCTGGGGCTGCAAATGCATTATTTCTTTCAGCGTCCTTGGCTTTAAAACGTATGCCATCACACTAGGTGAAGAGTACTCGCACGGGAACCAAGGGCACGGCAACAGCTGCCTCAAGCCTCCGTGTGTGTGGTGCATGTTTGTGTGTTTGTGTATTTGAATACTTCTCCCATTTAAAACCTCTTTTTAATCTACTTCCCTTCTGCATAATCTTCGATTCTAATCTTTGGTTCTCACTGTGCAGATTGTTTCTGCGTCTTACGCTCAAAACTCATTAGGTACCCAGAGAAATCTAAGAAATGCCATATTTTCCTAGGCAAATTGTATCTAATCTTCCTGATATTGGCCATTTCTGTTTGATTATACCAGTTAAAGGACTCCTAGTAGAAATGGGTATTAAAGGGTATGTGACAAAAGGTTTCAACTCAGAGACTTGAGGCACATGACAACGTGCTAAAAAGAGAATGTAGGCCATTACATAGTGAAAGAACGGATTATTTTTTCAGTGGTTCCTGCTGGCTTGGTGCAGGTGTTTTAAAGACAAGGATATGTGTGTGAGGTGAAGAGACGTGTGTTAGGCTATTACCAACATTGGCATACCTCTCCAATGTAGAGCAGTTATCTGAACTGCTTCATTGCTCTGGAACAGAATCGGAAAGGGAAAAAACCTGTATTGTTAGTGTACTGCTTTTTTTCATTAGCTCCGTACAATACGAGTGTAAGTGCTACAGTACTAGACGTAGAGCAGCATGGGAGCAGCAGATGGAGGAGCAGAGGAGCGGAGGGGGACTCACCTAGCTGAGACACGTCACAGCAACCCTTGCCAGCTATGCTGGGATTTTGCGGGGAGGAGCAGTAAATGAAATGGCACAGACCATAAAATCAAACGCAGTTCTCCTAGGTAATATACTTTCGTCACAGACTTGCCTTTACTAGGCAGAAAAAAACATTCCTTTTTTCACAAGTCGCAGGTGAGGGACCTTGCCTCAAAACCCTTGCCTCAACGTGATGTTCCTGAGGCAGATGTGATAGCGTTGAACAGCTCGGGGCGATGCAGATGACAGGTCAGAGTGAAAATGCTCCAAACGGCTGTGTCGCAGAAACCAACCAGCCAGTGTGTCCAAAGGTGTTGCAGTGATCTTTCCCCCTCCTCTTCATGACAGTCAGCTGCAGCGGTGGTTGTCCTGGAGTTGGCTGCTTCCTGAAGGATGCATTTTTGTCTCTGGAAGGGCAGCCTTGTCCACCTGCAAGCTGTTCTGCACAGCCATCCTCAGCAGCAACAGTACTCAGAATGAAATGTTCTTCATTCGTCGGTGGCACCTTCCGCCCTCTTCGGCGTCACCTGAGCCCCAGCTGTTGCCCGTGGGCAAGGTGAGAGGGCTGGGAGATGTGAATAGACGCCTTCCCAAGACCTGAAATGGTTTCCTGCTCAGGGCGCAAAACTTACATAAAACTCCCCTGGACCACATTCAGCCCTGTTTTAAGGAGCGCTGCTGAGCTTCTCCCGAGCCCGGCTTAACGCGCTGTTGGCCTGCGTGGCAGGTGCTGTGCTGCTGGCTGGCTGGTGCCAATCCGGAGGTTTTGGGCAGCACAAGTGACTGCAATCAAGGGACTTCTCTAAGAAGTCTGCGGCTGTAGTAGTCTAGGTCTTCAATGACAAGGGGAAGTCTAAATACAGGCGTGAAAATTCCCAGCAGGGAGTCTGAATTTATTTCACTCTGAAAATGGAAGCTGCTTTTAAGATGGTCTTGATGAGTGAAATCGCTGGCTCGGAGCAAATTAGACTTGTGGCCAGTCAAACAAGTGTCTGCAGATACCTGACGCAGGGCACTCACAATTGTGAGAAGTGCTTTGTTTTGGCTGATTCAGTGCAGATTAGCTTATGTGCATATCTAGTGGCTGAATATTAGCTGTATCATGAAGTAAGGGCTGTTTTTCCCCCAGTTTCTGAATGTCACGGGGTCTTAATAATGCCTGAGTGTTTGTTAGTTTTGATCTGCCCCTGTTTTCAGGATGCCAGAAGCAACTACCTCTTCTTCAGGTACAAGCCTGGAGTCCTGGTTTTGCTGGAATCTGCGGGGGTATGAAACATATGGCTTTCCTTGCTGTACTCTGCCAGGCAAACCTGTATTGACGGACTGACTCTGATCCTCACCAAGAGGAGCAATGAAGCACAGTGAAAATAAGGCACTTTCAGGCAATGGGAGAACTTGATTTGGACTTGACTTTAGCCTCTTGGGATCAAACCTTTGGTAACTCCAGTATAACAGTCTGAAATTATGCCAGTGCAAACAAATCAAAATTGGTGTCCCAAGTGTCCAGGTGGAGTAAAACTGTCATCTTGTGATTCAGGAGCAGATGTCTGCACGTGTGAGACATTTGCTGCTGTAAGAGATCCGAATGAGCCTGAAAAGTGAAAAATGGCCCCATGCTGTCTGGCCTGCTCTCTTGCATGCCCTCCTGTCCCCGAAAGGCTGGTGTCATTACTGGCTGGCAGTCAGCTTGGCCCTTGAACAAAACGCTGCTGCAGAGGGTATGCTGCAGGGTAGCTGCTTGGCTTCCTTAGAAAGGCATGTCTTTTGCCTTGAAGCGACCGGCTGAAGGCAGAGTTGAAGGATAGAAAGGGAGAAAACCTCATTTGGTGCAGAAATATAAATCCTGAGCTTTGAAAGCCTGCTGGAAGAACCTAGCTGTAATTCCCATCGACACAGATATTCCGGGTACCTTGCATACGTTGACCAAGTTCTTTAGACTGGAGTTGCCATTAATTAGCATGTGTGAGATACTTTAACTTTGTGTTGTGGTATCAGCTGGAAGGTCCCACTGGGGGTGAGAGCCCCCTTGGGCTAAACCTCGTACAGCTGCTTGGTGGGAAGGTGTTGCCAACTGAAACAGGGAAGAGCGACTGCATGGCAACTTAACCCATAGGGATGAGCCCAAGCACCAATATCAAGCCCATGGGAAAGCTCGGAAGGAGCCTGGACTGGGGAGGAGGGGAAGGGTCTGCTTCGCAGTTGTTTGTGAGGACCTTGAAGCTTTCAATAAGCAATCATGAAAGCACCATGAATAATGCTTTCTAGTCCTAGCCTTAGCTAGGGTGGACTACTGAAAATTTCCTGGATATCCTGTGGCTCCTTCAACCCCAAATCTGCTGCAGTGGAGTGAATCTGCAGCAGTGAGAGACGGTTTTAGCTGTGTGATTTGGCAAGCCCCTTCCTTTGTTTACAAGATGTGCTTTCCGGGATCCAAGGGCAAACCAGGCTTTTGTTTCTCTGAGAATTCATAGATACATTTTGACCTTGGAGAGGGTTTTTTTAATTAGCTTTCTATCTGGCTACAGTGGAACTGAGCCCTAGGAATACATGGATAGCCGTGACAGCTGTGCAGTGATTTGGCTCCTAGCACGTGTGTCTGGGCTGTGCACGTGCATGTGGACTCCTTCTGTCCCGCCTGGAGGAGCACCTTCAGGGTTGCCTAGGAGTCTCTGACTTCCTGAAATTCCTAGGCCCTTTTGTCGATGGTATGTGATGCCTGTACAAGAACGGGTCTAATTCAAAGTTGCTGCCTGTTTGCCAGCTCTGAAGCTCTCAACTTGAAACTCGGACAACTGCAAACCACCTAACAACTATTTCTTTCATTCTTTATTTCCTCTTCCTATTGTTCCAGCCGCTCCTCCTCAGGCTAGATTTGAGTGTGCTGATGACTTTTCTAAAGTGGCACGATATTCAGGGAGAAATAATCCGTCATCTCACATGCCGTGTTTCACCACCCTGCAGGCTCAAGATGAGGAATTTCTTCTC
The DNA here is from genome assembly GCF_036417845.1 of Apteryx mantelli. Lineage (NCBI taxonomy): Eukaryota > Metazoa > Chordata > Aves > Apterygiformes > Apterygidae > Apteryx > Apteryx mantelli. Next base: position 9,727,355 of record NC_090020.1, read on the forward strand.
CGAAAAGGGCACAAGATGGCTAAGAATTATGGAATGAATTTTCTGAAACTCAATATGAACCCCTACATTAGGCTGCTTCCCGCCACACCCCAAACCTCCTGTCTCAGAGGAGAAGAAAACACTAAGCAGCAACCTCCTTTACGGACAACCTATATTCAGCCCCACTGAGCCCCCCCACTTCTGGAGTCATGTGTCCCACTGGGGCTCCTCAGGGCAGCACGAGGCAGACACTGTCTCGTGGAGTGAGTCTAGCTGAGGCCATGGAGACGAGGAGGGGCCTGGAGCACGGCATGTCCAAGGAGAGGCAGACAGAAACGCTTTTGGTTTTAGCCTGGGAACGAGAAGGTGAAGGGGAGCTCCCCTAGCTCTCTCCAGCTCCCGTGTGAGAGGGCACTGAGATGATGGAGCCAGACTCCTCCAGGAGGTGCACAGGGACAGCGCCAAACAGACACAAGTCACAACACGGGGCATTGCCAGGGGACCAGTGGAGAATTTTTTTCTCAGGAGGGTGGCTCACCTCCCGAGAGAAGGGTTCAGCAAGGCTGTAGCATCTCCATCCTTGGAGATCTTCTCATCTCACTGCACAAGGAGCAACCGAACTGAGTTGTCCCTGCTGTGAGCAGGGGGTTTGGACCAGGTGACCTCTGGAGATCCCTTCCAGCTGAATTATTCTGCAGGTCTAGGTTTCTACATAGATGCGATCCTCTCTCACCCCAGCTGTGCTTTGCAATCTACCGCTTTATTTTCTCTCTTGATATGGTGGGGATCAAAGCGACCAGTGACTCTTTCCCACATAGTCTCAGCTGAACTTTAGGGAAGATGGTGTGCAGTCTTGTCAATCCCACCTGCAAACTGTGGCTTTAGGCTGTTATTTGAACAGCAGCAGACTTTCCAGCTGTCGCTGTGTTAGCCTCCAGCTATTAATAATTCCCATAATTCCCATGGCGAATTCAGCCAAAGGGAGTGGGCAGAGGTCCCTCTTGTCCTGGACAGTGGCATGGAAAGGAAGGCTTGACACCTCTCTCAGGGAACGAGGCGGGAAGGGTGAGCTCCTCACCATCCTCAAAGGGAAACGAGCTCTCCTTAAAATCTGTCCTTTCCTCTAAATCCTTTGTCCAAATCCAGCCTGCATTAAGGAGAGAAATGAGGACTGGTAACTGACCTGTCCTCACTCAACTTTCTGGAAGGTGAAAAGCACTGCAGACATCCATTTCAGTGCTCTGTGCACCACAACTCATAGCAAGTCATCCAGCTGACTACAGGTTATCTTTCCATTGCAAACTACTGGCTTAGTCATGAGCCCTGAGCGGGAAGACAATGTTATTTCCAGACACATCATCTGATTCTCACCTCTGACTTGTCATTTGCTGCTTTCCTCAATGCAGAAATTACTTGGTAAGCAGCACTTTTTCTGCAAGCCAGATTTGCTCAGGAGTGTACTCCAAACCAGCAACAACCTCCGTTCTACCTATTTTATTCCCATGGATATTACTCTTTCCTCTCTTCCTTAACTGGATTATACAGGGTCTCTGTGTAGTGAGCATCCTCTGGCAACCATGTTAGGAGCTGTGCAAATTGTTTAGAACTACTTTAAATGCATACTAGAGTTGGGGAGACATTATCTCTCTCTCTCTCTCTCCATGCTTATGACAAACAAGTAAAACTCTGTGCTAATCCTTGGTTCAGGATGTGCAGTGAAATTGAATGGATTTGGGGTACTTATGTCCCCTTGAAAACTACAGCCATCAGGCTTAGATGAGAATATTCCCTGCTGTGTGATTGAAGTAGCCACGCTCTCAGACTCTGGGAAGAGTCATTTCATCACGCCGGCACAAGAAGCAAACATGCTGTTCACCGTTCCCTCTGCACCATGGAGATATTAAATGGAGATTATCTTTCTGTGCTTGGAGAAGTTTTCAGCTGCTGACAAAATCATGCAATATGCTACTGCCATCACTAACTCATCCTCTTCCCTCATGTCTTAGGAGAGCAGACCAGAGGGAGAAAAAAAGGTCTGGAGCTGTCTTTAAAAACTGAATCTTGTACCTGAAATGGGAACTTCTGCTTTGAGACGGTCAGATGGCCCCCGTGCTGAGCCTGGGCTGAAGGCTCCTCAGACACTACCTGGCATTGTCCCAAACTCCATGCAAATGCTACTTTCTTGTGCACTGTTACCTTTGTGGACTCTCAAACTCAGAGCACTATTCCAATAGGCAACTATACCAATAGGTCCTGGTGAGGTTGGGGCCCAGGTGCTTTTCCTGGATCCTCTCACTCTTCCTAGCGAGATTTGGGAACAGTTAGCACAGAAAGATGTAGCCCAGATCACTGTCAGCTACTGCGCATGAAAAGAGCTCCAACTTTCTTGGAGCCTAGCGACATCTCACGAACAGGACCTGGGCCAGTCCCAGAGTTACAGCTGTGCCTACTGCAATGCAAAGCAGTAAATGTACATATAAGATTAGTGAGTTAACATGAAGTCTTCTTCACTGAAATGAAAAGTCGATCTCAAGGGGCATGCATGTGCAGCAAGTTGCTGTAGCAGACAGTAACACACAGCAGATCGTCTCAGGAGACTTGCCTAGGACTTTGCCTGCATGTCTTAAATGTGTTGACGTGTCCCTGCCCATGGGACCCTGTGTGTCTGTATGCCTGAGCAGGCAGCTAGCATTGCTTGCTGGAGTGACCAGACTCTGGTGTGCATGCCCTTAGAGGTTATAGCAATGGCTATAATGGGCATGGACAGTAATTTCCCCTCTCTGCAAGGTGCATGTGTGGCATCTTTTCAACCAGTACAGAAGAAAAGACCTACTTGTTCAGGCACAAACCTTTCTCATCTCTTTCTATTTTCGACTTTTTCCAGATCCTTTGCAATCTTTTAAACTCTGTGTCATCCCAGGAACGCAGAGGATCCGGGGAACTGGGGTGAGTGTGGCCTTCAGCCTTCACTTAAGGGTGTGAAAGACTCTCAGTGATCTGACTTTTGCACCAGGTGCTTGCCTGGTAACCTGTATGAGGTTCAAAGGTAGAGCTCTTCCGCTGACCACCTAAATTCACATGACTTTACATGGCACTCCATTAAGGCACAGGACTTCTAGCATCTGTCGGACTGGGTTTTTCCGAAGTAAACCAGTTTGCTCTACACAGTTCAGTGCAATTACATCAGTTCTACCGAGTTAAGGTCCAAAGTTTAAACTCCATATATTTAAATACCAGCCTTGATTCTTCCCTCTACAGAGACCTCTAAACCCAGGTCACCTCAGTCTAACTAGCTCACATTAAACAAATTGCAGCTTGGCAGCAGAATTGGGCTTTTTGAGACTGTCTTGCCAATGGTATTGCTGCTGCAAGAACAGCACCTGCTTGCATGGAAGTGAACCAAGGACAGTAGCGAAGATTTGCTCCTTGAGCTGACCAGTTGTGCTCTAAGGTGATCACCAGGACTGGGCTAAGACCACAGAGATACAGGAAGCATGAAATGAGCGTGGAGTTCAACCCTGCGCTGTGAGTGAGCCAAAGACGAGCTGTTTTGCACAGGCTGAAGAAAACCAAGCCAGGCTGAGCGACTTCATCGCTTACGTCTGTAAGCTGGTTAGCTCGCTTGCAGCCTCCCCTGCTGTGGATGTGCCCCGTGCTGCTCAGCTCTTCCCTTCCCAGAGGGGTGGCAGCGGGGAAGCTCTGTCCTTCCCTTGGCTGTGCCTTGGCTGGGCTTTTGAAAGCCTCATGGCCAGAGGGTGGCTCTGCTGTTAGGCTGCACAGAGCAAGGAAACCAAGAGGTCTGAAGACCACACTGATGCTGCCTCTTGTGCTTGCACAGAAACCTGCCTGAACGAGCAGATGTGGGGGCAAAGGGGTGGTTGTTTTCACCATTCAAGGGTGCCGCAAATATAATTCTCAGATTTGCTGTCCAGTGCAGAGGGTGTTAGCCCATTGGGTAAATCGCTGGGCCTAAATACACTTGATTTGTGGCTCAACTTAATTCTTATTTCCCTGTGGCAAAGTGAAGGCTTGACTTTTTTTTTCTTTTTTTTTCTTTAAAACTAAAAGATGATGACAACAGGCCAGCCTACATTTCATGTCAGCTTTGGTCCTGTAGGTTAAGTTGGTGAGGAGTCTCGGTGCCAGGAAACCATGAGGAGGGGTCGTTTGCCACGACCGGCAGCCCAAGTTGGTGCTTGGCTGGAGCTGGTGTTAGGACGCATTTGGGAAGGAGGGCTGCAGCGCCCTAGCAAGAAGGGCATGTCTGCCAGGGCTCCCAGCGGTGGTGCAGGCGAAGCTGGGATGAGGCTGTCAAAGCAAAAAGTTGCGATAGGACTGAAAAAAGTGATGCAGGGATTTTTTTTTTTTCTCTTCTGGCTTATTTCCTGTCCTTCCCCCCTGCTCTCCCCCCCCCACCCCCAACTTTCCTGTCAAAAGGCCTTGGAGGAGGTTTTAGTAAGTAAGAAATTGTTATGAATTCTGTTGGAACAAGGCAGCAGCGTGCGAGAGTGATGTTAGTTACGACGGACTCGCTGTGACTTCCCCACGTGGGTGCAGTGGGTGATCCTGGGGGAGTTCATTCGCAGTGCCCTGTCAGAACGGCTCTGCTACGGATAACTTGCTAATAACATCTTTATTTTTTTCTCTTCTCATCCCTTGACCAGTTCTTGGGGCTTTTCTTAAAAAAAAAGAAAGAAAGAAAGAAAGAAAGAAAGAAAGAAAGAAAGAGAAAACCCTCTATCCCTATAGAAGGGGGCATGTACAGACCATCCTGATTAGAGATTCATTTTGCTCCGTGTTAGCAGCTGTCTGTAAAAGTGCATACTTTTACATATAAACAGCTGGTAAAAGCACCTAATAACAAACTGTCTGAATTATTTATAAAAGCAGTTTGTGTCTTCACAAGCTGCTCAGAAAAACTGAGCGTTGGCCTTGATGAATTAGTGATTACACTGTATTTAAAAGGCAGTATTTTAACCACTCAAAGTGGCACTGCACACGAACTGAGTTACATCATAACTAGCTGCTATCAATCACCGGGCTGTTAGTTCAGCTCCTGGAGAAGCACAGAAATATCTTACAAAGAAAGAGAGCAAAGCTCTCGGTTAAGGGAAGTGGGGGAACACATCTCTGCAATACCTCTGCCACTTTAGGTAGCTGAAAAGTGGGGGTACAGCGGTGAAAGGTGCAGATGTTTTGCAGATTCGTATAAGCTGATGAGGAATTATATGGGTGCAAGGGACACGCGTGGTCCAGTGCAACATCATGTAGACGTCAGCTTCCTGTGCCCCTGGGCTTCTGGAATATGTGGACCATGTTATACTCTCTGCTTTAAAGAGACAATCCTCATTTCCCTGTGCAGAAATCGTGCATGACAGGACATAGTCCTGCACATCTGGAATACTCAGTGTTAGAACTCAGAGTTGCTGAAGGCAAACGCGTTTCACATAAAAAGCTGACCTTTTTAGGGAGTAATAAAAGCACACTTTGTGTAGGATCCTGAATACCATTCAGGATTGTTGCAATTTCAGCTTCTCATTTAAAAATCCTTTATTAGCTTTACAAGCCTCCATGTTTCGGAAGGATAACACAGTCCCTGCTTTTGTTTGTAACACACTGGAACTTCGGGATGTACAGTTGGTCACACTGACAACTTAGACTACAAGACTACAATAATTTACATCATTTTGCATGTTTAAGTCTTACAGAATGATGCACAGAAAATAAACAGTTAAGAATTTTTCTTCTGGTCATATTTTCTTAGCAGAAAAACACCATTTCAGCCTCACACCTATAAGGCTCTAATAGCCAGCCTGTCCAGCCAGCAGTTACAGTTTCTTATTCCCAAAAAAGCACTAATAAGGTAAATCTCTAAAGGAGATCAAGAACATTTTCCTCTTGAAAATCATTCAATGCGTTTCAACCATTTCAGTACATTTCTGAAAGGGAAAACAGCTGTTTTCATTTAAAAAAAATACAGCTCTTCCCTTCTTAAGAAGAGAAGATGCTCAGTAGCATAAAATCCAAAGACTTAGTCAAACTGGTTACAAAACTCCCCTTAACTTCAGTGGGACCAGGACTGGATTCAGACAAGGTTTAGACTGCACGCAGAGGTAAGTTCTAAAAAGAGAGCAGGGAGCTCTCAAGGCGCAGCAAGCTGAAGCACCAGGAGGAGGAGTCACCAAGCCCTGTAGCCATGCGTGCCGGCGGGAGGGCATCAGCGGCCTGCTATTACGTCCTGGCAGCGCAGCTAGGGTGCGCGTCTTAAAGCCAGCGGGTTTTGCATACGGCCTCATGATGAGCGCCAACGTGGAAGAGGCAAGCATCAGCAAGAAGCATGCTGTTACTGAGCAGCTTCAGTAAGGTTTTGCTGGCAAGTGCAGCCCTGGCAATGGGTTGCGGGCTGCCCTCCTAAGCAGGAGCTCTGCCCCGTCGGCAGCTGAGGGCTGCTAGCAGAGCAGCTGCAGAAAGACTCTGGGCACAGGGCGTTTGTTGCAAAAAGCTCCTTTATTGGGCTAGTGGCAGCAGTGCTGCTGCCCTGGGCAAGGGAGTTTCTGGCTGCAGGGCTCTGGATGCTCGGTGGCTGGCGGCGTGAAGCCTGCCACTGCATCTCTGGGCAGGAAGACCTCTTTCAGCATGCTTAGCGCAAGAGGCTGCTGAGGGGTCCCTGCAGGTGCCCGGCGTCGCAGAGCCAGCACCTCGGCGACCGCCACAGGCACCCTCCTGTTGCCTGAGTGGAAGCCATGGAGGCATGTGTCCAGCAGGCAGCGATGCAGGCATGCGGGGATCTCAGAGAGGTGCTGCCGCAGAGGCAGGAGCCTGCAGAGGTGTATCTCCAGCTGTTTCAAGCGGAAGGGGGAAAGCAGCGATGAGTGGAGGAGAGAGGCGAGGCGGCGCAGACGCTGGAGGTGGCATGTGCCCTGCAAGGCATGCGTGGTCGTGCGCCTCCAAAAGAGCCTGTGTGGCGCAGTGCACTTCTGCAGCAGCGCTGTACTTCTGGAGAGGTCAGCCTGGGCTCGCTAGCTGGCCAGAAAATGCCCAGGTTGCCTTGCTGCATGCCAAAGAGGATGTCGATGAGCAGGGTGCTCCCGGAGGCATTTCCCAGCTGGAGCTTGCAGGTGCGGGAGGAGGGCAGCACCATGAGCTGGCAGCAAAGACCAGCTCCTCCTGGCTGACCTTGCTCTGCTGCTGCTGCTGCATGAGGTGCTCAACCTCTTGCTGCAGCCGAGCCATCTCGTGCCTCAGGTGCTGCACGCGCCACTGCACCCGCTCCTGCGTGCCCAGATCCACCTGGTCACTGACCTTGAGCGGGTGCTGGACGATGCCCAGCACAGCCAGGACGAGAACAAGACACACAGCCATGGCCTGTAGGAGATGGGAGAGCAGAGAGTGAGCGGGGCTGGCTGCGAGAGAGCAGGCAGCTTGGCAGCAGGAGCCGGCAGCACTTGCGCGAGCAGCTGCCAAGGCGGCCCCGTGGCCGGCCCAAGGCGCTGCTGTGCACAGCTCGGCCCTTGCGGGCGGGCGGGCGTGCGAGGAAGCCGCGGGGCTGGCGCTGGTGGCCCGGCCCTCGTGCAGCCCAGCCTCGCCCCCCGCGCCACTCACCTTGCCGAGGCTGCTGCAGCCTGCGCTGCCACCCGCCATTTCAGGCCGGCGGCGCGCACCACCCGCCATTTCAGGCGCCAACGGCACCGCCCGCGCTTTCGCACCGCTGCTCTTTCTCCTCAGGCGCTTGCGGGGCGGGGCTTGTTGCCCGGCAGCCCCAGAGGCTCCCATTGGCTGAGGAGAAAGGCGCGCGCGGGGCTCGGGGCGGGGGGGAGGTGGTAGGCGACACGCCGCCGCGCGAGCCCTGTCAGGCAGGTCTGGGCGCCCGTTGCTGGGCAACGGTCCGGCGGGCGGGAGCCCGGAGCGCCGGTGCCTGGAGCGCGGCGTTCCCGGCCCGGGCGTCTTCTCCCCCCCCCACCCCTCCCCAGCCTCTGCCCTCTCCTGTCATCTCCTCTGCCTTGCATATGTAGGGAACTGGCCTCCCTCCTCCCGATTTTTAGCTGCTCCTGTTCCCCAGGCTGAATGTTCTGTCTTTCACGCAGCGTTTACTGACTGTTGCGAGTCATCTCACCTTCAGCAAGATGTCCTGAACAGAGTAATATTCATGATCTGTTAATCAAGACCGACTGACTTGGCAGACATCTCTGCCAGGTCATTCCGTTTTCTCTGGACTTGACAGTGAGGGACTTCGCTGTAGTCCAAAGAGCCAGATTTGGAGAACCTGCAATCCTGTGCTTCATCTGCTTGAAGAGAGAAGGAGAAAAAAATGGCTTTCAACAGCTGTAAAATTTAGCAGCAAAAGTGCTAGAGTTATGCAGTAAGATAGAGCATGCGTGCCTTGAAAGATTTTGGAAGAGAGGAAACATTTTGAAAATTACGGGTACAAGATTCCCCTCCTCTTCACAGGCATGTTGCCTTCTATTTTATGGGGACAAGTTCATACATCTCTTAGCCAAACAGATTCTCGTAATCTTTGAGAATTATTGTTATTCAATGTATGCCTAACAAGGAAAGGAATGTCAGCAATGTGTGTGTGCTTTAATGTTGTTTCTGCTGATGTAGTTTATTTTTTTCTGTGAGATGCTTAGTATCTAGGCATTTAAAATTGTACAGATTAGATTTTGAGATGACAAACCTTCATTATTTTTTTTCTTCAAAAGCTAGGTATATTTAACTTGTTGTTAACAATGTCCAAGAAGCTCTCACTGCCACCCAACAGGGAGAACAGCAGAAGTGGCAGACATACAAATGGGGAGCTGCTTGGTACAGTCAGTAATGCCCGCAGACCGAGGGAAAGGCTGGTTTGTTTGGCTCCCAAACAGCACCAAACTCTACTGCTCCGAAATTTGTGCATGATGCAGAACAAGGAAGAGACAGCAAGCTAGAAATTTGGAGCTCTTGCTGTTTGTGAGTCCAGTGCTCGGAACTAGAAGTCTGGGTTTCTGGATCGGTGCTGTCTAGGGGTTTAAGAGATCAGAGTAGCGGAGGCGTTCAGCATGCTCTTTTATTCTGAAGGTCATTGTGACCCATTAAGGGTGTCTCCAATGTGCAATATTATAGTCCTCAGGTCTATAGACTTTGTTACTGACACTTCAAGCTGTTTCAGCTGTGCTGAGGGGCTGAGAATCGGCTAAGGCAGCCTGCTCAAGAATTCACAGCACCTGGCAGTGTATAGGCTAATGAGAAGAAAACACTGTCAAAATGTTGTGCTGTAAGGGGAAAGGAAAGCGATTGGGGTCGTCTGCCCTTGGTAGCTCTGGGCATTGCAGAAACCTGTGTAAGACTTCTGCAACTAGGCTCTAAAGCTGCTCTGAGGCTAATGGCACAGCAGTAGAGTGCAGACCTGGCCTTTTGTACTTAATTGCAGTCTTCCAGATGTGACCTGATAGAACATCTTGGTAAGAGTAGGCCAAGCCTATATGATACTTCCCGGTAATACTCTCTCTCCCAGCTGCCAGCAGTTCTTATCTTGGGGGCTTTCTTCCTGAATCGGATGTGGGTTTTACGTTCTTAGTAACGTCATGGATTTCTCTTCCACACGCCTGTTCAACTTCCACTTCAACCCTGGCCAACTTCTAGTGTCTGCAACATGTTCTGGCCAGGATTTCCACAGATCTGCTTCTTCATAGCTGAAGAACCATGTCTTTTCTTTTCTTTTCTTTTTTTTTTCCCTAGCTTGGCTCTTGATAGCTTCATGTGTCCTTGGAAACAGATGACCTGTTTTTAATGGAAGTTTTCACAAATAGTTTTACCTAGGGCAAAGAGACAATGTAGGCGATGCTCTGACAACAGCATAGCGTAGACATACTGTACTTGCTAATACAGTGTCTAAAGGAGTGGCATTAGAAATTCAGCCGCAGGAGGTCAGCAGTTAGCAAGGATTGACTGTCGCAGTGTTTGCTTTAACTTCTTATTTTTCATTCTGAATTTGGATCTTGCTGCTACTGATACCCGAGCCTTACTGGACTCGCACTCGCAGCAGTACTCACACGGTGTTACCTCAGCTTTAGATATCTCCAAGGAAAAGATTTTTGTCAAACAAGTAAAATGGTAAAGTTATGAGTTACTGAAAAGAAATCTTTACAGTGGAAGAGTTAAACAACATTGACTGAGGCTGTCAGTATCAATTGCAGCTCCTTGTGTTTCCGCCATTTATAATGCTTCTTAACTGTCTCTCCTTCAATGGGATAATAAGATAGGCTGTTTTCTTCCTTTTGTTTTCTCTTCCCGATTTTCCATCGTTTAGCACAACCGTGAAGCAGTTGTTTTTAAGCTTTCCAAGGGAGAGCGTGTCTATTTAAAAAACTGATCATCTGGGGGTTTCATTTTGGACTACTTTGTTTTTAACTTTTACAAAAACAGTCTCCTTTGCCCTTGCCGTTCCCCAAATCTTTCTGCTCATTCCTCGCTTACGTAAAGCAGCAGTCTCTTTAGTGGCTCAGAATTTTGAATTGTCGCTGTAGATCTAGTCCTGTAGTGATCCACGGAACATGGGTTGTGGTCACATGCCGCTAAAATTCCTACAGGCCCTTCCAATAGAGGGGTCTGCCAGCACAAAGGATGGAGATGGTGCCAGGAGACCATCTTTTCTTTCCTCTAGCCCGCACTAAAAGTGTATCAGCATTGTAAGCAGACTGAATACCTATATCAGAAGAAAAGCAGCTCTTAGCTTGTGGGTTCCTGCAGGCATCAGCTGGTACAAGAAAATGGCCTGCTCCTTTGGAACTGCTGGCCCATTCTGCTCCTTTCAGTGAGCTTCCAGAAGCTTCAAGAGAAGAGCAGGTGACATACTTGAATCAAATCATTAACCATGCTGGATTCCCAGTATCTGTGTGAGTTCAGCATAGTTTTGCTGCAAGTAAGGAATACAGAATGAGGGATTTTGATGTGAAAGAATTAAGTTCCCCTTTGACAATTTTGAAGAAAGATATGGGAGGTAACCAGAGATGGAGAGAATATTTATTCTGAAGGAAGGGAGAGCTGTGAAATTTGATGATGGGGGCAGGACGGAGGGTGAAACGGAGGGTCCCAAGACTACAGATCATCAGGAGAAAGAGAGAGAAGAGCTCTAATAACTGATGGCCATGAACACTGATCAGACTTCAATAACTACGGGGGATACGGCATTTGTTAGCTACTCGCCCATGTCATTCTAACGTCTCCATTGAGAGCTGTATCCTACATTGATCCATATATCCCTTTTCTTAATAGATTCTTTCCCGCATTCTGAACAACTTATCTGGTCATTTCCCTGAGTGTGTATGTTTGTGGACAAATACTGATTTGCTAAATCTAAGGTGATTAAATCTAAAATCTTGCTGTTAGGGAGAGAGGGCAGGGCACAAAGATATGTTACGTACACTTATATTTCACCTTTTTCGTATGTACAGTGTGAATATAATTTTCATTTATAGCTTATATAACCTCTGTTGCATGTTTAGTGAAAGGCACGTGTCCTGTTAGGAAAACTCTATGTTTGTTTTGGAGTCATTGGCTATGACTGCATCAAGACAAAAAGCTACTGTACTGTTAGTTTGAAAGGACTTATCCACACATGCAGTGGCGAAGTTAAATTCCTCCCTTTACCTCAGTGGATACAAGAGTATTGGTATCATAAAAGAATTTCCAAGGTTTCTGTGTTTGCCATCTTTGGGAAACGGAAGCCATATGTTAATGGAGGACAAATGTCCGTATCAAGAAAATTAGTGGCTGTGTAAAGCTTTGCAGGAGACCCTTTTCATCCTTAACGCACTATTTGCTGCTTCTTCAAAAGAAGTAGAACCTATTAATCTGGTCATGTAGGTTTTGTAAAAACAGATACAGATATGTTTGTTTCCTAAAGGTTAATCTACCTTTTTTTTTTTTTTTAAAAAAAAGGGCATATTTCTAGATGTGCACCTTTATCTTGAGACGTTACATTTATTGTTTGTCGGTCCCCGTGACCAGCACTGCTTAACATTCAAAACACGTGTTACCAAATGAGTGACATGCAGCTTTGTCATATTGAAAAAGGTTACACATACGTGCTGAAAGAATTCAGATTCCCAGTTGACACAACTGTAGGAGATAACGAGTTGTCATTGCTTCAAAGCTCTGGAGTTTCCTATGTATTCTGCTAGTGTTTTGCTGTCGTAGTTGCACAGTGCATTCTTGTTTTTCAGTTGGACGATCTGTCTATTGGAATTCAGGGATCTTGCAAAAGCTGTTGTAAGAGGTGCTTGTGAGACTGCTCTGGCTGAATCTGGGTTCATTGCTGATGATTGCATGTGTGGAAAAGACGTTACGGGTACAGGAGGAGGCGGCTAAACAGGCTGGAAGCGGCTGCTGTTTAGATAAAGCTTTAGAGTACACTTCTTCTTGATCCAGCGTTGCTCAAAATTCTCTTGCAACACTCTAATGTTTTTCAGTTATACTTGTTGAGAGTTTACAGTTTTGTAAAGCAAGGCATTTAGCTGCATATACCCAAAGCATATTAAATTCTTTGGGAAGAAAATAGTAACAACTGTGTGCGCTAGTCTGAAGAGGCTCCTTTTGCCCTTCTATTTCATCTGAGTTCTGTGTTACTGCTGCTATAGGAGGTGTAGGAAGAGTTTTTTGCGGGCTGCTGGATGAGTTTAATTTAGGAAATGGGAATGTTTGTAAGCTAAATTTCTTTGTTACTCGCTTCTCTCTCTCAGTTTTGTAATTGGAACGATCTGGACCTAAATGTCAAATGCTATCTGGAATTCTGTGCTATGGACTTTGAAGTCTGGGTCCATCCATATTTTTCTGTGTTTGACTTGTCTCCTATTTTTAATTAGTTTGTAAATGTGCGGACTGGGAGAGGCAGAAGGCATCCTCTCTAAATTGAAGTATTTATGTGACTGTGCTTGGTCACTGCAGGATCACCTGACGCCCATCAGAGAGCCTAAAGAATGAGAAGCTCTGCCTGAGAACTGAAGATTCTCTCTGGCTTTCATCCCTTCTAGGAAGGGGAGTTGGCTTAATGGTGGCTTCGAGCATTTGCTAGGCCTTGTCTCCTTGACAGAAAAAAACAGGCTAACATGATTACCAATAGCAGCTGCTTAGAAGGGGCTTTGAATAGTTCCTCCTCTTTTACTGACCTGAACCATGGCAATTCTAAGTTCTAGTAACTGTGGACTTACCACAGAACACAAGGCATACCTTCAAATGCTGTCACGCCTAGACACACAATTCAGGTATAAATGATGGAGAGAACGTAGCTTTTTTAGTGGTTACACTGTAAAAATGTAACAAGCTATTTCTGTGTCTCTAGCCTTGACTCTTGCATACATATTTGTTTACTTCTTACCAGGAGAATTCTGTGACTGCCTCTTAATTTTTTTGTGTTGGCAGATGGAATTTCCTCCCTGGTCTTGCCTTGGGAAGGACAGGGGAGTCGCAAGCAAGTTCAGTGCGGCTTGGGGCCACGTGGGGAAGGCAAGCTAAACTTGCGGCTTCCCCAGAGCACAGCATTGCTGCGGCTGGCAGGCCCCCGTGGCGCTCGTGGAGTCCAAGCCCCTGCCGAAAGAAGGGCCAGCTGCAGCAGGTTGCTCAGGGCCGTGTGCAGTCGGGTCTTGAATCCCTCCGAGGAAGGAGACTCCACAGCCACCCTGGGCAAGCTGCTCAGGTGTTCCACCACCCTCGCAGCAAAGCATGTTTTCTCTTCTTTGTTATGCTTCAGTGGAACTGGCTCCACTTCAGTGGGTGCCTGGCACCTCTTGTCCTTCTGCTGGGCACCACTGAGAAGAGTCTGGCTCCGTCTGCCTTCCTGTGCCCCCATCAGGTATTTAGACGCAGGCATCCGGTGCCTTGCTGCACCATCTCTTCTCCCGGCTGAGCTGAGCAGGGAAAGCTCTCCGAGCCTCTGCTGCTATGAGAGACACTGCAGGCCCTTGAAGACGCAGGCCCTGCGCTGCCCTTCCTGCCATCAGTCCATGTCTCTGTTGCGCTGCGGAGTCCAGCACCGCACACGACAGTGCAGATGGGGCCGGGCCAGGCCAGTGCTGAGCAGAGGGTAAGGATGCCCTTGCTCGGCCTGCTGACTGCGCTGCTCCTCATGCATGAGGAGCTGCTGTTGGCCTTGCTAGGTGCAAGGGCACCTTGCTGGCTCTCGGTCAACCTGTGCAGCAGGAGCAGAGAAGGCCCTGCTTCTTGCGGGGCATGCGGGGCAAGAGCATGAAGTCACCAGGCACCAGCAAGGGAAATGGGCAAAGAAAGACGACAAGCAATGGAGGCATGTGTCCAGCAGGCAGCGATGCAGGCATGCGGGGATCTCAGAGAGATGCTGCCGCAGATGCAGGAGCCTGCAGAGGTGTATCTCCAGCTCCTTCAAGCGGAAGGGGGAAAGCAGCGATGCGTGGAGAAGAGAGGAGAGGCGGTGCAGACGCTGGAGGTGGCGTGTGCCCTGCAGGGCATGCGTGGCACAGTGCGCTTCTCCAACAGCGCTGTACTTCTGGAGAGGCCAGCCTGGGCCCGCTGGCTGGCCAGAAGATGCTCAAGTTGCCTTGCTGCACGCCAAAGATGATGTCAACGAGCAGGGTGCTCCCGGAGGCGTTTGCCAGCTGGAGCTTGCAGGTGCAGGAGGAGGGCAGCACCACGAGCTGGCAGTGGTGGGATGGAGGCAAAAGGCGCCAGGCTTTTTGCACGACTTGCTGGAACCAGCGTGCGGTTTTCTGCACGTTGAGGTAGGAGAGGGTGCAGAGGGTGCGTAGGAGGCAGGGGCCCTGCTTTGTGGCCAGCTGTGCCTGGGGCTGGTGCAGGAAGCACAGCACGTCACCCAGCACCCGCTGCCTGGGGCACATGCACTGCAGCTCCACGCGGACGCGGCCGTGCTGCGGGGCGCCGGCCGTCTCCAGGTGGAAGGCATGCCCGGGTGGTGGCCTCAGGGGCACCAGCAGCCTGTAGCTGTTGTTGTGCTGGCAAGGGCTCCAGCCTGCACAGGCCCTGCCCACGCGGATGCCTGGTGCCAGCCGTGGGAAGAATGACTGGCAGGTGAGCACTTGGCAGGCCGCGAGCAGCTCGCCCACCAGCTCCTCCACCACCTTCCAGGTGTTGGCCGAGTCCTGCGCCGGCCACTGGAGGTGCTGCTGCAGAAACCTGCCCGGATGCCCGCATTGCTCTGCGCGGTCCTCCTTCTCCTCCTCTTGCTTGCTGCGGGAGGTGCTCGGCTGGCTCCTGCTCTCCGACTGCCCGTGGCGCTTCCTGGCCAGCCAGCGGTGCCCCAAGAGCAGCACAAGGGCTCCCTCAGGCTGCCACAGCTGCCACCAGGCGCAGGCAGCAAAGACCAGCTCCTCCTTGCTGACGTTGCTCTGCTGCTGCTGCTGCATGAGGTGCTCAACCTCTTGCTGCAGCCGAGCCATCTCGTGCCTCAGGTGCTGCACGCGCCGCTGCACCCGCTCCTGCGTGCCCAGATCCACCTGGTCACTGACCTTGAGCGGGTGCTGGACGATGCCCAGCACAGCCAGGACGAGGACAAGACACACAGCCATGGCCTGTAGGAGATGGGAGAGCAAAGAGTGAGTGGGGCTGGCTGCGAGAGAGCAGGCAGCTTGGCAGCAGGAGCCGGCAGCACTTGCGCGAGCAGCTGCCAAGGCGGCCCCGTGGCCGGCCCAAGGCGCTGCTGTGCACAGCTCGGCCCTT
The DNA here is from genome assembly GCF_036417845.1 of Apteryx mantelli. Classification (NCBI taxonomy): domain Eukaryota; kingdom Metazoa; phylum Chordata; class Aves; order Apterygiformes; family Apterygidae; genus Apteryx; species Apteryx mantelli. The sequence goes on from NC_090020.1 coordinate 9,743,018, forward strand.
GCGGCCAGGCGGGCGGGCGTGCGAGGAAGCCGCGGGGCTGGTGCTGGTGGCCCCGCCCTCGTGCAGCCCAGCCTCGCCCCCCGAACCACTCACCCTGACGAGGTTGCTGCAGCCGGCGCTGTCCCAGGCTGCACTGCCGTGGGGGCGGCTGCGCTGCGGGACCAGCGCCTGCGGGCGCCGCGGTGACAGCCCCCTGCCTTTGTGACTCGTGCTCTGTGCTGTGGCGGGGGTGCTGGCAGCCCCTGTGCAGGGCCAGCGGCCAGCCCTGGCCCTCGTACCCAGCTCTCTGGCGCTGCCACACGCCTGCCCTGGGCAGCCGCAGCCCCAGCTGTGGCCCCAGCCCCACAAGGCACCACAGGGCCCCACAAGGCACCCCAAGCCCACACAGCAGCAGCACACAGTGCCCCGGGCTGCCCTTGCCAAGGCGGCAGAAGCAGCCCAGAGCTCTCAGCCCTGGCAAGAGAAAAACAGGAGCTGCCCAAGCATGTCCTCGCCTGAGCAAGGGAAGGTCAATCGTTGCTAAGTCAGGCGGCTGGCCTCCAAAGTGTCTTCCAAGCACCAAGGAGGAGCCTTTGGCCAGGGGCAACGTAAAGACAGGCCCGCTTGCCCTTGCTAGCATGGAGGGGTTCCTTCGGAGCCTTTTGCTAGGAGCACCTAAGCCAAGAGCAAGAGGCTGACGGAGTCAGCACTTCTTGCGTGTTTGCAAAAGAGCAGGAGCTATGCTTTGGTGTTTCTGTTGCCCTCCCAGCAGTTTTCTTTTCCTTTCTCTTGCCAAGCAGCTTCTCTGCCCATGACAAGAGGGCTAGGGAGAACTCAGAGGACGGCGCTGATGCCAGGCTGGCACCTAACTCCACTCTTGGTACTGCATTTTCAGCCACAGCCCCTATTGCCAGCTGTGGGTGTCCTTTCACAAGCTGACAGTTCAGGGAGAGAAATCCCTCTGAGGATCCAAAGGCTTTCTTTCTGATTTTGGAGGTGTCCGTTGCTGAGAGGGTAGCTGAACATGACAGCTCCTGGCAAAGGAGCCAAGTGGTGTGGCAGACTGTGGTGCTTTTGGAGCCTCTGGAGAACACTTTGTGGCTTTGATCCCTGCAGTGTGTGGGGAAGAAGTCCCCGCTCTGCAAGCACAAGCCTCTCCTCCCTCCCTAGCCTAGCTCTGTGCAGACAGCGAGTGCAAGGTGAGCATTAGGGGCCTCTTCTACTACAGCTTCACTCATCCCGCCTTGAAGGGCTTCCTTTTCCTGGCTCTTCCAATGTGCCGGGCCTGACATCTTCAGCACAGAGACACTCCATTCTGCTAGAAGCCAGAGCTGATTGATGTGCTCCTGATGCCACCTCCTGGACACGTGGTGGAAGAGCATGAGTTCCGCTCCGGGCTGTCCTAGGCACCAGGTGCCTAAGGGGAGCATCATGCACTTGCTCTCGCCTCCTTCTTGCATGCCTTCTTCCCAACCTGTGTCTTTCTTTGGCCAGAGGCTGCTTTGCTGCTTCATGTGGTCAGACTGCCAATGCCTCAGGCCCATACTGTGTATTTTCTCTTCATCTTCAGACTTTCTTTAAATCCCTGCCTCATAAGGGTCAGCGTTAAAATTGCACTTTGGAATTATGCAACTGGGAAAATAATCCTACTCCAGCAAAGACCTAAATATATACAGAATTTTTAGCACCAACCTATTCTATTAACTTCAGTATGAATATTTCTCTGCATAGTAGGTGTTTGAATTACTTTTGGTCTAAGTCCCCAAGGGATGAATACCTTGCTTTATCTTTCAGTGTCAAGTTAGTAAAGAATTCTTTCTCCTCTCTGTGGATAGTGTTTCCTACTTACACAACACAATGTGTTTAATCCAAGGATAATTTATTTTGTTAACATGTAGACCATTCTATGAAAAATGCAGAAGGGCTAAAGTAGAGTTAAAATACAGAAAAGAATAGGGGAACATGAAGATATTATTTTTACTGTGTAGAGAACTGTGTTAAATTAATTTTGTTTTAACAGCAACTTTTCTTTTCTTGCATTTCCATTTTGACTTGCTTTCTATTTCTAAAGTTTAACGAAGTTTAAACTTTAACCAAGTTCTATTTCTAAAGTTTAACCTGCCTTTAAACCTCTTTTTATAATACTGACTTTTATTTCACATTGAAAAAGTTTTGCAGATTTGTAATTGCTTTGGCGATTGGAATCGCTTTGGAGATTCTGATGCTGATTATGGTTAAAACTTCAGTTTCTACATCACATCTGACTTACCAAATCCACACTACTTTCCTGAGGTATCATGTGGTATTGTTCCTTGAATGTGTCCTGGTCTCATCATTTTCATCTGTCTTTATTAAAAGGACATGGAGGTCTTTCTGATTCTGCTGATCCATGTTACTGCGAACCTTTTTTATACATTTTAAATTACAAACAGAGGAAACATAAAGAATGAGGAAAGAGAAAGAATTCTTAGTTCTTTAAATAAATGAAAAATAAAAGTATCTGTTACAGGAAATGTTATACTGACAGTTAGAGAAAGAATTCAGCAAGAATGCTTAGAAAGTATGGTTAGCAGTGCAAGAATCCAGGAGTTAAACAGGTTTATTTCTAAGCAATTCCCTTTATCCTCTTTCTGTGAGTTTACTTAGAGATGCATTTGACTTATTTTAAACATAGATTTGCTTTTCTGACTTTGTGTTACTTCAAAGGTTTCTTTGAACTTCGCCAGTTTATTTTTGGAAAGAAATAAGCACATGAAATTTCAAACTAAATGAAAAATTGTGAATATGTTATGAAATTTTCTACTTTTAGTTAAGATGGAAAATCCCTTCTCAACTAAAACTCTTACTGCATGTAGCACTCATTTATAATTACCATAATTAATCACTGTTTGCTTGCATTACTCAGCAGGGAGGAAGTTTCGAAATTATCTCAGGTGATACAAGGGTGCATTCAAGTTACTATAATCAGTTTCACTGTAACCAGATCTGGCCTAGAAGACTGAGTGATGAGATCTGTGGCTTTCAAACCGTTCCAGTAGTTCTTTTTGAATTTAATTCGACACAGTATAAAAAAAGACATGAACTGCCAGCTCACGAGAAATATTAACAACCTCAAGAACCTTTATTTCTTCCTCTTAAAGTGTTTTTCTACAACTCTGAACGTGTAGATATTTTCCACCACTGTGTTTAATGATGATGATGAACTGCTGACAGTTCAACTTCAGGAGAACTGGACTTAGTTTGAAGAGTGTGGAACAAACAGGACCCGCTGTGCTGAGGACCTGCAAGGGTCATCTCGTCCAGGCCCCTACTCACAGCAGGGGCCTCTCCAACTGGTTGCTCCAAACACCATCTGGTTTCTCCAGACCTTGTGCAGTCAATATTGTTACACATATATAATAAAGGATATGTCCTAAATATGTGTTCATCGCAGAAGAAGATGGAAGGAGATTGTCCTCAGTCAGTGTTATAATAGCGCAAGACTCTCACCTCATAATATAAGGCCTATATTAGGTGATTTGAAGAGTATTTCATCACTTTAAATTCATACTACTTATTTTTAAAATGTGTCACTTACATCTTACTTTTTAATATCACAATATCAAATACATTTGTAACAATAACATGGGATTAACAGAAAGTGTTAGTCTTTCATACACAATCTCTAAAGCCCTCAGTTCATGAGATAAAAATTTTCTTAACTTTATGCATACTTGTTAACATACTTGTTAAACTCCTGGAAAAAAATGGGAGTAGTCCTGTAGTTGTTTTTAAATATATATTGAATGTCCTTTCTGGATCTGTGCTCTAGTTTGTGTTCCCTGCGCACCTGCAAAGGTTGCCCTGTTCCTAGCCATAAACAGGGGAAACATTGTAATTACCTCATAATTTATATCAGCTAGGTGTAACAATTAGCCAAATGTGATATTTTAGTATCTGCTTTTGTGGACTCCCTCCAAGAAGCTAAAGAAGACTTTGCTGTCTGAATCCTTGGCTATTTTAAGGTTTCAGAACCCGTGTAGTTTCTTGAAGATGCAGAACTTCATCTCCCCAGCTCATCTGTGTTTATCATGTGGGCTGAAAGGGGAAGCAGAGACTCGGTCAAGACAGGAGCCCTTACAAGCCCCGATATTATGTAGATCAGCCAAAGAAGGGTCAGCACCTCTGACCAGATTTCCCCTACCCCAAGAACCAAGCCTCTAATTTGGACACTGAGGACATGGTCCCTCACCTTGCCTGTCGGGTACTCATACCTCTGCCCCTTGAAGAGTCCACCTTTACTTATCGGAGCAGCGCCTTCATGCCACTGAAGATGCGCAAAACGGGGGAGAGGCGAACCAGAATCTGGCTTAGTTCTTATGGGAGTGAGCAGGAACTGCTGGAGCGCTGAACAAAGTGAGCGAAGAGCAATGGGCACAAGTGACAGAGCAGCCAACCGGAAATTCAAATCTTTGCCGGTGACGTTGTGTGCCTGGAGAAACCAAAGCATGAAGATCAAAGACTTCACCTCACTGTGTGCATCAGTGCTGATTAAAAACGCAGATGATGGCCATTGGAAACAAAAGTCTCAGAGCGTTACTTGCTTCTCAGGAAAATGTCCTGGAGAGTGAAGAACTCATCAACACACTGCAGGAAGCAAAGGCGGGAAACATGCTTGCAGTTCCTTGCAAGACACCAGAAGAAATGACTGGCATAAATCTGTGCAGGATGTTGCAGAAAGATTTTTGGTTTTATGCTTCACCTGGATAGAATTACTTCTACAGATTAATTTAAGTAGCATCCAGCTTTTGAAAATCTGGATTAATACTGAAATAGCCTAAACTAGAATAAAACTGTTTTAAAAAAATGAAACGAATTACTCACGAGTCTTCCCATGGTGTATTTTATTAGTGTTTTCAAGCCATTTTAATATTCAAGGTTTAAAAAACTTTGTTCCAGTGGTTGTTATTGAAATCAGTATTTGTCAGTACCTGCAGAAGCTTGTAATAGGCAGCAGGACAACTTCACCTTGGACCAGAGAAAAGAATAATTGTCTAGAGCCTGTTAGAAAATGAAAACTTTCTGTATTGTCATTCTATCTAACTTGCAATTTTACATTATTTATTTATCTCTATTAATGGCAATGTTTACTCTGTGGCCCCATTTGGCTTAGTAAGTATTATGCTTGCCATGCTTGTTCGCAATCAGCTGCATTTTATTGGTCAAACAGGGCTTTTGTCAAAATAAGGGTAAATGTGAAACTATTGTGATACTCATCATATACAGCTGTATTCTTTTTGTTGTAAAATTCTTACAGTGACCTACATCTTAACAGACCAAGGTCTGCATTGTAAAATACATCATCCCAACTATGAAAGAAAGACATTTTGTATGTGGTCTCCACATAACTAAGGGAGCCCTAAAGAATTAAGTACCTTTCTCTCTCTCAGAAAATCACTTATACAGTTATTTGCATACAGCTGTGAGCAGACTTCTCCATGGAAAGCATTTCTCAGCTGGTATAACCTGGCATAATTCAACTGACATTTGCATTCCTAAAATCCTTGAGAACTTAGGCTGCCCCTCTGCTGTGACAAAAACCTTGAGATCTCCGCACCACTCAGAAAACAAAGATTACAAGTTGTTTTGCTTGAATAACAGTCATCAATTAACTATTTTCCAAACATTCCGAACATACTGTACGCTTTCCTTTTTTCTAGTCAGAATTCTTAATCCAAGAGTCAGACTCAGTTTTCATGATCTTCTGGGATAGTGTCTGTGTAATGTACTCCCTTTTCTTGGGAGTAAAGTCACAAAATGCTGCACAGTTCTTCTAGGGTTTAGGTTTATATTTTTATTCTGTGTTAAAGCACACAGTATGTTAGACCAGAAGTATCTCTCAATGTTGAGCTTCCTGTCTGTGGCAAACAGAACTGCTATATAGCTCTTGAAATGGAGTAATGTCCCCTTCAGGATGAGATAGCATCTACATATCACCAAAGAGTTAAGCCCCAGAGCAGCTGTCCTTGCAACCACTGGCGCCTTGACTGAAAGAAGTTTTCTTCATTGTTGCCAGTATTGAGTTCCCGGTTGCAGAAATGCTGATCAAAAATGCTATTAAAAATGTTTTTCTTTTAGGCGCCATTACAACAAGGCTGCAAGAAGCAGAAGCAAGTGAAGAGAAAATAAAAACTGCTCATGAAAAGTACCAACCTGTTGCTACTCAAGGATCTGTCATGTACTTTGTAATTGCAAGTCTGTCAGAGAGAAGTCCCATGAATCAGTTTTCTTTGAAGTATTTTAAGTAGGCTAGTTGAATATATCTTTTAAGAAAATACCATTTTGTATTATTCATATATGTCTAATGTGCACTATATAATATTATATAGTATAATATTTATAAACTATACACTTACAGTTTAACACTCACAAACTAGAATATTGGTAGGAAAAATGTTAAAAGTATTTCTCAAAAGACGGGATTGTTATGCACCTTTTGAATTTCCACTGAAATGTAGACCAAAATTATTTTCTTTTATACCTAATGAGAGCATTCATTCTATTTGTAAATGCACTGCAAGGATTTCATAGCAATCTGTAAAGTCATAAAAATATTTATGCATTATTCCAAGTGCACATTTGATACTGAGTCTCACGTTTAGGTGGCAGAGAAAGATTGCCTCATTTCCAAAGCATATGTAGATGTCGATGTCCTTTTAGGGTGAATGTACTTAAATAAATCTTAGAAAACAGGTCTGGAAGTTGAGTGCACCTCCCTGTTCCACAGCAGGGTCAGCAATGCCTAGGTGTCTCCTAACAGGCGTTTGCTTAAGCTGTTATATAAAATCTCCAGTGACAGAAATTCTGCAAGTTACTTACACCACCTATTGCAATCCCTGATTAATATTCATCACCTAATAAAATCAGGTCATTTATACTGTGAGGTGGCTGAATTTAAGCAACCAAGGATCAAGCAATATTTAACTAAACCAACTTTCTCCAAGGTCAAACAAAAACTGTGGAAGAGACAAGGTCCTTCTGCTCTGATTTTCCTGTGTTGAACCTGAGACCCAGACAGGACACAACTCTTGCTCATGTGTGGCTCTACCATAGAGGTTCATGGATCCCTGCTCTTCCACAGAGCGTTTCACAGCGTTTCACAGCGTTTCTCTCTGGTGTGGTAGCAAGTCATCCCCATCAAAACAAAAACAGACATACACAACCTTGCAGCTGTCCCCATCGTAGTAAAACAAGTTAATTTCCTTGTCATGTTGTCTTCTTAATGCTTTTCTTGCAAGAGTTTGGCATCTAATGCACTACTGCTTCTGCAGAGAGTAAGGGAGTCACTAGAGGGAATTTGTGAGGACATACACGATCTTTAGTTTAAGCTGTAATCCATCATATGAAATCAAGTGAGAACAGTGATTCTAGTCAATCTATTGACTAGACCCCAAAATGAGCCCTGAATTTTGCTATTATTAAGTTAACGAACTCATCTAAAACTCATCTCTTCTTCTTGCAGCTATTTAATAAAACTTTTGAGACTTCTGAAAAGAATGATAATTTGGAGCAGCATTTGGCAATACTGCTTAGTCAGACTCTCTATGCAACATACACCAATGTTTCTCGAGGCCTTTTTGAGTGACACAGCTCATGGATAGCTTCATGCTGTGCACTGAAATCCTGTGACAGAGAGGAGCCCTTACAGATGCAGAATGAAATTTCTTCCTCCAGGGATCTGCTGGCTTCGATCAGGCACCTTTATGGGAATAGATTCTTGTCAAAGAAAACATAAGAGATGAATATTTGAGGTTTACAGTAGTACTTGTATATAGGGGAAAGAGGGTTGTTTTCTAGATTTTAGCCTTTAAAATATTGATAGACGTGACCACAATTAATATATTTCAAGATGTGGTATCCTCTAAGGCATGAGTGATTTTAAGCTATTTGCTGTGTATTGGCCTGAGTCCAGGAAAAGTATATTCAGATTAGCACTTCAACATGTCAGTGGAGTTTAAGAAAATGTTTATAGATATGCTTAAATGGTCTCTTGAGCAGAGGTTAATTTAAGAATATGCTTAAATGCCTTTCTGAAATAGGATGCTATTCATCCTATTCCATGCTATTAATCCTATGCTATGAATAGCACAATGTTGTTTGTTTTATAGCTCTTGTATCTTGCCTACTCAAAGTCATAAGTTTCCTGAGTTTTTCTTACCTTCTTCTCATAATTTTATTTTCCTCTACTCACTAGCAACATCCTGTTAAGGCTAATGTTCCATGCCTTCAAGACACCATGTGGTTTATGTGCTATGATTTAGGAGAAGCACTCCCAGCTCTCAATGGAATTCAAAAGGACATAATTTCCACATCTGTGACCTACCAGTCAGCTGGAAGTAGCCTCACGATCCTGGGCCTTGGTTCTCATGGGGGTCTTCAGCCACCCTGATATCTGCTGGAGAGACAACACAGCCAGGCACAAACAGTCCCGGAGGTTCCTGCAGAGCATTGGTGACAACTTCTTGACACAGGTGGTGGAGGAGCCAACAAGGAGAGGTGTGCTGCTGGACCTCGTACTAACAAACAAAGAAGGACTGGTGGAAGATGTGAAGGTTGGGGACTGCCTTGGCTGCAGTGACCATGAGATGGTGGAGTTCAGGATCCTGCGAGGAGGCAGCAGGGCACCAAGTAGGATCGCAGCCCTGGACTTCAGGAGAGCAAACTTTGGCCTCTTCAGGGACCTACTTGGAGGAATCCCATGGGTGAGGGCCCTAGAAGGAAGGAGTGTTCAGGAGAGCTGGTTAATATTCAAACATCACTTCCTCCAGGCTCAAGAGCGGTGCGTCCCTATGAGTAGGAAGTCAAGCAAAGGAGGCAGGAGACCTGCACGGATGAGCAAGGAGCTCCTGGCAAAACTCAGCCAGAAGAAGGAAGTATACAGAAAGTGGGAAGGGGGACAGGCCACTTGGGAGGAATACAGGAACGTTGTCAGATTACACAGGGATGCGACGAGGAAGGCTAAGGCCCATTTGGAATTAAATCTGGCTAGAGATGTCAAGGACAACAAGAAGGGCTTCTTCAAACACATCAGCAGCAAGAGGAAGACTAGGGAAAATGTAGGCCCGCTGCTGAATGGAGTGGGTGCCCTGGTGACGAAGGATGCAGAGAAGGCCGAGATACTGAATGCCTTCTTTGCTTCAGTCTTTACTGCTCAGGCCAGCCCTCAGGAGGCAAGAGAGAAAGTCTGGAGAAAGGAAGACTTTCCCTTGGTCAAGGAGGATCAGGTTAGAGATCATTTAAGCAAACTTGACACCCACAAATCCATGGTCCCCGATGGGATGCACCCATGAGTGCTGAGGGAGCTGGCAGACATTATTGCTAGGCCACTCTCCATCATCTTTGAAAGGTCATGGAGACCAGGAGAGGTGCCTGAGGACTGGAAGAAAGCCAATGTCACCCCAGTCTTCAAAAAGGGCTAGAAGGAGCACCCAGGGAACTACAGGCCAGTCAGCCTCACCTCCATCCCTGGAATTGTGATGGAGCAGCTCATCCTGGAGGCCATCTCCAAGCATGTGGAGGAAAAGAAGGTGATCAGGAGTAGTCAGCATGGCTTCCCCAAGGGGAAATCATGCTTAACCAATCTGATAGCCTTCTCTGATGGAATGACTGCCTGGGAAGATGAGGGGAGAGCAGTGGATGTCATCTACCTTGACTTCAGCAAGGCTTTCAACACTGTCTCCCATAACATCCTCACAGACAAGCTCGGGAAGTGTGGTTTAGATGAGTGGACAGTGAGGTGGATTGAGAACTGGCTGAACGGCAGAGCTCAGAGAGTTGTGATCAGCGGCGCAGAGTCTAGTTGGAGGCCTGTAGCTAGCGGTGTCCCCCAGGGGTCAGTACTGGGTCCAGTACTGTTCAACTTCTTCATCAATGACCTGGATGAAGGGACAGAGTGCACCCTCAGCAAGTTTGCTGATGATCCAAGACTGGGAGGAGTGGCTGCTACACCAGAGGGCTGTGCTGCCATTCAGAGGGACCTGGACAGGCTGGAGAGATGGGCAGAGAGGAACCTCATGAAGTGCAACCAAGGGAAGTGCAGGGTCCTGCACCTAGGGAGGAATAACCCCATGCACCAGGACAGGTTGGGGGTTGACCTGCTGGAAAGCAGCTCTGTGGAGAAGGACCTGGGAGTGCTGGTGGACACCAAGTTAAGCATGAGGCAGCAATGTGCCCTTGTGGCCAAGAAGGCCAATGGTATCCTGGGGTGCATCAGGAAGAGTGTTGCCAGCAGGTCGAGGGAGGTGATTCTCCCCCTCTACTCAGCCCCGGTGAGGCCACATCTGGAGTGCTGTGTGCAGTTCTGGGCTTCCCAGTACAAGAGGGATGTGGCACTACTGGAGCAAGTGCAGCGAAGGGCTACAAAGATGATTAGGGGACTAGAACATCTCTCTTATGAGGAAAGACTGAGAGAGTTGGGCCTGTTTAGCTTGGAGAAGAGAAGGCTGAGAGGAGATCTTATCAACGTGTACAAGTATCTGAAGGGAGGGTGTCAAGATGATGGGACCAGACTCTTTTCAGTGGTGCCCAGTGACAGGACAAGAGGCAACAGGCACAAACTGAAATGCAGACAGTTCCATGTGAACATGAGGAAAAACTTCTTCTCTGTGAGGGTGACAGAGCACTGGACCAGGTTGCCCAGAGAGGTGGTGGAGTCTCCTTCTCTGGAGGTATTCAGGACCTGCCTGGATGCAATCCTGTGCAATGTGCTCTAGGTGACTCTGCTTGAGCAGGGGGGTTGGACTAGATGATCTCCAGAGGTCCCTTCCAACCTCAGCGATTCTGTGATTCTGTGATTCATTAAATTAGGTAACAAGCAAAGTTAGACGTTACACTGGAAAGACTCTTTCATGACCACCAATCCACTGTTTCAAAGTGGATTTTTTTTGTGCCGATACTGCTTCATTTCATTGAATCTATTCTTGCCGCTTCAAAAGCAGCAGCTCAGCTCTGTCTGTAGGTGGTGTAGTAACAAGTATTTCTCTTTATTTTCTCCACCTGGGTGTAAGGCTCTTGCTGTACACTTTGCTGGGACAGTCTGAGCCTCCTCCTCTGCCTCAAGAGGATCAATAGGAAAAGCAAGGCGAGGGCTTCTCGCCTCCTCCCCCTTCCCGTACTTTCCTGTTCCTTCTGTTCAGCTCAGTCCCATAACAGTGTTTGTGGCCTGGACCCATGAAGCCTGTTGGAGCACGCTGTCCCCCACACAAGATTTCTGGTAGCAGAAAGCAGGAAAGGGCCTTGAATCAGATGACAATCTGGTTCATATCTCCTTTAGATGAACGGGGAGCAAAATGAGTAAGAAAAAAACTGAAAACGTAACAAAAGCTCCCAGGGACACAAGACTGACCATGCTTCAGAAATTGTGGTGAAGAGCTATATGGAAGAAAAGGTTTGTGTCCCAGGTGCTCTAAAATGGCAAGAATTCTCTGTGAGAGGAGTCATTTCCGGGTGCTGACGCAGGCAGTGCAAACACCAGCTCCCCACCAGGCAGCTCAAGTTGGGTGGAGGGGAGGGCTGGACTAGGCTGAGGCTTCATGGCTGGTACGAAGCAGTGTGCGTCTGTAGCCTGCTTCCTGCCTGTACTTTCTGTGCAGGGACGTGATTGGGCTTTTTGCAGGTTCAAATGCTGCTAGTGCCATTTACAGTCTTTTGCTGTGAATGAGGTGGGAATTTTGAGAATACTTGGAAAGACTGGTCTGTTGCCATTTGATCATGTGTTAAGGAAATGTTCTGACTTCTAGAAGCTGACTCCAGTTTTTGCAAGTGGTCCTAGCGTAATATTAAGCTTCTTAGATTTAGTAGCTTGCAGAGAGCTCTTACTTCTGCTTGTGGTTACAGGGAGGCAGTTGCTTCTAAATATCAAAAATTTTCAGATGAGTCCCCTAGGAGACCGATATTTCTTTCATTAGTGAATTTTTATTATTTGTATCCCTATGGAAGAATAGGAGGGGTCTGATTGTGTCAGATATTGTACGAGCAGCAGTGGCCTGGAGTTGCTGCTGATGTATAGCGCACACTTCTCTGTGCTTTTGCATATATATGCATTGCTACGTCTTTATATCTTCAGGTGGTATCTGCACTTAACAAGTTAGTAATAGAGTGTCTTGGAAAACGATTCGTAGGGAAGCCCCCAGTTGACCTTGGAACCCTATTTCAAGACATATCTGCCTCAGCGCTGCTACTGTTTCTCTTAAACACAGGCTCTGAGCTAACAGGAGCTTTTTGGCAGTTTGCAAAAGAGCAAGGATATTCAGGACAGTATGGATTACACTGTCTCACTGCACATGCCATTTGGCTGTGCATATCTGCATAGCTGGGTAATAAATTCCTTAGGCTTATTTGAGAAAGAATTACTGTAGGCCCTTTTGAAATACCAGTCTCTTGTAGACCTATCTTTATGCCGTTAAATTATATAATACAACAAGTTGCCTGTACACAAAATCGTAGCCCCATAACAACTGACGAGATTTTACTGTTGACTTAGATGAAGCTGAGATTCAGTCTGTCTGCATAATATAACTGTAGATATTTACTTCCTACTCCAGCTCATGTGTGCTTTGTACTTCTTTATATTTGTATTAATAGTGAAAGTTTTCCAACTGTACTCCTAAGCAAACATATGACAATTAAATGCCTAACAATGCAGTGGTTTCTGGCCTTTATACCAATACAGGTAAGAAGATGAGCTTATAGATTCAGTGACAATTAGCTCTTCAGAAAATTAAGTCGTTTTCATTTTGGGACTAAATATGAGACTAAGAAACCTGATTTCAACACTTAAACTCAAAAATTTTGGTCAATGCTTTTTTTTTAAACTAGCAAATCCCAAAGCTTCTACCATTTAAAAAGTGCCTGCATATTAAATTATACTTCAAAAGAATACTTACAAAATTTACTCTGTATTTCAGAGTGGAATCAGTTTCACCAGGGCAAGGCCAAGGATCTATTGCAGAAAAGATGATAAAGGATGCAGTAAAACTGGGAAATTGGGTATTTCTGCAAAACTGTCACCTAGCAGTTTCATGGATGTTAGCTCTGGAAGAGCTTGTAAAAAGTTTTACAGAGCCAAGTACATAATTTTCATTCTGCAGTACAATATGTTTTCAAGAAGTTGGTGCCAGATCAGAGTTGTGCTTTTGCAGGTGTTATTTATAGTATGCAATGTAGAAAAAGATGCTTTAGAATTAAGAATTTGCTATTGTTTGCTATATTGTTATGCAAACTATCACCCACACTGTAGAGGCCTTTGGCTCATTGCCGTTTTTACCTTTTTTAAGGATTTACCACTTCACGTACCTGTGGTTCTTTTATTAAAGAATGAATGGTAAGGCACTGAAAAGCTAGGAAATTTTATCCCATTTTGAAGATGAGGAACTGAAATATAGGAAGGCTTACTTCACAAATACCAAATTGTCATTTTTGCAAAATCCATTCTTCTGCCAGTACTCATTTGTCACTACTGTAGCAAGTGCTGTTTTGCCTGCTCTCACAAGCTCATCTTGCTTATACAACCAAATCTCTTTTGTTATTATGTGCATATTTTTGCACTCTCTTCAATTTTTTTTTAACCTTCAGTGACATCTAAAAGGGATGTCAGTATTCAAGCTGTGGTGATATAGTCACGTACAAAAGGAAGATTGTTTATGCTACTTATACATACAGCCCCTATTTACAGTCTTTGTTATTCTGACTAATTGTTTCCTGATTTTAGATTTAATTCCTGTCTTCTCCCCCAGGTTTTCTCCGTTTCTTTGTATCCTTTGTTATTTCCCCTGGAGCTTGAATCAATCCAAAGTGTCATTTCAAAGTGCAATTACAATACTGCTCTTTCTCCCTTCCAGATCTCAAGCAGAGAAATTACTATATCTTACTGAAGTACTATAATCATTTAATAAAGTAAATTTCATAACAGCATGTTGCTTAAAATTTGGTTAGTTACTAAACTGAACTTAACAAGAGAGCAATAAATATCCACACTATTTGTTTTTCAGATATTTTTGTTCATGAGAACTTTTGACTCTAAGTTCTATGACTTGTGAAAAATTGTCTGTCACTGTGCTTCAAAACCCTGCCAAGGTAATACATTTGGCAAATACACAACAAAAATACAAAACAAATTCATCATAGAATCTTCCAATTCAAATATTTGCAGTGTCTTATCTAATTAATATACTTTTGGATATTGATTGCATTGGATTCACACTGGATGTGTGTATTGATTTCACACTGGAATGTTTGTGTCTTTGGTTCTTTTTCCTTTTTTTGTGACGCACTATTCTAATAAAAAAAAGCTATTCTAGAGCCTATTCACCAAATACATGAACAGAATTAACTGACTGATAGCATTGCTGGCAGTGAAGACTTGAGGAATCCAAAGTCTCAACAAGTCACTACATTTCCCAGATTCTTTGTCTCCTTTATATGCTGGTACCAGTAAATACAACTATTTAGCAGCCACCAGCATCCAATCTATGGAGTGGAAGTGCATATTCCGAGGAAATGCAGAATAAACAAAGGGAATGACCTCTATCAGCCTTTGCTTTTCGCAGACCAGGTACCACAGAATAAGTTGCAAAGGCGCAAAAATTACTAATAAATCCTTTTACAAATGCATCAGGCGCCAGAAACCGACAACTTAGTCCAACAGATATAAAAGGATAAAAGAAGAGATAAAGCCATGACAGGAAAAAGAAAATGGATTTTGCATTTCTGTTTATGGTGGATAAATGCTGAGCAGTTCCCACCGCGAAACCTCTTCTGCAGTTGCATGAGGTGATCTGTCTCGAACAGTAATATTGGCAGAAGTGATGTGGATAGATCACGCTGGTATACTTGACAGTCACGAGTAGCAAGGATAGATAGTGTTCACCCAAATATTGTAGAGGAAGTCAAGGATGAAATAGCTGAACCACTCACTCTTGTGTTAATGGCTCACTTTGAACTGCCTTGGTATCAGCAATTTGGTGTGTGGCAAGCGTGATTCCAATTTCTAAAAGGATTCAAGGGGAGTTTGGGAGAAATACGGGTCAATTTTTGATGCTCATACGGAGAGAATTTGAAGAAATTATTCTGAGGAATAAAATTAGTGGAAAAATGGGTAAATAGAGTCTGGTGTGGAAGAGTCATGGTGGCTTTTGTGAAGAGAAGTCAGGGGAGATCTTTGAAAGAGTCAGCAGGTGAACAAGAGCAGTTGGACTGTAATTCAGAATATTTGGCAAAGTCTTCCACTCAAGAGCTGCAAAGAAAGAAATTTTCCAGTGAGTAAGAGAGTAAGAATGTCTGCACTTGGTTGAAGGCTGGACACCAAGGGCAGAAGTAAATGGTGAGTATTCGTAGTGATGAGAGATCACTCGTAAAATCCCGTGGATCTCTTTGCTGCATTCTGTGCTGTTTAATACACCTGTAAATGTTCTGTAAAAGGGATCATCAATGAGGTAACATTACTGAAGGTATTCAGAGAACTAAAACCAAAAGCGAACTGAACCGCTGAAGAATCTCATGCAGCCCAGCGGGTAATAGAATGGCAGGCGCAAATCTATATAGATAAATATAAAGTAATGCACATGGGAAAAAATCGTGACTTTAACTATAAAGCAGTCTGATCTTAACTGCTATTCATGAAGGAGATGTCAGTGTTGTGGCTTACATTTCTGTGAAATGTAACATTTCTTACATCTTTTATGTGGGATAATTAAATAGACTAAGAAGCTTCATCATGGAAGAGATGGCTGAGAAGGAAATAACAGGGGTTATCATGAGAAAATCAGGAGAATCATGAGAATCATAATAGAAATAGTGGAGTGCATGAAGTGAGGAATACTCTTCCCCCCAAAACGGCGTATGGACCTCACATTAAGCTAGCAGCTGGCAAATTCCAAACAAAAGGCAATGGAGGTTCTTATCTCGTAACATTATAAAGGCTAAAAGTATACATGGCTTCAAAAAGCAATTGCACAAATTCCTGCCTAAAAATGTCCATTTACAAAACCACCTCTGGTTTAAGAAATCATAAGCCACAAATCATGGGAACCTGGAAGAATATTCTGAGGAGCAAACGTGATCTCCATGGTACTGTACTCTTTCTTCACACTTATTGTGCATGCTTATCTTTGTAACCCTTATTATTTTAATCAAGATACTGGCCTCTCCTGACTGGTCACGAGTATCAGAAACTGCTGCTTAACCAGCACTCAAAAATGGGATTTTTTAATATCTAAATAAAACAGTTAAACTGCAATACAGTGTACTCAGTCACCTTCCGGCTAATCTATTGCACATTTATAATCATTTTTGCAAGTCCATTTTTTATAATTTTCATTGTTCTTCATTTTCATATTCATATTTCACTATTTTTTTCATTTCCCCAAGTTTCTTTGGTTATATAATCAGCGTGTTCATCTGACAAAAACTAAAGCTTCTTGTAGATTAATTTCTTCCATGTGGAAAATACAGTTTACATGCCGGTAGACTCTATCTGTTAACTTCACAGCACTGCAGCAAAAAACAGAAAGCAGATCTAAGTATATAACTAGCAGTGTGGGCTTTTTTTTTTTTTAATTCAGGTAATTAATGAATCTCTAAAAGAACTTTGTGCAAACAGCAAGCAAGCATTCGCAGAGATGACCGCTACATTTTTTGGAGAAAATATCCTGGACAAAACATGGAGAAAAATCATTTTTGGATTTGCTTCTTTCATGCTGTCATCCAGGTATATCTGGTGGTACTGGGGTGCATAGAAGAGAAACTGAAAAGCAATTACACAAAATAGTTGTTGTGTCTGCATTACATTTTGAGGATATTTCTTTAATAAGTGTTTCAGAGCATTTTCTGCAAAGCTTATTTAGCCATTAATTTAAAAGAATCAGAACTGTATTTATTTTGTTACTACAAAGCTTCTCATCAGTTGGATTAATTATGATTCGTCAGAAAGGTCCATGCAAAACTTACCACTTGCTTGTTCCAACTTAAAGCTAACTTTTAGCATCTGTTTCATATAAATTAGAGGAATGTAAGCTTATCTCCTGCAACTTTTGTCAGTACAAACATTTCATGCATGGAAAATGTCACTCCTGTGTTTGCAAGCAGTTCAATGAGTAACTTCATATTTCAGGTTTGAGCTGACGGATTGTGAGTGAACACACGGTCACATAAGCTTCTCTAATTATTCTGTTTTCATCTTGGTTGTTGAAAGTATTGTATAAATAAGAATTTAACAAATGTGCTGCCTTTACTGACTTTGCGGTAAGTCATCACTTATAAAAATTTCCATTAAAGCCAGCAGGATTTTTCTTGTGAAAGAATCAAATGTAGTTTTACTAAGGTTCATCCTCTACTGGCATCGTATATAATCATTCTCATAGTTACAAAATTATATTTCTTCAGTGATGTAATGAAATCTCACTAAACTAAAATGCCAGTTTTAAGACAGAAAATAAATACTAAAAAACCTTGTCTTCAGCCTAAATTTTGTTCTTTCTTTCAAAACATTTCCCATTGCTTAACTCACTGTACTGAAGCCTTTAAAAGCCCAAAGCAAAAATATGTTTCCTTTCTGAATTTTTGTATGTTTTCTTAAGAAGGTTACTGCTGTCAGATTATTTATGAATGATTACTCATGAATTAAAGAATCTATTTTGAAAAAAAATGTATGATACAGATTTACAGAAATTTTTTCAACAACGATGCAAAATTATGCGAAAAATCAATTATTAAGAATCCTCAAAGATTATCTCAGAATCCAGTCCCAGTGACCAAAATTCATAACTTAGCTATTGATGTACAAGAGCAGGTAAAGATTTGAGGGCTCCAGAGTTCAGTTGCTGCATTTAAGCAGGTGTTGCAGTTTTCCTGGTGGTGAACTGTCAGCTTTAGCTTTATCAAGACTGAATGGGGATGTGTAATTCAGAGGAAATTTTCTGAGCACCAGTGTCTTCAGCTTCTGCACGTGAAGAGGTCATCAGATATACCACTTTCTGGCTTAGGGGACAAGGCATAATCTGTCTTCTTGTCACTATATGCTTTTAGAATTGTTGCATGGAAACAAATCCACAGAACAACTTACTACATTTTACAGTAAATATTCAAGGCGAGGAAGAAGTTTGGACCTCTTGGTTGGAACATCTCCTTTGAACTTAATGATAGTGATGGTGAATTTAGACCTTTATTGTCAAGAAGGAGGGATACCTTGCGATGACCTCATGTACATAACAGGTACAGTACTGGCATGCTGGTGTCCATGATTATCTGCTTTAAAGTTAAAGGTCTAGTCTGAGCTAATCCTCTCGGATCATCAACCTCAGAACCTCAGACCTGTGCTGAACCCACTGCAGCCAGAGCAACCCACAGCCACCTCGCTTCCTTCCCCCACTGCATTTGCTGTCAGTGAAGTGCTAGCCACATATTTGTGTGCCTCAACACTTCCTTGTCTGTAGTGGAGAAAATACTATATTTTTTTTTTCCCCATGGATGACCAAGCAGCTGTTCCATGTTCTAAGACAGACTCAACGTACAGATTTGCACAATGTATTTCATCATCTTTTCACTCCAGAAAAAAATCTGTAACCACTCAGTCAAATCTGGTGCTGCAAGTCACTGAAGAAGGTTCTAATAATGCAGCAGTCACTTCTGCAAAGTTATTACATTTCCTAGCTCTTCTAAACACCTTTCCTATATTCTGCTTTAGGACTGGTAGGGTGTTACTTCCCCCAGCTATCATAGTCTTCATAACTGCCAACATTCACACCAACTTCAGCCTGCTCAAAATTGCATTGCTCATCTATGAAATTCCTCTGTAACACTCACAGCTTCCACCTGTAATAGCAATGACAAGGGAAACTCGTACCTCCGGGTAACGGTAATCCCTCTCACAACATTCATGAAAACTACAGAAGGAGTCATTGCTGACTTCAAGAATATATCTTCATCTACTGTACAGTTTCTGGTGTAGCCCCATGTACTTCTGACATGGACACTGCTTTTTGTCTTACGTACCGGGGCAAAGATGGATCTATTCTTCCATTACATTAGTCCAGCTTTCTAAGTTCATATTTGTGTACCTTTGTCAGGTGTGCCGTAGCATTAACCAGCTGCAGCCTTCTGTCTGGGAATTTTCCCAGCAGGAGCGTATAGTGCGTTTAAGGTGCTCATGGCCCAGGATGAAACCCTTCATCCCTTTTGAATTTCAGCAGTTCCACTGAGAACATTTTTAACAATTTCTGAATAGTCTGAGATCGTACCTTCCCTGAATGATAATTAATGTTCATTATGATACCTCCTATGTGTTCAGAAACAGACATCTCAAAGCCTTCACCCCATTCACCCCCAATTTTTCCCACTCGAAAAGCATTGTAGAATTGATGAAATGCTTGACACTGTTTCTTCACCAACCTTCAGCGCATCTCCTGACATCTTACCTGGCCAAAGGCTGTTTTGCCTTCTTATTTTAATAAGCGTTCCTGCAAACTCTTCCATTTGCAGGAATCACCTATACCTCTTTTCAGCGTTCTTGCTCCTAATTTCTCTCTCAGCTTTCATTATTCATAATTCGTTCAAAATTGTCCCTCCAGTTGTTATTAATCAATTCACCATTGGTTTGCAGAATGTTTTTTTTCTAATACAAACCTACTTTTTACACTTTCATTTTTATTCACTATGGAGCTTTGGTGAGTGTGTAAAAGGATTTTTTCTCCCTTGTCAGTTGTACAATTCACTGCAGGCCACATTTTTAGCCACTGTTATACTTCCTTTGACATTATTTTATAAGCTTTTGTATATCACCCAGTGAGATAAAAGTTTTCAAGCTCTTCCTTAACAATGGAGAAAACAGTCAATCTTTTCACATTGCTGTTATTTATTAACTTATAAAATAGCGAATGTGCTATCAAATCCTCTCTTTGCCCCCTTATGTTTCACTTGTTTATACCATCCTGATTAGCTGTAATTAATAGATTTGGGTTTGTATTATTATCGATACAGGAAACAAAAGTGGTGGTGTGTGATAAGAGGAGAGTAGTGTGTGGTATAAAGGAAATAAAATATTTTATAAAGGGCATTTCTTCAAAATGGAGTTTATTATAACAGACAGAAACACAGTTGTAAAGACTACGGGCAATGCACATTTGTCTGGTGAGCCAGATCTTTTACTCTAACACGTCTCCTGGATTTCTGTTGAAGTATGAAAAGACGGTGTGCAAATCTTCTTTGCCATGTTTTATAGCTTTCTATACAATCTTGTACTTATCAGAAGCCCTGTAATTTATCTCCGGTATTCCATTGTACTGAAATTGCTTTTATCATAACAAAAATACCTTACAAGGTAGATACAGAAATATGACACTTAAGGTTCTCTGTCTGCCCAGTCTTAAATATTTTTTATTAGCTCCTTTCTGTGTACAAATGAAAAATAGGCATGCTATTCTGAACTGTTTTGCCAAGCTGAAGTTGAAAACTCCTATAAATTTGCTGAAATAAAAACAAGAGCTTTCAAGCATCTCTCCTAAGTGAAATCTGTTTTGTTCTGAAAACTGTACCTCAAAATACTCTGTCCATGAGAGTTGTAAAGAAATGTTCATCCATCAACATCTAGTAAATGGTTGCTTGCAGATGACTGATTTTAGTTTAACATCAACAATGCAAAGGTTACTTAAAAGCTGCATGGGACCAAATTCATACAATATTCCCCCAAGCTCCGGCTGCCTTTGACATTCTTTCTTATTATATTAGACATTCTTTCTTGCTGTATTAGAGAGGGTGAATGCAAGAATATTTGATTTTTCTAATGATTTTCTCTGTGCAGAATGAATTGTTGCCTCAGTTCAAATTTTAAAAGCTAGCACTCTTTCTTCTTTTTCTCTCCTTTTCCTTTCAGTCTATAGCTTTCCCTTCTGAAATATAACTTAGCATTAAATAGCCAGTCACGTTACCTTGGTGTTCTGTAATCCCATCTCCTAAGATATCTTAGAGAAAAAGGACAGTGTTTGTTCTTAGGCATTGCCCAAGGATTTCAAAGATATGCTCAATCCATAAGAAAATAAACTCTGTCAATCTGCTTTTACGGTAAGTGCCAGGCTCCAAAAGCAACAGCAGCCAGTCACGCCACCGGGACCAGTGGCTGGGTGGGACGGCAAGCCCAGGAGGCAGCGCGGAGCCAACTCCGACGCAGCAGACACATCCGCCCCCGAAGGCAAACTCTGCAAAGCGCCTGCTTCTTCATTCACTGCAAGCCACACGAGGATTTCCTTGGCTTGGTTTTCATTCTGCTTCTAGCACTGGTCTTAAAAATAGATTAATTCTGTCAAGTTTAGGAGATGTAACGCACTTTTAGCCTCCTGCTATTCACTTCTTCATTAGCCGTTCCTTTTTGCTTACTGCTGTGTCGCAGACGGACATTTGCACTTTGACATAAAAGTCAGAGCACAGAAAAATACCTGTTTCAGTTTTTCTCTTTTCCCTGAAAAGTTCTCTGATTTTAATTTGGCAAGATAAATGGAAATCCTTTTTGGCCTCTTTGACAGAGTCCTTTCAGGTACGCATACATAATTAAACTGCCATGAATGTAGTATTCGTTTTATAAGCTTTATACATCTGCCATCTATAAATCTTATATATCTACTAGTAAAAAACTAGTATTGCTGCATTGCCTTTGAAATGCTTTTCTCTATGCTCATTACCTGAGATTAGGACAAAAACGGTTAAAGAATTTTGATGATTGCACTAAGGACCAGAGGTTGAAATTACAAGTGTAAAGTGTG
Organism: Apteryx mantelli; assembly: GCF_036417845.1. Classification (NCBI taxonomy): domain Eukaryota; kingdom Metazoa; phylum Chordata; class Aves; order Apterygiformes; family Apterygidae; genus Apteryx; species Apteryx mantelli. The sequence continues at coordinate 9,764,782 of NC_090020.1, forward strand.
AGGACAATTGTTTGGTTTACATGTGCTGTTACTCTGTTTACACAGCAAATACAGCACTTGTGCATAGAGATGGGTGAGATTAGTTGTTCGTGCAGATGGCTAATTAGGCAAAGGATATGCAGTACATTATGCATATTTACACCTGCAGCAATGACCATAGTCAAATCAGGTATGTAATTGCTTATGTATGATGTTGAAAATTCAGTATTTTCATGATTTTTACTGCTTGACATAGATACATGCTAGTACTACTTTTTACTCTTTCTTACTTAACAACTAAAAGGAACAGATTATGATACAGAAACACTCCCATTTCAATGTACACAACAACAAAAATCATTCTGTTCTAGGCTCTAGAGACTAGAGATTTGGAAATAATAAAATATTACTTCTTTGTGATTTCTAATGTTCAGTATTAATATGTCAATATTGTAGATGAAATTACCTGTGAAGCATGATTTACTGATAGCTGGGGTCAGAGATGTCTGCGTAGTCTTAAAGAGATTTCTTTTTGCCCCATCACATTGAAAGAGGACTATAAATATTCAGAATCATGTAAATATATTTCCAGGTAAGGATGAATTTCTTTTACTTGGATGAAAATCTGAGCAGAAGAATGTATTCAGTCTCTGGTAGTATATTTGTCTACCACAAATATGAATGATTGTATATTTTCATGTGTATTTTGTGCAATGCACAGAAACGGTAAACTTCCGTTAGGGTCCACCTCATTCCATGCATGTAAGAAATATGCTAAAATTCAGTGCGAGTCTTTATATGTATTTATGGCGAAAACTCTTATTTCCCTCTCAGTGAACAGTAGTAGCAGCGTCTCTCCATTCCCACGCACAAAGCTTTCTGATCAATAGGCAGAGCTGTAAGGAGGCACTCTTGAGTTAAACTCTGCAATATTTAGTAATCTTGTATTGCAAATCTTGCATGTAGATTCTTTTAATGCCATTTTCTAAAGTATTTTCTGCACATAGCTAAACAGATCTGACTGTTCTACCTAACTCTTTCTTCGTGTCAGGGAGTGGAGGAGGAATAAGTGAGCCCTTTCCTTTTCAGTGATAGCAAATGGTGAATTTGGCTCACCTGCACTGTGGGATTGCATTCTTCAGCTGTGGAGTCGAGAATGGGAACAAAAACCTTCATTTCAGAACACGGTGAGAACGTCTCTTCTAGCAAGCTCTCAAGGATATGGGACTGGTATGAGACTCCACTGATAATTTTACAGAGTAACTTTCCAGATCAGAGAGGTCCTAGCTGAGCTGGTTTGCTGAAGCAAGTTAACACATCTTTAGGCTTTATGAATAGGGTGCTAAAGAGATGACTGTATACTATTATGCATTCTGTTCAAATCGTAGAGATCCTGCTACATTTAGCACAGCTATAACAATTTACATATTCCTAAAAGGTTCGAGAATTCCCTGAATTCTCCTGCCAGTTCAATACATTCTTTAGGCCTGGCCAACTTTGGAGAGCAATGATAGCTCCAGAGTGTCAGGGCCCCACAAAACACCAGCATGATATAAACCACCCTGTTCAACAGGCAGCTGAGGTGGATCCCACTGCCTAGGGCTGAGCTGCAGTCACTGCATGTTATTGACTTTCCCTGCCTGAAAAACATGGCCAGAACATGAAAACAGGACTTCTGGATCATGAAGGTTATGGAGGGTTTGGGGAGAGCTGTGCTGCTTCCTGCCAGCAGCTCTCTGCCCGGCCCATGGCGATATCTGCTAACAGGAATGCCGGCTGCAGGGATGGCCCAGGTGCTTGCGTATCCGTTGCTGAAACACTGCTGCTTACTGCCTGGAGAGCTGGTGCCTTTTTTTTTTTTTTTTTTTTTTTTAATAGTCCATGCTTTAATTGTAACGCAGCTGTACTGGCACAACAGATAAAGCAGCAAACTGCGGTATGGGAAGACTCAAGAAGAGGGAGAGAATGAGCAGTCAGAGATGGTCGAGGTGGGAACTCTGTTGTCTGGCTTGGCTGCTGAAACCACGTCTCCTGTGCACCGTTATATTATAGTCACGGTATGTAATATGTATAGCCCAATTCTTCATTTTCATCCATTTAAGTCACAAGAACACATTTTACTATGTTCAGCATATATATATTTGTGTAACAGGTATATATTTTGTTTCTATGTCTGACAGTTTGCAAGATTTTAAAGGATATATTGAAAACTTTCCTCTGACTGAAGATCCGGAAATCTTTGGAATGCATGGAAAAGCCAATTTAGTATTTCAGGTTTGTGTTTTTTTTCTTAAACACATCTCTGCTTTTTTTGTGTTAAATGAATTATACCTTGTAGCTTAGAGGGCAAATTTGATTTAGCAATCACAGTTTGTTAAGCAGAAATAACAGGGAGGAAAGGCTATGCTATTCATTATATTTAGCTTTTCCCACATGGCTGTAGCGCAGAGGATTCCAGGATGTTTTCTTTAACACATTTCCTATTAAATAGTATTTTAATTAATTGCTTACTCTTACTTATAAAGTATATGTTATATACTAACACATAAAATACACATGGTTTTGCACAAATCAATCATTTTTTGTGGGCTAATGGTCTTCTACTTTCTGACTACACAGAGGAGTACTTTAAAGGAATACTAAGAAGCTGTTCATGTCCAAGTTCTCAGTATTGTATTAGTTAAATCACATTCATTTTTCCTAGAGGGACCCCAGTAATCCTCTGAAATCTTCTTAAGCAGGTCGTTTATAGCAGCTGAACCAGTTTGAGACTTTCAAAACAGACTTACCTATGTGCATACAGGAAGGAAAATGCTTGAGATTTTGGAGGAGAGCTGCAGTGATTTTGTTCAGTTCTTGACTGAGCCACAGATCCCCTGGGTAGGCAGGGGCAAGTCATTTGATCTCTCTTTATCTTTGCTTCCTGTTTGCAGAATGCGAATGAAATGCTTCTTTCTTCTCTTCCTACGTCTATTCAATCTGAAAGCCCTTCAGGTTGCTAGCACAATGCCAAACACATAGGAAAATGGTTCTGGGTGGTTTCTCAGGCCGCTTCTGCATGTTCAGTAATGACCACCCAGAAGTTTAAAAGTACGTGTATGCCCATATTGCCTGTCTCATTTTGGAAAACCTGACCTACACATCACACTTTTACTGCTTAGCTGCCAGTTTCTACAATATTTCTAATTCTCTGTTTCTATTCTCAAACAATTAAGCATCAAAACGTGTATCAATACCTTTTTGAAGATGGTATCAACTTCAGCTTTTAGAAGCACTTTTTGAACCTCATCAATTTACTTACATCATAGCTTTCGGTTAAGGAAAAAAGTTTCCACTTGTGTCTGTAGTATAATATTAATTATAAAAAATAGACTACTATAGCAGTAAACTCAAGTCCTAATACAATAAAGGAGAATGTCGCACCTCCTAGAAAACAGCAAAGAAAAACTACGCAATTTTTAATAAGCTTTGTTCCTCAGGGATTGAAACAAGGATTTCATAACATCCAATACTAAGATAATTAAGTAAAAGCATTAAAATTGTAGCTCATTTCCTTAGGTTTAAAGTTTTATTCAGTAATATATGTAAGGAATTTAATGGCAAATTTAGAAACATATTGAGAAGAATAAGCTTCTTTATGTAGGAAACAGTGAAAATTGTCTTTAGAATGATCTTCATAAACTATTAATATACACTCTAATCCAACTTTAAACATTTATCTTGAATTTAAATAGTATTCCTGGTCTAGAATTCTATTCAGACTAATAGGTGCTGTGCAGAATTAAAAATATGTGTATATAAATTCCTCAGAACAAAATTTATGACATGTATTTATTTCTTGGAAGTTATTTTTGTACTAAATGCAATACTTAAAATACACATTCCATGGTCACTGAAACCGCTTCCATAGTACAATAACTGTGAGCAAGTAGAAAGTTAAAGCTGAACCAAATTTTGAAGCGAGCCATTTAAATAAGACCATCATCCCTAGTACTGGAAAGTACTTTCTGGCAACAAAGAAGAAAGAAGAAAAGAAGAGACTTGCAGTGGAAAGTGTTTTAAAGAAGCCCTGTTTTTCTATTCACTCCCCGCTCTTTTCAGCATAAAGAGACAAATACTTCAATTACGACAATGCTTCAGGGGCAGCCATGATCAATAGCGCAAGGATCAGGAAAAAGCAGTGATGAAATTTTTCAAGGGTTTGCTAGCACCATCTTGTCCAAAGTCCCTGATATGACATTGTTACTTATGTCGTTCTTAGTGCTATTTTTCTATATGATAGTGTTTGGTGGTTAAAAAGAGTAAAAATTGGTTCAGTCTTCAATGAACCCACTTCTAGGAAAAGTGTATTTGTGGTTATGCCAGATTTTCACAATGAAACAGTAGATATACATATAATTATATGTTAGCAGAAGCTTTTAATGCTCATTATTTTTTTCTGTACTTCAAATGCTAAAAAGGGAGAAAACTGACCATAATTGACAGCCAGCCCATGGAAGCTGTTGCATAAAGAATCTTTGGGAAGCAAATTCTCATTTGTGTTTCTGAAAATCTTCCCAAAGGTATTTTGGCCGGTGACTGTAAATCAGGCAAGAGTAATGAAAACAGCCAGATGTTTTCATTTAAACAAAATATTTTTCTACTAAACATTAGCAGCTACCACATAGCATGAACATTTGGGAGTAACAGTCCTGACCTCTAAGTAGCCATCAGTGTTTGGGACGATGATTGAAGCTATGTTATTGGAACAAATTATAGCTCTGAAAGCCTCTTTCAAAGCACCCCACTCCCACCAATGTTGTAATCAGGATATCTGGCTAGGCAGGGTGGTGGGATAACCGAGCGTGGCGGTTCCTGTTGTCCTGCTGTGCTTGGAGGCACGATGGGGAGGATGTAATCAGCAGCAGAGCACAGCTCAGGAGAGCATCAGCAGGGCGTTCAAATGTGAGTTACATTCAGTTCATTAAGCACCTGCTTTGGGGATTTCCTCAGTTTGCTTAGTCAGGGAAGTGTCCTTGTATTCAAGAACGCGGTTCTTTGGAAAAGAAAGTCAGTGAAAAATATGGTTAGCTCGGGGCTGAACCCCTTCTCTGGGGTCCAGCTGAGATCTTCCAATCTCTTCTGAGCTCCAGAAGCCATTTTTGGGTGGGCCCGCTAATTGTATGGGAAGAGAGAAGTGGGAGCTGACTCCTGGGGCCAGAGAGAAAAAAGCACATTTTATGGTACGCTGGTAAAAGCCTCAGTTCTGCATTCAAGCCAGGCGGGGAACAACAGTGCTTGCAAAAGTTCTCACTGAACTCAGTGGGAGTGGATGCTGGCAAAATCGAGGAACATTTTACCCAAGTAATCCTGATTGCTGGGTGAGCACGTAAACTGCTGTGAGGTTTATGCATCTTAGATAAACTGAAGGTTAAAATTTTCTTCCAGAAAATAAATGAAAATAAGAGATAAAGGAATATGTAATTAAATCTGTTCACCGGAAAGGAATGAAATTTCCCTTAGTGCGACAAAGGATGTGTATTATTGCTACAGTACCTTGTCATGAAAATTTATTTGGTCAAGATAGATTTTTCTAATCACTTCAGATCCATCTAAAATGCTGCTCTCTTTCCCCAGGCAGGAACTTCTGTGCAGTCAATACAGAAACAAGTCAGGTACAGTCACTCTCATGTCACATATTTCTCATAAACACCTTGCCACTCTTGCCTATGGCAATACAATTATTGGCTTCACCACCATTTTGAAGGTGTTTAATTTGTTCCTGTTTTGTAATATGTTTGAAAGAGTGTAATCTTAATAGTTCAGTGCTTTCTACTTAGACTGTGATGAAGCTTTTAAGACTCCTTTAGGTACCCTTGCTCTCTCATAGATGTCTTGTATTTTTAAAGGAAATTATTTATGCCAGTTCTCTAGTTAGTAAACTATCTTCATGCTTACAGTATAACACGTAAAGCGTTAAATGCAGACTAAGAATGGCCAAGTCGTCCACTGATGCAAATTGGTATAATTCCATGAGCTGGCTGACACAGGCTGAGAGGTCTGGTTTGGGGCCTTTTTGTCTAATTGTACATGATATGAGAGAGACCTCTACCTCTCAAGGGAGATTTTTCCTCCTTACAACAATATAGTTTTGGGTAGCCTCATGGGAACCAAGTCCCTACTGTATGCAGGTAGTCTGCCTGGAAAAGAACATCAAATTTTTCCTACAAGTCCATGAGGGATATCCCAGCCCATGTTAACCTGGGCATTAATCAAACTGGGAAGCTTACAGTTTGCTAGTGAGTGGACCCTTCCTTTCTTCTTTTCAAGGCCAATAGTGACACCAGTGTCCTGAGAGCACAGATAAATGCTTTTTTATAGTAAATTAGTCATAAATCTTTCCGAAAAGTAAATAGGAAAACTGGATATGGAACTTGCTTCAGAAAGTCTTTTCATCAAGGATGACAAAGGACAACTAGACACCAACTACTGTGCTTGGGCAGCAACAGGTTCAATAGTCTGCTTAAACTACTAAAAGTATGGCACTAAACTAGCTCATTCTGCATTGGGTGGCAGAGTTGGTGGAGGCGTCATACTCCGAAGATAATATTTGGCAAATCCTGGTTTTGAATTGCAAATAATGACCTGTTAAATTTGCTTATGCCTATTTGCCCTTCATCAAAAAGTTAATCATTTTCCCTAAAACATTATTTTAGAAATTCATACTACACCAAAATGAAAATCTGAACTGTGAGCCAGTCGTTTTAACTCATCTCTTGAAGAGAAGTCCTTTGAGTATTTGAGTATTTGTTGCTTTTAATATGACTTTCAAATATATGAAAAGTAAAACTGAATGAGGAAGATACTTTTATATTATTTTGCCATTATACACAGCTTTCTGCTACTGGCAGTCATTCGAACTCATTCTCTTGGTGGCTTCTGTGCCTGATTGCTGTGCCCAAGAGGTCCTTCATCCCGTCTCCATGAGTGCAGCAAGCTTTCAGCCTGCTGCTTGCAAACCATGCAGCTATCGCTTCATTTGTGCTTTGCAGTGACTCACTGGATGGACCAGGTTAATTTTATTAGTGTGAGCTTGCACTGGGTCCATAAGTTGCTGTTGCAAAAGCAAGGTGAATATATCTGTGCAGACCTGTAAATTGGATCCTAGCACATGTTTTGGAGGCCCAACTACTTGCAGCATTAGTTTAGATCTGTGGAAAGCAAGGGTTCTGCAGACAGTTCATAACAAGCACATCTGCATTTAGGTGCTGAAGTGTGAATGTAGACATCTGACCTGAGGGTCCCCATTTGAAATCACACTTTTGACACCCTTGAGGAAGAAAAGCAAGGACTCACCTTTCACTCAGGGTACATTTATGCTTTGGGAGCTAGTCCTTGATCTCAAGGCTGCTTTAGCTATGCTGCTTATAAACACTAAAACCATCAAGTTTTCACTACATCTGCACAATCAGTAGTAATCACAGAGAAGATGTGCCATTAAGATTTCTTATAACTGAAAAGTACAGGTATAAACTAGCTGATATTACGAGCTTAAGAGTTTTTCACTGTGCAGGTCACTCACTTTTTTGTCCTTACTTCAGTCAGTAAGCAAAAGTAACACTTGTAGTATATTGTTTTTGCTGAGATAAGGTCTGATTCTGCCTTGAGCATAGACAGCACTGTCTCTCTTTACCTTGTATTTACCCTCTCCACTGTTGTACTATGCAGGAGCAGCCAAAAGCATCAAATCCGTGGATGTAGCACCTATCTTCCATGCAAAATCTTCAGATGCAGCAGAGAGGAGTCAGCAGCTATCGACTGCCCTTCCCTTTTCTGGAGGCCAGCAACAGCAGCCCTGAAAAGCTGGCATCTGCAGGTGGTGGGGGAATCAGAGGGGAAGGACAGTTCCTGTTTAGCCTGGCAGTCAGAGAAGACCCTGTTGGGAAAGCCAAGGAGCTTGAAATTACTTTGCTTGCTCCTCTGGGATTTCTGCTTTTGTGGTTACCTGGAACATCAGCCAGCAGCAAGAAAGGTTGTTGTTAGCCTTGAAGACACCCTGGTGACACATGCTAGACTTGCAAAGCTTTAGATCTGCCTTCAAGATCTGCAGGGACCACTTACAGTCTGGAGCCTGAGCTTTGTCTATGTCCTCCTTCTCTGAGACAGTACAGCTCAAGAGAGCCTACTCATGATTTTCATTACTTCAGCACCAGTTACTTCAGCTGGGGAAAGGACTGTCTGGACCTACAATTTCTTGGCCATCTGACTGTTTTTTGACCATCCAGAATATGTCAATTTTTTGCAGATTTCTTAGCTGCAGTTTTCTTGTATTGTCTATCACTGAATAGAAGGCTTATTGATATTAATCAGTCTGTATCAGGTGGCTCTGGGGGCAGATGGGTCTGTCCACATCAGTACTTTACCAAGGGTCACCTTGCTAGAGTCTTTCTGAGTTACTTTCTTCGTGCTAAGTACAGACATAGCAGCATACATGCCAGCCCCAAATCCTGTGCTGCAATCACAGAAGAAATATGCCCTACTTGTGCACTACCTTTCTTTGTGCATGATGTGGGAAGGGGAATCCCACACCCAGCTAAAAAAAAATTAGAGCCACCCCTGGTCTTCATTAGACTTACTCCTGAGAATATTTCATAAACTCAGTGAAGGGGTAAGCAGGACGGCTGAATGGGAAAACAGATTTAATCACAGCTCACCCTTTCTAGAGACATGTAGCTTCTTAATGGATTTTCCTGTCAGGAAGATCTCGCCTTTCCTCCTCAAAAAATTTGCAGACACTTGGTGATACTGGTGTCAAGCTTGGTTATGGACAAACTCTGATGTCAGCCAAGAGAGCTTATCACTGCCTCAATGGGTGCAGAGTTTTGTGAGCAAAGTGAACGACTCAGTCCAACGTTTGCTCCTAAATATTCAGTAGATGTGCCCCTGTCCTTATGATGTTCACTGCGCAGCAGATCAGGGCTCCCCTGCCAGGCACCTGCCAGCACCTTAGCTCTGCACTCAGGATAATGCGGAGCTGTGAGTGAGGTTTCCTCCAGATGCAGAGGAGAACGTCAGGAACACAACAGGGAGTATTTGCAAGGGAGTTAACATGCTGAACCCCTGAAAAGATGTAATAAGCTATTTGCTCTCTATCCTTTGAAACTGGTGAATAGCATCACAGAATGCTGCACATAATGAACCCTGAACCCCAAGCAGGTGGTTGTGCAACTGGCCAACCCCCTACTTTTATTTTTTTATGTTTATCTGTTTGGGAATTCCATTAGATAGACTTCAGCTGTGACATCTGGAAAAATATTTCAGCTAAGAGGGACTATACAGGCTGTCTGACAGCAAACCCCCTTGTCATTCTGCCAAGAACATTTTACTAATATATGGTAGAAAATGCACAGTCACTGAACACAAAAAGCTAGAATTGGTTTTTGATAGTCAGTCAGCGAGATAAAAGCCAGGTTCTCTTGACATGTCTGTGGGAAGGAAGCACGTGTCCAAAATTAATATCAAAAGTAATGACAAAAGTCACTATATGGTATTTTTGCATTAAAAACTGTAAAAAATAACAAATACAGCTGTTACTGTCTGAAACTGACCATCTGCAATGCCTACTGCTTTTCTCTTCCAGCAGCCACAGAAGAAAAAAGGTGGGTGGATGTACTGCTGATTTTCTGTCTCATCCAGTTTTGGAAGCTCGGTGACTCTTTCCTCACAACCTGCATCCCCAGGAACTTTGTGGCAGACACATCTCCTGCCAAACAGGCCTCCTACTCTCTGCCTTGTGGACTCTGCAAGGTTCACAGGGGTCTTCAGTGCTATGCAGAGGCTCCTTTTCAGCCATTTCGCTCCCTAAAAACCCAGGTTTTAACTTGGCGGTCTTTGTTGCCCATGATGAAGTGAATCTGGCTGTTTCTTGCCGTGCCAACTCATCCTCCAGCAAATACCCCAATACCTAAAGTCAAAACTCTTTTTTACATGAAAAGCATATTATTCTTATCCGCTAGAAGCAACCTTTACAAAAAGAAGCTATGAATAAGGTGTGTGTGGTTCACTTTGATTCTGTGACTTTTTTTTTAATTTTTGAGTTTAGAGACTCTGGAAACACTCAAAAAAGCTATTGCTGTTTTTTTGGTGATGTCAGAGGAGATGGAGAAAATCTACAGTAGTTTTCTAAACCATCAAGGTCCTGCTCTGTGGGCCAATGCAACATATCCTTCTCCGAAGCTTTTAGGAAGCAGGGTAGAAGATCTTGTCCTTAGGATAGTCTTTGTAGATGTAAATATCCTGCTTTTTTTAGTTAAGGATAAGGGAATTTCATGCTGAACTTGGTCCTTCTCAGTTGTAGCTGTGGGAGTTACTTAGAGATGTGAAGGAAGCATTTGGCCCGAATTTACTGCGTAATCCCTTCTCCAAAGGTCATTGGGAATTAAAATGTAAATTTCACACAGCACAGCTGCTGAAAAGTCTGCTATTAGTTATTACCGTTATGTTGGTCAAGTTCGTTTCTGGACACTTGGTTTCAATCTGCTGGTATTCTTCAAGGGAAAGGTACTTCATAGCAAGGGCACCGTACTTCTGGGCAACGGTAAGGTGGTGCTGAAGAATGAGTCTTGTGGCACATTTGAAATGGTGCAGCCACTGCCTCCACGGCTGGAGCCCCCCAGGACTTTTCACTGCACAGATTTCTGAAATCAGGTCGTTGTCCTGATCCGTCTGGGACTCCTGGTCGTGTCCAGCACAACGTCTCAGTAGGGTGTACTGATACTTAATGGTACTTTCCTAGGCACGTTGTCTAGCCTGTTTCTGGCAGCAGCACTCTGTTTTTAACTGAAGTCACTTTAGGACAGTTAGGGAGCCCTAAGCCTCATTACAGCCCTCTTCGCTCCCGCACGCAGCACTTGCCTTTCAGCCCCTACTGAGAACCTGAAACTCTGGTAGTCGTTCTGCAGATGTTAAATCTGTTTGCACTAGAGTATGCTGGGTCATTTAATCCCAAAGCACATTCAGGTTAAGATCAGTAGCAGCAGGCATTTAGCAGAAAGTTTGGTAGGGCAGCAGTGTCTAGTGACAGTATCTTCAAAGATAGCCAAGGGACTTTGAGAGACAGGGAATTTCAAAGGTTTGGTTTGGAGCTGAGCGAGTATTTGAGATTTTGGATGCTACATAGTCCTAAGATCTTGACTTCTTCTCAGGATGCTCTCCTCCCTGCCACTGATGTAGGAACTTCTCTTTGGCCTCTTCCACTTTATTCTGCTTATTGTTATGTGCCTGTGCTACTTAAGAGTGGGCTTGCTTTTCAGCAACGAAAATTTAGCTGGGTTTTGCGCATAATTATAAAGCTGGAGGCTTCCAGAACTAGCAAAAAACTTCATACCTTTTCTCTAATTTCCTAGTGAAGTCAAGGTGTTTAGGATTTAGACTGCTAAGAAAACCAAATACAGAAACGCTCTGGTCACATGCAAAGCTGATCACATTACCCATAAACATGTTTTGTATCCACAGTACTTCTCAATACATTTTGTGAGGCCTGTTAATTCATTAAGGACTATTAGTTGCAAAGCTGTGGACACAAATTTCAGCTAAGGAAACCCCTAAAATGCAGTTTAAGGTCATATTCAGATCATTACTGATCCTCTCAGAGACTTGATACCCAGCTGGAGGTCACCCAGTGCACTATGGCCATTTAGGAAGTTCTTCAGCTGGGCTGAATTTAGTCATTGACTTCTAAGTTAGGAGAATAAGATTTGGCTAGACTCTGTTAAACTTCATAAATAACATTCACAAAAATATTCTGGTTTTAGTCTTGGATCAAAAGAGGTTAGCCAAGGTCTTTCAGGATATCAGATTTCCTTTTCCCACTTGGATTTCTGATGGGTGAAAAGGAAAAAAAAACAAAAAAAGACTCTATGTGGAAGCGTATTTGTTTGCCACAGAGTTACCAGGTCGTGGTGCTATGTGTCTGCATTGTTCTTTTGATGGGATACTTCTTTTTCACTGCCCCTAGCTAAGGAAAATAATACTAGAAAACCAACAGCTGGGGTTTTGGATCCTCCTTCTGGTGTAGCAGACTCTTCAGAGATGTGAAGACTATTTTGTACCACTGTTCTATTGAACAAAAAAATTAAGAAAGAAGCCTTGTTTTTTTGCACAGAAATTAAGAGGAGCATTTTCACAGGAAAAATATGCATCTGCAGTTTTTCCTATCCCTTTCTTTTGGTTCTTCTTTCACCTTCCTTAGCTGAGACATGCAGACAGCAGTGGTCTTTGCATGCCTCACCCTTCAGAAAGAAGAGCCACCCACAACAGCCAAGTCTCCCCTCGCTGGCATGCAGCCAAGGTTGCAAGAGAGCCTTGCCTCATCTGTTTTCCTCTCCAGCAGAATCCCAGTAGTATTTGAATAAAGCATCAGCAAGCAGAGAAAGTCTGTGTAAATAACTATAATTTGGTTGCATTAGACTAAGTAGCCAAAGAGAGCCTGCAAGGAGCATGATGATCATCCTAGTCAGTAAACGTTGTTGAAAGCACAACAACTGTTGTCTTTGTTTATTGCAGAGTAGCATTGGTTATAGTCATGTTTGAGAATTCTCTATCTCCATTTCTGTCACTAAAGCTGCAGGGTTTGTTGTAATTGTGTGCAAAATGATATGCTGCCAGAATTTCAGTACGTTTCATGCACTAATCCGAGCTAATCGTGATGCCACAGTATAATCTTTGGCTTGTTCCAGTACTATCTATTAAATACGGAGATCTAAGTGCAGGTACACTTTATATCAATTATTGTTTTAGGCTAGGAGGATGTACAAGGAGAGGGATCATTCCAGGCATGCCTGTTTACCAGACTCCTTCTTGAACAATTATGTGTGATCTCTGTCAAAGATAAGATGAAGTGCCAGATGGATTTTTGATCTGACCTGATGTACCAGTTTGGGGGTTTTAGTGATACATGAAACCAGGTTTTCCTTCCCATGGCAATATCAAGTGCGGTAACGCTTGTGCAAGATACAAGGTTGGCGTAACAGAACACTGCACTGATCATAAAGTTCTGAAAAATGTCACCTGGCAAAATTGAAGTTTAGCGTTTAATTCCCTCTTCCAGTGTGGGGCCATAGGTTGCCTCCAGGGAGTTGCTGTTCGATTTCCCATTCTGTTATCACAATTTTCCTACATAGGTTCTGAAAGACTAAGTTCCTATGATGAATCAGTGGTCTTGATTCTTGTCATGCGCCCTGCAGTTCGGTTGGACGCACGTGCGCATTGCACAGCATGAGGGGTACTAGCTGCCAAAGCAACGATCGCACTCTCACACCACAGCTCTCTTGGGGATCCCCTTGAAAGCACATTTTAATGCTAAACTCAAAAAATTTGTCAGTCAGTTTAGCAAACCAATCCAATTCAGTCAGAGTTAGATTGAGCTGCAATTATATCTGTGCTATTTTGTTTTGATTTCCCTGTGGAAATTTGAAAAGTTTGCATGAAATCGAAATAACTCTAATAGAGATTACATTTTTAGAAACTTTCTTCTTCACAAAATAACCATTTAGATGGAAAATTGTAAATCAACCTTAATTATAAAACCTGTAAAATCCAGCTAAATTCTCTTTTAATTTGTGTTTAAAATGTTTTTTTTTAATTATTTTTAACTAGGGACTCTAAATCCTCAAAATCATCCTCAAAAGTTACAACCTGCCAATTCATGAGCTTCATTTTAGCTGCAAAGTCATCCCGGTATATCAAGACCAAGCACACATTACCGAAGCATTAAAAATATGCCAGTTTGGACAAGAATGGCGTCTGGGTTTGGAGGTACTTTTGGCATTTATTACTGACAGAAGAAAGAGTCTTTATATCAAAAAGTAATTTATTCTAAACAAAATAAAGCTTACAATACTAATCAATAAAAAATATATTCTTAACTTCAGGATGTGTATCTTCTTTAGAGCTGGTAAAAAACATGGAAGGCTTTTCATCAGAATTTTTTTAACACAAATGAAATTTAGAAAAATTCTAAACAGTCTACTTTTAGGGTTTCCTCGGCCTTTGGCTTGTTCTCTGCTTTGATGAACCTAAGTATTTCATGTTGAGCAGAAGTTTTTCTGATCTGTGACATTTTAGCCACTGTTTTCACTTTCTGATGTTCTTGTCAGCTGCCACCTCCTGCCGACAGGGTAGTGGTTCACGGGATGTTTACGGATGCAAGTCATTAGGCTTTCCAGAAGCACAGAGAAGGGTGCAGACAATTTCCAATTTTAGGATCTGTTTTCCCTGAAATGATTTGTTCTAAGCAAATAATTCGGGGACAAAACTTAATTACCACATGACGAACGCACTGAGGCTTTACGCTTTTCCTTTAACCCTGGGTTTGATGAAACTCTGCTGTGCGAAACTGAGGAAAATCTGCAGACCTTTTCCACATGAGCTGTACTGGGAGGTGCACAGGGGTCTGGTCAGCAGCAAGGTGGAAAAAAAGTGGAACCCCCGAATTTATTGGATGATAAAAGAAAGTTTATGTTAGACAGAAGTGTGTTTTTAAGCACAAATGAGTGTAAACGTGGTTTAATTTTACTGTAGTATTCAATGTAGTCCTTAGCATGGACCTATGGGCCAAGCAGAACACTTGTTTAAAAGGATGGAAACGGTATTATAGTTGCTTTGAGGACTTACTGAAAGAGGGCAGAGTTATGGTTCCATCTATGTGTATTGTAACTCTGTACTTCATAGATCTCAGAAATCTCGGCCTGAAATACCTTAGATCCTGATTTCCTGTTTTCAGAAGTTACACAAAATATTACAAGGTAACATTATTTTGGCCGGGGGGGGGGGGGGGGGAGGTTCTGAGAAAGGGTGTTATTTGTTGGCTTTTAACTGAAAAATAACTGATTCTTGCAGAAATAGCTGAATATGCATCTTTACTTTATTTTAAATTTATTTTATGCCTTGATGTATTGTGGGCAGTTAGAGGATACTGTGATTCCCAAGTGCTCCTTCCTTTCATTACGCATGTTCTATCATTGAATAAAAGTCATGGTTGTACCTTGAAATGTTCGGAGTGCAATGTTAGTAAAAGGAGAGAATGCCACAAATATGGCCTTAAATTTTACTTTGATTAGAATTCTGTGGACATGTCTTCACTGTATTATACTGTGTATACATTCATTCTTTGTCTATTGCACAACCATGCAAATTATTTTGACAAAACTGATTTTCTATATAAACAGATACTACCAAAACCATACTGCTGTATTCCTGTCCTTGGTCTGAAATTTAGACCCTGCTTTCCCTGATAAATGAATTTTTAAAAAAAGATATAATGATTGTATGAAATAACTGTGCATCCTGCAGATGCTAATCTTTGAAAGTCCTCTTTTGTGCAAAAACAGCTCTTTTTAGAGTTTACCGTGGGAATGACTGCTTGGTTTTTTTTCTAGTATTATGTCCTCCTTGTACATTATCATTGTATTTGCATTTACCTTCATTTAAACATTGGTCTTCCCGAAGTATTTTCTTTTTGTCAGACAAGCCTATGAGATCAGTTTTGTAACTATATTTTATTTAGGAAGTTCTTCACCAATTTTCTACATTCAACAAAAATCTGCAGGGGCAGGGTGCCGACAGCCCACGCTGAATACCTCCACACCAGAGATCTGACGTGCCTCCCGGGAAATACGGCGCTCCTCAGCAAGAGAGAGAGTACCGGGATTTTTACTAGGATGTTCACATTGCCTGCGGAGGATAAGATGACCGTGACTCTTAACGGAACGTCTGCTTAAGTGCACGGATTTTGTAAAAGACGGATGTTGTGGGTTAGTTCATTGTTGCCATTTGGCCGTTCTGATTGTTTTTGGAAACTTTCTGTCTTTTGGAATTACGCAATACCTTGACAGACGTTGTGTGACACTAACTAGTGGTGCGACAAAAGGCTGCGATTTGGTATATATGTGGGATGACGCATCAGCCTTTCCAATTGCGCTGCGGTTCTCGGGAAAGCCCTGAATGCATCGGGGCTTTATTCTGCACTGTTCTGTCTGTACAGTGGCCGTTTTTCCTCTTTCACTCTAAACTAGGTCATTCCAGAATTTTTGTGGTAACAGTGTTATTACCTTCCAAAAGGCCAAGTGACTACCAGATGTCAAAAGGATCTGCCTCGCTTTGCCAGTTGAACAAGTAACCAGAACGCAATTTCAGTCCAGTACAAGGTTTTGTGAACTGCATAGCATTAACACAATTTGAGTCTTAGGATAGTCTATAAGAGAGGACCCATCCCTTGGTGGCACAGAAGTAAAAAATGGTAATCTGTAAATGGAATTTTTTAGTTTTACTGGACTTCATAAACTAAATATTTGATTGAGGTTATTTTTCCATTGTTGTTTTTGGACAGTTTCTGTCATCCTTCTGGTCCTAAGATTTATGCATCCCTGCTCCAGTTAAAAATACTCTCATATAATAACTGTGTTTCATGTAAAGAAACATGCTTTGCATTAGGATGTTAAGTTACTGTGACTGCATGGTTTAACATTAGCTTTTATCCTTTTATCCTGTCACTGGAGACTACTTTCAAAAATGGAGACTTTCAAGCAAAAATATTAGTGGTCCTTGAGCAAGCGTTCTAAAGGTCATATAGCATCCTGCATCACAAACTGCAGAAATAAATGGATATTTAGACATTTTCTACATCTGTTGTCCCCATAACCAAAGCAATAATTTAGAGTGAGCACTTCTGCTGCGTCCCAGGAGCGGAGCCTGCTGATCACTGACCTGAGCCCCCAGAGCAGTCCTGCAGCTCAGTTGAGAGTTTGTGTAGGGCAAACCGCTCTTGAATTGCATCCTGCACCTCGGCAAGGCCAGCTCCATGAGCAGAAGCAGCAAAATGGGCAAGGGACAGAAGCAGAGCTCCTGGCAGTTTTCTGCTGCTGGTGCAGCAAAAGCTACCTAGAGCACTAGCACACTGAGATGGGCAGCAAGGTCTCTCAGAAAAAAATACAATGAATATTCGTTATGGTGGTCTTTTACTGTTGCCACTTTGAGCTGAACTGAAGAAATAACAAGTAGTGCAGAGCACAAAAGCTATGATAAATACAAAACAGGTCACTATAGTCAGGACTACCAAGAGCTTTCGGGTGCTTTCTGGACATAACTTCAAGTAGGAAACACTAGTGTGATGATCTGATCTCAAAGCTGTAGAGGTAAGGTTCATTATAGTGAAGTCTCTCTCTAAAGGGACCCACCACCTCCTAACGAAGAGCAATAGCGAAAAAGCTCCCACAGCTTCTCCTAAAAGAAACAGCTGCTTGGTTCTTCAGGCTGTGGAGCTACCAGCTTCACCATCACTTTTTAAATGAAAATGCTTTCCCGTAAATAATAGCTCCATGATCTGCTTCTTCCTCTCCAGGAGTGATGATGGGAGGGATCCATCAAGCAGATATGGGAAACATTAATTTTGGTACATTAGCACTGACTGGAAGAAAATCAAGCTGGAAGACAGTCAGAGAAGATAAGGTGGTGGTGTTTTCTTTTAGAAGACATTCAGAAATGTGCTGTGATACCCAGAGAGGAAAGATGCCTACCTCACATCACAGCCTTTTGTAGGTCTGTTGTGATCAGCTGGCAAAATAAAATCACACTGAGAAAGGTGTGGTTTCCACTCGCATAGTTAATGGAAAGGAGGTGCTTTTGAGAAGGGGGCTTTTCTGACATTCTCTTCCAGGGAAGTGGCATAATAGGATTATTGTTTATTAATATATAGACATTACATTACTGTATTTGTGGACAACAAAATGGTACAAATGGAGATTAAATATTGCTACGTTAAAATTTACCAAAACAAAAATATTCTTTTACACAACTCTTTTAACCAAGCCACATTGACCAAGTTTGAAAGTGGACTGTACTAACAGAATTTAGCAAAAAAAAAAAAAAAAAAAACCACTTCAGTGCTGTTGTATAAGCTGTGGACTCTAAATGTGAAATCTGGCCCCAGTGAAACCAGTGACAAAATTTCTACAGGCTGTGTGGAACCAAGATTTTTGCCCTAGTTACACAGAATGCATCATTATTAGTTTGGCAGCTGTGATCCAAGAGATCAGAGATGTTTCATATTAAGCAGAGCTAGAACATGACAGCAACGGTGATGCAGCAGGAGAGCTAAGGAGGCGCCATTAACAGTACGTGTGATTGCCATTTTGGAGGATGAATTTTCTTTCATTCCTCAACAACCAATATTTCCTACATGAAAACTAAAAAGTTACATTCTGGCAAAAATACATTCTGCTAACATATTCACTGAGAAAACATTCCAGTCACTGCACTAGTAAGAGCTAACACGATGACAGTTTAGTTTGTTAAATGCAATACAGCGTCATAAGACTGTGAAGAGATATCTGTCAAACCTGAGAAGTGAGTATCAGAGCCACAAAAAATCCCCAAAACATAAAGATACTGAAAACAGTAAAGTACTGAAGAGCTTATAGCGAGCCACATAAAAATAGCTAAAGGTTCACAGATGCTTTGTAATGTATTGATACTAGTGTTAGCTTGTAACAAATATATTGTAGATTTGAATTCTTGTCTATCTTGTCTATCTGATGGTCACAAGATCATGACATAATTACATGTAGAAGTAGTCTAAGAAATAAATAAAAACACATATACTCAACATGTGTGCTATTCAGTAATTACAGTCGCAAACATCAGGAATAAATTAGCTCTTGAAACTAATTTCGGTTCCTTCTGCGTATGTTAGCACAGAAAAGTACACTTCTCTCTTTTGAGTTAAATTACCTAGCAAAATTACTGGAAACCTTGACTTTTAAATTACCTTTCTCCTTACTGTTTTCATCTTTGAAAGCCTCATGCAAAATCCTTTGAAACAGCTTCTATGAAATTTGGAGCAGACATGAGTATTGTAAATGTGCAGATGATGGCAAAAAGGGTAAATGCAACCAGGCACAATCTGTCTATAACAGCAGCTGCAAACTTCCACTCGCTGCAGATTTCCTCACCCTCATCTTGTTTTCTGAAGCGCGTTGCGATGAACTGAACCTCCTCCAGGATCTTCACGATCACTGGGAGGTGATCCACGAAAGCTTTCTTCTGAGCGAGCTCGATATCCTCTGGCGAGGGGCAAGTAACCTTTCCGCTCTTGCTACCCAGATCGTTGCTCTGGCGGCAGCGTGGGCTCTCCATGGCGTGGTAGCTGTAGACCACGTTGCCGTTGCTGGACTGGTGCCCGGGCAGGACGTTCAACTCAGCGCTGTTGACGCTCGGAGGGTGCTTGGGATAGCTGTATTTGCAAGAGAGGGGCCTTATGTTTTCCCCAGGTTTCTTCATTCGCAGAAACCAAGCGCACCAGTTCAGCAGGATGACACGGACCTGAAAGAGAGTGATCAGAATATGAATAAAGGGAGCCTTTGAGCATTTTAATGTACTGTTTCTGAAGCATTTGGTGGCTACTGTCATCAGTCCTTATGTTCAATTAGAAAGCCTGGCTGTTTGCTATGTTCTCCAACTATCTGATTTTAAGTGGAGTTTTTCAGGATCTGGGTCCTTCCCAAAAATGACATTTTTCAGACATGTTTTGAACATACAGGTGTTCCATGTCCACCCAGCTTAGAGAGCAAAGGAGATTTAAGATCTTCACTTTACAGAACATTTCTCGAACTCCTCTATTTTGCAAACAATCCTGGATCTCTGTGGTTGAGCGGAAGGCACAAAGTTGGCTGCATTCTTTTACAACCATTTCTCAGTTAATATGGAGAGAGATACTCTTAAAGATTTGGGGGGCAAATGTTTAGATTGTGCTGAATTAGACTATAGGACAGACTAACTGAAGTTTTTAGCATATACCCTCCCCGCAACCCCTGCTGTTTAAGTCTATATAAACAGCCTTGTGTTGTTTTACTTGAAAGCTGTTGCAATCCTGTTTTAATCCTTGGTGAAGAGTTCAGCCACATAACACAGCAGGCCTTCTCTCAAAACAACAGCAGCTGATCAGTTAAATTGGGCAGTTCGAAATCTGAATGTTGCTATTATCAGCTGTCGTTTCCTCATGCTCTGGTATAAAACTGCTCCGACAGTTCGCGAGAGCTTTCTAACCTGCCTATGGACGTTTGTGGGGCAAATATTTCCTATTAAGGCTGTCAGGTGAGCTAACTCAGGAGGGTACATCCAGCATTTTTTTCCCTGTGAACTGATCTTCAGATCCCTTGTCTGAACTCTGAGCCTGCCAGATTTCCCATTTTTAGTACTGATTGCTGTGGAAGGCAGACAGCAGCAAACTCAATCAGTAAAATCTTGTAACCGTAGAGTCCTTCAAGTAGTATGTATAGAGGAACGGACATTCGCAAGGAGCTGGTGAGAGTCGCTCTTGGAAGATAGGTGGCCTCTTCAATTACTGGTTCGCTCTGCTTGCAGAAAAAGCAGAACTGACCTCTGGTTTCACCCCTGTGCCCAGGACCGCCTGAAGGATGCTGCTCCTGTCGGTTTGGCCCTGTATGCCTCAGGGCCACCCCTCGTCCGTAGGGTGGTTTCAGATACAGGTGGAGTCATCTCCTGCGTTTGCACAGGGCAGATGCGCAGGTGGGCGAATTACAGCTCGCGCTTTGCGTGGCTGCTGTAATGACAAGCGTAATTTCAGAAAGGAGGAGACGCTAATTACCGCAGCAGGGAGTGATAATAGTAAAACCCCAAAGCCAAGACGAGTGGAAGATGGTAATACAATTTTTAAGTTTTACAGTGAGAGTTCTTCTGGCTCGCAGCCCTGTGGGCCATTCTGCTTCACTCCCTCTAATGAATCTTTTATTCCTCACCCTGAAAAGCTATTTTCCTGAGTTTCAAATTATTCTGCTTTCATTGGTGGCTTTAAATGTTTCATTATTTCCTCTCTGGTCACCACAGACAAACACAAAACTATAATGTAGCAGGTTAAAAAATCCATCCTGGATTTAATTGAACTTCCTTAATTAAAATGTCCTCTGACTGCTTATGGACACAATGATTGCATATTATCATGGAACAATATAAAGGCTTTAATTGCTGACAATATTTCAGCAGTGTCAGTGGCAAGGGTAGAGAGAAATTCATTCTCACATAATGTGAAATTCCAAAATACTAGGCCAGGCAAACTTTATTAGAAAATGTTGATATGTCTGCCCTGGGTCTTCAAGGAGACGTAAGGGGAAAAGCTCTGTTCTGCAGAAATGTTACCTTTTCTTTCAAGATGGTGTGCTTATTCTTTGGAGAATTTACATTTATAATTTCAGATACAGACAAGCCCATTTCCTACAGACAATTAAATACATGCAAGACAACACCGCAGCTTTTCATGTGTTTGGACTAATGCCATATTTCCTAGAAAGCACAGACGTTCAGGCATCAGTCTCTTCCTGGCATGCCAATTGGTTGAGGTTGTCTAGAAACAGCCCGGGTGTGAACCCCTGCCCACCGCTTAGCCCACGGACAAGGCTGTAGCTACAGCGCTCTGTGAGGAGCACCAGCTCCCCGGCAAACCTGCACGCCCCAGCCCGACGGCATCAGCCAGCCCAGGATTATATCCAAAGGGAAGCCTGAAACTAAACAACCTGATGTAGGCACAGCAGAGAGCCGGAGGGCTTCTGCCTCTACCTTGGAGGTGCTCCCAAGGAAAGCCCACGCCTTCCCCTGGAACTCGCTCCAGCAGCCAATTCCATCAAAGGTGGAAAAACATCCCCTAACAATTAATTAGGGGTAGAGCTTTGCGATGCCTGGATGTCTGGCTCTGCCAGGGGGAGGGGTGTGTGGGGAGTGAGTAGTTCTAGGAGGATCTGCTGAGACTGAGATTGCAGAGAACAAATTTCAGGTAAGCAATTTCCTCCTCTCTGCAGATAGCCATCTTAATAGGTTCCTGTTTTTATTCAGCAAAAAGCTGTATGGATGTCTCTGAAAAAAAAGGTAAACGGGCCCGGAAAGATGCTGGCAGGAAAAAATCAATGGGGACTGTGCCATAAATCCTAATGACTGAGCAATGGCTATGACTTGCAGAGAACTTGTGTACTGACCACTCTTGGGCTGCCAGCCTCTTCCCACACAACTGGCATTTGCCCCTTTTGTCTTGAGATCGCTCAGCCCTGCCTGCTTGCCTGTGCTACAGCTGTCACAGTATATCATCTGCACTCTCCAGTAATGCCTTCTACAGTCTTTGCTTCCTGATAGTAATTTTTTTTAAGTGTATGGCAGTTCAGCTGGCAGGCCATTGAACCTTGTTGTTCAAGGATGACGACCCCCTGCACACAACGTTTTCAGCCAAAAAATAGTGGACCTCAGCAGGTCTGTGGCAAGAACCCAGAGTACTCAGATAGGTCTTTCTTATCTGTAGTTTCTACCTTGTCATTCTTTGTCCAGACGTTGTCAAATACAGACCGTATGGGGGTTTTATTCATCAATATATTCATCATTATTCATCAATGACTTGGATGAAGGGACAGAGTGCACCCTCAGCAAGTTTGCTGACGATACAAAACCGGGAGGAGTGGCTGATACGCCAGAGGGCTGTGCTGCCATTGAGAGAGACCTGGACAGGCTGGAGAGATGGGCAGAGAGGAACCTCATGAAGTTCAACCAAGGGAAGTGCAGGGTCCTGCACCTAGGGAGGAATAATGCCAGTCACAAGTACAGGCTGGAGGTTGACCTGCTGGAAAGCAGCTCTGCGGAGAAGGACCTGGGAGTGCTGGTGGACACCAAGTTAAGCATGAGGCAGCAATGTGCCCTTGTGGCCAAGAAGGCCAGTGGTGTCCTGGGGTGCATTAGGAAGAGTGTTGCCAGCAGGTCAAGGGAAGTGATCCTCCCCCTCTACTCAGCCCTGGTGAGGCCACATCTGGAGTGCTGTGTCCAGTTCTGGGCTTCCCAATGTGAGAGACATGGCACTACTGGAGCAAGTCCAGCAAAGGGCTACTAAGATGAGTAAGGGACTGGAGCATCTCTCATATGAGGAAAGGCTGAGAGAGCTGGGCCTGTTCAGCCTGGAGGAGAGAAGACTGAGGGGGGATCTTATCAATGTGTACAAGTATCTGAAGGGAGGGTGTCAAGAGGATGGAGCCAGACTCTTTTCAGTGGTGCCCAGTGACAGGACAAGAGGCAATGGGCACAAACTAAAACACAGGAAGGTCTGTCTGAACATAAGGAAGAACTCTCCTGTGAGGGTGGCAGAGCGCTGGACCAGGTTGCCCAGAGAGGTTGTGGAGCCCCCTTCCGTGGAGATATTCAAAAGCCATCTGGATATGCTCATGGGCAACATGCTCTAGGTGACCCTGCTTGAGCAGAGGGGTTGAATTAGATGATCTCCAGAGGTCCATTCCAACCTCAACCATTCTGTGATTCTGTGGTTCTGAGTGAAACAGCAGCAGGTCTGTGCTGGGGGAACAAGTTCCCAGCAGCATGCTTCAATACACAGGTCTAGATACTTCCATTCATTTCTTCCCACAACCAATCCCTATTTTGCTCTACATCTAGCCAGGAATCTCTTGCCAAGTATGTTCCTACAAATTTTCTTGCCAATGGCAAAAGAAAATCCACTCTTTCTACAACTGCTCCAGAAGTGGACCGAAGTGTGTACCTCTCCCAAACATATTACGGGGAAATGGATGTTCTCCAGATCCCGTGATTGCTCAACCCTTGTTTAATTTGTTACTGCATTTTTCGCTATGGGTCCCTTGGATTCACTCATCGGGAGGGAAGTCCTCTCAGCTCTCCAGGATGTGAATGGGAGTGTGTCGGGTTGCTCCAAGTCTTGCAGGAGCTCCGGGGAGCTCCAGATGACCGATATGAAAGAAGAAAATCCTTTGTCCAATAGTTTTCAGATATGCCATTTCTGTGTTCTGAGGTTTGAGAGAGTGAGCAACAAGCCAGGTCTGATAGCTTGTTACAGAAGAGCACAGTTCTTCAGGGCTTGCTTTGTCTTGCAGAATGGATGATTCGTGTGGTAATGGGCTGGTTTCATGTGTCTGGTTAGGCCTAATGCTAAATCTGGACGTACTGTAGAAGCAGCTATAGAAGTCCTGTCTTAACATGTAACATTCAGTTGTTACAGGGCTTTGCAGAACTGTTCTCTTAGGCTTGTCCTCTTTCCCAGGAAACTTCAAAAAGAATCACGAATGATAATTTCCTCTAATGTCTCATCATCACAGTGAAGTTTCCTTAGCAAAAATATTTGACGTGGCCTCAGAGAGTATCTTGATGGGCTGGCAAGGAACAAGAATTGACTGGCAGGGTCTGTGAGCATATTTAACAGGACACCTCAGCCCATGCCCAGACTCCTCAGAAGGCAGAAGACACAGTACAATTGCCCAAGGGGCTGTTGTGCTGCTGCATACTCTATCCATTTGGACATCTGAAGCAT
Source organism: Apteryx mantelli (assembly GCF_036417845.1). Taxonomy (NCBI): domain Eukaryota; kingdom Metazoa; phylum Chordata; class Aves; order Apterygiformes; family Apterygidae; genus Apteryx; species Apteryx mantelli. The sequence goes on from NC_090020.1 coordinate 9,789,116, forward strand.
GTTTATCCAGACTGGTGTCCTCAAGTCTTGCTGACATAGAGGTTCGTCTAGAATTCACCTGCTGTGCTGTCTTGAAACTAAGCTGATCTTAATTTATACAGCTTTTTAAGAAGTGATTGTTAGGTATGCTTAATATCTACTGATCTATTTTTTTTTAATTTGCATTGACTCTGCAACTTATTTTTAGAGAAGATAAATTAGAAATCAGTCCTGTTTCTCAAGCTGACATTGGTAGCCATGTGAAATTTCACATCACATCACGATAATTGGCCAGCATGACAAATAAAGTGAATGAGATAATAGAGTGTGGAGGAATGGTTAATTGAGAGCGGGCATGCTCTGATTGGGATGAGCAATCCCGTCTTCGGGGTAGAGGAAGGCATCTAGGCCAAGGCCAGCGAGCCTGCTGAAAGCGGCCTTATGTAGGCCAAGGCAAGCGAACCTGCTGAAAGCGGCCTTATGTAGGCCAAGGCAAGCGAACCTGCTGAGGCCTGCTGAACGTGGTCGTATAGCGGCCTTGAGCACTACAAAAGAAGGTATTCATGAAACTGGTAAACAAGTCTGGACGGAACTAGGGTCCATAAATGTCGATGGAGCACAATCAGCAACTTTGCACCAATCATGTATCCGCTTTATACGTATGGACAGAAACTGTAACCAATCATGTAACTATTGCTAGCGCATGCGTATTGCTTGTCGATATATATACTTTGTGTAAGCTCTAATAAAGGGAGAACGACCATACTCATATTGAGACTCATCGTTACTCCGGGGTCCCCTCCCTCACTCCAACATCTGGTAGCAGAGGATGGTTCGCCGCGTCTACCAAGAGGCTTGACCTCGGCTGATGGTCCGTGACTGCGGTAAGCAGCGAGAGGACGGGAGTGGGGGATAATAAGAAGGGGCTGGGAGAAGTGCTGGCAAAAAAAGGCTGCCGCCAGACACGGTCCGGGGTCGCGCCCCGTCTCCCAGACAGCGGCATGGAAGCAGATGCCGCGGCCACCTTGCTAGCCGGTATACTCTCCAAGAGAGGAATTGACGCACCGGTGAAGCAGTTACAGAGGTTGATTAAACTGGGGCAGCAATGGGAACATTTTTCGGATACACACTTGTTATTTTCCATATCGGAATGGCGAGATTTCGGAGAAACAATGTGGCATAAGACCATCGAGGGTGGAGACAAGGACAAGAAGGAGGTTGAGGTGGTGCGAGCTCAACCGTCGGTCCCTCCGCCACCGCCCCCCCCCGCAGCCCTTGCCTCCGTCCACTCCTGAGGGAGCCAGCAGTGCGCCGTGCCCAGGGCCCTCGTCGCCGCCCGTACCGGGGGAGGGCAGCACAGCCCCGCCGAGGCTATGGCGGGAGCCCCTGACGTTGTTATCTCCGGAGTCGTCAGGCACAGCCTCGCCTACCACCCCCATGGGGACAAAGCCGTTCACGGCTCAACTATTAAAAATGTTTGAGCAGCTGTCAGTAAAACTGGAAAAGCTGGAACTGAGGGACGGGAAAGCTGTTCGCGCACTTTGCAACACCGTACTAGAGACTTTAACGGCAATGAGCCGGTCTGTCGGGGAGGCACTGCAAAGGGCGCGGGAGAACTCCGAGGGGGGGGCATCGTCAGCGCCGTCACCCGCTGCGTCCCAGAAAGCGGAGGTTTCCCCAGAGCCGGCTGGTCCGAGCTCCGAGGCAAACGCGGAAGTGCGCCCGGAGGAGGCTCAAAGAGGGGCGGTGGCCACGCCCCTTGCTGACCTCATAGACTCGGGCGGGAAGGAGTGCCGACCCCCTCCTAGTGCTCCCCCCCCGCCGCCGCCTAGCAACAGTCCCCTGCATCCACCGTTGCCGCTGCCTACGCCACCTCAGCGGCCGCCTCTACCCTCCTTCAACGAGACCACCCGCTCACGCCAGACTCCATCAGAGCACCCCCCACTGCTTTCGTCCAGCGAGTCTTCGGGGGACAACACGCCTGACACCAGAAATAAAGTACCGCCGTCACCAGAAGAAACCGTAAGAGTGCTACAGGAGCTATCGGAACGCCTGAAAAAAGTGGAGCTGCAGGCGCAAGAGAAAGAGGGAGGAGTACCTCCCTGCTTAATAAATCCCCTCGCCAGACTTCCAAGGGAGTCCCGCTGGAGTGGTTTTATCAAGGACGCTATAAAAGAAGGTGAACAATGGAAACAGCACGTTATGGAGGGACAGCCTCGGGATTCCCTTCAGACTTTGGAATTAACTGTGGTAGTTTGGGCTCTAACTCATTGGTTAAATACCCCTCTAAACGTAGTGACTGACTCCATGTATGTAGCAGGGGCAGTACCACGACTGGAGAATGCCTTAATAAGGGAAACATCCAACCCGCGGTTGGGAAGTCTGTTCATTACCTTGCGATCTGTGCTGGGTCAACGAACAGCAGCTTGTTGTGTTATCCACATTCGTAGCCACCAGCTAGACGTGGGGCTAGGCCAAGGCAATCAGCTCGCTGACAGCCTGGTTAGCTCAGCGTGTCATCTACCCCCTGTGGACAAGTTTCAACAGGCTAGACAAAGTCACGACATGTTTCATCACAATGCCAAGGGCTTAAAAAGGCAATTTGGCCTAACAGAGAGTGAGGCCCGAGGTATGGTGCAGGCTTGCCCAAGGTGCGGGAACCACGGCCCGGGTATTGGGCTTGGGGTAAATCCAAGAGGGTTAAAAGCCCTAGAATTATGGCAGATGGACGTCACACATATTCCCGAGTTCGGCCAATTAAGGTATGTGCATGTAACCATTGACACCTTTTCGAAAATGATATGGGCAACTGCATTGCCCGGAGAAAAGGCACAGCATGTGTGCAAGCATCTGTTGGCCTGCTTTGCCATATTGGGCGTGCCTGAGCGCATAAAAACGGATAATGGACCTGCCTATGTCAGTCAAAGGCTTAGGACGTTTCTCTCTCGATGGGGGGTTGATCAGGTTACCGGAATTCCACATTCACCGACCGGGCAAGGGTTAATAGAACGTACCCACCAAGTATTAAAAGACTATCTCAGAAAACAAAAAGGTGAGGAGACGGACGCACAGCAGAGGCTGCACCGCGCACTCTTCACCCTGAATTATCTCTGTCTCATGGGCGACCGTGAGGAGCCCCCGGTGATCATTCACCATCAACAGCTTAAATTCAATAGTACAACAACGTTACCCCAGTTTAAAGTAATGTATAGGGACCCAGCCTCCGGAATATGGACTGGGCCCGCCCCTGTTATTTTTAATGGTCGAGGTTATATGTGTGTTTCCACAGATCGTGGTCCAGTGTGGGTACCCAGCAAGAACGTGAAGCCTGTCTTGACTCGCCATGACTCATCAACCGAACAAGAGGGCGAAAATCCTGATTCTGGGGATACTGTTCCCAGTGGTAATGGCGCTCTACAAGATTGAGCCCAGACATAACATGTGGGTTACCTGGGCGAATAAGACAGGGCAACACGCTTTCTGTTTGTCTCTAGCTTCTGCTACCCAACCTTTTTGAACCTGTCTAAAAGGGGTCCCCAGCTATAATGTCAACAGCTTCCAGGAATACAGCACGGCAAGCTGCAGTGGCAGTCTGTCAACTGCTAACTGCAGTGCCGCCCTCATTGCAGGCCTAAACAGAACACTGCCATGGGACCCACAGGAGCTAAACCTGCTGGGGTCCATGAGGATTGGGAACACGTCAGGCAATTGGACTCAAACCTGTATCTATTTTGGGGGACGCGTGCAGCCTTACCAGTTATTTAACTGGACAGGGTGGACGAACGTCACCCCAACAGCAGTCTATTATGATTATCACAACCGTGATTCCTTCTGTGGCACCAATGGCACCAGCCGTCAGGGGCTGGGAGCCCTTGGGGCTGAGGCAAAAAGGGGGCACTTAATTTGGAACAATGGTACCCCAAAGGCCCTGCCACCAGACGTCTTTTTGATATGTGGTGACAGGGCCTGGCAGGGAATTCCGAAAAGGGTAATGGGTGGTCCCTGTTATCTTGGTAAGCTGACATTACTGGCACCGGATCAAAATTGGTGGAAACATATCACGGAGAATGAGACCGCCGTCCGCAGTAAACGAGCAGCCATAGGGCTCTCACTGAAAGAGTGTTTTTGTCCTTCTTCGTGCCTGGAGCAGCGGCAGGCAACGCCCTGAATCAGATCGGCTGGTTAGCTTGCTGGGCTGAGAAGCAAGCTAACGTCACCACTGAGATAATAGAGAACCTCTTAGAGGATCAAGGTAGTTTGCGACATGCTATTCTACAAAATAGAGCTGCAATTGATTTTTTGCTATTAGCTCAAGGCCACAGTTGTGAGGATTTTGAAGGTATGTGTTGCATGAATTTGTCTAATCATGGTGAATCAATTCACAAACAATTGCAGTGGTTGAAGGAACATACCGGCAAGATCCGTCAGCACCATGGGCTATTCGATGACTGGCTAACTAACCTGTTTGGAACTCTACCACAATGGCTAACGAGCTTACTTACTGAAGGCTTACGCGTTTTACTAATCCTTGTAGTTGTCGGTTTGTGCTTATGCGTAGTCCTGAGCTGCTTTAAGAACGCTCTGCTAAAGGTAGTGAACCAAGCCTGGATTGCTCATAAACAAGAAGGGGGAATTGTGGAGGAATGGTTAATTGAGAGCGGGCATGCTCTGATTGGGATGAGCAATCCCGTCTTCGGGGTAGAGGAAGGCATCTAGGCCAAGGCCAGCGAGCCTGCTGAAAGCGGCCTTATGTAGGCCAAGGCAAGCGAACCTGCTGAGGCCTGCTGAACTGGCCGTATAGCGGCCTTGAGCACTACAAAAGAAGGTATTCATGAAACTGGTAAACAAGTCTGGACGGAACTAGGGTCCATAAATGTCGATGGAGCACAATCAGCAACTTTGCACCAATCATGTATCCGCTTTATACGTATGGACAGAAACTGTAACCAATCATGTAACTATTGCTAGCGCATGCGTATTGCTTGTCGATATATATACTTTGTGTAAGCTCTAATAAAGGGAGAACGACCATACTCATATTGAGACTCATCGTTACTCCGGGGTCCCCTCCCTCACTCCAACAATAGAGGACGCTGCAAAAGCAGACTTCTTAGAAACCAGGGTGAGCAGATGACTGCGACTATTGGTATCTGCTTTAGCTTTCATTACTTTTCCTTTTGTAGCAGCAATGTGTTCCCTGCTTATTCTAAAACCCATTCTTGGGAAGGTGAGAGAGAAAAAAGTATGCTTTTGTTTTTAACATGAAAATCTAAAATAAACACATTCCTCCTGAAAGCTAACTGGGGCTGGTACTGGACCTCACTGGCGTAACAGACTCTTCTGTTGTAGAGAAAAGAGTGTCCACAGACTATGGCACTGAGAAGTCATCAGATGCCAGCAGACAAAATTGTTTCTCCAGGCAGACAAGTGGATATGGTTTCAGCAGAGGGCAGATTTCCCAGCAAAGTCCAGGGGTCCCTCAGCACAGCCAGACTGAGCCCAGACTGAGCCTGACTCCATCTGCTGATGATGCAGAAAAGCAGTCAGCCACCCTGCAAGCTGCAAGAAGCACAGCTGAGTTTATATCCAGGACCCTTGGTGCCCTGCGGTGGTGGGTACTGTCTTCCAGCAACTCAGAGAGCCATTCACAGCTGGGACAGTTGCAAGAGTGGAAATGCAGACTGCCTCCAGTGTTGAATTCTGGACCTCCTGTCCTTGTTTTGGGAGATTACAGCTCTGCCAGTGACTGCAGTATAAATCTCTACAAGGCAACATGCCGGACAAACTGCCCAGCAGAGACTAGTAGGTGTTTGCTTAGTGCTTTGAAACGCCAAGTTTTATCAGCACCAGCGACTGCTGGATAAGAAATCAAGGCTGTTGCCTTTGGGGTCAGCACTTGCAAAGTGGGTGCAGAGTAAGCTGTCTCCTGGTTTAAGTTTAAAGAGAAAACCCAAATAATATATGCTGGTTTTAATGGAAACCCAAATTTAGTATATTCGTTCTTTTACGCTGGCAGCAAACACAGCAGTGTCACACATACTGTCTGTAGCTGGCACTTGGGATTAATTGAGAACAACTTCTGCCCCTCATTAGTTCACTATAAATTGTAATTTTTTTTTTAGCAGGTTGTTGAATATTTACCGCCAAAGCTGCTTACCCATTTGGGCATCTTTCCTGCTTGAGGGTCATGATGGTGAAACTGTAAAACCAGCACCGTTACCACCACAGACAGACCAACGATGACCATGATGCTTGCGAAATATTGAGCTGCAATTGAAAGGAGGATTTGGTTAGGAGAGGAAAAAAAGAAAAGGCAAATAACATTCCTCAGCCAGGCCCTGAGAGCAGTCCTGTGTCACATCCAAACATCCTCTCCTCTGGCCATCCACACTATACACTGCTTGAGGCCTTTGCGGTTTTCAGTACATCTGCTCAGCCCTTTCGCCTCCACCTAGGGGAGGGCTAGAACCAGTGAAAGGCGTATTTGCTTTGCTTTTATTCCCGCTGCAGGGACGGCATGGTGCCTGTGGAGCTGATGAGGATGCTGGTCACGAGGCCCCGGTCCTGGGAGCCTCCTGGTGGTACCGGCAGCAGTGCCAAAGGCACATGCTTTGTTCGTTGGGTCACTGGACCCCTCAGCAAAGTGTGACCACGGCACCATTTCTTGCCTGTTCTCCCCATCACTGCCCACAGGGGTTAGGCATCTTCTTCAGCACCCTCCTCAGCCCTCAAGCCCACCTCCTCTGGGGCCTAGCTGTGCTTCCGCCTTACTGCTAAATCTAAGCCTGCCACGCAGGACAGAAATCGAGATCCTTGAAGCCAGAGCAGGGACCTGAAACCAGTCTAAGGCCCAGCACAGCCTCCTCATGCTGGGAGTTAGGTTGAGGCACTGGAGTGTGAAAAAGAAATGCCCACAGAGCTAGTGACGTTTGCTATGGCAAAATACTAGGGAGTGTGACAGTCAGATAACAGGGAGCAACATGGGGCAACGCGTGACACTGCCAGAGCTTATAACCTCTTCCTATGCCCACCCCTCCCTGCCGAAGCTTGCAGGAAAAGTCAAGGATTTTAATAAGGACTCCAAGGCAAGTTCTGTGCCAGGCTCAGTTTCCTAACACCTCTTTTCGTTGCCTTAGCGGCAAAGAGCATATTCATAATAATGAGGTTCTGATGCCTTCCTGAAACCAACGCTAGAATTGCTTCAAGAGGCAGGCATAGCTTTCCACGGCAAAATGAATTATGCAGCTGGACTAGAAGAATACTCCTGAGGGCAAGGTGAATTGAAAGATCTCTGTTACACTTACTCATGAAAGAATAAAGCCAACGGTGGTGCAAAAACAGAACAAACCATGAACTCAGGTTTCAGAGAAGGTGGCTGATCTGACTCCAAAATGAGTCATATAATAGGAATACAGGCATGTTGACACCACTAGAATAATTAGTGCCATAAGTCACTAAACCCTGCAGCAAATTCTATGCATTTAGATGCCACCAATAAGACTTCCAGGCCTGAAGTGATCAATTAAAAATGGCTTTGGTTAGGATTTTTCATAGACCCTTGGAAAATTAACCTCTCAGTTGAATTTGAAAGGAACTTGGTATTACCTGACTCTTGAAAATCCCAGCCAAGGATTAGCTGAGGAATTCACATTCTTAGTTTCTTGTGCTGTAATCCCAAGAACAGAGGGCAGGAAATTGCTATGGAGGTCTGGAGTAAACAGGGAAAACAGTTCTCTCAAGCCGAGACTGGCAACTGTAGGGGACCTGTGGTGCCATAAAGAAAAATGCTATCTGTTCTTGCCTGATGGTGGGCAAGGAAGAAATGGCTGGGTGTGCATCACTTGCATTTCTATTTGGGTCCTTCTGGCCAAGGTACTGTTAAGTTTTAAGTCGGAGAGTAAGGATGGAGAACAGAGGGCATGGTGCTTCAGCTGTGTTATCAGTTTCAGGCGATAAAAAGTCACAAGTGTATCTGTGAAATGAAAACTGGCAGGTAGTCCAGCTAGGAGGAGATATGATGAGGCTGCTGCCCACTCTCCTGTGGCAAGATAGGGTGGACCTGAGAGCCACTGTTGATAAAGTAATTACTAGAGCTTCTGCCCATGGGTCTCTTGGTTCCAAAACACGGCTCTGTGCTCGCATTACGGATCCTGCGTCAGGGCAGAGCCACGGGCAGGGGTGGCTGAGACCGAGCCAGGCCTGGGATCAGTGACAGTTCACCTGTAAGGGACGGAAAACCTCCAGTCCTGAGCAGGTTCAGGAGTGAGGCAAACTGATGCTGACTCTGAAACAGTAGCTTTACCCCCTCAAATATTTCCTGGTCTTCCCTTCCATGGCTTAATCCTACATCTCCTCTTTCCCTGCAGCAGAAGAATATTCTCCTCCTGCAGCTCTCAAGAGAGCTCTGGTGGGAAAGACTCTCGTGCTGTCTCTCACACACCTCCCCAAGAGCGTGGCTTAATCCTCCTCCAGTCTGCTGGCCTGGCACCTCTGTCCCTGGCAGTCTTTAGCCCTCACCCCAGCCAGATCAAACCCATCATTTGACAAAAGCTTCAAGGGCCGTGGTCTCTTGTCACCTCCACCACCCCCTCTGCCATGACCACTGCTCTCTTATCCTCCTCCAGCAACCCTGTGAGCAGAGCTGCTGAGAGGACCAACCTGCAAGGCACGTAGGTACCACTTTCCTTGGAGCCATGGCACTGCCATCTCCACTCACCCTACTTTGGCCCCACATGATCAACCAACTCCACTCCTGGGCTTCTCTTGATATTGCCAAGCACAGCCACAGGAACAGAGATGCTGATCCATCAGATGTGGTGCAGGCAACAAGCAACAGAGTAAGAACTGAGCTTCAACAGCTGCAATCCAGCCACAGGATTGTCCTCTTCCCTCCCCCCTGCCCCAGTATTTCAGAGTCCATCCTAAAGCCCACAGTACAGATGCAATTAGGGCTTTGAGACTCCCACAAAGTCTCTCCCTTCCAAGTGTATCTGTCGGCAGCGGGCAAATGTGAACCTGATTTTACAAAGAAGCTCAGCCCATTTCATTTAAACACCTCGAGGAGAATACTCAATATCTGTCACTGAGCATGTTATTGCCTTATCTTACCCTGGAGCTCCTGGTTACCAAGATCTTTTCTAGGCTAAATGGGTCTGCGTGGAGGCTTTAATAAATGTCCCAGCCACAGGCAGTGTCAGCCCCCAGTGAAGGAGCAGCCAGCCCAGTCCAGAGTGCACTGGGAAGAGCGTGGGCCTGGGTGCTGGCTGTGAGTTGCTCTGAGGCAGAGCTGGGATGCGATTACCATGCTCTGGAAGAGAACTGCTCCCATTTTCTTCTTCTGTCCTGGACAGCTGCCACAGGGCAGGAAAAGGGACTGGGACACCAGCGTTTGGAGCCCCCGTATGCTCCTGCCTTGCATAGCGATGCTCCCCAGGGATGCGGAGGTCTGCACTGGTCGCTGTTAGCTGTTCTTCATGTGACTTCAAAGCTGCATGCTGCTTTCTTCAGCAGTCATGTGTCAATGAAACAGCTGCTGCTTGTGCACAGGAGCTGATCTCTTTCAGGCATGAGGTGTCTGCTCTTTCATTGTTGATTTTCTTCCCTCTCTTTGCCAGAGGGGGCATGATGTAACACGCTACCTGGACAGCTGCTTTAACATCTGGAGCTGTCAGGCTCAGTCTCAGCACCATTAGAAGATGACCAGGTGCTGTAATCACAACAAATACTGATCTGACACAGCCACAGAGACCCAGTAAGTCTTTTTAAATGATCAGCGATGACAATAGCTATTTGTTCTTGCAGACATCCTCTGACATTAAAGAGTAAAACCTGTATCAAAAGGATGGCCTTGACTTGCAATCCAAAACTTCAGGAGTTTCCAGCACCATTTTAGGACATTCTGTGACATCACCCAGCATCAGGGAAGCACCTTAAGATTATTTTAGAAATGTTTTGGAGTGGAACTGGATTAACTTTAACTTTAAGACTAATTAATAGAACAAAGAAAATAAAACAGAAACCCTAAGAAAGGCAAGAAGATCCTAGAGTGATGCGTTGCTTTGTTAAAATTATTACTGAATACTGACAGGAAAATCAGTGTATTATCCAGATTTATTAACCCAGTTAATCATGGAAAGACAGAGCTTCCCCACTGCGGCAAGTTACAGTCCTGGTTTTATTATGAAATGGAGGAGGAGGAAGGGGAATGTCATACTCAGGTATTCACAGTGGTTGAACTGGATGCATCCCACTGGAGTCTGTATTCCTTCTCCGCAGAAAGCGTCAGTAACTGCACCTGAAATGCTGGAGTGGTTTACAGCTGCTACTAGTCAGGTCATGTCAACCATTTGGTGTTGAATGCCTCCACTGAACTCTCAGGAAATGGGAGAAATGTCTCAAAACATGCACCAAATGAGCTGTGCACCACTGCACCTCTGGAAATGCTTCCAGTTCATAAGTTGCAGCCTGTGGAGGACTCAGGAGACCTCAGAGACCATCCCAGGGGCTTCCAGCCGTCCTGTTTCTCTCCTCCTATGGCAGAGACTGGGGCCAGTGCCAGGCAGACAGGGTCCCAGTACACAACAGCTGATGGCCCACCACTTGTGCAGAGTTTCTCAGAGACCAGGGCACCGAAAGGTGAAGGAGGGATTCCCTTCCTAGCTGATTTACCCTTGTACACAGAGAGCAAAGAAACAAGGAAAAGGATGTGGGCAGGAAAATTATGTCCATTACTGATGAGATCTGCTCTAGCTGGGCCACCATGTGTCATCCATTACCTCTCACTGATGTTAGAGAGCAAAGAGCATCGTCATGTTCCTGAACTGTGAGCTGATGCCTCATAAACAGAAAATGTCTTCAGAGAGTGAGAAATCTAAGGATTAGACTCTGTGTTTACCTTTTGGTTATGATACTTGTAGAGGGCATAGGGTCAGTGTTTTCAAGCTCTTCTCCCACACGCTTTTGAGGAGTAGAACAAGGTATTTGAGAAGAAGAACAGCTGTATTTTTTTCATAAAGAAAGTTGCAAAGCTTGAGACTTTGGGAACAGCACCATTGACCACGGAGCCCAAAACTGCAAAGAGCTGCTGAGACTGAGAATTTCCATTGCATGGAAGAAGCTGAGCAGAGGCCTGGAGTCAGCAAGCTGCCAGGCAGGAGCATCGAAGGGCGGGGGGGAAAGCACTCAGCAAAATCAAAAAGAGACAGAGAAAAATGAAAGGGCAGATGCTAGAGTGGCAGCAGCTGAAGAGATACAGGCACATGACAGAAAATGTCATAGGAGATTAATCTCGTTTTCTCCATCTAGTCAGAACCACTAATGGCTTCTGCTCTTAACTTAGAACAATCTGTAATTCTTGGAGCTGTTAAAGCACTGTGCTGCTTCCTTGTCTCAGCAATTTGCAGCCTTGTTTGCTGTATGACTGAACTGCAAGAAATCACCCCGAGCATCTGGTGCAAACATATTTATTCACAGCTTACACCCTTCTTCTTTACTGAAATAAAATAAGCATGGTAAAGAAGAGCAAGAAGGAGACAAGGCTGTAAATATGTTAGGCTAAATATGTTGCTACTTGCTGAGTAGCAAGTACTTATTGTGCATTAAGAACAGGCAAGCAGGTGAGCACAGTGAAAGAAGGGGACAGAGGGAAATGCAGTTTATATTACCTAGAGGCGACGATAACTCAATTTTATTGCATGGCATTTGATATGTCCAGCCAAGGCACCAAGCATCATGTGGATGTTAATATGGACTGAGGAAGTGACAGTTCCTTGTACTTATGAGTCCCAAGTTTTGTTTTTCATACACTCTGTGAACATACCATTTTTCAAGTGGTCCACACTTTCTGCAATAAAACACCTTTTAGAGCAAAATACAGGTTCTAGACCCAAAAGTGATGGTACTATTCTGAAGAGAGCTGGCAGGAAATAATGATTTGCACTGCCTTGGCGTTTACTTGGGTACGTGGGAGGAAAAAAAAAAAAAAAAAAAGCATTTGTGTTCCCCACAGACATTCTGCACTGAAATATAGCGCATGGTAAATCCAAAATGGTTGAGCACTTCCCATGTTCAGCAGAACACCTTGAAGTTCCGGGCCGGAAGAGTGTTTGTGGGAGAAACAAATCATCTGACTGGTTTGAGAGGTCTGAACATTTCAATTTAGGATTTGGCTTATGGGCAGAAGCATGCCTTATCTGATCTGACAAAGTACTTTGAAAGCAATACTTCCTGTGAGCACCGGCTGGGGCGGAGGGAGAGCAGCCAGCTCTCAGCTTGCTGTAGCCTTGGCCGCAAGCTGGAATCTGCCTGCTGCGGGTGCTCCTGGCTGTTTCGCTGTGTGGCTGTACTTTCTCTGCCACCTGGGGCCTGATCTGAAGGACTCGTGGTCTGCAGTGAGCTTTGGATCAAGACGAGAGGAAGAAACAGCCAGGCGAGGTTCGCTAAGTAAACATTTTAGGGTCACTTCTGCACTCTATCGCCCTTTTCTTGCAGTCATGGGACTGCTAAAGTGGAGATGCAGTCAAGGTGGATGCAGGAGGGTGGACGGGGATCCCAGAGCCCGTGTCACGCTGCGCTGGGAGGAGAGGCAAACCTGCCCTGACTCGGGCCAGGCAGGGATTTGGTGGTGTTTCTTTAAGAATAAAACATCTAAAATAGGCTGAATCATCTGAGGCTGGAAGCAGCCAGGATCACAGAGCAGGAAGGAAGAGCGGAGCCCTCTGAACCCTTTCCATGCCATGCCGTGTGGCCCAAAGTGTTTTTGCCCCCGAGATGATATCGCAGGCAGCAGAATATGAGGGTGGGGAAGCAGTGCCAGCTATGCCCATAACTGCATTGCCTTGAATTTTCCAGGGCCATTGCTTTTGGCCATATCTGACTACAACGGGCTGTGGATTGATCTGTCTTTCTGAAAAACAGGTTGATTTTTGCTAGGTAACTAAACATTACATTAGGAGCTGAATTTTTTAAGGTATTTAGTCCGTGAGTCCAACCCAGCAGCCCATCCTGAGACATTGATTCTTGAAAACATGCCTATAGCAATGCAAGATTAATGAGATCCTGGTGATTGCTTTATCAGGTACTGTTGGAAGTGCGTAAGCATGCCCACCAGCTGTATAATCTTAAGGAGGCTCTACTTAAAGGATAATTGTGAAGGGGCAGAGTTACAGTTAGGAATCTGACTTGATCTGGAGAAGCTTCCTTCCTAGTTACTTCTTAATGCATGATTTGCTACCCTTAATTGCAAGGTTGCTTTCAAATGAATGATAGAGTTTAATGAAAGAGGTCAGGGATACGGAGTCTGCAAATAGGGAGGCACAATGCTCTTTAGAAAAAAGAATTCAGGCGTATGCCTATTGCCTAAGGAATGGATTGATCCTTTCTTCAGAGATGGTCACAAAACCATTAGCCAAAATGGACTTGATTATCCAGTACTGTTTATATGTTTCATGCTGTCTTTATCAAAATAAAAAAGCCCTTGCAGTTTATGACTGGATGTCTCAGATGTAGTTCCCAGATGAATTACATGACCCTCTAGTTTGAATGGACAGATCCAGAACTTCTACAGAAACTCTATTTCAAATTATGTTATTTGTGTAATTTCATTTTGGTCGCTGAACTGGGATTGTTACACATCCACATGGATCTCCCTCCTCATATAATGCCCTCAGTTGGTGCACAAGTGTACTATGTATTAGGAGCAGGCTATCTCCATGGAATTGCTGGCTTTTCAAGTGAGAGACAAATCTGTCTGTAAGTTAATAGGCTTATAGAAACGTAAAGGGCAGTTGTTACCATACACCTGAGCTGTATGACACAGGCTTTAGGATTTCACCCAGTGATAGTGCAGCCAGTCCAGTAATTTCAGGTGTGTAACACGTCTGGAGTTCTGTGCATTTCTCTGTGTTTTTTCCTCATGAGATGATCTCCAGCTGTCTAGCTACACAGGCTCTTTATAAAAACTTTTTTAAAGAGAGAAATTAAAAGTAGGTCAAATCATGAGTGCAGCCAGACACGCTGCCGGTGAGGCAGGATGAAGCCGTTCCCGGGGTGCGTAAGTTTAGGACACAGTTGCTGCCGTGTAATCATGGTCTGAAAGTCTGTTCAGGAGCCACAGTCCAGAGCTTTCAGTGCCAGGAGGGACCTCCAGGGCCCAGCAGTGAAGCAAGCCTTGCTCGTATAGTCAACTTGTGTTGAATTCTGGCCGAACCGTTGTGTTTGTGAATGCCATGGGACGTAAATACTCTCGATCCAAATGACTGAGCTGGTTTCTGTTGCTATGGGTGTTTAATTTTTTAAACATAAGCAGAGGCATCCTTGCTCTGGTTCCTGGACTTTTCCTTTCTTCAGCATCACAGATGAGTTTGCAGAAGAGCAGCCCTTTAATTTTTGAAAGATCTCAATGCCTTGTGTGGCACATTTGCAATGCTGCTGAAAAGTGGGCTCTGGAAATATCTTGTTCCCCCAAACAGGGGGAAATTTCTGGAGAACAGGAGCAGGGGGACAAATGCAGTCACCCAGACTCCTAGCTGGAACATTTCTTGGCACAGAAAGGGCCTGGCTCACTGGGGAGGAAAAAGCTTCAGTACACATCACCCTGCAGTGTGTTGAAGCAGAAGAGTCCCAGTGTTAAAAGGCATTGAGCAACCTGCCTCTGATTTCTAGGCCAAGCTTTGCCACTTGCTCTTTACAGATGAAAAAAAGTCTGCTTGTTGTTATTGTGTATTAACACAGCATCTATTGGGCTGCTTAGAAAACCGGAGTCCATCATGTGAGAAGTTGCACGTGGTGGGGGAAGAGAAAGTCCACTCCGGGCAGCTTTATGAACAGAGAGAGTGCAAAGGATGTGCCAAGGAAAGGAAGGAGGTGTTTTGCAGACAGGTTACAACAGGAAAAAGCAGGCATCCTGCCCCACCTGCTTCCCTGTGCTTACTTAGGCTGGAAAGTGCCTCATTTATTGTAAATATTAGTCGAGGTCAAGAGAGACTAGCCTCAGTTAAGAGGAATCAAGATACCATTTCTTCATTTCTTTGCAAACAGATCAGACATGAGAAGCCGGTTCTTTTCCTCATGTTATATCAGAGCAGCTTTCCTGTGCCCCCTTAACAGAGTGACTGCAAGCAGCAGCTCTGAGAATTTCTCACGTTCTCATGGTTAAATAGTTAAAACTGAGGCCAAAAGGCAGAGAAAAGTAAGATATACAGCATGTTAGGGACCAGTGTTGTTGGACTGGCAAAAGGTGGGACTATTCATATGGGTCCAGGTGGCTGTGGATGCACGTTTAATTTTAAAAAACCCAAATCCTAACAATACAAAGCAGATTTTTCAGAGTGTATGGGTCAGAGCATCTCTGCTCCCACAGACATGAAGACGAGCAACAGTGACTTCTCCTGCAGTCCAGCAGTTGGTCTTTCTATTTCAGGATCGAATTGCTTGCATCCTTTTTAAACCGCATGCTTTAGAAGATTCATTTATTCCTGTAACCTGGTGCTAATCATGGCGATTCTCCAAGAACTGAACAAGCTGTCCAAGGGTCCACCACTTCCTCCCTAGGGATTTTCAGCTGGAATTGGATCATGCTGAAGAACTGCAATTATTACCTGCTATACCCCTTCTGGGATCGCCTGCAATATCATTGTGGGAAGATTATTCTGCGCTTCCCCATTGGAGTAGGGAAAAGGCTTTCAGAGCTCAAGGTCTGTCTATACCATACAGCCCAACAGTGAGTACTTGCTGAACAAGGGCTATTTAGATCCAGCAGCCAAATGGGCAGGCAGTCTTGCCCTGTTTGTCTGGGCTGGTGTCTGGAGTAGAGCTAGGAGTTAGGAGTAGGGATTTAAACTAAGCACGCTCTGGGACAGAGATGACAACCCACATCTAAGTGGGGGAATAGTGGAGAGGGGTGGAAGGAAAATGGTGCACGGAGGGCTGAACAAGAAAGGCCTCAGCAATGGTAGCATAGAGCGGAGGGGGCCCACCTCCAGAGTGTGTGCACAAATTCGCACAGCCTGGGAAACAGGCAGGAGCAACTGGAGTCCTGTGTACAGTCACAAAAATTCAGCATAACTGGGATAACTGAGACGTGGAGATCACCAGACGCTCACACTGCTGGAGTCCTCTGATGGAGAGGTACAAGCCCTTCAGGGAAGACGATGTGCATTGCCCTCTACATGCAGGAGCAGCTCCTATGGTGGGTATCTACGGGACAGGTGACAGCTGGTGGAGAGCTTGTGGGCTGGGGTCAGATGAGAGGCCAGTGAGGGTGACACTGTGGTGGGAGCCTGTTACAGACCACCTGATCACTGTGGGCAAGTGGATGGGGTCCTTTTTAGGCAACTCAGGGATACCTCTGTGTTGCAGACCCTGGTTCTCACAGGTGACCTGGACTTCCCTGTCATCTGCTGAGAGAGCAGCTGAGTGGAATGCAAGCTGTCAAGAGGATTTCTGGAGAGTGCCAGGAGTAGCTTCTGGATGGAGGAACAAGATGGGTCAACCAGAACTAGTGCACAGCTGGATCTGCTAATACTACCAAGGACGAACTGGCTGGGGACGTGATAACTGGTGGCAGCCTGGGCTGTAGTGACAGTGAAATAATAGAGTTCAAGATCCTGATAGGATTGAGGGAGAAAAGCAGCAAAGTAAATACCCTGGACTTCAGGTGAGAAGATTTCACTTTTTTCAGGGATTTGCTAAGTGGGATCCCATAGGAGGCAGCTCTGAAGGCTAAAGCAGCTCAGGAAAGCTGCCAGGGCTTTAAGGACAACAGTCTCCAGGTGCAAGAAAGATCTTTCTCGCTACTCATAGAAACAAGCAGACACATCAGGAGACCAGCATGGCTAAGCAGGGAACTCATGGCAGAGCTCCAATGCGAAAAGGCAGCATATGGGGGATGGGGGTGAAAGTAGGGATAGACTGCAAAGGAGGAATTTAGGAACATTGTCTGGGTGTGCAGGACTGGTGTTAGGAAAGTTAAAGCTCAGCAGCTGAGATTGCCGAGGGACATCAAGGGCAACAAGAAGAGCTTCTACTGCTACAATAACATCAAAAAGCTCAAAAAGGAAAACATGGGCCCACTGGTGAATGGGGTGGATGATTTAGTGAGAGCAGACAGAAATAAGGCCAAGGTGCTCAGTGCTGTCTTCGTCTCATTCTTCACTGTCAAGGTCTCCCAGGTCTCTGTGCTTACAGAGTTCAAGGAGAAAGAGAACTACCAGTGGTGGATTAGGATCAAGTCAGGGATTACTTGTCAGGTCTCAACCCATACAACCCCTACAAGTCCGTGGGACCAGACAGGCTGCACCACGGGTGCTGAGAGGGCTGGCTGGTATCCTTGCAAGGCCACAGAGACTGGGGAAGATCCCTGAGAACTGGAGAAAGGCAGTTGTTGCACCCGCCTTTGGGAAAAGCCAAAGAAACAATCTGGGGAACTACAGGCAGGTCAGCCTCCCTTCGATCCCTGGGAAAATCAGGGAGCGAGTCCCTGGAGAACATTTCTGGGCACTTAAGGCAGAAGATGGTAACTGGGAACAGTCAGCCAGGAATTATCAAGGATAAATCAGGCCTGACCAACTTGATTGTCTTCTATAATAAAATGAAAGGGGACAATGTCTTGACTGGAAATAACCCTGAGCAACCTGGTCTGACCCCATGGCTGACCCTGCCCTGAGCAGGGTTTGGGCTAGACACCTCCCCTGATCCCTTCCAACATGAGTTATCTTGTGATCCTGTGAAGCAGGAGCTCCCATTAAAGGAGGATTGCCAAGTTTCAGAGCACGCCAGCCCAGACTGCCTGGTTGCACAGTGGACCCCAGTCAAGGCTCAGTGTGCTTTTGGGCTGTAACAGGAGAGCGTCAGGTGAGAATAGCCAGGGGTTTGCTTTAGACATCCCTTTTCTGGATAGCTCAAGTCAGTCTCCAGGGTCTAATAGACCATCCATGTATTATAATTTTTCTTTTACAGTGTTTTACAGTGTGAAATTTGTTTAATGAACAGATGAAAGGAACAAATTGTCTTTGACCTACATGACAACTTTGATAGGTGCATTTCTAATACATTTGATATGCTCCAATTATTTCTGAATTATGAAAAAACTTGCAATAATACAGGCTGCCAAGAAGGCATATTTAATACACTAGTGGTGAGAAGAGAGTCCCTTATCATATTCTTGGCTTTGTGATCCAAAAATGATGAAAAGGTGTGAGAGGTCCTAATACTTGAGCAGCCAACAGTCACCTGAAGAAGGGGACTTGACCCAATAGACCTCCCCACCACCCTGCTGATATTTGATGTCCACACATCTGCAATAGATTAGGTAGTAATTTGCTGAAACTTGTTATTCCAGCATGAAAATCTGTAATAATACATAACTCTTCATAGCTTTTTTTGGTCCAAATCTTTTTATCATCTCTAGTAGGGACCTATATTAGGAGGAATTGGTCTAAGTAAAGCTACTGCACTGGACATAGGCAAGCGTATCCGTTTAGTAATTCCAGCTGGCTTTTGTTACATATTATGTGAAGCAAAATTATGTAAAGATCTGTCAGATGCCTTGTCTCTCCTCCCCACACAGCAAGTTTCTCTGGAACTGTAGCTGCCCCTGTGGAGTCCTAGATACATGTATGGCAGGGGCCTTGTTAGCTTTTTGGAAACCCATCTTACTTGGTAAAAGAGTCATGCTGACTTTCAGCAAGGTGCCCAATTTATTTGGAGGCTTTCAGAAACTCTTGCTTAGGGGCATGCTGCATAGCCCTGTGAGTCACCATCCTTCCCGACTGTTAGGTCTATCTAACTCCCTGAAGTTAGATAATGAGGTTGTGCGACTAAGTGTCATTTTGCTCTTTTTGTGGTATGCCTCATGCTAGGCTTTAGTTACACAATGATGAAGCACACCCTCCATCGGCACCTAGATATATTGTTGAATATATATATTTTTTATTTCTACTGTCCTCTGTGTGTATCTTAGTCATGATTTGAACAAAAATATTGGCATTAGCTCAGGAGATAATATAATTTTTCAGTTCCTAGTTTTTCCTATGGTGTTCATTCTTGCTTACTCTTCAAACCAGAACAGGTTTACTTTCCTTACCCTGCTATGAGGCCAGGGAACGATGCTTTCCCCAGTTCAAGCACGGGCCCCCTTAGTCCTGATGAAAGAGACCGTCATCCTTGGCTTTGCTCCCGCCAACATGACATGCTTATCTGTGGCTTCTCCTTAAAGAATATGCCAATGCTAATTCAGGCTCTGCACTCAGCCCCACTTGCAAGCAACACGAAGGCAGCGTACAGGCCTGTGCCTTTACTGATCACATCTTGCCGCTTGGCCTTCCCCTTCTCCCCTGTTTAGCTGTCCCAACTCTGAAGGGTTTGGGCATCCTCAGGCCAGAAGAGGTGGGGAGTCACCTGCAGCTGCTGGCAGTCCGACCTGCCTTGGTCCTTTCACTTCTCCCTATCCTTCTCAGACAGCAGTTTCAGGAATTTCATGTGGCAGAGGCTGGAGTCATTGACGTGCATCGCCGATGCGACCGCAGCCTGAGATCTCTCCTCGCTCCTGTCGTGCTGCTGTGGACTTGCAGAGCTGTGTATGTATTGCACACAGAGGTGACCTTCCCCTTCTGCAGTTTGTATCACACTGAACCTCAAAAACAACATGAAAGCAAGACCTGCATTTTCACTGTGCCTGGCAGTGTTCATAATACCCAGCCAGCATCTTTGTGGGCCAGCTTATTGGTATGACAGCCCCATAACAGGCAATCAGTCTCTCCTAATGCCTCAGTTTATCTTGTGGAACAAGAGTGAATCCCTCATCTGCCTCGTTATCTGACCCTCCAGAAAGAACAAACTAATGAAGCACATGATTAGAGCACTCTGTCTTTCCCGTATGGCTTTGGGAAAATCATTTAATCCTTCACAGCTTCATTCCTTGCCTAGAAAAAGGGAAGAATGATATTTCTTCCAGCTCCTTCTCTACCCTTCCCATCCATGTCTGCTTTATCTGCTCAATCTGCAAGCTTTCTGGGGCAAACACAGTCCTTTACTGTGTGGGCATGTGTGTGTTCAGCACTTGGTATTATGGGCCTTCACCTGGAGCCTTCTGATACCACCACGGTAAAAATAAAAGTAATAATCCACCATTCTGAGTCCAGGTAAGGTCTTTTAGATGTTTCCATGACTGCTTCTTAGGCTATAATAAAAAGGCTTATATGGCATAAGCTTGGATTTCTTATATTGTCTTCCAGGGCAGTTACAGTGGAAGTCACCAAGAAGATAATCTGGTCAATAGCTTTCATCAAATGTTAGAAATCACCACCACACCAGTGATGTATTTGAATTTCGACTGCAATCTCTTGAATTGCTCTTGGGGTAGACAGAAGAGAGGAGGAGGAGAACTGGCAGGGAGAGATGCATAAAAGGAGGGAAGGCAGGTCACGTGGGCAAGGAAAGAATTTTTTCCAGCCAGCAACACTGAGATTTTCAAAAGCTCTGTGTGGGACCTGCTTCATTCAAAAAGCTGCCGAAGCAACTTTACAGCCAGGCGCAACGAATCCAGAGCCAGGGCTGAGTATTATTCCAGTATTCACTCCGTGCCTGTGCCCTGAAGGTGCTGGGTCTTCAGCTTTGCCCACCTAAACCTCCAGGTTTTGTGTTAGTCCTATGTCCCCTGCACCTTGCAGTTACCAGCTTATCTGATGTTTTCAAAGCCCCTTTGCAACCCTCATGTAGGCTCTCTTCATATGCCCAAACAGTGAAGGCCCAGACAAAGATTTACTCCTGACACTGCTGAAATGCAAAACTCTATTAAAAAAAGATTCAGTCCTCAAACCGGCTTTGCACAGCTCTTAGGAAGTATCATAGGGTGTGCACAGAGCGACAAAAGCAACCTACCTATCAGTTGGACTGAGTCAGAAGTTGCAGGCATGATCTCAGCCACGAGCAGCATGAATACAGTCAGGGACAGCAGGACAGTGATACCTGCAGGGAATGAAAATAGAGAGGAAGGATGAGGAACGTGATCTCTGCAGCTCCTCTTACGATGTCTGTGCTGATAAATATAACCTTGTCCTGATCTACAGCTAAGCCAAATGCATGGCTTTGTGCTTGTCAAGACAAATGAGAGCTTCTGCCAAGTGAGAGTATCTTTGGATGCATCTTTAGCCGCTCTCTTTCCCCTTGTCTCAATTACTCCCAAAACCTTGTTCCTCTTAAAGTGATGGAGAAGTCTTTGCTGCTGAATGAAATGAAGCTTGCAGAACTTGTAAACTGTGCTGTTCTTGCAAAACTGGGCTCAAGCAAAGCCCAGCCAGTTTTTAAGAGCTTCCAGAGACTTCACAGTCACAAGTAATCTTTGGCTGTTGCTCATTGTATAATGCCCTCCGTACAGCTGCAACCTGATTTAAACGTAGCTCTTTGTTTATTTGTTCCCTCTGGAAAGGCTGTTGCAAAAACTCGCCGTTCTGGTGCTGAGAAATCACCTTCTGTTTCACAGCCTGCACGAACTTTATGCCCTATTTTTTGTGTCAGCATCGCCTTTTAGCTCAAATAATTCTTTTTCTTGACTTCCCCCTCTTCTTTATAGACAGCAGTCCTATTCCCCTTAGTTCTTGTTTTGCTTCACGGAAGCCAGGCCACTCAGTTTTCCAACTGCTCTACGGACCCTCAGTGCGCTTGTTCCTTTCTGAATGTCTTTGCCCTGACCAGTTTTGTGCACAATATAAAAATTAAGATCTCACCTGGGCCAGTTTTGTGTGTTTCCTGCTTTCCCCTGTCTTCTACTCTTGGAAGCACATATAATAGTAAATCACATTTAACTCTTCTTTGACTGTCACTTCTTTGCATTTATGGGGAACTCATAGCTTGGTGGTTTGGGGACTTGAGGACCTGGAAGATGAGAATCCAATGCCCAGTCACTGCTGCTCATGACCCTTCAGAGAGCCACTCCACCTCTCTGTAACTTAGTACATCCTAGCTGAAAAATGGAGCTAATCAGCTGTGAAATGCATTGAGATGCACTAAGGAAAAGAGCGACAGGGGAGAGAGTGTTATCGTTGCTGCCTGTGCCAGTGAAAAGTTTTGCCTCATCCCAGGATAAAATCAAAAGGATGATGTCAGTAGAAGTACGTAGCACAGTATGTGTGAATGTCTTACAGAAAGCTGTTACCCTGATTTCTCCAACCAAACAAGTGCTTCAGCTGCTCCTCCAGGGAAATCTTTTTTATCAAGCACCATTTATTTCCCATTTTATGGAGAAGACTTAGAAAGGAAATGAATTTTTTAGCACTTACCTAAAGAAATCTTCTCTCCTGAATCAGCTGGCAAGAGGAAAACAAGCAATGCCAAGGCAGATATCAGAACGCATGGAATCAGCAGGTTCAAGCCATAGTAGAGTGTGCGTCGGCGCATGGTGACGGTATATGTCACATCTGGATATGGTTCTTTACAGCATTCATAATACATCTCGTTCCTCTTTCCTGGGACACCTGTAGAGAGGGGAGATCAGAGCAGTGGGGAGAGGTATCCCTGGAAAGGGGCCAAGCACATGATGGTTTATGGCACCTCTAATCACGTGGTCTCTCACCGGAGCTGAAGGACCTCCAGGGACCACGTGGTCTATCCCTGACCACAAACAGATCCAGCCCTACGGAGGATGTTCCTGGCACAGGCAGCAACAGCCACCTTGGTGCTTCAGTATTTTTCGCTTTAAGTTGTAAGCCAGCAATGGGGTGAGAAAAAGGAGACAAACTGAGCCCTGTCTTGACCACTGAAGCAGTTGTTCCCTCACAGAGGATCTAGTGTAGGGGTGTGAGCACGCTACAACTACCTCCAGACAGTCTAGGTTCAGACCTGAGCGGGCATCTCGTCTGACTCCTGAGGTTCAGTCTGAAGGAAATGGAAGGGATTTCTCCCCACCCCAACCTCCGTGGGGTCTCTTACTGCTCAATACTTCCAAATATCAGACCCAGGAGTGCTTTGAAGTGTCTTGTGGCAACTGAGAAGGGAGAAGAGAAACCCCTAAGGCTGTCACCAGGCAAAAGTCATCTTCTAACACTATGGCCACAAGGATGAAAACATGGTGAACAGATTAAGGGGCAGAAGGGACAAAGTATGTCTTTTTTCCTCAGCTCGAAGTTGTTTGAAAGCTGAAATACATCACTACAGGGTTAAACCAGCTGTTGTAACTCTTAGTATGTCAGTGTCTTCAGCAACCTCTGAGGCAGCTGTGCAAGATTCCTGCTGTTCCTAATCCTGCTTCTGCATTTTCTGAGGGTTTTTTTCATGCCTTTTGAGTACTCAGAACCTGGCTTAGCCACAGAGACTCATTTGGGCTGAATAAACACAGTTCTGACCATCCCAGTCCCAACAAGGAAAGATTTGCAAACAGTGGCCAAAGTATAATGCAGCAAAACATACCTTCTGCCTCCCTGCAGAAAGCAAATGGTGACAAAGGGAGGATGTCATATTCACTAGCCCATGCAGCAGATTTTCTGCAGGACAGGTGCCGCTAGTGGTTATTTTTCTGTCATTCTCTTATATAGTACTTGCTTTGTTTCATCAGGAAAAACAAATATGATATGACTTCCGTTTTCAAAAGGGGTGTCGAGTTAAGCTTAAAGTCTGTCACCTCTGAGGGTTAAGAAACATAGCTGTCCAGCACAGCTGTACTGTGGATTGGCCAAAGTGACCAGGTTGCAGAAGACCCTGCTTGGCAGGGACATCTAAGACTCTGCTTGGCAGGGACAGCAACAGCACAGGAAATGTCAGGGGAAGTTGGAAGACCTTTCCTGCCACCATTGCTTACCTCCTTTTTGTTTCTGCCCACATGACAGAAGATGCTATGGCGTGTTTGTTCTGGCAGGAGCGTGGCAAAAGCTCCATAAAGGATATGGCCGTGGCTGGCTTATGGTGTTAACTATCACTATAGTTGTATGGGCTAGTTAAGGGTCAGCTCTGTCCGTGCCTTATCTGGGAGGAAGACAGATAAATCCAAAGCCAGTCTCTTCATCAGATACACAAAGCTACCGGACAGAAATAGCCACTATAAAGGAGTATGTGAAAGCCAGGACTGCTCTGAAATGGACTGATTTTAGGAGGTCTCCTTGACTACGCATTTGGACTAGCAGATGAAAGATCCTGTCTCTGAGTTCTCTGTAGGGTGGTCTAAGCTCTGTTGATTTCCATAGCATTGCTTCTGATTTAGACTTACATCAGTGAGTTCATAATAAGGCACTAGGAGCTAGCTCTGAATAACTAATTCTGGGCATAGGATCCTCTTTTTAAAAACACAGGTGTCTTCTGAAGCACAGAAGAGAACAGAGATATCTTGAGCTGCAGTTATTTGCAGGAACTGATAGACACTTTGATCATTTTCTGGGCGAGAGGAATTCATTTCTGTAAAAGCTCATTCCAATTTCGCTGAAATAGTGTTTTTAAACCCAATCAGTTTTTGGCTGATGTGCTAGAATAGATGTGACATTATGCTCAGTGTGTCTGTATGAGACACAGATCCAAATTTAGTACTGACAAACTGCTCAAACACATCAGGACCAACAGATTCCATTTACGTACAGGTTCCCCTGAGCTTCATGCTGCTGCTGCAGAACACAGTGTTTTCAGACACATTTGAATGAATGTGTTTGAAAAATTCTCTCTGATCAGTGATTTTTTTTTTTTTTTTTTTGCTGACTTTTACATAAGAGCGTTTAACACCTGTATTTCAAACTTCCCAATTGGATTGCTCATTTCTCTGTACTTGGGTTTTGCCTTTGAAAATTAGACTATGGAAGATTTTAGCCCATCAATTTACCCACTAAATCCCATTCTCCATTTGAAATGTAGTTAGAAATATCAGCCTCAAGCATCTGCAGATCAAGTAACCAGCCACTGTGGGTCCAGGAGCCAAACTTCAAATCACACCTCTGCACATCAAAAGGGAACCAGCGGACGTCAATGTAACACGTGCTCTTCAAAATGCCTGTAGACAGAAATATGTGGAATCAAATGTGTGCAGGGTGCAGCCCATCAAATGGGGAGGACAGGGTAGGGGTACAGAGTACATGGGTGTCCAAGTGGTGCTGCTGGGTGTACCTGGACAGGCTTTCTAAAGGGGTTCCTCCTTAAGGCTTGCTCAATTTCTGACATGCTCAAAAGCCCTGAATTAGACCTACAATCCCTTTGAACATGTGTTTTTATGCTAAACCTTGCTCACTGGCGGCCTTTATCTTCTACACGCTAATCTGGGCCTTTGTTTTAACTCTGGATGTGTCTGGTTCACTCGTGGGCCTGCTGCTCCGCAGCCTTCACCTCACCTCACATGCTCACCATGCCTTGCCAAGCTCAGAGAAGAGGCAGTTCTGCTTCATCAGAAAACTATCTCAAATGTCGAGCTGACCCTACTTGTTTGGAATAACTGTTTCTGCCTGCTCCCTAAAACACCAACTAATGTGAATCCCACTTTTAAGTCATATAACTGAACAGAGTTTCGTGCTCCTCAGTAAGTGCTCAAGCTGTGCCTTTTGAAAATTAAATCTCCAAAGCAGAGGTCCTTTGTTATTGTCTCCGTCTACTGTTGCAAAGGCTGAGGATGTCGTTCATGATCGCTTCCCTGCACAAACAGTGCTGTTCTGGGGTGGCTGGATTCCTTTGGTTTGTTCCTTTATGCTCAGGTGGGTTTCCCTCCTGCTGTCATGGCCCTTTTTGGACTGGCTACAGGGAGTCTTTTCTCCCATTTTCTCATGAATCTCGGCTCCGCTCCCTTCCTTAACAACAGACTGCTGTCCCATTCTTGTCCGTCATCTCCGCTTCTCCGCCTAGCCATATGTACTGGAGCTTGTTTCTCTAATGGACAGCAACAGTGAGTACAGCCTCCTCTTGGAGTCAAGGGAAATAAAACTTTCATGAAGCTTTGGGAACACTCTTTTCCCTTCTGCAGTATTTTCCCATGTCTCAGTTAATCTAGCTGCTTCTGCGAGCTCTTGGTGCTGTTAAGTAGGCTGATGATGAACATTTTCCTTCAAAAATGGATTGGACAAATTATTTTACCAGCAGTTAAATTCTTGTAAGTAAAGATTTCCTGTGCTTTGCATAACAGATTTCCTTTACTGCTTATTCCTTAGCTTCTCTTTCCTTGGGGTCTTAAGTAAGCAGTTCTCCACCATGGAGTTTGCAGCTCACTCTGGATGCAGTCTGCATACGTGGTACCGCTTCTCCTACTCCATCGACAGAAAAGAGACTAGCAGGGCACCAGATCTGCCTAATACAGGCACCACCTGCATGATCTACCTAAACAGACCCTGGGGGCATGGAAAAGGCTCTGCCCTGGTGAATGCCAACTTTTTCATGTTGTCTTTTGCTCCCTGGAGAACAGCCTTACCCGCAGATCTGTCCCAGAGAAACCACATGAGTGCTTTAAGTCATCTCAGGGATAGGGATCACCAATGAACCTGTGGATATGCTTGGAGTCGGTCTGCCAACAGCTACCTCAAAAAGCTTGGGTGTTTCTTGTCCACCACAGCAAGCAACTGTGGGAATAGCCTGGGTGTTTGCTGGTAGGTCACACCTGCCAGGACCCTGCGAGCACTGGAGTCAGCAATACGCCTGGAAAGCAGGCGAGGACCAGAGTCTGGCCAGCTCTGGACTGGGCTCAGCCTAAGACTGCAGTACACAGAGGGCTTTGGTGGGAGAGCAGTGCTGCTCCTGTGACTCATCCTGTAGTCACAGCTCTCTTCACTCGCAAGAAAGAGCTAACCGGGTTGCACGTAAAACCTCCCCCTGTGATAATGTGCCGTGAGGGTGCACACCACCTTGCTTTAGATGGTACCTCTGCTGGGCTCTGAATGTTGGAAGCAAACTGCTCAGGAAATACATTTATTCGTTTATGAAGTGGAAATCTGCCACTAATAATGGACCTAAATCACTTCAGCAGGTCTGTCCCATAATAGATGGCTTGCAGAATTTCTGCCCACAGACTGCTTCCAAATGCTTGGATTTCATTCATAAAGGAAAACTGTTTGTAATTATTCAAAGATACACATTGATTTAAAGCAAACAAATGTGTTCTGCATACCTGGAGGAATATATTGACAGGATCCAGAGTAATTCACCAGCACATTTGTGTGAAATGTTGCATCAAATCTTTCATCAGCGCTGCAACACAATGAGAACAAAACAAAACCAAGAGAGAGCCAACAGACGTATGACTTCGGATGTAGTAGCTCTCAACAGAACAATACTCTTTTGTCAGAATTTAATGTACAGGATGTCTGAATTAAGGGCTGTCTTACGCCTAGGCAAAGGGCCCACCCCCATCAGTAGCTCACCTTCTCATAGACGTTGTTGGCCTGTGCCTGGGTACACTGGATGCTTGCCCTAACGTCCTTGAGAAAGGGAGAGGCAGAGCTGGTGATGTCTCAGGGCAAAGGCAGAAGGGAAGGGAGCGGGGGTAGTGTCCCGCCAGGAGTCTCCAAAGACCAGACAGTCGGGAGGACGAATCTTTTCTGGGACTTCTGTCAGAATCGGGCAGCTCACAGTGTAAATTAAGCTATTTGTTACCCAGGTCTGCGGGAACAGTCCTGCAGTCTTTCAGGATGCGTGGGGCCAGCACTTTGCTTCACGCAATGGATGAAAGCACTGGCAAGAAGCTGTTTTGGATCTGGGGCTTATATGGGGAGACTGACTGAGACTGTAAGAGCAGAAACCAGGTGAAAGGGACCAAGAAAAAACATTTCTTTAGATTCCAGCAATTCTGAGGTAAAGAAGCCATCTTCAAGGGAGCAAGCGTGGGGGCTCGCTCCAGAGGGTCTCTTGGGAAGAGGTTAAATGCAGAGCATTCCTATAGCCTGTAAAAAGGCTTTACACAGTAGCCCCTTGCTTATCACGGCTATATGCAGGTCGGTCATGTTTGAGCGTGACTCCAACGTTTTACTGGGCACGTCCTGTGTCACAGCCAGACATGAGTCCATCACGTGGCTGGGCATAGATGTAGCCCACTCCTGGGGCTCCCAGGAGATGTCACACAGCAGCGTGGAAAATTTGGACCCTTTGTTCCCCCTGTGACCTGCTCTTTATTCATGTCCAAGGAGTCCTTGCACATGACAGTAATGGGGGCAGGCTGAAAGTGAGGCAAACTGTGCTGGTGAGCGGAAAATGGCCTGCTGGTGTAGACGCTCCTGGCCTAAAGAGAAAAAGAAGTGTAGGAGAAGGAAACTATACTCAGGGCACAGTGCTAAGCTACTCTAATGTAAAAGAGTGAAGCACAATGACAGTTCTGTCAGGAGCTTTCTGTGGGCTTGAAAAACAAAATCGAATCACAAAAATTTGGGGAAAAGAGCACATGACTCAAGATGAGCATAAAAGAAACAGCACAAACAAATGGGCATAAAATTGAAAAAGCTGAGGTGATAACTAGCTAGAGACATAAAAGGCGGCAAGACACAATGGCATGAGTGCAAGTCAGAACAGGGGATGAACAGGTTAAAGAAGTGTGCATACAACAGACTCCCATTGCCACAGCTGATGAAATTTACTCTGGAGTAGTGAAGGAACTGGCCAAAATACTCCCCGAAGCATTAACAATTATCTGTGAGAGCTCATGGAAAATAAGAAAGGGCGTAGTGAACTTGAGATGATCAAAGAATATTCAGATTATCTTTTTTAAAGGGTGAAGTTATAGACACATCAGCCTAACTTCAAAGATAACAAGGTGATAACAGCTGGCATGGATTTGTCAAGGGCCAGTTGCATCAAATCAGACTAATTTTCTTCTTTGTCAGGACTGACTTACTGATTAAGAGGAGGCAGGAGATATGTCTGGACTTCAGAAAGCCTTTGCCACATAATGTTCTTATAAACAAACTAAAGAAATAGGGAACAGATTAAATGCCTGCTGGTTAGAGACTGAATCTCGCTGAGTTGTTATCATGGGCTCATAGTTGAACGGTGAGCAGTAAAGCTGACGTAAAGAATAACCGTTATACAATTTCCAGGTGACTGCAAGTTTCCTTCAGACACCTTGGAGTGAGGGCTTGGAACAGAAAATGGACCTTGGCAAACTGGAGAGACCAACAGAATGAAATTCAATCCAGATGACTGTGAAGTATTCCCCTTAAAACTGTCAGAGACAGACAGACATAGGAAAACCTGGTAAGGCAGCAAGTCTGAAGGACAAGGTCTGGAGTTTATGATGGATCAAAAAATAAGCCCAGAAATTAGATGTTAGTGAGCATACAAGCAGAAAACCCTCCTTCAGGAACATGTTAAAGGAAACGTGTGGGCAGGTGTGGAGATTAGTATATCACTCCATTGCACACTGCAGAAGTCTTGGCTAGAGTGCTGAATCCAATCTTGGCGAAAAAACAAATTGGACTGTTTAGAAGAGAACAGCGGTAATGGAAAGAGATTTAGAAAATGCGGATGATGAGGGAAGCACAAAGAAACTGGCCTTGTTTAGTCCAGGCAGGAAGACTAAGGCAGAAACATGATAATAATTTTCCAGGAGAGACACAGTAATTACAGGAAGAATATGGGTTCGTTGTTCTCTGTATCCACTGTGAAAATGGAAGGAAGACATCCACAAAACTATAGCAAAGGAGATTTAGTTTGGGTATTAGAAAAAAACTATTATCTGGCACTTGTTTTCTTTTCTTTTAATTGCTTCAAGAGAAGGAGGCAAAATCCCCAGGTAGGAAAAGCCCGAGTATTAGTGGAGCGTGGCTGATTTCCAGCATCTAGTGCTGTAGTTCCATGTCTCTGTAGGCTGTCACATATCCTGCTTACCTGTTATACAGAAGAACATCTGGCACCCAAATCTGATCAGCTGGAAATCGCAAGTTCTGCACCCCTGGGTATTCATACTGATCCCAAGACAGGTAAACATCAACCCAGTACTGTTGGAAAATATATATATGAGATATATGAGCTGGGAAAAATCTTCTAACCTATTTTTTAATATTAGGGGAACAGAATGGCTGTTACCAATAGTAATGCAGTAATGTGATAATAGTTACATAGCTTATAGTGATAGGCTTTAACAATTAAAGAAGGCTGGCCTGTATCCTGAAGAATTTACAAAGTGATGACTGGATGTTGTGTGCCATTATATTGTAATTTACTGTCTAACCCCACCACCGTAAGACCTGAATACAGATATTTCAAACCTTTTCTTGATGGATTGACAGAAACTCTGGTAGTAGGCTGGTGAACCAACCTGGTCTGAAATAACTTGGGTATCATTAGTGGTATGTGGACCACTGTCTGGCAATCTCTGATGGAAATAATTCAATTTGTTACAAAGATTTGGGAACGGGGGGTTAATAACCACCTCGCTATGACAGGCAAGCAAGCGGACTTTGTATCTCAAGGGCTTGCTTCTGATCCCCCTTCCCCCCTACACCAACACACACACTTAGTTCAGGAAAGGTACAGGTACAAGTTTTGTGCTGAACCTTGTGACTTGCAGCAAACCTCTGTGGCAGGGCTACCAGGGAAACAGTCACTGGTGCTATAACCATAGCCAGCCTCTCCTAGGGACAGGACACCCAGAGTCCTGTAGTCCTGCAGGATTGTCTGAATTCTGGATTTTTGCAGTAGGAAAGCTCATTTCTGTTGCAAATCCCAGCAGATCGCTGAGGAAGAAGCAGCCCATTCTGCTGTGCCCATTAACATGATGCAATGTTTGGCTGCTAATGTCATAGCAGAATTAGCTCAGTCATTCAAGTCTCCCACAAGCTTTTTGCTCCTGAGTTAACGTCTTTACAGAGCATAAGTCGCTCAGGAGATCAGTTCATGCCCCCACAAGAGTAGACCATACTTGTAACCACACAGGGCCAGCGGCAGACTTACTGTTAAGGAGGTTTTTTGCTCTTTATTGACACGGGTTACTCACCATCTGCAGCCAAGCATTTGTGATCAACACCTGATTCTTCTCATCCTTTAAACAAAAGGGAGAAGGGGAGAGAAGAGAAAAAGAGATGAGCCTCAAAATACAGTTTAATCACAGGTGGACGCATCACAGCTCTGTTCCCTTCAAAACCCTGATTCTTGGAGAAAATGCATGCAAACTCTATTGAGTAGACTGTGAGGTCAGCGCAAAATCACTGAATTGTGCCACATGACCCAGACAATTATCGCTCTCTTTGATCCTTAAATCTTACAAACCTCCTGCATTTGTTGTAACTGAGCAACATCAGAAGTGAAAATAATAGATAATGGCTGTTATTTTGCTGGAGACTCCTTACCAAATGCACAAGATTTTCTTTTTCATTAGATGGGCAAAACAAGATGATTTCCAGTACTATGCAGCATACAGTAATAGGAGAGCGTTTCCACTGT
Source organism: Apteryx mantelli (assembly GCF_036417845.1). Classification (NCBI taxonomy): domain Eukaryota; kingdom Metazoa; phylum Chordata; class Aves; order Apterygiformes; family Apterygidae; genus Apteryx; species Apteryx mantelli. The sequence continues at coordinate 9,820,409 of NC_090020.1, forward strand.
CTTGGCTACCGCTGCAAAACAATAGTGAAAGGATGCTGAAGGTGCTGTTCCTTTAGAGTCTCGGCATTATGTAACTTAGCTCATGCTGAAAAGGAAAGGCTGGTCTTGGGCAAAAGCTAGTATATGGCAGCAGACTGCAAACACTGTCTGATGGGAGCTCATGTAGACGCCTTGGCTCTGTACAGAGCAGGAGCTTTGAAGGTTCAGACACCAGCATGTGGAGGCTACAGCGAAGTGGCTCTGACTGGTGCCAGAAATGAAGAAGCCCTCACCTCGTCGGTCTCAGAGCAGTTTGGGGGAAGATGCGGGGATGGCTGTGGGGCCTGGCTGTGTTGCCGTCAGCCTGCAGGTGGAGAGTGACCACAGCAGCAGAGACGGAAACAGCAGCCTTGCCCAGCTACTGTGGTGGGACAATGTGATTAATGTGGTGAGATCCACTTCCCTCTCCAGAGAGAAATGCAGTCTGGGCAGAAGTGGATCCTCATGCTTGGGCCTGATGCCGCAGCTAGGGGCAGGCCTGGTCAATGCAGCCACACTCTGGGAAAACCGGATTCTTGGCTAAAAGGCCCAAAAAGAGGCAGTTTCCACCTCTACCTCAGCTCAGCTCTCTTGGGCACTTGCTGGAAGGCACCGCTAAGGCAGGAAATCACTTGTCCACAGCAAAGGCATATACCTTCTACCTGCGGTCCTCAGACCACTACCCCATTGCACGCTGGCTTGACTCCCCTTCCTACCGATACGTTGGAATAAACTACCTTCTTGCCCCCTGAAACCTACTATTTTTTAATTAGAGACAATCTTTATGTTCCATTGTTTTCTTCCCATTCTCCTGCAGCCAAAGAGAAGCATCAAACACAGAGCTCATGCGGAGAACAGAGGGGTTAGTTTCATTACAGGCAAGATGCAGAGATCACTGAAGCAGAGAGTTATGTTTTAGCACCAGACAAAGCTGCTGTGAAACTCTGTGGCAAACACTGTGAGCTGCAGCAATCAAACCTCAGGCTTCAATGCAAAAATATGTCAGTGCACGCAAGTGGAGTCACCAATCGGATGCAGTAGCTAGCACTCATAACAGGAGTACAGGAAGAACTGTCAGGCAGAGAGCTTCACCGAGACATGAATGGCCTATAGAATTTCTTAGGAAGATCTCTTCTGACTTCCTTGGGTCCAGGCTTTCACCTGATGAAGTTACTTTCCAGAGGTATATGGTGATCGTCCTGTCATGCTGGTTCCTAGCTGCCCTAGTCCTCTGAGTCTGTATGTGTTTGCTCTTAGGAACATCTGGTCCTCTGCAGTGTCTGAGGTGGCAGACACTGCATTGAAGACTGGCAGGTATTTAAACTCTACAGAGCACCCTGGGCATGTAAGCGCTCTGCGGTCATATTCAGAGGCATCTGTCAAGTCCTGCAGGTAGGTAGGGCTATCAAAGTCTCAGTCAACTGCCAGACTAGCTCTTGATCAGTAGTATCTCCAGCAAGCTCTGTTTGCTGCTACTGGGTGCTTAGAGCACCCACTTGAGCTTGGACACCAGCCTGCCTGTTGTATCTGTGGGCTCCATTCCTGTTGGCCCCAGCTCAAGGCATGCCTCCATTTTTGGCGGGGTCTTCCTAGAGCTGGCTGACATTTCCTTGACCCAGTAGGTGACTGGATCTGAGAGTCTAGAGACAGTCAAAGAGCTCCAGAGGCTCTTTCTGATACTCTGGAGCTTGCAGAGGCTGACTGAGCTTACTGGAGACATGTAAAAAATAAGTGTACATGTGGTTGCCAGAGTCCTGTATGCAAAGCTGTATGTTACACCACCATCTGTCCTGCTCCCCTAGAGTCCATGCCGCCTGTACTCTTCATTAGTGCTCAACATCCAAAAAGCCTAGCCTCCACAAGCACAAGATAAACTACATCCCTGAAGTAGTCTGGGCTTTTGGATTGGTCTGACCTTTAATTATATTACTTTTTGCAGTATTTGCTGGTTAACAGAAGGAGTGAAGCCAGAACTGCTTTATTCATTTTGGAAAAATTGTCGGTCTAGCCACCTCAAGCTGCATTCATGGTCTCCCCTCTCTCTCCCCCTCCAGCGCTACCCCCACAGCAGATAGGCAAAGCAGCTACCCATTAATCACCAGGGAAGATGTGAGCTGCTCAAAAGCAGACTGCCTTATTTCTCACTCAGCTCCTTCACTGGATGAGTGTTTTCTTTTGTGAGGCCTGTGGGTTTACTTCTTGTGCATGCCATGCAGAAACCACTGCATGACTGCAGACTCCAAGGCTAATGGATGAAGCAGAGCTGTCTGGGGAAGCCTCTTAATTACCAGTTCCCTGACAAGGAGGACGCTGGATCATTGGTACTGCTGAACGAGCATGAAGCTTGTCTGTGGCATGCTCCCTCCCAGGTAGCTCCCTGGCTTGCTGGAGCCGCAGGTGACCCAAAAGAGGAGCTGTGACACTTAGGTCTTTCCTCTCTCTGAGGTCTGCAAAAGGAAGGATTCTCCCCAGCTTCACTGCACCTCATGGGGAAGGGGAGGAGGGGACCTTTCCCTTTTCTTTGGCTACCTGAGAGTCTCTGGGGGATCCATTAAAGTGCAATGTACACCTGGAAGGCTCACGGCTTTCCTGCATGTGGAGAGGCCTCTGGTCAGCAGCCTTTTACTCATGGCTCTGTTTTCCAAGGAAAACCCCTTTTTTACCCCACATAAGCATTTTATACTTGACAGATTCCATGCCTGCAAATAAAAACACCTAAGACTGTCTTCTGTAGTTCACAAAACAGTCTATTGCCCTAAACTGCTCACCCATTATACTTCTAGGAGCTCCTTGCTCAGACTCAGAAACTAATGACCCTGATAATCAGCTTTCACTGCAAACAATTCATCAGTCACTGCAGAGCATATGGATATTTCAGGTAGCTTAAACACATTGTCTTTGGTACTATTTGGCTCCTTGTCACAGCACTATTGTGCTCAGTCCCACCATGTTTGTCCTGCTTCTTAGGTACGTTTTGCAGTCGAAGGTGAACTTTTCTATTAGGGTTGCCACAGGTTTATCTGCAGTGTAGCCATGCCCTACGTGGTCTTTCTGCCTTCCTTTTAATAACAGCAGTCAGCAAGAACACGAAGTCTAAGCAGGGCTTTGGGCTTCTTACATCTTCTCAGCCTTGCGGGGAAAGAAATGTCACTTCAGGCTGCTTTCATGGCTATCCAGAGTCTATTCTCATTCCTGCCTGCAGGCTGCTGAGCTTTCAAAGGGAGTTGGCTTTACGGACAGCAAGGCCCAGAAAATGTTATTTCTATATTCAGCACCAATCAACACACAGATGACAGCACAGATGCAGCCTGCTGGGTCCTTCCTATTGGTGGTGAAGGTGAAACAGAAAGTTTTCCCGTGAAGGATTTGAGTTTGCCCGGAGTGCCTGATTTGCAGGAAGAGCAAAGCACACTTTATACTGTACTCTCCCAAGTCTGTGGTCTGCGCTAAAGACCTTTAGCATAGCTAAAGATAGTAAATATGAGATTCACAGAGAAGGAAATCCGTTGCCTTCTAGTGCAAGGGCCTTCTAAGGGCTCATGTGCTTATGGAGCTTCTCATTTCTGGAGGTTTGGTGATTTACTGAGCCATATAGCTTTGCATCCTGTAAAGAAATGGTTTGGTCTGGAAGGAAGGGGCTGGTTGCCTGTCCTTTTCAGAGCTGCAGAGGAATCACAGTTCTTGCTCTCTTTATCAGGAGCTGTGGGCCATCAGCATCTCTGAGACACCTGGGCATGATGTGGGCAGCTTAGTGGGCTGTATTTGTCTCTTACAGAAGTACTTCCAGACAACCCTGAGAGCAGATCTGCCTCACCCAGTCCCAAGAAGTCACTGGTTGCCTAGATAAAAGTACTGCTTTGCCTAGATAAAAGCTAATTTTCCAGCTTGGGAAGCACTGGAGGAGGTTCCCTCGTTGTGTGTCCTGGGTTCATATGGAGGGATTTAAGGTCAGTCATCAGGATACCTTTCTTCCCAGGAGAAAGCTTGAATAATCGCAGCACTGTGTGTTTTGTTACCAGTTCTCTGTCGCACTTTGCTTCAGGATGATCTTCCCTCGGCGTCGGGCAGGCCCTCTCCAACCCCTCCCCTCACTGCAGCATGCAGCCGTCCCCGCCAGGATCCCAGCTGAGGCTGGAGACTGGAGACAACAAGCTCCCCGGAGCCGCTTTCCCAGCACTCCCCTGGCAGTTCCCTCGGGCTGTAAATGTTCAGCCCAAACGAATCAGTTTGCTGCTGGTATTTACAAAAGCTGGAAAAGCTAGTGCTGTTGTCAGTAGCGAGTGCAACGGTTGTCCTCTAAATCCTTCCTTTCCTTATCTTGGTCACCTTCTCCCCTTTCTGTCTCCATCCTCACCCCAGTTAATCCTCTGCCCTGGACATCTGCCTATTCCTACAGCCACCCTTGACCCATGGAGAGCAAGAAACTTACTCCGGCTTGTTCCAGCTGAGAAGCCAGTGCACATGCTGGAACATGTGAATATTTTTGTTTTGTTCTATTTTCCCTACTGTCAGTCCAAAGCTTACAGTGTGCGCAGGTCCACCTTCCTTTTGCACCAGGCTCTGCCAGTGGACTCTCCCCTTGCTTGCACCACCATCCAGATAAAATACGACTGCCCTTGGCCACATAAATATCTGGGTCCATAATACACGGACAAAAAGAAACAAAGCCCTTGCTGGTTCAGTAGTCACATCATATGGTAACGTGTCGTAGCGGTAACAAGGGACCTGTGAACAGGTGACTGACCGACATCATTAATCCTTGCCCTCTTGCAGAGCTATAGCCTTGGAAGCTGACTTAGTCACCAACTTATTGGAAGATATTCAGCTGAAAAGTCCCAGACTGGACAGATGACTATCATAGGTCACCAAAGGCCATCTGTGGTTACTCCGTTTTGCTTTTCTGTTTATTTGTTTTTTTACCCTACCAATGTGCCTGAACATATAGAAGGGATATCTCAAGGTTTCTGCTGTACAAGAGAGAGGTTGCATTGACCTGGAGGTTTTCTCTCGGGAAGATTTGCTGGCAGAGACACTAGTCTCTGCACTGGATTTTGCTCAAGGAAATCAAAAGCAATGGGTGAGGCTTTGAAATACTTGCAGAATCAGTCTGTGTCTGCATCATGCAGTCCTTTCCTTTGCTGAAGCACCCATCTGGCCACAGCCTGGAGCTGAGCAACTAAAACATTCCCCTGACCCAAAGGACTTAAATATTTAGGGACGACTCAGCTTTAATGCATCGTGTGGTTGAAGTTCCACAAAACCAGAGATCTTCAGAAAAACCTGGGTTGCCCTGGTAACAGTTAGTCAGCATGGCTGGACAGCCTTTATATTTCAGGGGTCTCATTAAATATGAATACTCTTATGTTTACGGCTTTGCTGCCTGAAAGAGTCTAAAAAGTTGGAATGCATGCTTCCATAGCAACATCAACTTTGAAGAGATACCTGATGTTAAAGCATTTCATCTCACTACCGTTAACAAAGCACCTTCAGGAGGAAAAAGGGAATCAGAGGGGATAGCCTAGAGAGCAGGCAAAGGGACTGGTAAAGATACAGACATAAAAAAGGATAAGCAAACATCCACTGATATCTGTGGAGTATTTCTGTACCCATCAGGACAGAGATGTGGAGGGGCTGGTTTGGTCAAGTTAAGGGGTCTAGTTAAGAGCTCATGGCTGAACACCAACTCCTTCCCACTTTTCGCATTTTGTTGCTTTGGGCTTTTTCTGCTATGAAGGGCTGTAGGCAATTTCTCATAAGTGCTTTTCACCTAAGGGTGATCCACATTCACACAGCACAACCTGCCTTTGGCCTCTGCACTGGGTCACAGCGCAGAGCCTGCCAAGCCTGCAGATTTTTGCCTCGTCTCCCTTATCTCCTGCTCTTCCCAGTCTTCACTGGTACTGTTGTGAAAAAGGCCACGTCACGCAGACTTGCTTCCTCCCTGCACACGTGACATGACCGTCAGCTACAGCACAGGGCTGCGGGTGCCCGTCTCAGGATCCTCAGGCTTTTTCCGGGGTGCAGCTGCTCAGCAGTGCCTGCAGATCAAGACTGATATGAAGTACATCACGTTACAGTCTCCAGCATTGGCTGTGAGTCTGTTGGGCCTCCAGCCCTTCATGAGAGACCCACAAATTCAGTGGATCCCTCCTCCCCAAACCAGTACAGGGTCCTGGGGAGAGCTGTGAAGCCACCAGATTGTTCAGCTGCTTCACGTAAGTTTCTTTAGGAAACCTCACAAGCTGGGGCAGAGGGCTCGCAAGGCTTTCCAGCCCAGTGCTGCTCTCTAATCGACTGCCTGGGTGAATTGGCGTGCACCCTTGGGGAAGGGGTGTTATGTCACAGTCCAAAATCACTCAGTCCTCTATAAAGTCACAAGTCATCTGCACATAGCATGTAGGTGGTTTGCATAATCTCCAGGGTGAAGGTCTCATCCTGAAATAGCCATCCATGTGTTTTGAGCACAATTGGCAGGTGTTTCAACAAAGAAGACTAGACTCAAATCGTTATTCCAAGTTATTCATTATTCATTGCTTTTCTCAGCATTCAAAATCACAGGCAAAGCACCAGGAGGAAGGCAAAGAAAGGTCCTGAATAGGTCAGCCCTGAGTTCTTGTCAAAGACAAACTCCTGGTCTACTTGCAATTGGTTTGCTTTTTCTTCTTGCATTTATGTACTGTTATGACAGCACAGCAAAGTAGTGTGATATAGGCCTGTCCCAAAACTCCAGTGAGCTTTTAAAGCCTGTGATCAGCCTGAACAGAGTTATTCATAGGCCTTTCATTCTAAAAGAGCCAGTAGAAGTGACTTTTCCTTGTTCTCCTCAGCTTTCCAAGGTTCTTTAACACCGCGTTTGTTAGTCCTCCTCTCTTCACCGACACTGAGTCAGATTGGTATGTGCATATCACTTGCATTATTAACACCTCTCAAATTCCTTCAGGCATCCTGAGAACATCAGACAGCCAGGGATCACGGGATTAGGCTCACTTCTCATCAGCTTGGCTTTGCCAGGGCAAGGACCCTCAGCCACCCTAGAAGGTTTTTGGGGTGCTGGGGACAGAGAGCTTCACCAGAAGCAGCTTAAGGACATGCGCCTTGCTGCCCCGTGTGCATGCATGGCTGGGCACCTCCTTTCTTTGCCAAGGCAATGCTCTTGCTTGCCCCAATGCCGAGAGAAAACCCGTTGTGGAAGGAGGGAGGGAAGGCACGGCCACCTCCTGAATCCCTGCGCAATGCTCTGTTGGTACCACCGAGAAGATGTGGATCTATATACCACCACCAGGGCTGGTGCCACTGTGTGCTGTCAGGACCCCGTGACATTTCCCACTGTGAGGATGTCCTTCCCAATTTTTTGTGACTTTGCTAGACTCCAGTGCTTTGAGTCAGGATATTCTAGGCGACACAAACCATTCAGTGAATTCAGCAATGGAAAAATATATTTTCATACAAATTTAAAAATTCCAGTGACCTTTTCTTTGAGACATTGTAGCTATTAGGGGGTCTGAAATTTGATAACACTGACACTTGGAAGGCAGCCAAAATAATAATTCATGACTCAGTCAGCGCCAGCATTCCCATTTTTCAAGCTGCTTCCATGCTAATGAAGGGACCAATTGGTTTAAATTTTTTTTCCCAGAGTTCCAAATCGGTCACAGTAAGCGAACTTTATGAGAGGGAGAGAGAGTTTGGGATTTAACTTTGATGAATCTACTGGTCTGTCAACCTTTCTGTAATTTTTCTGCTTGAAATTTTAATAACTATTTCTAGTGATCACTAATTACTGATTTTCAGAATATGTAATGATATTCAGCCTGATTCCCATCTCAGTTCCCATCTCGGTTTGCATCAGTTTCATTGCTCTGGTCTCAGCGAATTTGCTCTTGCTTTATAGCAGGATAAGACCGCAATGCCTGGTGGAGAAAAGCTTTCTGGAAAGAGAAACGTGTTTTGGTAGAGGCGGTTCCATACCAGGAGGAACAGAGCAAACATACCTTCCAAGGCTATTCAGTAAACCCACAAATAAATGCAGGGGCATCCATGGAGGGTGGGGGTGGGATGAAAGATCCTCTTAATCCAGAGGGGCTGAAAGAGTCGTTTTATCTCCCTGTCACTCATCAATACTTTAAAAATACATAAAATATAGAATAACTGTAAGAATAATCCTCGCATTATTATGTCTCTTTCACATGCTTTGTGTATTTCAATCTTAAGCAGTCAAGCTTACGTTTTGGAAGTTATCAATCCAGAAAAGATTTGTACAGGATGTACTATAAGGATTATGGTTTAATCTAGTGAATAGTGATGCTATATTGGGAATAATACGTGAACGGCTGCATGTGTGTACTGGCATATTTATATTTGTTTCTCCGAATCACTTGTGTGTTGACATGGGCTTGCTGCATGATGTCCAGTGCAGAGATCTGGACACGTGAGGACACAGGGGCGAGGGGGCGGCGGGGAGGATGACCTAGCTGCTGTAAAGCCAGTTTAGGAACGGAACGGAGAATTAGAGCCAAAAATTTAACCCTTGAAATTTTTGGTCATTCAATTCACATGCCATACCATCCCTAAAACACCCGTGTGCTAGGGAACAGGATCGTTTTGAGGGTGAATGTTGTACGTAAACATACCCAGCAGCGGTACAGTAGCTCTCAGCTGCAGCCACACTTTGAAAAGAGATCCCAGTGCCTGCTCTGTATTAATGTTTTCCGTAACGAATAAACCCATTTTCCGATGAACAGGCCGGGTTTCTTTCCAAAGTCAGCTGAATTTAACAGGACCCTTCTCCATCTCGCTCTCCCTCTACCTCTCTCTTTTCTCAGCGATGGTCTGGGTGGTCTGGGGCTACCGGGGCTGTGTGCACCACGCGTCTGGCCTGCGCTTCCCCCTGCTTTTTCACCTCTCTCTTAAGCTCGCCTTCGAGGAGAGGGCAGGCCCATAGCCCACAGCACAGAGCCTGCCGACCGGCAGCCCTCGGCGTTGGCAAATTTCGTTCAAATCGTGCAAGCTCCAGCCGAGAGGCTGCTGCTCGCCAGCTCTCCCGGGCTGGGGTCGAGGGTCCTGCTAACCGAGCAGCACGTCGCCTGGGAAGCCCAGCGGGCAAAGTGAGGCGCCTCTGACGAAGAGAGCTGCCTGCTGTGAAAAATGGTCCCCCCAATAATCGCTTCCTTAGAAAAAGAAAAGAAAGAAAAAAAACCCTGCAAGGCTGAGCTGTAGCTTCCGATTTAGGGAGAAACAGTGTGAGCTAAAGCTTGAACCCAGCAGTTTGGTAAGTTCTTGGTAGAGAAGATAAAGGCTGCTGCACTGGGTCAGACCAGCTAACCTTGTAGTCTGCTTAAAACAGTAATGACCGCACCTGCGTGCTTAGGGCAAGTACGCGCAGATCTTTTTTGCTGGATTCCCCGTACGGCAATGCAAAGACTTGGTTTTCAGGAGATAGATCGAATCTTTGCTCTGCATTGTCCCAGTCAACTCTTCCGTGAGTTTGTCTTGCCGCTTTCCAAACCTTTCAAGAGCTTTGACGCACCACAGAGACAAATTCTGCAGTTTAAATGGGATTGTTTGCAAGCATGTGATCACATCTGGGATAATCCCAGTGTCAGTAGGATGTGCAATCATGTTACCCACTGTGTAATCAAAGCAAAACAGCGCACGCTGAATTTTCCAGATATAGCATTTGCCTTGGGGTTGTTGCTACAGTAAAATAATGGGTTTTTTTGGCTTCTGGAAGTGCAAAATGACCTACTGTGGGTGGCTGGTTTTTGTTTTTTTTTTCCCCCTGGTATTCTTGTGGCTTCCCACTGGGGACTTGCAGTCCCTTTTTGTAGTTGTGATTCCCTCTGAAACAGGAGGAAATTCCCACAAAAGCGCCTGAACAACTATGGTGTGTTAGGTACCTGGGCAGCCCGGCACCCGCTGGGGTACAGCGGGGTGGGAGGTGAGCAGGAAGGAGAAGAGCGCTACGGGACTGAGCCGTGCAAGGGGAGATGCACAACCTGACTTCTGGGGTGGCTCTGCCCACGCCTCCTCCGTCTCATGAGCAAAATAGACCAAAAGGACTTTCAAGCTCAAAGAAGCAGGTCTCAATAGAATATAAACTGGAATAAATCTTTCCAAAGAGAACTCAAAGAGACCAGCTGAGAGAGGACAGAAATAGAAAGGGTTTATGAATGAATCTCCCCTCACCCGCGGTGTCTCTGCAGGCGGGTTCCTGTTTCCTGGATCAGTTTCAGGTTGCTCAGGGGCTTTCTGGGTTGCAATAAGCTCTGTGCAGTCCCCTCTTCACCTGCAGAATCCTTTTCTTTGCATCCGCTTGGACGCCTGCTGATGCCTGTCGCCTCTCTCAGCCCCCTTTTTGCTATGATTTTGTCAGGCCAATACTTCTCTCTTCCTCTCCCAGTTGTGCCCTCAGCTCTCCCTTCTGCCCACCCCACTTTTCAGCCTTGGAGATTTCCCACCCCTGAGCAGGTCCAGCTCCCGCACCAGAGGTGCTCCTGCCGCTGGTGGCACCAAGGTACCCTGTGCCCGAATTCGCTGCCTGGCTGAGCGGTTCTTGACACCGGCAGCCACAGCTTGTGCCGAGGTGCCGTGGGTGAAGGGCCGGCTGCCAGAGGTGCGGGGGATGTCACCTGTGCTTGGGCTCACAGCAAGCCCTGGAGCCACCACCTCTGCTGGGCAGAGATGGCGTTGCCCTCGTCCCTGAACTCTGCAAGCACTGAGGGCACCAGGCTGACGAGCATGCTTGTCAGAGTATGGTCTCTGCAACACTGACAGTGCAGCAATTACTGGAAACCTCAGCCACGTGTTTGCTTTTGGAAAGGGCTTTTCAGGAATTTATTATCTCTGCAGCATGGTGCAGCCATCTTCTTAAAATTAGACTCTTTATTTAGAGGGGTCTTTAAAAACATGCGATACACTCACAGTCAGGCTGGGGTTTTATTCTTGATACTCTTCTGTAGGTTGGCTGGTTGTTTTTTTTTTCTCTTTGTAGATTTAAGCTTGCAGTTTGGGGAGACTTGTGGCCTTGAAAACTAGTCAAACTTTCTCCTGCGGAGAATCAAGGGCAGTAAGACTGTTGTTGCGGTGTCTATTGAGGCACTGACCCAAAGGTAACAGTGAATAATATCCCTAAAAGAAAGAAAGCTGGAAAATGAAAACTGTATTTTTTTTTAATTCCTCATTAGTGATTCTACATAAGGGATATAAACCAATTCGGATAAGCTCCCCTACAAATGTCAGGAGGAGCAAACAAGCCATCATTCATGACGACGAATGGTTGCTACCTAGCAGGCTGCTATCACACTGAGCCAAGGAAAAATGGCCTGCTGTCATGCCTCGTTTCTTGACTACTCCAGCCTGATGGCCTGGCTCGGCTCTCAAAGCAAGAACAGGAGTCCCATTCCTGGTGCTCTTGGAGGCGCTGCACACTTGCTGGGGCCATCAGGGCTCAATGGGGCTCTCTGGGAGGGACCACCAGGCAAATCCCTGCTCAGGCAAGGAAGGGGCAGGGCACAAACCTTAGGCAAAAACGGCCCCCAGCAACAGTGTACGCGTGAGACAGCTCCAGACAAAGCTGACCTATGCTTAGAGGACAAGGCAAACTGCGCTGAGCCCTGCTGTGGGGTGACTGCCACAAGCCATTTCTGCTCTCTGTGTGTCTGCTCCCATATGCCGCTGGGGTTTAAAAGGAGGATCGTTGTCTAGATACTTTCTTAAGGCATGGGGGGGAAAAAGCACACCTCTGCACTTCTGTGACCTGGCAGGAGTTCTTGTAGCAATGAAGGCTATTCAATGGGATGCAAGTGTCTCACACTGTCACACGCTTTGGCTAAAACATACCTCTCCAGCAAGAGCTGGAGCATGGTATCTAGCAGGAATTGGAAACGGGAGTTCTGGCAGAGCTGGTCATACTGGCCCCCCTTCTGCTCATTTGTTCCCTGAGCTTACTGGAAGTGAGAGCTCTGTCTTGGCTCTAGTTGTGAATTAAGACAATTTTGGAAACAATTCTACCTCTAATGACACCTACCATTCATCTACCCTTTTTGCCTAGGGTCTATCTGACAAGCAGAGAACTTGTTCCTCAAAGTTTTGAGTGTGATGGCTGGCTTTGAGCACTAAAAAGCAAAAAAGGATCCCATGCAGGCCAATACAGGCAGGTGCCAGCAGGAAACGTAACCTAAGGAAGCCATGCTTGGAAATTTGCTTTGAATGGAGGGGAGAAGAGGAGGTGGAATTTTAGGTAATGTCACTAGATATTGCTATTCAGCAAACTACAGGGACCTCAGAGGTACCTTCCCTCTCTGTGCAGCAAAAGGAATCTGGATTGTCATAAATGCTGTTTTCAGCTGGTTGGCTGCAGAAGATGAATTCAGAGTTGATTAGGTTATGAGACAGTATGCTTAGGAAACAGACTTCATGGAGCCACTTCATGGAGCCTGTCCTAGATTTGTGTACGGTAGATGTGATTTCAGACTTTGGCAAGAGTAAAGAGTGACTGTTTGTGTGAAGAGAAAAGAGTGAGTCCCTCTGTGCAAGCAGGGACTGCTTTTTTTCTTTACGTTTTTCTTCTTTATATTGGTTCCTCTCACAGGGAAATAGTCCAGGCCTCACTTTTTCACACCTGTCATGGTGAGTACTTGTAAAACATTCCCGTGAGTCCAGCAGTAACGTTGTACAATATCATGTCTTCTTTAGACCTTAATATCCATATTCCCCTCAGTGTGGCATTCTTTTTTCCTTCCCCAGGGAGCATGGTGCGTGAAGTCCCATAAGGTTGGGACCTTGCCCAGCACCCTGTGCTGTTGTGGTGCTGCAAGGTAACGCTCTCCTTGGCACCACCAGGAAATATTCCCCAGTTGCATGACTTCCTGCAGTGCTGGGGAACACAGGTAGGATCTGGAGAAGGTGCCTCCTTAGACAGGCAATAGCAGTTTGTTTCCACTTTGAACCATTACCCTCATCATAACTCTGTTTGTTCCTGCTTCTGATAAAGTTAAATTCAGAAAAGTTCTGCCCAACCTACACTTAGCCCACAGGCTGCTGCTCCTGCCTCAGATCTGTGTCTGTCTGAAAATTTGTCCGTCTGGTTTCCCTCCCCGTCTGTCAGCTAATAGAGATTACTGACTGCCAGCAGCGCTGGCTCGAATGTCCTGAACAACATTTCCACTGCTGGAGGTGGTGCATGGTGCACCTGCTGGGATGGCAACAAGGAGAAAGAGCCCGTGCAACACCCTGTGCAGAGAGAGGAACGCGTCCTTCAGTTAGCCTCAAACTAAAATATGTCCCACACCAGACCAGATAGCTGTCCAGGACACTACACTTCCCCTGTAAATGTGCCCATATAGCTCAGGTGATGCTGAACAACCTGTGCTGGACTGGAAGTGTCCCTGGTATGGGCTCCTTATTAAACTACTATTGTATGGCATGAAGGAGGAAGCTGTAGTTTAGCCCATATACAAAGGATTTTCTGTCACTGCCCTGAGGAGAGAAGCACCTTTTTTTACGTAGTGTAAGATATACACCCCAGGTTACTCCAGCTGGCTTTTAAAGACACCATGACCGCAGTATGCAAGACCATGAGTCTGGAACGAGTCATTACCGCTTTGAGCTGATGAACTTCTAGCATCCGTGGTGTGTGCAGAGGTGGAGGGGAGCAAAGCATTGTTGCAGGTGCATATGTCCATTTAGATGACCTGTTTCCTACTCTGAATCATCAAAAGGGAGAAGATAAATCTAATTCTTTGGAACGGACAACCGTGACGTAAAGGAAGTAAAGAGCTTAAAAAATGCTGTCTGTTGAAAGGAAATATTTCATGCGGGAACATGAAAACCCAGCTGTAGATCCAGCATAGCATCCCCCCAAAGTGGGTTTTATGTAGCTCTTTCCTCCTCCTAACTGACTTTGAAAATGCATAGTCCCGTTTCTAATGGTAAAAAGCCCTCCACACTACTCCAGCCCTCAATTATTGCATGAAGATAACAGCAAAAAAGGAAAATGCCACAGTGAGTTTGGAGGAAGACCTTTTGAGCTGAGATTTAAGATTAGCCTCTGCTAACCCTGGAATGACCCAGTGAAATTTACCTAAAATTGGCTGGGGGGTTTCTTTGTTCTTTCATTCAAGTCGAGGACTGTGAGCTCCTGCCATGAATGTGAGGGACTTCGGTTGGGACTGCTGAACTCTTCTCTCTTCCAGCTCCATGCGATATCTAATATTTCAAAGCAGAAAGCTTCTTGTCCTGCCTGAGTGGCTGTTGCCTGCTGCCAGGAGAACCACAACTAGCTGGTCCTGCCACTCGTGCTCACGTGGCATCTCTACCCAGTGCTAGGGAGCTTCATTTTTAGGGGCCAGCTTTCCCCTCTGGGGAGAGCATCTGGTCTCCTACAGACTTTCAGAAAGATTGTAGGAAATTTAAAACTTTGGGTCCTCTGTCAAATGGGGTTGAAGCTGTCCAAAAGTTTGAAAGTTATTCTCCCTCTTCCTTCTTCCCTCCTTGGCAGTGAGACTGCATGGGAAAAGAGCCTACGCCACTGATTGCAGGAATGGTAAGATGGAGAAAGAGATGTTCAGCAGTTTGTTGTATTGACAGCTAAAGGTGGCCAAACCTGTTCTTCTGGATTGGTTTTTGCATGTATATGAATGAAATGCCATTAAAGATAATGAGTTGTCATATAAAATCCTCTTTGTGATGAAAAGGGGATCCTGGCTTGGATCACTGTGTTAAAATTTTCCCTGGGTCAGATCATCAGTTCTGCAAAAGCATGTTGCAGAGGCATCAGTCAAGACAATCGTCAGGGTGTGCCTCCAGATTTTGCTCTGTGCACGCTCTTGTGATTCCTAACCTCATCTCAGGGCAGGCTCCTTCAACCGCAGTGCATGGTAAAGGTGTGATGGATGAAGAGGACAGCACTATTGTAATGTCTAATGAAAAGGTGCAAATGCAGTGCTGGTAGCTCTGAAGACTGCCCGCAGTCTCCAGTTATTGCATCCTGGACGGTTCTAGGAATAACATGCCATTACTAATTTGTAGTAACACATAGCTTCTAATTTATTGAAATGGTTTGGGGGTTTTCTTCTGTTTAAAATGAATGGAAAAACTACATAATTAATCTGCTTGCAGCTCATGTTGTATCAGAGATGGCTTTGAGTTTAGAAGGATATTGACTCCTCCAAAGTGTCAAAGCACGTACTCTAGCGCTTAGGGAGGATGCTTGGCTAAATCCAGTCTGCTTTTCTCTCTGATAGTCTGGCCAAGAGGAAACGCGTGGTCTTTACACCAGAGATGAGATTTGTTACGCCGAATGGGTGCAATAGAGAGTGGAACTGCCAGGGACTTACCACATCAATTATCTGCAGCAAAGAAAGCTGAAGCTCAACTACCAGAGGTTGGGAGTCGTTCACCACAGGTCGTTCAAGACGACTGTAGTTTCTCAGCAGATCTCTGTACAAGCGTCTCTGGCCTTCACCCTGCTGAGAGACTAAGGGAAAAGAAAGATGGTTAACATCTGTCATTCAGATGGTCACACAGTCCATGTTGTTTGTTTGCTTGAAAAAATGTCTCTGAATGTCTTTTTAACTTGAAACCGGTTTCCTGAAAAGTAAGGATCTCTAATTCTGCCCATAGGGGTGCTGACAGAGCTTTTCTGTCGTGCGTCAGTCACACAGAAAAACTGGACTCAACCGGGAACCCTCCTGCTGATGGTGCAGGGAGACCAGGCTCTGAAGCCAAAGGGCACCTTCTTGGAAAGCGGCCAGAGGGCTCTTATTTGCTGCTTCCAGAAACCAGCTGCCACGGAGCCGGAGCTGGTGTCATTACCTGAACATACCCTGTGTTTACCTAGCATCACTGACAGGTCCTGTTAGTACCTGGAGCCCTTCTCCGTGCATGTTCAGGAAGCAAGGGTTTGTCCCCAAAATGGGTGCAGGTGCAGATGCTCTGGGCTGTGACTACCCGGGCTCTACCTAAGAGCTGCACCAAACGGGGTGAGGCTCAGAGGCTGCATGTTCGCTGAGGCCAAATTCATCCTGCCAGCACGAGTGTGTACTCCCTGAGTTGTCCCTGCCAAGGAATCTGCACTTTGTATTATTATTACTTTGGAACAAAGCTTTTTTCTTTTTTTTTTTTTTTCTTATGCGCTGCAGCTCCTAGAGTCTTGTGTGTGACTTTTTTGTAACACGTGAGCAGAGCTTTTCACAGTGACCCTGGGACTCTTCTAACAGTGGTGAGATGAATAGCTTTTGACAAGCCACACAAACTGTAACAACCAGTTCCTCCTTCCCCGGTCCCCTGATGCGCTCAGCGAACCCTGCAAGCCTGGGGCAGGCTGCTCTCCACCACAGCAGCGACGCCTTTTAAAATTAGTAATATCATTCAGTTTATAAATGTCTTTAATTAGTGTTCCCTTCAGTGTTCCTGATGCTGGAGGGATCTTTGTGGCTGTCGAGTATGACGGTGCCTAGTTAGCAAGGAGGGAGGGTATTTTTATTTATTTTGGTGAGTTATACCAACATGTCATCTTCATGGGCCTTTTATGCCTTTGAATAATATATTATATGGTCATGGAGAACCAGAGAAGCAGATGTAACAGAGCTGCTCCAACATTTTCACTCTCTTTGAAGACAAGCCCTGGCCACAGTTTCTCTACTCCACCAGCTCTGGCAAACTTCCCTGCTAGGAAATTATTTAGATCCTCTGTTATAATTTTAGTATGTAACCCCCTGCCTCCCTTGCAAGGTCCTTGTGTGGGAAGGAGACCGGTGAAGATCACATCACATTTTCCTTTGGAAAGAGGGCCCATGCTCCGAGCCAACGCGCTGCCCTCTCTCTCCCTGCACCATGTCACGTTGCTGTGCTTCAGGGAAAGGATGACCACCTGCACCATGCCTCATCCTTAGCACTCCTGTCGTGTTCACCTTTAACCTCCCTTTGAAACAGTCTACCTCAGCTTTTACTATCAAAACGTGCCCTTTGCCAGGCTCTTCAGGTCGCCGCTGCAGCTGGTACCATCGCTGACGATGTGCAGTAAACCATCCACCCCAGGGGGCTGACGGGGGAGATTTGGGCACAACCCTTTGCTGTGTACCCCGGGCAGCTGACTTTGCGCTGTGTGCTCCAGCCGTGCTGTAACCGGGCCCCTTGCCCCGATAAACCTTGCGAGCTGAAGTAACCCAGCACGAGATGTTTGCACCCGGTCCTCCACCCCTTCTTCACTTCTCCCTTCTGCAGCGTGGTCCTGTTACTTGGTGACCTCTTGTATCTGCAACTGTTAACATAGCCCAGCTGATCTGTTCTGAGCCTGCTGAGCTGGTGCTCGTTGCCATATGTTTGTGTGCTCTTTGGTTTTGTTTACAAAATTGCGTAGGTTCAGAAGCGGTGGAGCCTTTGTGGTCTCCTGGCAAATTGCCGGGGCGGCTGTTGGTGTTGCAAAGGCTTCGCTTGTCTAATCAGGCTGCTATATCCCCATTGCAGTGGCTCTGGAGCAGGAATGGAGAAGGGCAACAGGTCAAAACTGTGTTTTTATAAACTTCTTTCAATCTTAAAATGCTTAGTGTTTCATACTCCGGAGAGATTCCTGCTTTTTATCCCTCTAGTGCCTGTGCTAGTGCTTTGTGACATTACATCTCTGAGTGCTAAGTGGAGTGTTTGCTGGTGATGGGGAAGCCGAGGCCTCTCGGGAGCAGCGACAGGATAAGCATTACTGCTGCCAACCCCCCAGCCACAGAAATCTCTACCTCAGTCCCTGGCACTGTGAGCTCCCTGGTGCCTGATATGAAATTTTAAACGAGGCTGGAAGTTGGAAGCCAATTTTTAAGGTTGCCAAGTCAGTCTCCCAAAAGCAATGCCAGACTTACCTGCCTAGGTCTGTTGTGAGAGAGTCTTTACCTGCAAATAACTGCTGGTGGGCATTAGCAAGCAATGCTTGCTTGATGCAGGCCCCTGAGGAGCAGAGAGCCTCTTATGACCCACAGCTTCAGCCAGTGCCCCCCTTATTGCTGAATTAGCTTTGAATCAGCAGGAAAAAAAAAACTATATCTCATTAAAAATTCAGGGAAGAGGAGTGGATGCTGTTTCTCTTAACTTTAGTAAGGCTTTTGACAGTGTCTGCCGTAACATCCTCATTGACAAAGAGATGAAGTATGGACAGTGGTGAGGTGGAATGAAAACTGGCTAACTCCCAAGCTCAGAGGGTTGTGAGCAGCAGCACAAAGCCCAGCTGGAGGCCAGTCACTAGTGGTGTCCCCCAGGGGCTGATACTAGAGGCAATACTGTTTAACGTCTTAATCAGTGATCTGGATGATGGGACGGAGGGCACCCTCAGCATATTTGCAGATGGCACAAAACCCAGAGGAGTGGCTGGTACGCCAGAGGGCTGTGCTGCCGTTCAGAGGGACCTCAGCTGGCTGGAGAGATGGGCAGAGAGGAACCTCATGCGGTTCAGCAAAGGGAAGTGCAGAGTCCTGCACCTGGGGAGAAATCACCCCATGCACCAGTACTTGCTGGGGGCCCCCCTGGGAGTCCTGGTGGGAAAACAAGTTGAATATGCACCAGCAATGTGCAGTCATGGCAAAGAAGGTCTATGGCATCCTGGGCTGCATTAGGCAGAGCATTGCCGGCAGGTCAAGGGAGGTGATCCTTCTCCTCTACTCAGCACTGGTGAGGCCGTATCTGGAGTACTGTGTCCAGTGCTGGTCTCCTCAGTGCAGGAGAGATACGGACATAGCAGAGCAAGCACAGTGACAGGCCATGAAAATGGTGAAGAGGCTGGAGCATCTGTCATATGAGGAGAGGCTGAAAGAGCTGGGACTGTTCAGCCTGGCGAAGAGAAGGCTAGGGGGGAACTTATTCATGTGTATAAATACCTGATGGGGAATATAAAGAAGATGGAACAAGGCTCTTCTCAGTGATGCTTGTGACAAGAGACAATGGGCATGAATCAAAACACAAGAAATTCCATTTAAACGTAGGGAAAAGAAAGCTTTTTTATCGTAGGTGTGATCAAACACTGAAACAGGTTGTCCAGAGAGGTTCTGTGGTCTCCATCCCTGGAGATATTCAAAATCCAACTGGGCACAGCCCTGGGCAACCTGCTCGTGCTGCCTCTGCTTGGAGCATGGCGTTTGGACTAGGCAATCTCTGGAAGAGCCTTGGATTGCCTTCCAACCTCAGCCAATCTGTGGTTATGTAAAAATTTTCTTTTGATGGTGTCTCCTAGCCCTATGCCATGGGAGTCGCCTCAGTTCTGGTGCTTCTGCACATTGGAGTTCCTGGCCTTGCAGTGGAGGGATTCATCAGCGTTGGCTTACTGAAGTCTGACAAGTTGCACGTAAAGAGAAATTGAAAGAGAGAAGATGAAGAACTAGAGTGACCCCTGGCAAAACATCATCGGGGTGGAAACCCAATCCTGTAACCTTCTACCTAAAATAAAGAAATAACTGACTGTTAATACAGATCTTTTTCTTGGATAATGCTTGTGAACATCGCAGCAGCGAAGGCCATTCAGTAGGAACAAATCTAGTCTGATCAAGGCTTCTACCTACTGTTATCTTTCTCTGGGCAAAGGTGGTGATTGTTGCTGTACTCCTTTTGGACACCTGGTAGCATAAGGTGCATGAGCCTGCTGATGGCAGAGAGAGCCTGGGGAAGGAGCTGTGCTCGGAATAACACATGGCCGGCGTGGCTGCAGTGGTGCCAAGGCAGAGGGCATCCTCAGAGAGTTTGCTTATAGTAAGTCTAAGAGGTAATGAGCATGTGCAAAAGTGGCCTCCTGTCACAGAGTGAGGTGAGCTCTGTTTCTAGTGGGAAGAATAGCAAGTATTGACAGACTCTGCAGTAATGTGCTTTGGATGCTAAAGGGCTCTCTACTTTTGTGGAAAGGGCATCAAAGCCATCTGTGGCTCGGAGCTGAAATAAAAAAAAAAAAAAAAGAAGAAGCTGGACATGAAGCACAGATTTCATTTCTAGCAGAAAATGTAGCAAACATCTAGAAAAAGGGCTGCTCCGTCTTGGTGTCCTCACATCAGGGCTGCTGGATGTCTTTCTTGAGAATTTGCTTAAACCAAAAAGCTGCTGGACTAGATATGGGGTGATTAGGTGACATGCAATGGCCTGAGATAGGCAGCGCATCAGGTCCCTCTAGCTTTACTCTCTGATTAACCTGAGTGGTGGATCCCCTAAACTGCTCCTACAGTTTGCAGACACCTGGAAGGCACAAGGCCAATTAATTAATCCATGGCAGGAATGGGGTCCCCAGACAGCTGTGTGAAGAGCTTTATGAACAGTAGAGGTAGTCATGGAGCAGACTGATTTCTTAGGTACCTCTTCGAATCTCTTCTCTCTCTCCCGCAAAGAAGTCTGCAAGAAGCCCACACTGTGATGCCCACTGTTTGAGCGACATGATCGATAAACTGCTCTCAAAATCTCTTGGGCACACGTGCTATTATCGAATTGTGTCTTTCTTTCTAGCACGGAGTTGATGTGAGTAGCACAGCAAGGTAACCTCCTAGGAACTGTTTCTCTATTGCAGTATGCTACCTTCTCCTCTCTACCAGGTAAATTTTGGCCCCTCCAAATGTATTACTGTGAGACCAGGGAACTTCGCAGGGAGGATGCTGCTGTGGCCTCTGCTGGATCAGGGAGTCCTGTGATAGGGAAGATGAACTTGTAACAAGGAAGCAGGAGGTGGCAGCTTCCCTGTGGGCTTATTTCTGAGGTGCAGATCTCCTGCTTTACACGCCTGTGAATAGCTGTCCTTCTCCTCCTTCATTCCCCTGCATCATGCCTGTCTTGAATTATTTGGGCAGAAAAGAAAGCAAGCCACCTTGCTGTTAGCTTACAGTCTGGGCTGTCTCTCCTTCCACATGCCTGGTCTGCACAGGGGATTTCATCATCTTCGTCAAATGCGGACATGCTGCAATGTCCAGCCAGGGTTAGGCAAAGAGAGGAAGAGTTAAACATGGGATCTTTGTGTCTTAAAAAAAATCAGCAGAGCTTTGGTAGCTGAGCTGCAGAGACCTCCTTAGAGCAAACCTGGAAGCAGGTTAATACTTGCATCCAGCTGTTTGGGTAAAGTGTGGATCAGTATCTAGAAGGAGAGAGGTGTCTCTGATGGGGCTTGCACAGGTAGTTTTTCGCAGTGACTTTGAGCCTTCGTGCTATCTATGAAGGGTTTTGAATTCTCTGAGACAGTGCAGTTTAATTAGGTCAAGCTGGAGCTGGCTGATGTCAGCTCCAAGTCAGCAGCTGGGCATGCCCAAGCTCAAGTCTGGACCAAACTCCCCATGCCCTGACGCCAGTGATGGTGAGGAGAGCTGTCTCAATTGGCCTGCATGCTTTGTGGCTTGCTTAGGCATGATGATCTTGATGCGACTCAGATATCTGATCTGGCGGCACAGCTGAAAATCAATTTTGGGGCGGTTTTTTGTTTTTTGTTTTTTTTTTTAATAAAAACCTCCCTGGGCCCTGGGGCAAAAGTCCAGTTCTTGCCAGCTTCCCAGTTTCGTTCCAGAAGTGGTCTGCTCCTTGACTGAGCGTCACTGGTGTGGCTCACAAAATGGCTTGCTGCACACAAGTATTTATTAAATAAGGCAACGTCACCAGGGGGTTGGGTGGAAGGGCATGGATTCCCAAGATGTTCTGAGCAACATTAACTGTACTTATTGATCATTCCTTCTCTTGTTCATGGTGTTCCTCAGTTCCTGTGATATCATTGCTGTGGTACTTATTCACTCCCCTTGCACTTTGTGCAGATACTCCACCACATCTGCATACTTTGTTTCTCTCTCTGTACTGTTCTTTTGCCACATTCCTGCTGCTCTTTTCTTTTTTATTACTGTTTCCTAAAGGAAATTGAGGGGAATTCTGGCCTTTTCTGAAAACCAGTGTCCTTATACTCATAGATCTTATTATGTTTCGTTGTATAATGAATGCCTGCAATCTCAGTATGACTGGAACATTTACACAGCAAAAAAGCATGAGGAAAACCTTTGGGTATCATCAGAGCTGTCTAACTCCTAGAACCTCATATATTTTCCTAAAAACCTGCAGACTTTTATGAGGTAACTAACCCTCTATTATTTACCTCTGCTTAGCTTATCGCTGAACTCTTACAGGGATTTTAGTTATTTCTTCGGGAATGCATGTGGAATGGTCACAGAGAGATAAACAGCATATGCAATAATCAATTATGGGGGGAAGTAACAGGGGTAATATCACTGAAAATGCAGGTTATTTCACAGGCAACTTCATCAGCATAAATAATTGAAATTGCAGTATCTCTTACCAAAACGTGGCGTGCTTTACTGCTTTGGTAGCTATAAGAAAGCATTCACCTTAGTTTGTGTATTTTGCAGATTTCGGAGAACGTAAAGCATCTCACTGCCATATGTCACTTAATCCCCAAAGACACAGATGTGTCCCATCTGCTTTTGTTCTTACGTGCAGGGTTGTTGCTTTTGTCTGGGGCTGCAAATGCATTATTTCTTTCAGCGTCCTTGGCTTTAAAACGTATGCCATCACACTAGGTGAAGAGTACTCGCACGGGAACCAAGGGCACGGCAACAGCTGCCTCCAGCCTCCGTGTGTGTGGTGCATGTTTGTGTGTTTGGGTATTTGAATACTTCTCCCATTTAAAACCTCTTTTTAATCTACTTCCCTTCTGCATAATCTTTGATTCTAATCTTTGGTTCTCACTGTGCAGATTGTTTCTGCGTCTTACGCTCAAAACTCATTAGGTACCCAGAGAAATCTAAGAAATGCCATATTTTCCTAGGCAAATTGTATCTAATCTTCCTGATATTGGCCATTTCTGTTTGATTATACCAGTTAAAGGACTCCTAGTAGAAATGGGTATTAAAGGGTATGTGACAAAAGGTTTCAACTCAGAGACTTGAGGCACATGACAACGTGCTAAAAAGAGAATGTAGGCCATTACATAGTGAAAGAACGGATTATTTTTTCAGTGGTTCCTGCTGGCTTGGTGCAGGTGTTTTAAAGACAAGGATATATGTGTGAGGTGAAGAGACATGTGTTAGGCTATTACCAACATTGGCATACCTCTCCAATATAGAGTAGTTATCTAAACTGCTTCATTGCTCTGGAACAGAATCGGAAAGGGAAAAAACCTGTATTGTTAGTGTACTGCTTTTTTTCATTAGCTCCATACAATACGAGTGTAAGTGCTACAGTACTAGACGTAGAGCAGCATGGGAGCAGCAGATGGAGGAGCAGAGGAGCGGAGGGGGACTCACCTAGCTGAGACACGTCACAGCAACCCTTGCCAGCTATGCTGGGATTTTGCGGGGAGGAGCAGTAAATGAAATGGCACAGACCATAAAATCAAACGCAGTTCTCCTAGGTAATATACTTTCGTCACAGACTTGCCTTTACTAGGCAGAAAAAAACATTCCTTTTCTCACAAGTCGCAGGTGAGGGACCTTGCCTCAAAACCCTTGCCTCAACGTGATGTTCCTGAGGCAGATGTGATAGCGTTGAACAGCTCGGGGCGATGCAGATGTCAGGTCAGAGTGAAAATGCTCCAAACGGCCGTGTCGCAGAAACCAACCAGCCAGTGTGTCCAAAGGTGTTGCAGTGATCTTTCCCTCTCCTCTTCATGACAGTCAGCTGCAGCGGTGGTTGTCCTGGAGTTGGCTGCTTCCTGAAGGATGCATTTTTGTCTCTGGAAGGGCAGCCTTGTCCACCTGCAAGCTGTTCTGCACAGCCATCCTCAGCAGCAACAGTACTCAGAATGAAATGTTCTTCATTCGTCGGTGGCACCTTCCGCCCTCTTCGGCGTCACCTGAGCCCCAGCTGTTGCCCGTGGGCAAGGTGAGAGGGCTGGGAGATGTGAATAGACGCCTTCCCAAGACCTGAAATGGTTTCCTGCTCAGGGCGCAAAACTTACATAAAACTCCCCTGGACCACATTCAGCCCTGTTTTAAGGAGCGCTGCTGAGCTTCTCCCGAGCCCGGCTTAACGCGCTGTTGGCCTGCGTGGCAGGTGCTGTGCTGCTGGCTGGCTGGTGCCAATCCGGAGGTTTTGGGCAGCACAAGTGACTGCAATCAAGGGACTTCTCTAAGAAGTCTGCGGCTGTAGTAGTCTAGGTCTTCAATGACAAGGGGAAGTCTAAATACAGGCGTGAAAATTCCCAGCAGGGAGTCTGAATTTATTTCACTCTGAAAATGGAAGCTGCTTTTCAGATGGTCTTGATGAGTGAAATCGCTGGCTCGGAGCAAATTAGACTTGTGGCCAGTCAAACAAGTGTCTGCAGATACCTGATGCAGGGCACTCACAATTGTGAGAAGTGCTTTGTTTTGGCTGATTCAGCGCAGATTAGCTTATGTGCATATCTAGTGGCTGAATATTAGCTGTATCATGAAGTAAGGGCTGTTTTTCCCCCAGTTTCTGAATGTCACGGGGTCTTAATAACGCCTGAGTGTTTGTTAGTTTTGATCTGCCCCTGTTTTCAGGATGCCAGAAGCAACTACCTCTTCTTCAGGTACAAGCCTGGAGTCCTGGTTTTGCTGGAATCTGCGGGGGTATGAAACATATGGCTTTCCTTGCTGTACTCTGCCAGGCAAACCGGTATTGACTGACTGACTCTGATCCTCACCAAGAGGAGCAATGAAGCACAGTGAAAATAAGGCACTTTCAGGCAATGGGAGAACTTGATTTGGACTTGACTTTAGCCTCTTGGGATCAAACCTTTGGTAACTCCAGTATAACGGTCTGAAATTATGCCAGTGCAAACAAAACAAAATTGGTGTCCCAAGTGTCCAGGTGGAGTAAAACTGTCATCTTGTGATTCAGGAGCAGATGTCTGCACGTGTGAGACATTTGCTGCTGTAAGAGATCCGAATGAGCCTGAAAAGTGAAAAATGGCCCCATGCTGTCTGGCCTGCTCTCTTGCATGCCCTCCTGTCCCCGAAAGGCTGGTGTCATTACTGGCTGGCAGTCAGCTTGGCCCTTGAACAAAACGCTGCTGCAGAGGGTATGCTGCAGGGTAGCTGCTTGGCTTCCTTAGAAAGGCATGTCTTTTGCCTTGAAGCGACCGGCTGAAGGCAGAGTTGAAGGATAGAACGGGAGAAAACCTCATTTGGTGCAGAAATGTAAATCCTGAGCTTTGAAAGCCTGCTGGAAGAACCTAGCTGTAATTCCCATCGACACAGATATTCCGGGTACCTTGCATACGTTGACCAAGTTCTTTAGACTGGAGTTGCCATTAATTAGCATGTGTGAGATACTTTAACTTTGTGTTGTGGTATCAGCTGGAAGGTCCCACTGGGGGTGAGAGCCCCCTTGGGCTAAACCTCGTACAGCTGCTTGGTGGGAAGGTGTTGCCAACTGAAACAGGGAAGAGCGACTGCATGGCAACTTAACCCATAGGGATGAGCCCAAGCACCAATATCAAGCCCATGGGAAAGCTCGGAAGGAGCCTGGACTGGGGAGGAGGGCAAGGGTCTGCTTTGCAGTTGTTTGTGAGGACCTTGAAGCTTTCAATAAGTAATCATGAAAGCAGCATGAATAATGCTTTCTAGTCCTAGCCTTAGCTAGGGTGGACTACTGAAAATTTCCTGGATATGCTGTGGCTCCTTCAACCCCAAATCTGCTGCAGTGGAGTGAATCTGCAGCAGTGAGAGACGGTTTTAGCTGTGTGATTTGGCAAGCCCCTTCCTTTGTTTACAAGATGTGCTTTCCGGGATCCAAGGGCAAACCAGGCTTTTGTTTCTCTGAGAATTCATAGATACATTTTGACCTTGGAGAGGGTTTTTTTAATTAGCTTTCTATCTGGCTACAGTGGAACTGAGCCCTAGGAATACATGGATAGCCGTGACAGCTGTGCAGTGATTTGGCTCCTAGCATGTGTGTCTGGGCTGTGCACGTGCATGTGGACTCCTTCTGTCCCACCTGGAGGAGCACCTTCAGGGTTGCCTAGGAGTCTCTGACTTCCTGAAATTCCTAGGCCCTTTTGTCGATGGTATGTGATGCCTGTACAAGAACGGGTCTAATTCAAAGTTGCTGCCTGTTTGCCAGCTCTGAAGCTCTCAACTTGAAACTCGGACAACTGCAAACCACCTAACAACTATTTCTTTCATTCTTTATTTCCTCTTCCTATTGTTCCAGCCGCTCCTCCTCAGGCTAGATTTGAGTGTGCTGATGACTTTTCTAAAGTGGCACGATATTCAGGGAGAAATAATCCGTCATCTCACATGCCATGTTTCACCACCCTGCAGGCTCAAGATGAGGAATTTCTTCTCCGAAAAGGGCACAAGATGGCTAAGAATTATGGAATGAATTTTCTGAAACTCAATATGAACCCCTACATTAGGCTGCTTCCCGCCACACCCCAAACCTCCTGTCTCAGAGGAGAAGAAAACACTAAGCAGCAACCTCCTTTACGGACAACCTATATTCAGCCCCACTGAGCCCCCCCACTTCTGGAGTCATGTGTCCCACTGGGGCTCCTCAGGGCAGCACGAGGCAGACACTGTCTCGTGGAGTGAGTCTAGCTGAGGCCATGGAGACGAGGAGGGGCCTGGAGCATGGCATGTCCAAGGAGAGGCAGACAGAAACGCTTTTGGTTTTAGCCTGGGAACGAGAAGGTGAAGGGGAGCTCCCCTAGCTCTCTCCAGCTCCCGTGTGAGAGGGCACTGAGATGATGGAGCCAGACTCCTCCAGGAGGTGCACAGGCACAGCACCAAACAGACACAAGTCACAACACGGGGCATTGCCAGGGGACCAATGGAGAATTTTTTTCTCAGGAGGGTGCTCACCTCCCGAGAGAAGGGTTCAGCAAGGCTGTAGCATCTCCATCCTTGGAGATCTTCTCATCTCACTGCACAAGGAGCAACCGAACTGAGTTGTCCCTGCTGTGAGCAGGGGGTTTGGACCAGGTGACCTCTGGAGATCCCTTCCAGCTGAATTATTCTGCAAGTCTAGGTTTCTATATAGATGCGATCCTCTCTCACCCCAGCTGTGCTTTGCAATCTACCGCTTTATTTTCTCTCTTGATATGGTGGGGATCAAAGCGACCAGTGACTCTTTCCCACATAGTCTCAGCTGAACTTTAGGGAAGATGGTGTGCAGTCTTGTCAATCCCACCTGCAAACTGTGGCTTTAGGCTGTTATTTGAACAGCAGCAGACTTTCCAGCTGTCGCTGTGTTAGCCTCCGGCTATTAATAATTCCCATAATTCCCATGGCGAATTCAGCCAAAGGGAGTGGGCAGAGGTCCCTCTTGTCCTGGACAGTGGCATGGAAAGGAAGGCTTGACACCTCTCTCAGGGAACGAGGTGGGAAGGGTGAGCTCCTCACCATCCTCAAAGGGAAACGAGCTCTCCTTAAAATCTGTCCTTTCCTCTAAATCCTTTGTCCAAATCCAGCCTGCATTAAGGAGAGAAATGAGGACTGGTAACTGACCTGTCCTCACTCAACTTTCTGGAAGGTGAAAAGGACTGCAGACATCCATTTCAGTGCTCGGTGCACCACAACTCATAGCAAGTCATCCAGCTGACTACAGGTTATCTTTCCATTGCAAACTACTGGCTTAGTCATGAGCCCTGAGCGGGAAGACAATGTTATTTCCAGACACATCATCTGATTCTCACCTCTGACTTGTCATTTGCTGCTTTCCTCAATGCAGAAATTACTTGGTAAGCAGCACTTTTTCTGCAAGCCAGATTTGCTCAGGAGTGTACTCCAAACCAGCAACAACCTCCGTTCTACCTATTTTATTCCCATGGATATTACTCTTTCCTCTCTTCCTTAACCGGATTATACAGGGTCTCTGTGTAGTGAGCATCCTCTGGCAACCATGTTAGGAGCTGTGCAAATTGTTTAGAACTACTTTAAATGCATACTAGAGTTGGGGAGACATTATCTCTCTCTCTCTCTCTCCATGCTTATGACAAACAAGTAAAACTCTGTGCTAATCCTTGGTTCAGGATGTGCAGTGAAATTGAATGGATTTGGGGTACTTATGTCCCCTTGAAAACTACAGCCATCAGGCTTAGATGAAAATATTCCCTGCTGTGTGATTGAAGTAGCCACGCTCTCAGACTCTGGGAAGAGTCATTTCATCACGCCGGCACAAGAAGCAAACATGCTGTTCACCGTTCCCTCTGCACCATGGAGATATTAAATGGAGATTATCTTTCTGTGCTTGGAGAAGTTTTCAGCTGCTGACAAAATCATGCAATATGCTACTGCCATCACTAACTCATCCTCTTCCCTCAAGTCTTCGGAGAGCAGACCAGAGGGAGAAAAAAAGGTCTGGAGCTGTCTTTAAAAACTGAATCTTGTACCCGAAATGGGAACTTCTGCTTTGAGACGGTCAGATGGCCCCCGTGCTGAGCCTGGGCTGAAGGCTCCTCAGACACTACCTGGCATTGTCCCAAACTCCATGCAAATGCTACTTTCTTGTGCACTGTTACCTTTGTGGACTCTCAAACTCAGAGCACTATTCCAATAGGCAACTATACCAATAGGTCCTGGTGAGGTTGGGGCCCAGGCGCTTCTCCTGGATCCTCTCACTCTTCCTAGTGAGATTTGGGAACAGTTAGCACAGAAAGATGTAGCCCAGATCACTGTCAGCTACTGCGCATGAAAAGAGCTCCAACTTTCTTGGAGCCTGGCGACTTCTCACGAACAGGACCTGGGCCAGTGCCAGAGTTACAGCTGTGCCTACTGCAATGCAAAGCAGTAAATGTACATATAAGATTAGTGAGTTAACATGAAGTCTTCTTCACTGAAATGAAAAGTCGATCTCAAGGGGCATGCATGTGCAGCAAGTTGCTGTAGCAGACAGTAACACACAGCAGATCATCTCAGGAGACTTGCCTAGGACTTTGCCTGCATGTCTTAAATGTGTTGACGTGTCCCTGCCCATGGGACCCTGTGTGTCTGTATGCCTGAGCAGGCAGCTAGCATTGCTTGCTGGAGTGACCAGACTCTGGTGTGCATGCCCTTAGAGGTTATAGCAATGGCTATAATGGGCATGGACAGTAATTTCCCCTCTCTGCAAGGTGCATGTGTGGCATCTTTTCAACCAGTACAGAAGAAAAGACCTACTTGTTCAGGCACAAACCTTTCTCATCTCTTTCTATTTTCGACTTTTTCCAGATCCTTTGCAATCTTTTAAACTCTGTGTCATCCCAGGAACGCAGAGGATCCGGGGAACTGGGGTGAGTGTGGCCTTCAGCCTTCACTTAAGGGTGTGAAAGACTCTCAGTGATCTGACTTTTACACCAGGTGCTTGCCTGGTAACCTGTATGAGGTTCAAAGGTAGAGCTCTTCCGCTGACCACCTAAATTCACATGACTTTACATGGCACTCCATTAAGGCACAGGACTTCTAGCATGTGTCGGACTGGGTTTTTCCGAAGTAAACCAGTTTGCTCTACACAGTTCAGTGCAATTACATCAGTTCTACCGAGTTAAGGTCCAAAGTTTAAACTCCATATATTTAAATACCAGCCTTGATTCTTCCCTCTACAGAGACCTCTAAACCCAGGTCACCTCAGTCTAACTAGCTCACATTAAACAAATTGCAGCTTGGCAGCAGAATTGGGCTTTTTGAGACTGTCTTGCCAATGGTATTGCTGCTGCAAGAACAGCACCTGCTTGCATGGAAGTGAACCAAGGACAGTAGCGAAGATTTGCTCCTAGAGATGACCAGTTGTGCTCTAAGGTGATCACCAGGACTGGGCTAAGACCACAGAGATACAGGAAGCATGAAATGAGCGTGGAGTTCAACCCTGCGCTGTGAGTGAGCCAAAGACGAGCTGTTTTGCACAGGCTGAAGAAAACCAAGCCAGGCTGAGCGACTTCATCGCTTACGTCTGTAAGCTGGTTAGCTCGCTTGCAGCCTCGCCTGCTGTGGATGTGCCCCGTGCTGCTCAGCTCTTCCCTTCCCAGAGGGGTGGCAGCGGGGAAGCTCTGTCCTTCCCTTGGCTGTGCCTTGGCTGGGCTTTTGAAAGCCTCATGGCCAGAGGGTGGCTCTGCTGTTAGGCTGCACAGAGCAAGGAAACCAAGAGGTCTGAAGACCACACTGATGCTGCCTCTTGTGCTTGCACAGAAACCTGCCTGAACGAGCAGATGTGGGGGCAAAGGGGTGGTTGTTTTCACCATTCAAGGGTGCCGCAAATATAATTCTCAGATTTGCTGTCCAGTGCAGAGGGTGTTAGCCCATTGGGTAAATCGCTGGGCCTAAATACACTTGATTTGTGGCTCAACTTAATTCTTATTTCCCTGTGGCAAAGTGAAGGCTTGACTTTTTTTTTCTTTTTTTTTCTTTAAAACTAAAAGATGATGACAACAGGCCAGCCTACATTTCATGTCAGCTTTGGTCCTGTAGGTTAAGTTGGTGAGGAGTCTCGGTGCCAGGAAACCATGAGGAGGGGTCGTTTGCCACGACCGGCAGCCCAAGTTGGTGCTTGGCTGGAGCTGGTGTTAGGACGCATTTGGGAAGGAGGGCTGCAGCGCCCTAGCAAGAAGGGCATGTCTGCCAGGGCTCCCAGCGGTGGTGCAAGCGAAGCTGGGATGAGGCTGTCAAAGCAAAAAGTTGCGATAGGACTGAAAAAAGTGATGCAGGGATTTTTTTTTTTTCTCTTCTGGCTTATTTCCTGTCCTTCCCCCCTGCTCTCCCCCCCCCACCCCCAACTTTCCTGTCAAAAGGCCTTGGAGGAGGTTTTAGTAAGTAAGAAATTGTTATGAATTCTGTTGGAACAAGGCAGCAGCGTGCGAGAGTGATGTTAGTTACGACGGACTCGCTGTGACTTCCCCACGTGGGTGCAGTGGGTGATCCTGGGGGAGTTCATTCGCAGTGCCCTGTCAGAACGGCTCTGCTACGGATAACTTGCTAATAACATCTTTATTTTTTTCTCTTCTCATCCCTTGCTCAGTTCTTGGGGCTTTTCTTAAAAAAAAAAAGAAAGAAAGAAAGAAAGAAAGAACCTTCTATCCCTATAGAAGGGGGCATGTACAGACCATCCTGATCAGAGATTCATTTTGCTCCGTGTTAGCAGCTGTCTGTAAAAGTGCATACTTTTACATATAAACAGCTGGTAAAAGCACCTAATAACAAACTCTCTGAATTATTTATAAAAGCAGTTTGTGTCTTCACAAGCTGCTCAGAAAAACTGAGCGTTGGCCTTGATGAATTAGTGATTACACTGTATTTAAAAGGCAGTATTTTAACCACTCAAAGTGGCACGGCACACGAACTGAGTTACATCATAACTAGCTGCTATCAATCACCGGGCTGTTAGTTCAGCTCCTGGAGAAGCACAGAAATATCTTACAAAGAAAGAGAGCAAAGCTCTCGGTTAAGGGAAGTGGGGGAACACATCTCTGCAATACCTCTGCCACTTTAGGTAGCTGAAAAGTGGGGGTACAGCGGTGAAAGGTGCAGATGTTTTGCAGATTCATATAAGCTGATGAGGAATTATATGGGTGCAAGGGACACGTGTGGTTCAGTGCAACATCGTGTAGACGTCAGCTTCCTGTGCCCCTGGGCTTCTGGAATATGTGGACCATGTTATACTCTCTGCTTTAAAGAGACAATCCTCATTTCCCTGTGCAGAAATCGTGCATGACAGGACATAGTCCTGCACATCTGGAATACTCAGTGTTAGAACTCAGAGTTGCTGGAGGCAAACGCGTTTCACATAAAAAGCTGACCTTTTTAGGGAGTAATAAAAGCACACTTTGTGTACGATCCTGAATATCATTCAGGATTGTTGCAATTTCAGCTTCTCATTTAAAAATCCTTTATTAGCTTTACAAGCCTCCATGTTTCGGAAGGATAACACAGTCCCTGCTTTTGTTTGTAACACACTGGAACTTCGGGATGTACAGTTGGTCACACTGACAACTTAGACTACAAGACTACAATAATTTACATCATTTTGCATGTTTAAGTCTTACAGAATGATGCACAGAAAATAAACAGTTAAGAATTTTTCTTCTGGTCATATTTTCTTAGCAGAAAAACACCATTTCAGCCTCACACCTATAAGGCTCTAATAGCCAGCCTGTCCAGCCAGCAGTTACAGTTTCTTATTCCCAAAAAAGCACTAATAAGGTAAATCTCTAAAGGAGATCAAGAACATTTTCCTCTTGAAAATCATTCAATGCGTTTCAACCATTTCAATACATTTCTGAAAGGGAAAATAGCTGTTTTCATTTAAAAAAAATACAGCTCTTCCCTTCTTACGATGAGAAGGTGCTCAGTAGCATAAAATCCAAAGACTTAGTCAAACTGGTTACAAAACTCCCCTTAACTTCAGTGGGACCAGGACTGGATGCAGACAAAGTTTAGACTGCACGCAGAGGTAAGTCCTAAAAAGAGAGCAGGGAGCTCTCAAGGCGCAGCAAGCTGAAGCGCCAGGAGGAGGAGTCACCAAGCCCTGTAGCCATGCATGCCGGCGGGAGGGCATCAGCTGCCTGCTATTGCGTCCTGGCAGCGCAGCTAGGGTGCGCGTCTTAAAGCCAGCGGGTTTTGCATACGGCCTCATGATGAGCGCCAACATGGAAGAGGCAAGCATCAGCAAGAAGCATGCTGTTACTGAGCAGCTTCAGTAAGGTTTTGCTGGCAAGTGCAGCCCTGGCAATGGGTTGCGGGCTGCCCTCCTAAGCAGGAGCTCTGCCCCGTCAGCAGCTGAGGGCTGCTAGCAGAGCAGCTGCAGAAGGACTCTGGGCACAGGGCGTTTGTTGCAAAAAGCTCCTTTATTGGGCTAGTGGCAGCAGTGCTGCTGCCCTGGGCAAGGGAGTTTCTGGCTGCAGGGCTCTGGATGCTCGGTGGCTGGCGGCGTGAAGCCTGCCACTGCATCTCTGGGCAGGAAGACCTCTTTCAGCATGCTTAGTGCAAGAGGCTGCTGAGGGGTCCCTGCAGGTGCCCGGCGTCGCAGAGCCAGCACCTCGGCGACCGCCACAGGCACCCTCCTGTTGCCTGAGTGGAAGCCATGGAGGCATGTGTCCAGCAGGCAGCGATGCAGGCATGCGGGGATCTCAGAGAGGTGCTGCCGCAGAGGCAGGAGCCTGCAGAGGTGTATCTCCAGCTGTTTCAAGCGGAAGGGGGAAAGCAGCGATGAGTGGAGGAGAGAGGCGAGGCGGCGCAGACGCTGGAGGTGGCATGTGCCCTGCAGGGCATGCGTGGCCGTGCGCCTCCAAAAGAGCCTGTGTGGCGCAGTGCACTTCTGCAGCAGCGCTGTACTTCTGGAGAGGTCAGCCTGGGCTCGCTAGCTGGCCAGAAAATGCCCAGGTTGCCTTGCTGCATGCCAAAGAGGATGTCGATGAGCAGGGTGCTCTCGGAGGCGTTTGCCAGCTGGAGCTTGCAGGTGCGGGAGGAGGGCAGCACCATGAGCTGGCAGCAAAGACCAGCTCCTCCTGGCTGACGTTGCTCTGCTGCTGCTGCTGCTGCTGCATGAGGTGCTCAACCTCTTGCTGCAGCCGAGCCATCTCGTGCCTCAGGTGCTGCACGCGCCGCTGCA
Organism: Apteryx mantelli; assembly: GCF_036417845.1. Lineage (NCBI taxonomy): Eukaryota > Metazoa > Chordata > Aves > Apterygiformes > Apterygidae > Apteryx > Apteryx mantelli. The sequence continues at coordinate 9,853,907 of NC_090020.1, forward strand.
CCCGCTCCTGCGTGCCCAGATCCACCTGGTCACTGACCTTGAGCGGGTGCTGGACGATGCCCAGCACAGCCAGGACGAGAACAAGACACACAGCCATGGCCTGTAGGAGATGGGAGAGCAGCGAGTGAGCGGGGCTGGCTGCGAGAGAGCAGGCAGCTTGGCAGCAGGAGCCGGCAGCACTTGTGCGAGCAGCTGCCAAGGCGGCCCCGTGGCCGGCCAAAATTTGATGATGGGGGCAGGATGGAGGGTGAAACGGAGGGTCCCAAGACTACACATCAGCAGGAGAAAGAGAGAGAAGAGCTCTAATCATTTATGGCCATGAACACTGATCAGACTTCAATAACTACAGGGGATACTGCATTTGTTCTGTAGGCGCCCATGTCAGTGGATCAACTGACTGCATCCCAGTTGAGTGGATCAGCTGGTGTACGTGTTTCTCCCTGAGTTCATCAAAAGAGCGTGACTGTCTCCCAGAGTTAGACCAACATGGGGGGAAGCGTATACGTGGCTCAGCCCAACGTAGAGTATAAAACGTGAACAACTCGCAGAGGAATTTTGACGAGAGCAACGGGCTTGAGCTGGCTTCAACCCACGTTGTCCTTCCCAGGGACTGGGGACACGCAGCGTCATGACGGTGAACATATTATAGAGACTGGTAATGGGAATCCCATTAGCATATTGCAATTGCTATATTTTGCTAAGTGTAGCTTACACTTGTATGGTGATTTCAGTAGCTTGCTTTATCACTCTGCTAAATCAAAAATCCCAGGTGGCATCAAATTTCTTCAACAAAATAAATTTTGATATTAAACATTACACTCTGCATGTGTGGAATATCTAGAAGAACTTGGCCAGAGGGTATCGGACTCTGACACTTGGATTGCTTTGCATGACTCCCGCTGTGCATAAGCCGTCAATTCAATAGGATACGTTCAACCTGAAATACGTTATTTTTTAAGTCGCATGTTCTCTTTCTACATCTTAGTTTGTGTGTTGCAGTTCTTAATCTCAAGCACTGCTGTCCACCCTGGAGCTAACTGCCTTGCTAAAAATGACATGAAACTTGGTGTGTGGTTTATTGCTCGGTTACTCTCCTCATATCTTATTTTAGCTCTATGAGCTAGCTAGTATTATGGAAATACTGTGTATTGGAAAAGATTTTGGACATAGCCGTAGTAGAAGAGGAAGAAAAAGCCAGAACTACAGTCTTCAGAGAGAACCCAAGGCTTGTTATTGCTTAAAGAACTTTGTAGCTCTTTCAGGACTTCAGAAGCACAAGGCCCAATGAAATCGTTTTTTTAATGAAACCTGGCCACAGATTGCTTTATATATTGGTCCAAACCTGCCCAAGCGTATGGACAGGAAGATTAAAGGAAACCTGGAAAACAAAGGAAACAGATAAAAGCATAGAGGAGAAAATCGGGCCAGTTTATACTGTCCTAGTGGCAGTATGTACTTTCTAGGCCTTTTGTTCTCTGGCTCCTTAAGCTGCAGCGCTACAGATTTCAGCCATGGCCTTGTTTGTGTGGTAGAGAGGCTTTCTGTCTACGGAAAATTGCAGTTGTGGTCTAATGTTTTGGGGAAAGACTGTTAGCCAGGTTTCTTCCAGCTGTTGGTGGGATCTCTGTGACGTTGTGCCTTCGGAGCTTTTTCTTCTGCTTTAAAGAAAATTAAGGGAAATGCTATATTCTTCCTAGACCTTTCTGTCAGAAGTCAGAGGAAAAATGCTTCCTCCCTTTCGTCCACTGTATATGACCACTAAAACAAAATGAACCAAGCGGTCTCTCTTCAGGTTTGTCAGCTGGCAGAAGAGCCCTGTAGTCAGCAGATGTACTTCTGGCGTAAGCCTGCAATCTCGGCACAAACTGCGATTCTAGAGAATAGAGTCATTGCCCATACTAACAGGAAAGGACAGAAACTCAACGTTGTAGAGTGTTACAAACGTGTGAAAATAGTACTACTATTGCCTCACCCAAGTTGCCTCATCTGACAAATCCAGGCTTATTCCAAATTAGTGATATCCGCAGACATTGTGTCCTAACCTGCCTCTCTTATGCTGTCTCTTGAAGAGTTACAGTGGTGACCTACCGGAGCGGAAAGCCTGCTTGAAACCTGAGGGCTGAAAAGATGATTAAATCTAAAATCTTGCTGTTAGGGAGAGAGGGCAGGGCACAAACATATGTTACGTACACTTATATTTCACCTTTTTCGTAAGTACAGTATGTATATAATTTTTATATGTAGCTTATAGAACATCTACTGCATGTTTAATGAATGGCATGTGTCCTATTAGGAAAACTTCATGTTTGTTTTGGAGTCGCTGGCTATGACTGCATCAAAAAGACAAAAAACTACTGTGCTATTAGTTTGAAAGGACTTATCCACACATTCAGTGGCAAAGTTAAATTGCTCCCTTTAACTCACTGGACACAAGAGTATTGGTATCATAAAAGAATTACCAAGATTTCTGTGTTTGCCATCTTTGGGAAATGGAAGCCATATGTTAACGGAGGACAAATGTCCGTATCAAGAAAATTAGTGGCTGTGTAAAGCTTTGCAGGAGACCCTTTTCATCCTTAACGCACTATTTGGTGCTTCTTCAAAAGATGGTATTTCAGAAGAAGTAGAACCTATTAATCTGGTCATGTAGGTTTTGTAAAAACAGATGCGGATATGTTTGTTTCCTGAAAGCTAATCTAACCTTTTTTCTAAAAAAACAACAAAAAAAGGGGGGGCATATTTCTAAATGTGTACCTTTATCTTGAAAGATTACATTTATTGCTTGGCAGTCCTTGTGACCAGCACTGCTTAACATTCAAAATATGTGTTACCAAATCAGTGACATGCAGCTTTGTCTTGTTGAAAAAGGTTACACATACATCCTGAAAGAATGCAGATTCCCAGCTGACACAACTGTAGGAGATAACGAGTTGTCATTGCTTCAAAGCTCTGGAGTTTCCTATGTATTCTGTTAGTGTTTTGCTGTCGTAGTTGCACAGTGCATTCTTGTTTTTGAGTTGGACGATCTGTCTATTGGAATTCAGGGATCTTGCAAAAGCTGTTGTAAGAGGTGCTTGTGAGACTGCTCTGGCTGAATCTGGATTCATTCCTGATGACTGCATGTGTGGAAAAGACGTTGCAGGTACAGGAGGAGGCTAAAGAGGCTGCAAGTGACTGTTCTTTAGATAAAGCTTTAGAGTACACTTCTTCTTGATCCAGCGTTGCTCAAAATTCTCTTGAAACGCTCTAATATTTTTCAGCTCCGTCTTCCTTCCTGTGCCCCCATCAGGTATTTAGACGCAGGCATCCGGTGCCTTGCTGCACCATCTCTTCTCCCGGCTGAGCTGAGCAGGGAAAGCTCTCCGAGCCTCTGCTGCTATGAGAGACACTGTAGGCCCTTGAAGATGTGGGCCCTGCGCTGCCCTTCCTGCAGTCAGTGCATGTCTCTGTTGCACTGGGGAGTCCAGCACTGCACACGGCAGCGCAGATGGGGCCAGGCCAGTGCTGAGCAGAGGGTAAGGATGCCCTTGCTTGACCTGCTGACTACGCTGCTCCTCATGCATGAGGAGCTGCTGTTGGCCTTGCTAGGTGCAAGGGCACCTTGCTGGCTCCTGGTCAACCTGTGCAGCAGGAGCAGAGAAGGCCCTCCTTGTTGCGGGGCGTGCAGGGCAAGAGCATGAAGTCACCAGGCACCAGCAAGGGAAATGGGCAAAGAAAGACGACAAGCAATGGAGGCATGTGTCCAGCAGGCAGCGATGCAGGCATGCGGGGATCTCAGAGAGATGCTGCCGCAGATGCAGGAGCCTGCAGAGGTGTATCTCCAGCTGTTTCAAGCGGAAGGGGGAAAGCAGCGATGCGTGGAGAAGAGAGGAGAGGCGGTGCAGACGCTGGAGGTGGCGTGTGCCCTGCAGGGTATGCGTGGCACAGTGCGCTTCTTCAACAGCGCTGTACTTCTGGAGAGGCCAGCCTGGGCCCGCTGGCTGGCCAGAAGATGCTCAAGTTGCCTTGCTGCACGCCAAAGATGATGTCGACGAGCAGGGTGCTCCTGGAGGCGTTTGCCAGCTGGAGCTTGCAGGTGCAGGAGGAGGGCAGCACCACGAGCTGGCAGTGGTGGGAGGGAGGCAAAAGGCACCAGGCTTTTTGCACGACTTGCTGGAACCAGCGTGCGGTTTTCTGCACGTTGAGGTAGGAGTGGGTGCAGAGGGTGCGTAGGAGGCAGGGGCCCTGCTTTGTGGCCAGCTGTGCCTGGGGCTGGTGCAGGAAGCACAGCACGTCGCCCAGCACCCGCTGCCTGGGGCACATGCACTGCAGCTCCACGCGGACGCGGCCGTGCTGTGGGGCGCCGGCCACCTCCAGGTGGAAGGCATGCCCGGGTGGTGGCCTCAGGGGCACCAGCAGGCTGTAGCTGTTGTTGTGCTGGCAAGGGCTCCAGCCTGCACAGGCCCTGCCCACGCGGATGCCTGGTGCCAGCCGTGGGAAGAATGACTGGCAGGTGAGCACTTGGCAGGCCGCGAGCAGCTCGCCCACCAGCTCCTCCACCACCTTCCAGGTGTTGGCCGAGTCCTGCGCCGGCCACTGCAGGTGCTGCTGCAGAAACCTGCCCGGATGCCCGCATTGCTCTGCGCGGTCCTCCTTCTCCTCCTCTTGCTTGCTGCGGGAGGTGCTCGGCTGGCTCCTGCTCTCCGACTGCCCGTGGCGCTTCCTGGCCAGCCAGCGGTGCCCCAAGAGCAGCACAAGGGCTCCCACAGGCTGCCAGAGCCGCCACCAGGCGCAGGCAGCAAAGACCAGCTCCTCCTTGCTGACGTTGCTCTGCTGCTGCATGAGGTGCTCAACCTCTTGCTGCAGCCGAGCCATCTCGTGCCTCAGGTGCTGCACGCGCCGCTGCACCCGCTCCTGCGTGCCCAGATCCACCTGGTCACTGACCTTGAGCGGGTGCTGGACGATGCCCAGCACAGCCAGGACGAGAACAAGACACACAGCCATGGCCTGTAGGAGATGGGAGAGCAGCGAGTGAGCGGGGCTGGCTGCGAGAGAGCAGGCAGCTTGGCAGCAGGAGCCGGCAGCACTTGTGCGAGCAGCTGCCAAGGCGGCCCCGTGGCCGGCCCAAGGCGCTGCTGTGCACAGCTCGGCCCTTGCAGCCGGGCGGGTGGGCGTGCGAGGAAGCCGCGGGGCTGGCGCTTGTGGCTCGGCCCTCGTGCAGCCCAGCCTCGCCCCCCACGCCACTCACCTTGCCGAGGCTGCTGCAGCCGGCGCTGTCCCAGGCTGCACTGCTGTGGGGGCGGCCGCGCTGCGGGACCAGCGCCTGCGGGCGCCGCGGTGACAGCCCCCTGCCTTTGTGACTCGTGCTCTGTGCTGTGGCGGGGGTGCTGGCAGCCCCTGTGCAGGGCCAGCAGCCAGCCCTGGCCGTCGTCGCCAGCCCTGTGGCGCTGCCGCACACCTGCCCTGGGCAGCCGCAGCCGCAGCCCCGGCCCCGGCCCCACACGGCACCACAGGGCCCCACAAGGCGCCCCAAGCCCGCGCAGCAGCAGCGCACAGTGCCCTGGGCTGCCCTTGCCAAGGCGGCAGAAGCAGCCCGGAGCCCTCAGCCCTGGCAAGAGAAAAACAGGAGCTGCCCAAGTGTCACCAGAATCGGGAATAAAACTCCCTAACACCAGCGTAGCATTAAGAAGCAGGCGTTCTCTTTATTACGGCGCCGGATGCACGGGGAATCGCTCCGCCCAGTGTGCATGCCGCATGTCGCATCATCCAAAGTTTATATTGCTCTGTCACATACATATGCATTAGATTTCCTGGAATGAGTATACATATTCATTCTATTTCCTGGAACCAGTTATCATATTTTCATAGCCATTACGCATGCGGCCTGAGTCTCCGGGGGGCTTCTGTGGGGGGCTCTAGTGGTCCCTGGGGGTCTCTGGTGGTCCCAGTGGTTGCTGAAGAGGTGCCTTTTCCATGAATTCAATTCAATTTCCAAGAATTCAATTTGTCGGCTGCGGAGACGAGGGGAGAGGGTCTACAGATGAGCACAAGCCTGTTGAATTTCCCAGGACAAAGAGGACATCGTGTATGCAAAAGGAAGGCTCAGGTAGGGAAAGACACTGTGATTTATTCAGGTCTCGAGATTTCACAAGGACCGCGGAGACTGGGAGCCGACAGAAAAGAAGCCATCTGCCAAACTGCAGAAGCAAGAACTGCACGAGAGCTGAGGGCATTCTTGGGTATGGCCGGGTGGTGCAGACTGTGGATTCCCAACAACGGGCTATTAGTAAAATTCCTTTATGAAATTTTGACGGGGTCAGACGAGAACTTCCTCCTATGGACCCCCAAATGCCAAGCAGCTTTTAGGGATTTTAAAAAGGCTCTGATGTCAGCACCTGCATCGGGACTGCCCCATTTGTCTAAACCCTTTGAGCTATTTGTCCACGAACGACAACATCTCGCCCTGGGTGTGCTGACTCAGAAACTGGGAATGTGGAGAAGAGCTGTGGGATATTTCTCCAAACTATTGGAGAGTGTGCGTAAAGGATGGCCAGGGTGTTTGCATGCTGCAGCCGCAACTGTTCTTTTAATCCAAGAAGCTAGAAAATTAACAATAGCACAAAGAATCATAGCGTATGTTCCGCATATGGTGATTTCTGCCTTAGAACAAAAGGGGGCACATTGGCTGTCTCCAAGCCGTATGCTCAAATATCAAGTTATCTTGTTGGAACAGGATGATGTGGAACCCAAAACCACCACAGCAATCAACCCGGTGATGTTTCTGAACTCAGAAGTAAGGGACCCCGAACCCTTGCACCATGATTGTCTGCAAACCATCGAACACGTATATTCAAGCAGACAAGATCCAAGAGATGAACCGTTAACTAATCTTGAGCTGGAACTGTTTACAGATGGTAGCAGCTTTGTACGAGATGGGAAACAGAGGGCAGGATATGCAGTGGTTGCAACTACGTGGGCAAGAGAGGCTGGGGCCCTACCCACTAACACGTCAGCCCAGAAGGCGGAATTGATAGCATTGGGACAAGCCCTGAAGACAGCTGAAGGGAAAAAGGTAAATATATGGACTGACTCAAAGTATGCATTTGGGATAGTCCATGCACATGGGGCTATCTGGAAGGAGAGAGGATTGCTGATGGCTCGAGCATCACCTATTAAATACAAGGAAGAAATTCTCCAACTTCTACAGAATGTTCAAAAACCTGAGGAAGTGGCAATAATGCATTGCAAGGCACACCAATCTGGAGAAACCACAGTAAATGTGGGTAATCAATTAGCTGATAAAACTGCCAAAGAGGCAGCTGGACAAGGCATCCTTGCATTGGTCCTAATTACAGTGAGGCAGATCAACAATCAGCATTACTGTTAAAGGCAACCCCAAACGGAGAGGGTTGGTTAATAACTCCTACAAAACAGGTCATTGTTCCACCGCAGATAATGACCGAAATTGTGCAGAAGAAACACGAAGAAACACGCTGGGGTAGTGAGGCTATGATTTCTAGTCTTCAGAATTCGATTATATGTGTAGGAATGACTGGAACAGTAAAGTCTGTAATGGCAAAGTGCCCTGTGTTTGTTTAAACATTAATCCTACGAACAGGAAAAGACCGCCCCCGGGGACCACTAAGCAAGGAAGCTCCCCCGGAGATTACTGGCAAATGGATTTTTCTGAATTACCAAGGCAAAACGCTTATAGATATCTCCTGGTATTGGCTGACACCTTCTCGGGATGGCCGGAAGCTTCTCCCTGTCGCACCAACAAAGCTAGGCAAGTGACTAAACTATTGCTCAAAGAAATAATACCAAGATTCGGGGTTCCGATAGGAATGTCCTTTGATCGGGGCCCGCATTTTGTGGCAGATATAGTCCAACAGCTAAGTAAAATTCTTGGTATCGAGTGGGATTTACATACCCCATGGAGGCCTCAGTCGAGTGGGAAGGTAGAAAGAATGAATCAAACTTTAAAGCAGCAGACTAGTAAAATATGTCAAGAAACTTCTGTAAGATGGCCACAGGCCCTTCCACTGGCTCTTTTGAGAATCAGAAGACAGCCAAGCTCTAGGAGTAAGATTAGTCCTTATGAGGTATTATATGGGAAACCATACCAAGCGCCGCTGATTCCAGGGGAGATCCGTGTAAAAGGAGAAAGAGATTTAAAGGTATATCTGATTTCTTTAGGGAAAGCCCTTGCGGCTCTCCGACGGCCTATTGTTTTGACAGGACCACTCACGCTGGACACTCCTGTCCATCAGTGTCAGCCCGGAGATTTTGTGTACATAAAAACGTGGAACTCCGAACCTTTACAGGAGAGGTGGAAGGGACCCTTTCAGGTACTCCTGACAACTTACACCGCACTCAAGGCGGAAGGAATCGAACCTTGGGTTCATTACACTCGAGTTAAGCCAGCATCACTGCCAAAAGAACCTCAGTGGAAAGTCATTCCATCGGATAAAAATCCTCTTCAAATAAGAATGCAGAAAATAATCGGAAACCCGGAACCCGGCGGTGTTGCTGAGTTATTTGTCGAGTTTTTTTGCTTTTTTTAAAATCAGAAAATAAGTACATCTTATGAAATGGCTCAAGACAGGGTGGTGACTCTACAAAATCGTATGGCCCTAGATTATCTGTTAGCTAGTCAGGGAGGAACATGTGCTCTCCTAGGACGAGAATGCCGTACATACATAAATGATGGATTTGAGCCCCAACAGAAAGGGATAAACTCAGCTGAAAGAAAAGCAGTAGAGCAGTGGGAAAAACAAAAGGAGTCCTCTTCCTCCTGGCGGAATCGGTTAACTTCATGGCTACCAAACCTAACCCGGTTAAAAGAATTGTTTGTAATAATCATAGCCAGAGTTGTGGTATGCATATTGGGCTGTATTATGATCCAATGTTTACCTTTAATGACATTCTGTTGTACCCCATTGCGTGTACCTGAAAGTCAAAAGTATTATCAGAATTATGCAGTCTAGGTGAGACTCCCAAAGAGCTCGCTCCCACTCTGGAAGTCTCAAAGGGGGGAACTGTCACCAGGGGCCTCAGACAAGAAGGAGTCTCAAAGGGGCGGAACAGGGGAACTGTTACCAGGAGCCTCGGAAAGAACACACCCAAGGATACAATTCTCGCAACTGTAACTCATACATCCCAAAGGAGTACAGAAAAACCAGCAGAAACCCCTTGAAACCAAGAGTAGCAACGAGGCAGCTTTCTCAAACAAAGAAAGGAGCCAAGCTGAGACCATATATGGAAAAGGAGCTCGGAATTCATGGAAAAGGCACCTCTTCAGCAACCACTGGGACCACCAGAGACCCCCAGGGACCACCAGAGCCTCCCACAGAAGCCCCCCGGAGACTCAGGCCGCATGTGTAATGGCTATGAAAATATGATAATTGGTTCCAGGAAATAGAATGAATATGTATACTCATTCCAGGAAATCTAATGCATATGTATGTGACAGAGCAATATAAACTTTGGATGATGCGACATGCGGCATGCACACTGGGCGGAGCGATTCCCCGTGCATCCGGCGCCGTAATAAAGAGAACGCCTGCTTCTTAATGCTACACTGGTGTTAGGGAGTTTTATTCCCGATTCTGGTGACACTTGGGCAGCTCCTGTTTTTCTCTTGCCAGGGCTGAGGGCTCCGGGCTGCTTCTGCCGCCTTGGCAAGGGCAGCCCAGGGCACTGTGCGCTGCTGCTGCGCGGGCTTGGGGCGCCTTGTGGGGCCCTGTGGTGCCGTGTGGGGCCGGGGCCGGGGCCGGGGCCGGGGCTGCGGCTGCCCAGGGCAGGTGTGCGGCAGCGCCACAGGGCTGGCGACGACGGCCAGGGCTGGCCGCTGGCCCTGCACAGGGGCTGCCAGCGCCCCCGCCACAGCACAGAGCACGAGTCACAAAGGCAGGGGGCTGTCACCGCGGCGCCCGCAGGCGCTGGTCCCGCAGCGCGGCCGCCCCCACGGCAGTGCAGCCTGGGACAGCGCCGGCTGCAGCAGCCTTGGCAAGGTGAGTGGCGCGGGGGGCGAGGCTGGGCTGCACGAGGGCCGAGCCACAAGCGCCAGCCCCGTGGCTTCCTCGCACGCCCACCCGCCCGGCTGCAAGGGCCGAGCTGTGCACAGCAGCGCCTTGGGCCGGCCACGGGGCCGCCTTGGCAGCTGCTCGCACAAGTGCTGCCGGCTCCTGCTGCCAAGCTGCCTGCTCTCTCGCAGCCAGCCCCGCTCACTCGCTGCTCTCCCATCTCCTACAGGCCATGGCTGTGTGTCTTGTTCTCGTCCTGGCTGTGCTGGGCATCGTCCAGCACCCGCTCAAGGTCAGTGACCAGGTGGATCTGGGCACGCAGGAGCGGGTGCAGCGGCGCGTGCAGCACCTGAGGCACGAGATGGCTCGGCTGCAGCAAGAGGTTGAGCACCTCATGCAGCAGCAGAGCAACGTCAGCAAGGAGGAGCTGGTCTTTGCTGCCTGCGCCTGGTGGCGGCTCTGGCAGCCTGCGGGAGCCCTTGTGCTGCTCTTGGGGCACCGCTGGCTGGCCAGGAAGCGCCACGGGCAGTCGGAGAGCAGGAGCCAGCCGAGCACCTCCCGCAGCAAGCAAGAGGAGGAGAAGGAGGACCGCGCAGAGCAATGCGGGCATCCGGGCAGGTTTCTGCAGCAGCACCTCCAGTGGCCGGCGCAGGACTCGGCCAACACCTGGAAGGTGGTGGAGGAGCTGGTGGGCGAGCTGCTCGCGGCCTGCCAAGTGCTCACCTGCCAGTCATTCTTCCCACGCCTGGCACCAGGCATCCGCGTGGGCAGGGCCTGTGCAGGCTGGAGCCCTTGCCAGCACAACAACAGCTACAGCCTGCTGGTGCCCCTGAGGCCACCACCTGGGCATGCCTTCCACCTGGAGGTGGCCGGCGCCCCGCAGCACGGCCGCGTCCGCGTGGAGCTGCAGTGCATGTGCCCCAGGCAGCGGGTGCTGGGCGACGTGCTGTGCTTCCTGCACCAGCCCCAGGCACAGCTGGCCACAAAGCAGGGCCCCTGCCTCCTACGCACCCTCTGCACCCACTCCTACCTCAACGTGCAGAAAACCGCACGCTGGTTCCAGCAAGTCGTGCAAAAAGCCTGGCGCCTTTTGCCTCCCTCCCACCACTGCCAGCTCGTGGTGCTGCCCTCCTCCTGCACCTGCAAGCTCCAGCTGGCAAACGCCTCCAGGAGCACCCTGCTCGTCGACATCATCTTTGGCGTGCAGCAAGGCAACTTGAGCATCTTCTGGCCAGCCAGCGGGCCCAGGCTGGCCTCTCCAGAAGTACAGCGCTGTTGAAGAAGCGCACTGTGCCACGCATACCCTGCAGGGCACACGCCACCTCCAGCGTCTGCACCGCCTCTCCTCTCTTCTCCACGCATCGCTGCTTTCCCCCTTCCGCTTGAAACAGCTGGAGATACACCTCTGCAGGCTCCTGCATCTGCGGCAGCATCTCTCTGAGATCCCCGCATGCCTGCATCGCTGCCTGCTGGACACATGCCTCCATTGCTTGTCGTCTTTCTTTGCCCATTTCCCTTGCTGGTGCCTGGTGACTTCATGCTCTTGCCCTGCACGCCCCGCAACAAGGAGGGCCTTCTCTGCTCCTGCTGCACAGGTTGACCAGGAGCCAGCAAGGTGCCCTTGCACCTAGCAAGGCCAACAGCAGCTCCTCATGCATGAGGAGCAGCGTAGTCAGCAGGTCAAGCAAGGGCATCCTTACCCTCTGCTCAGCACTGGCCTGGCCCCATCTGCGCTGCCGTGTGCAGTGCTGGACTCCCCAGCGCAACAGAGACATGCACTGACGGCAGGAAGGGCAGCGCAGGGCCCACATCTTCAAGGGCCTACAGTGTCTCTCATACCAGCAGAGGCTCGGAGAGCTTTCCCTGCTCAGCTCAGCCGGGAGAAGAGATGGTGCAGCAAGGCACCGGACGCCTGCGTCTAAATACCTGATGGGGGCACAGGAAGGAAGACGGAGCTGAAAAATATTAGAGCGTTTCAAGAGAATTTTGAGCAACGCTGGATCAAGAAGAAGTGTACTCTAAAGCTTTATCTAAAGAACAGTCACTTGCAGCCTCTTTAGCCTCCTCCTGTACCTGCAACATCTTTTCCACACATGCAGTCATCAGGAATGAATCCAGATTCAGCCAGAGCAGTCTCACAAGCACCTCTTACAACAGCTTTTGCAAGATCCCTGAATTCCAATAGACAGATCGTCCAACTCAAAAACAAGAATGCACTGTGCAACTACGACAGCAAAACACTAACAGAATACATAGGAAACTCCAGAGCTTTGAAGCAATGACAACTCGTTATCTCCTACAGTTGTGTCAACTGGGCATCTGCATTCTTTCAGCACGTATGTGTAACCTTTTTCAACATGACAAAGCTGCACGTCACTGATTTGGTAACACATATTTTGAATGTTAAGCAGTGCTGGTCACAAGGACTGCCAAGCAATAAATGTAATCTTTCAAGATAAAGGTACACATTTAGAAATATGCCCCCCCTTTTTTTGTTGTTTTTTTAGAAAAAAGGTTAGATTAGCTTTTAGGAAACAAACATATCCGCATCTGTTTTTACAAAACCTACATGACCAGATTAATAGGTTCTACTTCTTCTGAAATACCATCTTTTGATGAAGCACCAAATAGTGCGTTAAGGATGAAAAGGGTCTCCTGCAAAGCTTTACACAGCCACTAATTTTCTTGATACGGACATTTGTCCTCCGTTAACATATGGCTTCCATTTCCCAAAGATGGCAAACACAGAAATCTTGGTAATTCTTTTATGATACCAATACTCTTGTGTCCAGTGAGTTAAAGGGAGCAATTTAACTTTGCCACTGAATGTGTGGATAAGTCCTTTCAAACTAATAGCACAGTAGTTTTTTGTCTTTTTGATGCAGTCATAGCCAGTGACTCCAAAACAAACATGAAGTTTTCCTAATAGGACACGTGCCATTCATTAAACATGCAGTAGATGTTCTATAAGCTACATATAAAAATTATATACATACTGTACTTACGAAAAAGGTGAAATATAAGTGTACGTAACATATGTTTGTGCCCTGCCCTCTCTCCCTAACAGCAAGATTTTAGATTTAATCATCTTTTCAGCCCTCAGGTTTCAAGCAGGCTTTCCGCTCCGGTAGGTCACCACTGTAACTCTTCAAGAGACAGCATAAGAGAGGCAGGTTAGGACACAATGTCTGCGGATATCACTAATTTGGAATAAGCCTGGATTTGTCAGATGAGGCAACTTGGGTGAGGCAATAGTAGTACTATTTTCACACGTTTGTAACACTCTACAACGTTGAGTTTCTGTCCTTTCCTGTTAGTATGGGCAATGACTCTATTCTCTAGAATCGCAGTTTGTGCCGAGATTGCAGGCTTACGCCAGAAGTACATCTGCTGACTACAGGGCTCTTCTGCCAGCTGACAAACCTGAAGAGAGACCGCTTGGTTCATTTTGTTTTAGTGGTCATATACAGTGGACGAAAGGGAGGAAGCATTTTTCCTCTGACTTCTGACAGAAAGGTCTAGGAAGAATATAGCATTTCCCTTAATTTTCTTTAAAGCAGAAGAAAAAGCTCCGAAGGCACAACGTCACAGAGATCCCACCAACAGCTGGAAGAAACCTGGCTAACAGTCTTTCCCCAAAACATTAGACCACAACTGCAATTTTCCGTAGACAGAAAGCCTCTCTACCACACAAACAAGGCCATGGCTGAAATCTGTAGCGCTGCAGCTTAAGGAGCCAGAGAACAAAAGGCCTAGAAAGTACATACTGCCACTAGGACAGTATAAACTGGCCCGATTTTCTCCTCTATGCTTTTATCTGTTTCCTTTGTTTTCCAGGTTTCCTTTAATCTTCCTGTCCATACGCTTGGGCAGGTTTGGACCAATATATAAAGCAATCTGTGGCCAGGTTTCATTAAAAAAACGATTTCATTGGGCCTTGTGCTTCTGAAGTCCTGAAAGAGCTACAAAGTTCTTTAAGCAATAACAAGCCTTGGGTTCTCTCTGAAGACTGTAGTTCTGGCTTTTTCTTCCTCTTCTACTACGGCTATGTCCAAAATCTTTTCCAATACACAGTATTTCCATAATACTAGCTAGCTCATAGAGCTAAAATAAGATATGAGGAGAGTAACCGAGCAATAAACCACACACCAAGTTTTATGTCATTTTTAGCAAGGCAGTTAGCTCCAGGGTGGACAGCAGTGCTTGAGATTAAGAACTGCAACACACAAACTAAGATGTAGAAAGAGAACATGCGACTTAAAAAATAACGTATTTCAGGTTGAACGTATCCTATTGAATTGACGGCTTATGCACAGCGGGAGTCATGCAAAGCAATCCAAGTGTCAGAGTCCGATACCCTCTGGCCAAGTTCTTCTAGATATTCCACACATGCAGAGTGTAATGTTTAATATCAAAATTTATTTTGTTGAAGAAATTTGATGCCACCTGGGATTTTTGATTTAGCAGAGTGATAAAGCAAGCTACTGAAATCACCATACAAGTGTAAGCTACACTTAGCAAAATATAGCAATTGCAATATGCTAATGGGATTCCCATTACCAGTCTCTATAATATGTTCACCGTCATGACGCTGCGTGTCCCCAGTCCCTGGGAAGGACAACGTGGGTTGAAGCCAGCTCAAGCCCGTTGCTCTCGTCAAAATTCCTCTGCGAGTTGTTCACGTTTTATACTCTACGTTGGGCTGAGCCACGTATACGCTTCCCCCCATGTTGGTCTAACTCTGGGAGACAGTCACGCTCTTTTGATGAACTCAGGGAGAAACACGTACACCAGCTGATCCACTCAACTGGGATGCAGTCAGTTGATCCACTGACATGGGCGCCTACAGAACAAATGCAGTATCCCCTGTAGTTATTGAAGTCTGATCAGTGTTCATGGCCATAAATGATTAGAGCTCTTCTCTCTCTTTCTCCTGCTGATGTGTAGTCTTGGGACCCTCCGTTTCACCCTCCATCCTGCCCCCATCATCAAATTTTGGCCGGCCACGGGGCCGCCTTGGCAGCTGCTCGCACAAGTGCTGCCGGCTCCTGCTGCCAAGCTGCCTGCTCTCTCGCAGCCAGCCCCGCTCACTCTCCCATCTCCCATCTCCTACAGGCCATGGCTGTGTGTCTTGTTCTCGTCCTGGCTGTGCTGGGCATCGTCCAGCACCCGCTCCAGGTCAGTGACCAGGTGGATCTGGGCACGCAGGAGCGGGTGCAGCGGCGCGTGCAGCACCTGAGGCACGAGATGGCTCGGCTGCAGCAAGAGGTTGAGCACCTCATGCAGCAGCAGAGCAACGTCAGCAAGGAGGAGCTGGTCTTTGCTGCCTGCGCCTGGTGGCGGCTCTGGCAGCCTGCGGGAGCCCTTGTGCTGCTCTTGGGGCACCGCTGGCTGGCCAGGAAGCGCCACGGGCAGTCGGAGAGCAGGAGCCAGCCGAGCACCTCCCGCAGCAAGCAAGAGGAGGAGAAGGAGGACCGCGCAGAGCAATGCGGGCATCCGGGCAGGTTTCTGCAGCAGCACCTGCAGTGGCCGGCGCAGGACTCGGCCAACACCTGGAAGGTGGTGGAGGAGCTGGTGGGCGAGCTGCTCGCGGCCTGCCAAGTGCTCACCTGCCAGTCATTCTTCCCACGCCTGGCACCAGGCATCCGCGTGGGCAGGGCCTGTGCAGGCTGGAGCCCTTGCCAGCACAACAACAGCTACAGCCTGCTGGTGCCCCTGAGGCCACCACCTGGGCATGCCTTCCACCTGGAGGTGGCCGGCGCCCCGCAGCACGGCCGCGTCCGCGTGGAGCTGCAGTGCATGTGCCCCAGGCAGCGGGTGCTGGGCGACGTGCTGTGCTTCCTGCACCAGCCCCAGGCACAGCTGGCCACAAAGCAGGGCCCCTGCCTCCTACGCACCCTCTGCACCCACTCCTACCTCAACGTGCAGAAAACCGCACGCTGGTTCCAGCAAGTCGTGCAAAAAGCCTGGCGCCTTTTGCCTCCCTCCCACCACTGCCAGCTCGTGGTGCTGCCCTCCTCCTGCACCTGCAAGCTCCAGCTGGCAAACGCCTCCAGGAGCACCCTGCTCGTCGACATCATCTTTGGCGTGCAGCAAGGCAACTTGAGCATCTTCTGGCCAGCCAGCGGGCCCAGGCTGGCCTCTCCAGAAGTACAGCGCTGTTGAAGAAGCGCACTGTGCCACGCATACCCTGCAGGGCACACGCCACCTCCAGCGTCTGCACCGCCTCTCCTCTCTTCTCCACGCATCGCTGCTTTCCCCCTTCCGCTTGAAACAGCTGGAGATACACCTCTGCAGGCTCCTGCATCTGCGGCAGCATCTCTCTGAGATCCCCGCATGCCTGCATCGCTGCCTGCTGGACACATGCCTCCATTGCTTGTCGTCTTTCTTTGCCCATTTCCCTTGCTGGTGCCTGGTGACTTCATGCTCTTGCCCTGCACGCCCCGCAACAAGGAGGGCCTTCTCTGCTCCTGCTGCACAGGTTGACCAGGAGCCAGCAAGGTGCCCTTGCACCTAGCAAGGCCAACAGCAGCTCCTCATGCATGAGGAGCAGCGTAGTCAGCAGGTCAAGCAAGGGCATCCTTACCCTCTGCTCAGCACTGGCCTGGCCCCATCTGCGCTGCCGTGTGCAGTGCTGGACTCCCCAGCGCAACAGAGACATGCACTGACGGCAGGAAGGGCAGCGCAGGGCCCACATCTTCAAGGGCCTACAGTGTCTCTCATACCAGCAGAGGCTCGGAGAGCTTTCCCTGCTCAGCTCAGCCGGGAGAAGAGATGGTGCAGCAAGGCACCGGACGCCTGCGTCTAAATACCTGATGGGGGCACAGGAAGGAAGACGGAGCTGAAAAATATTAGAGCGTTTCAAGAGAATTTTGAGCAACGCTGGATCAAGAAGAAGTGTACTCTAAAGCTTTATCTAAAGAACAGTCACTTGCAGCCTCTTTAGCCTCCTCCTGTACCTGCAACATCTTTTCCACACATGCAGTCATCAGGAATGAATCCAGATTCAGCCAGAGCAGTCTCACAAGCACCTCTTACAACAGCTTTTGCAAGATCCCTGAATTCCAATAGACAGATCGTCCAACTCAAAAACAAGAATGCACTGTGCAACTACGACAGCAAAACACTAACAGAATACATAGGAAACTCCAGAGCTTTGAAGCAATGACAACTCGTTATCTCCTACAGTTGTGTCAACTGGGCATCTGCATTCTTTCAGCACGTATGTGTAACCTTTTTCAACATGACAAAGCTGCACGTCACTGATTTGGTAACACATATTTTGAATGTTAAGCAGTGCTGGTCACAAGGACTGCCAAGCAATAAATGTAATCTTTCAAGATAAAGGTACACATTTAGAAATATGCCCCCCCTTTTTTTGTTGTTTTTTTAGAAAAAAGGTTAGATTAGCTTTTAGGAAACAAACATATCCGCATCTGTTTTTACAAAACCTACATGACCAGATTAATAGGTTCTACTTCTTCTGAAATACCATCTTTTGATGAAGCACCAAATAGTGCGTTAAGGATGAAAAGGGTCTCCTGCAAAGCTTTACACAGCCACTAATTTTCTTGATACGGACATTTGTCCTCCGTTAACATATGGCTTCCATTTCCCAAAGATGGCAAACACAGAAATCTTGGTAATTCTTTTATGATACCAATACTCTTGTGTCCAGTGAGTTAAAGGGAGCAATTTAACTTTGCCACTGAATGTGTGGATAAGTCCTTTCAAACTAATAGCACAGTAGTTTTTTGTCTTTTTGATGCAGTCATAGCCAGTGACTCCAAAACAAACATGAAGTTTTCCTAATAGGACACGTGCCATTCATTAAACATGCAGTAGATGTTCTATAAGCTACATATAAAAATTATATACATACTGTACTTACGAAAAAGGTGAAATATAAGTGTACATAACATATGTTTGTGCCCTGCCCTCTCTCCCTAACAGCAAGATTTTAGATTTAATCATCTTTTCAGCCCTCAGGTTTCAAGCAGGCTTTCCGCTCCGGTAGGTCACCACTGTAACTCTTCAAGAGACAGCATAAGAGAGGCAGGTTAGGACACAATGTCTGCGGATATCACTAATTTGGAATAAGCCTGGATTTGTCAGATGAGGCAACTTGGGTGAGGCAATAGTAGTACTATTTTCACACGT
This sequence comes from Apteryx mantelli, assembly GCF_036417845.1. NCBI lineage: Eukaryota > Metazoa > Chordata > Aves > Apterygiformes > Apterygidae > Apteryx > Apteryx mantelli. The sequence goes on from NC_090020.1 coordinate 9,872,071, forward strand.
TTGTAACACTCTACAACGTTGAGTTTCTGTCCTTTCCTGTTAGTATGGGCAATGACTCTATTCTCTAGAATCGCAGTTTGTGCCGAGATTGCAGGCTTACGCCAGAAGTACATCTGCTGACTACAGGGCTCTTCTGCCAGCTGACAAACCTGAAGAGAGACCGCTTGGTTCATTTTGTTTTAGTGGTCATATACAGTGGACGAAAGGGAGGAAGCATTTTTCCTCTGACTTCTGACAGAAAGGTCTAGGAAGAATATAGCATTTCCCTTAATTTTCTTTAAAGCAGAAGAAAAAGCTCCGAAGGCACAACGTCACAGAGATCCCACCAACAGCTGGAAGAAACCTGGCTAACAGTCTTTCCCCAAAACATTAGACCACAACTGCAATTTTCCGTAGACAGAAAGCCTCTCTACCACACAAACAAGGCCATGGCTGAAATCTGTAGCGCTGCAGCTTAAGGAGCCAGAGAACAAAAGGCCTAGAAAGTACATACTGCCACTAGGACAGTATAAACTGGCCCGATTTTCTCCTCTATGCTTTTATCTGTTTCCTTTGTTTTCCAGGTTTCCTTTAATCTTCCTGTCCATACGCTTGGGCAGGTTTGGACCAATATATAAAGCAATCTGTGGCCAGGTTTCATTAAAAAAACGATTTCATTGGGCCTTGTGCTTCTGAAGTCCTGAAAGAGCTACAAAGTTCTTTAAGCAATAACAAGCCTTGGGTTCTCTCTGAAGACTGTAGTTCTGGCTTTTTCTTCCTCTTCTACTACGGCTATGTCCAAAATCTTTTCCAATACACAGTATTTCCATAATACTAGCTAGCTCATAGAGCTAAAATAAGATATGAGGAGAGTAACCGAGCAATAAACCACACACCAAGTTTTATGTCATTTTTAGCAAGGCAGTTAGCTCCAGGGTGGACAGCAGTGCTTGAGATTAAGAACTGCAACACACAAACTAAGATGTAGAAAGAGAACATGCGACTTAAAAAATAACGTATTTCAGGTTGAACGTATCCTATTGAATTGACGGCTTATGCACAGCGGGAGTCATGCAAAGCAATCCAAGTGTCAGAGTCCGATACCCTCTGGCCAAGTTCTTCTAGATATTCCACACATGCAGAGTGTAATGTTTAATATCAAAATTTATTTTGTTGAAGAAATTTGATGCCACCTGGGATTTTTGATTTAGCAGAGTGATAAAGCAAGCTACTGAAATCACCATACAAGTGTAAGCTACACTTAGCAAAATATAGCAATTGCAATATGCTAATGGGATTCCCATTACCAGTCTCTATAATATGTTCACCGTCATGACGCTGCGTGTCCCCAGTCCCTGGGAAGGACAACGTGGGTTGAAGCCAGCTCAAGCCCGTTGCTCTCGTCAAAATTCCTCTGCGAGTTGTTCACGTTTTATACTCTACGTTGGGCTGAGCCACGTATACGCTTCCCCCCATGTTGGTCTAACTCTGGGAGACAGTCACGCTCTTTTGATGAACTCAGGGAGAAACACGTACACCAGCTGATCCACTCAACTGGGATGCAGTCAGTTGATCCACTGACATGGGCGCCTACAGAACAAATGCAGTATCCCCTGTAGTTATTGAAGTCTGATCAGTGTTCATGGCCATAAATGATTAGAGCTCTTCTCTCTCTTTCTCCTGCTGATGTGTAGTCTTGGGACCCTCCGTTTCACCCTCCATCCTGCCCCCATCATCAAATTTTGGCCGGCCACGGGGCCGCCTTGGCAGCTGCTCGCACAAGTGCTGCCGGCTCCTGCTGCCAAGCTGCCTGCTCTCTCGCAGCCAGCCCCGCTCACTCTCCCATCTCCCATCTCCTACAGGCCATGGCTGTGTGTCTTGTTCTCGTCCTGGCTGTGCTGGGCATCGTCCAGCACCCGCTCCAGGTCAGTGACCAGGTGGATCTGGGCACGCAGGAGCGGGTGCAGCGGCGCGTGCAGCACCTGAGGCACGAGATGGCTCGGCTGCAGCAAGAGGTTGAGCACCTCATGCAGCAGCAGAGCAACGTCAGCAAGGAGGAGCTGGTCTTTGCTGCCTGCGCCTGGTGGCGGCTCTGGCAGCCTGCGGGAGCCCTTGTGCTGCTCTTGGGGCACCGCTGGCTGGCCAGGAAGCGCCACGGGCAGTCGGAGAGCAGGAGCCAGCCGAGCACCTCCCGCAGCAAGCAAGAGGAGGAGAAGGAGGACCGCGCAGAGCAATGCGGGCATCCGGGCAGGTTTCTGCAGCAGCACCTCCAGTGGCCGGCGCAGGACTCGGCCAACACCTGGAAGGTGGTGGAGGAGCTGGTGGGCGAGCTGCTCGCGGCCTGCCAAGTGCTCACCTGCCAGTCATTCTTCCCACGCCTGGCACCAGGCATCCGCGTGGGCAGGGCCTGTGCAGGCTGGAGCCCTTGCCAGCACAACAACAGCTACAGCCTGCTGGTGCCCCTGAGGCCACCACCTGGGCATGCCTTCCACCTGGAGGTGGCCGGCGCCCCGCAGCACGGCCGCGTCCGCGTGGAGCTGCAGTGCATGTGCCCCAGGCAGCGGGTGCTGGGCGACGTGCTGTGCTTCCTGCACCAGCCCCAGGCACAGCTGGCCACAAAGCAGGGCCCCTGCCTCCTACGCACCCTCTGCACCCACTCCTACCTCAACGTGCAGAAAACCGCACGCTGGTTCCAGCAAGTCGTGCAAAAAGCCTGGCGCCTTTTGCCTCCCTCCCACCACTGCCAGCTCGTGGTGCTGCCCTCCTCCTGCACCTGCAAGCTCCAGCTGGCAAACGCCTCCAGGAGCACCCTGCTCGTCGACATCATCTTTGGCGTGCAGCAAGGCAACTTGAGCATCTTCTGGCCAGCCAGCGGGCCCAGGCTGGCCTCTCCAGAAGTACAGCGCTGTTGAAGAAGTGCACTGTGCCACGCATACCCTGCAGGGCACACGCCACCTCCAGCGTCTGCACCGCCTCTCCTCTCTTCTCCACGCATCGCTGCTTTCCCCCTTCCGCTTGAAACAGCTGGAGATACACCTCTGCAGGCTCCTGCATCTGCGGCAGCATCTCTCTGAGATCCCCGCATGCCTGCATCGCTGCCTGCTGGACACATGCCTCCATTGCTTGTCGTCTTTCTTTGCCCATTTCCCTTGCTGGTGCCTGGTGACTTCATGCTCTTGCCCTGCACGCCCCGCAACAAGGAGGGCCTTCTCTGCTCCTGCTGCACAGGTTGACCAGGAGCCAGCAAGGTGCCCTTGCACCTAGCAAGGCCAACAGCAGCTCCTCATGCATGAGGAGCAGCGTAGTCAGCAGGTCAAGCAAGGGCATCCTTACCCTCTGCTCAGCACTGGCCTGGCCCCATCTGCGCTGCCGTGTGCAGTGCTGGACTCCCCAGCGCAACAGAGACATGCACTGACGGCAGGAAGGGCAGCGCAGGGCCCACATCTTCAAGGGCCTACAGTGTCTCTCATACCAGCAGAGGCTCGGAGAGCTTTCCCTGCTCAGCTCAGCCGGGAGAAGAGATGGTGCAGCAAGGCACCGGATGCCTGCGTCTAAATACCTGATGGGGGCACAGGAAGGAAGACGGAGCTGAAAAATATTAGAGCGTTTCAAGAGAATTTTGAGCAACGCTGGATCAAGAAGAAGTGTACTCTAAAGCTTTATCTAAAGAACAGTCACTTGCAGCCTCTTTAGCCTCCTCCTGTACCTGCAACGTCTTTTCCACACATGCAGTCATCAGGAATGAATCCAGATTCAGCCAGAGCAGTCTCACAAGCACCTCTTACAACAGCTTTTGCAAGATCCCTGAATTCCAATAGACAGATCGTCCAACTCAAAAACAAGAATGCACTGTGCAACTACGACAGCAAAACACTAACAGAATACATAGGAAACTCCAGAGCTTTGAAGCAATGACAACTCGTTATCTCCTACAGTTGTGTCAACTGGGCATCTGCATTCTTTCAGCACGTATGTGTAACCTTTTTCAACATGACAAAGCTGCACGTCACTGATTTGGTAACACATATTTTGAATGTTAAGCAGTGCTGGTCACAAGGACTGCCAAGCAATAAATGTAATCTTTCAAGATAAAGGTACACATTTAGAAATATGCCCCCCCTTTTTTTGTTGTTTTTTTAGAAAAAAGGTTAGATTAGCTTTCAGGAAACAAACATATCCGCATCTGTTTTTACAAAACCTACATGACCAGATTAATAGGTTCTACTTCTTCTGAAATACCATCTTTTGATGAAGCACCAAATAGTGCGTTAAGGATGAAAAGGGTCTCCTGCAAAGCTTTACACAGCCACTAATTTTCTTGATACGGACATTTGTCCTCCGTTAACATATGGCTTCCATTTCCCAAAGATGGCAAACACAGAAATCTTGGTAATTCTTTTATGATACCAATACTCTTGTGTCCAGTGAGTTAAAGGGAGCAATTTAACTTTGCCACTGAATGTGTGGATAAGTCCTTTCAAACTAATAGCACAGTAGTTTTTTGTCTTTTTGATGCAGTCATAGCCAGTGACTCCAAAACAAACATGAAGTTTTCCTAATAGGACACGTGCCATTCATTAAACATGCAGTAGATGTTCTATAAGCTACATATAAAAATTATATACATACTGTACTTACGAAAAAGGTGAAATATAAGTGTACATAACATATGTTTGTGCCCTGCCCTCTCTCCCTAACAGCAAGATTTTAGATTTAATCATCTTTTCAGCCCTCAGGTTTCAAGCAGGCTTTCCGCTCCGGTAGGTCACCACTGTAACTCTTCAAGAGACAGCATAAGAGAGGCAGGTTAGGACACAATGTCTGCGGATATCACTAATTTGGAATAAGCCTGGATTTGTCAGATGAGGCAACTTGGGTGAGGCAATAGTAGTACTATTTTCACACGTTTGTAACACTCTACAACGTTGAGTTTCTGTCCTTTCCTGTTAGTATGGGCAATGACTCTATTCTCTAGAATCGCAGTTTGTGCCGAGATTGCAGGCTTACGCCAGAAGTACATCTGCTGACTACAGGGCTCTTCTGCCAGCTGACAAACCTGAAGAGAGACCGCTTGGTTCATTTTGTTTTAGTGGTCATATACAGTGGACGAAAGGGAGGAAGCATTTTTCCTCTGACTTCTGACAGAAAGGTCTAGGAAGAATATAGCATTTCCCTTAATTTTCTTTAAAGCAGAAGAAAAAGCTCCGAAGGCACAACGTCACAGAGATCCCACCAACAGCTGGAAGAAACCTGGCTAACAGTCTTTCCCCAAAACATTAGACCACAACTGCAATTTTCCGTAGACAGAAAGCCTCTCTACCACACAAACAAGGCCATGGCTGAAATCTGTAGCGCTGCAGCTTAAGGAGCCAGAGAACAAAAGGCCTAGAAAGTACATACTGCCACTAGGACAGTATAAACTGGCCCGATTTTCTCCTCTATGCTTTTATCTGTTTCCTTTGTTTTCCAGGTTTCCTTTAATCTTTCTGTCCATACGCTTGGGCAGGTTTGGACCAATATATAAAGCAATCTGTGGCCAGGTTTCATTAAAAAAACGATTTCATTGGGCCTTGTGCTTCTGAAGTCCTGAAAGAGCTACAAAGTTCTTTAAGCAATAACAAGCCTTGGGTTCTCTCTGAAGACTGTAGTTCTGGCTTTTTCTTCCTCTTCTACTACGGCTATGTCCAAAATCTTTTCCAATACACAGTATTTCCATAATACTAGCTAGCTCATAGAGCTAAAATAAGATATGAGGAGAGTAACCGAGCAATAAACCACACACCAAGTTTTATGTCATTTTTAGCAAGGCAGTTAGCTCCAGGGTGGACAGCAGTGCTTGAGATTAAGAACTGCAACACACAAACTAAGATGTAGAAAGAGAACATGCGACTTAAAAAATAACGTATTTCAGGTTGAACGTATCCTATTGAATTGACGGCTTATGCACAGCGGGAGTCATGCAAAGCAATCCAAGTGTCAGAGTCCGATACCCTCTGGCCAAGTTCTTCTAGATATTCCACACATGCAGAGTGTAATGTTTAATATCAAAATTTATTTTGTTGAAGAAATTTGATGCCACCTGGGATTTTTGATTTAGCAGAGTGATAAAGCAAGCTACTGAAATCACCATACAAGTGTAAGCTACACTTAGCAAAATATAGCAATTGCAATATGCTAATGGGATTCCCATTACCAGTCTCTATAATATGTTCACCGTCATGACGCTGCGTGTCCCCAGTCCCTGGGAAGGACAACGTGGGTTGAAGCCAGCTCAAGCCCGTTGCTCTCGTCAAAATTCCTCTGCGAGTTGTTCACGTTTTATACTCTACGTTGGGCTGAGCCACGTATACGCTTCCCCCCATGTTGGTCTAACTCTGGGAGACAGTCACGCTCTTTTGATGAACTCAGGGAGAAACACGTACACCAGCTGATCCACTCAACTGGGATGCAGTCAGTTGATCCACTGACATGGGCGCCTACAGAACAAATGCAGTATCCCCTGTAGTTATTGAAGTCTGATCAGTGTTCATGGCCATAAATGATTAGAGCTCTTCTCTCTCTTTCTCCTGCTGATGTGTAGTCTTGGGACCCTCCGTTTCACCCTCCATCCTGCCCCCATCATCAAATTTTGGCCGGCCACGGGGCCGCCTTGGCAGCTGCTCGCACAAGTGCTGCCGGCTCCTGCTGCCAAGCTGCCTGCTCTCTCGCAGCCAGCCCCGCTCACTCTCCCATCTCCCATCTCCTACAGGCCATGGCTGTGTGTCTTGTTCTCGTCCTGGCTGTGCTGGGCATCGTCCAGCACCCGCTCCAGGTCAGTGACCAGGTGGATCTGGGCACGCAGGAGCGGGTGCAGCGGCGCGTGCAGCACCTGAGGCACGAGATGGCTCGGCTGCAGCAAGAGGTTGAGCACCTCATGCAGCAGCAGAGCAACGTCAGCAAGGAGGAGCTGGTCTTTGCTGCCTGCGCCTGGTGGCGGCTCTGGCAGCCTGCGGGAGCCCTTGTGCTGCTCTTGGGGCACCGCTGGCTGGCCAGGAAGCGCCACGGGCAGTCGGAGAGCAGGAGCCAGCCGAGCACCTCCCGCAGCAAGCAAGAGGAGGAGAAGGAGGACCGCGCAGAGCAATGCGGGCATCCGGGCAGGTTTCTGCAGCAGCACCTCCAGTGGCCGGCGCAGGACTCGGCCAACACCTGGAAGGTGGTGGAGGAGCTGGTGGGCGAGCTGCTCGCGGCCTGCCAAGTGCTCACCTGCCAGTCATTCTTCCCACGCCTGGCACCAGGCATCCGCGTGGGCAGGGCCTGTGCAGGCTGGAGCCCTTGCCAGCACAACAACAGCTACAGCCTGCTGGTGCCCCTGAGGCCACCACCTGGGCATGCCTTCCACCTGGAGGTGGCCGGCGCCCCGCAGCACGGCCGCGTCCGCGTGGAGCTGCAGTGCATGTGCCCCAGGCAGCGGGTGCTGGGCGACGTGCTGTGCTTCCTGCACCAGCCCCAGGCACAGCTGGCCACAAAGCAGGGCCCCTGCCTCCTACGCACCCTCTGCACCCACTCCTACCTCAACGTGCAGAAAACCGCACGCTGGTTCCAGCAAGTCGTGCAAAAAGCCTGGCGCCTTTTGCCTCCCTCCCACCACTGCCAGCTCGTGGTGCTGCCCTCCTCCTGCACCTGCAAGCTCCAGCTGGCAAACGCCTCCAGGAGCACCCTGCTCGTCGACATCATCTTTGGCGTGCAGCAAGGCAACTTGAGCATCTTCTGGCCAGCCAGCGGGCCCAGGCTGGCCTCTCCAGAAGTACAGCGCTGTTGAAGAAGTGCACTGTGCCACGCATACCCTGCAGGGCACACGCCACCTCCAGCGTCTGCACCGCCTCTCCTCTCTTCTCCACGCATCGCTGCTTTCCCCCTTCCGCTTGAAACAGCTGGAGATACACCTCTGCAGGCTCCTGCATCTGCGGCAGCATCTCTCTGAGATCCCCGCATGCCTGCATCGCTGCCTGCTGGACACATGCCTCCATTGCTTGTCGTCTTTCTTTGCCCATTTCCCTTGCTGGTGCCTGGTGACTTCATGCTCTTGCCCTGCACGCCCCGCAACAAGGAGGGCCTTCTCTGCTCCTGCTGCACAGGTTGACCAGGAGCCAGCAAGGTGCCCTTGCACCTAGCAAGGCCAACAGCAGCTCCTCATGCATGAGGAGCAGCGTAGTCAGCAGGTCAAGCAAGGGCATCCTTACCCTCTGCTCAGCACTGGCCTGGCCCCATCTGCGCTGCCGTGTGCAGTGCTGGACTCCCCAGCGCAACAGAGACATGCACTGACGGCAGGAAGGGCAGCGCAGGGCCCACATCTTCAAGGGCCTACAGTGTCTCTCATACCAGCAGAGGCTCGGAGAGCTTTCCCTGCTCAGCTCAGCCGGGAGAAGAGATGGTGCAGCAAGGCACCGGATGCCTGCGTCTAAATACCTGATGGGGGCACAGGAAGGAAGACGGAGCTGAAAAATATTAGAGCGTTTCAAGAGAATTTTGAGCAACGCTGGATCAAGAAGAAGTGTACTCTAAAGCTTTATCTAAAGAACAGTCACTTGCAGCCTCTTTAGCCTCCTCCTGTACCTGCAACGTCTTTTCCACACATGCAGTCATCAGGAATGAACCCAGATTCAGCCAGAGCAGTCTCACAAGCACCTCTTACAACAGCTTTTGCAAGATCCCTGAATTCCAATAGACAGATCGTCCAACTCAAAAACAAGAATGCACTGTGCAACTACGACAGCAAAACACTAACAGAATACATAGGAAACTCCAGAGCTTTGAAGCAATGACAACTCGTTATCTCCTACAGTTGTGTCAACTGGGCATCTGCATTCTTTCAGCACGTATGTGTAACCTTTTTCAACATGACAAAGCTGCACGTCACTGATTTGGTAACACATATTTTGAATGTTAAGCAGTGCTGGTCACAAGGACTGCCAAGCAATAAATGTAATCTTTCAAGATAAAGGTACACATTTAGAAATATGCCCCCCCTTTTTTTGTTGTTTTTTTAGAAAAAAGGTTAGATTAGCTTTCAGGAAACAAACATATCCGCATCTGTTTTTACAAAACCTACATGACCAGATTAATAGGTTCTACTTCTTCTGAAATACCATCTTTTGATGAAGCACCAAATAGTGCGTTAAGGATGAAAAGGGTCTCCTGCAAAGCTTTACACAGCCACTAATTTTCTTGATACGGACATTTGTCCTCCGTTAACATATGGCTTCCATTTCCCAAAGATGGCAAACACAGAAATCTTGGTAATTCTTTTATGATACCAATACTCTTGTGTCCAGTGAGTTAAAGGGAGCAATTTAACTTTGCCACTGAATGTGTGGATAAGTCCTTTCAAACTAATAGCACAGTAGTTTTTTGTCTTTTTGATGCAGTCATAGCCAGTGACTCCAAAACAAACATGAAGTTTTCCTAATAGGACACGTGCCATTCATTAAACATGCAGTAGATGTTCTATAAGCTACATATAAAAATTATATACATACTGTACTTACGAAAAAGGTGAAATATAAGTGTACGTAACATATGTTTGTGCCCTGCCCTCTCTCCCTAACAGCAAGATTTTAGATTTAATCATCTTTTCAGCCCTCAGGTTTCAAGCAGGCTTTCCGCTCCGGTAGGTCACCACTGTAACTCTTCAAGAGACAGCATAAGAGAGGCAGGTTAGGACACAATGTCTGCGGATATCACTAATTTGGAATAAGCCTGGATTTGTCAGATGAGGCAACTTGGGTGAGGCAATAGTAGTACTATTTTCACACGTTTGTAACACTCTACAACGTTGAGTTTCTGTCCTTTCCTGTTAGTATGGGCAATGACTCTATTCTCTAGAATCGCAGTTTGTGCCGAGATTGCAGGCTTACGCCAGAAGTACATCTGCTGACTACAGGGCTCTTCTGCCAGCTGACAAACCTGAAGAGAGACCGCTTGGTTCATTTTGTTTTAGTGGTCATATACAGTGGACGAAAGGGAGGAAGCATTTTTCCTCTGACTTCTGACAGAAAGGTCTAGGAAGAATATAGCATTTCCCTTAATTTTCTTTAAAGCAGAAGAAAAAGCTCCGAAGGCACAACGTCACAGAGATCCCACCAACAGCTGGAAGAAACCTGGCTAACAGTCTTTCCCCAAAACATTAGACCACAACTGCAATTTTCCGTAGACAGAAAGCCTCTCTACCACACAAACAAGGCCATGGCTGAAATCTGTAGCGCTGCAGCTTAAGGAGCCAGAGAACAAAAGGCCTAGAAAGTACATACTGCCACTAGGACAGTATAAACTGGCCCGATTTTCTCCTCTATGCTTTTATCTGTTTCCTTTGTTTTCCAGGTTTCCTTTAATCTTTCTGTCCATACGCTTGGGCAGGTTTGGACCAATATATAAAGCAATCTGTGGCCAGGTTTCATTAAAAAAACGATTTCATTGGGCCTTGTGCTTCTGAAGTCCTGAAAGAGCTACAAAGTTCTTTAAGCAATAACAAGCCTTGGGTTCTCTCTGAAGACTGTAGTTCTGGCTTTTTCTTCCTCTTCTACTACGGCTATGTCCAAAATCTTTTCCAATACACAGTATTTCCATAATACTAGCTAGCTCATAGAGCTAAAATAAGATATGAGGAGAGTAACCGAGCAATAAACCACACACCAAGTTTTATGTCATTTTTAGCAAGGCAGTTAGCTCCAGGGTGGACAGCAGTGCTTGAGATTAAGAACTGCAACACACAAACTAAGATGTAGAAAGAGAACATGCGACTTAAAAAATAACGTATTTCAGGTTGAACGTATCCTATTGAATTGACGGCTTATGCACAGCGGGAGTCATGCAAAGCAATCCAAGTGTCAGAGTCCGATACCCTCTGGCCAAGTTCTTCTAGATATTCCACACATGCAGAGTGTAATGTTTAATATCAAAATTTATTTTGTTGAAGAAATTTGATGCCACCTGGGATTTTTGATTTAGCAGAGTGATAAAGCAAGCTACTGAAATCACCATACAAGTGTAAGCTACACTTAGCAAAATATAGCAATTGCAATATGCTAATGGGATTCCCATTACCAGTCTCTATAATATGTTCACCGTCATGACGCTGCGTGTCCCCAGTCCCTGGGAAGGACAACGTGGGTTGAAGCCAGCTCAAGCCCGTTGCTCTCGTCAAAATTCCTCTGCGAGTTGTTCACGTTTTATACTCTACGTTGGGCTGAGCCACGTATACGCTTCCCCCCATGTTGGTCTAACTCTGGGAGACAGTCACGCTCTTTTGATGAACTCAGGGAGAAACACGTACACCAGCTGATCCACTCAACTGGGATGCAGTCAGTTGATCCACTGACATGGGCGCCTACAGAACAAATGCAGTATCCCCTGTAGTTATTGAAGTCTGATCAGTGTTCATGGCCATAAATGATTAGAGCTCTTCTCTCTCTTTCTCCTGCTGATGTGTAGTCTTGGGACCCTCCGTTTCACCCTCCATCCTGCCCCCATCATCAAATTTTGGCCGGCCACGGGGCCGCCTTGGCAGCTGCTCGCACAAGTGCTGCCGGCTCCTGCTGCCAAGCTGCCTGCTCTCTCGCAGCCAGCCCCGCTCACTCTCCCATCTCCCATCTCCTACAGGCCATGGCTGTGTGTCTTGTTCTCGTCCTGGCTGTGCTGGGCATCGTCCAGCACCCGCTCCAGGTCAGTGACCAGGTGGATCTGGGCACGCAGGAGCGGGTGCAGCGGCGCGTGCAGCACCTGAGGCACGAGATGGCTCGGCTGCAGCAAGAGGTTGAGCACCTCATGCAGCAGCAGAGCAACGTCAGCAAGGAGGAGCTGGTCTTTGCTGCCTGCGCCTGGTGGCGGCTCTGGCAGCCTGCGGGAGCCCTTGTGCTGCTCTTGGGGCACCGCTGGCTGGCCAGGAAGCGCCACGGGCAGTCGGAGAGCAGGAGCCAGCCGAGCACCTCCCGCAGCAAGCAAGAGGAGGAGAAGGAGGACCGCGCAGAGCAATGCGGGCATCCGGGCAGGTTTCTGCAGCAGCACCTCCAGTGGCCGGCGCAGGACTCGGCCAACACCTGGAAGGTGGTGGAGGAGCTGGTGGGCGAGCTGCTCGCGGCCTGCCAAGTGCTCACCTGCCAGTCATTCTTCCCACGCCTGGCACCAGGCATCCGCGTGGGCAGGGCCTGTGCAGGCTGGAGCCCTTGCCAGCACAACAACAGCTACAGCCTGCTGGTGCCCCTGAGGCCACCACCTGGGCATGCCTTCCACCTGGAGGTGGCCGGCGCCCCGCAGCACGGCCGCGTCCGCGTGGAGCTGCAGTGCATGTGCCCCAGGCAGCGGGTGCTGGGCGACGTGCTGTGCTTCCTGCACCAGCCCCAGGCACAGCTGGCCACAAAGCAGGGCCCCTGCCTCCTACGCACCCTCTGCACCCACTCCTACCTCAACGTGCAGAAAACCGCACGCTGGTTCCAGCAAGTCGTGCAAAAAGCCTGGCGCCTTTTGCCTCCCTCCCACCACTGCCAGCTCGTGGTGCTGCCCTCCTCCTGCACCTGCAAGCTCCAGCTGGCAAACGCCTCCAGGAGCACCCTGCTCGTCGACATCATCTTTGGCGTGCAGCAAGGCAACTTGAGCATCTTCTGGCCAGCCAGCGGGCCCAGGCTGGCCTCTCCAGAAGTACAGCGCTGTTGAAGAAGTGCACTGTGCCACGCATACCCTGCAGGGCACACGCCACCTCCAGCGTCTGCACCGCCTCTCCTCTCTTCTCCACGCATCGCTGCTTTCCCCCTTCCGCTTGAAACAGCTGGAGATACACCTCTGCAGGCTCCTGCATCTGCGGCAGCATCTCTCTGAGATCCCCGCATGCCTGCATCGCTGCCTGCTGGACACATGCCTCCATTGCTTGTCGTCTTTCTTTGCCCATTTCCCTTGCTGGTGCCTGGTGACTTCATGCTCTTGCCCTGCACGCCCCGCAACAAGGAGGGCCTTCTCTGCTCCTGCTGCACAGGTTGACCAGGAGCCAGCAAGGTGCCCTTGCACCTAGCAAGGCCAACAGCAGCTCCTCATGCATGAGGAGCAGCGTAGTCAGCAGGTCAAGCAAGGGCATCCTTACCCTCTGCTCAGCACTGGCCTGGCCCCATCTGCGCTGCCGTGTGCAGTGCTGGACTCCCCAGCGCAACAGAGACATGCACTGACGGCAGGAAGGGCAGCGCAGGGCCCACATCTTCAAGGGCCTACAGTGTCTCTCATACCAGCAGAGGCTCGGAGAGCTTTCCCTGCTCAGCTCAGCCGGGAGAAGAGATGGTGCAGCAAGGCACCGGATGCCTGCGTCTAAATACCTGATGGGGGCACAGGAAGGAAGACGGAGCTGAAAAATATTAGAGCGTTTCAAGAGAATTTTGAGCAACGCTGGATCAAGAAGAAGTGTACTCTAAAGCTTTATCTAAAGAACAGTCACTTGCAGCCTCTTTAGCCTCCTCCTGTACCTGCAACGTCTTTTCCACACATGCAGTCATCAGGAATGAACCCAGATTCAGCCAGAGCAGTCTCACAAGCACCTCTTACAACAGCTTTTGCAAGATCCCTGAATTCCAATAGACAGATCGTCCAACTCAAAAACAAGAATGCACTGTGCAACTACGACAGCAAAACACTAACAGAATACATAGGAAACTCCAGAGCTTTGAAGCAATGACAACTCGTTATCTCCTACAGTTGTGTCAACTGGGCATCTGCATTCTTTCAGCACGTATGTGTAACCTTTTTCAACATGACAAAGCTGCACGTCACTGATTTGGTAACACATATTTTGAATGTTAAGCAGTGCTGGTCACAAGGACTGCCAAGCAATAAATGTAATCTTTCAAGATAAAGGTACACATTTAGAAATATGCCCCCCCTTTTTTTGTTGTTTTTTTAGAAAAAAGGTTAGATTAGCTTTCAGGAAACAAACATATCCGCATCTGTTTTTACAAAACCTACATGACCAGATTAATAGGTTCTACTTCTTCTGAAATACCATCTTTTGATGAAGCACCAAATAGTGCGTTAAGGATGAAAAGGGTCTCCTGCAAAGCTTTACACAGCCACTAATTTTCTTGATACGGACATTTGTCCTCCGTTAACATATGGCTTCCATTTCCCAAAGATGGCAAACACAGAAATCTTGGTAATTCTTTTATGATACCAATACTCTTGTGTCCAGTGAGTTAAAGGGAGCAATTTAACTTTGCCACTGAATGTGTGGATAAGTCCTTTCAAACTAATAGCACAGTAGTTTTTTGTCTTTTTGATGCAGTCATAGCCAGTGACTCCAAAACAAACATGAAGTTTTCCTAATAGGACACGTGCCATTCATTAAACATGCAGTAGATGTTCTATAAGCTACATATAAAAATTATATACATACTGTACTTACGAAAAAGGTGAAATATAAGTGTACGTAACATATGTTTGTGCCCTGCCCTCTCTCCCTAACAGCAAGATTTTAGATTTAATCATCTTTTCAGCCCTCAGGTTTCAAGCAGGCTTTCCGCTCCGGTAGGTCACCACTGTAACTCTTCAAGAGACAGCATAAGAGAGGCAGGTTAGGACACAATGTCTGCGGATATCACTAATTTGGAATAAGCCTGGATTTGTCAGATGAGGCAACTTGGGTGAGGCAATAGTAGTACTATTTTCACACGTTTGTAACACTCTACAACGTTGAGTTTCTGTCCTTTCCTGTTAGTATGGGCAATGACTCTATTCTCTAGAATCGCAGTTTGTGCCGAGATTGCAGGCTTACGCCAGAAGTACATCTGCTGACTACAGGGCTCTTCTGCCAGCTGACAAACCTGAAGAGAGACCGCTTGGTTCATTTTGTTTTAGTGGTCATATACAGTGGACGAAAGGGAGGAAGCATTTTTCCTCTGACTTCTGACAGAAAGGTCTAGGAAGAATATAGCATTTCCCTTAATTTTCTTTAAAGCAGAAGAAAAAGCTCCGAAGGCACAACGTCACAGAGATCCCACCAACAGCTGGAAGAAACCTGGCTAACAGTCTTTCCCCAAAACATTAGACCACAACTGCAATTTTCCGTAGACAGAAAGCCTCTCTACCACACAAACAAGGCCATGGCTGAAATCTGTAGCGCTGCAGCTTAAGGAGCCAGAGAACAAAAGGCCTAGAAAGTACATACTGCCACTAGGACAGTATAAACTGGCCCGATTTTCTCCTCTATGCTTTTATCTGTTTCCTTTGTTTTCCAGGTTTCCTTTAATCTTTCTGTCCATACGCTTGGGCAGGTTTGGACCAATATATAAAGCAATCTGTGGCCAGGTTTCATTAAAAAAACGATTTCATTGGGCCTTGTGCTTCTGAAGTCCTGAAAGAGCTACAAAGTTCTTTAAGCAATAACAAGCCTTGGGTTCTCTCTGAAGACTGTAGTTCTGGCTTTTTCTTCCTCTTCTACTACGGCTATGTCCAAAATCTTTTCCAATACACAGTATTTCCATAATACTAGCTAGCTCATAGAGCTAAAATAAGATATGAGGAGAGTAACCGAGCAATAAACCACACACCAAGTTTTATGTCATTTTTAGCAAGGCAGTTAGCTCCAGGGTGGACAGCAGTGCTTGAGATTAAGAACTGCAACACACAAACTAAGATGTAGAAAGAGAACATGCGACTTAAAAAATAACGTATTTCAGGTTGAACGTATCCTATTGAATTGACGGCTTATGCACAGCGGGAGTCATGCAAAGCAATCCAAGTGTCAGAGTCCGATACCCTCTGGCCAAGTTCTTCTAGATATTCCACACATGCAGAGTGTAATGTTTAATATCAAAATTTATTTTGTTGAAGAAATTTGATGCCACCTGGGATTTTTGATTTAGCAGAGTGATAAAGCAAGCTACTGAAATCACCATACAAGTGTAAGCTACACTTAGCAAAATATAGCAATTGCAATATGCTAATGGGATTCCCATTACCAGTCTCTATAATATGTTCACCGTCATGACGCTGCGTGTCCCCAGTCCCTGGGAAGGACAACGTGGGTTGAAGCCAGCTCAAGCCCGTTGCTCTCGTCAAAATTCCTCTGCGAGTTGTTCACGTTTTATACTCTACGTTGGGCTGAGCCACGTATACGCTTCCCCCCATGTTGGTCTAACTCTGGGAGACAGTCACGCTCTTTTGATGAACTCAGGGAGAAACACGTACACCAGCTGATCCACTCAACTGGGATGCAGTCAGTTGATCCACTGACATGGGCGCCTACAGAACAAATGCAGTATCCCCTGTAGTTATTGAAGTCTGATCAGTGTTCATGGCCATAAATGATTAGAGCTCTTCTCTCTCTTTCTCCTGCTGATGTGTAGTCTTGGGACCCTCCGTTTCACCCTCCATCCTGCCCCCATCATCAAATTTTGGCCGGCCACGGGGCCGCCTTGGCAGCTGCTCGCGCAAGTGCTGCCGGCTCCTGCTGCCAAGCTGCCTGCTCTCTCGCAGCCAGCCCCGCTCACTCGCTGCTCTCCCATCTCCTACAGGCCATGGCTGTGTGTCTTGTTCTCGTCCTGGCTGTGCTGGGCATCGTCCAGCACCCGCTCCAGGTCAGTGACCAGGTGGATCTGGGCACGCAGGAGCGGGTGCAGCGGCGCGTGCAGCACCTGAGGCACGAGATGGCTCGGCTGCAGCAAGAGGTTGAGCACCTCATGCAGCAGCAGCAGCAGCAGCAGAGCAACGTCAGCCAGGAGGAGCTGGTCTTTGCTGCCAGCTCATGGTGCTGCCCTCCTCCCGCACCTGCAAGCTCCAGCTGGCAAACGCCTCCGAGAGCACCCTGCTCATCGACATCCTCTTTGGCATGCAGCAAGGCAACCTGGGCATTTTCTGGCCAGCTAGCGAGCCCAGGCTGACCTCTCCAGAAGTACAGCGCTGCTGCAGAAGTGCACTGCGCCACACAGGCTCTTTTGGAGGCGCACGGCCACGCATGCCCTGCAGGGCACATGCCACCTCCAGCGTCTGCGCCGCCTCACCTCTCTCCTCCACGCATCGCTGCTTTCCCCCTTCCGCTTGAAAAAGCTGGAGATACACCTCTGCAGGCTCCTGCATCTGCGGCAGCACCTCTCTGAGATCCCCGCATGCCTGCATCGCTGCCTGCTGGACACATGCCTCCATGGCTTCCACTCAGGCAACAGGAGGGTGCCTGTGGCGGTCGCCGAGGTGCTGGCTCTGCGACGCCGGGCACCTGCAGGGACCCCTCAGCAGCCTCTTGCACTAAGCATGCTGAAAGAGGTCTTCCTGCCCAGAGATGCAGTGGCAGGCTTCACGCTGCCAGCCACCGAGCATCCAGAGCCCTGCAGCCAGAAACTCCCTTGCCCAGGGCAGCAGCACTGCTGCCACTAGCCCAATAAAGGAGCTTTTTGCAACAAACGCCCTGTGCCCAGAGTCCTTCTGCAGCTGCTCTGCTAGCAGCCCTCAGCTGCTGACGGGGCAGAGCTCCTGCTTAGGAGGGCAGCCCGCAACCCATTGCCAGGCCTGCACTTGCCAGCAAAACCTTACTGAAGCTGCTCAGTAACAGCATGCTTCTTGCTGATGCTTGCCTCTTCCACGTTGGCGCTCATCATGAAGCCGTATGCAAAACCCGCTGGCTTTAAGACGCGCACCCTAGCTGCGCTGCCAGGACGCAATAGCAGGCAGCTGATGCCCTCCCGCCGGCACGCATGGCTACAGGGCTTGGTGACTCCTCCTCCTGGCGCTTCAGCTTGCTGCGCCTTGAGAGCTCCCTGCTCTCTTTTTAGGACTTACCTCTGCGTGCAGTCTAAACTTTGTCTGAATCCAGTCCTGGTCCCACTGAAGTTAAGGGGAGTTTTGTAACCAGTTTGACTAAGTCTTTGGATTTTATGCTACTGAGCACCTTCTCATCGTAAGAAGGGAAGAGCTGTATTTTTTTTAAATGAAAACAGCTGTTTTCCCTTTCAGAAATGTATTGAAATGGTTGAAACGCATTGAATGATTTTCAAGAGGAAAATGTTCTTGATCTCCTTTAGAGATTTACCTTATTAGTGCTTTTTTGGGAATAAGAAACTGTAACTGCTGGCTGGACAGGCTGGCTATTAGAGCCTTATAGGTGTGAGGCTGAAATGGTGTTTTTCTGCTAAGAAAATATGACCAGAAGAAAAATTCTTAACTGTTTATTTTCTGTGCATCATTCTGTAAGACTTAAACATGCAAAATGATGTAAATTATTGTAGTCTTGTAGTCTAAGTTGTCAGTGTGACCAACTGTACATCCCGAAGTTCCAGTGTGTTACAAACAAAAGCAGGGACTGTGTTATCCTTCCGAAACATGGAGGCTTGTAAAGCTAATAAAGGATTTTTAAATGAGAAGCTGAAATTGCAACAATCCTGAATGATATTCAGGATCGTACACAAAGTGTGCTTTTATTACTCCCTAAAAAGGTCAGCTTTTTATGTGAAACGCGTTTGCCTCCAGCAACTCTGAGTTCTAACACTGAGTATTCCAGATGTGCAGGACTATGTCCTGTCATGCACGATTTCTGCACAGGGAAATGAGGATTGTCTCTTTAAAGCAGAGAGTATAACATGGTCCACATATTCCAGAAGCCCAGGGGCACAGGAAGCTGACGTCTACACGATGTTGCACTGAACCACACGTGTCCCTTGCACCCATATAATTCCTCATCAGCTTATATGAATCTGCAAAACATCTGCACCTTTCACCGCTGTACCCCCACTTTTCAGCTACCTAAAGTGGCAGAGGTATTGCAGAGATGTGTTCCCCCACTTCCCTTAACCGAGAGCTTTGCTCTCTTTCTTTGTAAGATATTTCTGTGCTTCTCCAGGAGCTGAACTAACAGCCCGGTGATTGATAGCAGCTAGTTATGATGTAACTCAGTTCGTGTGCCGTGCCACTTTGAGTGGTTAAAATACTGCCTTTTAAATACAGTGTAATCACTAATTCATCAAGGCCAACGCTCAGTTTTTCTGAGCAGCTTGTGAAGACACAAACTGCTTTTATAAATAATTCAGAGAGTTTGTTATTAGGTGCTTTTACCAGCTGTTTATATGTAAAAGTATGCACTTTTACAGACAGCTGCTAACACGGAGCAAAATGAATCTCTGATCAGGATGGTCTGTACATGCCCCCTTCTATAGGGATAGAAGGTTCTTTCTTTCTTTCTTTCTTTCTTTTTTTTTTTAAGAAAAGCCCCAAGAACTGAGCAAGGGATGAGAAGAGAAAAAAATAAAGATGTTATTAGCAAGTTATCCGTAGCAGAGCCGTTCTGACAGGGCACTGCGAATGAACTCCCCCAGGATCACCCACTGCACCCACGTGGGGAAGTCACAGCGAGTCCGTCATCAGTGTGGTCTTCAGACCTCTTGGTTTCCTTGCTCTGTGCAGCCTAACAGCAGAGCCACCCTCTGGCCATGAGGCTTTCAAAAGCCCAGCCAAGGCACAGCCAAGGGAAGGACAGAGCTTCCCCGCTGCCACCCCTCTGGGAAGGGAAGAGCTGAGCAGCACGGGGCACATCCACAGCAGGCGAGGCTGCAAGCGAGCTAACCAGCTTACAGACGTAAGCGATGAAGTCGCTCAGCCTGGCTTGGTTTTCTTCAGCCTGTGCAAAACAGCTCGTCTTTGGCTCACTCACAGCGCAGGGTTGAACTCCACGCTCATTTCATGCTTCCTGTATCTCTGTGGTCTTAGCCCAGTCCTGGTGATCACCTTAGAGCACAACTGGTCATCTCTAGGAGCAAATCTTCGCTACCGTCCTTGGTTCACTTCCATGCAAGCAGGTGCTGTTCTTGCAGCAGCAATACCATTGGCAAGACAGTCTCAAAAAGCCCAATTCTGCTGCCAAGCTGCAATTTGTTTAATGTGAGCTAGTTAGACTGAGGTGACCTGGGTTTAGAGGTCTCTGTAGAGGGAAGAATCAAGGCTGGTATTTAAATATATGGAGTTTAAACTTTGGACCTTAACTCGGTAGAACTGATGTAATTGCACTGAACTGTGTAGAGCAAACTGGTTTACTTCGGAAAAACCCAGTCCGACAGATGCTAGAAGTCCTGTGCCTTAATGGAGTGCCATGTAAAGTCATGTGAATTTAGGTGGTCAGCGGAAGAGCTCTACCTTTGAACCTCATACAGGTTACCAGGCAAGCACCTGGTGCAAAAGTCAGATCACTGAGAGTCTTTCACACCCTTAAGTGAAGGCTGAAGGCCACACTCACCCCAGTTCCCCGGATCCTCTGCGTTCCTGGGATGACACAGAGTTTAAAAGATTGCAAAGGATCTGGAAAAAGTCGAAAATAGAAAGAGATGAGAAAGGTTTGTGCCTGAACAAGTAGGTCTTTTCTTCTGTACTGGTTGAAAAGATGCCACACATGCACCTTGCAGAGAGGGGAAATTACTGTCCATGCCCATTATAGCCATTGCTATAACCTCTAAGGGCATGCACACCAGAGTCTGGTCACTCCAGCAAGCAATGCTAGCTGCCTGCTCAGGCATACAGACACACAGGGTCCCATGGGCAGGGACACGTCAACACATTTAAGACATGCAGGCAAAGTCCTAGGCAAGTCTCCTGAGACGATCTGCTGTGTGTTACTGTCTGCTACAGCAACTTGCTGCACATGCATGCCCCTTGAGATCGACTTTTCATTTCAGTGAAGAAGACTTCATGTTAACTCACTAATCTTATATGTACATTTACTGCTTTGCATTGCAGTAGGCACAGCTGTAACTCTGGCACTGGCCCAGGTCCTGTTCGTGAGAAGTCGCCAGGCTCCAAGAAAGTTGGAGCTCTTTTCATGCGCAGTAGCTGACAGTGATCTGGGCTACATCTTTCTGTGCTAACTGTTCCCAAATCTCACTAGGAAGAGTGAGAGGATCCAGGAAAAGCACCTGGGCCCCAGCCTCACCAGGACCTATTGGTATAGTTGCCCAAAAACTCCGGATTGGCACCAGCCAGCCAGCAGCACAGCACCTGCCACGCAGGCCAACAGCGCGTTAAACCGGGCTCGGGAGAAGCTCAGCAGCGCTCCTTAAAACAGGGCTGAATGTGGTCCAGGGGAGTTTTATGTAAGTTTTGCGCCCTGAGCAGGAAACCATTTCAGGTCTTGGGAAGGCGTCTATTCACATCTCCCAGCCCTCTCACCTTGCCCACGGGCAACAGCTGGGGCTCAGGTGACGCCGAAGAGGGCGGAAGGTGCCACCGACGAATGAAGAACATTTCATTCCGAGTACTGTTGCTGCTGAGGATGGCTGTGCAGAACAACTTGCAGGTGGACAAGGCTGCCCTTCCAGAGACAAAAATGCATCCTTCAGGAAGCAGCCAACTCCAGGACAACCACCGCTGCAGCTGACTGTCATGAAGAGGAGGGGGAAAGATCACTGCAACACCTTTGGACACACTGGCTGGTTGGTTTCTGCGACACGGCCGTTTGGAGCATTTTCACTCTGACCTGACATCTGCATCGCCCCGAGCTGTTCAACGCTATCACATCTGCCTCAGGAACATCACGTTGAGGCAAGGGTTTTGAGGCAAGGTCCCTCACCTGCGACTTGTGAAAAAAGGAATGTTTTTTTCTGCCTAGTAAAGGCAAGTCTGTGACGAAAGTATATTACCTAGGAGAACTGCGTTTGATTTTATGGTCTGTGCCATTTCATTTACTGCTCCTCCCCGCAAAATCCCAGCATAGCTGGCAAGGGTTGCTGTGACGTGTCTCAGCTAGGTGAGTCCCCCTCCGCTCCTCTGCTCCTCCATCTGCTGCTCCCATGCTGCTCTACGTCTAGTACTGTAGCACTTACACTCGTATTGTATGGAGCTAATGAAAAAAAGCAGTACACTAACAATACAGGTTTTTTCCCTTTCCGATTCTGTTCCAGAGCAATGAAGCAGTTTAGATAACTACTCTATATTGGAGAGGTATGCCAATGTTAGTAATAGCCTAACACACGTCTCTTCACCTCACACATATATCCTTGTCTTTAAAACACCTGCACCAAGCCAGCAGGAACCACTGAAAAAATAATCCGTTCTTTCACTATGTAATGGTCTACATTCTCTTCTTAGCACGTTGTCATGTGCCTCAAGTCTCTGAGTTGAAACCTTTTGTCACATACCCTTTAATACCCATTTCTACTAGGAGTCCTTTAACTGGTATAATCAAACAGAAATGGCCAATATCAGGAAGATTAGATACAATTTGCCTAGGAAAATATGGCATTTCTTAGATTTCTCTGGGTACCTAATGAGTTTTGAGCGTAAGACGCAGAAACAATCTGCACAGTGAGAACCAAAGATTAGAATCGAAGATTATGCAGAAGGGAAGTAGATTAAAAAGAGGTTTTAAATGGGAGAAGTATTCAAATACCCAAACACACAAACATGCACCACACACACGGAGGCTTGAGGCAGCTGTTGCCGTGCCCTTGGTTCCCGTGCGAGTACTCTTCACCTAGTGTGATGGCATACGTTTTAAAGCCAAGGACGCTGAAAGAAATAATGCATTTGCAGCCCCAGACAAAAGCAACAACCCTGCACGTAAGAACAAAAGCAGATGGGACACATCTGTGTCTTTGGGGATTAAGTGACATATGGCAGTGAGATGCTTTACGTTCTCCAAAATCTGCAAAATACACAAACTAAGGTGAATGCTTTCTTATAGCTACCAAAGCAGTAAAGCACGCCACGTTTTGGTAAGAGATACTGCAATTTCAATTATTTATGCTGATGAAGTTGCCTGTGAAATAACCTGCATTTTCAGTGATATTACCCCTGTTACTTCCCCCCATAATTGATTATTGCATATGCTGTTTATCTCTCTGTGACCATTCCACACGCATTCCCGAAGAAATAACTAAAATCCCTGTAAGAGTTCAGTGATAAGCTAAGCAGAGGTAAATAATAGAGGGTTAGTTACCTCATAAAAGTCTGCAGGTTTTTAGGAAAATATATGAGGCTCTAGGAGTTAGACAGCTCTGATACCCAAAGGTTTTCCTCATGCTTTTTTGCTGTGTAAATGTTCCAGTCATACTGAGATTGTAGGCATTCATTATACAACGAAACATAATAAGATCTATGAGTATAAGGACACTGGTTTTCAGAAAAGGCCAGAATTCCCCTCAATTTCTTTTAGGAAACAGTAATAAAAAAGAAAAGAGCAGCAGGAATGTGGCAAAAGAACAGTACAGAGAGAGAAACAAAGTATGCAGATGTGGTGGAGTATCTGCACAAAGTGCAAGGGGAGTGAATAAGTACCACAACAATGGTATCACAGGAACTGAGGAACACCATGAACAAGAGAAGGAATGATCAATAAGTACAGTTAATGTTGCTCAGAACATCTTGGGAATCCATGCCCTTCCACCCAACCCCCTGGTGACGTTTCCTTATTTAATAAATACTTGTGTGCAGCAAGCCATTTTGTGAGCCACACCAGTGACGCTCAGTCAAGGAGCAGACCACTTCTGGAACGAAACTGGGAAGCTGGCAAGAACTGGACTTTTGCCCCAGGGCCCAGGGAGGTTTTTATTAAAAAAAAAAAACAAAAAACAAAAAACAAACCAACAAAAAAAAACCACCCCAAAATTGATTTTCAGCTGTGCCGCCAGATCAGATATCTGAGTCGCATCAAGATCATCATGCCTAAGCAAGCCACAAAGCATGCAGGCCAATTGAGACAGCTCTCCTCACCATCACTGGCGTCAGGGCATGGGGAGTTTGGTCCAGACTTGAGCTTGGGCATGCCCAGCTGCTGACTTGGAGCTGACATCAGCCAGCTCCAGCTTGACCTAATTAAACTGCACTGTCTCAGAGAATTCAAAACCCTTCATAGATAGCACGAAGGCTCAAAGTCACTGCGAAAAACTACCTGTGCAAGCCCCATCAGAGACACCTCTCTCCTTCTAGTTACTGATCCACACTTTACCCAAACAGCTGGATGCAAGTATTAACCTGCTTCCAGGTTTGCTCTAAGGAGCTCTCTGCAGCTCAGCTACCAAAGCTCTGCTGATTTTTTTTAAGACACAAAGATCCCATGTTTAACTCTTCCTCTCTTTGCCTAACCCTGGCTGGACATTGCAGCATGTCCGCATTTGACGAAGATGATGAAATCCCCTGTGCAGACCAGGCATGTGGAAGGAGAGACAGCCCAGACTGTAAGCTAACAGCAAGGTGGCTTGCTTTCTTTTCTGCCCAAATAATTCAAGACAGGCATGATGCAGGGGAATGAAGGAGGAGAAGGACAGCTATTCACAGGTGTGTAAAGCAGGAGATCTGCACCTCAGAAATAAGCCCACAGGGAAGCTGCCACCTCCTGCTTCCTTGTTACAAGTTCATCTTCCCTATCACAGGACTCCCTGATCCAGCAGAGGCCACAGCAGCATCCTCCCTGCGAAGTTCCCTGGTCTCACAGTAATACATTTGGAGGGGCCAAAATTTACCTGGTAGAGAGGAGAAGGTAGCATACTGCAATAGAGAAACAGTTCCTAGGAGGTTACCTTGCTGTGCTACTCACATCAACTCCGTGCTAGAAAGAAAGACACAACTCAATAATAGCACGTGTGCCCAAGAGATTTTGAGAGCAGTTTATCGATCATGTCGCTCAAACAGTGGGCATCACAGTGTGGGCTTCTTGCAGACTTCTTTGCGGGAGAGAGAGAAGAGATTCGAAGAGGTACCTAAGAAATCAGTCTGCTCCATGACTACCTCTACTGTTCATAAAGCTCTTCACACAGCTGTCTGGGGACCCCACGCCTGCCATGGATTAATTAATTGGCCTTGTGCCTTCCAGGTGTCTGCAAACTGTAGGAGCAGTTTAGGGGATCCACCACTCAGGTTAATCAGAGAGTAAAGCTAGAGGGACCTGATGCGCTGCCTATCTCAGGCCATTGCATGTCACCTAATCACCCCATATCTAGTCCAGCAGCTTTTTGGTTTAAGCAAATTCTCAAGAAAGACATCCAGCAGCCCTGATGTGAGGACACCAAGACGGAGCAGCCCTTTTTCTAGATGTTTGTTACATTTTCTGCTAGAAATGAAATCTGTGCTTCATGTCCAGCTTCTTTTTTTTCTTTTTTTTTTGATTTCAGCTCCGAGCCACAGATGGCTTTGATGCCCTTTCCACAAAAGTAGAGAGCCCTTTAGCATCCAAAGCACATTACTGCAGAGTCTGTCAATACTTGCTATTCTTCCCACTAGAAACAGAGCTCACCTCACTCTGTGACAGGAGGCCACTTTTGCACATGCTCATTACCTCTTAGACTTACTATAAGCAAACTCTCTGAGGATGCCCTCTGCCTTGGCACCACTGCAGCCACGCTGGCCATGTGTTATTCCGAGCACAGCTCCTTCCCCAGGCTCTCTCTGCCATCAGCAGGCTCATGCACCTTATGCTACCAGGTGTCCAAAAGGAGTACAGCAACAATCACCACCTTTGCCCAGAGAAAGATAACAGTAGGTAGAAGCCTTGATCAGACTAGATTTGTTCCTACTGAATGGCCTTCGCTGCTGCGATGTTCACAAGCATTATCCAAGAAAAAGATCTGTATTAACAGTCAGTTATTTCTTTATTTTAGGTAGAAGGTTACAGGATTGGGTTTCCACCCCGATGATGTTTTGCCAGGGGTCACTCTAGTTCTTCATCTTCTCTCTTTCAATTTCTCTTTACGTGCAACTTGTCAGACTTCAGTAAGCCAACGCTGATGAATCCCTCCACTGCAAGGCCAGGAACTCCAATGTGCAGAAGCACCAGAACTGAGGCGACTCCCATGGCATAGGGCTAGGAGACACCATCAAAAGAAAATTTTTACATAACCACAGATTGGCTGAGGTTGGAAGGCAATCCAAGGCTCTTCCAGAGATTGCCTAGTCCAAACGCCATGCTCCAAGCAGAGGCAGCACGAGCAGGTTGCCCAGGGCTGTGCCCAGTTGGATTTTGAATATCTCCAGGGATGGAGACCACAGAACCTCTCTGGACAACCTGTTTCAGTGTTTGATCACACCTACGATAAAAAAGCTTTCTTTTCCCTACGTTTAAATGGAATTTCTTGTGTTTTGATTCATGCCCATTGTCTCTTGTCACAAGCATCACTGAGAAGAGCCTTGTTCCATCTTCTTTATATTCCCCATCAGGTATTTATACACATGAATAAGTTCCCCCCTAGCCTTCTCTTCGCCAGGCTGAACAGTCCCAGATCTTTCAGCCTCTCCTCATATGACAGATGCTCCAGCCTCTTCACCATTTTCATGGCCTGTCACTGTGCTTGCTCTGCTATGTCCGTATCTCTCCTGCACTGAGGAGACCAGCACTGGACACAGTACTCCAGATACGGCCTCACCAGTGCTGAGTAGAGGAGAAGGATCACCTCCCTTGACCTGCCGGCAATGCTCTGCCTAATGCAGCCCAGGATGCCATAGACCTTCTTTGCCATGACTGCACATTGCTGGTGCATATTCAACTTGTTTTCCCACCAGGACTCCCAGGGGGGCCCCCAGCAAGTACTGGTGCATGGGGTGATTTCTCCCCAGGTGCAGGACTCTGCACTTCCCTTTGCTGAACCGCATGAGGTTCCTCTCTGCCCATCTCTCCAGCCAGCTGAGGTCCCTCTGAACGGCAGCACAGCCCTCTGGCGTACCAGCCACTCCTCTGGGTTTTGTGCCATCTGCAAATATGCTGAGGGTGCCCTCCGTCCCATCATCCAGATCACTGATTAAGACGTTAAACAGTATTGCCTCTAGTATCAGCCCCTGGGGGACACCACTAGTGACTGGCCTCCAGCTGGGCTTTGTGCTGCTGCTCACAACCCTCTGAGCTTGGGAGTTAGCCAGTTTTCATTCCACCTCACCACTGTCCATACTTCATCTCTTTGTCAATGAGGATGTTACGGCAGACACTGTCAAAAGCCTTACTAAAGTTAAGAGAAACAGCATCCACTCCTCTTCCCTGAATTTTTAATGAGATATAGTTTTTTTTTTCCTGCTGATTCAAAGCTAATTCAGCAATAAGGGGGGCACTGGCTGAAGCTGTGGGTCATAAGAGGCTCTCTGCTCCTCAGGGGCCTGCATCAAGCAAGCATTGCTTGCTAATGCCCACCAGCAGTTATTTGCAGGTAAAGACTCTCTCACAACAGACCTAGGCAGGTAAGTCTGGCATTGCTTTTGGGAGACTGACTTGGCAACCTTAAAAATTGGCTTCCAACTTCCAGCCTCGTTTAAAATTTCATATCAGGCACCAGGGAGCTCACAGTGCCAGGGACTGAGGTAGAGATTTCTGTGGCTGGGGGGTTGGCAGCAGTAATGCTTATCCTGTCGCTGCTCCCGAGAGGCCTCGGCTTCCCCATCACCAGCAAACACTCCACTTAGCACTCAGAGATGTAATGTCACAAAGCACTAGCACAGGCACTAGAGGGATAAAAAGCAGGAATCTCTCCGGAGTATGAAACACTAAGCATTTTAAGATTGAAAGAAGTTTATAAAAACACAGTTTTGACCTGTTGCCCTTCTCCATTCCTGCTCCAGAGCCACTGCAATGGGGATATAGCAGCCTGATTAGACAAGCGAAGCCTTTGCAACACCAACAGCCGCCCCGGCAATTTGCCAGGAGACCACAAAGGCTCCACCGCTTCTGAACCTACGCAATTTTGTAAACAAAACCAAAGAGCACACAAACATATGGCAACGAGCACCAGCTCAGCAGGCTCAGAACAGATCAGCTGGGCTATGTTAACAGTTGCAGATACAAGAGGTCACCAAGTAACAGGACCACGCTGCAGAAGGGAGAAGTGAAGAAGGGGTGGAGGACCGGGTGCAAACATCTCGTGCTGGGTTACTTCAGCTCGCAAGGTTTATCGGGGCAAGGGGCCCGGTTACAGCACGGCTGGAGCACACAGCGCAAAGTCAGCTGCCCGGGGTACACAGCAAAGGGTTGTGCCCAAATCTCCCCCGTCAGCCCCCTGGGGTGGATGGTTTACTGCACATCGTCAGCGATGGTACCAGCTGCAGCGGCGACCTGAAGAGCCTGGCAAAGGGCACGTTTTGATAGTAAAAGCTGAGGTAGACTGTTTCAAAGGGAGGTTAAAGGTGAACACGACAGGAGTGCTAAGGATGAGGCATGGTGCAGGTGGTCATCCTTTCCCTGAAGCACAGCAACGTGACATGCTGCAGGGAGAGAGAGGGCAGCGCGTTGGCTCGGAGCACGGGCCCTCTTTCCAAAGGAAAATGTGATGTGATCTTCACCGGTCTCCTTCCCACACAAGGACCTTGCAAGGGAGGCAGGGGGTTACATACTAAAATTATAACAGAGGATCTAAATAATTTCCTAGCAGGGAAGTTTGCCAGAGCTGGTGGAGTAGAGAAACTGTGGCCAGGGCTTGTCTTCAAAGAGAGTGAAAATGTTGGAGCAGCTCTGTTACATCTGCTTCTCTGGTTCTCCATGACCATATAATATATTATTCAAAGGCATAAAAGGCCCATGAAGATGACATGTTGGTATAACTCACCAAAATATATAAAAATACCCTCCCTCCTTGCTAACTAGGCACCGTCATACTCGAAAGCCACAAAGATCCCTCCAGCATCAGGAACACTGAAGGGAACACTAATTAAAGACATTTATAAACTGAATGATATTATTAATTTTAAAAGGCGTCGCTGCTGTGGTGGAGAGCAGCCTGCCCCAGGCTTGCAGGGTTCGCTGAGCACATCAGGGGACCGGGGAAGGAGGAACTGGTTGTTACAGTTTGTGTGGATTGTCAAAAGCTATTCATCTCACCACTGTTAGAAGAGTCCCAGGGTCACTGTGAAAAGCTCTGCTCACGTGTTACAAAAAAGTCACACACAAGACTCTAGGAGCTGCAGTGCATTAAAAAAAGAAAAGAAAAAAAAGAAAAAAAAGCTTTGTTCCAAAGTAATAATAATACAAAGTGCAGATTCCTTGGCAGGGACAACTCAGGGAGTACACACTCGTGCTGGCAGGATGAATTTGGCCTCAGCGAACATGCAGCCTCTGAGCCTCACCCCGTTTGGTGCAGCTCTTAGGTAGAGCCCGGGTAGTCACAGCCCAGAGCATCTGCACCTGCACCCATTTTGGGGACAAACCCTTGCTTCCTGAACATGCACGGAGAAGGGCTCCAGGTACTAACAGGACCTGTCAGTGATGCTAGGTAAACACAGGGTATGTTCAGGTAATGACACCAGCTCCGGCTCCGTGGCAGCTGGTTTCTGGAAGCAGCAAATAAGAGCCCTCTGGCCGCTTTCCAAGAAGGTGCCCTTTGGCTTCAGAGCCTGGTCTCCCTGCACCATCAGCAGGAGGGTTCCCGGTTGAGTCCAGTTTTTCTGTGTGGCTGACGCACAACAGAAAAGCTCTGTCAGCACCCCTATGGGCAGAATTAGAGATCCTTACTTTTCAGGAAACCGGTTTCAAGTTAAAAAGACATTCAGAGACATTTTTTCAGGCAAACAAACAACATGGACTGTGTGACCATCTGAATGACAGATGTTTACCATCTTTCTTTTCCCTTAGTCTCTCAGCAGGGTGAAGGCCAGAGACGCTTGTACAGAGATCTGCTGAGAAACTACAGTCGTCTTGAACGACCTGTGGTGAACGACTCCCAACCTCTGGTAGTTGAGCTTCAGCTTTCTTTGCTGCAGATAATTGATGTGGTAAGTCCCTGGCAGTTCTGCTCTCTATTGCACCCATTCGGCGTAACAAATCTCATCTCTGGTGTAAAGACCACGCGTTTCCTCTTGGCCAGACTATCAGAGAGAAAAGCAGACTGGATTTAGCCAAGCATCCTCCCTAAGCGCTAGAGTACGTGCTTTGACACTTTGGAGGAGTCAATATCCTTCTAAACTCAAAGCCATCTCTGATACAACATGAGCTGCAAGCAGATTAATTATGTAGTTTTTCCATTCATTTTAAACAGAAGAAAACCTCCAAACCATTTCAATAAATTAGAAGCTATGTGTTACTACAAATTAGTAATGGCATGTTATTCCTAGAACCGTCCAGGATGCAATAACTGGAGACTGCGGGCAGTCTTCAGAGCTACCAGCACTGCATTTGCACCTTTTCATTAGACATTACAATAGTGCTGTCCTCTTCATCCATCACACCTTTACCATGCACTGCGGTTGAAGGAGCCTGCCCTGAGATGAGGTTAGGAATCACAAGAGCGTGCACAGAGCAAAATCTGGAGGCACACCCTGACGATTGTCTTGACTGATGCCTCTGCAACATGCTTTTGCAGAACTGATGATCTGACCCAGGGAAAATTTTAACACAGTGATCCAAGCCAGGATCCCCTTTTCATCACAAAGAGGATTTTATATGACAACTCATTATCTTTAATGGCATTTCATTCATATACATGCAAAAACCAATCCAGAAGAACAGGTTTGGCCACCTTTAGCTGTCAATACAACAAACTGCTGAACATCTCTTTCTCCATCTTACCATTCCTGCAATCAGTGGCGTAGGCTCTTTTCCCATGCAGTCTCACTGCCAAGGAGGGAAGAAGGAAGAGGGAGAATAACTTTCAAACTTTTGGACAGCTTCAACCCCATTTGACAGAGGACCCAATGTTTTAAATTTCCTACAATCTTTCTGAAAGTCTGTAGGAGACCAGATGCTCTCCCCAGAGGGGAAAGCTGGCCCCTAAAAATGAAGCTCCCTAGCACTGGGTAGAGATGCCACGTGAGCACGAGTGGCAGGACCAGCTAGTTGTGGTTCTCCTGGCAGCAGGCAACAGCCACTCAGGCAGGACAAGAAGCTTTCTGCTTTGAAATATTAGATATCGCATGGAGCTGGAAGAGAGAAGAGTTCAGCAGTCCCAACCGAAGTCCCTCACATTCATGGCAGGAGCTCACAGTCCTCGACTTGAATGAAAGAACAAAGAAACCCCCCAGCCAATTTTAGGTAAATTTCACTGGGTCATTCCAGGGTTAGCAGAGGCTAATCTTAAATCTCAGCTCAAAAGGTCTTCCTCCAAACTCACTGTGGCATTTTCCTTTTTTGCTGTTATCTTCATGCAATAATTGAGGGCTGGAGTAGTGTGGAGGGCTTTTTACCATTAGAAACGGGACTATGCATTTTCAAAGTCAGTTAGGAGGAGGAAAGAGCTACATAAAACCCACTTTGGGGGGATGCTATGCTGGATCTACAGCTGGGTTTTCATGTTCCCGCATGAAATATTTCCTTTCAACAGACAGCATTTTTTAAGCTCTTTACTTCCTTTACGTCACGGTTGTCCGTTCCAAAGAATTAGATTTATCTTCTCCCTTTTGATGATTCAGAGTAGGAAACAGGTCATCTAAATGGACATATGCACCTGCAACAATGCTTTGCTCCCCTCCACCTCTGCACACACCACGGATGCTAGAAGTTCATCAGCTCAAAGCGGTAATGACTCGTTCCAGACTCATGGTCTTGCATACTGCGGTCATGGTGTCTTTAAAAGCCAGCTGGAGTAACCTGGGGTGTATATCTTACACTACGTAAAAAAAGGTGCTTCTCTCCTCAGGGCAGTGACAGAAAATCCTTTGTATATGGGCTAAACTACAGCTTCCTCCTTCATGCCATACAATAGTAGTTTAATAAGGAGCCCATACCAGGGACACTTCCAGTCCAGCACAGGTTGTTCAGCATCACCTGAGCTATATGGGCACATTTACAGGGGAAGTGTAGTGTCCTGGACAGCTATCTGGTCTGGTGTGGGACATATTTTAGTTTGAGGCTAACTGAAGGACGCGTTCCTCTCTCTGCACAGGGTGTTGCACGGGCTCTTTCTCCTTGTTGCCATCCCAGCAGGTGCACCATGCACCACCTCCAGCAGTGGAAATGTTGTTCAGGACATTCGAGCCAGCGCTGCTGGCAGTCAGTAATCTCTATTAGCTGACAGACGGGGAGGGAAACCAGACGGACAAATTTTCAGACAGACACAGATCTGAGGCAGGAGCAGCAGCCTGCGGGCTAAGTGTAGGTTGGGCAGAACTTTTCTGAATTTAACTTTATCAGAAGCAGGAACAAACAGAGTTATGATGAGGGTAATGGTTCAAAGTGGAAACAAACTGCTATTGCCTGTCTAAGGAGGCACCTTCTCCAGATCCTACCTGTGTTCCCCAGCACTGCAGGAAGTCATGCAACTGGGGAATATTTCCTGGTGGTGCCAAGGAGAGCGTTACCTTGCAGCACCACAACAGCACAGGGTGCTGGGCAAGGTCCCAACCTTATGGGACTTCACGCACCATGCTCCCTGGGGAAGGAAAAAAGAATGCCACACTGAGGGGAATATGGATATTAAGGTCTAAAGAAGACATGATATTGTACAACGTTACTGCTGGACTCACGGGAATGTTTTACAAGTACTCACCATGACAGGTGCGAAAAAGTGAGGCCTGGACTATTTCCCTGTGAGAGGAACCAATATAAAGAAGAAAAACGTAAAGAAAAAAAGCAGTCCCTGCTTGCACAGAGGGACTCACTCTTTTCTCTTCACACAAACAATCACTCTTTACTCTTGCCAAAGTCTGAAATCACATCTACCGTACACAAATCTAGGACAGGCTCCATGAAGTGGCTCCATGAAGTCTGTTTCCTAAGCATACTGTCTCATAACCTAATCAACTCTGAATTCATCTTCTGCAGCCAACCAGCTGAAAACAGCATTTATGACAATCCAGATTCCTTTTGCTGCACAGAGAGGGAAGGTACCTCTGAGGTCCCTGTAGTTTGCTGAATAGCAATATCTAGTGACATTACCTAAAATTCCACCTCCTCTTCTCCCCTCCATTCAAAGCAAATTTCCAAGCATGGCTTCCTTAGGTTACGTTTCCTGCTGGCACCTGCCTATATTGGCCTGCATGGGATCCTTTTTTGCTTTTTAGTGCTCAAAGCCAGCCATCACACTCAAAACTTTGAGGAACAAGTTCTCTGCTTGTCAGATAGACCCTAGGCAAAAAGGGTAGATGAATGGTAGGTGTCATTAGAGGTAGAATTGTTTCCAAAATTGTCTTAATTCACAACTAGAGCCAAGACAGAGCTCTCACTTCCAGTAAGCTCAGGGAACAAATGAGCAGAAGGGGGGCCAGTATGACCAGCTCTGCCAGAACTCCCGTTTCCAATTCCTGCTAGATACCATGCTCCAGCTCTTGCTGGAGAGGTATGTTTTAGCCAAAGCGTGTGACAGTGTGAGACACTTGCATCCCATTGAATAGCCTTCATTGCTACAAGAACTCCTGCCAGGTCACAGAAGTGCAGAGGTGTGCTTTTTCCCCCCCATGCCTTAAGAAAGTATCTAGACAACGATCCTCCTTTTAAACCCCAGCGGCATATGGGAGCAGACACACAGAGAGCAGAAATGGCTTGTGGCAGTCACCCCACAGCAGGGCTCAGCGCAGTTTGCCTTGTCCTCTAAGCATAGGTCAGCTTTGTCTGGAGCTGTCTCACGCGTACACTGTTGCTGGGGGCCGTTTTTGCCTAAGGTTTGTGCCCTGCCCCTTCCTTGCCTGAGCAGGGATTTGCCTGGTGGTCCCTCCCAGAGAGCCCCATTGAGCCCTGATGGCCCCAGCAAGTGTGCAGCGCCTCCAAGAGCACCAGGAATGGGACTCCTGTTCTTGCTTTGAGAGCCGAGCCAGGCCATCAGGCTGGAGTAGTCAAGAAACGAGGCATGACAGCAGGCCATTTTTCCTTGGCTCAGTGTGATAGCAGCCTGCTAGGTAGCAACCATTCGTCGTCATGAATGATGGCTTGTTTGCTCCTCCTGACATTTGTAGGGGAGCTTATCCGAATTGGTTTATATCCCTTATGTAGAATCACTAATGAGGAATTAAAAAAAAATACAGTTTTCATTTTCCAGCTTTCTTTCTTTTAGGGATATTATTCACTGTTACCTTTGGGTCAGTGCCTCAATAGACACCGCAACAACAGTCTTACTGCCCTTGATTCTCCGCAGGAGAAAGTTTGACTAGTTTTCAAGGCCACAAGTCTCCCCAAACTGCAAGCTTAAATCTACAAAGAGAAAAAAAAAACAACCAGCCAACCTACAGAAGAGTATCAAGAATAAAACCCCAGCCTGACTGTGAGTGTATCGCATGTTTTTAAAGACCCCTCTAAATAAAGAGTCTAATTTTAAGAAGATGGCTGCACCATGCTGCAGAGATAATAAATTCCTGAAAAGCCCTTTCCAAAAGCAAACACGTGGCTGAGGTTTCCAGTAATTGCTGCACTGTCAGTGTTGCAGAGACCATACTCTGACAAGCATGCTCGTTAGCCTGGTGCCCTCAGTGCTTGCAGAGTTCAGGGACGAGGGCAACGCCATCTCTGCCCAGCAGAGGTGGTGGCTCCAGGGCTTGCTGTGAGCCCAAGCACAGGTGACATCCCCCGCACCTCTGGCACCCGGCCCTTCACCCACGGCACCTCGGCACAAGCTGTGGCTGCCGGTGTCAAGAACAGCTCAGCCAGGCAGCGAATTCGGGCACAGGGTACCTTGGTGCCACCAGTGGCAGGAGCACCTCTGGTGCGGGAGCTGGACCTGCTCAGGGGTGGGAAATCTCCAAGGCTGAAAAGTGGGGTGGGCAGAAGGGAGAGCTGAGGGCACAACTGGGAGAGGAAGAGAGAAGTATTGGCCTGACAAAATCATAGCAAAAAGGGGGCTGAGAGAGGCGACAGGCATCAGCAGGCGTCCAAGCGGATGCAAAGAAAAGGATTCTGCAGGTGAAGAGGGGACTGCACAGAGCTTATTGCAACCCAGAAAGCCCCTGAGCAACCTGAAACTGATCCAGGAAACAGGAACCCGCCTGCAGAGACACCGCGGGTGAGGGGAGATTCATTCATAAACCCTTTCTATTTCTGTCCTCTCTCAGCTGGTCTCTTTGAGTTCTCTTTGGAAAGATTTATTCCAGTTTATATTCTATTGAGACCTGCTTCTTTGAGCTTGAAAGTCCTTTTGGTCTATTTTGCTCATGAGACGGAGGAGGCGTAGGCAGAGCCACCCCAGAGGTCAGGTTGTGCATCTCCCCTTGCACGGCTCAGTCCCGTAGCGCTCTTCTCCTTCCTGCTCACCTCCCACCCCGCTGTACCCCAGCGGGTGCCGGGCTGCCCAGGTACCTAACACACCATAGTTGTTCAGGCGCTTTTGTGGGAATTTCCTCCTGTTTCAGAGGGAATCACAACTACAAAAAGGGACTGCAAGTCCCCAGCGGGAAGCCACAAGAATACCAGGGGGAAAAAAAAAACAAAAACCAGCCACCCACAGTAGGTCATTTTGCACTTCCAGAAGCCCAAAACCCCCCCATTATTTTACTGTAGCAACAACCCCAAGGCAAATGCTATATCTGGAAAATTCAGCGTGCACTGTTTTGCTTTGATTACACAGTGGGTAACATGATTGCACATCCTACTGACACTGGGATTATCCCAGATGTGATCACATGCTTGCAAACAATCCCATTTAAACTGCAGAATTTGTCTCTGTGGTGCATCAAAGCTCTTGAAAGGTTTGGAAAGCGGCAAGACAAACTCA
The DNA here is from genome assembly GCF_036417845.1 of Apteryx mantelli. Lineage (NCBI taxonomy): Eukaryota > Metazoa > Chordata > Aves > Apterygiformes > Apterygidae > Apteryx > Apteryx mantelli. Next base: position 9,907,563 of record NC_090020.1, read on the forward strand.
CGGAAGAGTTGACTGGGACAATGCAGAGCAAAGATTCGATCTATCTCCTGAAAACCAAGTCTTTGCATTGCCGTACGGGGAATCCAGCAAAAAAGATCTGCGCGTACTTGCCCTAAGCACGCAGGTGCGGTCATTACTGTTTTAAGCAGACTACAAGGTTAGCTGGTCTGACCCAGTGCAGCAGCCTTTATCTTCTCTACCAAGAACTTACCAAACTGCTGGGTTCAAGCTTTAGCTCACACTGTTTCTCCCTAAATCGGAAGCTACAGCTCAGCCTTGCAGGGTTTTTTTTCTTTCTTTTCTTTTTCTAAGGAAGCGATTATTGGGGGGACCATTTTTCACAGCAGGCAGCTCTCTTCGTCAGAGGCGCCTCACTTTGCCCGCTGGGCTTCCCAGGCGATGTGCTGCTCGGTTAGCAGGACCCTCGACCCCAGCCCGGGAGAGCTGGCGAGCAGCAGCCTCTTGGCTGGAGCTTGCACGATTTGAACGAAATTTGCCAACGCCGAGGGCTGCCGGTCGGCAGGCTCTGTGCTGTGGGCTATGGGCCTGCCCTCTCCTCGAAGGCGAGCTTAAGAGAGAGGTGAAAAAGCAGGGGGAAGCGCAGGCCAGACGCGTGGTGCACACAGCCCCGGTAGCCCCAGACCACCCAGACCATCGCTGAGAAAAGAGAGAGGTAGAGGGAGAGCGAGATGGAGAAGGGTCCTGTTAAATGCAGCTGACTTTGGAAAGAAACCCGGCCTGTTCATCGGAAAATGGGTTTATTCGTTACGGAAAACATTAATACAGAGCAGGCACTGGGATCTCTTTTCAAAGTGTGGCTGCAGGTGAGAGCTACTGTACCGCTGCTGGGTATGTTTACGTACAACATTCACCCTCAAAACAATCCTGTTCCCTAGCACACGGGTGTTTTAGGGATGGTATGGCATGTGAATTGAATGACCAAAAATTTCAAGGGTTAAATTTTTGGCTCTAATTCTCCGTTCCGTTCCTAAACTGGCTTTACAGCAGCTAGGTCATCCTCCCCGCCGCCCCCTCGCCCCTGTGTCCTCACGTGTCCAGATCTCTGCACTGGACATCATGCAGCAAGCCCATGTCAACACACAAGCGATTCGGAGAAACAAATATAAATATGCCAGTACACACATGCAGCCGTTCACGTATTATTCCCAATATAGCATCACTATTCACTAGATTAAACCATAATCCTTATAGTACATCCTGTACAAATCTTTTCTGGATTGATAACTTCCAAAACGTAAGCTTGACTGCTTAAGATTGAAATACACAAAGCATGTGAAAGAGACATAATAATGCGAGGATTATTCTTACAGTTATTCTATATTTTATGTATTTTTAAAGTATTGATGAGTGACAGGGAGATAAAACGACTCTTTCAGCCCCTCTGGATTAAAAGGATCTTTCATCCCACCCCCACCCTCCATGGATGCCCCTGCATTTATTTGTGGGTTTACTGAATAGCCTTGGAAGGTATGTTTGCTCTGTTCCTCCTGGTATGGAACCGCCTCTACCAAAACACGTTTCTCTTTCCAGAAAGCTTTTCTCCACTTCTCTCCAATAGATGTTCTACAAGCTATACCTAAAAATTATATGCATACTGTACATACGATGTAAACTGATGGATAATGATTCTAATGGCTAATAAGGCGCAGAAGAAACGGAGACCGGAACGTTATTCTGCCCGTGATATTGGGAGAGGTTGTTTTAGACAGTTTGAGGAACCAGAGGAAGTGCAAATGTTAGTAGAAGTTGTATGAAGTAAGGCAAGGGGGCGATGAAGACCCCTCATCATTCTATGAAAGACTTTGTGAAAGTGCTAGGAAATGGACTGATTTGGATCCGGAGGATGAAGCCAACAGGAAAACGCTTAATATGTTGTTCATCGGGCACTCAGCACCAGACATTGGGAGAAAGCTACAGAAAGTGGATGGGGTAGGAGGTACGTTGATTTCACAATTAATAGAAATAGCATATAACAATAGGGAGGAAGTAGAGAAGAGAGAAAAGTTGAAAGAGAAACGGAAGGATCGAAGGTTACAGGCTTCTCTGCTAGCAGCTGCTATTGCAGGAAATACGTTGTTTTGCAGAAGGCTGGGAAAATGGGATGAAGTAATGTATGTAGATTTGTTTTTCGCATTAAGGGAGCACAGCACCCTGAGTGGCAGAAAGATTGTGGGATGATTGCAAGGGATCCAGTGGTAGTAGCACTAGAGAAAGAGGGGAAGGGTCGAAATCTGAAAAGGTGTTGTTCCGCTTGTAGTATTGGAAAAAGGTGTTTGAAGTGTGGACGGGAGGAGGAAGAAGATTTGGAATTGATGGTCGCTCCCCGACAGAGGCTGGGGCGGGGCGATTCCGAGGATCTCGGTGGAGCTGGAGGTGCAGAGGGACCAGGGGAGGGGAATTATGAACAGGGAGGACGATTTAGAGGGACAGAAGGATTTAGCCCGATTGCGGGGAGAACAAGAGGGCGACAAGGGGAAGCGGGGGAGGTTTTGCAGGCTCCCCTTCGGCAGGCGGTTGGAAATAATGGACCAGTAACAGTTAAACGGATTTAAGGTCCTGGAAGGAAATAGCAGGGAACTATAGGGAGGATCCAGAGAGAGTGGCTAAAGTGTTTGAAACTATAATTAGGACCCAGGATCCAGACTGGAATGATTTACGGGTAATATTAGACACACTGCTAGACGATACTGAAAAGAAGATGGTATTAAACACTGCTCGGAAACAAGTGGAAGGAGCGCATGCTGGTGGGGATTTGCCGGGAATGATAGACCAGAATTCTCCTGCTGCAGACCCAGGGTGGGATCCTAACCAGCCGGGACCCCGGGGACTCTTAACAAGATATCAGAGATGGATACTGTTTGGCATAAGACATGCCATGCCAAAAGCGGCTAACTGGTCTAAGCTATATGAGGTCAGACAAGAGCCAAACGAATCCCCGTCTGCTTTTACGGAACGATTAAAGGCTACTGCCAGGAAAGATACCAGCCTGGATCCTGAAAAAGCAGAGGAAGCCCAGCAGCTAGCTTCAGTTTTTATGGGACAATCAGCCCCAGACATAAGAAAGAAAAAACTTCAGAAATGAGAAGAGATGGATTCAAAAGATTTAGGGAAAATGTTAGAAGTGGCATGGACGGCTTTTAATGATAGGCAGAAGGAAAAAGAGATGCGACGGGTTCGAAGGGAAACCCGAAGAGAAGGGAGATTGATTGCTGCTTTAACCAGGGCTCCTGGAGGAGCCTATAGAGAAAGGGAAGGCACAGGAGGGGGTTACGGAGGCGTGAAAGGAAATAAGGGAACGGGAACGTCACCTGCTTTTGCGCAACCCCCTCTCGCGAAAGATCAGTGCGCAATCTGCAAAGAAAGGGGGCACTGGAAAAGGGAATGTGCTCAGGCTGGGAACTTAGACCCAGCCCTGCAAGCCATCCGACTAATGACATTAAACGATGAATCCTGAAGGGCACCGGCGAATCATCCCCAGCCGAACCCCGGGTTACACTAAGGCTGGGAAATGATGAAGTAGAATTTTTAGTTGATACAGGACTTAATACTCGTAAAGGAAACTTTAGCCGTGAGACTGTAAGCGTTGCTGGTGCTACAGGGAAACGAGAGAAGCGGCCCTTTTTGCAGCCCTTAAAATTTACATTGGGAAAACAATGGGTGACTCATCCATTTTTATATATGCCTGAATGTCCGATACCCTCGATGGGAAGGGATTTATTGAATAAGTTGAACGTGCAGATGACCTTTAAGAATGGAGAGGTGCAGCTACTAATACCTGAAGCAAAAGCTGTGGAAGCGAGAATTTTTATGTTACAGAACACGCAGAAACCAGAGGAAGAGATTCCTGCCGAAGTAGAAGATGCAGTAATACCAGTTGTATGGGCTAGCGGAATTCCAGGTCGGTCTAAATTGGCAAAACCGCTGAAGGCTGTTCTAAAATCTGGGACTAAACCGGTAAGACAAAAGCAGTATCCTATTCAGCGGGAGGCTAGAAAAGGGCTGGAAGAATTAATAACTAAATTTTTGAATGAGGGGTTATTGATAGAGCGTGAATCAGAATCTAACAGCCCAATATTATCAGTAAAGAAACAAAATGGCAAGGAATATAGGTGGCTTCAGGATTTAAGAGCCGTGAATCGGATTGTTCGAGATGTTCACCCAGTAGTGGCTAACCCATATACCTTGCTGACATGCCTGAAGGAGAAGCATAAATGGTTTCCTGTACTTGATCTCCAGGAGAGGCCTTTTTCTGCCTACCTCTAGACAAAGACAGTCAGGCAATATTCGCCTTTGAATGGGAAAGCCCCACCACCAGACGCAAAACACAGCTTACCCGGACGGTGTTACCTCAGGGGCTCAGAAACAGTCCAACAATATTTGGCAATCAATTGGCCAAGGAGCTGGGATCATGGAAAAGGGAAAACCTGGAAGGAACAGTACTGCAGGATGCAGAGGACGTTTTGTTGGCTGCGGAGACTAGGGGAGAGGGTCTACAGATGAGCACAAGCCTGTTGAATTTCCCAGGACAAAGAGGACATCGTGTATGCAAAAGGAAGGCTCAGGTAGGGAAAGACACTGTGATTTATTCAGGTCTCGAGATTTCACAAGGACCGCGGAGACTGGGAGCCGACAGAAAAGAAGCCATCTGCCAAACTGCAGAAGCAAGAACTGCACGAGAGCTGAGGGCATTCTTGGGTATGGCCGGGTGGTGCAGACTGTGGATTCCCAACAACGGGCTATTAGTAAAATTCCTTTATGAAATTTTGACGGGGTCAGACGAGAACTTCCTCCTATGGACCCCCAAATGCCAAGCAGCTTTTAGGGATTTTAAAAAGGCTCTGATGTCAGCACCTGCATCGGGACTGCCCCATTTGTCTAAACCCTTTGAGCTATTTGTCCACGAACGACAACATCTCGCCCTGGGTGTGCTGACTCAGAAACTGGGAATGTGGAGAAGAGCTGTGGGATATTTCTCCAAACTATTGGACAGTGTGCGTAAAGGATGGCCAGGGTGTTTGCATGCTGCAGCCGCAACTGTTCTTTTAATCCAAGAAGCTAGAAAATTAACAATAGCACAAAGAATCATAGCGTATGTTCCGCATATGGTGATTTCTGCCTTAGAACAAAAGGGGGCACATTGGCTGTCTCCAAGCCATATGCTCAAATATCAAGTTATCTTGTTGGAACAGGACGATGTGGAACCCAAAACCACCACAGCAATCAACCCGGTGATGTTTCTGAACTCAGAAGTAAGGGACCCCGAACCCTTGCACCATGATTGTCTGCAAACCATCGGACACGTATATTCAAGCAGACAAGATCCAAGAGATGAACCGTTAACTAATCTTGAGCTGGAACTGTTTACAGATGGTAGCAGCTTTGTACGAGATGGGAAACAGAGGGCAGGATATGCAGTGGTTGCAACTACATGGGCAAGAGAGGCTGGGGCCCTACCCACTAACACGTCAGCCCAGAAGGCGGAATTGATAGCATTGGGACAAGCCCTGAAGATAGCTGAAGGGAAAAAGGTAAATATATGGACTGACTCAAAGTATGCATTTGGGATAGTCCATGCACATGGGGCTATCTGGAAGGAGAGAGGATTGCTGATGGCTCGAGCATCACCTATTAAATACAAGGAAGAAATTCTCCAACTTCTACAGAATGTTCAAAAACCTGAGGAAGTGGCAATAATGCATTGCAAGGCACACCAATCTGGAGAAACCACAGTAAATGTGGGTAATCAATTAGCTGATAAAACTGCCAAAGAGGCAGCTGGACAAGGCATCCTTGCATTGGTCCTAATTACAGTGAGGCAGATCAACAATCAGCATTACTGTTAAAGGCAACCCCAAACGGAGAGGGTTGGTTAATAACTCCTACAAAACAGGTCATTGTTCCACCGCAGATAATGACCGAAATTGTGCAGAAGAAACACGAAGAAACACGCTGGGGTAGTGAGGCTATGATTTCTAGTCTTCAGAATTCGATTATATGTGTAGGAATGACTGGAACAGTAAAGTCTGTAATGGCAAAGTGCCCTGTGTTTGTTTAAACATTAATCCTACGAACAGGAAAAGACCGCCCCCGGGGACCACTAAGCAAGGAAGCTCCCCCGGAGATTACTGGCAAATGGATTTTTCTGAATTACCAAGGCAAAACGCTTATAGATATCTCCTGGTATTGGCTGACACCTTCTTGGGATGGCCGGAAGCTTCTCCCTGTCGCACCAACAAAGCTAGGCAAGTGACTAAACTATTGCTCAAAGAAATAATACCAAGATTCGGGGTACCGATAGGAATGTCCTCTGATCGGGGCCCGCATTTTGTGGCAGATATAGTCCAACAGCTAAGTAAACTTCTTGGTATCGAGTGGGATTTACATACCCCATGGAGGCCTCAGTCGAGTGGGAAGGTAGAAAGAATGAATCAAACTTTAAAGCAGCAGACTAGTAAAACATGTCAAGAAACTTCTGTAAGATGGCCACAGGCCCTTCCACTGGCTCTTTTGAGAATCAGAAGACAGCCAAGCTCTAGGAGCAAGATTAGTCCTTATGAGGTATTATATGGGAAACCATACCAAGCGCCGCTGATTCCAGGGGAGATCCGTGTAAAAGGAGAAACAGATTTAAAGGTATATCTGATTTCTTTAGGGAAAGCCCTTGCGGCTCTCCGACGGCCTATTGTTTTGACAGGACCACTCACGTTGGACACTCCTGTCCATCAGTGTCAGCCCGGAGATTTCGTGTACATAAAAACGTGGAACTCCGAACCTTTACAGGAGAGGTGGAAGGGACCCTTTCAGGTACTCCTGACAACTTACACCGCACTCAAGGCGGAAGGAATCGAACCTTGGGTTCATTACACTCGAGTTAAGCCAGCATCACTGCCAAAAGAACCTCAGTGGAAAGTCATTCCATCGGATAAAAATCCTCTTCAAATAAGAATGCAGAAAATAATCGGAAACCCGGAACCCGGCAGTGTTGCTGAGTTATTTGTCGAGTTTTTTTGCTTTTTTTAAAATCAGAAAATTAAGAGTTGATTAATTAATCCAGCATGAGAACTAATCAACAGATTATTAGTATTTCAGCTGGCGTAGCCATGACATTAACTGACTGCTCAGTCAATCAGGGAACGAACCATGAAAATCTTTACGAGGAGGCAAAAATACGATCGGCAGAGAAATGCAACGTGGCAAACTGCTGGATATGTTCGCAGGTAATGTTGGGGGGAACAGGATTTCCTTTTAAACCCACCCCTCTAGCATGGTCAGAATATTGTGTTTTACACAATTGGAATAATCAGGCACGATGAAAAGCAACAAGCTATACCTACGCGGACTCCCTAGCCGCCAACTCTACTGCTGAAACTAATAATAGCATGGTGTCGGCTGAGTGGCCGAAACAGCCATCTCTACCGAAAGATAGTGGAAATAAACCTAAACCTGAAGCTATAAAATTAGGTTACGTGGAGGACGGCTTTCTTTGTTACAAAATGAACAAAACGGGTGGGTTCAAGGCAGGAGAAAGGAAGTGCAGATATTACCTAACCCCTTCCCGCAATGTCGCTCTTCCCTTACAGCACCCAAACGGTACGGTGGGAGGTAACCTCACCTGGTGGTATTCAAATCAAGCCTGGGAGGCAACTGCAAACAAATCAACCATCTGGGAAGGCCACGTTAATGGCACATATTGGATCTGTGGAAAAAAGCATACAGCTGGCTACCTGGAGGATGGTATGGACCTTGTTAGCTAGGTCTGTTAATGCCCCTCTTTAGAGTGGTACAACCACCTCCATCAGGACGACCACGTCGGAAAAGAGAGAGAAAATTAAAATTAAGAAATAAACCTGTCATACCGGAAGGACGAAGGTTTTCCTTTACACTCTGTCCTATGTGTGCAGCTGCACCAGAGACCCCAACAGAAGCCCCCCGGAGACTCAGACCGCATGCGTAATGGCTATGAAGATATGATAATTAGTTCCAGGAAATAGAATGAATATGTATACTCATTCCAGGAAATCTAATGCATATGTATGTGACAGAGCAATATGAACTTTGGATGATGCGACTGGGGCATGCACACTGGGCGGAGCGATTCCCCGTGCATCCGGCGCCATAATAAAGAGAACGCCTGCTTCTTAATACTACATTGGTGTTAAGGAGTTTTATTCCCGATTTCGGTGACAGTCATTGCTTCAAAGCTCTGGAGTTTCCTACGTATTCTGTTAGTGTTTTGATATCATAGCTGCACAGTGCATTATTGTTTTTGAGTTGGACAATCTGCCTATTGGAATTCAGGGATCTTGCAAAAGATATTGTAAGAAGAGCTTATGACATTTCTCTGACTGAATCTGGATTCAGGGACCCTGCTTTGTGGCCAGCTGTGCCTGGAGCTGGTGCAGGAAGCACAGCACGTCGCCCAGCACCCGCTGCCCGGTGTATGTGCACTGCAGCTCTGCGCAGATGCGGCCGTGCCATGGTGATTGCTGCGGGGCGCTGGCCACCTCCAGGTGGAAGGCATGCCCGGGTGGTGGCCTCAGGGGCACCAGCAGGCTGTAGCTGTTGTTGTGCTGGCAAGGGCTCCAGCCTGCACAGGCCCTGCCCACGCGGATGCCTGGAGCCAGGCGTGGGAAGAAAGACTGGCAGGTGAGCACTTGGCAGGCCGCGAGCAGCTCGCCCACCAGCTCCTCCACCACCTTCCAGGTGTTGGCCGAGTCCTGCGCCGGCCACTGGAGGTGCTGCTGCAGAAACCTGCCCGGATGCCCGCATTGCTCTGCGCGGTCCTCCTTTTCCTCCTCTTGCTTGCTGCGGGAGGTGCTCGGCTGGCTCCTGCTCTCCAACTGCCCGTGGCGCTTCCTGGCCAGCCAGCGGTGCCCCAAGAGCAGCACAAGGGCTCCCGCAGGCTGCCACAGCTGCCACCAGGCGCAGGTAGCAAAGACCAGCTCCTCCTGGCTGACATTGCTCTGCTGCTGCTGCTGCATGAGGTGCTCAACCTCTTGCTGCAGCCGAGCTATCTCGTGCCTCAGGTGCTGCACGCGCCGCTGCACCCGCTCCTGCGTGCCCAGATCCACCTGGTCACTGACCTGGAGCGGGTGCTGGACGATGCCCAGCACAGCCAGGACGAGAACAAGACACACAGCCATGGCCTGTAGGAGATGGGAGATGGGAGAGTGAGCGGGGCTGGCTGCGAGAGAGCAGGCAGCTTGGCAGCAGGAGCCGGCAGCACTTGTGCGAGCAGCTGCCAAGGCGGCCCCGTGGCCGGCCAAAATTTGATGATGGGGGCAGGATGGAGGGTGAAACGGAGGGTCCCAAGACTACACATCAGCAGGAGAAAGAGAGAGAAGAGCTCTAATCATTTATGGCCATGAACACTGATCAGACTTCAATAACTACAGGGGATACTGCATTTGTTCTGTAGGCGCCCATGTCAGTGGATCAACTGACTGCATCCCAGTTGAGTGGATCAGCTGGTGTACGTGTTTCTCCCTGAGTTCATCAAAAGAGCGTGACTGTCTCCCAGAGTTAGACCAACATGGGGGGAAGCGTATACGTGGCTCAGCCCAACGTAGAGTATAAAACGTGAACAACTCGCAGAGGAATTTTGACGAGAGCAACGGGCTTGAGCTGGCTTCAACCCACGTTGTCCTTCCCAGGGACTGGGGACACGCAGCGTCATGACGGTGAACATATTATAGAGACTGGTAATGGGAATCCCATTAGCATATTGCAATTGCTATATTTTGCTAAGTGTAGCTTACACTTGTATGGTGATTTCAGTAGCTTGCTTTATCACTCTGCTAAATCAAAAATCCCAGGTGGCATCAAATTTCTTCAACAAAATAAATTTTGATATTAAACATTACACTCTGCATGTGTGGAATATCTAGAAGAACTTGGCCAGAGGGTATCGGACTCTGACACTTGGATTGCTTTGCATGACTCCCGCTGTGCATAAGCCGTCAATTCAATAGGATACGTTCAACCTGAAATACGTTATTTTTTAAGTCGCATGTTCTCTTTCTACATCTTAGTTTGTGTGTTGCAGTTCTTAATCTCAAGCACTGCTGTCCACCCTGGAGCTAACTGCCTTGCTAAAAATGACATAAAACTTGGTGTGTGGTTTATTGCTCGGTTACTCTCCTCATATCTTATTTTAGCTCTATGAGCTAGCTAGTATTATGGAAATACTGTGTATTGGAAAAGATTTTGGACATAGCCGTAGTAGAAGAGGAAGAAAAAGCCAGAACTACAGTCTTCAGAGAGAACCCAAGGCTTGTTATTGCTTAAAGAACTTTGTAGCTCTTTCAGGACTTCAGAAGCACAAGGCCCAATGAAATCGTTTTTTTAATGAAACCTGGCCACAGATTGCTTTATATATTGGTCCAAACCTGCCCAAGCGTATGGACAGGAAGATTAAAGGAAACCTGGAAAACAAAGGAAACAGATAAAAGCATAGAGGAGAAAATCGGGCCAGTTTATACTGTCCTAGTGGCAGTATGTACTTTCTAGGCCTTTTGTTCTCTGGCTCCTTAAGCTGCAGCGCTACAGATTTCAGCCATGGCCTTGTTTGTGTGGTAGAGAGGCTTTCTGTCTACGGAAAATTGCAGTTGTGGTCTAATGTTTTGGGGAAAGACTGTTAGCCAGGTTTCTTCCAGCTGTTGGTGGGATCTCTGTGACGTTGTGCCTTCGGAGCTTTTTCTTCTGCTTTAAAGAAAATTAAGGGAAATGCTATATTCTTCCTAGACCTTTCTGTCAGAAGTCAGAGGAAAAATGCTTCCTCCCTTTCGTCCACTGTATATGACCACTAAAACAAAATGAACCAAGCGGTCTCTCTTCAGGTTTGTCAGCTGGCAGAAGAGCCCTGTAGTCAGCAGATGTACTTCTGGCGTAAGCCTGCAATCTCGGCACAAACTGCGATTCTAGAGAATAGAGTCATTGCCCATACTAACAGGAAAGGACAGAAACTCAACGTTGTAGAGTGTTACAAACGTGTGAAAATAGTACTACTATTGCCTCACCCAAGTTGCCTCATCTGACAAATCCAGGCTTATTCCAAATTAGTGATATCCGCAGACATTGTGTCCTAACCTGCCTCTCTTATGCTGTCTCTTGAAGAGTTACAGTGGTGACCTACCGGAGCGGAAAGCCTGCTTGAAACCTGAGGGCTGAAAAGATGATTAAATCTAAAATCTTGCTGTTAGGGAGAGAGGGCAGGGCACAAACATATGTTACGTACACTTATATTTCACCTTTTTCGTAAGTACAGTATGTATATAATTTTTATATGTAGCTTATAGAACATCTACTGCATGTTTAATGAATGGCATGTGTCCTATTAGGAAAACTTCATGTTTGTTTTGGAGTCGCTGGCTATGACTGCATCAAAAAGACAAAAAACTACTGTGCTATTAGTTTGAAAGGACTTATCCACACATTCAGTGGCAAAGTTAAATTGCTCCCTTTAACTCACTGGACACAAGAGTATTGGTATCATAAAAGAATTACCAAGATTTCTGTGTTTGCCATCTTTGGGAAATGGAAGCCATATGTTAACGGAGGACAAATGTCCGTATCAAGAAAATTAGTGGCTGTGTAAAGCTTTGCAGGAGACCCTTTTCATCCTTAACGCACTATTTGGTGCTTCATCAAAAGATGGTATTTCAGAAGAAGTAGAACCTATTAATCTGGTCATGTAGGTTTTGTAAAAACAGATGCGGATATGTTTGTTTCCTGAAAGCTAATCTAACCTTTTTTCTAAAAAAACAACAAAAAAAGGGGGGGCATATTTCTAAATGTGTACCTTTATCTTGAAAGATTACATTTATTGCTTGGCAGTCCTTGTGACCAGCACTGCTTAACATTCAAAATATGTGTTACCAAATCAGTGACGTGCAGCTTTGTCATGTTGAAAAAGGTTACACATACGTGCTGAAAGAATGCAGATGCCCAGTTGACACAACTGTAGGAGATAACGAGTTGTCATTGCTTCAAAGCTCTGGAGTTTCCTATGTATTCTGTTAGTGTTTTGCTGTCGTAGTTGCACAGTGCATTCTTGTTTTTGAGTTGGACGATCTGTCTATTGGAATTCAGGGATCTTGCAAAAGCTGTTGTAAGAGGTGCTTGTGAGACTGCTCTGGCTGAATCTGGATTCATTCCTGATGACTGCATGTGTGGAAAAGATGTTGCAGGTACAGGAGGAGGCTAAAGAGGCTGCAAGTGACTGTTCTTTAGATAAAGCTTTAGAGTACACTTCTTCTTGATCCAGCGTTGCTCAAAATTCTCTTGAAACGCTCTAATATTTTTCAGCTCCGTCTTCCTTCCTGTGCCCCCATCAGGTATTTAGACGCAGGCGTCCGGTGCCTTGCTGCACCATCTCTTCTCCCGGCTGAGCTGAGCAGGGAAAGCTCTCCGAGCCTCTGCTGCTATGAGAGACACTGTAGGCCCTTGAAGATGTGGGCCCTGCGCTGCCCTTCCTGCCGTCAGTGCATGTCTCTGTTGCGCTGGGGAGTCCAGCACTGCACACGGCAGCGCAGATGGGGCCAGGCCAGTGCTGAGCAGAGGGTAAGGATGCCCTTGCTTGACCTGCTGACTACGCTGCTCCTCATGCATGAGGAGCTGCTGTTGGCCTTGCTAGGTGCAAGGGCACCTTGCTGGCTCCTGGTCAACCTGTGCAGCAGGAGCAGAGAAGGCCCTCCTTGTTGCGGGGCGTGCAGGGCAAGAGCATGAAGTCACCAGGCACCAGCAAGGGAAATGGGCAAAGAAAGACGACAAGCAATGGAGGCATGTGTCCAGCAGGCAGCGATGCAGGCATGCGGGGATCTCAGAGAGATGCTGCCGCAGATGCAGGAGCCTGCAGAGGTGTATCTCCAGCTCCTTCAAGCGGAAGGGGGAAAGCAGCGATGCGTGGAGAAGAGAGGAGAGGCGGTGCAGACGCTGGAGGTGGCGTGTGCCCTGCAGGGTATGCGTGGCACAGTGCACTTCTTCAACAGCGCTGTACTTCTGGAGAGGCCAGCCTGGGCCCGCTGGCTGGCCAGAAGATGCTCAAGTTGCCTTGCTGCACGCCAAAGATGATGTCGACGAGCAGGGTGCTCCTGGAGGCGTTTGCCAGCTGGAGCTTGCAGGTGCAGGAGGAGGGCAGCACCACGAGCTGGCAGTGGTGGGAGGGAGGCAAAAGGCGCCAGGCTTTTTGCACGACTTGCTGGAACCAGCGTGCGGTTTTCTGCACGTTGAGGTAGGAGTGGGTGCAGAGGGTGCGTAGGAGGCAGGGGCCCTGCTTTGTGGCCAGCTGTGCCTGGGGCTGGTGCAGGAAGCACAGCACGTCGCCCAGCACCCGCTGCCTGGGGCACATGCACTGCAGCTCCACGCGGACGCGGCCGTGCTGCGGGGCGCCGGCCACCTCCAGGTGGAAGGCATGCCCAGGTGGTGGCCTCAGGGGCACCAGCAGGCTGTAGCTGTTGTTGTGCTGGCAAGGGCTCCAGCCTGCACAGGCCCTGCCCACGCGGATGCCTGGTGCCAGGCGTGGGAAGAATGACTGGCAGGTGAGCACTTGGCAGGCCGCGAGCAGCTCGCCCACCAGCTCCTCCACCACCTTCCAGGTGTTGGCCGAGTCCTGCGCCGGCCACTGCAGGTGCTGCTGCAGAAACCTGCCCGGATGCCCGCATTGCTCTGCGCGGTCCTCCTTCTCCTCCTCTTGCTTGCTGCGGGAGGTGCTCGGCTGGCTCCTGCTCTCCGACTGCCCGTGGCGCTTCCTGGCCAGCCAGCGGTGCCCCAAGAGCAGCACAAGGGCTCCCGCAGGCTGCCAGAGCCGCCACCAGGCGCAGGCAGCAAAGACCAGCTCCTCCTTGCTGACGTTGCTCTGCTGCTGCATGAGGTGCTCAACCTCTTGCTGCAGCCGAGCCATCTCGTGCCTCAGGTGCTGCACGCGCCGCTGCACCCGCTCCTGCGTGCCCAGATCCACCTGGTCACTGACCTGGAGCGGGTGCTGGACGATGCCCAGCACAGCCAGGACGAGAACAAGACACACAGCCATGGCCTGTAGGAGATGGGAGAGCAGAGAGTGAGCGGGGCTGGCTGCGAGAGAGCAGGCAGCTTGGCAGCAGGAGCCGGCAGCACTTGTGCGAGCAGCTGCCAAGGCGGCCCCGTGGCCGGCCCAAGGCGCTGCTGTGCACAGCTCGGCCCTTGCGGCCGGGCAAGGAAGCCGCGGGGCTGGCACTGGTGGCCTGGCCCTCGTGCAGCCCAGCCTCGCCCCTGCGCCACTCACCTTGCCGAGGCTGCTGCAGCCTGCGCTGCCACACGCCATTTCAGGCCGGCGGCGCGCACCACCCGCCATTTCAGGCGCCAACGGCACCGCCCGCGCTTTCGCACCGCTGCTCTTTCTCCTCAGGCGCTTGCAGGGCGGGGCTTGTTGCCCGGCAGCCCCAGAGGCTCCCATTGGCTGAGGAGAAAGGCGCGCGCGGGGCTCGGGGCGGGGGGGAGGTGGTAGGCGACACGCCGCCGCGCGAGCCCTGTCAGGCAGGTCTGGGCGCCCGTTGCTGGGCAACGGTCCGGCGGGCGGGAGCCCGGAGCGCCGGTGCCTGGAGCGCGGCGTTCCCGGCCCGGGCGTCTTCTCCCCCCCCCACCCCTCCCCAGCCTCTGCCCTCTCCTGTCATCTCCTCTGCCTTGCATATGTAGGGAACTGGCCTCCCTCCTCCCGATTTTTAGCTGCTCCTGTTCCCCAGGCTGAATGTTCTGTCTTTCACGCAGCGTTTACTGACTGTTGCAAGTCATCTCACCTTCAGCAAGATGTCCTGAACAGAGTAATATTCATGATCTGTTAATCAAGACTGACTGACTTGGCAGACATCTCTGCCAGGTCATTCCGTTTTCTCTGGACTTGACAGTGAGGGACTTCGCTGTAGTCCAAAGAGCCAGATTTGGAGAACCTGCAATCCTGTGCTTCATCTGCTTGAAGAGAGAAGGAGAAAAAATTGGCTTTCAACAGCTGTAAAATTTAGCAGCAAAAGTGCTAGAGTTATGCAGTAAGATAGAGCATGCGTGCCTTGAAAGATTTTGGAAGAGAGGAAACATTTTGAAAATTACGGGTACAAGATTCCCCTCCTCTTCACAGGCATGTTGCCTTCTATTTTATGGGGACAAGTTCATACATCTCTTAGCCAAACAGATTCTCGTAATCTTTGAGAATTATTGTTATTCAATGCATGCCTAACAAGGAAAGGAATGTCAGCAATGTGTGTGTGCTTTAATGTTGTTTCTGCTGATGTAGTTTATTTTTTCTGTGAGATACTTAGTATCTAGGCATTTAAAATTGTACAGATTAGATTTTGAGATGACAAACCTTCATTATTTTTTTTCTTCAAAAGCTAGGTATATTTAACTTGTTGTTAACAATGTCCAAGAAGCTCTCACTGCCACCCAACAGGGAGAACAGCAGAAGTGGCAGACATACAAATGGGGAGCTGCTTGGTACAGTCAGTAATGCCCGCAGACCGAGGGAAAGGCCGGTTTGTTTGGCTCCCAAACAGCACCAAACTCTACTGCTCCGAAATTTGTGCATGATGCAGAACAAGGAAGAGACAGCAAGCTAGAAATTTGGAGCTCTTGCTGTTTGTGAGTCCAGTGCTCGGAACTAGAAGTCTGGGTTTCTGAATCGGTGCTGCCTAGGGGTTTAAGAGATCAGAGTAGCGGAGGCGTTCAGCATGCTCTTTTATTCTGAAGGTCATTGTGACCCATTAAGGGTGTCTCCAATGTGCAATATTATAGTCCTCAGGTCTATAGACCTTGTTACTGACACTTCAAGCTGTTTCAGCTGTGCTGAGGGGCTGAGAATCGGCTAAGGCAGCCTGCTCAAGAATTCACAGCACCTGGCAGTGTATAGGCTAATGAGAAGAAAACACTGTCAAAATGTTGTGCTGTAAGGGGAAAGGAAAGCGATCGGGGTCGTCTGCCCTTGGTAGCTCTGGGCATTGCAGAAACCTGTGTAAGACTTCTGCAACTAGGCTCTAAAGCTGCTCTGAGGCTAATGGCACAGCAGTAGAGTGCAGACCTGGCCTTTTGTACTTAATTGCAGTCTTCCAGATGTGACCTGATAGAACATCTTGGTAAGAGTAGGCCAAGCCTATATGATACTTCCCGGTAATACTCTCTCTCCCAGCTGCCAGCAGTTCTTAGCTTGGGGGCTTTCTTCCTGAATCGGATGTGGGTTTTACGTTCTTAGTAACGTCATGGATTTCTCTTCCACATGCCTGTTCAACTTCCACTTCAACCCTGGCCAACTTCTAGTGTCTGCAACGTGTTCTGGCCAGGATTTCCACAGATCTGCTTCTTCATAGCTGAAGAACCATGTCTTTTCTTTTCTTTTCTTTTTTTTTTTCCCTAGCCTGGCTCTTGATAGCTTCATGTGTCCTTGGAAATAGATGACCTGTTTTCAATGGAAGTTTTCACAAATAGTTTTACCTAGGGCAAAGAGACAATGTAGGCGATACTCTGACAACAGCATAGCGTAGACATACTGTACTTGCTAATACAGTGTCTAAAGGAGTGGCATTAGAAATTCAGCCGTAGGAGGTCAGCAGTTAGCAAGGATTGACTGTCGCAGTGTTTGCTTTAACTTCTTATTTTTCATTCTGAATTTGGATCTTGCTGCTACTGATACCCGAGCCTTACTGGACTCGCACTCGCAGCAGTACTCACACGGTGTTACCTCAGCTTTAGATATCTCCAAGGAAAAGATTTTTGTCAAACAAGTAAAATGGTAAAGTTATGAGTTACTGAAAAGAAACCTTTACAGTGGAAGAGTTAAACAACATTGACTGAGGCTGTCAGTATCAATTGCAGCTCCTTGTGTTTCCGCCATTTATAATGCTTCTTAACTGTCTCTCCTTCAATGGGATAATAAGATAGGCTGTTTTCTTCCTTTTGTTTTCTCTTCCCGATTTTCCATCGTTTAGCACAACCGTGAAGCAGTTGTTTTTAAGCTTTCCAAGGGAGAGCGTGTCTATTTAAAAAACTGATCATCTGGGGGTTTCATTTTGGACTACTTTGTTTTTAACTTTTACAAAAACAGTCTCCTTTGCCCTTGCCGTTCCCCAAATCTTTCTGCTCATTCCTCGCTTACGTAAAGCAGCAGTCTCTTTAGTGGCTCAGAATTTTGAATTGTCGCTGTAGATCTAGTCCTGTAGTGCTCCACGGAACATGGGTTGTGGTCACATGCCGCTAAAATTCCTACAGGCCCTTCCAATAGAGGGGTCTGCCAGCACAAAGGATGGAGATGGTGCCAGGAGACCATCTTTTCTTTCCTCTAGCCCGCACTAAAAGTGTATCAGCATTGTAAGCAGACTGAATACCTATATCAGAAGAAAAGCAGCTCTTAGCTTGTGGGTTCCTGCAGGCATCAGCTGGTACAAGAAAATGGCCTGCTCCTTTGGAACTGCTGGCCCATTCTGCTCCTTTCAGTGAGCTTCCAGAAGCTTCAAGAGAAGAGCAGGTGACATACTTGAATCAAATCATTAACCATGCTGGATTCCCAGTATCTGTGTGAGTTCAGCATAGTTTTGCTGCAAGTAAGGAATACAGAATGAGGGATTTTGATGTGAAAGAATTAAGTTCCCCTTTGACAATTTTGAAGAAAGATATGGGAGGTAACCAGAGATGGAGAGAATATTTATTTTGAAGGAAGGGAGAGCTGTGAAATTTGATGATGGGGGCAGGACGGAGGGTGAAACGGAGGGTCCCAAGACTACAGATCATCAGGAGAAAGAGAGAGAAGAGCTCTAATAATTGATGGCCATGAACAGTGATCAGACTTCAATAACTACGGGGGATACGGCATTTGTTAGCTACACGCCCATGTCATTCTAACGTCTCCATTGAGAGCTGTATCCTACATTGGTCCATATATCCCTTTTCTTAATAGATTCTTTCCTGCATTCTGAACAACTTATCTGGTCATTTCCCTGAGTGTGTATGTTTGTGGACAAATACTGATTTGCTAAATCTAAGGTGATTGAATCTAAAATCTTGCTGTTAGGGAGAGAGGGCAGGGCACAAAGATATGTTACGTACACTTATATTTCACCTTTTTCGTATGTACAGTGTGAATATAATTTTCATGTATAGCTTATATAACCTCTGTTGCATGTTTAGTGAAAGGCACGTGTCCTGTTAGGAAAACTCTATGTTTGTTTTGGAGTCATTGGCTATGACTGCATCAAGACAAAAAGCTACTGTACTGTTAGTTTGAAAGGAGTTATCCACACATGCAGTGGCGAAGTTAAATTCCTCCCTTTACCTCAGTGGATACAAGAGTATTGGTATCATAAAAGAATTTCCAAGGTTTCTGTGTTTGCCATCTTTGGGAAACGGAAGCCATATGTTAATGGAGGACAAATGTCCGTATCAAGAAAATTAGTGGCTGCCTAAAGCTTTGCAGGAGACCCTTTTCATCCTTAACGCACTATTTGCTGCTTCTTCAAAAGAAGTAGAACCTATTAATCTGGTCATGTAGGTTTTGTAAAAACAGATACAGATATGTTTGTTTCCTAAAAGTTATTCTACCTTTTTTTTTTTTTAAAAAAAAGGGCATATTTCTAGATGTGCACCTTTATCTTGAGACGTTACATTTATTGTTTGTCGGTCCTTGTGACCAGCACTGCTTAACATTCAAAACACGTGTTACCAAATGAGTGACATGCAGCTTTGTCATGTTGAAAAAGGTTACACATACGTGCTGAAAGAATGCAGATTCCCAGTTGACACAACTGTAGGAGATAACGAGTTGTCATTGCTTCAAAGCTCTGGAGTTTCCTATGTATTCTGTTAGTGTTTTGCTGTCGTAGTTGCACAGTGCATTCTTGTTTTTGAGTTGGACGATCTGTCTATTGGCATTCAGGGATCTTGCAAAAGCTGTTGTAAGAAGGGCTTGTGAGACTGCTCTGGCTGAATCTGGGTTCATTGCTGATGATTGCATGTGTGGAAAAGACGTTACGGGTACAGGAGGAGGCGGCTAAACAGGCTGGAAGCGGCTGCTGTTTAGATAAAGCTTTAGAGTACACTTCTTCTTGATCCAGCGTTGCTCAAAATTCTCTTGCAACACTCTAATGTTTTTCAGTTATACTTGTTGAGAGTTTACAGTTTTGTAAAGCAAGGCATTTAGCTGCATATACCCAAAGCATATTAAATTCTTTGGGAAGAAAATAGTAACAACTGTGTGCGCTAGTCTGAAGAGGCTCCTTTTGCCCTTCTATTTCATCTGAGTTCTGTGTTACTGCTGCTATAGGAGGTGTAGGAAGAGTTTTTTGCGGGCTGCTGGATGAGTTTAATTTAGGAAATGGGAATGTTTGTAAGCTAAATTTCTTTGTTACTCGCTTCTCTCTCTCAGTTTTGTAATTGGAACGATCTGGACCTAAATGTCAAATGCTATCTGGAATTCTGTGCTATGGACTTTGAAGTCTGGGTCCATCCATATTTTTCTGTGTTTGACTTGTCTCCTATTTTTAATTAGTTTGTAAATGTGCGGACTGGGAGAGGCAGAAGGCATCCTCTCTAAATTGAAGTATTTATGTGACTGTGCTTGGTCCCTGCAGGATCACCTGACGCCCATCAGAGAGCTTAAAGAATGAGAAGCTCTGCCTGAGAACTGAAGATTCTCTCTGGCTTTCATCCCTTCTAGGAAGGGGAGTTGGCTTAATGGTGGCTTCGAGCATTTGCTAGGCCTTGTCTCCTTGACAGAAAAAAACAGGCTAACATGATTACCAATAGCAGCTGCTTAGAAGGGGCTTTGAATAGTTCCTCCTCTTTTACTGACCTGAACCATGGCAATTCTAAGTTCTAGTAACTGTGGACTTAGCACAGAACACAAGGCATACCTTCAAATGCTGTCATGCCTAGACACACAATTCAGGTATAAATGATGGAGAGAACGTAGCTTTTTTAGTGGTTACACTGTAAAAATGTAACAAGCTATTTCTGTGTCTCTAGCCTTGACTCTTGCATACATATTTGTTTACTTCTTACCAGGAGAATTCTGTGACTGCCTCTTAATTTTTTTGTGTTGGCAGATGGAATTTCCTCCCTGGTCTTGCCTTGGGAAGGACGGGGGAGTCGCAAGCAAGTTCAGTGCGGCTTGGGGCCACGTGGGGAAGGCAAGCTAAACTTGCGGCTTCCCCAGAGCACAGCATTGCTGCGGCTGGCAGGCCCCCGTGGCGCTCGTGGAGTCCAAGCCCCTGCCGAAAGGAGGGCCAGCTGCAGCAGGTTGCTCAGGGCCATGTGCAGTCGGGTCTTGAATCCCTCCGAGGAAGGAGACTCCACAGCCACCCTGGGCAAGCTGCTCAGGTGTTCCACCACCCTCGCAGCAAAGCATGTTTTCTCTTCTTTGTTATGCTTCGGTGGAACTGGCTCCACTTCAGTGGGTGCCTGGCACCTCTTGTCCTTCTGCTGGGCACCACTGAGAAGAGTCTGGCTCCGTCTGCCTTCCTGTGCCCCCATCAGGTATTTAGACGCAGGCATCCGGTGCCTTGCTGCACCATCTCTTCTCCCGGCTGAGCTGAGCAGGGAAAGCTCTCTGAGCCTCTGCTGGTATGAGAGATGCTGCAGGCCCTTGAAGATGCGGGCCCTGCGCTGCCCTTCCTGCCGTCAGTGCATGTCTCTGTTGCACTGGGGAGCCCAGCACTGCACACGGCAGTGCAGATGGGGCCGGGCCAGGCCAGTGCTGAGTAGAGGGCAAGGATGCCCTTGCTCGGCCTGCTGACTGCGCTGCTCCTCATGCATGAGGAGCTGCTGTTGGCCTTGCTAGGTGCAAGGGCACCTTGCTGGCTCCTGGTCAACCTGTGCAGCAGGAGCAGAGAAGGCCCTGCTTCTTGCGGGGCATGCGGGGCAAGAGCATAAAGTCACCAGGCACCAGCAAGGGAAATGGGCAAGGAAAGACGACAAGCCCCCGCTGGTTCTGAGCTGGCTTCTCAGGGAGCTCTCAAGGCGCAGCAAGCTGAAGCGCCAGGAGGAGGAGTCACCAAGCCCTGTAGCCATGCGTGCCGGCGGGAGGGCATCAGCTGCCTGCTATTGCGTCCTGGCAGCGCAGCTAGGGTGCGCGTCTTAAAGCCAGCGGGTTTTGCATACAGCCTCATGATGAGCGCCAACGTGGAAGAGGCAAGCATCAGCAAGAAGCATGCTGTTACTGAGCAGCTTCAGTAAGGTTTTGCTGGCAAGTGCAGCCCTGGCAATGGGTTGCGGGCTGCCCTCCTAAGCAGGAGCTCTGCCCCGTCGGCAGCTGAAGGCTGCTAGCAGAGCAGCTGCAGAAGGACTCTGGGCACAGGGCGTTTGTTGCAAAAAGCTCCTTTATTGGGCTAGTGGCAGCAGTGCTGCTGCCCTGGGCAAGGGAGTTTCTGCCTGCAGGGCTCTGGATGCTCGGTGGCTGGCGGCGTGAAGCCTGCCACTGCATCTCTGGGCAGGAAGACCTCTTTCAGCATGCTTAGTGCAAGAGGCTGCTGAGGGGTCCCTGCAGGTGCCCGGCGTCGCAGAGCCAGCACCTCGGCGACCGCCACAGGCACCCTCCTGTTGCCTGAGTGGAAGCCATGGAGGCATGTGTCCAGCAGGCAGCGATGCAGGCATGCGGGGATCTCAGAGAGGTGCTGCCGCAGAGGCAGGAGCCTGCAGAGGTGTATCTCCAGCTGTTTCAAGCAGAAGGGGGAAAGCAGCGATGTGTGGAGGAGAGAGGTGAGGCGGCGCAGACGCTGGAGGTGGCATGTGCCCTGCAGGGCATGCGTGGCACAGTGCGCTTCTTCAACAGCGCTGTACTTCTGGAGAGGCCAGCCTGGGCCCGCTGGCTGGCCAGAAGATGCTCAAGTTGCCTTGCTGCACGCCAAAGATGATGTCGACGAGCAGGGTGCTCCCGGAGGCGTTTGCCAGCTGGAGCTTGCAGGTGCAGGAGGAGGGCAGCACCACGAGCTGGCAGTGGTGGGAGGGAGGCAAAAGGCGCCAGGCTTTTTGCACGACTTGCTGGAACCAGCGTGCGGTTTTCTGCACGTTGAGGTAGGAGTGGGTGCAGAGGGTGCGTAGGAGGCAGGGGCCCTGCTTTGTGGCCAGCTGTGCCTGGGGCTGGTGCAGGAAGCACAGCACGTCGCCCAGCACCCGCTGCCTGGGGCACATGCACTGCAGCTCCACGCGGACGCGGCCGTGCTGCGGGGCGCCGGCCACCTCCAGGTGAAAGGCATGCCCGGGTGGTGGCCTCAGGGGCACCAGCAGCCTGTAGCTGCTGTTGTCCTGGCAAGGGCTCCAGCCTGCACAGCCCTGCCCACACGGATGCCTGGTGCCAGCCGTGGGAAGAATGACTGGCAGGTGAGCACTTGGCAGGCCGCGAGCAGCTCGCCCACCAGCTCCTCCACCACCTTCCAGGTGTTGGCCGAGTCCTGCGCCAGCCACTGCAGGTGCTGCTGCAGAAACCTGCCCGGATGCCTGCATTGCTCTGCGCGGTCCTCCTTCTCCTCTTCTTGCTTGCTGTGGGAGGTGCTCGGCTGGCTCCTGCTCTCCGACTGCCCGTGGCGCTTCCTGGCCAGCCAGCGGTGCCCCAAGAGCAGCACAAGGGCTCCCGCAGGCTGCCACAGCTGCCACCAGGCGCAGGCAGCAAAGACCAGCTCCTCCTGGCTGACGTTGCTCTGCTGCTGCATGAGGTGCTCAACCTCTTGCTGCAGCCGAGCCATCTCGTGCCTCAGGTGCTGCACGCGCCGCTGCACCCGCTCCTGCGTGCCCAGATCCACCTGGTCACTGACCTTGAGCGGGTGCTGGACGATGCCCAGCACAGCCAGGACGAGAACAAGACACACAGCCATGGCCTGTAGGAGATGGGAGATGGGAGAGTGAGCGGGGCTGGCTGCGAGAGAGCAGGCAGCTTGGCAGCAGGAGCCGGCAGCACTTGCGCGAGCAGCTGCCAAGGCGGCCCCGTGGCCGGCCCAAGGCGCTGCTGTGCACAGCTCGGCCCTTGCGGGCGGGCGTGCGGGCGTGCGAGGAAGCCGCGGGGCTGGCGCTGGTGGCCCGGCCCTCGTGCAGCCCAGCCTCGCCCCCCGCGCCACTCACCTTGCCGAGGCTGCTGCAGCCGGCGCTGTCCCAGGCTGCACTGCCGTGGGGGCGGCCGCGCTGCGGGACCAGCGCCTGCGGGCGCCGCGGTGACAGCCCCCTGCCTTTGTGACTCGTGCTCTGTGCTGTGGCGGGGGCGCTGGCAGCCCCTGTGCAGGGCCAGCGGCCAGCCCTGGCCGTCGTACCCAGCCCTGTGGCGCTGCCACACGCCTGCCCTGGGCAGCCGCAGCCGCAGCCGTGGCCCCAGCCCCACAAGGCACCACAGGGCCCCACAAGGCACCCCAAGCCCGCGCAGCAGCAGCACACAGTGCCCCGGGCTGCCCTTGCCAAGGCGGCAGAAGCAGCCCAGAGCTCTCAGCCCTGGCAAGAGAAAAATAGGAGCTGCCCAAGCATGTCCTCGCCTGAGCAAGGGAAGGTCAATCGTTGCTAAGCCAGGCGGCTGGCCTCCAAAGTGTCTTCCAAGCACCAAGGAGGAGCCTTTGGCCAGGGGCAACGTAAAGACAGGCCCGCTTGCCCTTGCTAGCATGGAGGGGTTCCTTTGGGGCCTTTTGCTAGGAGCACCTAAGCCAAGAGCAAGAGGCTGACGGAGTCAGCACTTCTTGCGTGTTTGCAAAAGAGCAGGAGCTATGCTTTGGCGTTTCTGTTGCCCTCCCAGCAGTTTTCTTTTCCTTTCTCTTGCCAAGCAGCTTCTCTGCCCATGACATGAGGGCTAGGGAGAACTCAGAGGACGGCACTGATGCCAGGCTGGCACCTAACTCCACTCTTGGTACTGCATTTTCAGCCACAGCCCCTATTGCCAGCTGTGGGTGTCCTTTCACAAGCTGACAGTTCAGGGAGAGAAATCCCTCTGAGGATCCAAAGGCTTTCTTTCTGATTTTGGAGGTGTCCATTGCTGAGAGGGTAGCTGAACATGACAGCTCCTGGCAAAGGAGCCAAGTGGTGTGCCAGACTGTGGTGCTTTTGGAGCCTCTGGAGAACACTTTGTGGCTTTGATCCCTGCAGTGTGTGGGGAAGAAGTCCCTGCTCTGCAAGCACAAGCCTCTCCTCCCTCCCTCGCCCAGCTCTGTGCAGACAGCGAGTGCAAGGTGAGCATTAGGGGCCTCTTCTACTACAGCTTCACTCATCCCGCCTTGAAGGGCTTCCTGCCTCTTCCAGTGTGCCGGGCCTGACATCTTCAGCACAGAGACACTCCATTCTGCTAGAAGCCAGAGCTGATTGATGTGCTCCTGATGCCACCTCCTGGGCAGGTGGTGGAAGAGCATGAGTTCCGCTCTGGGCTGTCCTAGGCACCAGGTGCCTAAGGGGAGCATCATGCACTTGCTCTCGCCTCCTTCTTGCATGCCTTCTTCCCAACCTGTGTCTTTCTTTGGCCAGAGGCTGCTTTGCTGCTTCATGTGGTCAGACTGCCAATGCCTCAGGCCCATACTGTGTATTTTCTCTTCATCTTCAGACTTTCTTTAAATCCCTGCCTCATAAGGGTCAGCGTTAAAATTGCACTTTGGAATTATGCAACTGGGAAAATAATCCTACTCCAGCAAAGACCTAAATATATACAGAATTTTTAGCACCTACCTATTCTATTAACTTCAGCATGAATATTTCTCTGCATAGTAGGTGTTTGAATTACTTTTGGTCTAAGTCCCCAAGGGATGAATACCTTGCTTTATCTTTCAGTGTCAAGTTAGTAAAGAATTCTTTCTCCTCTCTGTGGATAGTGTTTCCTACTTACACAACACAATGTGTTTAATCCAAGGATAATTTATTTTGTTAACATGTAGACCATTCTATGAAAAATGCAGAAGGGCTAAAGTAGAGTTAAAATACAGAAAAGAATAGGGGAACATGAAGATATTATTTTTACTGTGTAGAGAACTGTGTTAAATTAATTTTGTTTTAACAGCAACTCTTCTTTTCTTGCATTTCCGTTTTGACTTGCTTTCTATTTCTAAAGTTTAACGAAGTTTAAACTTTAACCAAGTTCTATTTCTAAAGTTTAACCTGCCTTTAAACCTCTTTTTATAATACTGACTTTTATTTCACATTGAAAAAGTTTTGCAGATTTGTAATTGCTTTGGCGATTGGAATCGCTTTGGAGATTCTGATGCTGATTATGGTTAAAACTTCAGTTTCTACATCACATCTGACTTACCAAATCCACACTACTTTCCTGAGGTATCATGTGGTATTGGTCCTTGAATGTTTCCTGGTCTCATCATTTTCATCTGTCTTTATTAAAAGGACATGGAGGTCTTTCTGATTCTGCTGATCCATGTTACTGCGAACCTTTTTTATACATTTTAAATTACAAACAGAGGAAACATAAAGAATGAGGAAAGAGAAAGAATTCTTAGTTCTTTAAATAAATGAAAAATAAAAGTATCTGTTACAGGAAATGTTATACTGACAGTTAGAGAAAGAATTCAGCAAGAATGCTTAGAAAGTATGGTTAGCAGTGCAAGAATCCAGGAGTTAAACAGGTTTATTTCTAAGCAATTCCCTTTATCCTCTTTCTGTGAGTTTACTTAGAGATGCATTTGACTTATTTTAAACATAGATTTGCTTTTCTGACTTTGTGTTACTTCAAAGGTTTCTTTGAACTTCGCCAGTTTATTTTTGGAAAGAAATAAGCACATGAAATTTCAAACTAAATGAAAAATTGTGAATATGTTATGAAATTTTCTACTTTTAGTTAAGATGGGAAATCCCTTCTCAACTAAAACTCTTACTGCATGTAGCACTCATTTATAATTACCATAATTAATCACTGTTTGCTTGCATTACTCAGCAGGGAGGAAGTTTCGAAATTATCTCAGGTGATACAAGGGTGCATTCAAGTTACTATAATCAGTTTCACTGTAACCAGATCTGGCCTAGAAGACTGAGTGATGAGATCTGTGGCTTTCAAACCGTTCCAGTAGTTCTTTTTGAATTTAATTCGACACAGTATAAAAAAAGACATGAACTGCCAGCTCACGAGAAATATTAACAACCTCAAGAACCTTTATTTCTTCCTCTTAAAGTGTTTTTCTACAACTCTGAACGTGTAGATATTTTCCACCACTGTGTTTAATGATGATGATGAACTGCTGACAGTTCAACTTCAGGAGAACTGGACTTAGTTTGAAGAGTGTGGAACAAACAGGACCCGCTGTGCTGAGGACCTGCAAGGGTCATCTCGTCCAGGCCCCTACTCACAGCAGGGGCCTCTCCAACTGGTTGCCTCAAACACCATCTGGTTTCTCCAGACCTTGTGCAGTCAATATTGTTACACATATATAATAAAGGATATGTCCTAAATATGTGTTCATCGCAGAAGAAGATGGAAGGAGATTGTCCTCAGTCAGTGTTATAATAGCGCAAGACTCTCACCTCATAATATAAGGCCTATATTAGGTGATTTGAAGAGTATTTCATCACTTTAAATTCATACTACTTATTTTTAAAATGTGTCACTTACATCTTACTTTTTAATATCACAATATCAAATACATTTGTAACAATAACATGGGATTAACAGAAAGTGTTAGTCTTTCATACATAATCTCTAAAGCCCTCAGTTCATGAGGTAAAAATTTTCTTAACTTTATGCATACTTGTTAACATACTTGTTAAACTCCTGGAAAAAAATGGGAGTAGTCCTGTAGTTGTTTTTAAATATATATTGAATGTCCTTTCTGGATCTGTGCTCTAGTTTGTGTTCCCTGTGCACCTGCAAAGGTTGCCCTGTTCCTAGCCATAAACAGGGGAAACATTGTAATTACCTCATAATTTATATCAGCTAGGTGTAACAATTAGCCAAATGTGATATTTTAGTATCTGCTTTTGTGGACTCCCTCCAAGAAGCTAAAGAAGACTTTGCTGTCTGAATCCTTGGCTATTTTAAGGTTTCAGAACCCGTGTAGTTTCTTGAAGATGCAGAACTTCATCTCCCCAGCTCATCTGTGTTTATCATGTGGGCTGAAAGGGGAAGCAGAGACTCGGTCAAGACAGGAGCCCTTACAAGCCCCGATATTATGTAGATCAGCCAAAGAAGGGTCAGCACCTCTGACCAGATTTCCCCTACCCCAAGAACCAAGCCTCTAATTTGGACACTGAGGACATGGTCCCTCACCTTGCCTGTCGGGTACTCATCCCTCTGCCCCTTGAAGAGTCCACCTTTACTTATTGGAGCAGCGCCTTCATGCCACTGAAGATGCGCAAAACGGGGGAGAGGCGAACCAGAATCTGGCTTAGTTCTTATGGGAATGAGCAGGAACTGCTGGAGCGCTGAACAAAGTGAGGGAAGAGCAATGGGCACAAGTGACAGAGCAGCCAACCGGAAATTCAAATCTTTGCCGGTGACGTTGTGTGCCTGGAGAAACCAAAGCATGAAGATCAAAGACTTCACCTCACTGTGTGCATCAGTGCTGATTAAAAAAGCAGATGATGGCCATTGGAAACAAAAGTCTCAGAGCGTTACTTGCTTCTCAGGAAAATGTCTTGGAGAGTGAAGAACTCATCAGCACACTGCAGGAAGCAAAGGCGGGAAACATGCTTGCAGTTCCCTGCAAGACACCAGAAGAAATGACTGGCATAAATCTGTGCAGGATGTTGCAGAAAGATTTTTGGTTTTATGCTTCACCTGGATAGAATTACTTCTACAGATTAATTTAAGTAGCATCCAGCTTTTGAAAATCTGGATTAATACTGAAATAGCCTAAACTAGAATAAAACTGTTTTAAAAAAATGAAACGAATTACTCACGAGTCTTCCCATGGTGTATTTTATTAGTGTTTTCAAGCCATTTTAATATTCAAGGTTTAAAAAACTTTGTTCCAGTGGTTGTTATTGAAATCAGTATTTGTCAGTACCTGCAGAAGCTTGTAATAGGCAGCAGGACAACTTCACCTTGGACCAGAGAAAAGAATAATTGTCTAGAGCCTGTTAGAAAATGAAAACTTTCTGTATTGTCATTCTATCATCTAACTTGCAATTTTACATTATTTATTTATCTCTATTAATGGCAATGTTTACTCTGTGGCCCCATTTGGCTTAGTAAGTATTATGCTTGCCATGCTTGTTCGCAATCAGCTGCATTTTATTGGTCAAACAGGGCTTTTGTCAAAATAAGGGTAAATGTGAAACTATTGTGATACTCATCATATACAGCTGTATTCTTTTTGTTGTAAAATTCTTACAGTGACCTACATCTTAACAGACCAAGGTCTGCATTGTAAAATACATCATCCCAACTATGAAAGAAAGACATCTTGTATGTGGTCTCCACATAACTAAGGGAGCCCTAAAGAATTAAGTACCTTTCTCTCTCTCAGAAAATCACTTATACAGTTATTTGCATACAGCTGTGAGCAGACTTCTCCATGGAAAGCATTTCTCAGCTGGTATAACCTGGCATAATTCAACTGACATTTGCATTCCTAAAATCCTTGAGAACTTAGGCTGCCCCTCTGCTGTGACAAAAACCTTGAGATCTCCGCACCACTCAGAAAACAAAGATTACAAGTTGTTTTGCTTGAATAACAGTCATCAATTAACTATTTTCCAAACATTCCGAACATACTGTACGCTTTCCTTTTTTCTAGCCAGAATTCTTAATCCAAGAGTCAGACTCAGTTTTCATGATCTTCTGGGATAGTGTCTGTGTAATGTACTCCCTTTTCTTGGGAGTAAAGTCACAAAATGCTGCACAGTTCTTCTAGGGTTTAGGTTTATATTTTTATTCTGTGTTAAAGCACACAGTATGTTAGACCAGAAGTATCTCTCAATGTTGAGCTTCCTGTCTGTGGCAAACAGAACTGCTATATAGCTCTTGAAATGGAGTAATGTCCCCTTCAGGATGAGATAGCATCTACATATCACCAAAGAGTTAAGCCCCAGAGCAGCTGTCCTTGCAACCACTGGCGCCTTGACTGAAAGAAGTTTTCTTCATTGTTGCCAGTATTGAGTTCCCGGTTGCAGAAATGCTGATCAAAAATGCTATTAAAAATGTTTTTCTTTTAGGCGCCATTACAACAAGGCTGCAAGAAGCAGAAGCAAGTGAAGAGAAAATAAAAACTGCTCATGAAAAGTACCAACCTGTTGCTACTCAAGGATCTGTCATGTACTTTGTAATTGCAAGTCTGTCAGAGAGAAGTCCCATGAATCAGTTTTCTTTGAAGTATTTTAAGTAGGCTAGTTGAATATATCTTTTAAGAAAATACCATTTTGTATTATTCATATATGTCTAATGTGCACTATATAATATTATATAGTATAATATTTATAAATTTATAATATTTATAAACTATACACTTACAGTTTAACACTCACAAACTAGAATATTGGTAGGAAAAATGTTAAAAGTATTTCTCAAAAGACGGGATTGTTATGCACCTTTTGAATTTCCACTGAAATGTAGACCAAAATTACTTTCTTTTATACCTAATGAGAGCATTCATTCTATTTGTAAATGCATTGCAAGGATTTCATAGCAATCTGTAAAGTCATAAAAACATTTATGCATTATTCCAAGTGCACATTTGATACTGAGTCTCACGTTTAGGTGGCAGAGAAAGATTGCCTCATTTCCAAAGCATATGTAGATGTCGATGTCCTTTTAGGGTGAATGTACTTAAATAAATCTTAGAAAACAGGTCTGGAAGTTGAGTGCACCTCCCTGTTCCACAGCAGGGTCAGCAATGCCTAGGTGTCTCCTAACAGGCGTTTGCTTAAGCTGTTATATAAAATCTCCAGTGACAGAAATTCTGCAAGTTACTTACACCACCTATTGCAATCCCTGATTAATATTCATCACCTAATAAAATCAGGTCATTTATACTGTGAGGTGGCTGAATTTAAGCAACCAAGGATCAAGCAATATTTAACTAAACCAACTTTCTCCAAGGTCAAACAAAAACTGTGGAAGAGACAAGGTCCTTCTGCTCTGATTTTCCTGTGTTGAACCTGAGACCCAGACAGGACACAACTCTTGCTCATGTGTGGCTCTACCATAGAGGTTCATGGATCCCTGCTCTTCCACAGAGCGTTTCACAGCGTTTCACAGCGTTTCTCTCTGGTGTGGTAGCAAGTCATCCCCATCAAAACAAAAACAGACATACACAACCTTGCAGCTGTCCCCATCGTAGTAAAACAAGTTAATTTCCTTGTCATGTTGTCTTCTTAATGCTTTTCTTGCAAGAGTTTGGCATCTAATGCACTACTGCTTCTGCAGAGAGTAAGGGAGTCACTAGAGGGAATTTGTGAGGACATACACGATCTTTAGTTTAAGCTGTAATCCATCATATGAAATCAAGTGAGAACAGTGATTCTAGTCAATCTATTGACTAGACCCCAAAATGAGCCCTGAATTTTGCTATTATTAAGTTAACGAACTCATCTAAAACTCATCTCTTCTTCTTGCAGCTATTTAATAAAACTTTTGAGACTTCTGAAAAGAATGATAATTTGGAGCAGCATTTGGCAATACTGCTTAGTCAGACTCTCTATGCAACATACACCAATGTTTCTCGAGGCCTTTTTGAGTGACACAGCTCATGGATAGCTTCATGCTGTGCACTGAAATCCTGTGACAGAGAGGAGCCCTTACAGATGCAGAATGAAATTTCTTCCTCCAGGGATCTGCTGGCTTCGATCAGGCACCTTTATGGGAATAGATTCTTGTCAAAGAAAACATAAGAGATTAATATTTGAGGTTTACAGTAGTACTTGTATATAGGGGAAAGAGGGTTGTTTTCTAGATTTTAGCCTTTAAAATATTGATAGACGTGACCACAATTAATATATTTCAAGATGTGGTATCCTCTAAGGCATGAGTGATTTTAAGCTATTTGCTGTGTATTGGCCTGAGTCCAGGAAAAGTATATTCAGATTAGCACTTCAACATGTCAGTGGAGTTTAAGAAAATGTTTATAGATATGCTTAAATGGTCTCTTGAGCAGAGGTTAATTTAAGAATATGCTTAAATGCCTTTCTGAAATAGGATGCTATTCATCCTATTCCATGCTATTAATCCTATGCTATGAATAGCACAATGTTGTTTGTTTTATAGCTCTTGTATCTTGCCTACTCAAAGTCATAAGTTTCCTGAGTTTTTCTTACCTTCTTCTCATAATTTTATTTTCCTCTACTCACTAGCAACATCCTGTTAAGGCTAATGTTCCATGCCTTCAAGACACCATGTGGTTTATGTGCTATGATTTTGGAGAAGCACTCCCAGCTCTCAATGGAATTCAAAAGGACATAATTTCCATATCTGTGACCTACCAGTCAGCTGGAAGTAGCCTCACGATCCTGGGCCTTGGTTCTCATGGGGGTCTTCAGCCACCCTGATATCTGCTGGAGAGACAACACAGCCAGGCACAAACAGTCCCGGAGGTTCCTGCAGAGCATTGGTGACGACTTCTTGACACAGGTGGTGGAGGAGCCAACAAGGAGAGGTGTGCTGCTGGACCTCATACTAACAAACAAAGAAGGTCTGGTGGAAGATATGAAGGTTGGGGACAGGCTTGGCTGCAGTGACCATGAGACGGTGGAGTTCAGGAACCTGCGAGGAAGAGGCAGGGCACTAAGTAGGATCGCAACCCTGGAGTTTAGGAGAGCAAACTTTGGCCTCTTCAGGGACCTACTTGGAGGAATCCCATGGGTTAGGGCCCTAGAAGGAAGGAGTGTTCAAGAGAGCCGGTTAATATTCAAACATCACTTCCTCCAGGCTCAAGAGCGGTGCATCCCTATGAGTAGGAAGTCAAGCAAAGGAGGTAGGAGACCTGCACAG
Source organism: Apteryx mantelli (assembly GCF_036417845.1). Taxonomy (NCBI): domain Eukaryota; kingdom Metazoa; phylum Chordata; class Aves; order Apterygiformes; family Apterygidae; genus Apteryx; species Apteryx mantelli. The sequence goes on from NC_090020.1 coordinate 9,939,415, forward strand.
ATGAGCAAGGAGCTCCTGGCAAAACTCAGCCAGAAGAAGGAAGTATACAGAAAGTGGAAAGAGGGACAGGCCACTTGGGAGGAATACAGGAACGTTGTCAGATTACACAGGGATGCGACGAGGAAGGCTAAGGCCCGTTTGGAATTAAATCTGGCTAGAGATGTCAAGGACAACAAGAAGGGCTTCTTCAAATACATCAGCAGCAAGAGGAAGACTAGGGAAAATGTGGGCCCGCTGCTGAATGGAGTGGGTGCCCTGGTGACGAAGGATGCAGAGAAGGCCGAGATACTGAATGCCTTCTTTGCTTCAGTCTTTACTGCTCAGGCCAGCCCTCAGGAGGCAAGAGAGAAAGTCTGGAGAAAGGAAGACTTTCCCTTGGTCAAGGAGGATCAGGTTAGAGATCATTTAAGCAAACTTGACACCCACAAATCCATGGTCCCCGATGGGATGCACCCACGAGTGCTGAGGGAGCTGGCGGACATTATTGCTAGGCCGCTCTCCATCATCTTTGAAAGGTCATGGAGACCAGGAGAGGTGCCTGAAGACTGGAAGAAAGCCAATGTCACCCCAGTCTTCAAAAAGGGCTAGAAGGAGCACCCAGGGAACTACAGGCCAGTCAGCCTCACCTCCATCCCTGGAATTGTGATGGAGCAGCTCATCCTGGAGGCCATCTCCAAGCATGTGGAGGAAAAGAAGGTGATCAGGAGTAGTCAGCATGGCTTCCCCAAGGGGAAATCATGCTTAACCAATCTGATAGCCTTCTCTGATGGAATGACTGCCTGGGAAGATGAGGGGAGAGCAGTGGATGTCATCTACCTTGACTTCAGCAAGGCTTTCAACACTGTCTCCCATAACATCCTCATAGGGAAGCTCGGGAAGTGTGGTTTAGATGAGTGGACAGTGAGGTGGATTGAGAACTGGCTGAATGGCAGAGCTCAGAGAGTTGTGATCAGCGGCGCAGAGTCTAGTTGGAGGCCTGTAGCTAGCGGTGTCCCCCAGGGGTCAGGACTGGGTCCAGTACTGTTCAACTTCTTCATCAATGACCTGGATGAAGGGACAGAGCGCACCCTCAGCAAGTTTGCTGATGATCCAAGACTGGGAGGAGTGGCTGCTACGCCAGAGGGCTGTGCTGCCATTCAGAGGGACCTGGACAGGCTGGAGAGATGGGCAGAGAGGAACCTCATGAAGTGCAACCAAGGGAAGTGCAGGGTCCTGCACCTAGGGAGGAATAACCCCATGCACGAGGACAGGCTGGGGGTTGACCTGCTGGAAAGCAGCTCCGTGGAGAAGGACCTGGGAGTGCTGGTGGACACCAAGTTAAGCATGAGGCAGCAATGTGCCCTTGTGGCCAAGAAGGCCAATGGTATCCTGGGGTGCATCAGGAAGAGTGTTGCCAGCAGGTCGAGGGAGGTGATTCTCCCCCTCTACTCAGCCCTGGTGAGGCCACATCTGGAGTGCTGTGTGCAGTTCTGGGCTCCCCAGTACAAGAGGGATGTGGCACTACTGGAGCAAGTGCAGCGAAGGGCTACAAAGATGATTAGGGGACTAGAACATCTCTCTTATGAGGAAAGACTGAGAGAGTTGGGCCTGTTTAGCTTGGAGAAGAGAAGGCTGAGAGGAGATCTTATCAGTGTGTACAAGTATCTGAAGGGAGGGTGTCAAGATGATGGGACCAGACTCTTTTCAGTGGTGCCCAGTGACAGGACACGAGGCAGCAGGCACAAACTGAAATGGAGACAGTTCCATGTGAACATGAGGAAAAACTTCTTCTCTGTGAGGGTGACAGAGCACTGGACCAGGTTGCCCAGAGAGGTGGTGGAGTCTCCTTCTCTGGAGGTATTCAGGACCTGCCTGGATGCGATCCTGTGCAATGTGCTCTAGGTGACTCTGCTTGAGCAGGGGGGTTGGACTAGATGATCTCCAGAGGTCCCTTCCAACCTCAGCGATTCTGTGATTCTGTGATTCATTAAATTAGGTAACAAGCAAAGTTAGACGTTACACTGGAAAGACTCTTTCATGACCACCAATCCACTGTTTCAAAGTGGATTTTTTTTGTGCCGATACTGCTTCATTTCATTGAATCTATTCTTGCCGCTTCAAAAGCAGCAGCTCAGCTCTGTCTGTAGGTGGTGTAGTAACAAGTATTTCTCTTTATTTTCTCCACCTGGGTGTAAGGCTCTTGCTGTACACTTTGCTGGGACAGTCTGAGCCTCCTCCTCTGCCTCAAGAGGATCAATAGGAAAAGCAAGGCGAGGGCTTCTCGCCTCCTCCCCCTTCCCGTACTTTCCTGTTCCTTCTGTTCAGCTCAGTCCCATAACAGTGTTTGTGGCCTGGACCCATGAAGCCTGTTGGAGCACGCTGTCCCCCACACAAGATTTCCGGTAGCAGAAAGCAGCAAAGGGCCCTGAATCAGATGACAATCTGGTTCATATCTCCTTTAGATGAACGGGGAGCAAAATGAGTAAGAAAAAAACTGAAAACGTAACAAAAGCTCCCAGGGACACAAGACTGACCATGCTTCAGAAATTGTGGTGAAGAGCTATATGGAAGAAAAGGTTTGTGTCCCAGGTGCTCTAAAATGGCAAGAATTCTCTGTGAGAGGAGTCATTTCCGGGTGCTGACGTAGGCAGTGCAAACACCAGCTCCCCACCAGGCAGCTCAAGTTGGGTGGAGGGGAGGGCTGGACTAGGCTGAGGCTTCATGGCTGGTACGAAGCAGTGTGCGTCTGTAGCCTGCTTCCTGCCTGTACTTTCTGTGCAGGGACGTGATTGGGCTTTTTGCAGGTTCAAATGCTGCTAGTGCCATTTACAGTCTTTTGCTGTGAATGAGGTGGGAATTTTGAGAATACTTGGAAAGACTGGTCTGTTGCCATTTGATCATGTGTTAAGGAAATGTTCTGACTTCTAGAAGCTGACTCCAGTTTTTGCAAGTGGTCCAAGCGTAATATTAAGCTTCTTAGATTTAGTAGCTTGCAGAGAGCTCTTACTTCTGCTTGTGGTTACAGGGAGGCAGTTGCTTCTAAATATCAAAAATTTTCAGATGAGTCCCCTAGGAGACTGATATTTCTTTCATTAGTGAATTTTTATTATTTGTATCCCTATGGAAGAATAGGAGGGGTCTGATTGTGTCAGATATTGTACGAGCAGCAGTGGCCTGGAGTTGCTGCTGATGTATAGCGCACGCTTCTCTGTGCTTTTGCATATACATGCATTGCTACGTCTTTATATCTTCAGGTGGTATCTGCACTTAACAAGTTAGTAATAGAGTGTCTTGGAAAACGATTCGTAGGGAAGCCCCCAGTTGACCTTGGAACCCTATTTCAAGACATATCTGCCTCAGCGCTGCTACTGTTTCTCTTAAACACAGGCTCTGAGCTAACAGGAGCTTTTTGGCAGTTTGCAAAAGAGCAAGGATATTCAGGACAGTATGGATTACACTGTCTCACTGCACATGCCATTTGGCTGTGCATATCTGCATAGCTGGGTAATAAATTCCTTAGGCTTATTTGAGAAAGAATTACTGTAGGCCCTTTTGAAATACCAGTCTCTTGTAGACCTATCTTTATGCCGTTAAATTATATAATACAACAAGTTGCCTGTACACAAAATCGTAGCCCCATAACAACTGACGAGATTTTACTGTTGACTTAGATGAAGCTGAGATTCAGTCTGTCTGCATAATATAACTGTAGATATTTACTTCCTACTCCAGCTCATGTGTGCTTTGTACTTCTTTATATTTGTATTAATAGTGAAAGTTTTCCAACTGTACTCCTAAGCAAACATATGACAATTAAATGCCTAACAATGCAGTGGTTTCTGGCCTTTATACCAATACAGGTAAGAAGATGAGCTTATAGATTCAGTGACAATTAGCTCTTCAGAAAATTAAGTCGTTTTCATTTTGGGACTAAATATGAGACTAAGAAACCTGATTTCAACACTTAAACTCAAAAATTTTGGTCAATGCTTTTTTTTAAACTAGCAAATCCCAAAGCTTCTACCATTTAAAAAGTGCCTGCATATTAAATTATACTTCAAAAGAATACTTACAAAATTTACTCTGTATTTCAGAGTGGAATCAGTTTCACCAGGGCAAGGCCAAGGATCTATTGCAGAAAAGATGATAAAGGATGCAGTAAAACTGGGAAATTGGGTATTTCTGCAAAACTGTCACCTAGCAGTTTCATGGATGTTAGCTCTGGAAGAGCTTGTAAAAAGTTTTACAGAGCCAAGTACATAATTTTCATTCTGCAGTACAATATGTTTTCAAGAAGTTGGTGCCAGATCAGAGTTGTGCTTTTGCAGGTGTTATTTATAGTATGCAATGTAGAAAAAGATGCTTTAGAATTAAGAATTTGCTATTGTTTGCTATATTGTTACGCAAACTATCACCCACACTGTAGAGGCCTTTGGCTCATTGCCGTTTTTACCTTTTTTAAGGATTTACCACTTCACGTACCTGTGGTTCTTTTATTAAAGAATGAATGGTAAGGCACTGAAAAGCTAGGAAATTTTATCCCATTTTGAAGATGAGGAACTGAAATATAGGAAGGCTTACTTCACAAATACCAAATTGTCATTTTTGCAAAATCCATTCTTCTGCCAGTACTCATTTGTCACTACTGTAGCAAGTGCTGTTTTGCCTGCTCTCACAAGCTCATCTTGCTTATACATCCAAATCTCTTTTGTTATTATGTGCATATTTTTGCACTCTCTTCAGTTTTTTTTTAACCTTCAGTGACATCTAAAAGGGATGTCAGTATTCAAGCTGTGGTGATATAGTCACGTACAAAAGGAAGATTGTTTATGCTACTTATACATACAGCCCCTATTTACCGTCTTTGTTATTCTGACTAATTGTTTCCTGATTTTAGATTTAATTCCTGTCTTCTCCCCCAGGTTTTCTCCGTTTCTTTGTATCCTTTGTTATTTCCCCTGGAGCTTGAATCAATCCAAAGTGTCATTTCAAAGTGCAATTACAATACTGCTCTTTCTCCCTTCCAGATCTCAAGCAGAGAAATTACTATATCTTACTGAAGTACTATAATCATTTAATAAAGTAAATTTCATAACAGCATGTTGCTTAAAATTTGGTTAGTTACTAAACTGAACTTAACAAGAGAGCAATAAATATCCACACTATTTGTTTTTCAGATATTTTTGTTCATGAGAACTTTTGACTCTAAGTTCTATGACTTGTGAAAAATTGTCTGTCACTGTGCTTCAAAACCCTGCCAAGGTAATACATTTGGCAAATACACAACAAAAATACAAAACAAATTCATCATAGAATCTTCCAATTCAAATATTTGCAGTGTCTTATCTAATTAATATACTTTTGGATATTGATTGCATTGGATTCACACTGGATGTGTGTATTGATTTCACACTGGAATGTTTGTGTCTTTGGTTCTTTTTCCTTTTTTTGTGACGCACTATTCTAATAAAAAAAAGCTATTCTAGAGCCTATTCACCAAATACATGAACAGAATTAACTGACTGATAGCATTGCTGGCAGTGAAGACTTGAGGAATCCAAAGTCTCAACAAGTCACTACATTTCCCAGATTCTTTGTCTCCTTTATATGCTGGTACCAGTAAATACAACTATTTAGCAGCCACCAGCATCCAATCTATGGAGTGGAAGTGCATATTCTGAGGAAATGCAGAATAAACAAAGGGAATGACCTCTATCAGCCTTTGCTTTTCGCAGACCAGGTACCACAGAATAAGTTGCAAAGGCGCAAAAATTACTAATAAATCCTTTTACAAATGCATCAGGCGCCAGAAACCGACGACTTAGTCCAACAGATATAAAAGGATAAAAGAAGAGATAAAGCCATGACAGGAAAAAGAAAATGGATTTTGCATTTCTGTTTATGGTGGATAAATGCTGAGCAGTTCCCACCGCGAAACCTCTTCTGCAGTTGCATGAGGTGATCTGTCTCGAACAGTAATATTGGCAGAAGTGATGTGGATAGATCACGCTGGTATACTTGACAGTCACGAGTAGCAAGGATAGATAGTGTTCACCCAAATATTGTAGAGGAAGTCAAGGATGAAATAGCTGAACCACTCACTCTTGTGTTAATGGCTCACTTTGAACTGCCTTGGTATCAGCAATTTGGTGTGTGGCAAGCGTGATTCCAATTTCTAAAAGGATTCAAGGGGAGTTTGGGAGAAATACGGGTCAATTTTTGATGCTCATACGGAGAGAATTTGAAGAAATTATTCTGAGGAATAAAATTAGTGGAAAAATGGGTAAATAGAGTCTGGTGCGGAAGAGTCATGGTGGCTTTTGTGAAGAGAAGTCAGGGGAGATCTTTGAAAGAGTCAGCAGGTGAACAAGAGCAGTTGGACTGTAATTCAGAATATTTGGCAAAGTCTTCCACTCAAGAGCTGCAAAGAAAGAAATTTTCCAGTGAGTAAGAGAGTAAGAATGTCTGCACTTGGTTGAAGGCTGGACACCAAGGGCAGAAGTAAATGGTGAGTATTCGTAGTGATGAGAGATCACTCGTAAAATCCCGTGGATCTCTTTGCTGCATTCTGTGCTGTTTAATACACCTGTAAATGTTCTGTAAAAGGGATCATCAATGAGGTAACATTACTGAAGGTATTCAGAGAACTAAAACCAAAAGCGAACTGAACCGCTGAAGAATCTCATGCAGCCCAGCGGGTAATAGAATGGCAGGCGCAAATCTATATAGATAAATATAAAGTAATGCACATGGGAAAAAATCGTGACTTTAACTATAAAGCAGTCTGATCTTAACTGCTATTCATGAAGGAGATGTCAGTGTTGTGGCTTACATTTCTGTGAAATGTAACATTTCTTACATCTTTTATGTGGGATAATTAAATAGACTAAGAAGCTTCATCATGGAAGAGATGGCTGAGAAGGAAATAACAGGGGTTATCATGAGAAAATCAGGAGAATCATGAGAATCATAATAGAAATAGTGGAGTGCATGAAGTGAGGAATACTCTTCCCCCCAAAACGGCGTATGGACCTCACATTAAGCTAGCAGCTGGCAAATTCCAAACAAAAGGCAATGGAGGTTCTTATCTCGTAACATTATAAAGGCTAAAAGTATACATGGCTTCAAAAAGCAATTGCACAAATTCCTGCCTAAAAATGTCCATTTACAAAACCACCTCTGGTTTAAGAAATCATAAGCCACAAATCATGGGAACCTGGAAGAATATTCTGAGGAGCAAACGTGATCTCCATGGTACTGTACTCTTTCTTCACACTTATTGTGCATGCTTATCTTTGTAACCCTTATTATTTTAATCAAGATACTGGCCTCTCCTGACTGGTCACGAGTATCAGAAACTGCTGCTTAACCAGCACTCAAAAATGGGATTTTTTAATATCTAAATAAAGCAGTTAAACTGCAATACAGTGTACTCAGTCACCTTCCGGCTAATCTATTGCACATTTATAATCATTTTTGCAAGTCCATTTTTTATAATTTTCATTGTTCTTCATTTTCATATTCATATTTCACTATTTTTTTCATTTCCCCAAGTTTCTTTGGTTATATAATCAGCGTGTTCATCTGACAAAAACTAAAGCTTCTTGTAGATTAATTTCTTCCATGTGGAAAATACAGTTTACATGCCGGTAGACTCTATCTGTTAACTTCACAGCACTGCAGCAAAAAACAGAAAGCAGATCTAAGTATATAACTAGCAGTGTGGGCTTTTTTTTTTTTAATTCAGGTAATTAACGAATCTCTAAAAGAACTTTGTGCAAACAGCAAGCAAGCATTCGCAGAGATGACCGCTACATTTTTTGGAGAAAATATCCTTGACAAAACATGGAGAAAAATCATTTTTGGATTTGCTTCTTTCATGCTGTCATCCAGGTATATCTGGTGGTACTGGGGTGCATAGAAGAGAAACTGAAAAGCAATTACACAAAATAGTTGTTGTGTCTGCATTACATTTTGAGGATATTTCTTTAATAAGTGTTTCAGAGCATTTTCTGCAAAGCTTATTTAGCCATTAATTTAAAAGAATCAGAACTGTATTTATTTTGTTACTACAAAGCTTCTCATCAGTTGGATTAATTATGATTCATCAGAAAGGTCCATGCAAAACTTACCACTTGCTTGTTCCAACTTAAAGCTAACTTTTAGCATCTGTTTCATATAAATTAGAGGAATGTAAGCTTATCTCCTGCAACTTTTGTCAGTACAAACATTTCGTGCATGGAAAATGTCACTCCTGTGTTTGCAAGCAGTTCAATGAGTAACTTCATATTTCAGGTTTGAGCTGACGGATTGTGAGTGAACACACGGTCATATAAGTTTCTCTAATTATTCTGTTTTCATCTTGGTTGTTGAAAGTATTGTATAAATAAGAATTTAACAAATGTGCCTTTACTGACTTTGCGGTAAGTCATCACTTATAAAAATTTCCATTAAAGCCAGCAGGATTTTTCTTGTGAAAGAATCAAATGTAGTTTTACTAAGGTTCATCCTGTACTGGCATCGTATATAATCATTCTCATAGTTACAAAATTATATTTCTTCAGTGATGTAATGAAATCTCACTAAACTAAAATGCCAGTTTTAAGACAGAAAATAAATACTAAAAAACCTTGTCTTCAGCCTAAATTTTGTTCTTTCTTTCAAAACATTTCCCATTGCTTAACTCACTGTACTGAAGCCTTTAAAAGCCCAAAGCAAAAATATGTTTCCTTTCTGAATTTTTGTATGTTTTCTTAGGAAGGTTACTGCTGTCAGATTATTTATGAATGATTACTCATGAATTAAAGAATCTATTTTGAAAAAAAATGTATGATATAGATTTACAGAAATTTTTTCAACAACGATGCAAAATTATGCGAAAAATCAATTATTAAGAATCCTCAAAGATTGTCTCAGAATCCAGTCCCAGTGACCAAAATTCATAACTTAGCTATTGATGTACAAGAGCAGGTAAAGATTTGAGGGCTCCAGAGTTCAGTTGCTGCATTTAAGCAGGTGTTGCAGTTTTCCTGGTGGTGAACTGTCAGCTTTAGCTTTATCAAGACTGAATGGGGATGTGTAATTCAGAGGAAATTTTCTGAGCACCAGTGTCTTCAGCTTCTGCACGTGAAGAGGTCATCAGATATACCACTTTCTGGCTTAGGGGACAAGGCATAATCTGTCTTCTTGTCACTATATGCTTTTAGAATTGTTGCACGGAAACAAATCCACAGAACAACTTACTACATTTTACAGTAAATATTCAAGGCGAGGAAGAAGTTTGGACCTCTTGGTTGGAACATCTCCTTTGAACTTAATGACAGTGATGGTGAATTTAGACCTTTATTGTCAAGAAGGAGAGATACTTTGCGATGACCTCATGTACATAACAGGTACAGTACTGGCATGCTGGTGTCCATGATTATCTGCTTTAAAGTTAAAGGTCTAGTCTGAGCTAATCCTCTCGGATCATCAACCTCAGAACCTCAGACCTGTGCTGAACCCACTGCAGCCAGAGCAACCCACAGCCACCTCGCTTCCTTCCCCCGCTGCATTTGCTGGCAGTGAAGTGCTAGCCACATATTTGTGTGCCTCAACACTTCCTTGTCTGTAGTGGAGAAAATACTCATTTTTTTTTTCCCCCATGGATGACCAAGCAGCTGTTCCATGTTCTAAGACAGACTCAACGTACAGATTTGCACAATGTATTTCATCATCTTTTCACTCCAGAAAAAAATCTGTAACCACTCAGTCAAATCTGGTGCTGCAAGTCACTGAAGAAGGTTCTAATAATGCAGCAGTCACTTCTGCAAAGTTATTACATTTCCTAGCTCTTCTAAACACCTTTCCTATATTCTGCTTTAGGATTGGTAGGGTGTTACTTCCCCCAGCTATCATAGTCTTCATAACTGCCAACATTCACACCAACTTCACCCTGCTCAAAATTGCATTGCTCATCTACGAAATTCCTCTGTAACACTCACAGCTTCCACCTGTAATAGCAATGACAAGGGAAACTCGTACCTCCGGGTAACGGTAATCCCTCTCACAACATTCATGAAAACTACAGAAGGAGTCATTGCTGACTTCAAGAATATATCTTCATTTACTGTACAGTTTCTAGTGTAGCCCCATGTACTTCTGACATGGACACTGCTTTTTGTCTTACGTACCGGGGCAAAGATGGATCTATTCTTCCATTACATTAGTCCAGCTTTCTAAGTTCATATTTGTGTGCCTTTGTCAGGTGTGCCGTAGCATTAACCAGCTGCAGCCTTCTGCCTGTGAATTTTCCCAGCAGGAGTGTATAGTGCGTTTAAGGTGCTCATGGCCCAGGATGAAACCCTTCAGCCCTTTTGAATTTCAGCAGTTCCACTGAGAACATTTTTAACAATTTCTGAATAGTCTGAGGTCGTACCTTCCCTGAATGATAATTAATGTTCATTATGATACCTCCTATGTGTTCAGAAACAGACGTCTCAAAGCCTTCACCCCATTCACCCCCAATTTTTCCCACTCGAAAAGCATTGTAGAATTGATGAAATGCTTGACACTGTTTCTTCACCAACCTTCAGCGCATCTCCTGACATCTTACCTGGCCAAAGGCTGTTTTGCCTTCTTATTTTAATAAGCGTTCCTGCAAACTCTTCCATTTGCAGGAATCACCTATACCTCTTTTCAGCGTTCTTGCTCCTAATTTCTCTCTCAGCTTTCATTATTCATAATTCGTTCAAAATTATCCCTCCAGTTGTTATTAATCAATTCACCATTGGTTTGCAGAATGTTTTTTTTCTAATACAAACCTACTTTTTACACTTTCATTTTTATTCACTATGGAGCTTTGGTGAGTGTGTAAAAGGATTTTTTTCTCCCTTGTCAGTTGTACAATTCACTGCAGGCCACATTTTTAGCCACTGTTATACTTCCTTTGACATTATTTTATAAGCTTTTGTATATCACCCAGTGAGATAAAAGTTTTCAAGCTCTTCCTTAACAATGGAGAAAACAGTCAATCTTTTCACATTGCTGTTATTTATTAACTTATAAAATAGCGAATGTGCTATCAAATCCTCTCTTTGGTGCCCCCTTATGTTTCACTTGTTTATACCATCCTGATTAGCTGTAATTAATAGATTTGGGGTTGTATTATTATCTATACAAGAAACAAAAGTGGTGGTATGTGATAAGAGGAGAGTAGTGTGTGGTATAAAGGGAATAAAATATTTTATAAAGGGCATTTCTTCAAAATGGAGTTTATTATAACAGACAGAAACACAGTTGTAAAGACTACGGGCAATGCACATTTGTCTGGTGAGCCAGATCTTTTACTCTAACACGTCTCCTGGATTTCTGTTGAAGTATGAAAAGACGGTGTGCAAATCTTCTTTGCCATGTTTTATAGCTTTCTATACAATCTTGTACTTATCAGAAGCCCTGTAATTTATCTCCGGTATTCCATTGTACTGAAATTGCTTTTATCATAACAAAAATACTTTACAAGGTAGATACAGAAATATGACACTTAAGGTTCTCTGTCTGCCCAGTCTTAAATATTTTTTATTAGCTCCTTTCTGTGTACACTAAAAAATTATTCTGCAATACAAATGAAAAATAGGCATGTTATTCTGAACTGTTTTGCCAAGCTGAAGTTGAAAACTCCTATAAATTTGCTGAAATAAAAACAAGAGCTTTCAAGCATCTCTCCTAAGTGAAATCTTTTTTGTTCTGAAAACTGTACCTCAAAATACTCTGTCCATGAGAGTTGTAAAGAAATGTTCATCCATCAGCATCTAGTAAATGGTTGTTTGCAGATGACTGATTTTAGTTTAACATCAACAATGCAAAGGTTACTTAAAAGCTGCATGGGACCAAATTCATACAATATTCCCCCAAGCTCCGGCTGCCTTTGACATTCTTTCTTATTATATTAGACATTCTTTCTTGCTGTATTAGAGAGGGTGAATGCAAGAATATTTGATTTTTCTAATGATTTTCTCTGTGCAGAATGAATTGTTGCCTCAGTTCAAATTTTAAATGCTAGCACTCTTTCTTCTTTTTCTCTCCTTTTCCTTTCAGTCTATAGCTTTCCCTTCTGAAATATAACTTAGCATTAAATAGCCAGTCACGTTACCTTGGTGTTCTGTAATCCCATCTCCTAAGATATCTTAGAGAAAAAGGACAGCGTTTGTTCTTAGGCATTGCCCAAGGATTTCAAAGATATGCTCAATCCATAAGAACATAAACTCTGTCAATCTGCTTTTACGGTAAGTGCCAGGCTCCAAAAGCAACAGCAGCCAGTCACGCCACCGGGACCAGTGGCTGGGTGGGACGGCAAGCCCAGGAGGCAGCGCGGAGCCAACTCCGACGCAGCAGACACATCCGCCCCCGAAGGCAAACTCTGCAAAGCGCCTGCTTCTTCATTCACTGCAAGCCACACGAGGATTTCCTTGGCTTGGTTTTCATTCTGCTTCTAGCACTGGTCTTAAAAATAGATTAATTCTGTCAAGTTTAGGAGATGTAACGCGCTTTTAGCCTCCTGCTATTCACTTCTTCATTAGCCGTTCCTTTTTGCTTACTGCTGTGTCGCAGACGGACATTTGCACTTTGACGTAAAAGTCAGAGCACAGAAAAATACCTGTTTCAGTTTTTCTCTTTTCCCTGAAAAGTTCTCTGCTTTTAATTTGGCAAGATAAATGGAAATCCTTTTCGGCCTCTTTGACAGAGTCCTTTCAGGTACGCATACATAATTAAACTGCCATGAATGTAGTATTCGTTTTATAAGCTTTATACATCTGCCATCTATAAATCTTATATATCTACTAGTAAAAAACTAGTATTGCTGCATTGCCTTTGAAATGCTTTTCTCTATGCTCATTACCTGAGATTAGGACAAAAACGGTTAAAGAATTTTGATGATCGCACTAAGGACCAGAGGTTGAAATTACAAGTGTAAAGTGTGAGGACAATTGTTTGGTTTACATGTGCTGTTACTCTGTTTACACAGCAATTATAGCACTTGTGCATAGAGATGGGTGAGATTAGTTGTTCGTGCAGATGGCTAATTAGGCAAAGGATATGCAGTACATTATGCATATTTACACCTGCAGCAATGACCATAGTCAAATCAGGTATGTAATTGCTTACGTATGATGTTGAAAATTCAGTATTTTCCTGATTTTTACTGCTTGACATAGATACATGCTAGTACTACTTTTTACTATTTCTTACTTAACAACTAAAAGGAGCAGATTATGATACATAAACACTCCCATTTCAATGTACACAACAACAAAAATCATTCTGTTCTAGGCTCTAGAGACTAGAGATTTGGAAATAATAAAATATTACTTCTTTGTGATTTCTAATGTTCAGTATTAATATGTCAATATTGTAGATGAAATTACCTGTGAAGCATGATTTACTGATAGCTGGGGTCAGAGATGTCTGCATAGTCTTAAAGAGATTTCTTTTTGCCCCATCACATTGAAAGAGGACTATAAATATTCAGAATCATGTAAATATATTTCCAAGTAAGGATGAATTTCTTTTACTTGGATGAAAATCTGAGCAGAAGAATGTATTCAGTCTCTGGTAGTATATTTGCCTACCACAAATATGAATGATTGTATATTTTCATGTGTATTTTGTGCAATGCACAGAAACGGTAAACTTTCGTTAGGGTCCACCTCATTCCATGCATGTAAGAAATATGCTAAAATTCAGTGCGAGTCTTTATATGTATTTATGGCGAAAACTCTTATTTCCCTCTCAGTGAACAGTAGTGGCAGCGTCTCTCCATTCCCACGCACAAAGCTTTCTGATCAATAGGCAGAGCTGTAAGGAGGCACTCTTGAGTTAAACTCTGCAATATTTAGTAATCTTGTATTGCAAATCTTGCTTGTAGATTCTTTCAATGTCATTTTCTAAAGTATTTTCTGCATATAGCTAAACAGATCTGACTGTTTTACCTAACTCTTTCTTCGTGTCAGGGAGTGGAGGAGGAATAAGTGAGCCCTTTCCTTTTCAGTGATAGCAAATGGTGAATTTGGCTCACCTGCACTGTGGGATTGCATTCTTCAGCTGTGGAGTCGAGAATGGGAACAAAAACCTTCATTTCAGAACACGGTGAGAACGTCTCTTCTAGCAAGCTCTCAAGGATATGGGACTGGTATGAGACTCCACTGATAATTTTACAGAGTAACTTTCCAGATCAGAGAGGTCCTAGCTGAGCTGGTTTGCTGAAGCAAGTTAACACATCTTTAGGCTTTATGAATAGGGTACTAAAGAGATGACTGTATACTATTATGCATTCTGTTCACATCGTAGAGATCCTGCTACATTTAGCACAACTATAACAATTTACATATTCCTAAAAGGTTCGAGAATTCCCTGAATTCTCCTGCCAGTTCAATACATTCTTTAGGCTTGGCCAACTTTGGAGAGCAATGATAGCTCCAGAGTGTCAGGGCCCCACAAAACACCAGCATGATATAAACCACCCTGTTCAACAGGCAGCTGAGGTGGATCCCACTGCCTAGGGCTGAGCTGCAGTCACTGCACGTTATTGACTTTCCCTGCCTGAAAAACATGGCCAGAACATGAAAACAGGACTTCTGGATCATGAAGGTTATGGAGGGTTTGGGGAGAGCTGTGCTGCTTCCTGCCAGCAGCTCTCTGCCCGGCCCATGGCGATATCTGCTAACAGGAATGCTGGCTGCAGGGATGGCCCAGGTGCTTGTGTAACCGTCGCTGAAACACTGCTGCTTACTGCCTGGAGAGCTGGTGCCTTTTTTTTTTTTTTTTTAGGAGTCCATGCTTTAATTGTAGCGCAGCTGTACTGGCACAACAGATAAAGCAGCAAACTGCGGTATGGGAAGACTCAAGAAGAGGGAGAGAATGAGCAGTCAGAGATGGTCGAGGTGGGAACTCTGTTGTCTGGCTTGGCTGCTGAAACCACGTCTCCTGCGCACCGTTATAGTCACGGTATGTAATATGTATAGCCCAATTCTTCATTTTCATCCATTTAAGTCACAAGAACACATTTTACTATGTTCAGCATATATATATTTGTGTAACAGGTATATATTTTGTTTCTATGTCTGACAGTTTGCAAGATTTTAAAGGATATATGGAAAACTTTCCTCTGACTGATGATCCGGAAATCTTTGGAATGCATGGAAAAGCCAATTTAGTATTTCAGGTTTGTGGGTTTTTTTCTTAAACACATCTCTGCTTTTTTTGTGTTAAATGAATTCTACCTTGTAGCTTAGAGGGCAAATTTGATTTAGCAATCACAGTTTGTTAAGCAGAAATAACAAGGAGGAAAGGCTATGCTATTCATTATATTTAGCTTTTCCCACATGGCTGTAGCGCAGAGGATTCCAGGATGTTTTCTTTAACACATTTCCTATTACATAGTATTTTAATTAATTGCTTACTCTTACTTATAAAGTATATGTTATATACTAACATATAAAATACACATGGCTTTGCACAAATCAATCATTTTTTGTGGGCTAATGGTCTTCTACTTTCTGACTACACAGAGGAGTACTTTAAAGGAATACTAAGAAGCTGTTCATGTCCAAGTTCTCGGTATTGTATTAGTTAAATCACATTCATTTTTCCTAGAGGGACCCCAGTAATCCTCTGAAATCTTCTTAAGCAGGTCGTTTATAGCAGCTGAACCAAAATAATAATATTATGTGCTTACCAACACGGTAAATAAGTTTGAGACTTTCAAAACAGACTTACCTATGTGCATACAGGAAGGAAAATGCTTGAGATTTTGGAGGAGAGCTGCAGTGACTTTGTTCAGTTCTTGACTGAGCCACAGATCCCCTGGGTAGGCAGGGGCAAGTCATTTGATCTCTCTTTATCTTTGCTTCCTGTTTGCAGAATGCGAATGAAATGCTTCTTTCTTCTCTTCCTATGTCTATTCAATTTGAAAGCCCTTCAGGTTGCTAGCACAATGCCAAACACATAGGAAAATGGTTCTGGGTGGTTTCTCAGGCCGCTTCTGCATGTTCAGTAATGACCACCCAGAAGTTTAAAAGTACGTGTATGCCCATATTCCCTGTCTCATTTTGGAAAACCTGACCTACACATCACACTTTTACTGCTTAGCTGCCAGTTTCTACACTATTTCTAATTCTCTGTTTCTATTCTCAAACAATTAAGCATCAAAACGTGTATCAATACCTTTTTGAAGATGGTATCAACTTCAGCTTTTAGAAGCACTTTTTGAACCTCATCAATTTACTTACATCATAGCTTTCGGTTAAGGAAAAAAGTTTCCACTTGTGTCTGTAGTATAATATTAATTATAAAAAATAGACTACTAGAGCAGTAAACTCAAGTCCTAATACAATAAAGGAGGATGTCGCACCTCCTAGAAAATAGCAAAGATAAACTACGCAATTTTTAATAAGCTTTGTTCCTCAGGGATTGAAACAAGGATTTCATAACATCCAATACTAAGATAATTAAGTAAAAGCATTAAAATTGTAGCTCATTTCCTTATGTTTAAAGTTTTATTCAGTAATATATGTAAGGAATTTAATGGCAAATTTAGAAACATATTGAGAAGAATAAGCTTCTTTATGTAGGAAACAGTGAAAATTGTCTTTAGAATGATCTTCATAAACTATTAATATACACTCTAATCCAACTTTAAACATTTATCTTGAATTTAAATAATATTCCTGGTCTAGAATTCTATTCAGACTAATAGGTGCTGTGCAGAATTAAAAATATGTGTATATAAATTCCTCAGAACAAAATTTATGACATGTATTTATTTCTTGGAAGTTATTTTTGTACTAAATGCAGTACTTAAAATACACATTCCATGGTCACTGAAACCTCTTCCATAGTACAATAACTGTGAGCAAGTAGAAAGTTAAAGCTGAACCAAATTTTGAAGCGAGCCATTTAAATAAGACCATCATCCCTAGTACTGGAAAGTACTTTCTGTCAACAAAGAAGAAAGAAGAAAAGAAGAGACTTGCAGTGGAAAGTGTTTTAAAGAAGCCCTGTTTTTCTATTCACTCCCCGCTCTTTTCAGCATAAAGAGACAAATACTTCAATTACGACAATGCTTCAGGGGCAGCCATGATCAATAGCACAAGGATCAGGAAAAAGCAGTGATGAAATTTTTCAAGGGTTTGCTAGCACCATCTTGTCCAAAGTCCCTGATATGACATTGTTACTTATGTCGTTCTTAGTGCTATTTTTCTATATGATAGTGTTTGGTGGTTAAAAAGAGTAAAAATTGGTTCAGTCTTCAATGAACCCACTTCTAGGAAAAGTGTATTTGTGGTTATGCCAGATTTTCACAATGAAACAGTAGATATACATGTAATTATATGTTAGCAGAAGCTTTTAATGCTCATTATCTTTTTCTGTACTTCAAATGATAAAAAGGGAGAAAACCGACCATAATTGACAGCCAGCCCATGGAAGCTGTTGCATAAAGAATCTTTGGGAAGCAAATTCTCATTTGTGTTTCTGAAAATCTTCCCAAAGGTATTTTGGCCGGTGACTGTAAATCAGGCAAGAGTAATGAAAACAGCCAGATGTTTTCATTTAAACAAAATATTTTTCTACTAAACATCAGCAGCTACCACATAGCATGAACATTTGGGAGTAACAGTCCTGACCTCTAAGTAGCCATCAGTGTTTGGGACGATGATTGAAGCTATGTTATTGGAACAAATTATAGCTCTGAAAGCCCCTTTCAAAGCACCCCACTCCCACCAATGTTGTAATCAGGATATCTGGCTAGGCAGGGTGGTGGGATAACCCAGCGTGGTGGTTCCTGTTGTCCTGCTGTGCTTGGAGGCACGATGGGGAGGATGTAATCAGCAGCAGAGCACAGCTCAGGGGAGCATCAGCAGGGCGTTCAAATGTGAGTTACATTCAGTTCATTAAGCACCTGCTTTGGGGATTTCCTCAGTTTGCTTAGTCAGGGAAGTGTCCTTGTATTCAAGAACGCGGTTCTTTGGAAAAGAAAGTCAGTGAAAAATATGGTTAGCTCGGGGCTGAACCCCTTCTCTGGGGTCCAGCTGAGATCTTCCAATCTCTTCTGAGCTCCAGAAGCCATTTTTGGGTGGGCCCGCTAATTGTATGGGAAGAGAGAAGTGGGAGCTGACTCCTGGGGCCAGAGAGAAAAAAGCACATTTTATGGTACGCTGGTAAAAGCCTCAGTTCTGCATTCAAGCCAGGCGGGGAACAACAGTGCTTGCAAAACTTCTCACTGAACTCAGTGGGAGTGGATGCTGGCAAAATCGAGGAACATTTTACCCAAGTAATCCTGATTGCTGGGTGAGCACGTAAACTACTGTGAGGTTTATGCATCTTAGATAAACTGAAGGTTAAAATTTTCTTCCAGAAAATAAATGAAAATAAGAGATAAAGGAATATGTAATTAAATCTGTTCACCGGAAAGGAATGAAATTTCCCTTAGTGCGACAAAGGATGTGTATTATTGCTACAGTACCTTGTCATGAAAATTTATTTGGTCAAGATAGATTTTTCTAATCACTTCAGATCCATCTAAAATGCTGCTCTCTTTCCCCAGGCAGGAACTTCTGTGCAGTCAATACAGAAACAAGTCAGGTACAGTCACTCTCATGTCACATATTTCTCATAAACACCTTGCCACTCTTGCCTATGGCAATACAATTATTGGCTTCACCACCATTTTGAAGGTGTTTAATTTGTTCCTGTTTTGTAATATGTTTGAAAGAGTGTAATCTTAATAGTTCAGTGCTTTCTACTTAGACTGTGATGAAGCTTTTAAGACTCCTTTAGGTACCCTTGCTCTCTCATAGATGTCTTGTATTTTTAAAGGAAATTATTTATGCCAGTTCTCTAGTTAGTAAACTATTTTCATGCTTACAGTATAACACGTAAAGCGTTAAATGCAGACGAAGAATGGCCAGGTCATCCACTGATGCAAATTGGTATAATTCCATGAGCTGGCTGACACAGGCTGAGAGGTCTGGTTTGGGGCCTTTTTGTCTAATTGTACATGATATGAGAGAGACCTCTACCTCTCAAGGGAGATTTTTCCTCCTTACAACAATATAGTTTTGGGTAGCCTCATGGGAACCAAGTCCCTACTGTATGCAGGTAGTCTGCCTGGAAAAGAACATCAAATTTTTCCTGCAAGTCCATGAGGGATATCCCAGCCCATGTTAACCTGGGCATTAATCAAACTGGGAAGCTTACAGTTTGCTAGTGAGTGGACCCTTCCTTTCTTCTTTTCAAGGCCAATAGTAACACCAGTGTCCTGAGAGCACAGATAAATGCTTTTTTATAGTAAATTAGTCATAAATCTTTCCGAAAAGTAAATAGGAAAACTGGATATGGAACTCGCTTCAGAAAGTCTTTTCATCAAGGATGACAAAGGACAACTAGACACTAACTACTGTGCTTGGGCAGCAACAGGTTCAATAGTCTGCTTAAACTACTAAAAGTATGGCACTATGCCATATGCCATATGCCTCATGCTCTGGTATAAAACTGCTCCGACAGTTCGCGAGAGCTTTCTAACCTGCCTATGGACGTTTGTGGGGCAAATATTTCCTATTAAGGCTGTCAGGTGAGCTAACTCAGGAGGGTACATCCAGCATTTTTTTCCCTGTGAACTGATCTTCAGATCCCTTGTCTGAACTCTGAGCCTGCCAGATTTCCCATTTTTAGTACTGATTGCTGTGGAAGGCAGACAGCAGCAAACTCAGTCAGTAAAATCTTGTAACCGTAGAGTCCTTCAAGTAGTATGTATAGAGGAACGGACATTCGCAAGGAGCTGGTGAGAGTCACTCTTGGAAGATAGGCGGCCTCTTCAATTACTGGTTCGCTCTGCTTGCAGAAAAAGCAGAACTGACCTCTGGTTTCACCCCTGTGCCCAGGACCGCCTGAAGGATGCTGCTCCTGTCGGTTTGGCCCTGTATGCCTCAGGGCCACCCCTCGTCCGTAGGGTGGTTTCAGATACAGGTGGAGTCATCTCCTGCGTTTGCACAGGGCAGATGCGCAGGTGGGCGAATTACAGCTCGCGCTTTGCGTGGCTGCTGTAATGACAAGCGTAATTTCAGAAAGGAGGAGACGCTAATTACCACAGCAGGGAGTAATAATAGTAAAACCCAAAAGCCAAGACGAGTGGAAGATGGTAATACAATTTTTAAGTTTTACAGTGAGAGTTCTTCTGGCTCGCAGCCCTGTGGGCCATTCTGCTTCACTCCCTCTAACGAATCTTTTATTCCTCACCCTGAAAAGCTATTTTCCTGAGTTTCAAATTATTCTGCTTTCATTGGTGGCTTTAAATGTTTCACTATTTCCTCCCTGGTCACCACAGACAAACACAAAACTATAATGTAGCAGGTTAAAAAATCCATCCTGGATTTAATTGAACTTCCTTAATTAGAATGTCCTCTGACTGCTTATGGACACAATGATTGCATATTATCATGGAACAATATAAAGGCTTTAATTGCTGACAATATTTCAGCAGTGTCAGTGGCAAGGGTAGAGAGAAATTCATTCTCACATAATGTGAAATTCCAAAATACTAGGCCAGGCAAACTTTATTAGAAAATGTTGATATGTCTGCCCTGGGTCTTCAAGGAGATGTAAGGGGAAAAGCTCTGTTCTGCAGAAATGTTACTTTTTCTTTCAAGATGGTGTGCTTATTCTTTGGAGAATTTACATTTATAATTTCAGATACAGACAAGCCCATTTCCTACAGACAATTAAATACATGCAAGACAACACCGCAGCTTTTCATGTGTTTGGACTAATGCCATATTTCCTAGAAAGCACAGACATTCAGGCATCAGTCTCTTCCTGGCATGCCAATTGGTTGAGGTTGTCTAGAAACAGCCCGGGTGTGAACCCCTGCCCACCGCTTAGCCCACGGACAAGGTTGTAGCTACAGCGCTCTGTGAGGAGCACCAGCTCCCCGGCAAACCTGCACGCCCCAGCCCGACGGCATCAGCCAGCCCAGGATTATATCCAAAGGGAAGCCTGAAACTAAACAACCTGATGTAGGCACAGCAGAGAGCCGGAGGGCTTCTGCCTCTACCTTGCAGGTGCTCCCAAGGAAAGCCCACGCCTTCCCCTGGAACTCGCTCCAGCAGCCAATTCCATCAAAGGTGGAAAAACATCCCCTAACAATTAATTAGGGGTAGAGCCTTGCAATGCCTGGATGTCTGGCTCTGCCAGGGGGAGGGGTGTGTGGGGAGTGAGTAGTTCTAGGAGGATCTGCTGAGACTGGGATTGCAGAGAACAAATTTCAGGTAAGCAATTTCCTCCTCTCTGCAGATAGCCATCTTAATAGGTTCCTGTTTTTATTCAGCAAAAAGCTGTATGGATGTCTCTGAAAAAAAAGGTAAACGGGCCCGGAAAGATGCTGGCAGGAAAAAATCAATGGGGATTGTGCCATAAATCCTAATGACTGAGCAATGGCTATGACTTGCAGAGAACTTGTGTACTGACCGCTCTTGGGCTGCCAGCCTCTTCCCACACAACTGGCATTTGCCCCTTTTGTCTTGAGATCGCTCAGCCCTGCCTGCTTGCCTGTGCTACAGCTGTCACAGTATATCATCTGCACTCTCCAGTAATGCCTTCTACAGTCTTTGCTTCTGATAGTAATTTTTTTTAAGTGTATGGCAGTTCAGCTGGCAGGCCATTGAACCTTGTTGTTCAAGGATGACGACCCCCTGCACACAACGTTTTCAGCCAAAAAATAGTGGACCTCAGCAGGTCTGTGGCAAGAACCCAGAGTACTCAGATAGGTCTTTCTTATCTGTAGTTTCTACCTTGTCATTCTTTGTCCAGACGTTGTCAAATACAGACCGTATGGGAGTTTTATTCATCAATATATTCATCATTATTCATCAATGACTTGGATGAAGGGACAGAGTGCACCCTCAGCAAGTTTGCTGACGATACAAAACCGGGAGGAGTGGCTGATACGCCAGAGGGCTGTGCTGCCATTGAGAGAGACCTGGACAGGCTGGAGAGCTGGGCAGAGAGGAACCTCATGAAGTTCAACCAAGGGAAGTGCAGGGTCCTGCACCTAGGGAGGAATAACCTCATGCACCAGTACAGGTTGGGGGTTGACCTGCTGGAAAGCAGCTCTGTGGAGAAGGACCTGGGGGTCCTGATGAACAAGTTGACCGTGAGCCAGCAATGTGCCCTTGTGGCCAAGAAGGCCAGTGGTGTCCTGGGGTGCATTAGGAAGAGTGTTGCCAGCAGGTCAAGGGAAGTGATCCTCCCCCTCTACTCAGCCCTGGTGAGGCCACATCTGGAGTGCTGTGTCCAGTTCTGGGCTTCCCAATGTGAGAGACATGGCACTACCGGAGCAAGTCCAGCAAAGGGCTACTAAGATGAGTAAGGGACTGGAGCATCTCTCATATGAGGAAAGGCTGAGAGAGCTGGGCCTGTTCAGCCTGGAGGAGAGAAGACTGAGGGGGGATCTTATCAATGTGTACAAGTATCTGAAGGGAGGGTGTCAAGAGGATGGAGCCAGACTCTTTTCAGTGGTGCCCAGTGACAGGACAAGAGGCAATGGGCACAAACTAAAACACAGGAAGGTCTGTCTGAACATAAGGAAGAACTCTCCTGTGAGGGTGGCAGAGCGCTGGACCAGGTTGCCCAGAGAGGTTGTGGAGCCCCCTTCCGTGGAGATATTCAAAAGCCATCTGGATATGCTCATGGGCAACATGCTCTAGGTGACCCTGCTTGAGCAGAGGGGTTGAATTAGATGATCTCCAGAGGTCCATTCCAACCTCAACCATTCTGTGATTCTGTGGTTCTGAGTGAAACAGCAGCAGGTCTGTGCTGGGGGAACAAGTTCCCAGCAGCATGCTTCAATACACAGGTCTAGATACTTCCATTCATTTCTTCCCACAACCAATCCCTATTTTGCTCTACATCTAGCCAGGAATCTCTTGCCAAGTATGTTCCTACAAATTTTCTTGCCAATGGCAAAAGAAAATCCACTCTTTCTACAACTGCTCCAGAAGTGGACCGAAGTGTGTACCTCTCCCAAACATATTACGGGGAAATGGAAGTTCTCCAGATCCCGTGATTGCTCAACCCTTGTTTAATTTGTTACTGCATTTTTCGCTATGGGTCCCTTGGATTCACTCATCGGGAGGGAAGTCCTCTCAGCTCTCCAGGATGTGAATGGGAGTGTGTCGGGTTGCTCCAAGTCTTGCAGGAGCTCCGGGGAGCTCCAGATGACCGATATGAAAGAAGAAAATCCTTTGTCCAATAGTTTTCAGATATGCCATTTCTGTGTTCTGAGGTTTGAGAGAGTGAGCAACAAGCCAGGTCTGATAGCTTGTTACAGAAGAGCACAGTTCTTCAGGGCTTGCTTTGTCTTGCAGAATGGATGATTCGTGTGGTAATGGGCTGGTTTCATGTGTCTGGTTAGGCCTAATGCTAAATCTGGACGTACTGTAGAAGCAGCTATAGAAGTCCTGTCTTAACATGTAACATTCAGTTGTTACAGGGCTTTGCAGAACTGTTCTCTTAGGCTTGTCCTCTTTCCCAGGAAACTTCAAAAAGAATCACGAATGATAATTTCCTCTAATGTCTCATCATCACAGTGAAGTTTCCTTAGCAAAAATATTTGACGTGGCCTCAGAGAGTATCTTGATGGGCTGGCAAGGAACAAGAATTGACTGGCAGGGTCTGTGAGCATATTTAACAGGACACCTCAGCCCATGCCCAGACTCCTCAGAAGGCAGAAGACACAGTACAATTGCCCAAGGGGCTGTTGTGCTGCTGCATACTCTATCCATTTGGACATCTGAAGCATGTTTATCCAGACTGGTGTCCTCAAGTCTTGCTGACATAGAGGTTCGTCTAGAATTCACCTGCTGTGCTGTCTTGAAACTAAGCTGATCTTAATTTATACAGCTTTTTAAGAAGTGATTGTTAGGTATGCTTAATATCTACTGATCTATTTTTTTTTAATTTGCATTGACTCTGCAACTTATTTTTAGAGAAGATAAATTAGAAATCAGTCCTGTTTCTCAAGCTGACATTGGTAGCCATGTGAAATTTCACATCACATCACGATAATTGGCCAGCATGACAAATAAAGTGAATGAGATAATAGAGGACGCTGCAAAAGCAGACTTCTTAGAAACCAGGGTGAGCAGATGACTGCGACTATTGGTATCTGCTTTAGCTTTCATTACTTTTCCTTTTGTAGCAGCAATGTGTTCCCTGCTTATTCTAAAACCCATTCTTGGGAAGGTGAGAGAGAAAAAAGTATGCTTTTGTTTTTAACATGAAAATCTAAAATAAACACATTCCTCCTGAAAGCTAACTGGGGCTGGTACTGGACCTCACTGGCATAACAGACTCTTCTGTTGTAGAGAAAAGAGTGTCCACAGACTATGGCACTGAGAAGTCATCAGATGCCAGCAGACAAAATTGTTTCTCCAGGCAGACAAGTGGATATGGTTTCAGCAGAGGGCAGATTTCCCAGCAAAGTCCAGGGGTCCCTCAGCACAGCCAGACTGAGCCCAGACTGAGCCTGACTCCATCTGCTGATGATGCAGAAAAGCAGTCAGCCACCCTGCAAGCTGCAAGAAGCACAGCTGAGTTGATATCCAGGACCCTTGGTGCCCTGCGGTGGTGGGTACTGTCTTCCAGCAACTCAGAGAGCCATTCACAGCTGGGACAGTTGCAAGAGTGGAAATGCAGACTGCCTCCAGCGTTGAATTCTGGACCTCCTGTCCTTGTTTTGGGAGATTACAGCTCTGCCAGTGACTGCAGTATAAATCTCTACAAGGCAACATGCCGGACAAACTGCCCAGCAGAGACTAGTAGGTGTTTGCTTAGTGCTTTGAAACGCCAAGTTTTATCAGCACCAGCGACTGCTGGATAAGAAATCAAGGCTGTTGCCTTTGGGGTCAGCACTGGCAAAGTGGGTGCAGAGTAAGCTGTCTCCTGGTTTAAGTTTAAAGAGAAAACCCAAATAATATATGCTGGTTTTAATGGAAACCCAAATTTAGTATATTCGTTCTTTTACGCTGGCAGCAAACACAGCAGTGTCACACATACTGTCTGTAGCTGGCACTTGGGATTAATTGAGAACAACTTCTGCCCCTCATTAGTTCACTATAAATTGTAATTTTTTTTTTAGCAGGTTGTTGAATATTTACCGCCAAAGCTGCTTACCCATTTGGGCATCTTTCCTGCTTGAGGGTCATGATGGTGAAACTGTAAAACCAGCACCGTTACCACCACAGACAGACCAACGATGACCATGATGCTTGCGAAATATTGAGCTGCAATTGAAAGGAGGATTTGGTTAGGAGAGGAAAAAAAGAAAAGGCAAATAACATTCCTCAGCCAGGCCCTGAGAGCAGTCCTGTGTCACATCCAAACATCCTCTCCTCTGGCCATCCACACTATACACTGCTTGAGGCCTTTGCGGTTTTCAGTACATCTGCTCAGCCCTTTCGCCTCCACCTAGGGGAGGGCTAGAACCAGTGAAAGGCGTATTTGCTTTGCTTTTATTCCCGCTGCAGGGACGGCATGGTGCCTGTGGAGCTGATGAGGATGCTGGTCACGAGGCCCCGGTCCTGGGAGCCTCCTGGTGGTACCGGCAGCAGTGCCAAAGGCACATGCTTTGTTCATTGGGTCACTGGACCCCTCAGCAAAGTGTGACCACGGCACCATTTCTTGCCTGTTCTCCCCATCACTGCCCACAGGGGTTAGGCATCTTCTTCAGCACCCTCCTCAGCCCTCAAGCCCACCTCCTCTGGCTCCTAGCTGTGCTTCCGCCTTACTGCTAAATCTAAGCCTGCCACACAGGACAGAAATCGAGATCCTTGAAGCCAGAGCAGGGACCTGAAACCAGTCTAAGGCCCAGCACAGCCTCCTCATGCCGGGAGTTAGGTTGAGGCACTGGAGTGTGAAAAAGAAATGCCCACAGAGCTAGTGACGTTTGCTATGGCAAAATACTAGGGAGTGTGACAGTCAGATAACAGGGAGCAACGTGGGGCAACGCGTGACACTGCCAGAGCTTATAACCTCTTCCTATGCCCACCCCTCCCTGCCGAAGCTTGCAGGAAAAGTCAAGGATTTTAATAAGGACTCCAAGGCAAGTTCTGTGCCAGGCTCAGTTTCCTAACACCTCTTTTCGTTGCCTTAGCGGCAAAGAGCATATTCATAATAATGAGGTTCTGATGCCTTCCTGAAACCAACGCTAGAATTGCTTCAAGAGGCAGGCATAGCTTTCCACGGCCAAATGAATTATGCAGCTGGACTAGAAGAATACTCCTGAGGGCAAGGTGAATTGAAAG
Source organism: Apteryx mantelli (assembly GCF_036417845.1). Taxonomy (NCBI): domain Eukaryota; kingdom Metazoa; phylum Chordata; class Aves; order Apterygiformes; family Apterygidae; genus Apteryx; species Apteryx mantelli. The sequence continues at coordinate 9,965,727 of NC_090020.1, forward strand.
ATCTCTGTTACACTTACTCATGAAAGAATAAAGCCAACGGTGGTGCAAAAACAGAACAAACCATGAACTCAGGTTTCAGAGAAGGTGGCTGATCTGACTCCAAAATGAGTCATATAATAGGAATACAGGCATGTTGACACCACTAGAATAATTAGTGCCATAAGTCACTAAACCCTGCAGCAAATTCTATGCATTTAGATGCCACCAATAAGACTTCCAGGCCTGAAGTGATCAATTAAAAATGGCTTTGGTTAGGATTTTTCATAGACCCTTGGAAAATTAACCTCTCAGTTGAATTTGAAAGGAACTTGGTATTACTTGACTCTTGAAAATCCCAGCCAAGGATTAGCTGAGGAATTCACATTCTTAGTTTCTTGTGCTGTAATCCCAAGAACAGAGGGCAGGAAATTGCTATGGAGGTCTGGAGTAAACAGGGAAAACAGTTCTCTCAAGCCGAGACTGGCAACTGTAGGGGACCTGTGGTGCCATAAAGAAAAATGCTATCTGTTCTTGCCTGATGGTGGGCAAGGAAGAAATGGCTGGGTGTGCATCACTTGCATTTCTATTTGGGTCCTTCTGGCCAAGGTACTGTTAAGTTTTAAGTCGGAGAGTAAGGATGGAGAACAGAGGGCATGGTGCTTCAGCTGTGTTATCAGTTTCAGGCGATAAAAAGTCACAAGTGTATCTGTGAAATGAAAACTGGCAGGTAGTCCAGCTAGGAGGAGATATGATGAAGACTGCTGCCCACTCTCCTGTGGCAAGATAGGGTGGACCTGAGAGCCGCTGTTGATAAAGTAATTACTAGAGCTTCTGCCCATGGGTCTCTTGGTTCCAAAACACGGCTCTGTGCTCGCATTACGGATCCTGCGTCAGGGCAGAGCCACGGGCAGGGGTGGCTGAGACCGAGCCAGGCCTGGGATCAGTGACAGTTCACCTGTAAGGCACGGAAAACCTCCAGTCCCGAGCAGGTTCAGGAGTGAGGCAAACTGATGCTGACTCTGAAACAGTAGCTTTACCCCCTCAAATATTTCCTGGTCTTCCCTTCCATGGCTTATTCCTACATCTCCTCTTTCCCTGCAGCAGAAGAATATTCTCCTCCTGCAGCTCTCATGAGAGCTCTGGTGGGAAAGACTCTCGTGCTGTCTCTCACACACCTCCCCAAGAGCGTGGCTTAATCCTCCTCCAGTCTGCTGGCCTGGCATCTCTGTCCCTGGCAGTCTTTAGCCCTCACCCCAGCCAGATCAAACCCATCATTTGACGAAAGCTTCAAGGGCCGCGGTCCCTTGTCACCTCCACCACCCCCTCTGCCATGACCACTGCTCTCTTATCCTCCTCCAGCAACCCTGTGAGCAGAGCTGCTGAGAGGACCAACTTGCAAGGCACGTAGGTACCACTTTCCTTGGAGCCATGGCACTGCCATCTCCACTCACCCTACTTTGGCCCCACATGATCAACCAACTCCGCTCCTGGGCTTCTCTTGATATTGCCAAGCACAGCCACAGGAACAGAGATGCTGATCGTCAGATGTGGTACAGGGAACAAGCAACAGAGTAAGAACTGAGCTTCAACAGCTGCAATCCAGCCACAGGATTGTCCTCTTCCCTCCCCCCTGCCCCAGTATTTCAGAGTCCATCCTAAAGCCCACAGCACAGGTGCAATTAGGGCTTTGAGACTCCCACAAAGTCTCTCCCTTCCAAGTGTATCTGTCAGCAGCGGGCAAATGTGAACCTGATTTTACAAAGAAGCTCAGCCCATTTCATTTAAACACCTCGAGGAGAATACTCAATATCTGTCACTGAGCATGTTATTGTCTTATCTTACCCTGGAGCTCCTGGTTACCAAGATCTTTTCTAGGCTAAATGGGTCTGCGTGGAGGCTTTAATAAATGTCCCAGCCACAGGCAGTGTCAGCCCCCAGTGAAGGAGCAGCCAGCCCAGTCCAGAGTGCACTGGGAAGAGCGTGGGCCTGGGTGCTGGCTGTGAGTTGCTCTGAGGCAGAGCTGGGATGCGATTACCATGCTCTGGAAGAGAACTGCTCCCATTTTCTTCTTCTGTCCTGGACAGCTGCCACAAGGCAGGAAAAGGGACTGGGACACCAGCGTTTGGAGCCCCCGTATGCTCCTGCCTTGCATAGCGATGCTCCCCAGGGATGCGGAGGTCTGCACTGGTCGCTATTAGCTGTTCTTCATGTGACTTCAAAGCTGCATGCTGCTTTCTTCAGCAGTCATGTGTCAATGAAACAGCTGCTGCTTGTGCACAGGAGCTGATCTCTTTCAGGCATGAGGTGTCTGCTCTTTCATTGTTGATTTTCTTCCCTCTCTTTGCCAGAGGGGGCATGATGTAACACGCTACCTGGACAGCTGCTTTAACATCGGGAGCTGTCAGGCTCAGTCTCAGCACCATTAGAAGATGACCAGGTGCTGTAATCACAACAAATACTGATCTGACACAGCCACAGAGACCCAGTAAGTCTTTTTAAATGATCAGCGATGACAATAGCTATTTGTTCTTGCAGACATCCTCTGACATTAAAGAGTAAAACCTGTATCAAAAGGATGGCCTTGACTTGCAATCCAAAACTTCAGGAGTTTCCAGCACCATTTTAGGACATTCTGTGACAGCACCCAGCATCAGGGAAGCACCTTAAGATTATTTTAGAAATGTTTTGGAGTGGAACTGGATTAACTTTAACTTTAAGACTAATTAATAGAACAAAGAAAATAAAACAGAAACCCTAAGAAAGGCAAGAAGATCCCAGAGTGATGCGTTGCTTTGTTAAAATTATTACTGAATACTGACAGGAAAATCAGTGTATTATCCAGATTTATTAACCCAGTTAATCATGGAAAGACAGAGCTTCCCCACTGCAGCAAGTTACAGTCCTGGTTTTATTATGAAATGGAGGAGGAGGAAGGGGAATGTCATACTCAGGTATTCACAGCGGTTGAACTGGATGCATCCCACTGGAGTCTGTGTTCCTTCTCCGCAGAAAGCGTCAGTAACTGCACCTGAAATGCTGGAGTGGTTTACAGCTGCTACTAGTCAGGTCATGTCAACCATTTGGTGTTGAATGCCTCCACTGAACTCTCAGGAAATGGGAGAAATGTCTCAAAACATGCACCAAATGAGCTGTGCACCACTGCACCTCTGGAAATGCTTCCAGTTCATAAGTTGCAGCCTGTGGAGGACTCAGGAGACCTCAGAGACCATCCCAGGGGCTTCCAGCCGTCCTGTTTCTCTCCTCCTATGGCAGAGACTGGGGCCAGTGCCAGGCAGACAGGGTCCCAGTACACAACAGCTGATGGCCCACCATTTGTGCAGAGTTTCTCAGAGACCAGGGCACCGAAAGGTGAAGGAGGGATTCCCTTCCTAGCTGATTTACCCTTGTACACAGAAAGCAAAGAAACAAGGAAAAGGATGTGGGCAGGAAAATTATGTCCATTACTGATGAGATCTGCTCTAGCTGGGCCACCATGTGTCATCCATTACCTCTCACTGATGTTAGAGAGCAAAGAGCATCGTCATGTTCCTGAACTGTGAGCTGATGCCTCATAAACAGAAAATGTCTTCAGAGAGTGAGAAATCTAAGGATTAGACTCTGTGTTTACCTTTTGGTTATGATACTTGTAGAGGGCATAGGGTCAGTGTTTTCAAGCTCTTCTCCCACACGCTTTTGAGGAGTAGAACAAGGTATTTGAGAAGAAGAACAGCTGTATTTTTTTCATAAAGAAAGTTGCAAAGCTTGAGACTTTGGGAACAGCACCATTGACCACGGAGCCCAAAACTGCAAAGAGCTGCTGAGACTGAGAATTTCCATTGCATGGAAGAAGCTGAGCAGAGGCCTGGAGTCAGCAAGCTGCCAGGCAGGAGCATCGAAGGGCGGGGGGGAAAGCACTCAGCAAAATCAAAAAGAGACAAAGAAAAATGAAAGGGCAGATGCTAGAGTGGCAGCAGCTGAAGAGATACAGGCACATGACAGAAAATGTCATAGGAGATTAATCTCGTTTTCTCCATCTAGTCAGAACCACTAATGGCTTCTGCTCTTAACTTAGAACAATCTGTAATTCTTGGAGCTGTTAAAGCACTGTGCTGCTTCCTTGTCTCAGCAATTTGCAGCCTTGTTTGCTGTATGACTGAACTGCAAGAAATCACCCCGAGCATCTGGTGCAAACATATTTATTCACAGCTTACACCCTTCTTCTTTACTGAAATAAAATAAGCATGGTAAAGAAGAGCAAGAAGGAGACAAGGCTGTAAATATGTTAGGCTAAATATATTGCTGCTTGCTGAGTAGCAAGTACTTATTGTGCATTAAGAACAGGCAAGCAGGTGAGCACAGTGAAAGAAGGGGACAGAGGGAAATGCAGTTTATATTACCTAGAGGCGACGATAACTCAATTTTATTGCATGGCATTTGATATGTCCAGCCAAGGCACCAAGCATCATGTGGATGTTAATATGGACTGAGGAAGTGACAGTTCCTTGTACTTATGAGTCCCAAGTTTTGTTTTTCATACACTCTGTGAACATACCATTTTTCAAGTGGTCCACACTTTCTGCAATAAAACACCTTTTAGAGCAAAATACAGGTTCTAGACCCAAAAGTGATGGTACTATTCTGAAGAGAGCTGGCAGGAAATAATGATTTGCACTGCCTTGGCGTTTACTTGGGTACGTGGGAGGGAAAAAAAAAAAATCATTTGTCTTCCCCACAGGCATTCTGCACTGAGATATAGCGCATGGTAAATCCAAAATGGTCGAGCACTTCCCATGTTCAGCAGGACGCCTTGAAGTTCCGGGCCAGAAGAGTGTTTGTGGGAGAAACAAATCATCTGACTGGTTTGAGAGGTCTGAACATTTCAATTTAGGATTTGGCTTATGGGCAGAAGCATGCCTTATCTGATCTGACAAAGTACTTTGAAAGCAATACTTCCTGTGAGCACCGGCTGGGGCGGAGGGAGAGCAGCCAGCTCTCAGCTTGCTGTAGCCTTGGCCGCAAGCTGGAATCTGCCTGCTGCGGGTGCTCCTGGCTGTTTCGCTGTGTGGCTGTACTTTCTCTGCCACCTGGGGCCTGATCTGAAGGACTCGTGGTCTGCAGTGAGCTTTGGATCAAGACGAGAGGAAGAAACAGCCAGGCGAGGTTCGCTAAGTAAACATTTTAGGGTCACTTCTGCACTCTATCGCCCTTTTCTTGCAGTCATGGGACTGCTAAAGTGGAGATGCAGTCAAGGTGGATGCAGGAGGGTGGACGGGGATCCCAGAGCCCGTGTCACGCTGCGCTGGGAGGAGAGGCAAACCTGCCCTGACTAGGGCCAGGCAGGGATTTGGTGGTGTTTCTTTAAGAATAAAACATCTGAAATAGGCTGAATCATCTGAGGCTGGAAGCAACCAGGATCACAGAGCAGGAAGGAAGAGCGGAGCCCTCTGAACCTTTTCCATGCCATGCCGTGTGGCCCAAAGTGTTTTTGCCCCCGAGATGATATCGCAGGCAGCGGAATATGAGGGTGGGGAAGCAGCGCCAGCTATGCCCATAACTGCATTGCCTTGAATTTTCCAGGGCCATTGCTTTTGGCCATACCTGACTACAACGGGCTGTGGATTGATCTGTCTTTCTGAAAAACGGGTTGATTTTTGCTAGGTAACTAAACATTACATTAGGAGCTGAATTTTTTAAGGTATTTAGTCCGTGAGTCCAACCCAGCAGCCCATCCTGAGACATTGATTCTTGAAAACATGCCTATAGCAATGCAAGATTAATGAGATCCTGGTGATTGCTTTATCAGGTACTGTTGGAAGTGCGTAAGCATGCCCACCAGCTGTATAATCTTAAGGAGGCTCTACTTAAAGGATAATTGTGAAGGGGCAGAGTTACAGTTAGGAATCTGTCTTGATCTGGGGAAGCTTCCTTCCTAGTTACTTCTTAATGCATGATTTGCTACCCTTAATTGCAAGGTTGCTTTCAAATGAATGATAGAGTTTAATGAAAGAGGTCAGGGATATGGAGTCTGCAAATAGGGAGGCGCGATGCTCTTTAGAAAAGAGAATTCAGGCGTATGCCTATTGCCTAAGGAATGGATTGATCCTTTCTTCAGAGATGGTCACAAAACCATTAGCCAAAATGGACTTGATTATCCAGTACTGTTTATATGTTTCATGCTGTCTTTATCAAAATAAAAAAGCCCTTGCAGTTTATGACTGGATGTCTCAGATGTAGTTCTCAGATGAACTACATGACCCTCTAGTTTGAATGGACAGATCCAGAACTTCTACAGAAACTCTATTTCATTATGTTATTGTGTAATTTCAGTTTGGTCACTGAACTGGGATTGTTACACATCCACATGGATCTCCCTCCTCATATAATGCCCTCAGTTGGTGCACAAGTGTACTATGTATTAGGAGCAGGCTATCTCCATGGAATTGCTGGCTTTTCAAGTGAGAGACAAATCTGTCTGTAAGTTAATAGGCTTATAGAAACGTAAAGGGCAGTTGTTACCATACACCTGAGCTGTATGACACAGGCTTTAGGATTTCACCCAGTGATAGTGCAGCCAGCCCAGTAATTTCAGGTGTGTAACACGTCTGGAGTTCTGTGCATTTCTCTGTGTTTTTTCCTCATGAGATGATCTCCAGCTGTCTAGCTACACAGGCTCTTTATAAAAACTTTTTTAAAGAGAGAAATTAAAAGTAGGTCAAATCATGAGTGCAGCCAGACACGCTGCCGGTGAGGCAGGATGAAGCCGTTCCCGGGGTGCGTAAGTTTAGGACACAGTTGCTGCCATGTAATCATGGTCTGAAAGTCTGTTCAGGAGCCACAGTCCAGAGCTTTCAGTGCCAGGAGGGACCTCCAGGGCCCAGCAGTGAAGCAAGCCTTGCTCGTATAGTCAACTTGTGTTGAATTCTGGCCGAACCGTTGTGTTTGTGAATGCCATGGGACGTAAATACTCTCGATCCAAATGACTGAGCTGGTTTCTGTTGCTATGGGTGTTTAATTTTTTAAACATAAGCAGAGGCATCCTTGCTCTGGTTCCTGGACTTTTCCTTTCTTCAGCATCACAGATGAGTTTGCAGAAGAGCAGCCCTTTAATTTTTGAAAGATCTCAATGCCTTGTGTGGCACATTTGCAATGCTGCTGAAAAGTGGGCTCTGGAAATATCTTGTTCCCCCAAACAGGGGGAAATTTCTGGAGAACAGGAGCAGGGGGACAAATGCAGTCACCCAGACTCCTAGCTGGAACATTTCTTGGCACAGAAAGGGCCTGGCTCACTGGGGAGGAAAAAGCTTCAGTACACATCACCCTGCAGTGTGTTGAAGCAGAAGAGTCCCAGTGTTAAAAGGCATTGAGCAACCTGCCTCTGATTTCTAGGCCAAGCTTTGCCACTTGCTCTTTACAGATGAAAAAAGTCTGCTTGTTGTTATTGTGTATTAACACAGCATCTATTGGGCTGCTTAGAAAACCGGAGTCCATCATGTGAGAAGTTGCACGTGGTGGGGGAAGAGAAAGTCCACTCCGGGCAGCTTTATGAACAGAGAGAGTGCAAAGGATGTGCCAAGGAAAGGAAGGAGGTGTTTTGCAGACAGGTTACAACAGGAAAAAGCAGGCATCCTGCCCCACCTGCTTCCCTGTGCTTACTTAGGCTGGAAAGTGCCTCATTTATTGTAAATATTAGTCGAGGTCAAGAGAGACTAGCCTCAGTTAAGAAGAATCAAGATACCATTTCCTCATTTCTTTGCAAACAGATCAGACATGAGAAGCCGGTTCTTTTCCTCATGTTATATCAGAGCAGCTTTCCTGTGCCCCCTTAACAGAGTGACTGCAAGCAGCAGCTCTGAGAATTTCTCACGTTCTCATGGTTAAATAGTTAAAACTGAGGCCAAAAGGCAGAGAAAAGTAAGATATACAGCATGTTAGGGACCAGTGTTGTTGGACTGGCAAAAGGTGGGACTATTCATATGGGTCCAGGTGGCTGTGGATGCACGTTTAATTTTAAAAAACCCAAATCCTAACAATACAAAGCAGATTTTTCAGAGTGTATGGGTCAGAGCATCTCTGCTCCCACAGACATGAAGACGAGCAACAGTGACTTCTCCTGCAGTCCAGCAGTTGGTCTTTCTATTTCAGGATCGAATTGCTTGCATCCTTTTTAAACCGCATGCTTTAGAAGATTCATTTATTCCTGTAACCTGGTGCTAATCATGGTGATTCTCCAAGAACTGAACAAGCTGTCCAAGGGTCCACCACTTCCTCCCTAGGGATTTTCGGCTGGAATTGGATCATGCTGAAGAACTGCAATTATTACCTGCTATACCCCTTCTGGGATCGCCTGCAATATCATTGTGGGAAGATTATTCTGCGCTTCCCCATTGGAGTAGGGAAAAGGCTTTCAGAGCTCAAGGTCTGTCTATACCATACAGCCCAACAGTGAGTACTTGCTGAACAAGGGCTATTTAGATCCAGCAGCCAAATGGGCAAGCGGTCTTGCCCTGTTTGTCTGGGCTGGTGTCTGGAGTAGAGCTAGGAGTTAGGAGTAGGGATTTAAACTAAGCACGCTCTGGGACAGAGATGACAACCCACATCTAAGTGGGGGAATAGTGGAGAGGGGTGGAAGGAAAATGGTGCACGGAGGGCTGAACAAGAAAGGCCTCAGCAATGGTAGCATAGAGCGGAGGGGGCCCACCTCCAGAGTGTGTGCACAAATTCGCACAGCCTGGGAAACAGGCAGGAGCAACTGGAGTCCTGTGTACAGTCACAAAAATTCAGCATAACTGGGATAACTGAGACGTGGAGATCACCAGACGCTCACACTGCTGGAGTCCTCTGATGGAGAGGTACAAGCCCTTCAGGGAAGACGATGTGCATTGCCCTCTACATGCAGGAGCAGCTCCTACAGGTAAGTATCTATGGGACAGGTGACAGCTGGTGGAGAGCTTGTGGGTTGGGGTCAGATGAGAGGCCAGTGAGGGTGGCACTGTGGTGGGAGCCTGTTACAGACCACCTGATCACTGTGGGCAAGTGGATGGGGTCCTTTTTAGGCAACGCAGGGATACCTCTGCGTTGCAGACCCTGGTTCTCACAGGGGACCTGGACTTCCCTGTCATCTGCTGAGAGAGCAGCTGAGTGGAATGCAAGCTGTCAAGAGGATTTCTGGAGAGTGCCAGGAGTAGCTTCTGGATGGAGGAACAAGATGGGTCAACCAGAACTAGTGCACAGCTGGATCTGCTAATACTACCAAGGACGAACTGGCTGGGGACATGATAACTGGTGGCAGCCTGGGCTGTAGTGACAGTGAAATAATAGAGTTCAAGATCCTGATAGGATTGAGGGAGAAAAGCAGCAAAGTAAATACCCTGGACTTCAGGTGAGAAGATTTCACTTTTTTCAGGGATTTGCTAAGTGGGATCCCATAGGAGGCAGCTCTGAAGGCTAAAGCAGCTCAGGAAAGCTGCCAGGGCTTTAAGGACAACAGTCTCCAGGTGCAAGAAAGATCTTTCTCACTACTCATAGAAACAAGCAGACACATCAGGAGACCAGCATGGCTAAACAGGGAACTCATGGCAGAGCTCCAATGCGAAAAGGCAGCATATGGGGGATGGGGGTGAAAGTAGGGATAGACTGCAAAGGAGGAATTTAGGAACATTGTCTGGGCGTGCAGGACTGGTGTTAGGAAAGTTAAAGCTCAGCAGCTGAGATTGCCGAGGGACATCAAGGGCAACAAGAAGAGCTTCTACTGCTACAATAACATCAAAAAGCTCAAAAAGGAAAACATGGGCCCACTGGTGAATGGGGTGGATGATTTAGTGAGAGCAGACAGAAATAAGGCTAAGGTGCTCAGTGCTTTCTTCGTCTCATTCTTCACTGTCAAGGTCTCCCAGGTCTCTGTGCTTACAGACAGAGTTCAAGGAGAAAGAGAACTACCAGCGGTGGATTAGGATCAAGTCAGGGATTACTTGTCAGGTCTCAACCCATACAACCCCTACAAGTCCGTGGGACCAGACAGGCTGCACCACGGGTGCTGAGAGGGCTGGCTGGTATCCTTGCAAGGCCACAGAGACTGGGGAAGATCCCTGAGAACTGGAGAAAGGCAGTTGTTGCACCCACCTTTGGGAAAAGCCAAAGGAACAATCTGGGGACCCAGAAGCAGGTCAGCCTCCCTTCGATCCCTGGGAAAATCAGGGAGCGAGTCCCTGGAGAACATTTCTGGGCACTTAAGGCAGAAGATGGGTAACTGGGAACAGTCAGCCAGGAATTATCAAGGATAAATCAGACCTGACCAACTTGATTGTCTTCTATAATAAAATGAAAGGGGACAATGTCTTGACTGGAAATAACCCTGAGCAACCTGGTCTGACCCCATGGCTGACCCTGCCCTGAGCAGGGTTTGGGCTAGACACCTCCCCTGATCCCTTCCAACATGAGTTATCTTGTGATCCTGTGAAGCAGGAGCTCCCATTAAAGGGGGATTGCCAAGTTTCAGAGCACACCAGCCCAGACTGCCTGGTTGCACAGTGGACCCCAGTCAAGGCTCAGTGTGCTTTTGGGCTGTAACAGGAGAGCGTCAGGTGAGAGTAGCCAGGGGTTTGCTTTAGACATCCCTTTTCTGGATAGCTCAAGTCAGTCTCCAGGGTCTAATAGACCATCCATGTATTATAATTTTTCTTTTACAGTGTTTTACAGTGTGAAATTTGTTTAATGAACAGATGAAAGGAACAAACTGTCTTTGACCTACATGACAACTTTGATAGGTGCATTTCTAATACATTTGATATGCTCCAATTATTTCTGAATCATGAAAAAACTTGCAATAATACAGGCTGCCAAGAAGGCATATTTAATACACTAGTGGTGAGAAGAGAGTCCCTTATCATATTCTTGGCTTTGTGATCCAAAAATGATGAAAAGGTGTGAGAGGTCCTAATACTTGAGCAGCCAACAGTCACCTGGAGAAGGGGACTTGACCCAATAGACCTCCCCACCACCCTGCTGATATTTGATGTCCACACATCTGCAATAGATTAGGTAGTAATTTGCTGAAACTTGTTATTCCAGCATGAAAATCTGTAATAATACATAACTCTTTATAGCTTTTTTTGGTCCAAATCTTTTTATCGTCTCTAGTAGGGATCTATATTAGGAGGAATTGTTCTAAGTAAAGCTACTGCACTGGACATAGGCAAGTGTATCCGTTTAGTAATTCCAGCTGGCTTTTGTTACATATTATGTGAAGCAAAATTATGTAAAGATCTGTCAGATGCCTTGTCTCTCCTCCCCGCACACCAAGTTTCTCTGAAACTGTAGCTGCCCCTGTAGAGTCCTAGATACATGTATGGCAGGGGCCTTGTTAGCTTTTTGGAAGCCCATCTTACTTGGGAAAAGAGTCATGCTGACTTTCAGTAAGGTGCCCAATTTATTTGGAGGCTTTCAGAAACTCTTGCTCAGGGGCATGCTGCATAGCCCTGTGAGTCACCATCCTTCCCGACTGTTAGGTCTATCTAACTCCCTGAAGTTAGATAATGAGGTTGTGCGACTAAATGTCATTTTGCTCTTTTTATGGTATGCCTCATGCTAGGCCTTAGTTACACAATGATGAAGCACACCCTCCATCGGCACCTAGATATATTGTTGAATATATATATTTTTTATTTCTACTGTCCTCTGTGTGTATCTTAGTCATGATCTGAACAAAAATATTGGCATTAGCTCAGGAGATAATATAATTTTTCAGGTCCTAGTTTTTCCTATGGTGTTCATTCTTGCTTACTCTTCAAACCAGAACAGGTTTACTTTCCTTACCCTGCTATGAGGCCAGGGAATGATGCTTTCCCCAGTTCAAGCGCAGGCCCCCTTAGTCCTGATGAAAGAGACAGTCATCCTTGGCTTTGCTCCCGCCAACATGACATGCTTCTCTGTGGCTTCTCCTTAAAGAATATGCCAATGCTAATTCAGGCTCTGCACTCAGCCCCACTTGCAAGCAACACGAAGGCAGCGTACAGGCCTGTGCCTTTACTGATCACATCTTGCCGCCCGGCCTTCCCCTTCTCCCCTGTTTAGCTGTCCCAACTCTGAAGGGTTTGGGCATCCTCAGGCCAGAAGAGGTGGGGAGTCACCTGCAGCTGCTGGCAGTCCGACCTGCCTTGGTCCTTTCACTTCTCCCTATCCTTCTCAGACAGCAGTTTCAGGAATTTCATGTGGCAGAGGCTGGAGTCGTTGACGTGCATCGCCGATGGGACCGCAGCCTGAGATCTCTCCTCGCTCCTGTCATGCTGCTGTGGACTTGCAGAGCTGTGTATGTATTGCACACAGAAGTGACCTTCCCTTTCTGCAGTTTGTATCACACTGAACCTCAAAAACAACATGAAAGCAAGACCTGCATTTTCACTGTGCCTGGCAATGTTCATAATACCCAGCCAGCATCTTTGTGGGCCAGCTTATTGGTATGACAGCCCCATAACAAGCAATCAGTCTCTCCTAATGCCTCAGTTTATCTTGTGGAACAAGAGTGAATCCCTCATCTGCCTCATTATCTGACCCTCCAGAAAGAACAAACTAATGAAGCACATGATTAGAGCACTCTGTCTTTCCTGTATGACTTTGGGAAAATCATTTAATCCTTCACAGCTTCATTCCTTGTCTAGAAAAAGGGAAGAATGATATTTCTTCCAGCTCCTTCTCTACCCTTCCCATCCATGTCTGCTTTATCTGCTCAATCTGCAAGCTTTCTGGGGCAAAGACAGTCCTTTACTGTGTGGGCATGTGTGTGTTCAGCACTTGGTATTATGGGCCTTCACCTGGAGCCTTCTGATACCACCACAGTAAAAATAAAAGTAATAATCCACCATTCTGAGTCCAGGTAAGGTCTTTTAGATGTTTCCATGACTACCTCTTAGGCTATAATAAAAAGGCTTATATGGCATAAGCTTGGATTTCTTGTATTGTCTTCCAGGGTAGTTACAGTGGAAGTAGATGAAAGGAACAAACTGTCTTTGACCTACATGACAACTTTGATAGGTGCATTTCTAATACATTTGATATGCTCCAATTATTTCTGAATCATGAAAAAACTTGCAATAATACAGGCTGCCAAGAAGGCATATTTAATACACTAGTGGTGAGAAGAGAGAAGATAATCTGGTCAATAGCTTTCATCAAATGTTAGAAATCACCACCACACCAGTGATGTATTTGGATTTCGACTGCAATCTCTTGAATTGCTCTTGGGGTAGACAGAAGAGAGGAGGAGGAGAACTGGCAGGGAGAGATGCATAAAAGGAGGGAAGGCAGGTCATGTGGGCAAGGAAAGAATTTTTTCCAGCCAGCAACACTGAGATTTTCAAAAGCTCTGTGTGGGACCCGCTTCATTCAAAAAGCTGCCGAAGCAACTTTACAGCCAGGCGCAATGAATCCAGAGCCAGGGCTGAGTATTATTCCAGTATTCACTCCGTGCCTGTGCCCTGAAGGTGCTGGGTCTTCAGCTTTGCCCACCTAAACCTCCAGGTTTTGTGTTAGTCCTATGTCCTCTGCACCTTGCAGTTACCAGCTTATCCGATGTTTTCAAAGCCCCTTTGCAACCCTCATGTAGGCTCTCTTCATATGCCCAAACAGTGAAGGCCCAGACAAAGATTTACTCCTGACACTGCTGAAATGCAAAACTCTATTAAAAAAAAGATTCAGTCCTCAAACCGGCTTTGCACAGCTCTTAGGAAGTATCATAGGGTGTGCACAGAGCGACAAAAGCAACCTACCTATCAGTGGGACTGAGTCAGAAGTTGCAGGCATGATCTCAGCCACGAGCAGCATGAATACAGTCAGGGACAGCAGGACAGTGATACCTGCAGGGAATGAAAATAGAGAGGAAGGATGAGGAACGTGATCTCTGCAGCTCCTCTTACGATGTCTGTGCTGATAAATATAACCTTGTCCTGATCTACAGCTAAGCCAAATGCATGACTTTGTGCTTGTCAAGACAAATGAGAGCTTCTGCCAAGTGAGAGTATCTTTGGATGCATCTTTAGCCGCTCTCTTTCCCCTTGTCTCAATTACTCCCAAAACCTTGTTCCTCTTAAAGTGATGGAGAAGTCTTTGCTGCTGAATGAAATGAAGCTTGCAGAACTTGTAAACTGTGCTGTTCTTGCAAAACTGGGCTCAAGCAAAGCCCAGCCAGTTTTTAAGAGCTTCCAGAGACTTCACAGTCACAAGTAATCTTTGGACATTGTAAAATGTCCTCCATACAGCTGCAACCTGATTTAAACGTAGCTCTTTGTTTATTTGTTTCCTCTGGAAAGGCTGTTGCAAAAACTTGCCGTTCTGGTGCTGAGAAATCACCTTCTGTTTCACAGCCTGCACGAACATTATGCCCTATTTTTTGTGTCAGCATCGCCTTTTAGCTCAAATAATTCTTTTTCTTGACTTCCCGTCTTCTTTATAGACAGCAGTCCTATTCCCCTTAGTTCTTGTTTTGCTTCACGGAAGCCAGGCCACTCAGTTTTCCAACTGCTCTACGGACCCTCAGTGCGCTTGTTCCTTTCTGAATGTCTTTGCCCTGACCAGTTTTGTGCACAATATAAAAATTAAGATCTCACCTGGGCCAGTTTTGTGTGTTTCCTGCTTTCCCCTGTCTTCTACTCTTGGAAGCACATATAATAGTAAATCACATTTAACTCTTCTTTGACTGTCACTTCTTTGCATTTATGGGGAACTCATAGCTTGGTGGTTTGGGGACTTGAGGACATGGAAGATGAGAATCCAATGCCCAGTCACTGCTGCTCATGACCCTTCAGAGAGCCACTCCACCCCTCTGTAACTTAGTACATCCTAGCTGAAAAATGGAGCTAATCAGCTGTGAAATGCATTGAGATGCACTAAGGAAAAGAGCGACAGGGGAGAGAGTATTATCGTTGCTGCCTGTGCCAGTGAAAAGTTTTGCCTCATCCCAGGATAAAATCAAAAGGATGATGTCAGTAGAAGTACGTAGCACAGTATGTGTGAATGTCTTACAGAAAGCTGTTACCCTGGTTTCTCCAACCAAACAAGTGCTTCAGTTGCTCCTCCAGGGAAATCTTTTTTATCAAGCACCATTTATTTCCCATTTTATGGAGAAGACTTAGAAAGGAAATGAATTTTTTAGCACTTACCTAAAGAAATCTTCTCTCCTGAATCAGCTGGCAAGAGGAAAACAAGCAATGCCAAGGCAGATATCAGAACGCATGGAATCAGCAGGTTCAAGCCATAGTAGAGTGTGCGTCGGCGCATGGTGACTGGATATGGTTCTTTACAGCATTCATAATACATCTCGTTCCTCTTTCCTGGGACACCTGTAGAGAGGGGAGATCAGAGCAGTGGGGAGAGGTATCCCTGGAAAGGGGCCAAGCACATGATGGTTTATGGCACCTCTAATCACGTGGTCTCTCACCGGAGCTGAAGGACTTTCAGGGACCACGTGGTCTATCCCTGACCACGAACAGATCCAGCCCTGCAGAGGATGTTCCTGGCACAGGCAGCAACAGCCACCTTGGTGCTTCAGTATTTTTCGCTTTAAGTCTTAAGCCAGCAATGGGGTGAGAAAAAGGAGACAAACTGAGCCCTGTCTTGACCACTGAACCAGTTGTTCCCTCACAGAGGATCTAGTGTAGGGGTGTGAGCACGCTACAACTACCTCCAGACAGTCTAGGTTCAGACCTGAGCGGGCATCTCGTCTGACTCCTGAGGTTCAGTCTGAGGGAAATGGAAGGGATTTCTCCCCACCCCAACCTCTGTGGGGTCTCTTACTGCTCAATACTTCCAAATATCAGACCCAGGAGTGCTTTGAAATGTCTTGTGGCAACTGAGAAGGGAGAAGAGAAACCCCTAAGGCTGTCACCAGGCAAAAGTCATTTTCTAACACTATGGCCACAAGGATGAAAACATGGTGAACAGATTAAGGGGCAGAAGGGACAAAGTATGTCTTTTTTCCTCAGCTCAAAGTTGTTTGAAAGCTGAAATACATCACTACAGGGTTAAACCAGCTGTTGTAACTCTTAGTATGTCAGTGTCTTCAGCAACCTCTGAGGCAGCTGTGCAAGATTCCTGCTGTTCCTAATCCTGCTTCTGCATTTTCTGAGTTTTTTTTTCATGCCTTTTGAGTACTCAGAACCTGGCTTAGCCACAGAGACTCATCTGGGCCAAATAAACACGGTTCTGACCATCCCAGTCCCAACAAGGAAAGATTTGCAAACAGTGGCCAAAGGATAATGCAGCAAAACATACCTTCTGCCTCCCTGCAGAAAGCAAATGGTGACAAAGGGAGGATGTCATATTCACTAGCCCATGCAGCAGATTTTCTGCAGGACAGGTGCCGCTAGTGGTTATTTTTCTGTCATTCTCTTATATAGTACTTGCTTTGTTTCATCAGGAAAAACAAATATGATATGACTTCCGTTTTCAAAAGGGGTGTCGAGTTAAGCTTAAAGTCTGTCACCTCTGAGGGTTAAGAAACATAGCTGTCCAGCACAGCTGTACTGTGGATTGGCCAAAGTGACCAGGTTGCAGAAGACCCTGCTTGGCAGGGACATCTAAGACTCTGCTTGGCAGGGACAGCAGCAGCACAGGAAATGTCAGGGGAAGTTGGAAGAGCTCAGCATCTTGTACCTTTCCTGCCACCATTGCTTACCTCCTTTTTGTTTCTGCCCACATGACAGAAGATGCTATGGCGTGTTTGTTCTGGCAGGAGCGTGGCAAAAGCTCCATAAAGGATATGGCCGTGGCTGGCTTATGGTGTTAACTATCACTGTAGTTGTATGGGCTAGTTAAGGGTCAGCTCTGTCCGTGCCTTATCTGGGAGGAAGACAGATAAATCAAAAGCCAGTCTCTTCATCAGATACACAAAGCTACCGGACAGAAATAGCCACTATAAAGGAGTATGTGAAAGCCAGGACTGCTCTGAAATGGACTGATTTTAGGAGGTCTCCTTGACTACGCGTTTGGACTAGCAGATGAAAGATCCTGTCTCTGAGTTCTCTGTAGGGTGGTCTAAGCTCTGTTGATTTCCATAGCATTGCTTCTGATTTAGACTTACGTCAGTGAGTTCATAATAAGGCACTAGGAGCTAGCTCTGAATAACTAATTCTGGGCATAGGATCCTCTTTTTAAAAACACAGGTGTCTTCTGAAGCACAGAAGAGAACAGAGATATCTTGAGCTGCAGTTATTTGCAGGAACTGATAGACACTTTGATCATTTTCTGGGCGAGAGGAATTCATTTCTGTAAAAGCTCATTCCAATTTCGCTGAAATAGTGTTTTTAAACCCAACCAGTTTTTGGCTGATGTGCTAGAATAGATGTGACATTATGCTCAGTGTGTCTGTATGAGACACAGATCCAAATTTAGTACTGACAAACTGCTCAAACACATCAGGACCAACAGATTCCATTTACGTACAGGTTCCCCTGAGCTTCATGCTGCTGCTGCAGAACACAGTGTTTTCAGACACATTTGAATGAATGTGTTTGAAAAATTCTCTCTGATCAGTGTTTTTTTTTTTTTTTTTTTGCTGACTTTTACATAAGAGCGTTTAACACCTGTATTTCAAACTTCCCAATTGGATTGCTCATTTCTCTGTACTTGGGTTTTGCCTTTGAAAATTAGACTATGGAAGATTTTAGCCCGTCAATTTACCCACTAAATCCCATTCTCCATTTGAAATGTAGTTAGAAATATCAGCCTCAAGCATCTGCAGATCAAGTAACCAGCCACTGTGGGTCCAGGAGCCAAACTTCAAATCACACCTCTGCACATCAAAAGGGAACCAGCGGACGTCAATGTAACACGTGCTCTTCAAAATGCCTGTAGATAGAAATACGTGGAATCAAATGTGTGCAGGGTGCAGCCCATCAAATGGGGAGGACAGGGTAGGGGTACAGAGTACATGGGTGTCCAGGTGGTGCTGCTGGGTGTACCTGGACAGGCTTTCTAAAGGGGTTCCTCCTTAAGGCTTGCTCAATTTCTGACACGCACAAAAGCCCTGAATTAGACCTACAATCCCTTTGAACATATGTTTTTATGCTAAACCTTGCTCACTGGCGGCCTTTATCTTCTACACGCTAATCTGGGCCTTTGTTTTAACTCTGGATGTGTCTGGTTCACTCGTGAGCCTGCTGCTCCGCAGCCTTCACCTCACCTCACATGCTCACCATGCCTTGCCAAGCTCAGAGAAGAGGCAGTTCTGCTTCATCAGAAAATTATCTCAAATGCCGAGCTGACCCTACCTGTTTGGAATAACTGTTTCTGCCTGCTCCCTAAAACACCAACTAATGTGAATCCCACTTTTAAGTCATATAACTGAACAGAGTTTCGTGCTCCTCAGTAAGTGCTCAAGCTGTGCCTTTTGAAAATTAAATCTCCAAAGCAGAGGTCCTTTGTTATTGTCTCCGTCTACTGTTGCAAAGGCTGAGGATGTCGTTCATGATCACTTCCCTGCACAAACAGTGCTGTTCTGGGGTGGCTGGATTCCTTTGGTTTATTCCTTTATGCTCAGGCGGGTTTCCCTCCTGCTGTCATGGCCCTTTTTGGACTGGCTACAGGGAGTCTTTTCTCCCATTTTCTCATGAATCTCGGCTCCGCTCCCTTCCTTAACAACAGACTGCTGTCCCATTCTTGTCCGTCATCTCCGCTTCTCCGCCTAGCCATATGTACTGGAGCTTGTTTCTCTAATGGACAGCAACAGTGAGTACAGCCTCCTCTTGGAGTCAAGGGAAATAAAACTTTCATGAAGCTTTGGGAACACTCTTTTCCCTTCTGCAGTATTTTCCCATGTCTCAGTTAATCTAGCTGCTTCTGCGAGCTCTTGGTGCTGTTAAGTAGGCTGATGATGAACATTTTCCTTCAAAAATGGATTGGACAAATTATTTTACCAGCAGTTAAATTCTTGTAAGTAAAGATTTCCTGTGCTTTGCATAACAGATTTCCTTTACTGCTTATTCCTTAGCTTCTCTTTCCTTGGGGTCTTAAGTAAGCAGTTCTCCACCATGGAGTTTGCAGCTCACTCTGGATGCAGTCTGCATACGTGGTACCGCTTCTCCTACTCCATCGACAGAAAAGAGACTAGCAGGGCACCAGATCTGCCTAATACAGGCACCACCTGCATGATCTACCTAAACAGACCCTGTGGGGATGGAAAAGGCTCTGCCCTGGTGAATGCCAACTTTTTGATGTTGTCTTTTGCTCCCTGGAGAACAGCCTTACCCGCAGATCTGTCCCAGAGAAACCACATGAGTGCTTTAAGTCATCTCAGGGATAGGGATCACCAATGAACCTGTGGATATGCTTGGAGTCGGTCTGCCAACAGCTACCTCAAAAAGCTTGGGTGTTTCTTGTCCACCACAGCAAGCAACTGTGGGAATAGCCTGGGTGTTTGCTGGTAGGTCACACCTGCCAGGACCCTGCGAGCACTGGAGTCAGCAATATGCCTGGAAAGCAGGCGAGGACCAGAGTCTGGCCAGCTCTGGACTGGGCTCAGCCTAAGACTGCAGTACACAGAGGGCTTTGGTGGGAGAGCAGTGCTGCTCCTGTGACTCATCCTGTAGTCACAGCTCTCTTCACTCGCAAGAAAGAGCTAACCGGGTTGCACGTAAAACCTCCCCCTGTGATAATGTGCCGTGAGGGTGCACACCACCTTGCTTTAGATGGTACCTCTGCTGGGCTCTGAATGTTGGAAGCAAACTGCTCAGGAAATACATTTATTCGTTTATGAAGTGGAAATCTGCCACTAATAATGGACCTAAATCACTTCAGCAGGTCTGTCCCATAATAGATGGCTTGCAGAATTTCTACCCACAGACTGCTTCCAAATGCTTGGATTTCATTCATAAAGGAAAACTGTTTGTAATTATTCAAAGATACACATTGATTTAAAGCAAACAAACGTGTTCTGCATACCTGGAGGAATATATTGACAGGATCCAGAGTAATTCACCAGCACATTTGTGTGAAATGTTGCATCAAATCTTTCATCAGCGCTGCAACACAATGAGAACAAAACAAAACCAAGAGAGAGCCAACAGACGTATGACTTTGGATGTAGTAGCTCTCAACAGAACAATACTCTTTTGTCAGAATTTAATGTACAGGATGTCTGAATTAAGGGCTGTCTTACGCCTAGGCAAAGGGCCCACCCCCATCAGTAGCTCACCTTCTCATAGACGTTGTTGGCCTGTGCCTGGGTACACTGGATGCTTGCCCTAACGTCCTTGAGGAAGGGAGAGGCAGAGCTGGTGATGTCTCAGGGCAAAGGCAGAAGGGAAGGGAGCGGGGGTAGTGTCCCGCCAGGAGTCTCCAAAGACCAGACAGTCGGGAGGACGAATCTTTTCTGGGACTTCTGTCAGAATCGGGCAGCTCACAGTGTAAATTAAGCTATTTGTTACCCAGGTCTGCGGGAACAGTCCTGCAGTCTTTCAGGATGCGTGGGGCCAGCACTTTGCTTCACGCAATGGATGAAAGCACTGGCAAGAAGCTGTTTTGGATCTGGGGCTTATATGGGGAGACTGACTGAGACTGTAAGAGCAGAAACCAGGTGAAAGGGACCAAGAAAAAACATTTCTTTAGATTCCAGCAATTCTGAGGTAAAGAAGCCATCTTCAAGGGAGCAAGCGTGGGGGCTCGCTCCAGAGGGTCTCTTGGGAAGAGGTTAAATGCAGAGCATTCCTATAGCCTGTAAAAAGGCTTTACACAGTAGCCCCTTGCTTATCACGGCTATATGCAGGTCGGTCATGTTTGAGCATGACTCCAACGTTTTACTGGGCACATCCTGTGTCACAGCCAGACATGAGTCCATCACGTGGCTGGGCATAGATGTAGCCCACTCCTGGGGCTCCCAGGAGATGTCACACAGCAGCGTGGAAAATTTGGACCCTTTGTTCCCCCTGTGACCTGCTCTTTATTCATGTCCAAGGAGTCCTTGCACATGACAGTAATGGGGGCAGGCTGAAAGTGAGGCAAACTGTGCTGGTGAGCGGAAAATGGCCTGCTGGTGTAGACGCTCCTGGCCTAAAGAGAAAAAGAAGTGTAGGAGAAGGAAACTATACTCAGGGCACAGTGCTAAGCTACTCTAATGTAAAAGAGTGAAGCACAATGACAGTTCTGTCAGGAGCTTTCTGTGGGCTTGAAAAACAAAATCGAATCACAAAAATATGGGGAAAAGAGCACATGACTCAAGATGAGCATAAAAGAAACAGCACAAACAAATGGGCATAAAATTGAAAAAGCTGAGGTGATAACTAGCTAGAGACATAAAAGGCGGCAAGACACAATGGCATGAGTGCAAGTCAGAACAGGGGATGAACAGGTTAAAGAAGTGTGCATACAACAGACTCCCATTGCCACAGCTGATGAAATTTACTCTGGAGTAGTGAAGGAACTGGCCAAAATACTCCCTGAAGCATTAACAATTATCTGTGAGAGCTCATGGAAAATAAGAAAGGGCGTAGTGAACTTGAGATGATCAAAGAATATTCAGATGATCTTTTTTAAAGGGTGAAGTTATAGACACATCAGCCTAACTTCAAAGATAACAAGGTGATAACAGCTGGCATGGATTTGTCAAGGGCCAGTTGCATCAAATCAGACTAATTTTCTTCTTTGTCAGGACTGACTTACTGATTAAGAGGAGGCAGGAGATATGTCTGGACTTCAGAAAGCCTTTGCCACATAATGTTCTTATAAACAAACTAAAGAAATAGGGAACAGATTAAATGCCTGCTGGTTAGAGACTGAATCTCGCTGAGTTGTTATCATGGGCTCATAGCTGAACGGTGAGCAGTAAAGCTGACGTAAAGAATAACCGTTATACAATTTCCAGGTGACTGCAAGTTTCCTTCAGACACCTTGGAGTGAGGGCTTGGAACAGAAAATGGACCTTGGCAAACTGGAGAGACCAACAGAATGAAATTCAATCCGGATGACTGTGAAGTATTCCCCTTAAAACTGTCAGAGACAGACAGACATAGGAAAACCTGGTAAGGCAGCAAGTCTGAAGGACAAGGTCTGGAGTTTATGATGGATCAAAAAATAAGCCCAGAAATTAGATGTTAGTGAGCATACAAGCAGAAAACCCTCCTTCAGGAACATGTTAAAGGAAACGTGTGGGCAGGTGTGGAGATTAGTATATCACTCCATTGCACACTGCAGAAGTCTCGGCTAGAGTGCTGAATCCAATCTTGGCGAAAAAACAAATTGGACTGTTTAGAGGAGAACAGCGGTAATGGAAAGAGATTTAGAAAATGTGGATGATGAGGGAAGCACAAAGAAACTGGCCTTGTTTAGTCCAGGCAGGAAGACTAAGGCAGAAACATGATAATAATTTTCCAGGAGAGACACAGTAATTACAGGAAGAATATGGGTTCGTTGTTCTCTGTATCCACTGTGAAAATGGAAGGAAGACATCCACAAAACTATAGCAAAGGAGATTTAGTTTGGGTATTAGAAAAAAACTATTATCTGGCACTTGTTTTCTTTTATTTTAATTGCTTCAAGAGAAGGAGGCAAAATCCCCAGGTAGGAAAAGCCCGAGTATTAGTGGAGCGTGGCTGATTTCCAGCATCTAGCGCTGTAGTTCCATGTCTCTGTAGGCTGTCACATATCCTGCTTATCTGTTATACAGAAGAATATCTGGCACCCAAATCTGATCAGCTGGAAATCGCAAGTTCTGCACCCCTGGGTATTCATACTGATCCCAAGACAGGTAAACATCAACCCAGTACTGTTGGAAAATACATATATGAGATATATGAGCTGGGAAAAATCTTCTAACCTATTTTTTAATATTAGGGGAACAGAATGGCTGTTACCAATAGTAATGCAGTAATGTGATAATAGTTACATAGCTTATAGTGATAGGCTTTAACAATTAAAGAAGGCTGGCCTGTATCCTGAAGAATTTACAAAGTGATGACTGGATGTTGTGTGCCATTATATTGTAATTTACTGTCTAACCCCACCACCGTAAGACCTGAATACAGATATTTCAAACCTTTTCTTGATGGATTGACAGAAACTCTGGTAGTAGGCTGGTGAACCAACCTGGTCTGAAATAACTTGGGTATCATTAGTGGTATGTGGACCACTGTCTGGCAATCTCTGATGGAAATAATTCAATTTGTTACAAAGATTTGGAACGGGGGGTTAATAACCACCTCGCTATGACAGGCAAGCAAGTGGACTTTGTATCTCAAGGGCTTGCTTCTGATCCCCCTTCCCCCCTACACCAACACACACACTTAGTTCAAGAAAGGTACAGGTACAAGTTTTGTGCTGAACCTTGTGACTTGCAGCAAACCTCTGTGGCAGGGCTACCAGGGAAACAGTCACTGGTGCTATAACCATAGCCAGCCTCTCCTAGGGACAGGACACCCAGAGTCCTATAGTCCTGCAGGATTGTCTGAATTCTGGATTTTTGCAGTAGGAAAGCTCATTTCTGTTGCAAATCCCAGCAGATCGCTGAGGAAGAAGCAGCCCATTCTGCTGTGCCCATTAACATGATGCAATGTTTGGCTGCTAATGTCATAGCAGAATTAGCTCAGTCATTCAAGTCTCCCACAAGCTTTTTGCTCCTGAGTTACGTCTTTACAGAGCATAAGTCGCTCAGGAGATCAGTTCATGCCCCCACAAGAGTAGACCATACTTGTAACCACACAGGGCCAGCGGCAGACTTACTGTTAAGGAGGTTTTTTGCTCTTTATTGACACGGGTTACTCACCATCTGCAGCCAAGCATTTGTGATCAACACCTGATTCTTCTCATCCTTTAAACAAAAGGGAGAAGGGGAGAGAAGAGAAAAAGAGATGAGCCTCAAAATACAGTTTAATCACAGGTGGACGCATCACAGCTCTGTTCCCTTCAAAACCCTGATTCTTGGAGAAAATGCATGCAAACTCTATTGAGTAGACTGTGAGGTCAGCGCAAAATCACTGAATTGTGCCACATGACCCAGACAATTATTGCTCTCTTTGATCCTTAAATCCTACAAACCTCCTGCATTTGTTGTAACTGAGCAACATCAGAAGTGAAAATAATAGATAATGGCTGTTATTTTGCTGGAGACTCCTGCACAAGATTTTCTTTTTCATTAGATGGGCAAAACAAGATGATTTCCAGTACTATGCAGCATACAGTAATAGGAGAGCGTTTCCACTGTTTTGGCTGCAAAACAATAATGAAAGGATGCTGAAGGTGCTGTTCCTTTAGAGTCTCGGCATTATGTAACTTAGCTCATGCTGAAAAGGAAAGGCTGGTCTTGGGCAAAAGCTAGTATATGGCAGCAGACTGCAAACACTGTCTGATGGGAGCTCATGTAGACGCCTTGGCTCTGTACAGAGCAGGAGCTTTGAAGGTTCAGACACCAGCATGTGGAGGCTGCAGTGAAGTGGCTCTGACTGGTGCCAGAAATGAAGAAGCCCTCACCTCGTCGGTCTCAGAGCAGTTTGGGGGAAGATGCGGGGATGGCTGTGGGGCCTGGCTGTGTTGCCGTCAGCCTGCAGGTGGAGAGTGACCACAGCAGCAGAGACGGAAACAGCAGCCTTGCCCAGCTACTGTGGTGGGACAATGTGATTAATGTGGTGAGATCCACTTCCCTCTCCAGAGAGAAATGCAGTCTGGGCAGAAGTGGATCCTCATGCTTGGGCCTGATGCCGCAGCTAGGGGCAGGCCTGGTCAATGCAGCCACACTCTGGGAAAACCGGATTCTTGGCTAAAAGGCCCAAAAAGAGGCAGTTTCCACCTCTACCTCAGCTCAGCTCTCTTGGGCACTTGCTGGAAGGCACCGCTAAGGCAGGAAATCACTTGTCCACAGCAAAGGCATATACCTTCTACCTGCGGTCCTCAGACCACTACCCCATTGCACGCTGGCTTGACTCCCCTTCCTACCGATACGTTGGAATAAACTACCTTCTTGCCCCCTGAAACCTACTATTTTTTAATTAGAGACAATCTTTATGTTCCATTGTTTTCTTCCCATTCTCCTGCAGCCAAAGAGAAGCATCAAACACAGAGCTCATGCAGAGAACAGAGGGGTTAGTTTCATTACAGGGAAGATGCAGAGATCACTGAAGCAGAGAGTTATGTTTTAGCACCAGACAAAGCTGCTGTGAAACTCTGTGGCAAACACTGTGAGCTGCAGCAATCAAACCTCAGGCTCCAATGCAAAAATATATCAGTGCACGCAAGTGGAGTCACCAATCGGATGCAGTAGCTAGCACTCATAACAGGAGTACAGGAAGAACTGTCAGGCAGAGAGCTTCACCGAGACATGAATGGCCTATAGAATTTCTTAGGAAGATCTCTTCTGACTTCCTTGGGTCCAGGCTTTCACCTGATGAAGTTACTTTCCAGAGGTATATGGTGATCGTCCTGTCATGCTGGTTCCTAGCTGCCCTAGTCCTCTGAGTCTGTATGTGTTTGCTCTTAGGAACATCTGGTCCTCTGCAGTGTCTGAGGTGGCAGACACTGCATTGAAGACTGGCAGGTATTTAAACTCTACAGAGCACCCTGGGCATGTAAGCGCTCTGCGGTCATATTCAGAGGCATCTGTCAAGTCCTGCAGGTAGGTAGGGCTATCAAAGTCTCAGTCAACTGCCAGACTAGCTCTTGATCAGTTGTATCTCCAGCAAGCTCTGTTTGCTGCTACTGGGTGCTTAGAGCACCCACTTGAGCTTGGACACCAGCCTGCCTGTTGTATCTGTGGGCTCCATTCCTGTTGGCCCCAGCTCAAGGCATGCCTCCATTTTTGGCGGGATCTTCCTAGAGCTGGCTGACATTTCCTTGACCCAGTAGGTGACTGGATCTGAGAGTCTAGAGACAGTCAAAGAGCTCCAGAGGCTCTTTCTGATACTCTGGAGCTTGCAGAGGCTGACTGAGCTTACTGGAGACATGTAAAAAATAAGTGTACATGTGGTTGCCAGAGTCCTGTATGCAAAGCTGTATGTTACACCACCATCTGTCCTGCTCCCCTAGAGTCCATGCCACCTGTACTCTTCATTAGTGCTCAACATCCAAAAAGCCTAGCCTCCACAAGCACAAGATAAACTACATCCCTGAAGTAGTCTGGGCTTTTGGATTGGTCTGACCTTTAATTATATTACTTTTTGCAGTATTTGCTGGTTAACAGAAGGAGTGAAGCCAGAACTGCTTTATTCATTTTGGAAAAATTGTCGGTCTAGCCACCTCAAGCTGCATTCATGGTCTCCCCTCTCTCTCCCCCTCCAGCGCTACCCCCACAGCAGATAGGCAAAGCAGCTACCCATTAATCACCAGGGAAGATGTGAGCTGCTCAAAAGCAGACTGCCTTATTTCTCACTCAGCTCCTTCACTGGATGAGTGTTTTCTTTTGTGAGGCCTGTGGGTTTACTTCTTGTGCATGCCATGCAGAAACCACTGCATGACTGCAGACTCCAAGGCTAATGGATGAAGCAGAGCTGTCTGGGGAAGCCTCTTAATTACCAGTTCCTTGACAAGGAGGACACTGGATCATTGGTACTGCTGAACGAGCATGAAGCTTGTCTGTGGCATGCTCCCTCCCAGGTAGCTCCCTGGCTTGCTGGAGCCGCAGGTGACCCAAAAGAGGAGCTGTGACACTTAGGTCTTTCCTCTCTCTGAGGTCTGCAAAAGGAAGGGTTCTCCCCAGCTTCACTGCACCTCATGGGGAAGGGGAGGAGGGGACCTTTCCCTTTTCTTTGGCTACCTGAGAGTCTCTGGGGGATCCATTAAAGTGCAATGTACACCTGGAAGGCTCACGGCTTTCCTGCATGTGGAGAGGCCTCTGGTCAGCAGCCTTTTACTCATGGCTCTGTTTTCCAAGGAAAACCCCTTTTTTACCCCACATAAGCATTTTATACTTGACAGATTCCATGCCTGCAAATAAAAACACCTAAGACTGTCTTCTGTAGTTCACAAAACAGTCTATTGCCCTAAACTGCTCACCCATTATACTTCTAGGAGCTCCTTGCTCAAACTCAGAAACTAATGACCCTGATAATCAGCTTTCACTGCAAACAATTCATCAGTCACTACAGAGCATATGGATATTTCAGGTAGCTTAAACACATTGTCTTTGGTACTATTTGGCTCCTTGTCACAGCACTATTGTGCTCAGACCCACCATGTTTGTCCTGCTTCTTAGGTACGTTTTGCAGTCGAAGGTGAACTTTTCTATTAGGGTTGCCACAGGTTTATCTGCAGTGTAGCCATGCCCTACGTGGTCTTTCTGCCTTCCTTTTAATAACAGCAGTCAGCAAGAACACGAAGTCTAAGCAGGGCTTTGGGCTTCTTACATCTTCTCAGCCTTGCGGGGAAAGAAATGTCACTTCAGGCTGCTTTCATGGCTATCCAGAGTCTATTCTCATTCCTGCCTGCAGGCTGCTGAGCTTTCAAAGGGAGTTGGCTTTACGGACAGCAAGGCCCAGAAAATGTTATTTCTATATTCAGCACCAATCAACACACAGATGACAGCACAGATGCAGCCTGCTGGGTCCTTCCTATTGGTGGTGAAGGTGAAACAGAAAGTTTTCCCGTGAAGGATTTGAGTTTGCCCGGAGTGCCTGATTTGCAGGAAGAGCAAAGCACACTTTATACTGTACTCTCCCAAGTCTGTGGTCTGCGCTAAAGACCTTTAGCATAGCTAAAGATAGTAAATATGAGATTCACAGAGAAGGAAATCCGTTGCCTTCTAGTGCAAGGGCCTTCTAAGGGCTCATGTGCTTATGGAGCTTCTCATTTCTGGAGGTTTGGTGATTTACTGAGCCATGTAGCTTTGCATCCTGTAAAGAAATGGTTTGGTCTGGAAGGAAGGGGCTGGTTGCCTGTCCTTTTCAGAGCTGCAGAGGAATCACAGTTCTTGCTCTCTTTATCAGGAGCTGTGGGCCATCAGCATCTCTGAGACACCTGGGCATGATGTGGGCAGCTTAGTGGGCTGTATTTGTCTCTTACAGAAGTACTTCCAGACAACCCTGAGAGCAGATCTGCCTTACCCAGTCCCAAGAAGTCACTGGTTGCCTAGATAAAAGTACTGCTTTGCCTAGATAAAAGCTAATTTTCCAGCTTGGGAAGCACTGGAGGAGGTTCCCTCGTTGTGTGTCCTGGGTTCATATGGAGGGATTTAAGGTCAGTCATCAGGATACCTTTCTTCCCAGGAGAAAGCTTGAATAATCGCAGCACTGTGTGTTTTGTTACCAGTTCTCTGTCGCACTTTGCTTCAGGATGATCTTCCCTTGGCGTCGGGCAGGCCCTCTCCAACCCCTCCCCTCACTGCAGCATGCAGCCGTCCCCGCCAGGATCCCAGCTGAGGCTGGAGACTGGAGACAACAAGCTCCCCGGAGCCGCTTTCCCAGCACTCCCCTGGCAGTTCCCTCGGGCTGTAAATGTTCAGCCCAAACGAATCAGTTTGCTGCTGGTATTTACAAAAGCTGGAAAAGCTAGTGCTGTTGTCAGTAGCGAGTGCAACGGTTGTCCTCTAAATCCTTCCTTTCCTTATCTTGGTCACCTTCTCCCCTTTCTGTCTCCATCCTCACCCCAGTTAATCCTCTGCCCTGGACATCTACCTATTCCTACAGCCACCCTTGACCCATGGAGAGCAAGAAACTTACTCCGGCTTGTTCCAGCTGAGAAGCCAGTGCACATGCTGGAACATGTGAATATTTTTGTTTTGTTCTATTTTCCCTACTGTCAGTCCAAAGCTTACAGTGTGCGCAGGTCCACCTTCCTTTTGCACCAGGCTCTGCCAGTGGACTCTCCCCTTGCTTGCACCGCCATCCAGATAAAATATGACTGCCCTTGGCCACATAAATATCTGGGTCCATAATACACGGACAAAAAGAAACAAAGCCCTTGCTGGTTCAGTAGTCACATCATATGGTAACGTGTCATCGCGGTAACAAGGGACCTGTGAACAGGTGACTGACCGACATCATTAATCCTTGCCCTCTTGCAGAGCTATAGCCTTGGAAGCTGACTTAGTCACCGACTTATTGGAAGATATTCAGCTGAAAAGTCCCAGACTGGACAGATGACTATCATAGGTCACCAAAGGCCATCTGTGGTTACTCCGTTTTGCTTTTCTGTTTATTTGTTTTTTTACCCTACCAATGTGCCTGAACATATAGAAGGGATATCTCAAGGTTTCTGCTGTACAAGAGAGAGGTTGCATTGACCTGGAGGTTTTCTCTCGGGAAGATTTGCTGGCAGAGACACTAGTCTCTGCACTGGATTTTGCTCAAGGAAATCAAAAGCAATGGGTGAGGCTTTGAAATACTTGCAGAATCAGTCTGTGTCTGCATCATGCAGTCCTTTCCTTTGCTGAAGCACCCATCTGGCCACAGCCTGGAGCTGAGCAACTAAAACATTCCCCTGACCCAAAGGACTTAAATATTTAGGGACGACTCAGCTTTAATGCATCGTGTGGTTGAAGTTCCACAAAACCAGAGATCTTCAGAAAAACCTGGGTTGCCCTGGTAACAGTTAGTCAGCATGGCTGGACAGCCTTTATATTTCAGGGGTCTCATTAAATATGAATACTCTTATGTTTACGGCTTTGCTGCCTGAAAGAGTCTAAAAAGTTGGAATGCATGCTTCCATAGCAACATCAACTTTGAAGAGATACCTGATGTTAAAGCATTTCATCTCACTACCGTTAACAAAGCATCTTCAGGAGGAAAAAGGGAATCAGAGGGGATAGCCTTGAGAGCAGGCAAAGGGACTGGTAAAGATACAGACATAAAAAAGGATAAGCAAACATCCACTGATATCTGTGGAGTATTTCTGTACCCATCAGGACAGAGATGTGGAGGGGCTGGTTTGGTCAAGTTAAGGGGTCTAGTTAAGAGCTCATGGCTGAACACCAACTCCTTCCCACTTTTCGCATTTTGTTGCTTTGGGCTTTTTCTGCTATGAAGGGCTGTAGGCAATTTCTCATAAGTGCTTTTCACCTAAGGGTGATCCACATTCACACAGCACAACCTGCCTTTGGCCTCTGCACTGGGTCACAGCGCAGAGCCTGCCAAGCCTGCAGATTTTTGCCTCGTCTCCCTTATCTCCTGCTCTTCCCAGTCTTCACTGGTACTGTTGTGAAAAAGGCCACGTCACGCAGACTTGCTTCCTCCCTGCACACGTGACATGACCGTCAGCTACAGCACAGGGCTGCGGGTGCCCGTCTCAGGATCCTCAGGCTTTTTCCGGGGTGCAGCTGCTCAGCAGTGCCTGCAGATCAAGACTGATATGAAGTACATCACGTTACAGTCTCCAGCATTGGCTGTGAGTCTGTTGGGCCTCCAGCCCTTCATGAGAGACCCACAAATTCAGTGGATCCCTCCTCCCCAAACCAGTACAGGGTCCTGGGGAGAGCTGTGAAGCCACCAGATTGTTCAGCTGCTTCACGTAAGTTTCTTTAGGAAACCTCACAAGCTGGGGCAGAGGGCTCGCAAGGCTTTCCAGCCCAGTGCTGCTCTCTAATCGACTGCCTGGGTGAATTGGCGTGCACCCTTGGGGAAGGGGTGTTATGTCACAGTCCAAAATCACTCAGTCCTCTATTAAAGTCACAAGTCATCTGCACATAGCATGTAGGTGGTTTGCATATTCTCCAGGGTGAAGGTCTCATCCTGAAATAGCCATCCATGTGTTTTGAGCACAATTGGCAGGTGTTTCAACAAAGAAGACTAGACTCAAATCGTTATTCCAAGTTATTCATTATTCATTGCTTTGCTCAGCATTCAAAATCACAGGCAAAGCACCGGGAGGAAGGCAAAGAAAGGTCCTGAATAGGTCAGCCCTGAGTTCTTATCAAAGACAAACTCCTGGTCTACTTGCAATTGGTTTGCTTTTTCTTCTTGCATTTATGTACTGTTATGACAGCACAGCAAAGTAGTGTGATATAGGCCTGTCCCAAAACTCCAGTGAGCTTTTAAAGCCTGTGATCAGCCTGAACAGAGTTATTCATAGGCCTTTCTTTCTAAAAGAGCCAGTAGAAGTGACTTTTCCTTGTTCTCCTCAGCTTTCCAAGGTTCTTTAACACCGCGTTTGTTAGTCCTCCTCTCTTCACCGACACTGAGTCAGATTGGTATGTGCATATCACTTGCATTATTAACACCTCTCAAATTCCTTCAGGCATCCTGAGAACATCAGACAGCCAGGGATCACGGGATTAGGCTCACTTCTCATCAGCTTGGCTTTGCCAGGGCAAGGACCCTCAGCCACCCTAGAAGGTTTTTGGGGTGCTGGGGACAGAGAGCTTCACCAGAAGCAGCTTAAGGACATGCGCCTTGCTGCCCCGTGTGCATGCATGGCTGGGCACCTCCTTTCTTTGCCAAGGCAATGCTCTTGCTTGCCCCAATGCCGAGAGAAAACCCGTTGTGGAAGGAGGGAGGGAAGGCACGGCCACCTCCTGAATCCCTGCGCAATGCTCTGTTGGTACCACCGAGAAGATGTGGATCTATATACCACCACCAGGGCTGGTGCCACTGTGTGCTGTCAGGACCCCGTGACATTTCCCACTGTGAGGATGTCCTTCCCAATTTTTTGTGACTTTGCTAGACTCCAGTGCTTTGAGTCAGGATATTCTAGGCGACACAAACCATTCAGTGAATTCAGCAATGGAAAAATATATTTTCATATAAATTTAAAAATTCCAGTGACCTTTTCTTTGAGACATTGTAGCTATTAGGGGGTCTGAAATTTGATAACACTGACACTTGGAAGGCAGCCAAAATAATAATTCATGACTCAGTCAGCGCCAGCATTCCCATTTTTCAAGCTGCTTCCATGCTAATGAAGGGACCAATTGGTTTAAATTTTTTTTCCCAGAGTTCCAAATCGGTCACAGTAAGCGAACTTTATGAGAGGGAGAGAGAGTTTGGGATTTAACTTTGATGAATCTACTGGTCTGTCAACCTTTCTGTAATTTTTCTGCTTGAAATTTTAATAACTATTTCTAGTGATCACTAATTACTGATTTTCAGAATATGTAATGATATTCAGCCTGATTCCCATCTCAGTTCCCATCTCGGTTTGCATCAGTTTCATTGCTCTGGTCTCAGCGAATTTGCTCTTGCTTTATAGCAGGATAAGACCGCAATGCCTGGTGGAGAAAAGCTTTCTGGAAAGAGAAATGTGTTTTGGTAGAGGCGGTTCCATACCAGGAGGAACAGAGCAAACATACCTTCCAAGGCTATTCAGTAAACCCACAAATAAATGCAGGGGCATCCACGGAGGGTGGGGGTGGGATGAAAGATACTTTTAATCCAGAAGGGCTGAAAGAGTCGTTTTATCTCCCTGTCACTCATCAATACTTTAAAAATACATAAAATATAGAATAACTATAAGAATAATCCTCGCATTATTATGTCTCTTTCACATGCTTTGTGTATTTCAATCTTAAGTAGTCAAGCTTACGTTTTGGAAGTTATCAATCCAGAAAAGATTTGTACAGGATGTACTATAAGGATTATGGTTTAATCTAGTGAATAGTGATGCTATATTGGGAATAATACGTGAACGGCTGCATGTGTGTACTGGCATATTTATATTTGTTTCTCCGAATCACTTGTGTGTTGACATGGGCTTGCTGCATGATGTCCAGTGCAGAGATCTGGACACGTGAGGACACAGGGGCGAGGGGGCGGCGGGGAGGATGACCTAGCTGCTGTAAAGCCAGTTTAGGAACGGAACGGAGAATTAGAGCCAAAAATTTAACCCTTGAAATTTTTGGTCATTCAATTCACATGCCATACCATCCCTAAAACACCCGTGTGCTAGGGAACAGGATCGTTTTGAGGGTGAATGTTGTACGTAAACATACCCAGCAGCGGTACAGTAGCTCTCAGCTGCAGCCACACTTTGAAAAGAGATCCCAGTGCCTGCTCTGTATTAATGTTTTCCGTAACGAATAAACCCATTTTCCGATGAACAGGCCGGGTTTCTTTCCAAAGTCAGCTGAATTTAACAGGACCCTTCTCCATCTCGCTCTCCCTCTACCTCTCTCTTTTCTCAGCGATGGTCTGGGTGGTCTGGGGCTACCGGGGCTGTGTGCACCACGCGTGTGGCCTGCGCTTCCCCCTGCTTTTTCACCTCTCTCTTAAGCTCGCCTTCGAGGAGAGGGCAGGCCCATAGCCCACAGCACAGAGCCTGCCGACCGGCAGCCCTCGGCGTTGGCAAATTTCGTTCAAATCGTGCAAGCTCCAGCCGAGAGGCTGCTGCTCGCCAGCTCTCCCGGGCTGGGGTCGAGGGTCCTGCTAACCGAGCAGCACATCGCCTGGGAAGCCCAGCGGGCAAAGTGAGGCGCCTCTGACGAAGAGAGCTGCCTGCTGTGAAAAATGGTCCCCCCAATAATCGCTTCCTTAGAAAAAGAAAAGAAAGAAAAAAAACCCTGCAAGGCTGAGCTGTAGCTTCCGATTTAGGGAGAAACAGTGTGAGCTAAAGCTTGAACCCAGCAGTTTGGTAAGTTCTTGGTAGAGAAGATAAAGGCTGCTGCACTGGGTCAGACCAGCTAACCTTGTAGTCTGCTTAAAACAGTAATGACCGCACCTGCGTGCTTAGGGCAAGTACGCGCAGATCTTTTTTGCTGGATTCCCTGTACGGCAATGCAAAGACTTGGTTTTCAGGAGATAGATCGAATCTTTGCTCTGCATTGTCCCAGTCAACTCTTCCGTGAGTTTGTCTTGCCGCTTTCCAAACCTTTCAAGAGCTTTGACGCACCACAGAGACAAATTCTGCAGTTTAAATGGGATTGTTTGCAAGCACGTGATCACATCTGGGATAATCCCAGTGTCAGTAGGATGTGCAATCATGTTACCCACTGTGTAATCAAAGCAAAACAGTGCACGCTGAATTTTCCAGATATAGCATTTGCCTTGGGGTTGTTGCTACAGTAAAATAATGGGAGGGTTTGGGGCTTCTGGAAGTGCAAAATGACCTACTGTGGGTGGCTGGTTTTTGTTTTTTTTTTCCCCCTGGTATTCTTGTGGCTTCCCGCTGGGGACTTGCAGTCCCTTTTTGTAGTTGTGATTCCCTCTGAAACAGGAGGAAATTCCCACAAAAGCGCCTGAACGACTATGGTGTGTTAGGTACCTGGGCAGCCTGGCACCCGCTGGGGTACAGCGGGGTGGGAGGTGAGCAGGAAGGAGAAGAGCGCTACGGGACTGAGCCGTGCAAGGGGAGATGCACAACCTGACCTCTGGGGTGGCTCTGCCCACGCCTCCTCCGTCTCATGAGCAAAATAGACCAAAAGGACTTTCAAGCTCAAAGAAGCAGGTCTCAATAGAATATAAACTGGAATAAATCTTTCCAAAGAGAACTCAAAGAGACCAGCTGAGAGAGGACAGAAATAGAAAGGGTTTATGAATGAATCTCCCCTCACCCGCGGTGTCTCTGCAGGCGGGTTCCTGTTTCCTGGATCAGTTTCAGGTTGCTCAGGGGCTTTCTGGGTTGCAATAAGCTCTGTGCAGTCCCCTCTTCACCTGCAGAATCCTTTTCTTTGCATCCGCTTGGACGCCTGCTGATGCCTGTCGCCTCTCTCAGCCCCCTTTTTGCTATGATTTTGTCAGGCCAATACTTCTCTCTTCCTCTCCCAGTTGTGCCCTCAGCTCTCCCTTCTGCCCACCCCACTTTTCAGCCTTGGAGATTTCCCACCCCTGAGCAGGTCCAGCTCCCGCACCAGAGGTGCTCCTGCCACTGGTGGCACCAAGGTACCCTGTGCCCGAATTCGCTGCCTGGCTGAGCTGTTCTTGACACCGGCAGCCACAGCTTGTGCCGAGGTGCCGTGGGTGAAGGGCCGGGTGCCAGAGGTGCGGGGGATGTCACCTGTGCTTGGGCTCACAGCAAGCCCTGGAGCCACCACCTCTGCTGGGCAGAGATGGCGTTGCCCTCGTCCCTGAACTCTGCAAGCACTGAGGGCACCAGGCTAACGAGCATGCTTGTCAGAGTATGGTCTCTGCAACACTGACAGTGCAGCAATTACTGGAAACCTCAGCCACGTGTTTGCTTTTGGAAAGGGCTTTTCAGGAATTTATTATCTCTGCAGCATGGTGCAGCCATCTTCTTAAAATTAGGCTCTTTATTTAGAGGGGTCTTTAAAAACATGCGATACACTCACAGTCAGGCTGGGGTTTTATTCTTGATACTCTTCTGTAGGTTGGCTGGTTGGCTTTTTTTTTTTCTCTTTGTAGATTTAAGCTTGCAGTTTGGGGAGACTTGTGGCCTTGAAAACTAGTCAAACTTTCTCCTGCGGAGAATCAAGGGCAGTAAGACTGTTGTTGCGGTGTCTATTGAGGCACTGACCCAAAGGTAACAGTGAATAATATCCCTAAAAGAAAGAAAGCTGGAAAATGAAAACTGTATTTTTTTTTAATTCCTCATTAGTGATTCTACATAAGGGATATAAACCAATTCGGATAAGCTCCCCTACAAATGTCAGGAGGAGCAAACAAGCCATCATTCATGACGACGAATGGTTGCTACCTAGCAGGCTGCTATCACACTGAGCCAAGGAAAAATGGCCTGCTGTCATGCCTCGTTTCTTGACTACTGCAGCCTGATGGCCTGGCTCGGCTCTCAAAGCAAGAACAGGAGTCCCATTCCTGGTGCTCTTGGAGGTGCTGCACACTTGCTGGGGCCATCAGGGCTCAATGGGGCTCTCTGGGAGGGACCACCAGGCAAATCCCTGCTCAGGCAAGGAAGGGGCAGGGCACAAACCTTAGGCAAAAACGGCCCCCAGCAACAGTGTACGCGTGAGACAGCTCCAGACAAAGCTGACCTATGCTTAGAGGACAAGGCAAACTGCGCTGAGCCCTGCTGTGGGGTGACTGCCACAAGCCATTTCTGCTCTCTGTGTGTCTGCTCCCATATGCCGCTGGGGTTTAAAAGGAGGATCGTTGTCTAGATACTTTCTTAAGGCATGGGGGGGAAAAAGCACACCTCTGCACTTCTGTGACCTGGCAGGAGTTCTTGTAGCAATGAAGGCTATTCAATGGGATGCAAGTGTCTCACACTGTCACACGCTTTGGCTAAAACATACCTCTCCAGCAAGAGCTGGAGCATGGTATCTAGCAGGAATTGGAAACGGGAGTTCTGGCAGAGCTGATCATACTGGCCCCCCTTCTGCTCATTTGTTCCCTGAGCTTACTGGAAGTGAGAGCTCTGTCTTGGCTCTAGTTGTGAATTAAGACAATTTTGGAAACAATTCTACCTCTAATGACACCTACCATTCATCTACCCTTTTTGCCTAGGGTCTATCTGACAAGCAGAGAACTTGTTCCTCAAAGTTTTGAGTGTGATGGCTGGCTTTGAGCACTAAAAAGCAAAAAAGGATCCCATGCAGGCCAATACAGGCAGGTGCCAGCAGGAAACGTAACCTAAGGAAGCCATGCTTGGAAATTTGCTTTGAATGGAGGGGAGAAGAGGAGGTGGAATTTTAGGTAATGTCACTAGATATTGCTATTCAGCAAACTACAGGGACCTCAGAGGTACCTTCCCTCTCTGTGCAGCAAAAGGAATCTGGATTGTCATAAATGCTGTTTTCAGCTGGTTGGCTGCAGAAGATGAATTCAGAGTTGATTAGGTTATGAGACAGTATGGTTAGGAAACAGACTTCTTGGAGCCACTTCATGGAGCCTGTCCTAGATTTGTGTACGGTAGATGTGATTTCAGGCCTTGGCAAGAGTAAAGAGTGATTGTTTGTGTGAAGAGAAAAGAGTGAGTCCCTCTGTGCAAGCAGGGACTGCTTTTTTTCTTTACGTTTTTCTTCTTTATATTGGTTCCTCTCACAGGGAAATAGTCCAGGCCTCACTTTTTCGCACCTGTCATGGTGAGTACTTGTAAAACATTCCCGTGAGTCCAGCAGTAACGTTGTACAATATCATGTCTTCTTTAGACCTTAATATCCATATTCCCCTCAGTGTGGCATTCTTTTTTCCTTCCCCAGGGAGCATGGTGCGTGAAGTCCCATAAGGTTGGGACCTTGCCCAGCACCCTGTGCTGTTGTGGTGCTGCAAGGTAACGCTCTCCTTGGCACCACCAGGAAATATTCCCCAGTTGCATGACTTCCTGCAGTGCTGGGGAACACAGGTAGGATCTGGAGAAGGTGCCTCCTTAGACAGGCAATAGCAGTTTGTTTCCACTTTGAACCATTACCCTCATCATAACTCTGTTTGTTCCTGCTTCTGATAAAGTTAAATTCAGAAAAGTTCTGCCCGACCTACACTTAGCCCGCAGGCTGCTGCTCCTGCCTCAGATCTGTGTCTGTCTGAAAATTTGTCCGTCTGGTTTCCCTCCCCGTCTGTCAGCTAATAGAGATTACTGACTGCCAGCAGCGCTGGCTCGAATGTCCTGAACAACATTTCCACTGCTGGAGTTGGTGCATGGTGCACCTGCTGGGATGGCAACAAGGAGAAAGAGCCCGTGCAACACCCTGTGCAGAGAGAGGAACGCGTCCTTCAGTTAGCCTCAAACTAAAATATGTCCCACACCAGACCAGATAGCTGTCCAGGACACTACACTTCCCCTGTAAATGTGCCCATATAGCTCAGGTGATGCTGAACAACCTGTGCTGGACTGGAAGTGTCCCTGGTATGGGCTCCTTATTAAACTACTATTGTATGGCATGAAGGAGGAAGCTGTAGTTTAGCCCATATACAGAGGATTTTCTGTCACTGCCCTGAGGAGAGAAGCACCTTTTTTTACATAGTGTAAGATATACACCCCAGGTTACTCCAGCTGGCTTTTAAAGACACCATGACCGCAGTATGCAAGACCACGAGTCTGGAACGAGTCATTACCGCTTTGAGCTGATGAACTTCTAGCATCCGTGGTGTGTGCAGAGGTGGAGGGGAGCAAAGCATTGTTGCAGGTGCATATGTCCATTTAGATGACCTGTTTCCTACTCTGAATCACCAAAAGGGAGAAGATAAATCTAATTCTTTGGAACGGACAACCGTGACGTAAAGGAGGTAAAGAGCTTAAAAAATGCTGTCTGTTGAAAGGAAATATTTCATGCGGGAACATGAAAACCCAGCTGTAGATCCAGCATAGCATCCCCCCCAAAGTGGGTTTTATGTAGCTCTTTCCTCCTCCTAACTGACTTTGAAAATGCATAGTCCCGTTTCTAATGGTAAAAAGCCCTCCACACTACTCCAGCCCTCAATTATTGCATGAAGATAACAGCAAAAAAGGAAAATGCCACAGTGAGTTTGGAGGAAGACCTTTTGAGCTGAGATTTAAGATTAGCCTCTGCTAACCCTGGAATGACCCAGTGAAATTTACCTAAAATTGGCTGGGGGGTTTCTTTGTTCTTTCATTCAAGTCGAGGACTGTGAGCTCCTGCCATGAATGTGAGGGACTTCGGTTGGGACTGCTGAACTCTTCTCTCTTCCAGCTCCATGCGATATCTAATATTTCAAAGCAGAAAGCTTCTTGTCCTGCCTGAGTGGCTGTTGCCTGCTGCCAGGAGAACCACAACTAGCTGGTCCTGCCACTCGTGCTCACGTGGCATCTCTACCCAGTGCTAGGGAGCTTCATTTTTAGGGGCCAGCTTTCCCCTCTGGGGAGAGCATCTGGTCTCCTACAGACTTTCAGAAAGATTGTAGGAAATTTAAAACATTGGGTCCTCTGTCAAATGGGGTTGAAGCTGTCCAAAAGTTTGAAAGTTATTCTCTCTCTTCCTTCTTCCCTCCTGGGCAGTGAGACTGCATGGGAAAAGAGCCTACGCCACTGATTGCAGGAATGGTAAGATGGAGAAAGAGATGTTCAGCAGTTTGTTGTATTGACAGCTAAAGGTGGCCAAACCTGTTCTTCTGGATTGGTTTTTGCATGTATATGAATGAAATGCCATTAAAGATACTGAGTTGTCATATAAAATCCTCTTTGTGATGAAAAGGGGATCCTGGCTTGGATCACTGTGTTAAAATTTTCCCTGGGTCAGATCATCAGTTCTGCAAAAGCATGTTGCAGAGGCATCAGTCAAGACAATCGTCAGGGTGTGCCTCCAGATTTTGCTCTGTGCACGCTCTTGTGATTCCTAACCTCATCTCAGGGCAGGCTCCTTCAACCGCAGTGCATGGTAAAGGTGTGATGGATGAAGAGGACAGCACTATTGTAATGTCTAATGAAAAGGTGCAAATGCAGTGCTGGTAGCTCTGAAGACTGCCCGCAGTCTCCAGTTATTGCATCCTGGATGGTTCTAGGAATAACATGCCATTACTAATTTGTAGTAACACATAGCTTCTAATTTATTGAAATGGTTTGGAGGTTTTCTTCTGTTTAAAATGAATGGAAAAACTACATAATTAATCTGCTTGCAGCTCATGTTGTATCAGAGATGGCTTTGAGTTTAGAAGGATATTGACTCCTCCAAAGTGTCAAAGCACGTACTCTAGCGCTTAGGGAGGATGCTTGGCTAAATCCAGTCTGCTTTTCTCTCTGATAGTCTGGCCAAGAGGAAACGCGTGGTCTTTACACCAGAGATGAGATTTGTTACGCCGAATGGGTGCAATAGAGAGTGGAACTGCCAGGGACTTACCACATCAATTATCTGCAGCAAAGAAAGCTGAAGCTCAACTACCAGAGGTTGGGAGTCGTTCACCACAGGTCGTTCAAGACGACTGTAGTTTCTCAGCAGATCTCTGTACAAGCGTCTCTGGCCTTCACCCTGCTGAGAGACTAAGGGAAAAGAAAGATGGTAAACATCTGTCATTCAGATGGTCACACAGTCCATGTTGTTTGTTTGCCTGAAAAAATGTCTCTGAATGTCTTTTTAACTTGAAACCGGTTTCCTGAAAAGTAAGGATTAGTAATTCTGCCCATAGGGGTGCTGACAGAGCTTTTCTGTCGTGCGTCAGCCACACAGAAAAACTGGACTCAACTGGGAACCCTCCTGCTGATGGTGCAGGGAGACCAGGCTCTGAAGCCAAAGGGCACCTTCTTGGAAAGCGGCCAGAGGGCTCTTATTTGCTGCTTCCAGAAACCAGCTGCCACGGAGCCGGAGCTGGTGTCATTACCTGAACATACCCTGTGTTTACCTAGCATCACTGACAGGTCCTGTTAGTACCTGGAGCCCTTCTCCGTGCATGTTCAGGAAGCAAGGGTTTGTCCCCAAAATGGGTGCAGGTGCAGATGCTCTGGGCTGTGACTACCCGGGCTCTACCTAAGAGCTGCACCAAACGGGGTGAGGCTCAGAGGCTGCATGTTCGCTGAGGCCAAATTCATCCTGCCAGCACGAGTGTGTACTCCCTGAGTTGTCCCTGCCAAGGAATCTGCACTTTGTATTATTATTACTTTGGAACAAAGCTTTTTTCTTTTTTTTTTTTTTTCTTATGCGCTGCAGCTCCTAGAGTCTTGTGTGTGACTTTTTTGTAACACGTGAGCAGAGCTTTTCACAGTGACCCTGGGACTCTTCTAACAGTGGTGAGATGAATAGCTTTTGACAATCCACACAAACTGTAACAACCAGTTCCTCCTTCCCCGGTCTCCTGATGTGCTCAGCGAACCCTGCAAGCCTGGGGCAGGCTGCTCTCCACCACAGCAACGACGCCTTTTAAAATTAATAATATCATTCAGTTTATAAATGTCTTTAATTAGTGTTCCCTTCAGTGTTCCTGATGCTGGAGGGATCTTTGTGGCTTTCCAGTATGACGGTGCCTAGTTAGCAAGGAGGGAGGGTATTTTTATTTATTTTGGTGAGTTATACCAACATGTCATCTTCATGGGCCTTTTATGCCTTTGAATAATATATTATATGGTCATGGAGAACCAGAGAAGCAGATGTAACAGAGCTGCTCCAACATTTTCACTCTCTTTGAAGACAAGCCCTGGCCACAGTTTCTCTACTCCACCAGCTCTGGCAAACTTCCCTGCTAGGAAATTATTTAGATCCTCTGTTATAATTTTAGTATGTAACCCCCTGCCTCCCTTGCAAGGTCCTTGTGTGGGAAGGAGACCGGTGAAGATCACATCACATTTTCCTTTGGAAAGAGGGCCCATGCTCCGAGCCAACGCGCTGCCCTCTCTCTCCCTGCACCATGTCACGTTGCTGTGCTTCAGGGAAAGGATGACCACCTGCACCATGCCTCATCCTTAGCACTCATGTCGTGTTCACCTTTAACCTCCCTTTGAAACAGTCTACCTCAGCTTTTACTATCAAAACGTGCCCTTTGCCAGGCTCTTCAGGTCGCCGCTGCAGCTGGTACCATCGCTGACGATGTGCAGTAAACCATCCACCCCAGGGGGCTGACGGGGGAGATTTGGGCACAACCGTTTGCTGTGTACCCCGGGCAGCTGACTTTAGGTTGCCAAGTCAGTCTCCCAAAAGCAATGCCAGACTTACCTGCCTAGGTCTGTTGTGAGAGAGTCTTTACCTGCAAATAACTGCTGGTGGGCATTAGCAAGCAATGCTTGCTTGATGCAGGCCCCTGAGGAGCAGAGAGCCTCTTATGACCCACAGCTTCAGCCAGTGCCCCCCTTATTGCTGAATTAGCTTTGAATCAGCAGGAAAAAAAAAACTATATCTCATTAAAAATTCAGGGAAGAGGAGTGGATGCTGTTTCTCTTAACTTTAGTAAGGCTTTTGACAGCGTCTGCCGTAACATCCTCATTGACAAACAGATGAAGTATGGACAGTGGTGAGGTGGAATGAAAACTGGCTAACTCCCAAGCTCAGAGGGTTGTGAGCAGCAGCACAAAGCCCAGCTGGAGGCCAGTCACTAGTGGTGTCCCCCAGGGGCTGATACTAGAGGCAATACTGTTTAACGTCTTAATCAGTGATCTGGATGATGGGACGGAGGGCACCCTCAGCATATTTGCAGATGGCACAAAACCCAGAGGAGTGGCTGGTACGCCAGAGGGCTGTGCTGCCGTTCAGAGGGACCTCAGCTGGCTGGAGAGATGGGCAGAGAGGAACCTCATGCGGTTCAGCAAAGGGAAGTGCAGAGTCCTGCACCTGGGGAGAAATCACCCCAGGCACCAGTACTTGCTGGGGGCCCCCCTGGGAGTCCCGGTGGGAAAACAAGTTGAATATGCACCAGCAATGTGCAGTCATGGCAAAGAAGGTCTATGGCATCCTGGGCTGCATTAGGCAGAGCATTGCCGGCGGGTCAAGGGAGGTGATCCTTCTCCTCTACTCAGCACTGGTGAGGCCGTATCTGGAGTACTGTGTCCAGTGCTGGTCTCCTCAGCGCAGGAGAGATACGGACATAGCAGAGCAAGCACAGTGACAGGCCATGAAAATGGTGAAGAGACTGGAGCATCTGTCATATGAGGAGAGGCTGAAAGAGCTGGGACTGTTCAGGCTGGCGAAGAGAAGGCTAGGGGGGAACTTATTCATGTGTATAAATACCTGATGGGGAATATAAAGAAGATGGAACAAGGCTCTTCTCAGTGATGCTTGTGACAAGA
This sequence comes from Apteryx mantelli, assembly GCF_036417845.1. Classification (NCBI taxonomy): domain Eukaryota; kingdom Metazoa; phylum Chordata; class Aves; order Apterygiformes; family Apterygidae; genus Apteryx; species Apteryx mantelli. Next base: position 10,008,108 of record NC_090020.1, read on the forward strand.
GACAATGGGCATGAATCAAAACACAAGAAATTCCATTTAAACGTAGGGAAAAGAAAGCTTTTTTATCGTAGGTGTGATCAAACACTGAAACAGGTTGTCCAGAGAGGTTCTGTGGTCTCCATCCCTGGAGATATTCAAAATCCAACTGGGCACAGCCCTGGGCAACCTGCTCGTGCTGCCTCTGCTTGGAGCATGGCGTTTGGACTAGGCAATCTCTGGAAGAGCCTTGGATTGCCTTCCAACCTCAGCCAATCTGTGGTTATGTAAAAATTTTCTTTTGATGGTGTCTCCTAGCCTTATGCCATGGGAGTCGCCTCAGTTCTGGTGCTTCTGCACATTGGAGTTCCTGGCCTTGCAGTGGAGGGATTCATCAGCGTTGGCTTACTGAAGTCTGACAAGTTGCACGTAAAGAGAAATTGAAAGAGAGAAGATGAAGAACTAGAGTGACCCCTGGCAAAACATCATCGGGGTGGAAACCCAATCCTGTAACCTTCTACCTAAAATAAAGAAATAACTGACTGTTAATACAGATCTTTTTCTTGGATAATGCTTGTGAACATCACAGCAGCGAAGGCCATTCAGTAGGAACAAATCTAGTCTGATCAAGGCTTCTACCTACTGTTATCTTTCTCTGGGCAAAGGTGGTGATTGTTGCTGTACTCCTTTTGGACACCTGGTAGCATAAGGTGCATGAGCCTGCTGATGGCAGAGAGAGCCTGGGGAAGGAGCTGTGCTCGGAATAACACATGGCCGGCATGGCTGCAGTGGTGCCAAGGCAGAGGGCATCCTCAGAGAGTTTGCTTATAGTAAGTCTAAGAGGTAATGAGCATGTGCAAAAGTGGCCTCCTGTCACAGAGTGAGGTGAGCTCTGTTTCTAGTGGGAAGAATAGCAAGTATTGACAGACTCTGCAGTAATGTGCTTTGGATGCTAAAGGGCTCTCTACTTTTGTGGAAAGGGCATCAAAGCCATCTGTGGCTCGGAGCTGAAATCAAAAAAAAAAAAAGAAAAAAAAGAAGCTGGACATGAAGCACAGATTTCATTTCTAGCAGAAAATGTAGCAAACATCTAGAAAAAGGGCTGCTCCATCTTGGTGTCCTCACATCAGGGCTGCTGGATGTCTTTCTTGAGAATTTGCTTAAACCAAAAAGCTGCTGGACTAGCTATGGGGTGATTAGGTGACATGCAATGGCCTGAGATAGGCAGCGCATCAGGTCCCTCCAGCTTTACTCTCTGATTAACCTGAGTGGTGGATCCCCTAAACTGCTCCTACAGTTTGCAGACAACTGGAAGGCACAAGGCCAATTAATTAATCCATGGCAGGAATGGGGTCCCCAGACAGCTGTGTGAAGAGCTTTATCAACAGTAGAGGTAGTCATGGAGCAGACTGATTTCTTAGGTACCTCTTCGAATCTCTTCTCTCTCTCCCGCAAAGAAGTCTGCAAGAAGCCCACACTGTGATGCCCACTGTTTGAGCGACATGATCGATAAACTGCTCTCAAAATCTCTTGGGCACACGTGCTATTATTGAATTGTGTCTTTCTTTCTAGCACGGAGTTGATGTGAGTAGCACAGCAAGGTAACCTCCTAGGAACTGTTTCTCTATTGCAGTATGCTACTTTCTCCTCTCTACCAGGTAAATTTTGGCCCCTCCAAATGTATTACTGTGAGACCAGGGAACTTCGCAGGGAGGATGCTGCTGTGGCCTCTGCTGGATCAGGGAGTCCTGTGATAGGGAAGATGAACTTGTAACAAGGAAGCAGGAGGTGGCAGCTTCCCTGTGGGCTTATTTCTGAGGTGCAGATCTCCTGCTTTACACGCCTGTGAATAGCTGTCCTTCTCCTCCTTCATTCCCCTGCATCATGCCTGTCTTGAATTATTTGGGCAGAAAAGAAAGCAAGCCACCTTGCTGTTAGCTTACAGTCTGGGCTGTCTCTCCTTCCACATGCCTGGTCTGCACAGGGGATTTCATCATCTTCGTCAAATGCGGACATGCTGCAATGTCCAGCCAGGGTTAGGCAAAGAGAGGAAGAGTTAAACATGGGATCTTTGTGTCTTAAAAAAAATCAGCAGAGCTTTGGTAGCTGAGCTGCAGAGACCTCCTTAGAGCAAACCTGGAAGCAGGTTAATACTTGCATCCAGCTGTTTGGGTAAAGTGTGGATCAGTAACTAGAAGGAGAGAGGTGTCTCTGATGGGGCTTGCACAGGTAGTTTTTCACAGTGACTTTGAGCCTTCGTGCTGTCTATGAAGGGTTTTGAATTCTCTGAGACAGTGCAGTTTAATTAGGTCAAGCTGGAGCTGGCTGATGTCAGCTCCAAGTCAGCAGCTGGGCATGCCCAAGCTCAAGTCTGGACCAAACTCCCCATGCCCTGACGCCAGTGATGGTGAGGAGAGCTGTCTCAATTGGCCTGCATGCTTTGTGGCTTGCTTAGGCATGATGATCTTGATGCGACTCAGATATCTGATCTGGCGGCACAGCTGAAAATCAATTTTGGGGCGGTTTTTTTTTGTTGGTTTGTTTTTTGTTTTTTGTTTTTTTTTTTTAATAAAAACCTCCCTGGGCCCTGGGGCAAAAGTCCAGTTCTTGCCAGCTTCCCAGTTTCGTTCCAGAAGTGGTCTGCTCCTTGACTGAGCGTCACTGGTGTGGCTCACAAAATGGCTTGCTGCACACAAGTATTTATTAAATAAGGAAACGTCACCAGGGGGTTGGGTGGAAGGGCATGGATTCCCAAGATGTTCTGAGCAACATTAACTGTACTTATTGATCATTCCTTCTCTTGTTCATGGTGTTCCTCAGTTCCTGTGATATCATTGCTGTGGTACTTATTCACTCCCCTTGCACTTTGTGCAGATACTCCACCACATCTGCATACTTTGTTTCTCTCTCTGTACTGTTCTTTTGCCACATTCCTGCTGCTCTTTTCTTTTTTATTACTGTTTCCTAAAGGAAATTGAGGGGAATTCTGGCCTTTTCTGAAAACCAGTGTCCTTATACTCATAGATCTTATTATGTTTCGTTGTATAATGAATGCCTGCAATCTCAGTATGACTGGAACATTTACACAGCAAAAAAGCATGAGGAAAACCTTTGGGTATCATCAGAGCTGTCTAACTCCTAGAACCTCATATATTTTCCTAAAAACCTGCAGACTTTTATGAGGTAACTAACCCTCTATTATTTACCTCTGCTTAGCTTATCACTGAACTCTTACAGGGATTTTAGTTATTTCTTCGGGAATGCATGTGGAATGGTCACAGAGAGATAAACAGCATATGCAATAATCAATTATGGGGGGAAGTAACAGGGGTAATATCACTGAAAATGCAGGTTATTTCACAGGCAACTTCATCAGCATTAATAGTTGAAATTGCAGTATCTCTTACCAAAACGTGGTGTGCTTTACTGCTTTGGTAGCTATAAGAAAGCATTCACCTTAGTTTGTGTATTTTGCAGATTTCGGAGAACGTAAAGCATCTCACTGCCATATGTCACTTAATCCCCAAAGACACAGATGTGTCCCATCTGCTTTTGTTCTTACGTGCAGGGTTGTTGCTTTTGTCTGGGGCTGCAAATGCATTATTTCTTTCAGCGTCCTTGGCTTTAAAACGTATGCCATCACACTAGGTGAAGAGTACTCGCACGGGAACCAAGGGCACGGCAACAGCTGCCTCAAGCCTCCGTGTGTGTGGTGCATGTTTGTGTGTTTGGGTATTTGAATACTTCTCCCATTTAAAACCTCTTTTTAATCTACTTCCGTTCTGCATAATCTTCGATTCTAATCTTTGGTTCTCACTGTGCAGATTGTTTCTGCGTCTTACGCTCAAAACTCATTAGGTACCCAGAGAAATCTAAGAAATGCCATATTTTCCTAGGCAAATTGTATCTAATCTTCCTGATATTGGCCATTTCTGTTTGATTATACCAGTTAAAGGACTCCTAGTAGAAATGGGTATTAAAGGGTATGTGACAAAAGGTTTCAACTCAGAGACTTGAGGCACATGACAACGTGCTAAGAAGAGAATGTAGGCCATTACATAGTGAAAGAACGGATTATTTTTTCAGTGGTTCCTGCTGGCTTGGTGCAGGTGTTTTAAAGACAAGGATATGTGTGTGAGGTGAAGAGACGTGTGTTAGGCTATTACTAACATTGGCATACCTCTCCAATATAGAGTAGTTATCTAAACTGCTTCATTGCTCTGGAACAGAATCGGAAAGGGAAAAAACCTGTATTGTTAGTGTACTGCTTTTTTTCATTAGCTCCGTACAATACGAGTGTAAGTGCTACAGTACTAGACGTAGAGCAGCATGGGAGCAGCAGATGGAGGAGCAGAGGAGCGGAGGGGGACTCACCTAGCTGAGACACGTCACAGCAACCCTTGCCAGCTATGCTGGGATTTTGCGGGGAGGAGCAGTAAATGAAATGGCACAGACCATAAAATCAAACGCAGTTCTCCTAGGTAATATACTTTCGTCACAGACTTGCCTTTACTAGGCAGAAAAAACCATTCCTTTTTTCACAAGTCGCAGGTGAGGGACCTTGCCTCAAAACCCTTGCCTCAACGTGATGTTCCTGAGGCAGATGTGATAGCGTTGAACAGCTCGGGGCGATGCAGATGTCAGGTCAGAGTGAAAATGCTCCAAACGGCCGTGTCGCAGAAACCAACCAGCCAGTGTGTCCAAAGGTGTTGCAGTGATCTTTCCCCCTCCTCTTCATGACAGTCAGCTGCAGCGGTGGTTGTCCTGGAGTTGGCTGCTTCCTGAAGGATGCATTTTTGTCTCTGGAAGGGCAGCCTTGTCCACCTGCAAGTTGTTCTGCACAGCCATCCTCAGCAGCAACAGTACTCAGAATGAAATGTTCTTCATTCGTCGGTGGCACCTTCCGCCCTCTCCGGCGTCACCTGAGCCCCAGCTGTTGCCCGTGGGCAAGGTGAGAGGGCTGGGAGATGTGAATAGACGCCTTCCCAAGACCTGAAATGGTTTCCTGCTCAGGGCGCAAAACTTACCTAAAACTCCCCTGGACCACATTCAGCCCTGTTTTAAGGAGCGCTGCTGAGCTTCTCCCGAGCCCGGCTTAACGCGCTGTTGGTCTGCGTGGCAGGTGCTGTGCTGCTGGCTGGCTGGTGCCAATCCGGAGGTTTTGGGCAGCACAAGTGACTGCAATCAAGGGACTTCTCTAAGAAGTCTGCGGCTGTAGTAGTCTAGGTCTTCAATGACAAGGGGAAGTCTAAATACAGGCGTGAAAATTCCCAGCAGGGAGTCTGAATTTATTTCACTCTGAAAATGGAAGCTGCTTTTCAGATGGTCTTGATGAGTGAAATCGCTGGCTCGGAGCAAATTAGACTTGTGGCCAGTCAAACAAGTGTCTGCAGATACCTGACGCAGGGCACTCACAATTGTGAGAAGTGCTTTGTTTTGGCTGATTCAGCGCAGATTAGCTTATGTGCATATCTAGTGGCTGAATATTAGCTGTATCATGAAGTAAGGGCTGTTTTTCCCCCAGTTTCTGAATGTCACGGGGTCTTAATAACGCCTGAGTGTTTGTTAGTTTTGATCTGCCCCTGTTTTCAGGATGCCAGAAGCAACTACCTCTTCTTCAGGTACAAGCCTGGAGTCCTGGTTTTGCTGGAATCTGCGGGGGTATGAAACATATGGCTTTCCTTGCTGTACTCTGCCAGGCAAACCGGTATTGACTGACTGACTCTGATCCTCACCAAGAGGAGCAATGAAGCACAGTGAAAATAAGGCACTTTCAGGCAATGGGAGAACTTGATTTGGACTTGACTTTAGCCTCTTGGGATCAAACCTTTGGTAACTCCAGTATAACAGTCTGAAATTATGCCAGTGCAAACAAAACAAAATTGGTGTCCCAAGTGTCCAGGTGGAGTAAAACTGTCATCTTGTGATTCAGGAACAGATGTCTGCACGTGTGAGACATTTGCTGCTGTAAGAGATCCGAATGAGCCTGAAAAGTGAAAAATGGCCCCATGCTGTCTGGCCTGCTCTCTTGCATGCCCTCCTGTCCCCGAAAGGCTGGTGTCATTACTGGCTGGCAGTCAGCTTGGCCCTTGAACAAAACGCTGCTGCAGAGGGTATGCTGCAGGGTAGCTGCTTGGCTTCCTTAGAAAGGCATGTCTTTTGCCTTGAAGCGACCGGCTGAAGGCAGAGTTGAAGGATAGAACGGGAGAAAACCTCATTTGGTGCAGAAATATAAATCCTGAGCTTTGAAAGCCTGCTGGAAGAACCTAGCTGTAATTCCCATCGACACAGATATTCCGGGTACCTTGCATACGTTGACCAAGTTCTTTAGACTGGAGTTGCCATTAATTAGCATGTGTGAGATACTTTAACTTTGTGTTGTGGTATCAGCTGGAAGGTCCCACTGGGGGTGAGAGCCCCCTTGGGCTAAACCTCGTACAGCTGCTTGGTGGGAAGGTGTTGCCAACTGAAACAGGGAAGAGCGACTGCATGGCAACTTAACCCATAGGGATGAGCCCAAGCACCAATATCAAGCCCATGGGAAAGCTCGGAAGGAGCCTGGACTGGGGAGGAGGGCAAGGGTCTGCTTCGCAGTTGTTTGTGAGGACCTTGAAGCTTTCAATAAGCAATCATGAAAGCACCATGAATAATGCTTTCTAGTCCTAGCCTTAGCTAGGGTGGACTACTGAAAATTTCCTGGATATCCTGTGGCTCCTTCAACCCCAAATCTGCTGCAGTGGAGTGAATCTGCAGCAGTGAGAGACGGCTTTAGCTGTGTGATTTGGCAAGCCCCTTCCTTTGTTTACAAGATGTGCTTTCCGGGATCCAAGGGCAAACCAGGCTTTTGTTTCTCTGAGAATTCATAGATACATTTTGACCTTGGAGAGGGTTTTTTTAATTAGCTTTCTATCTGGCTACAGTGGAACTGAGCCCTAGGAATACATGGATAGCCGTGACAGCTGTGCAGTGATTTGGCTCCTAGCATGTGTGTCTGGGCTGTGCACGTGCATGTGGACTCCTTCTGTCCCGCCTGGAGGAGCACCTTCAGGGTTGCCTAGGAGTCTCTGACTTCCTGAAATTCCTAGGCCCTTTTGTCGATGGTATGTGATGCCTGTACAAGAACGGGTCTAATTCAAAGTTGCTGCCTGTTTGCCAGCTCTGAAGCTCTCAACTTGAAACTCGGACAACTGCAAACCACCTAACAACTATTTCTTTCATTCTTTATTTCCTCTTCCTATTGTTCCAGCCGCTCCTCCTCAGGCTAGATTTGAGTGTGCTGATGACTTTTCTAAAGTGGCACGATATTCAGGGAGAAATAATCCGTCATCTGACATGCCATGTTTCACCACCCTGCAGGCTCAAGATGAGGAATTTCTTCTCCGAAAAGGGCACAAGATGGCTAAGAATTATGGAATGAATTTTCTGAAACTCAATATGAACCCCTACATTAGGCTGCTTCCCGCCTCACCCCAAACCTCCTGTCTCAGAGGAGAAGAAAACACTAAGCAGCAACCTCCTTTACGGACAACCTATATTCAGCCCCACTGAGCCCCCCCACTTCTGGAGTCATGTGTCCCACTGGGGCTCCTCAGGGCAGCACGAGGCAGACACTGTCTCGTGGAGTGAGTCTAGCTGAGGCCATGGAGACAAGCAGGGGCCTGGAGCACGGCATGTCCAAGGAGAGGCAGACAGAAACGCTTTTGGTTTTAGCCTGGGAACGAGAAGGTGAAGGGGAGCTCCCCTAGCTCTCTCCAGCTCCCGTGTGAGAGGGCACTGAGATGATGGAGCCAGACTCCTCCAGGAGGTGCACAGGGACAGCGCCAAACAGACACAAGTCACAACACGGGGCATTGCCAGGGGACCAATGGAGAATTTTTTTCTCAGGAGGGTGCTCACCTCCCGAGAGAAGGGTTCAGCAAGGCTGTAGCATCTCCATCCTTGGAGATCTTCTCATCTCACTGCACAAGGAGCAACCGAACTGAGTTGTCCCTGCTGTGAGCAGGGGGTTTGGACCAGGTGACCTCTGGAGATCCCTTCCAGCTGAATTATTCTACAAGTCTAGGTTTCTATATAGATGCGATCCTCTCTCACCCCAGCTGTGCTTTGCAATCTACCGCTTTATTTTCTCTCTTGATATGGTGGGGATCAAAGCGACCAGTGACTCTTTCCCACATAGTCTCAGCTGAACTTTAGGGAAGATGGTGTGCAGTCTTGTCAATCCCACCTGCAAACTGTGGCTTTAGGCTGTTATTTGAACAGCAGCAGACTTTCCAGCTGTCGCTGTGTTAGCCTCCGGCTATTAATAATTCCCATAATTCCCATGGCGAATTCAGCCAAAGGGAGTGGGCAGAGGTCCCTCTTGTCCTGGACAGTGGCATGGAAAGGAAGGCTTGACACCTCTCTCAGGGAACGAGGCGGGAAGGGTGAGCTCCTCACCATCCTCAAAGGGAAACGAGCTCTCCTTAAAATCTGTCCTTTCCTCTAAATCCTTTGTCCAAATCCAGCCTGCATTAAGGAGAGAAATGAGGACTGGTAACTGACCTGTCCTCACTCAACTTTCTGGAAGGTGAAAAGCACTGCAGACATCCATTTCAGTGCTCTGTGCACCACAACTCATAGCAGGTCATCCAGCTGACTACAGGTTATCTTTCCATTGCAAACTACTGGCTTAGTCATGAGCCCTGAGCGGGAAGACAATGTTATTTCCAGACACATCATCTGATTCTCACCTCTGACTTGTCATTTGCTGCTTTCCTCAATGCAGAAATTACTTGGTAAGCAGCACTTTTTCTGCAAGCCAGATTTGCTCAGGAGTGTACTCCAAACCAGCAACAACCTCCGTTCTACCTATTTTATTCCCATGGATATTACTCTTTCCTCTCTTCCTTAACCGGATTATACAGGGTCTCTGTGTAGTGAGCATCCTCTGGCAACCATGTTAGGAGCTGTGCAAATTGTTTAGAACTACTTTAAATGCATACTAGAGTTGGGGAGACATTATCTCTCTCTCTCTCTCTCTCTCCATGCTTATGACAAACAAGTAAAACTCTGTGCTAATCCTTGGTTCAGGATGTGCAGTGAAATTGAATGGATTTGGGGTACTTATGTCCCCTTGAAAACTACAGCCATCAGGCTTAGATGAGAATATTCCCTGCTGTGTGATTGAAGTAGCCACGCTCTCAGACTCTGGGAAGAGTCATTTCATCACGCAGGCACAAGAAGCAAACATGCTGTTCACCGTTCCCTCTGCACCATGGAGATATTAAGTGGAGATTATCTTTCTGTGCTTGGAGAAGTTTTCAGCTGCTGACAAAATCATGCAATATGCTACTGCCATCACTAACTCATCCTCTTCCCTCAAGTCTTCGGAGAGCAGACCAGAGGGAGAAAAAAAGGTCTGGAGCTGTCTTTAAAAACTGAATCTTGTACCTGAAATGGGAACTTCTGCTTTGAGACGGTCAGATGGCCCCCGTGCTGAGCCTGGGCTGAAGGCTCCTCAGACACTACCTGGCATTGTCCCAAACTCCATGCAAATGCTACTTTCTTGTGCACTGTTACCTTTGTGGACTCTCAAACTCAGAGCACTATTCCAATAGGCAACTATACCAATAGGTCCTGGTGAGGTTGGGGCCCAGGTGCTTTTCCTGGATCCTCTCACTCTTCCTAGCGAGATTTGGGAACAGTTAGCACAGAAAGATGTAGCCCAGATCACTGTCAGCTACTGCGCATGAAAAGAGCTCCAACTTTCTTGGAGCCTGGCGACTTCTCACGAACAGGACCTGGGCCAGTCCCAGAGTTACAGCTGTGCCTACTGCAATGCAAAGCAGTAAATGTACATATAAGATTAGTGAGTTAACATGAAGCCTTCTTCACTGAAATGAAAAGTCGATCTCAAGGGGCATGCATGTGCAGCAAGTTGCTGTAGCAGACAGTAACACACAGCAGATCATCTCAGGAGACTTGCCTAGGACTTTGCCTGCATGTCTTAAATGTGTTGACGTGTCCCTGCCCATGGGACCCTGTGTGTCTGTATGCCTGAGCAGGCAGCTAGCATTGCTTGCTGGAGTGACCAGACTCTGGTGTGCATGCCCTTAGAGGTTATAGCAATGGCTATAATGGGCATGGACAGTAATTTCCCCTCTCTGCAAGGTGCATGTGTGGCATCTTTTCAACCAGTACAGAAGAAAAGACCTACTTGTTCAGGCACAAACCTTTCTCATCTCTTTCTATTTTCGACTTTTTCCAGATCCTTTGCAATCTTTTAAACTCTGTGTCATCCCAGGAACGCAGAGGATCCGGGGAACTGGGGTGAGTGTGGCCTTCAGCCTTCACTTAAGGGTGTGAAAGACTCTCAGTGATCTGACTTTTACACCAGGTGCTTGCCTGGTAACCTGTATGAGGTTCAAAGGTAGAGCTCTTCCGCTGACCACCTAAATTCACATGACTTTACATGGCACTCCATTAAGGCACAGGACTTCTAGCGTGTGTCGGACTGGGTTTTTCCGAAGTAAACCAGTTTGCTCTACACAGTTCAGTGCAATTACATCAGTTCTACCGAGTTAAGGTCCAAAGTTTAAACTCCATATATTTAAATACCAGCCTTGATTCTTCCCTCTACAGAGACCTCTAAACCCAGGTCACCTCAGTCTAACTAGCTCACATTAAACAAATTGCAGCTTGGCAGCAGAATTGGGCTTTTTGAGACTGTCTTGCCAATGGTATTGCTGCTGCAAGAACAGCACCTGCTTGCATGGAAGTGAACCAAGGACAGTAGCGAAGATTTGCTCCTAGAGATGACCAGTTGTGCTCTAAGGTGATCACCAGGACTGGGCTAAGACCACAGAGATACAGGAAGCATGAAATGAGCGTGGAGTTCAACCCTGCGCTGTGAGTGAGCCAAAGACAAGCTGTTTTGCACAGGCTGAAGAAAACCAAGCCAGGCTGAGCGACTTCATCGCTTACGTCTGTAAGCTGGTTAGCTCGCTTGCAGCCTCCCCTGCTGTGGATGTGCCCCGTGCTGCTCAGCTCTTCCCTTCCCAGAGGGGTGGCAGCGGGGAAGCTCTGTCCTTCCCTTGGCTGTGCCTTGGCTGGGCTTTTGAAAGCCTCATGGCCAGAGGGTGGCTCTGCTGTTAGGCTGCACAGAGCAAGGAAACCAAGAGGTCTGAAGACCACACTGATGCTGCCTCTTGTGCTTGCACAGAAACCTGTCTGAACGAGCAGATGTGGGGGCAAAGGGGTGGTTGTTTTCACCATTCAAGGGTGCCGCAAATATAATTCTCAGATTTGCTGTCCAGTGCAGAGGGTGTTAGCCCATTGGGTAAATCGCTGGGCCTAAATACACTTGATTTGTGGCTCAACTTAATTCTTATTTCCCTGTGGCAAAGTGAAGGCTTGACTTTTTTTTTCTTTTTTTTTCTTTAAAACTAAAAGATGATGACAACAGGCCAGCCTACATTTCATGTCAGCTTTGGTCCTGTAGGTTAAGTTGGTGAGGAGTCTCGGTGCCAGGAAACCATGAGGAGGGGTCGTTTGCCACGACCGGCAGCCCAAGTTGGTGCTTGGCTGGAGCTGGTGTTAGGACGCATTTGGGAAGGAGGGCTGCAGCGCCCTAGCAAGAAGGGCATGTCTGCCAGGGCTCCCAGCGGTGGTGCAAGCGAAGCTGGGATGAGGCTGTCAAAGCAAAAAGTTGCAAAAGGACTGAAAAAAGTGATGCAGGGATTTTTTTTTTTTCTCTTCTGGCTTATTTCCTGTCCTTCCCCCCTGCTCTCCCCCCCCCCACCCCCAACTTTCCTGTCAAAAGGCCTTGGAGGAGGTTTTAGTAAGTAAGAAATTGTTATGAATTCTGTTGGAACAAGGCAGCAGCGTGCGAGAGTGATGTTAGTTACGACGGACTCGCTGTGACTTCCCCACGTGGGTGCAGTGGGTGATCCTGGGGGAGTTCATTCGCAGTGCCCTGTCAGAACGGCTCTGCTACGGATAACTTGCTAATAACATCTTTATTTTTTTCTCTTCTCATCCCTTGCCCAGTTCTTGGGGCTTTTCTTAAAAAAAAAAGAAAGAAAGAAAGAAAGAAAGAAAGAGAAAACCCTCTATCCCTATAGAAGGGGGCATGTACAGACCATCCTGATTAGAGATTCATTTTGCTCCGTGTTAGCAGCTGTCTGTAAAAGTGCATACTTTTACATATAAAGAGCTGGTAAAAGCACCTAATAACAAACTCTCTGAATTATTTATAAAAGCAGTTTGTGTCTTCACAAGCTGCTCAGAAAAACTGAGCGTTGGCCTTGATGAATTAGTGATTACACTGTATTTAAAAGGCAGTATTTTAACCACTCAAAGTGGCACTGCACACGAACTGAGTTACATCATAACTAGCTGCTATCAATCACCGGGCTGTTAGTTCAGCTCCTGGAGAAGCACAGAAATATCTTACAAAGAAAGAGAGCAAAGCTCTCGGTTAAGGGAAGTGGGGGAACACATCTCTGCAATACCTCTGCCACTTTAGGTAGCTGAAACGTGGGGGTATGGCGGTGAAAGGTGCAGATGTTTTGCAGATTCGTATAAGCTGATGAGGAATTATATGGGTGCAAGGGACACGTGTGGTCCAGTGCAACATCATGTAGACGTCAGCTTCCTGTGCCCCTGGGCTTCTGGAATATGTGGACCATGTTATACTCTCTGCTTTAAAGAGACAATCCTCATTTCCCTGTGCAGAAATCGTGCATGACAGGACATAGTCCTGCACATCTGGAATACTCAGTGTTAGAACTCAGAGTTGCTGAAGGCAAACGCGTTTCACATAAAAAGCTGACCTTTTTAGGGAGTAATAAAAGCACACTTTGTGTAGGATCCTGAATATCATTCAGGATTGTTGCAATTTCAGCTTCTCATTTAAAAATCCTTTATTAGCTTTACAAGCCTCCATGTTTCGGAAGGATAACACAGTCCCTGCTTTTGTTTGTAACACACTGGAACTTCGGGATGTACAGTTGGTCACACTGACAACTTAGACTACAAGACTACAATAATTTACATCATTTTGCATGTTTAAGTCTTACAGAATGATGCACAGAAAATAAACAGTTAAGAATTTTTCTTCTGGTCATATTTTCTTAGCAGAAAAACACCATTTCAGCCTCACACCTATAAGGCTCTAATAGCCAGCCTGTCCAGCCAGCAGTTACAGTTTGTTATTCCCAAAAAAGCACTAATAAGGTAAATCTCTAAAGGAGATCAAGAACATTTTCCTCTTGAAAATCATTCAATGCGTTTCAACCATTTCAATACATTTCTGAAAGGGAAAACAGCTGTTTTCATTTAAAAAAAATACAGCTCTTCCCTTCTTAAGATGAGAAGATGCTCAGTAGCATAAAATCCAAAGACTTAGTCAAACTGGTTACAAAACTCCCCTTAACTTCAGTGGGACCAGGACTGGATTCAGACAAGGTTTAGACTGCACGCAGAGGTAAGTCCTAAAAAGAGAGCAGGGAGCTCTCAAGGCGCAGCAAGCTGAAGCGCCAGGAGGAGGAGTCACCAAGCCCTGTAGCCATGCGTGCCGGCGGGAGGGCATCAGCGGCCTGCTATTGCGTCCTGGCAGCGCAGCTAGGGTGCGCGTCTTAAAGCCAGCGGGTTTTGCATACGGCCTCATGATGAGCGCCAACGTGGAAGAGGCAAGCATCAGCAAGAAGCATGCTGTTACTGAGCAGCTTCAGTAAGGTTTTGCTGGCAAGTGCAGCCCTGGCAATGGGTTGCGGGCTGCCCTCCTAAGCAGGAGCTCTGCCCCGTCGGCAGCTGAGGGCTGCTAGCAGAGCAGCTGCAGAAGGACTCTGGGCACAGGGCGTTTGTTGCAAAAAGCTCCTTTATTGGGCTAGTGGCAGCAGTGCTGCTGCCCTGGGCAAGGGAGTTTCTGGCTGCAGGGCTCTGGATGCTCGGTGGCTGGCGGCGTGAAGCCTGCCACTGCATCTCTGGGCAGGAAGACCTCTTTCAGCATGCTTAGTGCAAGAGGCTGCTGAGGGGTCCCTGCAGGTGCCCGGCGTCGCAGAGCCAGCACCTCGGCGACCGCCACAGGCACCCTCCTGTTGCCTGAGTGGAAGCCATGGAGGCATGTGTCCAGCAGGCAGCGATGCAGGCATGCGGGGATCTCAGAGAGGTGCTGCCGCAGAGGCAGGAGCCTGCAGAGGTGTATCTCCAGCTGTTTCAAGCGGAAGGGGGAAAGCAGCAATGCGTGGAGAAGAGAGGAGAGGCGGTGCAGACGCTGGAGGTGGCGTGTGCCCTGCAGGGCATGCGTGGCACAGTGCGCTTCTCCAACAGCGCTGTACTTCTGGAGAGGCCAGCCTGGGCCCGCTGGCTGGCCAGAAGATGCTCAAGTTGCCTTGCTGCACGCCAAAGATGATGTCAACGAGCAGGGTGCTCCCGGAGGCGTTTGCCAGCTGGAGCTTGCAGGTGCAGGAGGAGGGCAGCACCACGAGCTGGCAGTGGTGGGATGGAGGCAAAAGGCGCCAGGCTTTTTGCACGACTTGCTGGAACCAGCGTGCGGTTTTCTGCACGTTGAGGTAGGAGTGGGTGCAGAGGGTGCGTAGGAGGCAGGGGCCCTGCTTTGTGGCCAGCTGTGCCTGGGGCTGGTGCAGGAAGCACAGCACGTCGCCCAGCACCCGCTGCCTGGGGCACATGCACTGCAGCTCCACGCGGACGCGGCCGTGCTGCGGGGCGCCGGCCACCTCCAGGTGGAAGGCATGCCCGGGTGGTGGCCTCAGGGGCACCAGCAGGCTGTAGCTGCTGTTGTGCTGGCAAGGGCTCCAGCCTGCACAGGCCCTGCCCACGCGGATGCCTGGTGCCAGCCGTGGGAAGAATGACTGGCAGGTGAGCACTTGGCAGGCCGCGAGCAGCTCGCCCACCAGCTCCTCCACCACCTTCCAGGTGTTGGCCGAGTCCTGCGCCGGCCACTGGAGGTGCTGCTGCAGAAACCTGCCCGGATGCCCGCATTGCTCTGCGCGGTCCTCCTTCTCCTCCTCTTGCTTGCTGCGGGAGGTGCTCGGCTGGCTCCTGCTCTCCGACTGCCCGTGGCGCTTCCTGGCCAGCCAGCGGTGCCCCAAGAGCAGCACAAGGGCTCCCGCAGGCTGCCAGAGCCGCCACCAGGCGCAGGCAGCAAAGACCAGCTCCTCCTTGCTGACGTTGCTCTGCTGCTGCATGAGGTGCTCAACCTCTTGCTGCAGCCGAGCCATCTCGTGCCTCAGGTGCTGCACGCGCCGCTGCACCCGCTCCTGCGTGCCCAGATCCACCTGGTCACTGACCTTGAGCGGGTGCTGGACGATGCCCAGCACAGCCAGGATGAGAACAAGACACACAGCCATGGCCTGTAGGAGATGGGAGAGCAGCGAGTGAGCGGGGCTGGCTGCGAGAGAGCAGGCAGCTTGGCAGCAGGAGCCGGCAGCACTTGTGCGAGCAGCTGCCAAGGCGGCCCCGTGGCCGGCCCAAGGCGCTGCTGTGCACAGCTCGGCCCTTGCGGGCGGGCGGGCGGGCGTGCGAGGAAGCCGCGGGGCTGGCGCTGGTGGCCCGGCCCTCGTGCAGCCCAGCCTCGCCCCCCGCGCCACTCACCTTGCCGAGGCTGCTGCAGCCGGCGCTGTCCCAGGCTGCACTGCCGTGGGGGCGGCCGCGCTGCGGGACCAGCGCCTGCGGGCGCCGCGGTGACAGCCCCCTGCCTTTGTGACTCGTGCTCTGTGCTGTGGCGGGGGCGCTGGCAGCCCCTGTGCAGGGCCAGCGGCCAGCCCTGGCCGTCGTACCCAGCCCTGTGGCGCTGCCGCACACCTGCCCTGGGCAGCCGCAGCCGCAGCCCCTGCCCCGGCCCCACACGGCACCACAGGGCCCCACAAGGCACCCCAAGCCCGCGCAGCAGCAGCGCACAGTGCCCTGGGCTGCCCTTGCCAAGGCGGCAGAAGCAGCCTGGAGCCCTCAGCCCTGGCAAGAGAAAAACAGGAGCTGCCCAAGCGTCACCAGAATCGGGAATAAAACTCCCTAACACCAGTGTAGCATTAAGAAGCAGGTGTTCTCTTTATTACGGCGTCGGATGCACGGGGAATCGCTCCGCCCAGTGTGCATGCCGCATGTCGCATCATCCAAAGTTTATATTGCTCTGTCACATACATATGCATTAGATTTCCTGGAATGAGTATACATATTCATTCTATTTCCTGGAACCAATTATCATATTTTCATAGCCATTACACATGCGGCCTGAGTCTCCGGGGGGCTTCTGTGGGGGGCTCTAGTGGTCCCTGGGGGTCTCTGGTGGTCCCTAGTGGTTGCTGAAGAGGTGCCTTTTCCATGAATTCAATTCAATTTCCAAGAATTCAATTTGTTGGCTGCGGAGACGAGGGGAGAGGGTCTACAGATGAGCACAAGCCTGTTGAATTTCCTAGGACAAAGAGGACATCGTGTATGCAAAAGGAAGGCTCAGGTAGGGAAAGGGACTGTGATTTATTTAGGTCTCGAGATTTCACAAGGACCGCGGAGACTGGGAGCCGACAGAAAAGAAGCCATCTGCCAAACTGCAGAAGCAAGAACTGCACGATAGCTGAGGGCATTCTTGGGTATGGCCGGGTGGTGCAGACTGTGGATTCCCAACTACGGGCTATTAGTAAAATTCCTTTATGAAATTTTGACGGGGTCAGACGAGAACTTCCTCCTATGGACCCCCAAATGCCAAGCAGCTTTTAGGGATTTTAAAAAGGCTCTGATGTCAGCACCTGCATCGGGACTGCCCCATTTGTCTAAACCCTTTGAGCTATTTGTCCACGAACGACAACATCTCGCCCTGGGTGTGCTGACTCAGAAATTGGGAATGTGGAGAAGAGCTGTGGGATATTTCTCCAAACTATTGGACAGTGTGCGTAAAGGATGGCCAGGGTGTTTGCATGCTGCAGCCGCAACTGTTCTTTTAATCCAAGAAGCTAGAAAATTAACAATAGCACAAAGAATCATAGCGTATGTTCCGCATAGGGTGATTTCTGCCTTAGAACAAAAGGGGGCACATTGGCTGTCTCCAAGCCGTATGCTCAAATATCAAGTTATCTTGTTGGAACAGGATGATGTGGAACCCAAAACCACCACAGCAATCAACCCGGTGATGTTTCTGAACTCAGAAGTAAGGGACCCCGAACCCTTGCACCATGATTGTCTGCAAACCATCGAACACGTATATTCAAGCAGACAAGATCCAAGAGATGAACCGTTAACTAATCTTGAGCTGGAACTGTTTACAGATGGTAGCAGCTTTGTACAAGATGGGAAACAGAGGGCAGGATATGCAGTGGTTGCAACTACGTGGGCAAGAGAGGCTGGGGCCCTACCCACTAACACGTCAGCCCAGAAGGCGGAATTGATAGCATTGGGACAAGCCCTGAAGATAGCTGAAGGGAAAAAGGTAAATATATGGACCGACTCAAAGTATGCATTTGGGATAGTCCATGCACATGGGGCTATCTGGAAGGAGAGAGGATTGCTGATGGCTCGAGCATCACCTATTAAATACAAGGAAGAAATTCTCCAACTTCTACAGAATGTTCAAAAACCTGAGGAAGTGGCAATAATGCATTGCAAGGCACACCAATCTGGAGAAACCACAGTAAATGTGGGTAATCAATTAGCTGATAAAACTGCCAAAGAGGCAGCTGGACAAGGCATCCTTGCATTGGTCCTAATTACAGTGAGGCAGATCAACAATCAGCATTACTGTTAAAGGCAACCCCAAACGGAGAGGGTTGGTTAATAACTCCTACAAAACAGGTCATTGTTCCACCGCAGATAATGACCGAAATTGTGCAGAAGAAACACGAAGAAACACGCTGGGGTAGTGAGGCTATGATTTCTAGTCTTCAGAATTCGATTATATGTGTAGGAATGACTGGAACAGTAAAGTCTGTAATGGCAAAGTGCCCTGTGTTTGTTTAAACATTAATCCTATGAACAGGAAAAGACCGCCCCCGGGGACCACTAAGCAAGGAAGCTCCCCCGGAGATTACTGGCAAATGGATTTTTCTGAATTACCAAGGCAAAACGCTTATAGATATCTCCTGGTATTGGCTGACACCTTCTCGGGATGGCCGGAAGCTTCTCCCTGTCGCACCAACAAAGCTAGGCAAGTGACTAAACTATTGCTCAAAGAAATAATACCAAGATTCGGGGTACCGATAGGAATGTCCTCTGATCGAGGCCCGCATTTTGTGGCAGATATAGTCCAACAGCTAAGTAAACTTCTTGGTATCGAGTGGGATTTACATACCCCATGGAGGCCTCAGTCGAGTGGGAAGGTAGAAAGAATGAATCAAACTTTAAAGCAGCAGACTAGTAAAACATGTCAAGAAACTTCTGTAAGATGGCCACAGGCCCTTCCACTGGCTCTTTTGAGAATCAGAAGACAGCCAAGCTCTAGGAGTAAGATTAGTCCTTATGAGGTATTATATGGGAAACCATACCAAGCGCCGCTGATTCCAGGGGAGATCCGTGTAAAAGGAGAAACAGATTTAAAGGTATATCTGATTTCTTTAGGGAAAGCCCTTGCGGCTCTCCGACGGCCTATTGTTTTGACAGGACCACTCACGCTGGACACTCCTGTCCATCAGTGTCAGCCCGGAGATTTCGTGTACATAAAAACGTGGAACTCCGAACCTTTACAGGAGAGGTGGAAGGGACCCTTTCAGGTACTCCTGACAACTTACACCGCACTCAAGGCGGAAGGAATCGAACCTTGGGTTCATTACACTCGAGTTAAGCCAGCATCACTGCCAAAAGAACCTCAGTGGAAAGTCATTCCATCGGATAAAAATCTTCTTCAAATAAGAATGCAGAAAATAATCGGAAACCCGGAACCCGGCAGTGTTGCTGAGTTATTTGTCGAGTTTTTTTGCTTTTTTTAAAATCAGAAAATTAAGAGTTGATTAATTAATCCAGCATGAGAACTAATCAACAGATTATTAGTATTTCAGCTGGCGTAGCCATGACATTAACTGACTGCTCAGTCAATCAGGGAACGAACCATGAAAATCTTTACGAGGAGGCAAAAATACGATCGGCAGAGAAATGCAACGTGGCAAACTGCTGGATATGTTCGCAGGTAATGTTGGGGGGAACAGGATTTCCTTTTAAACCCACCCCTCTAGCATGGTCAGAATATTGTGTTTTACACAATTGGAATAATCAGGCACGATGAAAAGCAACAAGCTATACCTACGCGGACTCCCTAGCCGCCAACTCTACTGCTGAAACTAATAATAGCATGGTGTCGGCTGAGTGGCCGAAACAGCCATCTCTACCGAATGATAGTGGAAATAAACCTAAACCTGAAGCTATAAAATTAGGTTACGTGGAGGACGGCTTTCTTTGTTACAAAATGAACAAAACGGGTGGGTTCAAGGCAGGAGAAAGGAAGTGCAGATATTACCTAACCCCTTCCCGCAATGTCGCTCTTCCCTTACAGCACCCAAACGGTACGGTGGGAGGTAACCTCACCTGGTGGTATTCAAATCAAGCCTGGGAGGCAACTGCAAACAAATCAACCATCTGGGAAGGCCACGTTAATGGCACATATTGGATCTGTGGAAAAAAGCATACAGCTGGCTACCTGGAGGACGGTATGGACCTTGTTAGCTAGGTCTGTTAATGCCCCTCTTTAGAGTGGTACAACCACCTCCATCAGGACGACCACGTCGGAAAAGAGAGAGAAAATTAAAATTAAGAAATAAACCTGTCATACCGGAAGGACAAAGGTTTTCCTTTACACTCTGTCCTATGTGTGCAGCTGCACCAGAGACCCCAACAGAAGCCCCCTGGAGACTCAGACCGCATGCGTAATGGCTATGAAGATATGATAATTAGTTCCAGGAAATAGAATGAATATGTATACTCATTCCAGGAAATCTAATGCATATGTATGTGACAGAGCAATATGAACTTTGGATGATGCGACTGGGGCATGCACACTGGGCGGAGCGATTCCCCGTGCATCCGGCGCCATAATAAAGAGAACGCCTGCTTCTTAATACTACATTGGTGTTAAGGAGTTTTATTCCCGATTTCGGTGACAGTCATTGCTTCAAAGCTCTGGAGTTTCCTACGTATTCTGTTAGTGTTTTGATATCATAGCTGCACAGTGCATTATTGTTTTTGAGTTGGACAATCTGCCTATTGGAATTCAGGGATCTTGCAAAAGATATTGTAAGAAGAGCTTATGACATTTCTCTGACTGAATCTGGATTCAGGGACCCTGCTTTGTGGCCAGCTGTGCCTGGAGCTGGTGCAGGAAGCACAGCACGTCGCCCAGCACCCGCTGCCCGGTGTATGTGCACTGCAGCTCTGCGCAGATGCGGCCGTGCCATGGTGATTGCTGCGGGGCGCTGGCCACCTCCAGGTGGAAGGCATGCCCGGGTGGTGGCCTCAGGGGCACCAGCAGGCTGTAGCTGTTGTTGTGCTGGCAAGGGCTCCAGCCTGCACAGGCCCTGCCCACGCGGATGCCTGGAGCCAGGCGTGGGAAGAAAGACTGGCAGGTGAGCACTTGGCAGGCCGCGAGCAGCTCGCCCACCAGCTCCTCCACCACCTTCCAGGTGTTGGCCGAGTCCTGCGCCGGCCACTGCAGGTGCTGCTACAGAAACCTGCCCGGATGCCCGCATTGCTCTGCGCGGTCCTCCTTTTCCTCCTCTTGCTTGCTGCGGGAGGTGCTCGGCTGGCTCCTGCTCTCCAACTGCCCGTGGCGCTTCCTGGCCAGCCAGCGGTGCCCCAAGAGCAGCACAAGGGCTCCCGCAGGCTGCCAGAGCTGCCACCAGGCGCAGGTAGCAAAGATGTGCTCCTCCTGGCTGACATTGCTCTGCTGCTGCTGCTGCATGAGGTGCTCAACCTCTTGCTGCAGCCGAGCCATCGCGTGCCTCAGGTGCTGCACGCGCCGCTGCACCCGCTCCTGCGTGCCCAGATCCACCTGGTCACTGACCTGGAGCGGGTGCTGGACGATGCCCAGCACAGCCAGGACGAGAACAAGACACACAGCCATGGCCTGTAGGAGATGGGAGAGCAGCGAGTGAGCGGGGCTGGCTGCGAGAGAGCAGGCAGCTTGGCAGCAGGAGCCGGCAGCACTTGCGCGAGCAGCTGCCAAGGCGGCCCTGTGGCCGGCCCAAGGCGCTGCTGTGCACAGCTCGGCCCTTGCGGGCGGGCGGGCGGGCGTGCGAGGAAGCCGCGGGGCTGGCGCTGGTGGCCCGGCCCTCGTGCAGCCCAGGCTCGCCCCCCGCGCCACTCACCTTGCCGAGGCTGCTGCAGCCTGCGCTGCCACCCGCCATTTCAGGCCGGCGGCGCGCACCACCTGCCATTTCAGGCGCCAACGGCACCGCCCGCGCTTTCGCACCGCTGCTCTTTCTCCTCAGGCGCTTGCGGGGCGGGGCTTGTTGCCCGGCAGCCCCAGAGGCTCCCATTGGCTGAGGAGAAAGGCGCGCGCGGGGCTCGGGGCGGGGGGGAGGTGGTAGGCGACACGCCGCCGCGCGAGCCCTGTCAGGCAGGTCTGGGCGCCCGTTGCTGGGCAACGGTCCGGCGGGCGGGAGCCCGGAGCGCCGGTGCCTGGAGCGCGGCGTCCCCGGCCGGGGCGTCTTCTCCCCCCCCCACCCCTCCCCAGCCTCTGCCCTCTCCTGTCATCTCCTCTGCCTTGCATATGTAGGGAACTGGCCTCCCTCCTCCCGATTTTTAGCTGCTCCTGTTCCCCAGGCTGAATGTTCTGTCTTTCACGCAGCGTTTACTGACTGTTGCAAGTCATCTCACCTTCAGCAAGATGTCCTGAACAGAGTAATATTCATGATCTGTTAATCAAGACTGACTGACTTGGCAGACATCTCTGCCAGGTCATTCCGTTTTCTCTGGACTTGACAGTGGAGCCAGATTTGGAGAACCTGCAATCCTGTGCTTCATCTGCTTGAAGAGAGAAGGAGAAAAAAATGGCTTTCAACAGCTGTAAAATTTAGCAGCAAAAGTGCTAGAGTTATGCAGTAAGATAGAGCATGCGTGCCTTGAAAGATTTTGGAAGAGAGGAAACATTTTGAAAATTATGGGTACAAGATTCCCCTCCTCTTCACAGGCATGTTGCCTTCTATTTTATGGGGACAAGTTCATACATCTCTTAGCCAAACAGATTCTCGTAATCTTTGAGAATTATTGTTATTCAATGTATGCCTAACAAGGAAAGGAATGTCAGCAATGTGTGTGTGCTTTAATGTTGTTTCTGCTGATGTAGTTTATTTTTTTCTGTGAGATACTTAGTATCTAGGCATTTAAAATTGTACAGATTAGATTTTGAGATGACAAACCTTCATTATTTTTTTTCTTCAAAAGCTAGGTATATTTAACTTGTTGTTAACAATGTCCAAGAAGCTCTCACTGCCACCCAACAGGGAGAACAGCAGAAGTGGCAGACATACAAATGGGGAGCTGCTTGGTACAGTCAGTAATGCCCGCAGACCGAGGGAAAGGCCAGTTTGTTTGGCTCCCAAACAGCACCAAACTCTACTGCTCTGGAATTTGTGCATGATGCAGAACAAGGAAGAGACAGCAAGCTAGAAATTTGGAGCTCTTGCTGTTTGTGAGTCCAGTGCTCGGAACTAGAAGTCTGGGTTTCTGAATCGGTGCTGCCTAGGGGTTTAAGAGATCAGAGTAGCGGAGGCGTTCAGCATGCTCTTTTATTCTGAAGGTCATTGTGACCCATTAAGGGTGTCTCCAATGTGCAATATTATAGTCCTCAGGTCTATAGACCTTGTTACTGACACTTCAAGCTGTTTCAGCTGTGCTGAGGGGCTGAGAATCGGCTAAGGCAGCCTGCTCAAGAATTCACAGCACCTGGCAGTGTATAGGCTAATGAGAAGAAAACACTGTCAAAATGTTGTGCTGTAAGGGGAAAGGAAAGCGATCGGGGTCGTCTGCCCTTGGTAGCTCTGGGCACTGCAGAAACCTGTGTAAGACTTCTGCAACTAGGCTCTAAAGCTGCTCTGAGGCTAATGGCACAGCAGTAGAGTGCAGACCTGGCCTTTTGTACTTAATTGCAGTCTTCCAGATGTGACCTGATAGAACATCTTGGTAAGAGTAGGCCAAGCCTATATGATACTTCCCGGTAATACTCTCTCTCCCAGCTGCCAGCAGTTCTTAGCTTGGGGGCTTTCTTCCTGAATCGGATGTGGGTTTTACGTTCTTAGTAACGTCATGGATTTCTCTTCCACACGCCTGTTCAACTTCCACTTCAACCCTGGCCAACTTCTAGTGTCTGCAACGTGTTCTGGCCAGGATTTCCACAGATCTGCTTCTTCATAGCTGAAGAACCATGTCTTTTCTTTTCTTTTCTTTTTTTTTTCCCTAGCCTGGCTCTTGATAGCTTCATGTGTCCTTGGAAATAGATGACCTGTTTTCCATGGAAGTTTTCACAAATAGTTTTACCTAGGGCAAAGAGACAATGTAGGCGATGCTCTGACAACAGCATAGCGTAGACATACTGTACTTGCTGATACAGTGTCTAAAGGAGTGGCATTAGAAATTCAGCCGTAGGAGGTCAGCAATTAGCAAGGATTGACTGTCGCAGTGTTTGCTTTAACTTCTTATTTTTCATTCTGAATTTGGATCTTGCTGCTACTGATACCCGAGCCTTACTGGACTCGCACTCGCAGCAGTACTCACACGGTGTTACCTCAGCTTTAGATATCTCCAAGGAAAAGATTTTTGTCAAACAAGTAAAATGGTAAAGTTATGAGTTACTGAAAAGAAACCTTTACAGTGGAAGAGTTAAACAACATTGACTGAGGCTGTCAGTATCAATTGCAGCTCCTTGTGTTTCCGCCATTTATAATGCTTCTTAACTGTCTCTCCTTCAATGGGATAATAAGATAGGCTGTTTTCTTCCTTTTGTTTTCTCTTCCCGATTTTCCATCGTTTAGCACAACCGTGAAGCAGTTGTTTTTAAGCTTTCCAAGGGAGAGCGTGTCTATTTAAAAAACTGATCATCTGGGGGTTTCATTTTGGACTACTTTGTTTTTAACTTTTACAAAAACAGTCTCCTTTGCCCTTGCCGTTCCCCAAATCTTTCTGCTCATTCCTCGCTTACGTAAAGCAGCAGTCTCTTTAGTGGCTCAGAATTTTGAATTGTCGCTGTAGATCTAGTCCTGTAGTGCTCCACGGAACATGGGTTGTGGTCACATGCCGCTAAAATTCCTACAGGCCCTTCCAACAGAGGGGTCTGCCAGCACAAAGGATGGAGATGGTGCCAGGAGACCATCTTTTCTTTCCTCTAGCCCGCACTAAAAGTGTATCAGCATTGTAAGCAGACTGAATACCTATATCAGAAGAAAAGCAGCTCTTAGCTTGTGGGTTCCTGCAGGCATCAGCTGGTACAAGAAAATGGCCTGCTCCTTTGGAACTGCTGGCCCATTCTGCTCCTTTCAGTGAGCTTCCAGAAGCTTCAAGAGAAGAGCAGGTGACATACTTGAATCAAATCATTAACCATGCTGGATTCCCAGTATCTGTGTGAGTTCAGCATAGTTTTGCTGCAAGTAAGGAATACAGAATGAGGGATTTTGATGTGAAAGAATTAAGTTCCCCTTTGACAATTTTGAAGAAAGATATGGGAGGTAACCAGAGATGGAGAGAATATTTATTTTGAAGGAAGGGAGAGCTGTGAAATTTGATGATGGGGGCAGGACGGAGGGTGAAACGGAGGGTCCCAAGACTACAGATCATCAGGAGAAAGAGAGAGAAGAGCTCTAATAATTGATGGCCATGAACAGTGATCAGACTTCAATAACTACGGGGGATACGGCATTTGTTAGCTACACGCCCATGTCATTCTAACGTCTCCATTGAGAGCTGTATCCTACATTGATCCATATATCCCTTTTCTTAATAGATTCTTTCCCGCATTCTGAACAACTTATCTGGTCATTTCCCTGAGTGTGTATGTTTGTGGACAAATACTGATTTGCTAAATCTAAGGTGATTAAATCTAAAATCTTGCTGTTAGGGAGAGAGGGCAGGGCACAAAGATATGTTACGTACACTTATATTTCACCTTTTTCGTAAGTACAGTGTGAATATAATTTTCATGTATACTTATATAACCTCTGTTGCATGTTTAGTGAAAGGCATGTGTCCTGTTAGGAAAACTTTGTGTTTGTTTTGGAGTCATTGGCTATGACTGCATCAAGACAAAAAGCTACTGTACTGTTAGTTTGAAAGGAGTTATCCACACATGCAGTGGCGAAGTTAAATTGCTCCCTTTAACTCAGTGGATACAAGAGTATTGGTATCATAAAAGAATTTCCAAGGTTTCTGTGTTTGCCATCTTTGGGAAACGGAAGCCATATGTTAATGGAAGACAAATGTCCATATCAAGAAAATTAGTGGCTGTGTAAAGCTTTGCAGGAGACCCTTTTCATCCTTAATGCACTATTTGCTGCTTCTTCAAAAGAAGTAGAACCTATTAATCTGGTCATGTAGGTTTTGTAAAAACAGATACAGATATGTTTGTTTCCTAAAGGTTAATCTACCTTTTTTTTTTTTTTTTTTTAAAAAGGGCATATTTCTAGATGTGGACCTTTATCTTGAGACGTTACATTTATTGTTTGTCGGTCCCCGTGACCAGCACTGCTTAACATTCAAAACACGTGTTACCAAATGAGTGACATGCAGCTTTGTCATATTGAAAAAGGTTACACATACGTGCTGAAAGAATTCAGATTCCCAGTTGACACAACTGTAGGAGATAACGAGTTGTCATTGCTTCAAAGCTCTGGAGTTTCCTATGTATTCTGCTAGTGTTTTGCTGTCGTAGTTGCACAGTGCATTCTTGTTTTTGAGTTGGACGATCTGTCTATTGGAATTCAGGGATCTTGCAAAAGCTGTTGTAAGAGGTGCTTGTGAGACTGCTCTGGCTGAATCTGGGTTCATTGCTGATGATTGCATGTGTGGAAAAGACGTTACGGGTACAGGAGGAGGCGGCTAAGCAGGCTGGAAGCGGCTGCTCTTTAGATAAAGCTTTAGAGTACACTTCTTCTTGATCCAGGGTTGCTCAAAATTCTCTTGCAACACTCTAATGTTTTTCAGTTATACTTGTTGAGAGTTTACAGTTTTGTAAAGCAAGGCATTTAGCTGCATATACCCAAAGCATATTAAATTCTTTGGGAAGAAAATAGTAACAACTGTGTGCGCTTGTCTGAAGAGGCTCCTTTTGCCCTTCTATTTCATCTGAGTTCTGTGTTACTGCTGCTATAGGAGGTGTAGGAAGAGTTTTTTGCGGGCTGCTGGATGAGTTTAATTTAGGAAATGGGAATGTTTGTAAGCTAAATTTCTTTGTTACTCGCTTCTCTCTCTCAGTTTTGTAATTGGAACGATCTGGACCTAAATGTCAAATGCTCTCTGAAATTCTGTGCTATGGACTTTGAAGTCTGGGTCCATCCATATTTTTCTGTGTTTGACTTGTCTCCTATTTTTAATTAGTTTGTAAATGTGCGGACTGGGAGAGGCAGAAGGCATCCTCTCTAAATTGAAGTATTTATGTGACTGTGCTTGGTCCCTGCAGGATCACCTGACGCCCATCAGAGAGCCTAAAGAATGAGAAGCTCTGCCTGAGAACTGAAGATTCTCTCTGGCTTTCATCCCTTCTAGGAAGGGGAGTTGGCTTAATGGTGGCTTCGAGCATTTGCTAGGCCTTGTCTCCTTGACAGAAAAAAACAGGCTAACATGATTACCAATAGCAGCTGCTTAGAAGGGGCTTTGAATAGTTCCTCCTCTTTTACTGACCTGAACCATGGCAATTCTAAGTTCTAGTAACTGTGGACTTACCACAGAGCACAAGGCATACCTTCAAATGCTGTCATGCCTAGACACACAATTCAGGTATAAATGATGGAGAGAACGTAGCTTTTTTAGTGGTTACACTGTAAAAATGTAACAAGCTATTTCTGTGTCTCTAGCCTTGACTCTTGCATACATATTTGTTTACTTCTTACCAGGAGAATTCTGTGACTGCCTCTTAATTTTTTTGTGTTGGCAGATGGAATTTCCTCCCTGGTCTTGCCTTGGGAAGGACGGGGGAGTTGCAAGCAAGTTCAGTGCGGCTTGGGGCCACGTGGGGAAGGCAAGCTAAACTTGCGGCTTCCCCACAGCACAGCGTTGCTGCGGCGGGCAGGCCCCCGTGGCGCTCGTGGAGTCCAAGCCCCTGCCGAAAGGAGGGCCAGCTGCAGCAGGTTGCTCAGGGCCGTGTGCAGTCGGGTCTTGAATCCCTCCGAGGAAGGAGACTCCACAGCCACCCTGGGCAAGCTGCTCAGGTGTTCCACCACCCTCGCAGCAAAGCATGTTTTCTCTTCTTTGTTATGCTTCAGTGGAACTGGCTCCACTTCAGTGGGTGCCTGGCGCCTCTTGTCCTTCTGCTGGGCACCACTGAGAAGAGTCTGGCTCCGTCTGCCTTCCTGTGCCCCCATCAGGTATTTAGACGCAGGCATCCGGTGCCTTGCTGCACCATCTCTTCTCCCGGCTGAGCAGGGAAAGCTCCCTGAGCCTCTGCTGGTATGAGAGATGCTGCAGGCCCTTGAAGATGCGGGCCCTGCGCTGCCCTTCCTGCCATCAGTCCGTGTCTCTGTTGTGCTGGGGAGCCCAGCACCGCACACGGCAGTGCAGATGGGGCCAGGCCAGTGCTGAGTAGAGGGCAAGGATGCCCTTGCTCGACCTGCTGACTACACTGCTCTTCATGCATGAGGAGCTGCTGTTGGCCTTGCTAGGTGCAAGGGCACCTTGCTGGCTCCCGGTCAACCTGTGCAGCAGGAGCAGAGAAGGCCCTCCTTGTTGCGGGGCATGCGGGGCAAGAGCATAAAGTCACCAGGCACCAGCAAGAGAAATGTGCAAGGAAAGACGACAAGCCCCCGCTGGTTCTAAGCTGGCTTCTCAGGGAGCTCTCAAGGCGCAGCAAGCTGAAGCGCCAGGAGGAGGAGTCACCAAGCCCTGTAGCCATGCGTGCCGGCGGGAGGGCATCAGCGGCCTGCTATTGCGTGCTGGCAGCGCAGCTAGGGTGCGCGTCTTAAAGCCAGCGGGTTTTGCATACGGCCTCATGATGAGCGCCAACGTGGAAGAGGCAAGCATCAGCAAGAAGCATGCTGTTACTGAGCAGCTTCAGTAAGGTTTTGCTGGCAAGTGCAGCCCTGGCAATGGGTTGCGGGCTGCCCTCCTAAGCAGGAGCTCTGCCCCGTCGGCAGCTGAGGGCTGCTAGCAGAGCAGCTGCAGAAGGACTCTGGGCACAGGGCGTTTGTTGCAAAAAGCTCCTTTATTGGGCTAGTGGCAGCAGTGCTGCTGCCCTGGGCAAGGGAGTTTCTGGCTGCAGGGCTCTGGATGCTCGGTGGCTGGCGGCGTGAAGCCTGCCACTGCATCTCTGGGCAGGAAGACCTCTTTCAGCATGCTTAGTGCAAGAGGCTGCTGAGGGGTCCCTGCAGGTGCCCGGCGTCGCAGAGCCAGCACCTCGGCGACCGCCACAGGCACCCTCCTGTTGCCTGAGTGGAAGCCATGGAGGCATGTGTCCAGCAGGCAGCGATGCAGGCATGCGGGGATCTCAGAGAGGTGCTGCCGCAGAGGCAGGAGCCTGCAGAGGTGTATCTCCAGCTGTTTCAAGCGGAAGGGGGAAAGCAGCGATGCGTGGAGGAGAGAGGTGAGGCGGTGCAGACGCTGGAGGTGGCGTGTGCCCTGCAGGGCATGCGTGGCACAGTGCACTTCTGCAGCAGCGCTGTACTTCTGGAGAGGCCAGCCCGGGCTCGCTGGCTGGCCAGAAAATGCCCAGGTTGCCTTGCTGCATGCCAAAGAGGATGTCGATGAGCAGGGTGCTCTCGGAGGCGTTTGCCAGCTGGAGCTTGCAGGTGCGGGAGGAGGGCAGCACCATGAGCTGGCAGCAAAGACCAGCTCCTCCTGGCTGACGTTGCTCTGCTGCTGCTGCTGCTGCATGAGGTGCTCAACCTCTTGCTGCAGCCGAGCCATCTCGTGCCTCAGGTGCTGCACGTGCCGCTGCACCCGCTCCTGCGTGCCCAGATCCACCTGGTCACTGACCTGGAGCGGGTGCTGGACGATGCCCAGCACAGCCAGGACGAGAACAAGACACACAGCCATGGCCTGTAGGAGATGGGAGAGCAGCGAGTGAGCGGGGCTGGCTGCGAGAGAGCAGGCAGCTTGGCAGCAGGAGCCGGCAGCACTTGTGCGAGCAGCTGCCAAGGCGGCCCCGTGGCCGGCCAAAATTTGATGATGGGGGCAGGATGGAGGGTGAAACGGAGGGTCCCAAGACTACACATCAGCAGGAGAAAGAGAGAGAAGAGCTCTAATCATTTATGGCCATGAACACTGATCAGACTTCAATAACTACAGGGGATACTGCATTTGTTCTGTAGGCGCCCGTGTCAGTGGATCAGCTGACTGCATCCCAGTTGAGTGGATCAGCTGGTGTACGTGTTTCTCCCTGAGTTCATCAAAAGAGCGTGACTGTCTCCCAGAGTTAGACCAACATGGGGGGAAGCGTATACGTGGCTCAGCCCAACGTAGAGTATAAAACGTGAACAACTCGCAGAGGAATTTTGACGAGAGCAACGGGCTTGAGCTGGCTTCAACCCACGTCGTCCTTCCCAGGGACTGGGGACACGCAGCGTCATGACGGTGAACATATTATAGAGACTGGTAATGGGAATCCCATTAGCATATTGCAATTGCTATATTTTGCTAAGTGTAGCTTACACTTGTATGGTGATTTCAGTAGCTTGCTTTATCACTCTGCTAAATCAAAAATCCCAGGTGGCATCAAATTTCTTCAACAAAATAAATTTTGATATTAAACATTACACTCTGCATGTGTGGAATATCTAGAAGAACTTGGCCAGAGGGTATCGGACTCTGACACTTGGATTGCTTTGCATGACTCCCGCTGTGCATAAGCCGTCAATTCAATAGGATACGTTCAACCTGAAATACGTTATTTTTTAAGTCGCATGTTCTCTTTCTACATCTTAGTTTGTGTGTTGCAGTTCTTAATCTCAAGCACTGCTGTCCACCCTGGAGCTAACTGCCTTGCTAAAAATGACATAAAACTTGGTGTGTGGTTTATTGCTCGGTTACTCTCCTCATATCTTATTTTAGCTCTATGAGCTAGCTAGGATTATGGAAATACTGTGTATTGGAAAAGATTTTGGACATAGCCGTAGTAGAATAGGAAGAAAAAGCCAGAACTACAGTCTTCAGAGAGAACCCAAGGCTTGTTATTGCTTAAAGAACTTTGTAGCTCTTTCAGGACTTCAGAAGCACAAGGCCCAATGAAATCGTTTTTTTAATGAAACCTGGCCACAGATTGCTTTATATATTGGTCCAAACCTGCCCAAGCGTATGGACAGAAAGATTAAAGGAAACCTGGAAAACAAAGGAAACAGATAAAAGCATAGAGGAGAAAATCGGGCCAGTTTATACTGTCCTAGTGGCAGTATGTACTTTCTAGGCCTTTTGTTCTCTGGCTCCTTAAGCTGCAGCGCTACAGATTTCAGCCATGGCCTTGTTTGTGTGGTAGAGAGGCTTTCTGCCTACGGAAAATTGCAGTTGTGGTCTAATGTTTTGGGGAAAGACTGTTAGCCAGGTTTCTTCCAGCTGTTGGTGGGATCTCTGCGACGTTGTGCCTTCAGAGCTTTTTCTTCTGCTTTAAAGAAAATTAAGGGAAATGCTATATTCTTCCTAGACCTTTCTGTCAGAAGTCAGAGGAAAAATGCTTCCTCCCTTTCGTCCACTGTATATGACCGCTAAAACAAAATGAACCAAGCGGTCTCTCTTCAGGTTTGTCAGCTGGCAGAAGAGCCCTGTAGTCAGCAGATGTACTTCTGGCGTAAGCCTGCAATCTCGGCACAAACTGCGATTCTAGAGAATAGAGTCATTGCCCATACTAACAGGAAAGGACAGAAACTCAACGTTGTAGAG
The DNA here is from genome assembly GCF_036417845.1 of Apteryx mantelli. NCBI lineage: Eukaryota > Metazoa > Chordata > Aves > Apterygiformes > Apterygidae > Apteryx > Apteryx mantelli. Next base: position 10,039,065 of record NC_090020.1, read on the forward strand.
TGTTACAAACGTGTGAAAATAGTACTACTATTGCCTCACCCAAGTTGCCTCATCTGACAAATCCAGGCTTATTCCAAATTAGTGATATCCGCAGACATTGTGTCCTAACCTGCCTCTCTTATGCTGTCTCTTGAAGAGTTACAGTGGTGACCTACCGGAGTGGAAAGCCTGCTTGAAACCTGAGGGCTGAGAAGATGATTAAATCTAAAATCTTGCTGTTAGGGAGAGAGGGCAGGGCACAAAGATATGTTACGTACACTTATATTTCACCTTTTTCGTAAGTACAGTATGTATATAATTTTTATATGTAGCTTATAGAACATCTACTGCATGTTTAATGAATGGCACGTGTCCTATTAGGAAAACTTCATGTTTGTTTTGGAGTCACTGGCTATGACTGCATCAAAAAGACAAAAAACTACTGTGCTATTAGTTTGAAAGGACTTATCCACACATTCAGTGGCAAAGTTAAATTGCTCCCTTTAACTCACTGGACACAAGAGTATTGGTATCATAAAAGAATTACCAAGATTTCTGTGTTTGCCATCTTTGGGAAATGGAAGCCATATGTTAACGGAGGACAAATGTCCGTATCAAGAAAATTAGTGGCTGTGTAAAGCTTTGCAGGAGACCCTTTTCATCCTTAACGCACTATTTGGTGCTTCTTCAAAAGATGGTATTTCAGAAGAAGTAGAACCTATTAATCTGGTCATGTAGGTTTTGTAAAAACAGATGCGGATATGTTTGTTTCCTGAAAGCTAATCTAACCTTTTTTCTAAAAAAACAACAAAAAAAGGGGGGGCATATTTCTAAATGTGTACCTTTATCTTGAAAGATTACATTTATTGCTTGGCAGTCCTTGTGACCAGCACTGCTTAACATTCAAAATATGTGTTACCAAATGAGTGACATGCAGCTTTGTCATGTTGAAAAAGGTTACACATACATCCTGAAAGAATGCAGATTCCCAGCTGACACAACTGTAGGAGATAACGAGTTGTCATTGCTTCAAAGCTCTGGAGTTTCCTATGTATTCTGTTAGTGTTTTGCTGTCGTAGTTGCACAGTGCATTCTTGTTTTTGAGTTGGACGATCTGTCTATTGGAATTCAGGGATCTTGCAAAAGCTGTTGTAAGAGGTGCTTGTGAGACTGCTCTGGCTGAATCTGGGTTCATTCCTGATGACTGCATGTGTGGAAAAGACGTTGCAGGTACAGGAGGAGGTGGCTAAGCAGGCTGGAAGCGGCTGCTCTTTAGATAAAGCTTTAGAGTACACTTCTTCTTGATCCAGCGTTGCTCAAAATTCTCTTGAAACGCTCTAATATTTTTCAGCTCCGTCTTCCTTCCTGTGCCCCCATCAGGTATTTAGACGCAGGCATCCGGTGCCTTGCTGCACCATCTCTTCTCCCGGCTGAGCTGAGCAGGGAAAGCTCTCCGAGCCTCTGCTGCTATGAGAGACACTGCAGGCCCTTGAAGATGTGGGCCCCGCGCTGCCCTTCCTGCAGTCAGTGCATGTCTCTGTTGCGCTGGGGAGTCCAGCACTGCACACGGCAGCGCAGATGGGGCCAGGCCAGTGCTGAGCAGAGGGTAAGGATGCCCTTGCTTGACCTGCTGACTACGCTGCTCCTCATGCATGAGGAGCTGCTGTTGGCCTTGCTAGGTGCAAGGGCACCTTGCTGGCTCCTGGTCAACCTGTGCAGCAGGAGCAGAGAAGGCCCTCCTTGTTGCGGGGCATGCGGGGCAAGAGCATGAAGTCACCAGGCACCAGCAAGGGAAATGGGCAAAGAAAGACGACAAGCAATGGAGGCATGTGTCCAGCAGGCAGCGATGCAGGCATGCGGGGATCTCAGAGAGATGCTGCCGCAGATGCAGGAGCCTGCAGAGGTGTATCTCCAGCTCCTTCAAGCGGAAGGGGGAAAGCAGCGATGCGTGGAGAAGAGAGGAGAGGCGGTGCAGACGCTGGAGGTGGCGTGTGCCCTGCAGGGCATGCGTGGCACAGTGCGCTTCTCCAACAGCGCTGTACTTCTGGAGAGGCCAGCCTGGGCCCGCTGGCTGGCCAGAAGATGCTCAAGTTGCCTTGCTGCACGCCAAAGATGATGTCGACGAGCAGGGTGCTCCCGGAGGCGTCTGCCAGCTGGAGCTTGCAGGTGCAGGAGGAGGGCAGCACCACGAGCTGGCAGTGGTGGGATGGAGGCAAAAGGCGCCAGGCTTTTTGCACGACTTGCTGGAACCAGCGTGCGGTTTTCTGCACGTTGAGGTAGGAGTGGGTGCAGAGGGTGCGTAGGAGGCAGGGGCCCTGCTTTGTGGCCAGCTGTGCCTGGGGCTGGTGCAGGAAGCACAGCACGTCGCCCAGCACCCGCTGCCTGGGGCACATGCACTGCAGCTCCACGCGGACGCGGCCGTGCTGCGGGGCGCCGGCCATCTCCAGGTGGAAGGCATGCCCGGGTGGTGGCCTCAGGGGCACCAGCAGGCTGTAGCTGTTGTTGTGCTGGCAAGGGCTCCAGCCTGCACAGGCCCTGCCCACGCGGATGCCTGGTGCCAGCCGTGGGAAGAATGACTGGCAGGTGAGCACTTGGCAGGCCGCGAGCAGCTCGCCCACCAGCTCCTCCACCACCTTCCAGGTGTTGGCCGAGTCCTGCGCCGGCCACTGGAGCCGCTGCTGCAGAAACCTGCCCGGATGCCCGCATTGCTCTGCGCGGTCCTCCTTCTCCTCCTCTTGCTTGCTGCGGGAGGTGCTCGGCTGGCTCCTGCTCTCCGACTGCCCGTGGCGCTTCCTGGCCAGCCAGCGGTGCCCCAAGAGCAGCACAAGGGCTCCCGCAGGCTGCCAGAGCCGCCACCAGGCGCAGGCAGCAAAGACCAGCTCCTCCTTGCTGACGTTGCTCTGCTGCTGCATGAGGTGCTCAACCTCTTGCTGCAGCCGAGCCATCTCGTGCCTCAGGTGCTGCACGCGCCGCTGCACCCGCTCCTGCGTGCCCAGATCCACCTGGTCACTGACCTTGAGCGGGTGCTGGACGATGCCCAGCACAGCCAGGATGAGAACAAGACACACAGCCATGGCCTGTAGGAGATGGGAGAGCAGCGAGTGAGCGGGGCTGGCTGCGAGAGAGCAGGCAGCTTGGCAGCAGGAGCCGGCAGCACTTGTGCGAGCAGCTGCCAAGGCGGCCCCGTGGCCGGCCCAAGGCGCTGCTGTGCACAGCTCGGCCCTTGCGGGCGGGCGGGCGGGCGTGCGAGGAAGCCGCGGGGCTGGCGCTGGTGGCCCGGCCCTCGTGCAGCCCAGCCTCGCCCCCCGCGCCACTCACCTTGCCGAGGCTGCTGCAGCCGGCGCTGTCCCAGGCTGCACTGCCGTGGGGGCGGCCGCGCTGCGGGACCAGCGCCTGCGGGCGCCGCGGTGACAGCCCCCTGCCTTTGTGACTCGTGCTCTGTGCTGTGGCGGGGGCGCTGGCAGCCCCTGTGCAGGGCCAGCGGCCAGCCCTGGCCGTCGTACCCAGCCCTGTGGCGCTGCCGCACACCTGCCCTGGGCAGCCGCAGCCGCAGCCCCTGCCCCGGCCCCACACGGCACCACAGGGCCCCACAAGGCGCCCCAAGCCTGCGCAGCAGCAGCGCACAGTGCCCTGGGCTGCCCTTGCCAAGGCGGCAGAAGCAGCCCGGAGCCCTCAGCCCTGGCAAGAGAAAAACAGGAGCTGCCCAAGTGTCACCAGAATCGGGAATAAAACTCCCTAACACCAGCGTAGCATTAAAAAGCAGGCGTTCTCTTTATTACGGCGCCGGATGCACGGGGAATCGCTCCGCCCAGTGTGCATGCCGCATGTCGCATCATCCAAAGTTCATATTGCTCTGTCACATACATATGCATTAGATTTCCTGGAATGAGTATACATATTCATTCTATTTCCTGGAACCAATTATCATATTTTCATAGCCATTACACATGCGGCCTGAGTCTCCGGGGGGCTTCTGTGGGGGGCTCTAGTGGTCCCTGGGGGTCTCTGGTGGTCCCTAGTGGTTGCTGAAGAGGTGCCTTTTCCATGAATTCAATTCAATTTCCAAGAATTCAATTTGTTGGCTGCGGAGACGAGGGGAGAGGGTCTACAGATGAGCACAAGCCTGTTGAATTTCCTAGGACAAAGAGGACATCGTGTATGCAAAAGGAAGGCTCAGGTAGGGAAAGGGACTGTGATTTATTTAGGTCTCGAGATTTCACAAGGACCGCGGAGACTGGGAGCCGACAGAAAAGAAGCCATCTGCCAAACTGCAGAAGCAAGAACTGCACGATAGCTGAGGGCATTCTTGGGTATGGCCGGGTGGTGCAGACTGTGGATTCCCAACTACGGGCTATTAGTAAAATTCCTTTATGAAATTTTGACGGGGTCAGACGAGAACTTCCTCCTATGGACCCCCAAATGCCAAGCAGCTTTTAGGGATTTTAAAAAGGCTCTGATGTCAGCACCTGCATCGGGACTGCCCCATTTGTCTAAACCCTTTGAGCTATTTGTCCACGAACGACAACATCTCGCCCTGGGTGTGCTGACTCAGAAATTGGGAATGTGGAGAAGAGCTGTGGGATATTTCTCCAAACTATTGGACAGTGTGCGTAAAGGATGGCCAGGGTGTTTGCATGCTGCAGCCGCAACTGTTCTTTTAATCCAAGAAGCTAGAAAATTAACAATAGCACAAAGAATCATAGCGTATGTTCCGCATAGGGTGATTTCTGCCTTAGAACAAAAGGGGGCACATTGGCTGTCTCCAAGCCGTATGCTCAAATATCAAGTTATCTTGTTGGAACAGGATGATGTGGAACCCAAAACCACCACAGCAATCAACCCGGTGATGTTTCTGAACTCAGAAGTAAGGGACCCCGAACCCTTGCACCATGATTGTCTGCAAACCATCGAACACGTATATTCAAGCAGACAAGATCCAAGAGATGAACCGTTAACTAATCTTGAGCTGGAACTGTTTACAGATGGTAGCAGCTTTGTACAAGATGGGAAACAGAGGGCAGGATATGCAGTGGTTGCAACTACATGGGCAAGAGAGGCTGGGGCCCTACCCACTAACACGTCAGCCCAGAAGGCGGAATTGATAGCATTGGGACAAGCCCTGAAGATAGCTGAAGGGAAAAAGGTAAATATATGGACTGACTCAAAGTATGCATTTGGGATAGTCCATGCACATGGGGCTATCTGGAAGGAGAGAGGATTGCTGATGGCTCGAGCATCACCTATTAAATACAAGGAAGAAATTCTCCAACTTCTACAGAATGTTCAAAAACCTGAGGAAGTGGCAATAATGCATTGCAAGGCACACCAATCTGGAGAAACCACAGTAAATGTGGGTAATCAATTAGCTGATAAAACTGCCAAAGAGGCAGCTGGACAAGGCATCCTTGCATTGGTCCTAATTACAGTGAGGCAGATCAACAATCAGCATTACTGTTAAAGGCAACCCCAAACGGAGAGGGTTGGTTAATAACTCCTACAAAACAGGTCATTGTTCCACCGCAGATAATGACCGAAATTGTGCAGAAGAAACACGAAGAAACACGCTGGGGTAGTGAGGCTATGATTTCTAGTCTTCAGAATTCGATTATATGTGTAGGAATGACTGGAACAGTAAAGTCTGTAATGGCAAAGTGCCCTGTGTTTGTTTAAACATTAATCCTACGAACAGGAAAAGACCGCCCCCGGGGACCACTAAGCAAGGAAGCTCCCCCGGAGATTACTGGCAAATGGATTTTTCTGAATTACCAAGGCAAAACGCTTATAGATATCTCCTGGTATTGGCTGACACCTTCTCGGGATGGCCAGAAGCTTCTCCCTGTCGCACCAACAAAGCTAGGCAAGTGACTAAACTATTGCTCAAAGAAATAATACCAAGATTCGGGGTACCGATAGGAATGTCCTCTGATCGGGGCCCGCATTTTGTGGCAGATATAGTCCAACAGCTAAGTAAACTTCTTGGTATCGAGTGGGATTTACATACCCCATGGAGGCCTCAGTCGAGTGGGAAGGTAGAAAGAATGAATCAAACTTTAAAGCAGCAGACTAGTAAAACATGTCAAGAAACTTCTGTAAGATGGCCACAGGCCCTTCCACTGGCTCTTTTGAGAATCAGAAGACAGCCAAGCTCTAGGAGTAAGATTAGTCCTTATGAGGTATTATATGGGAAACCACACCAAGCGCCGCTGATTCCAGGGGAGATCCGTGTAAAAGGAGAAACAGATTTAAAGGTATATCTGATTTCTTTAGGGAAAGCCCTTGCGGCTCTCCGACGGCCTATTGTTTTGACAGGACCACTCACGCTGGACACTCCTGTCCATCAGTGTCAGCCCGGAGATTTCGTGTACATAAAAACGTGGAACTCCGAACCTTTACAGGAGAGGTGGAAGGGACCCTTTCAGGTACTCCTGACAACTTACACCGCACTCAAGGCGGAAGGAATCGAACCTTGGGTTCATTACACTCGAGTTAAGCCAGCATCACTGCCAAAAGAACCTCAGTGGAAAGTCATTCCATCGGATAAAAATCTTCTTCAAATAAGAATGCAGAAAATAATCGGAAACCCGGAACCCGGCAGTGTTGCTGAGTTATTTGTCGAGTTTTTTTGCTTTTTTTAAAATCAGAAAATAAGTACATCTTATGAAATGGCTCAAGACAGGGTGGTGACTCTACAAAATCGTATGGCCCTAGATTATCTGTTAGCTAGTCAGGGAGGAACATGTGCTCTCCTAGGACGAGAATGCCGTACATACATAAATGATGGATTTGAGCCCCAACAGAAAGGGATAAACTCAGCTGAAAGAAAAGCAGTAGAGCAGTGGGAAAAACAAAAGGAGTCCTCTTCCTCCTGGCGGAATTGGTTAACTTCATGGCTACCAAACCTAACCCGGTTAAAAGAATTGTTTGTAATAATCATAGCCAGAGTTGTGGTATGCATATTGGGCTGTATTATGATCCAATGTTTACCTTTAATGACATTCTGTTGTACCCCATTGCGTGTACCTGAAAGTCAAAAGTATTATCAGAATTATGCAGTCTAGGTGAGACTCCCAAAGAGCTCGCTCCCACTCTGGAAGTCTCAAAGGGGGGAACTGTTACCAGGGGCCTCAGACAAGAAGGAGTCTGAAAGGGGCGGAACAGGGGAACTGTTACCAGGAGCCTCGGAAAGAACACACCCAAGGATACAATTCTCGCAACTGTAACTCATACATCCCAAAGGAGTACAGAAAAACCAGCAGAAACCCCTTGAAACCAAGAGTAGCAACGGGGCAGCTTTCTCAAACAAAGAAAGGAGCCAAGCTGAGACCATATATGGAAAAGGAGCTTGGAATTCATGGAAAAGGCACCTCTTCAGCAACCACTAGGGACCACCAGAGACCCCCAGGGACCACCAGAGCCCCCCACAGAAGCCCCCCGGAGACTCAGACCGCATGTGTAATGGCTATGAAAATATGATAATTGGTTCCAGGAAATAGAATGAATATGTATACTCATTCCAGGAAATCTAATGCATATGTATGTGACAGAGCAATATGAACTTTGGATGATGCGACATGCGGCATGCACACTGGGCGGAGCGATTCCCCGTGCATCCGGCGCCGTAATAAAGAGAACGCCTGCTTTTTAATGCTACGCTGGTGTTAGGGAGTTTTATTCCCGATTCTGGTGACACTTGGGCAGCTCCTGTTTTTCTCTTGCCAGGGCTGAGGGCTCCGGGCTGCTTCTGCCGCCTTGGCAAGGGCAGCCCAGGGCACTGTGCGCTGCTGCTGCGCAGGCTTGGGGCGCCTTGTGGGGCCCTGTGGTGCCGTGTGGGGCCGGGGCCGGGGCTGCGGCTGCGGCTGCCCAGGGCAGGTGTGCGGCAGAGCCACAGGGCTGGGTACGACGGCCAGGGCTGGCCGCTGGCCCTGCACAGGGGCTGCCAGCGCCCCCGCCACAGCACAGAGCACGAGTCACAAAGGCAGGGGGCTGTCACCGCGGCGCCCGCAGGCGCTGGTCCCGCAGCGCGGCCGCCCCCACGGCAGTGCAGCCTGGGACAGCGCCGGCTGCAGCAGCCTCGGCAAGGTGAGTGGCGCGGGGGGCGAGGCTGGGCTGCACGAGGGCCGGGCCACCAGCGCCAGCCCCGCGGCTTCCTCGCACGCCCGCCCGCCCGCCCGCAAGGGCCGAGCTGTGCACAGCAGCGCCTTGGGCCGGCCACGGGGCCGCCTTGGCAGCTGCTCGCACAAGTGCTGCCGGCTCCTGCTGCCAAGCTGCCTGCTCTCTCGCAGCCAGCCCCGCTCACTCGCTGCTCTCCCATCTCCTACAGGCCATGGCTGTGTGTCTTGTTCTCGTCCTGGCTGTGCTGGGCATCGTCCAGCACCCGCTCAAGGTCAGTGACCAGGTGGATCTGGGCACGCAGGAGCGGGTGCAGCGGCGCGTGCAGCACCTGAGGCACGAGATGGCTCGGCTGCAGCAAGAGGTTGAGCACCTCATGCAGCAGCAGAGCAACGTCAGCAAGGAGGAGCTGGTCTTTGCTGCCTGCGCCTGGTGGCGGCTCTGGCAGCCTGCGGGAGCCCTTGTGCTGCTCTTGGGGCACCGCTGGCTGGCCAGGAAGCGCCACGGGCAGTCGGAGAGCAGGAGCCAGCTGAGCACCTCCCGCAGCAAGCAAGAGGAGGAGAAGGAGGACCGCGCAGAGCAATGCGGGCATCCGGGCAGGTTTCTGCAGCAGCACCTCCAGTGGCCGGCGCAGGACTCGGCCAACACCTGGAAGGTGGTGGAGGAGCTGGTGGGCGAGCTGCTCGCGGCCTGCCAAGTGCTCACCTGCCAGTCATTCTTCCCACGGCTGGCACCAGGCATCCGCGTGGGCAGGGCCTGTGCAGGCTGGAGCCCTTGCCAGCACAACAACAGCTACAGCCTGCTGGTGCCCCTGAGGCCACCACCCGGGCATGCCTTCCACCTGGAGATGGCCGGCGCCCCGCAGCACGGCCGCGTCCGCGTGGAGCTGCAGTGCATGTGCCCCAGGCAGCGGGTGCTGGGCGACGTGCTGTGCTTCCTGCACCAGCCCCAGGCACAGCTGGCCACAAAGCAGGGCCCCTGCCTCCTACGCACCCTCTGCACCCACTCCTACCTCAACGTGCAGAAAACCGCACGCTGGTTCCAGCAAGTCGTGCAAAAAGCCTGGCGCCTTTTGCCTCCATCCCACCACTGCCAGCTCGTGGTGCTGCCCTCCTCCTGCACCTGCAAGCTCCAGCTGGCAGACGCCTCCGGGAGCACCCTGCTCGTCGACATCATCTTTGGCGTGCAGCAAGGCAACTTGAGCATCTTCTGGCCAGCCAGCGGGCCCAGGCTGGCCTCTCCAGAAGTACAGCGCTGTTGGAGAAGCGCACTGTGCCACGCATGCCCTGCAGGGCACACGTCACCTCCAGCGTCTGCACCGCCTCTCCTCTCTTCTCCACGCATCGCTGCTTTCCCCCTTCCGCTTGAAGGAGCTGGAGATACACCTCTGCAGGCTCCTGCATCTGCGGCAGCATCTCTCTGAGATCCCCGCATGCCTGCATCGCTGCCTGCTGGACACATGCCTCCATTGCTTGTCGTCTTTCTTTGCCCATTTCCCTTGCTGGTGCCTGGTGACTTCATGCTCTTGCCCCGCATGCCCCGCAACAAGGAGGGCCTTCTCTGCTCCTGCTGCACAGGTTGACCAGGAGCCAGCAAGGTGCCCTTGCACCTAGCAAGGCCAACAGCAGCTCCTCATGCATGAGGAGCAGCGTAGTCAGCAGGTCAAGCAAGGGCATCCTTACCCTCTGCTCAGCACTGGCCTGGCCCCATCTGCGCTGCCGTGTGCAGTGCTGGACTCCCCAGCGCAACAGAGACATGCACTGACTGCAGGAAGGGCAGCGCGGGGCCCACATCTTCAAGGGCCTGCAGTGTCTCTCATAGCAGCAGAGGCTCGGAGAGCTTTCCCTGCTCAGCTCAGCCGGGAGAAGAGATGGTGCAGCAAGGCACCGGATGCCTGCGTCTAAATACCTGATGGGGGCACAGGAAGGAAGACAGAGCTGAAAAATATTAGAGCGTTTCAAGAGAATTTTGAGCAACGCTGGATCAAGAAGAAGTGTACTCTAAAGCTTTATCTAAAGAGCAGCCACTTGCAGCCTCTTTAGCCTCCTCCTGTACCTGCAACGTCTTTTCCACACATGCAGTCATCAGGAATGAACCCAGATTCAGCCAGAGCAGTCTCACAAGCACCTCTTACAACAGCTTTTGCAAGATCCCTGAATTCCAATAGACAGATCGTCCAACTCAAAAACAAGAATGCACTGTGCAACTACGACAGCAAAACACTAACAGAATACATAGGAAACTCCAGAGCTTTGAAGCAATGACAACTCGTTATCTCCTACAGTTGTGTCAGCTGGGAATCTGCATTCTTTCAGGATGTATGTGTAACCTTTTTCAACATGACAAAGCTGCATGTCACTCATTTGGTAACACATATTTTGAATGTTAAGCAGTGCTGGTCACAAGGACTGCCAAGCAATAAATGTAATCTTTCAAGATAAAGGTACACATTTAGAAATATGCCCCCCCTTTTTTTGTTGGTTTTTTAGAAAAAAGGTTAGATTAGCTTTCAGGAAACAAACATATCCGCATCTGTTTTTACAAAACCTACATGACCAGATTAATAGGTTCTACTTCTTCTGAAATACCATCTTTTGAAGAAGCACCAAATAGTGCGTTAAGGATGAAAAGGGTCTCCTGCAAAGCTTTACACAGCCACTAATTTTCTTGATACGGACATTTGTCCTCCGTTAACATATGGCTTCCATTTCCCAAAGATGGCAAACACAGAAATCTTGGTAATTCTTTTATGATACCAATACTCTTGTGTCCAGTGAGTTAAAGGGAGCAATTTAACTTTGCCACTGAATGTGTGGATAAGTCCTTTCAAACTAATAGCACAGTAGTTTTTTGTCTTTTTGATGCAGTCATAGCCAGTGACTCCAAAACAAACATGAAGTTTTCCTAATAGGACACGTGCCATTCATTAAACATGCAGTAGATGTTCTATAAGCTACATATAAAAATTATATACATACTGTACTTACGAAAAAGGTGAAATATAAGTGTACGTAACATATCTTTGTGCCCTGCCCTCTCTCCCTAACAGCAAGATTTTAGATTTAATCATCTTCTCAGCCCTCAGGTTTCAAGCAGGCTTTCCACTCCGGTAGGTCACCACTGTAACTCTTCAAGAGACAGCATAAGAGAGGCAGGTTAGGACACAATGTCTGCGGATATCACTAATTTGGAATAAGCCTGGATTTGTCAGATGAGGCAACTTGGGTGAGGCAATAGTAGTACTATTTTCACACGTTTGTAACACTCTACAACGTTGAGTTTCTGTCCTTTCCTGTTAGTATGGGCAATGACTCTATTCTCTAGAATCGCAGTTTGTGCCGAGATTGCAGGCTTACGCCAGAAGTACATCTGCTGACTACAGGGCTCTTCTGCCAGCTGACAAACCTGAAGAGAGACCGCTTGGTTCATTTTGTTTTAGCGGTCATATACAGTGGACGAAAGGGAGGAAGCATTTTTCCTCTGACTTCTGACAGAAAGGTCTAGGAAGAATATAGCATTTCCCTTAATTTTCTTTAAAGCAGAAGAAAAAGCTCTGAAGGCACAACGTCGCAGAGATCCCACCAACAGCTGGAAGAAACCTGGCTAACAGTCTTTCCCCAAAACATTAGACCACAACTGCAATTTTCCGTAGGCAGAAAGCCTCTCTACCACACAAACAAGGCCATGGTTGAAATCTGTAGCGCTGCAGCTTAAGGAGCCAGAGAACAAAAGGCCTAGAAAGTACATACTGCCACTAGGACAGTATAAACTGGCCCGATTTTCTCCTCTATGCTTTTATCTGTTTCCTTTGTTTTCCAGGTTTCCTTTAATCTTTCTGTCCATACGCTTGGGCAGGTTTGGACCAATATATAAAGCAATCTGTGGCCAGGTTTCATTAAAAAAACGATTTCATTGGGCCTTGTGCTTCTGAAGTCCTGAAAGAGCTACAAATTTCTTTAAGCAATAACAAGCCTTGGGTTCTCTCTGAAGACTGTAGTTCTGGCTTTTTCTTCCTATTCTACTACGGCTATGTCCAAAATCTTTTCCAATACACAGTATTTCCATAATCCTAGCTAGCTCATAGAGCTAAAATAAGATATGAGGAGAGTAACCGAGCAATAAACCACACACCAAGTTTTATGTCATTTTTAGCAAGGCAGTTAGCTCCAGGGTGGACAGCAGTGCTTGAGATTAAGAACTGCAACACACAAACTAAGATGTAGAAAGAGAACATGCGACTTAAAAAATAACGTATTTCAGGTTGAACGTATCCTATTGAATTGACGGCTTATGCACAGCGGGAGTCATGCAAAGCAATCCAAGTGTCAGAGTCCGATACCCTCTGGCCAAGTTCTTCTAGATATTCCACACATGCAGAGTGTAATGTTTAATATCAAAATTTATTTTGTTGAAGAAATTTGATGCCACCTGGGATTTTTGATTTAGCAGAGTGATAAAGCAAGCTACTGAAATCACCATACAAGTGTAAGCTACACTTAGCAAAATATAGCAATTGCAATATGCTAATGGGATTCCCATTACCAGTCTCTATAATATGTTCACCGTCATGACGCTGCGTGTCCCCAGTCCCTGGGAAGGACGACGTGGGTTGAAGCCAGCTCAAGCCCGTTGCTCTCGTCAAAATTCCTCTGCGAGTTGTTCACGTTTTATACTCTACGTTGGGCTGAGCCACGTATACGCTTCCCCCCATGTTGGTCTAACTCTGGGAGACAGTCACGCTCTTTTGATGAACTCAGGGAGAAACACGTACACCAGCTGATCCACTCAACTGGGATGCAGTCAGCTGATCCACTGACACGGGCGCCTACAGAACAAATGCAGTATCCCCTGTAGTTATTGAAGTCTGATCAGTGTTCATGGCCATAAATGATTAGAGCTCTTCTCTCTCTTTCTCCTGCTGATGTGTAGTCTTGGGACCCTCCGTTTCACCCTCCATCCTGCCCCCATCATCAAATTTTGGCCGGCCACGGGGCCGCCTTGGCAGCTGCTCGCACAAGTGCTGCCGGCTCCTGCTGCCAAGCTGCCTGCTCTCTCGCAGCCAGCCCCGCTCACTCGCTGCTCTCCCATCTCCTACAGGCCATGGCTGTGTGTCTTGTTCTCGTCCTGGCTGTGCTGGGCATCGTCCAGCACCCGCTCCAGGTCAGTGACCAGGTGGATCTGGGCACGCAGGAGCGGGTGCAGCGGCACGTGCAGCACCTGAGGCACGAGATGGCTCGGCTGCAGCAAGAGGTTGAGCACCTCATGCAGCAGCAGCAGCAGCAGAGCAACGTCAGCCAGGAGGAGCTGGTCTTTGCTGCCAGCTCATGGTGCTGCCCTCCTCCCGCACCTGCAAGCTCCAGCTGGCAAACGCCTCCGAGAGCACCCTGCTCATCGACATCCTCTTTGGCATGCAGCAAGGCAACCTGGGCATTTTCTGGCCAGCCAGCGAGCCCGGGCTGGCCTCTCCAGAAGTACAGCGCTGCTGCAGAAGTGCACTGTGCCACGCATGCCCTGCAGGGCACACGCCACCTCCAGCGTCTGCACCGCCTCACCTCTCTCCTCCACGCATCGCTGCTTTCCCCCTTCCGCTTGAAACAGCTGGAGATACACCTCTGCAGGCTCCTGCCTCTGCGGCAGCACCTCTCTGAGATCCCCGCATGCCTGCATCGCTGCCTGCTGGACACATGCCTCCATGGCTTCCACTCAGGCAACAGGAGGGTGCCTGTGGCGGTCGCCGAGGTGCTGGCTCTGCGACGCCGGGCACCTGCAGGGACCCCTCAGCAGCCTCTTGCACTAAGCATGCTGAAAGAGGTCTTCCTGCCCAGAGATGCAGTGGCAGGCTTCACGCCGCCAGCCACCGAGCATCCAGAGCCCTGCAGCCAGAAACTCCCTTGCCCAGGGCAGCAGCACTGCTGCCACTAGCCCAATAAAGGAGCTTTTTGCAACAAACGCCCTGTGCCCAGAGTCCTTCTGCAGCTGCTCTGCTAGCAGCCCTCAGCTGCCGACGGGGCAGAGCTCCTGCTTAGGAGGGCAGCCCGCAACCCATTGCCAGGGCTGCACTTGCCAGCAAAACCTTACTGAAGCTGCTCAGTAACAGCATGCTTCTTGCTGATGCTTGCCTCTTCCACGTTGGCGCTCATCATGAGGCCGTATGCAAAACCCGCTGGCTTTAAGACGCGCACCCTAGCTGCGCTGCCAGGACGCAATAGCAGGCAGCTGATGCCCTCCCGCCGGCACGCATGGCTACAGGGCTTGGTGACTCCTCCTCCTGGCGCTTCAGCTTGCTGCGCCTTGAGAGCTCCCTGCTCTCTTTTTAGGACTTACCTCTGCGTGCAGTCTAAACCTTGTCTGAATCCAGTCCTGGTCCCACTGAAGTTAAGGGGAGTTTTGTAACCAGTTTGACTAAGCCTTTGGATTTTATGCTACTGAGCACCTTCTCTTCTTAAGAAGGGAAGAGCTGTATTTTTTTTAAATGAAAACAGCTATTTTCACTTTCAGAAATGTATTGAAATAGTTGAAACGCATTGAATGATTTTCAAGAGGAAAATGTTCTTGATCTCCTTTAGAGATTTACCTTATTAGTGCTTTTTTGGGAATAACAAACTGTAACTGCTGGCTGGACAGGCTGGCTATTAGAGCCTTTTAGGCGAGAGGCTGAAATGGTGTTTTTCTGCTAAGAAAATATGACCAGAAGAAAAATTCTTAACTGTTTATTTTCTGTGCATCATTCTGTAAGACTTAAACATGCAAAATGATGTAAATTATTGTAGTCTTGTAGTCTAAGTTGTCAGTGTGACCAACTGTACATCCCGAAGTTCCAGTGTGTTACAAACAAAAGCAGGGACTGTGTTATCCTTCCGAAACATGGAGGCTTGTAAAGCTAATAAAGGATTTTTAAATGAGAAGCTGAAATTGCAACAATCCTGAATGATATTCAGGATCCTACACAAAGTGTGCTTTTATTACTCCCTAAAAAGGTCAGCTTTTTATGTGAAACGCGTTTGCCTTCAGCAACTCTGAGTTCTAACACTGAGTATTCCAGATGTGCAGGACTATGTCCTGTCATGCACGATTTCTGCACAGGGAAATGAGGATTGTCTCTTTAAAGCAGAGAGTATAACATGGTCCACATATTCCAGAAGCCCAGGGGCACAGGAAGCTGACGTCTACATGATGTTGCACTGGACCACACGTGTCCCTTGCACCCATATAATTCCTCATCAGCTTATACGAATCTGCAAAACATCTGCACCTTTCACCGCCGTACCCCCACGTTTCAGCTACCTAAAGTGGCAGAGGTATTGCAGAGATGTGTTCCCCCACTTCCCTTAACCGAGAGCTTTGCTCTCTTTCTTTGTAAGATATTTCTGTGCTTCTCCAGGAGCTGAACTAACAGCCCGGTGATTGATAGCAGCTAGTTATGATGTAACTCAGTTCGTGTGCAGTGCCACTTTGAGTGGTTAAAATACTGCCTTTTAAATACAGTGTAATCACTAATTCATCAAGGCCAACGCTCAGTTTTTCTGAGCAGCTTGTGAAGACACAAACTGCTTTTATAAATAATTCAGAGAGTTTGTTATTAGGTGCTTTTACCAGCTCTTTATATGTAAAAGTATGCACTTTTACAGACAGCTGCTAACACGGAGCAAAATGAATCTCTAATCAGGATGGTCTGTACATGCCCCCTTCTATAGGGATAGAGGGTTTTCTCTTTCTTTCTTTCTTTCTTTCTTTCTTTTTTTTTTAAGAAAAGCCCCAAGAACTGGGCAAGGGATGAGAAGAGAAAAAAATAAAGATGTTATTAGCAAGTTATCCGTAGCAGAGCCGTTCTGACAGGGCACTGCGAATGAACTCCCCCAGGATCACCCACTGCACCCACGTGGGGAAGTCACAGCGAGTCCGTCGTAACTAACATCACTCTCGCACGCTGCTGCCTTGTTCCAACAGAATTCATAACAATTTCTTACTTACTAAAACCTCCTCCAAGGCCTTTTGACAGGAAAGTTGGGGGTGGGGGGGGGGGAGAGCAGGGGGGAAGGACAGGAAATAAGCCAGAAGAGGAAAAAAAAAAATCCCTGCATCACTTTTTTCAGTCCTTTCGCAACTTTTTGCTTTGACAGCCTCATCCCAGCTTCGCCTGCACCACCGCTGGGAGCCCTGGCAGACATGCCCTTCTTGCTAGGGCGCTGCAGCCCTCCTTCCCAAATGCGTCCTAACACCAGCTCCAGCCAAGCACCAACTTGGGCTGCCGGTCGTGGCAAACGACCCCTCCTCATGGTTTCCTGGCACCGAGACTCCTCACCAACTTAACCTACAGGACCAAAGCTGACATGAAATGTAGGCTGGCCTGTTGTCATCATCTTTTAGTTTTAAAGAAAAAAAAAGAAAAAAAAAGTCAAGCCTTCACTTTGCCACAGGGAAATAAGAATTAAGTTGAGCCACAAATCAAGTGTATTTAGGCCCAGCGATTTACCCAATGGGCTAACACCCTCTGCACTGGACAGCAAATCTGAGAATTATATTTGCGGCACCCTTGAATGGTGAAAACAACCACCCCTTTGCCCCCACATCTGCTCGTTCAGGCAGGTTTCTGTGCAAGCACAAGAGGCAGCATCAGTGTGGTCTTCAGACCTCTTGGTTTCCTTGCTCTGTGCAGCCTAACAGCAGAGCCACCCTCTGGCCATGAGGCTTTCAAAAGCCCAGCCAAGGCACAGCCAAGGGAAGGACAGAGCTTCCCCGCTGCCACCCCTCTGGGAAGGGAAGAGCTGAGCAGCACGGGGCACATCCACAGCAGGGGAGGCTGCAAGCGAGCTAACCAGCTTACAGACGTAAGCGATGAAGTCGCTCAGCCTGGCTTGGTTTTCTTCAGCCTGTGCAAAACAGCTTGTCTTTGGCTCACTCACAGCGCAGGGTTGAACTCCACGCTCATTTCATGCTTCCTGTATCTCTGTGGTCTTAGCCCAGTCCTGGTGATCACCTTAGAGCACAACTGGTCATCTCTAGGAGCAAATCTTCGCTACTGTCCTTGGTTCACTTCCATGCAAGCAGGTGCTGTTCTTGCAGCAGCAATACCATTGGCAAGACAGTCTCAAAAAGCCCAATTCTGCTGCCAAGCTGCAATTTGTTTAATGTGAGCTAGTTAGACTGAGGTGACCTGGGTTTAGAGGTCTCTGTAGAGGGAAGAATCAAGGCTGGTATTTAAATATATGGAGTTTAAACTTTGGACCTTAACTCGGTAGAACTGATGTAATTGCACTGAACTGTGTAGAGCAAACTGGTTTACTTCGGAAAAACCCAGTCCGACACACGCTAGAAGTCCTGTGCCTTAATGGAGTGCCATGTAAAGTCATGTGAATTTAGGTGGTCAGCGGAAGAGCTCTACCTTTGAACCTCATACAGGTTACCAGGCAAGCACCTGGTGTAAAAGTCAGATCACTGAGAGTCTTTCACACCCTTAAGTGAAGGCTGAAGGCCACACTCACCCCAGTTCCCCGGATCCTCTGCGTTCCTGGGATGACACAGAGTTTAAAAGATTGCAAAGGATCTGGAAAAAGTCGAAAATAGAAAGAGATGAGAAAGGTTTGTGCCTGAACAAGTAGGTCTTTTCTTCTGTACTGGTTGAAAAGATGCCACACATGCACCTTGCAGAGAGGGGAAATTACTGTCCATGCCCATTATAGCCATTGCTATAACCTCTAAGGGCATGCACACCAGAGTCTGGTCACTCCAGCAAGCAATGCTAGCTGCCTGCTCAGGCATACAGACACACAGGGTCCCATGGGCAGGGACACGTCAACACATTTAAGACATGCAGGCAAAGTCCTAGGCAAGTCTCCTGAGATGATCTGCTGTGTGTTACTGTCTGCTACAGCAACTTGCTGCACATGCATGCCCCTTGAGATCGACTTTTCATTTCAGTGAAGAAGACTTCATGTTAACTCACTAATCTTATATGTACATTTACTGCTTTGCATTGCAGTAGGCACAGCTGTAACTCTGGCACTGGCCCAGGTCCTGTTCGTGAGAAGTCGCCAGGCTCCAAGAAAGTTGGAGCTCTTTTCATGCGCAGTAGCTGACAGTGATCTGGGCTACATCTTTCTGTGCTAACTGTTCCCAAATCTCGCTAGGAAGAGTGAGAGGATCCAGGAAAAGCACCTGGGCCCCAACCTCACCAGGACCTATTGGTATAGTTGCCTATTGGAATAGTGCTCTGAGTTTGAGAGTCCACAAAGGTAACAGTGCACAAGAAAGTAGCATTTGCATGGAGTTTGGGACAATGCCAGGTAGTGTCTGAGGAGCCTTCAGCCCAGGCTCAGCACGGGGGCCATCTGACCGTCTCAAAGCAGAAGTTCCCATTTCAGGTACAAGATTCAGTTTTTAAAGACAGCTCCAGACCTTTTTTTCTCCCTCTGGTCTGCTCTCCGAAGACTTGAGGGAAGAGGATGAGTTAGTGATGGCAGTAGCATATTGCATGATTTTGTCAGCAGCTGAAAACTTCTCCAAGCACAGAAAGATAATCTCCACTTAATATCTCCATGGTGCAGAGGGAACGGTGAACAGCATGTTTGCTTCTTGTGCCTGCGTGATGAAATGACTCTTCCCAGAGTCTGAGAGCGTGGCTACTTCAATCACACAGCAGGGAATATTCTCATCTAAGCCTGATGGCTGTAGTTTTCAAGGGGACATAAGTACCCCAAATCCATTCAATTTCACTGCACATCCTGAACCAAGGATTAGCACAGAGTTTTACTTGTTTGTCATAAGCATGGAGAGAGAGAGAGAGAGAGAGATAATGTCTCCCCAACTCTAGTATGCATTTAAAGTAGTTCTAAACAATTTGCACAGCTCCTAACATGGTTGCCAGAGGATGCTCACTACACAGAGACCCTGTATAATCCGGTTAAGGAAGAGAGGAAAGAGTAATATCCATGGGAATAAAATAGGTAGAACGGAGGTTGTTGCTGGTTTGGAGTACACTCCTGAGCAAATCTGGCTTGCAGAAAAAGTGCTGCTTACCAAGTAATTTCTGCATTGAGGAAAGCAGCAAATGACAAGTCAGAGGTGAGAATCAGATGATGTGTCTGGAAATAACATTGTCTTCCCGCTCAGGGCTCATGACTAAGCCAGTAGTTTGCAATGGAAAGATAACCTGTAGTCAGCTGGATGACCTGCTATGAGTTGTGGTGCACAGAGCACTGAAATGGATGTCTGCAGTGCTTTTCACCTTCCAGAAAGTTGAGTGAGGACAGGTCAGTTACCAGTCCTCATTTCTCTCCTTAATGCAGGCTGGATTTGGACAAAGGATTTAGAGGAAAGGACAGATTTTAAGGAGAGCTCGTTTCCCTTTGAGGATGGTGAGGAGCTCACCCTTCCCGCCTCGTTCCCTGAGAGAGGTGTCAAGCCTTCCTTTCCATGCCACTGTCCAGGACAAGAGGGACCTCTGCCCACTCCCTTTGGCTGAATTCGCCATGGGAATTATGGGAATTATTAATAGCCGGAGGCTAACACAGCGACAGCTGGAAAGTCTGCTGCTGTTCAAATAACAGCCTAAAGCCACAGTTTGCAGGTGGGATTGACAAGACTGCACACCATCTTCCCTAAAGTTCAGCTGAGACTATGTGGGAAAGAGTCACTGGTCGCTTTGATCCCCACCATATCAAGAGAGAAAATAAAGCGGTAGATTGCAAAGCACAGCTGGGGTGAGAGAGGATCGCATCTATATAGAAACCTAGACTTGTAGAATAATTCAGCTGGAAGGGATCTCCAGAGGTCACCTGGTCCAAACCCCCTGCTCACAGCAGGGACAACTCAGTTCGGTTGCTCCTTGTGCAGTGAGATGAGAAGATCTCCAAGGATGGAGATGCTACAGCCTTGCTGAACCCTTCTCTCGGGAGGTGAGCACCCTCCTGAGAAAAAAATTCTCCATTGGTCCCCTGGCAATGCCCCGTGTTGTGACTTGTGTCTGTTTGGCGCTGTCCCTGTGCACCTCCTGGAGGAGTCTGGCTCCATCATCTCAGTGCCCTCTCACACGGGAGCTGGAGAGAGCTAGGGGAGCTCCCCTTCACCTTCTCGTTCCCAGGCTAAAACCAAAAGCGTTTCTGTCTGCCTCTCCTTGGACATGCCGTGCTCCAGGCCCCTCCTCGTCTCCATGGCCTCAGCTAGACTCACTCCACGAGACAGTGTCTGCCTCCTGCTGCCCTGAGGAGCCCCAGTGGGACACATGACTCCAGAAGTGGGGGGGCTCAGTGGGGCTGAATATAGGTTGTCCGTAAAGGAGGTTGCTGCTTAGTGTTTTCTTCTCCTCTGAGACAGGAGGTTTGGGGTGAGGCGGGAAGCAGCCTAATGTAGGGGTTCATATTGAGTTTCAGAAAATTCATTCCATAATTCTTAGCCATCTTGTGCCCTTTTCGGAGAAGAAATTCCTCATCTTGAGCCTGCAGGGTGGTGAAACATGGCATGTGAGATGACGGATTATTTCTCCCTGAATATCGTGCCACTTTAGAAAAGTCATCAGCACACTCAAATCTAGCCTGAGGAGGAGCGGCTGGAACAATAGGAAGAGGAAATAAAGAATGAAAGAAATAGTTGTTAGGTGGTTTGCAGTTGTCCGAGTTTCAAGTTGAGAGCTTCAGAGCTGGCAAACAGGCAGCAACTTTGAATTAGACCCGTTCTTGTACAGGCATCACATACCATCGACAAAAGGGCCTAGGAATTTCAGGAAGTCAGAGACTCCTAGGCAACCCTGAAGGTGCTCCTCCAGGCGGGACAGAAGGAGTCCACATGCACGTGCACAGCCCAGACACACATGCTAGGAGCCAAATCACTGCACAGCTGTCACGGCTATCCATGTATTCCTAGGGCTCAGTTCCACTGTAGCCAGATAGAAAGCTAATTAAAAAAACCCTCTCCAAGGTCAAAATGTATCTATGAATTCTCAGAGAAACAAAAGCCTGGTTTGCCCTTGGATCCCGGAAAGCACATCTTGTAAACAAAGGAAGGGGCTTGCCAAATCACACAGCTAAAGCCGTCTCTCACTGCTGCAGATTCACTCCACTGCAGCAGATTTGGGGTTGAAGGAGCCACAGGATATCCAGGAAATTTTCAGTAGTCCACCCTAGCTAAGGCTAGGACTAGAAAGCATTATTCATGGTGCTTTCATGATTGCTTATTGAAAGCTTCAAGGTCCTCACAAACAACTGCGAAGCAGACCCTTGCCCTCCTCCCCAGTCCAGGCTCCTTCCGAGCTTTCCCATGGGCTTGATATTGGTGCTTGGGCTCATCCCTATGGGTTAAGTTGCCATGCAGTCGCTCTTCCCTGTTTCAGTTGGCAACACCTTCCCACCAAGCAGCTGTACGAGGTTTAGCCCAAGGGGGCTCTCACCCCCAGTGGGACCTTCCAGCTGATACCACAACACAAAGTTAAAGTATCTCACACATGCTAATTAATGGCAACTCCAGTCTAAAGAACTTGGTCAACGTATGCAAGGTACCCGGAATATCTGTGTCGATGGGAATTACAGCTAGGTTCTTCCAGCAGGCTTTCAAAGCTCAGGATTTATATTTCTGCACCAAATGAGGTTTTCTCCCGTTCTATCCTTCAACTCTGCCTTCAGCCGGTCGCTTCAAGGCAAAAGACATGCCTTTCTAAGGAAGCCAAGCAGCTACCCTGCAGCATACCCTCTGCAGCAGCGTTTTGTTCAAGGGCCAAGCTGACTGCCAGCCAGTAATGACACCAGCCTTTCGGGGACAGGAGGGCATGCAAGAGAGCAGGCCAGACAGCATGGGGCCATTTTTCACTTTTCAGGCTCATTCGGATCTCTTACAGCAGCAAATGTCTCACACGTGCAGACATCTGTTCCTGAATCACAAGATGACAGTTTTACTCCACCTGGACACTTGGGACACCAATTTTGTTTTGTTTGCACTGGCATAATTTCAGACTGTTATACTGGAGTTACCAAAGGTTTGATCCCAAGAGGCTAAAGTCAAGTCCAAATCAAGTTCTCCCATTGCCTGAAAGTGCCTTATTTTCACTGTGCTTCATTGCTCCTCTTGGTGAGGATCAGAGTCAGTCAGTCAATACCGGTTTGCCTGGCAGAGTACAGCAAGGAAAGCCATATGTTTCATACCCCCGCAGATTCCAGCAAAACCAGGACTCCAGGCTTGTACCTGAAGAAGAGGTAGTTGCTTCTGGCATCCTGAAAACAGGGGCAGATCAAAACTAACAAACACTCAGGCGTTATTAAGACCCCGTGACATTCAGAAACTGGGGGAAAAACAGCCCTTACTTCATGATACAGCTAATATTCAGCCACTAGATATGCACATAAGCTAATCTGCGCTGAATCAGCCAAAACAAAGCACTTCTCACAATTGTGAGTGCCCTGCGTCAGGTATCTGCAGACACTTGTTTGACTGGCCACAAGTCTAATTTGCTCCGAGCCAGCGATTTCACTCATCAAGACCATCTGAAAAGCAGCTTCCATTTTCAGAGTGAAATAAATTCAGACTCCCTGCTGGGAATTTTCACGCCTGTATTTAGACTTCCCCTTGTCATTGAAGACCTAGACTACTACAGCCGCAGACTTCTTAGAGAAGTCCCTTGATTGCAGTCACTTGTGCTGCCCAAAACCTCCGGATTGGCACCAGCCAGCCAGCAGCACAGCACCTGCCACGCAGACCAACAGCGCGTTAAGCCGGGCTCGGGAGAAGCTCAGCAGCGCTCCTTAAAACAGGGCTGAATGTGGTCCAGGGGAGTTTTAGGTAAGTTTTGCGCCCTGAGCAGGAAACCATTTCAGGTCTTGGGAAGGCGTCTATTCACATCTCCCAGCCCTCTCACCTTGCCCACGGGCAACAGCTGGGGCTCAGGTGACGCCGGAGAGGGCGGAAGGTGCCACCGACGAATGAAGAACATTTCATTCTGAGTACTGTTGCTGCTGAGGATGGCTGTGCAGAACAACTTGCAGGTGGACAAGGCTGCCCTTCCAGAGACAAAAATGCATCCTTCAGGAAGCAGCCAACTCCAGGACAACCACCGCTGCAGCTGACTGTCATGAAGAGGAGGGGGAAAGATCACTGCAACACCTTTGGACACACTGGCTGGTTGGTTTCTGCGACACGGCCGTTTGGAGCATTTTCACTCTGACCTGACATCTGCATCGCCCCGAGCTGTTCAACGCTATCACATCTGCCTCAGGAACATCACGTTGAGGCAAGGGTTTTGAGGCAAGGTCCCTCACCTGCGACTTGTGAAAAAAGGAATGGTTTTTTCTGCCTAGTAAAGGCAAGTCTGTGACGAAAGTATATTACCTAGGAGAACTGCGTTTGATTTTATGGTCTGTGCCATTTCATTTACTGCTCCTCCCCGCAAAATCCCAGCATAGCTGGCAAGGGTTGCTGTGACGTGTCTCAGCTAGGTGAGTCCCCCTCCGCTCCTCTGCTCCTCCATCTGCTGCTCCCATGCTGCTCTACGTCTAGTACTGTAGCACTTACACTCGTATTGTACGGAGCTAATGAAAAAAAGCAGTACACTAACAATACAGGTTTTTTCCCTTTCCGATTCTGTTCCAGAGCAATGAAGCAGTTTAGATAACTACTCTATATTGGAGAGGTATGCCAATGTTAGTAATAGCCTAACACACGTCTCTTCACCTCACACACATATCCTTGTCTTTAAAACACCTGCACCAAGCCAGCAGGAACCACTGAAAAAATAATCCGTTCTTTCACTATGTAATGGCCTACATTCTCTTCTTAGCACGTTGTCATGTGCCTCAAGTCTCTGAGTTGAAACCTTTTGTCACATACCCTTTAATACCCATTTCTACTAGGAGTCCTTTAACTGGTATAATCAAACAGAAATGGCCAATATCAGGAAGATTAGATACAATTTGCCTAGGAAAATATGGCATTTCTTAGATTTCTCTGGGTACCTAATGAGTTTTGAGCGTAAGACGCAGAAACAATCTGCACAGTGAGAACCAAAGATTAGAATCGAAGATTATGCAGAACGGAAGTAGATTAAAAAGAGGTTTTAAATGGGAGAAGTATTCAAATACCCAAACACACAAACATGCACCACACACACGGAGGCTTGAGGCAGCTGTTGCCGTGCCCTTGGTTCCCGTGCGAGTACTCTTCACCTAGTGTGATGGCATACGTTTTAAAGCCAAGGACGCTGAAAGAAATAATGCATTTGCAGCCCCAGACAAAAGCAACAACCCTGCACGTAAGAACAAAAGCAGATGGGACACATCTGTGTCTTTGGGGATTAAGTGACATATGGCAGTGAGATGCTTTACGTTCTCCGAAATCTGCAAAATACACAAACTAAGGTGAATGCTTTCTTATAGCTACCAAAGCAGTAAAGCACACCACGTTTT
The DNA here is from genome assembly GCF_036417845.1 of Apteryx mantelli. NCBI lineage: Eukaryota > Metazoa > Chordata > Aves > Apterygiformes > Apterygidae > Apteryx > Apteryx mantelli. Next base: position 10,063,535 of record NC_090020.1, read on the forward strand.
GGTAAGAGATACTGCAATTTCAACTATTAATGCTGATGAAGTTGCCTGTGAAATAACCTGCATTTTCAGTGATATTACCCCTGTTACTTCCCCCCATAATTGATTATTGCATATGCTGTTTATCTCTCTGTGACCATTCCACATGCATTCCCGAAGAAATAACTAAAATCCCTGTAAGAGTTCAGTGATAAGCTAAGCAGAGGTAAATAATAGAGGGTTAGTTACCTCATAAAAGTCTGCAGGTTTTTAGGAAAATATATGAGGTTCTAGGAGTTAGACAGCTCTGATGATACCCAAAGGTTTTCCTCATGCTTTTTTGCTGTGTAAATGTTCCAGTCATACTGAGATTGCAGGCATTCATTATACAACGAAACATAATAAGATCTATGAGTATAAGGACACTGGTTTTCAGAAAAGGCCAGAATTCCCCTCAATTTCCTTTAGGAAACAGTAATAAAAAAGAAAAGAGCAGCAGGAATGTGGCAAAAGAACAGTACAGAGAGAGAAACAAAGTATGCAGATGTGGTGGAGTATCTGCACAAAGTGCAAGGGGAGTGAATAAGTACCACAGCAATGATATCACAGGAACTGAGGAACACCATGAACAAGAGAAGGAATGATCAATAAGTACAGTTAATGTTGCTCAGAACATCTTGGGAATCCATGCCCTTCCACCCAACCCCCTGGTGACGTTTCCTTATTTAATAAATACTTGTGTGCAGCAAGCCATTTTGTGAGCCACACCAGTGACGCTCAGTCAAGGAGCAGACCACTTCTGGAACGAAACTGGGAAGCTGGCAAGAACTGGACTTTTGCCCCAGGGCCCAGGGAGGTTTTTATTAAAAAAAAAAAACAAAAAACAAAAAACAAACCAACAAAAAAAAACCGCCCCAAAATTGATTTTCAGCTGTGCCGCCAGATCAGATATCTGAGTCGCATCAAGATCATCATGCCTAAGCAAGCCACAAAGCATGCAGGCCAATTGAGACAGCTCTCCTCACCATCACTGGCGTCAGGGCATGGGGAGTTTGGTCCAGACTTGAGCTTGGGCATGCCCAGCTGCTGACTTGGAGCTGACATCAGCCAGCTCCAGCTTGACCTAATTAAACTGCACTGTCTCAGAGAATTCAAAACCCTTCATAGATAGCACGAAGGCTCAAAGTCACTGTGAAAAACTACCTGTGCAAGCCCCATCAGAGACACCTCTCTCCTTCTAGTTACTGATCCACACTTTACCCAAACAGCTGGATGCAAGTATTAACCTGCTTCCAGGTTTGCTCTAAGGAGGTCTCTGCAGCTCAGCTACCAAAGCTCTGCTGATTTTTTTTAAGACACAAAGATCCCATGTTTAACTCTTCCTCTCTTTGCCTAACCCTGGCTGGACATTGCAGCATGTCCGCATTTGACGAAGATGATGAAATCCCCTGTGCAGACCAGGCATGTGGAAGGAGAGACAGCCCAGACTGTAAGCTAACAGCAAGGTGGCTTGCTTTCTTTTCTGCCCAAATAATTCAAGACAGGCATGATGCAGGGGAATGAAGGAGGAGAAGGACAGCTATTCACAGGCGTGTAAAGCAGGAGATCTGCACCTCAGAAATAAGCCCACAGGGAAGCTGCCACCTCCTGCTTCCTTGTTACAAGTTCATCTTCCCTATCACAGGACTCCCTGATCCAGCAGAGGCCACAGCAGCATCCTCCCTGCGAAGTTCCCTGGTCTCACAGTAATACATTTGGAGGGGCCAAAATTTACCTGGTAGAGAGGAGAAAGTAGCATACTGCAATAGAGAAACAGTTCCTAGGAGGTTACCTTGCTGTGCTACTCACATCAACTCCGTGCTAGAAAGAAAGACACAATTCAATAATAGCACGTGTGCCCAAGAGATTTTGAGAGCAGTTTATCGATCATGTCGCTCAAACAGTGGGCATCACAGTGTGGGCTTCTTGCAGACTTCTTTGCGGGAGAGAGAGAAGAGATTCGAAGAGGTACCTAAGAAATCAGTCTGCTCCATGACTACCTCTACTGTTGATAAAGCTCTTCACACAGCTGTCTGGGGACCCCATTCCTGCCATGGATTAATTAATTGGCCTTGTGCCTTCCAGTTGTCTGCAAACTGTAGGAGCAGTTTAGGGGATCCACCACTCAGGTTAATCAGAGAGTAAAGCTGGAGGGACCTGATGCGCTGCCTATCTCAGGCCATTGCATGTCACCTAATCACCCCATAGCTAGTCCAGCAGCTTTTTGGTTTAAGCAAATTCTCAAGAAAGACATCCAGCAGCCCTGATGTGAGGACACCAAGATGGAGCAGCCCTTTTTCTAGATGTTTGCTACATTTTCTGCTAGAAATGAAATCTGTGCTTCATGTCCAGCTTCTTTTTTTTCTTTTTTTTTTTTTGATTTCAGCTCCGAGCCACAGATGGCTTTGATGCCCTTTCCACAAAAGTAGAGAGCCCTTTAGCATCCAAAGCACATTACTGCAGAGTCTGTCAATACTTGCTATTCTTCCCACTAGAAACAGAGCTCACCTCACTCTGTGACAGGAGGCCACTTTTGCACATGCTCATTACCTCTTAGACTTACTATAAGCAAACTCTCTGAGGATGCCCTCTGCCTTGGCACCACTGCAGCCATGCCGGCCATGTGTTATTCCGAGCACAGCTCCTTCCCCAGGCTCTCTCTGCCATCAGCAGGCTCATGCACCTTATGCTACCAGGTGTCCAAAAGGAGTACAGCAACAATCACCACCTTTGCCCAGAGAAAGATAACAGTAGGTAGAAGCCTTGATCAGACTAGATTTGTTCCTACTGAATGGCCTTCGCTGCTGTGATGTTCACAAGCATTATCCAAGAAAAAGATCTGTATTAACAGTCAGTTATTTCTTTATTTTAGGTAGAAGGTTACAGGATTGGGTTTCCACCCCGATGATGTTTTGCCAGGGGTCACTCTAGTTCTTCATCTTCTCTCTTTCAATTTCTCTTTACGTGCAACTTGTCAGACTTCAGTAAGCCAACGCTGATGAATCCCTCCACTGCAAGGCCAGGAACTCCAATGTGCAGAAGCACCAGAACTGAGGCGACTCCCATGGCATAAGGCTAGGAGACACCACCAAAAGAAAATTTTTACATAACCACAGATTGGCTGAGGTTGGAAGGCAATCCAAGGCTCTTCCAGAGATTGCCTAGTCCAAACGCCATGCTCCAAGCAGAGGCAGCACGAGCAGGTTGCCCAGGGCTGTGTCCAGTTGGATTTTGAATATCTCCAGGGATGGAGACCACAGAACCTCTCTGGACAACCTGTTTCAGTGTTTGATCACACCTACGATAAAAAAGCTTTCTTTTCCCTACGTTTAAATGGAATTTCTTGTGTTTTGATTCATGCCCATTGTCTCTTGTCACAAGCATCACTGAGAAGAGCCTTGTTCCATCTTCTTTATATTCCCCATCAGGTATTTATACACATGAATAAGTTCCCCCCTAGCCTTCTCTTCGCCAGCCTGAACAGTCCCAGCTCTTTCAGCCTCTCCTCATATGACAGATGCTCCAGTCTCTTCACCATTTTCATGGCCTGTCACTGTGCTTGCTCTGCTATGTCCGTATCTCTCCTGCGCTGAGGAGACCAGCACTGGACACAGTACTCCAGATACGGCCTCACCAGTGCTGAGTAGAGGAGAAGGATCACCTCCCTTGACCCGCCGGCAATGCTCTGCCTAATGCAGCCCAGGATGCCATAGACCTTCTTTGCCATGACTGCACATTGCTGGTGCATATTCAACTTGTTTTCCCACCGGGACTCCCAGGGGGGCCCCCAGCAAGTACTGGTGCCTGGGGTGATTTCTCCCCAGGTGCAGGACTCTGCACTTCCCTTTGCTGAACCGCATGAGGTTCCTCTCTGCCCATCTCTCCAGCCAGCTGAGGTCCCTCTGAACGGCAGCACAGCCCTCTGGCGTACCAGCCACTCCTCTGGGTTTTGTGCCATCTGCAAATATGCTGAGGGTGCCCTCCGTCCCATCATCCAGATCACTGATTAAGACGTTAAACAGTATTGCCTCTAGTATCAGCCCCTGGGGGACACCACTAGTGACTGGCCTCCAGCTGGGCTTTGTGCTGCTGCTCACAACCCTCTGAGCTTGGGAGTTAGCCAGTTTTCATTCCACCTCACCACTGTCCATACTTCATCTGTTTGTCAATGAGGATGTTACGGCAGACGCTGTCAAAAGCCTTACTAAAGTTAAGAGAAACAGCATCCACTCCTCTTCCCTGAATTTTTAATGAGATATAGTTTTTTTTTTCCTGCTGATTCAAAGCTAATTCAGCAATAAGGGGGGCACTGGCTGAAGCTGTGGGTCATAAGAGGCTCTCTGCTCCTCAGGGGCCTGCATCAAGCAAGCATTGCTTGCTAATGCCCACCAGCAGTTATTTGCAGGTAAAGACTCTCTCACAACAGACCTAGGCAGGTAAGTCTGGCATTGCTTTTGGGAGACTGACTTGGCAACCTTAAAAATTGGCTTCCAACTTCCAGCCTCGTTTAAAATTTCATATCAGGCACCAGGGAGCTCACAGTGCCAGGGACTGAGGTAGAGATTTCTGTGGCTGGGGGGCTGGCAGCAGTAATGCTTATCCTGTCGCTGCTCCCGAGAGGCCTCGGCTTCCCCATCACCAGCAAACACTCCACTTAGCACTCAGAGATGTAATGTCACAAAGCACTAGCACAGGCATTAGAGGGATAAAAAGCAGGAATCTCTCCGGAGTATGAAACACTAAGCATTTTAAGATTGAAAGAAGTTTATAAAAACACAGTTTTGACCTGTTGCCCTTCTCCATTCCTGCTCCAGAGCCACTGCAATGGGGATATAGCAGCCTGATTAGACAAGCGAAGCCTTTGCAACACCAACAGCTGCCCCGGCAATTTGCCAGGAGACCACAAAGGCTCCACCGCTTCTGAACCTACGCAATTTTGTAAACAAAACCAAAGAGCACACAAACATATGGCAACGAGCACCAGCTCAGCAGGCTCAGAACAGATCAGCTGGGCTATGTTAACAGTTGCAGATACAAGAGGTCACCAAGTAACAGGACCACGCTGCAGAAGGGAGAAGTGAAGAAGGGGTGGAGGACCGGGTGCAAACATCTCGTGCTGGGTTACTTCAGCTCGCAAGGTTTATCGGGGCAAGGGGCCCGGTTACAGCACGGCTGGAGCACACAGCGCAAAGTCAGCTGCCCGGGGTACACAGCAAACGGTTGTGCCCAAATCTCCCCCGTCAGCCCCCTGGGGTGGATGGTTTACTGCACATCGTCAGCGATGGTACCAGCTGCAGCGGCGACCTGAAGAGCCTGGCAAAGGGCACGTTTTGATAGTAAAAGCTGAGGTAGACTGTTTCAAAGGGAGGTTAAAGGTGAACACGACATGAGTGCTAAGGATGAGGGATGGTGCAGGCGGTCATCCTTTCCCTGAAGCACAGCAACGTGACATGGTGCAGGGAGAGAGAGGGCAGCGCGTTGGCTCAGAGCACGGGCCCTCTTTCCAAAGGAAAATGTGATGTGATCTTCACCGGTCTCCTTCCCACACAAGGACCTTGCAAGGGAGGCAGGGGGTTACATACTAAAATTATAACAGAGGATCTAAATAATTTCCTAGCAGGGAAGTTTGCCAGAGCTGGTGGAGTAGAGAAACTGTGGCCAGGGCTTGTCTTCAAAGAGAGTGAAAATGTTGGAGCAGCTCTGTTACATCTGCTTCTCTGGTTCTCCATGACCATATAATATATTATTCAAAGGCATAAAAGGCCCATGAAGATGACATGTTGGTATAACTCACCAAAATAAATAAAAATACCCTCCCTCCTTGCTAACTAGGCACCGTCATACTGGAAAGCCACAAAGATCCCTCCAGCATCAGGAACACTGAAGGGAACACTAATTAAAGACATTTATAAACTGAATGATATTATTAATTTTAAAAGGCGTCGCTGCTGTGGTGGAGAGCAGCCTGCCCCAGGCTTGCAGGGTTCGCTGAGCACATCAGGGGACCGGGGAAGGAGGAACTGGTTGTTACAGTTTGTGTGGATTGTCAAAAGCTATTCATCTCACCACTGTTAGAAGAGTCCCAGGGTCACTGTGAAAAGCTCTGCTCACGTGTTACAAAAAAGTCACACACAAGACTCTAGGAGCTGCAGTGCATTAAAAAAAGAAAAGAAAAAAAAGAAAAAAAAGCTTTGTTCCAAAGTAATAATAATACAAAGTGCAGATTCCTTGGCAGGGACAACTCAGGGAGTACACACTCGTGCTGGCAGGATGAATTTGGCCTCAGCGAACATGCAGCCTCTGAGCCTCACCCCGTTTGGTGCAGCTCTTAGGTAGAGCCCGGGTAGTCACAGCCCAGAGCATCTGCACCTGCACCCATTTTGGGGACAAACCCTTGCTTCCTGAACATGCACGGAGAAGGGCTCCAGGTACTAACAGGACCTGTCAGTGATGCTAGGTAAACACAGGGTATGTTCAGGTAATGACACCAGCTCCGGCTCCGTGGCAGCTGGTTTCTGGAAGCAGCAAATAAGAGCCCTCTGGCCGCTTTCCAAGAAGGTGCCCTTTGGCTTCAGAGCCTGGTCTCCCTGCACCATCAGCATGAGGGTTCCCGGTTGAGTCCAGTTTTTCTGTGTGGCTGACGCACGACAGAAAAGCTCTGTCAGCACCCCTATGGGCAGAATTACTAATCCTTACTTTTCAGGAAACCGGTTTCAAGTTAAAAAGACATTCAGAGACATTTTTTCAGGCAAACAAACAACATGGACTGTGTGACCATCTGAATGACAGATGTTTACCATCTTTCTTTTCCCTTAGTCTCTCAGCAGGGTGAAGGCCAGAGACGCTTGTACAGAGATCTGCTGAGAAACTACAGTCGTCTTGAACGACCTGTGGTGAACGACTCCCAACCTCTGGTAGTTGAACTTCAGCTTTCTTTGCTGCAGATAATTGATGTGGTAAGTCCCTGGCAGTTCTGCTCTCTATTGCACCCATTCGGCGTAACAAATCTCATCTCTGGTGTAAAGACCACGCGTTTCCTCTTGGCCAGACTATCAGAGAGAAAAGCAGACTGGATTTAGCCAAGCATCCTCCCTAAGCGCTAGAGTACGTGCTTTGACACTTTGGAGGAGTCAATATCCTTCTAAACTCAAAGCCATCTCTGATACAACATGAGCTGCAAGCAGATTAATTATGTAGTTTTTCCATTCATTTTAAACAGAAGAAAACCTCCAAACCATTTCAATAAATTAGAAGCTATGTGTTACTACAAATTAGTAATGGCATGTTATTCCTAGAACCGTCCAGGATGCAATAACTGGAGACTGCGTGCAGTCTGCAGAGCTACCAGCACTGCATTTGCACCTTTTCATTAGACATTACAATAGCGCTGTCCTCTTCATCCATCACACCTTTACCATGCACTGCGGTTGAAGGAGCCTGCCCTGAGATGAGGTTAGGAATCACAAGAGCGTGCACAGAGCAAAATCTGGAGGCACACCCTGACGATTGTCTTGACTGATGCCTCTGCAACATGCTTTTGCAGAACTGATGATCTGACCCAGGGAAAGTTTTAACACAGTGATCCAAGCCAGGATCCCCTTTTCATCACAAAGAGGATTTTATATGACAACTCATTATCTTTAATGGCATTTCATTCATTTCATTTCATTCAGTCTCACTGCCCAGGAGGGAAGAAGGAAGAGAGAGAATAACTTTCAAACTTTTGGACAGCTTCAACCCCATTTGACAGAGGACCCAAAGTTTTAAATTTCCTACAATCTTTCTGAAAGTCTGTAGGAGACCAGATGCTCTCCCCAGAGGGGAAAGCTGGCCCCTAAAAATGAAGCTCCCTAGCACTGGGTAGAGATGCCACGTGAGCACGAGTGGCAGGACCAGCTAGTTGTGGTTCTCCTGGCAGCAGGCAACAGCCACTCAGGCAGGACAAGAAGCTTTCTGCTTTGAAATATTAGATATCGCATGGAGCTGGAAGAGAGAAGAGTGCAGTAGTCCCAACCGAAGTCCCTCACATTCATGGCAGGAGCTCACAGTCCTCGACTTGAATGAAAGAACAAAGAAACCCCCCAGCCAATTTTAGGTAAATTTCACTGGGTCATTCCAGGGTTAGCAGAGGCTAATCTTAAATCTCAGCTCAAAAGGTCTTCCTCCAAACTCACTGTGGCATTTTCCTTTTTTGCTGTTATCTTCATGCAATAATTTGAGGGCTGGAGTAGTGTGGAGGGCTTTTTACCATTAGAAACGGGACTATGCATTTTCAAAGTCAGTTAGGAGGAGGAAAGAGCTACATAAAACCCACTTTGGGGGGGATGCTATGCTGGATCTACAGCTGGGTTTTCATGTTCCCGCATGAAATATTTCCTTTCAACAGACAGCATTTTTTAAGCTCTTTACCTCCTTTACGTCACGGTTGTCCGTTCCAAAGAATTAGATTTATCTTCTCCCTTTTGGTGATTCAGAGTAGGAAACAGGTCATCTAAATGGACATATGCACCTGCAACAATGCTTTGCTCCCCTCCACCTCTGCACACACCACGGATGCTAGAAGTTCATCAGCTCAAAGCGGTAATGACTCGTTCCAGACTCGTGGTCTTGCATACTGCGGTCATGGTGTCTTTAAAAGCCAGCTGGAGTAACCTGGGGTGTATATCTTACACTACGTAAAAAAAGGTGCTTCTCTCCTCAGGGCAGTGACAGAAAATCCTTTGTATATGGGCTAAACTACAGCTTCCTCCTTCATGCCATACAATAGTAGTTTAATAAGGAGCCCATACCAGGGACACTTCCAGTCCAGCACAGGTTGTTCAGCATCACCTGAGCTATATGGGCACATTTACAGGGGAAGTGTAGTGTCCTGGACAGCTATCTGGTCTGGTGTGGGACATATTTTAGTTTGAGGCTAACTGAAGGACGCGTTCCTCTCTCTGCACAGGGTGTTGCACGGGCTCTTTCTCCTTGTTGCCATCCCAGCAGGTGCACCATGCACCAACTCCAGCAGTGGAAATGTTGTTCAGGACATTCGAGCCAGCGCTGCTGGCAGTCAGTAATCTCTATTAGCTGACAGACGGGGAGGGAAACCAGACGGACAAATTTTCAGACAGACACAGATCTGAGGCAGGAGCAGCAGCCTGCGGGCTAAGTGTAGGTCGGGCAGAACTTTTCTGAATTTAACTTTATCAGAAGCAGGAACAAACAGAGTTATGATGAGGGTAATGGTTCAAAGTGGAAACAAACTGCTATTGCCTGTCTAAGGAGGCACCTTCTCCAGATCCTACCTGTGTTCCCCAGCACTGCAGGAAGTCATGCAACTGGGGAATATTTCCTGGTGGTGCCAAGGAGAGCGTTACCTTGCAGCACCACAACAGCACAGGGTGCTGGGCAAGGTCCCAACCTTATGGGACTTCACGCACCATGCTCCCTGGGGAAGGAAAAAAGAATGCCACACTGAGGGGAATACGGATATTAAGGTCTAAAGAAGACATGATATTGTACAACGTTACTGCTGGACTCACGGGAATGTTTTACAAGTACTCACCATGACAGGTGCGAAAAAGTGAGGCCTGGACTATTTCCCTGTGAGAGGAACCAATATAAAGAAGAAAAACGTAAAGAAAAAAAGCAGTCCCTGCTTGCACAGAGGGACTCACTCTTTTCTCTTCACACAAACAATCACTCTTTACTCTTGCCAAGGCCTGAAATCACATCTACCGTACACAAATCTAGGACAGGCTCCATGAAGTGGCTCCAAGAAGTCTGTTTCCTAACCATACTGTCTCATAACCTAATCAACTCTGAATTCATCTTCTGCAGCCAACCAGCTGAAAACAGCATTTATGACAATCCAGATTCCTTTTGCTGCACAGAGAGGGAAGGTACCTCTGAGGTCCCTGTAGTTTGCTGAATAGCAATATCTAGTGACATTACCTAAAATTCCACCTCCTCTTCTCCCCTCCATTCAAAGCAAATTTCCAAGCATGGCTTCCTTAGGTTACGTTTCCTGCTGGCACCTGCCTGTATTGGCCTGCATGGGATCCTTTTTTGCTTTTTAGTGCTCAAAGCCAGCCATCACACTCAAAACTTTGAGGAACAAGTTCTCTGCTTGTCAGATAGACCCTAGGCAAAAAGGGTAGATGAATGGTAGGTGTCATTAGAGGTAGAATTGTTTCCAAAATTGTCTTAATTCACAACTAGAGCCAAGACAGAGCTCTCACTTCCAGTAAGCTCAGGGAACAAATGAGCAGAAGGGGGGCCAGTATGACCAGCTCTGCCAGAACTCCCGTTTCCAATTCCTGCTAGATACCATGCTCCAGCTCTTGCTGGAGAGGTATGTTTTAGCCAAAGCGTGTGACAGTGTGAGACACTTGCATCCCATTGAATAGCCTTCATTGCTACAAGAACTCCTGCCAGGTCACAGAAGTGCAGAGGTGTGCTTTTTCCCCCCCATGCCTTAAGAAAGTATCTAGACAACGATCCTCCTTTTAAACCCCAGCGGCATATGGGAGCAGACACACAGAGAGCAGAAATGGCTTGTGGCAGTCACCCCACAGCAGGGCTCAGCGCAGTTTGCCTTGTCCTCTAAGCATAGGTCAGCTTTGTCTGGAGCTGTCTCACGCGTACACTGTTGCTGGGGGCCGTTTTTGCCTAAGGTTTGTGCCCTGCCCCTTCCTTGCCTGAGCAGGGATTTGCCTGGTGGTCCCTCCCAGAGAGCCCCATTGAGCCCTGATGGCCCCAGCAAGTGTGCAGCACCTCCAAGAGCACCAGGAATGGGACTCCTGTTCTTGCTTTGAGAGCCGAGCCAGGCCATCAGGCTGCAGTAGTCAAGAAACGAGGCATGACAGCAGGCCATTTTTCCTTGGTTCAGTGTGATAGCAGCCTGCTAGGTAGCAACCATTCGTCATCATGAATGATGGCTTGTTTGCTCCTCCTGACATTTGTAGGGGAGCTTATACGAATTGGTTTATATCCCTTATGTAGAATCACTAATGAGGAATTAAAAAAAAATACAGTTTTCATTTTCCAGCTTTCTTTCTTTTAGGGATATTATTCACTGTTACCTTTGGGTCAGTGCCTCAATAGACACCGCAACAACAGTCTTACTGCCCTTGATTCTCCGCAGGAGAAAGTTTGACTAGTTTTCAAGGCCACAAGTCTCCCCAAACTGCAAGCTTAAATCTACAAAGAGAAAAAAAAAAAGCCAACCAGCCAACCTACAGAAGAGTATCAAGAATAAAACCCCAGCCTGACTGTGAGTGTATCGCATGTTTTTAAAGACCCCTCTAAATAAAGAGCCTAATTTTAAGAAGATGGCTGCACCATGCTGCAGAGATAATAAATTCCTGAAAAGCCCTTTCCAAAAGCAAACACGTGGCTGAGGTTTCCAGTAATTGCTGCACTGTCAGTGTTGCAGAGACCATACTCTGACAAGCATGCTCGTTAGCCTGGTGCCCTCAGTGCTTGCAGAGTTCAGGGACGAGGGCAACGCCATCTCTGCCCAGCAGAGGTGGTGGCTCCAGGGCTTGCTGTGAGCCCAAGCACAGGTGACATCCCCCGCACCTCTGGCACCCGGCCCTTCACCCACGGCACCTCGGCACAAGCTGTGGCTGCCGGTGTCAAGAACAGCTCAGCCAGGCAGCGAATTCGGGCACAGGGTACCTTGGTGCCACCAGTGGCAGGAGCACCTCTGGTGCGGGAGCTGGACCTGCTCAGGGGTGGGAAATCTCCAAGGCTGAAAAGTGGGGTGGGCAGAAGGGAGAGCTGAGGGCACAACTGGGAGAGGAAGAGAGAAGTATTGGCCTGACAAAATCATAGCAAAAAGGGGGCTGAGAGAGGCGACAGGCATCAGCAGGCGTCCAAGCGGATGCAAAGAAAAGGATTCTGCAGGTGAAGAGGGGACTGCACAGAGCTTATTGCAACCCAGAAAGCCCCTGAGCAACCTGAAACTGATCCAGGAAACAGGAACCCGCCTGCAGAGACACCGCGGGTGAGGGGAGATTCATTCATAAACCCTTTCTATTTCTGTCCTCTCTCAGCTGGTCTCTTTGAGTTCTCTTTGGAAAGATTTATTCCAGTTTATATTCTATTGAGACCTGCTTCTTTGAGCTTGAAAGTCCTTTTGGTCTATTTTGCTCATGAGACGGAGGAGGCGTGGGCAGAGCCACCCCAGAGGTCAGGTTGTGCATCTCCCCTTGCACGGCTCAGTCCCGTAGCGCTCTTCTCCTTCCTGCTCACCTCCCACCCCGCTGTACCCCAGCGGGTGCCAGGCTGCCCAGGTACCTAACACACCATAGTCGTTCAGGCGCTTTTGTGGGAATTTCCTCCTGTTTCAGAGGGAATCACAACTACAAAAAGGGACTGCAAGTCCCCAGCGGGAAGCCACAAGAATACCAGGGGGAAAAAAAAAACAAAAACCAGCCACCCACAGTAGGTCATTTTGCACTTCCAGAAGCCCCAAACCCTCCCATTATTTTACTGTAGCAACAACCCCAAGGCAAATGCTATATCTGGAAAATTCAGCGTGCACTGTTTTGCTTTGATTACACAGTGGGTAACATGATTGCACATCCTACTGACACTGGGATTATCCCAGATGTGATCACGTGCTTGCAAACAATCCCATTTAAACTGCAGAATTTGTCTCTGTGGTGCGTCAAAGCTCTTGAAAGGTTTGGAAAGCGGCAAGACAAACTCACGGAAGAGTTGACTGGGACAATGCAGAGCAAAGATTCGATCTATCTCCTGAAAACCAAGTCTTTGCATTGCCGTACAGGGAATCCAGCAAAAAAGATCTGCGCGTACTTGCCCTAAGCACGCAGGTGCGGTCATTACTGTTTTAAGCAGACTACAAGGTTAGCTGGTCTGACCCAGTGCAGCAGCCTTTATCTTCTCTACCAAGAACTTACCAAACTGCTGGGTTCAAGCTTTAGCTCACACTGTTTCTCCCTAAATCGGAAGCTACAGCTCAGCCTTGCAGGGTTTTTTTTCTTTCTTTTCTTTTTCTAAGGAAGCGATTATTGGGGGGACCATTTTTCACAGCAGGCAGCTCTCTTCGTCAGAGGCGCCTCACTTTGCCCGCTGGGCTTCCCAGGCGATGTGCTGCTCGGTTAGCAGGACCCTCGACCCCAGCCCGGGAGAGCTGGCGAGCAGCAGCCTCTTGGCTGGAGCTTGCACGATTTGAACGAAATTTGCCAACGCCGAGGGCTGCCGGTCGGCAGGCTCTGTGCTGTGGGCTATGGGCCTGCCCTCTCCTCGAAGGCGAGCTTAAGAGAGAGGTGAAAAAGCAGGGGGAAGCGCAGGCCACACGCGTGGTGCACACAGCCCCGGTAGCCCCAGACCACCCAGACCATCGCTGAGAAAAGAGAGAGGTAGAGGGAGAGCGAGATGGAGAAGGGTCCTGTTAAATTCAGCTGACTTTGGAAAGAAACCCGGCCTGTTCATCGGAAAATGGGTTTATTCGTTACGGAAAACATTAATACAGAGCAGGCACTGGGATCTCTTTTCAAAGTGTGGCTGCAGCTGAGAGCTACTGTACCGCTGCTGGGTATGTTTACGTACAACATTCACCCTCAAAACGATCCTGTTCCCTAGCACACGGGTGTTTTAGGGATGGTATGGCATGTGAATTGAATGACCAAAAATTTCAAGGGTTAAATTTTTGGCTCTAATTCTCCGTTCCGTTCCTAAACTGGCTTTACAGCAGCTAGGTCATCCTCCCCGCCGCCCCCTCGCCCCTGTGTCCTCACGTGTCCAGATCTCTGCACTGGACATCATGCAGCAAGCCCATGTCAACACACAAGTGATTCGGAGAAACAAATATAAATATGCCAGTACACACATGCAGCCGTTCACGTATTATTCCCAATATAGCATCACTATTCACTAGATTAAACCATAATCCTTATAGTACATCCTGTACAAATCTTTTCTGGATTGATAACTTCCAAAACGTAAGCTTGACTACTTAAGATTGAAATACACAAAGCATGTGAAAGAGACATAATAATGCGAGGATTATTCTTATAGTTATTCTATATTTTATGTATTTTTAAAGTATTGATGAGTGACAGGGAGATAAAACGACTCTTTCAGCCCTTCTGGATTAAAAGTATCTTTCATCCCACCCCCACCCTCCGTGGATGCCCCTGCATTTATTTGTGGGTTTACTGAATAGCCTTGGAAGGTATGTTTGCTCTGTTCCTCCTGGTATGGAACCGCCTCTACCAAAACACATTTCTCTTTCCAGAAAGCTTTTCTCCACCAGGCATTGCGGTCTTATCCTGCTATAAAGCAAGAGCAAATTCGCTGAGACCAGAGCAATGAAACTGATGCAAACTGAGATAGGAACCGAGATGGGAATCAGGCTGAATATCATTACATATTCTGAAAATCAGTAATTAGTGATCACTAGAAATAGTTATTAAAATTTCAAGCAGAAAAATTACAGAAAGGTTGACAGACCAGTAGATTCATCAAAGTTAAATCCCAAACTCTCTCTCCCTCTCATAAAGTTCGCTTACTGTGACCGATTTGGAACTCTGGGAAAAAAAATTTAAACCAATTGGTCCCTTCATTAGCATGGAAGCAGCTTGAAAAATGGGAATGCTGGCGCTGACTGAGTCATGAATTATTATTTTGGCTGCCTTCCAAGTGTCAGTGTTATCAAATTTCAGACCCCCTAATAGCTACAATGTCTCAAAGAAAAGGTCACTGGAATTTTTAAATTTGTATGAAAATATATTTTTCCATTGCTGAATTCACTGAATGGTTTGTGTCGCCTAGAATATCCTGACTCAAAGCACTGGAGTCTAGCAAAGTCACAAAAAATTGGGAAGGACATCCTCACAGTGGGAAATGTCACGGGGTCCTGACAGCACACAGTGGCACCAGCCCTGGTGGTGGTATATAGATCCACATCTTCTCGGTGGTACCAACAGAGCATTGCGCAGGGATTCAGGAGGTGGCCGTGCCTTCCCTCCCTCCTTCCACAACGGGTTTTCTCTTGGCATTGGGGCAAGCAAGAGCATTGCCTTGGCAAAGAAAGGAGGTGCCCAGCCATGCATGCACACGGGGCAGCAAGGCGCATGTCCTTAAGCTGCTTCTGGTGAAGCTCTCTGTCCCCAGCACCCCAAAAACCTTCTAGGGTGGCTGAGGGTCCTTGCCCTGGCAAAGCCAAGCTGATGAGAAGTGAGCCTAATCCCGTGATCCCTGGCTGTCTGATGTTCTCAGGATGCCTGAAGGAATTTGAGAGGTGTTAATAATGCAAGTGATATGCACATACCAATCTGACTCAGTGTCGGTGAAGAGAGGAGGACTAACAAACGCGGTGTTAAAGAACCTTGGAAAGCTGAGGAGAACAAGGAAAAGTCACTTCTACTGGCTCTTTTAGAATGAAAGGCCTATGAATAACTCTGTTCAGGCTGATCACAGGCTTTAAAAGCTCACTGGAGTTTTGGGACAGGCCTATATCACACTACTTTGCTGTGCTGTCATAACAGTACATAAATGCAAGAAGAAAAAGCAAACCAATTGCAAGTAGACCAGGAGTTTGTCTTTGATAAGAACTCAGGGCTGACCTATTCAGGACCTTTCTTTGCCTTCCTCCCGGTGCTTTGCCTGTGATTTTGAATGCTGAGCAAAGCAATGAATAATGAATAACTTGGAATAACGATTTGAGTCTAGTCTTCTTTGTTGAAACACCTGCCAATTGTGCTCAAAACACATGGATGGCTATTTCAGGATGAGACCTTCACCCTGGAGAATATGCAAACCACCTACATGCTATGTGCAGATGACTTGTGACTTTAATAGAGGACTGAGTGATTTTGGACTGTGACATAACACCCCTTCCCCAAGGGTGCACGCCAATTCACCCAGGCAGTCGATTAGAGAGCAGCACTGGGCTGGAAAGCCTTGTGAGCCCTCTGCCCCAGCTTGTGAGGTTTCCTAAAGAAACTTACGTGAAGCAGCTGAACAATCTGGTGGCTTCACAGCTCTCCCCAGGACCCTGTACTGGTTTGGGGAGGAGGGATCCACTGAATTTGTGGGTCTCTCATGAAGGGCTGGAGGCCCAACAGACTCACAGCCAATGCTGGAGACTGTAATGTGATGTACTTCATATCAGTCTTGATCTGCAGGCACTGCTGAGCAGCTGCACCCCGGAAAAAGCCTGAGGATCCTGAGACGGGCACCCGCAGCCCTGTGCTGTAGCTGACGGTCATGTCACGTGTGCAGGGAGGAAGCAAGTCTGCGTGACGTGGCCTTTTTCACAACAGTACCAGTGAAGACTGGGAAGAGCAGGAGATAAGGGAGACGAGGCAAAAATCTGCAGGCTTGGCAGGCTCTGCGCTGTGACCCAGTGCAGAGGCCAAAGGCAGGTTGTGCTGTGTGAATGTGGATCACCCTTAGGTGAAAAGCACTTATGAGAAATTGCCTACAGCCCTTCATAGCAGAAAAAGCCCAAAGCAACAAAATGCGAAAAGTGGGAAGGAGTTGGTGTTCAGCCATGAGCTCTTAACTAGACCCCTTAACTTGACCAAACCAGCCCCTCCACATCTCTGTCCTGATGGGTACAGAAATACTCCACAGATATCAGTGGATGTTTGCTTATCCTTTTTTATGTCTGTATCTTTCCCAGTCCCTTTGCCTGCTCTCTAGGCTATCCCCTCTGATTCCCTTTTTCCTCCTGAAGGTGCTTTGTTAACGGTAGTGAGATGAAATGCTTTAACATCAGGTATCTCTTCAAAGTTGATGTTGCTATGGAAGCATGCATTCCAACTTTTTAGACTCTTTCAGGCAGCAAAGCCGTAAACATAAGAGTATTCATATTTAATGAGATCTCTGAAATATAAAGGCTGTCCAGCCATGCTGACTAACTGTTACCAGGGCAACCCAGGTTTTTCTGAAGATCTCTGGTTTTGTGGAACTTCAACCATACGACGCATTAAAGCTGAGTCGTCCCTAAATATTTAAGTCCTTTGGGTCAGGGGAATGTTTTAGTTGCTCAGCTCCAGGCTGTGGCCAGATGGGTGCTTCAGCAAAGGAAAGGACTGCATGATGCAGACACAGACTGATTCTGCAAGTATTTCAAAGCCTCACCCATTGCTTTTGATTTCCTTGAGCAAAATCCAGTGCAGAGACTAGTGTCTCTGCCAGCAAATCTTCCTGAGAGAAAACCTCCAGGTCAATGCAACCTCTCTCTTGTACAGCAGAAACCTTGAGATATCCCTTCTATATGTTCAGGCACATTGGTAGGGTAAAAAAAACAAATAAACAGAAAAGCAAAACGGAGTAACCACAGATGGCCTTTGGTGACCTATGATAGTCATCTGTCCAGTCTGGGACTTTTCAGCTGAATATCTTCCAATAAGTCGGTGACTAAGTCAGCTTCCAAGGCTATAGCTCTGCAAGAGGGCAAGGATTAATGATGTCGGTCAGTCACCTGTTCACAGGTCCCTTGTTACCGCGATGACACGTTACCATATGATGTGACTACTGAACCAGCAAGGGCTTTGTTTCTTTTTGTCCGTGTATTATGGACCCAGATATTTATGTGGCCAAGGGCAGTCGTATTTTATCTGGATGGTGGTGCAAGCAAGGGGAGAGTCCACTGGCAGAGCCTGGTGCAAAAGGAAGGTGGACCTGCGCACACTGTAAGCTTTGGACTGACAGTAGGGAAAATAGAACAAAACAAAAATATTCACATGTTCCAGCATGTGCACTGGCTTCTCAGCTGGAACAAGCCGGAGTAAGTTTCTTGCTCTCCATGGGTCAAGGGTGGCTGTAGGAATAGGCAGATGTCCAGGGCAGAGGATTAACTGGGGTGAGGATGGAGACAGAAAGGGGAGAAGGTGACCAAGATAAGGAAAGGAAGGATTTAGAGGACAACCGTTGCACTCGCTACTGACAACAGCACTAGCTTTTCCAGCTTTTGTAAATACCAGCAGCAAACTGATTCGTTTGGGCTGAACATTTACAGCCCGAGGGAACTGCCAGGGGAGTGCTGGGAAAGCGGCTCCGGGGAGCTTGTTGTCTCCAGTCTCCAGCCTCAGCTGGGATCCTGGCGGGGACGGCTGCATGCTGCAGTGAGGGGAGGGGTTGGAGAGGGCCTGCCCGACGCCGAGGGAAGATCATCCTGAAGCAAAGTGCGACAGAGAACTGGTAACAAAACACACAGTGCTGCGATTATTCAAGCTTTCTCCTGGGAAGAAAGGTATCCTGATGACTGACCTTAAATCCCTCCATATGAACCCAGGACACACAACGAGGGAACCTCCTCCAGTGCTTCCCAAGCTGGAAAATTAGCTTTTATCTAGGCAAAGCAGTACTTTTATCTAGGCAACCAGTGACTTCTTGGGACTGGGTAAGGCAGATCTGCTCTCAGGGTTGTCTGGAAGTACTTCTGTAAGAGACAAATACAGCCCACTAAGCTGCCCACATCATGCCCAGGTGTCTCAGAGATGCTGATGGCCCACAGCTCCTGATAAAGAGAGCAAGAACTGTGATTCCTCTGCAGCTCTGAAAAGGACAGGCAACCAGCCCCTTCCTTCCAGACCAAACCATTTCTTTACAGGATGCAAAGCTACATGGCTCAGTAAATCACCAAACCTCCAGAAATGAGAAGCTCCATAAGCACATGAGCCCTTAGAAGGCCCTTGCACTAGAAGGCAACGGATTTCCTTCTCTGTGAATCTCATATTTACTATCTTTAGCTATGCTAAAGGTCTTTAGCGCAGACCACAGACTTGGGAGAGTACAGTATAAAGTGTGCTTTGCTCTTCCTGCAAATCAGGCACTCCGGGCAAACTCAAATCCTTCACGGGAAAACTTTCTGTTTCACCTTAACCACCAATAGGAAGGACCCAGCAGGCTGCATCTGTGCTGTCATCTGTGTGTTGATTGGTGCTGAATATAGAAATAACATTTTCTGGGCCTTGCTGTCCGTAAAGCCAACTCCCTTTGAAAGCTCAGCAGCCTGCAGGCAGGAATGAGAATAGACTCTGGATAGCCATGAAAGCAGCCTGAAGTGACATTTCTTTCCCCGCAAGGCTGAGAAGATGTAAGAAGCCCAAAGCCCTGCTTAGACTTCGTGTTCTTGCTGACTGCTGTTATTAAAAGGAAGGCAGAAAGACCACGTAGGGCATGGCTACACTGCAGATAAACCTGTGGCAACCCTAATAGAAAAGTTCACCTTCGACTGCAAAACGTACCTAAGAAGCAGGACAAACATGGTGGGTCTGAGCACAATAGTGCTGTGACAAGGAGCCAAATAGTACCAAAGACAATGTGTTTAAGCTACCTGAAATATCCATATGCTCTGTAGTGACTGATGAATTGTTTGCAGTGAAAGCTGATTATCAGGGTCATTAGTTTCTGAGTTTGAGCAAGGAGCTCCTAGAAGTATAAAGGGTGAGCAGTTTAGGGCAATAGACTGTTTTGTGAACTACAGAAGACAGTCTTAGGTGTTTTTATTTGCAGGCATGGAATCTGTCAAGTATAAAATGCTTATGTGGGGTAAAAAAGGGGTTTTCCTTGGAAAACAGAGCCATGAGTAAAAGGCTGCTGACCAGAGGCCTCTCCACATGCAGGAAAGCCGTGAGCCTTCCAGGTGTACATTGCACTTTAATGGATCCCCCAGAGACTCTCAGGTAGCCAAAGAAAAGGGAAAGGTCCCCTCCTCCCCTTCCCCATGAGGTGCAGTGAAGCTGGGGAGAACCCTTCCTTTTGCAGACCTCAGAGAGAGGAAAGACCTAAGTGTCACAGCTCCTCTTTTGGGTCACCTGCGGCTCCAGCAAGCCAGGGAGCTACCTGGGAGGGAGCATGCCACAGACAAGCTTCATGCTCGTTCAGCAGTACCAATGATCCAGCGTCCTCCTTGTCAGGGAACTGGTAATTAAGAGGCTTCCCCAGACAGCTCTGCTTCATCCATTAGCCTTGGAGTCTGCAGTCATGCAGTGGTTTCTGCATGGCATGCACAAGAAGTAAACCCACAGGCCTCACAAAAGAAAACACTCATCCAGTGAAGGAGCTGAGTGAGAAATAAGGCAGTCTGCTTTTGAGCAGCTCACATCTTCCCTGGTGATTAATGGGTAGCTGCTTTGCCTATCTGCTGTGGGGGTAGCGCTGGAGGGGGAGAGAGAGGGGAGACCATGAATGCAGCTTGAGGTGGCTAGACCGACAATTTTTCCAAAATGAATAAAGCAGTTCTGGCTTCACTCCTTCTGTTAACCAGCAAATACTGCAAAAAGTAATATAATTAAAGGTCAGACCAATCCAAAAGCCCAGACTACTTCAGGGATGTAGTTTATCTTGTGCTTGTGGAGGCTAGGCTTTTTGGATGTTGAGCACTAATGAAGAGTACAGGCGGCATGGACTCTAGGGGAGCAGGACAGATGGTGGTGTAACATACAGCTTTGCATACAGGACTCTGGCAACCACATGTACACTTATTTTTTACATGTCTCCAGTAAGCTCAGTCAGCCTCTGCAAGCTCCAGAGTATCAGAAAGAGCCTCTGGAGCTCTTTGACTGTCTCTAGACTCTCAGATCCAGTCACCTACTGGGTCAAGGAAATGTCAGCCAGCTCTAGGAAGATCCCGCCAAAAATGGAGGCATGCCTTGAGCTGGGGCCAACAGGAATGGAGCCCACAGATACAACAGGCAGGCTGGTGTCCAAGCTCAAGTGGGTGCTCTAAGCACCCAGTAGCAGCAAACAGAGCTTGCTGGAGATACTACTGATCAAGAGCTAGTCTGGCAGTTGACTGAGACTTTGATAGCCCTACCTACCTGCAGGACTTGACAGATGCCTCTGAATATGACCGCAGAGCGCTTACATGCCCAGGGTGCTCTGTAGAGTTTAAATACCTGCCAGTCTTCAATGCAGTGTCTGCCACCTCAGACACTGCAGAGGACCAGATGTTCCTAAGAGCAAACACATACAGACTCAGAGGACTAGGGCAGCTAGGAACCAGCATGACAGGACGATCACCATATACCTCTGGAAAGTAACTTCATCAGGTGAAAGCCTGGACCCAAGGAAGTCAGAAGAGATCTTCCTAAGAAATTCTATAGGCCATTCATGTCTCGGTGAAGCTCTCTGCCTGACAGTTCTTCCTGTACTCCTGTTATGAGTGCTAGCTACTGCATCCGATTGGTGACTCCACTTGCGTGCACTGATATATTTTTGCATTGGAGCCTGAGGTTTGATTGCTGCAGCTCACAGTGTTTGCCACAGAGTTTCACAGCAGCTTTGTCTGGTGCTAAAACATAACTCTCTGCTTCAGTGATCTCTGCATCTTGCCTGTAATGAAACTAACCCCTCTGTTCTCCGCATGAGCTCTGTGTTTGATGCTTCTCTTTGGCTGCAGGAGAATGGGAAGAAAACAATGGAACATAAAGATTGTCTCTAATTAAAAAATAGTAGGTTTCAGGGGGCAAGAAGGTAGTTTATTCCAACGTATCGGTAGGAAGGGGAGTCAAGCCAGCGTGCAATGGGGTAGTGGTCTGAGGACCGCAGGTAGAAGGTATATGCCTTTGCTGTGGACAAGTGATTTCCTGCCTTAGCGGTGCCTTCCAGCAAGTGCCCAAGAGAGCTGAGCTGAGGTAGAGGTGGAAACTGCCTCTTTTTGGGCCTTTTAGCCAAGAATCCGGTTTTCCCAGAGTGTGGCTGCATTGACCAGGCCTGCCCCTAGCTGCGGCATCAGGCCCAAGCATGAGGATCCACTTCTGCCCAGACTGCATTTCTCTCTGGAGAGGGAAGTGGATCTCACCACATTAATCACATTGTCCCACCACAGTAGCTGGGCAAGGCTGCTGTTTCCGTCTCTGCTGCTGTGGTCACTCTCCACCTGCAGGCTGACGGCAACACAGCCAGGCCCCACAGCCATCCCCGCATCTTCCCCCAAACTGCTCTGAGACCGACGAGGTGAGGGCTTCTTCATTTCTGGCACCAGTCAGAGCCACTTCGCTGTAGCCTCCACATGCTGGTGTCTGAACCTTCAAAGCTCCTGCTCTGTACAGAGCCAAGGCGTCTACATGAGCTCCCATCAGACAGTGTTTGCAGTCTGCTGCCATATACTAGCTTTTGCCCAAGACCAGCCTTTCCTTTTCAGCATGAGCTAAGTTACATAATGCCGAGACTCTAAAGGAACAGCACCTTCAGCATCCTTTCATTATTGTTTTGCAGCCAAAACAGTGGAAACGCTCTCCTATTACTGTATGCTGCATAGTACTGGAAATCATCTTGTTTTGCCCATCTAATGAAAAAGAAAATCTTGTGCAGGAGTCTCCAGCAAAATAACAGCCATTATCTATTATTTTCACTTCTGATGTTGCTCAGTTACAACAAATGCAGGAGGTTTGTAGGATTTAAGGATCAAAGAGAGCAATAATTGTCTGGGTCATGTGGCACAATTCAGTGATTTTGCGCTGACCTCACAGTCTACTCAATAGAGTTTGCATGCATTTTCTCCAAGAATCAGGGTTTTGAAGGGAACAGAGCTGTGATGCGTCCACCTGTGATTAAACTGTATTTTGAGGCTCATCTCTTTTTCTCTTCTCTCCCCTTCTCCCTTTTGTTTAAAGGATGAGAAGAATCAGGTGTTGATCACAAATGCTTGGCTGCAGATGGTGAGTAACCCGTGTCAATAAAGAGCAAAAAACCTCCTTAACAGTAAGTCTGCCGCTGGCCCTGTGTGGTTACAAGTATGGTCTACTCTTGTGGGGGCATGAACTGATCTCCTGAGCGACTTATGCTCTGTAAAGACGTAACTCAGGAGCAAAAAGCTTGTGGGAGACTTGAATGACTGAGCTAATTCTGCTATGACATTAGCAGCCAAACATTGCATCATGTTAATGGGCACAGCAGAATGGGCTGCTTCTTCCTCAGCGATCTGCTGGGATTTGCAACAGAAATGAGCTTTCCTACTGCAAAAATCCAGAATTCAGACAATCCTGCAGGACTATAGGACTCTGGGTGTCCTGTCCCTAGGAGAGGCTGGCTATGGTTATAGCACCAGTGACTGTTTCCCTGGTAGCCCTGCCACAGAGGTTTGCTGCAAGTCACAAGGTTCAGCACAAAACTTGTACCTGTACCTTTCTTGAACTAAGTGTGTGTGTTGGTGTAGGGGGGAAGGGGGATCAGAAGCAAGCCCTTGAGATACAAAGTCCACTTGCTTGCCTGTCATAGCGAGGTGGTTATTAACCCCCCGTTCCCAAATCTTTGTAACAAATTGAATTATTTCCATCAG
Source organism: Apteryx mantelli (assembly GCF_036417845.1). NCBI lineage: Eukaryota > Metazoa > Chordata > Aves > Apterygiformes > Apterygidae > Apteryx > Apteryx mantelli. The sequence goes on from NC_090020.1 coordinate 10,086,804, forward strand.
AGATTGCCAGACAGTGGTCCACATACCACTAATGATACCCAAGTTATTTCAGACCAGGTTGGTTCACCAGCCTACTACCAGAGTTTCTGTCAATCCATCAAGAAAAGGTTTGAAATATCTGTATTCAGGTCTTACGGTGGTGGGGTTAGACAGTAAATTACAATATAATGGCACACAACATCCAGTCATCACTTTGTAAATTCTTCAGGATACAGGCCAGCCTTCTTTAATTGTTAAAGCCTATCACTATAAGCTATGTAACTATTATCACATTACTGCATTACTATTGGTAACAGCCATTCTGTTCCCCTAATATTAAAAAATAGGTTAGAAGATTTTTCCCAGCTCATATATCTCATATATGTATTTTCCAACAGTACTGGGTTGATGTTTACCTGTCTTGGGATCAGTATGAATACCCAGGGGTGCAGAACTTGCGATTTCCAGCTGATCAGATTTGGGTGCCAGATATTCTTCTGTATAACAGATAAGCAGGATATGTGACAGCCTACAGAGACATGGAACTACAGCGCTAGATGCTGGAAATCAGCCACGCTCCACTAATACTCGGGCTTTTCCTACCTGGGGATTTTGCCTCCTTCTCTTGAAGCAATTAAAAGAAAAGAAAACAAGTGCCAGATAATAGTTTTTTTCTAATACCCAAACTAAATCTCCTTTGCTATAGTTTTGTGGATGTCTTCCTTCCATTTTCACAGTGGATACAGAGAACAACGAACCCATATTCTTCCTGTAATTACTGTGTCTCTCCTGGAAAATTATTATCATGTTTCTGCCTTAGTCTTCCTGCCTGGACTAAACAAGGCCAGTTTCTTTGTGCTTCCCTCATCATCCACATTTTCTAAATCTCTTTCCATTACCGCTGTTCTCCTCTAAACAGTCCAATTTGTTTTTTCGCCAAGATTGGATTCAGCACTCTAGCCGAGACTTCTGCAGTGTGCAATGGAGTGATATACTAATCTCCACACCTGCCCACACGTTTCCTTTAACATGTTCCTGAAGGAGGGTTTTCTGCTTGTATGCTCACTAACATCTAATTTCTGGGCTTATTTTTTGATCCATCATAAACTCCAGACCTTGTCCTTCAGACTTGCTGCCTTACCAGGTTTTCCTATGTCTGTCTGTCTCTGACAGTTTTAAGGGGAATACTTCACAGTCATCCGGATTGAATTTCATTCTGTTGGTCTCTCCAGTTTGCCAAGGTCCATTTTCTGTTCCAAGCCCTCACTCCAAGGTGTCTGAAGGAAACTTGCAGTCACCTGGAAATTGTATAACGGTTATTCTTTACGTCAGCTTTACTGCTCACCGTTCAGCTATGAGCCCATGATAACAACTCAGCGAGATTCAGTCTCTAACCAGCAGGCATTTAATCTGTTCCCTATTTCTTTAGTTTGTTTATAAGAACATTATGTGGCAAAGGCTTTCTGAAGTCCAGACATATCTCCTGCCTCCTCTTAATCAGTAAGTCAGTCCTGACAAAGAAGAAAATTAGTCTGATTTGATGCAACTGGCCCTTGACAAATCCATGCCAGCTGTTATCACCTTGTTATCTTTGAAGTTAGGCTGATGTGTCTATAACTTCACCCTTTAAAAAAGATCATCTGAATATTCTTTGATCATCTCAAGTTCACTACGCCCTTTCTTATTTTCCATGAGCTCTCACAGATAATTGTTAATGCTTCAGGGAGTATTTTGGCCAGTTCCTTCACTACTCCAGAGTAAATTTCATCAGCTGTGGCAATGGGAGTCTGTTGTATGCACACTTCTTTAACCTGTTCATCCCCTGTTCTGACGTGCACTCATGCCATTGTGTCTTGCCGCCTTTTATGTCTCTAGCTAGTTATCACCTCAGCTTTTTCAATTTTATGCCCATTTGTTTGTGCTGTTTCTTTTATGCTCATCTTGAGTCATGTGCTCTTTTCCCCATATTTTTGTGATTCGATTTTGTTTTTCAAGCCCACAGAAAGCTCCTGACAGAACTGTCATTGTGCTTCACTCTTTTACATTAGAGTAGCTTAGCACTGTGCCCTGAGTATAGTTTCCTTCTCCTACACTTCTTTTTCTCTTTAGGCCAGGAGCGTCTACACCAGCAGGCCATTTTCCGCTCACCAGCACAGTTTGCCTCACTTTCAGCCTGCCCCCATTACTGTCATGTGCAAGGACTCCTTGGACATGAATAAAGAGCAGGTCACAGGGGGAACAAAGGGTCCAAATTTTCCACGCTGCTGTGTGACATCTCCTGGGAGCCCCAGGAGTGGGCTACATCTATGCCCAGCCACGTGATGGACTCATGTCTGGCTGTGACACAGGATGTGCCCAGTAAAACGTTGGAGTCATGCTCAAACATGACCGACCTGCATATAGCCGTGATAAGCAAGGGGCTACTGTGTAAAGCCTTTTTACAGGCTATAGGAATGCTCTGCATTTAACCTCTTCCCAAGAGACCCTCTGGAGCGAGCCCCCACGCTTGCTCCCTTGAAGATGGCTTCTTTACCTCAGAATTGCTGGAATCTAAAGAAATGTTTTTTCTTGGTCCCTTTCACCTGGTTTCTGCTCTTACAGTCTCAGTCAGTCTCCCCATATAAGCCCCAGATCCAAAACAACTTCTTGCCAGTGCTTTCATCCATTGCGTGAAGCAAAGTGCTGGCCCCACGCATCCTGAAAGACTGCAGGACTGTTCCCGCAGACCTGGGTAACAAATAGCTTAATTTACACTGTGAGCTGCCCGATTCTGACAGAAGTCCCAGAAAAGATTCGTCCTCCCGACTGTCTGGTCTTTGGAGACTCCTGGCGGGACACTACCCCCGCTCCCTTCCCTTCTGCCTTTGCCCTGAGACATCACCAGCTCTGCCTCTCCCTTCCTCAAGGACGTTAGGGCAAGCATCCAGTGTACCCAGGCACAGGCCAACAACGTCTATGAGAAGGTGAGCTACTGATGGGGGTGGGCCCTTTGCCTAGGCGTAAGACAGCCCTTAATTCAGACATCCTGTACATTAAATTCTGACAAAAGAGTATTGTTCTGTTGAGAGCTACTACATCCAAAGTCATACGTCTGTTGGCTCTCTCTTGGTTTTGTTTTGTTCTCATTGTGTTGCAGCGCTGATGAAAGATTTGATGCAACATTTCACACAAATGTGCTGGTGAATTACTCTGGATCCTGTCAATATATTCCTCCAGGTATGCAGAACACGTTTGTTTGCTTTAAATCAATGTGTATCTTTGAATAATTACAAACAGTTTTCCTTTATGAATGAAATCCAAGCATTTGGAAGCAGTCTGTGGGTAGAAATTTTGCAAGCCATCTATTATGGGACAGGCCTGCTGAAGTGATTTAGGTCCGTTATTAGTGGCAGATTTCCACTTCATAAACGAATAAATGTATTTCCTGAGCAGTTTGCTTCCAACATTCAGAGCCCAGCAGAGGTACCATCTAAAGCAAGGTGGTGTGCACCCTCACGGCACATTATCACAGGGGGAGGTTTTACGTGCAACCCGGTTAGCTCTTTCTTGCGAGTGAAGAGAGCTGTGACTACAGGATGAGTCACAGGAGCAGCACTGCTCTCCCACCAAAGCCCTCTGTGTACTGCAGTCTTAGGCTGAGCCCAGTCCAGAGCTGGCCAGACTCTGGTCCTCGCCTGCTTTCCAGGCATATTGCTGACTCCAGTGCTCGCAGGGTCCTGGCAGGTGTGACCTACCAGCAAACACCCAGGCTATTCCCACAGTTGCTTGCTGTGGTGGACAAGAAACACCCAAGCTTTTTGAGGTAGCTGTTGGCAGACCGACTCCAAGCATATCCACAGGTTCATTGGTGATCCCTATCCCTGAGATGACTTAAAGCACTCATGTGGTTTCTCTGGGACAGATCTGCGGGTAAGGCTGTTCTCCAGGGAGCAAAAGACAACATCAAAAAGTTGGCATTCACCAGGGCAGAGCCTTTTCCATCCCCACAGGGTCTGTTTAGGTAGATCATGCAGGTGGTGCCTGTATTAGGCAGATCTGGTGCCCTGCTAGTCTCTTTTCTGTCGATGGAGTAGGAGAAGCGGTACCACGTATGCAGACTGCATCCAGAGTGAGCTGCAAACTCCATGGTGGAGAACTGCTTACTTAAGACCCCAAGGAAAGAGAAGCTAAGGAATAAGCAGTAAAGGAAATCTGTTATGCAAAGCACAGGAAATCTTTACTTACAAGAATTTAACTGCTGGTAAAATAATTTGTCCAATCCATTTTTGAAGGAAAATGTTCATCATCAGCCTACTTAACAGCACCAAGAGCTCGCAGAAGCAGCTAGATTAACTGAGACATGGGAAAATACTGCAGAAGGGAAAAGAGTGTTCCCAAAGCTTCATGAAAGTTTTATTTCCCTTGACTCCAAGAGGAGGCTGTACTCACTGTTGCTGTCCATTAGAGAAACAAGCTCCAGTACATATGGCTAGGCGGAGAAGCGGAGATGACGGACAAGAATGGGACAGCAGTCTGTTGTTAAGGAAGGGAGCGGAGCCGAGATTCATGAGAAAATGGGAGAAAAGACTCCCTGTAGCCAGTCCAAAAAGGGCCATGACAGCAGGAGGGAAACCCGCCTGAGAATAAAGGAATAAACCAAAGGAATCCAGCCACCCCAGAACAGCACTGTTTGTGCAGGGAAGTGATCATGAACGACATCCTCAGCCTTTGCAACAGTAGACGGAGACAATAACAAAGGACCTCTGCTTTGGAGATTTAATTTTCAAAAGGCACAGCTTGAGCACTTACTGAGGAGCACGAAACTCTGTTCAGTTATATGACTTAAAAGTGGGATTCACATTAGTTGGTGTTTTAGGGAGCAGGCAGAAACAGTTATTCCAAACAGGTAGGGTCAGCTCGGCATTTGAGATAATTTTCTGATGAAGCAGAACTGCCTCTTCTCTGAGCTTGGCAAGGCATGGTGAGCATGTGAGGTGAGGTGAAGGCTGCGGAGCAGCAGGCTCACGAGTGAACCAGACACATCCAGAGTTAAAACAAAGGCCCAGATTAGCGTGTAGAAGATAAAGGCCGCCAGTGAGCAAGGTTTAGCATAAAAACATATGTTCAAAGGGATTGTAGGTCTAATTCAGGGCTTTTGTGCGTGTCAGAAATTGAGCAAGCCTTAAGGAGGAACCCCTTTAGAAAGCCTGTCCAGGTACACCCAGCAGCACCACCTGGACACCCATGTACTCTGTACCCCTACCCTGTCCTCCCCATTTGATGGGCTGCACCCTGCACACATTTGATTCCACGTATTTCTATCTACAGGCATTTTGAAGAGCACGTGTTACATTGACGTCCGCTGGTTCCCTTTTGATGTGCAGAGGTGTGATTTGAAGTTTGGCTCCTGGACCCACAGTGGCTGGTTACTTGATCTGCAGATGCTTGAGGCTGATATTTCTAACTACATTTCAAATGGAGAATGGGATTTAGTGGGTAAATTGACGGGCTAAAATCTTCCATAGTCTAATTTTCAAAGGCAAAACCCAAGTACAGAGAAATGAGCAATCCAATTGGGAAGTTTGAAATACAGGTGTTAAACGCTCTTATGTAAAAGTCAGCAAAAAAAAAAAAAAAAAAAACACTGATCAGAGAGAATTTTTCAAACACATTCATTCAAATGTGTCTGAAAACACTGTGTTCTGCAGCAGCAGCATGAAGCTCAGGGGAACCTGTACGTAAATGGAATCTGTTGGTCCTGATGTGTTTGAGCAGTTTGTCAGTACTAAATTTGGATCTGTGTCTCATACAGACACACTGAGCATAATGTCACATCTATTCTAGCACATCAGCCAAAAACTGGTTGGGTTTAAAAACACTATTTCAGCGAAATTGGAATGAGCTTTTACAGAAATGAATTCCTCTCGCCCAGAAAATGATCAAAGTGTCTATCAGTTCCTGCAAATAACTGCAGCTCAAGATATCTCTGTTCTCTTCTGTGCTTCAGAAGACACCTGTGTTTTTAAAAAGAGGATCCTATGCCCAGAATTAGTTATTCAGAGCTAGCTCCTAGTGCCTTATTATGAACTCACTGACGTAAGTCTAAATCAGAAGCAATGCTATGGAAATCAACAGAGCTTAGACCACCCTACAGAGAACTCAGAGACAGGATCTTTCATCTGCTAGTCCAAACGCGTAGTCAAGGAGACCTCCTAAAATCAGTCCATTTCAGAGCAGTCCTGGCTTTCACATACTCCTTTATAGTGGCTATTTCTGTCCGGTAGCTTTGTGTATCTGATGAAGAGACTGGCTTTTGATTTATCTGTCTTCCTCCCAGATAAGGCACGGACAGAGCTGACCCTTAACTAGCCCATACAACTACAGTGATAGTTAACACCATAAGCCAGCCACGGCCATATCCTTTATGGAGCTTTTGCCACGCTCCTGCCAGAACAAACACGCCATAGCATCTTCTGTCATGTGGGCAGAAACAAAAAGGAGGTAAGCAATGGTGGCAGGAAAGGTACAAGATGCTGAGCTCTTCCAACTTCCCCTGACATTTCCTGTGCTGCTGCTGTCCCTGCCAAGCAGAGTCTTAGATGTCCCTGCCAAGCAGGGTCTTCTGCAACCTGGTCACTTTGGCCAATCCACAGTACAGCTGTGCTGGACAGCTATGTTTCTTAACCCTCAGAGGTGACAGACTTTAAGCTTAACTCGACACCCCTTTTGAAAACGGAAGTCATATCATATTTGTTTTTCCTGATGAAACAAAGCAAGTACTATATAAGAGAATGACAGAAAAATAACCACTAGCGGCACCTGTCCTGCAGAAAATCTGCTGCATGGGCTAGTGAATATGACATCCTCCCTTTGTCACCATTTGCTTTCTGCAGGGAGGCAGAAGGTATGTTTTGCTGCATTATCCTTTGGCTACTGTTTGCAAATCTTTCCTTGTTGGGACTGGGATGGTCAGAACTGTGTTTATTCAGCCCAAATGAGTCTCTGTGGCTAAGCCAGGTTCTGAGTACTCAAAAGGCATGAAAAAAACCCTCAGAAAATGCAGAAGCAGGATTAGGAACAGCAGGAATCTTGCACAGCTGCCTCAGAGGTTGCTGAAGACACTGACATACTAAGAGTTACAACAGCTGGTTTAACCCTGTAGTGATGTATTTCAGCTTTCAAACAACTTCGAGCTGAGGAAAAAAAACATACTTTGTCCCTTCTGCCCCTTAATCTGTTCACCATGTTTTCATCCTTGTGGCCATAGTGTTAGAAAATGACTTTTGCCTGGTGACAGCCTTAGGGGTTTCTCTTCTCCCTTCTCAGTTGCCACAAGACACTTCAAAGCACTCCTGGGTCTGATATTTGGAAGTATTGAGCAGTAAGAGACCCCACGGAGGTTGGGGTGGGGAGAAATCCCTTCCATTTCCCTCAGACTGAACCTCAGGAGTCAGACGAGATGCCCGCTCAGGTCTGAACCTAGACTGTCTGGAGGTAGTTGTAGCGTGCTCACACCCCTACACTAGATCCTCTGTGAGGGAACAACTGGTTCAGTGGTCAAGACAGGGCTCAGTTTGTCTCCTTTTTCTCACCCCATTGCTGGCTTAAGACTTAAAGCGAAAAATACTGAAGCACCAAGGTGGCTGTTGCTGCCTGTGCCAGGAACATCCTCCGTAGGGCTGGATCTGTTTGTGGTCAGGATAGACCACGTGGTCCCTGGAGGTCCTTCAGCTCCAGTGAGAGACCATGTGATTAGAGGTGCCATAAACCATCATGTGCTTGGCCCCTTTCCAGGGATACCTCTCCCCACTGCTCTGATCTCCCCTCTCTACAGGTGTCCCAGGAAAGAGGAACGAGATGTATTATGAATGCTGTAAAGAACCATATCCAGATGTGACATATACCGTCACCACGCGCCGACGCACACTCTACTATGGCTTGAACCTGCTGATTCCATGCGTTCTGATATCTGCCTTGGCATTGCTTGTTTTCCTCTTGCCAGCTGATTCAGGAGAGAAGATTTCTTTAGGTAAGTGCTAAAAAATTCATTTCCTTTCTAAGTCTTCTCCATAAAATGGGAAATAAATGGTGCTTGATAAAAAAGATTTCCCTGGAGGAGCAACTGAAGCACTTGTTTGGTTGGAGAAACCAGGGTAACAGCTTTCTGTAAGACATTCACACATACTGTGCTACGTACTTCTACTGACATCATCCTTTTGATTTTATCCTGGGATGAGGCAAAACTTTTCACTGGCACAGGCAGCAACGATAATACTCTCTCCCCTGTCGCTCTTTTCCTTAGTGCATCTCAATGCATTTCACAGCTGATTAGCTCCATTTTTCAGCTAGGATGTACTAAGTTACGGAGAGGTGGAGTGGCTCTCTGAAGGGTCACGAGCAGCAGTGACTGGGCATTGGATTCTCATCTTCCAGGTCCTCAAGTCCCCAAACCACCAAGCTATGAGTTCCCCATAAATGCAAAGAAGTGACAGTCAAAGAAGAGTTAAATGTGATTTACTATTATATGTGCTTCCAAGAGTAGAAGACAGGGGAAAGCAGGAAACACACAAAACTGGCCCAGGTGAGATCTTAATTTTTATATTGTGCACAAAACTGGTCAGGGCAAAGACATTCAGAAAGGAACAAGTGCACTGAGGGTCCGTAGAGCAATTGGAAAACTGAGCGGCCTGGCTTCCATGAAGCAAAACAAGAACTAAGGGGAATAGGACTGCTGTCTATAAAGAAGAGGGGGAAGTCAAGAAAAAGAATTATTTGAGCTAAAAGGCGATGCTGACACAAAAAATAGGGCATAATGTTCGTGCAGGCTGTGAAACAGAAGGTGATTTCTCAGCACCAGAACGGCGAGTTTTTGCAACAGCCTTTCCAGAGGGAGCAAATAAACAAAGAGCTACGTTTAAATCAGGTTGCAGCTGTACGGAGGGCATTATACAATGAGCAACAGCCAAAGATTACTTGTGACTGTGAAGTCTCTGGAAGCTCTTAAAAACTGGCTGGGCTTTGCTTGAGCCCAGTTTTGCAAGAACAGCACAGTTTACAAGTTCTGCAAGCTTCATTTCATTCAGCAGCAAAGACTTCTCCATCACTTTAAGAGGAACAAGGTTTTGGGAGTAATTGAGACAAGGGGAAAGAGAGCGGCTAAAGATGCATCCAAAGATACTCTCACTTGGCAGAAGCTCTCATTTGTCTTGACAAGCACAAAGCCATGCATTTGGCTTAGCTGTAGATCAGGACAAGGTTATATTTATCAGCACAGACATCGTAAGAGGAGCTGCAGAGATCACGTTCCTCATCCTTCCTCTCTATTTTCATTCCCTGCAGGTATCACTGTCCTGCTGTCCCTGACTGTATTCATGCTGCTCGTGGCTGAGATCATGCCTGCAACTTCTGACTCAGTCCCACTGATAGGTAGGTTGCTTTTGTCGCTCTGTGCACACCCTATGATACTTCCTAAGAGCTGTGCAAAGCCGGTTTGAGGACTGAATCTTTTTTTTAATAGAGTTTTGCATTTCAGCAGTGTCAGGAGAAAATCTTTGTCTGGGCCTTCACTGTTTGTGCATATGAAGAGAGCCTACATGAGGGTTGCAAAGGGGCTTTGAAAACATCAGATAAGCTGGTAACTGCAAGGTGCAGGGGACATAGGACTAACACAAAACCTGGAGGTTTAGGTGGGCAAAGCTGAAGACCCAGCACCTTCAGGGCACAGGCACGGAGTGAATACTGGAATAATACTCAGCCCTGGCTCTGGATTCGTTGCGCCTGGCTGTAAAGTTGCTTTGGCAGCTTTTTGAATGAAGCGGGTCCCACACAGAGCTTTTGAAAATCTCAGTGTTGCTGGCTGGAAAAAATTCTTTCCTTGCCCACATGACCTGCCTTCCCTCCTTTTATGCATCTCTCCCTGCCAGTTCTCCTCCTCCTCTCTTCTGTCTACCCCAAGAGCAATTCAAGAGATTGCAGTCGAAATTCAAATACATCACTGGTGTGGTGGTGATTTCTAACATTTGATGAAAGCTATTGACCAGATTATCTTCTTGGTGACTTCCACTGTAACTACCCTGGAAGACAATATAAGAAATCCAAGCTTATGCCATATAAGCCTTTTTATTATAGCCTAAGAGGTAGTCATGGAAACATCTAAAAGACCTTACCTGGACTCAGAATGGTGGATTATTACTTTTATTTTTACCGTGGTGGTATCAGAAGGCTCCAGGTGAAGGCCCATAATACCAAGTGCTGAACACACACATGCCCACACAGTAAAGAACTGTGTTTGCCCCAGAAAGCTTGCAGATTGAGCAGATAAAGCAGACATGGATGGGAAGGGTAGAGAAGGAGCTGGAAGAAATATCATTCTTCCCTTTTTCTAGACAAGGAATGAAGCTGTGAAGGATTAAATGATTTTCCCAAAGTCATACGGGAAAGACAGAGTGCTCTAATCATGTGCTTCATTAGTTTGTTCTTTCTGGAGGGTCAGATAATGAGGCAGATGAGGGATTCACTCTTGTTCCACAAGATAAACTGAGGCATCAGGAGAGACTGATTGCCTGTTATGGGGCTGTCATACCAATAAGCTGGCCCACAAAGATGCTGGCTGGGTATTATGAACACTGCCAGGCACAGTGAAAATGCAGGTCTTGCTTTCATGTTGTTTTTGAGGTTCAGTGTGATACAAACTGCAGAAGGGGAAGGTCACTTCTGTGTGCAATACATACACAGCTCTGCAAGTCCACAGCAGCACGACAGGAGCAAGGAGAGATCTCAGGCTGCGGTCCCATCGGCGATGCACGTCAATGACTCCAGCCTCTGCCACATGAAATTCCTGAAACTGCTGTCTGAGAAGGATAGGGAGAAGTGAAAGGACCAAGGCAGGTCGGACTGCCAGCAGCTGCAGGTGACTCCCCACCTCTTCTGGCCTGAGGATGCCCAAACCCTTCAGAGTTGGGACAGCTAAACAGGGGAGAAGGGGAAGGCCAAGCGGCAAGATGTGATCAGTAAAGGCACAGGCCTGTACGCTGCCTTCGTGTTGCTTGCAAGTGGGGCTGAGTGCAGAGCCTGAATTAGCATTGGCATATTCTTTAAGGAGAAGCCACAGATAAGCATGTCATGTTGGCGGGAGCAAAGCCAAGGATGACGGTCTTTTTCATCAGGACTAAGGGGGCCTGCGCTTGAACTGGGGAAAGCATCATTCCCTGGCCTCATAGCAGGGTAAGGAAAGTAAACCTGTTCTGGTTTGAAGAGTAAGCAAGAATGAACATCATAGGAAAAACTAGGACCTGAAAAATTATATTATCTCCTGAGCTAATGCCAATATTTTTGTTCAAATCATGACTAAGATACACACAGAGGACAGTAGAAATAAAAAATATATATATTCAACAATATATCTAGGTGCCGATGGAGGGTGTGCTTCATCATTGTGTAACTAAGGCCTAGCATGAGGCATACCACAAAAAGAGCAAAATGACATTTAGTCGCACAACCTCATTATCTAACTTCAGGGAGTTAGATAGACCTAACAGTCGGGAAGGATGGTGACTCACAGGGCTATGCAGCATGCCCCTAAGCAAGAGTTTCTGAAAGCCTCCAAATAAATTGGGCACCTTGCTGAAAGTCAGCATGACACTTTTACCAAGTAAGATGGGCTTCCAAAAAGCTAACAAGGCCCCTGCCATACATGTATCTAGGACTCTACAGGGGCAGCTACAGTTTCAGAGAAACTTGCTGTGTGGGGAGGAGAGACAAGGCATCTGACAGATTTTTACATAATTTTGCTTCACAAAATATGTAACAAAAGCCAGCTGGAATTACTAAACGGATACACTTGCCTATGTCCAGTGCAGTAGCTTTAATTAGACCAATTCCTCCTAATACATACTAGAGACGATAAAAAGATTTGGACCAAAAAAAGCTATGAAGAGTTATGTATTATTACAGATTTTCATGCTGGAATAACAAGTTTCAGCAAATTACTACCTAATCTATTGCAGATGTGTGGACATCAAATATCAGCAGGGTGGTGGGGAGGTCTATTGGGTCAAGTCCCCTTCTCCAGGTGACTGTTGGCTGCTCAAGTATTAGGACCTCTCACACCTTTTCATCATTTTTGGATCACAAAGCCAAGAATATGATAAGGGACTCTCTTCTCACCACTAGTGTATTAAATATGCCTTCTTGGCAGCCTGTATTATTGCAAGTTTTTTCATAATTCAGAAATAATTGGAGCATATCAAATGTATTAGAAATGCACCTATCAAAGTTGTCATGTAGGTCAAAGACAGTTTGTTCCTTTCATCTGTTCATTAAACAAATTTCACACTGTAAAACACTGTAAAAGAAAAATTATAATACATGGATGGTCTATTAGACCCTGGAGACTGACTTGAGCTATCCAGAAAAGGGATGTCTAAAGCAATCCCCTGGCTACTCTCACCTGATGCTCTCCTGTTACAGCCCAAAAGCACACTGAGCCTTGACTGGGGTCCACTGTGCAACCAGGCAGTCTGGGCTGGTGTGCTCTGAAACTTGGCAATCCCCCTTTAATGGGAGCTCCTACTTCACAGGATCACAAGATAACTCATGTTGGAAGGGATCAGGGGAGGTGTCTAGCCCAAACCCTGCTCAGGGCAGGGTCAGCCATGGGGTCAGACCAGGTTGCTCAGGGTTATTTCCAGTCAAGACATTGTCCCCTTTCATTTTATTATAGAAGACAATCAAGTTGGTCAGGTCTGATTTATCCTTGATAATTCCTGGCTGACTGTTCCCAGTTACCCATCTTCTGCCTTAAGTGCCCAGAAATGTTCTCCAGGGACTCGCTCCCTGATTTTCCCAGGGATCGAAGGGAGGCTGACCTGCTTGTAGGTCCCCAGATTGTTCCTTTGGCTTTTCCCAAAGGTGGGTGCAACAACTGCCTTTCTCCAGTTCTCAGGGATCTTCCCCAGTCTCTGTGGCCTTGCAAGGATACCAGCCAGCCCTCTCAGCACCCGTGGTGCAGCCTGTCTGGTCCCACGGACTTGTAGGGGTTGTATGGGTTGAGACCTGACAAGTAATCCCTGACTTGATCCTAATCCACCGCTGGTAGTTCTCTTTCTCCTTGAACTCTGTCTGTAAGCACAGAGACCTGGGAGACCTTGACAGTGAAGAATGAGACGAAGACAGCACTGAGCACCTTGGCCTTATTTCTGTCTGCTCTCACTAAATCATCCACCCCATTCACCAGTGGGCCCATGTTTTCCTTTTTGAGCTTTTTGATGTTATTGTAGCAGTAGAAGCTCTTCTTGTTGCCCTTGATGTCCCTCGGCAATCTCAGCTGCTGAGCTTTAACTTTCCTAACACCAGTCCTGCACGCCCAGACAATGTTCCTAAATTCCTCCTTTGCAGTCTATCCCTACTTTCACCCCCATCCCCCATATGCTGCCTTTTCGCATTGGAGCTCTGCCATGAGTTCCCTGCTTAGCCATGCTGGTCTCCTGATGTGTCTGCTTGTTTCTATGAGTAGCGAGAAAGATCTTTCTTGCACCTGGAGACTGTTGTCCTTAAAGCCCTGGCAGCTTTCCTGAGCTGCTTTAGCCTTCAGAGCTGCCTCCTATGGGATCCCACTTAGCAAATCCCTGAAAAAAGTGAAATCTTCTCACCTGAAGTCCAGGGTATTTACTTTGCTGCCTTTCTCCCTCAATCCTATCAGGATCTTGAACTCTATTATTTCACTGTCACTACAGCCCAGGCTGCCACCAGTTATCATGTCCCCAGCCAGTTCGTCCTCGGTAGTATTAGCAGATCCAGCTGTGCACTAGTTCTGGTTGACCCATCTTGTTCCTCCATCCAGAAGCTACTCCTGGCACTCTCCAGAAATCCTCTTGACAGCTTGCATTCCACTCAGCTGCTCTCTCAGCAGATGACAGGGAAGTCCAGGTCACCTGTGAGAACCAGGGTCTGCAACACAGAGGTATCCCTGCGTTGCCTAAAAAGGACCCCATCCACTTGCCCACAGTGATCAGGTGGTCTGTAACAGGCTCCCACCACAGTGCCACCCTCACTGGCCTCTCATCTGACCCCAACCCACAAGCTTTCCACCAGCTGTCACCTGTCCCGTAGATACCCACCATAGGAGCTGCTCCTGCATGTAGAGGGCAATGCACATCGTCTTCCCTGAAGGGCTTGTACCTCTCCATCAGAGGACTCCAGCAGTGTGAGCGTCTGGTGATCTCCACGTCTCAGTTATCCCAGTTATGCTGAATTTTTGTGACTGTACACAGGACTCCAGTTGCTCCTGCCTGTTTCCCAGGCTGTGCGAATTTGTGCACACACTCTGGAGGTGGGCCCCCTCCGCTCTATGCTACCATTGCTGAGGCCTTTCTTGTTCAGCCCTCCGTGCACCATTTTCCTTCCACCCCTCTCCACTATTCCCCCACTTAGATGTGGGTTGTCATCTCTGTCCCAGAGCGTGCTTAGTTTAAATCCCTACTCCTAACTCCTAGCTCTACTCCAGACACCAGCCCAGACAAACAGGGCAAGACCGCTTGCCCATTTGGCTGCTGGATCTAAATAGCCCTTGTTCAGCAAGTACTCACTGTTGGGCTGTATGGTATAGACAGACCTTGAGCTCTGAAAGCCTTTTCCCTACTCCAATGGGGAAGCGCAGAATAATCTTCCCACAATGATATTGCAGGCGATCCCAGAAGGGGTATAGCAGGTAATAATTGCAGTTCTTCAGCATGATCCAATTCCAGCTGAAAATCCCTAGGGAGGAAGTGGTGGACCCTTGGACAGCTTGTTCAGTTCTTGGAGAATCGCCATGATTAGCACCAGGTTACAGGAATAAATGAATCTTCTAAAGCATGCGGTTTAAAAAGGATGCAAGCAATTCGATCCTGAAATAGAAAGACCAACTGCTGGACTGCAGGAGAAGTCACTGTTGCTCGTCTTCATGTCTGTGGGAGCAGAGATGCTCTGACCCGTACACTCTGAAAAATCTGCTTTGTATTGTTAGGATTTGGGTTTTTTAAAATTAAACGTGCATCCACAGCCACCTGGACCCATATGAATAGTCCCACCTTTTGCCAGTCCAACAACACTGGTCCCTAACATGCTGTATATCTTACTTTTCTCTGCCTTTTGGCCTCAGTTTTAACTATTTAACCATGAGAACGTGAGAAATTCTCAGAGCTGCTGCTTGCAGTCACTCTGTTAAGGGGGCACAGGAAAGCTGCTCTGATATAACATGAGGAAAAGAACCGGCTTCTCATGTCTGATCTGTTTGCAAAGAAATGAGGAAATGGTATCTTGATTCTTCTTAACTGAGGCTAGTCTCTCTTGACCTCGACTAATATTTACAATAAATGAGGCACTTTCCAGCCTAAGTAAGCACAGGGAAGCAGGTGGGGCAGGATGCCTGCTTTTTCCTGTTGTAACCTGTCTGCAAAATATCTCCCTCCCTTCCTTGGCACATCCTTTGTACTCTGTTCATAAAGCTGCCCGGAGTGGACTTTCTCTTCCCCCACCACGTGCAACTTCTCACATGATGGACTCCGGTTTTCTAAGCAGCCCAATAGATGCTGTGTTAATACACAATAACAACAAGCAGACTTTTTTCATCTGTAAAGAGCAAGTGGCAAAGCTTGGCCTAGAAATCAGAGGCAGGTTGCTCAATGCCTTTTAACACTGGGACTCTTCTGCTTCAACACACTGCAGGGTGATGTGTACTGAAGCTTTTTCCTCCCCAGTGAGCCAGGCCCTTTCTGTGCCAAGAAATGTTCCAGCTAGGAGTCTGGGTGACTGCATTTGTCCCCCTGCTCCTCTTCTCCAGAAATTTCCCCCTGTTTGGGGGAACAAGATATTTCCAGAGCCCACTTTTCAGCAGCATTGCAAATGTGCCACACAAGGCATTGAGATCTTTCAAAAATTAAAGGGCTGCTCTTCTGCAAACTCATCCGTGATGCTGAAGAAAGGAAAAGTCCAGGAACCAGAGCAAGGATGCCTCTGCTTATGTTTAAAAAATTAAACACCCATAGCAACAGAAACCAGCTCAGTCATTTGGATCGAGAGTATTTACGTCCCATGGCATTCACAAACACAACGGTTCGGCCAGAATTCAACACAAGTTGACTATACGAGCAAGGCTTGCTTCACTGCTGGGCCCTGGAGGTCCCTCCTGGCACTGAAAGCTCTGGACTGTGGCTCCTGAACAGACTTTCAGACCATGATTACATGGCAGCAACTGTGTCCTAAACTTACGCACCCCGGGAACGGCTTCATCCTGCCTCACCGGCAGCGTGTCTGGCTGCACTCATGATTGGACCTACTTTTAATTTCTCTCTTTAAAAAAGTTTTTATAAAGAGCCTGTGTAGCTAGACAGCTGGAGATCATCTCATGAGGAAAAAACACAGAGAAATGCACAGAACTCCAGACGTGTTACACACCTGAAATTACTGGGCTGGCTGCACTATCACTGGGTGAAATCCTAAAGCCTGTGTCATACAGCTCAGGTGTATGGTAACAACTGCCCTTTACGTTTCTATAAGCCTATTAACTTACAGACAGATTTGTCTCTCACTTGAAAAGCCAGCAATTCCATGGAGATAGCCTGCTCCTAATACATAGTACACTTGTGCACCAGCTGAGAGCATTATATGAGGAGGGAGATCCATGTGGATGTGTAACAATCCCAGTTCAGTGACCAAACTGAAATTACACAATAACATAATGAAATAGAGTTTCTGTAGAAGTTCTGGATCTGTCCATTCAAACTAGAGGGTCATGTAATTCATCTGGGAACTACATCTGAGACATCCAGTCATAAACTGCAAGGGCTTTTTTATTTTGATAAAGACAGCATGAAACATATAAACAGTACTGGATAATCAAGTCCATTTTGGCTAATGGTTTTGTGACCATCTCTGAAGAAAGGATCAATCCATTCCTTAGGCAATAGGCATACGCCTGAATTCTCTTTTCTAAAGAGCATCGTGCCTCCCTATTTGCAGACTCCATATCCCTGACCTCTTTCATTAAACTCTATCATTCATTTGAAAGCAACCTTGCAATTAAGGGTAGCAAATCATGCATTAAGAAGTAACTAGGAAGGAAGCTTCCCCAGATCAAGACAGATTCCTAACTGTAACTCTGCCCCTTCACAATTATCCTTTAAGTAGAGCCTCCTTAAGATTATACAGCTGGTGGGCATGCTTACGCACTTCCAACAGTACCTGATAAAGCAATCACCAGGATCTCATTAATCTTGCATTGCTATAGGCATGTTTTCAAGAATCAATGTCTCAGGATGGGCTGCTGGGTTGGACTCACGGACTAAATACCTTAAAAAATTCAGCTCCTAATGTAATGTTTAGTTACCTAGCAAAAATCAACCCGTTTTTCAGAAAGACAGATCAATCCACAGCCCATTGTAGTCAGGTATGGCCAAAAGCAATGGCCCTGGAAAATTCAAGGCAATGCAGTTATGGGCATAGCTGGCACTGCTTCCCCACCCTCATATTCTGCTGCCTGCGATATCATCTCAGGGGCAAAAACACTTTGGGCCACACGGCATGGCATGGAAAAGGTTCAGAGGGCTCCGCTCTTCCTTCCTGCTCTGTGATCCTGGTTGCTTCCAGCCTCAGATGATTCAGCCTATTTCAGATGTTTTATTCTTAAAGAAACACCACCAAATCCCTGCCTGGCCCGAGTCAGGGCAGGTTTGCCTCTCCTCCCAGCGCAGCGTGACACGGGCTCTGGGATCCCCGTCCACCCTCCTGCATCCACCTTGACTGCATCTCCACTTTAGCAGTCCCATGACTGCAAGAAAAGGGCGATAGAGTGCAGAAGTGACCCTAAAATGTTTACTTAGCGAACCTCGCCTGGCTGTTTCTTCCTCTCGTCTTGATCCAAAGCTCACTGCAGACCACGAGTCCTTCAGATCAGGCCCCAGGTGGCAGAGAAAGTACAGCCACACAGCGAAACAGCCAGGAGCACCCGCAGCAGGCAGATTCCAGCTTGCGGCCAAGGCTACAGCAAGCTGAGAGCTGGCTGCTCTCCCTCCACCCCAGCCGGTGCTCACAGGAAGTATTGCTTTCAAAGTACTTTGTCAGATCAGATAAGGCATGCTTCTGCCCATAAGCCAAATCCTAAATTGAAATGTTCAGACCTCTCAAACCAGTCAGATGATTTGTTTCTCCCACAAACACTCTTCTGGCCCGGATCTTCAAGGCGTCCTGCTGAACATGGGAAGTGCTCGACCATTTTGGATTTACCATGCGCTATATCTCAGTGCAGAATGCCTGTGGGGAAGACAAATGATTTTTTTTTTTTCCTCCCACATACCCAAGTAAACGCCAAGGCAGTGCAAATCATTATTTCCTGCCAGCTCTCTTCAGAATAGTACCATCACTTTTGGGTCTAGAACCTGTATTTTGCTCTAAAAGGTGTTTTATTGCAGAAAGTGTGGACCACTTGAAAAATGGTATGTTCACAGAGTGTATGAAAAACAAAACTTGGGACTCATAAGTACAAGGAACTGTCACTTCCTCAGTCCATATTAACATCCACACGATGCTTGATGCCTTGGCTGGACATATCAAATGCCATGCAATAAAATTGAGTTATCGTCGCCTCTAGGTAATATAAACTGCATTTCCCTCTGTCCCCTTCTTTCACTGTGCTCACCTGCTTGCCTGTTCTTAATGCACAATAAGTACTTGCTACTCAGGGCTCTACTAGCCTAACATATTTACAGCCTTGTCTCCTTCTTGCTCCTCTTTACCATGCTTATTTTATTTCAGTAAAGAAGAAGGGTGTAAGCTGTGAATAAATATGTTTGCACCAGATGCTCGGGGTGATTTCTTGCAGTTCAGTCATACAGCAAACAAGGCTGCAAATTGCTGAGACAAGGAAGCAGCACAGTGCTTTAACAGCTCCAAGAATTACAGATTGTTCTAAGTTAAGAGCAGAAGCCATTAGTGGTTCTGACTAGATGGAGAAAACGAGATTAATCTCCTATGACATTTTCTGTCATGTGCCTGTATCTCTTCAGCTGCTGCCACTCTAGCATCTGCCCTTTCATTTTTCTCTGTCTCTTTTTGATTTTGCTGAGTGCTTTCCCCCCCGCCCTTCGATGCTCCTGCCTGGCAGCTTGCTGACTCCAGGCCTCTGCTCAGCTTCTTCCATGCAATGGAAATTCTCAGTCTCAGCAGCTCTTCGCAGTTTTGGGCTCCGTGGTCAATGGTGCTGTTCCCAAAGTCTCAAGCTTTGCAACTTTCTTTATGAAAAAAATACAGCTGTTCTTTTTCTCAAATACCTTGTTCTACTCCTCAAAAGCGTGTGGGAGAAGAGCTTGAAAACACTGACCCTATGCCCTCTACAAGTATCATAACCAAAAGGTAAACACAGAGTCTAATCCTTAGATTTCTCACTCTCTGAAGACATTTTCTGTTTATGAGGCATCAGCTCACAGTTCAGGAACATGACGATGCTCTTTGCTCTCTAACATCAGTGAGAGGTAATGGATGACACATGGTGGCCCAGCTAGAGCAGATCTCATCAGTAATGGACATAATTTTCCTGCCCACATCCTTTTCCTTGTTTCTTTGCTCTCTGTGTACAAGGGTAAATCAGCTAGGAAGGGAATCCCTCCTTCACCTTTCGGTGCCCTGGTCTCTGAGAAACTCTGCACAAATGGTGGGCCATCAGCTGTTGTGTACTGGGACCCTGTCTGCCTGGCACTGGCCCCAGTCTCTGCCATAGGAGGAGAGAAACAGGACGGCTGGAAGCCCCTGGGATGGTCTCTGAGGTCTCCTGAGTCCTCCACAGGCTGCAACTTATGAACTGGAAGCATTTCCAGAGGTGCAGTGGTGCACAGCTCATTTGGTGCATGTTTTGAGACATTTCTCCCATTTCCTGAGAGTTCAGTGGAGGCATTCAACACCAAATGGTTGACATGACCTGACTAGTAGCAGCTGTAAACCACTCCAGCATTTCAGGTGCAGTTACTGACGCTTTCTGCGGAGAAGGAACACAGACTCCAGTGGGATGCATCCAGTTCAACCACTGTGAATACCTGAGTATGACATTCCCCTTCCTCCTCCTCCATTTCATAATAAAATCAGGACTGTAACTTGCCGCAGTGGGGAAGCTCTGTCTTTCCATGATTAACTGGGTTAATAAATCTGGATAATACACTGATTTTCCTGTCAGTATTCAGTAATAATTTTAACAAAGCAACGCATCACTCTGGGATCTTCTTGCCTTTCTTAGGGTTTCTGTTTTATTTTCTTTGTTCTATTAATTAGTCTTAAAGTTAAAGTTAATCCAGTTCCACTCCAAAACATTTCTAAAATAATCTTAAGGTGCTTCCCTGATGCTGGGTGCTGTCACAGAATGTCCTAAAATGGTGCTGGAAACTCCTGAAGTTTTGGATTGCAAGTCAAGGCCATCCTTTTGATACAGGTTTTACTCTTTAATGTCAGAGGATGTCTGCAAGAACAAATAGCTATTGTCATCGCTGATCATTTAAAAAGACTTACTGGGTCTCTGTGGCTGTGTCAGATCAGTATTTGTTGTGATTACAGCACCTGGTCATCTTCTAATGGTGCTGAGACTGAGCCTGACAGCTCCCGATGTTAAAGCAGCTGTCCAGGTAGCGTGTTACATCATGCCTCCTCTGGCAAAGAGAGGGAAGAAAATCAACAATGAAAGAGCAGACACCTCATGCCTGAAAGAGATCAGCTCCTGTGCACGAGCAGCAGCTGTTTCATTGACACATGACTGCTGAAGAAAGCAGCATGCAGCTTTGAAGTCACATGAAGAACAGCTAATAGCGACCAGTGCAGACCTCCGCATCCCTGGGGAGCATCGCTATGCAAGGCAGGAGCGTACGGGGGCTCCAAACGCTGGTGTCCCAGTCCCTTTTCCTGCCCTGTGGCAGCTGTCCAGGACAGAAGAAGAAAATGGGAGCAGTTCTCTTCCAGAGCATGGTAATCGCATCCCAGCTCTGCCTCAGAGCAACTCACAGCCAGCACCCAGGCCCACGCTCTTCCCAGTGCACTCTGGACTGGGCTGGCTGCTCCTTCACTGGGGGCTGACACTGCCTGTGGCTGGGACATTTATTAAAGCCTCCACGCAGACCCATTTAGCCTAGAAAAGATCTTGGTAACCAGGAGCTCCAGGGTAAGATAAGACAATAACATGCTCAGTGACAGATATTGAGTATTCTCCTCGAGGTGTTTAAATGAAATGGGCTGAGCTTCTTTGTAAAATCAGGTTCACATTTGCCCGCTGCTGACAGATACACTTGGAAGGGAGAGACTTTGTGGGAGTCTCAAAGCCCTAATTGCACCTGTGCTGTGGGCTTTAGGATGGACTCTGAAATACTGGGGCAGGGGGGAGGGAAGAGGACAATCCTGTGGCTGGATTGCAGCTGTTGAAGCTCAGTTCTTACTCTGTTGCTTGTTCCCTGTACCACATCTGACGATCAGCATCTCTGTTCCTGTGGCTGTGCTTGGCAATATCAAGAGAAGCCCAGGAGTGGAGTTGGTTGATCATGTGGGGCCAAAGTAGGGTGAGTGGAGATGGCAGTGCCATGGCTCCAAGGAAAGTGGTACCTACGTGCCTTGCAGGTTGGTCCTCTCAGCAGCTCTGCTCACAGGGTTGCTGGAGGAGGATAAGAGAGCAGTGGTCATGGCAGAGGGGGTGGTGGAGGTGACAAGGGACCGCGGCCCTTGAAGCTTTCGTCAAATGATGGGTTTGATCTGGCTGGGGTGAGGGCTAAAGACTGCCAGGGACAGAGGTGCCAGGCCAGCAGACTGGAGGAGGATTAAGCCACGCTCTTGGGGAGGTGTGTGAGAGACAGCACGAGAGTCTTTCCCACCAGAGCTCTCTTGAGAGCTGCAGGAGGAAAATATTCTTCTGCTGCAGGGAAAGAGGAGATGTAGGATTAAGCCATGGAAGGGAAGACCAGGAAATATTTGAGGGGGTAAAGCTACTGTTTCAGAGTCAGCATCAGTTTGCCTCACTCCTGAACCTGCTCAGGACTGGAGGTTTTCCGTCCCTTACAGGTGAACTGTCACTGATCCCAGGCCTGGCTCGGTCTCAGCCACCCCTGCCCGTGGCTCTGCCCTGACGCAGGATCCGTAATGCGAGCACAGAGCCGTGTTTTGGAACCAAGAGACCCATGGGCAGAAGCTCTAGTAATTACTTTATCAACAGTGGCTCTCAGGTCCACCCTATCTTGCCACAGGAGAGTGGGCAGCAGCCTCATCATATCTCCTCCTAGCTGGACTACCTGCCAGTTTTCATTTCACAGATACACTTGTGACTTTTTATCGCCTGAAACTGATAACACAGCTGAAGCACCATGCCCTCTGTTCTCCATCCTTACTCTCCGACTTAAAACTTAACAGTACCTTGGCCAGAAGGACCCAAATAGAAATGCAAGTGATGCACACCCAGCCATTTCTTCCTTGCCCACCATCAGGCAAGAACAGATAGCATTTTTCTTTATGGCACCACAGGTCCCCTACAGTTGCCAGTCTCGGCTTGAGAGAACTGTTTTCCCTGTTTACTCCAGACCTCCATAGCAATTTCCTGCCCTCTGTTCTTGGGATTACAGCACAAGAAACTAAGAATGTGAATTCCTCAGCTAATCCTTGGCTGGGATTTTCAAGAGTCAGGTAATACCAAGTTCCTTTCAAATTCAACTGAGAGGTTAATTTTCCAAGGGTCTATGAAAAATCCTAACCAAAGCCATTTTTAATTGGTCACTTCAGGCCTGGAAGTCTTATTGGTGGCATCTAAATGCATAGAATTTGCTGCAGGGTTTAGTGACTTATGGCACTAATTATTCTAGTGGTGTCAACATGCCTGTATTCCTATTATATGACTCATTTTGGAGTCAGATCAGCCACCTTCTCTGAAACCTGAGTTCATGGTTTGTTCTGTTTTTGCACCACCGTTGCCTTTATTCTTTCATGAGTAAGTGTAACAGAGATCTTTCAATTCACCTTGCCCTCAGGAGTATTCTTCTAGTCCAGCTGCATAATTCATTTTGCCGTGGAAAGCTATGCCTGCCTCTTGAAGCAATTCTAGCGTTGGTTTCAGGAAGGCATCAGAACCTCATTATTATGAATATGCTCTTTGCCGCTAAGGCAACGAAAAGAGGTGTTAGGAAACTGAGCCTGGCACAGAACTTGCCTTGGAGTCCTTATTAAAATCCTTGACTTTTCCTGCAAGCTTCGGCAGGGAGGGGTGGGCATAGGAAGAGGTTATAAGCTCTGGCAGTGTCACGCGTTGCCCCACGTTGCTCCCTGTTATCTGACTGTCACCCTCCCTAGTATTTTGCCATAGCAAACGTCACTAGCTCTGTGGGCATTTCTTTTTCACACTCCAGTGCCTCAACCTAACTCCCGGCATGAGGAGGCTGTGCTGGGCCTTAGACTGGTTTCAGGTCCCTGCTCTGGCTTCAAGGATCTCGATTTCTGTCCTGTGTGGCAGGCTTAGATTTAGCAGTAAGGCGGAAGCACAGCTAGGAGCCAGAGGAGGTGGGCTTGAGGGCTGAGGAGGGTGCTGAAGAAGATGCCTAACCCCTGTGGGCAGTGATGGGGAGAACAGGCAAGAAATGGTGCCGTGGTCACACTTTGCTGAGGGGTCCAGTGACCCAACGAACAAAGCATGTGCCTTTGGCACTGCTGCCGGTACCACCAGGAGGCTCCCAGGACCGGGGCCTCGTGACCAGCATCCTCATCAGCTCCACAGGCACCATGCCGTCCCTGCAGCGGGAATAAAAGCAAAGCAAATACGCCTTTCACTGGTTCTAGCCCTCCCCTAGGTGGAGGCGAAAGGGCTGAGCAGATGTACTGAAAACCGCAAAGGCCTCAAGCAGTGTATAGTGTGGATGGCCAGAGGAGAGGATGTTTGGATGTGACACAGGACTGCTCTCAGGGCCTGGCTGAGGAATGTTATTTGCCTTTTCTTTTTTTCCTCTCCTAACCAAATCCTCCTTTCAATTGCAGCTCAATATTTCGCAAGCATCATGGTCATCGTTGGTCTGTCTGTGGTGGTAACGGTGCTGGTTTTACAGTTTCACCATCATGACCCTCAAGCAGGAAAGATGCCCAAATGGGTAAGCAGCTTTGGCGGTAAATATTCAACAACCTGCTAAAAAAAAAATTACAATTTATAGTGAACTAATGAGGGGCAGAAGTTGTTCTCAATTAATCCCAAGTGCCAGCTACAGACAGTATGTGTGACACTGCTGTGTTTGCTGCCAGCGTAAAAGAACGAATATACTAAATTTGGGTTTCCATTAAAACCAGCATATATTATCTGGGTTTTCTCTTTAAACTTAAACCAGGAGACAGCTTACTCTGCACCCACTTTGCAAGTGCTGACCCCAAAGGCAACAGCCTTGATTTCTTATCCAGCAGTCGCTGGTGCTGATAAAACTTGGCGTTTCAAAGCACTAAGCAAACACCTACTAGTCTCTGCTGGGCAGTTTGTCCGGCATGTTGCCTTGTAGAGATTTATACTGCAGTCACTGGCAGAGCTGTAATCTCCCAAAACAAGGACAGGAGGTCCAGAATTCAACACTGGAGGCAGTCTGCATTTCCACTCTTGCAACTGTCCCAGCTGTGAATGGCTCTCTGAGTTGCTGGAAGACAGTACCCACCACCGCAGGGCACCAAGGGTCCTGGATATCAACTCAGCTGTGCTTCTTGCAGCTTGCAGGGTGGCTGACTGCTTTTCTGCATCATCAGCAGATGGAGTCAGGCTCAGTCTGGGCTCAGTCTGGCTGTGCTGAGGGACCCCTGGACTTTGCTGGGAAATCTGCCCTCTGCTGAAACCATATCCACTTGTCTGCCTGGAGAAACAATTTTGTCTGCTGGCATCTGATGACTTCTCAGTGCCATAGTCTGTGGACACTCTTTTCTCTACAACAGAAGAGTCTGTTACGCCAGTGAGGTCCAGTACCAGCCCCAGTTAGCTTTCAGGAGGAATGTGTTTATTTTAGATTTTCATGTTAAAAACAAAAGCATACTTTTTTCTCTCTCACCTTCCCAAGAATGGGTTTTAGAATAAGCAGGGAACACATTGCTGCTACAAAAGGAAAAGTAATGAAAGCTAAAGCAGATACCAATAGTCGCAGTCATCTGCTCACCCTGGTTTCTAAGAAGTCTGCTTTTGCAGCGTCCTCTATTATCTCATTCACTTTATTTGTCATGCTGGCCAATTATCGTGATGTGATGTGAAATTTCACATGGCTACCAATGTCAGCTTGAGAAACAGAACTGATTTCTAGTTTATCTTCTCTAAAAATAAGTTGCAGAGTCAATGCAAATTAAAAAAAATAGATCAGTAGATATTAAGCATACCTAACAATCACTTCTTAAAAAGCTGTATAAATTAAGATCAGCTTAGTTTCAAGACAGCACAGCAGGTGAATTCTAGACGAACCTCTATGTCAGCAAGACTTGAGGACACCAGTCTGGATAAACATGCTTCAGATGTCCAAATGGATAGAGTATGCAGCAGCACAACAGCCCCTTGGGCAATTGTACTGTGTCTTCTGCCTTCTGAGGAGTCTGGGCATGGGCTGAGGTGTCCTGTTAAATATGCTCACAGACCCTGCCAGTCAATTCTTGCTCCTTGCCAGCCCATCAAGATACTCTCTGAGGCCACGTCAAATATTTTTGCTAAGGAAACTTCACTATGATGATGAGACATTAGAGGAAATTATCATTCGTGATTCTTTTTGAAGTTTCCTGGGAAAGAGGACAAGCCTAAGAGAACAGTTCTGCAAAGCCCTGTAACAACTGAATGTTACATGTTAAGACAGGACTTCTATAGCTGCTTCTACAGTACGTCCAGATTTAGCATTAGGCCTAACCAGACACATGAAACCAGCCCATTACCACACGAATCATCCATTCTGCAAGACAAAGCAAGCCCTGAAGAACTGTGCTCTTCTGTAACAAGCTATCAGACCTGGCTTGTTGCTCACTCTCTCAAACCTCAGAACACAGAAATGGCATATCTGAAAACTATTGGACAAAGGATTTTCTTCTTTCATATCGGTCATCTGGAGCTCCCCGGAGCTCCTGCAAGACTTGGAGCAACCCGACACACTCCCATTCACATCCTGGAGAGCTGAGAGGACTTCCCTCCCAATGAGTGAATCCAAGGGACCCATAGCGAAAAATGCAGTAACAAATTAAACAAGGGTTGAGCAATCACGGGATCTGGAGAACATCCATTTCCCCGTAATATGTTTGGGAGAGGTACACACTTCGGTCCACTTCTGGAGCAGTTGTAGAAAGAGTGGATTTTCTTTTGCCATTGGCAAGAAAATTTGTAGGAACATACTTGGCAAGAGATTCCTGGCTAGA
Source organism: Apteryx mantelli (assembly GCF_036417845.1). Classification (NCBI taxonomy): domain Eukaryota; kingdom Metazoa; phylum Chordata; class Aves; order Apterygiformes; family Apterygidae; genus Apteryx; species Apteryx mantelli. The sequence continues at coordinate 10,113,147 of NC_090020.1, forward strand.
TGTAGAGCAAAATAGGGATTGGTTGTGGGAAGAAATGAATGGAAGTATCTAGACCTGTGTATTGAAGCATGCTGCTGGGAACTTGTTCCCCCAGCACAGACCTGCTGCTGTTTCACTCAGAACCACAGAATCACAGAATGGTTGAGGTTGGAATGGACCTCTGGAGATCATCTAATTCAACCTCCCTGCTCAAGCAGGGTCACCTAGAGCATGTTGCCCATGAGCATATCCAGATGGCTTTTGAATATCTCCATGGAAGGGGGCTCCACAACCTCTCTGGGCAACCTGGTCCAGTGCTCTGTCACCCTCACAGAGAAGAAGTTTTTCCTCATGTTCACATGGAACTGTCTGCATTTCAGTTTGTGCCTGCTGCCTCGTGTCCTGTCACTGGGCACCACTGAAAAGAGTCTGGTCCCATCATCTTGACACCCTCCCTTCAGATACTTGTACACATTGATAAGATCCCCCCTCAGTCTTCTCTCCTCCAGGCTGAACAGGCCCAGCTCTCTCAGCCTTTCCTCATATGAGAGATGCTCCAGTCCCTTACTCATCTTAGTAGCCCTTTGCTGGACTTGCTCCAGTAGTGCCATGTCTCTCACATTGGGAAGCCCAGAACTGGACACAGCACTCCAGATGTGGCCTCACCAGGGCTGAGTAGAGGGGGAGGATCACTTCCCTTGACCTGCTGGCAACACTCTTCCTGATGCACCCCAGGACACCACTGGCCTTCTTGGCCACAAGGGCACATTGCTGCCTCATGCTTAACTTGGTGTCCACCAGCACTCCCAGGTCCTTCTCCGCAGAGCTGCTTTCCAGCAGGTCAACCTCCAGCCTGTACTTGTGACTGGCATTATTCCTCCCTAGGTGCAGGACCCTGCACTTCCCTTGGTTGAACTTCATGAGGTTCCTCTCTGCCCAGCTCTCCAGCCTGTCCAGGTCTCTCTCAATGGCAGCACAGCCCTCTGGCGTATCAGCCACTCCTCCCGGTTTTGTATCGTCAGCAAACTTGCTGAGGGTGCACTCTGTCCCTTCATCCAAGTCATTGATGAATAATGATGAATATATTGATGAATAAAACTCCCATACGGTCTGTATTTGACAACGTCTGGACAAAGAATGACAAGGTAGAAACTACAGATAAGAAAGACCTATCTGAGTACTCTGGGTTCTTGCCACAGACCTGCTGAGGTCCACTATTTTTTGGCTGAAAACGTTGTGTGCAGGGGGTCGTCATCCTTGAACAACAAGGTTCAATGGCCTGCCAGCTGAACTGCCATACACTTAAAAAAAATTACTATCAGAAGCAAAGACTGTAGAAGGCATTACTGGAGAGTGCAGATGATATACTGTGACAGCTGTAGCACAGGCAAGCAGGCAGGGCTGAGCGATCTCAAGACAAAAGGGGCAAATGCCAGTTGTGTGGGAAGAGGCTGGCAGCCCAAGAGCGGTCAGTACACAAGTTCTCTGCAAGTCATAGCCATTGCTCAGTCATTAGGATTTATGGCACAATCCCCATTGATTTTTTCCTGCCAGCATCTTTCCGGGCCCGTTTACCTTTTTTTTCAGAGACATCCATACAGCTTTTTGCTGAATAAAAACAGGAACCTATTAAGATGGCTATCTGCAGAGAGGAGGAAATTGCTTACCTGAAATTTGTTCTCTGCAATCCCAGTCTCAGCAGATCCTCCTAGAACTACTCACTCCCCACACACCCCTCCCCCTGGCAGAGCCAGACATCCAGGCATTGCAAGGCTCTACCCCTAATTAATTGTTAGGGGATGTTTTTCCACCTTTGATGGAATTGGCTGCTGGAGCGAGTTCCAGGGGAAGGCGTGGGCTTTCCTTGGGAGCACCTGCAAGGTAGAGGCAGAAGCCCTCCGGCTCTCTGCTGTGCCTACATCAGGTTGTTTAGTTTCAGGCTTCCCTTTGGATATAATCCTGGGCTGGCTGATGCCGTCGGGCTGGGGCGTGCAGGTTTGCCGGGGAGCTGGTGCTCCTCACAGAGCGCTGTAGCTACAACCTTGTCCGTGGGCTAAGCGGTGGGCAGGGGTTCACACCCGGGCTGTTTCTAGACAACCTCAACCAATTGGCATGCCAGGAAGAGACTGATGCCTGAACGTCTGTGCTTTCTAGGAAATATGGCATTAGTCCAAACACATGAAAAGCTGCGGTGTTGTCTTGCATGTATTTAATTGTCTGTAGGAAATGGGCTTGTCTGTATCTGAAATTATAAATGTAAATTCTCCAAAGAATAAGCACACCATCTTGAAAGAAAAAGTAACATTTCTGCAGAACAGAGCTTTTCCCCTTACATCTCCTTGAAGACCCAGGGCAGACATATCAACATTTTCTAATAAAGTTTGCCTGGCCTAGTATTTTGGAATTTCACATTATGTGAGAATGAATTTCTCTCTACCCTTGCCACTGACACTGCTGAAATATTGTCAGCAATTAAAGCCTTTATATTGTTCCATGATAATATGCAATCATTGTGTCCATAAGCAGTCAGAGGACATTTTAATTAAGGAAGTTCAATTAAATCCAGGATGGATTTTTTAACCTGCTACATTATAGTTTTGTGTTTGTCTGTGGTGACCAGAGAGGAAATAATGAAACATTTAAAGCCACCAATGAAAGCAGAATAATTTGAAACTCAGGAAAATAGCTTTTCAGGGTGAGGAATAAAAGATTCATTAGAGGGAGTGAAGCAGAATGGCCCACAGGGCTGCGAGCCAGAAGAACTCTCACTGTAAAACTTAAAAATTGTATTACCATCTTCCACTCGTCTTGGCTTTGGGGTTTTACTATTATCACTCCCTGCTGCGGTAATTAGCGTCTCCTCCTTTCTGAAATTACGCTTGTCATTACAGCAGCCACGCAAAGCGCGAGCTGTAATTCGCCCACCTGCGCATCTGCCCTGTGCAAACGCAGGAGATGACTCCACCTGTATCTGAAACCACCCTACGGACGAGGGGTGGCCCTGAGGCATACAGGGCCAAACCGACAGGAGCAGCATCCTTCAGGCGGTCCTGGGCACAGGGGTGAAACCAGAGGTCAGTTCTGCTTTTTCTGCAAGCAGAGCGAACCAGTAATTGAAGAGGCCGCCTATCTTCCAAGAGTGACTCTCACCAGCTCCTTGCGAATGTCCGTTCCTCTATACATACTACTTGAAGGACTCTACGGTTACAAGATTTTACTGATTGAGTTTGCTGCTGTCTGCCTTCCACAGCAATCAGTACTAAAAATGGGAAATCTGGCAGGCTCAGAGTTCAGACAAGGGATCTGAAGATCAGTTCACAGGGAAAAAAATGCTGGATGTACCCTCCTGAGTTAGCTCACCTGACAGCCTTAATAGGAAATATTTGCCCCACAAACGTCCATAGGCAGGCTAGAAAGCTCTCGCGAACTGTCGGAGCAGTTTTATACCAGAGCATGAGGAAACGACAGCTGATAATAGCAACATTCAGATTTCGAACTGCCCAATTTAACTGATCAGCTGCTGTTGTTTTGAGAGAAGGCCTGCTGTGTTATGTGGCTGAACTCTTCACCAAGGATTAAAACAGGATTGCAACAGCTTTCAAGTAAAACAACACAAGGCTGTTTATATAGACTTAAACAGCAGGGGTTGCGGGGAGGGTATATGCTAAAAACTTCAGTTAGTCTGTCCTATAGTCTAATTCAGCACAATCTAAACATTTGCCCCCCAAATCTTTAAGAGTATCTCTCTCCATATTAACTGAGAAATGGTTGTAAAAGAATGCAGCCAACTTTGTGCCTTCCGCTCAACCACAGAGATCCAGGATTGTTTGCAAAATAGGGGAGTTCGAGAATTGTTCTGTGAAGTGAAGATCTTAAATCTCCTTTGCTCTCTAAGCTGGGTGGACATGGAACACCTGTATGTTCAAAACATGTCTGAAAAATGTCGTTTTTGGGAAGGGCCCAGATCCTGAAAAACTCCACTTAAAATCAGATAGTTGGAGAACATAGCAAACAGCCAGGCTTTCTAATTGAACGTAAGGACTGATGACAGTAGCCACCAAATGCTTCAGAAACAGTACATTAAAATGCTCAAAGGCTCCCTTTATTCATATTCTGATCACTCTCTTTCAGGTCCGTGTCATCCTGCTGAACTGGTGCGCTTGGTTTCTGCGAATGAAGAAACCTGGGGAAAACATAAGGCCCCTCTCTTGCAAATACAGCTATCCCAAGCACCCTCTGAGCGTCAACAGCGCTGAGTTGAACGTCCTGCCCGGGCACCAGTCCAGCAACGGCAACGTGGTCTACAGCTACCACGCCATGGAGAGCCCACGCTGCCGCCAGAGCAACGATCTGGGTAGCAAGAGCGGAAAGGTTACTTGCCCCTCGCCAGAGGATATCGAGCTCGCTCAGAAGAAAGCTTTCGTGGATCACCTCCCAGTGATCGTGAAGATCCTGGAGGAGGTTCAGTTCATCGCAACGCGCTTCAGAAAACAAGATGAGGGTGAGGAAATCTGCAGCGAGTGGAAGTTTGCAGCTGCTGTTATAGACAGATTGTGCCTGGTTGCATTTACCCTTTTTGCCATCATCTGCACATTTACAATACTCATGTCTGCTCCAAATTTCATAGAAGCTGTTTCAAAGGATTTTGCATGAGGCTTTCAAAGATGAAAACAGTAAGGAGAAAGGTAATTTAAAAGTCAAGGTTTCCAGTAATTTTGCTAGGTAATTTAACTCAAAAGAGAGAAGTGTACTTTTCTGTGCTAACATACGCAGAAGGAACCGAAATTAGTTTCAAGAGCTAATTTATTCCTGATGTTTGTGACTGTAATTACTGAATAGCACACATGTTGAGTATACGTGTTGTTATTTATTTCTTAGACTACTTCTACATGTAATTATGTCATGATCTTGTGACCATCAGATAGACAAGATAGACAAGAATTCCAATCTACAATATATTTGTTACAAGCTAACACTAGTATCAATACATTACAAAGCATCTGTGAACCTTTAGCTATTTTTATGTGGCTCGCTATAAGCTCTTCAGTACTTTACTGTTTTCAGTATCTTTATGTTTTGGGGATTTTTTGTGGCTCTGATACTCACTTCTCAGGTTTGACAGATATCTCTTCGCAGTCTTATGACGCTGTATTGCATTTAACAAAATAAACTGTCATCGTGTTAGCTCTTACTAGTGCAGTGACCGGAATGTTTTCTCAGTGAATATGTTAGCAGAATGTATTTTTGCCAGAATGTAACTTTTTAGTTTTCATGTAGGAAATATTGGTTGTTGAGGAATGAAAGAAAATTCATCCTCCAAAATGGCAATCACACGTACTGTTAATGGCGCCTCCTTAGCTCTCCTGCTGCATCACCGTTGCTGTCCTGTTCTAGCTCTGCTTAATATGAAACATCTCTGATCTCTTGGATCACAGCTGCCAAACTAATAATGATGCATTCTGTGTAACTAGGGCAAAAATCTTGGTTCCACACAGCCTGTAGAATTTTTGTCACTGATTTCACTGGGGCCAGATTTCACATTTAGAGTCCACAGCTTACACAACAGCACTGAAGTAGGGTTTTTTTTGTGCTAAATTCTGTTAGCATAGTCCACTTTCAAACTTGGACAATGTGGCTTGGTTAAAAGAGTTGTGTAAAAGAATATTTTTGTTTTGGTAAATTTTAATGTAGCAATATTTAATCTCCATTTGTACCATTTTGTTGTCCACAAATACAGTAATGTAATGTCTATATATTAATAAACAATAATCCTATTATGCCACTTCCCTGGAAGAGAATGTCAGAAAAGCCCCCTTCTCAAAAGCACCTCCTTTCCATTAACTATGCGAGTGGAAACCACACCTTTCTCAGTGTGATTTTATTTTGCCAGCTGATCACAACAGACCTACAAAAGGCTGTGATGTGAGGTAGGCATCTTTCCTCTCTGGGTATCACAGCACATTTCTGAAAGTCTTCTAAAAGAAAACACCACCACCTTATCTTCTCTGACTGTCTTCCAGCTTGATTTTCTTCCAGTCAGTGCTAATGTACCAAAATTAATGTTTCCCGTATCTGCTTGATGGATCCCTCCCATCATCACTCCTGGAGAGGAAGAAGCAGATCATGGAGCTATTATTTACGGGAAAGCATTTTCATTTAAAAAGTGATGGTGAAGCTGGTAGCTCCACAGCCTGAAGAACCAAGCAGCTGTTTCTTTTAGGAGAAGCTGTGGGAGCTTTTTCGCTATTGCTCTTCGTTAGGAGGTGGTGGGTCCCTTTAGAGAGAGACTTCACTATAATGAACCTTACCTCTACAGCTTTGAGATCAGATCATCACACTAGTGTTTCCTACTTGAAGTTATGTCCAGAAAGCACCCGAAAGCTCTTGGTAGTCCTGACTATAGTGACCTGTTTTGTATTTATCATAGCTTTTGTGCTCTGCGCTACTTGTTATTTCTTCAGTTCAGCTCAAAGTGGCAACAGTAAAAGACCACCATAACGAATATTCATTGTATTTTTTTCTGAGAGACCTTGCTGCCCATCTCAGTGTGCTAGTGCTCTAGGTAGCTTTTGCTGCACCAGCAGCAGAAAACTGCCAGGAGCTCTGCTTCTGTCCCTTGCCCATTTTGCTGCTTCTGCTCATGGAGCTGGCCTTGCCGAGGTGCAGGATGCAATTCAAGAGCGGTTTGCCCTACACAAACTCTCAACTGAGCTGCAGGACTGCTCTGGGGGCTCAGGTCAGTGATCAGCAGGCTCCGCTCCTGGGACGCAGCAGAAGTGCTCACTCTAAATTATTGCTTTGGTTATGGGGACAACAGATGTAGAAAATGTCTAAATATCCATTTATTTCTGCAGTTTGTGATGCAGGCTGCTATATGACCTTTAGAACGCTTGCTCAAGGACCACTAATATTTTTGCTTGAAAGTCTCCATTTTTGAAAGTAGTCTCCAGTGACAGGATAAAAGGATAAAAGCTAATGTTAAACCATACAGTCACAGTAACTTAACATCCTAATGCAAAGCATGTTTCTTTACATGAAACACAGTTATTATATGAGAGTATTTTTAACTGGAGCAGGGATGCATAAATCTTAGGACCAGAAGGATGACAGAAACTGTCCAAAAACAACAATGGAAAAATAACCTCAATCAAATATTTAGTTTATGAAGTCCAGTAAAACTAAAAATTCCATTTACAGATTACCATTTTTTACTTCTATGCCACCAAGGGATGGGTCCTCTCTTATAGAGCTATCCTAAGACTCAAATTGTGTTAATGCTATGCAGTTCACAAAACCTTGTACTGGACTGAAATTGCGTTCTGGTTACTTGTTCAACTGGCAAAGCGAGGCAGATCCTTTTGACATCTGGTAGTCACTTGGCCTTTTGGAAGGTAATAACACTGCTACCACAAAAATTCTGGAATGACCTAGTTTGGAGTGAAAGAGGAAAAACGGCCACTGTACAGACAGAACAGTGCAGAATAAAGCCCCGATGCATTCAGGGCTTTCCCGAGAACCGCAGCGCAATTGGAAAGGCTGATGCGTCATCCCACATATATACCAAATCGCAGCCTTTTGTCACACCACTAGTTAGTGTCACACAACGTCTGTCAAGGTATTGCGTAATTCCAAAAGACAGAAAGTTTCCAAAAACAATCAGAACGGCCAAATGGCAGCAATGAACTAACCCACAACATCCGTCTTTTACAAAATCCGTGCACTTAAGCAGACGTTCCGTTAAGAGTCATGGCCATCTTATCCTCCGCAGGCAATGTGAACATCCTAGTAAAAATCCCGGTACTCTCTCTCTTGCTGAGGAGCGCCGTATTTCCCGGGAGGCACGTCAGATCTCTGGTGTGGAGGTATTCAGCGTGGGCTGTCGGCACCCTGCCCCTGCAGATTTTTGTTGAATGTAGAAAATTGGTGAAGAACTTCCTAAATAAAATATAGTTACAAAACTGATCTCATAGGCTTGTCTGACAAAAAGAAAATACTTTGGGAAGACCAATGTTTAAATGAAGGTAAATGCAAATACAATGATAATGTACAAGGAGGACATAATACTAGAAAAAAAAACCAAGCAGTCATTCCCACGGTAAACTCTAAAAAGAGCTGTTTTTGCACAAAAGAGGACTTTCAAAGATTAGCATCTGCAGGATGCACAGTTATTTCATACAATCATTATATCTTTTTTAAAAAATTCATTTATCAGGGAAAGCAGGATCTAAATTTCAGACCAAGGACAGGAATACAGCAGTATGGTTTTGGTAGTATCTGTTTATATAGAAAATCAGTTTTGTCAAAATAATTTGCATGGTTGTGCAATAGACAAAGAATGAATGTATACACAGTATAATACAGTGAAGACATGTCCACAGAATTCTAATCAAAGTAAAATTTAAGGCCATATTTGTGGCATTCTCTCCTTTTACTAACATTGCACTCCGAACATTTCAAGGTACAACCATGACTTTTATTCAATGATAGAACATGCGTAATGAAAGGAAGGAGCACTTGGGAATCACAGTATCCTCTAACTGCCCACAATACATCAAGGCATAAAATAAATTTAAAATAAAGTAAAGATGCATATTCAGCTATTTCTGCAAGAATCAGTTATTTTTCAGTTAAAAGCCAACAAATAACACCCTTTCTCAGAACCTCCCCCCCCCCCCCCCGGCCAAAATAATGTTACCTTGTAATATTTTGTGTAACTTCTGAAAACAGGAAATCAGGATCTAAGGTATTTCAGGCCGAGATTTCTGAGATCTATGAAGTACAGAGTTACAATACACATAGATGGAACCATAACTCTGCCCTCTTTCAGTAAGTCCTCAAAGCAACTATAATACCGTTTCCATCCTTTTAAACAAGTGTTCTGCTTGGCCCATAGGTCCATGCTAAGGACTACATTGAATACTACAGTAAAATTAAACCACGTTTACACTCATTTGTACTTAAAAACACACTTCTGTCTAACACAAACTTTCTTTTATCATCCAATAAATTTGGGGGTTCCACTTTTTTTCCACCTTGCTGCTGACCAGACCCCTGTGCACCTCCCAGTACAGCTCATGTGGAAAAGGTCTGCAGATTTTCCTCAGTTGCGCACAGCAGAGTTTCATCAAACCCAGGGTTAAAGGAAAAGCATAAAGCCTCAGTGCGTTCGTCATGTGGTAATTAAGTTTTGTCCCCGAATTATTTGCTTAGAACAAATCATTTCAGGGAAAACAGATCCTAAAACTGGAAATTGTCTGCACCCTTCTCTGTGCTTCTGGAAAGCCTAATGACTTGCATCTGTAAACATCCCGTGAACCACTACCCTGTCGGCAGGAGGTGGCAGCTGACAAGAACATCAGAAAGTGAAAACAGTGGCTAAAATGTCACAGATCAGAAAAACTTCTGCTCAACATGAAATACTTAGGTTCATCAAAGCAGAGAACAAGCCAAAGGCCGAGGAAATCCTAAAAGTAGACTGTTTAGAATTTTTCTAAATTTCATTTGTGTTAAAAAAATTCTGATGAAAAGCCTTCCATGTTTTTTACCAGCTCTAAAGAAGATACACATCCTGAAGTTAAGAATATATTTTTTATTGATTAGTATTGTAAGCTTTATTTTGTTTAGAATAAATTACTTTTTGATATAAAGACTCTTTCTTCTGTCAGTAATAAATGCCAAAAGTACCTCCAAACCCAGACACCATTCTTGTCCAAACTGGCATATTTTTAATGCTTCGGTAATGTGTGCTTGGTCTTGATATACCGGGAAGACTTTGCAGCTAAAATGAAGCTCATGAATTGGCAGGTTGTAACTTTTGAGGATGATTTTGAGGATTTAGAGTCCCTAGTTAAAAATAATTAAAAAAAAACATTTTAAACACAAATTAAAAGAGAATTTAGCTGGATTTTACAGGTTTTATAATTAAGGTTGATTTACAATTTTCCATCTAAATGGTTATTTTGTGAAAAAGAAAGTTTCTAAAAATGTAATCTCTATTAGAGTTATTTCGATTTCATGCAAACTTTTCAAATTTCCACAGGGAAATCAAAACAAAATAGCACAGATATAATTGCAGCTCAATCTAACTCTGACTGAAGTGGATTGGTTTGCTGAACTGACTGACAAATTTTTGGAGTTTAGCATTAAAATGTGCTTTCAAGGGGATCCCCAAGAGAGCTGTGGTGTGAGAGTGCGATCGTTGCTTTGGCAGCTAGTACCCCTCATGCTGTGCAATGCGCACGTGCGTCCAACCGAACTGCAGGGCGCATGACAAGAATCAAGACCACTGATTCATCATAGGAACTTAGTCTTTCCTAACCTACATAGAAAAATTGGGATAACAGAATGGGAAATTAAACAGCAACTCCCTGGAGGCAACCTATGGCCCCACACTGGAAGAGGGAATTAAACGCTAAACTTCAATTTTGCCAGGTGACATTTTTCAGAACTTTATGATCAGTGCAGTGTTCTGTTACGCCAACCTTGTATCTTGCACAAGCGTTACCGCACTTGATATTGCCATGGGAAGGAAAACCTGGTTTCATGTATCACTAAAACCCCCAAACTGGTACATCAGGTCAGATCAAAAATCCATCTGGCACTTCATCTTAACTTTGACAGAGATCACACATAATTGTTCAAGAAGGAGTCTGGTAAACAGGCATGCCTGGAATGATCCCTCTCCTTGTACATCCTCCTAGCCTAAAACAATAATTGATATAAAGTGTACCTGCACTTAGATCTCCGTATTTAATAGATAGTACTGGAACAAGCCAAAGATTATACTGTGGCATCACGATTAGCTCGGATTAGTGCATGAAACGTACTGAATTCTGGCAGCATATCATTTTGCACACAGTTACAACAAACCCTGCAGCTTTAGTGACAGAAATGGAGATAGAGAATTCTCAAACATGACTATAACCAATGCTACTCTGCAATAAACAAAGACAACAGTTGTTGTGCTTTCAACAACGTTTACTGACTAGGATGATCATCATGCTCCTTGCAGGCTCTCTTTGGCTACTTAGTCTAATGCAACCAATTATAGTTATTTACACAGACTTTCTCTGCTTGCTGATACTTTATTCAAATACTACTGGGATTCTGCTGGAGAGGAAAACAGATGAGGCAAGGCTCTCTTGCAACCTTGGCTGCATGCCAGCGAGGGGAGACTTGGCTGTTGTGGGTGGCTCTTCTTTCTGAAGGGTGAGGCATGCAAAGACCACTGCTGTCTGCATGTCTCAGCTAAGGAAGGTGAAAGAAGAACCAAAAGAAAGGGATAGGAAAAACTGCAGATGCATATTTTTCCTGTGAAAATGCTCCTCTTAATTTCTGTGCAAAAAAACAAGGCTTCTTTCTTAATATTTTTGTTCAATAGAATAGTGGTACAAAATAGTCTTCACATCTCTGAAGAGTCTGCTACACCAGAAGGAGGATCCAAAACCCCAGCTGTTGGTTTTCTAGTATTATTTTCCTTAGGTAGGGGCAGTGAAAAAGAAGTATCCCATCAAAAGAACAATGCAGACACATAGCACCACGACCTGGTAACTCTGTGGCAAACAAATACGCTTCCACATAGAGTCTTTTTTTGTTTTTTTTTCCTTTTCACCCATCAGAAATCCAAGTGGGAAAAGGAAATCTGATATCCTGAAAGACCTTGGCTAACCTCTTTTGATCCAAGACTAAAACCAGAATATTTTTGTGAATGTTATTTATGAAGTTTAACAGAGTCTAGCCAAATCTTATTCTCCTAACTTAGAAGTCAATGACTAAATTCAGCCCAGCTGAAGAACTTCCTAAATGGCCATAGTGCACTGGGTGACCTCCAGCTGGGTATCAAGTCTCTGAGAGGATCAGTAATGATCTGAATATGACCTTAAACTGCATTTTAGGGGTTTCCTTAGCTGAAATTTGTGTCCACAGCTTTGCAACTAATAGTCCTTAATGAATTAACAGGCCTCACAAAATGTATTGAGAAGTACTGTGGATACAAAACATGTTTATGGGTAATGTGATCAGCTTTGCATGTGACCAGAGCGTTTCTGTATTTGGTTTTCTTAGCAGTCTAAATCCTAAACACCTTGACTTCACTAGGAAATTAGAGAAAAGGTATGAAGTTTTTTGCTAGTTCTGGAAGCCTCCAGCTTTATAATTATGCGCAAAACCCAGCTAAATTTTCGTTGCTGAAAAGCGAGCCCACTCTTAAGTAGCACAGGCACATAACAATAAGCAGAATAAAGTGGAAGAGGCCAAAGAGAAGTTCCTACATCAGTGGCAGGGAGGAGAGCATCCTGAGAAGAAGTCAAGATCTTAGGACTATGTAGCATCCAAAATCTCAAATACTCGCTCAGCTCCAAACCAAACCTTTGAAATTCCCTGTCTCTCAAAGTCCCTTGGCTATCTTTGAAGATACTGTCACTAGACACTGCTGCCCTACCAAACTTTCTGCTAAATGCCTGCTGCTACTGATCTTAACCTGAATGTGCTTTGGGATTAAATGACCCAGCATACTCTAGTGCAAACAGATTTAACATCTGCAGAACGACTACCAGAGTTTCAGGTTCTCAGTAGGGGCTGAAAGGCAAGTGCTGCGTGCGGGAGCGAAGAGGGCTGTAATGAGGCTTAGGGCTCCCTAACTGTCCTAAAGTGACTTCAGTTAAAAACGGAGTGCTGCTGCCAGAAACAGGCTAGACAACGTGCCTAGGAAAGTACCATTAAGTATCAGTACACCCTACTGAGACGTTGTGCTGGACACGACCAGGAGTCCCAGACGGATCAGGACAACGACCTGATTTCAGAAATCTGTGCAGTGAAAAGTCCTGGGGGGCTCCAGCCGTGGAGGCAGTGGCTGCACCATTTCAAATGTGCCACAAGACTCATTCTTCAGCACCACCTTACCGTTGCCCAGAAGTACGGTGCCCTTGCTATGAAGTACCTTTCCCTTGAAGAATACCAGCAGATTGAAACCAAGTGTCCAGAAACGAACTTGACCAACATAACGGTAATAACTAATAGCAGACTTTTCAGCAGCTGTGCTGTGTGAAATTTACATTTTAATTCCCAATGACCTTTGGAGAAGGGATTACGCAGTAAATTCAGGCCAAATGCTTCCTTCACATCTCTAAGTAACTCCCACAGCTACAACTGAGAAGGACCAAGTTCAGCATGAAATTCCCTTATCCTTAACTAAAAAAAGCAGGATATTTACATCTACAAAGACTATCCTAAGGACAAGATCTTTTACCCTGCTTCCTAAAAGCTTCGGAGAAGGATATGTTGCATTGGCCCACAGAGCAGGACCTTGATGGTTTAGAAAACTACTGTAGATTTTCTCCATCTCCTCTGACATCACCAAAAAAACAGCAATAGCTTTTTTGAGTGTTTCCAGAGTCTCTAAACTCAAAAATTAAAAAAAAGTCACAGAATCAAAGTGAACCACACACACCTTATTCATAGCTTCTTTTTGTAAAGGTTGCTTCTAGTGGATAAGAATAACATGCTTTTCATGTAAAAAAGAGTTTTGACTTTAGGTATTGGGGTATTTGCTGGAGGATGAGTTGGCATGGCAAGAAACAGCCAGATTCACTTCATCATGGGCAACAAAGACCGCCAAGTTAAAACCTGGGTTTTTAGGGAGCGAAATGGCTGAAAAGGAGCCTCTGCATAGCACTGAAGACCCCTGTGAACCTTGCAGAGTCCACAAGGCAGAGAGTAGGAGGCCTGTTTGGCAGGAGATGTGTCTGCCACAAAGTTCCTGGGGATGCAGGTCGTGAGGAAAGAGTCACCGAGCTTCCAAAACTGGATGAGACAGAAAATCAGCAGTACATCCGCCCACCTTTTTTCTTCTGTGGCTGCTGGAAGAGAAAAGCAGTAGGCATTGCAGATGGTCAGTTTCAGACAGTAACAGCTGTATTTGTTATTTTTTACAGTTTTTAATGCAAAAATACCATATAGTGACTTTTGTCATTACTTTTGATATTAATTTTGGACACGTGCTTCCTTCCCACAGACATGTCAAGAGAACCTGGCTTTTATCTCGCTGACTGACCATCAAAAACCAATTCTAGCTTTTTGTGTTCAGTGACTGTGCATTTTCTACCATATATTAGTAAAATGTTCTTGGCAGAATGACAAGGGGGTTTGCTGTCAGACAGCCTGTATAGTCCCTCTTAGCTGAAATATTTTTCCAGATGTCACAGCTGAAGTCTATCTAATGGAATTCCCAAACAGATAAACATAAAAAAATAAAAGTAGGTGTCACAACCACCTGCTTGGGGTTCAGGGTTCATTATGTGCAGCATTCTGTGATGCTATTCACCAGTTTCAAAGGATAGAGAGCAAATAGCTTATTACATCTTTTCAGGGGTTCAGCATGTTAACTCCCTTGCAAATACTCCCTGTTGTGTTCCTGACGTTCTCCTCTGCATCTGGAGGAAACCTCACTCACAGCTCCGCATTATCCTGAGTGCAGAGCTAAGGTGCTGGCAGGTGCCTGGCAGGGGAGCCCTAATGTGCTGCGCAGTGAACATCATAAGGACAGGGGCACATCTACTGAATATTTAGGAGCAAACGTTGGACTGAGTCGTTCACTTTGCTCACAAAACTCTGCACCCATTGAGGCAGTGATAAGCTCTCTTGGCTGACATCAGAGTTTGTCCATAACCAAGCTTGACACCAGTATCACCAAGTGTCTGCAAATTTTTTGAGGAGGAAAGGCGAGATCTTCCTGACAGGAAAATCCATTAAGAAGCTACATGTCTCTAGAAAGGGTGAGCTGTGATTAAATCTGTTTTCCCATTCAGCCGTCCTGCTTACCCCTTCACTGAGTTTATGAAATATTCTCAGGAGTAAGTCTAATGAAGACCAGGGGTGGCTCTAATTTTTTTTAAGCTGGGTGCGGGATTCCCCTTCCCACATCATGCACAAAGAAAGGTAGTGCACAAGTAGGGCATATTTCTTCTGTGATTGCAGCACAGGATTTGGGGCTGGCATGTATGCTGCTATGTCCGTACTTAGCATGAAGAAAGTAACTCAGAAAGACTCTAGCAAGGTGACCCTTGGTAAAGTACTGATGTGGACAGACCCATCTGCCCCCAGAGCCACCTGATACAGACTGATTAATATCAATAAGCCTTCTATTCAGTGATAGACAATACAAGAAAACTGCAGCTAAGAAATCTGCAAAAAATTGGCATATACTGGATGGTCAAAAAACAGTCAGATGGCCAAGAAATTGTAGGTCCAGACTGTCCTTTTCCCAGCTGAAGTAACTGGTGCTGAAGTAATGAAAATCATGAGTAGGCTCTCTTGAGCTGTACTGTCTCAGAGAAGGAGGACATAGACAAAGCTCAGGCTCCAGACTGTAAGTGGTCCCTGCAGATCTTGAAGGCAGATCTAAAGCTTTGCAAGTCTAGCATGTGTCACCAGGGCGTCTTCAAGGCTAACAACAATCTTTCTTGCTGCTGGCTGATGTTCCAGGTAAGCACAAAAGCAGAAATCCCAGAGGAGCAAGCAAAGTAATTTCAAGCTCCTTGGCTTTCCCAACAGGGTCTTCTCTGACTGCCAGGCTAAACAGGAACTGTCCTTCCCCTCTGATTCCCCCACCACCTGCAGATGCCAGCTTTTCAGGGCTGCTGTTGCTGGCCTCCAGAAAAGGGAAGGGCAGTCGATAGCTGCTGACTCCTCTCTGCTGCATCTGAAGATTTTGCATGGAAGATAGGTGCTACATCCACGGATTTGATGCTTTTGGCTGCTCCTGCATAGTACAACAGTGGAGAGGGTAAATACAAGGTAAAGGGAGACAGTGCTGTCTATGCTCAAGGCAGAATCAGACCTTATCTCAGCAAAAACAATATACTACAAGTGTTACTTTTGCTTACTGACTGAAGTAAGGACAAAAAAGTGAGTGACTTGCACAGTGAAAAACTCTTAAGCTCGTAATATCAGCTAGTTTATACCTGTACTTTTCAGTTATAAGAAATCTTAATGGCACATCTTCTCTGTGATTACTACTGATTGTGCAGATGTAGTGAAAACTTGATGGTTTTAGTGTTTATAAGCAGCATAGCTAAAGCGGCCTTGAGATCAAGGACTAGCTCCCAAAGCATAAATGTACCCTGAGTGAAAGGTGAGTCCTTGCTTTTCTTCCTCATGGGTGTCAAAAGTGTGATTTCAAATGGGGACCCTCAGGTCAGATGTCTACATTTACACTTCAGCACCTAAATGCAGATGTGCTTGTTATGAACTGTCCGCAGAACCCTTGCTTTCCACAGATCTAAACTAATGCTGCAAGTAGTTGGGCCTCCAAAACTTGTGCTAGGATCCAATTTACAGGTCTGCACAGATATATTCATCTTGCTTTTGCAACAGCAACTTATGGACCCAGTGCAAGCTCACACTAATAAAATTAACCTGGTCCATCCAGTGAGTCACTGCAAAGCACAAATGAAGCGATAGCTGCGTGGTTTGCAAGCAGCAGGCTGAAAGCTTGCTGCACTCATGGAGACGGGATGAAGGACCTCTTGGGCACAGCAATCAGGCACAGAAGCTGCCAAGAGAATGAGTTCGAATGACTGCCAGTAGCAGAAAGCTGTGTATAATGGCAAAATAATATAAAAGTGTCTTCCTCATTCAGTTTTACTTTTCATATATTTGAAAGTCATATTAAAAGCAACAAATACTCAAATACTCAAAGGACTTCTCTTCAAGAGATGAGTTAAAACGACTGGCTCACAGTTCAGATTTTCATTTTGGTGTAGTATGAATTTCTAAAATAATGTTTTAGGGAAAATGATTAACTTTTTGATGAAGGGCAAATAGGCATAAGCAAATTTCACAGGTCATTATTTGCAATTCAAAACCAGGATTTGCCAAATATTATCTTCGGAGTATGACGCCTCCACCAACTCTGCCACCCAATGCAGAATGAGCTAGTTTAGTGCCATACTTTTAGTAGTTTAAGCAGACTATTGAACCTGTTGCTGCCCAAGCACAGTAGTTAGTGTCTAGTTGTCCTTTGTCATCCTTGATGAAAAGACTTTCTGAAGCAAGTTCCATATCCAGTTTTCCTATTTACTTTTCGGAAAGATTTATGACTAATTTACTATAAAAAAGCATTTATCTGTGCTCTCAGGACACTGGTGTCACTATTGGCCTTGAAAAGAAGAAAGGAAGGGTCCACTCACTAGCAAACTGTAAGCTTCCCAGTTTGATTAATGCCCAGGTTAACATGGGCTGGGATATCCCTCATGGACTTGCAGGAAAAATTTGATGTTCTTTTCCAGGCAGACTACCTGCATACAGTAGGGACTTGGTTCCCATGAGGCTACCCAAAACTATATTGTTGTAAGGAGGAAAAATCTCCCTTGAGAGGTAGAGGTCTCTCTCATATCATGTACAATTAGACAAAAAGGCCCCAAACCAGACCTCTCAGCCTGTGTCAGCCAGCTCATGGAATTATACCAATTTGCATCAGTGGATGACCTGGCCATTCTTGGTCTGCATTTAACGCTTTACGTGTTATACTGTAAGCATGAAAATAGTTTACTAACTAGAGAACTGGCATAAATAATTTCCTTTAAAAATACAAGACATCTATGAGAGAGCAAGGGTACCTAAAGGAGTCTTAAAAGCTTCATCACAGTCTAAGTAGAAAGCACTGAACTATTAAGATTACACTCTTTCAAACATATTACAAAACAGGAACAAATTAAACACCTTCAAAATGGTGGTGAAGCCAATAATTGTATTGCCATAGGCAAGAGTGGCAAGGTGTTTATGAGAAATATGTGACATGAGAGTGACTGTACCTGACTTGTTTCTGTATTGACTGCACAGAAGTTCCTGCCTGGGGAAAGAGAGCAGCATTTTAGATGGATCTGAAGTGATTAGAAAAATCTATCTTGACCAAATAAATTTTCATGACAAGGTACTGTAGCAATAATACACATCCTTTGTCGCACTAAGGGAAATTTCATTCCTTTCCGGTGAACAGATTTAATTACATATTCCTTTATCTCTTATTTTCATTTATTTTCTGGAAGAAAATTTTAACCTTCAGTTTATCTAAGATGCATAAACCTCACAGCAGTTTACGTGCTCACCCAGCAATCAGGATTACTTGGGTAAAATGTTCCTCGATTTTGCCAGCATCCACTCCCACTGAGTTCAGTGAGAAGTTTTGCAAGCACTGTTGTTCCCCGCCTGGCTTGAATGCAGAACTGAGGCTTTTACCAGCGTACCATAAAATGTGCTTTTTTCTCTCTGGCCCCAGGAGTCAGCTCCCACTTCTCTCTTCCCATACAATTAGCGGGCCCACCCAAAAATGGCTTCTGGAGCTCAGAAGAGATTGGAAGATCTCAGCTGGACCCCAGAGAAGGGGTTCAGCCCCGAGCTAACCATATTTTTCACTGACTTTCTTTTCCAAAGAACCGCGTTCTTGAATACAAGGACACTTCCCTGACTAAGCAAACTGAGGAAATCCCCAAAGCAGGTGCTTAATGAACTGAATGTAACTCACATTTGAACACCCTGCTGATGCTCCCCTGAGCTGTGCTCTGCTGCTGATTACATCCTCCCCATCGTGCCTCCAAGCACAGCAGGACAACAGGAACCACCACGCTGGGTTATCCCACCACCCTGCCTAGCCAGATATCCTGATTACAACATTGGTGGGAGTGGGGTGCTTTGAAAGGGGCTTTCAGAGCTATAATTTGTTCCAATAACATAGCTTCAATCATCGTCCCAAACACTGATGGCTACTTAGAGGTCAGGACTGTTACTCCCAAATGTTCATGCTATGTGGTAGCTGCTGATGTTTAGTAGAAAAATATTTTGTTTAAATGAAAACATCTGGCTGTTTTCATTACTCTTGCCTGATTTACAGTCACCGGCCAAAATACCTTTGGGAAGATTTTCAGAAACACAAATGAGAATTTGCTTCCCAAAGATTCTTTATGCAACAGCTTCCATGGGCTGGCTGTCAATTATGGTCGGTTTTCTCCCTTTTTAGCATTTGAAGTACAGAAAAAAAAAAAGAGCATTAAAAGCTTCTGCTAACATATAATTACATGTATATCTACTGTTTCATTGTGAAAATCTGGCATAACCACAAATACACTTTTCCTAGAAGTGGGTTCATTGAAGACTGAACCAATTTTTACTCTTTTTAACCACCAAACACTATCATATAGAAAAATAGCACTAAGAACGACATAAGTAACAATGTCATATCAGGGACTTTGGACAAGATGGTGCTAGCAAACCCTTGAAAAATTTCATCACTGCTTTTTCCTGATCCTTGTGCTATTGATCATGGCTGCCCCTGAAGCATTGTCGTAATTGAAGTATTTGTCTCTTTATGCTGAAAAGAGCGGGGAGTGAATAGAAAAACAGGGCTTCTTTAAAACACTTTCCACTGCAAGTCTCTTCTTTTCTTCTTTCTTCTTTGTTGACAGAAAGTACTTTCCAGTACTAGGGATGATGGTCTTATTTAAATGGCTCACTTCAAAATTTGGTTCAGCTTTAACTTTCTACTTGCTCACAGTTATTGTACTACGGAAGAGGTTTCAGTGACCATGGAATGTGTATTTTAAGTATTGCATTTAGTACAAAAATAACTTCCAAGAAATAAATACATGTCATAAATTTTGTTCTGAGGCATTTATATACACATATTTTTAATTCTGCACAGCACCTATTAGTCTGAATAGAATTCTAGACCAGGAATATTATTTAAATTCAAGATAAATGTTTAAAGTTGGATTAGAGTGTATATTAATAGTTTATGAAGATCATTCTAAAGACAATTTTCACTGTTTCCTACATAAAGAAGCTTATTCTTCTCAATATGTTTCTAAATTTGCCATTAAATTCCTTACATATATTACTGAATAAAACTTTAAACATAAGGAAATGAGCTACAATTTTAATGCTTTTACTTAATTATCTTAGTACTGGATGTTATGAAATCCTTGTTTCAATCCCTGAGGAACAAAGCTTATTAAAAATTGCGTAGTTTATCTTTGCTATTTTCTAGGAGGTGCGACATCCTCCTTTATTGTATTAGGACTTGAGTTTACTGCTCTAGTAGTCTATTTTTTATAATTAATATTATACTACAGACACAAGTGGAAACTTTTTTCCTTAACCGAAAGCTATGATGTAAGTAAATTGATGAGGTTCAAAAAGTGCTTCTAAAAGCTGAAGTTGATACCATCTTCAAAAAGGTATTGATACACGTTTTGATGCTTAATTGTTTGAGAATAGAAACAGAGAATTAGAAATAGTGTAGAAACTGGCAGCTAAGCAGTAAAAGTGTGATGTGTAGGTCAGGTTTTCCAAAATGAGACAGGGAATATGGGCATACACGTACTTTTAAACTTCTGGGTGGTCATTACTGAACATGCAGAAGCGGCCTGAGAAACCACCCAGAACCATTTTCCTATGTGTTTGGCATTGTGCTAGCAACCTGAAGGGCTTTCAAATTGAATAGACATAGGAAGAGAAGAAAGAAGCATTTCATTCGCATTCTGCAAACAGGAAGCAAAGATAAAGAGAGATCAAATGACTTGCCCCTGCCTACCCAGGGGATCTGTGGCTCAGTCAAGAACTGAACAAAGTCACTGCAGCTCTCCTCCAAAATCTCAAGCATTTTCCTTCCTGTATGCACATAGGTAAGTCTGTTTTGAAAGTCTCAAACTTATTTACCGTGTTGGTAAGCACATAATATTATTATTTTGGTTCAGCTGCTATAAACGACCTGCTTAAGAAGATTTCAGAGGATTACTGGGGTCCCTCTAGGAAAAATGAATGTGATTTAACTAATACAATACCGAGAACTTGGACATGAACAGCTTCTTAGTATTCCTTTAAAGTACTCCTCTGTGTAGTCAGAAAGTAGAAGACCATTAGCCCACAAAAAATGATTGATTTGTGCAAAGCCATGTGTATTTTATATGTTAGTATATAACATATACTTTATAAGTAAGAGTAAGCAATTAATTAAAATACTATGTAATAGGAAATGTGTTAAAGAAAACATCCTGGAATCCTCTGCGCTACAGCCATGTGGGAAAAGCTAAATATAATGAATAGCATAGCCTTTCCTCCTTGTTATTTCTGCTTAACAAACTGTGATTGCTAAATCAAATTTGCCCTCTAAGCTACAAGGTATAATTCATTTAACACAAAAAAAGCAGAGATGTGTTTAAGAAAAAAACCCACAAACCTGAAATACTAAATTGGCTTTTCCATGCATTCCAAAGATTTCCGGATCATCAGTCAGAGGAAAGTTTTCCATATATCCTTTAAAATCTTGCAAACTGTCAGACATAGAAACAAAATATATACCTGTTACACAAATATATATATGCTGAACATAGTAAAATGTGTTCTTGTGACTTAAATGGATGAAAATGAAGAATTGGGCTATACATATTACATACCGTGACTATAATATAATGGTGCGCAGGAGACGTGGTTTCAGCAGCCAAGCCAGACAACAGAGTTCCCACCTCGACCATCTCTGACTGCTCATTCTCTCCCTCTTCTTGAGTCTTCCCATACCACAGTTTGCTGCTTTATCTGTTGTGCCAGTACAGCTGCGCTACAATTAAAGCATGGACTCCTAAAAAAAAAAAAAAAAAAAAAGGCACCAGCTCTCCAGGCAGTAAGCAGCAGTGTTTCAGCGATGGCTACACAAGCACCTGGGCCATCCCTGCAGCCGGCATTCCTGTTAGCAGATATCGCCATGGGCCGGGCAGAGAGCTGCTGGCAGGAAGCAGCACAGCTCTCCCCAAACCCTCCATAACCTTCATGATCCAGAAGTCCTGTTTTCATGTTCTGGCCATGTTTTTCAGGCAGGGAAAGTCAATAACGTGCAGTGACTGCAGCTCAGCCCTAGGCAGTGGGATCCACCTCAGCTGCCTGTTGAACAGGGTGGTTTATATCATGCTGGTGTTTTGTGGGGCCCTGACACTCTGGAGCTATCATTGCTCTCCAAAGTTGGCCAAGCCTAAAGAATGTATTGAACTGGCAGGAGAATTCAGGGAATTCTCGAACCTTTTAGGAATATGTAAATTGTTATAGTTGTGCTAAATGTAGCAGGATCTCTACGATGTGAACAGAATGCATAATAGTATACAGTCATCTCTTTAGCACCCTATTCATAAAGCCTAAAGATGTGTTAACTTGCTTCAGCAAACCAGCTCAGCTAGAACCTCTCTGATCTGGAAAGTTACTCTGTAAAATTATCAGTGAAGTCTCATACCACTCCCATATCCTTGAGAGCTTGCTAGAAGAGACATTCTCACCGTGTTCTGAAATGAAGGTTTTTGTTCCCATTCTCGACTCCACAGCTGAAGAATGCAATCCCACAGTGCAGGTGAGCCAAATTCACCATTTGCTATCACTGAAAAGGAAAGGGCTCACTTATTCCTCCTCCACTCCCTGACACGAAGAAAGAGTTAGGTAGAACAGTCAGATCTGTTTAGCTATATGCAGAAAATACTTTAGAAAATGACATTGAAAGAATCTACAAGCAAGATTTGCAATACAAGATTACTAAATATTGCAGAGTTTAACTCAAGAGTGCCTCCTTACAGCTCTGCCTATTGATCAGAAAGCTTTGTGCGTGGGAATGGAGAGACGCTGCCACTACTGTTCACTGAGAGGGAAATAAGAGTTTTCGCCATAAATACATATAAAGACTCGCACTGAATTTTAGCATATTTCTTACATGCATGGAATGAGGTGGACCCTAACGAAAGTTTACCGTTTCTGTGCATTGCACAAAATACACATGAAAATATACAATCATTCATATTTGTGGTAGACAAATATACTACCAGAGACTGAATACATTCTTCTGCTCAGATTTTCATCCAAGTAAAAGAAATTCATCCTTACTTGGAAATATATTTACATGATTCTGAATATTTATAGTCCTCTTTCAATGTGATGGGGCAAAAAGAAATCTCTTTAAGACTATGCAGACATCTCTGACCCCAGCTATCAGTAAATCATGCTTCACAGGTAATTTCATCTACAATATTGACATATTAATACTGAACATTAGAAATCACAAAGAAGTAATATTTTATTATTTCCAAATCTCTAGTCTCTAGAGCCTAGAACAGAATGATTTTTGTTGTTGTGTACATTGAAATGGGAGTGTTTATGTATCATAATCTGCTCCTTTTAGTTGTTAAGTAAGAAATAGTAAAAAGTAGTACTAGCATGTATCTATGTCAAGCAGTAAAAATCAGGAAAATACTGAATTTTCAACATCATACGTAAGCAATTACATACCTGATTTGACTATGGTCATTGCTGCAGGTGTAAATATGCATAATGTACTGCATATCCTTTGCCTAATTAGCCATCTGCACGAACAACTAATCTCACCCACCTCTATGCACAAGTGCTATAATTGCTGTGTAAACAGAGTAACAGCACATGTAAACCAAACAATTGTCCTCACACTTTACACTTGTAATTTCAACCTCTGGTCCTTAGTGCGATCATCAAAATTCTTTAACCGTTTTTGTCCTAATCTCAGGTAATGAGCATAGAGAAAAGCATTTCAAAGGCAATGCAGCAATACTAGTTTTTTACTAGTAGATATATAAGATTTATAGATGGCAGATGTATAAAGCTTATAAAACGAATACTACATTCATGGCAGTTTAATTACGTATGCGTACCTGAAAGGACTCTGTCAAAGAGGCCGAAAAGGATTTCCATTTATCTTGCCAAATTAAAAGCAGAGAACTTTTCAGGGAAAAGAGAAAAACTGAAACAGGTATTTTTCTGTGCTCTGACTTTTACGTCAAAGTGCAAATGTCCGTCTGCGACACAGCAGTAAGCAAAAAGGAACGGCTAATGAAGAAGTGAATAGCAGGAGGCTAAAAGCGCGTTACATCTCCTAAACTTGACAGAATTAATCTATTTTTAAGACCAGTGCTAGAAGCAGAATGAAAACCAAGCCAAGGAAATCCTCGTGTGGCTTGCAGTGAATGAAGAAGCAGGCGCTTTGCAGAGTTTGTCTTCGGGGGCGGATGTGTCTGCTGCGTCGGAGTTGGCTCCGCGCTGCCTCCTGGGCTTGCCGTCCCACCCAGCCACTGGTCCCGGTGGCGTGACTGGCTGCTGTTGCTTTTGGAGCCTGGCACTTACCGTAAAAGCAGATTGACAGAGTTTATGTTCTTATGGATTGAGCATATCTTTGAAATCCTTGGGCAATGCCTAAGAACAAACGCTGTCCTTTTTCTCTAAGATATCTTAGGAGATGGGATTACAGAACACCAAGGTAACGTGACTGGCTATTTAATGCTAAGTTATATTTCAGAAGGGAAAGCTATAGACTGAAAGGAAAAGGAGAGAAAAAGAAGAAAGAGTGCTAGCATTTAAAATTTGAACTGAGGCAACAATTCATTCTGCACAGAGAAAATCATTAGAAAAATCAAATATTCTTGCATTCACCCTCTCTAATACAGCAAGAAAGAATGTCTAATATAATAAGAAAGAATGTCAAAGGCAGCCGGAGCTTGGGGGAATATTGTATGAATTTGGTCCCATGCAGCTTTTAAGTAACCTTTGCATTGTTGATGTTAAACTAAAATCAGTCATCTGCAAACAACCATTTACTAGATGCTGATGGATGAACATTTCTTTACAACTCTCATGGACAGAGTATTTTGAGGTACAGTTTTCAGAACAAAAAAGATTTCACTTAGGAGAGATGCTTGAAAGCTCTTGTTTTTATTTCAGCAAATTTATAGGAGTTTTCAACTTCAGCTTGGCAAAACAGTTCAGAATAACAGGCCTATTTTTCATTTGTATTGCAGAATAATTTTTTAGTGTACACAGAAAGGAGCTAATAAAAAATATTTAAGACTGGGCAGACAGAGAACCTTAAGTGTCATATTTCTGTATCTACCTTGTAAGGTATTTTTGTTATGATAAAAGCAATTTCAGTACAATGGAATACCGGAGATAAATTACAGGGCTTCTGATAAGTACAAGATTGTATAGAAAGCTATAAAACATGGCAAAGAAGATTTGCACACCGTCTTTTCATACTTCAACAGAAATCCAGGAGACGTGTTAGAGTAAAAGATCTGGCTCACCAGACAAATGTGCATTGCCCGTAGTCTTTACAACTGTGTTTCTGTCTGTTATAATAAACTCCATTTTGAAGAAATGCCCTTTATAAAATATTTTATTCCCTTTATACCACACACTACTCTCCTCTTATCACATACCACCACTTTTGTTTCCTGTATAGATAATAATACAACCCCAAATCTATTAATTACAGCTAATCAGGATGGTATAAACAAGTGAAACATAAGGGGGCACCAAAGAGAGGATTTGATAGCACATTCGCTATTTTATAAGTTAATAAATAACAGCAATGTGAAAAGATTGACTGTTTTCTCCATTGTTAAGGAAGAGCTTGAAAACCTTTATCTCACTGGGTGATATACAAAAGCTTATAAAATAATGTCAAAGGAAGTATAACAGTGGCTAAAAATGTGGCCTGCAGTGAATTGTACAACTGACAAGGGAGAAAAAAATCCTTTTACACACTCAGCAAAGCTCCATAGTGAATAAAAATGAAAGTGTAAAAAGTAGGTTTGTATTAGAAAAAAAACATTCTGCAAACCAATGGTGAATTGATTAATAACAACTGGAGGGATAATTTTGAACGAATTATGAATAATGAAAGCTGAGAGAGAAATTAGGAACAAGAACGCTGAAAAGAGGTATAGGTGATTCCTGCAAATGGAAGAGTTTGCAGGAACGCTTATTAAAATAAGAAGGCAAAACAGCCTTTGGCCAGGTAAGATGTCAGGAGATGCGCTGAAGGTTGGTGAAGAAACAGTGTCAAGCATTTCATCAATTCTACAGTGCTTTTCGAGTGGGAAAAATTGGGGGTGAATGGGGTGAAGGCTTTGAGACGTCTGTTTCTGAACACGTAGGAGGTATCATAATGAACATTAATTATCATTCAGGGAAGGTACGACCTCAGACTATTCAGAAATTGTTAAAAATGTTCTCAGTGGAACTGCTGAAATTCAAAAGGGCTGAAGGGTTTCATCCTGGGCCATGAGCACCTTAAACGCACTATACACTCCTGCTGGGAAAATTCACAGGCAGAAGGCTGCAGCTGGTTAATGCTACGGCACACCTGACAAAGGCACACAAATATGAACTTAGAAAGCTGGACTAATGTAGTGGAAGAATAGATCCATCTTTGCCCTGGTACGTAAGACAAAAAGCAGTGTCCATGTCAGAAGTACATGGGGCTACACTAGAAACTGTACAGTAAATGAAGATATATTCTTGAAGTCAGCAATGACTCCTTCTGTAGTTTTCATGAATGTTGTGAGAGGGATTACCGTTACCCGGAGGTACGAGTTTCCCTTGTCATTGCTATTACAGGTGGAAGCTGTGAGTGTTACAGAGGAATTTCGTAGATGAGCAATGCAATTTTGAGCAGGGTGAAGTTGGTGTGAATGTTGGCAGTTATGAAGACTATGATAGCTGGGGGAAGTAACACCCTACCAATCCTAAAGCAGAATATAGGAAAGGTGTTTAGAAGAGCTAGGAAATGTAATAACTTTGCAGAAGTGACTGCTGCATTATTAGAACCTTCTTCAGTGACTTGCAGCACCAGATTTGACTGAGTGGTTACAGATTTTTTTCTGGAGTGAAAAGATGATGAAACACGTTGTGCAAATCTGTACTTTGGCTCTGTCTTAGAACATGGAACAGCTGCTTGGTCATCCATGGGGGAAAAAAAAATTAGTATTTTCTCCACTACAGACAAGGAAGTGTTGAGGCACACAAATATGTGGCTAGCACTTCACTGCCAGCAAATGCAGCGGGGGAAGGAAGCGAGGTGGCTGTGGGTTGCTCTGGCTGCAGTGGGTTCAGCACAGGTCTGAGGTTCTGAGGTTGATGATCCGAGAGGATTAGCTCAGACTAGACCTTTAACTTTAAAGCAGATAATCATGGACACCAGCATGCCAGTACTGTACCTGTTATGTACATGAGGTCATCGCAAAGTATCTCTCCTTCTTGACAATAAAGGTCTAAATTCACCATCACTGTCATTAAGTTCAAAGGAGATGTTCCAACCAAGAGGTCCAGACTTCTTCCTCGCCTTGAATATTTACTGTAAAATGTAGTAAGTTGTTCTGTGGATTTGTTTCCGTGCAACAATTCTAAAAGCATATAGTGACAAGAAGACAGATTATGCCTTGTCCCCTAAGCCAGAAAGTGGTATATCTGATGACCTCTTCACGTGCAGAAGCTGAAGACACTGGTGCTCAGAAAATTTCCTCTGAATTACACATCCCCATTCAGTCTTGATAAAGCTAAAGCTGACAGTTCACCACCAGGAAAACTGCAACACCTGCTTAAATGCAGCAACTGAACTCTGGAGCCCTCAAATCTTTACCTGCTCTTGTGCATCAATAGCTAAGTTATGAATTTTGGTCACTGGGACTGGATTCTGAGACAATCTTTGAGGATTCTTAATAATTGATTTTTCGCATAATTTTGCATCGTTGTTGAAAAAATTTCTGTAAATCTATATCATACATTTTTTTTCAAAATACATTCTTTAATTCATGAGTAATCATTCATAAATAATCTGACAGCAGTAACCTTCCTAAGAAAACATACAAAAATTCAGAAAGGAAACATATTTTTGCTTTGGGCTTTTAAAGGCTTCAGTACAGTGAGTTAAGCAATGGGAAATGTTTTGAAAGAAAGAACAAAATTTAGGCTGAAGACAAGGTTTTTTAGTATTTATTTTCTGTCTTAAAACTGGCATTTTAGTTTAGTGAGATTTCATTACATCACTGAAGAAATATAATTTTGTAACTATGAGAATGATTATATACGATGCCAGTATAGGATGAACCTTAGTAAAACTACATTTGATTCTTTCACAAGAAAAATCCTGCTGGCTTTAATGGAAATTTTTATAAGTGATGACTTACCGCAAAGTCAGTAAAGGCACATTTGTTAAATTCTTATTTATACAATACTTTCAACAACCAAGATGAAAACAGAATAATTAGAGAAACTTATGTGACCGTGTGTTCACTCACAATCCGTCAGCTCAAACCTGAAATATGAAGTTACTCATTGAACTGCTTGCAAACACAGGAGTGACATTTTCCATGCACGAAATGTTTGTACTGACAAAAGTTGCAGGAGATAAGCTTACATTCCTCTAATTTATATGAAACAGATGCTAAAAGTTAGCTTTAAGTTGGAACAAGCAAGTGGTAAGTTTTGCATGGACCTTTCTGACGAATCATAATTAATCCAACTGATGAGAAGCTTTGTAGTAACAAAATAAATACAGTTCTGATTCTTTTAAATTAATGGCTAAATAAGCTTTGCAGAAAATGCTCTGAAACACTTATTAAAGAAATATCCTCAAAATGTAATGCAGACACAACAACTATTTTGTATAATTGCTTTTCAGTTTCTCTTCTATGCACCCCAGTACCA
The DNA here is from genome assembly GCF_036417845.1 of Apteryx mantelli. Taxonomy (NCBI): domain Eukaryota; kingdom Metazoa; phylum Chordata; class Aves; order Apterygiformes; family Apterygidae; genus Apteryx; species Apteryx mantelli. The sequence continues at coordinate 10,141,659 of NC_090020.1, forward strand.
CCAGATATACCTGGATGACAGCATGAAAGAAGCAAATCCAAAAATGATTTTTCTCCATGTTTTGTCAAGGATATTTTCTCCAAAAAATGTAGCGGTCATCTCTGCGAATGCTTGCTTGCTGTTTGCACAAAGTTCTTTTAGAGATTCGTTAATTACCTGAATTAAAAAAAAAAAAAGCCCACACTGCTAGTTATATACTTAGATCTGCTTTCTGTTTTTTGCTGCAGTGCTGTGAAGTTAACAGATAGAGTCTACCGGCATGTAAACTGTATTTTCCACATGGAAGAAATTAATCTACAAGAAGCTTTAGTTTTTGTCAGATGAACACACTGATTATATAACCAAAGAAACTTGGGGAAATGAAAAAAATAGTGAAATATGAATATGAAAATGAAGAACAATGAAAATTATAAAAAATGGACTTGCAAAAATGATTATAAATGTGCAATAGATTAGCCGGAAGGTGACTGAGTACACTGTATTGCAGTTTAACTGCTTTATTTAGATATTAAAAAATCCCATTTTTGAGTGCTGGTTAAGCAGCAGTTTCTGATACTCGTGACCAGTCAGGAGAGGCCAGTATCTTGATTAAAATAATAAGGGTTACAAAGATAAGCATGCACAATAAGTGTGAAGAAAGAGTACAGTACCATGGAGATCACATTTGCTCCTCAGAATATTCTTCCAGGTTCCCATGATTTGTGGCTTATGATTTCTTAAACCAGAGGTGGTTTTGTAAATGGACATTTTTAGGCAGGAATTTGTGCAATTGCTTTTTGAAGCCATGTATACTTTTAGCCTTTATAATGTTACGAGATAAGAACCTCCATTGCCTTTTGTTTGGAATTTGCCAGCTGCTAGCTTAATGTGAGGTCCATACGCCGTTTTGGGGGGAAGAGTATTCCTCACTTCATGCACTCCACTATTTCTATTATGATTCTCATGATTCTCCTGATTTTCTCATGATAACCCCTGTTATTTCCTTCTCAGCCATCTCTTCCATGATGAAGCTTCTTAGTCTATTTAATTATCCCACATAAAAGATGTAAGAAATGTTACATTTCACAGAAATGTAAGCCACAACACTGACATCTCCTTCATGAATAGCAGTTAAGATCAGACTGCTTTATAGTTAAAGTCACGATTTTTTCCCATGTGCATTACTTTATATTTATCTATATAGATTTGCGCCTGCCATTCTATTACCCGCTGGGCTGCATGAGATTCTTCAGCGGTTCAGTTCGCTTTTGGTTTTAGTTCTCTGAATACCTTCAGTAATGTTACCTCATTGATGATCCCTTTTACAGAACATTTACAGGTGTATTAAACAGCACAGAATGCAGCAAAGAGATCCACGGGATTTTACGAGTGATCTCTCATCACTACGAATACTCACCATTTACTTCTGCCCTTGGTGTCCAGCCTTCAACCAAGTGCAGACATTCTTACTCTCTTACTCACTGGAAAATTTCTTTCTTTGCAGCTCTTGAGTGGAAGACTTTGCCAAATATTCTGAATTACAGTCCAACTGCTCTTGTTCACCTGCTGACTCTTTCAAAGATCTCCCCTGACTTCTCTTCACAAAAGCCACCATGACTCTTCCGCACCAGACTCTATTTACCCATTTTTCCACTAATTTTATTCCTCAGAATAATTTCTTCAAATTCTCTCCATATGAGCATCAAAAATTGACCCGTATTTCTCCCAAACTCCCCTTGAATCCTTTTAGAAATTGGAATCACGCTTGCCACACACCAAATTGCTGATACCAAGGCAGTTCAAAGTGAGCCATTAACACAAGAGTGAGTGGTTCAGCTATTTCATCCTTGACTTCCTCTACAATATTTGGGTGAACACTATCTATCCTTGCTACTCGTGACTGTCAAGTATACCAGCGTGATCTATCCACATCACTTCTGCCAATATTACTGTTCGAGACAGATCACCTCATGCAACTGCAGAAGAGGTTTCGCGGTGGGAACTGCTCAGCATTTATCCACCATAAACAGAAATGCAAAATCCATTTTCTTTTTCCTGTCATGGCTTTATCTCTTCTTTTATCCTTTTATATCTGTTGGACTAAGTTGTCGGTTTCTGGCGCCTGATGCATTTGTAAAAGGATTTATTAGTAATTTTTGCGCCTTTGCAACTTATTCTGTGGTACCTGGTCTGCGAAAAGCAAAGGCTGATAGAGGTCATTCCCTTTGTTTATTCTGCATTTCCTCGGAATATGCACTTCCACTCCATAGATTGGATGCTGGTGGCTGCTAAATAGTTGTATTTACTGGTACCAGCATATAAAGGAGACAAAGAATCTGGGAAATGTAGTGACTTGTTGAGACTTTGGATTCCTCAAGTCTTCACTGCCAGCAATGCTATCAGTCAGTTAATTCTGTTCATGTATTTGGTGAATAGGCTCTAGAATAGCTTTTTTTTATTAGAATAGTGCGTCACAAAAAAAGGAAAAAGAACCAAAGACACAAACATTCCAGTGTGAAATCAATACACACATCCAGTGTGAATCCAATGCAATCAATATCCAAAAGTATATTAATTAGATAAGACACTGCAAATATTTGAATTGGAAGATTCTATGATGAATTTGTTTTGTATTTTTGTTGTGTATTTGCCAAATGTATTACCTTGGCAGGGTTTTGAAGCACAGTGACAGACAATTTTTCACAAGTCATAGAACTTAGAGTCAAAAGTTCTCATGAACAAAAATATCTGAAAAACAAATAGCGTGGATATTTATTGCTCTCTTGTTAAGTTCAGTTTAGTAACTAACCAAATTTTAAGCAACATGCTGTTATGAAATTTACTTTATTAAATGATTATAGTACTTCAGTAAGATATAGTAATTTCTCTGCTTGAGATCTGGAAGGGAGAAAGAGCAGTATTGTAATTGCACTTTGAAATGACACTTTGGATTGATTCAAGCTCCAGGGGAAATAACAAAGGATACAAAGAAACGGAGAAAACCTGGGGGAGAAGACAGGAATTAAATCTAAAATCAGGAAACAATTAGTCAGAATAACAAAGACGGTAAATAGGGGCTGTATGTATAAGTAGCATAAACAATCTTCCTTTTGTACGTGACTATATCACCACAGCTTGAATACTGACATCCCTTTTAGATGTCACTGAAGGTTAAAAAAAAATTGAAGAGAGTGCAAAAATATGCACATAATAACAAAAGAGATTTGGATGTATAAGCAAGATGAGCTTGTGAGAGCAGGCAAAACAGCACTTGCTACAGTAGTGACAAATGAGTACTGGCAGAAGAATGGATTTTGCAAAAATGACAATTTGGTATTTGTGAAGTAAGCCTTCCTATATTTCAGTTCCTCATCTTCAAAATGGGATAAAATTTCCTAGCTTTTCAGTGCCTTACCATTCATTCTTTAATAAAAGAACCACAGGTACGTGAAGTGGTAAATCCTTAAAAAAGGTAAAAATGGCAATGAGCCAAAGGCCTCTACAGTGTGGGTGATAGTTTGCATAACAATATAGCAAACAATAGCAAATTCTTAATTCTAAAGCATCTTTTTCTACATTGCATACTATAAATAACACCTGCAAAAGCACAACTCTGATCTGGCACCAACTTCTTGAAAACATATTGTACTGCAGAATGAAAATTATATACTTGGCTCTGTAAAACTTTTTACAAGCTCTTCCAGAGCTAACATCCATGAAACTGCTAGGTGACAGTTTTGCAGAAATACCCAATTTCCCAGTTTTACTGCATCCTTTATCATCTTTTCTGCAATAGATCCTTGGCCTTGCCCTGGTGAAACTGATTCCACTCTGAAATACAGAGTAAATTTTGTAAGTATTCTTTTGAAGTATAATTTAATATGCAGGCACTTTTTAAATGGTAGAAGCTTTGGGATTTGCTAGTTTAAAAAAAAGCATTGACCAAAATTTTTGAGTTTAAGTGTTGAAATCAGGTTTCTTAGTCTCATATTTAGTCCCAAAATGAAAACGACTTAATTTTCTGAAGAGCTAATTGTCACTGAATCTATAAGCTCATCTTCTTACCTGTATTGGTATAAAGGCCAGAAACCACTGCATTGTTAGGCATTTAATTGTCATATGTTTGCTTAGGAGTACAGTTGGAAAACTTTCACTATTAATACAAATATAAAGAAGTACAAAGCACACATGAGCTGGAGTAGGAAGTAAATATCTACAGTTATATTATGCAGACAGACTGAATCTCAGCTTCATCTAAGTCAACAGTAAAATCTCGTCAGTTGTTATGGGGCTACGATTTTGTGTACAGGCAACTTGTTGTATTATATAATTTAACGGCATAAAGATAGGTCTACAAGAGACTGGTATTTCAAAAGGGCCTACAGTAATTCTTTCTCAAATAAGCCTAAGGAATTTATTACCCAGCTATGCAGATATGCACAGCCAAATGGCATGTGCAATGAGACAGTGTAATCCATACTGTCCTGAATATCCTTGCTCTTTTGCAAACTGCCAAAAAGCTCCTGTTAGCTCAGAGCCTGTGTTTAAGAGAAACAGTAGCAGCGCTGAGGCAGATATGTCTTGAAACAGGGTTCCAAAGTCAAGTGGGTTTCATAGGGAACTTTGGGTCCCTATGAATCGTTTTCCAAGACACTCTATTACTAACTTGTTAAGTGCAGATACCACCTGAAGATATAAAGACGTAGCAATGCATGTATATGCAAAAGCACAGAGAAGCGTGCGCTATACATCAGCAGCAACTCCAGGCCACTGCTGCTCGTACAATATCTGACACAATCAGACCCCTCCTATTCTTCCATAGGGATACAAATAATAAAAATTCACTAATGAAAGAAATATCAGTCTCCTAGGGGACTCATCTGAAAATTTTTGATATTTAGAAGCAACTGCCTCCCTGTAACCACAAGCAGAAGTAAGAGCTCTCTGCAAGCTACTAAATCTAAGAAGCTTAATATTACGCTTGGACCACTTGCAAAAACTGGAGTCAGCTTCTAGAAGTCAGAACATTTCCTTAACACATGATCAAATGGCAACAGACCAGTCTTTCCAAGTATTCTCAAAATTCCCACCTCATTCACAGCAAAAGACTGTAAATGGCACTAGCAGCATTTGAACCTGCAAAAAGCCCAATCACGTCCCTGCACAGAAAGTACAGGCAGGAAGCAGGCTACAGACGCACACTGCTTCGTACCAGCCATGAAGCCTCAGCCTAGTCCAGCCCTCCCCTCCACCCAACTTGAGCTGCCTGGTGGGGAGCTGGTGTTTGCACTGCCTACGTCAGCACCCGGAAATGACTCCTCTCACAGAGAATTCTTGCCATTTTAGAGCACCTGGGACACAAACCTTTTCTTCCATATAGCTCTTCACCACAATTTCTGAAGCATGGTCAGTCTTGTGTCCCTGGGAGCTTTTGTTACGTTTTCAGTTTTTTTCTTACTCATTTTGCTCCCCGTTCATCTAAAGGAGATATGAACCAGATTGTCATCTGATTCAGGGCCCTTTGCTGCTTTCTGCTACCGGAAATCTTGTGTGGGGGACAGCGTGCTCCAACAGGCTTCATGGGTCCAGGCCACAAACACTGTTATGGGACTGAGCTGAACAGAAGGAACAGGAAAGTACGGGAAGGGGGAGGAGGCGAGAAGCCCTCGCCTTGCTTTTCCTATTGATCCTCTTGAGGCAGAGGAGGAGGCTCAGACTGTCCCAGCAAAGTGTACAGCAAGAGCCTTACACCCAGGTGGAGAAAATAAAGAGAAATACTTGTTACTACACCACCTACAGACAGAGCTGAGCTGCTGCTTTTGAAGCGGCAAGAATAGATTCAATGAAATGAAGCAGTATCGGCACAAAAAAAATCCACTTTGAAACAGTGGATTGGTGGTCATGAAAGAGTCTTTCCAGTGTAACGTCTAACTTTGCTTGTTACCTAATTTAATGAATCACAGAATCACAGAATCGCTGAGGTTGGAAGGGACCTCTGGAGATCATCTAGTCCAACCCCCCTGCTCAAGCAGAGTCACCTAGAGCACATTGCACAGGATCGCATCCAGGCAGGTCCTGAATACCTCCAGAGAAGGAGACTCCACCACCTCTCTGGGCAACCTGGTCCAGTGCTCTGTCACCCTCACAGAGAAGAAGTTTTTCCTCATGTTCACATGGAACTGTCTCCATTTCAGTTTGTGCCTGCTGCCTCGTGTCCTGTCACTGGGCACCACTGAAAAGAGTCTGGTCCCATCATCTTGACACCCTCCCTTCAGATACTTGTACACGTTGATAAGATCTCCTCTCAGCCTTCTCTTCTCCAAGCTAAACAGGCCCAACTCTCTCAGTCTTTCCTCATAAGAGAGATGTTCTAGTCCCCTAATCATCTTTGTAGCCCTTCGCTGCACTTGCTCCAGTAGTGCCACATCCCTCTTGTACTGGGGAGCCCAGAACTGCACACAGCACTCCAGATGTGGCCTCACCAGGGCTGAGTAGAGGGGGAGAATCACCTCCCTCGACCTGCTGGCAACACTCTTCCTGATGCACCCCAGGATACCATTGGCCTTCTTGGCCACAAGGGCACATTGCTGCCTCATGCTTAACTTGGTGTCCACCAGCACTCCCAGGTCCTTCTCCACGGAGCTGCTTTCCAGCAGGTCAACCCCCAGCCTGTACTGGTGCATGGGGTTATTCCTCCCTAGGTGCAGGACCCTGCACTTCCCTTGGTTGCACTTCATGAGGTTCCTCTCTGCCCATCTCTCCAGCCTGTCCAGGTCCCTCTGAATGGCAGCACAGCCCTCTGGCGTAGCAGCCACTCCTCCCAGTCTTGGATCATCAGCAAACTTGCTGAGGGTGCGCTCTGTCCCTTCATCCAGGTCATTGATGAAGAAGTTGAACAGTACTGGACCCAGTCCTGACCCCTGGGGGACACCGCTAGCTACAGGCCTCCAACTAGACTCTGCGCCGCTGATCACAACTCTCTGAGCTCTGCCGTTCAGCCAGTTCTCAATCCACCTCACTGTCCACTCATCTAAACCACACTTCCCGAGCTTCCCTATGAGGATGTTATGGGAGACAGTGTTGAAAGCCTTGCTGAAGTCAAGGTAGATGACATCCACTGCTCTCCCCTCATCTTCCCAGGCAGTCATTCCATCAGAGAAGGCTATCAGATTGGTTAAGCATGATTTCCCCTTGGGGAAGCCATGCTGACTACTCCTGATCACCTTCTTTTCCTCCACATGCTTGGAGATGGCCTCCAGGATGAGCTGCTCCATCACAATTCCAGGGATGGAGGTGAAGCTGACTGGCCTGTAGTTCCCTGGGTGCTCCTTCTAGCCCTTTTTGAAGACTGGGGTGACATTGGCTTTCTTCCAGTCTTCAGGCACCTCTCCTGGTCTCCATGACCTTTCAAAGATGATGGAGAGCGGCCTAGCAATAATGTCCGCCAGCTCCCTCAGCACTCGTGGGTGCATCCCATCGGGGACCATGGATTTGTGGGTGTCAAGTTTGCTTAAATGATCTCTAACCTGATTCTCCTTGACCAAGGGAAAGTCTTCCTTTCTCCAGACTTTCTCTCTTGCCTCCTGAGGGCTGGCCTGAGCAGTAAAGACTGAAGCAAAGAAGGCATTCAGTATCTCGGCCTTCTCTGCATCCTTCGTCACCAGGGCACCCACTCCATTCAGCAGCGGGCCCACATTTTCCCTAGTCTTCCTCTTGCTGCTGATGTATTTGAAGAAGCCCTTCTTGTTGTCCTTGACATCTCTAGCCAGATTTAATTCCAAACGGGCCTTAGCCTTCCTCGTCGCATCCCTGTGTAATCTGACAACGTTCCTGTATTCCTCCCAAGTGGCCTGTCCCTCTTTCCACTTTCTGTATACTTCCTTCTTCTGGCTGAGTTTTGCCAGGAGCTCCTTGCTCATCCGTGCAGGTCTCCTACCTCCTTTGCTTGACTTCCTACTCATAGGGATGCACCGCTCTTGAGCCTGGAGGAAGTGATGTTTGAATATTAACCGGCTCTCTTGAACACTCCTTCCTTCTAGGGCCCTAACCCATGGGATTCCTCCAAGTAGGTCCCTGAAGAGGCCAAAGTTTGCTCTCCTAAACTCCAGGGTTGCGATCCTACTTAGTGCCCTGCCTCTTCCTCGCAGGTTCCTGAACTCCACCGTCTCATGGTCACTGCAGCCAAGCCTGTCCCCAACCTTCATATCTTCCACCAGACCTTCTTTGTTTGTTAGTATGAGGTCCAGCAGCACACCTCTCCTTGTTGGCTCCTCCACCACCTGTGTCAAGAAGTCGTCACCAATGCTCTGCAGGAACCTCCGGGACTGTTTGTGCCTGGCTGTGTTATCTCTCCAGCAGATATCAGGGTGGCTGAAGACCCCCATGAGAACCAAGGCCCAGGATCGTGAGGCTACTTCCAGCTGACTGGTAGGTCACAGATATGGAAATTATGTCCTTTTGAATTCCATTGAGAGCTGGGAGTGCTTCTCCAAAATCATAGCACATAAACCACATGGTGTCTTGAAGGCATGGAACATTAGCCTTAACAGGATGTTGCTAGTGAGTAGAGGAAAATAAAATTATGAGAAGAAGGTAAGAAAAACTCAGGAAACTTATGACTTTGAGTAGGCAAGATACAAGAGCTATAAAACAAACAACATTGTGCTATTCATAGCATAGGATTAATAGCATGGAATAGGATGAATAGCATCCTATTTCAGAAAGGCATTTAAGCATATTCTTAAATTAACCTCTGCTCAAGAGACCATTTAAGCATATCTATAAACATTTTCTTAAACTCCACTGACATGTTGAAGTGCTAATCTGAATATACTTTTCCTGGACTCAGGCCAATACACAGCAAATAGCTTAAAATCACTCATGCCTTAGAGGATACCACATCTTGAAATATATTAATTGTGGTCACGTCTATCAATATTTTAAAGGCTAAAATCTAGAAAACAACCCTCTTTCCCCTATATACAAGTACTACTGTAAACCTCAAATATTAATCTCTTATGTTTTCTTTGACAAGAATCTATTCCCATAAAGGTGCCTGATCGAAGCCAGCAGATCCCTGGAGGAAGAAATTTCATTCTGCATCTGTAAGGGCTCCTCTCTGTCACAGGATTTCAGTGCACAGCATGAAGCTATCCATGAGCTGTGTCACTCAAAAAGGCCTCGAGAAACATTGGTGTGTGTTGCATAGAGAGTCTGACTAAGCAGAATTGCCAAATGCTGCTCCAAATTATCATTCTTTTCAGAAGTCTCAAAAGTTTTATTAAATAGCTGCAAGAAGAAGAGATGAGTTTTAGATGAGTTCATTAACTTAATAATAGCAAAATTCAGGGCTCATTTTGGGGTCTAGTCAATAGATTGACTAGAATCACTGTTCTCACTTGATTTCATATGATGGATTACAGCTTAAACTAAAGATCATGTATGTCCTCACAAATTCCCTCTAGTGACTCCCTTACTCTCTGCAGAAGCAGTAGTGCATTAGATGCCAAACTCTTGCAAGAAAAGCATTAAGAAGACAACATGACAAGGAAATTAACTTGTTTTACTATGATGGGGACAGCTGCAAGGTTGTGTATGTCTGTTTTTGTTTTGATGGGGATGACTTGCTACCACACCAGAGAGAAACGCTGTGAAACGCTGTGAAATGCTCTGTGGAAGAGCAGGGATCCATGAACCTCTATGGTAGAGCCACACATGAGCAAGAGTTGTGTCCTGTCTGGGTCTCAGGTTCAACACAGGAAAATCAGAGCAGAAGGACCTTGTCTCTTCCACAGTTTTTGTTTGACCTTGGAGAAAGTTGGTTTAGTTAAATATTGCTTGATCCTTGGTTGCTTAAATTCAGCCACCTCACAGTATAAATGACCTGATTTTATTAGGTGATGAATATTAATCAGGGATTGCAATAGGTGGTGTAAGTAACTTGCAGAATTTCTGTCACTGGAGATTTTATATAACAGCTTAAGCAAACGCCTGTTAGGAGACACCTAGGCATTGCTGACCCTGCTGTGGAACAGGGAGGTGCACTCAACTTCCAGACCTGTTTTCTAAGATTTATTTAAGTACATTCACCCTAAAAGGACATCGACATCTACATATGCTTTGGAAATGAGGCAATCTTTCTCTGCCACCTAAACGTGAGACTCAGTATCAAATGTGCACTTGGAATAATGCATAAATGTTTTTATGACTTTACAGATTGCTATGAAATCCTTGCAATGCATTTACAAATAGAATGAATGCTCTCATTAGGTATAAAAGAAAGTAATTTTGGTCTACATTTCAGTGGAAATTCAAAAGGTGCATAACAATCCCGTCTTTTGAGAAATACTTTTAACATTTTTCCTACCAATATTCTAGTTTGTGAGTGTTAAACTGTAAGTGTATAGTTTATAAATATTATAAATTTATAAATATTATACTATATAATATTATATAGTGCACATTAGACATATATGAATAATACAAAATGGTATTTTCTTAAAAGATATATTCAACTAGCCTACTTAAAATACTTCAAAGAAAACTGATTCATGGGACTTCTCTCTGACAGACTTGCAATTACAAAGTACATGACAGATCCTTGAGTAGCAACAGGTTGGTACTTTTCATGAGCAGTTTTTATTTTCTCTTCACTTGCTTCTGCTTCTTGCAGCCTTGTTGTAATGGCGCCTAAAAGAAAAACATTTTTAATAGCATTTTTGATCAGCATTTCTGCAACCGGGAACTCAATACTGGCAACAATGAAGAAAACTTCTTTCAGTCAAGGCGCCAGTGGTTGCAAGGACAGCTGCTCTGGGGCTTAACTCTTTGGTGATATGTAGATGCTATCTCATCCTGAAGGGGACATTACTCCATTTCAAGAGCTATATAGCAGTTCTGTTTGCCACAGACAGGAAGCTCAACATTGAGAGATACTTCTGGTCTAACATACTGTGTGCTTTAACACAGAATAAAAATATAAACCTAAACCCTAGAAGAACTGTGCAGCATTTTGTGACTTTACTCCCAAGAAAAGGGAGTACATTACACAGACACTATCCCAGAAGATCATGAAAACTGAGTCTGACTCTTGGATTAAGAATTCTGGCTAGAAAAAAGGAAAGCGTACAGTATGTTCGGAATGTTTGGAAAATAGTTAATTGATGACTGTTATTCAAGCAAAACAACTTGTAATCTTTGTTTTCTGAGTGGTGCGGAGATCTCAAGGTTTTTGTCACAGCAGAGGGGCAGCCTAAGTTCTCAAGGATTTTAGGAATGCAAATGTCAGTTGAATTATGCCAGGTTATACCAGCTGAGAAATGCTTTCCATGGAGAAGTCTGCTCACAGCTGTATGCAAATAACTGTATAAGTGATTTTCTGAGAGAGAGAAAGGTACTTAATTCTTTAGGGCTCCCTTAGTTATGTGGAGACCACATACAAGATGTCTTTCTTTCATAGTTGGGATGATGTATTTTACAATGCAGACCTTGGTCTGTTAAGATGTAGGTCACTGTAAGAATTTTACAACAAAAAGAATACAGCTGTATATGATGAGTATCACAATAGTTTCACATTTACCCTTATTTTGACAAAAGCCCTGTTTGACCAATAAAATGCAGCTGATTGCGAACAAGCATGGCAAGCATAATACTTACTAAGCCAAATGGGGCCACAGAGTAAACATTGCCATTAATAGAGATAAATAAATAATGTAAAATTGCAAGTTAGATGATAGAATGACAATACAGAAAGTTTTCATTTTCTAACAGGCTCTAGACAATTATTCTTTTCTCTGGTCCAAGGTGAAGTTGTCCTGCTGCCTATTACAAGCTTCTGCAGGTACTGACAAATACTGATTTCAATAACAACCACTGGAACAAAGTTTTTTAAACCTTGAATATTAAAATGGCTTGAAAACACTAATAAAATACACCATTGGGAAGACTCGTGAGTAATTCGTTTCATTTTTTTAAAACAGTTTTATTCTAGTTTAGGCTATTTCAGTATTAATCCAGATTTTCAAAAGCTGGATGCTACTTAAATTAATCTGTAGAAGTAATTCTATCCAGGTGAAGCATAAAACCAAAAATCTTTCTGCAACATCCTGCACAGATTTATGCCAGTCATTTCTTCTGGTGTCTTGCAGGGAACTGCAAGCATGTTTCCCGCCTTTGCTTCCTGCAGTGTGCTGATGAGTTCTTCACTCTCCAAGACATTTTCCTGAGAAGCAAGTAACGCTCTGAGACTTTTGTTTCCAATGGCCATCATCTGCTTTTTTAATCAGCACTGATGCACACAGTGAGGTGAAGTCTTTGATCTTCATGCTTTGGTTTCTCCAGGCACACAACGTCACCGGCAAAGATTTGAATTTCCGGTTGGCTGCTCTGTCACTTGTGCCCATTGCTCTTCCCTCACTTTGTTCAGCGCTCCAGCAGTTCCTGCTCATTCCCATAAGAACTAAGCCAGATTCTGGTTCGCCTCTCCCCCGTTTTGCGCATCTTCAGTGGCATGAAGGCGCTGCTCCAATAAATAAAGGTGGACTCTTCAAGGGGCAGAGGGATGAGTACCCGACAGGCAAGGTGAGGGACCATGTCCTCAGTGTCCAAATTAGAGGCTTGGTTCTTGGGGTAGGGGAAATCTGGTCAGAGGTGCTGACCCTTCTTTGGCTGATCTACATAATATCGGGGCTTGTAAGGGCTCCTGTCTTGACCGAGTCTCTGCTTCCCCTTTCAGCCCACATGATAAACACAGATGAGCTGGGGAGATGAAGTTCTGCATCTTCAAGAAACTACACGGGTTCTGAAACCTTAAAATAGCCAAGGATTCAGACAGCAAAGTCTTCTTTAGCTTCTTGGAGGGAGTCCACAAAAGCAGATACTAAAATATCACATTTGGCTAATTGTTACACCTAGCTGATATAAATTATGAGGTAATTACAATGTTTCCCCTGTTTATGGCTAGGAACAGGGCAACCTTTGCAGGTGCACAGGGAACACAAACTAGAGCACAGATCCAGAAAGGACATTCAATATATATTTAAAAACAACTACAGGACTACTCCCATTTTTTTCCAGGAGTTTAACAAGTATGTTAACAAGTATGCATAAAGTTAAGAAAATTTTTACCTCATGAACTGAGGGCTTTAGAGATTATGTATGAAAGACTAACACTTTCTGTTAATCCCATGTTATTGTTACAAATGTATTTGATATTGTGATATTAAAAAGTAAGATGTAAGTGACACATTTTAAAAATAAGTAGTATGAATTTAAAGTGATGAAATACTCTTCAAATCACCTAATATAGGCCTTATATTATGAGGTGAGAGTCTTGCGCTATTATAACACTGACTGAGGACAATCTCCTTCCATCTTCTTCTGTGATGAACACATATTTAGGACATATCCTTTATTATATATGTGTAACAATATTGACTGCACAAGGTCTGGAGAAACCAGATGGTGTTTGGAGCAACCAGTTGGAGAGGCCCCTGCTGTGAGTAGGGGCCTGGACGAGATGACCCTTGCAGGTCCTCAGCACAGCGGGTCCTGTTTGTTCCACACTCTTCAAACTAAGTCCAGTTCTCCTGAAGTTGAACTGTCAGCAGTTCATCATCATCATTAAACACAGTGGTGGAAAATATCTACACGTTCAGAGTTGTAGAAAAACACTTTAAGAGGAAGAAATAAAGGTTCTTGAGGTTGTTAATATTTCTCGTGAGCTGGCAGTTCATGTCTTTTTTTATACTGTGTCGAATTAAATTCAAAAAGAACTACTGGAACGGTTTGAAAGCCACAGATCTCATCACTCAGTCTTCTAGGCCAGATCTGGTTACAGTGAAACTGATTATAGTAACTTGAATGCACCCTTGTATCACCTGAGATAATTTCGAAACTTCCTCCCTGCTGAGTAATGCAAGCAAACAGTGATTAATTATGGTAATTATAAATGAGTGCTACATGCAGTAAGAGTTTTAGTTGAGAAGGGATTTTCCATCTTAACTAAAAGTAGAAAATTTCATAACATATTCACAATTTTTCATTTAGTTTGAAATTTCATGTGCTTATTTCTTTCCAAAAATAAACTGGCGAAGTTCAAAGAAACCTTTGAAGTAACACAAAGTCAGAAAAGCAAATCTATGTTTAAAATAAGTCAAATGCATCTCTAAGTAAACTCACAGAAAGAGGATAAAGGGAATTGCTTAGAAATAAACCTGTTTAACTCCTGGATTCTTGCACTGCTAACCATACTTTCTAAGCATTCTTGCTGAATTCTTTCTCTAACTGTCAGTATAACATTTCCTGTAACAGATACTTTTATTTTTCATTTATTTAAAGAACTAAGAATTCTTTCTCTTTCCTCATTCTTTATGTTTCCTCTGTTTGTAATTTAAAATGTATAAAAAAGGTTCGCAGTAACATGGATCAGCAGAATCAGAAAGACCTCCATGTCCTTTTAATAAAGACAGATGAAAATGATGAGACCAGGAAACATTCAAGGACCAATACCACATGATACCTCAGGAAAGTAGTGTGGATTTGGTAAGTCAGATGTGATGTAGAAACTGAAGTTTTAACCATAATCAGCATCAGAATCTCCAAAGCGATTCCAATCGCCAAAGCAATTACAAATCTGCAAAACTTTTTCAATGTGAAATAAAAGTCAGTATTATAAAAAGAGGTTTAAAGGCAGGTTAAACTTTAGAAATAGAACTTGGTTAAAGTTTAAACTTCGTTAAACTTTAGAAATAGAAAGCAAGTCAAAACGGAAATGCAAGAAAAGAAGAGTTGTTGTTAAAACAAAATTAATTTAACACAGTTCTCTACACAGTAAAAATAATATCTTCATGTTCCCCTATTCTTTTCTGTATTTTAACTCTACTTTAGCCCTTCTGCATTTTTCATAGAATGGTCTACATGTTAACAAAAGAAATTATCCTTGGATTAAACACATTGTGTTGTGTAAGTAGGAAACACTATCCACAGAGAGGAGAAAGAATTCTTTACTAACTTGACACTGAAAGATAAAGCAAGGTATTCATCCCTTGGGGACTTAGACCAAAAGTAATTCAAACACCTACTATGCAGAGAAATATTCATGCTGAAGTTAATAGAATAGGTAGGTGCTAAAAATTCTGTATATATTTAGGTCTTTGCTGGAGTAGGATTATTTTCCCAGTTGCATAATTCCAAAGTGCAATTTTAACGCTGACCCTTATGAGGCAGGGATTTAAAGAAAGTCTGAAGATGAAGAGAAAATACACACTATGGGCCTGAGGCATTGGCAGTCTGACCACATGAAGCAGCAAAGCAGCCTCTGGCCAAAGAAAGACACAGGTTGGGAAGAAGGCATGCAAGAAGGAGGCGAGAGCAAGTGCATGATGCTCCCCTTAGGCACCTGGTGCCTAGGACAGCCCGGAGCGGAACTCATGCTCTTCCACCACGTGTCCAGGAGGTGGCATCAGGAGCACAACAATCAGCTCTGGCTTCTAGCAGAATGGAGTGTCTCTGTGCTGAAGATGTCAGGCCCGGCACATTGGAAGAGCCAGGAAAAGGAAGCCCTTCAAGGCAGGATGAGTGAAGCTGTAGTAGAAGAGGCCCCTAATGCTCACCTTGCACTCACTGTCTGCACAGAGCTAGGCTAGGGAGGGAGGAGAGGCTTGTGCTTGCAGAGCGGGGACTTCTTCCCCACACACTGCAGGGATCAAAGCCACAAAGTGTTCTCCAGAGGCTCCAAAAGCACCACAGTCTGCCACACCACTTGGCTCCTTTGCCAGGAGCTGTCATGTTCAGCTACCCTCTCAGCAACGGACACCTCCAAAATCAGAAAGAAAGCCTTTGGATCCTCAGAGGGATTTCTCTCCCTGAACTGTCAGCTTGTGAAAGGACACCCACAGCTGGCAATAGGGGCTGTGGCTGAAAATGCAGTACCAAGAGTGGAGTTAGGTGCCAGCCTGGCATCAGCGCCGTCCTCTGAGTTCTCCCTAGCCCTCATGTCATGGGCAGAGAAGCTGCTTGGCAAGAGAAAGGAAAAGAAAACTGCTGGGAGGGCAACAGAAACGCCAAAGCATAGCTCCTGCTCTTTTGCGAACACGCAAGAAGTGCTGACTCCGTCAGCCTCTTGCTCTTGGCTTAGGTGCTCCTAGCAAAAGGCTCCAAAGGAACCCCTCCGTGCTAGCAAGGGCAATCGGGCCTGTCTTTACGTTGCCCCTGGCCAAAGGCTCCTCCTTGGTGCTTGGAAGACACTTTGGAGGCCAGCCGCCTGACTTAGCAACGATTGACCTTCCCTTGCTCAGGCGAGGACATGCTTGGGCAGCTCCTGTTTTTCTCTTGCCAGGGCTGAGAGCTCTGGGCTGCTTCTGCCGCCTTGGCAAGGGCAGCCCGGGGCACTGTGTGCTGCTGCTGCGCGGGCTTGGGGTGCCTTGTGGGGCCCTGTGGTGCCTTGTGGGGCGGGGGCCACGGCTGGGGTTGTGGCTGCCCAGGGCAGGTGTGCGGCAGCGCCACAGGGCTGGCGACGACGGCCAGGGCTGGCCGCTGGCCCTGCACAGGGGCTGCCAGCGCCCCCGACACAGCACAGAGCACGAGTCACAAAGGCAGGGGGCTGTCACCGCGGCGCCCGCAGGCGCTGGTCCCGCAGCGCGGCCGCCCCCACGGCAGTGCAGCCTGGGACAGCGCCGGCTGCAGCAGCCTCGGCAAGGTGAGTGGCGCGGGGGGCGAGGCTGGGCTGCACGAGGGCCGGGCCACCAGCGCCAGCCCCGCGGCTTCCTCGCACGCCCGCCCGCCCGCCCGCAAGGGCCGAGCTGTGCACAGCAGTGCCTTGGGCTGGCCACGGGGCCGCCTTGGCAGCTGCTCGCACAAGTGCTGCCGGCTCCTGCTGCCAAGCTGCCTGCTCTCTCGCAGCCAGCCCCGCTCACTCGCTGCTCTCCCATCTCCTACAGGCCATGGCTGTGTGTCTTGTTCTCGTCCTGGCTGTGCTGGGCATCGTCCAGCACCCGCTCAAGGTCAGTGACCAGGTGGATCTGGGCACGCAGGAGCGGGTGCAGCGGCGCGTGCAGCACCTGAGGCACGAGATGGCTCGGCTGCAGCAAGAGGTTGAGCACCTCATGCAGCAGCAGCAGCAGAGCAACGTCAGCAAGGAGGAGCTGGTCTTTGCTGCCTGCGCCTGGTGGCGGCTCTGGCAGCCTGCGGGAGCCCTTGTGCTGCTCTTGGGGCACCGCTGGCTGGCCAGGAAGCGCCACGGGCAGTCGGAGAGCAGGAGCCAGCCGAGCACCTCCCGCAGCAAGCAAGAGGAGGAGAAGGAGGACCGCGCAGAGCAATGCGGGCATCCGGGCAGGTTTCTGCAGCAGCACCTCCAGTGGCCGGCGCAGGACTCGGCCAACACCTGGAAGGTGGTGGAGGAGCTGGTGGGCGACCTGCTCGCGGCCTGCCAAGTGCTCACCTGCCAGTCATTCTTCCCACGGCTGGCACCAGGCATCCGCGTGGGCAGGGCCTGTGCAGGCTGGAGCCCTTGCCAGCACAACAACAGCTACAGCCTGCTGGTGCCCCTGAGGCCACCACCCGGGCATGCCTTTCACCTGGAGGTGGCCGGCGCCCCGCAGCACGGCCGCGTCCGCGTGGAGCTGCAGTGCATGTGCCCCAGGCAGCGGGTGCTGGGCGACGTGCTGTGCTTCCTGCACCAGCCCCAGGCACAGCTGGCCACAAAGCAGGGCCCCTGCCTCCTACGCACCCTCTGCACCCACTCCTACCTCAATGTGCAGAAAACCGCACGCTGGTTCCAGCAAGTCGTGCAAAAAGCCTGGCGCCTTTTGCCTCCATCCCACCACTGCCAGCTCGTGGTGCTGCCCTCCTCCTGCACCTGCAAGCTCCAGCTGGCAAACGCCTCCGGGAGCACCCTGCTTGTCGACATCATCTTTGGCGTGCAGCAAGGCAACTTGAGCATCTTCTGGCCAGCCAGCGGGCCCAGGCTGGCCTCTCCAGAAGTACAGCGCTGTTGGAGAAGCTCACTGTGCCACGCATGCCCTGCAGGGCACACGCCACCTCCAGCGTCTGCACCGCCTCTCCTCTCTTCTCCACGCATCGCTGCTTTCCCCCTTCCGCTTGAAGGAGCTGGAGATACACCTCTGCAGGCTCCTGCATCTGCGGCAGCATCTCTCTGAGATCCCCGCATGCCTGCATCGCTGCCTGCTGGACACATGCCTCCATTGCTTGTCGTCTTTCTTTGCCCATTTCCCTTGCTGGTGCCTGGTGACTTCATGCTCTTGCCCTGCATGCCCCGCAACAAGGAGGGCCTTCTCTGCTCCTGCTGCACAGGTTGACCAGGAGCCAGCAAGGTGCCCTTGCACCTAGCAAGGCCAACAGCAGCTCCTCATGCATGAGGAGCAGCGTAGTCAGCAGGTCAAGCAAGGGCATCCTTACCCTCTGCTCAGCACTGGCCTGGCCCCATCTGCGCTGCCGTGTGCAGTGCTGGACTCCCCAGCGCAACAGAGACATGCACTGACTGCAGGAAGGGCAGCGCGGGGCCCACATCTTCAAGGGCCTGCAGTGTCTCTCATAGCAGCAGAGGCTCGGAGAGCTTTCCCTGCTCAGCTCAGCCGGGAGAAGAGATGGTGCAGCAAGGCACCGGATGCCTGCGTCTAAATACCTGATGGGGGCACAGGAAGGAAGACGGAGCTGAAAAATATTAGAGCGTTTCAAGAGAATTTTGAGCAACGCTGGATCAAGAAGAAGTGTACTCTAAAGCTTTATCTAAAGAGCAGCCGCTTCCAGCCTGCTTAGCCACCTCCTCCTGTACCTGCAACGTCTTTTCCACACATGCAGTCATCAGGAATGAACCCAGATTCAGCCAGAGCAGTCTCACAAGCACCTCTTACAACAGCTTTTGCAAGATCCCTGAATTCCAATAGACAGATCGTCCAACTCAAAAACAAGAATGCACTGTGCAACTACGACAGCAAAACACTAACAGAATACATAGGAAACTCCAGAGCTTTGAAGCAATGACAACTCGTTATCTCCTACAGTTGTGTCAGCTGGGAATCTGCATCCTTTCAGGATGTATGTGTAACCTTTTTCAACATGACAAAGCTGCATGTCACTCATTTGGTAACACGTGTTTTGAATGTTAAGCAGTGCTGGTCACGAGGACCGACAAACAATAAATGTAACGTCTCAAGATAAAGGTGCACATCTAGAAATATGCCCTTTTTTTTTTTTTAAAAAAAAAAGGTAGATTAACCTTTAGGAAACAAACATATCTGTATCTGTTTTTACAAAACCTACATGACCAGATTAATAGGTTCTCCTTCTTTTGAAGAAGCAGCAAATAGTGCGTTAAGGATGAAAAGGGTCTCCTGCAAAGCTTTACACAGCCACTAATTTTCTTGATACGGACATTTGTCCTCCGTTAACATATGGCTTCCATTTCCCAAAGATGGCAAACACAGAAACCTTGGAAATTCTTTTATGATACCAATACTCTTGTATCCACTGAGGTAAAGGGAGGAATTTAACTTCGCCACTGCATGTGTGGATAACTCCTTTCAAACTAACAGTACAGTAGCTTTTTGTCTTGATGCAGTCATAGCCAATGACTCCAAAACAAACATAGAGTTTTCCTAACAGGACACGTGCCTTTCACTAAACATGCAAGAGAGGTTATATAAGCTATACATGAAAATTATATTCACACTGTACATACGAAAAAGGTGAAATATAAGTGTACGTAACATATCTTTGTGCCCTGCCCTCTCTCCCTAACAGCAAGATTTTAGATTTAATCACCTTAGATTTAGCAAATTAGTATTTGTCCACAAACATACACACTCAGGGAAATGACCAGATAAGTTGTGCAGAATGCAGGAAAGAATCTATTAAGAAAAGGGATATATGGATCAATGTAGGATACAGCTCTCAATGGAGACGTTAGAATGACATGAGCGTGTAGCTAACAAATGCCGTATCCCCCGTAGTTATTGAAGTCTGATCACTGTTCATGGCCATCAATTATTAGAGCTCTTCTCTCTCTTTCTCCTGATGATCTGTAGTCTTGGGACCCTCCGTTTCACCCTCCGTCCTGCCCCCATCATCAAATTTCACAGCTCTCCCTTCCTTCAGAATAAATATTCTCTCCATCTCTGGTTACCTCCCATATCTTTCTTCAAAATTGTCAAAGGGGAACTTAATTCTTTCACATCAAAATCCCTCATTCTGTATTCCTTACTTGCAGCAAAACTATGCTGAACTCACACAGATACTGGGAATCCAGCATGGTTAATGATTTGATTCAAGTATGTCACCTGCTCTTCTCTTGAAGCTTCTGGAAGCTCACTGAAAGGAGCAGAATGGGCCAGCAGTTCCAAAGGAGCAGGCCATTTTCTTGTACCAGCTGATGCCTGCAGGAACCCACAAGCTAAGAGCTGCTTTTCTTCTGATATAGGTATTCAGTCTGCTTACAATGCTGATACACTTTTAGTGCGGGCTAGAGGAAAGAAAAGATGGTCTCCTGGCACCATCTCCATCCTTTGTGCTGGCAGACCCCTCTATTGGAAGGGCCTGTAGGAATTTTAGCGGCATGTGACCACAACCCATGTTCCGTGGAGCACTACAGGACTAGATCTACAGCGACAATTCAAAATTCTGAGCCACTAAAGAGACTGCTGCTTTACGTAAGCGAGGAATGAGCAGAAAGATTTGGGGAACGGCAAGGGCAAAGGAGACTGTTTTTGTAAAAGTTAAAAACAAAGTAGTCCAAAATGAAACCCCCAGATGATCAGTTTTTTAAATAGACACGCTCTCCCTTGGAAAGCTTAAAAACAACTGCTTCACGGTTGTGCTAAACGATGGAAAATCGGGAAGAGAAAACAAAAGGAAGAAAACAGCCTATCTTATTATCCCATTGAAGGAGAGACAGTTAAGAAGCATTATAAATGGCGGAAACACAAGGAGCTGCAATTGATACTGACAGCCTCAGTCAATGTTGTTTAACTCTTCCACTGTAAAGGTTTCTTTTCAGTAACTCATAACTTTACCATTTTACTTGTTTGACAAAAATCTTTTCCTTGGAGATATCTAAAGCTGAGGTAACACCGTGTGAGTACTGCTGCGAGTGCGAGTCCAGTAAGGCTCGGGTATCAGTAGCAGCAAGATCCAAATTCAGAATGAAAAATAAGAAGTTAAAGCAAACACTGCGACAGTCAATCCTTGCTAACTGCTGACCTCCTACGGCTGAATTTCTAATGCCACTCCTTTAGACACTGTATTAGCAAGTACAGTATGTCTACGCTATGCTGTTGTCAGAGTATCGCCTACATTGTCTCTTTGCCCTAGGTAAAACTATTTGTGAAAACTTCCATTGAAAACAGGTCATCTGTTTCCAAGGACACATGAAGCTATCAAGAGCCAGGCTAGGGAAAAAAAAAAAGAAAAGAAAAGAAAAGACATGGTTCTTCAGCTATGAAGAAGCAGATCTGTGGAAATCCTGGCCAGAACACGTTGCAGACACTAGAAGTTGGCCAGGGTTGAAGTGGAAGTTGAACAGGCATGTGGAAGAGAAATCCATGACGTTACTAAGAACGTAAAACCCACATCCGATTCAGGAAGAAAGCCCCCAAGCTAAGAACTGCTGGCAGCTGGGAGAGAGAGTATTACCGGGAAGTATCATATAGGCTTGGCCTACTCTTACCAAGATGTTCTATCAGGTCACATCTGGAAGACTGCAATTAAGTACAAAAGGCCAGGTCTGCACTCTACTGCTGTGCCATTAGCCTCAGAGCAGCTTTAGAGCCTAGTTGCAGAAGTCTTACACAGGTTTCTGCAATGCCCAGAGCTACCAAGGGCAGACGACCCCGATCGCTTTCCTTTCCCCTTACAGCACAACATTTTGACAGTGTTTTCTTCTCATTAGCCTATACACTGCCAGGTGCTGTGAATTCTTGAGCAGGCTGCCTTAGCCGATTCTCAGCCCCTCAGCACAGCTGAAACAGCTTGAAGTGTCAGTAACAAGGTCTATAGACCTGAGGACTATAATATTGCACATTGGAGACACCCTTAATGGGTCACAATGACCTTCAGAATAAAAGAGCATGCTGAACGCCTCCGCTACTCTGATCTCTTAAACCCCTAGGCAGCACCGATTCAGAAACCCAGACTTCTAGTTCCGAGCACTGGACTCACAAACAGCAAGAGCTCCAAATTTCTAGCTTGCTGTCTCTTCCTTGTTCTGCATCATGCACAAATTCCAGAGCAGTAGAGTTTGGTGCTGTTTGGGAGCCAAACAAACCGGCCTTTCCCTCGGTCTGCGGGCATTACTGACTGTACCAAGCAGCTCCCCATTTGTATGTCTGCCACTTCTGCTGTTCTCCCTGTTGGGTGGCAGTGAGAGCTTCTTGGACATTGTTAACAACAAGTTAAATATACCTAGCTTTTGAAGAAAAAAAATAATGAAGGTTTGTCATCTCAAAATCTAATCTGTACAATTTTAAATGCCTAGATACTAAGTATCTCACAGAAAAAAATAAACTACATCAGCAGAAACAACATTAAAGCACACACACATTGCTGACATTCCTTTCCTTGTTAGGCATACATTGAATAACAATAATTCTCAAAGATTACGAGAATCTGTTTGGCTAAGAGATGTATGAACTTGTCCCCATAAAATAGAAGGCAACATGCCTGTGAAGAGGAGGGGAATCTTGTACCCGTAATTTTCAAAATGTTTCCTCTCTTCCAAAATCTTTCAAGGCACGCATGCTCTATCTTACTGCATAACTCTAGCACTTTTGCTGCTAAATTTTACAGCTGTTGAAAGCCATTTTTTTCTTCTTCTCTCTTCAAGCAGATGAAGCACAGGATTGCAGGTTCTCCAAATCTGGCTCTTTGGACTACAGCGAAGTCCCTCACTGTCAAGTCCAGAGAAAACGGAATGACCTGGCAGAGATGTCTGCCAAATCAGTCAGTCTTGATTAACAGATCATGAATATTACTCTGCTCAGGACATCTTGCTGAAGGTGAGATGACTTGCAACAGTCAGTAAACGCTGCGTGAAAGACAGAACATTCAGCCTGGGGAACAGGAGCAGCTAAAAATCGGGAGGAGGGAGGCCAGTTCCCTACATATGCAAGGCAGAGGAGATGACAGGAGAGGGCAGAGGCTGGGGAGGGGTGGGGGGGGGAGAAGACGCCCCGGCCGGGGACGCCGCGCTCCAGGCACCGGCGCTCCGGGCTCCCGCCCGCCGGACCGTTGCCCAGCAACGGGCGCCCAGACCTGCCTGACAGGGCTCGCGCGGCGGCGTGTCGCCTACCACCTCCCCCCCGCCCCGAGCCCCGCGCGCGCCTTTCTCCTCAGCCAATGGGAGCCTCTGGGGCTGCCGGGCAACAAGCCCCGCCCCGCAAGCGCCTGAGGAGAAAGAGCAGCGGTGCGAAAGCGCGGGCGGTGCCGTTGGCGCCTGAAATGGCAGGTGGTGCGCGCCGCCGGCCTGAAATGGCGGGTGGCAGCGCAGGCTGCAGCAGCCTCGGCAAGGTGAGTGGCGCGGGGGGCGAGGCTGGGCTGCACGAGGGCCGGGCCACCAGCGCCAGCCCCGCGGCTTCCTAGCACGCCCGCCCGCCTGCCCGCAAGGGCCGAGCTGTGCACAGCAGCGCCTTGGGCCGGCCACGGGGCCGCCTTGGCAGCTGCTCGCACAAGTGCTGCCGGCTCCTGCTGCCAAGCTGCCTGCTCTCTCGCAGCCAGCCCCGCTCACTCGCTGCTCTCCCATCTCCTACAGGCCATGGCTGTGTGTCTTGTTCTCGTCCTGGCTGTGCTGGGCATCGTCCAGCGCCCGCTCCAGGTCAGTGACCAGGTGGATCTGGGCACGCAGGAGCGGGTGCAGCGGCGCGTGCAGCACCTGAGGCACGAGATGGCTCGGCTGCAGCAAGACGTTGAGCACCTCATGCAGCAGCAGCAGCAGAGCAATGTCAGCCAGGAGGAGCGCATCTTTGCTACCTGCGCCTGGTGGCAGCTCTGGCAGCCTGCGGGAGCCCTTGTGCTGCTCTTGGGGCACCGCTGGCTGGCCAGGAAGCGCCACGGGCAGTCGGAAAGCAGGAGCCAGCCGAGCACCTCCCGCAGCAAGCAAGAGGAGGAAAAGGAGGACCGCGCAGAGCAATGCGGGCATCCGGGCAGGTTTCTGCAGCAGCACCTCCAGTGGCCGGCGCAGGACTCGGCCAACACCTGGAAGGTGGTGGAGGAGCTGGTGGGCGACCTGCTCGCGGCCTGCCAAGTGCTCACCTGCCAGTCTTTCTTCCCACGCCTGGCTCCAGGCATCCGCGTGGGCAGGGCCTGTGCAGGCTGGAGCCCTTGCCAGCACAACAACAGCTACAGGCTGCTGGTGCCCCTGAGGCCACCACCCGGGCATGCCTTCCACCTGGAGGTGGCCAGCGCCCCGCAGCAATCACCGTGGCACAGCCGCGTCTGCGCAGAGCTGCAGTGCACATACACCGGGCAGCAGGTGCTGGGCGACGTGCTGTGCTTCCTGCACCAGCGCCAGGCACAGCTGGCCACAAAGCAGGGTCCCTGAATCCAGATTCAGTCAGAGAAATGTCACAAGCTCTTCTTACAATATCTTTTGCAAGATCCCTGAATTCCAATAGGCAGATTGTCCAACTCAAAAACAATAATGCACTGTGCAGCTATGATATCAAAACACTAACAGAATACGTAGGAAACTCCAGAGCTTTGAAGCAATGACTGTCACCGAAATCAGGAATAAAACTCCTTAACACCAATGTAGTATTAAGAAGCAGGCGTTCTCTTTATTATGGCGCCGGATGCACGGGGAATCGCTCCGCCCAGTGTGCATGCCCCAGTCGCATCATCCAAAGTTCATATTGCTCTGTCACATACATATGCATTAGATTTCCTGGAATGAGTATACATATTCATTCTATTTCCTGGAACTAATTATCATATCTTCATAGCCATTACGCATGCGGTCTGAGTCTCCGGGGGGCTTCTGTTGGGGTCTCTGGTGCAGCTGCACACATAGGACAGAGTGTAAAGGAAAACCTTCGTCCTTCCGGTATGACAGGTTTATTTCTTAATTTTAATTTTCTCTCTCTTTTCCGACGTGGTCGTCCTGATGGAGGTGGTTGTACCACTCTAAAGAGGGGCATTAACAGACCTAGCTAACAAGGTCCATACCATCCTCCAGGTAGCCAGCTGTATGCTTTTTTCCACAGATCCAATATGTGCCATTAACGTGGCCTTCCCAGATGGTTGATTTGTTTGCAGTTGCCTCCCAGGCTTGATTTGAATACCACCAGGTGAGGTTACCTCCCACCGTACCGTTTGGGTGCTGTAAGGGAAGAGCGACATTGCGGGAAGGGGTTAGGTAATATCTGCACTTCCTTTCTCCTGCCTTGAACCCACCCGTTTTGTTCATTTTGTAACAAAGAAAGCCGTCCTCCACGTAACCTAATTTTA
This sequence comes from Apteryx mantelli, assembly GCF_036417845.1. Classification (NCBI taxonomy): domain Eukaryota; kingdom Metazoa; phylum Chordata; class Aves; order Apterygiformes; family Apterygidae; genus Apteryx; species Apteryx mantelli. The sequence goes on from NC_090020.1 coordinate 10,167,090, forward strand.
TAGCTTCAGGTTTAGGTTTATTTCCACTATCATTCGGTAGAGATGGCTGTTTCGGCCACTCAGCCGACACCATGCTATTATTAGTTTCAGCAGTAGAGTTGGCGGCTAGGGAGTCCGCGTAGGTATAGCTTGTTGCTTTTCATCGTGCCTGATTATTCCAATTGTGTAAAACACAATATTCTGACCATGCTAGAGGGGTGGGTTTAAAAGGAAATCCTGTTCCCCCCAACATTACCTGCGAACATATCCAGCAGTTTGCCACGTTGCATTTCTCTGCCGATCATATTTTTGCCTCCTCGTAAAGATTTTCATGGTTCGTTCCCTGATTGACTGAGCAGTCAGTTAATGTCATGGCTACGCCAGCTGAAATACTAATAATCTGTTGATTAGTTCTCATGCTGGATTAATTAATCAACTCTTAATTTTCTGATTTTAAAAAAAGCAAAAAAACTCGACAAATAACTCAGCAACACTGCCGGGTTCCGGGTTTCCGATTATTTTCTGCATTCTTATTTGAAGAGGATTTTTATCCGATGGAATGACTTTCCACTGAGGTTCTTTTGGCAGTGATGCTGGCTTAACTCGAGTGTAATGAATGCAAGGTTCGATTCCTTCCGCCTTGAGTGCGGTGTAAGTTGTCAGGAGTACCTGAAAGGGTCCCTTCCACCTCTCCTGTAAAGGTTCGGAGTTCCACGTTTTTATGTACACGAAATCTCCGGGCTGACACTGATGAACAGGAGTGTCCAGCGTGAGTGGTCCTGTCAAAACAATAGGCCGTCGGAGAGCCGCAAGGGCTTTCCCTAAAGAAGTCAGATATACCTTTAAATCTGTTTCTCCTTTTACACGGATCTCCCCTGGAATCAGCGGCACTTGGTATGGTTTCCCATATAATACCTCATAAGGACTAATCTTACTCCTAGAGCTTGGCTGTCTTCTGATTCTCAAAAGAGCCAGTGGAAGGGCCTGTGGCCATCTTACAGAAGTTTCTTGACATATTTTACTAGTCTGCTGCTTTAAAGTTTGATTCATTCTTTCTACCTTCCCACTCGACTGAGGCCTCCATGGGGTATGTAAATCCCACTCGATACCAAGAATTTTACTTAGCTGTTGGACTATATCTGCCACAAAATGCGGGCCCCGATCAGAGGACATTCCTATCGGTACCCCGAATCTTGGTATTATTTCTTTGAGCAATAGTTTAGTCACTTGCCTAGCTTTGTTGGTGCGACAGGGAGAAGCTTCCGGCCATCCCGAGAAGGTGTCAGCCAATACCAGGAGATATCTATAAGCGTTTTGCCTTGGTAATTCAGAAAAATCCATTTGCCAGTAATCTCCGGGGGAGCTTCCTTGCTTAGTGGTCCCCGGGGGCGGTCTTTTCCTGTTCGTAGGATTAATGTTTAAACAAACACAGGGCACTTTGCCATTACAGACTTTACTGTTCCAGTCATTCCTACACATATAATCGAATTCTGAAGACTAGAAATCATAGCCTCACTACCCCAGCGTGTTTCTTCGTGTTTCTTCTGCACAATTTCGGTCATTATCTGCGGTGGAACAATGACCTGTTTTGTAGGAGTTATTAACCAACCCTCTCCGTTTGGGGTTGCCTTTAACAGTAATGCTGATTGTTGATCTGCCTCACTGTAATTAGGACCAATGCAAGGATGCCTTGTCCAGCTGCCTCTTTGGCAGTTTTATCAGCTAATTGATTACCCACATTTACTGTGGTTTCTCCAGATTGGTGTGCCTTGCAATGCATTATTGCCACTTCCTCAGGTTTTTGAACATTCTGTAGAAGTTGGAGAATTTCTTCCTTGTATTTAATAGGTGATGCTCGAGCCATCAGCAATCCTCTCTCCTTCCAGATAGCCCCATGTGCATGGACTATCCCAAATGCATACTTTGAGTCAGTCCATATATTTACCTTTTTCCCTTCAGCTATCTTCAGGGCTTGTCCCAATGCTATCAATTCCGCCTTCTGGGCTGACGTGTTAGTGGGTAGGGCCCCAGCCTCTCTTGCCCATGTAGTTGCAACCACTGCATATCCTGCCCTCTGTTTCCCATCTCGTACAAAGCTGCTACCATCTGTAAACAGTTCCAGCTCAAGATTAGTTAACGGTTCATCTCTTGGATCTTGTCTGCTTGAATATACGTGTCCGATGGTTTGCAGACAATCATGGTGCAAGGGTTCGGGGTCCCTTACTTCTGAGTTCAGAAACATCACCGGGTTGATTGCTGTGGTGGTTTTGGGTTCCACATCGTCCTGTTCCAACAAGATAACTTGATATTTGAGCATACGGCTTGGAGACAGCCAATGTGCCCCCTTTTGTTCTAAGGCAGAAATCACCCTATGCGGAACATACGCTATGATTCTTTGTGCTATTGTTAATTTTCTAGCTTCTTGGATTAAAAGAACAGTTGCGGCTGCAGCATGCAAACACCCTGGCCATCCTTTACGCACACTGTCCAATAGTTTGGAGAAATATCCCACAGCTCTTCTCCACATTCCCAGTTTCTGAGTCAGCACACCCAGGGCGAGATGTTGTCGTTCGTGGACAAATAGCTCAAAGGGTTTAGACAAATGGGGCAGTCCCGATGCAGGTGCTGACATCAGAGCCTTTTTAAAATCCCTAAAAGCTGCTTGGCATTTGGGGGTCCATAGGAGGAAGTTCTCGTCTGACCCCGTCAAAATTTCATAAAGGAATTTTACTAATAGCCCGTTGTTGGGAATCCACAGTCTGCACCACCCGGCCATACCCAAGAATGCCCTCAGCTCTCGTGCAGTTCTTGCTTCTGCAGTTTGGCAGATGGCTTCTTTTCTGTCGGCTCCCAGTCTCCGCGGTCCTTGTGAAATCTCGAGACCTGAATAAATCACAGTGTCTTTCCCTACCTGAGCCTTCCTTTTGCATACACGATGTCCTCTTTGTCCTGGGAAATTCAACAGGCTTGTGCTCATCTGTAGACCCTCTCCCCTAGTCTCCGCAGCCAACAAAACGTCCTCTGCATCCTGCAGTACTGTTCCTTCCAGGTTTTCCCTTTTCCATGATCCCAGCTCCTTGGCCAATTGATTGCCAAATATTGTTGGACTGTTTCTGAGCCCCTGAGGTAACACCGTCCGGGTAAGCTGTGTTTTGCGTCTGGTGGTGGGGCTTTCCCATTCAAAGGCGAATATTGCCTGACTGTCTTTGTCTAGAGGTAGGCAGAAAAAGGCCTCTCCTGGAGATCAAGTACAGGAAACCATTTATGCTTCTCCTTCAGGCATGTCAGCAAGGTATATGGGTTAGCCACTACTGGGTGAACATCTCGAACAATCCGATTCACGGCTCTTAAATCCTGAAGCCACCTATATTCCTTGCCATTTTGTTTCTTTACTGATAATATTGGGCTGTTAGATTCTGATTCACGCTCTATCAATAACCCCTCATTCAAAAATTTAGTTATTAATTCTTCCAGCCCTTTTCTAGCCTCCCGCTGAATAGGATACTGCTTTTGTCTTACCGGTTTAGTCCCAGATTTTAGAACAGCCTTCAGCGGTTTTGCCAATTTAGACCGACCTGGAATTCCGCTAGCCCATACAACTGGTATTACTGCATCTTCTACTTCGGCAGGAATCTCTTCCTCTGGTTTCTGCGTGTTCTGTAACATAAAAATTCTCGCTTCCACAGCTTTTGCTTCAGGTATTAGTAGCTGCACCTCTCCATTCTTAAAGGTCATCTGCACGTTCAACTTATTCAATAAATCCCTTCCCATCGAGGGTATCGGACATTCAGGCATATATAAAAATGGATGAGTCACCCATTGTTTTCCCAATGTAAATTTTAAGGGCTGCAAAAAGGGCCGCTTCTCTCGTTTCCCTGTAGCACCAGCAACGCTTACAGTCTCACGGCTAAAGTTTCCTTTACGAGTATTAAGTCCTGTATCAACTAAAAATTCTACTTCATCATTTCCCAGCCTTAGTGTAACCCGGGGTTCGGCTGGGGATGATTCGCCGGTGCCCTTCAGGATTCATCGTTTAATGTCATTAGTCGGATGGCTTGCAGGGCTGGGTCTAAGTTCCCAGCCTGAGCACATTCCCTTTTCCAGTGCCCCCTTTCTTTGCAGATTGCGCACTGATCTTTCGCGAGAGGGGGTTGCGCAAAAGCAGGTGACGTTCCCGTTCCCTTATTTCCTTTCACGCCTCCGTAACCCCCTCCTGTGCCTTCCCTTTCTCTATAGGCTCCTCCAGGAGCCCTGGTTAAAGCAGCAATCAATCTCCCTTCTCTTCGGGTTTCCCTTCGAACCCGTCGCATCTCTTTTTCCTTCTGCCTATCATTAAAAGCCGTCCATGCCACTTCTAACATTTTCCCTAAATCTTTTGAATCCATCTCTTCTCATTTCTGAAGTTTTTTCTTTCTTATGTCTGGGGCTGATTGTCCCATAAAAACTGAAGCTAGCTGCTGGGCTTCCTCTGCTTTTTCAGGATCCAGGCTGGTATCTTTCCTGGCAGTAGCCTTTAATCGTTCCGTAAAAGCAGACGGGGATTCGTTTGGCTCTTGTCTGACCTCATATAGCTTAGACCAGTTAGCCGCTTTTGGCATGGCATGTCTTATGCCAAACAGTATCCATCTCTGATATCTTGTTAAGAGTCCCCGGGGTCCCGGCTGGTTAGGATCCCACCCTGGGTCTGCAGCAGGAGAATTCTGGTCTATCATTCCCGGCAAATCCCCACCAGCATGCGCTCCTTCCACTTGTTTCCGAGCAGTGTTTAATACCATCTTCTTTTCAGTATCGTCTAGCAGTGTGTCTAATATTACCCGTAAATCATTCCAGTCTGGATCCTGGGTCCTAATTATAGTTTCAAACACTTTAGCCACTCTCTCTGGATCCTCCCTATAGTTCCCTGCTATTTCCTTCCAGGACCTTAAATCCGTTTAACTGTTACTGGTCCATTATTTCCAACCGCCTGCCGAAGGGGAGCCTGCAAAACCTCCCCCGCTTCCCCTTGTCGCCCTCTTGTTCTCCCCGCAATCGGGCTAAATCCTTCTGTCCCTCTAAATCGTCCTCCCTGTTCATAATTCCCCTCCCCTGGTCCCTCTGCACCTCCAGCTCCACCGAGATCCTCGGAATCGCCCCGCCCCAGCCTCTGTCGGGGAGCGACCATCAATTCCAAATCTTCTTCCTCCTCCCGTCCACACTTCAAACACCTTTTTCCAATACTACAAGCGGAACAACACCTTTTCAGATTTCGACCCTTCCCCTCTTTCTCTAGTGCTACTACCACTGGATCCCTTGCAATCATCCCACAATCTTTCTGCCACTCAGGGTGCTGTGCTCCCTTAATGCGAAAAACAAATCTACATACATTACTTCATCCCATTTTCCCAGCCTTCTGCAAAACAACGTATTTCCTGCAATAGCAGCTGCTAGCAGAGAAGCCTGTAACCTTCGATCCTTCCGTTTCTCTTTCAACTTTTCTCTCTTCTCTACTTCCTCCCTATTGTTATATGCTATTTCTATTAATTGTGAAATCAACGTACCTCCTACCCCATCCACTTTCTGTAGCTTTCTCCCAATGTCTGGTGCTGAGTGCCCGATGAACAACATATTAAGCGTTTTCCTGTTGGCTTCATCCTCCGGATCCAAATCAGTCCATTTCCTAGCACTTTCACAAAGTCTTTCATAGAATGATGAGGGGTCTTCATCGCCCCCTTGCCTTACTTCATACAACTTCTACTAACATTTGCACTTCCTCTGGTTCCTCAAACTGTCTAAAACAACCTCTCCCAATATCACGGGCAGAATAACGTTCCGGTCTCCGTTTCTTCTGCGCCTTATTAGCCATTAGAATCATTATCCATCAGTTTACATCGTATGTACAGTATGCATATAATTTTTAGGTATAGCTTGTAGAACATCTATTGGAGAGAAGTGGAGAAAAGCTTTCTGGAAAGAGAAACGTGTTTTGGTAGAGGCGGTTCCATACCAGGAGGAACAGAGCAAACATACCTTCCAAGGCTATTCAGTAAACCCACAAATAAATGCAGGGGCATCCATGGAGGGTGGGGGTGGGATGAAAGATCCTTTTAATCCAGAGGGGCTGAAAGAGTCGTTTTATCTCCCTGTCACTCATCAATACTTTAAAAATACATAAAATATAGAATAACTGTAAGAATAATCCTCGCATTATTATGTCTCTTTCACATGCTTTGTGTATTTCAATCTTAAGCAGTCAAGCTTACGTTTTGGAAGTTATCAATCCAGAAAAGATTTGTACAGGATGTACTATAAGGATTATGGTTTAATCTAGTGAATAGTGATGCTATATTGGGAATAATACGTGAACGGCTGCATGTGTGTACTGGCATATTTATATTTGTTTCTCCGAATCGCTTGTGTGTTGACATGGGCTTGCTGCATGATGTCCAGTGCAGAGATCTGGACACGTGAGGACACAGGGGCGAGGGGGCGGCGGGGAGGATGACCTAGCTGCTGTAAAGCCAGTTTAGGAACGGAACGGAGAATTAGAGCCAAAAATTTAACCCTTGAAATTTTTGGTCATTCAATTCACATGCCATACCATCCCTAAAACACCCGTGTGCTAGGGAACAGGATCGTTTTGAGGGTGAATGTTGTACGTAAACATACCCAGCAGCGGTACAGTAGCTCTCAGCTGCAGCCACACTTTGAAAAGAGATCCCAGTGCCTGCTCTGTATTAATGTTTTCCGTAACGAATAAACCCATTTTCCGATGAACAGGCCGGGTTTCTTTCCAAAGTCAGCTGAATTTAACAGGACCCTTCTCCATCTCGCTCTCCCTCTACCTCTCTCTTTTCTCAGCGATGGTCTGGGTGGTCTGGGGCTACCGGGGCTGTGTGCACCACGCGTGTGGCCTGCGCTTCCCCCTGCTTTTTCACCTCTCTCTTAAGCTCGCCTTCGAGGAGAGGGCAGGCCCATAGCCCACAGCACAGAGCCTGCCGACCGGCAGCCCTCGGCGTTGGCAAATTTCGTTCAAATCGTGCAAGCTCCAGCCAAGAGGCTGCTGCTCGCCAGCTCTCCCGGGCTGGGGTCGAGGGTCCTGCTAACCGAGCAGCACATCGCCTGGGAAGCCCAGCGGGCAAAGTGAGGCGCCTCTGACGAAGAGAGCTGCCTGCTGTGAAAAATGGTCCCCCCAATAATCGCTTCCTTAGAAAAAGAAAAGAAAGAAAAAAAACCCTGCAAGGCTGAGCTGTAGCTTCCGATTTAGGGAGAAACAGTGTGAGCTAAAGCTTGAACCCAGCAGTTTGGTAAGTTCTTGGTAGAGAAGATAAAGGCTGCTGCACTGGGTCAGACCAGCTAACCTTGTAGTCTGCTTAAAACAGTAATGACCGCACCTGCGTGCTTAGGGCAAGTACGCGCAGATCTTTTTTGCTGGATTCCCCGTACGGCAATGCAAAGACTTGGTTTTCAGGAGATAGATCGAATCTTTGCTCTGCATTGTCCCAGTCAACTCTTCCGTGAGTTTGTCTTGCCGCTTTCCAAACCTTTCAAGAGCTTTGATGCACCACAGAGACAAATTCTGCAGTTTAAATGGGATTGTTTGCAAGCATGTGATCACATCTGGGATAATCCCAGTGTCAGTAGGATGTGCAATCATGTTACCCACTGTGTAATCAAAGCAAAACAGTGCACGCTGAATTTTCCAGATATAGCATTTGCCTTGGGGTTGTTGCTACAGTAAAATAATGGGAGGGTTTGGGGCTTCTGGAAGTGCAAAATGACCTACTGTGGGTGGCTGGTTTTTGTTTTTTTTTTCCCCCTGGTATTCTTGTGGCTTCCCGCTGGGGACTTGCAGTCCCTTTTTGTAGTTGTGATTCCCTCTGAAACAGGAGGAAATTCCCACAAAAGCGCCTGAACAACTATGGTGTGTTAGGTACCTGGGCAGCCCGGCACCCGCTGGGGTACAGCGGGGTGGGAGGTGAGCAGGAAGGAGAAGAGCGCTACGGGACTGAGCCGTGCAAGGGGAGATGCACAACCTGACCTCTGGGGTGGCTCTGCCCACGCCTCCTCCGTCTCATGAGCAAAATAGACCAAAAGGACTTTCAAGCTCAAAGAAGCAGGTCTCAATAGAATATAAACTGGAATAAATCTTTCCAAAGAGAACTCAAAGAGACCAGCTGAGAGAGGACAGAAATAGAAAGGGTTTATGAATGAATCTCCTCTCACCCGCGGTGTCTCTGCAGGCGGGTTCCTGTTTCCTGGATCAGTTTCAGGTTGCTCAGGGGCTTTCTGGGTTGCAATAAGCTCTGTGCAGTCCCCTCTTCACCTGCAGAATCCTTTTCTTTGCATCCGCTTGGACGCCTGCTGATGCCTGTCGCCTCTCTCAGCCCCCTTTTTGCTATGATTTTGTCAGGCCAATACTTCTCTCTTCCTCTCCCAGTTGTGCCCTCAGCTCTCCCTTCTGCCCACCCCACTTTTCAGCCTTGGAGATTTCCCACCCCTGAGCAGGTCCAGCTCCCGCACCAGAGGTGCTCCTGCCACTGGTGGCACCAAGGTACCCTGTGCCCGAATTCGCTGCCTGGCTGAGCGGTTCTTGACACCGGCAGCCACAGCTTGTGCCGAGGTGCCGTGGGTGAAGGGCCGGGTGCCAGAGGTGCGGGGGATGTCACCTGTGCTTGGGCTCACAGCAAGCCCTGGAGCCACCACCTCTGCTGGGCAGAGATGGCGTTGCCCTCGTCCCTGAACTCTGCAAGCACTGAGGGCACCAGGCTAACGAGCATGCTTGTCAGAGTATGGTCTCTGCAACACTGACAGTGCAGCAATTACTGGAAACCTCAGCCACGTGTTTGCTTTTGGAAAGGGCTTTTCAGGAATTTATTATCTCTGCAGCATGGTGCAGCCATCTTCTTAAAATTAGGCTCTTTATTTAGAGGGGTCTTTAAAAACATGCGATACACTCACAGTCAGGCTGGGGTTTTATTCTTGATACTCTTCTGTAGGTTGGCTGGTTGGCTTTTTTTTTTTCTCTTTGTAGATTTAAGCTTGCAGTTTGGGGAGACTTGTGGCCTTGAAAACTAGTCAAACTTTCTCCTGCGGAGAATCAAGGGCAGTAAGACTGTTGTTGCGGTGTCTATTGAGGCACTGACCCAAAGGTAACAGTGAATAATATCCCTAAAAGAAAGAAAGCTGGAAAATGAAAACTGTATTTTTTTTTAATTCCTCATTAGTGATTCTACATAAGGGATATAAACCAATTCGGATAAGCTCCCCTACAAATGTCAGGAGGAGCAAACAAGCCATCATTCATGACGACGAATGGTTGCTACCTAGCAGGCTGCTATCACACTGAGCCAAGGAAAAATGGCCTGCTGTCATGCCTCGTTTCTTGACTACTCCAGCCTGATGGCCTGGCTCGGCTCTCAAAGCAAGAACAGGAGTCCCATTCCTGGTGCTCTTGGAGGCGCTGCACACTTGCTGGGGCCATCAGGGCTCAATGGGGCTCTCTGGGAGGGACCACCAGGCAAATCCCTGCTCAGGCAAGGAAGGGGCAGGGCACAAACCTTAGGCAAAAACGGCCCCCAGCAACAGTGTACGCGTGAGACAGCTCCAGACAAAGCTGACCTATGCTTAGAGGACAAGGCAAACTGCGCTGAGCCCTGCTGTGGGGTGACTGCCACAAGCCATTTCTGCTCTCTGTGTGTCTGCTCCCATATGCCGCTGGGGTTTAAAAGGAGGATCGTTGTCTAGATACTTTCTTAAGGCATGGGGGGGAAAAAGCACACCTCTGCACTTCTGTGACCTGGCAGGAGTTCTTGTAGCAATGAAGGCTATTCAATGGGATGCAAGTGTCTCACACTGTCACACGCTTTGGCTAAAACATACCTCTCCAGCAAGAGCTGGAGCATGGTATCTAGCAGGAATTGGAAACGGGAGTTCTGGCAGAGCTGATCATACTGGCCCCCCTTCTGCTCATTTGTTCCCTGAGCTTACTGGAAGTGAGAGCTCTGTCTTGGCTCTAGTTGTGAATTAAGACAATTTTGGAAACAATTCTACCTCTAATGACACCTACCATTCATCTACCCTTTTTGCCTAGGGTCTATCTGACAAGCAGAGAACTTGTTCCTCAAAGTTTTGAGTGTGATGGCTGGCTTTGAGCACTAAAAAGCAAAAAAGGATCCCATGCAGGCCAATATAGGCAGGTGCCAGCAGGAAACGTAACCTAAGGAAGCCATGCTTGGAAATTTGCTTTGAATGGAGGGGAGAAGAGGAGGTGGAATTTTAGGTAATGTCACTAGATATTGCTATTCAGCAAACTACAGGGACCTCAGAGGTACCTTCCCTCTCTGTGCAGCAAAAGGAATCTGGATTGTCATAAATGCTGTTTTCAGCTGGTTGGCTGCAGAAGATGAATTCAGAGTTGATTAGGTTATGAGACAGTATGCTTAGGAAACAGACTTCATGGAGCCACTTCATGGAGCCTGTCCTAGATTTGTGTACGGTAGATGTGATTTCAGACTTTGGCAAGAGTAAAGAGTGATTGTTTGTGTGAAGAGAAAAGAGTGAGTCCCTCTGTGCAAGCAGGGACTGCTTTTTTTCTTTACGTTTTTCTTCTTTATATTGGTTCCTCTCACAGGGAAATAGTCCAGGCCTCACTTTTTCGCACCTGTCATGGTGAGTACTTGTAAAACATTCCCGTGAGTCCAGCAGTAACGTTGTACAATATCATGTCTTCTTTAGACCTTAATATCCATATTCCCCTCAGTGTGGCATTCTTTTTTCCTTCCCCAGGGAGCATGGTGCGTGAAGTCCCATAAGGTTGGGACCTTGCCCAGCACCCTGTGCTGTTGTGGTGCTGCAAGGTAACGCTCTCCTTGGCACCACCAGGAAATATTCCCCAGTTGCATGACTTCCTGCAGTGCTGGGGAACACAGGTAGGATCTGGAGAAGGTGCCTCCTTAGACAGGCAATAGCAGTTTGTTTCCACATTGAACCATTACCCTCATCATAACTCTGTTTGTTCCTGCTTCTGATAAAGTTAAATTCAGAAAAGTTCTGCCCAACCTACACTTAGCCCGCAGGCTGCTGCTCCTGCCTCAGATCTGTGTCTGTCTGAAAATTTGTCCGTCTGGTTTCCCTCCCCGTCTGTCAGCTAATAGAGATTACTGACTGCCAGCAGCGCTGGCTCGAATGTCCTGAACAACATTTCCACTGCTGGAGTTGGTGCATGGTGCACCTGCTGGGATGGCAACAAGGAGAAAGAGCCCGTGCAACACCCTGTGCAGAGAGAGGAACGCGTCCTTCAGTTAGCCTCAAACTAAAATATGTCCCACACCAGACCAGATAGCTGTCCAGGACACTACACTTCCCCTGTAAATGTGCCCATATAGCTCAGGTGATGCTGAACAACCTGTGCTGGACTGGAAGTGTCCCTGGTATGGGCTCCTTATTAAACTACTATTGTATGGCATGAAGGAGGAAGCTGTAGTTTAGCCCATATACAAAGGATTTTCTGTCACTGCCCTGAGGAGAGAAGCACCTTTTTTTACGTAGTGTAAGATATACACCCCAGGTTACTCCAGCTGGCTTTTAAAGACACCATGACCGCAGTATGCAAGACCACGAGTCTGGAACGAGTCATTACCGCTTTGAGCTGATGAACTTCTAGCATCCGTGGTGTGTGCAGAGGTGGAGGGGAGCAAAGCATTGTTGCAGGTGCATATGTCCATTTAGATGACCTGTTTCCTACTCTGAATCACCAAAAGGGAGAAGATAAATCTAATTCTTTGGAACGGACAACCGTGACGTAAAGGAGGTAAAGAGCTTAAAAAATGCTGTCTGTTGAAAGGAAATATTTCATGCGGGAACATGAAAACCCAGCTGTAGATCCAGCATAGCATCCCCCCCAAAGTGGGTTTTATGTAGCTCTTTCCTCCTCCTAACTGACTTTGAAAATGCATAGTCCCGTTTCTAATGGTAAAAAGCCCTCCACACTACTCCAGCCCTCAAATTATTGCATGAAGATAACAGCAAAAAAGGAAAATGCCACAGTGAGTTTGGAGGAAGACCTTCTGAGCTGAGATTTAAGATTAGCCTCTGCTAACCCTGGAATGACCCAGTGAAATTTACCTAAAATTGGCTGGGGGGTTTCTTTGTTCTTTCATTCAAGTCGAGGACTGTGAGCTCCTGCCATGAATGTGAGGGACTTCGGTTGGGACTACTGCACTCTTCTCTCTTCCAGCTCCATGCGATATCTAATATTTCAAAGCAGAAAGCTTCTTGTCCTGCCTGAGTGGCTGTTGCCTGCTGCCAGGAGAACCACAACTAGCTGGTCCTGCCACTCGTGCTCACGTGGCATCTCTACCCAGTGCTAGGGAGCTTCATTTTTAGGGGCCAGCTTTCCCCTCTGGGGAGAGCATCTGGTCTCCTACAGACTTTCAGAAAGATTGTAGGAAATTTAAAACTTTGGGTCCTCTGTCAAATGGGGTTGAAGCTGTCCAAAAGTTTGAAAGTTATTCTCTCTCTTCCTTCTTCCCTCCTGGGCAGTGAGACTGAATGAAATGAAATGAATGAAATGCCATTAAAGATAATGAGTTGTCATATAAAATCCTCTTTGTGATGAAAAGGGGATCCTGGCTTGGATCACTGTGTTAAAACTTTCCCTGGGTCAGATCATCAGTTCTGCAAAAGCATGTTGCAGAGGCATCAGTCAAGACAATCGTCAGGGTGTGCCTCCAGATTTTGCTCTGTGCACGCTCTTGTGATTCCTAACCTCATCTCAGGGCAGGCTCCTTCAACCGCAGTGCATGGTAAAGGTGTGATGGATGAAGAGGACAGCGCTATTGTAATGTCTAATGAAAAGGTGCAAATGCAGTGCTGGTAGCTCTGCAGACTGCACGCAGTCTCCAGTTATTGCATCCTGGATGGTTCTAGGAATAACATGCCATTACTAATTTGTAGTAACACATAGCTTCTAATTTATTGAAATGGTTTGGAGGTTTTCTTCTGTTTAAAATGAATGGAAAAACTACATAATTAATCTGCTTGCAGCTCATGTTGTATCAGAGATGGCTTTGAGTTTAGAAGGATATTCACTCCTCCAAAGTGTCAAAGCACGTACTCTAGTGCTTAGGGAGGATGCTTGGCTAAATCCAGTCTGCTTTTCTCTCTGATAGTCTGGCCAAGAGGAAACGCGTGGTCTTTACACCAGAGATGAGATTTGTTACGCCGAATGGGTGCAATAGAGAGCGGAACTGCCAGGGACTTACCACATCAATTATCTGCAGCAAAGAAAGCTGAAGCTCAACTACCAGAGGTTGGGAGTCGTTCACCACAGGTCGTTCAAGACGACTGTAGTTTCTCAGCAGATCTCTGTACAAGCGTCTCTGGCCTTCACCCTGCTGAGAGACTAAGGGAAAAGAAAGATGGTAAACATCTGTCATTCAGATGGTCGCACAGTCCATGTTGTTTGTTTGCCTGAAAAAATGTCTCTGAATGTCTTTTTAACTTGAAACCGGTTTCCTGAAAAGTAAGGATCTCTAATTCTGCCCATAGGGGTGCTGACAGAGCTTTTCTGTCGTGCGTCAGCCACACAGAAAAACTGGACTCAACCGGGAACCCTCCTGCTGATGGTGCAGGGAGACCAGGCTCTGAAGCCAAAGGGCACCTTCTTGGAAAGCGGCCAGAGGGCTCTTATTTGCTGCTTCCAGAAACCAGCTGCCACGGAGCCGGAGCTGGTGTCATTACCTGAACATACCCTGTGTTTACCTAGCATCACTGACAGGTCCTGTTAGTACCTGGAGCCCTTCTCCGTGCATGTTCAGGAAGCAAGGGTTTGTCCCCAAAATGGGTGCAGGTGCAGATGCTCTGGGCTGTGACTACCCGGGCTCTACCTAAGAGCTGCACCAAATGGGGTGAGGCTCAGAGGCTGCATGTTCGCTGAGGCCAAATTCATCCTGCCAGCACGAGTGTGTACTCCCTGAGTTGTCCCTGCCAAGGAATCTGCACTTTGTATTATTATTACTTTGGAACAAAGCTTTTTTTTCTTTTTTTTCTTTTCTTTTTTTAATGCACTGCAGCTCCTAGAGTCTTGTGTGTGACTTTTTTGTAACACGTGAGCAGAGCTTTTCACAGTGACCCTGGGACTCTTCTAACAGTGGTGAGATGAATAGCTTTTGACAATCCACACAAACTGTAACAACCAGTTCCTCCTTCCCCGGTCCCCTGATGTGCTCAGCGAACCCTGCAAGCCTGGGGCAGGCTGCTCTCCACCACAGCAGCGACGCCTTTTAAAATTAATAATATCATTCAGTTTATAAATGTCTTTAATTAGTGTTCCCTTCAGTGTTCCTGATGCTGGAGGGATCTTTGTGGCTTTCCAGTATGACGGTGCCTAGTTAGCAAGGAGGGAGGGTATTTTTATTTATTTTGGTGAGTTATACCAACATGTCATCTTCATGGGCCTTTTATGCCTTTGAATAATATATTATATGGTCATGGAGAACCAGAGAAGCAGATGTAACAGAGCTGCTCCAACATTTTCACTCTCTTTGAAGACAAGCCCTGGCCACAGTTTCTCTACTCCACCAGCTCTGGCAAACTTCCCTGCTAGGAAATTATTTAGATCCTCTGTTATAATTTTAGTATGTAACCCCCTGCCTCCCTTGCAAGGTCCTTGTGTGGGAAGGAGACCGGTGAAGATCACATCACATTTTCCTTTGGAAAGAGGGCCCGTGCTCCGAGCCAACGCGCTGCCCTCTCTCTCCCTGCAGCATGTCACGTTGCTGTGCTTCAGGGAAAGGATGACCACCTGCACCATGCCTCATCCTTAGCACTCCTGTCGTGTTCACCTTTAACCTCCCTTTGAAACAGTCTACCTCAGCTTTTACTATCAAAACGTGCCCTTTGCCAGGCTCTTCAGGTCGCCGCTGCAGCTGGTACCATCGCTGACGATGTGCAGTAAACCATCCACCCCAGGGGGCTGACGGGGGAGATTTGGGCACAACCCTTTGCTGTGTACCCCGGGCAGCTGACTTTGCGCTGTGTGCTCCAGCCGTGCTGTAACCGGGCCCCTTGCCCCGATAAACCTTGCGAGCTGAAGTAACCCAGCACGAGATGTTTGCACCCGGTCCTCCACCCCTTCTTCACTTCTCCCTTCTGCAGCGTGGTCCTGTTACTTGGTGACCTCTTGTATCTGCAACTGTTAACATAGCCCAGCTGATCTGTTCTGAGCCTGCTGAGCTGGTGCTCGTTGCCATATGTTTGTGTGCTCTTTGGTTTTGTTTACAAAATTGCGTAGGTTCAGAAGCGGTGGAGCCTTTGTGGTCTCCTGGCAAATTGCCGGGGCGGCTGTTGGTGTTGCAAAGGCTTCGCTTGTCTAATCAGGCTGCTATATCCCCATTGCAGTGGCTCTGGAGCAGGAATGGAGAAGGGCAACAGGTCAAAACTGTGTTTTTATAAACTTCTTTCAATCTTAAAATGCTTAGTGTTTCATACTCCGGAGAGATTCCTGCTTTTTATCCCTCTAATGCCTGTGCTAGTGCTTTGTGACATTACATCTCTGAGTGCTAAGTGGAGTGTTTGCTGGTGATGGGGAAGCCGAGGCCTCTCGGGAGCAGCGACAGGATAAGCATTACTGCTGCCAACCCCCCAGCCACAGAAATCTCTACCTCAGTCCCTGGCACTGTGAGCTCCCTGGTGCCTGATATGAAATTTTAAACGAGGCTGGAAGTTGGAAGCCAATTTTTAAGGTTGCCAAGTCAGTCTCCCAAAAGCAATGCCAGACTTACCTGCCTAGGTCTGTTGTGAGAGAGTCTTTACCTGCAAATAACTGCTGGTGGGCATTAGCAAGCAATGCTTGCTTGATGCAGGCCCCTGAGGAGCAGAGAGCCTCTTATGACCCACAGCTTCAGCCAGTGCCCCCCTTATTGCTGAATTAGCTTTGAATCAGCAGGAAAAAAAAAAAAACTATATCTCATTAAAAATTCAGGGAAGAGGAGTGGATGCTGTTTCTCTTAACGTTAGTAAGGCTTTTGACAGTGTCTGCCGTAACATCCTCATTGACAAAGAGATGAAGTATGGACAGTGGTGAGGTGGAATGAAAACTGGCTAACTCCCAAGCTCAGAGGGTTGTGAGCAGCAGCACAAAGCCCAGCTGGAGGCCAGTCACTAGTGGTGTCCCCCAGGGGCTGATACTAGAGGCAATACTGTTTAACGTCTTAATCAGTGATCTGGATGATGGGACGGAGGGCACCCTCAGCATATTTGCAGATGGCACAAAACCCAGAGGAGTGGCTGGTACACCAGAGGGCTGTGCTGCCGTTCAGAGGGACCTCAGCTGGCTGGAGAGATGGGCAGAGAGGAACCTCATGCGGTTCAGCAAAGGGAAGTGCAGAGTCCTGCACCTGGGGAGAAATCACCCCATGCACCAGTACTTGCTGGGGGCCCCCCTGGGAGTCCTGGTGGGAAAACAAGTTGAATATGCACCAGCAATGTGCAGTCATGGCAAAGAAGGTCTATGGCATCCTGGGCTGCATTAGGCAGAGCATTGCCGGCGGGTCAAGGGAGGTGATCCTTCTCCTCTACTCAGCACTGGTGAGGCCGTATCTGGAGTACTGTGTCCAGTGCTGGTCTCCCCAGTGCAGGAGAGATATGGACATAGCAGAGCAAGCACAGTGACAGGCCATGAAAATGGTGAAGAGGCTGGAGCATCTGTCATATGAGGAGAGGCTGAAAGAGCTGGGACTGTTCAGCCTGGCGAAGAGAAGGCTAGGGGGGAACTTATTCATGTGTATAAATACCTGATGGGGAATATAAAGAAGATGGAACAAGGCTCTTCTCAGTGATGCTTGTGACAAGAGACAATGGGCATGAATCAAAACACAAGAAATTCCATTTAAACGTAGGGAAAAGAAAGCTTTTTTATCGTAGGTGTGATCAAACACTGAAACAGGTTGTCCAGAGAGGTTCTGTGGTCTCCATCCCTGGAGATATTCAAAATCCAACTGGACACAGCCCTGGGCAACCTGCTCGTGCTGCCTCTGCTTGGAGCATGGCGTTTGGACTAGGCAATCTCTGGAAGAGCCTTGGATTGCCTTCCAACCTCAGCCAATCTGTGGTTATGTAAAAATTTTCTTTTGATGGTGTCTCCTAGCCTTATGCCATGGGAGTCGCCTCAGTTCTGGTGCTTCTGCACATTGGAGTTCCTGGCCTTGCAGTGGAGGGATTCATCAGCGTTGGCTTACTGAAGTCTGACAAGTTGCACATAAAGAGAAATTGAAAGAGAGAAGATGAAGAACTAGAGTGACCCCTGGCAAAACATCATCGGGGTGGAAACCCAATCCTGTAACCTTCTATCTAAAATAAAGAAATAACTGACTGTTAATACAGATCTTTTTCTTGGATAATGCTTGTGAACATCACAGCAGCGAAGGCCATTCAGTAGGAACAAATCTAGTCTGATCAAGGCTTCTACCTACTGTTATCTTTCTCTGGGCAAAGGTGGTGATTGTTGCTGTACTCCTTTTGGACACCTGGTAGCATAAGGTGCATGAGCCTGCTGATGGCAGAGAGAGCCTGGGGAAGGAGCTGTGCTCGGAATAACACATGGCCGGCATGGCTGCAGTGGTGCCAAGGCAGAGGGCATCCTCAGAGAGTTTGCTTATAGTAAGTCTAAGAGGTAATGAGCATGTGCAAAAGTGGCCTCCTGTCACAGAGTGAGGTGAGCTCTGTTTCTAGTGGGAAGAATAGCAAGTATTGACAGACTCTGCAGTAATGTGCTTTGGATGCTAAAGGGCTCTCTACTTTTGTGGAAAGGGCATCAAAGCCATCTGTGGCTCGGAGCTGAAATCAAAAAAAAAAAAAGAAAAAAAAGAAGCTGGACATGAAGCACAGATTTCATTTCTAGCAGAAAATGTAGCAAACATCTAGAAAAAGGGCTGCTCCATCTTGGTGTCCTCACATCAGGGCTGCTGGATGTCTTTCTTGAGAATTTGCTTAAACCAAAAAGCTGCTGGACTAGCTATGGGGTGATTAGGTGACATGCAATGGCCTGAGATAGGCAGCGCATCAGGTCCCTCCAGCTTTACTCTCTGATTAACCTGAGTGGTGGATCCCCTAAACTGCTCCTACAGTTTGCAGACACCTGGAAGGCACAAGGCCAATTAATTAATCCATGGCAGGAATGGGGTCCCCAGACAGCTGTGTGAAGGGCTTTATGAACAGTAGAGGTAGTCATGGAGCAGACTGATTTCTTAGGTACCTCTTTGAATCTCTTCTCTCTCTCCTGCAAAGAAGTCTGCAAGAAGCCCACACTGTGATGCCCACTGTTTGAGCGACATGATCGATAAACTGCTCTCAAAATCTCTTGGGCACACATGCTCTTATTGAATTGTGTCTTTCTTTCTAGCACGGAGTTGATGTGAGTAGCACAGCAAGGTAACCTCCTAGGAACTGTTTCTCTATTGCAGTATGCTACCTTCTCCTCTCTACCAGGTAAATTTTGGCCCCTCCAAATGTATTACTGTGAGACCAGGGAACTTCGCAGGGAGGATGCTGCTGTGGCCTCTGCTGGATCAGGGAGTCCTGTGATAGGGAAGATGAACTTGTAACAAGGAAGCAGGAGGTGGCAGCTTCCCTGTGGGCTTATTTCTGAGGTGCAGATCTCCTGCTTTACACGCCTGTGAATAGCTGTCCTTCTCCTCCTTCATTCCCCTGCATCATGCCTGTCTTGAATTATTTGGGCAGAAAAGAAAGCAAGCCACCTTGCTGTTAGCTTACAGTCTGGGCTGTCTCTCCTTCCACATGCCTGGTCTGCACAGGGGATTTCATCATCTTCGTCAAATGCGGACATGCTGCAATGTCCAGCCAGGGTTAGGCAAAGAGAGGAAGAGTTAAACATGGGATCTTTGTGTCTTAAAAAAAATCAGCAGAGCTTTGGTAGCTGAGCTGCAGAGAGCTCCTTAGAGCAAACCTGGAAGCAGGTTAATACTTGCATCCAGCTGTTTGGGTAAAGTGTGGATCAGTAACTAGAAGGAGAGAGGTGTCTCTGATGGGGCTTGCACAGGTAGTTTTTCACAGTGACTTTGAGCCTTCGTGCTATCTATGAAGGGTTTTGAATTCTCTGAGACAGTGCAGTTTAATTAGGTCAAGCTGGAGCTGGCTGATGTCAGCTCCAAGTCAGCAGCTGGGCATGCCCAAGCTCAAGTCTGGACCAAACTCCCCATGCCCTGACGCCAGTGATGGTGAGGAGAGCTGTCTCAATTGGCCTGCATGCTTTGTGGCTTGCTTAGGCATGATGATCTTGATGCGACTCAGATATCTGATCTGGCGGCACAGCTGAAAATCAATTTTGGGGCGGTTTTTTTTTGTTGGTTTGTTTTTTGTTTTTTGTTTTTTTTTTTTAATAAAAACCTCCCTGGGCCCTGGGGCAAAAGTCCAGTTCTTGCCAGCTTCCCAGTTTCGTTCCAGAAGTGGTCTGCTCCTTGACTGAGCGTCACTGGTGTGGCTCACAAAATGGCTTGCTGCACACAAGTATTTATTAAATAAGGCAACGTCACCAGGGGGTTGGGTGGAAGGGCATGGATTCCCAAGATGTTCTGAGCAACATTAACTGTACTTATTGATCATTCCTTCTCTTGTTCATGGTGTTCCTCAGTTCCTGTGATATCATTGCTGTGGTACTTATTCACTCCCCTTGCACTTTGTGCAGATACTCCACCACATCTGCATACTTTGTTTCTCTCTCTGTACTGTTCTTTTGCCACATTCCTGCTGCTCTTTTCTTTTTTATTACTGTTTCCTAAAGGAAATTGAGGGGAATTCTGGCCTTTTCTGAAAACCAGTGTCCTTATACTCATAGATCTTATTATGTTTCGTTGTATAATGAATGCCTGCAATCTCAGTATGACTGGAACATTTACACAGCAAAAAAGCATGAGGAAAACCTTTGGGTATCAGAGCTGTCTAACTCCTAGAGCCTCATATATTTTCCTAAAAACCTGCAGACTTTTATGAGGTAACTAACCCTCTATTATTTACCTCTGCTTAGCTTATCACTGAACTCTTACAGGGATTTTAGTTATTTCTTCGGGAATGCATGTGGAATGGTCACAGAGAGATAAACAGCATATGCAATAATCAATTATGGGGGGAAGTAACAGGGGTAATATCACTGAAAATGCAGGTTATTTCACAGGCAACTTCATCAGCATTAATAGTTGAAATTGCAGTATCTCTTACCAAAACGTGGCGTGCTTTACTGCTTTGGTAGCTATAAGAAAGCATTCACCTTAGTTTGTGTATTTTGCAGATTTCGGAGAACGTAAAGCGTCTCACTGCCATATGTCACTTAATCCCCAAAGACACAGATGTGTCCCATCTGCTTTTGTTCTTACGTGCAGGGTTGTTGCTTTTGTCTGGGGCTGCAAATGCATTATTTCTTTCAGCGTCCTTGGCTTTAAAACGTATGCCATCACACTAGGTGAAGAGTACTCGCACGGGAACCAAGGGCACGGCAACAGCTGCCTCAAGCCTCCGTGTGTGTGATGCATGTTTGTGTGTTTGTGTATTTGAATACTTCTCCCATTTAAAACCTCTTTTTAATCTACTTCCCTTCTGCATAATCTTCGATTCTAATCTTTGGTTCTCACTGTGCAGATTGTTTCTGCGTCTTACGCTCAAAACTCATTAGGTACCCAGAGAAATCTAAGAAATGCCATATTTTCCTAGGCAAATTGTATCTAATCTTCCTGATATTGGCCATTTCTGTTTGATTATACCAGTTAAAGGACTCCTAGTAGAAATGGGTATTAAAGGGTATGTGACAAAAGGTTTCAACTCAGAGACTTGAGGCACATGACAACGTGCTAAGAAGAGAATGTAGGCCATTACATAGTGAAAGAACGGATTATTTTTTCAGTGGTTCCTGCTGGCTTGGTGCAGGTGTTTTAAAGACAAGGATATATGTGTGAGGTGAAGAGACGTGTGTTAGGCTATTACCAACATTGGCATACCTCTCCAATGTAGAGTAGTTATCTAAACTGCTTCATTGCTCTGGAACAGAATCGGAAAGGGAAAAAACCTGTATTGTTAGTGTACTGCTTTTTTTCATTAGCTCCATACAATACGAGTGTAAGTGCTACAGTACTAGATGTAGAGCAGCATGGGAGCAGCAGATGGAGGAGCAGAGGAGCGGAGGGGGACTCACCTAGCTGAGACACGTCACAGCAACCCTTGCCAGCTATGCTGGGATTTTGCGGGGAGGAGCAGTAAATGAAATGGCACAGACCATAAAATCAAACGCAGTTCTCCTAGGTAATATACTTTCGTCACAGACTTGCCTTTACTAGGCAGAAAAAACCATTCCTTTTTTCACAAGTCGCAGGTGAGGGACCTTGCCTCAAAACCCTTGCCTCAGTGTGATGTTCCTGAGGCAGATGTGATAGCGTTGAACAGCTCGGGGCGATGCAGATGACAGGTCAGAGTGAAAATGCTCCAAACGGCCGTGTCGCAGAAACCAACCAGCCAGTGTGTCCAAAGGTGTTGCAGTGATCTTTCCCCCTCCTCTTCATGACAGTCAGCTGCAGCGGTGGTTGTCCTGGAGTTGGCTGCTTCCTGAAGGATGCATTTTTGTCTCTGGAAGGGCAGCCTTGTCCACCTGCAAGTTGTTCTGCACAGCCATCCTCAGCAGCAACAGTACTCAGAATGAAATGTTCTTCATTCGTCGGTGGCACCTTCCGCCCTCTTCGGCGTCACCTGAGCCCCAGCTGTTGCCCGTGGGCAAGGTGAGAGGGCTGGGAGATGTGAATAGACGCCTTCCCAAGACCTGAAATGGTTTCCTGCTCAGGGCGCAAAACTTACCTAAAACTCCCCTGGACCACATTCAGCCCTGTTTTAAGGAGCGCTGCTGAGCTTCTCCCGAGCCCGGCTTAACGCGCTGTTGGCCTGCGTGGCAGGTGCTGTGCTGCTGGCTGGCTGGTGCCAATCCGGAGGTTTTGGGCAACTATACCAATAGGTCCTGGTGAGGTTGGGGCCCAGGTGCTTTTCCTGGATCCTCTCACTCTTCCTAGTGAGATTTGGGAACAGTTAGCACAGAAAGATGTAGCCCAGATCACTGTCAGCTACTGCGCATGAAAAGAGCTCCAACTTTCTTGGAGCCTGGCGACTTCTCACAAACAGGACCTGGGCCAGTGCCAGAGTTACAGCTGTGCCTACTGCAATGCAAAGCAGTAAATGTACATATAAGATTAGTGAGTTAACATGAAGTCTTCTTCACTGAAATGAAAAGTCGATCTCAAGGGGCATGCATGTGCAGCAAGTTGCTGTAGCAGACAGTAACACACAGCAGATCGTCTCAGGAGACTTGCCTAGGACTTTGCCTGCATGTCTTAAATGTGTTGACGTGTCCCTGCCCATGGGACCCTGTGTGTCTGTATGCCTGAGCAGGCAGCTAGCATTGCTTGCTGGAGTGACCAGACTCTGGTGTGCATGCCCTTAGAGGTTATAGCAATGGCTATAATGGGCATGGACAGTAATTTCCCCTCTCTGCAAGGTGCATGTGTGGCATCTTTTCAACCAGTACAGAAGAAAAGACCTACTTGTTCAGGCACAAACCTTTCTCATCTCTTTCTATTTTCGACTTTTTCCAGATCCTTTGCAATCTTTTAAACTCTGTGTCATCCCAGGAACGCAGAGGATCCGGGGAACTGGGGTGAGTGTGGCCTTCAGCCTTCACTTAAGGGTGTGAAAGACTCTCAGTGATCTGACTTTTACACCAGGTGCTTGCCTGGTAACCTGTATGAGGTTCAAAGGTAGAGCTCTTCCGCTGACCACCTAAATTCACATGACTTTACATGGCACTCCATTAAGGCACAGGACTTCTAGCATGTGTCGGACTGGGTTTTTCCGAAGTAAACCAGTTTGCTCTACACAGTTCAGTGCAATTACATCAGTTCTACCGAGTTAAGGTCCAAAGTTTAAACTCCATATATTTAAATACCAGCCTTGATTCTTCCCTCTACAGAGACCTCTAAACCCAGGTCACCTCAGTCTAACTAGCTCACATTAAACAAATTGCAGCTTGGCAGCAGAATTGGGCTTTTTGAGACTGTCTTGCCAATGGTATTGCTGCTGCAAGAACAGCACCTGCTTGCATGGAAGTGAACCAAGGACAGTAGCGAAGATTTGCTCCTAGAGATGACCAGCTGTGCTCTAAGGTGATCACCAGGACTGGGCTAAGACCACAGAGATACAGGAAGCATGAAATGAGCGTGGAGTTCAACCCTGCGCTGTGAGTGAGCCAAAGACGAGCTGTTTTGCACAGGCTGAAGAAAACCAAGCCAGGTTGAGCGACTTCATCGCTTACGTCTGTAAGCTGGTTAGCTCGCTTGCAGCCTCGCCTGCTGTGGATGTGCCCCGTGCTGCTCAGCTCTTCCCTTCCCAGAGGGGTGGCAGCGGGGAAGCTCTGTCCTTCCCTTGGCTGTGCCTTGGCTGGGCTTTTGAAAGCCTCATGGCCAGAGGGTGGCTCTGCTGCTGGGCTGCACAGAGCAAGGAAACCAAGAGGTCTGAAGACCACACTGATGCTGCCTCTTGTGCTTGCACAGAAACCTGCCTGAACGAGCAGATGTGGGGGCAAAGGGGTGGTTGTTTTCACCATTCAAGGGTGCCGCAAATATAATTCTCAGATTTGCTGTCCAGTGCAGAGGGTGTTAGCCCATTGGGTAAATCGCTGGGCCTAAATACACTTGATTTGTGGCTCAACTTAATTCTTATTTCCCTGTGGCAAAGTGAAGGCTTGACTTTTTTTTTCTTTTTTTTTCTTTTTTTTTCTTTAAAACTAAAAGATGATGACAACAGGCCAGCCTACATTTCATGTCAGCTTTGGTCCTGTAGGTTAAGTTGGTGAGGAGTCTCGGTGCCAGGAAACCATGAGGAGGGGTCGTTTGCCACGACCGGCAGCCCAAGTTGGTGCTTGGCTGGAGCTGGTGTTAGGACGCATTTGGGAAGGAGGGCTGCAGCGCCCTAGCAAGAAGGGCATGTCTGCCAGGGCTCCCAGCGGTGGTGCAAGCGAAGCTGGGATGAGGCTGTCAAAGCAAAAAGTTGCAAAAGGACTGAAAAAAGTGATGCAGGGATTTTTTTTTTTTCTCTTCTGGCTTATTTCCTGTCCTTCCCCCCTGCTCTCCCCCCCCCACCCCCAACTTTCCTGTCAAAAGGCCTTGGAGGAGGTTTTAGTAAGTAAGAAATTGTTATGAATTCTGTTGGAACAAGGCAGCAGCGTGCGAGAGTGATGTTAGTTACGACGGACTCGCTGTGACTTCCCCACGTGGGTGCAGTGGGTGATCCTGGGGGAGTTCATTCGCAGTGCCCTGTCAGAACGGCTCTGCTACGGATAACTTGCTAATAACATCTTTATTTTTTTCTCTTCTCATCCCTTGACCAGTTCTTGGGGCTTTTCTTAAAAAAAAAAAAGAAAGAAAGAAAGAAAGAACCCTCTATCCCTATAGAAGGGGGCATGTACAGACCATCCTGATTAGAGATTCATTTTGCTCCGTGTTAGCAGCTGTCTGTAAAAGTGCATACTTTTACATATAAACAGCTGGTAAAAGCACCTAATAACAAACTGTCTGAATTATTTATAAAAGCAGTTTGTGTCTTCACAAGCTGCTCAGAAAAACTGAGCGTTGGCCTTGATGAATTAGTGATTACACTGTATTTAAAAGGCAGTATTTTAACCACTCAAAGTGGCACTGCACACGAACTGAGTTACATCATAACTAGCTGCTATCAATCACCGGGCTGTTAGTTCAGCTCCTGGAGAAGCACAGAAATATCTTACAAAGAAAGAGAGCAAAGCTCTCGGTTAAGGGAAGTGGGGGAACACATCTCTGCAATACCTCTGCCACTTTAGGTAGCTGAAAAGTGGGGGTACAGCGGTGAAAGGTGCAGATGTTTTGCAGATTCATATAAGCTGATGAGGAATTATATGGGTGCAAGGGACACGTGTGGTTCAGTGCAACATCGTGTAGACGTCAGCTTCCTGTGCCCCTGGGCTTCTGGAATATGTGGACCATGTTATACTCTCTGCTTTAAAGAGACAATCCTCATTTCCCTGTGCAGAAATCGTGCATGACAGGACATAGTCCTGCACATCTGGAATACTCAGTGTTAGAACTCAGAGTTGCTGAAGGCAAACGCGTTTCACATAAAAAGCTGACCTTTTTAGGGAGTAATAAAAGCACACTTTGTGTAGGATCCTGAATATCATTCAGGATTGTTGCAATTTCAGCTTCTCATTTAAAAATCCTTTATTAGCTTTACAAGCCTCCATGTTTCGGAAGGATAACACAGTCCCTGCTTTTGTTTGTAACACACTGGAACTTCGGGATGTACAGTTGGTCACACTGACAACTTAGACTACAAGACTACAATAATTTACATCATTTTGCATGTTTAAGTCTTACAGAATGATGCACAGAAAATAAACAGTTAAGAATTTTTCTTCTGGTCATATTTTCTTAGCAGAAAAACACCATTTCAGCCTCTCGCCTAAAAGGCTCTAATAGCCAGCCTGTCCAGCCAGCAGTTACAGTTTGTTATTCCCAAAAAAGCACTAATAAGGTAAATCTCTAAAGGAGATCAAGAACATTTTCCTCTTGAAAATCATTCAATGCGTTTCAACCATTTCAATACATTTCTGAAAGTGAAAATAGCTGTTTTCATTTAAAAAAAATACAGCTCTTCCCTTCTTAAGAAGAGAAGGTGCTCAGTAGCATAAAATCCAAAGGCTTAGTCAAACTGGTTACAAAACTCCCCTTAACTTCAGTGGGACCAGGACTGGATTCAGACAAGGTTTAGACTGCACGCAGAGGTAAGTCCTAAAAAGAGAGCAGGGAGCTCTCAAGGCGCAGCAAGCTGAAGCGCCAGGAGGAGGAGTCACCAAGCCCTGTAGCCATGCGTGCCGGCGGGAGGGCATCAGCTGCCTGCTATTGCGTCCTGGCAGCGCAGCTAGGGTGCGCGTCTTAAAGCCAGCGGGTTTTGCATACGGCCTCATGATGAGCGCCAACGTGGAAGAGGCAAGCATCAGCAAGAAGCATGCTGTTACTGAGCAGCTTCAGTAAGGTTTTGCTGGCAAGTGCAGCCCTGGCAATGGGTTGCGGGCTGCCCTGCTAAGCAGGAGCTCTGCCCCGTCGGCAGCTGAGGGCTGCTAGCAGAGCAGCTGCAGAAAGACTCTGGGCACAGGGCGTTTGTTGCAAAAAGCTCCTTTATTGGGCTAGTGGCAGCAGTGCTGCTGCCCTGGGCAAGGGAGTTTCTGGCTGCAGGGCTCTGGATGCTCGGTGGCTGGCGGCGTGAAGCCTGCCACTGCATCTCTGGGCAGGAAGACCTCTTTCAGCATGCTTAGTGCAAGAGGCTGCTGAGGGGTCCCTGCAGGTGCCCGGCGTCGCAGAGCCAGCACCTCGGCGACCGCCACAGGCACCCTCCTGTTGCCTGAGTGGAAGCCATGGAGGCATGTGTCCAGCAGGCAGCGATGCAGGCATGCGGGGATCTCAGAGAGGTGCTGCCGCAGAGGCAGGAGCCTGCAGAGGTGTATCTCCAGCTGTTTCAAGCGGAAGGGGGAAAGCAGCGATGCGTGGAGGAGAGAGGTGAGGCGGTGCAGACGCTGGAGGTGGCGTGTGCCCTGCAGGGCATGCGTGGCACAGTGCACTTCTGCAGCAGCGCTGTACTTCTGGAGAGGCCAGCCCGGGCTCGCTGGCTGGCCAGAAAATGCCCAGGTTGCCTTGCTGCATGCCAAAGAGGATGTTGATGAGCAGGGTGCTCTCGGAGGCGTTTGCCAGCTGGAGCTTGCAGGTGCGGGAGGAGGGCAGCACCATGAGCTGGCAGCAAAGACCAGCTCCTCCTGGCTGACGTTGCTCTGCTGCTGCATGAGGTGCTCAACCTCTTGCTGCAGCCGAGCCATCTCGTGCCTCAGGTGCTGCACGCGCCGCTGCACCCGCTCCTGCGTGCCCAGATCCACCTGGTCACTGACCTTGAGCGGGTGCTGGACGATGCCCAGCACAGCCAGGACGAGAACAAGACACACAGCCATGGCCTGTAGGAGATGGGAGAGCAGCGAGTGAGCGGGGCTGGCTGCGAGAGAGCAGGCAGCTTGGCAGCAGGAGCCGGCAGCACTTGTGCGAGCAGCTGCCAAGGCGGCCCCGTGGCCGGCCAAAATTTGATGATGGGGGCAGGATGGAGGGTGAAACGGAGGGTCCCAAGACTACACATCAGCAGGAGAAAGAGAGAGAAGAGCTCTAATCATTTATGGCCATGAACACTGATCAGACTTCAATAACTACAGGGGATACTGCATTTGTTCTGTAGGCGCCCGTGTCAGTGGATCAGCTGACTGCATCCCAGTTGAGTGGATCAGCTGGTGTACGTGTTTCTCCCTGAGTTCATCAAAAGAGCGTGACTGTCTCCCAGAGTTAGACCAACATGGGGGGAAGCGTATACGTGGCTCAGCCCAACGTAGAGTATAAAACGTGAACAACTCGCAGAGGAATTTTGACGAGAGCAACGGGCTTGAGCTGGCTTCAACCCACGTCGTCCTTCCCAGGGACTGGGGACACGCAGCGTCATGACGGTGAACATATTATAGAGACTGGTAATGGGAATCCCATTAGCATATTGCAATTGCTATATTTTGCTAAGTGTAGCTTACACTTGTATGGTGATTTCAGTAGCTTGCTTTATCACTCTGCTAAATCAAAAATCCCAGGTGGCATCAAATTTCTTCAACAAAATAAATTTTGATATTAAACATTACACTCTGCATGTGTGGAATATCTAGAAGAACTTGGCCAGAGGGTATCGGACTCTGACACTTGGATTGCTTTGCATGACTCCCGCTGTGCATAAGCCGTCAATTCAATAGGATACGTTCAACCTGAAATACGTTATTTTTTAAGTCGCATGTTCTCTTTCTACATCTTAGTTTGTGTGTTGCAGTTCTTAATCTCAAGCACTGCTGTCCACCCTGGAGCTAACTGCCTTGCTAAAAATGACATAAAACTTGGTGTGTGGTTTATTGCTCGGTTACTCTCCTCATATCTTATTTTAGCTCTATGAGCTAGCTAGGATTATGGAAATACTGTGTATTGGAAAAGATTTTGGACATAGCCGTAGTAGAATAGGAAGAAAAAGCCAGAACTACAGTCTTCAGAGAGAACCCAAGGCTTGTTATTGCTTAAAGAAATTTGTAGCTCTTTCAGGACTTCAGAAGCACAAGGCCCAATGAAATCGTTTTTTTAATGAAACCTGGCCACAGATTGCTTTATATATTGGTCCAAACCTGCCCAAGCGTATGGACAGAAAGATTAAAGGAAACCTGGAAAACAAAGGAAACAGATAAAAGCATAGAGGAGAAAATCGGGCCAGTTTATACTGTCCTAGTGGCAGTATGTACTTTCTAGGCCTTTTGTTCTCTGGCTCCTTAAGCTGCAGCGCTACAGATTTCAGCCATGGCCTTGTTTGTGTGGTAGAGAGGCTTTCTGTCTACGGAAAATTGCAGTTGTGGTCTAATGTTTTGGGGAAAGACTGTTAGCCAGGTTTCTTCCAGCTGTTGGTGGGATCTCTGTGACGTTGTGCCTTCGGAGCTTTTTCTTCTGCTTTAAAGAAAATTAAGGGAAATGCTATATTCTTCCTAGACCTTTCTGTCAGAAGTCAGAGGAAAAATGCTTCCTCCCTTTCGTCCACTGTATATGACCGCTAAAACAAAATGAACCAAGCGGTCTCTCTTCAGGTTTGTCAGCTGGCAGAAGAGCCCTGTAGTCAGCAGATGTACTTCTGGCGTAAGCCTGCAATCTCGGCACAAACTGCGATTCTAGAGAATAGAGTCATTGCCCATACTAACAGGAAAGGACAGAAACTCAACGTTGTAGAGTGTTACAAACGTGTGAAAATAGTACTACTATTGCCTCACCCAAGTTGCCTCATCTGACAAATCCAGGCTTATTCCAAATTAGTGATATCCGCAGACATTGTGTCCTAACCTGCCTCTCTTATGCTGTCTCTTGAAGAGTTACAGTGGTGACCTACCGGAGTGGAAAGCCTGCTTGAAACCTGAGGGCTGAGAAGATGATTAAATCTAAAATCT
Organism: Apteryx mantelli; assembly: GCF_036417845.1. Taxonomy (NCBI): domain Eukaryota; kingdom Metazoa; phylum Chordata; class Aves; order Apterygiformes; family Apterygidae; genus Apteryx; species Apteryx mantelli. The sequence goes on from NC_090020.1 coordinate 10,196,170, forward strand.
TGCTGTTAGGGAGAGAGGGCAGGGCACAAAGATATGTTACGTACACTTATATTTCACCTTTTTCGTAAGTACAGTATGTATATAATTTTTATATGTAGCTTATAGAACATCTACTGCATGTTTAATGAATGGCACGTGTCCTATTAGGAAAACTTCATGTTTGTTTTGGAGTCACTGGCTATGACTGCATCAAAAAGACAAAAAACTACTGTGCTATTAGTTTGAAAGGACTTATCCACACATTCAGTGGCAAAGTTAAATTGCTCCCTTTAACTCACTGGACACAAGAGTATTGGTATCATAAAAGAATTACCAAGATTTCTGTGTTTGCCATCTTTGGGAAATGGAAGCCATATGTTAACGGAGGACAAATGTCCGTATCAAGAAAATTAGTGGCTGTGTAAAGCTTTGCAGGAGACCCTTTTCATCCTTAACGCACTATTTGGTGCTTCTTCAAAAGATGGTATTTCAGAAGAAGTAGAACCTATTAATCTGGTCATGTAGGTTTTGTAAAAACAGATGCGGATATGTTTGTTTCCTGAAAGCTAATCTAACCTTTTTTCTAAAAAAACAACAAAAAAAGGGGGGGCATATTTCTAAATGTGTACCTTTATCTTGAAAGATTACATTTATTGCTTGGCAGTCCTTGTGACCAGCACTGCTTAACATTCAAAATATGTGTTACCAAATCAGTGACATGCAGCTTTGTCGTGTTGAAAAAGGTTACACATACATCCTGAAAGAATGCAGATGCCCAGTTGACACAACTGTAGGAGATAACGAGTTGTCATTGCTTCAAAGCTCTGGAGTTTCCTATGTATTCTGTTAGTGTTTTGCTGTCGTAGTTGCACAGTGCATTCTTGTTTTTGAGTTGGACGATCTGTCTATTGGAATTCAGGGATCTTGCAAAAGCTGTTGTAAGAGGTGCTTGTGAGACTGCTCTGGCTGAATCTGGATTCATTCCTGATGACTGCATGTGTGGAAAAGACGTTGCAGGTACAGGAGGAGGCTAAAGAGGCTGCAAGTGGCTGCTCTTTAGATAAAGCTTTAGAGTACACTTCTTCTTGATCCAGCGTTGCTCAAAATTCTCTTGAAACGCTCTAATATTTTTCAGCTCCGTCTTCCTTCCTGTGCCCCCATCAGGTATTTAGACGCAGGCATCCGGTGACTTGCTGCACCATCTCTTCTCCCGGCTGAGCTGAGCAGGGAAAGCTCTCCGAGCCTCTGCTGCTATGAGAGACACTGCAGGCCCTTGAAGATGTGGGCCCCGCGCTGCCCTTCCTGCAGTCAGTGCATGTCTCTGTTGCGCTGGGGAGTCCAGCACTGCACACGGCAGCGCAGATGGGGCCAGGCCAGTGCTGAGCAGAGGGTAAGGATGCCCTTGCTTGACCTGCTGACTACGCTGCTCCTCATGCATGAGGAGCTGCTGTTGGCCTTGCTAGGTGCAAGGGCACCTTGCTGGCTCCTGGTCAACCTGTGCAGCAGGAGCAGAGAAGGCCCTCCTTGTTGCGGGGCATGCAGGGCAAGAGCATGAAGTCACCAGGCACCAGCAAGGGAAATGGGCAAAGAAAGACGACAAGCAATGGAGGCATGTGTCCAGCAGGCAGCGATGCAGGCATGCGGGGATCTCAGAGAGATGCTGCCGCAGATGCAGGAGCCTGCAGAGGTGTATCTCCAGCTCCTTCAAGCGGAAGGGGGAAAGCAGCGATGCGTGGAGAAGAGAGGAGAGGCGGTGCAGACGCTGGAGGTGGCGTGTGCCCTGCAGGGCATGCGTGGCACAGTGCGCTTCTGCAGCAGCGCTGTACTTCTGGAGAGGCCAGCCTGGGCCCGCTGGCTGGCCAGAAGATGCTCAAGTTGCCTTGCTGCACGCCAAAGATGATGTCGACGAGCAGGGTGCTCCCGGAGGCGTTTGCCAGCTGGAGCTTGCAGGTGCAGGAGGAGGGCAGCACCACGAGCCGGCAGTGGTGGGATGGAGGCAAAAGGCGCCAGGCTTTTTGCACGACTTGCTGGAACCAGCGTGCGGTTTTCTGCACGTTGAGGTAGGAGTGGGTGCAGAGGGTGCGTAGGAGGCAGGGGCCCTGCTTTGTGGCCAGCTGTGCCTGGGGCTGGTGCAGGAAGCACAGCACGTCGCCCAGCACCCGCTGCCTGGGGCACATGCACTGCAGCTCCACGCGGACGCGGCCGTGCTGCGGGGCGCCGGCCATCTCCAGGTGGAAGGCATGCCCGGGTGGTGGCCTCAGGGGCACCAGCAGGCTGTAGCTGCTGTTGTCCTGGCAAGGGCTCCAGCCTGCACAGGCCCTGCCCACGTGGATGCCTGGTGCCAGGCGTGGGAAGAATGACTGGCAGGTGAGCACTTGGCAGGCCGCGAGCAGGTCGCCCACCAGCTCCTCCACCACCTTCCAGGTGTTGGCCGAGTCCTGCGCCGGCCACTGGAGGTGCTGCTGCAGAAACCTGCCCGGATGCCCGCATTGCTCTGCGCGGTCCTCCTTCTCCTCCTCTTGCTTGCTGCGGGAGGTGCTCGGCTGGCTCCTGCTCTCCGACTGCCCGTGGCGCTTCCTGGCCAGCCAGCGGTGCCCCAAGAGCAGCACAAGGGCTCCCGCAGGCTGCCAGAGCCGCCACCAGGCGCAGGCAGCAAAGACCAGCTCCTCCTTGCTGACGTTGCTCTGCTGCTGCATGAGGTGCTCAACCTCTTGCTGCAGCCGAGCCATCTCGTGCCTCAGGTGCTGCACGCGCCGCTGCACCCGCTCCTGCGTGCCCAGATCCACCTGGTCACTGACCTTGAGCGGGTGCTGGACGATGCCCAGCACAGCCAGGACGAGAACAAGACACACAGCCATGGCCTGTAGGAGATGGGAGAGCAGCGAGTGAGCGGGGCTGGCTGCGAGAGAGCAGGCAGCTTGGCAGCAGGAGCCGGCAGCACTTGCGCGAGCAGCTGCCAAGGCGGCCCCGTGGCCGGCCAAAATTTGATGATGGGGGCAGGATGGAGGGTGAAACGGAGGGTCCCAAGACTACACATCAGCAGGAGAAAGAGAGAGAAGAGCTCTAATCATTTATGGCCATGAACACTGATCAGACTTCAATAACTACAGGGGATACTGCATTTGTTCTGTAGGCGCCCATGTCAGTGGATCAACTGACTGCATCCCAGTTGAGTGGATCAGCTGGTGTACGTGTTTCTCCCTGAGTTCATCAAAAGAGCGTGACTGTCTCCCAGAGTTAGACCAACATGGGGGGAAGCGTATACGTGGCTCAGCCCAACGTAGAGTATAAAACGTGAACAACTCGCAGAGGAATTTTGACGAGAGCAACGGGCTTGAGCTGGCTTCAACCCACGTTGTCCTTCCCAGGGACTGGGGACACGCAGCGTCATGACGGTGAACATATTATAGAGACTGGTAATGGGAATCCCATTAGCATATTGCAATTGCTATATTTTGCTAAGTGTAGCTTACACTTGTATGGTGATTTCAGTAGCTTGCTTTATCACTCTGCTAAATCAAAAATCCCAGGTGGCATCAAATTTCTTCAACAAAATAAATTTTGATATTAAACATTACACTCTGCATGTGTGGAATATCTAGAAGAACTTGGCCAGAGGGTATCGGACTCTGACACTTGGATTGCTTTGCATGACTCCCGCTGTGCATAAGCCGTCAATTCAATAGGATACGTTCAACCTGAAATACGTTATTTTTTAAGTCGCATGTTCTCTTTCTACATCTTAGTTTGTGTGTTGCAGTTCTTAATCTCAAGCACTGCTGTCCACCCTGGAGCTAACTGCCTTGCTAAAAATGACATAAAACTTGGTGTGTGGTTTATTGCTCGGTTACTCTCCTCATATCTTATTTTAGCTCTATGAGCTAGCTAGTATTATGGAAATACTGTGTATTGGAAAAGATTTTGGACATAGCCGTAGTAGAAGAGGAAGAAAAAGCCAGAACTACAGTCTTCAGAGAGAACCCAAGGCTTGTTATTGCTTAAAGAACTTTGTAGCTCTTTCAGGACTTCAGAAGCACAAGGCCCAATGAAATCGTTTTTTTAATGAAACCTGGCCACAGATTGCTTTATATATTGGTCCAAACCTGCCCAAGCGTATGGACAGAAAGATTAAAGGAAACCTGGAAAACAAAGGAAACAGATAAAAGCATAGAGGAGAAAATCGGGCCAGTTTATACTGTCCTAGTGGCAGTATGTACTTTCTAGGCCTTTTGTTCTCTGGCTCCTTAAGCTGCAGCGCTACAGATTTCAGCCATGGCCTTGTTTGTGTGGTAGAGAGGCTTTCTGTCTACGGAAAATTGCAGTTGTGGTCTAATGTTTTGGGGAAAGACTGTTAGCCAGGTTTCTTCCAGCTGTTGGTGGGATCTCTGTGACGTTGTGCCTTCGGAGCTTTTTCTTCTGCTTTAAAGAAAATTAAGGGAAATGCTATATTCTTCCTAGACCTTTCTGTCAGAAGTCAGAGGAAAAATGCTTCCTCCCTTTCGTCCACTGTATATGACCACTAAAACAAAATGAACCAAGCGGTCTCTCTTCAGGTTTGTCAGCTGGCAGAAGAGCCCTGTAGTCAGCAGATGTACTTCTGGCGTAAGCCTGCAATCTCGGCACAAACTGCGATTCTAGAGAATAGAGTCATTGCCCATACTAACAGGAAAGGACAGAAACTCAACGTTGTAGAGTGTTACAAACGTGTGAAAATAGTACTACTATTGCCTCACCCAAGTTGCCTCATCTGACAAATCCAGGCTTATTCCAAATTAGTGATATCCGCAGACATTGTGTCCTAACCTGCCTCTCTTATGCTGTCTCTTGAAGAGTTACAGTGGTGACCTACCGGAGCGGAAAGCCTGCTTGAAACCTGAGGGCTGAAAAGATGATTAAATCTAAAATCTTGCTGTTAGGGAGAGAGGGCAGGGCACAAACATATGTTATGTACACTTATATTTCACCTTTTTCGTAAGTACAGTATGTATATAATTTTTATATGTAGCTTATAGAACATCTACTGCATGTTTAATGAATGGCACGTGTCCTATTAGGAAAACTTCATGTTTGTTTTGGAGTCACTGGCTATGACTGCATCAAAAAGACAAAAAACTACTGTGCTATTAGTTTGAAAGGACTTATCCACACATTCAGTGGCAAAGTTAAATTGCTCCCTTTAACTCACTGGACACAAGAGTATTGGTATCATAAAAGAATTACCAAGATTTCTGTGTTTGCCATCTTTGGGAAATGGAAGCCATATGTTAACGGAGGACAAATGTCCGTATCAAGAAAATTAGTGGCTGTGTAAAGCTTTGCAGGAGACCCTTTTCATCCTTAACGCACTATTTGGTGCTTCATCAAAAGATGGTATTTCAGAAGAAGTAGAACCTATTAATCTGGTCATGTAGGTTTTGTAAAAACAGATGCGGATATGTTTGTTTCCTGAAAGCTAATCTAACCTTTTTTCTAAAAAAACAACAAAAAAAGGGGGGGCATATTTCTAAATGTGTACCTTTATCTTGAAAGATTACATTTATTGCTTGGCAGTCCTTGTGACCAGCACTGCTTAACATTCAAAATATGTGTTACCAAATCAGTGACGTGCAGCTTTGTCATGTTGAAAAAGGTTACACATACGTGCTGAAAGAATGCAGATGCCCAGTTGACACAACTGTAGGAGATAACGAGTTGTCATTGCTTCAAAGCTCTGGAGTTTCCTATGTATTCTGTTAGTGTTTTGCTGTCGTAGTTGCACAGTGCATTCTTGTTTTTGAGTTGGACGATCTGTCTATTGGAATTCAGGGATCTTGCAAAAGCTGTTGTAAGAGGTGCTTGTGAGACTGCTCTGGCTGAATCTGGATTCATTCCTGATGACTGCATGTGTGGAAAAGACGTTGCAGGTACAGGAGGAGGCTAAAGAGGCTGCAAGTGACTGTTCTTTAGATAAAGCTTTAGAGTACACTTCTTCTTGATCCAGCGTTGCTCAAAATTCTCTTGAAACGCTCTAATATTTTTCAGCTCCGTCTTCCTTCCTGTGCCCCCATCAGGTATTTAGACGCAGGCATCCGGTGCCTTGCTGCACCATCTCTTCTCCCGGCTGAGCTGAGCAGGGAAAGCTCTCCGAGCCTCTGCTGGTATGAGAGACACTGTAGGCCCTTGAAGATGTGGGCCCTGCGCTGCCCTTCCTGCCGTCAGTGCATGTCTCTGTTGCGCTGGGGAGTCCAGCACTGCACACGGCAGCGCAGATGGGGCCAGGCCAGTGCTGAGCAGAGGGTAAGGATGCCCTTGCTTGACCTGCTGACTACGCTGCTCCTCATGCATGAGGAGCTGCTGTTGGCCTTGCTAGGTGCAAGGGCACCTTGCTGGCTCCTGGTCAACCTGTGCAGCAGGAGCAGAGAAGGCCCTCCTTGTTGCGGGGCGTGCAGGGCAAGAGCATGAAGTCACCAGGCACCAGCAAGGGAAATGGGCAAAGAAAGACGACAAGCAATGGAGGCATGTGTCCAGCAGGCAGCGATGCAGGCATGCGGGGATCTCAGAGAGATGCTGCCGCAGATGCAGGAGCCTGCAGAGGTGTATCTCCAGCTGTTTCAAGCGGAAGGGGGAAAGCAGCGATGCGTGGAGAAGAGAGGAGAGGCGGTGCAGACGCTGGAGGTGGCGTGTGCCCTGCAGGGTATGCGTGGCACAGTGCGCTTCTCCAACAGCGCTGTACTTCTGGAGAGGCCAGCCTGGGCCCGCTGGCTGGCCAGAAGATGCTCAAGTTGCCTTGCTGCACGCCAAAGATGATGTCGACGAGCAGGGTGCTCCTGGAGGCGTTTGCCAGCTGGAGCTTGCAGGTGCAGGAGGAGGGCAGCACCACGAGCTGGCAGTGGTGGGAGGGAGGCAAAAGGCGCCAGGCTTTTTGCACGACTTGCTGGAACCAGCGTGCGGTTTTCTGCACGTTGAGGTAGGAGTGGGTGCAGAGGGTGCGTAGGAGGCAGGGGCCCTGCTTTGTGGCCAGCTGTGCCTGGGGCTGGTGCAGGAAGCACAGCACGTCGCCCAGCACCCGCTGCCTGGGGCACATGCACTGCAGCTCCACGCGGACGCGGCCGTGCTGCGGGGCGCCGGCCACCTCCAGGTGGAAGGCATGCCCAGGTGGTGGCCTCAGGGGCACCAGCAGCCTGTAGCTGTTGTTGTGCTGGCAAGGGCTCCAGCCTGCACAGGCCCTGCCCACGCGGATGCCTGGTGCCAGGCGTGGGAAGAATGACTGGCAGGTGAGCACTTGGCAGGCCGCGAGCAGCTCGCCCACCAGCTCCTCCACCACCTTCCAGGTGTTGGCCGAGTCCTGCGCCGGCCACTGGAGGTGCTGCTGCAGAAACCTGCCCGGATGCCCGCATTGCTCTGCGCGGTCCTCCTTCTCCTCCTCTTGCTTGCTGCGGGAGGTGCTCGGCTGGCTCCTGCTCTCCGACTGCCCGTGGCGCTTCCTGGCCAGCCAGCGGTGCCCCAAGAGCAGCACAAGGGCTCCCGCAGGCTGCCAGAGCCGCCACCAGGCGCAGGCAGCAAAGACCAGCTCCTCCTTGCTGACGTTGCTCTGCTGCTGCATGAGGTGCTCAACCTCTTGCTGCAGCCGAGCCATCTCGTGCCTCAGGTGCTGCACGCGCCGCTGCACCCGCTCCTGCGTGCCCAGATCCACCTGGTCACTGACCTGGAGCGGGTGCTGGACGATGCCCAGCACAGCCAGGACGAGAACAAGACACACAGCCATGGCCTGTAGGAGATGGGAGATGGGAGAGTGAGCGGGGCTGGCTGCGAGAGAGCAGGCAGCTTGGCAGCAGGAGCCGGCAGCACTTGTGCGAGCAGCTGCCAAGGCGGCCCCGTGGCCGGCCAAAATTTGATGATGGGGGCAGGATGGAGGGTGAAACGGAGGGTCCCAAGACTACACATCAGCAGGAGAAAGAGAGAGAAGAGCTCTAATCATTTATGGCCATGAACACTGATCAGACTTCAATAACTACAGGGGATACTGCATTTGTTCTGTAGGCGCCCATGTCAGTGGATCAACTGACTGCATCCCAGTTGAGTGGATCAGCTGGTGTACGTGTTTCTCCCTGAGTTCATCAAAAGAGCGTGACTGTCTCCCAGAGTTAGACCAACATGGGGGGAAGCGTATACGTGGCTCAGCCCAACGTAGAGTATAAAACGTGAACAACTCGCAGAGGAATTTTGACGAGAGCAACGGGCTTGAGCTGGCTTCAACCCACGTTGTCCTTCCCAGGGACTGGGGACACGCAGCGTCATGACGGTGAACATATTATAGAGACTGGTAATGGGAATCCCATTAGCATATTGCAATTGCTATATTTTGCTAAGTGTAGCTTACACTTGTATGGTGATTTCAGTAGCTTGCTTTATCACTCTGCTAAATCAAAAATCCCAGGTGGCATCAAATTTCTTCAACAAAATAAATTTTGATATTAAACATTACACTCTGCATGTGTGGAATATCTAGAAGAACTTGGCCAGAGGGTATCGGACTCTGACACTTGGATTGCTTTGCATGACTCCCGCTGTGCATAAGCCGTCAATTCAATAGGATACGTTCAACCTGAAATACGTTATTTTTTAAGTCGCATGTTCTCTTTCTACATCTTAGTTTGTGTGTTGCAGTTCTTAATCTCAAGCACTGCTGTCCACCCTGGAGCTAACTGCCTTGCTAAAAATGACATAAAACTTGGTGTGTGGTTTATTGCTCGGTTACTCTCCTCATATCTTATTTTAGCTCTATGAGCTAGCTAGTATTATGGAAATACTGTGTATTGGAAAAGATTTTGGACATAGCCGTAGTAGAAGAGGAAGAAAAAGCCAGAACTACAGTCTTCAGAGAGAACCCAAGGCTTGTTATTGCTTAAAGAACTTTGTAGCTCTTTCAGGACTTCAGAAGCACAAGGCCCAATGAAATCGTTTTTTTAATGAAACCTGGCCACAGATTGCTTTATATATTGGTCCAAACCTGCCCAAGCGTATGGACAGAAAGATTAAAGGAAACCTGGAAAACAAAGGAAACAGATAAAAGCATAGAGGAGAAAATCGGGCCAGTTTATACTGTCCTAGTGGCAGTATGTACTTTCTAGGCCTTTTGTTCTCTGGCTCCTTAAGCTGCAGCGCTACAGATTTCAGCCATGGCCTTGTTTGTGTGGTAGAGAGGCTTTCTGTCTACGGAAAATTGCAGTTGTGGTCTAATGTTTTGGGGAAAGACTGTTAGCCAGGTTTCTTCCAGCTGTTGGTGGGATCTCTGTGACGTTGTGCCTTCGGAGCTTTTTCTTCTGCTTTAAAGAAAATTAAGGGAAATGCTATATTCTTCCTAGACCTTTCTGTCAGAAGTCAGAGGAAAAATGCTTCCTCCCTTTCGTCCACTGTATATGACCACTAAAACAAAATGAACCAAGCGGTCTCTCTTCAGGTTTGTCAGCTGGCAGAAGAGCCCTGTAGTCAGCAGATGTACTTCTGGCGTAAGCCTGCAATCTCGGCACAAACTGCGATTCTAGAGAATAGAGTCATTGCCCATACTAACAGGAAAGGACAGAAACTCAACGTTGTAGAGTGTTACAAACGTGTGAAAATAGTACTACTATTGCCTCACCCAAGTTGCCTCATCTGACAAATCCAGGCTTATTCCAAATTAGTGATATCCGCAGACATTGTGTCCTAACCTGCCTCTCTTATGCTGTCTCTTGAAGAGTTACAGTGGTGACCTACCGGAGCGGAAAGCCTGCTTGAAACCTGAGGGCTGAAAAGATGATTAAATCTAAAATCTTGCTGTTAGGGAGAGAGGGCAGGGCACAAACATATGTTATGTACACTTATATTTCACCTTTTTCGTAAGTACAGTATGTATATAATTTTTATATGTAGCTTATAGAACATCTACTGCATGTTTAATGAATGGCACGTGTCCTATTAGGAAAACTTCATGTTTGTTTTGGAGTCACTGGCTATGACTGCATCAAAAAGACAAAAAACTACTGTGCTATTAGTTTGAAAGGACTTATCCACACATTCAGTGGCAAAGTTAAATTGCTCCCTTTAACTCACTGGACACAAGAGTATTGGTATCATAAAAGAATTACCAAGATTTCTGTGTTTGCCATCTTTGGGAAATGGAAGCCATATGTTAACGGAGGACAAATGTCCGTATCAAGAAAATTAGTGGCTGTGTAAAGCTTTGCAGGAGACCCTTTTCATCCTTAACGCACTATTTGGTGCTTCATCAAAAGATGGTATTTCAGAAGAAGTAGAACCTATTAATCTGGTCATGTAGGTTTTGTAAAAACAGATGCGGATATGTTTGTTTCCTGAAAGCTAATCTAACCTTTTTTCTAAAAAAACAACAAAAAAAGGGGGGGCATATTTCTAAATGTGTACCTTTATCTTGAAAGATTACATTTATTGCTTGGCAGTCCTTGTGACCAGCACTGCTTAACATTCAAAATATGTGTTACCAAATCAGTGACGTGCAGCTTTGTCATGTTGAAAAAGGTTACACATACGTGCTGAAAGAATGCAGATGCCCAGTTGACACAACTGTAGGAGATAACGAGTTGTCATTGCTTCAAAGCTCTGGAGTTTCCTATGTATTCTGTTAGTGTTTTGCTGTCGTAGTTGCACAGTGCATTCTTGTTTTTGAGTTGGACGATCTGTCTATTGGAATTCAGGGATCTTGCAAAAGCTGTTGTAAGAGGTGCTTGTGAGACTGCTCTGGCTGAATCTGGATTCATTCCTGATGACTGCATGTGTGGAAAAGACGTTGCAGGTACAGGAGGAGGCTAAAGAGGCTGCAAGTGACTGTTCTTTAGATAAAGCTTTAGAGTACACTTCTTCTTGATCCAGCGTTGCTCAAAATTCTCTTGAAACGCTCTAATATTTTTCAGCTCCGTCTTCCTTCCTGTGCCCCCATCAGGTATTTAGACGCAGGCATCCGGTGCCTTGCTGCACCATCTCTTCTCCCGGCTGAGCTGAGCAGGGAAAGCTCTCCGAGCCTCTGCTGGTATGAGAGACACTGTAGGCCCTTGAAGATGTGGGCCCTGCGCTGCCCTTCCTGCCGTCAGTGCATGTCTCTGTTGCGCTGGGGAGTCCAGCACTGCACACGGCAGCGCAGATGGGGCCAGGCCAGTGCTGAGCAGAGGGTAAGGATGCCCTTGCTTGACCTGCTGACTACGCTGCTCCTCATGCATGAGGAGCTGCTGTTGGCCTTGCTAGGTGCAAGGGCACCTTGCTGGCTCCTGGTCAACCTGTGCAGCAGGAGCAGAGAAGGCCCTCCTTGTTGCGGGGCGTGCAGGGCAAGAGCATGAAGTCACCAGGCACCAGCAAGGGAAATGGGCAAAGAAAGACGACAAGCAATGGAGGCATGTGTCCAGCAGGCAGCGATGCAGGCATGCGGGGATCTCAGAGAGATGCTGCCGCAGATGCAGGAGCCTGCAGAGGTGTATCTCCAGCTGTTTCAAGCGGAAGGGGGAAAGCAGCGATGCGTGGAGAAGAGAGGAGAGGCGGTGCAGACGCTGGAGGTGGCGTGTGCCCTGCAGGGTATGCGTGGCACAGTGCACTTCTTCAACAGCGCTGTACTTCTGGAGAGGCCAGCCTGGGCCCGCTGGCTGGCCAGAAGATGCTCAAGTTGCCTTGCTGCACGCCAAAGATGATGTCGACGAGCAGGGTGCTCCTGGAGGCGTTTGCCAGCTGGAGCTTGCAGGTGCAGGAGGAGGGCAGCACCACGAGCTGGCAGTGGTGGGAGGGAGGCAAAAGGCGCCAGGCTTTTTGCACGACTTGCTGGAACCAGCGTGCGGTTTTCTGCACGTTGAGGTAGGAGTGGGTGCAGAGGGTGCGTAGGAGGCAGGGGCCCTGCTTTGTGGCCAGCTGTGCCTGGGGCTGGTGCAGGAAGCACAGCACGTCGCCCAGCACCCGCTGCCTGGGGCACATGCACTGCAGCTCCACGCGGACGCGGCCGTGCTGCGGGGCGCCGGCCACCTCCAGGTGGAAGGCATGCCCAGGTGGTGGCCTCAGGGGCACCAGCAGGCTGTAGCTGTTGTTGTGCTGGCAAGGGCTCCAGCCTGCACAGGCCCTGCCCACGCGGATGCCTGGTGCCAGGCGTGGGAAGAATGACTGGCAGGTGAGCACTTGGCAGGCCGCGAGCAGCTCGCCCACCAGCTCCTCCACCACCTTCCAGGTGTTGGCCGAGTCCTGCGCCGGCCACTGGAGGTGCTGCTGCAGAAACCTGCCCGGATGCCCGCATTGCTCTGCGCGGTCCTCCTTCTCCTCCTCTTGCTTGCTGCGGGAGGTGCTCGGCTGGCTCCTGCTCTCCGACTGCCCGTGGCGCTTCCTGGCCAGCCAGCGGTGCCCCAAGAGCAGCACAAGGGCTCCCGCAGGCTGCCAGAGCCGCCACCAGGCGCAGGCAGCAAAGACCAGCTCCTCCTTGCTGACGTTGCTCTGCTGCTGCATGAGGTGCTCAACCTCTTGCTGCAGCCGAGCCATCTCGTGCCTCAGGTGCTGCACGCGCCGCTGCACCCGCTCCTGCGTGCCCAGATCCACCTGGTCACTGACCTGGAGCGGGTGCTGGACGATGCCCAGCACAGCCAGGACGAGAACAAGACACACAGCCATGGCCTGTAGGAGATGGGAGAGCAGCGAGTGAGCGGGGCTGGCTGCGAGAGAGCAGGCAGCTTGGCAGCAGGAGCCGGCAGCACTTGTGCGAGCAGCTGCCAAGGCGGCCCCGTGGCCGGCCCAAGGCGCTGCTGTGCACAGCTCGGCCCTTGCAGCCGGGCGGGTGGGCGTGCGAGGAAGCCACGGGGCTGGCGCTTGTGGCTCGGCCCTCGTGCAGCCCAGCCTCGCCCCCCGCGCCACTCACCTTGCCGAGGCTGCTGCAGCCGGTGCTGTCCCAGGCTGCACTGCCGTGGGGGCGGCCGCGCTGCGGGACCAGCGCCTGCGGGCGCCGCGGTGACAGCCCCCTGCCTTTGTGACTCGTGCTCTGTGCTGTGGCGGGGGCGCTGGCAGCCCCTGTGCAGGGCCAGCGGCCAGCCCTGGCCGTCGTCGCCAGCCCTGTGGCGCTGCCGCACACCTGCCCTGGGCAGCCGCAGCCGCAGCCCCGGCCCCGGCCCCACACGGCACCACAGGGCCCCACAAGGCGCCCCAAGCCCGCGCAGCAGCAGCGCACAGTGCCCTGGGCTGCCCTTGCCAAGGCGGCAGAAGCAGCCCGGAGCCCTCAGCCCTGGCAAGAGAAAAACAGGAGCTGCCCAAGTGTCACCAGAATCGGGAATAAAACTCCCTAACACCAGTGTAGCATTAAGAAGCAGGCGTTCTCTTTATTACGGCGCCGGATGCACGGGGAATCGCTCCGCCCAGTGTGCATGCCGCATGTCGCATCATCCAAAGTTTATATTGCTCTGTCACATACATATGCATTAGATTTCCTGGAATGAGTATACATATTCATTCTATTTCCTGGAACCAATTATCATATTTTCATAGCCATTACGCATGCGGTGTGAGTCTCCGGGGGGCTTCTGTGGGAGGCTCTGGTGGTCCCTGGGGGTCTCTGGTGGTCCCAGTGGTTGCTGAAGAGGTGCCTTTTCCATGAATTCCAAGCTCCTTTTCCATATATGGTCTCAGCTTGGCTCCTTTCTTTGTTTGAGAAAGCTGCCTCGTTGCTACTCTTGGTTTCAAGGGGTTTCTGCTGGTTTTTCTGTACTCCTTTGGGATGTATGAGTTACAGTTGCGAGAATTGTATCCTTGGGTGTGTTCTTTCCGAGGCTCCTGGTAACAGTTCCCCTGTTCCGCCCCTTTCAGACTCCTTCTTGTCTGAGGCCCCTGGTGACAGTTCCCCCCTTTGAGACTTCCAGAGTGGGAGCGAGCTCTTTGGGAGTCTCACCTAGACTGCATAATTCTGATAATACTTTTGACTTTCAGGTACACGCAATGGGGTACAACAGAATGTCATTAAAGGTAAACATTGGATCATAATACAGCCCAATATGCATACCACAACTCTGGCTATGATTATTACAAACAATTCTTTTAACCGGGTTAGGTTTGGTAGCCATGAAGTTAACCGATTCCGCCAGGAGGAAGAGGACTCCTTTTGTTTTTCCCACTGCTCTACTGCTTTTCTTTCAGCTGAGTTTATCCCTTTCTGTTGGGGCTCAAATCCATCATTTATGTATGTACGGCATTCTCGTCCTAGGAGAGCACATGTTCCTCCCTGACTAGCTAACAGATAATCTAGGGCCATACGATTTTGTAGAGTCACCACCCTGTCTTGAGCCATTTCATAAGATGTACTTATTTTCTGATTTTAAAAAAAGCAAAAAAACTCGACAAATAACTCAGCAACACCGCCGGGTTCCGGGTTTCCGATTATTTTCTGCATTCTTATTTGAAGAGGATTTTTATCCGATGGAATGACTTTCCACTGAGGTTCTTTTGGCAGTGATGCTGGCTTAACTCGAGTGTAATGAACCCAAGGTTCGATTCCTTCCGCCTTGAGTGCGGTGTAAGTTGTCAGGAGTACCTGAAAGGGTCCCTTCCACCTCTCCTGTAAAGGTTCGGAGTTCCACGTTTTTATGTACACAAAATCTCCGGGCTGACACTGATGGACAGGAGTGTCCAGCGTGAGTGGTCCTGTCAAAACAATAGGCCGTCGGAGAGCCGCAAGGGCTTTCCCTAAAGAAATCAGATATACCTTTAAATCTGTTTCTCCTTTTACACGGATCTCCCCTGGAATCAGCGGCGCTTGGTATGGTTTCCCATATAATACCTCATAAGGACTAATCTTACTCCTAGAGCTTGGCTGTCTTCTGATTCTCAAAAGAGCCAGTGGAAGGGCCTGTGGCCATCTTACAGAAGTTTCTTGACATATTTTACTAGTCTGCTGCTTTAAAGTTTGATTCATTCTTTCTACCTTCCCACTCGACTGAGGCCTCCATGGGGTATGTAAATCCCACTCGATACCAAGAATTTTACTTAGCTGTTGGACTATATCTGCCACAAAATGCGGGCCCCGATCAGAGGACATTCCTATCGGAACCCCGAATCTTGGTATTATTTCTTTGAGCAATAGTTTAGTCACTTGCCTAGCTTTGTTGGTGCGACAGGGAGAAGCTTCCGGCCATGCCGAGAAGGTGTCAGCCAATACCAGGAGATATCTATAAGCGTTTTGCCTTGGTAATTCAGAAAAATCCATTTGCCAGTAATCTCCGGGGGAGCTTCCTTGCTTAGAGGGCTCCGGGCTGCTTCTGCCACCTTGGCAAGGGCAGCCCAGGGCACTGTGCGCTGCTGCTGCGCGGGCTTGGGGCGCCTTGTGGGGCCCTGTGGTGCCGTGTGGGGCCGGGGCCGGGGCTGCGGCTGCGGCTGCCCAGGGCAGGTGTGCGGCAGCGCCACAGGGCTGGGTACGACGGCCAGGGCTGGCCGCTGGCCCTGCACAGGGGCTGCCAGCGCCCCCGCCACAGCACAGAGCACGAGTCACAAAGGCAGGGGGCTGTCACCGCGGCGCCCGCAGGCGCTGGTCCCGCAGCGCGGCCGCCCCCACGGCAGTGCAGCCTGGGACAGCACCGGCTGCAGCAGCCTCGGCAAGGTGAGTGGCGCGGGGGCGAGGCTGGGCTGCACGAGGGCCGGGCCACCAGCGCCAGCCCCGCGCCTTCCTCGCACGCCCGCCCGCCCGCCCGCAAGGGCCGAGCTGTGCACAGCAGCGCCTTGGGCCGGCCACGGGGCCGCCTTGGCAGCTGCTCGCACAAGTGCTGCCGGCTCCTGCTGCCAAGCTGCCTGCTCTCTCGCAGCCAGCCCCGCTCACTCGCTGCTCTCCCATCTCCTACAGGCCATGGCTGTGTGTCTTGTTCTCGTCCTGGCTGTGCTGGGCATCGTCCAGCACCCGCTCAAGGTCAGTGACCAGGTGGATCTGGGCACGCAGGAGCGGGTGCAGCGGCGCGTGCAGCACCTGAGGCACGAGATGGCTCGGCTGCAGCAAGAGGTTGAGCACCTCATGCAGCAGCAGAGCAACGTCAGCAAGGAGGAGCTGGTCTTTGCTGCCTGCGCCTGGTGGCGGCTCTGGCAGCCTGCGGGAGCCCTTGTGCTGCTCTTGGGGCACCGCTGGCTGGCCAGGAAGCGCCACGGGCAGTCGGAGAGCAGGAGCCAGCCGAGCACCTCCCGCAGCAAGCAAGAGGAGGAGAAGGAGGACCGCGCAGAGCAATGCGGGCATCCGGGCAGGTTTCTGCAGCAGCACCTCCAGTGGCCGGCGCAGGACTCGGCCAACACCTGGAAGGTGGTGGAGGAGCTGGTGGGCGAGCTGCTCGCGGCCTGCCAAGTGCTCACCTGCCAGTCATTCTTCCCACGCCTGGCACCAGGCATCCGCGTGGGCAGGGCCTGTGCAGGCTGGAGCCCTTGCCAGCACAACAACAGCTACAGCCTGCTGGTGCCCCTGAGGCCACCACCCGGGCATGCCTTCCACCTGGAGGTGGCCGGCGCCCCGCAGCACGGCCGCGTCCGCGTGGAGCTGCAGTGCATGTGCCCCAGGCAGCGGGTGCTGGGCGACGTGCTGTGCTTCCTGCACCAGCCCCAGGCACAGCTGGCCACAAAGCAGGGCCCCTGCCTCCTACGCACCCTCTGCACCCACTCCTACCTCAACGTGCAGAAAACCGCACGCTGGTTCCAGCAAGTCGTGCAAAAAGCCTGGCGCCTTTTGCCTCCCTCCCACCACTGCCAGCTCGTGGTGCTGCCCTCCTCCTGCACCTGCAAGCTCCAGCTGGCAAACGCCTCCAGGAGCACCCTGCTCGTCGACATCATCTTTGGCGTGCAGCAAGGCAACTTGAGCATCTTCTGGCCAGCCAGCGGGCCCAGGCTGGCCTCTCCAGAAGTACAGCGCTGTTGGAGAAGCGCACTGTGCCACGCATGCCCTGCAGGGCACATGCCACCTCCAGCGTCTGCGCCGCCTCACCTCTCTCCTCCACACATCGCTGCTTTCCCCCTTCTGCTTGAAACAGCTGGAGATACACCTCTGCAGGCTCCTGCCTCTGCGGCAGCACCTCTCTGAGATCCCCGCATGCCTGCATCGCTGCCTGCTGGACACATGCCTCCATGGCTTCCACTCAGGCAACAGGAGGGTGCCTGTGGCGGTCGCCGAGGTGCTGGCTCTGCGACGCCGGGCACCTGCAGGGACCCCTCAGCAGCCTCTTGCACTAAGCATGCTGAAAGAGGTCTTCCTGCCCAGAGATGCAGTGGCAGGCTTCACGCCGCCAGCCACCGAGCATCCAGAGCCCTGCAGCCAGAAACTCCCTTGCCCAGGGCAGCAGCACTGCTGCCACTAGCCCAATAAAGGAGCTTTTTGCAACAAACGCCCTGTGCCCAGAGTCCTTCTGCAGCTGCTCTGCTAGCAGCCTTCAGCTGCCGACGGGGCAGAGCTCCTGCTTAGCAGGGCAGCCCGCAACCCATTGCCAGGGCTGCACTTGCCAGCAAAACCTTACTGAAGCTGCTCAGTAACAGCATGCTTCTTGCTGATGCTTGCCTCTTCCACGTTGGCGCTCATCATGAGGCCGTATGCAAAACCCGCTGGCTTTAAGACGCGCACCCTAGCTGCGCTGCCAGGACGCAATAGCAGGCAGCTGATGCCCTCCCGCCGGCACGCATGGCTACAGGGCTTGGTGACTCCTCCTCCTGGCGCTTCAGCTTGCTGCGCCTTGAGAGCTCCCTGCTCTCTTTTTAGGACTTACCTCTGCGTGCAGTCTAAACCTTGTCTGAATCCAGTCCTGGTCCCACTGAAGTTAAGGGGAGTTTTGTAACCAGTTTGACTAAGCCTTTGGATTTTATGCTACTGAGCACCTTCTCTTCTTAAGAAGGGAAGAGCTGTATTTTTTTTAAATGAAAACAGCTATTTTCACTTTCAGAAATGTATTGAAATGGTTGAAACGCATTGAATGATTTTCAAGAGGAAAATGTTCTTGATCTCCTTTAGAGATTTACCTTATTAGTGCTTTTTTGGGAATAACAAACTGTAACTGCTGGCTGGACAGGCTGGCTATTAGAGCCTTTTAGGCGAGAGGCTGAAATGGTGTTTTTCTGCTAAGAAAATATGACCAGAAGAAAAATTCTTAACTGTTTATTTTCTGTGCATCATTCTGTAAGACTTAAACATGCAAAATGATGTAAATTATTGTAGTCTTGTAGTCTAAGTTGTCAGTGTGACCAACTGTACATCCCGAAGTTCCAGTGTGTTACAAACAAAAGCAGGGACTGTGTTATCCTTCCGAAACATGGAGGCTTGTAAAGCTAATAAAGGATTTTTAAATGAGAAGCTGAAATTGCAACAATCCTGAATGATATTCAGGATCCTACACAAAGTGTGCTTTTATTACTCCCTAAAAAGGTCAGCTTTTTATGTGAAACGCGTTTGCCTTCAGCAACTCTGAGTTCTAACACTGAGTATTCCAGATGTGCAGGACTATGTCCTGTCATGCACGATTTCTGCACAGGGAAATGAGGATTGTCTCTTTAAAGCAGAGAGTATAACATGGTCCACATATTCCAGAAGCCCAGGGGCACAGGAAGCTGACGTCTACACGATGTTGCACTGGACCACACGTGTCCCTTGCACCCATATAATTCCTCATCAGCTTATACGAATCTGCAAAACATCTGCACCTTTCACCGCCGTACCCCCACGTTTCAGCTACCTAAAGTGGCAGAGGTATTGCAGAGATGTGTTCCCCCACTTCCCTTAACCGAGAGCTTTGCTCTCTTTCTTTGTAAGATATTTCTGTGCTTCTCCAGGAGCTGAACTAACAGCCCGGTGATTGATAGCAGCTAGTTATGATGTAACTCAGTTCGTGTGCAGTGCCACTTTGAGTGGTTAAAATACTGCCTTTTAAATACAGCGTAATCACTAATTCATCAAGGCCAACGCTCAGTTTTTCTGAGCAGCTTGTGAAGACACAAACTGCTTTTATAAATAATTCAGACAGTTTGTTATTAGGTGCTTTTACCAGCTGTTTATATGTAAAAGTATGCACTTTTACAGACAGCTGCTAACACGGAGCAAAATGAATCTCTAATCAGGATGGTCTGTACATGCCCCCTTCTATAGGGATAGAGGGTTCTTTCTTTCTTTCTTTCTTTCTTTCTTTCTTTCTTTCTTTCTTTCTTTTCTTTTTTAAGAAAAGCCCCAAGAACTGGGCAAGGGATGAGAAGAGAAAAAAATAAAGATGTTATTAGCAAGTTATCCGTAGCAGAGCCGTTCTGACAGGGCACTGCGAATGAACTCCCCCAGGATCACCCACTGCACCCACGTGGGGAAGTCACAGCGAGTCCGTCGTAACTAACATCACTCTCGCACGCTGCTGCCTTGTTCCAACAGAATTCATAACAATTTCTTACTTACTAAAACCTCCTCCAAGGCCTTTTGACAGGAAAGTTGGGGGTGGGGGGGGGAGAGCAGGGGGGAAGGACAGGAAATAAGCCAGAAGAGAAAAAAAAAAAATCCCTGCATCACTTTTTTCAGTCCTTTTGCAACTTTTTGCTTTGACAGCCTCATCCCAGCTTCGCTTGCACCACCGCTGGGAGCCCTGGCAGACATGCCCTTCTTGCTAGGGCGCTGCAGCCCTCCTTCCCAAATGCGTCCTAACACCAGCTCCAGCCAAGCACCAACTTGGGCTGCCGGTCGTGGCAAACGACCCCTCCTCATGGTTTCCTGGCACCGAGACTCCTCACCAACTTAACCTACAGGACCAAAGCTGACATGAAATGTAGGCTGGCCTGTTGTCATCATCTTTTAGTTTTAAAGAAAAAAAAAGAAAAAAAAAGAAAAAAAAAGTCAAGCCTTCACTTTGCCACAGGGAAATAAGAATTAAGTTGAGCCACAAATCAAGTGTATTTAGGCCCAGCGATTTACCCAATGGGCTAACACCCTCTGCACTGGACAGCAAATCTGAGAATTATATTTGCGGCACCCTTGAATGGTGAAAACAACCACCCCTTTGCCCCCACATCTGCTCGTTCAGGCAGGTTTCTGTGCAAGCACAAGAGGCAGCATCAGTGTGGTCTTCAGACCTCTTGGTTTCCTTGCTCTGTGCAGCCCAGCAGCAGAGCCACCCTCTGGCCATGAGGCTTTCAAAAGCCCAGCCAAGGCACAGCCAAGGGAAGGACAGAGCTTCCCCGCTGCCACCCCTCTGGGAAGGGAAGAGCTGAGCAGCACGGGGCACATCCACAGCAGGCGAGGCTGCAAGCGAGCTAACCAGCTTACAGACGTAAGCGATGAAGTCGCTCAACCTGGCTTGGTTTTCTTCAGCCTGTGCAAAACAGCTCGTCTTTGGCTCACTCACAGCGCAGGGTTGAACTCCACGCTCATTTCATGCTTCCTGTATCTCTGTGGTCTTAGCCCAGTCCTGGTGATCACCTTAGAGCACAGCTGGTCATCTCTAGGAGCAAATCTTCGCTACTGTCCTTGGTTCACTTCCATGCAAGCAGGTGCTGTTCTTGCAGCAGCAATACCATTGGCAAGACAGTCTCAAAAAGCCCAATTCTGCTGCCAAGCTGCAATTTGTTTAATGTGAGCTAGTTAGACTGAGGTGACCTGGGTTTAGAGGTCTCTGTAGAGGGAAGAATCAAGGCTGGTATTTAAATATATGGAGTTTAAACTTTGGACCTTAACTCGGTAGAACTGATGTAATTGCACTGAACTGTGTAGAGCAAACTGGTTTACTTCGGAAAAACCCAGTCCGACACACGCTAGAAGTCCTGTGCCTTAATGGAGTGCCATGTAAAGTCATGTGAATTTAGGTGGTCAGCGGAAGAGCTCTACCTTTGAACCTCATACAGGTTACCAGGCAAGCACCTGGTGTAAAAGTCAGATCACTGAGAGTCTTTCACACCCTTAAGTGAAGGCTGAAGGCCACACTCACCCCAGTTCCCCGGATCCTCTGCGTTCCTGGGATGACACAGAGTTTAAAAGATTGCAAAGGATCTGGAAAAAGTCGAAAATAGAAAGAGATGAGAAAGGTTTGTGCCTGAACAAGTAGGTCTTTTCTTCTGTACTGGTTGAAAAGATGCCACACATGCACCTTGCAGAGAGGGGAAATTACTGTCCATGCCCATTATAGCCATTGCTATAACCTCTAAGGGCATGCACACCAGAGTCTGGTCACTCCAGCAAGCAATGCTAGCTGCCTGCTCAGGCATACAGACACACAGGGTCCCATGGGCAGGGACACGTCAACACATTTAAGACATGCAGGCAAAGTCCTAGGCAAGTCTCCTGAGACGATCTGCTGTGTGTTACTGTCTGCTACAGCAACTTGCTGCACATGCATGCCCCTTGAGATCGACTTTTCATTTCAGTGAAGAAGACTTCATGTTAACTCACTAATCTTATATGTACATTTACTGCTTTGCATTGCAGTAGGCACAGCTGTAACTCTGGCACTGGCCCAGGTCCTGTTTGTGAGAAGTCGCCAGGCTCCAAGAAAGTTGGAGCTCTTTTCATGCGCAGTAGCTGACAGTGATCTGGGCTACATCTTTCTGTGCTAACTGTTCCCAAATCTCACTAGGAAGAGTGAGAGGATCCAGGAGAAGCACCTGGGCCCCAACCTCACCAGGACCTATTGGTATAGTTGCCTATTGGAATAGTGCTCTGAGTTTGAGAGTCCACAAAGGTAACAGTGCACAAGAAAGTAGCATTTGCATGGAGTTTGGGACAATGCCAGGTAGTGTCTGAGGAGCCTTCAGCCCAGGCTCAGCACGGGGGCCATCTGACCGTCTCAAAGCAGAAGTTCCCATTTCGGGTACAAGATTCAGTTTTTAAAGACAGCTCCAGACCTTTTTTTCTCCCTCTGGTCTGCTCTCCTAAGACTTGAGGGAAGAGGATGAGTTAGTGATGGCAGTAGCATATTGCATGATTTTGTCAGCAGCTGAAAACTTCTCCAAGCACAGAAAGATAATCTCCATTTAATATCTCCATGGTGCAGAGGGAACGGTGAACAGCATGTTTGCTTCTTGTGCCTGCGTGATGAAATGACTCTTCCCAGAATCTGAGAGCGTGGCTACTTCAGTCACACAGCAGGGAATATTTTCATCTAAGCCTGATGGCTGTAGTTTTCAAGGGGACATAAGTACCCCAAATCCATTCAATTTCACTGCACATCCTGAACCAAGGATTAGCACAGAGTTTTACTTGTTTGTCATAAGCATGGAGAGAGAGAGAGAGAGATAATGTCTCCCCAACTCTAGTATGCATTTAAAGTAGTTCTAAACAATTTGCACAGCTCCTAACATGGTTGCCAGAGGATGCTCACTACACAGAGACCCTGTATAATCCAGTTAAGGAAGAGAGGAAAGAGTAATATCCATGGGAATAAAATAGGTAGAACGGAGGTTGTTGCTGGTTTGGAGTACACTCCTGAGCAAATCTGGCTTGCAGAAAAAGTGCTGCTTACCAAGTAATTTCTGCATTGAGGAAAGCAGCAAATGACAAGTCAGAGGTGAGAATCAGATGATGTGTCTGGAAATAACATTGTCTTCCCGCTCAGGGCTCATGACTAAGCCAGTAGTTTGCAATGGAAAGATAACCTGTAGTCAGCTGGATGACTTGCTATGAGTTGTGGTGCACCGAGCACTGAAATGGATGTCTGCAGTCCTTTTCACCTTCCAGAAAGTTGAGTGAGGACAGGTCAGTTACCAGTCCTCATTTCTCTCCTTAGTGCAGGCTGGATTTGGACAAAGGATTTAGAGGAAAGGACAGATTTTAAGGAGAGCTCGTTTCCCTTTGAGGATGGTGAGGAGCTCACCCTTCCCACCTCGTTCCCTGAGAGAGGTGTCAAGCCTTCCTTTCCATGCCACTGTCCAGGACAAGAGGGACCTCTGCCCACTCCCTTTGGCTGAATTCGCCATGGGAATTATGGGAATTATTAATAGCCGGTTCTTTGGAGGCTAACACAGCGACAGCTGGAAAGTCTGCTGCTGTTCAAATAACAGCCTAAAGCCACAGTTCGCAGGTGGGATTGACAAGACTGCACACCATCTTCCCTAAAGTTCAGCTGAGACTATGTGGGAAAGAGTCACTGGTCGCTTTGATCCCCACCATATCAAGAGAGAAAATAAAGCGGTAGATTGCAAAGCACAGCTGGGGTGAGAGAGGATCGCATCTATATAGAAACCTAGACTTGTAGAATAATTCAGCTGGAAGGGATCTCCAGAGGTCACCTGGTCCAAACCCCCTGCTCACAGCAGGGACAACTCAGTTCGGTTGCTCCTTGTGCAGTGAGATGAGAAGATCTCCAAGGATGGAGATGCTACAGCCTTGCTGAACCCTTCTCTCGGGAGGTGAGCACCCTCCTGAGAAAAAAATTCTCCATTGGTCCCCTGGCAATGCCCCGTGTTGTGACTTGTGTCTGTTTGGTGCTGTGCCTGTGCACCTCCTGGAGGAGTCTGGCTCCATCATCTCAGTGCCCTCTCACACGGGAGCTGGAGAGAGCTAGGGGAGCTCCCCTTCACCTTCTCGTTCCCAGGCTAAAACCAAAAGCGTTTCTGTCTGCCTCTCCTTGGACATGCCGTGCTCCAGGCCCCTCCTCGTCTCCATGGCCTCAGCTAGACTCACTCCACGAGACAGTGTCTGCCTCCTGCTGCCCTGAGGAGCCCCAGTGGGACACATGACTCCAGAAGTGGGGGGGCTCAGTGGGGCTGAATATAGGTTGTCCGTAAAGGAGGTTGCTGCTTAGTGTTTTCTTCTCCTCTGAGACAGGAGGTTTGGGGTGTGGCGGGAAGCAGCCTAATGTAGGGGTTCATATTGAGTTTCAGAAAATTCATTCCATAATTCTTAGCCATCTTGTGCCCTTTTCGGAGAAGAAATTCCTCATCTTGAGCCTGCAGGGTGGTGAAACATGGCATGTGAGATGACGGATTATTTCTCCCTGAATATCGTGCCACTTTAGAAAAGTCATCAGCACACTCAAATCTAGCCTGAGGAGGAGCGGCTGGAACAATAGGAAGAGGAAATAAAGAATGAAAGAAATAGTTGTTAGGTGGTTTGCAGTTGTCCGAGTTTCAAGTTGAGAGCTTCAGAGCTGGCAAACAGGCAGCAACTTTGAATTAGACCCGTTCTTGTACAGGCATCACATACCATCGACAAAAGGGCCTAGGAATTTCAGGAAGTCAGAGACTCCTAGGCAACCCTGAAGGTGCTCCTCCAGGCGGGACAGAAGGAGTCCACATGCACGTGCACAGCCCAGACACACATGCTAGGAGCCAAATCACTGCACAGCTGTCACGGCTATCCATGTATTCCTAGGGCTCAGTTCCACTGTAGCCAGATAGAAAGCTAATTAAAAAAACCCTCTCCAAGGTCAAAATGTATCTATGAATTCTCAGAGAAACAAAAGCCTGGTTTGCCCTTGGATCCCGGAAAGCACATCTTGTAAACAAAGGAAGGGGCTTGCCAAATCACACAGCTAAAGCCGTCTCTCACTGCTGCAGATTCACTCCACTGCAGCAGATTTGGGGTTGAAGGAGCCACAGGATATCCAGGAAATTTTCAGTAGTCCACCCTAGCTAAGGCTAGGACTAGAAAGCATTATTCATGGTGCTTTCATGATTACTTATTGAAAACTTCAAAGTCCTCACAAACAACTGCAAAGCAGACCCTTGCCCTCCTCCCCAGTCCAGGCTCCTTCCGAGCTTTCCCATGGGCTTGATATTGGTGCTTGGGCTCATCCCTATGGGTTAAGTTGCCATGCAGTCGCTCTTCCCTGTTTCAGTTGGCAACACTTTCCCACCAAGCAGCTGTACGAGGTTTAGCCCAAGGGGGCTCTCACCCCCAGTGGGACCTTCCAGCTGATACCACAACACAAAGTTAAAGTATCTCACACATGCTAATTAATGGCAACTCCAGTCTAAAGAACTTGGTCAACGTATGCAAGGTACCCGGAATATCTGTGTCGATGGGAATTACAGCTAGGTTCTTCCAGCAGGCTTTCAAAGCTCAGGATTTATATTTCTGCACCAAATGAGGTTTTCTCCCTTTCTATCCTTCAACTCTGCCTTCAGCCGGTCGCTTCAAGGCAAAAGACATGCCTTTCTAAGGAAGCCAAGCAGCTACCCTGCAGCATACCCTCTGCAGCAGCGTTTTGTTCAAGGGCCAAGCTGACTGCCAGCCAGTAATGACACCAGCCTTTCGGGGACAGGAGGGCATGCAAGAGAGCAGGCCAGACAGCATGGGGCCATTTTTCACTTTTCAGGCTCATTCGGATCTCTTACAGCAGCAAATGTCTCACACGTGCAGACATCTGCTCCTGAATCACAAGATGACAGTTTTACTCCACCTGGACACTTGGGACACCAATTTTGTTTTGTTTGCACTGGCATAATTTCAGACCGTTATACTGGAGTTACCAAAGGTTTGATCCCAAGAGGCTAAAGTCAAGTCCAAATCAAGTTCTCCCATTGCCTGAAAGTGCCTTATTTTCACTGTGCTTCATTGCTCCTCTTGGTGAGGATCAGAGTCAGTCAGTCAATACAGGTTTGCCTGGCAGAGTACAGCAAGGAAAGCCATATGTTTCATACCCCCGCAGATTCCAGCAAAACCAGGACTCCAGGCTTGTACCTGAAGAAGAGGTAGTTGCTTCTGGCATCCTGAAAACAGGGGCAGATCAAAACTAACAAACACTCAGGCGTTATTAAGACCCCGTGACATTCAGAAACTGGGGGAAAAACAGCCCTTACTTCATGATACAGCTAATATTCAGCCACTAGATATGCACATAAGCTAATCTGCGCTGAATCAGCCAAAACAAAGCACTTCTCACAATTGTGAGTGCCCTGCGTCAGGTATCTGCAGACACTTGTTTGACTGGCCACAAGTCTAATTTGCTCCGAGCCAGCGATTTCACTCATCAAGACCATCTGAAAAGCAGCTTCCATTTTCAGAGTGAAATAAATTCAGACTCCCTGCTGGGAATTTTCATGCCTGTATTTAGACTTCCCCTTGTCATTGAAGACCTAGACTACTACAGCCGCAGACTTCTTAGAGAAGTCCCTTGATTGCAGTCACTTGTGCTGCCCAAAACCTCCGGATTGGCACCAGCCAGCCAGCAGCACAGCACCTGCCACGCAGGCCAACAGCGCGTTAAGCCGGGCTCGGGAGAAGCTCAGCAGCGCTCCTTAAAACAGGGCTGAATGTGGTCCAGGGGAGTTTTAGGTAAGTTTTGCGCCCTGAGCAGGAAACCATTTCAGGTCTTGGGAAGGCGTCTATTCACATCTCCCAGCCCTCTCACCTTGCCCACGGGCAACAGCTGGGGCTCAGGTGACGCCGAAGAGGGCGGAAGGTGCCACCGACAAATGAAGAACATTTCATTCTGAGTACTGTTGCTGCTGAGGATGGCTGTGCAGAACAACTTGCAGGTGGACAAGGCTGCCCTTCCAGAGACAAAAATGCATCCTTCAGGAAGCAGCCAACTCCAGGACAACCACCGCTGCAGCTGACTGTCATGAAGAGGAGGGGGAAAGATCACTGCAACACCTTTGGACACACTGGCTGGTTGGTTTCTGCGACACGGCCGTTTGGAGCATTTTCACTCTGACCTGTCATCTGCATCGCCCCGAGCTGTTCAACGCTATCACATCTGCCTCAGGAACATCACGTTGAGGCAAGGGTTTTGAGGCAAGGTCCCTCACCTGCGACTTGTGAAAAAAGGAATGGTTTTTTCTGCCTAGTAAAGGCAAGTCTGTGACGAAAGTATATTACCTAGGAGAACTGCGTTTGATTTTATGGTCTGTGCCATTTCATTTACTGCTCCTCCCCGCAAAATCCCAGCATAGCTGGCAAGGGTTGCTGTGACGTGTCTCAGCTAGGTGAGTCCCCCTCCGCTCCTCTGCTCCTCCATCTGCTGCTCCCATGCTGCTCTACATCTAGTACTGTAGCACTTACACTCGTATTGTATGGAGCTAATGAAAAAAAGCAGTACACTAACAATACAGGTTTTTTCCCTTTCCGATTCTGTTCCAGAGCAATGAAGCAGTTTAGATAACTACTCTACATTGGAGAGGTATGCCAATGTTAGTAATAGCCTAACACACATCTCTTCACCTCACACACATATCCTTGTCTTTAAAACATCTGCACCAAGCCAGCAGGAACCACTGAAAAAATAATCCGTTCTTTCACTATGTAATGGCCTACATTCTCTTTTTAGCACGTTGTCATGTGCCTCAAGTCTCTGAGTTGAAACCTTTTGTCACATACCCTTTAATACCCATTTCTACTAGGAGTCCTTTAACTGGTATAATCAAACAGAAATGGCCAATATCAGGAAGATTAGATACAATTTGCCTAGGAAAATATGGCATTTCTTAGATTTCTCTGGGTACCTAATGAGTTTTGAGCGTAAGACGCAGAAACAATCTGCACAGTGAGAACCAAAGATTAGAATCGAAGATTATGCAGAAGGGAAGTAGATTAAAAAGAGGTTTTAAATGGGAGAAGTATTCAAATACACAAACACACAAACATGCACCACACACACGGAGGCCTGAGGCAGCTGTTGCCGTGCCCTTGGTTCCCGTGCGAGTACTCTTCACCTAGTGTGATGGCATACGTTTTAAAGCCAAGGACGCTGAAAGAAATAATGCATTTGCAGCCCCAGACAAAAGCAACAACCCTGCACGTAAGAACAAAAGCAGATGGGACACATCTGTGTCTTTGGGGATTAAGTGACATATGGCAGTGAGATGCTTTACGTTCTCCAAAATCTGCAAAATACACAAACTAAGGTGAATGCTTTCTTATAGCTACCAAAGCAGTAAAGCACGCCACGTTTCGGTAAGAGATACTGCAATTTCAATTATTTATGCTGATGAAGTTGCCTGTGAAATAACCTGCATTTTCAGTGATATTACCCCTGTTACTTCCCCCCATAATTGATTATTGCATATGCTGTTTATCTCTCTGTGACCATTCCACATGCATTCCCGAAGAAATAACTAAAATCCCTGTAAGAGTTCAGTGATAAGCTAAGCAGAGGTAAATAATAGAGGGTTAGTTACCTCATAAAAGTCTGCAGGTTTTTAGGAAAATATATGAGGTTCTAGGAGTTAGACAGCTCTGATGATACCCAAAGGTTTTCCTCATGCTTTTTTGCTGTGTAAATGTTCCAGTCATACTGAGATTGCAGGCATTCATTATACAACGAAACATAATAAGATCTATGAGTATAAGGACACTGGTTTTCAGAAAAGGCCAGAATTCCCCTCAATTTCCTTTAGGAAACAGTAATAAAAAAGAAAAGAGCAGCAGGAATGTGGCAAAAGAACAGTACAGAGAGAGAAACAAAGTATGCAGATGTGGTGGAGTATCTGCACAAAGTGCAAGGGGAGTGAATAAGTACCACAGCAATGATATCACAGGAACTGAGGAACACCATGAACAAGAGAAGGAATGATCAATAAGTACAGTTAATGTTGCTCAGAACATCTTGGGAATCCATGCCCTTCCACCCAACCCCCTGGTGACGTTGCCTTATTTAATAAATACTTGTGTGCAGCAAGCCATTTTGTGAACCACACCAGTGACGCTCAGTCAAGGAGCAGACCACTTCTGGAACGAAACTGGGAAGCTGGCAAGAACTGGACTTTTGCCCCAGGGCCCAGGGAGGTTTTTATTAAAAAAAAAAAACAAAAAACAAAAAACAAACCAACAAAAAAAAACCACCCCAAAATTGATTTTCAGCTGTGCCGCCAGATCAGATATCTGAGTCGCATCAAGATCATCATGCCTAAGCAAGCCACAAAGCATGCAGGCCAATTGAGACAGCTCTCCTCACCATCACTGGCGTCAGGGCATGGGGAGTTTGGTCCAGACTTGAGCTTGGGCATGCCCAGCTGCTGACTTGGAGCTGACATCAGCCAGCTCCAGCTTGACCTAATTAAACTGCACTGTCTCAGAGAATTCAAAACCCTTCATAGATAGCACGAAGGCTCAAAGTCACTGTGAAAAACTACCTGTGCAAGCCCCATCAGAGACACCTCTCTCCTTCTAGTTACTGATCCACACTTTACCCAAACAGCTGGATGCAAGTATTAACCTGCTTCCAGGTTTGCTCTAAGGAGGTCTCTGCAGCTCAGCTACCAAAGCTCTGCTGATTTTTTTTAAGACACAAAGATCCCACGTTTAACTCTTCCTCTCTTTGCCTAACCCTGGCTGGACATTGCAGCATGTCCGCATTTGACGAAGATGATGAAATCCCCTGTGCAGACCAGGCATGTGGAAGGAGAGACAGCCCAGACTGTAAGCTAACAGCAAGGTGGCTTGCTTTCTTTTCTGCCCAAATAATTCAAGACAGGCATGATGCAGGGGAATGAAGGAGGAGAAGGACAGCTATTCACAGGCGTGTAAAGCAGGAGATCTGCACCTCAGAAATAAGCCCACAGGGAAGCTGCCACCTCCTGCTTCCTTGTTACAAGTTCATCTTCCCTATCACAGGACTCCCTGATCCAGCAGAGGCCACAGCAGCATCCTCCCTGCGAAGTTCCCTGGTCTCACAGTAATACATTTGGAGGGGCCAAAATTTACCTGGTAGAGAGGAGAAGGTAGCATACTGCAATAGAGAAACAGTTCCTAGGAGGTTACCTTGCTGTGCTACTCACATCAACTCCGTGCTAGAAAGAAAGACACAACTCAATAATAGCACGTGTGCCCAAGAGATTTTGAGAGCAGTTTATCGATCATGTCGCTCAAACAGTGGGCATCACAGTGTGGGCTTCTTGCAGACTTCTTTGCAGGAGAGAGAGAAGAGATTCGAAGAGGTACCTAAGAAATCAGTCTGCTCCATGACTACCTCTACTGTTGATAAAGCTCTTCACACAGCTGTCTGGGGACCCCACGCCTGCCATGGATTAATTAATTGGCCTTGTGCCTTCCAGGTGTCTGCAAACTGTAGGAGCAGTTTAGGGGATCCACCACTCAGGTTAATCAGAGAGTAAAGCTAGAGGGACCTGATGCGCTGCCTATCTCAGGCCATTGCATGTCACCTAATCACCCCATATCTAGTCCAGCAGCTTTTTGGTTTAAGCAAATTCTCAAGAAAGACATCCAGCAGCCCTGATGTGAGGACACCAAGACGGAGCAGCCCTTTTTCTAGATGTTTGCTACATTTTCTGCTAGAAATGAAATCTGTGCTTCATGTCCAGCTTCTTCTTCTTTTTTTTTTTTTTGATTTCAGCTCCGAGCCACAGATGGCTTTGATGCCCTTTCCACAAAAGTAGAGAGCCCTTTAGCATCCAAAGCACATTACTGCAGAGTCTGTCAATACTTGCTATTCTTCCCACTAGAAACAGAGCTCACCTCACTCTGTGACAGGAGGCCACTTTTGCACATGCTCATTACCTCTTAGACTTACTATAAGCAAACTCTCTGAGGATGCCCTCTGCCTTGACACCACTGCAGCCACGCCGGCCATGTGTTATTCCGAGCACAGCTCCTTCCCCAGGCTCTCTCTGCCATCAGCAGGCTCATGCACCTTATGCTACCAGGTGTCCAAAAGGAGTACAGCAACAATCACCACCTTTGCCCAGAGAAAGATAACAGTAGGTAGAAGCCTTGATCAGACTAGATTTGTTCCTACTGAATGGCCTTCGCTGCTGTGATGTTCACAAGCATTATCCAAGAAAAAGATCTGTATTAACAGTCAGTTATTTCTTTATTTTAGGTAGAAGGTTACAGGATTGGGTTTCCACCCCGATGATGTTTTGCCAGGGGTCACTCTAGTTCTTCATCTTTTCTCTTTCAATTTCTCTTTACGTGCAACTTGTCAGACTTCAGTAAGCCAACGCTGATGAATCCCTCCACTGCAAGGCCAGGAACTCCAATGTGCAGAAGCACCAGAACTGAGGCGACTCCCATGGCATAAGGCTAGGAGACACCATCAAAAGAAAATTTTTACATAACCACAGATTGGCTGAGGTTGGAAGGCAATCCAAGGCTCTTCCAGAGATTGCCTAGTCCAAACGCCATGCTCCAAGCAGAGGCAGCACGAGCAGGTTGCCCAGGGCTGTGTCCAGTTGGATTTTGAATATCTCCAGGGATGGAGACCACAGAACCTCTCTGGACAACCTGTTTCAGTGTTTGATCACACCTACGATAAAAAAGCTTTCTTTTCCCTACGTTTAAATGGAATTTCTTGTGTTTTGATTCATGCCCATTGTCTCTTGTCACAAGCATCACTGAGAAGAGCCTTGTTCCATCTTCTTTATATTCCCCATCAGGTATTTATACACATGAATAAGTTCCCCCCTAGCCTTCTCTTCTCCAGCCTGAACAGTCCCAGCTCTTTCAGCCTCTCCTCGTATGACAGATGCTCCAGCCTCTTCACCATTTTCATGGCCTGTCACTGTGCTTGCTCTGCTATGTCCATATCTCTCCTGCACTGGGGAGACCAGCAGTGGACACAGTACTCCAGATACGGCCTCACCAGTGCTGAGTAGAGGAGAAGGATCACCTCCCTTGACCCGCCGGCAATGCTCTGCCTAATGCAGCCCAGGATGCCATAGACCTTCTTTGCCATGACTGCACATTGCTGGTGCATATTCAACTTGTTTTCCCACCAGGACTCCCAGGGGGGCCCCCAGCAAGTACTGGTGCATGGGGTGATTTCTCCCCAGGTGCAGGACTCTGCACTTCCCTTTGCTGAACCGCATGAGGTTCCTCTCTGCCCATCTCTCCAGCCAGCTGAGGTCCCTCTGAACGGCAGCACAGCCCTCTGGTGTACCAGCCACTCCTCTGGGTTTTGTGCCATCTGCAAATATGCTGAGGGTGCCCTCCGTCCCATCATCCAGATCACTGATTAAGACGTTAAACAGTATTGCCTCTAGTATCA
Source organism: Apteryx mantelli (assembly GCF_036417845.1). Classification (NCBI taxonomy): domain Eukaryota; kingdom Metazoa; phylum Chordata; class Aves; order Apterygiformes; family Apterygidae; genus Apteryx; species Apteryx mantelli. Next base: position 10,228,011 of record NC_090020.1, read on the forward strand.
GCCCCTGGGGGACACCACTAGTGACTGGCCTCCAGCTGGGCTTTGTGCTGCTGCTCACAACCCTCTGAGCTTGGGAGTTAGCCAGTTTTCATTCCACCTCACCACTGTCCATACTTCATCTCTTTGTCAATGAGGATGTTACGGCAGACGCTGTCAAAAGCCTTACTAAAGTTAAGAGAAACAGCATCCACTCCTCTTCCCTGAATTTTTAATGAGATATAGTTTTTTTTTTCCTGCTGATTCAAAGCTAATTCAGCAATAAGGGGGGCACTGGCTGAAGCTGTGGGTCATAAGAGGCTCTCTGCTCCTCAGGGGCCTGCATCAAGCAAGCATTGCTTGCTAATGCCCACCAGCAGTTATTTGCAGGTAAAGACTCTCTCACAACAGACCTAGGCAGGTAAGTCTGGCATTGCTTTTGGGAGACTGACTTGGCAACCTTAAAAATTGGCTTCCAACTTCCAGCCTCGTTTAAAATTTCATATCAGGCACCAGGGAGCTCACAGTGCCAGGGACTGAGGTAGAGATTTCTGTGGCTGGGGGGCTGGCAGCAGTAATGCTTATCCTGTCGCTGCTCCCGAGAGGCCTCGGCTTCCCCATCACCAGCAAACACTCCACTTAGCACTCAGAGATGTAATGTCACAAAGCACTAGCACAGGCACTAGAGGGATAAAAAGCAGGAATCTCTCCGGAGTATGAAACACTAAGCATTTTAAGATTGAAAGAAGTTTATAAAAACACAGTTTTGACCTGTTGCCCTTCTCCATTCCTGCTCCAGAGCCACTGCAATGGGGATATAGCAGCCTGATTAGACAAGCGAAGCCTTTGCAACACCAACAGCCGCCCCGGCAATTTGCCAGGAGACCACAAAGGCTCCACCGCTTCTGAACCTACGCAATTTTGTAAACAAAACCAAAGAGCACACAAACATATGGCAACGAGCACCAGCTCAGCAGGCTCAGAACAGATCAGCTGGGCTATGTTAACAGTTGCAGATACAAGAGGTCACCAAGTAACAGGACCACGCTGCAGAAGGGAGAAGTGAAGAAGGGGTGGAGGACCGGGTGCAAACATCTCGTGCTGGGTTACTTCAGCTCGCAAGGTTTATCGGGGCAAGGGGCCCGGTTACAGCACGGCTGGAGCACACAGTGCAAAGTCAGCTGCCCGGGGTACACAGCAAAGGGTTGTGCCCAAATCTCCCCCGTCAGCCCCCTGGGGTGGATGGTTTACTGCACATCGTCAGCGATGGTACCAGCTGCAGCGGCGACCTGAAGAGCCTGGCAAAGGGCACGTTTTGATAGTAAAAGCTGAGGTAGACTGTTTCAAAGGGAGGTTAAAGGTGAACACGACATGAGTGCTAAGGATGAGGGATGGTGCAGGCGGTCATCCTTTCCCTGAAGCACAGCAACGTGACATGGTGCAGGGAGAGAGAGGGCAGCGCGTTGGCTCAGAGCACGGGCCCTCTTTCCAAAGGAAAATGTGATGTGATCTTCACCGGTCTCCTTCCCACACAAGGACCTTGCAAGGGAGGCAGGGGGTTACATACTAAAATTATAACAGAGGATCTAAATAATTTCCTAGCAGGGAAGTTTGCCAGAGCTGGTGGAGTAGAGAAACTGTGGCCAGGGCTTGTCTTCAAAGAGAGTGAAAATGTTGGAGCAGCTCTGTTACATCTGCTTCTCTGGTTCTCCATGACCATATAATATATTATTCAAAGGCATAAAAGGCCCATGAAGATGACATGTTGGTATAACTCACCAAAATAAATAAAAATACCCTCCCTCCTTGCTAACTAGGCACCGTCATACTGGAAAGCCACAAAGATCCCTCCAGCATCAGGAACACTGAAGGGAACACTAATTAAAGACATTTATAAACTGAATGATATTATTAATTTTAAAAGGCGTCGCTGCTGTGGTGGAGAGCAGCCTGCCCCAGGCTTGCAGGGTTCGCTGAGCACATCAGGGGACCGGGGAAGGAGGAACTGGTTGTTACAGTTTGTGTGGATTGTCAAAAGCTATTCATCTCACCACTGTTAGAAGAGTCCCAGGGTCACTGTGAAAAGCTCTGCTCACGTGTTACAAAAAAGTCACACACAAGACTCTAGGAGCTGCAGTGCATTAAAAAAAGAAAAGAAAAAAAAGAAAAAAAAGCTTTGTTCCAAAGTAATAATAATACAAAGTGCAGATTCCTTGGCAGGGACAACTCAGGGAGTACACACTCGTGCTGGCAGGATGAATTTGGCCTCAGCGAACATGCAGCCTCTGAGCCTCACCCCGTTTGGTGCAGCTCTTAGGTAGAGCCCGGGTAGTCACAGCCCAGAGCATCTGCACCTGCACCCATTTTGGGGACAAACCCTTGCTTCCTGAACATGCACGGAGAAGGGCTCCAGGTACTAACAGGACCTGTCAGTGATGCTAGGTAAACACAGGGTATGTTCAGGTAATGACACCAGCTCCGGCTCCGTGGCAGCTGGTTTCTGGAAGCAGCAAATAAGAGCCCTCTGGCCGCTTTCCAAGAAGGTGCCCTTTGGCTTCAGAGCCTGGTCTCCCTGCACCATCAGCAGGAGGGTTCCCGGTTGAGTCCAGTTTTTCTGTGTGGCTGACGCACGACAGAAAAGCTCTGTCAGCACCCCTATGGGCAGAATTAGAGATCCTTACTTTTCAGGAAACCGGTTTCAAGTTAAAAAGACATTCAGAGACATTTTTTCAAGCAAACAAACAACATGGACTGTGTGACCATCTGAATGACAGATGTTTACCATCTTTCTTTTCCCTTAGTCTCTCAGCAGGGTGAAGGCCAGAGACGCTTGTACAGAGATCTGCTGAGAAACTACAGTCGTCTTGAACGACCTGTGGTGAACGACTCCCAACCTCTGGTAGTTGAGCTTCAGCTTTCTTTGCTGCAGATAATTGATGTGGTAAGTCCCTGGCAGTTCCGCTCTCTATTGCACCCATTCGGCGTAACAAATCTCATCTCTGGTGTAAAGACCACGCGTTTCCTCTTGGCCAGACTATCAGAGAGAAAAGCAGACTGGATTTAGCCAAGCATCCTCCCTAAGCGCTAGAGTACGTGCTTTGACACTTTGGAGGAGTCAATATCCTTCTAAACTCAAAGCCATCTCTGATACAACATGAGCTGCAAGCAGATTAATTATGTAGTTTTTCCATTCATTTTAAACAGAAGAAAACCCCCAAACCATTTCAAAATGGTTATTAGAAGCTATGTGTTACTACAAATTAGTAATGGCATGTTATTCCCAGAACCATCCAGGATGCAATAACTGGAGACTGCGGGCAGTCTGCAGAGCTACCAGCACTGCATTTGCACCTTTTCATTAGACATTACAATAGCGCTGTCCTCTTCATCCATCACACCTTTACCATGCACTGCGGTTGAAGGAGCCTGCCCTGAGATGAGGTTAGGAATCACAAGAGCGTGCACAGAGCAAAATCTGGAGGCACACCCTGACGATTGTCTTGACTGATGCCTCTGCAACATGCTTTTGCAGAACTGATGATCTGACCCAGGGAAAATTTTAACACAGTGATCCAAGCCAGGATCCCCTTTTCATCACAAAGAGGATTTTATATGACAACTCATTATCTTTAATGGCATTTCATTCATTTCATTTCATTCAGTCTCACTGCCCAGGAGGGAAGAAGGAAGAGAGAGAATAACTTTCAAACTTTTGGACAGCTTCAACCCCATTTGACAGAGGACCCAAAGTTTTAAATTTCCTACAATCTTTCTGAAAGTCTGTAGGAGACCAGATGCTCTCCCCAGAGGGGAAAGCTGGCCCCTAAAAATGAAGCTCCCTAGCACTGGGTAGAGATGCCACGTGAGCACGAGTGGCAGGACCAGCTAGTTGTGGTTCTCCTGGCAGCAGGCAACAGCCACTCAGGCAGGACAAGAAGCTTTCTGCTTTGAAATATTAGATATCGCATGGAGCTGGAAGAGAGAAGAGTGCAGTAGTCCCAACCGAAGTCCCTCACATTCATGGCAGGAGCTCACAGTCCTCGACTTGAATGAAAGAACAAAGAAACCCCCCAGCCAATTTTAGGTAAATTTCACTGGGTCATTCCAGGGTTAGCAGAGGCTAATCTTAAATCTCAGCTCAAAAGGTCTTCCTCCAAACTCACTGTGGCATTTTCCTTTTTTGCTGTTATCTTCATGCAATAATTTGAGGGCTGGAGTAGTGTGGAGGGCTTTTTACCATTAGAAACAGGACTATGCATTTTCAAAGTCAGTTAGGAGGAGGAAAGAGCTACATAAAACCCACTTTGGGGGGGATGCTATGCTGGATCTACAGCTGGGTTTTCATGTTCCCGCATGAAATATTTCCTTTCAACAGACAGCATTTTTTAAGCTCTTTACCTCCTTTACGTCACGGTTGTCCGTTCCAAAGAATTAGATTTATCTTCTCCCTTTTGGTGATTCAGAGTAGGAAACAGGTCATCTAAATGGACATATGCACCTGCAACAATGCTTTGCTCCCCTCCACCTCTGCACACACCACGGATGCTAGAAGTTCATCAGCTCAAAGCGGTAATGACTCGTTCCAGACTCATGGTCTTGCATACTGCGGTCATGGTGTCTTTAAAAGCCAGCTGGAGTAACCTGGGGTGTATATCTTACACTATGTAAAAAAAGGTGCTTCTCTCCTCAGGGCAGTGACAGAAAATCCTCTGTATATGGGCTAAACTACAGCTTCCTCCTTCATGCCATACAATAGTAGTTTAATAAGGAGCCCATACCAGGGACACTTCCAGTCCAGCACAGGTTGTTCAGCATCACCTGAGCTATATGGGCACATTTACAGGGGAAGTGTAGTGTCCTGGACAGCTATCTGGTCTGGTGTGGGACATATTTTAGTTTGAGGCTAACTGAAGGACGCGTTCCTCTCTCTGCACAGGGTGTTGCACGGGCTCTTTCTCCTTGTTGCCATCCCAGCAGGTGCACCATGCACCAACTCCAGCAGTGGAAATGTTGTTCAGGACATTCGAGCCAGCGCTGCTGGCAGTCAGTAATCTCTATTAGCTGACAGACGGGGAGGGAAACCAGACGGACAAATTTTCAGACAGACACAGATCTGAGGCAGGAGCAGCAGCCTGCGGGCTAAGTGTAGGTTGGGCAGAACTTTTCTGAATTTAACTTTATCAGAAGCAGGAACAAACAGAGTTATGATGAGGGTAATGGTTCAATGTGGAAACAAACTGCTATTGCCTGTCTAAGGAGGCACCTTCTCCAGATCCTAACTGTGTTCCCCAGCACTGCAGGAAGTCATGCAACTGGGGAATATTTCCTGGTGGTGCCAAGGAGAGCGTTACCTTGCAGCACCACAACAGCACAGGGTGCTGGGCAAGGTCCCAACCTTATGGGACTTCACGCACCATGCTCCCTGGGGAAGGAAAAAAGAATGCCACACTGAGGGGAATACGGATATTAAGGTCTAAAGAAGACATGATATTGTACAACGTTACTGCTGGACTCACGGGAATGTTTTACAAGTACTCACCATGACAGGTGCGAAAAAGTGAGGCCTGGACTATTTCCCTGTGAGAGGAACCAATATAAAGAAGAAAAACGTAAAGAAAAAAAGCAGTCCCTGCTCGCACAGAGGGACTCACTCTTTTCTCTTCACACAAACAATCACTCTTTACTCTTGCCAAGGCCTGAAATCACATCTACCGTACACAAATCTAGGACAGGCTCCATGAAGTGGCTCCATGAAGTCTGTTTCCTAAGCATACTGTCTCATAACCTAATCAACTCTGAATTCATCTTCTGCAGCCAACCAGCTGAAAACAGCATTTATGACAATCCAGATTCCTTTTGCTGCACAGAGAGGGAAGGTACCTCTGAGGTCCCTGTAGTTTGCTGAATAGCAATATCTAGTGACATTACCTAAAATTCCACCTCCTCTTCTCCCCTCCATTCAAAGCAAATTTCCAAGCATGGCTTCCTTAGGTTACGTTTCCTGCTGGCACCTGCCTATATTGGCCTGCATGGGATCCTTTTTTGCTTTTTAGTGCTCAAAGCCAGCCATCACACTCAAAACTTTGAGGAACAAGTTCTCTGCTTGTCAGATAGACCCTAGGCAAAAAGGGTAGATGAATGGTAGGTGTCATTAGAGGTAGAATTGTTTCCAAAATTGTCTTAATTCACAACTAGAGCCAAGACAGAGCTCTCACTTCCAGTAAGCTCAGGGAACAAATGAGCAGAAGGGGGGCCAGTATGACCAGCTCTGCCAGAACTCCCGTTTCCAATTCCTGCTAGATACCATGCTCCAGCTCTTGCTGGAGAGGTATGTTTTAGCCAAAGCGTGTGACAGTGTGAGACACTTGCATCCCATTGAATAGCCTTCATTGCTACAAGAACTCCTGCCAGGTCACAGAAGTGCAGAGGTGTGCTTTTTCCCCCCCATGCCTTAAGAAAGTATCTAGACAACGATCCTCCTTTTAAACCCCAGCGGCATATGGGAGCAGACACACAGAGAGCAGAAATGGCTTGTGGCAGTCACCCCACAGCAGGGCTCAGCGCAGTTTGCCTTGTCCTCTAAGCATAGGTCAGCTTTGTCTGGAGCTGTCTCACGCGTACACTGTTGCTGGGGGCCGTTTTTGCCTAAGGTTTGTGCCCTGCCCCTTCCTTGCCTGAGCAGGGATTTGCCTGGTGGTCCCTCCCAGAGAGCCCCATTGAGCCCTGATGGCCCCAGCAAGTGTGCAGCACCTCCAAGAGCACCAGGAATGGGACTCCTGTTCTTGCTTTGAGAGCCGAGCCAGGCCATCAGGCTGGAGTAGTCAAGAAACGAGGCATGACAGCAGGCCATTTTTCCTTGGCTCAGTGTGATAGCAGCCTGCTAGGTAGCAACCATTCGTCGTCATGAATGATGGCTTGTTTGCTCCTCCTGACATTTGTAGGGGAGCTTATCCGAATTGGTTTATATCCCTTATGTAGAATCACTAATGAGGAATTAAAAAAAAATACAGTTTTCATTTTCCAGCTTTCTTTCTTTTAGGGATATTATTCACTGTTACCTTTGGGTCAGTGCCTCAATAGACACTGCAACAACAGTCTTACTGCCCTTGATTCTCCGCAGGAGAAAGTTTGACTAGTTTTCAAGGCCACAAGTCTCCCCAAACTGCAAGCTTAAATCTACAAAGAGAAAAAAAAAAAGCCAACCAGCCAACCTACAGAAGAGTATCAAGAATAAAACCCCAGCCTGACTGTGAGTGTATCGCATGTTTTTAAAGACCCCTCTAAATAAAGAGCCTAATTTTAAGAAGATGGCTGCACCATGCTGCAGAGATAATAAATTCCTGAAAAGCCCTTTCCAAAAGCAAACACGTGGCTGAGGTTTCCAGTAATTGCTGCACTGTCAGTGTTGCAGAGACCATACTCTGACAAGCATGCTCGTTAGCCTGGTGCCCTCAGTGCTTGCAGAGTTCAGGGACGAGGGCAACGCCATCTCTGCCCAGCAGAGGTGGTGGCTCCAGGGCTTGCTGTGAGCCCAAGCACAGGTGACATCCCCCGCACCTCTGGCACCCGGCCCTTCACCCACGGCACCTCGGCACAAGCTGTGGCTGCCGGTGTCAAGAACCGCTCAGCCAGGCAGCGAATTCGGGCACAGGGTACCTTGGTGCCACCAGTGGCAGGAGCACCTCTGGTGCGGGAGCTGGACCTGCTCAGGGGTAGAAATCTCCAAGGCTGAAAAGTGGGGTGGGCAGAAGGGAGAGCTGAGGGCACAACTGGGAGAGGAAGAGAGAAGTATTGGCCTGACAAAATCATAGCAAAAAGGGGGCTGAGAGAGGCGACAGGCATCAGCAGGCGTCCAAGCGGATGCAAAGAAAAGGATTCTGCAGGTGAAGAGGGGACTGCACAGAGCTTATTGCAACCCAGAAAGCCCCTGAGCAACCTGAAACTGATCCAGGAAACAGGAACCCGCCTGCAGAGACACCGCGGGTGAGAGGAGATTCATTCATAAACCCTTTCTATTTCTGTCCTCTCTCAGCTGGTCTCTTTGAGTTCTCTTTGGAAAGATTTATTCCAGTTTATATTCTATTGAGACCTGCTTCTTTGAGCTTGAAAGTCCTTTTGGTCTATTTTGCTCATGAGACGGAGGAGGCGTGGGCAGAGCCACCCCAGAGGTCAGGTTGTGCATCTCCCCTTGCACGGCTCAGTCCCGTAGCGCTCTTCTCCTTCCTGCTCACCTCCCACCCCACTGTACCCCAGCGGGTGCCGGGCTGCCCAGGTACCTAACACACCATAGTCGTTCAGGTGCTTTTGTGGGAATTTCCTCCTGTTTCAGAGGGAATCACAACTACAAAAAGGGACTGCAAGTCCCCAGCGGGAAGCCACAAGAATACCAGGGGAAAAAAAACAACAACAAAAAACAGCCACCCACAGTAGGTCATTTTGCACTTCCAGAAGCCAAAAAAACCCCATTATTTTACTGTAGCAACAACCCCAAGGCAAATGCTATATCTGGAAAATTCAGCGTGCACTGTTTTGCTTTGATTACACAGTGGGTAACATGATTGCACATCCTACTGACACTGGGATTATCCCAGATGTGATCACATGCTTGCAAACAATCCCATTTAAACTGCAGAATTTGTCTCTGTGGTGCATCAAAGCTCTTGAAAGGTTTGGAAAGCGGCAAGACAAACTCACGGAAGAGTTGACTGGGACAATGCAGAGCAAAGATTCGATCTATCTCCTGAAAACCAAGTCTTTGCATTGCCGTACGGGGAATCCAGCAAAAAAGATCTGCGCGTACTTGCCCTAAGCACGCAGGTGCGGTCATTACTGTTTTAAGCAGACTACAAGGTTAGCTGGTCTGACCCAGTGCAGCAGCCTTTATCTTCTCTACCAAGAACTTACCAAACTGCTGGGTTCAAGCTTTAGCTCACACTGTTTCTCCCTAAATCGGAAGCTACAGCTCAGCCTTGCAGGGTTTTTTTTCTTTCTTTTCTTTTTCTAAGGAAGCGATTATTGGGGGGACCATTTTTCACAGCAGGCAGCTCTCTTCGTCAGAGGCGCCTCACTTTGCCCGCTGGGCTTCCCAGGCGATGTGCTGCTCGGTTAGCAGGACCCTCGACCCCAGCCCGGGAGAGCTGGCGAGCAGCAGCCTCTTGGCTGGAGCTTGCACGATTTGAACGAAATTTGCCAACGCCGAGGGCTGCCGGTCGGCAGGCTCTGTGCTGTGGGCTATGGGCCTGCCCTCTCCTCGAAGGCGAGCTTAAGAGAGAGGTGAAAAAGCAGGGGGAAGCGCAGGCCACACGCGTGGTGCACACAGCCCCGGTAGCCCCAGACCACCCAGACCATCGCTGAGAAAAGAGAGAGGTAGAGGGAGAGCGAGATGGAGAAGGGTCCTGTTAAATTCAGCTGACTTTGGAAAGAAACCCGGCCTGTTCATCGGAAAATGGGTTTATTCGTTACGGAAAACATTAATACAGAGCAGGCACTGGGATCTCTTTTCAAAGTGTGGCTGCAGCTGAGAGCTACTGTACCGCTGCTGGGTATGTTTACGTACAACATTCACCCTCAAAACGATCCTGTTCCCTAGCACACGGGTGTTTTAGGGATGGTATGGCATGTGAATTGAATGACCAAAAATTTCAAGGGTTAAATTTTTGGCTCTAATTCTCCGTTCCGTTCCTAAACTGGCTTTACAGCAGCTAGGTCATCCTCCCCGCCGCCCCCTCGCCCCTGTGTCCTCACGTGTCCAGATCTCTGCACTGGACATCATGCAGCAAGCCCATGTCAACACACAAGTGATTCGGAGAAACAAATATAAATATGCCAGTACACACATGCAGCCGTTCACGTATTATTCCCAATATAGCATCACTATTCACTAGGTTAAACCATAATCCTTATAGTACATCCTGTACAAATCTTTTCTGGATTGATAACTTCCAAAACGTAAGCTTGACTGCTTAAGATTGAAATACACAAAGCATGTGAAAGAGACATAATAATGCGAGGATTATTCTTACAGTTATTCTATATTTTATGTATTTTTAAAGTATTGATGAGTGACAGGGAGATAAAACGACTCTTTCAGCCCCTCTGGATTAAAAGGATCTTTCATCCCACCCCCACCCTCCATGGATGCCCCTGCATTTATTTGTGGGTTTACTGAATAGCCTTGGAAGGTATGTTTGCTCTGTTCCTCCTGGTATGGAACCGCCTCTACCAAAACACGTTTCTCTTTCCAGAAAGCTTTTCTCCACTTCTCTCCAATAGATGTTCTACAAGCTATACCTAAAAATTATATGCATACTGTACATACGATGTAAACTGATGGATAATGATTCTAATGGCTAATAAGGCGCAGAAGAAACGGAGACCGGAACGTTATTCTGCCCGTGATATTGGGAGAGGTTGTTTTAGACAGTTTGAGGAACCAGAGGAAGTGCAAATGTTAGTAGAAGTTGTATGAAGTAAGGCAAGGGGGCGATGAAGACCCCTCATCATTCTATGAAAGACTTTGTGAAAGTGCTAGGAAATGGACTGATTTGGATCCGGAGGATGAAGCCAACAGGAAAACGCTTAATATGTTGTTCATCGGGCACTCAGCACCAGACATTGGGAGAAAGCTACAGAAAGTGGATGGGGTAGGAGGTACGTTGATTTCACAATTAATAGAAATAGCATATAACAATAGGGAGGAAGTAGAGAAGAGAGAAAAGTTGAAAGAGAAACGGAAGGATCGAAGGTTACAGGCTTCTCTGCTAGCAGCTGCTATTGCAGGAAATACGTTGTTTTGCAGAAGGCTGGGAAAATGGGATGAAGTAATGTATGTAGATTTGTTTTTCGCATTAAGGGAGCACAGCACCCTGAGTGGCAGAAAGATTGTGGGATGATTGCAAGGGATCCAGTGGTAGTAGCACTAGAGAAAGAGGGGAAGGGTCGAAATCTGAAAAGGTGTTGTTCCGCTTGTAGTATTGGAAAAAGGTGTTTGAAGTGTGGACGGGAGGAGGAAGAAGATTTGGAATTGATGGTCGCTCCCCGACAGAGGCTGGGGCGGGGCGATTCCGAGGATCTCGGTGGAGCTGGAGGTGCAGAGGGACCAGGGGAGGGGAATTATGAACAGGGAGGACGATTTAGAGGGACAGAAGGATTTAGCCCGATTGCGGGGAGAACAAGAGGGCGACAAGGGGAAGCGGGGGAGGTTTTGCAGGCTCCCCTTCGGCAGGCGGTTGGAAATAATGGACCAGTAACAGTTAAACGGATTTAAGGTCCTGGAAGGAAATAGCAGGGAACCATAGGGAGGATCCAGAGAGAGTGGCTAAAGTGTTTGAAACTATAATTAGGACCCAGGATCCAGACTGGAATGATTTACGGGTAATATTAGACACACTGCTAGACGATACTGAAAAGAAGATGGTATTAAACACTGCTCGGAAACAAGTGGAAGGAGCGCATGCTGGTGGGGATTTGCCGGGAATGATAGACCAGAATTCTCCTGCTGCAGACCCAGGGTGGGATCCTAACCAGCCGGGACCCCGGGGACTCTTAACAAGATATCAGAGATGGATACTGTTTGGCATAAGACATGCCATGCCAAAAGCGGCTAACTGGTCTAAGCTATATGAGGTCAGACAAGAGCCAAACGAATCCCCGTCTGCTTTTACGGAACGATTAAAGGCTACTGCCAGGAAAGATACCAGCCTGGATCCTGAAAAAGCAGAGGAAGCCCAGCAGCTAGCTTCAGTTTTTATGGGACAATCAGCCCCAGACATAAGAAAGAAAAAACTTCAGAAATGAGAAGAGATGGATTCAAAAGATTTAGGGAAAATGTTAGAAGTGGCATGGACGGCTTTTAATGATAGGCAGAAGGAAAAAGAGATGCGACGGGTTCGAAGGGAAACCCGAAGAGAAGGGAGATTGATTGCTGCTTTAACCAGGGCTCCTGGAGGAGCCTATAGAGAAAGGGAAGGCACAGGAGGGGGTTACGGAGGCGTGAAAGGAAATAAGGGAACGGGAACGTCACCTGCTTTTGCGCAACCCCCTCTCGCGAAAGATCAGTGCGCAATCTGCAAAGAAAGGGGGCACTGGAAAAGGGAATGTGCTCAGGCTGGGAACTTAGACCCAGCCCTGCAAGCCATCCGACTAATGACATTAAACGATGAATCCTGAAGGGCACCGGCGAATCATCCCCAGCCGAACCCCGGGTTACACTAAGGCTGGGAAATGATGAAGTAGAATTTTTAGTTGATACAGGACTTAATACTCGTAAAGGAAACTTTAGCCGTGAGACTGTAAGCGTTGCTGGTGCTACAGGGAAACGAGAGAAGCGGCCCTTTTTGCAGCCCTTAAAATTTACATTGGGAAAACAATGGGTGACTCATCCATTTTTATATATGCCTGAATGTCCGATACCCTCGATGGGAAGGGATTTATTGAATAAGTTGAACGTGCAGATGACCTTTAAGAATGGAGAGGTGCAGCTACTAATACCTGAAGCAAAAGCTGTGGAAGCGAGAATTTTTATGTTACAGAACACGCAGAAACCAGAGGAAGAGATTCCTGCCGAAGTAGAAGATGCAGTAATACCAGTTGTATGGGCTAGCGGAATTCCAGGTCGGTCTAAATTGGCAAAACCGCTGAAGGCTGTTCTAAAATCTGGGACTAAACCGGTAAGACAAAAGCAGTATCCTATTCAGCAGGAGGCTAGAAAAGGGCTGGAAGAATTAATAACTAAATTTTTGAATGAGGGGTTATTGATAGAGCGTGAATCAGAATCTAACAGCCCAATATTATCAGTAAAGAAACAAAATGGCAAGGAATATAGGTGGCTTCAGGATTTAAGAGCCGTGAATCGGATTGTTCGAGATGTTCACCCAGTAGTGGCTAACCCATATACCTTGCTGACATGCCTGAAGGAGAAGCATAAATGGTTTCCTGTACTTGATCTCCAGGAGAGGCCTTTTTCTGCCTACCTCTAGACAAAGACAGTCAGGCAATATTCGCCTTTGAATGGGAAAGCCCCACCACCAGACGCAAAACACAGCTTACCCGGACGGTGTTACCTCAGGGGCTCAGAAACAGTCCAACAATATTTGGCAATCAATTGGCCAAGGAGCTGGGATCATGGAAAAGGGAAAACCTGGAAGGAACAGTACTGCAGGATGCAGAGGACGTTTTGTTGGCTGCGGAGACTAGGGGAGAGGGTCTACAGATGAGCACAAGCCTGTTGAATTTCCCAGGACAAAGAGGACATCGTGTATGCAAAAGGAAGGCTCAGGTAGGGAAAGACACTGTGATTTATTCAGGTCTCGAGATTTCACAAGGACCGCGGAGACTGGGAGCCGACAGAAAAGAAGCCATCTGCCAAACTGCAGAAGCAAGAACTGCACGAGAGCTGAGGGCATTCTTGGGTATGGCCGGGTGGTGCAGACTGTGGATTCCCAACAACGGGCTATTAGTAAAATTCCTTTATGAAATTTTGACGGGGTCAGACGAGAACTTCCTCCTATGGACCCCCAAATGCCAAGCAGCTTTTAGGGATTTTAAAAAGGCTCTGATGTCAGCACCTGCATCGGGACTGCCCCATTTGTCTAAACCCTTTGAGCTATTTGTCCACGAACGACAACATCTCGCCCTGGGTGTGCTGACTCAGAAACTGGGAATGTGGAGAAGAGCTGTGGGATATTTCTCCAAACTATTGGACAGTGTGCGTAAAGGATGGCCAGGGTGTTTGCATGCTGCAGCCGCAACTGTTCTTTTAATCCAAGAAGCTAGAAAATTAACAATAGCACAAAGAATCATAGCGTATGTTCCGCATATGGTGATTTCTGCCTTAGAACAAAAGGGGGCACATTGGCTGTCTCCAAGCCATATGCTCAAATATCAAGTTATCTTGTTGGAACAGGACGATGTGGAACCCAAAACCACCACAGCAATCAACCCGGTGATGTTTCTGAACTCAGAAGTAAGGGACCCCGAACCCTTGCACCATGATTGTCTGCAAACCATCGGACACGTATATTCAAGCAGACAAGATCCAAGAGATGAACCGTTAACTAATCTTGAGCTGGAACTGTTTACAGATGGTAGCAGCTTTGTACGAGATGGGAAACAGAGGGCAGGATATGCAGTGGTTGCAACTACATGGGCAAGAGAGGCTGGGGCCCTACCCACTAACACGTCAGCCCAGAAGGCGGAATTGATAGCATTGGGACAAGCCCTGAAGATAGCTGAAGGGAAAAAGGTAAATATATGGACTGACTCAAAGTATGCATTTGGGATAGTCCATGCACATGGGGCTATCTGGAAGGAGAGAGGATTGCTGATGGCTCGAGCATCACCTATTAAATACAAGGAAGAAATTCTCCAACTTCTACAGAATGTTCAAAAACCTGAGGAAGTGGCAATAATGCATTGCAAGGCACACCAATCTGGAGAAACCACAGTAAATGTGGGTAATCAATTAGCTGATAAAACTGCCAAAGAGGCAGCTGGACAAGGCATCCTTGCATTGGTCCTAATTACAGTGAGGCAGATCAACAATCAGCATTACTGTTAAAGGCAACCCCAAACGGAGAGGGTTGGTTAATAACTCCTACAAAACAGGTCATTGTTCCACCGCAGATAATGACCGAAATTGTGCAGAAGAAACACGAAGAAACACGCTGGGGTAGTGAGGCTATGATTTCTAGTCTTCAGAATTCGATTATATGTGTAGGAATGACTGGAACAGTAAAGTCTGTAATGGCAAAGTGCCCTGTGTTTGTTTAAACATTAATCCTACGAACAGGAAAAGACCGCCCCCGGGGACCACTAAGCAAGGAAGCTCCCCCGGAGATTACTGGCAAATGGATTTTTCTGAATTACCAAGGCAAAACGCTTATAGATATCTCCTGGTATTGGCTGACACCTTCTCGGCATGGCCGGAAGCTTCTCCCTGTCGCACCAACAAAGCTAGGCAAGTGACTAAACTATTGCTCAAAGAAATAATACCAAGATTCGGGGTACCGATAGGAATGTCCTCTGATCGGGGCCCGCATTTTGTGGCAGATATAGTCCAACAGCTAAGTAAACTTCTTGGTATCGAGTGGGATTTACATACCCCATGGAGGCCTCAGTCGAGTGGGAAGGTAGAAAGAATGAATCAAACTTTAAAGCAGCAGACTAGTAAAACATGTCAAGAAACTTCTGTAAGATGGCCACAGGCCCTTCCACTGGCTCTTTTGAGAATCAGAAGACAGCCAAGCTCTAGGAGCAAGATTAGTCCTTATGAGGTATTATATGGGAAACCATACCAAGCGCCGCTGATTCCAGGGGAGATCCGTGTAAAAGGAGAAACAGATTTAAAGGTATATCTGATTTCTTTAGGGAAAGCCCTTGCGGCTCTCCGACGGCCTATTGTTTTGACAGGACCACTCACGTTGGACACTCCTGTCCATCAGTGTCAGCCCGGAGATTTCGTGTACATAAAAACGTGGAACTCCGAACCTTTACAGGAGAGGTGGAAGGGACCCTTTCAGGTACTCCTGACAACTTACACCGCACTCAAGGCGGAAGGAATCGAACCTTGGGTTCATTACACTCGAGTTAAGCCAGCATCACTGCCAAAAGAACCTCAGTGGAAAGTCATTCCATCGGATAAAAATCCTCTTCAAATAAGAATGCAGAAAATAATCGGAAACCCGGAACCCGGCAGTGTTGCTGAGTTATTTGTCGAGTTTTTTTGCTTTTTTTAAAATCAGAAAATTAAGAGTTGATTAATTAATCCAGCATGAGAACTAATCAACAGATTATTAGTATTTCAGCTGGCGTAGCCATGACATTAACTGACTGCTCAGTCAATCAGGGAACGAACCATGAAAATCTTTACGAGGAGGCAAAAATACGATCGGCAGAGAAATGCAACGTGGCAAACTGCTGGATATGTTCGCAGGTAATGTTGGGGGGAACAGGATTTCCTTTTAAACCCACCCCTCTAGCATGGTCAGAATATTGTGTTTTACACAATTGGAATAATCAGGCACGATGAAAAGCAACAAGCTATACCTACGCGGACTCCCTAGCCGCCAACTCTACTGCTGAAACTAATAATAGCATGGTGTCGGCTGAGTGGCCGAAACAGCCATCTCTACCGAAAGATAGTGGAAATAAACCTAAACCTGAAGCTATAAAATTAGGTTACGTGGAGGACGGCTTTCTTTGTTACAAAATGAACAAAACGGGTGGGTTCAAGGCAGGAGAAAGGAAGTGCAGATATTACCTAACCCCTTCCCGCAATGTCGCTCTTCCCTTACAGCACCCAAACGGTACGGTGGGAGGTAACCTCACCTGGTGGTATTCAAATCAAGCCTGGGAGGCAACTGCAAACAAATCAACCATCTGGGAAGGCCACGTTAATGGCACATATTGGATCTGTGGAAAAAAGCATACAGCTGGCTACCTGGAGGATGGTATGGACCTTGTTAGCTAGGTCTGTTAATGCCCCTCTTTAGAGTGGTACAACCACCTCCATCAGGACGACCACGTCGGAAAAGAGAGAGAAAATTAAAATTAAGAAATAAACCTGTCATACCGGAAGGACGAAGGTTTTCCTTTACACTCTGTCCTATGTGTGCAGCTGCACCAGAGACCCCAACAGAAGCCCCCCGGAGACTCAGACCGCATGCGTAATGGCTATGAAGATATGATAATTAGTTCCAGGAAATAGAATGAATATGTATACTCATTCCAGGAAATCTAATGCATATGTATGTGACAGAGCAATATGAACTTTGGATGATGCGACTGGGGCATGCACACTGGGCGGAGCGATTCCCCGTGCATCCGGCGCCATAATAAAGAGAACGCCTGCTTCTTAATACTACATTGGTGTTAAGGAGTTTTATTCCCGATTTCGGTGACAGTCATTGCTTCAAAGCTCTGGAGTTTCCTACGTATTCTGTTAGTGTTTTGATATCATAGCTGCACAGTGCATTATTGTTTTTGAGTTGGACAATCTGCCTATTGGAATTCAGGGATCTTGCAAAAGATATTGTAAGAAGAGCTTATGACATTTCTCTGACTGAATCTGGATTCAGGGACCCTGCTTTGTGCCCAGCTGTGCCTGGAGCTGGTGCAGGAAGCACAGCACGTCGCCCAGCACCCGCTGCCCGGTGTATGTGCACTGCAGCTCTGCGCAGATGCGGCCGTGCCATGGTGATTGCTGCGGGGCGCTGGCCACCTCCAGGTGGAAGGCATGCCCGGGTGGTGGCCTCAGGGGCACCAGCAGGCTGTAGCTGTTGTTGTGCTGGCAAGGGCTCCAGCCTGCACAGGCCCTGCCCACGCGGATGCCTGGAGCCAGGCGTGGGAAGAAAGACTGGGAGGTGAGCACTTGGCAGGCCGCGAGCAGCTCGCCCACCAGCTCCTCCACCACCTTCCAGGTGTTGGCCGAGTCCTGCGCCGGCCACTGCAGGTGCTGCTACAGAAACCTGCCCGGATGCCCGCATTGCTCTGCGCGGTCCTCCTTTTCCTCCTCTTGCTTGCTGCGGGAGGTGCTCGGCTGGCTCCTGCTCTCCAACTGCCCGTGGCGCTTCCTGGCCAGCCAGCGGTGCCCCAAGAGCAGCACAAGGGCTCCCGCAGGCTGCCAGAGCTGCCACCAGGCGCAGGTAGCAAAGATGTGCTCCTCCTGGCTGACATTGCTCTGCTGCTGCTGCTGCATGAGGTGCTCAACCTCTTGCTGCAGCCGAGCCATCTCGTGCCTCAGGTGCTGCACGCGCCGCTGCACCCGCTCCTGCGTGCCCAGATCCACCTGGTCACTGACCTGGAGCGGGTGCTGGACGATGCCCAGCACAGCCAGGACGAGAACAAGACACACAGCCATGGCCTGTAGGAGATGGGAGATGGGAGAGTGAGCGGGGCTGGCTGCGAGAGAGCAGGCAGCTTGGCAGCAGGAGCCGGCAGCACTTGTGCGAGCAGCTGCCAAGGCGGCCCCGTGGCCGGCCCAAGGCGCTGCTGTGCACAGCTCGGCCCTTGCGGCCGGGCAAGGAAGCCGCGGGGCTGGCACTGGTGGCCTGGCCCTCGTGCAGCCCAGCCTCGCCCCTGCGCCACTCACCTTGCCGAGGCTGCTGCAGCCTGCGCTGCCACACGCCATTTCAGGCCGGCGGCGCGCACCACCCGCCATTTCAGGCGCCAACGGCACCGCCCGCGCTTTCGCACCGCTGCTCTTTCTCCTCAGGCGCTTGCGGGGCGGGGCTTGTTGCCCGGCAGCCCCAGAGGCTCCCATTGGCTGAGGAGAAAGGCGCGCGCGGGGCTCGGGGCGGGGGGGAGGTGGTAGGCGACACGCCGCCGCGCGAGCCCTGTCAGGCAGGTCTGGGCGCCCGTTGCTGGGCAACGGTCCGGCGGGCGGGAGCCCGGAGCGCCGGTGCCTGGAGCGCGGCGTTCCCGGCCCGGGCGTCTTCTCCCCCCCCCACCCCTCCCCAGCCTCTGCCCTCTCCTGTCATCTCCTCTGCCTTGCATATGTAGGGAACTGGCCTCCCTCCTCCCGATTTTTAGCTGCTCCTGTTCCCCAGGCTGAATGTTCTGTCTTTCACGCAGCGTTTACTGACTGTTGCAAGTCATCTCACCTTCAGCAAGATGTCCTGAACAGAGTAATATTCATGATCTGTTAATCAAGACTGACTGACTTGGCAGACATCTCTGCCAGGTCATTCCGTTTTCTCTGGACTTGACAGTGGAGCCAGATTTGGAGAACCTGCAATCCTGTGCTTCATCTGCTTGAAGAGAGAAGGAGAAAAAAATGGCTTTCAACAGCTGTAAAATTTAGCAGCAAAAGTGCTAGAGTTATGCAGTAAGATAGAGCATGCGTGCCTTGAAAGATTTTGGAAGAGAGGAAACATTTTGAAAATTATGGGTACAAGATTCCCCTCCTCTTCACAGGCATGTTGCCTTCTATTTTATGGGGACAAGTTCATACATCTCTTAGCCAAACAGATTCTCGTAATCTTTGAGAATTATTGTTATTCAATGTATGCCTAACAAGGAAAGGAATGTCAGCAATGTGTGTGTGCTTTAATGTTGTTTCTGCTGATGTAGTTTATTTTTTTCTGTGAGATACTTAGTATCTAGGCATTTAAAATTGTACAGATTAGATTTTGAGATGACAAACCTTCATTATTTTTTTTCTTCAAAAGCTAGGTATATTTAACTTGTTGTTAACAATGTCCAAGAAGCTCTCACTGCCACCCAACAGGGAGAACAGCAGAAGTGGCAGACATACAAATGGGGAGCTGCTTGGTACAGTCAGTAATGCCCGCAGACCGAGGGAAAGGCCAGTTTGTTTGGCTCCCAAACAGCACCAAACTCTACTGCTCTGGAATTTGTGCATGATGCAGAACAAGGAAGAGACAGCAAGCTAGAAATTTGGAGCTCTTGCTGTTTGTGAGTCCAGTGCTCGGAACTAGAAGTCTGGGTTTCTGAATCGGTGCTGCCTAGGGGTTTAAGAGATCAGAGTAGCGGAGGCGTTCAGCATGCTCTTTTATTCTGAAGGTCATTGTGACCCATTAAGGGTGTCTCCAATGTGCAATATTATAGTCCTCAGGTCTATAGACCTTGTTACTGACACTTCAAGCTGTTTCAGCTGTGCTGAGGGGCTGAGAATCGGCTAAGGCAGCCTGCTCAAGAATTCACAGCACCTGGCAGTGTATAGGCTAATGAGAAGAAAACACTGTCAAAATGTTGTGCTGTAAGGGGAAAGGAAAGCGATCGGGGTCGTCTGCCCTTGGTAGCTCTGGGCACTGCAGAAACCTGTGTAAGACTTCTGCAACTAGGCTCTAAAGCTGCTCTGAGGCTAATGGCACAGCAGTAGAGTGCAGACCTGGCCTTTTGTACTTAATTGCAGTCTTCCAGATGTGACCTGATAGAACATCTTGCTAAGAGTAGGCCAAGCCTATATGATACTTCCCGGTAATACTCTCTCTCCCAGCTGCCAGCAGTTCTTAGCTTGGGGGCTTTCTTCCTGAATCGGATGTGGGTTTTACGTTCTTAGTAACGTCATGGATTTCTCTTCCACACGCCTGTTCAACTTCCACTTCAACCCTGGCCAACTTCTAGTGTCTGCAACGTGTTCTGGCCAGGATTTCCACAGATCTGCTTCTTCATAGCTGAAGAACCATGTCTTTTCTTTTCTTTTCTTTTTTTTTTCCCTAGCCTGGCTCTTGATAGCTTCATGTGTCCTTGGAAATAGATGACCTGTTTTCCATGGAAGTTTTCACAAATAGTTTTACCTAGGGCAAAGAGACAATGTAGGCGATGCTCTGACAACAGCATAGCGTAGACATACTGTACTTGCTGATACAGTGTCTAAAGGAGTGGCATTAGAAATTCAGCCGTAGGAGGTCAGCAATTAGCAAGGATTGACTGTCGCAGTGTTTGCTTTAACTTCTTATTTTTCATTCTGAATTTGGATCTTGCTGCTACTGATACCCGAGCCTTACTGGACTCGCACTCGCAGCAGTACTCACACGGTGTTACCTCAGCTTTAGATATCTCCAAGGAAAAGATTTTTGTCAAACAAGTAAAATGGTAAAGTTATGAGTTACTGAAAAGAAACCTTTACAGTGGAAGAGTTAAACAACATTGACTGAGGCTGTCAGTATCAATTGCAGCTCCTTGTGTTTCCGCCATTTATAATGCTTCTTAACTGTCTCTCCTTCAATGGGATAATAAGATAGGCTGTTTTCTTCCTTTTGTTTTCTCTTCCCGATTTTCCATCGTTTAGCACAACCGTGAAGCAGTTGTTTTTAAGCTTTCCAAGGGAGAGCGTGTCTATTTAAAAAACTGATCATCTGGGGGTTTCATTTTGGACTACTTTGTTTTTAACTTTTACAAAAACAGTCTCCTTTGCCCTTGCCGTTCCCCAAATCTTTCTGCTCATTCCTCGCTTACGTAAAGCAGCAGTCTCTTTAGTGGCTCAGAATTTTGAATTGTCGCTGTAGATCTAGTCCTGTAGTGCTCCACGGAACATGGGTTGTGGTCACATGCCGCTAAAATTCCTACAGGCCCTTCCAATAGAGGGGTCTGCCAGCACAAAGGATGGAGATGGTGCCAGGAGACCATCTTTTCTTTCCTCTAGCCCGCACTAAAAGTGTATCAGCATTGTAAGCAGACTGAATACCTATATCAGAAGAAAAGCAGCTCTTAGCTTGTGGGTTCCTGCAGGCATCAGCTGGTACAAGAAAATGGCCTGCTCCTTTGGAACTGCTGGCCCATTCTGCTCCTTTCAGTGAGCTTCCAGAAGCTTCAAGAGAAGAGCAGGTGACATACTTGAATCAAATCATTAACCATGCTGGATTCCCAGTATCTGTGTGAGTTCAGCATAGTTTTGCTGCAAGTAAGGAATACAGAATGAGGGATTTTGATGTGAAAGAATTAAGTTCCCCTTTGACAATTTTGAAGAAAGATATGGGAGGTAACCAGAGATGGAGAGAATATTTATTTTGAAGGAAGGGAGAGCTGTGAAATTTGATGATGGGGGCAGGACGGAGGGTGAAACGGAGGGTCCCAAGACTACAGATCATCAGGAGAAAGAGAGAGAAGAGCTCTAATAATTGATGGCCATGAACAGTGATCAGACTTCAATAACTACGGGGGATACGGCATTTGTTAGCTACACGCCCATGTCATTCTAACGTCTCCATTGAGAGCTGTATCCTACATTGGTCCATATATCCCTTTTCTTAATAGATTCTTTCCTGCATTCTGAACAACTTATCTGGTCATTTCCCTGAGTGTGTATGTTTGTGGACAAATACTGATTTGCTAAATCTAAGGTGATTGAATCTAAAATCTTGCTGTTAGGGAGAGAGGGCAGGGCACAAAGATATGTTACGTACACTTATATTTCACCTTTTTCGTATGTACAGTGTGAATATAATTTTCATGTATAGCTTATATAACCTCTGTTGCATGTTTAGTGAAAGGCACGTGTCCTGTTAGGAAAACTCTATGTTTGTTTTGGAGTCATTGGCTATGACTGCATCAAGACAAAAAGCTACTGTACTGTTAGTTTGAAAGGAGTTATCCACACATGCAGTGGCGAAGTTAAATTCCTCCCTTTACCTCAGTGGATACAAGAGTATTGGTATCATAAAAGAATTTCCAAGGTTTCTGTGTTTGCCATCTTTGGGAAACGGAAGCCATATGTTAATGGAGGACAAATGTCCGTATCAAGAAAATTAGTGGCTGCCTAAAGCTTTGCAGGAGACCCTTTTCATCCTTAACGCACTATTTGCTGCTTCTTCAAAAGAAGTAGAACCTATTAATCTGGTCATGTAGGTTTTGTAAAAACAGATACAGATATGTTTGTTTCCTAAAAGTTATTCTACCTTTTTTTTTTTTTAAAAAAAGGGCATATTTCTAGATGTGCACCTTTATCTTGAGACGTTACATTTATTGTTTGTCGGTCCTTGTGACCAGCACTGCTTAACATTCAAAACACGTGTTACCAAATGAGTGACATGCAGCTTTGTCATGTTGAAAAAGGTTACACATACGTGCTGAAAGAATGCAGATGCCCAGTTGACACAACTGTAGGAGATAACGAGTTGTCATTGCTTCAAAGCTCTGGAGTTTCCTATGTATTCTGTTAGTGTTTTGCTGTCGTAGTTGCACAGTGCATTCTTGTTTTTGAGTTGGACGATCTGTCTATTGGCATTCAGGGATCTTGCAAAAGCTGTTGTAAGAAGGGCTTGTGAGACTGCTCTGGCTGAATCTGGGTTCATTGCTGATGATTGCATGTGTGGAAAAGACGTTACGGGTACAGGAGGAGGCGGCTAAACAGGCTGGAAGCGGCTGCTGTTTAGATAAAGCTTTAGAGTACACTTCTTCTTGATCCAGGGTTGCTCAAAATTCTCTTGCAACACTCTAATGTTTTTCAGTTATACTTGTTGAGAGTTTACAGTTTTGTAAAGCAAGGCATTTAGCTGCATATACCCAAAGCATATTAAATTCTTTGGGAAGAAAATAGTAACAACTGTGTGCGCTAGTCTGAAGAGGCTCCTTTTGCCCTTCTATTTCATCTGAGTTCTGTGTTACTGCTGCTATAGGAGGTGTAGGAAGAGTTTTTTGCGGGCTGCTGGATGAGTTTAATTTAGGAAATGGGAATGTTTGTAAGCTAAATTTCTTTGTTACTCGCTTCTCTCTCTCTGTTTTGTAATTGGAACGATCTGGACCTAAATGTCAAATGCTCTCTGAAATTCTGTGCTATGGACTTTGAAGTCTGGGTCCATCCATATTTTTCTGTGTTTGACTTGTCTCCTATTTTTAATTAGTTTGTAAATGTGCGGACTGGGAGAGGCAGAAGGCATCCTCTCTAAATTGAAGTATTTATGTGACTGTGCTTGGTCCCTGCAGGATCACCTGACGCCCATCAGAGAGCTTAAAGAATGAGAAGCTCTGCCTGAGAACTGAAGATTCTCTCTGGCTTTCATCCCTTCTAGGAAGGGGAGTTGGCTTAATGGTGGCTTCGAGCATTTGCTAGGCCTTGTCTCCTTGACAGAAAAAAACAGGCTAACATGATTACCAATAGCAGCTGCTTAGAAGGGGCTTTGAATAGTTCCTCCTCTTTTACTGACCTGAACCATGGCAATTCTAAGTTCTAGTAACTGTGGACTTAGCACAGAACACAAGGCATACCTTCAAATGCTGTCATGCCTAGACACACAATTCAGGTATAAATGATGGAGAGAACGTAGCTTTTTTAGTGGTTACACTGTAAAAATGTAACAAGCTATTTCTGTGTCTCTAGCCTTGACTCTTGCATACATATTTGTTTACTTCTTACCAGGAGAATTCTGTGACTGCCTCTTAATTTTTTTGTGTTGGCAGATGGAATTTCCTCCCTGGTCTTGCCTTGGGAAGGACGGGGGAGTCGCAAGCAAGTTCAGTGCGGCTTGGGGCCACGTGGGGAAGGCAAGCTAAACTTGCGGCTTCCCCAGAGCACAGCATTGCTGCGGCTGGCAGGCCCCCGTGGCGCTCGTGGAGTCCAAGCCCCTGCCGAAAGGAGGGCCAGCTGCAGCAGGTTGCTCAGGGCCATGTGCAGTCGGGTCTTGAATCCCTCCGAGGAAGGAGACTCCACAGCCACCCTGGGCAAGCTGCTCAGGTGTTCCACCACCCTCGCAGCAAAGCATGTTTTCTCTTCTTTGTTATGCTTCGGTGGAACTGGCTCCACTTCAGTGGGTGCCTGGCACCTCTTGTCCTTCTGCTGGGCACCACTGAGAAGAGTCTGGCTCCGTCTGCCTTCCTGTGCCCCCATCAGGTATTTAGACGCAGGCATCCGGTGCCTTGCTGCACCATCTCTTCTCCCGGCTGAGCTGAGCAGGGAAAGCTCTCTGAGCCTCTGCTGGTATGAGAGATGCTGCAGGCCCTTGAAGATGCGGGCCCTGCGCTGCCCTTCCTGCCGTCAGTGCATGTCTCTGTTGCACTGGGGAGCCCAGCACTGCACACGGCAGTGCAGATGGGGCCGGGCCAGGCCAGTGCTGAGTAGAGGGCAAGGATGCCCTTGCTCGGCCTGCTGACTGCGCTGCTCCTCATGCATGAGGAGCTGCTGTTGGCCTTGCTAGGTGCAAGGGCACCTTGCTGGCTCCTGGTCAACCTGTGCAGCAGGAGCAGAGAAGGCCCTGCTTCTTGCGGGGCATGCGGGGCAAGAGCATAAAGTCACCAGGCACCAGCAAGGGAAATGGGCAAGGAAAGACGACAAGCCCCCGCTGGTTCTGAGCTGGCTTCTCAGGGAGCTCTCAAGGCGCAGCAAGCTGAAGCGCCAGGAGGAGGAGTCACCAAGCCCTGTAGCCATGCGTGCCGGCGGGAGGGCATCAGCTGCCTGCTATTGCGTCCTGGCAGCGCAGCTAGGGTGCGCGTCTTAAAGCCAGCGGGTTTTGCATACGGCCTCATGATGAGCGCCAACGTGGAAGAGGCAAGCATCAGCAAGAAGCATGCTGTTACTGAGCAGCTTCAGTAAGGTTTTGCTGGCAAGTGCAGCCCTGGCAATGGGTTGCGGGCTGCCCTCCTAAGCAGGAGCTCTGCCCCGTCGGCAGCTGAAGGCTGCTAGCAGAGCAGCTGCAGAAGGACTCTGGGCACAGGGCGTTTGTTGCAAAAAGCTCCTTTATTGGGCTAGTGGCAGCAGTGCTGCTGCCCTGGGCAAGGGAGTTTCTGGCTGCAGGGCTCTGGATGCTCGGTGGCTGGCGGCGTGAAGCCTGCCACTGCATCTCTGGGCAGGAAGACCTCTTTCAGCATGCTTAGTGCAAGAGGCTGCTGAGGGGTCCCTGCAGGTGCCCGGCGTCGCAGAGCCAGCACCTCGGCGACCGCCACAGGCACCCTCCTGTTGCCTGAGTGGAAGCCATGGAGGCATGTGTCCAGCAGGCAGCGATGCAGGCATGCGGGGATCTCAGAGAGGTGCTGCCGCAGAGGCAGGAGCCTGCAGAGGTGTATCTCCAGCTGTTTCAAGCAGAAGGGGGAAAGCAGCGATGTGTGGAGGAGAGAGGTGAGGCGGCGCAGACGCTGGAGGTGGCATGTGCCCTGCAGGGCATGCGTGGCACAGTGCGCTTCTCCAACAGCGCTGTACTTCTGGAGAGGCCAGCCTGGGCCCGCTGGCTGGCCAGAAGATGCTCAAGTTGCCTTGCTGCACGCCAAAGATGATGTCGACGAGCAGGGTGCTCCCGGAGGCGTTTGCCAGCTGGAGCTTGCAGGTGCAGGAGGAGGGCAGCACCACGAGCTGGCAGTGGTGGGAGGGAGGCAAAAGGCGCCAGGCTTTTTGCACGACTTGCTGGAACCAGCGTGCGGTTTTCTGCACGTTGAGGTAGGAGTGGGTGCAGAGGGTGCGTAGGAGGCAGGGGCCCTGCTTTGTGGCCAGCTGTGCCTGGGGCTGGTGCAGGAAGCACAGCACGTCGCCCAGCACCCGCTGCCTGGGGCACATGCACTGCAGCTCCACGCGGACGCGGCCGTGCTGCGGGGCGCCGGCCGTCTCCAGGTGAAAGGCATGCCCGGGTGGTGGCCTCAGGGGCACCAGCAGCCTGTAGCTGCTGTTGTCCTGGCAAGGGCTCCAGCCTGCACAGGCCCTGCCCACGCGGATGCCTGGTGCCAGCCGTGGGAAGAATGACTGGCAGGTGAGCACTTGGCAGGCCGCGAGCAGCTCGCCCACCAGCTCCTCCACCACCTTCCAGGTGTTGGCCGAGTCCTGCGCCGGCCACTGCAGGTGCTGCTGCAGAAACCTGCCCGGATGCCTGCATTGCTCTGCGCGGTCCTCCTTCTCCTCTTCTTGCTTGCTGTGGGAGGTGCTCGGCTGGCTCCTGCTCTCCGACTGCCCGTGGCACTTCCTGGCCAGCCAGCGGTGCCCCAAGAGCAGCACAAGGGCTCCCGCAGGCTGCCACAGCTGCCACCAGGCACAGGCAGCAAAGACCAGCTCCTCCTGGCTGACGTTGCTCTGCTGCTGCATGAGGTGCTCAACCTCTTGCTGCAGCCGAGCCATCTCGTGCCTCAGGTGCTGCACGCGCCGCTGCACCCGCTCCTGCGTGCCCAGATCCACCTGGTCACTGACCTGGAGCGGGTGCTGGACGATGCCCAGCACAGCCAGGACGAGAACAAGACACACAGCCATGGCCTGTAGGAGATGGGAGAGCAGCGAGTGAGCGGGGCTGGCTGCGAGAGAGCAGGCAGCTTGGCAGCAGGAGCCGGCAGCACTTGCGCGAGCAGCTGCCAAGGCGGCCCCGTGGCCGGCCCAAGGCGCTGCTGTGCACAGCTCGGCCCTTGCGGGCGGGCGGGCGGGCGTGCGAGGAAGCCGCGGGGCTGGCGCTGGTGGCCCGGCCCTCGTGCAGCCCAGCCTCGCCCCCCGCGCCACTCACCTTGCCGAGGCTGCTGCAGCCGGCGCTGTCCCAGGCTGCACTGCCGTGGGGGCGGCCGCGCTGCGGGACCAGCGCCTGCGGGCGCCGCGGTGACAGCCCCCTGCCTTTGTGACTCGTGCTCTGTGCTGTGGCGGGGGCGCTGGCAGCCCCTGTGCAGGGCCAGCGGCCAGCCCTGGCCGTCGTACCCAGCCCTGTGGCGCTGCCACACGCCTGCCCTGGGCAGCCGCAGCCGCAGCCGTGGCCCCAGCCCCACGAGGCACCACAGGGCCCCACAAGGCACCCCAAGCCCGTGCAGCAGCAGCGCACAGTGCCCCGGGCTGCCCTTGCCAAGGCGGCAGAAGCAGCCCAGAGCTCTCAGCCCTGGCAAGAGAAAAATAGGAGCTGCCCAAGCATGTCCTCGCCTGAGCAAGGGAAGGTCAATCGTTGCTAAGCCAGGCGGCTGGCCTCCAAAGTGTCTTCCAAGCACCAAGGAGGAGCCTTTGGCCAGGGGCAACGTAAAGACAGGCCCGCTTGCCCTTGCTAGCATGGAGGGGTTCCTTTGGGGCCTTTTGCTAGGAGCACCTAAGCCAAGAGCAAGAGGCTGACGGAGTCAGCACTTCTTGCGTGTTTGCAAAAGAGCAGGAGCTATGCTTTGGCGTTTCTGTTGCCCTCCCAGCAGTTTTCTTTTCCTTTCTCTTGCCAAGCAGCTTCTCTGCCCATGACATGAGGGCTAGGGAGAACTCAGAGGACGGCACTGATGCCAGGCTGGCACCTAACTCCACTCTTGGTACTGCATTTTCAGCCACAGCCCCTATTGCCAGCTGTGGGTGTCCTTTCACAAGCTGACAGTTCAGGGAGAGAAATCCCTCTGAGGATCCAAAGGCTTTCTTTCTGATTTTGGAGGTGTCCATTGCTGAGAGGGTAGCTGAACATGACAGCTCCTGGCAAAGGAGCCAAGTGGTGTGGCAGACTGTGGTGCTTTTGGAGCCTCTGGAGAACACTTTGTGGCTTTGATCCCTGCAGTGTGTGGGGAAGAAGTCCCCGCTCTGCAAGCACAAGCCTCTCCTCCCTCCCTAGCCTAGCTCTGTGCAGACAGCGAGTGCAAGGTGAGCATTAGGGGCCTCTTCTACTGCAGCTTCACTCATCCCGCCTTGAAGGGCTTCCTGCCTCTTCCAGTGTGCCGGGCCTGACATCTTCAGCACAGAGACACTCCATTCTGCTAGAAGCCAGAGCTGATTGATGTGCTCCTGATGCCACCTCCTGGGCAGGTGGTGGAAGAGCATGAGTTCCGCTCTGGGCTGTCCTAGGCACCAGGTGCCTAAGGGGAGCATCATGCACTTGCTCTCGCCTCCTTCTTGCATGCCTTCTTCCCAACCTGTGTCTTTCTTTGGCCAGAGGCTGCTTTGCTGCTTCATGTGGTCAGACTGCCAATGCCTCAGGCCCATAGTGTGTATTTTCTCTTCATCTTCAGACTTTCTTTAAATCCCTGCCTCATAAGGGTCAGCGTTAAAATTGCACTTTGGAATTATGCAACTGGGAAAATAATCCTACTCCAGCAAAGACCTAAATATATACAGAATTTTTAGCACCTACCTATTCTATTAACTTCAGCATGAATATTTCTCTGCATAGTAGGTGTTTGAATTACTTTTGGTCTAAGTCCCCAAGGGATGAATACCTTGCTTTATCTTTCAGTGTCAAGTTAGTAAAGAATTCTTTCTCCTCTCTGTGGATAGTGTTTCCTACTTACACAACACAATGTGTTTAATCCAAGGATAATTTCTTTTGTTAACATGTAGACCATTCTATGAAAAATGCAGAAGGGCTAAAGTAGAGTTAAAATACAGAAAAGAATAGGGGAACATGAAGATATTATTTTTACTGTGTAGAGAACTGTGTTAAATTAATTTTGTTTTAACAGCAACTCTTCTTTTCTTGCATTTCCGTTTTGACTTGCTTTCTATTTCTAAAGTTTAACGAAGTTTAAACTTTAACCAAGTTCTATTTCTAAAGTTTAACCTGCCTTTAAACCTCTTTTTATAATACTGACTTTTATTTCACATTGAAAAAGTTTTGCAGATTTGTAATTGCTTTGGCGATTGGAATCGCTTTGGAGATTCTGATGCTGATTATGGTTAAAACTTCAGTTTCTACATCACATCTGACTTACCAAATCCACACTACTTTCCTGAGGTATCATGTGGTATTGGTCCTTGAATGTTTCCTGGTCTCATCATTTTCATCTGTCTTTATTAAAAGGACATGGAGGTCTTTCTGATTCTGCTGATCCATGTTACTGCGAACCTTTTTTATACATTTTAAATTACAAACAGAGGAAACATAAAGAATGAGGAAAGAGAAAGAATTCTTAGTTCTTTAAATAAATGAAAAATAAAAGTATCTGTTACAGGAAATGTTATACTGACAGTTAGAGAAAGAATTCAGCAAGAATGCTTAGAAAGTATGGTTAGCAGTGCAAGAATCCAGGAGTTAAACAGGTTTATTTCTAAGCAATTCCCTTTATCCTCTTTCTGTGAGTTTACTTAGAGATGCATTTGACTTATTTTAAACATAGATTTGCTTTTCTGACTTTGTGTTACTTCAAAGGTTTCTTTGAACTTCGCCAGTTTATTTTTGGAAAGAAATAAGCACATGAAATTTCAAACTAAATGAAAAATTGTGAATATGTTATGAAATTTTCTACTTTTAGTTAAGATGGGAAATCCCTTCTCAACTAAAACTCTTACTGCATGTAGCACTCATTTATAATTACCATAATTAATCACTGTTTGCTTGCATTACTCAGCAGGGAGGAAGTTTCGAAATTATCTCAGGTGATACAAGGGTGCATTCAAGTTACTATAATCAGTTTCACTGTAACCAGATCTGGCCTAGAAGACTGAGTGATGAGATCTGTGGCTTTCAAACCGTTCCAGTAGTTCTTTTTGAATTTAATTCGACACAGTATAAAAAAAGACATGAACTGCCAGCTCACGAGAAATATTAACAACCTCAAGAACCTTTATTTCTTCCTCTTAAAGTGTTTTTCTACAACTCTGAACGTGTAGATATTTTCCACCACTGTGTTTAATGATGATGATGAACTGCTGACAGTTCAACTTCAGGAGAACTGGACTTAGTTTGAAGAGTGTGGAACAAACAGGACCCGCTGTGCTGAGGACCTGCAAGGGTCATCTCGTCCAGGCCCCTACTCACAGCAGGGGCCTCTCCAACTGGTTGCCTCAAACACCATCTGGTTTCTCCAGACCTTGTGCAGTCAATATTGTTACACATATATAATAAAGGATATGTCCTAAATATGTGTTCATCGCAGAAGAAGATGGAAGGAGATTGTCCTCAGTCAGTGTTATAATAGCGCAAGACTCTCACCTCATAATATAAGGCCTGTATTAGGTGATTTGAAGAGTATTTCATCACTTTAAATTCATACTACTTATTTTTAAAATGTGTCACTTACATCTTACTTTTTAATATCACAATATCAAATACATTTGTAACAATAACATGGGATTAACAGAAAGTGTTAGTCTTTCATACATAATCTCTAAAGCCCTCAGTTCATGAGATAAAAATTTTCTTAACTTTATGCATACTTGTTAACATACTTGTTAAACTCCTGGAAAAAAATGGGAGTAGTCCTGTAGTTGTTTTTAAATATATATTGAATGTCCTTTCTGGATCTGTGCTCTAGTTTGTGTTCCCTGTGCACCTGCAAAGGTTGCCCTGTTCCTAGCCATAAACAGGGGAAACATTGTAATTACCTCATAATTTATATCAGCTAGGTGTAACAATTAGCCAAATGTGATATTTTAGTATCTGCTTTTGTGGACTCCCTCCAAGAAGCTAAAGAAGACTTTGCTGTCTGAATCCTTGGCTATTTTAAGGTTTCAGAACCCGTGTAGTTTCTTGAAGATGCAGAACTTCATCTCCCCAGCTCATCTGTGTTTATCATGTGGGCTGAAAGGGGAAGCAGAGACTCGGTCAAGACAGGAGCCCTTACAAGCCCCGATATTATGTAGATCAGCCAAAGAAGGGTCAGCACCTCTGACCAGATTTCCCCTACCCCAAGAACCAAGCCTCTAATTTGGACACTGAGGACATGGTCCCTCACCTTGCCTGTCGGGTACTCATCCCTCTGCCCCTTGAAGAGTCCACCTTTACTTATTGGAGCAGCGCCTTCATGCCACTGAAGATGCGCAAAACGGGGGAGAGGCGAACCAGAATCTGGCTTAGTTCTTATGGGAATGAGCAGGAACTGCTGGAGCGCTGAACAAAGTGAGGGAAGAGCAATGGGCACAAGTGACAGAGCAGCCAACCGGAAATTCAAATCTTTGCCGGTGACGTTGTGTGCCTGGAGAAACCAAAGCATGAAGATCAAAGACTTCACCTCACTGTGTGCATCAGTGCTGATTAAAAAAGCAGATGATGGCCATTGGAAACAAAAGTCTCAGAGCGTTACTTGCTTCTCAGGAAAATGTCTTGGAGAGTGAAGAACTCATCAACACACTGCAGGAAGCAAAGGCGGGAAACATGCTTGCAGTTCCCTGCAAGACACCAGAAGAAATGACTGGCATAAATCTGTGCAGGATGTTGTAGAAAGATTTTTGGTTTTATGCTTCACCTGGATAGAATTACTTCTACAGATTAATTTAAGTAGCATCCAGCTTTTGAAAATCTGGATTAATACTGAAATAGCCTAAACTAGAATAAAACTGTTTTAAAAAAATGAAACGAATTACTCACGAGTCTTCCCAATGGTGTATTTTATTAGTGTTTTCAAGCCATTTTAATATTCAAGGTTTAAAAAACTTTGTTCCAGTGGTTGTTATTGAAATCAGTATTTGTCAGTACCTGCAGAAGCTTGTAATAGGCAGCAGGACAACTTCACCTTGGACCAGAGAAAAGAATAATTGTCTAGAGCCTGTTAGAAAATGAAAACTTTCTGTATTGTCATTCTATCATCTAACTTGCAATTTTACATTATTTATTTATCTCTATTAATGGCAATGTTTACTCTGTGGCCCCATTTGGCTTAGTAAGTATTATGCTTGCCATGCTTGTTCGCAATCAGCTGCATTTTATTGGTCAAACAGGGCTTTTGTCAAAATAAGGGTAAATGTGAAACTATTGTGATACTCATCATATACAGCTGTATTCTTTTTGTTGTAAAATTCTTACAGTGACCTACATCTTAACAGACCAAGGTCTGCATTGTAAAATACATCATCCCAACTATGAAAGAAAGACATCTTGTATGTGGTCTCCACGTAACTAAGGGAGCCCTAAAGAATTAAGTACCTTTCTCTCTCTCAGAAAATCACTTATACAGTTATTTGCATACAGCTGTGAGCAGACTTCTCCATGGAAAGCATTTCTCAGCTGGTATAACCTGGCATAATTCAACTGACATTTGCATTCCTAAAATCCTTGAGAACTTAGGCTGCCCCTCTGCTGTGACAAAAACCTTGAGATCTCCGCACCACTCAGAAAACAAAGATTACAAGTTGTTTTGCTTGAATAACAGTCATCAATTAACTATTTTCCAAACATTCCGAACATACTGTACGCTTTCCTTTTTTCTAGCCAGAATTCTTAATCCAAGAGTCAGACTCAGTTTTCATGATCTTCTGGGATAGTGTCTGTGTAATGTACTCCCTTTTCTTGGGAGTAAAGTCACAAAATGCTGCACAGTTCTTCTAGGGTTTAGGTTTATATTTTTATTCTGTGTTAAAGCACACAGTATGTTAGACCAGAAGTATCTCTCAATGTTGAGCTTCCTGTCTGTGGCAAACAGAACTGCTATATAGCTCTTGAAATGGAGTAATGTCCCCTTCAGGATGAGATAGCATCTACATATCACCAAAGAGTTAAGCCCCAGAGCAGCTGTCCTTGCAACCACTGGCGCCTTGACTGAAAGAAGTTTTCTTCATTGTTGCCAGTATTGAGTTCCCGGTTGCAGAAATGCTGATCAAAAATGCTATTAAAAATGTTTTTCTTTTAGGCACCATTACAACAAGGCTGCAAGAAGCAGAAGCAAGTGAAGAGAAAATAAAAACTGCTCATGAAAAGTACCAACCTGTTGCTACTCAAGGATCTGTCATGTACTTTGTAATTGCAAGTCTGTCAGAGAGAAGTCCCATGAATCAGTTTTCTTTGAAGTATTTTAAGTAGGCTAGTTGAATATATCTTTTAAGAAAATACCATTTTGTATTATTCATATATGTCTAATGTGCACTATATAATATTATATAGTATAATATTTATAAATTTATAATATTTATAAACTATACACTTACAGTTTAACACTCACAAACTAGAATATTGGTAGGAAAAATGTTAAAAGTATTTCTCAAAAGACGGGATTGTTATGCACCTTTTGAATTTCCACTGAAATGTAGACCAAAATTACTTTCTTTTATACCTAATGAGAGCATTCATTCTATTTGTAAATGCATTGCAAGGATTTCATAGCAATCTGTAAAGTCATAAAAACATTTATGCATTATTCCAAGTGCACATTTGATACTGAGTCTCACATTTAGGTGGCAGAGAAAGATTGCCTCATTTCCAAAGCATATGTAGATGTCGATGTCCTTTTAGGGTGAATGTACTTAAATAAATCTTAGAAAACAGGTCTGGAAGTTGAGTGCACCTCCCTGTTCCACAGCAGGGTCAGCAATGCCTAGGTGTCTCCTAACAGGCGTTTGCTTAAGCTGTTATATAAAATCTCCAGTGACAGAAATTCTGCAAGTTACTTACACCACCTATTGCAATCCCTGATTAATATTCATCACCTAATAAAATCAGGTCATTTATACTGTGAGGTGGCTGAATTTAAGCAACCAAGGATCAAGCAATATTTAACTAAACCAACTTTCTCCAAGGTCAAACAAAAACTGTGGCAGAGACAAGGTCCTTCTGCTCTGATTTTCCTGTGTTGAACCTGAGACCCAGACAGGACACAACTCTTGCTCATGTGTGGCTCTACCATAGAGGTTCATGGATCCCTGCTCTTCCACAGAGCGTTTCACAGCGTTTCACAGCGTTTCTCTCTGGTGTGGTAGCAAGTCATCCCCATCAAAACAAAAACAGACATACACAACCTTGCAGCTGTCCCCATCGTAGTAAAACAAGTTAATTTCCTTGTCATGTTGTCTTCTTAATGCTTTTCTTGCAAGAGTTTGGCATCTAATGCACTACTGCTTCTGCAGAGAGTAAGGGAGTCACTAGAGGGAATTTGTGAGGACATACACGATCTTTAGTTTAAGCTGTAATCCATCATATGAAATCAAGTGAGAACAGTGATTCTAGTCAATCTATTGACTAGACCCCAAAATGAGCCCTGAATTTTGCTATTATTAAGTTAACGAACTCATCTAAAACTCATCTCTTCTTCTTGCAGCTATTTAATAAAACTTTTGAGACTTCTGAAAAGAATGATAATTTGGAGCAGCATTTGGCAATACTGCTTAGTCAGACTCTCTATGCAACATACACCAATGTTTCTCGAGGCCTTTTTGAGTGACACAGCTCATGGATAGCTTCA
Source organism: Apteryx mantelli (assembly GCF_036417845.1). Lineage (NCBI taxonomy): Eukaryota > Metazoa > Chordata > Aves > Apterygiformes > Apterygidae > Apteryx > Apteryx mantelli. The sequence goes on from NC_090020.1 coordinate 10,262,400, forward strand.
TGCTGTGCACTGAAATGCTGTGACAGAGAGGAGCCCTTACAGATGCAGAATGAAATTTCTTCCTCCAGGGATCTGCTGGCTTCGATCAGGCACCTTTATGGGAATAGATTCTTGTCAAAGAAAACATAAGAGATTAATATTTGAGGTTTACAGTAGTACTTGTATATAGGGGAAAGAGGGTTGTTTTCTAGATTTTAGCCTTTAAAATATTGATAGACGTGACCACAATTAATATATTTCAAGATGTGGTATCCTCTAAGGCATGAGTGATTTTAAGCTATTTGCTGTGTATTGGCCTGAGTCCAGGAAAAGTATATTCAGATTAGCACTTCAACATGTCAGTGGAGTTTAAGAAAATGTTTATAGATATGCTTAAATGGTCTCTTGAGCAGAGGTTAATTTAAGAATATGCTTAAATGCCTTTCTGAAATAGGATGCTATTCATCCTATTCCATGCTATTAATCCTATGCTATGAATAGCACAATGTTGTTTGTTTTATAGCTCTTGTATCTTGCCTACTCAAAGTCATAAGTTTCCTGAGTTTTTCTTACCTTCTTCTCATAATTTTATTTTCCTCTACTCACTAGCAACATCCTGTTAAGGCTAATGTTCCATGCCTTCAAGACACCATGTGGTTTATGTGCTATGATTTAGGAGAAGCACTCCCAGCTCTCAATGGAATTCAAAAGGACATAATTTCCACATCTGTGACCTACCAGTCAGCTGGAAGTAGCCTCACGATCCTGGGCCTTGGTTCTCATGGGGGTCTTCAGCCACCCTGATATCTGCTGGAGAGACAACACAGCCAGGCACAAACAGTCCCGGAGGTTCCTGCAGAGCATTGGTGACGACTTCTTGACACAGGTGGTGGAGGAGCCAACAAGGAGAGGTGTGCTGCTGGACCTCGTACTAACAAACAAAGAAGGTCTGGTGGAAGATATGAAGGTTGGGGACAGGCTTGGCTGCAGTGACCATGAGACGGTGGAGTTCAGGAACCTGCGAGGAAGAGGCAGGGCACTAAGTAGGATCGCAACCCTGGAGTTTAGGAGAGCAAACTTTGGCCTCTTCAGGGACCTACTTGGAGGAATCCCATGGGTTAGGGCCCTAGAAGGAAGGAGTGTTCAAGAGAGCCGGTTAATATTCAAACATCACTTCCTCCAGGCTCAAGAGCGGTGCATCCCTATGAGTAGGAAGTCAAGCAAAGGAGGTAGGAGACCTGCACGGATGAGCAAGGAGCTCCTGGCAAAACTCAGCCAGAAGAAGGAAGTATACAGAAAGTGGAAAGAGGGACAGGCCACTTGGGAGGAATACAGGAACGTTGTCAGATTACACAGGGATGCGACGAGGAAGGCTAAGGCCCGTTTGGAATTAAATCTGGCTAGAGATGTCAAGGACAACAAGAAGGGCTTCTTCAAATACATCAGCAGCAAGAGGAAGACTAGGGAAAATGTGGGCCCGCTGCTGAATGGAGTGGGTGCCCTGGTGACGAAGGATGCAGAGAAGGCCGAGATACTGAATGCCTTCTTTGCTTCAGTCTTTACTGCTCAGGCCAGCCCTCAGGAGGCAAGAGAGAAAGTCTGGAGAAAGGAAGACTTTCCCTTGGTCAAGGAGGATCAGGTTAGAGATCATTTAAGCAAACTTGACACCCACAAATCCATGGTCCCTGATGGGATGCACCCACGAGTGCTGAGGGAGCTGGCGGACATTATTGCTAGGCCGCTCTCCATCATCTTTGAAAGGTCATGGAGACCAGGAGAGGTGCCTGAAGACTGGAAGAAAGCCAATGTCACCCCAGTCTTCAAAAAGGGCTAGAAGGAGCACCCAGGGAACTACAGGCCAGTCAGCCTCACCTCCATCCCTGGAATTGTGATGGAGCAGCTCATCCTGGAGGCCATCTCCAAGCATGTGGAGGAAAAGAAGGTGATCAGGAGTAGTCAGCATGGCTTCCCCAAGGGGAAATCATGCTTAACCAATCTGATAGCCTTCTCTGATGGAATGACTGCCTGGGAAGATGAGGGGAGAGCAGTGGATGTCATCTACCTTGACTTCAGCAAGGCTTTCAACACTGTCTCCCATAACATCCTCATAGGGAAGCTCGGGAAGTGTGGTTTAGATGAGTGGACAGTGAGGTGGATTGAGAACTGGCTGAACGGCAGAGCTCAGAGAGTTGTGATCAGCGGCGCAGAGTCTAGTTGGAGGCCTGTAGCTAGCGGTGTCCCCCAGGGGTCAGGACTGGGTCCAGTACTGTTCAACTTCTTCATCAATGACCTGGATGAAGGGACAGAGCGCACCCTCAGCAAGTTTGCTGATGATCCAAGACTGGGAGGAGTGGCTGCTACGCCAGAGGGCTGTGCTGCCATTCAGAGGGACCTGGACAGGCTGGAGAGATGGGCAGAGAGGAACCTCATGAAGTGCAACCAAGGGAAGTGCAGGGTCCTGCACCTAGGGAGGAATAACCCCATGCACGAGGACAGGCTGGGGGTTGACCTGCTGGAAAGCAGCTCCGTGGAGAAGGACCTGGGAGTGCTGGTGGACACCAAGTTAAGCATGAGGCAGCAATGTGCCCTTGTGGCCAAGAAGGCCAATGGTATCCTGGGGTGCATCAGGAAGAGTGTTGCCAGCAGGTCGAGGGAGGTGATTCTCCCCCTCTACTCAGCCCTGGTGAGGCCACATCTGGAGTGCTGTGTGCAGTTCTGGGCTCCCCAGTACAAGAGGGATGTGGCACTACTGGAGCAAGTGCAGCGAAGGGCTACAAAGATGATTAGGGGACTAGAACATCTCTCTTATGAGGAAAGACTGAGAGAGTTGGGCCTGTTTAGCTTGGAGAAGAGAAGGCTGAGAGGAGATCTTATCAACGTGTACAAGTATCTGAAGGGAGGGTGTCAAGATGATGGGACCAGACTCTTTTCAGTGGTGCCCAGTGACAGGACACGAGGCAGCAGGCACAAACTGAAATGGAGACAGTTCCATGTGAACATGAGGAAAAACTTCTTCTCTGTGAGGGTGACAGAGCACTGGACCAGGTTGCCCAGAGAGGTGGTGGAGTCTCCTTCTCTGGAGGTATTCAGGACCTGCCTGGATGCGATCCTGTGCAATGTGCTCTAGGTGACTCTGCTTGAGCAGGGGGGTTGGACTAGATGATCTCCAGAGGTCCCTTCCAACCTCAGCGATTCTGTGATTCTGTGATTCATTAAATTAGGTAACAAGCAAAGTTAGACGTTACACTGGAAAGACTCTTTCATGACCACCAATCCACTGTTTCAAAGTGGATTTTTTTTGTGCCGATACTGCTTCATTTCATTGAATCTATTCTTGCCGCTTCAAAAGCAGCAGCTCAGCTCTGTCTGTAGGTGGTGTAGTAACAAGTATTTCTCTTTATTTTCTCCACCTGGGTGTAAGGCTCTTGCTGTACACTTTGCTGGGACAGTCTGAGCCTCCTCCTCTGCCTCAAGAGGATCAATAGGAAAAGCAAGGCGAGGGCTTCTCGCCTCCTCCCCCTTCCCGTACTTTCCTGTTCCTTCTGTTCAGCTCAGTCCCATAACAGTGTTTGTGGCCTGGACCCATGAAGCCTGTTGGAGCACGCTGTCCCCCACACAAGATTTCCGGTAGCAGAAAGCAGCAAAGGGCCCTGAATCAGATGACAATCTGGTTCATATCTCCTTTAGATGAACGGGGAGCAAAATGAGTAAGAAAAAAACTGAAAACGTAACAAAAGCTCCCAGGGACACAAGACTGACCATGCTTCAGAAATTGTGGTGAAGAGCTATATGGAAGAAAAGGTTTGTGTCCCAGGTGCTCTAAAATGGCAAGAATTCTCTGTGAGAGGAGTCATTTCCGGGTGCTGACGTAGGCAGTGCAAACACCAGCTCCCCACCAGGCAGCTCAAGTTGGGTGGAGGGGAGGGCTGGACTAGGCTGAGGCTTCATGGCTGGTACGAAGCAGTGTGCGTCTGTAGCCTGCTTCCTGCCTGTACTTTCTGTGCAGGGACGTGATTGGGCTTTTTGCAGGTTCAAATGCTGCTAGTGCCATTTACAGTCTTTTGCTGTGAATGAGGTGGGAATTTTGAGAATACTTGGAAAGACTGGTCTGTTGCCATTTGATCATGTGTTAAGGAAATGTTCTGACTTCTAGAAGCTGACTCCAGTTTTTGCAAGTGGTCCTAGCGTAATATTAAGCTTCTTAGATTTAGTAGCTTGCAGAGAGCTCTTACTTCTGCTTGTGGTTACAGGGAGGCAGTTGCTTCTAAATATCAAAAATTTTCAGATGAGTCCCCTAGGAGACTGATATTTCTTTCATTAGTGAATTTTTATTATTTGTATCCCTATGGAAGAATAGGAGGGGTCTGATTGTGTCAGATATTGTACGAGCAGCAGTGGCCTGGAGTTGCTGCTGATGTATAGCGCACACTTCTCTGTGCTTTTGCATATATATGCATTGCTACGTCTTTATATCTTCAGGTGGTATCTGCACTTAACAAGTTAGTAATAGAGTGTCTTGGAAAACGATTCATAGGGACCCAAAGTTCCCTATGAAACCCACTTGACTTTGGAACCCTGTTTCAAGACATATCTGCCTCAGCGCTGCTACTGTTTCTCTTAAACACAGGCTCTGAGCTAACAGGAGCTTTTTGGCAGTTTGCAAAAGAGCAAGGATATTCAGGACAGTATGGATTACACTGTCTCATTGCACATGCCATTTGGCTGTGCATATCTGCATAGCTGGGTAATAAATTCCTTAGGCTTATTTGAGAAAGAATTACTGTAGGCCCTTTTGAAATACCAGTCTCTTGTAGACCTATCTTTATGCCGTTAAATTATATAATACAACAAGTTGCCTGTACACAAAATCGTAGCCCCATAACAACTGACGAGATTTTACTGTTGACTTAGATGAAGCTGAGATTCAGTCTGTCTGCATAATATAACTGTAGATATTTACTTCCTACTCCAGCTCATGTGTGCTTTGTACTTCTTTATATTTGTATTAATAGTGAAAGTTTTCCAACTGTACTCCTAAGCAAACATATGACAATTAAATGCCTAACAATGCAGTGGTTTCTGGCCTTTATACCAATACAGGTAAGAAGATGAGCTTATAGATTCAGTGACAATTAGCTCTTCAGAAAATTAAGTCGTTTTCATTTTGGGACTAAATATGAGACTAAGAAACCTGATTTCAACACTTAAACTCAAAAATTTTGGTCAATGCTTTTTTTTTAAACTAGCAAATCCCAAAGCTTCTACCATTTAAAAAGTGCCTGCATATTAAATTATACTTCAAAAGAATACTTACAAAATTTACTCTGTATTTCAGAGTGGAATCAGTTTCACCAGGGCAAGGCCAAGGATCTATTGCAGAAAAGATGATAAAGGATGCAGTAAAACTGGGAAATTGGGTATTTCTGCAAAACTGTCACCTAGCAGTTTCATGGATGTTAGCTCTGGAAGAGCTTGTAAAAAGTTTTACAGAGCCAAGTACATAATTTTCATTCTGCAGTACAATATGTTTTCAAGAAGTTGGTGCCAGATCAGAGTTGTGCTTTTGCAGGTGTTATTTATAGTATGCAATGTAGAAAAAGATGCTTTAGAATTAAGAATTTGCTATTGTTTGCTATATTGTTACGCAAACTATCACCCACACTGTAGAGGCCTTTGGCTCATTGCCGTTTTTACCTTTTTTAAGGATTTACCACTTCACGTACCTGTGGTTCTTTTATTAAAGAATGAATGGTAAGGCACTGAAAAGCTAGGAAATTTTATCCCATTTTGAAGATGAGGAACTGAAATATAGGAAGGCTTACTTCACAAATACCAAATTGTCATTTTTGCAAAATCCATTCTTCTGCCAGTACTCATTTGTCACTACTGTAGCAAGTGCTGTTTTGCCTGCTCTCACAAGCTCATCTTGCTTATACATCCAAATCTCTTTTGTTATTATGTGCATATTTTTGCACTCTCTTCAGTTTTTTTTTAACCTTCAGTGACATCTAAAAGGGATGTCAGTATTCAAGCTGTGGTGATATAGTCACGTACAAAAGGAAGATTGTTTATGCTACTTATACATACAGCCCCTATTTACCGTCTTTGTTATTCTGACTAATTGTTTCCTGATTTTAGATTTAATTCCTGTCTTCTCCCCCAGGTTTTCTCCATTTCTTTGTATCCTTTGTTATTTCCCCTGGAGCTTGAATCAATCCAAAGTGTCATTTCAAAGTGCAATTACAATACTGCTCTTTCTCCCTTCCAGATCTCAAGCAGAGAAATTACTATATCTTACTGAAGTACTATAATCATTTAATAAAGTAAATTTCATAACAGCATGTTGCTTAAAATTTGGTTAGTTACTAAACTGAACTTAACAAGAGAGCAATAAATATCCACACTATTTGTTTTTCAGATATTTTTGTTCATGAGAACTTTTGACTCTAAGTTCTATGACTTGTGAAAAATTGTCTGTCACTGTGCTTCAAAACCCTGCCAAGGTAATACATTTGGCAAATACACAACAAAAATACAAAACAAATTCATCATAGAATCTTCCAATTCAAATATTTGCAGTGTCTTATCTAATTAATATACTTTTGGATATTGATTGCATTGGATTCACACTGGATGTGTGTATTGATTTCACACTGGAATGTTTGTGTCTTTGGTTCTTTTTCCTTTTTTTGTGACGCACTATTCTAATAAAAAAAAGCTATTCTAGAGCCTATTCACCAAATACATGAACAGAATTAACTGACTGATAGCATTGCTGGCAGTGAAGACTTGAGGAATCCAAAGTCTCAACAAGTCACTACATTTCCCAGATTCTTTGTCTCCTTTATATGCTGGTACCAGTAAATACAACTATTTAGCAGCCACCAGCATCCAATCTATGGAGTGGAAGTGCATATTCTGAGGAAATGCAGAATAAACAAAGGGAATGACCTCTATCAGCCTTTGCTTTTCACAGACCAGGTACCACAGAATAAGTTGCAAAGGCGCAAAAATTACTCATAAATCCTTTTACAAATGCATCAGGCGCCAGAAACCGACGACTTAGTCCAACAGATATAAAAGGATAAAAGAAGAGATAAAGCCATGACAGGAAAAAGAAAATGGATTTTGCATTTCTGTTTATGGTGGATAAATGCTGAGCAGTTCCCACCGCGAAACCTCTTCTGCAGTTGCATGAGGTGATCTGTCTCGAACAGTAATATTGGCAGAAGTGATGTGGATAGATCACGCTGGTATACTTGACAGTCACGAGTAGCAAGGATAGATAGTGTTCACCCAAATATTGTAGAGGAAGTCAAGGATGAAATAGCTGAACCACTCACTCTTGTGTTAATGGCTCACTTTGAACTGCCTTGGTATCAGCAATTTGGTGTGTGGCAAGCGTGATTCCAATTTCTAAAAGGATTCAAGGGGAGTTTGGGAGAAATACGGGTCAATTTTTGATGCTCATACGGAGAGAATTTGAAGAAATTATTCTGAGGAATAAAATTAGTGGAAAAATGGGTAAATAGAGTCTGGTGCGGAAGAGTCATGGTGGCTTTTGTGAAGAGAAGTCAGGGGAGATCTTTGAAAGAGTCAGCAGGTGAACAAGAGCAGTTGGACTGTAATTCAGAATATTTGGCAAAGTCTTCCACTCAAGAGCTGCAAAGAAAGAAATTTTCCAGTGAGTAAGAGAGTAAGAATGTCTGCACTTGGTTGAAGGCTGGACACCAAGGGCAGAAGTAAATGGTGAGTATTCGTAGTGATGAGAGATCACTCGTAAAATCCCGTGGATCTCTTTGCTGCATTCTGTGCTGTTTAATACACCTGTAAATGTTCTGTAAAAGGGATCATCAATGAGGTAACATTACTGAAGGTATTCAGAGAACTAAAACCAAAAGCGAACTGAACCGCTGAAGAATCTCATGCAGCCCAGCGGGTAATAGAATGGCAGGCGCAAATCTATATAGATAAATATAAAGTAATGCACATGGGAAAAAATCGTGACTTTAACTATAAAGCAGTCTGATCTTAACTGCTATTCATGAAGGAGATGTCAGTGTTGTGGCTTACATTTCTGTGAAATGTAACATTTCTTACATCTTTTATGTGGGATAATTAAATAGACTAAGAAGCTTCATCATGGAAGAGATGGCTGAGAAGGAAATAACAGGGGTTATCATGAGAAAATCAGGAGAATCATGAGAATCATAATAGAAATAGTGGAGTGCATGAAGTGAGGAATACTCTTCCCCCCAAAACGGCGTATGGACCTCACATTAAGCTAGCAGCTGGCAAATTCCAAACAAAAGGCAATGGAGGTTCTTATCTCGTAACATTATAAAGGCTAAAAGTATACATGGCTTCAAAAAGCAATTGCACAAATTCCTGCCTAAAAATGTCCATTTACAAAACCACCTCTGGTTTAAGAAATCATAAGCCACAAATCATGGGAACCTGGAAGAATATTCTGAGGAGCAAACGTGATCTCCATGGTACTGTACTCTTTCTTCACACTTATTGTGCATGCTTATCTTTGTAACCCTTATTATTTTAATCAAGATACTGGCCTCTCCTGACTGGTCACGAGTATCAGAAACTGCTGCTTAACCAGCACTCAAAAATGGGATTTTTTAATATCTAAATAAAGCAGTTAAACTGCAATACAGTGTACTCAGTCACCTTCCGGCTAATCTATTGCACATTTATAATCATTTTTGCAAGTCCATTTTTTATAATTTTCATTGTTCTTCATTTTCATATTCATATTTCACTATTTTTTTCATTTCCCCAAGTTTCTTTGGTTATATAATCAGCGTGTTCATCTGACAAAAACTAAAGCTTCTTGTAGATTAATTTCTTCCATGTGGAAAATACAGTTTACATGCCGGTAGACTCTATCTGTTAACTTCACAGCACTGCAGCAAAAAACAGAAAGCAGATCTAAGTATATAACTAGCAGTGTGGGCTTTTTTTTTTTTAATTCAGGTAATTAACGAATCTCTAAAAGAACTTTGTGCAAACAGCAAGCAAGCATTCGCAGAGATGACCGCTACATTTTTTGGAGAAAATATCCTTGACAAAACATGGAGAAAAATCATTTTTGGATTTGCTTCTTTCATGCTGTCATCCAGGTATATCTGGTGGTACTGGGGTGCATAGAAGAGAAACTGAAAAGCAATTACACAAAATAGTTGTTGTGTCTGCATTACATTTTGAGGATATTTCTTTAATAAGTGTTTCAGAGCATTTTCTGCAAAGCTTATTTAGCCATTAATTTAAAAGAATCAGAACTGTATTTATTTTGTTACTACAAAGCTTCTCATCAGTTGGATTAATTATGATTCATCAGAAAGGTCCATGCAAAACTTACCACTTGCTTGTTCCAACTTAAAGCTAACTTTTAGCATCTGTTTCATATAAATTAGAGGAATGTAAGCTTATCTCCTGCAACTTTTGTCAGTACAAACATTTCGTGCATGGAAAATGTCACTCCTGTGTTTGCAAGCAGTTCAATGAGTAACTTCATATTTCAGGTTTGAGCTGACGGATTGTGAGTGAACACACGGTCATATAAGTTTCTCTAATTATTCTGTTTTCATCTTGGTTGTTGAAAGTATTGTATAAATAAGAATTTAACAAATGTGCCTTTACTGACTTTGCGGTAAGTCATCACTTATAAAAATTTCCATTAAAGCCAGCAGGATTTTTCTTGTGAAAGAATCAAATGTAGTTTTACTAAGGTTCATCCTATACTGGCATCGTATATAATCATTCTCATAGTTACAAAATTATATTTCTTCAGTGATGTAATGAAATCTCACTAAACTAAAATGCCAGTTTTAAGACAGAAAATAAATACTAAAAAACCTTGTCTTCAGCCTAAATTTTGTTCTTTCTTTCAAAACATTTCCCATTGCTTAACTCACTGTACTGAAGCCTTTAAAAGCCCAAAGCAAAAATATGTTTCCTTTCTGAATTTTTGTATGTTTTCTTAGGAAGGTTACTGCTGTCAGATTATTTATGAATGATTACTCATGAATTAAAGAATCTATTTTGAAAAAAAATGTATGATATAGATTTACAGAAATTTTTTCAACAACGATGCAAAATTATGCGAAAAATCAATTATTAAGAATCCTCAAAGATTGTCTCAGAATCCAGTCCCAGTGACCAAAATTCATAACTTAGCTATTGATGTACAAGAGCAGGTAAAGATTTGAGGGCTCCAGAGTTCAGTTGCTGCATTTAAGCAGGTGTTGCAGTTTTCCTGGTGGTGAACTGTCAGCTTTAGCTTTATCAAGACTGAATGGGGATGTGTAATTCAGAGGAAATTTTCTGAGCACCAGTGTCTTCAGCTTCTGCACGTGAAGAGGTCATCAGATATACCACTTTCTGGCTTAGGGGACAAGGCATAATCTGTCTTCTTGTCACTATATGCTTTTAGAATTGTTGCACGGAAACAAATCCACAGAACAACTTACTACATTTTACAGTAAATATTCAAGGCGAGGAAGAAGTTTGGACCTCTTGGTTGGAACATCTCCTTTGAACTTAATGACAGTGATGGTGAATTTAGACCTTTATTGTCAAGAAGGAGAGATACTTTGCGATGACCTCATGTACATAACAGGTACAGTACTGGCATGCTGGTGTCCATGATTATCTGCTTTAAAGTTAAAGGTCTAGTCTGAGCTAATCCTCTCGGATCATCAACCTCAGAACCTCAGACCTGTGCTGAACCCACTGCAGCCAGAGCAACCCACAGCCACCTCGCTTCCTTCCCCCGCTGCATTTGCTGGCAGTGAAGTGCTAGCCACATATTTGTGTGCCTCAACACTTCCTTGTCTGTAGTGGAGAAAATACTCATTTTTTTTTTCCCCCATGGATGACCAAGCAGCTGTTCCATGTTCTAAGACAGAGTCAACGTACAGATTTGCACAATGTATTTCATCATCTTTTCACTCCAGAAAAAAATCTGTAACCACTCAGTCAAATCTGGTGCTGCAAGTCACTGAAGAAGGTTCTAATAATGCAGCAGTCACTTCTGCAAAGTTATTACATTTCCTAGCTCTTCTAAACACCTTTCCTATATTCTGCTTTAGGATTGGTAGGGTGTTACTTCCCCCAGCTATCATAGTCTTCATAACTGCCAACATTCACACCAACTTCACCCTGCTCAAAATTGCATTGCTCATCTACGAAATTCCTCTGTAACACTCACAGCTTCCACCTGTAATAGCAATGACAAGGGAAACTCGTACCTCCGGGTAACGGTAATCCCTCTCACAACATTCATGAAAACTACAGAAGGAGTCATTGCTGACTTCAAGAATATATCTTCATTTACTGTACAGTTTCTAGTGTAGCCCCATGTACTTCTGACATGGACACTGCTTTTTGTCTTACGTACCGGGGCAAAGATGGATCTATTCTTCCATTACATTAGTCCAGCTTTCTAAGTTCATATTTGTGTGCCTTTGTCAGGTGTGCCGTAGCATTAACCAGCTGCAGCCTTCTGCCTGTGAATTTTCCCAGCAGGAGTGTATAGTGCGTTTAAGGTGCTCATGGCCCAGGATGAAACCCTTCAGCCCTTTTGAATTTCAGCAGTTCCACTGAGAACATTTTTAACAATTTCTGAATAGTCTGAGGTCGTACCTTCCCTGAATGATAATTAATGTTCATTATGATACCTCCTACGTGTTCAGAAACAGACGTCTCAAAGCCTTCACCCCATTCACCCCCAATTTTTCCCACTCGAAAAGCACTGTAGAATTGATGAAATGCTTGACACTGTTTCTTCACCAACCTTCAGCGCATCTCCTGACATCTTACCTGGCCAAAGGCTGTTTTGCCTTCTTATTTTAATAAGCGTTCCTGCAAACTCTTCCATTTGCAGGAATCACCTATACCTCTTTTCAGCGTTCTTGCTCCTAATTTCTCTCTCAGCTTTCATTATTCATAATTCGTTCAAAATTATCCCTCCAGTTGTTATTAATCAATTCACCATTGGTTTGCAGAATGTTTTTTTTCTAATACAAACCTACTTTTTACACTTTCATTTTTATTCACTATGGAGCTTTGGTGAGTGTGTAAAAGGATTTTTTTCTCCCTTGTCAGTTGTACAATTCACTGCAGGCCACATTTTTAGCCACTGTTATACTTCCTTTGACATTATTTTATAAGCTTTTGTATATCACCCAGTGAGATAAAAGTTTTCAAGCTCTTCCTTAACAATGGAGAAAACAGTCAATCTTTTCACATTGCTGTTATTTATTAACTTATAAAATAGCGAATGTGCTATCAAATCCTCTCTTTGGTGCCCCCTTATGTTTCACTTGTTTATACCATCCTGATTAGCTGTAATTAATAGATTTGGGGTTGTATTATTATCTATACAAGAAACAAAAGTGGTGGTATGTGATAAGAGGAGAGTAGTGTGTGGTATAAAGGGAATAAAATATTTTATAAAGGGCATTTCTTCAAAATGGAGTTTATTATAACAGACAGAAACACAGTTGTAAAGACTACGGGCAATGCACATTTGTCTGGTGAGCCAGATCTTTTACTCTAACACGTCTCCTGGATTTCTGTTGAAGTATGAAAAGACGGTGTGCAAATCTTCTTTGCCATGTTTTATAGCTTTCTATACAATCTTGTACTTATCAGAAGCCCTGTAATTTATCTCCGGTATTCCATTGTACTGAAATTGCTTTTATCATAACAAAAATACTTTACAAGGTAGATACAGAAATATGACACTTAAGGTTCTCTGTCTGCCCAGTCTTAAATATTTTTTATTAGCTCCTTTCTGTGTACACTAAAAAATTATTCTGCAATACAAATGAAAAATAGGCATGTTATTCTGAACTGTTTTGCCAAGCTGAAGTTGAAAACTCCTATAAATTTGCTGAAATAAAAACAAGAGCTTTCAAGCATCTCTCCTAAGTGAAATCTTTTTTGTTCTGAAAACTGTACCTCAAAATACTCTGTCCATGAGAGTTGTAAAGAAATGTTCATCCATCAGCATCTAGTAAATGGTTGTTTGCAGATGACTGATTTTAGTTTAACATCAACAATGCAAAGGTTACTTAAAAGCTGCATGGGACCAAATTCATACAATATTCCCCCAAGCTCCGGCTGCCTTTGACATTCTTTCTTATTATATTAGACATTCTTTCTTGCTGTATTAGAGAGGGTGAATGCAAGAATATTTGATTTTTCTAATGATTTTCTCTGTGCAGAATGAATTGTTGCCTCAGTTCAAATTTTAAATGCTAGCACTCTTTCTTCTTTTTCTCTCCTTTTCCTTTCAGTCTATAGCTTTCCCTTCTGAAATATAACTTAGCATTAAATAGCCAGTCACGTTACCTTGGTGTTCTGTAATCCCATCTCCTAAGATATCTTAGAGAAAAAGGACAGCGTTTGTTCTTAGGCATTGCCCAAGGATTTCAAAGATATGCTCAATCCATAAGAACATAAACTCTGTCAATCTGCTTTTACGGTAAGTGCCAGGCTCCAAAAGCAACAGCAGCCAGTCACGCCACCGGGACCAGTGGCTGGGTGGGACGGCAAGCCCAGGAGGCAGCGCGGAGCCAACTCCGACGCAGCAGACACATCCGCCCCCGAAGGCAAACTCTGCAAAGCGCCTGCTTCTTCATTCACTGCAAGCCACACGAGGATTTCCTTGGCTTGGTTTTCATTCTGCTTCTAGCACTGGTCTTAAAAATAGATTAATTCTGTCAAGTTTAGGAGATGTAACGCGCTTTTAGCCTCCTGCTATTCACTTCTTCATTAGCCGTTCCTTTTTGCTTACTGCTGTGTCGCAGACGGACATTTGCACTTTGACGTAAAAGTCAGAGCACAGAAAAATACCTGTTTCAGTTTTTCTCTTTTCCCTGAAAAGTTCTCTGCTTTTAATTTGGCAAGATAAATGGAAATCCTTTTCGGCCTCTTTGACAGAGTCCTTTCAGGTACGCATACGTAATTAAACTGCCATGAATGTAGTATTCGTTTTATAAGCTTTATACATCTGCCATCTATAAATCTTATATATCTACTAGTAAAAAACTAGTATTGCTGCATTGCCTTTGAAATGCTTTTCTCTATGCTCATTACCTGAGATTAGGACAAAAACGGTTAAAGAATTTTGATGATCGCACTAAGGACCAGAGGTTGAAATTACAAGTGTAAAGTGTGAGGACAATTGTTTGGTTTACATGTGCTGTTACTCTGTTTACACAGCAATTATAGCACTTGTGCATAGAGGTGGGTGAGATTAGTTGTTCGTGCAGATGGCTAATTAGGCAAAGGATATGCAGTACATTATGCATATTTACACCTGCAGCAATGACCATAGTCAAATCAGGTATGTAATTGCTTACGTATGATGTTGAAAATTCAGTATTTTCCTGATTTTTACTGCTTGACATAGATACATGCTAGTACTACTTTTTACTATTTCTTACTTAACAACTAAAAGGAGCAGATTATGATACATAAACACTCCCATTTCAATGTACACAACAACAAAAATCATTCTGTTCTAGGCTCTAGAGACTAGAGATTTGGAAATAATAAAATATTACTTCTTTGTGATTTCTAATGTTCAGTATTAATATGTCAATATTGTAGATGAAATTACCTGTGAAGCATGATTTACTGATAGCTGGGGTCAGAGATGTCTGCATAGTCTTAAAGAGATTTCTTTTTGCCCCATCACATTGAAAGAGGACTATAAATATTCAGAATCATGTAAATATATTTCCAAGTAAGGATGAATTTCTTTTACTTGGATGAAAATCTGAGCAGAAGAATGTATTCAGTCTCTGGTAGTATATTTGCCTACCACAAATATGAATGATTGTATATTTTCATGTGTATTTTGTGCAATGCACAGAAACGGTAAACTTTCGTTAGGGTCCACCTCATTCCATGCATGTAAGAAATATGCTAAAATTCAGTGCGAGTCTTTATATGTATTTATGGCGAAAACTCTTATTTCCCTCTCAGTGAACAGTAGTGGCAGCGTCTCTCCATTCCCACGCACAAAGCTTTCTGATCAATAGGCAGAGCTGTAAGGAGGCACTCTTGAGTTAAACTCTGCAATATTTAGTAATCCTGTATTGCAAATCTTGCTTGTAGATTCTTTCAATGTCATTTTCTAAAGTATTTTCTGCATATAGCTAAACAGATCTGACTGTTTTACCTAACTCTTTCTTCGTGTCAGGGAGTGGAGGAGGAATAAGTGAGCCCTTTCCTTTTCAGTGATAGCAAATGGTGAATTTGGCTCACCTGCACTGTGGGATTGCATTCTTCAGCTGTGGAGTCGAGAATGGGAACAAAAACCTTCATTTCAGAACACGGTGAGAACGTCTCTTCTAGCAAGCTCTCAAGGATATGGGACTGGTATGAGACTCCACTGATAATTTTACAGAGTAACTTTCCAGATCAGAGAGGTCCTAGCTGAGCTGGTTTGCTGAAGCAAGTTAACACATCTTTAGGCTTTATGAATAGGGTACTAAAGAGATGACTGTATACTATTATGCATTCTGTTCACATCGTAGAGATCCTGCTACATTTAGCTCAACTATAACAATTTACATATTCCTAAAAGGTTCGAGAATTCCCTGAATTCTCCTGCCAGTTCAATACATTCTTTAGGCTTGGCCAACTTTGGAGAGCAATGATAGCTCCAGAGTGTCAGGGCCCCACAAAACACCAGCATGATATAAACCACCCTGTTCAACAGGCAGCTGAGGTGGATCCCACTGCCTAGGGCTGAGCTGCAGTCACTGCACGTTATTGACTTTCCCTGCCTGAAAAACATGGCCAGAACATGAAAACAGGACTTCTGGATCATGAAGGTTATGGAGGGTTTGGGGAGAGCTGTGCTGCTTCCTGCCAGCAGCTCTCTGCCCGGCCCATGGCGATATCTGCTAACAGGAATGCCGGCTGCAGGGATGGCCCAGGTGCTTGTGTAGCCGTCGCTGAAACACTGCTGCTTACTGCCTGGAGAGCTGGTGCCTTTTTTTTTTTTTTTTTTTTAGGAGTCCATGCTTTAATTGTAGCGCAGCTGTACTGGCACAACAGATAAAGCAGCAAACTGCGGTATGGGAAGACTCAAGAAGAGGGAAGAGAATGAGCAGTCAGAGGTGGTCGAGGTGGGAACTCTGTTGTCTGGCTTGGCTGCTGAAACCACGTCTCCTGCGCACCGTTATATTATAGTCACAGTATGTAATATGTATAGCCCAATTCTTCATTTTCATCCATTTAAGTCACAAGAACACATTTTACTATGTTCAGCATATATATATTTGTGTAACAGGTATATATTTTGTTTCTATGTCTGACAGTTTGCAAGATTTTAAAGGATATATGGAAAACTTTCCTCTGACTGATGATCCGGAAATCTTTGGAATGCATGGAAAAGCCAATTTAGTATTTCAGGTTTGTGGGTTTTTTTCTTAAACACATCTCTGCTTTTTTTGTGTTAAATGAATTATACCTTGTAGCTTAGAGGGCAAATTTGATTTAGCAATCACAGTTTGTTAAGCAGAAATAACAAGGAGGAAAGGCTATGCTATTCATTATATTTAGCTTTTCCCACATGGCTGTAGCGCAGAGGATTCCAGGATGTTTTCTTTAACACATTTCCTATTACATAGTATTTTAATTAATTGCTTACTCTTACTTATAAAGTATATGTTATATACTAACATATAAAATACACATGGCTTTGCACAAATCAATCATTTTTTGTGGGCTAATGGTCTTCTACTTTCTGACTACACAGAGGAGTACTTTAAAGGAATACTAAGAAGCTGTTCATGTCCAAGTTCTCGGTATTGTATTAGTTAAATCACATTCATTTTTCCTAGAGGGACCCCAGTAATCCTCTGAAATCTTCTTAAGCAGGTCGTTTATATCAGCTGAACCAAAATAATAATATTATGTGCTTACCAACACGGTAAATAAGTTTGAGACTTTCAAAACAGACTTACCTATGTGCATACAGGAAGGAAAATGCTTGAGATTTTGGAGGAGAGCTGCAGTGACTTTGTTCAGTTCTTGACTGAGCCACAGATCCCCTGGGTAGGCAGGGGCAAGTCATTTGATCTCTCTTTATCTTTGCTTCCTGTTTGCAGAATGCGAATGAAATGCTTCTTTCTTCTCTTCCTATGTCTATTCAATTTGAAAGCCCTTCAGGTTGCTAGCACAATGCCAAACACATAGGAAAATGGTTCTGGGTGGTTTCTCAGGCCGCTTCTGCATGTTCAGTAATGACCACCCAGAAGTTTAAAAGTACGTGTATGCCCATATTCCCTGTCTCATTTTGGAAAACCTGACCTACACATCACACTTTTACTGCTTAGCTGCCAGTTTCTACAATATTTCTAATTCTCTGTTTCTATTCTCAAACGATTAAGCATCAAAACGTGTATCAATACCTTTTTGAAGATGGTATCAACTTCAGCTTTTAGAAGCACTTTTTGAACCTCATCAATTTACTTACATCATAGCTTTCGGTTAAGGAAAAAAGTTTCCACTTGTGTCTGTAGTATAATATTAATTATAAAAAATAGACTACTATAGCAGTAAACTCAAGTCCTAATGCAATAAAGGAGGATGTCGCACCTCCTAGAAAATAGCGAAGATAAACTACGCAATTTTTAATAAGCTTTGTTCCTCAGGGATTGAAACAAGGATTTCATAACATCCAATACTAAGATAATTAAGTAAAAGCATTAAAATTGTAGCTCATTTCCTTATGTTTAAAGTTTTATTCAGTAATATATGTAAGGAATTTAATGGCAAATTTAGAAACATATTGAGAAGAATAAGCTTCTTTATGTAGGAAACAGTGAAAATTGTCTTTAGAATGATCTTCATAAACTATTAATATACACTCTAATCCAACTTTAAACATTTATCTTGAATTTAAATAATATTCCTGGTCTAGAATTCTATTCAGACTAATAGGTGCTGTGCAGAATTAAAAATATGTGTATATAAATGCCTCAGAACAAAATTTATGACATGTATTTATTTCTTGGAAGTTATTTTTGTACTAAATGCAATACTTAAAATACACATTCCATGGTCACTGAAACCGCTTCCATAGTACAATAACTGTGAGCAAGTAGAAAGTTAAAGCTGAACCAAATTTTGAAGCGAGCCATTTAAATAAGACCATCATCCCTAGTACTGGAAAGTACTTTCTGTCAACAAAGAAGAAAGAAGAAAAGAAGAGACTTGCAGTGGAAAGTGTTTTAAAGAAGCCCTGTTTTTCTATTCACTCCCCGCTCTTTTCAGCATAAAGAGACAAATACTTCAATTACGACAATGCTTCAGGGGCAGCCATGATCAATAGCACAAGGATCAGGAAAAAGCAGTGATGAAATTTTTCAAGGGTTTGCTAGCACCATCTTGTCCAAAGTCCCTGATATGACATTGTTACTTATGTCGTTCTTAGTGCTATTTTTCTATATGATAGTGTTTGGTGGTTAAAAAGAGTAAAAATTGGTTCAGTCTTCAATGAACCCACTTCTAGGAAAAGTGTATTTGTGGTTATGCCAGATTTTCACAATGAAACAGTAGATATACATGTAATTATATGTTAGCAGAAGCTTTTAATGCTCTTTTTTTTTTTCTGTACTTCAAATGCTAAAAAAGGAGAAAACCGACCATAATTGACAGACAGCCCATGGAAGCTGTTGCAAAAAGAATCTTTGGGAAGCAAATTCTCATTTGTGTTTCTGAAAATCTTCCCAAAGGTATTTTGGCTGGTGACTGTAAATCAGGCAAGAGTAATGAAAACAGCCAGATGTTTTCATTTAAACAAAATATTTTTCTACTAAACATCAGCAGCTACCACATAGCATGAACATTTGGGAGTAACAGTCCTGACCTCTAAGTAGCCATCAGTGTTTGGGACAATGATTGAAGCTATGTTATTGGAACAAATTATAGCTCTGAAAGCCCCTTTCAAAGCACCCCACTCCCACCAATGTTGTAATCAGGATATCTGGCTAGGCAGGGTGGTGGGATAACCCAGCGTGGTGGTTCCTGTTGTCCTGCTGTGCTTGGAGGCACGATGGGGAGGATGTAATCAGCAGCAGAGCACAGCTCAGGAGAGCATCAGCAGGGCGTTCAAATGTGAGTTACATTCAGTTCATTAAGCACCTGCTTTGGGGATTTCCTCAGTTTGCTTAGTCAGGGAAGTGTCCTTGTATTCAAGAACGCGGTTCTTTGGAAAAGAAAGTCAGTGAAAAATATGGTTAGCTCGGGGCTGAACCCCTTCTCTGGGGTCCAGCTGAGATCTTCCAATCTCTTCTGAGCTCCAGAAGCCATTTTTGGGTGGGCCTGCTAATTGTATGGGAAGAGAGAAGTGGGAGCTGACTCCTGGGGCCAGAGAGAAAAAAGCACATTTTATGGTACGCTGGTAAAAGCCTCAGTTCTGCATTCAAGCCAGGCGGGGAACAACAGTGCTTGCAAAACTTCTCACTGAACTCAGTGGGAGTGGATGCTGGCAAAATCGAGGAACATTTTACCCAAGTAATCCTGATTGCTGGGTGAGCACGTAAACTGCTGTGAGGTTTATGCATCTTAGATAAACTGAAGGTTAAAATTTTCTTCCAGAAAATAAATGAAAATAAGAGATAAAGGAATATGTAATTAAATCTGTTCACCGGAAAGGAATGAAATTTCCCTTAGTGCGACAAAGGATGTGTATTATTGCTACAGTACCTTGTCATGAAAATTTATTTGGTCAAGATAGATTTTTCTAATCACTTCAGATCCATCTAAAATGCTGCTCTCTTTCCCCAGGCAGGAACTTCTGTGCAGTCAATACAGAAACAAGTCAGGTACAGTCACTCTCATGTCACATATTTCTCATAAACACCTTGCCACTCTTGCCTATGGCAATACAATTATTGGCTTCACCACCATTTTGAAGGTGTTTAATTTGTTCCTGTTTTGTAATATGTTTGAAAGAGTGTAATCTTAATAGTTCAGTGCTTTCTACTTAGACTGTGATGAAGCTTTTAAGACTCCTTTAGGTACCCTTGCTCTCTCATAGATGTCTTGTATTTTTAAAGGAAATTATTTATGCCAGTTCTCTAGTTAGTAAACTATTTTCATGCTTACAGTATAACACGTAAAGCGTTAAATGCAGACTAAGAATGGCCAGGTCATCCACTGATGCAAATTGGTACAATTCCATGAGCTGGCTGACACAGGCTGAGAGGTCTGGTTTGGGGCCTTTTTGTCTAATTGTACATGATATGAGAGAGACCTCTACCTCTCAAGGGAGATTTTTCCTCCTTACAACAATATAGTTTTGGGTAGCCTCATGGGAACCAAGTCCCTACTGTATGCAGGTAGTCTGCCTGGAAAAGAACATCAAATTTTTCCTGCAAGTCCATGAGGGATATCCCAGCCCATGTTAACCTGGGCATTAATCAAACTGGGAAGCTTACAGTTTGCTAGTGAGTGGACCCTTCCTTTCTTCTTTTCAAGGCCAATAGTGACACCAGTGTCCTGAGAGCACAGATAAATGCTTTTTTATAGTAAATTAGTCATAAATCTTTCCGAAAAGTAAATAGGAAAACTGGATATGGAACTTGCTTCAGAAAGTCTTTTCATCAAGGATGACAAAGGACAACTAGACACTAACTACTGTGCTTGGGCAGCAACAGGTTCAATAGTCTGCTTAAACTACTAAAAGTATGGCACTAAACTAGCTCATTCTGCATTGGGTGGCAGAGTTGGTGGAGGCGTCATACTCCGAAGATAATATTTGGCAAATCCTGGTTTTGAATTGCAAATAATGACCTGTGAAATTTGCTTATGCCTATTTGCCCTTCATCAAAAAGTTAATCATTTTCCCTAAAACATTATTTTAGAAATTCATACTACACCAAAATGAAAATCTGAACTGTGAGCCAGTCATTTTAACTCATCTCTTGAAGAGAAGTCCTTTGAGTATTTGAGTATTTGTTGCTTTTAATATGACTTTCAAATATATGAAAAGTAAAACTGAATGAGGAAGACACTTTTATATTATTTTGCCATTATACACAGCTTTCTGCTACTGGCAGTCATTCGAACTCATTCTCTTGGTGGCTTCTGTGCCTGATTGCTGTGCCCAAGAGGTCCTTCATCCCGTCTCCATGAGTGCAGCAAGCTTTCAGCCTGCTGCTTGCAAACCACGCAGCTATCGCTTCATTTGTGCTTTGCAGTGACTCACTGGATGGACCAGGTTAATTTTATTAGTGTGAGCTTGCACTGGGTCCATAAGTTGCTGTTGCAAAAGCAAGGTGAATATATCTGTGCAGACCTGTAAATTGGATCCTAGCACATGTTTTGGAGGCCCAACTACTTGCAGCATTAGTTTAGATCTGTGGAAAGCAAGGGTTCTGCGGACAGTTCATAACAAGCACATCTGCATTTAGGTGCTGAAGTGTGAATGTAGACATCTGACCTGAGGGTCCCCATTTGAAATCACACTTTTGACACCCGTGAGGAAGAAAAGCAAGGACTCACCTTTCACTCAGGGTACATTTATGCTTTGGGAGCTAGTCCTTGATCTCAAGGCCGCTTTAGCTATGCTGCTTATAAACACTAAAACCATCAAGTTTTCACTACATCTGCACAATCAGTAGTAATCACAGAGAAGATGTGCCATTAAGATTTCTTATAACTGAAAAGTACAGGTATAAACTAGCTGATATTACGAGCTTAAGAGTTTTTCACTGTGCAAGTCACTCACTTTTTTGTCCTTACTTCAGTCAGTAAGCAAAAGTAACACTTGTAGTATATTGTTTTTGCTGAGATAAGGTCTGATTCTGCCTTGGGCATAGACAGCACTGTCTCTCTTTACCTTGTATTTACCCTCTCC
The DNA here is from genome assembly GCF_036417845.1 of Apteryx mantelli. Classification (NCBI taxonomy): domain Eukaryota; kingdom Metazoa; phylum Chordata; class Aves; order Apterygiformes; family Apterygidae; genus Apteryx; species Apteryx mantelli. The sequence goes on from NC_090020.1 coordinate 10,284,283, forward strand.
ACTGTTGTACTATGCAGGAGCAGCCAAAAGCATCAAATCCGTGGATGTAGCACCTATCTTCCATGCAAAATCTTCAGATGCAGCAGAGAGGAGTCAGCAGCTATCGACTGCCCTTCCCTTTTCTGGAGGCCAGCAACAGCAGCCCTGAAAAGCTGGCATCTGCAGGTGGTGGGGGAATCAGAGGGGAAGGACAGTTCCTGTTTAGCCTGGCAGTCAGAGAAGACCCTGTTGGGAAAGCCAAGGAGCTTGAAATTACTTTGCTTGCTCCTCTGGGATTTCTGCTTTTGTGGTTACCTGGAACATCAGCCAGCAGCAAGAAAGGTTGTTGTTAGCCTTGAAGACACCCTGGTGACACATGCTAGACTTGCAAAGCTTTAGATCTGCCTTCAAGATCTGCAGGGACCACTTACAGTCTGGAGCCTGAGCTTTGTCTATGTCCTCCTTCTCTGAGACAGTACAGCTCAAGAGAGCCTACTCATGATTTTCATTACTTCAGCACCAGTTACTTCAGCTGGGAAAAGGACAGTCTGGACCTACAATTTCTTGGCCATCTGACTGTTTTTTGACCATCCAGTATATGCCAATTTTTTGCAGATTTCTTAGCTGCAGTTTTCTTGTATTGTCTATCACTGAATAGAAGGCTTATTGATATTAATCAGTCTGTATCAGGTGGCTCTGGGGGCAGATGGGTCTGTCCACATCAGTACTTTACCAAGGGTCACCTTGCTAGAGTCTTTCTGAGTTACTTTCTTCGTGCTAAGTACAGACATAGCAGCATACATGCCAGCCCCAAATCCTGTGCTGCAATCACAGAAGAAATATGCCCTACTTGTGCACTACCTTTCTTTGTGCATGATGTGGGAAGGGGAATCCCGCACCCAGCTAAAAAAAAATTAGAGCCACCCCTGGTCTTCATTAGACTTACTCCTGAGAATATTTCATAAACTCAGTGAAGGGGTAAGCAGGATGGCTGAATGGGAAAGCAGATTTAATCACAGCTCACCCTTTCTAGAGACATGTAGCTTCTTAATGGATTTTCCTGTCAGGAAGATTTCGCCTTTCCTCCTCAAAAAATTTGCAGACACTTGGTGATACTGGTGTCAAGCTTGGTTATGGACAAACTCTGATGTCAGCCAAGAGAGCTTATCACTGCCTCAATGGGTGCAGAGTTTTGTGAGCAAAGTGAACGACTCAGTCCAACGTTTGCTCCTAAATATTCAGTAGATGTGCCCCTGTCCTTATGATGTTCACTGCGCAGCAGATCAGGGCTCCCCTGCCAGGCACCTGCCAGCACCTTAGCTCTGCACTCAGGATAATGCGGAGCTGTGAGTGAGGTTTCCTCCAGATGCAGAGGAGAACGTCAGGAACACAACAGGGAGTATTTGCAAGGGAGTTAACATGCTGAACCCCTGAAAAGATGTAATAAGCTATTTGCTCTCTATCCTTTGAAACTGGTGAATAGCATCACAGAATGCTGCACATAATGAACCCTGAACCCCAAGCAGGTGGTTGTGCAACTGGCCAACCCCCTACTTTTATTTTTTTATGTTTATCTGTTTGGGAATTCCATTAGATAGACTTCAGCTGTGACATCTGGAAAAATATTTCAGCTAAGAGGGACTATACAGGCTGTCTGACAGCAAACCCCCTTGTCATTCTGCCAAGAACATTTTACTAATATATGGTAGAAAATGCACAGTCACTGAACACAAAAAGCTAGAATTGGTTTTTGATAGTCAGTCAGCGAGATAAAAGCCAGGTTCTCTTGACATGTCTGTGGGAAGGAAGCACGTGTCCAAAATTAATATCAAAAGTAATGACAAAAGTCACTATATGGTATTTTTGCATTAAAAACTGTAAAAAATAACAAATACAGCTGTTACTGTCTGAAACTGACCATCTGCAATGCCTACTGCTTTTCTCTTCCAGCAGCCACAGAAGAAAAAAGGTGGGTGGATGTACTGCTGATTTTCTGTCTCATCCAGTTTTGGAAGCTCGGTGACTCTTTCCTCACAACCTGCATCCCCAGGAACTTTGTGGCAGACACATCTCCTGCCAAACAGGCCTCCTACTCTCTGCCTTGTGGACTCTGCAAGGTTCACAGGGGTCTTCAGTGCTATGCAGAGGCTCCTTTTCAGCCATTTCGCTCCCTAAAAACCCAGGTTTTAACTTGGCGGTCTTTGTTGCCCATGATGAAGTGAATCTGGCTGTTTCTTGCCGTGCCAACTCATCCTCCAGCAAATACCCCAATACCTAAAGTCAAAACTCTTTTTTACATGAAAAGCATATTATTCTTATCCGCTAGAAGCAACCTTTACAAAAAGAAGCTATGAATAAGGTGTGTGTGGTTCACTTTGATTCTGTGACTTTTTTTTTAATTTTTGAGTTTAGAGACTCTGGAAACACTCAAAAAAGCTATTGCTGTTTTTTTGGTGATGTCAGAGGAGATGGAGAAAATCTACAGTAGTTTTCTAAACCATCAAGGTCCTGCTCTGTGGGCCAATGCAACATATCCTTCTCCGAAGCTTTTAGGAAGCAGGGTAGAAGATCTTGTCCTTAGGATAGTCTTTGTAGATGTAAATATCCTGCTTTTTTTAGTTAAGGATAAGGGAATTTCATGCTGAACTTGGTCCTTCTCAGTTGTAGCTGTGGGAGTTACTTAGAGATGTGAAGGAAGCATTTGGCCCGAATTTACTGCGTAATCCCTTCTCCAAAGGTCATTGGGAATTAAAATGTAAATTTCACACAGCACAGCTGCTGAAAAGTCTGCTATTAGTTATTACCGTTATGTTGGTCAAGTTCGTTTCTGGACACTTGGTTTCAATCTGCTGGTATTCTTCAAGGGAAAGGTACTTCATAGCAAGGGCACCGTACTTCTGGGCAACGGTAAGGTGGTGCTGAAGAATGAGTCTTGTGGCACATTTGAAATGGTGCAGCCACTGCCTCCACGGCTGGAGCCCCCCAGGACTTTTCACTGCACAGATTTCTGAAATCAGGTCGTTGTCCTGATCCGTCTGGGACTCCTGGTCGTGTCCAGCACAACGTCTCAGTAGGGTGTACTGATACTTAATGGTACTTTCCTAGGCACGTTGTCTAGCCTGTTTCTGGCAGCAGCACTCCGTTTTTAACTGAAGTCACTTTAGGACAGTTAGGGAGCCCTAAGCCTCATTACAGCCCTCTTCGCTCCCGCACGCAGCACTTGCCTTTCAGCCCCTACTGAGAACCTGAAACTCTGGCAGTCGTTCCGCAGATGTTAAATCTGTTTGCACTAGAGTATGCTGGGTCATTTAATCCCAAAGCACATTCAGGTTAAGATCAGTAGCAGCAGGCATTTAGCAGAAAGTTTGGTAGGGCAGCAGTGTCTAGTGACAGTATCTTCAAAGATAGCCAAGGGACTTTGAGAGACAGGGAATTTCAAAGGTTTGGTTTGGAGCTGAGCGAGTATTTGAGATTTTGGATGCTACATAGTCCTAAGATCTTGACTTCTTCTCAGGATGCTCTCCTCCCTGCCACTGATGTAGGAACTTCTCTTTGGCCTCTTCCACTTTATTCTGCTTATTGTTATGTGCCTGTGCTACTTAAGAGTGGGCTCGCTTTTCAGCAACGAAAATTTAGCTGGGTTTTGCGCATAATTATAAAGCTGGAGGCTTCCAGAACTAGCAAAAAACTTCATACCTTTTCTCTAATTTCCTAGTGAAGTCAAGGTGTTTAGGATTTAGACTGCTAAGAAAACCAAATACAGAAACGCTCTGGTCACATGCAAAGCTGATCACATTACCCATAAACATGTTTTGTATCCACAGTACTTCTCAATACATTTTGTGAGGCCTGTTAATTCATTAAGGACTATTAGTTGCAAAGCTGTGGATACAAATTTCAGCTAAGGAAACCCCTAAAATGCAGTTTAAGGTCATATTCAGATCATTACTGATCCTCTCAGAGACTTGATACCCAGCTGGAGGTCACCCAGTGCACTATGGCCATTTAGGAAGTTCTTCAGCTGGGCTGAATTTAGTCATTGACTTCTAAGTTAGGAGAATAAGATTTGGCTAGGCTCTGTTAAACTTCATAAATAACATTCACAAAAATATTCTGGTTTTAGTCTTGGATCAAAAGAGGTCAGCCAAGGTCTTTCAGGATATCAAATTTCCTTTTCCCACTTGGATTTCTGACGGGTGAAAAGGAAAAAAAACAAAAAAAGACTCTATGTGGAAGCGTATTTGTTTGCCACAGAGTTACCAGGTCGTGGTGCTATGTGTCTGCATTGTTCTTTTGATGGGATACTTCTTTTTCACTGCCCCTAGCTAAGGAAAATAATACTAGAAAACCAACAGCTGGGGTTTTGGATCCTCCTTCTGGTGTAGCAGACTCTTCAGAGATGTGAAGACTATTTTGTACCACTGTTCTATTGAACAAAAAAATTAAGAAAGAAGCCTTGTTTTTTTGCACAGAAATTAAGAGGAGCATTTTCACAGGAAAAATATGCATCTGCAGTTTTTCCTATCCCTTTCTTTTGGTTCTTCTTTCACCTTCCTTAGCTGAGACATGCAGACAGCAGTGGTCTTTGCATGCCTCACCCTTCAGAAAGAAGAGCCACCCACAACAGCCAAGTCTCCCCTCGCTGGCATGCAGCCAAGGTTGCAAGAGAGCCTTGCCTCATCTGTTTTCCTCTCCAGCAGAATCCCAGTAGTATTTGAATAAAGTATCAGCAAGCAGAGAAAGTCTGTGTAAATAACTATAATTGGTTGCATTAGACTAAGTAGCCAAAGAGAGCCTGCAAGGAGCATGATGATCATCCTAGTCAGTAAACGTTGTTGAAAGCACAACAACTGTTGTCTTTGTTTATTGCAGAGTAGCATTGGTTATAGTCATGTTTGAGAATTCTCTATCTCCATTTCTGTCACTAAAGCTGCAGGGTTTGTTGTAACTGTGTGCAAAATGATATGCTGCCAGAATTCAGTACGTTTCATGCACTAATCCGAGCTAATCGTGATGCCACAGTATAATCTTTGGCTTGTTCCAGTACTATCTATTAAATACGGAGATCTAAGTGCAGGTACACTTTATATCAATTATTGTTTTAGGCTAGGAGGATGTACAAGGAGAGGGATCATTCCAGGCATGCCTGTTTACCAGACTCCTTCTTGAACAATTATGTGTGATCTCTGTCAAAGATAAGATGAAGTGCCAGATGGATTTTTGATCTGACCTGATGTACCAGTTTGGGGGTTTTAGTGATACATGAAACCAGGTTTTCCTTCCCATGGCAATATCAAGTGCGGTAACGCTTGTGCAAGATACAAGGTTGGCGTAACAGAACACTGCACTGATCATAAAGTTCTGAAAAATGTCACCTGGCAAAATTGAAGTTTAGCGTTTAATTCCCTCTTCCAGTGTGGGGCCATAGGTTGCCTCCAGGGAGTTGCTGTTCGATTTCCCATTCTGTTATCACAATTTTCCTACATAGGTTCTGAAAGACTAAGTTCCTATGATGAATCAGTGGTCTTGATTCTTGTCATGCGCCCTGCAGTTCGGTTGGACGCACGTGCGCATTGCACAGCATGAGGGGTACTAGCTGCCAAAGCAACGATCGCACTCTCACACCACAGCTCTCTTGGGGATCCCCTTGAAAGCACATTTTAATGCTAAACTCAAAAAATTTGTCAGTCAGTTTAGCAAACCAATCCAATTCAGTCAGAGTTAGATTGAGCTGCAATTATATCTGTGCTATTTTGTTTTGATTTCCCTGTGGAAATTTGAAAAGTTTGCATGAAATCGAAATAACTCTAATAGAGATTACATTTTTAGAAACTTTCTTCTTCACAAAATAACCATTTAGATGGAAAATTGTAAATCAACCTTAATTATAAAACCTGTAAAATCCAGCTAAATTCTCTTTTAATTTGTGTTTAAAATGTTTTTTTTTAATTATTTTTAACTAGGGACTCTAAATCCTCAAAATCATCCTCAAAAGTTACAACCTGCCAATTCATGAGCTTCATTTTAGCTGCAAAGTCATCCCGGTATATCAAGACCAAGCACACATTACCGAAGCATTAAAAATATGCCAGTTTGGACAAGAATGGCGTCTGGGTTTGGAGGTACTTTTGGCATTTATTACTGACAGAAGAAAGAGTCTTTATATCAAAAAGTAATTTATTCTAAACAAAATAAAGCTTACAATACTAATCAATAAAAAATATATTCTTAACTTCAGGATGTGTATCTTCTTTAGAGCTGGTAAAAAACATGGAAGGCTTTTCATCAGAATTTTTTTAACACAAATGAAATTTAGAAAAATTCTAAACAGTCTACTTTTAGGGTTTCCTCGGCCTTTGGCTTGTTCTCTGCTTTGATGAACCTAAGTATTTCATGTTGAGCAGAAGTTTTTCTGATCTGTGACATTTTAGCCACTGTTTTCACTTTCTGATGTTCTTGTCAGCTGCCACCTCCTGCCGACAGGGTAGTGGTTCACGGGATGTTTACGGATGCAAGTCATTAGGCTTTCCAGAAGCACAGAGAAGGGTGCAGACAATTTCCAATTTTAGGATCTGTTTTCCCTGAAATGATTTGTTCTAAGCAAATAATTCGGGGACAAAACTTAATTACCACATGACGAACGCACTGAGGCTTTACGCTTTTCCTTTAACCCTGGGTTTGATGAAACTCTGCTGTGCGAAACTGAGGAAAATCTGCAGACCTTTTCCACATGAGCTGTACTGGGAGGTGCACAGGGGTCTGGTCAGCAGCAAGGTGGAAAAAAAGTGGAACCCCCGAATTTATTGGATGATAAAAGAAAGTTTATGTTAGACAGAAGTGTGTTTTTAAGCACAAATGAGTGTAAACGTGGTTTAATTTTACTGTAGTATTCAATGTAGTCCTTAGCATGGACCTATGGGCCAAGCAGAACACTTGTTTAAAAGGATGGAAACGGTATTATAGTTGCTTTGAGGACTTACTGAAAGAGGGCAGAGTTATGGTTCCATCTATGTGTATTGTAACTCTGTACTTCATAGATCTCAGAAATCTCGGCCTGAAATACCTTAGATCCTGATTTCCTGTTTTCAGAAGTTACACAAAATATTACAAGGTAACATTATTTTGGCCGGGGGGGGGGGGGGGAGGTTCTGAGAAAGGGTGTTATTTGTTGGCTTTTAACTGAAAAATAACTGATTCTTGCAGAAATAGCTGAATATGCATCTTTACTTTATTTTAAATTTATTTTATGCCTTGATGTATTGTGGGCAGTTAGAGGATACTGTGATTCCCAAGTGCTCCTTCCTTTCATTACGCATGTTCTATCATTGAATAAAAGTCATGGTTGTACCTTGAAATGTTCGGAGTGCAATGTTAGTAAAAGGAGAGAATGCCACAAATATGGCCTTAAATTTTACTTTGATTAGAATTCTGTGGACATGTCTTCACTGTATTATACTGTGTATACATTCATTCTTTGTCTATTGCACAACCATGCAAATTATTTTGACAAAACTGATTTTCTATATAAACAGATACTACCAAAACCATACTGCTGTATTCCTGTCCTTGGTCTGAAATTTAGACCCTGCTTTCCCTGATAAATGAATTTTTTAAAAAAGATATAATGATTGTATGAAATAACTGTGCATCCTGCAGATGCTAATCTTTGAAAGTCCTCTTTTGTGCAAAAACAGCTCTTTTTAGAGTTTACCGTGGGAATGACTGCTTGGTTTTTTTTCTAGTATTATGTCCTCCTTGTACATTATCATTGTATTTGCATTTACCTTCATTTAAACATTGGTCTTCCCGAAGTATTTTCTTTTTGTCAGACAAGCCTATGAGATCAGTTTTGTAACTATATTTTATTTAGGAAGTTCTTCACCAATTTTCTACATTCAACAAAAATCTGCAGGGGCAGGGTGCCGACAGCCCACGCTGAATACCTCCACACCAGAGATCTGACGTGCCTCCCGGGAAATACGGCGCTCCTCAGCAAGAGAGAGAGTACCGGGATTTTTACTAGGATGTTCACATTGCCTGCGGAGGATAAGATGACCGTGACTCTTAACGGAACGTCTGCTTAAGTGCACGGATTTTGTAAAAGACGAATGTTGTGGGTTAGTTCATTGTTGCCATTTGGCCGTTCTGATTGTTTTTGGAAACTTTCTGTCTTTTGGAATTACGCAATACCTTGACAGACGTTGTGTGACACTAACTAGTGGTGCGACAAAAGGCTGCGATTTGGTATATATGTGGGATGACGCATCAGCCTTTCCAATTGCGCTGCGGTTCTCGGGAAAGCCCTGAATGCATCGGGGCTTTATTCTGCACTGTTCTGTCTGTACAGTGGCCGTTTTTCCTCTTTCACTCTAAACTAGGTCATTCCAGAATTTTTGTGGTAACAGTGTTATTACCTTCCAAAAGGCCAAGTGACTACCAGATGTCAAAAGGATCTGCCTCGCTTTGCCAGTTGAACAAGTAACCAGAACGCAATTTCAGTCCAGTACAAGGTTTTGTGAACTGCATAGCATTAACACAATTTGAGTCTTAGGATAGTCTATAAGAGAGGACCCATCCCTTGGTGGCACAGAAGTAAAAAATGGTAATCTGTAAATGGAATTTTTTAGTTTTACTGGACTTCATAAACTAAATATTTGATTGAGGTTATTTTTCCATTGTTGTTTTTGGACAGTTTCTGTCATCCTTCTGGTCCTAAGATTTATGCATCCCTGCTCCAGTTAAAAATACTCTCATATAATAACTGTGTTTCATGTAAAGAAACATGCTTTGCATTAGGATGTTAAGTTACTGTGACTGCATGGTTTAACATTAGCTTTTATCCTTTTATCCTGTCACTGGAGACTACTTTCAAAAATGGAGACTTTCAAGCAAAAATATTAGTGGTCCTTGAGCAAGCGTTCTAAAGGTCATATAGCATCCTGCATCACAAACTGCAGAAATAAATGGATATTTAGACATTTTCTACATCTGTTGTCCCCATAACCAAAGCAATAATTTAGAGTGAGCACTTCTGCTGCGTCCCAGGAGCGGAGCCTGCTGATCACTGACCTGAGCCCCCAGAGCAGTCCTGCAGCTCAGTTGAGAGTTTGTGTAGGGCAAACCGCTCTTGAATTGCATCCTGCACCTCGGCAAGGCCAGCTCCATGAGCAGAAGCAGCAAAATGGGCAAGGGACAGAAGCAGAGCTCCTGGCAGTTTTCTGCTGCTGGTGCAGCAAAAGCTACCTAGAGCACTAGCACACTGAGATGGGCAGCAAGGTCTCTCAGAAAAAAATACAATGAATATTCGTTATGGTGGTCTTTTACTGTTGCCACTTTGAGCTGAACTGAAGAAATAACAAGTAGTGCAGAGCACAAAAGCTATGATAAATACAAAACAGGTCACTATAGTCAGGACTACCAAGAGCTTTCGGGTGCTTTCTGGACATAACTTCAAGTAGGAAACACTAGTGTGATGATCTGATCTCAAAGCTGTAGAGGTAAGGTTCATTATAGTGAAGTCTCTCTCTAAAGGGACCCACCACCTCCTAACGAAGAGCAATAGCGAAAAAGCTCCCACAGCTTCTCCTAAAAGAAACAGCTGCTTGGTTCTTCAGGCTGTGGAGCTACCAGCTTCACCATCACTTTTTAAATGAAAATGCTTTCCCGTAAATAATAGCTCCATGATCTGCTTCTTCCTCTCCAGGAGTGATGATGGGAAGGATCCATCAAGCAGATATGGGAAACATTAATTTTGGTACATTAGCACTGACTGGAAGAAAATCAAGCTGGAAGACAGTCAGAGAAGATAAGGTGGTGGTGTTTTCTTTTAGAAGACATTCAGAAATGTGCTGTGATACCCAGAGAGGAAAGATGCCTACCTCACATCACAGCCTTTTGTAGGTCTGTTGTGATCAGCTGGCAAAATAAAATCACACTGAGAAAGGTGTGGTTTCCACTCGCATAGTTAATGGAAAGGAGGTGCTTTTGAGAAGGGGGCTTTTCTGACATTCTCTTCCACGGAAGTGGCATAATAGGATTATTGTTTATTAATATATAGACATTACATTACTGTATTTGTGGACAACAAAATGGTACAAATGGAGATTAAATATTGCTACGTTAAAATTTACCAAAACAAAAATATTCTTTTACACAACTCTTTTAACCAAGCCACATTGACCAAGTTTGAAAGTGGACTGTACTAACAGAATTTAGCAAAAAAAAAAAAAAAAAAACCACTTCAGTGCTGTTGTATAAGCTGTGGACTCTAAATGTGAAATCTGGCCCCAGTGAAATCAGTGACAAAATTTCTACAGGCTGTGTGGAACCAAGATTTTTGCCCTAGTTACACAGAATGCATCATTATTAGTTTGGCAGCTGTGATCCAAGAGATCAGAGATGTTTCATATTAAGCAGAGCTAGAACAGGACAGCAACGGTGATGCAGCAGGAGAGCTAAGGAGGCGCCATTAACAGTACGTGTGATTGCCATTTTGGAGGATGAATTTTCTTTCATTCCTCAACAACCAATATTTCCTACATGAAAACTAAAAAGTTACATTCTGGCAAAAATACATTCTGCTAACATATTCACTGAGAAAACATTCCAGTCACTGCACTAGTAAGAGCTAACACGATGACAGTTTAGTTTGTTAAATGCAATACAGCGTCATAAGACTGTGAAGAGATATCTGTCAAACCTGAGAAGTGAGTATCAGAGCCACAAAAAATCCCCAAAACATAAAGATACTGAAAACAGTAAAGTACTGAAGAGCTTATAGCGAGCCACATAAAAATAGCTAAAGGTTCACAGATGCTTTGTAATGTATTGATACTAGTGTTAGCTTGTAACAAATATATTGTAGATTGGAATTCTTGTCTATCTTGTCTATCTGATGGTCACAAGATCATGACATAATTACATGTAGAAGTAGTCTAAGAAATAAATAAAAACACATATACTCAACATGTGTGCTATTCAGTAATTACAGTCGCAAACATCAGGAATAAATTAGCTCTTGAAACTAATTTCGGTTCCTTCTGCGTATGTTAGCACAGAAAAGTACACTTCTCTCTTTTGAGTTAAATTACCTAGCAAAATTACTGGAAACCTTGACTTTTAAATTACCTTTCTCCTTACTGTTTTCATCTTTGAAAGCCTCATGCAAAATCCTTTGAAACAGCTTCTATGAAATTTGGAGCAGACATGAGTATTGTAAATGTGCAGATGATGGCAAAAAGGGTAAATGCAACCAGGCACAATCTGTCTATAACAGCAGCTGCAAACTTCCACTCGCTGCAGATTTCCTCACCCTCATCTTGTTTTCTGAAGCGCGTTGCGATGAACTGAACCTCCTCCAGGATCTTCACGATCACTGGGAGGTGATCCACGAAAGCTTTCTTCTGAGCGAGCTCGATATCCTCTGGCGAGGGGCAAGTAACCTTTCCGCTCTTGCTACCCAGATCGTTGCTCTGGCGGCAGCGTGGGCTCTCCATGGCGTGGTAGCTGTAGACCACGTTGCCGTTGCTGGACTGGTGCCCGGGCAGGACGTTCAACTCAGCGCTGTTGACGCTCGGAGGGTGCTTGGGATAGCTGTATTTGCAAGAGAGGGGCCTTATGTTTTCCCCAGGTTTCTTCATTCGCAGAAACCAAGCGCACCAGTTCAGCAGGATGACACGGACCTGAAAGAGAGTGATCAGAATATGAATAAAGGGAGCCTTTGAGCATTTTAATGTACTGTTTCTGAAGCATTTGGTGGCTACTGTCATCAGTCCTTATGTTCAATTAGAAAGCCTGGCTGTTTGCTATGTTCTCCAACTATCTGATTTTAAGTGGAGTTTTTCAGGATCTGGGTCCTTCCCAAAAATGACATTTTTCAGACATGTTTTGAACATACAGGTGTTCCATGTCCACCCAGCTTAGAGAGCAAAGGAGATTTAAGATCTTCACTTTACAGAACATTTCTCGAACTCCTCTATTTTGCAAACAATCCTGGATCTCTGTGGTTGAGCGGAAGGCACAAAGTTGGCTGCATTCTTTTACAACCATTTCTCAGTTAATATGGAGAGAGATACTCTTAAAGATTTGGGGGGCAAATGTTTAGATTGTGCTGAATTAGACTATAGGACAGACTAACTGAAGTTTTTAGCATATACCCTCCCCGCAACCCCTGCTGTTTAAGTCTATATAAACAGCCTTGTGTTGTTTTACTTGAAAGCTGTTGCAATCCTGTTTTAATCCTTGGTGAAGAGTTCAGCCACATAACACAGCAGGCCTTCTCTCAAAACAACAGCAGCTGATCAGTTAAATTGGGCAGTTCGAAATCTGAATGTTGCTATTATCAGCTGTCGTTTCCTCATGCTCTGGTATAAAACTGCTCCGACAGTTCGCGAGAGCTTTCTAACCTGCCTATGGACGTTTGTGGGGCAAATATTTCCTATTAAGGCTGTCAGGTGAGCTAACTCAGGAGGGTACATCCAGCATTTTTTTCCCTGTGAACTGATCTTCAGATCCCTTGTCTGAACTCTGAGCCTGCCAGATTTCCCATTTTTAGTACTGATTGCTGTGGAAGGCAGACAGCAGCAAACTCAATCAGTAAAATCTTGTAACCGTAGAGTCCTTCAAGTAGTATGTATAGAGGAACGGACATTCGCAAGGAGCTGGTGAGAGTCGCTCTTGGAAGATAGGTGGCCTCTTCAATTACTGGTTCGCTCTGCTTGCAGAAAAAGCAGAACTGACCTCTGGTTTCACCCCTGTGCCCAGGACCACCTGAAGGATGCTGCTCCTGTCGGTTTGGCCCTGTATGCCTCAGGGCCACTCCTCGTCCGTAGGGTGGTTTCAGATACAGGTGGAGTCATCTCCTGCGTTTGCACAGGGCAGATGCGCAGGTGGGCGAATTACAGCTCGCGCTTTGCGTGGCTGCTGTAATGACAAGCGTAATTTCAGAAAGGAGGAGACGCTAATTACCGCAGCAGGGAGTGATAATAGTAAAACCCCAAAGCCAAGACGAGTGGAAGATGGTAATACAATTTTTAAGTTTTACAGTGAGAGTTCTTCTGGCTCGCAGCCCTGTGGGCCATTCTGCTTCACTCCCTCTAATGAATCTTTTATTCCTCACCCTGAAAAGCTATTTTCCTGAGTTTCAAATTATTCTGCTTTCATTGGTGGCTTTAAATGTTTCATTATTTCCTCTCTGGTCACCACAGACAAACACAAAACTATAATGTAGCAGGTTCAAAAATCCATCCTGGATTTAATTGAACTTCCTTAATTAAAATGTCCTCTGACTGCTTATGGACACAATTGCATATTATCATGGAACAATATAAAGGCTTTAATTGCTGACAATATTTCAGCAGTGTCACTGGCAAGGGTAGAGAGAAATTCATTCTCACATAATGTGAAATTCCAAAATACTAGGCCAGGCAAACTTTATTAGAAAATGTTGATATGTCTGCCCTGGGTCTTCAAGGAGATGTAAGGGGAAAAGCTCTGTTCTGCAGAAATGTTACCTTTTCTTTCAAGATGGTGTGCTTATTCTTTGGAGAATTTACATTTATAATTTCAGATACAGACAAGCCCATTTCCTACAGACAATTAAATACATGCAAGACAACACCGCAGCTTTTCATGTGTTTGGATTAATGCCATATTTCCTAGAAAGCACAGACATTCAGGCATCAGTCTCTTCCTGGCATGCCAATTGGTTGAGGTTGTCTAGAAACAGCCCGGGTGTGAACCCCTGCCCACCGCTTAGCCCACGGACAAGGTTGTAGCTACAGCGCTCTTTGTGAGGAGCACCAGCTCCCCGGCAAACCTGCACGCCCCAGCCCGACGGCATCAGCCAGCCCAGGATTATATCCAAAGGGAAGCCTGAAACTAAACAACCTGATGTAGGCACAGCAGAGAGCCGGAGGGCTTCTGCCTCTACCTTGCAGGTGCTCCCAAGGAAAGCCCACGCCTTCCCCTGGAACTCGCTCCAGCAGCCAATTCCATCAAAGGTGGAAAAACATCCCCTAACAATTAATTAGGGGTAGAGCCTTGCAATGCCTGGATGTCTGGCTCTGCCAGGGGGAGGGGTGTGTGGGGAGTGAGTAGTTCTAGGAGGATCTGCTGAGACTGGGATTGCAGAGAACAAATTTCAGGTAAGCAATTTCCTCCTCTCTGCAGATAGCCATCTTAATAGGTTCCTGTTTTTATTCAGCAAAAAGCTGTATGGATGTCTCTGAAAAAAAAGGTAAACGGGCCCGGAAAGATGCTGGCAGGAAAAAATCAATGGGGATTGTGCCATAAATCCTAATGACTGAGCAATGGCTATGACTTGCAGAGAACTTGTGTACTGACCGCTCTTGGGCTGCCAGCCTCTTCCCACACAACTGGCATTTGCCCCTTTTGTCTTGAGATCGCTCAGCCCTGCCTGCTTGCCTGTGCTACAGCTGTCACAGTATATCATCTGCACTCTCCAGTAATGCCTTCTACAGTCTTTGCTTCCTGATAGTAATTTTTTTTAAGTGTATGGCAGTTCAGCTGGCAGGCCATTGAACCTTGTTGTTCAAGGATGACGACCCCCTGCACACAACGTTTTCAGCCAAAAAATAGTGGACCTCAGCAGGTCTGTGGCAAGAACCCAGAGTACTCAGATAGGTCTTTCTTATCTGTAGTTTCTACCTTGTCATTCTTTGTCCAGACGTTGTCAAATACAGACCGTATGGGGGTTTTATTCATCAATATATTCATCATTATTCATCAATGACTTGGATGAAGGGACAGAGTGCACCCTCAGCAAGTTTGCTGACGATACCAAACTGGGAGGAGTGGCTGATACGCCAGAGGGCTGTGCTGCCATTGAGAGAGACCTGGACAGTCTGGAGAGGTGGGCGGAGAGGAACCTCATGAAGTTCAGCGAAGGGAAGTGCAGGGTCCTGCACCTAGGGAGGAATAATGCCAGTCACTAGCACAGGCTGGGGGTTGACCTGCTGGAAAGCAGCTCTGCGGAGAAGGACCTGGGAGTGCTGGTGGACACCAAGTTAAGCATGAGGCAGCAATGTGCCCTTGTGGCCAAGAAGGCCAATGGTATCCTGGGGTGCATCAGGAAGAGTGTTGCCAGCAGGTCGAGGGAGGTGATTCTCCCCCTCTACTCAGCCCTGCTGAGGCCACATCTGGAGTACTGTGTCCAGTTCTGGGCTTCCCAATGTGAGAGACATGGCACTACTGGAGCAAGTCCAGCAAAGGGCTACTAAGATGAGTAAGGGACTGGAGCATCTCTCATATGAGGAAAGGCTGAGAGAGCTGGGCCTGTTCAGCCTGGAGGAGAGAAGACTGAGGGGGGATCTTATCAATGTGTACAAGTATCTGAAGGGAGGGTGTCAAGAGGATGGAACCAGACTCTTTTCAGTGGTACCCAGTGACAGGACAAGAGGCAATGGGCACAAACTAAAACACAGGAAGGTCTGTCTGAACATAAGGAAGAACTCTCCTGTGAGGGTGGCAGAGCGCTGGACCAGGTTGCCCAGAGAGGTTGTGGAGCCCCCTTCCGTGGAGATATTCAAAAGCCATCTGGATATGCTCATGGGCAACATGCTCTAGGTGACCCTGCTTGAGCAGGGGGGTTGAATTAGATGATCTCCAGAGGTCCATTCCAACCTCAACCATTCTGTGATTCTGTGGTTCTGAGTGAAACAGCAGCAGGTCTGTGCTGGGGGAACAAGTTCCCAGCAGCATGCTTCAATACACAGGTCTAGATACTTCCATTCATTTCTTCCCACAACCAATCCCTATTTTGCTCTACATCTAGCCAGGAATCTCTTGCCAAATATGTTCCTACAAATTTTCTTGCCAATGGCAAAAGAAAATCCACTCTTTCTACAACTGCTCCAGAAGTGGACCGAAGTGTGTACCTCTCCCAAACATATTACGGGGAAATGGATGTTCTCCAGATCCCGTGATTGCTCAACCCTTGTTTAATTTGTTACTGCATTTTTCGCTATGGGTCCCTTGGATTCACTCATTGGGAGGGAAGTCCTCTCAGCTCTCCAGGATGTGAATGGGAGTGTGTTGGGTTGCTCCAAGTCTTGCAGGAGCTCCGGGGAGCTCCAGATGACCGATATGAAAGAAGAAAATCCTTTGTCCAATAGTTTTCAGATATGCCATTTCTGTGTTCTGAGGTTTGAGAGAGTGAGCAACAAGCCAGGTCTGATAGCTTGTTACAGAAGAGCACAGTTCTTCAGGGCTTGCTTTGTCTTGCAGAATGGATGATTCGTGTGGTAATGGGCTGGTTTCATGTGTCTGGTTAGGCCTAATGCTAAATCTGGACGTACTGTAGAAGCAGCTATAGAAGTCCTGTCTTAACATGTAACATTCAGTTGTTACAGGGCTTTGCAGAACTGTTCTCTTAGGCTTGTCCTCTTTCCCAGGAAACTTCAAAAAGAATCACGAATGATAATTTCCTCTAATGTCTCATCATCACAGTGAAGTTTCCTTAGCAAAAATATTTGACGTGGCCTCAGAGAGTATCTTGATGGGCTGGCAAGGAACAAGAATTGACTGGCAGGGTCTGTGAGCATATTTAACAGGACACCTCAGCCCATGCCCAGACTCCTCAGAAGGCAGAAGACACAGTACAATTGCCCAAGGGGCTGTTGTGCTGCTGCATACTCTATCCATTTGGACATCTGAAGCATGTTTATCCAGACTGGTGTCCTCAAGTCTTGCTGACATAGAGGTTCGTCTAGAATTCACCTGCTGTGCTGTCTTGAAACTAAGCTGATCTTAATTTATACAGCTTTTTAAGAAGTGATTGTTAGGTATGCTTAATATCTACTGATCTATTTTTTTTTAATTTGCATTGACTCTGCAACTTATTTTTAGAGAAGATAAATTAGAAATCAGTCCTGTTTCTCAAGCTGACATTGGTAGCCATGTGAAATTTCACATCACATCACGATAATTGGCCAGCATGACAAATAAAGTGAATGAGATAATAGAGTGTGGAGGAATGGTTAATTGAGAGCGGGCATGCTCTGATTGGGATGAGCAATCCCATCTTCGGGGTAGAGGAAGGCATCTAGGCCAAGGCCAGCGAGCCTGCTGAAAGCGGCCTTATGTAGGCCAAGGCAAGCGAACCTGCTGAAAGCGGCCTTATGTAGGCCAAGGCAAGCGAACCTGCTGAGGCCTGCTGAACGTGGTCGTATAGCGGCCTTGAGCACTACAAAAGAAGGTATTCATGAAACTGGTAAACAAGTCTGGACGGAACCAGGGTCCATAAATGTCGATGGAGCACAATCAGCAACTTTGCACCAATCATGTATCCGCTTTATACGTATGGACAGAAACTGTAACCAATCATGTAACTATTGCTAGCGCATGCGTATTGCTTGTCGATATATATACTTTGTGTAAGCTCTAATAAAGGGAGAACGACCATACTCATATTGAGACTCATCGTTACTCCGGGGTCCCCTCCCTCACTCCAACATCTGGTAGCAGAGGATGGTTCGCCGCGTCTACCAAGAGGCTTGACCTCGGCTGATGGTCCGTGACTGCGGTAAGCAGCGAGAGGACGGGAGTGGGGGATAATAAGAAGGGGCTGGGAGAAGTGCTGGCAAAAAAAGGCTGCCGCCAGACACGGTCCGGGGTCGCGCCCCGTCTCCCAGACAGCGGCATGGAAGCAGATGCCGCGGCCACCTTGCTAGCCGGTATACTCTCCAAGAGAGGAATTGACGCACCGGTGAAGCAGTTACAGAGGTTGATTAAACTGGGGCAGCAATGGGAACATTTTTCGGATACACACTTGTTATTTTCCATATCGGAATGGCGAGATTTCGGAGAAACAATGTGGCATAAGACCATCGAGGGTGGAGACAAGGACAAGAAGGAGGTTGAGGTGGTGCGAGCTCAACCGTCGGTCCCTCCGCCACCGCCCCCCCCGCAGCCCTTGCCTCCGTCCACTCCTGAGGGAGCCAGCAGTGCGCCGTGCCCAGGGCCCTCGTCGCCGCCCGTACCGGGGGAGGGCAGCACAGCCCCGCCGAGGCTATGGCGGGAGCCCCTGACGTTGTTATCTCCGGAGTCGTCAGGCACAGCCTCGCCTACCACCCCCATGGGGACAAAGCCGTTCACGGCTCAACTATTAAAAATGTTTGAGCAGCTGTCAGTAAAACTGGAAAAGCTGGAACTGAGGGACGGGAAAGCTGTTCGCGCACTTTGGAACACCGTACTAGAGACTTTAACGGCAATGAGCCGGTCTGTCGGGGAGGCACTGCAAAGGGCGCGGGAGAACTCCGAGGGGGGGGCATCGTCAGCGCCGTCACCCGCTGCGTCCCAGAAAGCGGAGGTTTCCCCAGAGCCGGCTGGTCCGAGCTCCGAGGCAAACGCGGAAGTGCGCCCGGAGGAGGCTCAGAGAGGGGCGGTGGCCGCGCCCCTTGCTGACCTCATAGACTCGGGCGGGAAGGAGTGCCGACCCCCTCCTAGTGCTCCCCTCCCGCCGCTGCCTAGCAACAGTCCCCTGCATCCACCGTTGCCGCTGCCTACGCCACCTCAGCGGCCGCCTCTACCCTCCTTCAACGAGACCACCCGCTCACGCCAGACTCCATCAGAGCACCCCCCACTGCTTTCGTCCAGCGAGTCTTCGGGGGACAACACGCCTGACACCAGAAATAAAGTACCGCCGTCACCAGAAGAAACCGTAAGAGTGCTACAGGAGCTATCGGAACGCCTGAAAAAAGTGGAGCTGCAGGCGCAAGAGAAAGAGGGAGGAGTACCTCCCTGCTTAATAAATCCCCTCGCCAGACTTCCAAGGGAGTCCCGCTGGAGTGGTTTTATCAAGGACGCTATAAAAGAAGGTGAACAACGGAAACAGCACGTTATGGAGGGACAGCCTCGGGATTCCCTTCAGACTTTGGAATTAACTGTGGTAGTTTGGGCTCTAACTCATTGGTTAAATACCCCTCTAAACGTAGTGACTGACTCCATGTATGTAGCAGGGGCAGTACCACGACTGGAGAATGCCTTAATAAGGGAAACATCCAACCCGCGGTTGGGAAGTCTGTTCATTACCTTGCGATCTGTGCTGGGTCAACGAACAGCAGCTTGTTGTGTTATCCACATTCGTAGCCACCAGCTAGACGTGGGGCTAGGCCAAGGCAATCAGCTCGCTGACAGCCTGGTTAGCTCAGCGTGTCATCTACCCCCTGTGGACAAGTTTCAACAGGCTAGACAAAGTCACGACATGTTTCATCACAATGCCAAGGGCTTAAAAAGGCAATTTGGCCTAACAGAGAGTGAGGCCCGAGGTATGGTGCAGGCTTGCCCAAGGTGCGGGAACCACGGCCCGGGTATTGGGCTTGGGGTAAATCCAAGAGGGTTAAAAGCCCTAGAATTATGGCAGATGGACGTCACACATATTCCCGAGTTCGGCCGATTAAGGTATGTGCATGTAACCATTGACACCTTTTCGAAAATGATATGGGCAACTGCATTGCCCGGAGAAAAGGCACAGCATGTGTGCAAGCATCTGTTGGCCTGCTTTGCCATATTGGGCGTGCCTGAGCGCATAAAAACGGATAATGGACCTGCCTATGTCAGTCAAAGGCTTAGGACGTTTCTCTCTCGATGGGGGGTTGATCAGGTTACCGGAATTCCACATTCACCGACCGGGCAAGGGTTAATAGAACGTACCCACCAAGTATTAAAAGACTATCTCAGAAAACAAAAAGGTGAGGAGACGGACGCACAGCAGAGGCTGCACCGCGCACTCTTCACCCTGAATTATCTCTGTCTCATGGGCGACCGTGAGGAGCCCCCGGTGATCATTCACCATCAACAGCTTAAATTCAATAGTACAACAACGTTACCCCAGTTTAAAGTAATGTATAGGGACCCAGCCTCCGGAATATGGACTGGGCCCGCCCCTGTTATTTTTAATGGTCGAGGTTATATGTGTGTTTCCACAGATCGTGGTCCAGTGTGGGTACCCAGCAAGAACGTGAAGCCTGTCTTGACTCGCCATGACTCATCAACCGAACAAGAGGGCGAAAATCCTGATTCTGGGGATACTGTTCCCAGTGGTAATGGCGCTCTACAAGATTGAGCCCAGACATAACATGTGGGTTACCTGGGCGAATAAGACAGGGCAACACGCTTTCTGTTTGTCTCTAGCTTCTGCTACCCAACCTTTTTGAACCTGTCTAAAAGGGGTCCCCAGCTATAATGTCAACAGCTTCCAGGAATACAGCACGGCAAGCTGCAGTGGCAGTCTGTCAACTGCTAACTGCAGTGCCGCCCTCATTGCAGGCCTAAACAGAACACTGCCATGGGACCCACAGGAGCTAAACCTGCTGGGGTCCATGAGGATTGGGAACACGTCAGGCAATTGGACTCAAACCTGTATCTATTTTGGGGGACGCGTGCAGCCTTACCAGTTATTTAACTGGACAGGGTGGACGAACGTCACCCCAACAGCAGTCTATTATGATTATCACAACCGTGATTCCTTCTGTGGCACCAATGGCACCAGCCGTCAGGGGCTGGGAGCCCTTGGGGCTGAGGCAAAAAGGGGGCACTTAATTTGGAACAATGGTACCCCAAAGGCCCTGCCACCAGACGTCTTTTTGATATGTGGTGACAGGGCCTGGCAGGGAATTCCGAAAAGGGTAATGGGTGGTCCCTGTTATCTTGGTAAGCTGACATTACTGGCACCGGATCAAAATTGGTGGAAACATATCACGGAGAATGAGACCGCCGTCCGCAGTAAACGAGCAGCCATAGGGCTCTCACTGAAAGAGTGTTTTTGTCCTTCTTCGTGCCTGGAGCAGCGGCAGGCAACGCCCTGAATCAGATCGGCTGGTTAGCTTGCTGGGCTGAGAAGCAAGCTAACGTCACCACTGAGATAATAGAGAACCTCTTAGAGGATCAAGGTAGTTTGCGACATGCTATTCTACAAAATAGAGCTGCAATTGATTTTTTGCTATTAGCTCAAGGCCACAGTTGTGAGGATTTTGAAGGTATGTGTTGCATGAATTTGTCTAATCATGGTGAATCAATTCACAAACAATTGCAGTGGTTGAAGGAACATACCGGCAAGATCCGTCAGCACCATGGGCTATTCGATGACTGGCTAACTAACCTGTTTGGAACTCTACCACAATGGCTAACGAGCTTACTTACTGAAGGCTTACGCGTTTTACTAATCCTTGTAGTTGTCGGTTTGTGCTTATGCGTAGTCCTGAGCTGCTTTAAGAACGCTCTGCTAAAGGTAGTGAACCAAGCCTGGATTGCTCATAAACAAGAAGGGGGAATTGTGGAGGAATGGTTAATTGAGAGCGGGCATGCTCTGATTGGGATGAGCAATCCCGTCTTCGGGGTAGAGGAAGGCATCTAGGCCAAGGCCAGCGAGCCTGCTGAAAGCGGCCTTATGTAGGCCAAGGCAAGCGAACCTGCTGAGGCCTGCTGAACTGGCCGTATAGCGGCCTTGAGCACTACAAAAGAAGGTATTCATGAAACTGGTAAACAAGTCTGGACGGAACTAGGGTCCATAAATGTCGATGGAGCACAATCAGCAACTTTGCACCAATCATGTATCCGCTTTATACGTATGGACAGAAACTGTAACCAATCATGTAACTATTGCTAGCGCATGCGTATTGCTTGTCGATATATATACTTTGTGTAAGCTCTAATAAAGGGAGAACGACCATACTCATATTGAGACTCATCGTTACTCCGGGGTCCCCTCCCTCACTCCAACAATAGAGGACGCTGCAAAAGCAGACTTCTTAGAAACCAGGGTGAGCAGATGACTGCGACTATTGGTATCTGCTTTAGCTTTCATTACTTTTCCTTTTGTAGCAGCAATGTGTTCCCTGCTTATTCTAAAACCCATTCTTGGGAAGGTGAGAGAGAAAAAAGTATGCTTTTGTTTTTAACATGAAAATCTAAAATAAACACATTCCTCCTGAAAGCTAACTGGGGCTGGTACTGGACCTCACTGGCATAACAGACTCTTCTGTTGTAGAGAAAAGAGTGTCCACAGACTATGGCACTGAGAAGTCATCAGATGCCAGCAGACAAAATTGTTTCTCCAGGCAGACAAGTGGATATGGTTTCAGCAGAGGGCAGATTTCCCAGCAAAGTCCTGGGGTCCCTCAGCACAGCCAGACTGAGCCCAGACTGAGCCTGACTCCATCTGCTGATGATGCAGAAAAGCAGTCAGCCACCCTGCAAGCTGCAAGAAGCACAGCTGAGTTTATATCCAGGACCCTTGGTGCCCTGCGGTGGTGGGTACTGTCTTCCAGCAACTCAGAGAGCCATTCACAGCTGGGACAGTTGCAAGAGTGGAAATGCAGACTGCCTCCAGTGTTGAATTCTGGACCTCCTGTCCTTGTTTTGGGAGATTACAGCTCTGCCAGTGACTGCAGTATAAATCTCTACAAGGCAACATGCCGGACAAACTGCCCAGCAGAGACTAGTAGGTGTTTGCTTAGTGCTTTGAAACGCCAAGTTTTATCAGCACCAGCGACTGCTGGATAAGAAATCAAGGCTGTTGCCTTTGGGGTCAGCACTTGCAAAGTGGGTGCAGAGTAAGCTGTCTCCTGGTTTAAGTTTAAAGAGAAAACCCAAATAATATATGCTGGCTTTAATGGAAACCCAAATTTAGTATATTCGTTCTTTTACGCTGGCAGCAAACACAGCAGTGTCACACATACTGTCTGTAGCTGGCACTTGGGATTAATTGAGAACAACTTCTGCCCCTCATTAGTTCACTATAAATTGTAATTTTTTTTTTAGCAGGTTGTTGAATATTTACCGCCAAAGCTGCTTACCCATTTGGGCATCTTTCCTGCTTGAGGGTCATGACGGTGAAACTGTAAAACCAGCACCGTTACCACCACAGACAGACCAACGATGACCATGATGCTTGCGAAATATTGAGCTGCAATTGAAAGGAGGATTTGGTTAGGAGAGGAAAAAAAGAAAAGGCAAATAACATTCCTCAGCCAGGCCCTGAGAGCAGTCCTGTGTCACATCCAAACATCCTCTCCTCTGGCCATCCACACTATACACTGCTTGAGGCCTTTGCGGTTTTCAGTACATCTGCTCAGCCCTTTCGCCTCCACCTAGGGGAGGGCTAGAACCAGTGAAAGGCGTATTTGCTTTGCTTTTATTCCCGCTGCAGGGACGGCATGGTGCCTGTGGAGCTGACGAGGATGCTGGTCACGAGGCCCCGGTCCTGGGAGCCTCCTGGTGGTACCGGCAGCAGTGCCAAAGGCACATGCTTTGTTCGTTGGGTCACTGGACCCCTCAGCAAAGTGTGACCACGGCACCATTTCTTGCCTGTTCTCCCCATCACTGCCCACAGGGGTTAGGCATCTTCTTCAGCACCCTCCTCAGCCCTCAAGCCCACCTCCTCTGGGGCCTAGCTGTGCTTCCGCCTTACTGCTAAATCTAAGCCTGCCACGCAGGACAGAAATCGAGATCCTTGAAGCCAGAGCAGGGACCTGAAACCAGTCTAAGGCCCAGCACAGCCTCCTCATGCTGGGAGTTAGGTTGAGGCACTGGAGTGTGAAAAAGAAATGCCCACAGAGCTAGTGACGTTTGCTATGGCAAAATACTAGGGAGTGTGACAGTCAGATAACAGGGAGCAACATGGGGCAACGCGTGACACTGCCAGAGCTTATAACCTCTTCCTATGCCCACCCCTCCCTGCCGAAGCTTGCAGGAAAAGTCAAGGATTTTAATAAGGACTCCAAGGCAAGTTCTGTGCCAGGCTCAGTTTCCTAACACCTCTTTTTGTTGCCTTAGCGGCAAAGAGCATATTCATAATAATGAGGTTCTGATGCCTTCCTGAAACCAACGCTAGAATTGCTTCAAGAGGCAGGCATAGCTTTCCACGGCAAAATGAATTATGCAGCTGGACTAGAAGAATACTCCTGAGGGCAAGGTGAATTGAAAGATCTCTGTTACACTTACTCATGAAAGAATAAAGGCAACGGTGGTGCAAAAACAGAACAAACCATGAACTCAGGTTTCAGAGAAGGTGGCTGATCTGACTCCAAAATGAGTCATATAATAGGAATACAGGCATGTTGACACCACTAGAATAATTAGTGCCATAAGTCACTAAACCCTGCAGCAAATTCTATGCATTTAGATGCCACCAATAAGACTTCCAGGCCTGAAGTGACCAATTAAAAATGGCTTTGGTTAGGATTTTTCATAGACCCTTGGAAAATTAACCTCTCAGTTGAATTTGAAAGGAACTTGGTATTACCTGACTCTTGAAAATCCCAGCCAAGGATTAGCTGAGGAATTCACATTCTTAGTTTCTTGTGCTGTAATCCCAAGAACAGAGGGCAGGAAATTGCTATGGAGGTCTGGAGTAAACAGGGAAAACAGTTCTCTCAAGCCGAGACTGGCAACTGTAGGGGACCTGTGGTGCCATAAAGAAAAATGCTATCTGTTCTTGCCTGATGGTGGGCAAGGAAGAAATGGCTGGGTGTGCATCACTTGCATTTCTATTTGGGTCCTTCTGGCCAAGGTACTGTTAAGTTTTAAGTCGGAGAGTAAGGATGGAGAACAGAGGGCATGGTGCTTCAGCTGTGTTATCAGTTTCAGGCGATAAAAAGTCACAAGTGTATCTGTGAAATGAAAACTGGCAGGTAGTCCAGCTAGGAGGAGATATGATGAAGACTGTTGCCCACTCTCCCGTGGCAAGATAGGGTGGACCTGAGAGCCACTGTTGATAAAGTAATTACTAGAGCTTCTGCCCATTGGTCTCTTGGTTCCAAAACATGGCTCTGTGCTCGCATTACGGATCCTGCGTCAGGGCAGAGCCACAGGCAGGGGCGGCTGAGACCAAGCCAGGCCTGGGATCAGTGACAGTTCACCTGTAAGGGACGGAAAACCTCCAGTCCTGAGCAGGTTCAGGAGTGAGGCAAACTGATGCTGACTCTGAAACAGTAGCTTTACCCCCTCAAATATTTCCTGGTCTTCCCTTCCATGGCTTAATCCTACATCTCCTCTTTCCCTGCAGCAGAAGAATATTCTCCTCCTGCAGCTCTCAAGAGAGCTCTGGTGGGAAAGACTCTCGTGCTGTCTCTCACACACCTCCCCAAGAGCGTGGCTTAATCCTCCTCCAGTCTGCTGGCCTGGCACCTCTGTCCCTGGCAGTCTTTAGCCCTCACCCCAGCCAGATCAAACCCATCATTTGACAAAAGCTTCAAGGGCCGTGGTCTCTTGTCACCTCCACCACCCCCTCTGCCATGACCACTGCTCTCTTATCCTCCTCCAGCAACCCTGTGAGCAGAGCTGCTGAGAGGACCAACCTGCAAGGCACGTAGGTACCACTTTCCTTGGAGCCATGGCACTGCCATCTCCACTCACCCTACTTTGGCCCCACATGATCAACCAACTCCACTCCTGGGCTTCTCTTGATATTGCCAAGCACAGCCACAGGAACAGAGATGCTGATCCATCAGATGTGGTGCAGGCAACAAGCAACAGAGTAAGAACTGAGCTTCAACAGCTGCAATCCAGCCACAGGATTGTCCTCTTCCCTCCCCCCTGCCCCAGTATTTCAGAGTCCATCCTAAAGCCCACAGCACAGGTGCAATTAGGGCTTTGAGACTCCCACAAAGTCTCTCCCTTCCAAGTGTATCTGTCGGCAGCGGGCAAATGTGAACCTGATTTTACAAAGAAGCTCAGCCCATTTCATTTAAACACCTCGAGGAGAATACTTAATATCTGTCACTGAGCATGTTATTGCCTTATCTTACCCTGGAGCTCCTGGTTACCAAGATCTTTTCTAGGCTAAATGGGTCTGCGTGGAGGCTTTAATAAATGTCCCAGCCACAGGCAGTGTCAGCCCCCAGTGAAGGAGCAGCCAGCCCAGTCCAGAGTGCACTGGGAAGAGCGTGGGCCTGGGTGCTGGCTGTGAGTTGCTCTGAGGCAGAGCTGGGATGCGATTACCATGCTCTGGAAGAGAACTGCTCCCATTTTCTTCTTCTGTCCTGGACAGCTGCCACAGGGCAGGAAAAGGGACTGGGACACCAGCGTTTGGAGCCCCCGTATGCTCCTGCCTTGCATAGCGATGCTCCCCAGGGATGCGGAGGTCTGCACTGGTCGCTGTTAGCTGTTCTTCATGTGACTTCAAAGCTGCATGCTGCTTTCTTCAGCAGTCATGTGTCAATGAAACAGCTGCTGCTTGTGCACAGGAGCTGATCTCTTTCAGGCATGAGGTGTCTGCTCTTTCATTGTTGATTTTCTTCCCTCTCTTTGCCAGAGGGGGCATGATGTAACACGCTACCTGGACAGCTGCTTTAACATCTGGAGCTGTCAGGCTCAGTCTCAGCACCATTAGAAGATGACCAGGTGCTGTAATCACAACAAATACTGATCTGACACAGCCACAGAGACCCAGTAAGTCTTTTTAAATGATTCAGCGATGACAATAGCTATTTGTTCTTGCAGACATCCTCTGACATTAAAGAGTAAAACCTGTATCAAAAGGATGGCCTTGACTTGCAATCCAAAACTTCAGGAGTTTCCAGCACCATTTTAGGACATTCTGTGACATCACCCAGCATCAGGGAAGCACCTTAAGATTATTTTAGAAATGTTTTGGAGTGGAACTGGATTAACTTTAACTTTAAGACTAATTAATAGAACAAAGAAAATAAAACAGAAACCCTAAGAAAGGCAAGAAGATCCCAGAGTGATGCGTTGCTTTGTTAAAATTATTACTGAATACTGACAGGAAAATCAGTGTATTATCCAGATTTATTAACCCAGTTAATCATGGAAAGACAGAGCTTCCCCACTGCGGCAAGTTACAGTCCTGGTTTTATTATGAAATGGAGGAGGAGGAAGGGGAATGTCATACTCAGGTATTCACAGTGGTTGAACTGGATGCATCCCACTGGAGTCTGTGTTCCTTCTCCGCAGAAAGCGTCAGTAACTGCACCTGAAATGCTGGAGTGGTTTACAGCTGCTACTAGTCAGGTCATGTCAACCATTTGGTGTTGAATGCCTCCACTGAACTCTCAGGAAATGGGAGAAATGTCTCAAAACATGCACCAAATGAGCTGTGCACCACTGCACCTCTGGAAATGCTTCCAGTTCATAAGTTGCAGCCTGTGGAGGACTCAGGAGACCTCAGAGACCATCCCAGGGGCTTCCAGCCGTCCTGTTTCTCTCCTCCTATGGCAGAAACTGGGGCCAGTGCCAGGCAGACAGGGTCCCAGTACACAACAGCTGATGGCCCACCACTTGTGCAGAGTTTCTCAGAGACCAGGGCACCGAAAGGTGAAGGAGGGATTCCCTTCCTAGCTGATTTACCCTTGTACACAGAGAGCAAAGAAACAAGGAAAAGGATGTGGGCAGGAAAATTATGTCCATTACTGATGAGATCTGCTCTAGCTGAGCCACCATGTGTCATCCATTACCTCTCACTGATGTTAGAGAGCAAAGAGCATCGTCATGTTCCTGAACTGTGAGCTGATGCCTCATAAACAGAAAATGTCTTCAGAGAGTGAGAAATCTAAGGATTAGACTCTGTGTTTACCTTTTGGTTATGATACTTGTAGAGGGCATAGGGTCAGTGTTTTCAAGCTCTTCTCCCACACGCTTTTGAGGAGTAGAACAAGGTATTTGAGAAAAAGAACAGCTGTATTTTTTTCATAAAGAAAGTTGCAAAGCTTGAGACTTTGGGAACAGCACCATTGACCACGGAGCCCAAAACTGCAAAGAGCTGCTGAGACTGAGAATTTCCATTGCATGGAAGAAGCTGAGCAGAGGCCTGGAGTCAGCAAGCTGCCAGGCAGGAGCATCGAAGGGCGGGGGGGAAAGCACTCAGCAAAATCAAAAAGAGACAGAGAAAAATGAAAGGGCAGATGCTAGAGTGGCAGCAGCTGAAGAGATACAGGCACATGACAGAAAATGTCATAGGAGATTAATCTCGTTTTCTCCATCTAGTCAGAACCACTAATGGCTTCTGCTCTTAACTTAGAACAATCTGTAATTCTTGGAGCTGTTAAAGCACTGTGCTGCTTCCTTGTCTCAGCAATTTGCAGCCTTGTTTGCTGTATGACTGAACTGCAAGAAATCACCCCGAGCATCTGGTGCAAACATATTTATTCACAGCTTACACCCTTCTTCTTTACTGAAATAAAATAAGCATGGTAAAGAAGAGCAAGAAGGAGACAAGGCTGTAAATATGTTAGGCTAAATATGTTGCTACTTGCTGAGTAGCAAGTACTTATTGTGCATTAAGAACAGGCAAGCAGGTGAGCACAGTGAAAGAAGGGGACAGAGGGAAATGCAGTTTATATTACCTAGAGGCGACGATAACTCAATTTTATTGCATGGCATTTGATATGTCCAGCCAAGGCACCAAGCATCATGTGGATGTTAATATGGACTGAGGAAGTGACAGTTCCTTGTACTTATGAGTCCCAAGTTTTGTTTTTCATACACTCTGTGAACATACCATTTTTCAAGTGGTCCACACTTTCTGCAATAAAACACCTTTTAGAGCAAAATACAGGTTCTAGACCCAAAAGTGATGGTACTATTCTGAAGAGAGCTGGCAGGAAATAATGATTTGCACTGCCTTGGCGTTTACTTGGGTACGTGGGAGGAAAAAAAAAAAAAAAAAAAGCATTTGTGTTCCCCACAGATATTCTGCACTGAAATATAGCGCATGGTAAATCCAAAATCGTTGAGCACTTCCCATGTTCAGCAGAACACCTTGAAGTTCCGGGCCGGAAGAGTGTTTGTGGGAGAAACAAATCATCTGACTGGTTTGAGAGGTCTGAACATTTCAATTTAGGATTTGGCTTATGGGCAGAAGCATGCCTTATCTGATCTGACAAAGTACTTTGAAAGCAATACTTCCTGTGAGCACCGGCTGGGGCGGAGGGAGAGCAGCCAGCTCTCAGCTTGCTGTAGCCTTGGCCGCAAGCTGGAATCTGCCTGCTGCGGGTGCTCCTGGCTGTTTCGCTGTGTGGCTGTACTTTCTCTGCCACCTGGGGCCTGATCTGAAGGACTCGTGGTCTGCAGTGAGCTTTGGATCAAGACGAGAGGAAGAAACAGCCAGGCGAGGTTCGCTAAGTAAACATTTTAGGGTCACTTCTGCACTCTATCGCCCTTTTCTTGCAGTCATGGGACTGCTAAAGTGGAGATGCAGTCAAGGTGGATGCAGGAGGGTGGACGGGGATCCCAGAGCCCGTGTCACGCTGCGCTGGGAGGAGAGGCAAACCTGCCCTGACTCGGGCCAGGCAGGGATTTGGTGGTGTTTCTTTAAGAATAAAACATCTAAAATAGGCTGAATCATCTGAGGCTGGAAGCAGCCAGGATCACAGAGCAGGAAGGAAGAGCGGAGCCCTCTGAACCCTTTCCATGCCATGCCGTGTGGCCCAAAGTGTTTTTGCCCCCGAGATGATATCGCAGGCAGCAGAATATGAGGGTGGGGAAGCAGTGCCAGCTATGCCCATAACTGCATTGCCTTGAATTTTCCAGGGCCATTGCTTTTGGCCATATCTGACTACAACGGGCTGTGGATTGATCTGTCTTTCTGAAAAACAGGTTGATTTTTGCTAGGTAACTAAACATTACATTAGGAGCTGAATTTTTTAAGGTATTTAGTCCGTGAGTCCAACCCAGCAGCCCATCCTGAGACATTGATTCTTGAAAACATGCCTATAGCAATGCAAGATTAATGAGATCCTGGTGATTGCTTTATCAGGTACTGTTGGAAGTGCGTAAGCATGCCCACCAGCTGTATAATCTTAAGGAGGCTCTACTTAAAGGATAATTGTGAAGGGGCAGAGTTACAGTCAGGAATCTGTCTTGATCTGGGGAAGCTTCCTTCCTAGTTACTTCTTAATGCATGATTTGCTACCCTTAATTGCAAGGTTGCTTTCAAATGAATGATAGAGTTTAATGAAACAGGTCAGGGATACGGAGTCTGCAAATAGGGAGGCACAATGCTCTTTAGAAAAAAGAATTCAGGCGTATGCCTATTGCCTAAGGAATGGATTGATCCTTTCTTCAGAGATGGTCACAAAACCATTAGCCAAAATGGACTTGATTATCCAGTACTGTTTATATGTTTCATGCTGTCTTTATCAAAATAAAAAAGCCCTTGCAGTTTATGACTGGATGTCTCAGATGTAGTTCCCAGATGAATTACATGACCCTCTAGTTTGAATGGACAGATCCAGAACTTCTACAGAAACTCTATTTCAAATTATGTTATTTGTGTAATTTCATTTTGGTCGCTGAACTGGGATTGTTACACATCCACATGGATCTCCCTCCTCATATAATGCCCTCAGTTGGTGCACAAGTGTACTATGTATTAGGAGCAGGCTATCTCCATGGAATTGCTGGCTTTTCAAGTGAGAGACAAATCTGTCTGTAAGTTAATAGGCTTATAGAAACGTAAAGGGCAGTTGTTACCATACACCTGAGCTGTATGACACAGGCTTTAGGATTTCACCCAGTGATAGTGCAGCCAGTCCAGTAATTTCAGGTGTGTAACACGTCTGGAGTTCTGTGCATTTCTCTGTGTTTTTTCCTCATGAGATGATCTCCAGCTGTCTAGCTACACAGGCTCTTTATAAAAACTTTTTTAAAGAGAGAAATTAAAAGTAGGTCAAATCATGAGTGCAGCCAGACACGCTGCCGGTGAGGCAGGATGAAGCCGTTCCCGGGGTGCGTAAGTTTAGGACACAGTTGCTGCCGTGTAATCATGGTCTGAAAGTCTGTTCAGGAGCCACAGTCCAGAGCTTTCAGTGCCAGGAGGGACCTCCAGGGCCCAGCAGTGAAGCAAGCCTTGCTCGTATAGTCAACTTGTGTTGAATTCTGGCCGAACCGTTGTGTTTGTGAATGCCATGGGACGTAAATACTCTCGATCCAAATGACTGAGCTGGTTTCTGTTGCTATGGGTGTTTAATTTTTTAAACATAAACAGAGGCATCCTTGCTCTGGTTCCTGGACTTTTCCTTTCTTCAGCATCACAGATGAGTTTGCAGAAGAGCAGCCCTTTAATTTTTGAAAGATCTCAATGCCTTGTGTGGCACATTTGCAATGCTGCTGAAAAGTGGGCTCTGAAAATATCTTGTTCCCCCAAACAGGGGGAAATTTCTGGAGAACAGGAGCAGGGGGACAAATGCAGTCACCCAGACTCCTAGCTGGAACATTTCTTGGCACAGAAAGGGCCTGGCTCACTGGGGAGGAAAAAGCTTCAGTACACATCACCCTGCAGTGTGTTGAAGCAGAAGAGTCCCAGTGTTAAAAGGCATTGAGCAACCTGCCTCTGATTTCTAGGCCAAGCTTTGCCACTTGCTCTTTACAGATGAAAAAAAGTCTGCTTGTTGTTATTGTGTATTAACACAGCATCTATTGGGCTGCTTAGAAAACCGGAGTCCATCATGTGAGAAGTTGCACGTGGTGGGGGAAGAGAAAGTCCACTCCGGGCAGCTTTATGAACAGAGAGAGTGCAAAGGATGTGCCAAGGAAAGGAAGGAGGTGTTTTGCAGACAGGTTACAACAGGAAAAAGCAGGCATCCTGCCCCACCTGCTTCCCTGTGCTTACTTAGGCTGGAAAGTGCCTCATTTATTGTAAATATTAGTTGAGGTCAAGAGAGACTAGCCTCAGTTAAGAGGAATCAAGATACCATTTCTTCATTTCTTTGCAAACAGATCAGACATGAGAAGCCGGTTCTTTTCCTCATGTTATATCAGAGCAGCTTTCCTGTGCCCCCTTAACAGAGTGACTGCAAGCAGCAGCTCTGAGAATTTCTCACGTTCTCATGGTTAAATAGTTAAAACTGAGGCCAAAAGGCAGAGAAAAGTAAGATATACAGCATGTTAGGGACCAGTGTTGTTGGACTGGCAAAAGGTGGGACTATTCGTATGGGTCCAGGTGGCTGTGGATGCACGTTTAATTTTAAAAAACCCAAATCCTAACAATACAAAGCAGATTTTTCAGAGTGTATGGGTCAGAGCATCTCTGCTCCCACAGACATGAAGACGAGCAACAGTGACTTCTCCTGCAGTCCAGCAGTTGGTCTTTCTATTTCAGGATCGAATTGCTTGCATCCTTTTTAAACCGCATGCTTTAGAAGATTCATTTATTCCTGTAACCTGGTGCTAATCATGGCGATTCTCCAAGAACTGAACAAGCTGTCCAAGGGTCCACCACTTCCTCCCTAGGGATTTTCAGCTGGAATTGGATCATGCTGAAGAACTGCAATTATTACCTGCTATACCCCTTCTGGGATCGCCTGCAATATCATTGTGGGAAGATTATTCTGCGCTTCCCCATTGGAGTAGGGAAAAGGCTTTCAGAGCTCAAGGTCTGTCTATACCATACAGCCCAACAGTGAGTACTTGCTGAACAAGGGCTATTTAGATCCAGCAGCCAAATGGGCAGGCAGTCTTGCCCTGTTTGTCTGGGCTGGTGTCTGGAGTAGAGCTAGGAGTTAGGAGTAGGGATTTAAACTAAGCACGCTCTGGGACAGAGATGACAACCCACATCTAAGTGGGGGAATAGTGGAGAGGGGTGGAAGGAAAATGGTGCACGGAGGGCTGAACAAGAAAGGCCTCAGCAATGGTAGCATAGAGCGGAGGGGGCCCACCTCCAGAGTGTGTGCACAAATTCGCACAGCCTGGGAAACAGGCAGGAGCAACTGGAGTCCTGTGTACAGTCACAAAAATTCAGCATAACTGGGATAACTGAGACGTGGAGATCACCAGACGCTCACACTGCTGGAGTCCTCTGATGGAGAGGTACAAGCCCTTCAGGGAAGACGATGTGCATTGCCCTCTACATGCAGGAGCAGCTCCTATGGTGGGTATCTACGGGACAGGTGACAGCTGGTGGAGAGCTTGTGGGCTGGGGTCAGATGAGAGGCCAGTGAGGGTGACACTGTGGTGGGAGCCTGTTACAGACCACCTGATCACTGTGGGCAAGTGGATGGGGTCCTTTTTAGGCAACTCAGGGATACCTCTGTGTTGCAGACCCTGGTTCTCACAGGTGACCTGGACTTCCCTGTCATCTGCTGAGAGAGCAGCTGAGTGGAATGCAAGCTGTCAAGAGGATTTCTGGAGAGTGCCAGGAGTAGCTTCTGGATGGAGGAACAAGATGGGTCAACCAGAACTAGTGCACAGCTGGATCTGCTAATACTACCAAGGACGAACTGGCTGGGGACGTGATAACTGGTGGCAGCCTGGGCTGTAGTGACAGTGAAATAATAGAGTTCAAGATCCTGATAGGATTGAGGGAGAAAAGCAGCAAAGTAAATACCCTGGACTTCAGGTGAGAAGATTTCACTTTTTTCAGGGATTTGCTAAGTGGGATCCCATAGGAGGCAGCTCTGAAGGCTAAAGCAGCTCAGGAAAGCTGCCAGGGCTTTAAGGACAACAGTCTCCAGGTGCAAGAAAGATCTTTCTCGCTACTCATAGAAACAAGCAGACACATCAGGAGACCAGCATGGCTAAGCAGGGAACTCATGGCAGAGCTCCAATGCGAAAAGGCAGCATATGGGGGATGGGGGTGAAAGTAGGGATAGACTGCAAAGGAGGAATTTAGGAACATTGTCTGGGTGTGCAGGACTGGTGTTAGGAAAGTTAAAGCTCAGCAGCTGAGATTGCCGAGGGACATCAAGGGCAACAAGAAGAGCTTCTACTGCTACAATAACATCAAAAAGCTCAAAAAGGAAAACATGGGCCCACTGGTGAATGGGGTGGATGATTTAGTGAGAGCAGACAGAAATAAGGCCAAGGTGCTCAGTGCTGTCTTCGTCTCATTCTTCACTGTCAAGGTCTCCCAGGTCTCTGTGCTTACAGAGTTCAAGGAGAAAGAGAACTACCAGTGGTGGATTAGGATCAAGTCAGGGATTACTTGTCAGGTCTCAACCCATACAACCCCTACAAGTCCGTGGGACCAGACAGGCTGCACCACGGGTGCTGAGAGGGCTGGCTGGTATCCTTGCAAGGCCACAGAGACTGGGGAAGATCCCTGAGAACTGGAGAAAGGCAGTTGTTGCACCCACCTTTGGGAAAAGCCAAAGGAACAATCTGGGGACCCAGAAGCAGGTCAGCCTCCCTTCGATCCCTGGGAAAATCAGGGAGCGAGTCCCTGGAGAACATTTCTGGGCACTTAAGGCAGAAGATGGTAACTGGGAACAGTCAGCCAGGAATTATCAAGGATAAATCAGGCCTGACCAACTTGATTGTCTTCTATAATAAAATGAAAGGGGACAATGTCTTGACTGGAAATAACCCTGAGCAACCTGGTCTGACCCCATGGCTGACCCTGCCCTGAGCAGGGTTTGGGCTAGACACCTCCCCTGATCCCTTCCAACATGAGTTATCTTGTGATCCTGTGAAGCAGGAGCTCCCATTAAAGGAGGATTGCCAAGTTTCAGAGCACGCCAGCCCAGACTGCCTGGTTGCACAGTGGACCCCAGTCAAGGCTCAGTGTGCTTTTGGGCTGTAACAGGAGAGCGTCAGGTGAGAATAGCCAGGGGTTTGCTTTAGACATCCCTTTTCTGGATAGCTCAAGTCAGTCTCCAGGGTCTAATAGACCATCCATGTATTATAATTTTTCTTTTACAGTGTTTTACAGTGTGAAATTTGTTTAATGAACAGATGAAAGGAACAAATTGTCTTTGACCTACATGACAACTTTGATAGGTGCATTTCTAATACATTTGATATGCTCCAATTATTTCTGAATTATGAAAAAACTTGCAATAATACAGGCTGCCAAGAAGGCATATTTAATACACTAGTGGTGAGAAGAGAGTCCCTTATCATATTCTTGGCTTTGTGATCCAAAAATGATGAAAAGGTGTGAGAGGTCCTAATACTTGAGCAGCCAACAGTCACCTGAAGAAGGGGACTTGACCCAATAGACCTCCCCACCACCCTGCTGATATTTGATGTCCACACATCTGCAATAGATTAGGTAGTAATTTGCTGAAACTTGTTATTCCAGCATGAAAATCTGTAATAATACATAACTCTTCATAGCTTTTTTTGGTCCAAATCTTTTTATCATCTCTAGTAGGGACCTATATTAGGAGGAATTGGTCTAAGTAAAGCTACTGCACTGGACATAGGCAAGCGTATCCGTTTAGTAATTCCAGCTGGCTTTTGTTACATATTATGTGAAGCAAAATTATGTAAAGATCTGTCAGATGCCTTGTCTCTCCTCCCCACACAGCAAGTTTCTCTGGAACTGTAGCTGCCCCTGTGGAGTCCTAGATACATGTATGGCAGGGGCCTTGTTAGCTTTTTGGAAACCCATCTTACTTGGTAAAAGAGTCATGCTGACTTTCAGCAAGGTGCCCAATTTATTTGGAGGCTTTCAGAAACTCTTGCTTAGGGGCATGCTGCATAGCCCTGTGAGTCACCATCCTTCCCGACTGTTAGGTCTATCTAACTCCCTGAAGTTAGATAATGAGGTTGTGCGACTAAGTGTCATTTTGCTCTTTTTGTGGTATGCCTCATGCTAGGCTTTAGTTACACAATGATGAAGCACACCCTCCATCGGCACCTAGATATATTGTTGAATATATATATTTTTTATTTCTACTGTCCTCTGTGTGTATCTTAGTCATGATTTGAACAAAAATATTGGCATTAGCTCAGGAGATAATATAATTTTTCAGTTCCTAGTTTTTCCTATGGTGTTCATTCTTGCTTACTCTTCAAACCAGAACAGGTTTACTTTCCTTACCCTGCTATGAGGCCAGGGAACGATGCTTTCCCCAGTTCAAGCACGGGCCCCCTTAGTCCTGATGAAAGAGACCGTCATCCTTGGCTTTGCTCCCGCCAACATGACATGCTTATCTGTGGCTTCTCCTTAAAGAATATGCCAATGCTAATTCAGGCTCTGCACTCAGCCCCACTTGCAAGCAACACGAAGGCAGCGTACAGGCCTGTGCCTTTACTGATCACATCTTGCCGCTTGGCCTTCCCCTTCTCCCCTGTTTAGCTGTCCCAACTCTGAAGGGTTTGTGCATCCTCAGGCCAGAAGAGGTGGGGAGTCACCTGCAGCTGCTGGCAGTCCGACCTGCCTTGGTCCTTTCACTTCTCCCTATCCTTCTCAGACAGCAGTTTCAGGAATTTCATGTGGCAGAGGCTGGAGTCATTGACGTGCATCGCCGATGGGACCGCAGCCTGAGATCTCTCCTCGCTCCTGTCGTGCTGCTGTGGACTTGCAGAGCTGTGTATGTATTGCACACAGAGGTGACCTTCCCCTTCTGCAGTTTGTATCACACTGAACCTCAAAAACAACATGAAAGCAAGACCTGCATTTTCACTGTGCCTGGCAGTGTTCATAATACCCAGCCAGCATCTTTGTGGGCCAGCTTATTGGTATGACAGCCCCATAACAGGCAATCAGTCTCTCCTGATGCCTCAGTTTATCTTGTGGAACAAGAGTGAATCCCTCATCTGCCTCGTTATCTGACCCTCCAGAAAGAACAAACTAATGAAGCACATGATTAGAGCACTCTGTCTTTCCCGTATGGCTTTGGGAAAATCATTTAATCCTTCACAGCTTCATTCCTTGCCTAGAAAAAGGGAAGAATGATATTTCTTCCAGCTCCTTCTCTACCCTTCCCATCCATGTCTGCTTTATCTGCTCAATCTGCAAGCTTTCTGGGGCAAACACAGTCCTTTACTGTGTGGGCATGTGTGTGTTCAGCACTTGGTATTATGGGCCTTCACCTGGAGCCTTCTGATACCACCACGGTAAAAATAAAAGTAATAATCCACCATTCTGAGTCCGGGTAAGGTCTTTTAGATGTTTCCATGACTGCTTCTTAGGCTATAATAAAAAGGCTTATATGGCATAAGCTTGGATTTCTTATATTGTCTTCCAGGGCAGTTACAGTGGAAGTCACCAAGAAGATAATCTGGTCAATAGCTTTCATCAAATGTTAGAAATCACCACCACACCAGTGATGTATTTGAATTTCGACTGCAATCTCTTGAATTGCTCTTGGGGTAGACAGAAGAGAGGAGGAGGAGAACTGGCAGGGAGAGATGCATAAAAGGAGGGAAGGCAGGTCACGTGGGCAAGGAAAGAATTTTTTCCAGCCAGCAACACTGAGATTTTCAAAAGCTCTGTGTGGGACCTGCTTCATTCAAAAAGCTGCCGAAGCAACTTTACAGCCAGGCGCAACGAATCCAGAGCCAGGGCTGAGTATTATTCCAGTATTCACTCCGTGCCTGTGCCCTGAAGGTGCTGGGTCTTCAGCTTTGCCCACCTAAACCTCCAGGTTTTGTGTTAGTCCTATGTCCCCTGCACCTTGCAGTTACCAGCTTATCTGATGTTTTCAAAGCCCCTTTGCAACCCTCATGTAGGCTCTCTTCATATGCACAAACAGTGAAGGCCCAGACAAAGATTTTCTCCTGACACTGCTGAAATGCAAAACTCTATTAAAAAAAGATTCAGTCCTCAAACCGGCTTTGCACAGCTCTTAGGAAGTATCATAGGGTGTGCACAGAGCGACAAAAGCAACCTACCTATCAGTTGGACTGAGTCAGAAGTTGCAGGCATGATCTCAGCCACGAGCAGCATGAATACAGTCAGGGACAGCAGGACAGTGATACCTGCAGGGAATGAAAATAGAGAGGAAGGATGAGGAACGTGATCTCTGCAGCTCCTCTTACGATGTCTGTGCTGATAAATATAACCTTGTCCTGATCTACAGCTAAGCCAAATGCATGGCTTTGTGCTTGTCAAGACAAATGAGAGCTTCTGCCAAGTGAGAGTATCTTTGGATGCATCTTTAGCCGCTCTCTTTCCCCTTGTCTCAATTACTCCCAAAACCTTGTTCCTCTTAAAGTGATGGAGAAGTCTTTGCTGCTGAATGAAATGAAGCTTGCAGAACTTGTAAACTGTGCTGTTCTTGCAAAACTGGGCTCAAGCAAAGCCCAGCCAGTTTTTAAGAGCTTCCAGAGACTTCACAGTCACAAGTAATCTTTGGCTGTTGCTCATTGTATAATGCCCTCCGTACAGCTGCAACCTGATTTAAACGTAGCTCTTTGTTTATTTGTTCCCTCTGGAAAGGCTGTTGCAAAAACTCGCCGTTCTGGTGCTGAGAAATCACCTTCTGTTTCACAGCCTGCACGAACTTTATGCCCTATTTTTTGTGTCAGCATCGCCTTTTAGCTCAAATAATTCTTTTTCTTGACTTCCCCCTCTTCTTTATAGACAGCAGTCCTATTCCCCTTAGTTCTTGTTTTGCTTCACGGAAGCCAGGCCACTCAGTTTTCCAACTGCTCTACGGACCCTCAGTGCGCTTGTTCCTTTCTGAATGTCTTTGCCCTGACCAGTTTTGTGCACAATATAAAAATTAAGATCTCACCTGGGCCAGTTTTGTGTGTTTCCTGCTTTCCCCTGTCTTCTACTCTTGGAAGCACATATAATAGTAAATCACATTTAACTCTTCTTTGACTGTCACTTCTTTGCATTTATGGGGAACTCATAGCTTGGTGGTTTGGGGACTTGAGGACCTGGAAGATGAGAATCCAATGCCCAGTCACTGCTGCTCGTGACCCTTCAGAGAGCCACTCCACCTCTCTGTAACTTAGTACATCCTAGCTGAAAAATGGAGCTAATCAGCTGTGAAATGCATTGAGATGCACTAAGGAAAAGAGCGACAGGGGAGAGAGTGTTATCGTTGCTGCCTGTGCCAGTGAAAAGTTTTGCCTCATCCCAGGATAAAATCAAAAGGATGATGTCAGTAGAAGTACGTAGCACAGTATGTGTGAATGTCTTACAGAAAGCTGTTACCCTGATTTCTCCAACCAAACAAGTGCTTCAGCTGCTCCTCCAGGGAAATCTTTTTTATCAAGCACCATTTATTTCCCATTTTATGGAGAAGACTTAGAAAGGAAATGAATTTTTTAGCACTTACCTAAAGAAATCTTCTCTCCTGAATCAGCTGGCAAGAGGAAAACAAGCAATGCCAAGGCAGATATCAGAACGCATGGAATCAGCAGGTTCAAGCCATAGTAGAGTGTGCGTCGGCGCATGGTGACGGTATATGTCACATCTGGATATGGTTCTTTACAGCATTCATAATACATCTCGTTCCTCTTTCCTGGGACACCTGTAGAGAGGGGAGATCAGAGCAGTGGGGAGAGGTATCCCTGGAAAGGGGCCAAGCACATGATGGTTTATGGCACCTCTAATCACGTGGTCTCTCACCGGAGCTGAAGGACCTCCAGGGACCACGTGGTCTATCCCTGACCACAAACAGATCCAGCCCTACGGAGGATGTTCCTGGCACAGGCAGCAACAGCCACCTTGGTGCTTCAGTATTTTTCGCTTTAAGTTGTAAGCCAGCAATGGGGTGAGAAAAAGGAGACAAACTGAGCCCTGTCTTGACCACTGAAGCAGTTGTTCCCTCACAGAGGATCTAGTGTAGGGGTGTGAGCACGCTACAACTACCTCCAGACAGTCTAGGTTCAGACCTGAGCGGGCATCTCGTCTGACTCCTGAGGTTCAGTCTGAGGGAAATGGAAGGGATTTCTCCCCACCCCAACCTCCGTGGGGTCTCTTACTGCTCAATACTTCCAAATATCAGACCCAGGAGTGCTTTGAAATGTCTTGTGGCAACTGAGAAGGGAGAAGAGAAACCCCTAAGGCTGTCACCAGGCAAAAGTCATTTTCTAACACTATGGCCACAAGGATGAAAACATGGTGAACAGATTAAGGGGCAGAAGGGACAAAGTATGTCTTTTTTCCTCAGCTCGAAGTTGTTTGAAAGCTGAAATACATCACTACAGGGTTAAACCAGCTGTTGTAACTCTTAGTATGTCAGTGTCTTCAGCAACCTCTGAGGCAGCTGTGCAAGATTCCTGCTGTTCCTAATCCTGCTTCTGCATTTTCTGAGGGTTTTTTTCATGCCTTTTGAGTACTCAGAACCTGGCTTAGCCACAGAGACTCATTTGGGCTGAATAAACACAGTTCTGACCATCCCAGTCCCAACAAGGAAAGATTTGCAAACAGTGGCCAAAGGATAATGCAGCAAAACATACCTTCTGCCTCCCTGCAGAAAGCAAATGGTGACAAAGGGAGGATGTCATATTCACTAGCCCATGCAGCAGATTTTCTGCAGGACAGGTGCCGCTAGTGGTTATTTTTCTGTCATTCTCTTATATAGTACTTGCTTTGTTTCATCAGGAAAAACAAATATGATATGACTTCCGTTTTCAAAAGGGGTGTCGAGTTAAGCTTAAAGTCTGTCACCTCTGAGGGTTAAGAAACATAGCTGTCCAGCACAGCTGTACTGTGGATTGGCCAAAGTGACCAGGTTGCAGAAGACCCTGCTTGGCAGGGACATCTAAGACTCTGCTTGGCAGGGACAGCAACAGCACAGGAAATGTCAGGGGAAGTTGGAAGACCTTTCCTGCCACCATTGCTTACCTCCTTTTTGTTTCTGCCCACATGACAGAAGATGCTATGGCGTGTTTGTTCTGGCAGGAGCGTGGCAAAAGCTCCATAAAGGATATGGCCGTGGCTGGCTTATGGTGTTAACTATCACTATAGTTGTATGGGCTAGTTAAGGGTCAGCTCTGTCCGTGCCTTATCTGGGAGGAAGACAGATAAATCCAAAGCCAGTCTCTTCATCAGATACACAAAGCTACCGGACAGAAATAGCCACTATAAAGGAGTATGTGAAAGCCAGGACTGCTCTGAAATGGACTGATTTTAGGAGGTCTCCTTGACTACGCGTTTGGACTAGCAGATGAAAGATCCTGTCTCTGAGTTCTCTGTAGGGTGGTCTAAGCTCTGTTGATTTCCATAGCATTGCTTCTGATTTAGACTTACATCAGTGAGTTCATAATAAGGCACTAGGAGCTAGCTCTGAATAACTCATTCTGGGCATAGGATCCTCTTTTTAAAAACACAGGTGTCTTCTGAAGCACAGAAGAGAACAGAGATATCTTGAGCTGCAGTTATTTGCAGGAACTGATAGACACTTTGATCATTTTCTGGGCGAGAGGAATTCATTTCTGTAAAAGCTCATTCCAATTTCGCTGAAATAGTGTTTTTAAACCCAATCAGTTTTTGGCTGATGTGCTAGAATAGATGTGACATTATGCTCAGTGTGTCTGTATGAGACACAGATCCAAATTTAGTACTGACAAACTGCTCAAACACATCAGGACCAACAGATTCCATTTACGTACAGGTTCCCCTGAGCTTCATGCTGCTGCTGCAGAACACAGTGTTTTCAGACACATTTGAATGAATGTGTTTGAAAAATTCTCTCTGATCAGTGATTTTTTTTTTTTTTTTTTTGCTGACTTTTACATAAGAGCGTTTAACACCTGTATTTCAAACTTCCCAATTGGATTGCTCATTTCTCTGTACTTGGGTTTTGCCTTTGAAAATTAGACTATGGAAGATTTTAGCCCATCAATTTACCCACTAAATCCCATTCTCCATTTGAAATGTAGTTAGAAATATCAGCCTCAAGCATCTGCAGATCAAGTAACCAGCCACTGTGGGTCCAGGAGCCAAACTTCAAATCACACCTCTGCACATCAAAAGGGAACCAGCGGACGTCAATGTAACACGTGCTCTTCAAAATGCCTGTAGACAGAAATATGTGGAATCAAATGTGTGCAGGGTGCAGCCCATCAAATGGGGAGGACAGGGTAGGGGTACAGAGTACATGGGTGTCCAAGTGGTGCTGCTGGGTGTACCTGGACAGGCTTTCTAAAGGGGTTCCTCCTTAAGGCTTGCTCAATTTCTGACATGCTCAAAAGCCCTGAATTAGACCTACAATCCCTTTGAACATGTGTTTTTATGCTAAACCTTGCTCACTGGCAGCCTTTATCTTCTACACGCTAATCTGGGCCTTTGTTTTAACTCTGGATGTGTCTGGTTCACTCGTGGGCCTGCTGCTCCGCAGCCTTCACCTCACCTCACATGCTCACCATGCCTTGCCAAGCTCAGAGAAGAGGCAGTTCTGCTTCATCAGAAAATTATCTCAAATGCTGAGCTGACCCTACCTGTTTGGAATAACTGTTTCTGCCTGCTCCCTAAAACACCAACTAATGTGAATCCCACTTTTAAGTCATATAACTGAACAGAGTTTCGTGCTCCTCAGTAAGTGCTCAAGCTGTGCCTTTTGAAAATTAAATCTCCAAAGCAGAGAGTCCTTTGTTATTGTCTCCGTCTACTGTTGCAAAGGCTGAGGATGTCGTTCATGATCGCTTCCCTGCACAAACAGTGCTGTTCTGGGGTGGCTGGATTCCTTTGGTTTGTTCCTTTATGCTCAGGTGGGTTTCCCTCCTGCTGTCATGGCCCTTTTTGGACTGGCTACAGGGAGTCTTTTCTCCCATTTTCTCATGAATCTCGGCTCCGCTCCCTTCCTTAACAACAGACTGCTGTCCCATTCTTGTCCTTCATCTCTGCTTCTCCGCCTAGCCATATGTACTGGAGCTTGTTTCTCTAATGGACAGCAACAGTGAGTACAGCCTCCTCTTGGAGTCAAGGGAAATAAAACTTTCATGAAGCTTTGGGAACACTCTTTTCCCTTCTGCAGTATTTTCCCATGTCTCAATTATTCTAGCTGCTTCTGCGAGCTCTTGGTGCTGTTAAGTAGGCTGATTATGAACATTTTCCTTCAAAAATGGATTGGACAAATTATTTTACCAGCAGTTAAATTCTTGTAAGTAAAGATTTCCTGTGCTTTGCATAACAGATTTCCTTTACTGCTTATTCCTTAGCTTCTCTTTCCTTGGGGTCTTAAGTAAGCAGTTCTCCACCATGGAGTTTGCAGCTCACTCTGGATGCAGTCTGCATACGTGGTACCGCTTCTCCTACTCCATCGACAGAAAAGAGACTAGCAGGGCACCAGATCTGCCTAATACAGGCACCACCTGCATGATCTACCTAAACAGACCCTGGGGGCATGGAAAAGGCTCTGCCCTGGTGAATGCCAACTTTTTCATGTTGTCTTTTGCTCCCTGGAGAACAGCCTTACCCGCAGATCTGTCCCAGAGAAACCACATGAGTGCTTTAAGTCATCTCAGGGATAGGGATCACCAATGAACCTGTGGATATGCTTGGAGTCGGTCTGCCAACAGCTACCTCAAAAAGCTTGGGTGTTTCTTGTCCACCACAGCAAGCAACTGTGGGAATAGCCTGGGTGTTTGCTGGTAGGTCACACCTGCCAGGACCCTGCGAGCACTGGAGTCAGCAATATGCCTGGAAAGCAGGCGAGGACCAGAGTCTGGCCAGCTCTGGACTGGGCTCAGCCTAAGACTGCAGTACACAGAGGGCTTTGGTGGGAGAGCAGTGCTGCTCCTGTGACTCATCCTGTAGTCACAGCTCTCTTCACTCGCAAGAAAGAGCTAACCGGGTTGCACGTAAAACCTCCCCCTGTGATAATGTGCCGTGAGGGTGCACACCACCTTGCTTTAGATGGTACCTCTGCTGGGCTCTGAATGTTGGAAGCAAACTGCTCAGGAAATACATTTATTCGTTTATGAAGTGGAAATCTGCCACTAATAATGGACCTAAATCACTTCAGCAGGTCTGTCCCATAATAGATGGCTTGCAGAATTTCTACCCACAGACTGCTTCCAAATGCTTGGATTTCATTCATAAAGGAAAACTGTTTGTAATTATTCAAAGATACACATTGATTTAAAGCAAACAAACGTGTTCTGCATACCTGGAGGAATATATTGACAGGATCCAGAGTAATTCACCAGCACATTTGTGTGAAATGTTGCATCAAATCTTTCATCAGCGCTGCAACACAATGAGAACAAAACAAAACCGAGAGAGAGCCAACAGACGTATGACTTCGGATGTAGTAGCTCTCAACAGAACAATACTCTTTTGTCAGAATTTAATGTACAGGATGTCTGAATTAAGGGCTGTCTTACGCCTAGGCAAAGGGCCCACCCCCATCAGTAGCTCACCTTCTCATAGACGTTGTTGGCCTGTGCCTGGGTACACTGGATGCTTGCCCTAACGTCCTTGAGAAAGGGAGAGGCAGAGCTGGTGATGTCTCAGGGCAAAGGCAGAAGGGAAGGGAGCGGGGGTAGTGTCCCGCCAGGAGTCTCCAAAGACCAGACAGTCGGGAGGACGAATCTTTTCTGGG
This sequence comes from Apteryx mantelli, assembly GCF_036417845.1. NCBI lineage: Eukaryota > Metazoa > Chordata > Aves > Apterygiformes > Apterygidae > Apteryx > Apteryx mantelli. Next base: position 10,328,409 of record NC_090020.1, read on the forward strand.
ACTTCTGTCAGAATCGGGCAGCTCACAGTGTAAATTAAGCTATTTGTTACCCAGGTCTGCGGGAACAGTCCTGCAGTCTTTCAGGATGCATGGGGCCAGCACTTTGCTTCACGCAATGGATGAAAGCACTGGCAAGAAGCTGTTTTGGATCTGGGGCTTATATGGGGAGACTGACTGAGACTGTAAGAGCAGAAACCAGGTGAAAGGGACCAAGAAAAAACATTTCTTTAGATTCCAGCAATTCTGAGGTAAAGAAGCCATCTTCAAGGGAGCAAGCGTGGGGGCTCGCTCCAGAGGGTCTCTTGGGAAGAGGTTAAATGCAGAGCATTCCTATAGCCTGTAAAAAGGCTTTACACAGTAGCCCCTTGCTTATCACGGCTATATGCAGGTCGGTCATGTTTGAGCGTGACTCCAACGTTTTACTGGGCACGTCCTGTGTCACAGCCAGACATGAGTCCATCACGTGGCTGGGCATAGATGTAGCCCACTCCTGGGGCTCCCAGGAGATGTCACACAGCAGCGTGGAAAATTTGGACCCTTTGTTCCCCCTGTGACCTGCTCTTTATTCATGTCCAAGGAGTCCTTGCACATGACAGTAATGGGGGCAGGCTGAAAGTGAGGCAAACTGTGCTGGTGAGCGGAAAATGGCCTGCTGGTGTAGACGCTCCTGGCCTAAAGAGAAAAAGAAGTGTAGGAGAAGGAAACTATACTCAGGGCACAGTGCTAAGCTACTCTAATGTAAAAGAGTGAAGCACAATGACAGTTCTGTCAGGAGCTTTCTGTGGGCTTGAAAAACAAAATCGAATCACAAAAATTTGGGGAGAAGAGCACATGACTCAAGATGAGCATAAAAGAAACAGCACAAACAAATGGGCATAAAATTGAAAAAGCTGAGGTGATAACTAGCTAGAGACATAAAAGGCGGCAAGACACAATGGCATGAGTGCACGTCAGAACAGGGGATGAACAGGTTAAAGAAGTGTGCATACAACAGACTCCCATTGCCACAGCTGATGAAATTTACTCTGGAGTAGTGAAGGAACTGGCCAAAATACTCCCTGAAGCATTAACAATTATCTGTGAGAGCTCATGGAAAATAAGAAAGGGCGTAGTGAACTTGAGATGATCAAAGAATATTCAGATGATCTTTTTTAAAGGGTGAAGTTATAGACACATCAGCCTAACTTCAAAGATAACAAGGTGATAACAGCTGGCATGGATTTGTCAAGGGCCAGTTGCATCAAATCAGACTAATTTTCTTCTTTGTCAGGACTGACTTACTGATTAAGAGGAGGCAGGAGATATGTCTGGACTTCAGAAAGCCTTTGCCACATAATGTTCTTATAAACAAACTAAAGAAATAGGGAACAGATTAAATGCCTGCTGGTTAGAGACTGAATCTCGCTGAGTTGTTATCATGGGCTCATAGTTGAACGGTGAGCAGTAAAGCTGACGTAAAGAATAACCGTTATACAATTTCCAGGTGACTGCAAGTTTCCTTCAGACACCTTGGAGTGAGGGCTTGGAACAGAAAATGGACCTTGGCAAACTGGAGAGACCAACAGAATGAAATTCAATCCAGATGACTGTGAAGTATTCCCCTTAAAACTGTCAGAGACAGACAGACATAGGAAAACCTGGTAAGGCAGCAAGTCTGAAGGACAAGGTCTGGAGTTTATGATGGATCAAAAAATAAGCCCAGAAATTAGATGTTAGTGAGCATACAAGCAGAAAACCCTCCTTCAGGAACATGTTAAAGGAAACGTGTGGGCAGGTGTGGAGATTAGTATATCACTCCATTGCACACTGCAGAAGTCTTGGCTAGAGTGCTGAATCCAATCTTGGCGAAAAAACAAATTGGACTGTTTAGAAGAGAACAGCGGTAATGGAAAGAGATTTAGAAAATGCGGATGATGAGGGAAGCACAAAGAAACTGGCCTTGTTTAGTCCAGGCAGGAAGACTAAGGCAGAAACATGATAATAATTTTCCAGGAGAGACACAGTAATTACAGGAAGAATATGGGTTCGTTGTTCTCTGTATCCACTGTGAAAATGGAAGGAAGACATCCACAAAACTATAGCAAAGGAGATTTAGTTTGGGTATTAGAAAAAAACTATTATCTGGCACTTGTTTTCTTTTCTTTTAATTGCTTCAAGAGAAGGAGGCAAAATCCCCAGGTAGGAAAAGCCCGAGTATTAGTGGAGCGTGGCTGATTTCCAGCATCTAGTGCTGTAGTTCCATGTCTCTGTAGGCTGTCACATATCGTGCTTACCTGTTATACAGAAGAACATCTGGCACCCAAATCTGATCAGCTGGAAATCGCAAGTTCTGCACCCCTGGGTATTCATACTGATCCCAAGACAGGTAAACATCAACCCAGTACTGTTGGAAAATATATATATGAGATATATGAGCTGGGAAAAATCTTCTAACCTATTTTTTAATATTAGGGGAACAGAATGGCTGTTACCAATAGTAATGCAGTAATGTGATAATAGTTACATAGCTTATAGTGATAGGCTTTAACAATTAAAGAAGGCTGGCCTGTATCCTGAAGAATTTACAAAGTGATGAGTGGATGTTGTGTGCCATTATATTGTAATTTACTGTCTAACCCCACCACCGTAAGACCTGAATACAGATATTTCAAACCTTTTCTTGATGGATTGACAGAAACTCTGGTAGTAGGCTGGTGAACCAACCTGGTCTGAAATAACTTGGGTATCATTAGTGGTATGTGGACCACTGTCTGGCAATCTCTGATGGAAATAATTCAATTTGTTACAAAGATTTGGGAACGGGGGGTTAATAACCACCTCGCTATGACAGGCAAGCAAGCGGACTTTGTATCTCAAGGGCTTGCTTCTGATCCCCCTTCCCCCCTACACCAACACACACACTTAGTTCAAGAAAGGTACAGGTACAAGTTTTGTGCTGAACCTTGTGACTTGCAGCAAACCTCTGTGGCAGGGCTACCAGGGAAACAGTCACTGGTGCTATAACCATAGCCAGCCTCTCCTAGGGACAGGACACCCAGAGTCCTGTAGTCCTGCAGGATTGTCTGAATTCTGGATTTTTGCAGTAGGAAAGCTCATTTCTGTTGCAAATCCCAGCAGATCGCTGAGGAAGAAGCAGCCCATTCTGCTGTGCCCATTAACATGATGCAATGTTTGGCTGCTAATGTCATAGCAGAATTAGCTCAGTCATTCAAGTCTCCCACAAGCTTTTTGCTCCTGAGTTAACGTCTTTACAGAGCATAAGTCGCTCAGGAGATCAGTTCATGCCCCCACAAGAGTAGACCATACTTGTAACCACACAGGGCCAGCGGCAGACTTACTGTTAAGGAGGTTTTTTGCTCTTTATTGACACGGGTTACTCACCATCTGCAGCCAAGCATTTGTGATCAACACCTGATTCTTCTCATCCTTTAAACAAAAGGGAGAAGGGGAGAGAAGAGAAAAAGAGATGAGCCTCAAAATACAGTTTAATCACAGGTGGACGCATCACAGCTCTGTTCCCTTCAAAACCCTGATTCTTGGAGAAAATGCATGCAAACTCTATTGAGTAGACTGTGAGGTCAGCGCAAAATCACTGAATTGTGCCACATGACCCAGACAATTATCGCTCTCTTTGATCCTTAAATCTTACAAACCTCCTGCATTTGTTGTAACTGAGCAACATCAGAAGTGAAAATAATAGATAATGGCTGTTATTTTGCTGGAGACTCCTTACCAAATGCACAAGATTTTCTTTTTCATTAGATGGGCAAAACAAGATGATTTCCAGTACTATGCAGCATACAGTAATAGGAGAGCGTTTCCACTGTCTTGGCTACCGCTGCAAAACAATAGTGAAAGGATGCTGAAGGTGCTGTTCCTTTAGAGTCTCGGCATTATGTAACTTAGCTCATGCTGAAAAGGAAAGGCTGGTCTTGGGCAAAAGCTAGTATATGGCAGCAGACTGCAAACACTGTCTGATGGGAGCTCATGTAGACGCCTTGGCTCTGTACAGAGCAGGAGCTTTGAAGGTTCAGACACCAGCATGTGGAGGCTACAGCGAAGTGGCTCTGACTGGTGCCAGAAATGAAGAAGCCCTCACCTCGTCGGTCTCAGAGCAGTTTGGGGGAAGATGCGGGGATGGCTGTGGGGCCTGGCTGTGTTGCCGTCAGCCTGCAGGTGGAGAGTGACCACAGCAGCAGAGACGGAAACAGCAGCCTTGCCCAGCTACTGTGGTGGGACAATGTGATTAATGTGGTGAGATCCACCTCCCTCTCCAGAGAGAAATGCAGTCTGGGCAGAAGTGGATCCTCATGCTTGGGCCTGATGCCGCAGCTAGGGGCAGGCCTGGTCAATGCAGCCACACTCTGGGAAAACCGGATTCTTGGCTAAAAGGCCCAAAAAGAGGCAGTTTCCACCTCTACCTCAGCTCAGCTCTCTTGGGCACTTGCTGGAAGGCACCGCTAAGGCAGGAAATCACTTGTCCACAGCAAAGGCATATACCTTCTACCTGCGGTCCTCAGACCACTACCCCATTGCACGCTGGCTTGACTCCCCTTCCTACCGATACGTTGGAATAAACTACCTTCTTGCCCCCTGAAACCTACTATTTTTTAATTAGAGACAATCTTTATGTTCCATTGTTTTCTTCCCATTCTCCTGCAGCCAAAGAGAAGCATCAAACACAGAGCTCATGCAGAGAGCAGAGGGGTTATTTTCATTACAGGCAAGATGCAGAGATCACTGAAGCAGAGAGTTATGTTTTAGCACCAGACAAAGCTGCTGTGAAACTCTGTGGCAAACACTGTGAGCTGCAGCAATCAAACCTCAGGCTTCAATGCAAAAATATATCAGTGCACGCAAGTGGAGTCACCAATCGGATGCAGTAGCTAGCACTCATAACAGGAGTACAGGAAGAACTGTCAGGCAGAGAGCTTCACCGAGACATGAATGGCCTATAGAATTTCTTAGGAAGATCTCTTCTGACTTCCTTGGGTCCAGGCTTTCACCTGATGAAGTTACTTTCCAGAGGTATATGGTGATCGTCCTGTCATGCTGGTTCCTAGCTGCCCTAGTCCTCTGAGTCTGTATGTGTTTGCTCTTAGGAACATCTGGTCCTCTGCAGTGTCTGAGGTGGCAGACACTGCATTGAAGACTGGCAGGTATTTAAACTCTACAGAGCACCCTGGGCATGTAAGCGCTCTGCGGTCATATTCAGAGGCATCTGTCAAGTCCTGCAGGTAGGTAGGGCTATCAAAGTCTCAGTCAACTGCCAGACTAGCTCTTGATCAGTAGTATCTCCAGCAAGCTCTGTTTGCTGCTACTGGGTGCTTAGAGCACCCACTTGAGCTTGGACACCAGCCTGCCTGTTGTATCTGTGGGCTCCATTCCTGTTGGCCCCAGCTCAAGGCATGCCTCCATTTTTGGCGGGATCTTCCTAGAGCTGGCTGACATTTCCTTGACCCAGTAGGTGACTGGATCTGAGAGTCTAGAGACAGTCAAAGAGCTCCAGAGGCTCTTTCTGATACTCTGGAGCTTGCAGAGGCTGACTGAGCTTACTGGAGACATGTAAAAAATAAGTGTACATGTGGTTGCCAGAGTCCTGTATGCAAAGCTGTATGTTACACCACCATCTGTCCTGCTCCCCTAGAGTCCATGCCGCCTGTACTCTTCATTAGTGCTCAACATCCAAAAAGCCTAGCCTCCACAAGCACAAGATAAACTACATCCCTGAAGTAGTCTGGGCTTTTGGATTGGTCTGACCTTTAATTATATTACTTTTTGCAGTATTTGCTGGTTAACAGAAGGAGTGAAGCCAGAACTGCTTTATTCATTTTGGAAAAATTGTCGGTCTAGCCACCTCAAGCTGCATTCATGGTCTCCCCTCTCTCTCCCCCTCCAGCGCTACCCCCACAGCAGATAGGCAAAGCAGCTACCCATTAATCACCAGGGAAGATGTGAGCTGCTCAAAAGCAGACTGCCTTATTTCTCACTCAGCTCCGTCACTGGATGAGTGTTTTCTTTTGTGAGGCCTGTGGGTTTACTTCTTGTGCATGCCATGCAGAAACCACTGCATGACTGCAGACTCCAAGGCTAATGGATGAAGCAGAGCTGTCTGGGGAAGCCTCTTAATTACCAGTTCCCTGACAAGGAGGACGCTGGATCATTGGTACTGCTGAACGAGCATGAAGCTTGTCTGTGGCATGCTCCCTCCCAGGTAGCTCCCTGGCTTGCTGGAGCCGCAGGTGACCCAAAAGAGGAGCTGTGACACTTAGGTCTTTCCTCTCTCTGAGGTCTGCAAAAGGAAGGATTCTCCCCAGCTTCACTGCACCTCATGGGGAAGGGGAGGAGGGGACCTTTCCCTTTTCTTTGGCTACCTGAGAGTCTCTGGGGGATCCATTAAAGTGCAATGTACACCTGGAAGGCTCACGGCTTTCCTGCATGTGGAGAGGCCTCTGGTCAGCAGCCTTTTACTCATGGCTCTGTTTTCCAAGGAAAACCCCTTTTTTACCCCACATAAGCATTTTATACTTGACAGATTCCATGCCTGCAAATAAAAACACCTAAGACTGTCTTCTGTAGTTCACAAAACAGTCTATTGCCCTAAACTGCTCACCCATTATACTTCTAGGAGCTCCTTGCTCAGACTCAGAAACTAATGACCCTGATAATCAGCTTTCACTGCAAACAATTCATCAGTCACTGCAGAGCATATGGATATTTCAGGTAGCTTAAACACATTGTCTTTGGTACTATTTGGCTCCTTGTCACAGCACTATTGTGCTCAGACCCACCATGTTTGTCCTGCTTCTTAGGTACGTTTTGCAGTCGAAGGTGAACTTTTCTATTAGGGTTGCCACAGGTTTATCTGCAGTGTAGCCATGCCCTACGTGGTCTTTCTGCCTTCCTTTTAATAACAGCAGTCAGCAAGAACACGAAGTCTAAGCAGGGCTTTGGGCTTCTTACATCTTCTCAGCCTTGCGGGGAAAGAAATGTCACTTCAGGCTGCTTTCATGGCTATCCAGAGTCTATTCTCATTCCTGCCTGCAGGCTGCTGAGCTTTCAAAGGGAGTTGGCTTTACGGACAGCAAGGCCCAGAAAATGTTATTTCTATATTCAGCACCAATCAACACACAGATGACAGCACAGATGCAGCCTGCTGGGTCCTTCCTATTGGTGGTTAAGGTGAAACAGAAAGTTTTCCCGTGAAGGATTTGAGTTTGCCCGGAGTGCCTGATTTGCAGGAAGAGCAAAGCACACTTTATACTGTACTCTCCCAAGTCTGTGGTCTGCGCTAAAGACCTTTAGCATAGCTAAAGATAGTAAATATGAGATTCACAGAGAAGGAAATCCGTTGCCTTCTAGTGCAAGGGCCTTCTAAGGGCTCATGTGCTTATGGAGCTTCTCATTTCTGGAGGTTTGGTGATTTACTGAGCCATATAGCTTTGCATCCTGTAAAGAAATGGTTTGGTCTGGAAGGAAGGGGCTGGTTGCCTGTCCTTTTCAGAGCTGCAGAGGAATCACAGTTCTTGCTCTCTTTATCAGGAGCTGTGGGCCATCAGCATCTCTGAGACACCTGGGCATGATGTGGGCAGCTTAGTGGGCTGTATTTGTCTCTTACAGAAGTACTTCCAGACAACCCTGAGAGCAGATCTGCCTCACCCAGTCCCAAGAAGTCACTGGTTGCCTAGATAGAAGTACTGCTTTGCCTAGATAAAAGCTAATTTTCCAGCTTGGGAAGCACTGGAGGAGGTTCCCTCGTTGTGTGTCCTGGGTTCATATGGAGGGATTTAAGGTCAGTCATCAGGATACCTTTCTTCCCAGGAGAAAGCTTGAATAATCGCAGCACTGTGTGTTTTGTTACCAGTTCTCTGTCGCACTTTGCTTCAGGATGATCTTCCCTCGGCGTCGGGCAGGCCCTCTCCAACCCCTCCCCTCACTGCAGCATGCAGCCGTCCCCGCCAGGATCCCAGCTGAGGCTGGAGACTGGAGACAACAAGCTCCCCGGAGCCGCTTTCCCAGCACTCCCCTGGCAGTTCCCTCGGGCTGTAAATGTTCAGCCCAAACGAATCAGTTTGCTGCTGGTATTTACAAAAGCTGGAAAAGCTAGTGCTGTTGTCAGTAGCGAGTGCAACGGTTGTCCTCTAAATCCTTCCTTTCCTTATCTTGGTCACCTTCTCCCCTTTCTGTCTCCATCCTCACCCCAGTTAATCCTCTGCCCTGGACATCTGCCTATTCCTACAGCCACCCTTGACCCATGGAGAGCAAGAAACTTACTCCGGCTTGTTCCAGCTGAGAAGCCAGTGCACATGCTGGAACATGTGAATATTTTTGTTTTGTTCTATTTTCCCTACTGTCAGTCCAAAGCTTACAGTGTGCGCAGGTCCACCTTCCTTTTGCACCAGGCTCTGCCAGTGGACTCTCCCCTTGCTTGCACCACCATCCAGATAAAATATGACTGCCCTTGGCCACATAAATATCTGGGTCCATAATACACGGACAAAAAGAAACAAAGCCCTTGCTGGTTCAGTAGTCACATCATATGGTAACGTGTCATCGTGGTAACAAGGGACCTGTGAACAGGTGACTGACCGACATCATTAATCCTTGCCCTCTTGCAGAGCTATAGCCTTGGAAGCTGACTTAGTCACCAACTTATTGGAAGATATTCAGCTGAAAAGTCCCAGACTGGACAGATGACTATCATAGGTCACCAAAGGCCATCTGTGGTTACTCCGTTTTGCTTTTCTGTTTATTTGTTTTTTTACCCTACCAATGTGCCTGAACATATAGAAGGGATATCTCAAGGTTTCTGCTGTACAAGAGAGAGGTTGCATTGACCTGGAGGTTTTCTCTCGGGAAGATTTGCTGGCAGAGACACTAGTCTCTGCACTGGATTTTGCTCAAGGAAATCAAAAGCAATGGGTGAGGCTTTGAAATACTTGCAGAATCAGTCTGTGTCTGCATCATGCAGTCCTTTCCTTTGCTGAAGCACCCATCTGGCCACAGCCTGGAGCTGAGCAACTAAAACATTCCCCTGACCCAAAGGACTTAAATATTTAGGGACGACTCAGCTTTAATGCATCGTGTGGTTGAAGTTCCACAAAACCAGAGATCTTCAGAAAAACCTGGGTTGCCCTGGTAACAGTTAGTCAGCATGGCTGGACAGCCTTTATATTTCAGGGGTCTCATTAAATATGAATACTCTTATGTTTACGGCTTTGCTGCCTGAAAGAGTCTAAAAAGTTGGAATGCATGCTTCCATAGCAACATCAACTTTGAAGAGATACCTGATGTTAAAGCATTTCATCTCACTACCGTTAACAAAGCACCTTCAGGAGGAAAAAGGGAATCAGAGGGGATAGCCTAGAGAGCAGGCAAAGGGCCTGGGAAAGATACAGACATAAAAAAGGATAAGCAAACATCCACTGATATCTGTGGAGTATTTCTGTACCCATCAGGACAGAGATGTGGAGGGGCTGGTTTGGTCAAGTTAAGGGGTCTAGTTAAGAGCTCATGGCTGAACACCAACTCCTTCCCACTTTTCGCATTTTGTTGCTTTGGGCTTTTTCTGCTATGAAGGGCTGTAGGCAATTTCTCATAAGTGCTTTTCACCTAAGGGTGATCCACATTCACACAGCACAACCTGCCTTTGGCCTCTGCACTGGGTCACAGCGCAGAGCCTGCCAAGCCTGCAGATTTTTGCCTCGTCTCCCTTATCTCCTGCTCTTCCCAGTCTTCACTGGTACTGTTGTGAAAAAGGCCACGTCACGCAGACTTGCTTCCTCCCTGCACACGTGACATGACCGTCAGCTACAGCACAGGGCTGCGGGTGCCCGTCTCAGGATCCTCAGGCTTTTTCCGGGGTGCAGCTGCTCAGCAGTGCCTGCAGATCAAGACTGATATGAAGTACATCACATTACAGTCTCCAGCATTGGCTGTGAGTCTGTTGGGCCTCCAGCCCTTCATGAGAGACCCACAAATTCAGTGGATCCCTCCTCCCCAAACCAGTACAGGGTCCTGGGGAGAGCTGTGAAGCCACCAGATTGTTCAGCTGCTTCACGTAAGTTTCTTTAGGAAACCTCACAAGCTGGGGCAGAGGGCTCGCAAGGCTTTCCAGCCCAGTGCTGCTCTCTAATCGACTGCCTGGGTGAATTGGCGTGCACCCTTGGGGAAGGGGTGTTATGTCACAGTCCAAAATCACTCAGTCCTCTATAAAGTCACAAGTCATCTGCACATAGCATGTAGGTGGTTTGCATATTCTCCAGGGTGAAGGTCTCATCCTGAAATAGCCATCCATGTGTTTTGAGCACAATTGGCAGGTGTTTCAACAAAGAAGACTAGACTCAAATCGTTATTCCAAGTTATTCATTATTCATTGCTTTTCTCAGCATTCAAAATCACAGGCAAAGCACCAGGAGGAAGGCAAAGAAAGGTCCTGAATAGGTCAGCCCTGAGTTCTTGTCAAAGACAAACTCCTGGTCTACTTGCAATTGGTTTGCTTTTTCTTCTTGCATTTATGTACTGTTATGACAGCACAGCAAAGTAGTGTGATATAGGCCTGTCCCAAAACTCCAGTGAGCTTTTAAAGCCTGTGATCAGCCTGAACAGAGTTATTCATAGGCCTTTCATTCTAAAAGAGCCAGTAGAAGTGACTTTTCCTTGTTCTCCTCAGCTTTCCAAGGTTCTTTAACACCGCGTTTGTTAGTCCTCCTCTCTTCACCGACACTGAGTCAGATTGGTATGTGCATATCACTTGCATTATTAACACCTCTCAAATTCCTTCAGGCATCCTGAGAACATCAGACAGCCAGGGATCACGGGATTAGGCTCACTTCTCATCAGCTTGGCTTTGCCAGGGCAAGGACCCTCAGCCACCCTAGAAGATTTTTGGGGTGCTGGGGACAGAGAGCTTCACCAGAAGCAGCTTAAGGACATGTGCCTTGCTGCCCCGTGTGCATGCATGGCTGGGCACCTCCTTTCTTTGCCAAGGCAATGCTCTTGCTTGCCCCAATGCCAAGAGAAAACCCGTTGTGGAAGGAGGGAGGGAAGGCACGGCCACCTCCTGAATCCCTGCGCAATGCTCTGTTGGTACCACCGAGAAGATGTGGATCTATATACCACCACCAGGGCTGGTGCCACTGTGTGCTGTCAGGACCCCGTGACATTTCCCACTGTGAGGATGTCCTTCCCAATTTTTTGTGACTTTGCTAGACTCCAGTGCTTTGAGTCAGGATATTCTAGGCGACACAAACCATTCAGTGAATTCAGCAATGGAAAAATATATTTTCATACAAATTTAAAAATTCCAGTGACCTTTTCTTTGAGACATTGTAGCTATTAGGGGGTCTGAAATTTGATAACACTGACACTTGGAAGGCAGCCAAAATAATAATTCATGACTCAGTCAGCGCCAGCATTCCCATTTTTCAAGCTGCTTCCATGCTAATGAAGGGACCAATTGGTTTAAATTTTTTTTCCCAGAGTTCCAAATCGGTCACAGTAAGCGAACTTTATGAGAGGGAGAGAGAGTTTGGGATTTAGCTTTGATGAATCTACTGGTCTGTCAACCTTTCTGTAATTTTTCTGCTTGAAATTTTAATAACTATTTCTAGTGATCACTAATTACTGATTTTCAGAATATGTAATGATATTCAGCCTGATTCCCATCTCAGTTCCCATCTCGGTTTGCATCAGTTTCATTGCTCTGGTCTCAGCGAATTTGCTCTTGCTTTATAGCAGGATAAGACCGCAATGCCTGGTGGAGAAAAGCTTTCTGGAAAGAGAAACGTGTTTTGGTAGAGGCGGTTCCATACCAGGAGGAACAGAGCAAACATACCTTCCAAGGCTATTCAGTAAACCCACAAATAAATGCAGGGGCATCCATGGAGGGTGGGGGTGGGATGAAAGATCCTTTTAATCCAGAGGGGCTGAAAGAGTCGTTTTATCTCCCTGTCACTCATCAATACTTTAAAAATACATAAAATATAGAATAACTGTAAGAATAATCCTCGCATTATTATGTCTCTTTCACATGCTTTGTGTATTTCAATCTTAAGCAGTCAAGCTTACGTTTTGGAAGTTATCAATCCAGAAAAGATTTGTACAGGATGTACTATAAGGATTATGGTTTAACCTAGTGAATAGTGATGCTATATTGGGAATAATACGTGAACGGCTGCATGTGTGTACTGGCATATTTATATTTGTTTCTCCGAATCACTTGTGTGTTGACATGGGCTTGCTGCATGATGTCCAGTGCAGAGATCTGGACACGTGAGGACACAGGGGCGAGGGGGCGGCGGGGAGGATGACCTAGCTGCTGTAAAGCCAGTTTAGGAACGGAACGGAGAATTAGAGCCAAAAATTTAACCCTTGAAATTTTTGGTCATTCAATTCACATGCCATACCATCCCTAAAACACCCGTGTGCTAGGCAACAGGATCGTTTTGAGGGTGAATGTTGTACGTAAACATACCCAGCAGCGGTACAGTAGCTCTCAGCTGCAGCCACACTTTGAAAAGAGATCCCAGTGCCTGCTCTGTATTAATGTTTTCCGTAACGAATAAACCCATTTTCCGATGAACAGGCCGGGTTTCTTTCCAAAGTCAGCTGAATTTAACAGGACCCTTCTCCATCTCGCTCTCCCTCTACCTCTCTCTTTTCTCAGCGATGGTCTGGGTGGTCTGGGGCTACCGGGGCTGTGTGCACCACGCGTGTGGCCTGCGCTTCCCCCTGCTTTTTCACCTCTCTCTTAAGCTCGCCTTCGAGGAGAGGGCAGGCCCATAGCCCACAGCACAGAGCCTGCCGACCGGCAGCCCTCGGCGTTGGCAAATTTCGTTCAAATCGTGCAAGCTCCAGCCGAGAGGCTGCTGCTCGCCAGCTCTCCCGGGCTGGGGTCGAGGGTCCTGCTAACCGAGCAGCACATCGCCTGGGAAGCCCAGCGGGCAAAGTGAGGCGCCTCTGACGAAGAGAGCTGCCTGCTGTGAAAAATGGTCCCCCCAATAATCGCTTCCTTAGAAAAAGAAAAGAAAGAAAAAAAACCCTGCAAGGCTGAGCTGTAGCTTCCGATTTAGGGAGAAACAGTGTGAGCTAAAGCTTGAACCCAGCAGTTTGGTAAGTTCTTGGTAGAGAAGATAAAGGCTGCTGCACTGGGTCAGACCAGCTAACCTTGTAGTCTGCTTAAAACAGTAATGACCGCACCTGCGTGCTTAGGGCAAGTACGCGCAGATCTTTTTTGCTGGATTCCCCGTACGGCAATGCAAAGACTTGGTTTTCAGGAGATAGATCGAATCTTTGCTCTGCATTGTCCCAGTCAACTCTTCCGTGAGTTTGTCTTGCCGCTTTCCAAACCTTTCAAGAGCTTTGATGCACCACAGAGACAAATTCTGCAGTTTAAATGGGATTGTTTGCAAGCATGTGATCACATCTGGGATAATCCCAGTGTCAGTAGGATGTGCAATCATGTTACCCACTGTGTAATCAAAGCAAAACAGTGCACGCTGAATTTTCCAGATATAGCATTTGCCTTGGGGTTGTTGCTACAGTAAAATAATGGGAGGGTTTGGGGCTTCTGGAAGTGCAAAATGACCTACTGTGGGTGGCTGGTTTTTGTTTTTTTTTTCCCCCTGGTATTCTTGTGGCTTCCCGCTGGGGACTTGCAGTCCCTTTTTGTAGTTGTGATTCCCTCTGAAACAGGAGGAAATTCCCACAAAAGCGCCTGAACAACTATGGTGTGTTAGGTACCTGGGCAGCCCGGCACCCGCTGGGGTACAGCGGGGTGGGAGGTGAGCAGGAAGGAGAAGAGCGCTACGGGACTGAGCCGTGCAAGGGGAGATGCACAACCTGACCTCTGGGGTGGCTCTGCCCACGCCTCCTCCGTCTCATGAGCAAAATAGACCAAAAGGACTTTCAAGCTCAAAGAAGCAGGTCTCAATAGAATATAAACTGGAATAAATCTTTCCAAAGAGAACTCAAAGAGACCAGCTGAGAGAGGACAGAAATAGAAAGGGTTTATGAATGAATCTCCCCTCACCCGCGGTGTCTCTGCAGGCGGGTTCCTGTTTCCTGGATCAGTTTCAGGTTGCTCAGGGGCTTTCTGGGTTGCAATAAGCTCTGTGCAGTCCCCTCTTCACCTGCAGAATCCTTTTCTTTGCATCCGCTTGGACGCCTGCTGATGCCTGTCGCCTCTCTCAGCCCCCTTTTTGCTATGATTTTGTCAGGCCAATACTTCTCTCTTCCTCTCCCAGTTGTGCCCTCAGCTCTCCCTTCTGCCCACCCCACTTTTCAGCCTTGGAGATTTCCCACCCCTGAGCAGGTCCAGCTCCCGCACCAGAGGTGCTCCTGCCACTGGTGGCACCAAGGTACCCTGTGCCCGAATTCGCTGCCTGGCTGAGCTGTTCTTGACACCGGCAGCCACAGCTTGTGCCGAGGTGCCGTGGGTGAAGGGCCGGGTGCCAGAGGTGCGGGGGATGTCACCTGTGCTTGGGCTCACAGCAAGCCCTGGAGCCACCACCTCTGCTGGGCAGAGATGGCGTTGCCCTCGTCCCTGAACTCTGCAAGCACTGAGGGCACCAGGCTAACGAGCATGCTTGTCAGAGTATGGTCTCTGCAACACTGACAGTGCAGCAATTACTGGAAACCTCAGCCACGTGTTTGCTTTTGGAAAGGGCTTTTCAGGAATTTATTATCTCTGCAGCATGGTGCAGCCATCTTCTTAAAATTAGACTCTTTATTTAGAGGGGTCTTTAAAAACATGCGATACACTCACAGTCAGGCTGGGGTTTTATTCTTGATACTCTTCTGTAGGTTGGCTGGTTGTTTTTTTTTTCTCTTTGTAGATTTAAGCTTGCAGTTTGGGGAGACTTGTGGCCTTGAAAACTAGTCAAACTTTCTCCTGCGGAGAATCAAGGGCAGTAAGACTGTTGTTGCGGTGTCTATTGAGGCACTGACCCAAAGGTAACAGTGAATAATATCCCTAAAAGAAAGAAAGCTGGAAAATGAAAACTGTATTTTTTTTTAATTCCTCATTAGTGATTCTACATAAGGGATATAAACCAATTCGGATAAGCTCCCCTACAAATGTCAGGAGGAGCAAACAAGCCATCATTCATGACGACGAATGGTTGCTACCTAGCAGGCTGCTATCACACTGAGCCAAGGAAAAATGGCCTGCTGTCATGCCTCGTTTCTTGACTACTGCAGCCTGATGGCCTGGCTCGGCTCTCAAAGCAAGAACAGGAGTCCCATTCCTGGTGCTCTTGGAGGCGCTGCACACTTGCTGGGGCCATCAGGGCTCAATGGGGCTCTCTGGGAGGGACCACCAGGCAAATCCCTGCTCAGGCAAGGAAGGGGCAGGGCACAAACCTTAGGCAAAAACGGCCCCCAGCAACAGTGTACGCGTGAGACAGCTCCAGACAAAGCTGACCTATGCTTAGAGGACAAGGCAAACTGCGCTGAGCCCTGCTGTGGGGTGACTGCCACAAGCCATTTCTGCTCTCTGTGTGTCTGCTCCCATATGCCGCTGGGGTTTAAAAGGAGGATCGTTGTCTAGATACTTTCTTAAGGCATGGGGGGGAAAAAGCACACCTCTGCACTTCTGTGACCTGGCAGGAGTTCTTGTAGCAATGAAGGCTATTCAATGGGATGCAAGTGTCTCACACTGTCACACGCTTTGGCTAAAACATACCTCTCCAGCAAGAGCTGGAGCATGGTATCTAGCAGGAATTGGAAACGGGAGTTCTGGCAGAGCTGGTCATACTGGCCCCCCTTCTGCTCATTTGTTCCCTGAGCTTACTGGAAGTGAGAGCTCTGTCTTGGCTCTAGTTGTGAATTAAGACAATTTTGGAAACAATTCTACCTCTAATGACACCTACCATTCATCTACCCTTTTTGCCTAGGGTCTATCTGACAAGCAGAGAACTTGTTCCTCAAAGTTTTGAGTGTGATGGCTGGCTTTGAGCACTAAAAAGCAAAAAAGGATCCCATGCAGGCCAATACAGGCAGGTGCCAGCAGGAAACGTAACCTAAGGAAGCCATGCTTGGAAATTTGCTTTGAATGGAGGGGAGAAGAGGAGGTGGAATTTTAGGTAATGTCACTAGATATTGCTATTCAGCAAACTACAGGGACCTCAGAGGTACCTTCCCTCTCTGTGCAGCAAAAGGAATCTGGATTGTCATAAATGCTGTTTTCAGCTGGTTGGCTGCAGAAGATGAATTCAGAGTTGATTAGGTTATGAGACAGTATGCTTAGGAAACAGACTTCATGGAGCCACTTCATGGAGCCTGTCCTAGATTTGTGTACGGTAGATGTGATTTCAGACTTTGGCAAGAGTAAAGAGTGACTGTTTGTGTGAAGAGAAAAGAGTGAGTCCCTCTGTGCAAGCAGGGACTGCTTTTTTTCTTTACGTTTTTCTTCTTTATATTGGTTCCTCTCACAGGGAAATAGTCCAGGCCTCACTTTTTCGCACCTGTCATGGTGAGTACTTGTAAAACATTCCCGTGAGTCCAGCAGTAACGTTGTACAATATCATGTCTTCTTTAGACCTTAATATCCATATTCCCCTCAGTGTGGCATTCTTTTTTCCTTCCCCAGGGAGCATGGTGCGTGAAGTCCCATAAGGTTGGGACCTTGCCCAGCACCCTGTGCTGTTGTGGTGCTGCAAGGTAACGCTCTCCTTGGCACCACCAGGAAATATTCCCCAGTTGCATGACTTCCTGCAGTGCTGGGGAACACAGGTAGGATCTGGAGAAGGTGCCTCCTTAGACAGGCAATAGCAGTTTGTTTCCACATTGAACCATTACCCTCATCATAACTCTGTTTGTTCCTGCTTCTGATAAAGTTAAATTCAGAAAAGTTCTGCCCAACCTACACTTAGCCCGCAGGTTGCTGCTCCTGCCTCAGATCTGTGTCTGTCTGAAAATTTGTCCGTCTGGTTTCCCTCCCCGTCTGTCAGCTAATAGAGATTACTGACTGCCAGCAGCGCTGGCTCGAATGTCCTGAACAACATTTCCACTGCTGGAGGTGGTGCATGGTGCACCTGCTGGGATGGCAACAAGGAGAAAGAGCCCGTGCAACACCCTGTGCAGAGAGAGGAACGCGTCCTTCAGTTAGCCTCAAACTAAAATATGTCCCACACCAGACCAGATAGCTGTCCAGGACACTACACTTCCCCTGTAAATGTGCCCATATAGCTCAGGTGATGCTGAACAACCTGTGCTGGACTGGAAGTGTCCCTGGTATGGGCTCCTTATTAAACTACTATTGTATGGCATGAAGGAGGAAGCTGTAGTTTAGCCCATATACAAAGGATTTTCTGTCACTGCCCTGAGGAGAGAAGCACCTTTTTTTACATAGTGTAAGATATACACCCCAGGTTACTCCAGCTGGCTTTTAAAGACACCATGACCGCAGTATGCAAGACCATGAGTCTGGAACGAGTCATTACTGCTTTGAGCTGATGAACTTCTAGCATCCGTGGTGTGTGCAGAGGTGGAGGGGAGCAAAGCATTGTTGTAGGTGCATATGTCCATTTAGATGACCTGTTTCCTACTCTGAATCACCAAAAGGGAGAAGATATATCTAATTCTTTGGAACGGACAACCGTGACGTAAAGGAAGTAAAGAGCTTAAAAAATGCTGTCTGTTGAAAGGAAATATTTCATGCGGGAACATGAAAACCCAGCTGTAGATCCAGCATAGCATCCCCCCAAAGTGGGTTTTATGTAGCTCTTTCCTCCTCCTAACTGACTTTGAAAATGCATAGTCCCGTTTCTAATGGTAAAAAGCCCTCCACACTACTCCAGCCCTCAAATTATTGCATGAAGATAACAGCAAAAAAGGAAAATGCCACAGTGAGTTTGGAGGAAGACCTTTTGAGCTGAGATTTAAGATTAGCCTCTGCTAACCCTGGAATGACCCAGTGAAATTTACCTAAAATTGGCTGGGGGGTTTCTTTGCTCTTTCATTCAAGTCGAGGACTGTGAGCTCCTGCCATGAATGTGAGGGACTTCGGTTGGGACTACTGCACTCTTCTCTCTTCCAGCTCCATGCGATATCTAATATTTCAAAGCAGAAAGCTTCTTGTCCTGCCTGAGTGGCTGTTGCCTGCTGCCAGGAGAACCACAACTAGCTGGTCCTGCCACTCGTGCTCACGTGGCATCTCTACCCAGTGCTAGGGAGCTTCATTTTTAGGGGCCAGCTTTCCCCTCTGGGGAGAGCATCTGGTCTCCTACAGACTTTCAGAAAGATTGTAGGAAATTTAAAACTTTGGGTCCTCTGTCAAATGGGGTTGAAGCTGTCCAAAAGTTTGAAAGTTATTCTCTCTCTTCCTTCTTCCCTCCTGGGCAGTGAGACTGCATGGGAAAAGAGCCTACGCCACTGATTGCAGGAATGGTAAGATGGAGAAAGAGATGTTCAGCAGTTTGTTGTATTGACAGCTAAAGGTGGCCAAACCTGTTCTTCTGGATTGGTTTTTGCATGTATATGAATGAAATGCCATTAAAGATAATGAGTTGTCATATAAAATCCTCTTTGTGATGAAAAGGGGATCCTGGCTTGGATCACTGTGTTAAAATTTTCCCTGGGTCAGATCATCAGTTCTGCAAAAGCATGTTGCAGAGGCATCAGTCAAGACAATCGTCAGGGTGTGCCTCCAGATTTTGCTCTGTGCACGCTCTTGTGATTCCTAACCTCATCTCAGGGCAGGCTCCTTCAACCGCAGTGCATGGTAAAGGTGTGATGGATGAAGAGGACAGCACTATTGTAATGTCTAATGAAAAGGTGCAAATGCAGTGCTGGTAGCTCTGCAGACTGCACGCAGTCTCCAGTTATTGCATCCTGGATGGTTCTAGGAATAACATGCCATTACTAATTTGTAGTAACACATAGTTTCTAATTTATTGAAATGGTTTGGGGGTTTTCTTCTGTTTAAAATGAATGGAAAAACTACATAATTAATCTGCTTGCAGCTCATGTTGTATCAGAGATGGCTTTGAGTTTAGAAGGATATTGACTCCTCCAAAGTGTCAAAGCACGTACTCTAGCGCTTAGGGAGGATGCTTGGCTAAATCCAGTCTGCTTTTCTCTCTGATAGTCTGGCCAAGAGGAAACGCGTGGTCTTTACACCAGAGATGAGATTTGTTACGCCGAATGGGTGCAATAGAGAGCAGAACTGCCAGGGACTTACCACATCAATTATCTGCAGCAAAGAAAGCTGAAGCTCAACTACCAGAGGTTGGGAGTCGTTCACCACAGGTCGTTCAAGACGACTGTAGTTTCTCAGCAGATCTCTGTACAAGCGTCTCTGGCCTTCACCCTGCTGAGAGACTAAGGGAAAAGAAAGATGGTTAACATCTGTCATTCAGATGGTCACACAGTCCATGTTGTTTGTTTGCCTGAAAAAATGTCTCTGAATGTCTTTTTAACTTGAAACCGGTTTCCTGAAAAGTAAGGATCTCTAATTCTGCCCATAGGGGTGCTGACAGAGCTTTTCTGTCGTGCGTCAGTCACACAGAAAAACTGGACTCAACTGGGAGCCCTCATGCTGATGGTGCAGGGAGACCAGGCTCTGAAGCCAAAGGGCACCTTCTTGGAAAGCGGCCAGAGGGCTCTTATTTGCTGCTTCCAGAAACCAGCTGCCACGGAGCCGGAGCTGGTGTCATTACCTGAACATACCCTGTGTTTACCTAGCATCACTGACAGGTCCTGTTAGTACCTGGAGCCCTTCTCCGTGCATGTTCAGGAAGCAAGGGTTTGTCCCCAAAATGGGTGCAGGTGCAGATGCTCTGGGCTGTGACTACCCGGGCTCTACCTAAGAGCTGCACCAAACGGGGTGAGGCTCAGAGGCTGCATGTTCGCTGAGGCCAAATTCATCCTGCCAGCACGAGTGTGTACTCCCTGAGTTGTCCCTGCCAAGGAATCTGCACTTTGTATTATTATTACTTTGGAACAAAGCTTTTTTTTCTTTTTTTTCTTTTCTTTTTCTAATGCACTGCAGCTCCTAGAGTCTTGTGTGTGACTTTTTTGTAACACGTGAGCAGAGCTTTTCACAGTGACCCTGGGACTCTTCTAACAGTGGTGAGATGAATAGCTTTTGACAATCCACACAAACTGTAACAACCAGTTCCTCCTTCCCCGGTCTCCTGATGTGCTCAGCGAACCCTGCAACCTGGGGCAGGCTGCTCTCCACCACAGCAGCGACGCCTTTTAAAATTAATAATATCATTCAGTTTATAAATGTCTTTAATTAGTGTTCCCTTCAGTGTTCCTGATGCTGGAGGGATCTTTGTGGCTTTCCAGTATGACGGTGCCTAGTTAGCAAGGAGGGAGGGTATTTTTATTTATTTTGGTGAGTTATACCAACACGTCATCTTCATGGGCCTTTTATGCCTTTGAATAATATATTATATGGTCATGGAGAACCAGAGAAGCAGATGTAACAGAGCTGCTCCAACATTTTCACTCTCTTTGAAGACAAGCCCTGGCCACAGTTTCTCTACTCCACCAGCTCTGGCAAACTTCCCTGCTAGGAAATTATTTAGATCCTCTGTTATAATTTTAGTATGTAACCCCCTGCCTCCCTTGCAAGGTCCTTGTGTGGGAAGGAGACCGGTGAAGATCACATCACATTTTCCTTTGGAAAGAGGGCCCATGCTCCGAGCCAACGCGCTGGCCTCTCTCTCCCTGCAGCATGTCACGTTGCTGTGCTTCAGGGAAAGGATGACCACCTGCACCATGCCTCATCCTTAGCACTCATGTCGTGTTCACCTTTAACCTCCCTTTGAAACAGTCTACCTCAGCTTTTACTATCAAAACGTGCCCTTTGCCAGGCTCTTCAGGTCGCCGCTGCAGCTGGTACCATCGCTGACGATGTGCAGTAAACCATCCACCCCAGGGGGCTGACGGGGGAGATTTGGGCACAACCCTTTGCTGTGTACCCCGGGCAGCTGACTTTGCGCTGTGTGCTCCAGCCGTGCTGTAACCGGGCCCCTTGCCCCGATAAACCTTGCGAGCTGAAGTAACCCAGCACGAGATGTTTGCACCCGGTCCTCCACCCCTTCTTCACTTCTCCCTTCTGCAGCGTGGTCCTGTTACTTGGTGACCTCTTGTATCTGCAACTGTTAACATAGCCCAGCTGATCTGTTCTGAGCCTGCTGAGCTGGTGCTCGTTGCCATATGTTTGTGTGCTCTTTGGTTTTGTTTACAAAATTGCGTAGGTTCAGAAGCGGTGGAGCCTTTGTGGTCTCCTGGCAAATTGCCGGGGCGGCTGTTGGTGTTGCAAAGGCTTCGCTTGTCTAATCAGGCTGCTATATCCCCATTGCAGTGGCTCTGGAGCAGGAATGGAGAAGGGCAACAGGTCAAAACTGTGTTTTTATAAACTTCTTTCAATCTTAAAATGCTTAGTGTTTCATACTCCGGAGAGATTCCTGCTTTTTATCCCTCTAGTGCCTGTGCTAGTGCTTTGTGACATTACATCTCTGAGTGCTAAGTGGAGTGTTTGCTGGTGATGGGGAAGCCGAGGCCTCTCGGGAGCAGCGACAGGATAAGCATTACTGCTGCCAACCCCCCAGCCACAGAAATCTCTACCTCAGTCCCTGGCACTGTGAGCTCCCTGGTGCCTGATATGAAATTTTAAACGAGGCTGGAAGTTGGAAGCCAATTTTTAAGGTTGCCAAGTCAGTCTCCCAAAAGCAATGCCAGACTTACCTGCCTAGGTCTGTTGTGAGAGAGTCTTTACCTGCAAATAACTGCTGGTGGGCATTAGCAAGCAATGCTTGCTTGATGCAGGCCCCTGAGGAGCAGAGAGCCTCTTATGACCCACAGCTTCAGCCAGTGCCCCCCTTATTGCTGAATTAGCTTTGAATCAGCAGGAAAAAAAAAAAACTATATCTCATTAAAAATTCAGGGAAGAGGAGTGGATGCTGTTTCTCTTAACGTTAGTAAGGCTTTTGACAGTGTCTGCCGTAACATCCTCATTGACAAAGAGATGAAGTATGGACAGTGGTGAGGTGGAATGAAAACTGGCTAACTCCCAAGCTCAGAGGGTTGTGAGCAGCAGCACAAAGCCCAGCTGGAGGCCAGTCACTAGTGGTGTCCCCCAGGGGCTGATACTAGAGGCAATACTGTTTAACGTCTTAATCAGTGATCTGGATGATGGGACGGAGGGCACCCTCAGCATATTTGCAGATGGCACAAAACCCAGAGGAGTGGCTGGTACGCCAGAGGGCTGTGCTGCCGTTCAGAGGGACCTCAGCTGGCTGGAGAGATGGGCAGAGAGGAACCTCATGCGGTTCAGCAAAGGGAAGTGCAGAGTCCTGCACCTGGGGAGAAATCACCCCATGCACCAGTACTTGCTGGGGGCCCCCCTGGGAGTCCTGGTGGGAAAACAAGTTGAATATGCACCAGCAATGTGCAGTCATGGCAAAGAAGGTCTATGGCATCCTGGGCTGCATTAGGCAGAGCATTGCCGGCGGGTCAAGGGAGGTGATCCTTCTCCTCTACTCAGCACTGGTGAGGCCGTATCTGGAGTACTGTGTCCAGTGCTGGTCTCCCCAGTGCAGGAGAGATATGGACATAGCAGAGCAAGCACAGTGACAGGCCATGAAAATGGTGAAGAGGCTGGAGCATCTGTCATATGAGGAGAGGCTGAAAGAGCTGGGACTGTTCAGGCTGGCGAAGAGAAGGCTAGGGGGGAACTTATTCATGTGTATAAATACCTGATGGGGAATATAAAGAAGATGGAACAAGGCTCTTCTCAGTGATGCTTGTGACAAGAGACAATGGGCATGAATCAAAACACAAGAAATTCCATTTAAACGTAGGGAAAAGAAAGCTTTTTTATCGTAGGTGTGATCAAACACTGAAACAGGTTGTCCAGAGAGGTTCTGTGGTCTCCATCCCTGGAGATATTCAAAATCCAACTGGACACAGCCCTGGGCAACCTGCTCGTGCTGCCTCTGCTTGGAGCATGGCGTTTGGACTAGGCAATCTCTGGAAGAGCCTTGGATTGCCTTCCAACCTCAGCCAATCTGTGGTTATGTAAAAATTTTCTTTTGATGGTGTCTCCTAGCCTTATGCCACGGGAGTCGCCTCAGTTCTGGTGCTTCTGCACATTGGAGTTCCTGGCCTTGCAGTGGAGGGATTCATCAGCGTTGGCTTACTGAAGTCTGACAAGTTGCACGTAAAGAGAAATTGAAAGAGAGAAGATGAAGAACTAGAGTGACCCCTGGCAAAACATCATCGGGGTGGAAACCCAATCCTGTAACCTTCTACCTAAAATAAAGAAATAACTGACTGTTAATACAGATCTTTTTCTTGGATAATGCTTGTGAACATCGCAGCAGCGAAGGCCATTCAGTAGGAACAAATCTAGTCTGATCAAGGCTTCTACCTACTGTTATCTTTCTCTGGGCAAAGGTGGTGATTGTTGCTGTACTCCTTTTGGACACCTGGTAGCATAAGGTGCATGAGCCTGCTGATGGCAGAGAGAGCCTGGGGAAGGAGCTGTGCTCGGAATAACACATGGCCGGCGTGGCTGCAGTGGTGCCAAGGCAGAGGGCATCCTCAGAGAGTTTGCTTATAGTAAGTCTAAGAGGTAATGAGCATGTGCAAAAGTGGCCTCCTGTCACAGAGTGAGGTGAGCTCTGTTTCTAGTGGGAAGAATAGCAAGTATTGACAGACTCTGCAGTAATGTGCTTTGGATGCTAAAGGGCTCTCTACTTTTGTGGAAAGGGCATCAAAGCCATCCGTGGCTCGGAGCTGAAATCAAAAAAAAAAAAAAAGAAGCTGGACATGAAGCACAGATTTCATTTCTAGCAGAAAATGTAGCAAACATCTAGAAAAAGGGCTGCTCCGTCTTGGTGTCCTCACATCAGGGCTGCTGGATGTCTTTCTTGAGAATTTGCTTAAACCAAAAAGCTGCTGGACTAGATATGGGGTGATTAGGTGACATGCAATGGCCTGAGATAGGCAGCGCATCAGGTCCCTCTAGCTTTACTCTCTGATTAACCTGAGTGGTGGATCCCCTAAACTGCTCCTACAGTTTGCAGACACCTGGAAGGCACAAGGCCAATTAATTAATCCATGGCAGGCGTGGGGTCCCCAGACAGCTGTGTGAAGAGCTTTATCCACAGTAGAGGTAGTCATGGAGCAGACTGATTTCTTAGGTACCTCTTCGAATCTCTTCTCTCTCTCCTGCAAAGAAGTCTGCAAGAAGCCCACACTGTGATGCCCACTGTTTGAGCGACATGATCGATAAACTGCTCTCAAAATCTCTTGGGCACACGTGCTATTATTGAGTTGTGTCTTTCTTTCTAGCACGGAGTTGATGTGAGTAGCACAGCAAGGTAACCTCCTAGGAACTGTTTCTCTATTGCAGTATGCTACCTTCTCCTCTCTACCAGGTAAATTTTGGCCCCTCCAAATGTATTACTGTGAGACCAGGGAACTTCGCAGGGAGGATGCTGCTGTGGCCTCTGCTGGATCAGGGAGTCCTGTGATAGGGAAGATGAACTTGTAACAAGGAAGCAGGAGGTGGCAGCTTCCCTGTGGGCTTATTTCTGAGGTGCAGATCTCCTGCTTTACACACCTGTGAATAGCTGTCCTTCTCCTCCTTCATTCCCCTGCATCATGCCTGTCTTGAATTATTTGGGCAGAAAAGAAAGCAAGCCACCTTGCTGTTAGCTTACAGTCTGGGCTGTCTCTCCTTCCACATGCCTGGTCTGCACAGGGGATTTCATCATCTTCGTCAAATGCGGACATGCTGCAATGTCCAGCCAGGGTTAGGCAAAGAGAGGAAGAGTTAAACATGGGATCTTTGTGTCTTAAAAAAAATCAGCAGAGCTTTGGTAGCTGAGCTGCAGAGAGCTCCTTAGAGCAAACCTGGAAGCAGGTTAATACTTGCATCCAGCTGTTTGGGTAAAGTGTGGATCAGTAACTAGAAGGAGAGAGGTGTCTCTGATGGGGCTTGCACAGGTAGTTTTTCACAGTGACTTTGAGCCTTCGTGCTATCTATGAAGGGTTTTGAATTCTCTGAGACAGTGCAGTTTAATTAGGTCAAGCTGGAGCTGGCTGATGTCAGCTCCAAGTCAGCAGCTGGGCATGCCCAAGCTCAAGTCTGGACCAAACTCCCCATGCCCTGACGCCAGTGATGGTGAGGAGAGCTGTCTCAATTGGCCTGCATGCTTTGTGGCTTGCTTAGGCATGATGATCTTGATGCGACTCAGATATCTGATCTGGCGGCACAGCTGAAAATCAATTTTGGGGTGGTTTTTTTTTGTTGGTTTGTTTTTTGTTTTTTGTTTTTTTTTTTTAATAAAAACCTCCCTGGGCCCTGGGGCAAAAGTCCAGTTCTTGCCAGCTTCCCAGTTTCGTTCCAGAAGTGGTCTGCTCCTTGACTGAGCGTCACTGGTGTGGCTCACAAAATGGCTTGCTGCACACAAGTATTTATTAAATAAGGCAACGTCACCAGGGGGTTGGGTGGAAGGGCATGGATTCCCAAGATGTTCTGAGCAACATTAACTGTACTTATTGATCATTCCTTCTCTTGTTCATGGTGTTCCTCAGTTCCTGTGATATCATTGTTGTGGTACTTATTCACTCCCCTTGCACTTTGTGCAGATACTCCACCACATCTGCATACTTTGTTTCTCTCTCTGTACTGTTCTTTTGCCACATTCCTGCTGCTCTTTTCTTTTTTATTACTGTTTCCTAAAAGAAATTGAGGGGAATTCTGGCCTTTTCTGAAAACCAGTGTCCTTATACTCATAGATCTTATTATGTTTCGTTGTATAATGAATGCCTACAATCTCAGTATGACTGGAACATTTACACAGCAAAAAAGCATGAGGAAAACCTTTGGGTATCAGAGCTGTCTAACTCCTAGAGCCTCATATATTTTCCTAAAAACCTGCAGACTTTTATGAGGTGACTAACCCTCTATTATTTACCTCTGCTTAGCTTATCGCTGAACTCTTACAGGGATTTTAGTTATTTCTTCGGGAATGCATGTGGAATGGTCACAGAGAGATAAACAGCATATGCAATAATCAATTATGGGGGGAAGTAACAGGGGTAATATCACTGAAAATGCAGGTTATTTCACAGGCAACTTCATCAGCATAAATAATTGAAATTGCAGTATCTCTTACCAAAACGTGGCGTGCTTTACTGCTTTGGTAGCTATAAGAAAGCATTCACCTTAGTTTGTGTATTTTGCAGATTTCGGAGAACGTAAAGCATCTCACTGCCATATGTCACTTAATCCCCAAAGACACAGATGTGTCCCATCTGCTTTTGTTCTTACGTGCAGGGTTGTTGCTTTTGTCTGGGGCTGCAAATGCATTATTTCTTTCAGCGTCCTTGGCTTTAAAACGTATGCCATCACACTAGGTGAAGAGTACTCGCACGGGAACCAAGGGCACGGCAACAGCTGCCTCAAGCCTCCGTGTGTGTGGTGCATGTTTGTGTGTTTGTGTATTTGAATACTTCTCCCATTTAAAACCTCTTTTTAATCTACTTCCCTTCTGCATAATCTTCGATTCTAATCTTTGGTTCTCACTGTGCAGATTGTTTCTGCGTCTTACGCTCAAAACTCATTAGGTACCCAGAGAAATCTAAGAAATGCCATATTTTCCTAGGCAAATTGTATCTAATCTTCCTGATATTGGCCATTTCTGTTTGATTATACCAGTTAAAGGACTCCTAGTAGAAATGGGTATTAAAGGGTATGTGACAAAAGGTTTCAACTCAGAGACTTGAGGCACATGACAACGTGCTAAAAAGAGAATGTAGGCCATTACATAGTGAAAGAACGGATTATTTTTTCAGTGGTTCCTGCTGGCTTGGTGCAGGTGTTTTAAAGACAAGGATATATGTGTGAGGTGAAGAGACATGTGTTAGGCTATTACCAACATTGGCATACCTCTCCAATGTAGAGTAGTTATCTAAACTGCTTCATTGCTCTGGAACAGAATTGGAAAGGGAAAAAACCTGTATTGTTAGTGTACTGCTTTTTTTCATTAGCTCCATACAATACGAGTGTAAGTGCTACAGTACTAGACGTAGAGCAGCATGGGAGCAGCAGATGGAGGAGCAGAGGAGCGGAGGGGGACTCACCTAGCTGAGACACGTCACAGCAACCCTTGCCAGCTATGCTGGGATTTTGCGGGGAGGAGCAGTAAATGAAATGGCACAGACCATAAAATCAAACGCAGTTCTCCTAGGTAATATACTTTCGTCACAGACTTGCCTTTACTAGGCAGAAAAAAACATTCCTTTTCTCACAAGTCGCAGGTGAGGGACCTTGCCTCAAAACCCTTGCCTCAACGTGATGTTCCTGAGGCAGATGTGATAGCGTTGAACAGCTCGGGGCGATGCAGATGACAGGTCAGAGTGAAAATGCTCCAAACGGCCGTGTCGCAGAAACCAACCAGCCAGTGTGTCCAAAGGTGTTGCAGTGATCTTTCCCTCTCCTCTTCATGACAGTCAGCTGCAGCGGTGGTTGTCCTGGAGTTGGCTGCTTCCTGAAGGATGCATTTTTGTCTCTGGAAGGGCAGCCTTGTCCACCTGCAAGCTGTTCTGCACAGCCATCCTCAGCAGCAACAGTACTCAGAATGAAATGTTCTTCATTCGTCGGTGGCACCTTCCGCCCTCTTCGGCGTCACCTGAGCCCCAGCTGTTGCCCGTGGGCAAGGTGAGAGGGCTGGGAGATGTGAATAGACGCCTTCCCAAGACCTGAAATGGTTTCCTGCTCAGGGCGCAAAACTTACCTAAAACTCCCCTGGACCACATTCAGCCCTGTTTTAAGGAGCGCTGCTGAGCTTCTCCCGAGCCCGGCTTAACGCGCTGTTGGCCTGCGTGGCAGGTGCTGTGCTGCTGGCTGGCTGGTGCCAATCCGGAGGTTTTGGGCAGCACAAGTGACTGCAATCAAGGGACTTCTCTAAGAAGTCTGCGGCTGTAGTAGTCTAGGTCTTCAATGACAAGGGGAAGTCTAAATACAGGCATGAAAATTCCCAGCAGGGAGTCTGAATTTATTTCACTCTGAAAATGGAAGCTGCTTTTCAGATGGTCTTGATGAGTGAAATCGCTGGCTCGGAGCAAATTAGACTTGTGGCCAGTCAAACAAGTGTCTGCAGATACCTGACGCAGGGCACTCACAATTGTGAGAAGTGCTTTGTTTTGGCTGATTCAGCGCAGATTAGCTTATGTGCATATCTAGTGGCTGAATATTAGCTGTATCATGAAGTAAGGGCTGTTTTTTCCCCAGTTTCTGAATGTCACGGGGTCTTAATAACGCCTGAGTGTTTGTTAGTTTTGATCTGCCCCTGTTTTCAGGATGCCAGAAGCAACTACCTCTTCTTCAGGTACAAGCCTGGAGTCCTGGTTTTGCTGGAATCTGCGGGGGTATGAAACATATGGCTTTCCTTGCTGTACTCTGCCAGGCAAACCTGTATTGACTGACTGACTCTGATCCTCACCAAGAGGAGCAATGAAGCACAGTGAAAATAAGGCACTTTCAGGCAATGGGAGAACTTGATTTGGACTTGACTTTAGCCTCTTGGGATCAAACCTTTGGTAACTCCAGTATAACGGTCTGAAATTATGCCAGTGCAAACAAAACAAAATTGGTGTCCCAAGTGTCCAGGTGGAGTAAAACTGTCATCTTGTGATTCAGGAGCAGATGTCTGCACGTGTGAGACATTTGCTGCTGTAAGAGATCCGAATGAGCCTGAAAAGTGAAAAATGGCCCCATGCTGTCTGGCCTGCTCTCTTGCATGCCCTCCTGTCCCCGAAAGGCTGGTGTCATTACTGGCTGGCAGTCAGCTTGGCCCTTGAACAAAACGCTGCTGCAGAGGGTATGCTGCAGGGTAGCTGCTTGGCTTCCTTAGAAAGGCATGTCTTTTGCCTTGAAGCGACCGGCTGAAGGCAGAGTTGAAGGATAGAAAGGGAGAAAACCTCATTTGGTGCAGAAATGTAAATCCTGAGCTTTGAAAGCCTGCTGGAAGAACCTAGCTGTAATTCCCATCGACACAGATATTCCGGGTACCTTGCATACGTTGACCAAGTTCTTTAGACTGGAGTTGCCATTAATTAGCATGTGTGAGATACTTTAACTTTGTGTTGTGGTATCAGCTGGAAGGTCCCACTGGGGGTGAGAGCCCCCTTGGGCTAAACCTCGTACAGCTGCTTGGTGGGAAGGTGTTGCCAACTGAAACAGGGAAGAGCGACTGCATGGCAACTTAACCCATAGGGATGAGCCCAAGCACCAATATCAAGCCCATGGGAAAGCTCGGAAGGAGCCTGGACTGGGGAGGAGGGCAAGGGTCTGCTTCGCAGTTGTTTGTGAGGACCTTGAAGCTTTCAATAAGTAATCATGAAAGCACCATGAATAATGCTTTCTAGTCCTAGCCTTAGCTAGGGTGGACTACTGAAAATTTCCTGGATATGCTGTGGCTCCTTCAACCCCAAATCTGCTGCAGTGGAGTGAATCTGCAGCAGTGAGAGACGGCTTTAGCTGTGTGATTTGGCAAGCCCCTTCCTTTGTTTACAAGATGTGCTTTCCGGGATCCAAGGGCAAACCAGGCTTTTGTTTCTCTGAGAATTCATAGATACATTTTGACCTTGGAGAGGGTTTTTTTAATTAGCTTTCTATCTGGCTACAGTGGAACTGAGCCCTAGGAATACATGGATAGCCGTGACAGCTGTGCAGTGATTTGGCTCCTAGCATGTGTGTCTGGGCTGTGCACGTGCATGTGGACTCCTTCTGTCCCACCTGGAGGAGCACCTTCAGGGTTGCCTAGGAGTCTCTGACTTCCTGAAATTCCTAGGCCCTTTTGTCGATGGTATGTGATGCCTGTACAAGAACGGGTCTAATTCAAAGTTGCTGCCTGTTTGCCAGCTCTGAAGCTCTCAACTTGAAACTCGGACAACTGCAAACCACCTAACAACTATTTCTTTCATTCTTTATTTCCTCTTCCTATTGTTCCAGCCGCTCCTCCTCAGGCTAGATTTGAGTGTGCTGATGACTTTTCTAAAGTGGCACGATATTCAGGGAGAAATAATCCGTCATCTCACATGCCATGTTTCACCACCCTGCAGGCTCAAGATGAGGAATTTCTTCTCTGAAAAGGGCACAAGATGGCTAAGAATTATGGAATGAATTTTCTGA
Source organism: Apteryx mantelli (assembly GCF_036417845.1). Lineage (NCBI taxonomy): Eukaryota > Metazoa > Chordata > Aves > Apterygiformes > Apterygidae > Apteryx > Apteryx mantelli. The sequence goes on from NC_090020.1 coordinate 10,358,572, forward strand.
AACTCAATATGAACCCCTACATTAGGCTGCTTCCCGCCACACCCCAAACCTCCTGTCTCAGAGGAGAAGAAAACACTAAGCAGCAACCTCCTTTACGGACAACCTATATTCAGCCCCACTGAGCCCCCCCACTTCTGGAGTCATGTGTCCCACTGGGGCTCCTCAGGGCAGCACGAGGCAGACACTGTCTCGTGGAGTGAGTCTAGCTGAGGCCATGGAGACGAGGAGGGGCCTGGAGCACGGCATGTCCAAGGAGAGGCAGACAGAAACGCTTTTGGTTTTAGCCTGGGAACGAGAAGGTGAAGGGGAGCTCCCCTAGCTCTCTCCAGCTCCCGTGTGAGAGGGCACTGAGATGATGGAGCCAGACTCCTCCAGGAGGTGCACAGGCACAGCACCAAACAGACACAAGTCACAACACGAGGCATTGCCAGGGGACCAATGGAGAATTTTTTTCTCAGGAGGGTGCTCACCTCCCGAGAGAAGGGTTCAGCAAGGCTGTAGCATCTCCATCCTTGGAGATCTTCTCATCTCACTGCACAAGGAGCAACCGAACTGAGTTGTCCCTGCTGTGAGCAGGGGGTTTGGACCAGGTGACCTCTGGAGATCCCTTCCAGCTGAATTATTCTGCAAGTCTAGGTTTCTATATAGATGCGATCCTCTCTCACCCCAGCTGTGCTTTGCAATCTACCGCTTTATTTTCTCTCTTGATATGGTGGGGATCAAAGCGACCAGTGACTCTTTCCCACATAGTCTCAGCTGAACTTTAGGGAAGATGGTGTGCAGTCTTGTCAATCCCACCTGCAAACTGTGGCTTTAGGCTGTTATTTGAACAGCAGCAGACTTTCCAGCTGTCGCTGTGTTAGCCTCCGGCTATTAATAATTCCCATAATTCCCATGGCGAATTCAGCCAAAGGGAGTGGGCAGAGGTCCCTCTTGTCCTGGACAGTGGCATGGAAAGGAAGGCTTGACACCTCTCTCAGGGAACGAGGCGGGAAGGGTGAGCTCCTCACCATCCTCAAAGGGAAACGAGCTCTCCTTAAAATCTGTCCTTTCCTCTAAATCCTTTGTCCAAATCCAGCCTGCATTAAGGAGAGAAATGAGGACTGGTAACTGACCTGTCCTCACTCAACTTTCTGGAAGGTGAAAAGGACTGCAGACATCCATTTCAGTGCTCGGTGCACCACAACTCATAGCAAGTCATCCAGCTGACTACAGGTTATCTTTCCATTGCAAACTACTGGCTTAGTCATGAGCCCTGAGCGGGAAGACAATGTTATTTCCAGACACATCATCTGATTCTCACCTCTGACTTGTCATTTGCTGCTTTCCTCAATGCAGAAATTACTTGGTAAGCAGCACTTTTTCTGCAAGCCAGATTTGCTCAGGAGTGTACTCCAAACCAGCAACAACCTCCGTTCTACCTATTTTATTCCCATGGATATTACTCTTTCCTCTCTTCCTTAACCGGATTATACAGGGTCTCTGTGTAGTGAGCATCCTCTGGCAACCATGTTAGGAGCTGTGCAAATTGTTTAGAACTACTTTAAATGCATACTAGAGTTGGGGAGACATTATCTCTCTCTCTCTCTCTCCATGCTTATGACAAACAAATAAAACTCTGTGCTAATCCTTGGTTCAGGATGTGCAGTGAAATTGAATGGATTTGGGGTACTTATGTCCCCTTGAAAACTACAGCCATCAGGCTTAGATGAAAATATTCCCTGCTGTGTGATTGAAGTAGCCACGCTCTCAGACTCTGGGAAGAGTCATTTCATCACGCAGGCACAAGAAGCAAACATGCTGTTCACCGTTCCCTCTGCACCATGGAGATATTAAATGGAGATTATCTTTCTGTGCTTGGAGAAGTTTTCAGCTGCTGACAAAATCATGCAATATGCTACTGCCATCACTAACTCATCCTCTTCCCTCAAGTCTTTGGAGAGCAGACCAGAGGGAGAAAAAAAGGTCTGGAGCTGTCTTTAAAAACTGAATCTTGTACCCGAAATGGGAACTTCTGCTTTGAGACGGTCAGATGGCCCCCGTGCTGAGCCTGGGCTGAAGGCTCCTCAGACACTACCTGGCATTGTCCCAAACTCCATGCAAATGCTACTTTCTTGTGCACTGTTACCTTTGTGGACTCTCAAACTCAGAGCACTATTCCAATAGGCAACTATACCAATAGGTCCTGGTGAGGTTGGGGCCCAGGCGCTTCTCCTGGATCCTCTCACTCTTCCTAGTGAGATTTGGGAACAGTTAGCACAGAAAGATGTAGCCCAGATCACTGTCAGCTACTGCGCATGAAAAGAGCTCCAACTTTCTTGGAGCCTGGCGACTTCTCACGAACAGGACCTGGGCCAGTGCCAGAGTTACAGCTGTGCCTACTGCAATGCAAAGCAGTAAATGTACATATAAGATTAGTGAGTTAACATGAAGTCTTCTTCACTGAAATGAAAAGTCGATCTCAAGGGGCATGCATGTGCAGCAAGTTGCTGTAGCAGACAGTAACACACAGCAGATCGTCTCAGGAGACTTGCCTAGGACTTTGCCTGCATGTCTTAAATGTGTTGACGTGTCCCTGCCCATGGGACCCTGTGTGTCTGTATGCCTGAGCAGGCAGCTAGCATTGCTTGCTGGAGTGACCAGACTCTGGTGTGCATGCCCTTAGAGGTTATAGCAATGGCTATAATGGGCATGGACAGTAATTTCCCCTCTCTGCAAGGTGCATGTGTGGCATCTTTTCAACCAGTACAGAAGAAAAGACCTACTTGTTCAGGCACAAACCTTTCTCATCTCTTTCTATTTTCGACTTTTTCCAGATCCTTTGCAATCTTTTAAACTCTGTGTCATCCCAGGAACGCAGAGGATCCGGGGAACTGGGGTGAGTGTGGCCTTCAGCCTTCACTTAAGGGTGTGAAAGACTCTCAGTGATCTGACTTTTACACCAGGTGCTTGCCTGGTAACCTGTATGAGGTTCAAAGGTAGAGCTCTTCCGCTGACCACCTAAATTCACATGACTTTACATGGCACTCCATTAAGGCACAGGACTTCTAGCATCTGTCGGACTGGGTTTTTCCGAAGTAAACCAGTTTGCTCTACACAGTTCAGTGCAATTACATCAGTTCTACCAAGTTAAAGGTCCAAAGTTTAAACTCCATATATTTAAATACCAGCCTTGATTCTTCCCTCTACAGAGACCTCTAAACCCAGGTCACCTCAGTCTAACTAGCTCACATTAAACAAATTGCAGCTTGGCAGCAGAATTGGGCTTTTTGAGACTGTCTTGCCAATGGTATTGCTGCTGCAAGAACAGCACCTGCTTGCATGGAAGTGAACCAAGGACAGTAGCGAAGATTTGCTCCTAGAGATGACCAGCTGTGCTCTAAGGTGATCACCAGGACTGGGCTAAGACCACAGAGATACAGGAAGCATGAAATGAGCGTGGAGTTCAACCCTGCGCTGTGAGTGAGCCAAAGACGAGCTGTTTTGCACAGGCTGAAGAAAACCAAGCCAGGCTGAGCGACTTCATCGCTTACGTCTGTAAGCTGGTTAGCTCGCTTGCAGCCTCGCCTGCTGTGGATGTGCCCCGTGCTGCTCAGCTCTTCGCTTCCCAGAGGGGTGGCAGCGGGGAAGCTCTGTCCTTCCCTTGGCTGTGCCTTGGCTGGGCTTTTGAAAGCCTCAGGGCCAGAGGGTGGCTCTGCTGCTGGGCTGCACAGAGCAAGGAAATCAAGAGGTCTGAAGACCACACTGATGCTGCCTCTTGTGCTTGCACAGAAACCTGCCTGAACGAGCAGATGTGGGGGCAAAGGGGTGGTTGTTTTCACCATTCAAGGGTGCCGCAAATATAATTCTCAGATTTGCTGTCCAGTGCAGAGGGTGTTAGCCCATTGGGTAAATCGCTGGGCCTAAATACACTTGATTTGTGGCTCAACTTAATTCTTATTTCCCTGTGGCAAAGTGAAGGCTTGACTTTTTTTTTCTTTTTTTTTCTTTAAAACTAAAAGATGATGACAACAGGCCAGCCTACATTTCATGTCAGCTTTGGTCCTGTAGGTTAAGTTGGTGAGGAGTCTCGGTGCCAGGAAACCATGAGGAGGGGTCGTTTGCCACGACCGGCAGCCCAAGTTGGTGCTTGGCTGGAGCTGGTGTTAGGACGCATTTGGGAAGGAGGGCTGCAGCGCCCTAGCAAGAAGGGCATGTCTGCCAGGGCTCCCAGCGGTGGTGCAAGCGAAGCTGGGATGAGGCTGTCAAAGCAAAAAGTTGCGAAAGGACTGAAAAAAGTGATGCAGGGATTTTTTTTTTTTTCTCTTCTGGCTTATTTCCTGTCCTTCCCCCCTGCTCTCCCCCCCCCACCCCCAACTTTCCTGTCAAAAGGCCTTGGAGGAGGTTTTAGTAAGTAAGAAATTGTTATGAATTCTGTTGGAACAAGGCAGCAGCGTGCGAGAGTGATGTTAGTTACGACGGACTCGCTGTGACTTCCCCACGTGGGTGCAGTGGGTGATCCTGGGGGAGTTCATTCGCAGTGCCCTGTCAGAACGGCTCTGCTACGGATAACTTGCTAATAACATCTTTATTTTTTTCTCTTCTCATCCCTTGCTCAGTTCTTGGGGCTTTTCTTAAAAAAAAAAAAAGAAAGAAAGAAAGAAAGAACCTTCTATCCCTATAGAAGGGGGCATGTACAGACCATCCTGATCAGAGATTCATTTTGCTCCGTGTTAGCAGCTGTCTGTAAAAGTGCATACTTTTACATATAAACAGCTGGTAAAAGCACCTAATAACAAACTGTCTGAATTATTTATAAAAGCAGTTTGTGTCTTCACAAGCTGCTCAGAAAAACTGAGCGTTGGCCTTGATGAATTAGTGATTACACTGTATTTAAAAGGCAGTATTTTAACCACTCAAAGTGGCACTGCACACGAACTGAGTTACATCATAACTAGCTGCTATCAATCACCGGGCTGTTAGTTCAGCTCCTGGAGAAGCACAGAAATATCTTACAAAGAAAGAGAGCAAAGCTCTCGGTTAAGGGAAGTGGGGGAACACATCTCTGCAATACCTCTGCCACTTTAGGTAGCTGAAAAGTGGGGGTACAGCGGTGAAAGGTGCAGATGTTTTGCAGATTCATATAAGCTGATGAGGAATTATATGGGTGCAAGGGACACGTGTGGTTCAGTGCAACATCGTGTAGACGTCAGCTTCCTGTGCCCCTGGGCTTCTGGAATATGTGGACCATGTTATACTCTCTGCTTTAAAGAGACAATCCTCATTTCCCTGTGCAGAAATCGTGCATGACAGGACATAGTCCTGCACATCTGGAATACTCAGTGTTAGAACTCAGAGTTGCTGGAGGCAAACGCGTTTCACATAAAAAGCTGACCTTTTTAGGGAGTAATAAAAGCACACTTTGTGTAGGATCCTGAATATCATTCAGGATTGTTGCAATTTCAGCTTCTCATTTAAAAATCCTTTATTAGCTTTACAAGCCTCCATGTTTCGGAAGGATAACACAGTCCCTGCTTTTGTTTGTAACACACTGGAACTTCGGGATGTACAGTTGGTCACACTGACTACTTAGACTACAAGACTACAATAATTTACATCATTTTGCATGTTTAAGTCTTACAGAATGATGCACAGAAAATAAACAGTTAAGAATTTTTCTTCTGGTCATATTTTCTTAGCAGAAAAACACCATTTCAGCCTCACACCTATAAGGCTCTAATAGCCAGCCTGTCCAGCCAGCAGTTACAGTTTCTTATTCCCAAAAAAGCACTAATAAGGTAAATCTCTAAAGGAGATCAAGAACATTTTCCTCTTGAAAATCATTCAATGCGTTTCAACCATTTCAATACATTTCTGAAAGTGAAAATAGCTGTTTTCATTTAAAAAAAATACAGCTCTTCCCTTCTTACGATGAGAAGGTGCTCAGTAGCATAAAATCCAAAGACTTAGTCAAACTGGTTACAAAACTCCCCTTAACTTCAGTGGGACCAGGACTGGATTCAGACAAAGTTTAGACTGCACGCAGAGGTAAGTCCTAAAAAGAGAGCAGGGAGCTCTCAAGGCGCAGCAAGCTGAAGCGCCAGGAGGAGGAGTCACCAAGCCCTGTAGCCATGCGTGCCGGCGGGAGGGCATCAGCGGCCTGCTATTGCGTCCTGGCAGCGCAGCTAGGGTGCGCGTCTTAAAGCCAGCGGGTTTTGCATACGGCCTCATGATGAGCGCCAACGTGGAAGAGGCAAGCATCAGCAAGAAGCATGCTGTTACTGAGCAGCTTCAGTAAGGTTTTGCTGGCAAGTGCAGCCCTGGCAATGGGTTGCGGGCTGCCCTCCTAAGCAGGAGCTCTGCCCCGTCAGCAGCTGAGGGCTGCTAGCAGAGCAGCTGCAGAAGGACTCTGGGCACAGGGCGTTTGTTGCAAAAAGCTCCTTTATTGGGCTAGTGGCAGCAGTGCTGCTGCCCTGGGCAAGGGAGTTTCTGGCTGCAGGGCTCTGGATGCTCGGTGGCTGGCAGCGTGAAGCCTGCCACTGCATCTCTGGGCAGGAAGACCTCTTTCAGCATGCTTAGTGCAAGAGGCTGCTGAGGGGTCCCTGCAGGTGCCCGGCGTCGCAGAGCCAGCACCTCGGCGACCGCCACAGGCACCCTCCTGTTGCCTGAGTGGAAGCCATGGAGGCATGTGTCCAGCAGGCAGCGATGCAGGCATGCGGGGATCTCAGAGAGGTGCTGCCGCAGAGGCAGGAGCCTGCAGAGGTGTATCTCCAGCTCTTTCAAGCGGAAGGGGGAAAGCAGCGATGCGTGGAGGAGAGAGGCGAGGCGGCGCAGACGCTGGAGGTGGCATGTGCCCTGCAGGGCATGCGTGGCCGTGAGCCTCCAAAAGAGCCTGTGTGGCGCAGTGCACTTCTGCAGCAGCGCTGTACTTCTGGAGAGGTCAGCCTGGGCTCGCTAGCTGGCCAGAAAATGCCCAGGTTGCCTTGCTGCATGCCAAAGAGGATGTCGATGAGCAGGGTGCTCCCGGAGGCATTTCCCAGCTGGAGCTTGCAGGTGCAGGAGGAGGGCAGCACCATGAGCTGGCAGCAAAGACCAGCTCCTCCTGGCTGACGTTGCTCTGCTGCTGCTGCTGCTGCTGCATGAGGTGCTCAACCTCTTGCTGCAGCCGAGCCATCTCGTGCCTCAGGTGCTGCACGCGCCGCTGCACCTGCTCCTGCGTGCCCAGATCCACCTGGTCACTGACCTGGAGCGGGTGCTGGACGATGCCCAGCACAGCCAGGACGAGAACAAGACACACAGCCATGGCCTGTAGGAGATGGGAGATGGGAGAGTGAGCGGGGCTGGCTGCGAGAGAGCAGGCAGCTTGGCAGCAGGAGCCGGCAGCACTTGTGCGAGCAGCTGCCAAGGCGGCCCCGTGGCCGGCCAAAATTTGATGATGGGGGCAGGATGGAGGGTGAAACGGAGGGTCCCAAGACTACACATCAGCAGGAGAAAGAGAGAGAAGAGCTCTAATCATTTATGGCCATGAACACTGATCAGACTTCAATAACTACAGGGGATACTGCATTTGTTCTGTAGGCGCCCACGTCAGTGGATCAACTGACTGCATCCCAGTTGAGTGGATCAGCTGGTGTACGTGTTTCTCCCTGAGTTCATCAAAAGAGCGTGACTGTCTCCCAGAGTTAGACCAACATGGGGGGAAGCGTATACGTGGCTCAGCCCAACGTAGAGTATAAAACGTGAACAACTCGCAGAGGAATTTTGACGAGAGCAACGGGCTTGAGCTGGCTTCAACCCACGTTGTCCTTCCCAGGGACTGGGGACACGCAGCGTCATGACGGTGAACATATTATAGAGACTGGTAATGGGAATCCCATTAGCATATTGCAATTGCTATATTTTGCTAAGTGTAGCTTACACTTGTATGGTGATTTCAGTAGCTTGCTTTATCACTCTGCTAAATCAAAAATCCCAGGTGGCATCAAATTTCTTCAACAAAATAAATTTTGATATTAAACATTACACTCTGCATGTGTGGAATATCTAGAAGAACTTGGCCAGAGGGTATCGGACTCTGACACTTGGATTGCTTTGCATGACTCCCGCTGTGCATAAGCCGTCAATTCAATAGGATACGTTCAACCTGAAATACGTTATTTTTTAAGTCGCATGTTCTCTTTCTACATCTTAGTTTGTGTGTTGCAGTTCTTAATCTCAAGCACTGCTGTCCACCCTGGAGCTAACTGCCTTGCTAAAAATGACATAAAACTTGGTGTGTGGTTTATTGCTCGGTTACTCTCCTCATATCTTATTTTAGCTCTATGAGCTAGCTAGTATTATGGAAATACTGTGTATTGGAAAAGATTTTGGACATAGCCGTAGTAGAAGAGGAAGAAAAAGCCAGAACTACAGTCTTCAGAGAGAACCCAAGGCTTGTTATTGCTTAAAGAACTTTGTAGCTCTTTCAGGACTTCAGAAGCACAAGGCCCAATGAAATCGTTTTTTTAATGAAACCTGGCCACAGATTGCTTTATATATTGGTCCAAACCTGCCCAAGCGTATGGACAGGAAGATTAAAGGAAACCTGGAAAACAAAGGAAACAGATAAAAGCATAGAGGAGAAAATCGGGCCAGTTTATACTGTCCTAGTGGCAGTATGTACTTTCTAGGCCTTTTGTTCTCTGGCTCCTTAAGCTGCAGCGCTACAGATTTCAGCCATGGCCTTGTTTGTGTGGTAGAGAGGCTTTCTGCCTACGGAAAATTGCAGTTGTGGTCTAATGTTTTGGGGAAAGACTGTTAGCCAGGTTTCTTCCAGCTGTTGGTGGGATCTCTGCGACGTTGTGCCTTCAGAGCTTTTTCTTCTGCTTTAAAGAAAATTAAGGGAAATGCTATATTCTTCCTAGACCTTTCTGTCAGAAGTCAGAGGAAAAATGCTTCCTCCCTTTCGTCCACTGTATATGACCGCTAAAACAAAATGAACCAAGCGGTCTCTCTTCAGGTTTGTCAGCTGGCAGAAGAGCCCTGTAGTCAGCAGATGTACTTCTGGCGTAAGCCTGCAATCTCGGCACAAACTGCGATTCTAGAGAATAGAGTCATTGCCCATACTAGCAGGAAAGGACAGAAACTCAACGTTGTAGAGTGTTACAAACGTGTGAAAATAGTACTACTATTGCCTCCACCCAAGTTGCCTCATCTGACAAATCCAGGCTTATTCCAAATTAGTGATATCCGCAGACATTGTGTCCTAACCTGCCTCTCTTATGCTGTCTCTTGAAGAGTTACAGTGGTGACCTACCGGAGCGGAAAGCCTGCTTGAAACCTGAGGGCTGAAAAGATGATTAAATCTAAAATCTTGCTGTTAGGGAGAGAGGGCAGGGCACAAACATATGTTACGTACACTTATATTTCACCTTTTTCGTAAGTACAGTATGTATATAATTTTTATATGTAGCTTATAGAACATCTACTGCATGTTTAATGAATGGCATGTGTCCTATTAGGAAAACTTCATGTTTGTTTTGGAGTCGCTGGCTATGACTGCATCAAAAAGACAAAAAACTACTGTGCTATTAGTTTGAAAGGACTTATCCACACATTCAGTGGCAAAGTTAAATTGCTCCCTTTAACTCACTGGACACAAGAGTATTGGTATCATAAAAGAATTACCAAGATTTCTGTGTTTGCCATCTTTGGGAAATGGAAGCCATATGTTAACGGAGGACAAATGTCCGTATCAAGAAAATTAGTGGCTGTGTAAAGCTTTGCAGGAGACCCTTTTCATCCTTAACGCACTATTTGGTGCTTCTTCAAAAGATGGTATTTCAGAAGAAGTAGAACCTATTAATCTGGTCATGTAGGTTTTGTAAAAACAGATGCGGATATGTTTGTTTCCTGAAAGCTAATCTAACCTTTTTTCTAAAAAAACAACAAAAAAAGGGGGGGCATATTTCTAAATGTGTACCTTTATCTTGAAAGATTACATTTATTGCTTGGCAGTCCTTGTGACCAGCACTGCTTAACATTCAAAATATGTGTTACCAAATCAGTGACATGCAGCTTTGTCGTGTTGAAAAAGGTTACACATACATCCTGAAAGAATGCAGATTCCCAGCTGACACAACTGTAGGAGATAACGAGTTGTCATTGCTTCAAAGCTCTGGAGTTTCCTATGTATTCTGTTAGTGTTTTGCTGTCGTAGTTGCACAGTGCATTCTTGTTTTTGAGTTGGACGATCTGTCTATTGGAATTCAGGGATCTTGCAAAAGCTGTTGTAAGAGGTGCTTGTGAGACTGCTCTGGCTGAATCTGGATTCATTCCTGATGACTGCATGTGTGGAAAAGACGTTGCAGGTACAGGAGGAGGCTAAAGAGGCTGCAAGTGACTGTTCTTTAGATAAAGCTTTAGAGTACACTTCTTCTTGATCCAGCGTTGCTCAAAATTCTCTTGAAACGCTCTAATATTTTTCAGCTCCGTCTTCCTTCCTGTGCCCCCATCAGGTATTTAGACGCAGGCATCCGGTGCCTTGCTGCACCATCTCTTCTCCCGGCTGAGCTGAGCAGGGAAAGCTCTCCGAGCCTCTGCTGCTATGAGAGACACTGTAGGCCCTTGAAGATGTGGGCCCTGCGCTGCCCTTCCTGCCGTCAGTGCATGTCTCTGTTGCGCTGGGGAGTCCAGCACTGCACACGGCAGCGCAGATGGGGCCAGGCCAGTGCTGAGCAGAGGGTAAGGATGCCCTTGCTTGACCTGCTGACTACGCTGCTCCTCATGCATGAGGAGCTGCTGTTGGCCTTGCTAGGTGCAAGGGCACCTTGCTGGCTCCTGGTCAACCTGTGCAGCAGGAGCAGAGAAGGCCCTCCTTGTTGCGGGGCGTGCAGGGCAAGAGCATGAAGTCACCAGGCACCAGCAAGGGAAATGGGCAAAGAAAGACGACAAGCAATGGAGGCATGTGTCCAGCAGGCAGCGATGCAGGCATGCGGGGATCTCAGAGAGATGCTGCCGCAGATGCAGGAGCCTGCAGAGGTGTATCTCCAGCTGTTTCAAGCGGAAGGGGGAAAGCAGCGATGCGTGGAGAAGAGAGGAGAGGCGGTGCAGACGCTGGAGGTGGCGTGTGCCCTGCAGGGTATGCGTGGCACAGTGCACTTCTTCAACAGCGCTGTACTTCTGGAGAGGCCAGCCTGGGCCCGCTGGCTGGCCAGAAGATGCTCAAGTTGCCTTGCTGCACGCCAAAGATGATGTCGACGAGCAGGGTGCTCCTGGAGGCGTTTGCCAGCTGGAGCTTGCAGGTGCAGGAGGAGGGCAGCACCACGAGCTGGCAGTGGTGGGAGGGAGGCAAAAGGCGCCAGGCTTTTTGCACGACTTGCTGGAACCAGCGTGCGGTTTTCTGCACGTTGAGGTAGGAGTGGGTGCAGAGGGTGCGTAGGAGGCAGGGGCCCTGCTTTGTGGCCAGCTGTGCCTGGGGCTGGTGCAGGAAGCACAGCACGTCGCCCAGCACCCGCTGCCTGGGGCACATGCACTGCAGCTCCACGCGGACGCGGCCGTGCTGCGGGGCGCCGGCCACCTCCAGGTGGAAGGCATGCCCGGGTGGTGGCCTCAGGGGCACCAGCAGGCTGTAGCTGTTGTTGTGCTGGCAAGGGCTCCAGCCTGCACAGGCCCTGCCCACGCGGATGCCTGGTGCCAGGCGTGGGAAGAATGACTGGCAGGTGAGCACTTGGCAGGCCGCGAGCAGCTCGCCCACCAGCTCCTCCACCACCTTCCAGGTGTTGGCCGAGTCCTGCGCCGGCCACTGGAGGTGCTGCTGCAGAAACCTGCCCGGATGCCCGCATTGCTCTGCGCGGTCCTCCTTCTCCTCCTCTTGCTTGCTGCGGGAGGTGCTCGGCTGGCTCCTGCTCTCCGACTGCCCGTGGCGCTTCCTGGCCAGCCAGCGGTGCCCCAAGAGCAGCACAAGGGCTCCCGCAGGCTGCCACAGCTGCCACCAGGCACAGGCAGCAAAGACCAGCTCCTCCTGGCTGACGTTGCTCTGCTGCTGCATGAGGTGCTCAACCTCTTGCTGCAGCCGAGCCATCTCGTGCCTCAGGTGCTGCACGCGCCGCTGCACCCGCTCCTGCGTGCCCAGATCCACCTGGTCACTGACCTGGAGCGGGTGCTGGACGATGCCCAGCACAGCCAGGACGAGAACAAGACACACAGCCATGGCCTGTAGGAGATGGGAGAGCAGCGAGTGAGCGGGGCTGGCTGCGAGAGAGCAGGCAGCTTGGCAGCAGGAGCCGGCAGCACTTGTGCGAGCAGCTGCCAAGGCGGCCCCGTGGCCGGCCCAAGGCGCTGCTGTGCACAGCTCGGCCCTTGCGGGCGGGCGGGCGGGCGTGCGAGGAAGCCGCGGGGCTGGCGCTGGTGGCCCGGCCCTCGTGCAGCCCAGCCTCGCCCCCCGCGCCACTCACCTTGCCGAGGCTGCTGCAGCCGGCGCTGTCCCAGGCTGCACTGCCGTGGGGGCGGCCGCGCTGCAGGACCAGCGCCTGCGGGCGCCGCGGTGACAGCCCCCTGCCTTTGTGACTCGTGCTCTGTGCTGTGGCGGGGGCGCTGGCAGCCCCTGTGCAGGGCCAGCGGCCAGCCCTGGCCCTCGTACCCAGCCCTGTGGCGCTGCCGCACACCTGCCCTGGGCAGCCGCAACCCCGGCCCCGGCCCCGGCCCCACACGGCACCACAGGGCCCCACAAGGCACCCCAAGCCCGCGCAGCAGCAGCGCGCAGTGCCCTGGGCTGCCCTTGCCAAGGCGGCAGAAGCAGCCCGGAGCCCTCAGCCCTGGCAAGAGAAAAACAGGAGCTGCCCAAGTGTCACCAGAATCGGGAATAAAACTCCCTAACACCAGCGTAGCATTAAGAAGCAGGCGTTCTCTTTATTACGGCGCCGGATGCACGGGGAATCGCTCCGCCCAGTGTGCATGCCGCATGTCACGTCATCCAAAGTTTATATTGCTCTGTCACATACATATGCATTAGATTTCCTGGAATGAGTATACATATTCATTCTATTTCCTGGAACCAGTTATCATATTTTCATAGCCATTACGCATGCGGCCTGAGTCTCCGGGGGGCTTCTGTGGGGGGCTCTAGTGGTCCCTGGGGGTCTCTGGTGGTCCCTAGTGGTTGCTGAAGAGGTGCCTTTTCCATGAATTCAATTCAATTTCCAAGAATTCAATTTGTCGGCTGCGGAGACGAGGGGAGAGGGTCTACAGATGAGCACAAGCCTGTTGAATTTCCCAGGACAAAGAGGACATCGTGTATGCAAAAGGAAGGCTCAGGTAGGGAAAGACACTGTGATTTATTCAGGTCTCGAGATTTCACAAGGACCGCGGAGACTGGGAGCCGACAGAAAAGAAGCCATCTGCCAAACTGCAGAAGCAAGAACTGCACGAGAGCTGAGGGCATTCTTGGGTATGGCCGGGTGGTGCAGACTGTGGATTCCCAACTACGGGCTACTAGTAAAATTCCTTTATGAAATTTTGACGGGGTCAGACGAGAACTTCCTCCTATGGACCCCCAAATGCCAAGCAGCTTTTAGGGATTTTAAAAAGGCTCTGATGTCAGCACCTGCATCGGGACTGCCCCATTTGTCTAAACCCTTTGAGCTATTTGTCCACGAACGACAACATCTCGCCCTGGGTGTGCTGACTCAGAAACTGGGAATGTGGAGAAGAGCTGTGGGATATTTCTCCAAACTATTGGACAGTGTGCGTAAAGGATGGCCAGGGTGTTTGCATGCATCCAAGAAGCTAGAAAATTAACAATAGCACAAAGAATCATAGCGTATGTTCCGCATATGGTGATTTCTGCCTTAGAACAAAAGGGGGCACATTGGCTGTCTCCAAGCCGTATGCTCAAATATCAAGTTATCTTGTTGGAATAGGATGATGTGGAACCCAAAACCACCACAGCAATCAACCCGGTGATGTTTCTGAACTCAGAAGTAAGGGACCCCGAACCCTTGCACCATGATTGTCTGCAAACCATCGGACACGTATATTCAAGCAGACAAGATCCAAGAGATGAACCGTTAACTAATCTTGAGCTGGAACTGTTTACAGATGGTAGCAGCTTTGTACGAGATGGGAAACAGAGGGCAGGATATGCAGTGGTTGCAACTACATGGGCAAGAGAGGCTGGGGCCCTACCCACTAACACGTCAGCCCAGAAGGCGGAATTGATAGCATTGGGACAAGCCCTGAAGATAGCTGAAGGGAAAAAGGTAAATATATGGACTGACTCAAAGTATGCATTTGGGATAGTCCATGCACATGGGGCTATCTGGAAGGAGAGAGGATTGCTGATGGCTCGAGCATCACCTATTAAATACAAGGAAGAAATTCTCCAACTTCTACAGAATGTTCAAAAACCTGAGGAAGTGGCAATAATGCATTGCAAGGCACACCAATCTGGAGAAACCACAGTAAATGTGGGTAATCAATTAGCTGATAAAACTGCCAAAGAGGCAGCTGGACAAGGCATCCTTGCATTGGTCCTAATTACAGTGAGGCAGATCAACAATCAGCATTACTGTTAAAGGCAACCCCAAACGGAGAGGGTTGGTTAATAACTCCTACAAAACAGGTCATTGTTCCACCGCAGATAATGACCGAAATTGTGCAGAAGAAACACGAAGAAACACGCTGGGGTAGTGAGGCTATGATTTCTAGTCTTCAGAATTCGATTATATGTGTAGGAATGACTGGAACAGTAAAGTCTGTAATGGCAAAGTGCCCTGTGTTTGTTTAAACATTAATCCTACGAACAGGAAAAGACCGCCCCCGGGGACCACTAAGCAAGGAAGCTCCCCCGGAGATTACTGGCAAATGGATTTTTCTGAATTACCAAGGCAAAACGCTTATAGATATCTCCTGGTATTGGCTGACACCTTCTCGGGATGGCCAGAAGCTTCTCCCTGTCGCACCAACAAAGCTAGGCAAGTGACTAAACTATTGCTCAAAGAAATAATACCAAGATTCGGGGTACCGATAGGAATGTCCTCTGATCGGGGCCCGCATTTTGTGGCAGATATAGTCCAACAGCTAAGTAAACTTCTTGGTATCGAGTGGGATTTACATACCCCATGGAGGCCTCAGTCGAGTGGGAAGGTAGAAAGAATGAATCAAACTTTAAAGCAGCAGACTAGTAAAACATGTCAAGAAACTTCTGTAAGATGGCCACAGGCCCTTCCACTGGCTCTTTTGAGAATCAGAAGACAGCCAAGCTCTAGGAGTAAGATTAGTCCTTATGAGGTATTATATGGGAAACCATACCAAGCGCCGCTGATTCCAGGGGAGATCCGTGTAAAAGGAGAAACAGATTTAAAGGTATATCTGATTTCTTTAGGGAAAGCCCTTGCGGCTCTCCGACGGCCTATTGTTTTGACAGGACCACTCACGTTGGACACTCCTGTCCATCAGTGTCAGCCCGGAGATTTCGTGTACATAAAAACGTGGAACTCCGAACCTTTACAGGAGAGGTGGAAGGGACCCTTTCAGGTACTCCTGACAACTTACACCGCACTCAAGGCGGAAGGAATCGAACCTTGGGTTCATTACACTCGAGTTAAGCCAGCATCACTGCCAAAAGAACCTCAGTGGAAAGTCATTCCATCGGATAAAAATCCTCTTCAAATAAGAATGCAGAAAATAATCGGAAACCCGGAACCCGGCGGTGTTGCTGAGTTATTTGTCGAGTTTTTTTGCTTTTTTTAAAATCAGAAAATAAGTACATCTTATGAAATGGCTCAAGACAGGGTGGTGACTCTACAAAATCGTATGGCCCTAGATTATCTGTTAGCTAGTCAGGGAGGAACATGTGCTCTCCTAGGACGAGAATGCCGTACATACATAAATGATGGATTTGAGCCCCAACAGAAAGGGATAAACTCAGCTGAAAGAAAAGCAGTAGAGCAGTGGGAAAAACAAAAGGAGTCCTCTTCCTCCTGGCGGAATTGGTTAACTTCATGGCTACCAAACCTAACCCGGTTAAAAGAATTGTTTGTAATAATCATAGCCAGAGTTGTGGTATGCATATTGGGCTGTATTATGATCCAATGTTTACCTTTAATGACATTCTGTTGTACCCCATTGCGTGTACCTGAAAGTCAAAAGTATTATCAGAATTATGCAGTCTAGGTGAGACTCCCAAAGAGCTCGCTCCCACTCTGGAAGTCTCAAAGGGGGGAACTGTTACCAGGGGCCTCAGACAAGAAGGAGTCTGAAAGGGGCGGAACAGGGGAACTGTTACCAGGAGCCTCGGAAAGAACACACCCAAGGATACAATTCTCGCAACTGTAACTCATACATCCCAAAGGAGTACAGAAAAACCAGCAGAAACCCCTTGAAACCAAGAGTAGCAACGGGGCAGCTTTCTCAAACAAAGAAAGGAGCCAAGCTGAGACCATATATGGAAAAGGAGCTTGGAATTCATGGAAAAGGCACCTCTTCAGCAACCACTAGGGACCACCAGAGACCCCCAGGGACCACCAGAGCCCCCCACAGAAGCCCCCCGGAGACTCAGGCCGCATGCGTAATGGCTATGAAAATATGGTAACTGGTTCCAGGAAATAGAATGAATATGTATACTCATTCCAGGAAATCTAATGCATATGTATGTAACAGAGCAATATAAACTTTGGATGATGTGACATGCGGCATGCACACTGGGCGGAGCGATTCCCCGTGCATCCGGCGCCGTAATAAAGAGAACGCCTGCTTCTTAATGCTACGCTGGTGTTAGGGAGTTTTATTCCCGATTCTGGTGACACTTGGGCAGCTCCTGTTTTTCTCTTGCCAGGGCTGAGGGCTCCGGGCTGCTTCTGCCGCCTTGGCAAGGGCAGCCCAGGGCACTGCGCGCTGCTGCTGCGCGGGCTTGGGGCGCCTTGTGGGGCCCTGTGGTGCCGTGTGGGGCCAGGGCCGGGGCTGCGGCTGCGGCTGCCCAGGGCAGGTGTGCGGCAGCGCCACAGGGCTGGGTACGAGGGCCAGGGCTGGCCGCTGGCCCTGCACAGGGGCTGCCAGCGCCCCCGCCACAGCACAGAGCACGAGTCACAAAGGCAGGGGGCTGTCACCGCGGCGCCCGCAGGCGCTGGTCCTGCAGCGCGGCCGCCCCCACGGCAGTGCAGCCTGGGACAGCGCCGGCTGCAGCAGCCTCGGCAAGGTGAGTGGCGCGGGGGGCGAGGCTGGGCTGCACGAGGGCCGGGCCACCAGCGCCAGCCCCGCGGCTTCCTCGCACGCCCGCCCGCCCGCCCGCAAGGGCCGAGCTGTGCACAGCAGCGCCTTGGGCCGGCCACGGGGCCGCCTTGGCAGCTGCTCGCACAAGTGCTGCCGGCTCCTGCTGCCAAGCTGCCTGCTCTCTCGCAGCCAGCCCCGCTCACTCGCTGCTCTCCCATCTCCTACAGGCCATGGCTGTGTGTCTTGTTCTCGTCCTGGCTGTGCTGGGCATCGTCCAGCACCCGCTCCAGGTCAGTGACCAGGTGGATCTGGGCACGCAGGAGCGGGTGCAGCGGCGCGTGCAGCACCTGAGGCACGAGATGGCTCGGCTGCAGCAAGAGGTTGAGCACCTCATGCAGCAGCAGAGCAACGTCAGCCAGGAGGAGCTGGTCTTTGCTGCCTGCGCCTGGTGGCGGCTCTGGCAGCCTGCGGGAGCCCTTGTGCTGCTCTTGGGGCACCGCTGGCTGGCCAGGAAGCGCCACGGGCAGTCGGAGAGCAGGAGCCAGCCGAGCACCTCCCGCAGCAAGCAAGAGGAGGAGAAGGAGGACCGCGCAGAGCAATGCGGGCATCCGGGCAGGTTTCTGCAGCAGCACCTCCAGTGGCCGGCGCAGGACTCGGCCAACACCTGGAAGGTGGTGGAGGAGCTGGTGGGCGAGCTGCTCGCGGCCTGCCAAGTGCTCACCTGCCAGTCATTCTTCCCACGCCTGGCACCAGGCATCCGCGTGGGCAGGGCCTGTGCAGGCTGGAGCCCTTGCCAGCACAACAACAGCTACAGCCTGCTGGTGCCCCTGAGGCCACCACCTGGGCATGCCTTCCACCTGGAGGTGGCCGGCGCCCCGCAGCACGGCCGCGTCCGCGTGGAGCTGCAGTGCATGTGCCCCAGGCAGCGGGTGCTGGGCGACGTGCTGTGCTTCCTGCACCAGCCCCAGGCACAGCTGGCCACAAAGCAGGGCCCCTGCCTCCTACGCACCCTCTGCACCCACTCCTACCTCAATGTGCAGAAAACCGCACGCTGGTTCCAGCAAGTCGTGCAAAAAGCCTGGCGCCTTTTGCCTCCCTCCCACCACTGCCAGCTCGTGGTGCTGCCCTCCTCCTGCACCTGCAAGCTCCAGCTGGCAAACGCCTCCAGGAGCACCCTGCTCGTCGACATCATCTTTGGCGTGCAGCAAGGCAACTTGAGCATCTTCTGGCCAGCCAGCGGGCCCAGGCTGGCCTCTCCAGAAGTACAGCGCTGTTGAAGAAGCGCACTGTGCCACGCATACCCTGCAGGGCACACGCCACCTCCAGCGTCTGCACCGCCTCTCCTCTCTTCTCCACGCATCGCTGCTTTCCCCCTTCCGCTTGAAACAGCTGGAGATACACCTCTGCAGGCTCCTGCATCTGCGGCAGCATCTCTCTGAGATCCCCGCATGCCTGCATCGCTGCCTGCTGGACACATGCCTCCATTGCTTGTCGTCTTTCTTTGCCCATTTCCCTTGCTGGTGCCTGGTGACTTCATGCTCTTGCCCTGCACGCCCCGCAACAAGGAGGGCCTTCTCTGCTCCTGCTGCACAGGTTGACCAGGAGCCAGCAAGGTGCCCTTGCACCTAGCAAGGCCAACAGCAGCTCCTCATGCATGAGGAGCAGCGTAGTCAGCAGGTCAAGCAAGGGCATCCTTACCCTCTGCTCAGCACTGGCCTGGCCCCATCTGCGCTGCCGTGTGCAGTGCTGGACTCCCCAGCGCAACAGAGACATGCACTGACGGCAGGAAGGGCAGCGCAGGGCCCACATCTTCAAGGGCCTACAGTGTCTCTCATAGCAGCAGAGGCTCGGAGAGCTTTCCCTGCTCAGCTCAGCCGGGAGAAGAGATGGTGCAGCAAGGCACCGGATGCCTGCGTCTAAATACCTGATGGGGGCACAGGAAGGAAGACGGAGCTGAAAAATATTAGAGCGTTTCAAGAGAATTTTGAGCAACGCTGGATCAAGAAGAAGTGTACTCTAAAGCTTTATCTAAAGAACAGTCACTTGCAGCCTCTTTAGCCTCCTCCTGTACCTGCAACGTCTTTTCCACACATGCAGTCATCAGGAATGAATCCAGATTCAGCCAGAGCAGTCTCACAAGCACCTCTTACAACAGCTTTTGCAAGATCCCTGAATTCCAATAGACAGATCGTCCAACTCAAAAACAAGAATGCACTGTGCAACTACGACAGCAAAACACTAACAGAATACATAGGAAACTCCAGAGCTTTGAAGCAATGACAACTCGTTATCTCCTACAGTTGTGTCAGCTGGGAATCTGCATTCTTTCAGGATGTATGTGTAACCTTTTTCAACATGACAAAGCTGCACGTCACTGATTTGGTAACACATATTTTGAATGTTAAGCAGTGCTGGTCACAAGGACTGCCAAGCAATAAATGTAATCTTTCAAGATAAAGGTACACATTTAGAAATATGCCCCCCCTTTTTTTGTTGTTTTTTTAGAAAAAAGGTTAGATTAGCTTTTAGGAAACAAACATATCCGCATCTGTTTTTACAAAACCTACATGACCAGATTAATAGGTTCTACTTCTTCTGAAATACCATCTTTTGAAGAAGCACCAAATAGTGCGTTAAGGATGAAAAGGGTCTCCTGCAAAGCTTTACACAGCCACTAATTTTCTTGATACGGACATTTGTCCTCCGTTAACATATGGCTTCCATTTCCCAAAGATGGCAAACACAGAAATCTTGGTAATTCTTTTATGATACCAATACTCTTGTGTCCAGTGAGTTAAAGGGAGCAATTTAACTTTGCCACTGAATGTGTGGATAAGTCCTTTCAAACTAATAGCACAGTAGTTTTTTGTCTTTTTGATGCAGTCATAGCCAGTGACTCCAAAACAAACATGAAGTTTTCCTAAGAGGACACATGCCATTCATTAAACATGCAGTAGATGTTCTATAAGCTACATATAAAAATTATATACATACTGTACTTACGAAAAAGGTGAACTATCAGTCTATTTAACATATGTTTGTGCCCTGCCCTCTCTCCCTAACAGCAAGATTTTAGATTTAATCATCTTTTCAGCCCTCAGGTTTCAAGCAGGCTTTCCACTCCAGTAGGTCACCACTGTAACTCTTCAAGAGACAGCATAAGAGAGGCAGGTTAGGACACAATGTCTGCGGATATCACTAATTTGGAATAAGCCTGGATTTGTCAGATGAGGCAACTTGGGTGGAGGCAATAGTAGTACTATTTTCACACGTTTGTAACACTCTACAACGTTGAGTTTCTGTCCTTTCCTGCTAGTATGGGCAATGACTCTATTCTCTAGAATCGCAGTTTGTGCCGAGATTGCAGGCTTACGCCAGAAGTACATCTGCTGACTACAGGGCTCTTCTGCCAGCTGACAAACCTGAAGAGAGACCGCTTGGTTCATTTTGTTTTAGCGGTCATATACAGTGGACGAAAGGGAGGAAGCATTTTTCCTCTGACTTCTGACAGAAAGGTCTAGGAAGAATATAGCATTTCCCTTAATTTTCTTTAAAGCAGAAGAAAAAGCTCTGAAGGCACAACGTCGCAGAGATCCCACCAACAGCTGGAAGAAACCTGGCTAACAGTCTTTCCCCAAAACATTAGACCACAACTGCAATTTTCCGTAGGCAGAAAGCCTCTCTACCACACAAACAAGGCCATGGCTGAAATCTGTAGCGCTGCAGCTTAAGGAGCCAGAGAACAAAAGGCCTAGAAAGTACATACTGCCACTAGGACAGTATAAACTGGCCCGATTTTCTCCTCTATGCTTTTATCTGTTTCCTTTGTTTTCCAGGTTTCCTTTAATCTTTCTGTCCATACGCTTGGGCAGGTTTGGACCAATATATAAAGCAATCTGTGGCCAGGTTTCATTAAAAAAACGATTTCATTGGGCCTTGTGCTTCTGAAGTCCTGCAAGAGCTACAAATTTCTTTAAGCAATAACAAGCCTTGGGTTCTCTCTGAAGACTGTAGTTCTGGCTTTTTCTTCCTCTTCTACTACGGCTATGTCCAAAATCTTTTCCAATACACAGTATTTCCATAATCCTAGCTAGCTCATAGAGCTAAAATAAGATATGAGGAGAGTAACCGAGCAATAAACCACACACCAAGTTTTATGTCATTTTTAGCAAGGCAGTCAGCTCCAGGGTGGACAGCAGTGCTTGAGATTAAGAACTGCAACACACAAACTAAGATGTAGAAAGAGAACATGCGACTTAAAAAATAACGTATTTCAGGTTGAACGTATCCTATTGAATTGACGGCTTATGCACAGCGGGAGTCATGCAAAGCAATCCAAGTGTCAGAGTCCGATACCCTCTGGCCAAGTTCTTCTAGATATTCCACACATGCAGAGTGTAATGTTTAATATCAAAATTTATTTTGTTGAAGAAATTTGATGCCACCTGGGATTTTTGATTTAGCAGAGTGATAAAGCAAGCTACTGAAATCACCATACAAGTGTAAGCTACACTTAGCAAAATACAGCAATTGCAATATGCTAATGGGATTCCCATTACCAGTCTCTATAATATGTTCACCGTCATGACGCTGCGTGTCCCCAGTCCCTGGGAAGGACGACGTGGGTTGAAGCCAGCTCAAGCCCGTTGCTCTCGTCAAAATTCCTCTGCGAGTTGTTCACGTTTTATACTCTACGTTGGGCTGAGCCACGTATACGCTTCCCCCCATGTTGGTCTAACTCTGGGAGACAGTCACGCTCTTTTGATGAACTCAGGGAGAAACACGTACACCAGCTGATCCACTCAACTGGGATGCAGTCAGTTGATCCACTGACATGGGCGCCTACAGAACAAATGCAGTATCCCCTGTAGTTATTGAAGTCTGATCAGTGTTCATGGCCATAAATGATTAGAGCTCTTCTCTCTCTTTCTCCTGCTGATGTGTAGTCTTGGGACCCTCCGTTTCACCCTCCATCCTGCCCCCATCATCAAATTTTAGCCGGCCACGGGGCCGCCTTGGCAGCTGCTCACACAAGTGCTGCCGGCTCCTGCTGCCAAGCTGCCTGCTCTCTCGCAGCCAGCCCCGCTCACTCTCCCATCTCCCATCTCCTACAGGCCATGGCTGTGTGTCTTGTTCTCGTCCTGGCTGTGCTGGGCATCGTCCAGCACCCGCTCCAGGTCAGTGACCAGGTGGATCTGGGCACGCAGGAGCGGGTGCAGCGGCGCGTGCAACACCTGAGGCATGAGATGGCTCGGCTGCAGCAAGAGGTTGAGCACCTCATGCAGCAGCAGCAGCAGCAGAGCAACGTCAGCCAGGAGGAGCTGGTCTTTGCTGCCAGCTCATGGTGCTGCCCTCCTCCCGCACCTGCAAGCTCCAGCTGGCAAACGCCTCCGAGAGCACCCTGCTCATCAACATCCTCTTTGGCATGCAGCAAGGCAACCTGGGCATTTTCTGGCCAGCCAGCGAGCCCAGGCTGGCCTCTCCAGAAGTACAGCGCTGCTGCAGAAGTGCACTGCGCCACACAGGCTCTTTTGGAGGCGCACGGCCACGCATGCCCTGCAGGGCACATGCCACCTCCAGCGTCTGCGCCGCCTCGCCTCTCTCCTCCACGCATCGCTGCTTTCCCCCTTCCACTTGAAACAGCTGGAGATACACCTCTGCAGGCTCCTGCCTCTGCGGCAGCACCTCTCTGAGATCCCCGCATGCCTGCATCGCTGCCTGCTGGACACATGCCTCCATGGCTTCCACTCAGGCAACAGGAGGGTGCCTGTGGCGGTCGCCGAGGTGCTGGCTCTGCGACGCCGGGCACCTGCAGGGACCCCTCAGCAGCCTCTTGCACTAAGCATGCTGAAAGAGGTCTTCCTGCCCAGAGATGCAGTGGCAGGCTTCACGCCGCCAGCCACCGAGCATCCAGAGCCCTGCAGCCAGAAACTCCCTTGCCCAGGGCAGCAGCACTGCTGCCACTAGCCCAATAAAGGAGCTTTCTGCAACAAACGCCCTGTGCCCAGAGTCTTTCTGCAGCTGCTCTGCTGGCAGCCCTCAGCTGCCGACGGGGCAGAGCTCCTGCTTAGGAGGGCAGCCCGCAACCCATTGCCAGGGCTGCACTTGCCAGCAAAACCTTACTGAAGCTGCTCAGTAACAGCATGCTTCTTGCTGATGCTTGCCTCTTCCACGTTGGCGCTCATCATGAGGCCGTATGCAAAACCCGCTGGCTTTAAGACGCGCACCCTAGCTGCGCTGCCAGGACGCAATAGCAGGCAGCTGATGCCCTCCCGCCGGCACGCATGGCTACAGGGCTTGGTGACTCCTCCTCCTGGCGCTTCAGCTTGCTGCGCCTTGAGAGCTCCCTGCTCTCTTTTTAGGACTTACCTCTGCGTGCAGTCTAAACCTTGTCTGAATCCAGTCCTGGTCCCACTGAAGTTAAGGGGAGTTTTGTAACCAGTTTGACTAAGCCTTTGGATTTTATGCTACTGAGCACCTTCTCATCGTAAGAAGGGAAGAGCTGTATTTTTTTTAAATGAAAACAGCTATTTTCACTTTCAGAAATGTATTGAAATGGTTGAAACGCATTGAATGATTTTCAAGAGGAAAATGTTCTTGATCTCCTTTAGAGATTTACCTTATTAGTGCTTTTTTGGGAATAAGAAACTGTAACTGCTGGCTGGACAGGCTGGCTATTAGAGCCTTATAGGTGTGAGGCTGAAATGGTGTTTTTCTGCTAAGAAAATATGACCAGAAGAAAAATTCTTAACTGTTTATTTTCTGTGCATCATTCTGTAAGACTTAAACATGCAAAATGATGTAAATTATTGTAGTCTTGTAGTCTAAGTTGTCAGTGTGACCAACTGTACATCCCGAAGTTCCAGTGTGTTACAAACAAAAGCAGGGACTGTGTTATCCTTCCGAAACATGGAGGCTTGTAAAGCTAATAAAGGATTTTTAAATGAGAAGCTGAAATTGCAACAATCCTGAATGATATTCAGGATCCTACACAAAGTGTGCTTTTATTACTCCCTAAAAAGGTCAGCTTTTTATGTGAAACGCGTTTGCCTTCAGCAACTCTGAGTTCTAACACTGAGTATTCCAGATGTGCAGGACTATGTCCTGTCATGCACGATTTCTGCACAGGGAAATGAGGATTGTCTCTTTAAAGCAGAGAGTATAACATGGTCCACATATTCCAGAAGCCCAGGGGCACAGGAAGCTGACGTCTACACGATGTTGCACTGGACCACGCGTGTCCCTTGCACCCATATAATTCCTCATCAGCTTATACGAATCTGCAAAACATCTGCACCTTTCACCGCTGTACCCCCACTTTTCAGCTACCTAAAGTGGCAGAGGTATTGCAGAGATGTGTTCCCCCACTTCCCTTAACCGAGAGCTTTGCTGTCTTTCTTTGTAAGATATTTCTGTGCTTCTCCAGGAGCTGAACTAACAGCCCGGTGATTGATAGCAGCTAGTTATGATGTAACTCAGTTTGTGTGCAGTGCCACTTTGAGTGGTTAAAATACTGCCTTTTAAATACAGTGTAATCACTAATTCATCAAGGCCAACGCTCAGTTTTTCTGAGCAGCTTGTGAAGACACAAACTGCTTTTATAAATAATTCAGACAGTTTGTTATTAGGTGCTTTTACCAGCTCTTTATATGTAAAAGTATGCACTTTTACAGACAGCTGCTAACACGGAGCAAAATGAATCTCTAATCAGGATGGTCTGTACATGCCCCCTTCTATAGGGATAGAGGGTTCTTTCTTTCTTTCTTTCTTTCTTTCTTTCTTTCTTTTAAGAAAAGCCCCAAGAACTGGTCAAGGGATGAGAAGAGAAAAAAATAAAGATGTTATTAGCAAGTTATCCGTAGCAGAGCCGTTCTGACAGGGCACTGCGAATGAACTCCCCCAGGATCACCCACTGCACCCACGTGGGGAAGTCACAGCGAGTCCGTCGTAACTAACATCACTCTCGCACGCTGCTGCCTTGTTCCAACAGAATTCATAACAATTTCTTACTTACTAAAACCTCCTCCAAGGCCTTTTGACAGGAAAGTTGGGGGTGGGGGGGGGAGAGCAGGGGGGAAGGACAGGAAATAAGCCAGAAGAGGAAAAAAAAAAATCCCTGCATCACTTTTTTCAGTCCTATCACAACTTTTTGCTTTGACAGCCTCATCCCAGCTTCGCCTGCACCACCGCTGGGAGCCCTGGCAGACATGCCCTTCTTGCTAGGGCGCTGCAGCCCTCCTTCCCAAATGCGTCCTAACACCAGCTCCAGCCAAGCACCAACTTGGGCTGCCGGTCGTGGCAAACGACCCCTCCTCATGGTTTCCTGGCACCGAGACTCCTCACCAACTTAACCTACAGGACCAAAGCTGACATGAAATGTAGGCTGGCCTGTTGTCATCATCTTTTAGTTTTAAAGAAAAAAAAAGAAAAAAAAAGTCAAGCCTTCACTTTGCCACAGGGAAATAAGAATTAAGTTGAGCCACAAATCAAGTGTATTTAGGCCCAGCGATTTACCCAATGGGCTAACACCCTCTGCACTGGACAGCAAATCTGAGAATTATATTTGCGGCACCCTTGAATGGTGAAAACAACCACCCCTTTGCCCCCACATCTGCTCGTTCAGGCAGGTTTCTGTGCAAGCGCAAGAGGCAGCATCAGTGTGGTCTTCAGACCTCTTGGTTTCCTTGCTCTGTGCAGCCTAACAGCAGAGCCACCCTCTGGCCATGAGGCTTTCAAAAGCCCAGCCAAGGCACAGCCAAGGGAAGGACAGAGCTTCCCCGCTGCCACCCCTCTGGGAAGGGAAGAGCTGAGCAGCACGGGGCACATCCACAGCAGGCGAGGCTGCAAGCGAGCTAACCAGCTTACAGACGTAAGCGATGAAGTCGCTCAACCTGGCTTGGTTTTCTTCAGCCTGTGCAAAACAGCTCGTCTTTGGCTCACTCACAGCGCAGGGTTGAACTCCACGCTCATTTCATGCTTCCTGTATCTCTGTGGTCTTAGCCCAGTCCTGGTGATCACCTTAGAGCACAGCTGGTCATCTCTAGGAGCAAATCTTCGCTACTGTCCTTGGTTCACTTCCATGCAAGCAGGTGCTGTTCTTGCAGCAGCAATACCATTGGCAAGACAGTCTCAAAAAGCCCAATTCTGCTGCCAAGCTGCAATTTGTTTAATGTGAGCTAGTTAGACTGAGGTGACCTGGGTTTAGAGGTCTCTGTAGAGGGAAGAATCAAGGCTGGTATTTAAATATATGGAGTTTAAACTTTGGACCTTAACTCGGTAGAACTGATGTAATTGCACTGAACTGTGTAGAGCAAACTGGTTTACTTCAGAAAAACCCAGTCCGACAGATGCTAGAAGTCCTGTGCCTTAATGGAGTGCCATGTAAAGTCATGTGAATTTAGGTGGTCAGCGGAAGAGCTCTACCTTTGAACCTCATACAGGTTACCAGGCAAGCACCTGGTGTAAAAGTCAGATCACTGAGAGTCTTTCACACCCTTAAGTGAAGGCTGAAGGCCACACTCACCCCAGTTCCCCGGATCCTCTGCGTTCCTGGGATGACACAGAGTTTAAAAGATTGCAAAGGATCTGGAAAAAGTCGAAAATAGAAAGAGATGAGAAAGGTTTGTGCCTGAACAAGTAGGTCTTTTCTTCTGTACTGGTTGAAAAGATGCCACACATGCACCTTGCAGAGAGGGGAAATTACTGTCCATGCCCATTATAGCCATTGCTATAACCTCTAAGGGCATGCACACCAGAGTCTGGTCACTCCAGCAAGCAATGCTAGCTGCCTGCTCAGGCATACAGACACACAGGGTCCCATGGGCAGGGACATGTCAACACATTTAAGACATGCAGGCAAAGTCCTAGGCAAGTCTCCTGAGACGATCTGCTGTGTGTTACTGTCTGCTACAGCAACTTGCTGCACATGCATGCCCCTTGAGATCGACTTTTCATTTCAGTGAAGAAGACTTCATGTTAACTCACTAATCTTATATGTACATTTACTGCTTTGCATTGCAGTAGGCACAGCTGTAACTCTGGCACTGGCCCAGGTCCTGTTCGTGAGAAGTCGCCAGGCTCCAAGAAAGTTGGAGCTCTTTTCATGCGCAGTAGCTGACAGTGATCTGGGCTACATCTTTCTGTGCTAACTGTTCCCAAATCTCACTAGGAAGAGTGAGAGGATCCAGGAGAAGCGCCTGGGCCCCAACCTCACCAGGACCTATTGGTATAGTTGCCTATTGGAATAGTGCTCTGAGTTTGAGAGTCCACAAAGGTAACAGTGCACAAGAAAGTAGCATTTGCATGGAGTTTGGGACAATGCCAGGTAGTGTCTGAGGAGCCTTCAGCCCAGGCTCAGCACGGGGGCCATCTGACCGTCTCAAAGCAGAAGTTCCCATTTCGGGTACAAGATTCAGTTTTTAAAGACAGCTCCAGACCTTTTTTTCTCCCTCTGGTCTGCTCTCCGAAGACTTGAGGGAAGAGGATGAGTTAGTGATGGCAGTAGCATATTGCATGATTTTGTCAGCAGCTGAAAACTTCTCCAAGCACAGAAAGATAATCTCCATTTAATATCTCCATGGTGCAGAGGGAACGGTGAACAGCATGTTTGCTTCTTGTGCCTGTGCGATGAAATGACTCTTCCCAGAGTCTGAGAGCGTGGCTACTTCAATCACACAGCAGGGAATATTTTCATCTAAGCCTGATGGCTGTAGTTTTCAAGGGGACATAAGTACCCCAAATCCATTCAATTTCACTGCACATCCTGAACCAAGGATTAGCACAGAGTTTTACTTGTTTGTCATAAGCATGGAGAGAGAGAGAGAGAGATAATGTCTCCCCAACTCTAGTATGCATTTAAAGTAGTTCTAAACAATTTGCACAGCTCCTAACATGGTTGCCAGAGGATGCTCACTACACAGAGACCCTGTATAATCCAGTTAAGGAAGAGAGGAAAGAGTAATATCCATGGGAATAAAATAGGTAGAACGGAGGTTGTTGCTGGTTTGGAGTGCACTCCTGAGCAAATCTGGCTTGCAGAAAAAGTGCTGCTTACCAAGTAATTTCTGCATTGAGGAAAGCAGCAAATGACAAGTCAGAGGTGAGAATCAGCTGATGTGTCTGGAAATAACATTGTCTTCCCGCTCAGGGCTCATGACTAAGCCAGTAGTTTGCAATGGAAAGATAACCTGTAGTCAGCTGGATGACTTGCTATGAGTTGTGGTGCACAGAGCACTGAAATGGATGTCTGCAGTCCTTTTCACCTTCCAGAAAGTTGAGTGAGGACAGGTCAGTTACCAGTCCTCATTTCTCTCCTTAATGCAGGCTGGATTTGGACAAAGGATTTAGAGGAAAGGACAGATTTTAAGGAGAGCTCGTTTCCCTTTGAGGATGGTGAGGAGCTCACCCTTCCCACCTCGTTCCCTGAGAGAGGTGTCAAGCCTTCCTTTCCATGCCACTGTCCAGGACAAGAGGGACCTCTGCCCACTCCCTTTGGCTGAATTCGCCATGGGAATTATGGGAATTATTAATAGCCGGAGGCTAACACAGCGACAGCTGGAAAGTCTGCTGCTGTTCAAATAACAGCCTAAAGCCACAGTTTGCAGGTGGGATTGACAAGACTGCACACCATCTTCCCTAAAGTTCAGCTGAGACTATGTGGGAAAGAGTCACTGGTCGCTTTGATCCCCACCATATCAAGAGAGAAAATAAAGCGGTAGATTGCAAAGCACAGCTGGGGTGAGAGAGGATCGCATCTATGTAGAAACCTAGACTTGCAGAATAATTCAGCTGGAAGGGATCTCCAGAGGTCACCTGGTCCAAACCCCCTGCTCACAGCAGGGACAACTCAGTTCGGTTGCTCCTTGTGCAGTGAGATGAGAAGATCTCCAAGGATGGAGATGCTACAGCCTTGCTGAACCCTTCTCTCGGGAGGTGAGCACCCTCCTGAGAAAAAAATTCTCCATTGGTCCCCTGGCAATGCCCCGTGTTGTGACTTGTGTCTGTTTGGTGCTGTGCCTGTGCACCTCCTGGAGGAGTCTGGCTCCATCATCTCAGTGCCCTCTCACACGGGAGCTGGAGAGAGCTAGGGGAGCTCCCCTTCACCTTCTCGTTCCCAGGCTAAAACCAAAAGCGTTTCTGTCTGCCTCTCCTTGGACATGCCGTGCTCCAGGCCCCTCCTCGTCTCCATGGCCTCAGCTAGACTCACTCCACGAGACAGTGTCTGCCTTGTGCTGCCCTGAGGAGCCCCAGTGGGACACATGACTCCAGAAGTGGGGGGGCTCAATGGGGCTGAATATAGGTTGTCTGTAAAGGAGGTTGCTGCTTAGTGTTTTCTTCTCCTCTGAGACAGGAGGTTTGGGGTGAGGCGGGAAGCAGCCTAATGTAGGGGTTCATATTGAGTTTCAGAAAATTCATTCCATAATTCTTAGCCATCTTGTGCCCTTTTCGGAGAAGAAATTCCTCATCTTGAGCCTGCAGGGTGGTGAAACATGGCATGTCAGATGACGGATTATTTCTCCCTGAATATCGTGCCACTTTAGAAAAGTCATCAGCACACTCAAATCTAGCCTGAGGAGGAGCGGCTGGAACAATAGGAAGAGGAAATAAAGAATGAAAGAAATAGTTGTTAGGTGGTTTGCAGCTGTCCGAGTTTCAAGTTGAGAGCTTCAGAGCTGGCAAACAGGCAGCAACTTTGAATTAGACCCGTTCTTGTACAGGCATCACATACCATCGACAAAAGGGCCTAGGAATTTCAGGAAGTCAGAGACTCCTAGGCAACCCTGAAGGTGCTCCTCCAGGCGGGACAGAAGGAGTCCACATGCACGTGCACAGCCCAGACACACGTGCTAGGAGCCAAATCACTGCACAGCTGTCACGGCTATCCATGTATTCCTAGGGCTCAGTTCCACTGTAGCCAGATAGAAAGCTAGTTAAAAAAACCCTCTCCAAGGTCAAAATGTATCTATGAATTCTCAGAGAAACAAAAGCCTGGTTTGCCCTTGGATCCCGGAAAGCACATCTTGTAAACAAAGGAAGGGGCTTGCCAAATCACACAGCTAAAGCCGTCTCTCACTGCTGCAGATTCACTCCACTGCAGCAGATTTGGGGTTGAAGGAGCCACAGCATATCCAGGAAATTTTCAGTAGTCCACCCTAGCTAAGGCTAGGACTAGAAAGCATTATTCATGGTGCTTTCATGATTACTTATTGAAAGCTTCAAGGTCCTCACAAACAACTGCAAAGCAGACCCTTCCCCTCCTCCCCAGTCCAGGCTCCTTCCGAGCTTTCCCATGGGCTTGATATTGGTGCTTGGGCTCATCCCTATGGGTTAAGTTGCCATGCAGTCGCTCTTCCCTGTTTCGGTTGGCAACACCTTCCCACCAAGCAGCTGTACGAGGTTTAGCCCAAGGGGGCTCTCACCCCCAGTGGGACCTTCCAGCTGATACCACAACACAAAGTTAAAGTATCTCACACATGCTAATTAATGGCAACTCCAGTCTAAAGAACTTGGTCAACGTATGCAAGGTACCCGGAATATCTGTGTCGATGGGAATTACAGCTAGGTTCTTCCAGCAGGCTTTCAAAGCTCAGGATTTATATTTCTGCACCAAATGAGGTTTTCTCCCTTTCTATCCTTCAACTCTGCCTTCAGCCGGTCGCTTCAAGGCAAAAGACATGCCTTTCTAAGGAAGCCAAGCAGCTACCCTGCAGCATACCCTCTGCAGCAGCGTTTTGTTCAAGGGCCAAGCTGACTGCCAGCCAGTAATGACACCAGCCTTTCGGGGACAGGAGGGCATGCAAGAGAGCAGGCCAGACAGCATGGGGCCATTTTTCACTTTTCAGGCTCATTCGGATCTCTTACAGCAGCAAATGTCTCACACGTGCAGACATCTGCTCCTGAATCACAAGATGACAGTTTTACTCCACCTGGACACTTGGGACACCAATTTTGTTTTGTTTGCACTGGCATAATTTCAGACCGTTATACTGGAGTTACCAAAGGTTTGATCCCAAGAGGCTAAAGTCAAGTCCAAATCAAGTTCTCCCATTGCCTGAAAGTGCCTTATTTTCACTGTGCTTCATTGCTCCTCTTGGTGAGGATCAGAGTCAGTCAGTCAATACCGGTTTGCCTGGCAGAGTACAGCAAGGAAAGCCATATGTTTCATACCCCCGCAGATTCCAGCAAAACCAGGACTCCAGGCTTGTACCTGAAGAAGAGGTAGTTGCTTCTGCCATCCTGAAAACAGGGGCAGATCAAAACTAACAAACACTCAGGCGTTATTAAGACCCCGTGACATTCAGAAACTGGGGAAAAAACAGCCCTTACTTCATGATACAGCTAATATTCAGCCACTAGATATGCACATAAGCTAATCTGCGCTGAATCAGCCAAAACAAAGCACTTCTCACAATTGTGAGTGCCCTGCGTCAGGTATCTGCAGACACTTGTTTGACTGGCCACAAGTCTAATTTGCTCCGAGCCAGCGATTTCACTCATCAAGACCATCTGAAAAGCAGCTTCCATTTTCAGAGTGAAATAAATTCAGACTCCCTGCTGGGAATTTTCATGCCTGTATTTAGACTTCCCCTTGTCATTGAAGACCTAGACTACTACAGCCGCAGACTTCTTAGAGAAGTCCCTTGATTGCAGTCACTTGTGCTGCCCAAAACCTCCGGATTGGCACCAGCCAGCCAGCAGCACAGCACCTGCCACGCAGGCCAACAGCGCGTTAAGCCGGGCTCGGGAGAAGCTCAGCAGCGCTCCTTAAAACAGGGCTGAATGTGGTCCAGGGGAGTTTTAGGTAAGTTTTGCGCCCTGAGCAGGAAACCATTTCAGGTCTTGGGAAGGCGTCTATTCACATCTCCCAGCCCTCTCACCTTGCCCACGGGCAACAGCTGGGGCTCAGGTGACGCCGAAGAGGGCGGAAGGTGCCACCGACGAATGAAGAACATTTCATTCTGAGTACTGTTGCTGCTGAGGATGGCTGTGCAGAACAGCTTGCAGGTGGACAAGGCTGCCCTTCCAGAGACAAAAATGCATCCTTCAGGAAGCAGCCAACTCCAGGACAACCACCGCTGCAGCTGACTGTCATGAAGAGGAGGGGGAAAGATCACTGCAACACCTTTGGACACACTGGCTGGTTGGTTTCTGCGACACGGCCGTTTGGAGCATTTTCACTCTGACCTGTCATCTGCATCGCCCCGAGCTGTTCAACGCTATCACATCTGCCTCAGGAACATCACGTTGAGGCAAGGGTTTTGAGGCAAGGTCCCTCACCTGCGACTTGTGAAAAAAGGAATGGTTTTTTCTGCCTAGTAAAGGCAAGTCTGTGACGAAAGTATATTACCTAGGAGAACTGCGTTTGATTTTATGGTCTGTGCCATTTCATTTACTGCTCCTCCCCGCAAAATCCCAGCATAGCTGGCAAGGGTTGCTGTGACGTGTCTCAGCTAGGTGAGTCCCCCTCCGCTCCTCTGCTCCTCCATCTGCTGCTCCCATGCTGCTCTACATCTAGTACTGTAGCACTTACACTCGTATTGTACGGAGCTAATGAAAAAAAGCAGTACACTAACAATACAGGTTTTTTCCCTTTCCGATTCTGTTCCAGAGCAATGAAGCAGTTTAGATAACTACTCTACATTGGAGAGGTATGCCAATGTTAGTAATAGCCTAACACACGTCTCTTCACCTCACACACATATCCTTGTCTTTAAAACACCTGCACCAAGCCAGCAGGAACCACTGAAAAAATAATCCGTTCTTTCACTATGTAATGGCCTACATTCTCTTTTTAGCACGTTGTCATGTGCCTCAAGTCTCTGAGTTGAAACCTTTTGTCACATACCCTTTAATACCCATTTCTACTAGGAGTCCTTTAACTGGTATAATCAAACAGAAATGGCCAATATCAGGAAGATTAGATACAATTTGCCTAGGAAAATATGGCATTTCTTAGATTTCTCTGGGTACCTAATGAGTTTTGAGCGTAAGACGCAGAAACAATCTGCACAGTGAGAACCAAAGATTAGAATCGAAGATTATGCAGAAGGGAAGTAGATTAAAAAGAGGTTTTAAATGGGAGAAGTATTCAAATACACAAACACACAAACATGCACCACACACACGGAGGCTTGAGGCAGCTGTTGCCGTGCCCTTGGTTCCCGTGCGAGTACTCTTCACCTAGTGTGATGGCATACGTTTTAAAGCCAAGGACGCTGAAAGAAATAATGCATTTGCAGCCCCAGACAAAAGCAACAACCCTGCACGTAAGAACAAAAGCAGATGGGACACATCTGTGTCTTTGGGGATTAAGTGACATATGGCAGTGAGACGCTTTACGTTCTCCGAAATCTGCAAAATACACAAACTAAGGTGAATGCTTTCTTATAGCTACCAAAGCAGTAAAGCACGCCACGTTTTGGTAAGAGATACTGCAATTTCAACTATTAATGCTGATGAAGTTGCCTGTGAAATAACCTGCATTTTCAGTGATATTACCCCTGTTACTTCCCCCCATAATTGATTATTGCATATGCTGTTTATCTCTCTGTGACCATTCCACATGCATTCCCGAAGAAATAACTAAAATCCCTGTAAGAGTTCAGTGATAAGCTAAGCAGAGGTAAATAATAGAGGGTTAGTTACCTCATAAAAGTCTGCAGGTTTTTAGGAAAATATATGAGGCTCTAGGAGTTAGACAGCTCTGATACCCAAAGGTTTTCCTCATGCTTTTTTGCTGTGTAAATGTTCCAGTCATACTGAGATTGCAGGCATTCATTATACAACGAAACATAATAAGATCTATGAGTATAAGGACACTGGTTTTCAGAAAAGGCCAGAATTCCCCTCAATTTCCTTTAGGAAACAGTAATAAAAAAGAAAAGAGCAGCAGGAATGTGGCAAAAGAACAGTACAGAGAGAGAAACAAAGTATGCAGATGTGGTGGAGTATCTGCACAAAGTGCAAGGGGAGTGAATAAGTACCACAACAATGATATCACAGGAACTGAGGAACACCATGAACAAGAGAAGGAATGATCAATAAGTACAGTTAATGTTGCTCAGAACATCTTGGGAATCCATGCCCTTCCACCCAACCCCCTGGTGACGTTTCCTTATTTAATAAATACTTGTGTGCAGCAAGCCATTTTGTGAGCCACACCAGTGACGCTCAGTCAAGGAGCAGACCACTTCTGGAACGAAACTGGGAAGCTGGCAAGAACTGGACTTTTGCCCCAGGGCCCAGGGAGGTTTTTATTAAAAAAAACCAAAAAACAAAAAACAAACCAACAAAAAAAAACCACCCCAAAATTGATTTTCAGCTGTGCCGCCAGATCAGATATCTGAGTCGCATCAAGATCATCATGCCTAAGCAAGCCACAAAGCATGCAGGCCAATTGAGACAGCTCTCCTCACCATCACTGGCGTCAGGGCATGGGGAGTTTGGTCCAGACTTGAGCTTGGGCATGCCCAGCTGCTGACTTGGAGCTGACATCAGCCAGCTCCAGCTTGACCTAATTAAACTGCACTGTCTCAGAGAATTCAAAACCCTTCATAGACAGCACGAAGGCTCAAAGTCACTGTGAAAAACTACCTGTGCAAGCCCCATCAGAGACACCTCTCTCCTTCTAGTTACTGATCCACACTTTACCCAAACAGCTGGATGCAAGTATTAACCTGCTTCCAGGTTTGCTCTAAGGAGCTCTCTGCAGCTCAGCTACCAAAGCTCTGCTGATTTTTTTTAAGACACAAAGATCCCATGTTTAACTCTTCCTCTCTTTGCCTAACCCTGGCTGGACATTGCAGCATGTCCGCATTTGACGAAGATGATGAAATCCCCTGTGCAGACCAGGCATGTGGAAGGAGAGACAGCCCAGACTGTAAGCTAACAGCAAGGTGGCTTGCTTTCTTTTCTGCCCAAATAATTCAAGACAGGCATGATGCAGGGGAATGAAGGAGGAGAAGGACAGCTATTCACAGGCGTGTAAAGCAGGAGATCTGCACCTCAGAAATAAGCCCACAGGGAAGCTGCCACCTCCTGCTTCCTTGTTACAAGTTCATCTTCCCTATCACAGGACTCCCTGATCCAGCAGAGGCCACAGCAGCATCCTCCCTGCGAAGTTCCCTGGTCTCACAGTAATACATTTGGAGGGGCCAAAATTTACCTGGTAGAGAGGAGAAGGTAGCATACTGCAATAGAGAAACAGTTCCTAGGAGGTTACCTTGCTGTGCTACTCACATCAACTCCGTGCTAGAAAGAAAGACACAATTCAATAAGAGCATGTGTGCCCAAGAGATTTTGAGAGCAGTTTATCGATCATGTCGCTCAAACAGTGGGCATCACAGTGTGGGCTTCTTGCAGACTTCTTTGCAGGAGAGAGAGAAGAGATTCGAAGAGGTACCTAAGAAATCAGTCTGCTCCATGACTACCTCTACTGTTCATAAAGCTCTTCACACAGCTGTCTGGGGACCCTATTCCTGCCATGGATTAATTAATTGGCCTTGTGCCTTCCAGGTGTCTGCAAACTGTAGGAGCAGTTTAGGGGATCCACCACTCAGGTTAATCAGAGAGTAAAGCTGGAGGGACCTGATGCGCTGCCTATCTCAGGCCATTGCATGTCACCTAATCACCCCATAGCTAGTCCAGCAGCTTTTTGGTTTAAGCAAATTCTCAAGAAAGACATCCAGCAGCCCTGATGTGAGGACACCAAGACGGAGCAGCCCTTTTTCTAGATGTTTGCTACATTTTCTGCTAGAAATGAAATCTGTGCTTCATGTCCAGCTTCTTTTTTTTCTTTTTTTTTTTGATTTCAGCTCCGAGCCACAGATGGCTTTGATGCCCTTTCCACAAAAGTAGAGAGCCCTTTAGCATCCAAAGCACATTACTGCAGAGTCTGTCAATACTTGCTATTCTTCCCACTAGAAACAGAGCTCACCTCACTCTGTGACAGGAGGCCACTTTTGCACATGCTCATTACCTCTTAGACTTACTATAAGCAAACTCTCTGAGGATGCCCTCTGCCTTGACACCACTGCAGCCACGCCGGCCATGTGTTATTCCGAGCACAGCTCCTTCCCCAGGCTCTCTCTGCCATCAGCAGGCTCATGCACCTTATGCTACCAGGTGTCCAAAAGGAGTACAGCAACAATCACCACCTTTGCCCAGAGAAAGATAACAGTAGGTAGAAGCCTTGATCAGACTAGATTTGTTCCTACTGAATGGCCTTCGCTGCTGTGATGTTCACAAGCATTATCCAAGAAAAAGATCTGTATTAACAGTCAGTTATTTCTTTATTTTAGGTAGAAGGTTACAGGATTGGGTTTCCACCCCGATGATGTTTTGCCAGGGGTCACTCTAGTTCTTCATCTTCTCTCTTTCAATTTCTCTTTACGTGCAACTTGTCAGACTTCAGTAAGCCAACGCTGATGAATCCCTCCACTGCAAGGCCAGGAACTCCAATGTGCAGAAGCACCAGAACTGAGGCGACTCCCATGGCATAGGGCTAGGAGACACCATCAAAAGAAAATTTTTACATAACCACAGATTGGCTGAGGTTGGAAGGCAATCCAAGGCTCTTCCAGAGATTGCCTAGTCCAAACGCCATGCTCCAAGCAGAGGCAGCACGAGCAGGTTGCCCAGGGCTGTGCCCAGTTGGATTTTGAATATCTCCAGGGATGGAGACCACAGAACCTCTCTGGACAACCTGTTTCAGTGTTTGATCACACCTACGATAAAAAAGCTTTCTTTTCCCTACGTTTAAATGGAATTTCTTGTGTTTTGATTCATGCCCATTGTCTCTTGTCACAAGCATCACTGAGAAGAGCCTTGTTCCATCTTCTTTATATTCCCCATCAGGTATTTATACACATGAATAAGTTCCCCCCTAGCCTTCTCTTCGCCAGCCTGAACAGTCCCAGCTCTTTCAGCCTCTCCTCATATGACAGATGCTCCAGTCTCTTCACCATTTTCATGGCCTGTCACTGTGCTTGCTCTGCTATGTCCATATCTCTCCTGCACTGAGGAGACCAGCACTGGACACAGTACTCCAGATACGGCCTCACCAGTGCTGAGTAGAGGAGAAGGATCACCTCCCTTGACCCGCCGGCAATGCTCTGCCTAATGCAGCCCAGGATGCCATAGACCTTCTTTGCCATGACTGCACATTGCTGGTGCATATTCAACTTGTTTTCCCACCAGGACTCCCAGGGGGGCCCCCAGCAAGTACTGGTGCATGGGGTGATTTCTCCCCAGGTGCAGGACTCTGCACTTCCCTTTGCTGAACCGCATGAGGTTCCTCTCTGCCCATCTCTCCAGCCAGCTGAGGTCCCTCTGAATGGCAGCACAGCCCTCTGGTGTACCAGCCACTCCTCTGGGTTTTGTGCCATCTGCAAATATGCTGAGGGTGCCCTCCGTCCCATCATCCAGATCACTGATTAAGACGTTAAACAGTATTGCCTCTAGTATCAGCCCCTGGGGGACACCACTAGTGACTGGCCTCCAGCTGGGCTTTGTGTTGCTGCTCACAACCCTCTGAGCTTGGGAGTTAGCCAGTTTTCATTCCACCTCACCACTGTCCATACTTCATCTCTTTGTCAATGAGGATGTTACGGCAGACACTGTCAAAAGCCTTACTAAAGTTAAGAGAAACAGCATCCACTCCTCTTCCCTGAATTTTTAATGAGATATAGTTTTTTTTTTTTCCTGCTGATTCAAAGCTAATTCAGCAATAAGGGGGGCACTGGCTGAAGCTGTGGGTCATAAGAGGCTCTCTGCTCCTCAGGGGCCTGCATCAAGCAAGCATTGCTTGCTAATGCCCACCAGCAGTTATTTGCAGGTAAAGACTCTCTCACAACAGACCTAGGCAGGTAAGTCTGGCATTGCTTTTGGGAGACTGACTTGGCAACCTTAAAAATTGGCTTCCAACTTCCAGCCTCGTTTAAAATTTCATATCAGGCACCAGGGAGCTCACAGTGCCAGGGACTGAGGTAGAGATTTCTGTGGCTGGGGGGTTGGCAGCAGTAATGCTTATCCTGTCGCTGCTCCCGAGAGGCCTCGGCTTCCCCATCACCAGCAAACACTCCACTTAGCACTCAGAGATGTAATGTCACAAAGCACTAGCACAGGCATTAGAGGGATAAAAAGCAGGAATCTCTCCGGAGTATGAAACACTAAGCATTTTAAGATTGAAAGAAGTTTATAGAAACACAGTTTTGACCTGTTGCCCTTCTCCATTCCTGCTCCAGAGCCACTGCAATGGGGATATAGCAGCCTGATTAGACAAGCGAAGCCTTTGCAACACCAACAGCTGCCCCGGCAATTTGCCAGGAGACCACAAAGGCTCCACCGCTTCTGAACCTACGCAATTTTGTAAACAAAACCAAAGAGCACACAAACATATGGCAACGAGCACCAGCTCAGCAGGCTCAGAACAGATCAGCTGGGCTATGTTAACAGTTGCAGATACAAGAGGTCACCAAGTAACAGGACCACGCTGCAGAAGGGAGAAGTGAAGAAGGGGTGGAGGACCGGGTGCAAACATCTTGTGCTGGGTTACTTCAGCTCGCAAGGTTTATCGGGGCAAGGGGCCCGGTTACAGCACGGCTGGAGCACACAGCGCAAAGTCAGCTGCCCGGGGTACACAGCAAAGGGTTGTGCCCAAATCTCCCCCGTCAGCCCCCTGGGGTGGATGGTTTACTGCACATCGTCAGCGATGGTACCAGCTGCAGCGGCGACCTGAAGAGCCTGGCAAAGGGCACGTTTTGATAGTAAAAGCTGAGGTAGACTGTTTCAAAGGGAGGTTAAAGGTGAACACGACAGGAGTGCTAAGGATGAGGCATGGTGCAGGTGGTCATCCTTTCCCTGAAGCACAGCAACGTGACATGCTGCAGGGAGAGAGAGGGCAGCGCGTTGGCTCGGAGCACGGGCCCTCTTTCCAAAGGAAAATGTGATGTGATCTTCACCGGTCTCCTTCCCACACAAGGACCTTGCAAGGGAGGCAGGGGGTTACATACTAAAATTATAACAGAGGATCTAAATAATTTCCTAGCAGGGAAGTTTGCCAGAGCTGGTGGAGTAGAGAAACTGTGGCCAGGGCTTGTCTTCAAAGAGAGTGAAAATGTTGGAGCAGCTCTGTTACATCTGCTTCTCTGGTTCTCCATGACCATATAATATATTATTCAAAGGCATAAAAGGCCCATGAAGATGACATGTTGGTATAACTCACCAAAATAAATAAAAATACCCTCCCTCCTTGCTAACTAGGCACCGTCATACTGGAAAGCCACAAAGATCCCTCCAGCATCAGGAACACTGAAGGGAACACTAATTAAAGACATTTATAAACTGAATGATATTATTAATTTTAAAAGGCGTCGCTGCTGTGGTGGAGAGCAGCCTGCCCCAGGCTTGCAGGGTTCGCTGAGCGCATCAGGGGACCGGGGAAGGAGGAACTGGTTGTTACAGTTTGTGTGGCTTGTCAAAAGCTATTCATCTCACCACTGTTAGAAGAGTCCCAGGGTCACTGTGAAAAGCTCTGCTCACGTGTTACAAAAAAGTCACACACAAGACTCTAGGAGCTGCAGCGCATAAGGAAAAAAAAAAAAAGAAAAAAGCTTTGTTCCAAAGTAATAATAATACAAAGTGCAGATTCCTTGGCAGGGACAACTCAGGGAGTACACACTCGTGCTGGCAGGATGAATTTGGCCTCAGCGAACATGCAGCCTCTGAGCCTCACCCCGTTTGGTGCAGCTCTTAGGTAGAGCCCGGGTAGTCACAGCCCAGAGCATCTGCACCTGCACCCATTTTGGGGACAAACCCTTGCTTCCTGAACGTGCACGGAGAAGGGCTCCAGGTACTAACAGGACCTGTCAGTGATGCTAGGTAAACACAGGGTATGTTCAGGTAATGACACCAGCTCTGGCTCCGTGGCAGCTGGTTTCTGGAAGCAGCAAATAAGAGCCCTCTGGCCGCTTTCCAAGAAGGTGCCCTTTGGCTTCAGAGCCTGGTCTCCCTGCACCATCAGCAGGAGGGCTCCCAGTTGAGTCCAGTTTTTCTGTGTGACTGACGCACGACAGAAAAGCTCTGTCAGCACCCCTATGGGCAGAATTAGAGATCCTTACTTTTCAGGAAACCGGTTTCAAGTTAAAAAGACATTCAGAGACATTTTTTCAGGCAAACAAACAACATGGACTGTGTGACCATCTGAATGACAGATGTTTACCATCTTTCTTTTCCCTTAGTCTCTCAGCAGGGTGAAGGCCAGAGACGCTTGTACAGAGATCTGCTGAGAAACTACAGTCGTCTTGAACGACCTGTGGTGAACGACTCCCAACCTCTGGTAGCTGAGCTTCAGCTTTCTTTGCTGCAGATAATTGATGTGGTAAGTCCCTGGCAGTTCTGCTCTCTATTGCACCCATTCGGCGTAACAAATCTCATCTCTGGTGTAAAGACCACGCGTTTCCTCTTGGCCAGACTATCAGAGAGAAAAGCAGACTGGATTTAGCCAAGCATCCTCCCTAAGCGCTAGAGTACGTGCTTTGACACTTTGGAGGAGTGAATATCCTTCTAAACTCAAAGCCATCTCTGATACAACATGAGCTGCAAGCAGATTAATTATGTAGTTTTTCCATTCATTTTAAACAGAAGAAAACCTCCAAACCATTTCAATAAATTAGAAGCTATGTGTTACTACAAATTAGTAATGGCATGTTATTCCTAGAACCGTCCAGGATGCAATAACTGGAGACTGCGTGCAGTCTGCAGAGCTACCAGCACTGCATTTGCACCTTTTCATTAGACATTACAATAGTGCTGTCCTCTTCATCCATCACACCTTTACCATGCACTTAGGAATCACAAGAGCGTGCACAGAGCAAAATCTGGAGGCACACCCCGACGATTGTCTTGACTGATGCCTCTGCAACATGCTTTTGCAGAACTGATGATCTGACCCAGGGAAAATTTTAACACAGTGATCCAAGCCAGGATCCCCTTTTCATCACAAAGAGGATTTTATATGACAACTCATTATCTTTAATGGCATTTCATTCATATACATGCAAAAACCAATCCAGAAGAACAGGTTTGGCCACCTTTAGCTGTCAATACAACAAACTGCTGAACATCTCTTTCTCCATCTTACCATTCCTGCAATCAGTGGCGTAGGCTCTTTTCCCATGCAGTCTCACTGCCCAGGAGGGAAGAAGGAAGAGAAAGAATAACTTTCAAACTTTTGGACAGCTTCAACCCCATTTGACAGAGGACCCAAAGTTTTAAATTTCCTACAATCTTTCTGAAAGTCTGTAGGAGACCAGATGCTCTCCCCAGAGGGGAAAGCTGGCCCCTAAAAATGAAGCTCCCTAGCACTGGGTAGAGATGCCACGTGAGCACGAGTGGCAGGACCAGCTAGTTGTGGTTCTCCTGGCAGCAGGCAACAGCCACTCAGGCAGGACAAGAAGCTTTCTGCTTTGAAATATTAGATATCGCATGGAGCTGGAAGAGAGAAGAGTGCAGTAGTCCCAACCGAAGTCCCTCACATTCATGGCAGGAGCTCACAGTCCTCGACTTGAATGAAAGAGCAAAGAAACCCCCCAGCCAATTTTAGGTAAATTTCACTGGGTCATTCCAGGGTTAGCAGAGGCTAATCTTAAATCTCAGCTCAAAAGGTCTTCCTCCAAACTCACTGTGGCATTTTCCTTTTTTGCTGTTATCTTCATGCAATAATTTGAGGGCTGGAGTAGTGTGGAGGGCTTTTTACCATTAGAAACGGGACTATGCATTTTCAAAGTCAGTTAGGAGGAGGAAAGAGCTACATAAAACCCACTTTGGGGGGATGCTATGCTGGATCTACAGCTGGGTTTTCATGTTCCCGCATGAAATATTTCCTTTCAACAGACAGCATTTTTTAAGCTCTTTACCTCCTTTACGTCACGGTTGTCCGTTCCAAAGAATTAGATTTATCTTCTCCCTTTTGGTGATTCAGAGTAGGAAACAGGTCATCTAAATGGACATATGCACCTGCAACAATGCTTTGCTCCCCTCCACCTCTGCACACACCACGGATGCTAGAAGTTCATCAGCTCAAAGCGGTAATGACTCGTTCCAGACTCATGGTCTTGCATACTGCGGTCATGGTGTCTTTAAAAGCCAGCTGGAGTAACCTGGGGTGTATATCTTACACTACGTAAAAAAAGGTGCTTCTCTCCTCAGGGCAGTGACAGAAAATCCTTTGTATATGGGCTAAACTACAGCTTCCTCCTTCATGCCATACAATAGTAGTTTAATAAGGAGCCCATACCAGGGACACTTCCAGTCCAGCACAGGTTGTTCAGCATCACCTGAGCTATATGGGCACATTTACAGGGGAAGTGTAGTGTCCTGGACAGCTATCTGGTCTGGTGTGGGACATATTTTAGTTTGAGGCTAACTGAAGGACGCGTTCCTCTCTCTGCACAGGGTGTTGCACGGGCTCTTTCTCCTTGTTGCCATCCCAGCAGGTGCACCATGCACCACCTCCAGCAGTGGAAATGTTGTTCAGGACATTCGAGCCAGCGCTGCTGGCAGTCAGTAATCTCTATTAGCTGACAGACGGGGAGGGAAACCAGACGGACAAATTTTCAGACAGACACAGATCTGAGGCAGGAACAGCAGCCTGCGGGCTAAGTGTAGGTCGGGCAGAACTTTTCTGAATTTAACTTTATCAGAAGCAGGAACAAACAGAGTTATGATGAGGGTAATGGTTCAAAGTGGAAACAAACTGCTATTGCCTGTCTAAGGAGGCACCTTCTCCAGATCCTACCTGTGTTCCCCAGCACTGCAGGAAGTCATGCAACTGGGGAATATTTCCTGGTGGTGCCAAGGAGAGCGTTACCTTGCAGCACCACAACAGCACAGGGTGCTGGGCAAGGTCCCAACCTTATGGGACTTCACGCACCATGCTCCCTGGGGAAGGAAAAAAGAATGCCACACTGAGGGGAATATGGATATTAAGGTCTAAAGAAGACATGATATTGTACAACGTTACTGCTGGACTCACGGGAATGTTTTACAAGTACTCACCATGACAGGTGCGAAAAAGTGAGGCCTGGACTATTTCCCTGTGAGAGGAACCAATATAAAGAAGAAAAACGTAAAGAAAAAAAGCAGTCCCTGCTTGCACAGAGGGACTCACTCTTTTCTCTTCACACAAACAGTCACTCTTTACTCTTGCCAAAGTCTGAAATCACATCTACCGTACACAAATCTAGGACAGGCTC
This sequence comes from Apteryx mantelli, assembly GCF_036417845.1. Lineage (NCBI taxonomy): Eukaryota > Metazoa > Chordata > Aves > Apterygiformes > Apterygidae > Apteryx > Apteryx mantelli. Next base: position 10,401,990 of record NC_090020.1, read on the forward strand.
CATGAAGTGGCTCCATGAAGTCTGTTTCCTAACCATACTGTCTCATAACCTAATCAACTCTGAATTCATCTTCTGCAGCCAACCAGCTGAAAACAGCATTTATGACAATCCAGATTCCTTTTGCTGCACAGAGAGGGAAGGTACCTCTGAGGTCCCTGTAGTTTGCTGAATAGCAATATCTAGTGACATTACCTAAAATTCCACCTCCTCTTCTCCCCTCCATTCAAAGCAAATTTCCAAGCATGGCTTCCTTAGGTTACGTTTCCTGCTGGCACCTGCCTGTATTGGCCTGCATGGGATCCTTTTTTGCTTTTTAGTGCTCAAAGCCAGCCATCACACTCAAAACTTTGAGGAACAAGTTCTCTGCTTGTCAGATAGACCCTAGGCAAAAAGGGTAGATGAATGGTAGGTGTCATTAGAGGTAGAATTGTTTCCAAAATTGTCTTAATTCACAACTAGAGCCAAGACAGAGCTCTCACTTCCAGTAAGCTCAGGGAACAAATGAGCAGAAGGGGGGCCAGTATGACCAGCTCTGCCAGAACTCCCGTTTCCAATTCCTGCTAGATACCATGCTCCAGCTCTTGCTGGAGAGGTATGTTTTAGCCAAAGCGTGTGACAGTGTGAGACACTTGCATCCCATTGAATAGCCTTCATTGCTACAAGAACTCCTGCCAGGTCACAGAAGTGCAGAGGTGTGCTTTTTCCCCCCCATGCCTTAAGAAAGTATCTAGACAACGATCCTCCTTTTAAACCCCAGCGGCATATGGGAGCAGACACACAGAGAGCAGAAATGGCTTGTGGCAGTCACCCCACAGCAGGGCTCAGCGCAGTTTGCCTTGTCCTCTAAGCATAGGTCAGCTTTGTCTGGAGCTGTCTCACGCGTACACTGTTGCTGGGGGCCGTTTTTGCCTAAGGTTTGTGCCCTGCCCCTTCCTTGCCTGAGCAGGGATTTGCCTGGTGGTCCCTCCCAGAGAGCCCCATTGAGCCCTGATGGCCCCAGCAAGTGTGCAGCGCCTCCAAGAGCACCAGGAATGGGACTCCTGTTCTTGCTTTGAGAGCCGAGCCAGGCCATCAGGCTGCAGTAGTCAAGAAACGAGGCATGACAGCAGGCCATTTTTCCTTGGCTCAGTGTGATAGCAGCCTGCTAGGTAGCAACCATTCGTCGTCATGAATGATGGCTTGTTTGCTCCTCCTGACATTTGTAGGGGAGCTTATCCGAATTGGTTTATATCCCTTATGTAGAATCACTAATGAGGAATTAAAAAAAAATACAGTTTTCATTTTCCAGCTTTCTTTCTTTTAGGGATATTATTCACTGTTACCTTTGGGTCAGTGCCTCAATAGACACCGCAACAACAGTCTTACTGCCCTTGATTCTCCGCAGGAGAAAGTTTGACTAGTTTTCAAGGCCACAAGTCTCCCCAAACTGCAAGCTTAAATCTACAAAGAGAAAAAAAAAAAGCCAACCAGCCAACCTACAGAAGAGTATCAAGAATAAAACCCCAGCCTGACTGTGAGTGTATCGCATGTTTTTAAAGACCCCTCTAAATAAAGAGTCTAATTTTAAGAAGATGGCTGCACCATGCTGCAGAGATAATAAATTCCTGAAAAGCCCTTTCCAAAAGCAAACACGTGGCTGAGGTTTCCAGTAATTGCTGCACTGTCAGTGTTGCAGAGACCATACTCTGACAAGCATGCTCGTTAGCCTGGTGCCCTCAGTGCTTGCAGAGTTCAGGGACGAGGGCAACGCCATCTCTGCCCAGCAGAGGTGGTGGCTCCAGGGCTTGCTGTGAGCCCAAGCACAGGTGACATCCCCCGCACCTCTGGCACCCGGCCCTTCACCCACGGCACCTCGGCACAAGCTGTGGCTGCCGGTGTCAAGAACCGCTCAGCCAGGCAGCGAATTCGGGCACAGGGTACCTTGGTGCCACCAGTGGCAGGAGCACCTCTGGTGCGGGAGCTGGACCTGCTCAGGGGTAGAAATCTCCAAGGCTGAAAAGTGGGGTGGGCAGAAGGGAGAGCTGAGGGCACAACTGGGAGAGGAAGAGAGAAGTATTGGCCTGACAAAATCATAGCAAAAAGGGGGCTGAGAGAGGCGACAGGCATCAGCAGGCGTCCAAGCGGATGCAAAGAAAAGGATTCTGCAGGTGAAGAGGGGACTGCACAGAGCTTATTGCAACCCAGAAAGCCCCTGAGCAACCTGAAACTGATCCAGGAAACAGGAACCCGCCTGCAGAGACACCGCGGGTGAGAGGAGATTCATTCATAAACCCTTTCTATTTCTGTCCTCTCTCAGCTGGTCTCTTTGAGTTCTCTTTGGAAAGATTTATTCCAGTTTATATTCTATTGAGACCTGCTTCTTTGAGCTTGAAAGTCCTTTTGGTCTATTTTGCTCATGAGACGGAGGAGGCGTGGGCAGAGCCACCCCAGAGGTCAGGTTGTGCATCTCCCCTTGCACGGCTCAGTCCCGTAGCGCTCTTCTCCTTCCTGCTCACCTCCCACCCCACTGTACCCCAGCGGGTGCCGGGCTGCCCAGGTACCTAACACACCATAGTCGTTCAGGTGCTTTTGTGGGAATTTCCTCCTGTTTCAGAGGGAATCACAACTACAAAAAGGGACTGCAAGTCCCCAGCGGGAAGCCACAAGAATACCAGGGGAAAAAAAACAACAACAAAAAACAGCCACCCACAGTAGGTCATTTTGCACTTCCAGAAGCCAAAAAAACCCCATTATTTTACTGTAGCAACAACCCCAAGGCAAATGCTATATCTGGAAAATTCAGCGTGCACTGTTTTGCTTTGATTACACAGTGGGTAACATGATTGCACATCCTACTGACACTGGGATTATCCCAGATGTGATCACATGCTTGCAAACAATCCCATTTAAACTGCAGAATTTGTCTCTGTGGTGCGTCAAAGCTCTTGAAAGGTTTGGAAAGCGGCAAGACAAACTCACGGAAGAGTTGACTGGGACAATGCAGAGCAAAGATTCGATCTATCTCCTGAAAACCAAGTCTTTGCATTGCCGTACGGGGAATCCAGCAAAAAAGATCTGCGCGTACTTGCCCTAAGCACGCAGGTGCGGTCATTACTGTTTTAAGCAGACTACAAGGTTAGCTGGTCTGACCCAGTGCAGCAGCCTTTATCTTCTCTACCAAGAACTTACCAAACTGCTGGGTTCAAGCTTTAGCTCACACTGTTTCTCCCTAAATCGGAAGCTACAGCTCAGCCTTGCAGGGTTTTTTTTCTTTCTTTTCTTTTTCTAAGGAAGCGATTATTGGGGGGACCATTTTTCACAGCAGGCAGCTCTCTTCGTCAGAGGCGCCTCACTTTGCCCGCTGGGCTTCCCAGGCGACGTGCTGCTCGGTTAGCAGGACCCTCGACCCCAGCCCGGGAGAGCTGGCGAGCAGCAGCCTCTTGGCTGGAGCTTGCACGGTTTGAACGAAATTTGCCAACGCCGAGGGCTGCCGGTCGGCAGGCTCTGTGCTGTGGGCTATGGGCCTGCCCTCTCCTCGAAGGCGAGCTTAAGAGAGAGGTGAAAAAGCAGGGGGAAGCGCAGGCCACACGCGTGGTGCACACAGCCCCGGTAGCCCCAGACCACCCAGACCATCGCTGAGAAAAGAGAGAGGTAGAGGGAGAGCGAGATGGAGAAGGGTCCTGTTAAATGCAGCTGACTTTGGAAAGAAACCCGGCCTGTTCATCGGAAAATGGGTTTATTCGTTACGGAAAACATTAATACAGAGCAGGCACTGGGATCTCTTTTCAAAGTGTGGCTGCAGCTGAGAGCTACTGTACCGCTGCTGGGTATGTTTACGTACAACATTCACCCTCAAAACGATCCTGTTCCCTAGCACACGGGTGTTTTAGGGATGGTATGGCATGTGAATTGAATGACCAAAAATTTCAAGGGTTAAATTTTTGGCTCTAATTCTCCGTTCCGTTCCTAAACTGGCTTTACAGCAGCTAGGTCATCCTCCCCGCCGCCCCCTCGCCCCTGTGTCCTCACGTGTCCAGATCTCTGCACTGGACATCATGCAGCAAGCCCATGTCAACACACAAGTGATTCGGAGAAACAAATATAAATATGCCAGTACACACATGCAGCCGTTCACGTATTATTCCCAATATAGCATCACTATTCACTAGATTAAACCATAATCCTTATAGTACATCCTGTACAAATCTTTTCTGGATTGATAACTTCCAAAACGTAAGCTTGACTGCTTAAGATTGAAATACACAAAGCATGTGAAAGAGACATAATAATGCGAGGATTATTCTTACAGTTATTCTATATTTTATGTATTTTTAAAGTATTGATGAGTGACAGGGAGATAAAACGACTCTTTCAGCCCCTCTGGATTAAAAGGATCTTTCATCCCACCCCCACCCTCCATGGATGCCCCTGCATTTATTTGTGGGTTTACTGAATAGCCTTGGAAGGTATGTTTGCTCTGTTCCTCCTGGTATGGAACCGCCTCTACCAAAACACGTTTCTCTTTCCAGAAAGCTTTTCTCCACCAGGCATTGCGGTCTTATCCTGCTATAAAGCAAGAGCAAATTCGCTGAGACCAGAGCAATGAAACTGATGCAAACCGAGGTGGGAACTGAGATGGGAATCAGGCTGAATATCATTACATATTCTGAAAATCAGTAATTAGTGATCACTAGAAATAGTTATTAAAATTTCAAGCAGAAAAATTACAGAAAGGGTGACAGACCAGTAGATTCATCAAAGTTAAATCCCAAACTCTCTCTCCCTCTCATAAAGTTCGCTTACTGTGACCGATTTGGAACTCTGGGAAAAAAAATTTAAACCAATTGGTCCCTTCATTAGCATGGAAGCAGCTTGGAAAATGGGAATGCTGGCGCTGACTGAGTCATGAATTATTATTTTGGCTGCCTTCCAAGTGTCAGTGTTATCAAATTTCAGACCCCCTAATAGCTACAATGTCTCAAAGAAAAGGTCACTGGAATTTTTAAATTTGTATGAAAATATATTTTTCCATTGCTGAATTCACTGAATGGTTTGTGTCGCCTAGAATATCCTGACTCAAAGCACTGGAGTCTAGCAAAGTCACAAAAAATTGGGAAGGACATCCTCACAGTGGGAAATGTCACGGGGTCCTGACAGCACACAGTGGCACCAGCCCTGGTGGTGGTATATAGATCCACATCTTCTCGGTGGTACCAACAGAGCATTGCGCAGGGATTCAGGAGGTGGCCGTGCCTTCCCTCCCTCCTTCCACAACGGGTTTTCTCTCGGCATTGGGGCAAGCAAGAGCATTGCCTTGGCAAAGAAAGGAGGTGCCCAGCCATGCATGCACACGGGGCAGCAAGGCACATGTCCTTAAGCTGCTTCTGGTGAAGCTCTCTGTCCCCAGCACCCCAAAAACCTTCTAGGGTGGCTGAGGGTCCTTGCCCTGGCAAAGCCAAGCTGATGAGAAGTGAGCCTAATCCCGTGATCCCTGGCTGTCTGATGTTCTCAGGATGCCTGAAGGAATTTGAGAGGTGTTAATAATGCAAGTGATATGCACATACCAATCTGACTCAGTGTCGGTGAAGAGAGGAGGACTAACAAACGCGGTGTTAAAGAACCTTGGAAAGCTGAGGAGAACAAGGAAAAGTCACTTCTACTGGCTCTTTTAGAATGAAAGGCCTATGAATAACTCTGTTCAGGCTGATCACAGGCTTTAAAAGCTCACTGGAGTTTTGGGACAGGCCTATATCACACTACTTTGCTGTGCTGTCATAACAGTACATAAATGCAAGAAGAAAAAGCAAACCAATTGCAAGTAGCCCAGGAGTTTGTCTTTGATAAGAACTCAGGGCTGACCTATTCAGGACCTTTCTTTGCCTTCCTCCCGGTGCTTTGCCTGTGATTTTGAATGCTGAGAAAAGCAATGAATAATGAATAACTTGGAATAACGATTTGAGTCTAGTCTTCTTTGTTGAAACACCTGCCAATTGTGCTCAAAACACATGGATGGCTATTTCAGGATGAGACCTTCACCCTGGAGAATATGCAAACCACCTACATGCTATGTGCAGATGACTTGTGACTTTAATAGAGGACTGAGTGATTTTGGACTGTGACATAACACCCCTTCCCCAAGGGTGCACGCCAATTCACCCAGGCAGTCGATTAGAGAGCAGCACTGGGCTGGAAAGCCTTGCGAGCCCTCTGCCCCAGCTTGTGAGGTTTCCTAAAGAAACTTACGTGAAGCAGCTGAACAATCTGGTGGCTTCACAGCTCTCCCCAGGACCCTGTACTGGTTTGGGGAGGAGGGATCCACTGAATTTGTGGGTCTCTCATGAAGGGCTGGAGGCCCAACAGACTCACAGCCAATGCTGGAGACTGTAATGTGATGTACTTCATATCAGTCTTGATCTGCAGGCACTGCTGAGCAGCTGCACCCCGGAAAAAGCCTGAGGATCCTGAGACGGGCACCCGCAGCCCTGTGCTGTAGCTGACGGTCATGTCACGTGTGCAGGGAGGAAGCAAGTCTGCGTGACGTGGCCTTTTTCACAACAGTACCAGTGAAGACTGGGAAGAGCAGGAGATAAGGGAGACGAGGCAAAAATCTGCAGGCTTGGCAGGCTCTGCGCTGTGACCCAGTGCAGAGGCCAAAGGCAGGTTGTGCTGTGTGAATGTGGATCACCCTTAGGTGAAAAGCACTTATGAGAAATTGCCTACAGCCCTTCATAGCAGAAAAAGCCCAAAGCAACAAAATGCGAAAAGTGGGAAGGAGTTGGTGTTCAGCCATGAGCTCTTAACTAGACCCCTTAACTTGACCAAACCAGCCCCTCCACATCTCTGTCCTGATGGGTACAGAAATACTCCACAGATATCAGTGGATGTTTGCTTATCCTTTTTTATGTCTGTATCTTTCCCAGTCCCTTTGCCTGCTCTCTAGGCTATCCCCTCTGATTCCCTTTTTCCTCCTGAAGATGCTTTGTTAACGGTAGTGAGATGAAATGCTTTAACATCAGGTATCTCTTCAAAGTTGATGTTGCTATGGAAGCATGCATTCCAACTTTTTAGACTCTTTCAGGCAGCAAAGCCGTAAACATAAGAGTATTCATATTTAATGAGACCCCTGAAATATAAAGGCTGTCCAGCCATGCTGACTAACTGTTACCAGGGCAACCCAGGTTTTTCTGAAGATCTCTGGTTTTGTGGAACTTCAACCACACGATGCATTAAAGCTGAGTCGTCCCTAAATATTTAAGTCCTTTGGGTCAGGGGAATGTTTTAGTTGCTCAGCTCCAGGCTGTGGCCAGATGGGTGCTTCAGCAAAGGAAAGGACTGCATGATGCAGACACAGACTGATTCTGCAAGTATTTCAAAGCCTCACCCATTGCTTTTGATTTCCTTGAGCAAAATCCAGTGCAGAGACTAGTGTCTCTGCCAGCAAATCTTCCCGAGAGAAAACCTCCAGGTCAATGCAACCTCTCTCTTGTACAGCAGAAACCTTGAGATATCCCTTCTATATGTTCAGGCACATTGGTAGGGTAAAAAAACAAATAAACAGAAAAGCAAAACGGAGTAACCACAGATGGCCTTTGGTGACCTATGATAGTCATCTGTCCAGTCTGGGACTTTTCAGCTGAATATCTTCCAATAAGTCGGTGACTAAGTCAGCTTCCAAGGCTATAGCTCTGCAAGAGGGCAAGGATTAATGATGTCGGTCAGTCACCTGTTCACACGTCCCTTGTTACCGCGATGACACGTTACCA